>NC_136068.1:1409058258-1411959092 GCF_964261635.1 Lissotriton helveticus
TGCACATCCAACAGTATCAAAGACATCTGTTCACCTGTGGCTTTGGCTATATCAAATAATGATATTACCCTTCGGACATGGTCAGTTGTTCCTCTGCCCAGAATGAAGCCATGTTGCCATGAGCTCACTAGGGAAGCAATTATCTTTGAAAGTCTGAGCGCAATAATCTTAGAGCATATTTTCTCATCAGTATTCATTAATGATATTGGTCTATATGAGGCAGCATCCTTTCCCTTCTTCAAAAAGATCACTATATTGGTCTCCTGCCATGATTGGGACGGGATCCCCCTAGAAATAAGTCCAGCAGAAGAGGGGCCGGTTCTATCTGTAAGGCTTTATATATCTCCATCGGAATTCCATCCGGACTCGACACCTTGCCTGAAGCCATCAAGTGCAATGCCTCAGGGACCTCCTTCCAAGAGATGTCTTCTTATAACTCCGAGATCAGAGGGGGAAAATTCCCTGTTACTGCACATGATATCATTGGTCCAGAATCCCTAGAGCAGAGCCATACAGATCTTGGCAAAAATCTATGATTATTTTTAACATGTCTGAAAGATCTGTAGCTATCTTGCCATCCTTACCTCTTAACTTTAAGATGTTATTTGCTGTTGCCCTTTGTTTTAGTTGGAGTGCCAAATGTTTTCCCGTCATCTCTCCGTACTCATAGTTATCCCGCATGCCAGTTTGGAACCTTTCCACCACTTTTTTATTGAAAATTCTATTAATTTTAGGCTTGATCCTAATTACTTTTAACTCTAAGGGGCCGATTCCGATTCGGTAAAATCCCTTACAAATAGCCGTACGGAGCATATTTCCCGTACGAATCGTACCCTTAAATGTCCCTGTACGTACGATGAATTACGATTCGGACCCAAAGCAGATCTCCGTACGAATCGTACGAAAGACCATGCGACTTAAAAATCCGTACGAATCACATTCGGAACACGCAGTACACGACGTCCGGACGGATCAAAGCAGCATTTTACGACCCAGCAGGTACGATTCGTCTCATCAACACTCCGTACGACTCTTTTTCTATGGGAGCTCAAAACGTCCGGGAAACCGTGTATGATACGGACCCCCCCCCCCGGTATGATTGCAGGGGTACGGTGCATACACCCCATGATTGCAGGGGTACGGTGCGTAGGGGTATGGTGCGTACACCCCATGATTGCAGGGGTATGGTGCGTACACCCCATGATTGCAAGGGTACGGTGCGATTGTGTGGCTCTCCGTACAAATCGCTCATACGCGAGGTTTTCTGTACGAATCGCGTTCTCATTCCCCGGTCCGGATCGTACTTGTCGGGTCATACAGCATGTTTACGATTCGTATGGTTCACTGTGAGGGTCCGTGTCATACGGATTTTTCCTTGCTTTTCGTACGGTACGCAACAATTCAGTCGTATATTTTTCAAACGAATTGTACTACGCGATTCGGACGGAATTGTACGAGTCGTACGGAATGGGCTACAGATTCGATTTGGTCGTACGATTGGTTTACCGAATCGGAATCGGCCCCTAAGTGAGTTTGCAGATCCGCCTGTTTTTGAACAATGGCTGTCATATGCTGTTCCTCATAGTTACTAAGCTCCTACATGAGTGCATATATTTTATCTATCTGTTTTTTTCCTATAAAATCCACCAAAGCTTATTTTTTCTCACCTGAGTCCTGCTTTAAATGCGTCCCAAACGTTTTCTCTCGATGTGCTGAACCTCTTTATATAAAAAACTTGCCGGGTCCAACCAATAATGTGATCTATAAATCCTTCAGTAACTAATAGTTTCTTATCAAAGGTACACTTAGTAAATACCTTTGCATAACCCGGGGCCTCAATATCCAACACCAGAGGGTTATGATCTGACAGGACCTTAGGTAATCTCCTAACATGTGCTCCCTCCATAAAAGAGGCTGAAGCAAAAAAATAATGAAGCCTAACGTACTTCCTATGCGGTCATGAAAAATAAGTGAACCCCGGGTCCCCTGCTTTTTTACATGACCACATATGTACCAACCCATGGCTGGCCGAGAGTGCCTTTAATGCTTTAAAAACTTGGGACTTCCTCCCCTTGTACCCTGACCTAGTTGAAACACATGCGTCGAGATGGCTATTGAAAACAGCTCCAATGCTTTTACATTCAGAGCAGTGTCCTGCTTAGGACGTGGAACGTGACGTAATAGGCAATTTGGACAAACTAACCAGACTATGTTGCAAGAAAACTCCCTTTCTCCAGTGGCGTCCTAAACACCTGCTGTGACTCCCCTTGCAGACTTATAATTGAGACGAATTTTAAAGAGCACACAAATGCAGGCCTACATTGCTAATGCTTCAATAATGTGGAATGACCTACTTAAGAAAATCCAGCTATCGCCTTCTACTTTAGTCTTCATAAAATATGTGAAATACCTCCAACCATGTTCCTGTGCCCCCAGGATTGATCGCTTTCCTCCCATCTCAGACCTTTCCAACATGAATCCTGAAACCTTCCACATGGATCACGTATTTTAGTAGCTATGTATCGTGCTCAAAGCTCTCTTGAGCTTGGTCCACAGCATATATATTGCACCTACTGACTGTAGAAATGCTACTCCGTAAGTAATGCAGCAAAAGTGTTAACAAGGAGAATTGAGACATCTGTATCTTGTCTTCAAAGTATAACAAAAAGGTCGACAAAGAAAAAAACACATTTAGCAGGCCTGTGTTTGAGTGACTTTAATAGGAAATGCGTTCTCCTGGCGATATATCAAACACTGAGAAAGCCAACAGGTATGGCTTTAATTGTGTTAACACATGGAAACAGCAGGTATTCATTCGCAAAATATATTTAGCACATTAAAGTCAACCTTATTGTCTTTGGAAATGTTTGGGAAGAAAGCATCAAGAAAATAATTTGTGTCTTCCTAGAATGCATTGAGGTGATAAACCATTGTGATGTTTAGGTACACATTTTAATGTGAAACGGTCCCTCAAGTACTCCAATGGCAGAACTTCCTAGAAGGCAGAATGATACACCAAACAGCCAGTAGTGAGAGAGTAATACTCCACAGGGCATAGCCTTTGCCCCATTCTATGTATATTTTAAAGAATTGGCCAAAATAAGTCATAAAGACAACTGCGCTGTCATGTCACACCAAATATGTAATGGGCTTGAACACATAAAATATGTACATACAACAATAACTGTTTAGTGAGTAAAAATATTATGTTGTTAAAGGGGAGTTAATTATTTTCTATTTCACAGTCTTTGAGCTGCTGAGATGAATGTTTTAAAACACTTACAAATTTAGGACTGCTCTAACACAGAGGTAGGTAAGCGGGCAGGGAGAACTAGTAAGGGGTTTTAGTATTGAGGGAAGTGTAGAGTTAAGGAATAGTAAAGGTTTGGTACTTTTCAGGAATAGATAGCACTAAGGGGTAGTAGTGGCTTTCAGAGTTTAGGGATGGGTCAGATTAAGGGGTACTAATCATCTTTTATGGTTCAGGAATAGAAAGCTTTAAGGGGGTATTAAGGTTCATGGAAGAGTAGTCTTAAGGGATAGTATTCTCATGCCTATCAACAGTACCTAACATAGCACAATCTTACATACAGAAAATGATATTTCTTTCTAAAGTTTTGCATCCTTAGGGTGCAGGCCATCTCCAAAATCGTGTTTGTGGGCCACATGTATCAAGCATTTTGGTATGTATCAAACCCAAATTGAGATATGGTAGCATGTTACCGAACAGCAATTTTGGTTTGCAGGCCCAATACCGATTCAGTATTTGAAAGGGGCATCCCTTCCAAATATCGATTCAGAATGGTATGTTTGCGACCGAATTCCAATTGCAAAACATTAACAATTTACTGACTACCGAAGTGCAGTGGTAATGAATCTGCAAATGGGAAGGGGTCCTCTCGGGACGACATTCCATTTAGGAATGAAAAAAAAAGTTTTTTAAGAGAAGGCAGTGGTCCATGGGACAACTGCTTCTTAAACAAACAAGCGAAAAATAAAATACATTTTTCTTTTCAAACACTTGCTGTTTTTCTTTAAGGCAAACTGGTTGCATTAAAAAAAAACACTGGTTTATTTAAAAACAATCACAGACATGGTGGTCTGCTTCCTAATAGGTCACAAATTGTGATCACCTTATTAATATTCATAAGGTAGGTTGATTTACAACCCACTAGGAATCACTAAATGAAACACTGTGAGATCCATAAATTAGGAATAGCGATTTCCTAATTGAGATGTGCAGAAAATTATAATTAGGTAATCGTTAATCCTAATATTTATGCAACCAGTGCGGGTCGCTGTGGGAGTGCTGCAGGGTGGTGGGGCAGGGTGGGGGAGGGGGGAAGTGGAGTTCGACATACGACGGACAGGAGGCGATGCAGTATGCGTAAGATAAATAGTTTTTTTAATTTATTTAATTACTTATCTTACGCGCGCTGCATCGCCGAGTTGGCGATGCATTGTGCAAGGTAAATTGTTTTATTTAATTACTTAACTTACTCCTGTCCATCGTATGTCGGACTCTACTACCCCCCCCCACCTCTTCCCCTTCCCCGCCCACCCGCAGCACTCCCACGGCGAGCCGCCACTGGATGCAGCTGGGCCTGTGTTCCTATAGCTCTGCATGAAAATATTGACCTTGATTTCAAACTTCCATTTGTCACCTCCTTTTTTCCTTCCTTGTTCCCTTTTCTTTTCGTCGAAATTTACCATCTAAGGGGCTCTTATTTACCATCCCCCTGGGCATTCCAGCAACTGGTGTTCAGCATTACCTGACTATTTGGCTCTACATGTTTAACAGGCAGCCAATTTTACTTTGCTTGGTGACATCAGCCTACATCTTGAGGATCCCAAAATCAACCTAGACTCGACCTTCATAGACGATTTGAGCTCACTGAATCTTTCCCTTCTTAATTCTGCCGCTACTCATATGGCGGGCCACCTCCTAGACACCATTTTTTCCAATCTCTCCACCCTTTTCGTTGACCCTTTGTTCCAACTTAGTTGGACTGATCATTATGCAGTACCGTTTAATATCCTAGGCCCCTGTTCTCTCATTATTCAACCTCCACCGCACCCCACAAACAGACACTGAGCTAAATTGGACCTGTCTGAGCCTAATAATTGAATCCTTAACACAATTCCTACCCACAACTTCAATCCTGATGCCGATCAAATCGCTGTGCATCAATGGCTACTGGAGGCTACTGACGCAATTTTGCCTTTAGCACCCATAACACTACGCAGATTATGACCCCTGTAAAATCTTAGAAAGGGGCTGGAGGCAGCACTATGCATCTGAGGCCAAGGCAGAGTATGTTGATGCCTTGAAAAAATATCATGCCTCCTGCAAATTTGCCCGGGCATCCTACTACACAGAGAAGATCACCAACGCCCAACACTGCCAATAGACTATGTTTAGAGTGGTGAATGAACTTTAAGCAGCTAGCACCTTTACATCACCACCCTCCCTTTCTCAACAACAGTGTGGTGAGCTATGCACCTTTTTCCTAAACAAAGTAAAGTTAATCAATCACCAGTTAGAAGCAGATGATCCCACTCTAGTGAGTCCTCCATCTGCTGCCACTGAAGCACTTGTCTATAAATCTAGCGATAATCCAGAAGAACCCCTGGAAATCAAGGCCTGGTCTTATTTGGATTTAGCTTAATTGCATACTTTATTTGATAATATCAAGTCTGGCTCTCCGATGGATCTCCTTTCCCTGTCTTAACTCAGACTGACTGACAATGCTGCCCTAACAGTAATTCTTCATCTCCTCAACTCCTTTTTGAGTACGGGCTATGTTCCCCAGCACTGGAAGCATGCCGTGGTGTTCCCTCTACTCAAGAAGAATGCTCTTGACCCTCTCTGCTGGTCCAACTTTCGGCATGTCTCCCCCTCCTCTCCCTTCCCTTTCTAAAATCCTAGAAAAGCATGCCAATACTCAACTCTCCTCTTTTGCCACTTCTGGTAATCTGCTTCATCTGTCTCAGTCCTGCTTCAGGGCAGGCCATAGTACAGAATCCGTCCTACTTGGAGTCATAGAACTCCTTGGGCAGGAATCAGACTCCAGTGGGACGGCTGCCCTTAAGTGCGGCTTTCAACACAGTGTCCTGCTGGACAGATTGGAGGCACTAGGCATTGTTGACCTGGTCCTGAGGTGGATGTCTTCTTCTCTGAAAGATTGTACTTTCCAGGTCTCATCAGCTAATAACACATCCAAGACCCTCTCACTGATCTCTGGGGTTCCACCGGCTCCACTTTGAGTCCCCTGCTTTTTAACATTTTCCTTCGCCCTTTGATGGATGTGATCGAGGAGTCAGTACTCACCTCGTTCTCTTATGCTTATGATTACAGGATTATATTTTCATTATCGAATGCTCAGAACCTAGATCCTTCCCCCTCAGGCAAGGTTTGACTAATGTCGCCTGCTGGATGAACATAAATGCTTTAAAGCTTAATGGTAATAAGACAGAAGTCTTGATTCTGAGCAATAATTCCAAACTTAGGGCAGTTAACCACTGTCTTGTCTCTCTGGGACGCTTACCCACATCGGTTATTAAAGTTAAGAATCTTGGCTTCATTATTGATAAGAACCTTTCACTGAAGTGGCAGGTATCCAAACTCACAGCCTTCTGTTTTTCCATTCTCAAATGGCTTAAGAAAATCCTCCTTTGAATACCCAAAGAACAGTTTTGCAGGCCCTAGTAACGTCCAGATTGGCCTAAAAGAGTGTTCTGTGTCTGGGCAGCAATAAATCTGTGATCCGCCACTTGCAGATTATCCAGAACACTGCCGCCTGCCTTCTCTTTCGGTTGCCTACATACACGTCTGCCTCTCCTTTGCTCCATAAACTACACTGACTCAAGGTCTACAAGTGCATTAAATTCAAGGCCTTATGCTATATGTTTTGATCTAGGCACAGCCTCTCCCCTTCATACATCCAAGGTCTGATGTCACCCTATGTGTCCACCCGGCTGTTGAGATCAGCCAACCTCGCCCTGCGTTCCATCCCCATGCTAGACAGCTAATGAGGAGATTGGCCCTGGTTTCCCCATCGACCGTCACCTACCCAGCCGGACATCGGACACAGTTCTTCCTCGTCTCCCTGCTATGGCTCCTTCCTCATCTCCTTTCCTACAAATTCTCTCAACCTCGTTGCTTGTTTACTGTACCTTACTACACTATTGTAACTGATGTAATTTGGAACGTATTATTCCTCTGGTATAGCGCTCTGATACCTCCGGGTCTAGCCAGTGCTCTATAAACATCTATAGATGTACCCTGTAATGCAACGATCCTCTGGTTAAGCGCTCTGATACCTCCGGATCTAGACAGCGCTATATAACCTTCACAAACCAAATAAACAAAAAAATGGTTTTCCGGAAAAGTGAGACCTGAGCTACATGGCTGATTCCCGGTGGAGCTGCTAGACAGCTAATGAGGAGATTGGCCTTGGTTTCCCCTTGATCGTCACCTACCCAGCCAAACATTGGGCACAGTTCCTCCTTGTCTCCACGCTACTACTCATTCCTTCCCTCCCTCCTATGAATTCTTGAAACATTGTTTATGTGTACTGTACCTTACTATGCTCTTGTATCTGATGTAACTCATAACTCAACAATCCTAAATGTAAAGCGCTCTGATACCCTCGTGGGTCAAGTTTGTGCTATATAAAACTTTATAAATAAAAAAATAAAATAAATAAATTGACAAAGACATGTAAGTTAATATAATTACTGAATATCCGCTCAGAACACTGATAATGACAGGGATCTACTTCACAGCGGCCTGATGAAGGCCAAGGACCCATAGGGCCAAACATGTCGACCAGAACATCAGATGTTAAGGACCAGTAATACGTCTGACACCATCTCTCAGTTTTTAACCTTACTCCCATCCCTTCTTCTAAATGAACCATTTTTATAGATTTCGGAGGCAATTTTACCCAGATTATTTAGATCCCACCACTGTCTTCACCCAGACAATCTCCCTCCTGGTGGAGGTATGGCTTACCTGGGGAACAGAGTACCCAGGTGTGAGACCCGATGATGATACTACCCACTACATCACTCCAACTGAGATAATATATGCTTATGGCTGTGAGAAGTGGTTGAGGGTCTCTGTGACAATCTCTCTGGCACTTAGACTGGTGTGGTTCACTGCCTGATTTATATTGGATTACACTTGGAAACTGAGTGGACCATTTCCTGCTTCTTCCTCCCTCCGTTTTGATTCAGAAGAAAACTGAATGCAAAACAACTACTGTACAAAAAAGGGCCACACTACACTATAACAATGCAGCACAAAAACGCAACAGCACCAAAAGACTACCACACACCACTACTACAACGAAGTGCCACAAAACAAATAGGCACACACATTCTAGTCACATATTACCATCAAAGCATGTAGGCCTTTTTAATGCTGTGGTAAAAACTGTTTGCACAAAGCACTGAATTATGTACCATTAAGAGCATATATTAGCAGCATGCAAAAATGTATTGTAATTCTGCCCACGCTATCTTAATTCCTCAAGACCTTCTCACTATTCGAGCACTTGCTACCAAGTCACACGTTTTTGTTCACATAGCTTCCTTCAAAAATACATTTCTTACCTTTTCTTCAATTTCTGCTGCTGTCTTTTTGGTGATTTCTAAATTCTCCACCAAGGCTGTGTCCCCCAGAAAGTTTCCAGAAGCAGAAGAGAGGCGAGAAAGCAAATTATCCTCTAGTGTTTTCAAGGTGATCTTAAATCCGTTTTGTTGTTTTGTAAGGTTTGACTGTCAAGGAAATGTAAGATGGTGAGAACATGGAACATGTTCTGCTGAAGGATGTTGTAACATGGCATGAGTTCCCAAAAGTACAATGTTAAATGTGTTGCATGATAAGAATTTAGGAAACCTGCCTGTATTTATTAAATGTTGACAGTTGCTTAGAAAGGTTAACATCTATAAAATGGTAGAGTCAAATTGTTGACATAGGCACATGCAAAGTATTAAGTAAGGTTCTGTAGAAAACTATACATTGCACTAAATATTATTAAAATATTGTAACGGTCATACTTAATATAAGTCTATTAGTCAAATGAAACTTCATGCATGATCAATAAAGCATTTCCAAGAAATCTTGTCAGTTCAGTCCAAACCTGGTCACACATTTCTACTTAGTGTAATGGATCATTTCAATATTTAGTCTGAGATAGGAAGGCTCTGTCTGCAAAGGGGGAAGATGTCCCTGTACAAAGAGTCTGCTTTCAATATGTTGATCCATTTTACCTCTCTCAAAACACACATTGCTCATGGAATTTCAATAACGTCACCTCCTTTATTGGAATGGCATGGAAGAGATTTTGCATAAAGTGAATGACAACATTATTTTCATTTTTTATCGCAATGTCTGCTCCCTTGTTAAGTACGCTTAACAATGACATTTGACATTGCAGTTATAAGAAAACGAGTTACTTACCTGTAACTACGGTTATCCAGTATTGGTATCTTTCATAGATTCACATGCCTGAATCATTTCCCGTCGTCGAGGCGGGAGTCCCACGGTACATAAAATATATAATAGCAGTGCCTAAAATTTCTTGTAGTAGGCTGGAAAAGCCTAAAGGCCTAACTAGGCCTCAAAACTTAGCAGCCTATCTACATCATTATGTAAAAAGACCTGAAATATTAGCCTCAGCCAATCAGCTGTCCTCACCCTCTAGAACCTTCCCTGCTCAGGCAGTTCTCCTCAGATTTTCCCAGCACAAGTGAGAAGTAGTATCCATAGCCAGAACTGCCCTACCGGGGAGGAGGGTGGGTGCATGTGAATCTATGAAAGATACCAATAGTGGATAACCGTAGTTACAGGTAAGTAACTCGTTTTCTTATCCAGTATTAGGGTATCTTTCATAGATTCACATGCCTGAATCAGAATAGCAAGCAGTAACATCATGTCTGTCGATAGAGGAAGGTGGGAGACAAAGAAAATATAAATCAATCCCCACACAACCAGAAAGGTAATAGAGTACAAAACATGCCAACATAACATATGCATCAAAACCTTCGAATATAACAGATAGGACAGCATTATAAATATGTAAAGTTTAAAATATATAATCTTTCCAACCTTAGTGAAGAAGATGCTGCAGCACTGCATCACCAACAGCTGTGTCATCTTGAACTGCCGACTGCAGACAGTAATGTTCGGTAAAAGTGTGCACACTTTTCCAAGTAGCAGCTCGGCAAATGTTCTCTAGAGTCACTCCAGCGAAAAGGGCCGTAGAGGTCGACACTGTTCTCGTGGAATGAGCTTTAACCTTCCTTGATAAAGGTCTATTGGCCTTGTCGTGACAGAAGGTAATTGTGGAGGACAACCACCTGGCAATAGTTGCTTTTGTGACAGCTTGACCGAAGGTGGGTCTTCCATAGGCAACAAACAGTTGTGTAGATTTACGCATGTCTTTTGTCTTTTGCAGATAGAATTTGAGACATCTTTTGACATCTAGAGAATGTAAAACCCTTTCTGCAGGAGTTTTCGGATCCGGGAAAAAGGTTCTAAGCTTGACCGGTAGATTAATGTGGAATTGAGTTGGCACTTTAGGAATGAATTTAGGGTTGGTCCTAAGTGTAACAAAGTCCTTAGAGAACTGCAGAAAAGGTGGAGTAATAGTGAACGCCTGTATTTCACTAACTCTGCGAGCAGAAGTAAGAGCCAACAGAATTGCGACTTTCCAAGTCAGAAATTTCAGTTCCGCTTTATGGATTGGTTCAAAGGGCCTTTTAAGAAGTTGGGAAAGGACTACATTAAGATCCCATTCCGGAGGAGGAGGACGAACTGGAGGAAAAACTCTGAAGAGTCCTTTAAGGAATTGTTTGATCAAGGAGGAAGAACATAAGGATGGTTTGTTGGAGTGCTTCCTGAATCTGGAGATTGCTGCCAAATGTACTTTAATGGAAGAAAAAGCTAGACCTGATTTAGCCAGAGAAAGCAGGTATGGAAGGATGGCTTCAGGAGGAGCCTGCAGCGGATGAACATCATTATCTCCACACCATGAACAAAACCTCTTCCACTTGAAACGGTATGTTTTGATGGTACTTTGTGCACGTGCTTGCGACAATATTTTCCTGCATTCCGAGGGAATGTTTAGGTCTTTGAACTCTAGGAAATCAGGAGCCAAGCGTGCAAGTGCAGCGATTGAGGATCTGGATGTTGAATCTGACCGTCCTCTCTTGTCAGCATCGACATAGTCGGTTTGAGCCGAAACGGAGGCTGTTGAGACAGCAGGAGAAGCTCTTGAAACCAATATTGTCTCGGCCAACGTGGAGCAATGAGAATGAGAGTACAGTGTTCCCTCTTCATCTTTTGCAGGACTTTCGGAATGAGCGGAATCGGAGGATAAGCGTACGCAAACATTCCGGTCCATCTCATGAGGAGGGCGTTTCCTCTTGACCCCCGTCCTGGGAACCTGCTGGCATAAAACAGGCACTTGCTGTTTTGCTGCGTGGCAAACAAATCCAGCGTTGGTCTCCCCCAACGGCGAAAGAATGTGTCTACTTGATGTTGTTCGAGTTCCCATTCGTGACAGTCCACAAAGGTTCTGCTGAGACTGTCTGCTAGAGAGTTTCGAATCCCTTGAACATGCTCTGCTTTGAGGGATATGTTGTGCTGTAAGGCCCATTCCCACATTTCCTGAGCTTGCAGTGACAGGGTAAGAGATTTCGTTCCTCCCTGTTTGTTTATGTAGAACATGCTGGTGGTATTGTCCGTGCGCACCAGGACTGACGAATTCACGATCCTCGGTAGGAAAGCTTGCAGGGAAAGAAAGATGGCCCTGAGTTCCAATATGTTGATGTGCATCTGTTGGTACTGATGAGACCATCTTCCCTGGATTTGAAGGTCCTGAAGGTGACCTCCCCAACCTTCCATGGACGCATCCGTAGTCAGAGTGTAGTCCGGAATCTCTTGGAGGAAGGTGAGACCCTGCGACAAGTTGTGTGTCTTCGACCACCAGAGAAGAGCCTGTTTCATTTTGACCGTGACTTTGATGCGGTCGTCGAATGATCCTTCGACCTGTTTCCACTGACGAAGCAACTCTTCCTGCAACGGTCTCATTCTGAGTCTTGCCATAGGAATGAGATTGATCGCAGCTGAACACATCCCCAGAAGGGAAGCATACATCCGCACTGAAAGTGACTTTTTTGCGGATATTTGTTTTGCCAGTTTGACGAGCTTGTTTTGACGCTCCTGTGTCAAGTATGCCTTGCACTGGCATGTGTCCAAGACTGCACCCAGAAAAGTTAGTCGTTGTTGAGGGTGGAGCTGAGATTTTTGAGAATTGAGGGTCAATCCTAGGTTCGAGAACAGTGAAAGTGTTTTGTTGACTGCCTCCATGGTCGAATGACTGGTGGGACCCTTTAACAGCCAATCGTCGAGGTATGGGAACACCTGGAGTCCCAGGGACCTCAACATTGCAGCCACTGGGGCTAGACATTTTGTGAAGATTCTGGGGGCCGATTTGAGGCCGAATGGGAGGACTTTGAATTGGAAATGGACGCCGGCCACTTGAAATCTTAGGAATTTGCGGTGGTTGGGGTGAATAGGGATGTGAAAATATGCGTCTTGCATATCCAGAGAAGCCAGAAAGTCTCCTTCGTTCAGACAATTCAGAATGTCCTTCAACGTGACCATGCGGAAACTCTGTTTCTTTAGATATTTGTTGAGTTTGCGCAGGTCCAATATTGGACGCCACTCTTCTGAATTTTTCTCCACAAGGAAGAAACGTGAATAAAAGCCCAGCCCTTTCTGAGAAGGATGGACTAGTTCTATTGCATTCTTGTGTAGCATCTTTAAGGCTTCTTTGAAGAGTAAGCGCAGACGAGGGGGAGGGGGACCCCTGGGCGGCGTTGTGGGAGGTTTTTGTAAAAACTCCAAAGTGTGTCCCTTGCTGACCAAATCCAGGACCCACTGATCTGAAGTTATTTTCCTCCATTGATGGTAAAAGGCGGAAATCTTGGCGCCCACGGGAAGGGAAAGAGGAGTGGCCGACATCCGGCAAAGCTCATTGGCGCTTGTTAGAATCTCTCCTTTGATTACCTGAGCGCCGTTGTCCTCCCTGCCGAGAGAAAGAACCAGAAGCAGGCTGCCTGTTAGAAGATTGATAGTATGGTTTGTTGTAGGATGATTGATATTGTCGATTTTGTTGGTTTGAATAATTTCCTCTGGAGGAGTAACCACGACCTCTTGCACCTCTAAAGGACCCCCTCTTGTATTGCAGGGTTCCCAGAGATTTCGCTGTGTCGGTATCGGTTTTAATAGCCAATAAAGCGTCATCAATGTGCTTTCCAAACAAGGACTCACCATCGAAAGACATGTCCAAGATCTTGGTTTGGACCTCAGGTCTAAAGGTGGTAGCCTTGAGCCAACCTTGACGTCTAAGGACAATTGCTCCAGCCAGTTGTCGAAAGTTGGTATTAGAAATGTCTAGGGCGCAATCAATAATCTCTGAGGCCGCCCTTTCACCTTCCTGCACAATTCTGCGTACATCCATCTGATGATCCTCCGGGATCAGCTCAAGATATTCCGAGAGCTCCGACCACATCTGCCTGTCATATCGAGCCAGGATAGCTAAGGAATTTGCTGCTTTAATGGATGCTGCTGCGTTTGCAGAAAATTTCTTCCCAATGGCGTCAAGCCTTCTTCCCTCCTTGTCAGGTGGCGTTGAGATGGGAGCAGAAGGATTCTTGGACTTTTGCTGCGCCGCCTGAGAAATGACCGAATCCGGTCGAGGATGGCCGATCAAACAAGCAGGTGTATCGGATGGTGCTCGATACTTTTTATCAATCCTTTGCAAAACTGCTGGAATGGAGGCTGGTGTTTTCATAATATTGAGGCCTTCCTTCCAGATATAGTCAATAATAGGTATGGCTCTGATCACTCTCCGATACCCTTCCTTAAAGTCATGTAAAAAGCAGTCCGACTGCTCAACTGTGACGACCAATTGAAATCTATTAGCAGCTCTCTGCATAATATTGTGAAAACCCCCAATATCTTCAGGTGGAGAGTCTGAAGGACGGGGAGGTGGTGGAGAAGGTGTAGGGATGACATAATCCTCCCAAGGGTCCACTGGAGTGTTATCCGGCAATTCTCCCTCCTCTCTACTTTCGTCACCATCAGAGGACGAACTGTCCAAAACCTGAGGAATTGGTGAAGTACGTGGCTGTGGAGATAAAGGAGCACTTGGCGACGGAGGTCGTGGCACAGTAGCCGAAGCAGATGACCCAGCAGGCGCACCTCAGTTGGAGGAAATCTCTGTCGATAATCTGCCAACATAGCTTGCAAGTCCTGTATTAAGGAAGTAGGTAAATGTGTTGTGTCCTCAGACCGAGGAAGTCTAGAACGAGGTGACTGATATGGAGTGGAGTATACGTCATGCGTATATTGCTCCTGAAACTCTTCTTCATCATCCTCTTGAAGTTTAATATGCAATTGAGAAGGGTGACAGGCAATCCCAAAGGGGTCATCATCCTCTTCTCCTTCTTCTGACTCTCCTTGCATGTATGTCTCTAAAATGTGTGATGGCAAGAGCGGAGATATATGTGAATAATCCTGCCTTTTGTAAGTCTTCATTTGGAAATGAGTGAATTGTATTTTTGCAGGTGGGGAACCGTGCAGCCGATGAGCAGAAGCCCCAGTAAACGGATTCTCCGTCGACGGCGCTACCAACGCCAAAGATTTTGTCGTCGACGAGGCCGTGAAAGGTATTGTCAATGACGAGTCCTTCGATGTTGAGAGTGTCGATAACGCCGTCATCGACGAGGCCGTCATCGGCGGGTCCCTCGTCGTCGAGACCGTCGCCGGCGTCTTCGTCGACGGGTCCCTCGTCGACGGGACCGTCGATAATATCTTCGTCGACGGGTCCCTCGTCGACGGGGCCGTCGATGGTGTCTTCGTCGACGGGGCCGTCGATGGTGTCTTCGTCGACGAGTCTCTCGTCGACGGGGCCGTCGATGGTGTCTTCGTCGACGGGTCCCTCGTCGACGGAGCCGTCGATGGTGTCTTCGTCGACGATCCCTTCGTCGTCGGGGTCGTCGATGATGTTCTCGCCGACGACGCCGTCGTCGACGCGTCCGATGGTGGCGTCTTCGTCGACGAGATCTTCGTCGACGAGGTCGTCGATGATGTCTTTGACGACGAATCCCTTGGAGACATTGTTTTCGTCGACGACGGCCGTGCGGTCGTCGACGGAGTAGACGTTTTAGTCGATGGAGCCTTCGCAGAGAAGGATTTCAAAGACTGTGACTTGGTTTTTGATATTAAAGGTGGAACAGACATCAAAGGTGACGTGATAGCTGAAGTGGTAACCACAGAAGTAGAAGAGGAGGTAGAAGTCCATGTAGTAGTTGGTACAGACACCAGAGTTAAAGTTTTGGTCTGGGTAGTACTCACATTTGAAGAAGCCGATGCACTCTGAGAGGGTTCAGAAGCTTTCTGAGAGGATTTCAACAATTTCTTTCTCTCAGGAGAAGCATTGTCCGTGGATCTAGCTCTCTTGCTAGAAGTTGAGGCTTTGTCCTCCTCATCAGCAGATGAAGACTTCAGCCACAAAAGAACCCTTGCCTCCCTATCCCTGATGGTTTTCTGAGGGAAGGTACGGCAAATTCTACAGTCCTTCACCACATGTGAAGGGTGTAGGCAATAAATACAATCCGAGTGCTTGTCATCCACATGGACTCTCTTCTTGAAGCAGGTTCCACAGGGTTTGAAAAGAGCTTTCCTTTCAGACATTTTGAAGCTAGAAAATCCAAAAACTGAGTAGGCACTCAGGGAGACTCCCTTACACACGAAGTGCGGTGAAAATCTGAGGAGAACTGCCTGAGCAGGGAAGGTTCTAGAGGGTGAGGACAGCTGATTGGCTGAGGCTAATATTTCAGGTCTTTTTACATAATGATGTAGATAGGCTGCTAAGTTTTGAGGCCTAGTTAGGCCTTTAGGCTTTTCCAGCCTACTACAAGAAATTTTAGGCACTGCTATTATATATTTTATGTACCGTGGGACTCCCGCCTCGACGACGGGGAATGATTCAGGCATGTGAATCTATGAAAGATACCCTAATACTGGATAACACTGGCACTAACTTACTTTATTCAAGGACAAAATTGATATAGCTGCCCTTTGCTGTCCCAGGTATTTCTATTGTGCACAAGACACCACAGAGTCTCTTCTGATTTCCCAAATATGTATATTCATATAATGTTCATAAATGTCTTCACTGTTTACATATCCAACTAAGTAAATATATGGGTTGCCCTTTCATTGGATTCATAACTTTGTGTCAACTTTATATACCACTTTCATGATGAGGACACCCAACTGCATATTTATTTTGTGAATGAATAGGACAGTCACCTTTCTTCCAGTAATGATAGCCCGTTAACAGCTGGATGGTCCTGACTTAGCTTCCGGCCAACCAAGTGGCCACTCACATATTTCCAGAACCACTCTCCTCTTTGTCTGGCTTTTTTCCAACTTTTTCAACTCTTCTTCCTTTAAGAATGAAGGATTCATTGCCCCTTACGTGACCATATCTAACCAAAAACATAACTGAATTCTTCCTCTAATGTGTTTATTTTATGACGTGTTTCAATTCATCAAACAATTGTGAGACAACACTTACACTGCAGTACACAGAGACAATTACATAACAATAATTCTGTATTCAGGGCTCTCAGCACATATATGACCACTTTATAAGCACTCAGAACACTGCTCGTAGGCGAATCTTGGACATGATGATAAGAGACCAGGACACCTGTCGTTTCAATTACTGGGGGTCTAGTGGAAGCTTATGTGCAATTTAGTCTTGTATTTTAACATTTAAAGTTAATTTATCTGGGGGATGCCCTATTTATGTGCTTTCATTCTAGTGCTTGTCTAGAGGGTCTAGGTGTATCACCAATTCTGAAACAAGAACTGGTAAGATCATGCTAGAAACTGACCATGACATCTTTACAAATCCCTTTAAACTACTCCTCTGCGAGTGGTTATTCATTTGTATTCGCTGAATAGCATGTGTGCACAGTAAAATACTAGGGGCCAGATTCATCAATGTCCCATTTTGCGAGTCCTTAATAGCGATTATTAAGGAATCGCTATTAAAGACTCGCAAAACGGGATTCATGTAGAAATCGCAAAATAAATTGTGATTTGTACAACTTCCTTATTTGCGATTAGCAAATTGCTAATTGCAAATAAGGATTAACTCCCCATTCTAAAGGCCCATAGGAATGAATGGGGAGTCAATCCTTATTTGCGATTAGCAATTTGCTAATCGCAAATAAGGATGCGATTTCAAGGGTGCCAGGGGTGTCCAAAGGACACCCTGTAGCACCCCTGAAATGAAAATGTAGCCTGATGTTGCGCACACACATGTCCAAAGGACATGTGTGTGTGTAACATACCACTTAGAAAAATGCACTAAAGTGTATTTTTCTAAGTTTTCGCTATTTACCACGAAGTCAGACTTCGCGGTAAATAGCGGCCAAAAATTGTGAATTCGCAATTTTTAAAAGGCTCATGAATTGCATTTAAGGAATCTCAAATAGAGATTCCTTAAATGCAATTCCTCGCAAAATAGCGATATCGCATTTTGCGATTTTTGCATTTGGGATGATGAATCCCAAATGCAAAAATTGCGCTCGCAAAGGGCCAGATTCTGAGAATCTGGCCCTTTGCGACCCCATTTTCCCTTGATGAATCTGGCTGTAGGTGTGCAATGGAAAGATGGTGTAAAGAGCACACCAGTAATACTGATGGACTAAGGTTCGGTAGCTAATATCTAAGGTTTCCATCTGGCCTGTAGTATACCAACCTGGCTTATATTTGTATCTCTATGCCAGTAAAAACTAAAAAAAAAAGAAGTAAAATCAGGTATTCTTCCTATTTGAAATATAAGCCTAAAACAGCAATTACTGGTAGAAACAGCTTTAAAAGTATTTGAAAGCTCCCTAAATTACTTTAACTGACTACTAAAGCAAACAAATGGGTAAGGTCAATGTTAGAAAATAATACTGGGAAATATAGACAAAATCATTTTCACCTACCGCTCTTGCCTCTTCCTGAATAGCAAAATCTAGAAATGGGCAGAATTTGTATTTGAGAAAGATCACACCCCTATAAAGGACTGATGCAACCTTGCACGTTGCATAATCTCTTCCAGTACTAATCC
Organism: Lissotriton helveticus; assembly: GCF_964261635.1. Classification (NCBI taxonomy): domain Eukaryota; kingdom Metazoa; phylum Chordata; class Amphibia; order Caudata; family Salamandridae; genus Lissotriton; species Lissotriton helveticus. Next base: position 1,409,076,474 of record NC_136068.1, read on the forward strand.
TTCGCTTTACTTATTTTAAACAAATATATATATATTTCTGTATGTCAGCTATAATCCAAAATAATATAATGATAAATATCAAATATAGTTAAGATTTGGAAAATTAAAAGTAGGGTCACTACGCCAGGGATGGTTATCAATACTTGGTGGACATTCATATTCCTAACCCTTTGAGGGTGAAGGGTGAACTCATTAAATTTTCAAGTTCTTAACATAAACATAATTCACTACAATGGCACAGTTCAAACTTCACTTGAAACCAAATCTTACAAATTATTTTTTTCATCTTCAGAAAACAATGTCAGCACAAAATCAAAATGAACTATCTCTAAATTGAACATTATTGCAATAACCCAGAGAAGAAATGAATTAACTCTCACACTTTCGATGTCATGGGCTGAATTATTGCAGAGATTAAAAGTCTGATCTGATGTAATTGTAATACTGTTCATAACACCTGGAAGGTAACAATGAACTCATTTCCATTTTTTCAATCATGGTACTCTGTCAGTGTCTGAAAGCTCCTTTCTCTTCTCTGTTGAGAGCAAACAGTGCAAGAGAATGTCACCCTAACCTATTTGTTTTTTTTTGTTTAGTTTTACAAAACAAGGTCATAATTATTGAAGTACATTTTGTTCTTTGGCGAACGCAATTGTGTATCGTTTGGTAAATAAGAGAGGGAGTATAAAGGCAAGAGTAGGAGAGAGAGCAAGAATAAGGGTGACAGAGTGTGTGTGTGTGTGTATCTGTGTGTGTGTGCATGTGAGTGTGTGTGTAGATTCATTTCACTGGCATGCATGCACAAGGCCCTTTAAATCTGATCCAACCTGATAGTTAATTCTATCTCTCTTTACAGCTGACAGAATAGAGCTAAAATGTGGAGTTCCCCATGGAATCTGCATTTTCTACAGAACTATTTCATATCTATATGAGACCATGTTAGACCTGGCCCTTTTGAAAGGTTTATTCCCAAACATATACAGCCTGATTCATCAAGGTACCGTTTTGCGAGACTCTAATAGCGATTCATAGCGAATCGCTATTGAGGACTCGCAAAACGGTATTCATGTAGGAATTGCTAAATAAATAGCGATTCCTACATATTCTCTATTTGCGAGTAGCAAATTGCTACTCGCAAATAAGGAATAACTCCCCATTCATTCCTATGGGCCAAAAGGCCTATAGGAATGAATGGGGAGTATCCCTTATTTGCGAGTAGCAATTTGCTACTCGCAAATTAGATAGCGATTTTAAGGGTGCCAGGGGTGTCCAAAGGACACCCTGTAGCACCCCTGAAATGCTAATTGAAACAGGTGTTGCGCACACACATGTCCAAGGGACATGTGTGTGTGCAACATGCAACTTAGAAAAATGCTTTTAAAAGTATTTTTCTAAGTTTTTGCTATTTACCGAGAGGTCTGACCTCTCGGTAAATAGCGGCCCAAAATTGCTAATTCGCAATTTTTAAATGTGTCATGAATAGCATTTAAGGAATCTCTAATAGAGATTCCTTAAATGCTAATCCTCGCATATTTGCTAATTCTTTATTAGCGATTTTTGCATTTGGGATGATGAATCCCAAATGCAAAAATTGCACTCGCAAAGGGCCAGATTCTGAGAATCTGGCCCTTTTGCGAGCGCATTTACCTTCATGAATCAGGCTGTTAGCCTTTTGCCTCCTATTCGTCTGACCCTGAAATTGATGCCCATAGGATTCTAGGCACTGTACCACTGCTGATCAGTGCTAAAGTGCATATGCTCTCTGTGTAAATTGTGATATGATTGCCGATCCCTGATTGGCATATTTGATTTACTGGTAAGTCCCTAGTAAAGTGCACAGTGTGTGCCAGGGCCTGTAAATCAAATGCTACTAGTGGGTTTGCAGCACTGGTTGTGTCACCCACATGAGTAGCCCTGTAAATGCATCTCAGACCTAGCACTGTAGTTTCTGTGCACGCAGTTGAGTACTGACATGTTGTCCTGGCTAGTGCACTCACTTTCCAGGCCCAAACCTTCCCTCTCCTTCCATGTAAGGCACCCCTAAGTTAGGTCCAATGTACCGCAGTGGGTAAGGTGCAGTTTATGTGAAAGGTAGGACATGTACTAGTGGGTGTGACATGTCCTGATAGTGAAATACTATGCAATTCTTTTTTCACTGTTGAAAGTCTATCTGTACCATACGCTTATCATTGGAGTTGCACTGTAACAGTTTTACAGGTGTTACTTGCAGTAGTGACAAGATAGGAAAATTAAGTTTAGACTCTCTGAACTCAGAATTTATTAATGCACCTTTTGCTAAAGGTGGTTTTTCAATCCTGTGTTTGAAAATGCCACTTGGGCATTTTCTTACTTCAGAGAATCAAGAGGTATGCTGTTCCGAGAAGTAAAAGAGAAAGAGAAATAGCTCCTACAAGGAGCAAGGGCCCTAATACACCCCAAGGGGTGTCATGCTTCATCACAGAGCAGCTCCTCATTGGGCCAGCGCTGTAATGCCCAATGGGCCCCGCAGGGGGGACCTGCGCCAGAGATCTTTTTAGACCATAGTCTGGGACTTAGATAAAGTGGGTGTGTGTATGGGGCGTGTGGTGTATTTCAGTGGTGAGTAGTGTGTGAAGAGTGTGTGGATTAAAAATAAGTAAGAAAGCCCACTGAACTATCTTTAATTAGTGGGTTCCATGTCATCAATAAAAATAGGTAAGACTTGGGTCTAGAGACACGAATAGTCTTGTCAAGTATTTAAGTGTAGGTGGTGGTCGACATGTTTCAAGCCCTAAATTGTCAGGAATGATCGTGGCATTTCTTTAGGGACCTAAAATAACTATTTACTACTCGAAAATAAAGGGGGGTGGAACGCATCTATAAGTTAGAGTTTGCTCACCATGCCCGTTATAAATACATCATCTGTAGTCAGTGGGTCTTCAACAGGCAGGATCCTCATCAGTAGGAACCCAAAATGATGGGACCCAAGGAGTCAAACTGCTCCAGAGTCACGTAACGCACAATGGCATCTTGACCGACTCTTCCTGCTGGTACGTGGAGTGCGGCCGACCTACCCTCCGGACTCTCGGTACGCGGAGTGCGGCTGACCTACCCTCCTGACTCTCGGAGTGAAGGTCGGCTGCACTCTGCGTGCCGACGGGAAGTCGGTCAGTACTCCATTGTGCATCACATGACTCCGGTGCAGTTTGACTCCTTGTGCTCCCACATTTTGGGTCCCGACCGATTAGGATCCTCTCGTTCACTTCTAGGAACAGCATACCTCTTGATTCACTATTCATATATTAGTGGGTGTATGCTGGACCTTTATTGCCCTAGGTCACCCTTTGATTTATTACAAAATGTTCTTACTTCACCATTCTGTGTGCCTTTGGCTGTTTGTGTATTCAGCGTCTGGTGTGTGAGTGACAAGAGATGAGATGTGCATTCACTCTAGACAGTCACTATTGAGGTTGAGGTGTGCTCTGCCTTGCCTGGGTGAATAATCGCAGGGCTGAATAGACCTGGTCTGCATTTAGAGTGGTGGGAGGAGTTTTGCTTACACCTGAATAGGCTGTGACCCCTTTTGCACAATGCTGCCTCTGTGGTCATTTTTTTATTTTTTTTTAAACATGTTTTTATTGCGGAATTAGAAACAAGACTTCAAATCAGGTCAACCAGTACACTTACGACATCATCAAGCATACAGTAGGTAGGTATATCGTACACAGCCATTCAGCCCACAACCCGGGGGTCGGGCGGCGTGTCAGGTCATACATTTAATAAAATGCCACAGTCCCCACCCATCACGGGTGGTCGGTTACCAGTATTATCCAGTTTCCGCTTTTAACTCCCCTAACTTCCAACTTCCCTTGCAACACCAATCACGAAGAAACAACTTACGGAGTCAGTATCAGTGTGTGGTCCCTATTGCTGTATGAGCCTATCATATCTGCCAGTGGAGGATCACCTGGAGATATACAATGCTCGCCTCCCGGTTCCCGCCCAAGACCTCCGGGGCCCTTGCACTGCTGTCTCCCAGTAGTTCTATCATCCAGCCCTCTCTGCAATTGCGTCAGTGTGCTAAACTACCCCTACGTGACCTTCCCTCTCCCCCTCCTCCCCCCCAACTGCTGCTGAAGCGGGTGTACATATGGTGTAGTAGAATCGGATCACGCCACTAATCGGGGGTAACTACTGCTCACTTGTGCCTCATGGAGCCCTGGACAGTTATTGCCCCTCACCCTCGTCCTCACCCTCCACCATGCAATCACGCAGAGCTTGAACTATCATTTCCCATGCCCTCGCCATTTCCAAACTTTTGTCATTATCAGTCTTGGCAGCCTGTCGCATCCTAAGAGTACTTTCACAGCCGGCCCATTTCAACAGCTCATGCATCCACCTTTTCACTGATGGGCCTTCTTTAGACTTCCAGTGCCAGGTTATCTCTTTTTGAGCCAGCATAAGTCCCAGATCGATAAATTTGCTTGTGATTTTCGTCCTCTTTGTGTGAGGGAACCATAGCAGCAAACATGCCGCCATGTCAAAGTCTACCTCCCTGTCCGTGACCATGTTCAGGAGATCCCCTACCTCAGGCCAGTACGATCCCAGCTTTGGGCACCCCCACAGCAAATGATCCAGATCCACCTCAGGCGCCAAGCACCTCGGGCATACGGCGTCCTGGGCTCCGAAGTATCGCATAATCCTCTCCGGGGTCAGGTAAGCTCTATCTAAAATGAAGAAGTGTACCTGCTGGAATCGGGCATTCCTCGTACCCTTCCATGTACACCCCAGAACATGACCCTAGACCGTGTCTGGTATGGGCTTGCCTATACTATCCTCCCATCTCGCCTTCAGCGCCACCAGCGGTCCTAATCCCTCGCGTTGCATTCTAACATGGAGGCAGGTCACCGCCTTGGTAGTGCCCGCAGCCATAACCACGTACTGGCACGCCATGGTCGTCTCCGGTTCAGCTATCCCACCCTTCCAGTGCTTTTGTATCGCTGCAACCACCGCTGCGTGCAGCAGAAAATTCCCATCCGGTAGACCAAACTGTTCCTGCAACGCCCGGAAGGGGGCCAGTGTCCCCTCAAGGTATAAGTCTCCCACCATTTGCAGTCCCAGCTCCTCCCAGTCAGATAACGGGGACCAATCGCCCCCATGCGGCAGCGCAGTCAGCATCCCTAGCGGGATCTCTGGTGCATACGATCGGTTGCTGTTCGCTCTCTTCAGACTCCTGGTCCAGCAGAGTCTGAGTGTCCTTTCCTCCATCGTAAGGTCCCTCATAGCCAGTTTCTGTTGCATGATTATGTAGGATAAGACATGCCGCTGAATACCGAGACCCCGGTCGACTTCTGGTCCTCTGAATTCCCTGGCTATATCCTGCGTCAATATCTGCAATTGAGCTGCCAGATAATATAGTTCGAAATCGGGGACCGCCATCCCCCCCTCGAGCTTGGGCCTAGTCAGGGTCCTCAACGCCACTCTGCGACGTCCATGACCCCACTGCCTCTGTGGTCATGCTGCACCAGGGAGGACAGGACTGGTTTGGACTGGGTTCAGAGACCCTGGCCACAAGGAGAACAAAGACGTTTTTGGGTATAAATATTACACCTAAAAGCCCAGGACTTTAGATTACTTCAAGGAACAAGAGGACCATGCTAAGGAGAAGAGCTGGAGAGGTGTAAGGAGGAGTATTGCCACTTTGCTGTGTGCTGCATGGGGTTGCCTGCAGTTGCTGCGTCTGTCTGTGGTGGAGGAAAAGGACTGCCTCTTTTTGTCCTGCTGTGGTATCCTGCTTGTGAAGGACTCTCCTACGGCCTGTGTGTGCTGGCCTCCTGTTCTGGAAAACTTAGGGATACCAAATTTTTCAGGTGGTTCACTCTACTGAGATTTACCTTCATATAGGTTTGTGTGCTTGGTACTGCAAACTCTCTGTGTGCTTTATCTTTTTGTTGTTGCAAGGGACCCGTGAATTTTGCTGTACTAGAGTGCTGGATTCTTTACCTCTTTCAAAAAAGAAGAGATGTTTGTGATGAGTGTGGTGCTCTTTATCCTTATCAGGGAAGGGCCTGCTGAAAGTGTGTGGTGAGCTCTTTATTGGTGTTCCAATAGCCATGATCACTATTGGCTGGCATTTCCCCAATCACGCCTGATGGGGGGCTGTGGACAGAGCCCCAGGAGGGAAGACCGTACGCTCTTGACAGCTAGTGATTCCTCCTATTCCCCGCCTGGAACAGAGGGGGTTGTGCCGATGGGAAGAGGAGCGGCCACTGCGACTTCCGCGACTTCCGCATGGCATTTGAGAAGGAGAGGTTGCCTAGCAACCTGCCAAAACAGTTGGCGGCCCACCCAACCCCGGGAGCAGGAGGGTCCCAGCCCAGAAGATGCAACAGCAAGAGAGATTGCGCTGCAGCAGAGAAGTCTGCTGCTGCTTGCAGGGCCACCTCAGTTTCAAGGAGTCCCTGGGGGCTTGCCGGAGTTTCTCCTGTACCCTTGCGGGAAGGACGAGCAGTGTGGGTGACAGCAGGTGGTTAGCTCCACTCCTCCCTGCCACAGCAGGACCCGAGAAGGTCTCCGATGTCACCAACCCAGAAGCGGCGGGCGCTGGGAGCCAACAGTAATGAGGGCTGCACCGCATTGTCGTGGGCTACCCCAGTTGCAGTATGTGTAGCAGCTCTACCACACTTGTGGGCAGCTGCCTTTTGAGCACTCTACAATCTGGCTGGAAATCCAGAGAGGCCTCCCCACCCCCATCCAAAGAAAGTGCGAATTCCCGGTGGGGACTCGCATTGAAGGGCCTACCAAGCTACAAGCTCTGGGAAAGGGGACTTAGGAGTCCCAGTGCCCAAGGTGCTCAGATGGTGCTACTGAAATGGATGGGATGATTAATGCACAATAAGAGCTAAAGAGTTCTACGAACATATGACTAATGTCTTCATGGTGTTTTCAGGAACTGCATAATAGGGTGTAAGGTATTGTTAGAACTAATGTCTTCAGAATGTTTTCTTACCTGTGCAACTGGCAAGGACGTGCCTTAGTGACTAATGGTGTGGTTATGACAACTTGGCAAAGTGATTTGTATGACCTATGTGATGTCATGACAGGTGCCTAGTGGCACAGTGAGACATGTGCTTGTCGTCTTATGTGGTTCATATGCATCTTTGTGACAAGTGCCTAGTGGCACAGTTATTTATGTGATTATGGTCTAAGGTGTTGTATCAGTAATACAAACGATACGTTTATATAGCCTTATGTGGAGTCTCTTTTTGTAGTGTGCCCAGTGTGTCACTAGTGTGTGTGCATGTTGTACAAATGCTTAACACAATGCCGCTGGGATAAGCCTGACTGCTCTACCAAGCCACCAGCAGGGGTTATCTTCGGTGTGTAACTTCCCCACCCTGACTATAGTGGTGGATTCTACCTGGCTTAGGTGTATACCCTAGCCAACCAGAAACCCCATTTCTAACAGGACCCTTATAAAACAGCTTGAAAGCGAGGATGTCGCTGAATAACTATGCAGATGATTTTAAAATATTTCTCTAACTAGATGAAAATGCCTCATTGCAACACATTTTCCAAGTAGATCAAAAAGTGGTATACACTTCCTAAGGATGGGGGGCTGAGCGAGAGAGGAAGGAAAAAGGGGGGTGGAGGAGATGGGATAAGGATCCAGGTAGGGGAAGAATCAAAGGGGCAAGAGCTCCAATAAGGAGCAAGGGCCCTAATACAGCCCGAGAGGTTGTCATGCTTCTTCATAGGGCAGCTCCTTGTTGGGCCGGCACTGCAATGCCCAATGGGCCCCGCAGGGGGGCTCCTTGCCGGAGGTCTTTAGAATTGAAAGCCAGGAAGCCCTATGTGGAGGAGGTGGAGGGGCGACGAGTGTTGCGTGGAGTGGGTGCAGTGAGTGTATTAAAAATAGCTATGAGTGTTCCAGGGAATCTTTACTAACTGGACTCTTTGCTATGGTTAAAAGACTAGACTGTAGGAGTCTTGGCTGGCAGGGGGAATCCGACCTGCTGCAGCTCAGTGAAGAGTGTGGGTGGTTAAAAGTTCGACATGTTTTACACCTAAAAACTCCTTGTGGATGTGTGGCGTTTCTTCAGAACCGGGTGAGAAAACCTTATCTACTCTTAAATGTAGGTGAAGATCAAAGGGGTATCCTAAAATGTACCGTCCCTATTGAATGGATTCAAGGTAAACCAGAAGGGGGCAAGCATTGAATGCAGGGTGGTTCGTCCTTCTAGCGCACCTGGAGGGTGGAGAAATAGGGAGCCGAGACAAACACAGCCATCAAACAATCACAAAATAGTCATGCAAATTCAAGAAATCTTAAAAACATACAGCTCAATAGTCCAGGATGTGTACATGCTTGAAGTGGTCATACTTTAGACAAAATCTGTGGAGTGACCCCAGTGTCTCATAATCCATAGAGTGAGAAACAGGTAGAAAACATAAACATGCTTGTTACCTACCAGTTGTTTCTGTCTAGGAAGGACTCAATCAACTGGTGGTTATACAACTACAGGTGCTGCCTTTTGAGGATGGAAGAGCCCTACTGCCTCACCAGGGGCGCACAAGGACAAACTAGCTCGGAAGGGGGAGAGGCGCAGTGGTCTGAGACTTCAGTCAGGGTATCCACGGTGGAATTGAGTAACCTAAGGAGAGGTGGAGTCCATGATAGAGCGTCTATTGACAGAGGAATGTTGCATATGCTCATAGTGCCATCATGCATAGGGTGAGGAGTCCAATAAGTCTTTGTGTTAACTTGCTAAGTGTATCGAATTTCACCATGTATGGTGCCCCTAGTATGGGGAATCTAGTTGGATGGTGCACAAGTATAGGTGTGCTAATTATAGGACTAGGATGTGTTATACATGTTATGTTATATATGTTATGGCCTTCCGGGGCCAGGGGCCATCAACTATACCCCTTTAGCGCCCGCACAGCACTTGCGATACTCTGGCAGCGTATTACGGACATTTGAGAGGCCTCTGGCTGGAGCTTGTTATCACTCACTGCAGGTAAGTGAGGGGATCACATGCTGTGCCAGCTGCCCTTTCAGTCTTAAACCCTGCAATACAACACCCCAGCAAGACCATATGAAGCTCACCCTTATTAATTACAGATCCCTCATCAAACATAAAACAGAAATGTATGATTCCTTTACTGACCACCAGCCTGATGCCATGTTCCACACTGAAACCTGGCTCAGGGAGGATTCCGCCCCCCACATACTAGAGGCACTCCCAAATAATTATGGCATGATCAGACAAGATCGCACTCTAAAGCACGGAGGTGGAATAGTCATAATTTTTTGCTTGATAAAGCTCAAATGGAGGCTCAGAGGTGGCCTTTTTTAGCTTAAAGAGGGCAAATGAGACTGCAATGAGTGGTCTCCTAATCTAACGCCCACCTGGGCTGCTTACAGATTTTACAACTAATCTTATGGATTTGGCCTCTCAACTAGCCCTTAAATACACTAACTTTATGGTTCTGGGTGATCTAAATCTTCACAAAGAGGACCACCTCAAAACCGAGGCACGAACCCTATGTAAAGAACTGGCCAGCCTACAATTAAAACTTAAATCCATGGCACCAACACACTGTGCAGGCCACTTGCTGGACCCCTTTTTCTCGAACCACCGGGCCTGGTGGTGAAAAACCGACTCCTGTCCATTGGTCTGACCACCACCTCATAGAATTTCATATACCCCTACCTCAACCATGCTCTATAAAAAACAGAGACCTTACCCTCCCACCTAGGAACTGGTCCAAGTTTAACTGCAAGAGATTTTCCTGGGCACTTCAGAAAACTCCACCTCTATTAAGTAACAACATTAATCTGGCCAATGCATCAGTAGAAAAGTGGATCACGGAAGCACTTGATGACGCAACCCCCTGGACCACAAAGACAAATAAGAGGGGGTCTAAATCAGCGCCCTGGTTCAAAGGAGAGCTGAGAAGTGCTTAACAAGGCTGTAAGCACCTACAAAGCAAATGGAGAATAGCCTTCTCTAAAGAATCGAAGGAAGCTTATAAAACAGCACAAACAAGTACCATTCACTTCTCAAAAAGAGGAACTCTATGTATTACAAGGAGAAAATTGACATGGCAGAAAACTCATCCAAAGAACTGTATGCCACTCTGAAAGATATCTCATCTCATGAGAGAACACTCATGACACCGACCAGCTCTGAAGAGCTGTGCAATCTTATTGCAGATTTCTTCCTTCAAAAAATATATAGCATATATAACTCCTTCCCGGAGGAAGCCCGTAACTGCCCTATTGAACTGAAAGCGAAATCTACTGAGCTGGGGTTTCCATCCCTGTGGGAGTTTCTTCCACCACCCCCATGATGGAGCTCAAGGAAGTGGCTTTAAAAATCAAATCAGGATCCCCTGCCTATCCAGCGGCACCCAACAGAATAAAGGAGGGCATTGAATTGACAATACCTAAGATACAGCAATTAATTGACACATCATTTAATTGTGGAGAGGTTCCTAGGTCATGGAAACATGTGACTGTTATACCTCTAAAGAAAAAACCCTCTGCCAACCCCGAGCTACTGGATAATCTACTCCCAATCTCTTTGCTCCCCTACATATCTAAAATTTCTGAAAAAGTTGTGAATAAACAATTAGTGAAACATATCAACTCACACAACCGTCTACATCCTACTCAATCAGGTTTCAGAGCATCCTTTTCAACCGAATCCGCTCTCCTCTTTGCAACAGAGACTATACGGAGACGGGTGGCTGCCAGTCAGACGGGGCCCTTGGTCCTGTTGGACCTAAGTGCCGCATTCGACAAAGTATCCCATAAACTTCTTCTTCAGCACCTACAGGTGTGCAGACTAGATGGGGTAGCACTACAGTGAATGCAGTCCTTTTTGGAAGATCGTAGTTTCCAAATTGTACAGCACCTTCATCAATCAAAAATCCCACAGGGATCTATCCTGAGTCCCACCCTTTTTAGCCAGTGTATATTGGTCCACTGGCTGAGATTATGGGCAAAAACAAGATCGCTATGGAGTCATATGCTGACGACAAACAGCTTGTGGTGACCCTGGTGCAAGACTCTGGTGAGTCACCATTACAGTTTTCTTCCTGTCTCAATGATCTGGCCTCATGGATGTCTAACAACTGCCTTAAATTGAATGGTACTAAGACAGAGGTCATGATCGTCGGGAAATCTCCCTCCATCTGGGGTGCAGGCTGGTGGCCCCAGACAATGGGGCCTGTCCCTGGACACAAAACAGAGGTAAAGAACCTGGGAGTGTGGATCGATCCTAAACTCTCGTTTGAGTCTCAAACTAGAAAGATGGCAGGGAGATGCTTTAGCACCGTTAAGATGCTAAAAAAACCTTAGACATCCTTCCCGTATCAGCAAGGAAAACCATACTCCACACTTTGGTGACCTTGCTACTTGACTACCGAAATGTCTTATATCTGGGTGCACCAAAAGACTGTCTAAAACGCCTCCAATGAATTCAAAATGCAGCGGCACGCCTTGTTCAAAATCTATCTAGCCGTGCTTCATTGACGAAAGCCCTTGATTCACTTCATTGGCTGCCAATTGGGAAAATAATTATTTTCAAAGCCATGCGTTTTTGTCATAGGAGCATACAGGGGAAAGGCTCCAGCTACCCGCACAACTTTCTCACCCTGCACAATCCTAGCCGACAGTTAAGATCGACAGGAGCGCATTTACTCAAGATTCCTAGGATAAGAAAGGCAAAGATGGGTGCTCGCTCATTTGGCTACCTAGCGGTCAAAAACTGGAACACACTCCCGTTCTGGTTACACGCAGAGAAATCTGAACCAACCGTTCATAGAGGCCTGAAAACCTGGCTATACAAACTGTAGTCCGGGATCTTTCCACTTCTGCTGATGTGCTTCTAGCGCTGGGACACACCTTTTGGGGTAGCCAGGCGCTCTATAAATGAACTATTATTATTATCATTATTATAAAGCGTAGACCCTGTGTATGTTGGAATTAATGTTGTCAAGGCCGTGTGGGCAGACTGGGTCCTACCAGGTTGGGTCCATAAAAAGGGGGGTCAGAGATAACAATTGCTGTGAGGCCTTCGTAACCTCCATATGTGCAGGCAGGGGTCGGGATGTGGCAGTCATGTGACTTGCAGCCCACGGCAGTTAAACCGTGATACGGTTGCGGATCTGTTAAACCCCCCATGTTGGCATTACAACCCTAGATTCCCAGTAAGCAGAGACACTCCCGGAGTGGTGGTATGGCAAGTGCACAGTGTTAGTATCCGTTGCGTGCCTCCCAAAGAGTTGTCAGGGCAGCGGATGCAGGCCATATAGGCAGGCATAGTTACTCTGACATCGTGGCCTATTGTAAGGAGAGCCGAGTGCCAGGGACGTCGCATGCCACCCAAACCACTATTGTGGGCAGCAGTGTGGCAGGCCTCTGGGCAGCAAAGGTGGTCCCGCAATAAATTGTTGCGTACCTTGCTTAGTACTGTTAAAGGCAGCAGGTGCGGCAGTCCGACTGGCAACAATGGAGGTACCGCAACAGAACGTCGATGCAGGCATAGTGTCTCTGCCAGTATCGCATGGCCTCTTGTGAGGCAGGCCGAGTGCCAAGGATGGGCGCATATTACTCACTACCTGATGGGTGCACTCCTGTGTGGGACCTACTCGTGACCGGGCTCCTGTGAAGGTGTCTGGCTCCTCACAGTCTCATGTGTGGAGAGTGAAAGGAGACTGGTAATGTCGCCATTTGGAAGTGGTGTAGTGATTAGTAACCATAGGGGCTCAAATGGGTGCTATCTTATATGGATCTATGGTCGTCCAAAAACGTTGTAGAACTACATGTTGTTCGCAAACGAGATAGCAGAGAGACCACTACAGTGTCAACACATGCGGCCTGAGATGCTAGCCGAGGCACTGGGGGTTTGCCATGCTGGAGTGATATACAGCCTGCTGATTACAGGGAATAATGCGCCTGTCATCTTAGGCGTATCGGACACGACCCAAAAATAGTATGTACCAAGTATGGGGTCTTGTCTGGAGAGAAATTGCTGGGGTGGCGGGATAATCACTAATACGCCTATAGTATGGTTTAGAAAGGCCAATAGGCTGGGGCCAGAGACCGTCTGTTATGTTTAAGGAAAACAGCCTTCATGTGCAGCAGCCGGTCAAATTGGATCTGGTGCATGGGGGTAAGGGCTCAGGGAGTCATGGTATGTGTATACCCAGGCTCAGGGAGTTATGGTAAGAGTATACCCAGTGGAGAGGGGTATTGGTAACAGACGTCAATGGTCCCAGGGACTTATTGGCCCACCTCAGCCCACGGGATATCGTCTACATTTTAATGGGCATGTATGCGAGACCTATCTCTTAAAAGCCCCCCGTTCCTCCATTTGTTTATGAACGCATTTTCCAAGACAATATGGACCTGATTAGGAGATTGCCGGTGCAGCAGCGAACCACCATGCAGGCTGTTTTTAGCATTCCCAAGGCGGTCCCAATGGGAACGCCGGAAACAGTTCCTGCACGGCATGGACAGTAAAGTCCTTGCTGTGCAGGAACTAGGGTGCATGCAAACAGGGGGGCACATGTTGAATGCAACCCCATGTAACTGGGCAACAGGGCCCCCTTTGTTTCAGGACCACTAGCTTTTTATTGAGGAAAACCCTCCATGACACCACTGTTGTTCTTGAAACTCGTAATATGCTTGACGGTGCTTCAGCGGCATCACCAGCATATTACTCAGGCCCTGACCGCCATCCCACCACTAGGGAACGGCAGTTCTCTGATGGCTGCGATGTTGCAATGGTGGTCCAACCACCCAATTTATAATGGGGCAGTCAGACTGGCGGTGTGGAGGTGGCTGGGCTGCCACCGTCGCCCCAGCATGAGTCTGACGGTCTGTGGGCCGCTAGAGGCATAATCAGGCCGTAAGTGTGTTATAAGTGGGTGGATGAGGATCAACCACTTGACAATTAATGTAGAAAAACTGAAATAGTAGTAAGGGTCGTCAATCTTCTGCTCTGGCCACAAGGGATCTGACTCCTCCCTACACCCAATGAGGCTGATAGAAACTTAGGAGTTATCTTAGACATTCGGTTATCCTTGAGTCCACATATTAATGCTGCTGTCTCAAAGTGCATTTTTTCTCTAAGAACTGTTAGGAAATGACATGCATGTTTTTCTTTGGATAGATAAAAGACCATCATGTCAGCAGTAATTGACTCCCGGGTGGACTATGCAACCTCAATCTATTTCGGACTCCGTTATGGGGGTTTGGCTAAATTACAGTTTGTACAAAATGAGGCAGCATATCTGTATTTAACCTATCAAGAAACACTTCTACCACTCCTCCATGGGCAAAACTCCACAGGCTGCCAATAAACCAACGAATAGTTTAAAATCCACTGTTCGGTTTTTAATGTCACTCATGGCATCCCTCTATTTTTATCCATGAGAATTTCTAGATATAAGCCATCACGGACACTTCTCCACACCTAACCTGCTTAAAATGCCGAGAGTTACAACGCTGAGAAAGTTCGGTGGTCGCAGGTTCTCTAGTTTAGACCCAGTGAATGGAACTCTCACCATTCAAACTGCAATGTAAGCCTGCCCTGGCATCTTTCAATACTGCATTGAAAACCAGGTTGCTCACTCCAGCCTTTAGCTAACACACACCCACACGGAGTTGTTATCCCTGATCTTTTAGGGTGTGCTGCTGCGGGAAGTCTACATAATCTCACCACACCTCGCTGCATCACTCCTAAATTGATGCTAGCACCATGTATCCCTCGGGGGTACGAGCTCTCTGTAAGTACACCTAACTAACAACTAACATGTACAACTTCTTTCAATATTCATTCAAAGCAATTCTATGAGCCCAATTGTTCCGTTTCAATGATTATCTGTCAAATTTGATATTTGGTCGAAAGTACACATGTTAATTTGTAGCTAAAATGATGTTCCCATCATATGCCTATGTGCCGTTGGCCGTTGGACCGGCATTGCTTTTATGCTTAAATGTATACTTATGTGACCTTACCTCCGATTGTAAGGCTAAAAGGGACAGATAATAAACAGAGGACTTCAAGGCAGTGCAGTGCTAATGCCTGACTCTTTATTGACTTTAAAATGGATGTTCAATTAAAGTCTTCAGTCTGAGTGATTTTTCCCGACGCTGCTATGTACCTAAGTATTACTTCCCTGAATGAACGTAAATTGTCCAATTACTCTAATAACTCCATGCGTCATCCGAACCTTTCCTACGCATAGACCACTGTCCTTAATACACTGGACAGTCGTGTCTCTGGATGAATCCCTTCCTGGCTATTACTTTAGCTGAACATTAGAGCATCAGTGCTCATCACAATGAATATGAAATGCATTAGAAGATAATTGCTGGGTACACTCCATACACAGCACATTACAAGATGGATGACCGACAAGCTTAATGCAAAAAAGCATTAAAGAATATTGTGTAATGAGGGTCTTGGAGAACAAGCTAGTGGTTCAGGCACAACCTCCGGGAATGCACAACAAATACGAAATTCAGTTTTAGTCACAATGACCCCAAAGCGAGAAGGAGGGTCAGTGCTAGTCACGCACAGTACACAACACATTGGAATATAAATAAATACAAGTCACATGGAACAAACATGTTAGAATATCAATGATAGATGCAGAGAATGCACACAACACGAAATGATAATTATTAGTCACAATTAATAGAAAGATCACAAAATACATCACATATAATATAAATGCAGGTTAATCAATGCTACTCACAATGTGGACACAACCAATTAGTAGGCAGTGCGTGTCACTCTGAAACCAGACTGAAACCAGACTGCAGCATTAGATCAATCCTCACCATACCGAATACACAACACATTAAATGATCAGCACGAGTCACAACCAACACACTACAAATTTCAAGAATCATAATTGTCACCAAAAAACTCAGAAGACCCTGTTTGCCAGTTACAGATTATGTGTTCCATGATGAATGGCATGGGAGCATCTTTAACATCTAATCCTTGCACTGTGCCTTTTTCTTATGTCAGTTTGTGAAGAGCTGTAGCTCAGTTCCTTTTTCGTTTTGCAAAAATCATAAAACACGCAAAATAGTATTGGCAATATGAAATGAACAATTCATACAGGCAATGGAATTAGTGGACGTTAAGAATCTTGATTCTCAAAATTCAAGTGAACAGATTTAAAATGCCAAAAATGAACCTACATATGTTAAAGGTTTCCTAGACGAGACATTTCTAATATTCCTAACTGCTTCTATTATCGATCTCTAGCCTACCCATGGATGCAGATCTCTATTCGTTCAGACCAAAACCTTTTTACCTGAAAGCTGAAACCTGTCTGGAGAAACCCAACGTCATAAGCTCAAGAGCTGCTCATTTCAGGCCATCTGGAATGCACAGTGACCGTGAACTATTGCTTCCAAGGTGATTGGAGTTGAGTGAATGGCATGCACTGTTCTAATATTTCAATTGCAAATCTGGTGCCAAACATACAAAGGAATTGTCTTACTTTACTGAGGTCCCCATTTCTTGCCCAGGTCTCTAACTTCTTCTGACCTTAAGCCTTCCTAAACTCGCCGGCAGAGACCCCGAAGCGGAACACAACAAGCAGATACATTTTTCCGCCTTGAAATATCAAATGAATTCATTGACTAAGCCTGAGGCAAGGCACGCTACGAGTGTTGTTGCTTCTAGTTTTACGCATCATTTGAACAAATGAAACACAAATTGTAGTGTTCAGTTTAAACTTTATAGTTCTTCAATTTGTTGTGATTGTCAAATTCCGGACAGTTTTTAAAAGCGCCCAACAACAAAACCTCCATCCAACTACTGAAAACGGAACAACAAATAAGTAATGTCAAGGCTATGTAGTGTGTACACAAATGGCCTCTGCCACAGACCTTCACTGGAATATTGATGCAATACTGTAACTTAACACGGAAGACAAGTCTTTAGATGAACACTCATACCGTTGACACTCTGCAAATACCCGGATCCAGCTCATCATTCTAAAATCTACAGGAAAACTTGGACATGGTATCAATAGGACAATGTGAATCCATTCTTAGGCTTTGGGGGACCTGTATAATTGGACATCTTCAATTTCACTTATTGGGTTTGTGGCTTAATTATCACTCAATGGGTAATTGCCAATAGCCACACTGACACTCTTAAAATCCAGGAACTTGAGAATATTTTTCCTTTAAACAATGTGGCCTAAGTCCCTTAATTCTTACTTCCCCAGATACTTGGGCATTGGGATCTCTAGGATAATTCAAACATATGGAACAAGGTTGAATATCCATTCAAATCCTAGTTGCAGGTTCTAGGCCAGCTCAAGTTGGTGGCAAAATAAACACACTATTACGATTTGGCAACTTATCTTAAATGAGAGCAGATCCCAATGGACATCTAGCCATTTGCTAAATGCAAATATACCATTGGACACAAGTTTGATACTGTTCTTGGCAGGTTCAGAAAAGAAAGCAAATAGAATGCACGCTGTGTACTCTATAGAAAAGGCTGTATGTCACTACATCGAGACCCATTATGCTCTGGATCTCTACAATAAAGGCAATACATCATGGGACATTACATCGTCTTTACCCTTAGACTTATTTACATCAACTTTTTAAAATTAATATGGATTTAAATCTAATTTTATTGTAAATTATATTTTAAAAGTAATATATGTGGGAGAAAGTATCCATACATTATAAGGATAGCACAAATTACAGAGGAGTTGTGTGACCAAACTGAGGAATGAGGCTGAAGACTCAGTTCTATTGTATAGTCATGGAACTCCAAGGTAACTTACAATAACCTTTTAATGTAGGGCCTAGTGGCGTAGCGCAGGCCCTGCAGCCCCTGTGGTGCAGGGGGCCGAGCTGCAGGAGGCCCCCTCTGCACAGTACTCGGGCCTGAGAGCGCCTGATTAAATTTGGAGCGGGGTCCCTCCATGTACCTTGCAGGGGGCCCCCCTCGAGTTTCATTATGCCATTAATAGGGCCTAGTCTTTAAATCAGCAGTCTATTCATGAAAGCTGAACAATCAAATTGTAAGAAGGGCAGTTGTTGGCTCTACCTTACTGGCACGACTTTAAAAATCTGTAACTTCTGCGCAGAGAATTTCCTTGTAATACAACAGAGCATATTTTCTCTAAGACCCTTTATTCCTAATTACACAATCAGGCAGGTTTCTCTTATTTTCCACACGTACATTCAAACAGTTTGGAACCGTGTTTCATTTACTATTTACAAAAAATATTTCCCTATTTGAAAAAAACTAATTTTTTCATGAGAACTAAATCAAAATATGGCTGATTCATGCCTAATATGTTCCTATATAGCCATCTTGAGATACTTGTGACACTTACAAAACACTTTACCTTTATCTCATGATTTAACTCGCAAGCAAAATGTTTGATATCCCACTGATAAGGAGATGACATTAGGTTGTAAATTAGCGGCAAAATTGCGTAGGCAATGTCTTGAGCAGAGATTGCATAATGTAGCATTTAACTTATAACATTTCATTAGTATCAGCGGTTAAACGCTTCCGTGCGGCGCCGATTCCGCCCCTGTGCTGGAGATTCCAGAACAGGGTGCGGTCGTGACGGAACCATTCCGTCATCAGCACAGCTCAGCCGTGACTGATGACGGAATGGTTCCGTCACAAGCATCGAAGGGGTTAAAAGAATGAGGGGAATCCAATTTGTTCAGGTTGGCCAACGAAATTTGGTGGACCTTCTAGATAAAAAGGGTCAAGTTTCTTCTATCTTTCTTGGTGACCAGTTTCTCACTAAATAGCCTATCATCTTTGGTTTAAACAGTTCCATAACTAAAAGAACATTGGGATCTATCGAAGAATGGATGTGAGTGTGAGGTCACAGAGTTGCTGGGTAAGGCAAGAGAATGTGATAGGAGCGAGGTGCCTGCAACTGAAAGCATTCTAAGCCTAGAGCCAACAAGATGATTTGTGTTTAGACCCAGTAAGATGATGGTAAAGGTTTGGATGACTAATGATGGCACTTTATGTTGATTGAGAAGGAAAATAATGATTAATCAACCTATACAATTGGCTTTTGCACTTTATTAGCTAGGGGAATAGGGAGGATCAGAACTACCTTGATAGATTGCTATTTAAAGTGGTATGTCACTGTCTTTAGGGCTAGCCTAAAGACCGCTTTAGATATCTCACCAGCCTCATGTACTTCAAAAGAATATCATGCAGAAAACACATGTATGTAGAGGGGCCCCCAAACAACACTCTTTCACTATTGGTCTTTTGATACGTCACTCAAATTATACTCCATCCCACCTCAGCAAAAAGTATAGATCAACACATCAGGCAACTCCAGACATTAGATGATTTCCCTTTGAGTGACTGCATTTTGCCGTTGAACGTGTGCACATACACCTAAAGAATAGCTACCCAAATGCAGAAATTATTAGACACTTGACTTTTACAATTACTGATAGTTCGTATATATAGTAGATTTTACATCAACTATTTTCATAACTCTCAAGACATTTATTCTAAATGACAATGTTCATTCCTCACTATAAGCCTGCTTTGGTATATTTTCTTATGCTACAGAAAATTTGCATAAGTCACTAGAGTACCTAATGTATGTGCAATATTTTAGGTTAAAGCCACACCCTCACAGCATTATGACTGACATTTTAACCACTTGTATCTGACTTGAGAGAACCCTCTAGTAACTACTTGTGGAGCAGCATCTCCCTTATTGGAGTGTTGTACAAGCACTCTCAGTATAAAGGAAACACTCCACAAAAATCAAAGAATTTTGCAGATGTCCGGTGTCCTTCCTGGTACTGAGCTCCGCCCAACCCCCCCCCCCCCCTTCTAGAATGCGGCACACAATTGTTTCATTCCCCTTGAGGGAGCCTCACACAGCTGCATTCACACCACTTGAGGGAGCATCACAAGGCTGCAGTAATGCCCTTCTCCACTAGCTGGCGCTTCACAAGGCTGCAGGGAGTTTCATTGCATTCACACCACTCATCCCTAGAGGACGCTTCACAAGGCTGCACTAACACCACTTGTCCTCAGAGGGAGAGTACAAAAATAATGGAGTGCACAAGACATTCCTGTCATCAGAAGATAAACAACCACATGTAACTATTTAATTGTGTTGTACTAACAGTACATATTGTTCCTATGAATAGTAGGGTGTGATCAGAAACTTAATTTGGACTCATTATTATGAACAAACTTTGAAAAATAATTAATCCTACGGAAAGCAAACACAACTGTTTAAACCAGCAAAGTGTGAATGCACATTTATATACTAGTGTCACACACTCTCAGCTTGGTGCAGGTCATTGTTTGCCAAGTAATTGCAAACTCCTAGGAGGAGCATGTATAACCTTCTTATCACCAAAACATGAACAACCCAAATAAGCTATTTAATGTTGTTGTACTTACCAGTGAATATCAGTTCCTATAAATAGTAGATTATGATCACAAACTTTAAAAAAACCCACAAGAAATGTGTTGAAATCTTTATTTTGGACTCATTATGAACTAGCTTTGGGAAATAATGAATCCTATAGAAAACAAGCAGAACTGGTTAAAAGATGGGGTGCAAATGTATATACTGAAGCCACACCCCCCTCAAGCTTAGTGTAGGTCATTTTAAGTAGTAGGTTCTGACTGGAGCTGGACCTCTACTAATAACAAGTGGAACTGCAGCGTTATGAAAATATTTCAAAGCTTTTGCATTTGACTAGGAGGGGAAACCCAGTAACAGCTTATGGAACTGCAGCTACATTAAAGGATTTCAGTGCATTTCCATTCCACTTTTGAGGGACACCTAGAGATGACTAGTGATCTGTGGGTTGATGTAAGAATGTCAAAGTATTTCCATTTGACTTGTGAGGGACTCCTACTAATGACTTGTGGGGAACTACGCCTTCACAAAAGAATAACAATGCATATGACTTGAGGGACACCTAGTAACTACATGTGGAAATGAAGCTACAAGTAAGACTTTTAAAGCTTTTGCATTTGACTTTTGTTGGACACCTAGTTATGACTTACAGAATGGCACTTTCACAAAAGACTATCAAAGCTTTTACATCTGATTTGTGAGGGACACCCTAGTAATGACTAGTCGAACTGCAGCTCTGTATAAGACTTCCCATGCGTTTGCCTTGTGAGGAACACCAAGTAATGACTTGTGGAACTGTGCCTTCGTGAAAGAATATAAATGCTTTTGCATTTGACTTGTGAGGGACATATAAATACTTCTGCATTTGACTTGTGATTGACACCTAGTAATGATTTCGGAATTGCGCCTTCATGAAAGAATACCAAAGCTTTCTATTAGAGTAGCAAAAGTTGATCTGTACATTTTTATGCTGAAGCCACACCCCCTCAATGTTATGAAGGACATTGTAAGTAGTTGCATCTTACTCGACATTTAGTAACAATGTGAGTTATTGCAGTATTGTGACTGACTTGTTAAGGAGTTGTTTCTGACTTGAGAGGTACATCTAGTACATTTCTGAAGGGCTGCAGTCTTGTTTTAGATTTCACACTGTTTTGTCTGGCTCAGAAAGGATACCCGGTAATGACTTGAGGTAACTGCATCTACGTGAAAGGCCAGACTGATTGGCTTTGCCAGTGCGTGTTAATGTTTAAATCAAAGTTTTCTGTCGAATCTCAGTGTTTGGATCTTCCTGAGTAGTTGGACTTTTCCAGTCAGCATCTACAAGCAGGAGGGCATATTTTACGTTAAAGGACTCATCTTCTATCAACAAGCCAACACAGGCATTAAGAAGCATGACTGAACGGCCTTAAAGCCTGACTTTCCATTATGAAATAAACTCATCTAACCTATTCCTTCATATAATGTCTATTCAGCAAATAGATATCAACAGCACCAATGAACCTGTGAATGAAGTTCAACATATAATGTTATGGTGCAGCATGCCATGCCTTAGCCACCATTGATCCCTATACAGAACCCAAGTGTGCTCAACACTGGTGCTCAACATCTACTTACATTATAGTTGGATTGGTGTCAGGTTGGCTTACTATCTCAGCATACAACTCCTTCACCTTTCTTCTTTTTTTTCTTGTTCTTAACTTTATTTTGCAAATCTCTTTATTGATTTTATATTTTCAATATACACAATTTCTACATGGAAGCAGTATCAGACTTTGGTTTGTATCATAGATATGGTACTTGTATGTATTTGTGTCCCAATTGCTGATTGCAGACAGTAGAAATATGATTAAATACAGACTCTTGATTGTAACCATTACTCACATCTACTAATCAAGCTATATAGGAAACGAGGGACATAGAATCAGGACAATTATCATGACCATATAGTTCTAGTTATCTTGTACTTCAAATACGTTATTACACGTCTATTACTGTTTCCCTCCTTCACCTTTCTCTTTAAATCAGTTTGCAGGTTGCCCCCCCGCCCCCCCCCAATCCTTTCCTGTTCAAGCTAATTTCCTTTGGCATTGCTAACCGCCCTCTCCACTGCTAAGATATACATGAACACTGCCCAGCTACATCTCTGGGCCACTGCCTATGCCCTATTTACATCACTGCACATAGCACTCTCCTCTGACCCTTTTCATTTTCAAAGCAGCCCTCATGAACCAACTCATCCTACTTTAAAATCTCATATACCCACTTAGCAAATCACCTTCCACAATGGGGGCTCAGGCTGAGTCTTGAACTCTTCATGACATAATTCATTTTGACTGATTGAATATTGGAGTGTTGAGAGCTCCACTTCAGGCAGGTACAGTCCTCCTGCTTTAACATTACAGTTGTTCTGCTTTTCCTGTGCAATCAAGAACATTCTACCCTTCAGTGAGCGAATCTTCTAATAGCCTTGCAGCACTTCTGCCGCAGACAAGGCAGGTTGTCTCCCTCTTTAGAGGCCCTACTCTAAGACTCGGGCCTATAGGTCAGGTTCAATGCCTTTAATATCTGATATAGCTCTTGGCTCTGGCTATAAAACTATAATGTACCGCTCTCTACCTGATACTATTGTTGAGATGGCCACCATCCACTCAATTATGCACACATCAAACTTTCTATAACCTTGGAATAGCTTCTATAGTTGAAATATTGATGCATGCAATAAACGCGAACAACTATAAACACACACAGGAATTGCTATTACCTTCAGCTCCTCTAGATCTGGTCGTTCCATGCTGACCACAGCTGCCAGCAGCTGGTCCTCTAAGCCGTCTCTTGTTACTGTGAAGTTAATCAGCGTGCACTGGGCCTGCATCTCGGGCTGGTAGTGAGGATTTGCCAGTTTTGTGTGAAGTATGAGACGGAAACTCGCATTATATTCACATTCTTTGTCTCCAATTTTAATATATCTAAAGGGAGGTAAAGCACAAGTGTACCACTTAACATAAAAAGAAAGTGTGTGCACAGTAACATCAGTGTGGTAGAACAATGCACAAGTGTTTTACAAAAACAGCAAATATTATGTCCATACAAAAATCAGAAAAATGGTCAGTTAGGTTGAACTGAATTATATAGCATTCCAGAAGAGGATTTTCCTTTGACGTTTTCAGCAAGTATCCAACATGGTCACTCAACGGAGTACTCGAAATATATGGCATTTTTTATTTAAAACATTACCTAAACTTAAAGAGGAAACATTTACTTGGGACCTGCAATATATTCAGCAGTCAACTTTACTTTCATTCTTGCATCGCAATGTATTGTATTTCCTTTTGATATTGGCACTCTAAATGACAGAAGTGTTTTGCAGTAATTTATTTAACAGCAAGTTCTTAGTTTTTCGATCTTTGATGTATTCTCTGGTTTCCATTTCTCTGCTTTGGGACAAAGGAGCCAGTGAAGAGACCTATGTTTGTCAAGAATTAGAGTATGGACAGCTGACACCACATGTAAACGATCATGCTTGCCCGCTCGCTTCTTTAGGCTGGTACACGGGCTGATAATGCCATTAGTCCTTCTGTATCGGACAGATCTGCATGGAGTAGGCCGATCCTGTCCAGTCATGAACAGTTGCCGTCTAGCCACCAAAGGGCCCGTTCAAGCAAAAATAATTAACTTTACTTTTGGGAGAGGATGTGGCCTAACAGCTAGGATGGTCGTCCTTAAATCTGGGGAACCAGGTTCGAGTCTCGGCAACAACGCTCAACATCCTGTGATTCTGGGCAAATCACTTAATCTCCCTGTGCCTAAAAAAAATGAATGTGTCCTTATGTAAAGCAACTGGTGTTCATGTAAAGTGCTCTAATACCCAATACCTTTGACTCAAGTTTGCACAATATAAAACTCTGAAAAAAAACTTTACAAGCCATGGCTTATGCCATTGTTTCTCATACAATAACACATTTTAAGGGTCCAAAAAAATCAAATTTCTTTCACAGAGAAATCTACAAATATGGTTGACTGGCTCCTCATCAAAAGAAGAATTACTTTCAAGCTGCTCACGCACGCATATAAGGCCCTCCACAACAATAGGCCACAATACCGTCTCTCCTTCCACGCCTCAAGAGAAACCTCTGCTCAGCTGACCTCTCCCTAGCCACCATGCCAGGAACAGAGCGGGTGGAAGGTCCTTCTCCTACCTCGCAGGCAAGGCATGGAACTATCTTCCCCTCCACTTCCGGCACAGCCCCACACCATTCCAGTTCAAGAAAAACCTCAAGACCTGGCTCTTCAGATTACCCCAACGGAGCTGCACAATTACCCCCCACCCACAGCGCCTTGAGACCCTAAAAGGTGAGTAGTGTGCTTTACAAACGCCTGGTTGATTCATTGATTGGTCTGATGTGTGTATGTCTAATCGTACAGCAGCAGACAATCCATAAACAGAAATGCTGTGAAATTGGTACACTATTGTTTTCTACTTCATAAAGGCGTGTCATAATGATATCTTGGTAGAGTTTACAGAAGGTTTTTTATGGGGAACGACCATCTTTTCTTGCATAACTCACTTTCACTTTATAATTGTTTAGTCCATGGATCAACCCCAAAGAAGCAAGTGCTTTCAGGTTTTTAATTATGAGATCAAGGAAAACAGGTGAACCAATCTACAGCCTTTTGCTGGGTTGGTGAAATCGAGGTCACCAATAATTTGTTGCACGTTCATAGTGCACAATTCTTCATATCTACAAAACTATAAATGAGGATTAAATTCTGTCTTCAAACAGCTTATAGCATAAATTTACTGAACACACACGTCTTAACAAATAAGAAGGCTTTTCAAGATATTAAGTGTAAAAAGTACAGCTTTGTTAACATTGTGTAAAGTATATGATGAGTTTGTTAATATATTCACTAGTGACCCGTTACATTGGAAATACCTCTTAGTGGATGATTTGTAGAGGGTTCTTGCAATGCTCTATTTTGCCTACATCACGGGTGCACAAAGATTGCACAACAAGTGATGTATTAAAACATGCCCAACTGATGTTTAGTAATCTAAACAAGAAACACTGCTAGTTGTATTTTTTTTCTTCTCAACGGTCAATTGTCACATTCAGGCCTGCAGGGAAGATAGCAAGACATTCTGTATAATGAAAGGCCTATAAAGCTGTATATCGATGCAAATCGCGTAATGAATCTACTTGCGTGGTTATGTTATGTTATGTTATGTTACGTAGTTTTTATATAGCGTACGGCTACTCGAAAGGAGTGTCCCGACGCTTTTCCACCAGCGGCTCATGAGAAAGTAATGGTATGTGTATTTGTAAGGCACATGTGTCACGTATGAGTGCATACTAGTGCAATAAGAATGGCAGAGGTGCCCTGACAGGAGGATATTGGAATAACCAGATATTCCGGTTCTTGCTAAATTCTAAGAACGAGCTGGCAGCTCTGCTGTGCAGGGGAGGTTGTTTCAGCCTTTAAGAGTCAGGTAAAAAAAAGGTGCAGCCCCAATTCTGACTCTACGGATGCAGGGGCATGAGCGAACAGAAGGTGGGCCGAATGGAGGTGGGAATGCGGTTGTTGAGGTATGCCGGGGACTTGTTTGTGTGGTGCTTTATAGGTTAGGTTGAGGAATATGGGAGCCAGTAGAGGTCTTTGAGGTGTTTGGATATGTGAGTGTGGAGTGGAAGATTGAGAGTAAGTCTGGCTGGCACGACCAACGCCAACTCTGCAGCCAGGGAAATTTACCGCTGGGTCTCCTGCTGTGCTGACAAGCTCGCACCGATCCGCCCACCCTTAACCTTAGCTTCCAGACGCACACCAAAAAGGTGGCTGCAACCTGTATAGGTCTCCTAAGAAACCTCTGGTGAGTTTAAAAAGCAAATAATTCAGTGACACAAATATTTTTGTTAACAAATCTAAAAGCTCCCGGCTTTCCGCCTCAGGAGTGCGCGATAGTCAGATTTAGGCGCTTGTAGTCAGCGCTTTAAATACTGCGTCAGGGGTGCGTGGCCTTCAGGGGGCGTGGCCTCAGTCCTCGCCGGGTTGGCGTTTTTGACAAAGAAATGCTCAACAACGAGTCAGCGCTAGATCCACTGCTTGCTGTGCTCGTTAGTGAAGTGAGTGAGTGCCCTGGCGCTAACTAGCGCGTGGTGAGTTTAAAAAGCAAATAATTCAGTGACACAAATATTTTTGTTAACAAATCTAAAAGCTCCCGGCTTTCCGCCTCAGGAGTGCGCGATAGTCAGCAGGTCCCCTGCACCTGGTGGCCCTCCACCCTCGGGAGCCCACCCACCCTTACAGACCATGCTTGGAACCTCAGCATCATCCTTGACTCCTCCCTCTCCATGAACTGCCAGATCAAAGCTGTCGCCTCCACCAGTTTCAACTGCCTTCACATCCTTCGTAACACCTTTAAATGGATCCCCCCCCGACTGCAGAAGGACCGTCACCCACGCACTCAACACCAGCAGACTAGACTATGGCAACGGCCACTACCCCGGAATCAACAACACTCTTCAACACAAACTCCAAATCATCCAGAACGCCGCAGCCAGACTCTTCGTCAGGATACCGCGCCACGAGCACATGACACAACACCTACGAGGCCTCCACTGGCTCCCCGTCGAGAAGAGGATCACCTTCAAACTCCTCAATCACGCCTACAAATCTCTCAACAACATCGGTCCCAAATACCTCAACAAGAGCGTATCCTTCCCCGTACCCAAGAGAAACCTCGGCTCCGCCGACCTTGCCCTAGAAGAGGTCCCCTGCATCCATAGAAACAGAACCGGCGGGGGAGCTTTCTCCTTCATCGCAGCAAAAACCTAGAACAAGCTCCCGCTGAACATTAGATGCTCCCCGACCCTGCACACATTCAGGAAGGACCTCAAGACCTGGCTCTTCGACTGATCCAGAGCCGCCGTCCACCGCCCCCAGGGCATTGAGACCCTCACGGGTGAGTAGCGTGCTTTATAAACCCCTGATTGATTGATTGATTGATTGATTTCTACATTGTTAATAACCTGGACAGAGTCTCTTAGTGAGTTGCAATGTGATACAGATGTAGAGGACATTTCTTTAGTACATCAAGCTTGTGACCAGGGCATAAGTGACAGTACTTTGGGTGTTGAGAAGCCATGTGAATAATTTTCTGAGAAACTGAATAGTATGGAAGCAGGATGAGGTGACTTGGTGACCTGGTGGAAGATCAAGAGTTTATTATCAATCACGATCCTTAGGTTCCTAGAGGAGATTGACGGTCTGGGTGCCAGTCCTAGCTCTGAGGGCTCAGTACAGGGTACCTTTACAGTACCTTTAGGTACTGTGACTGGCAGTGAGGGACATGACATCCTTCTTAATGGAGATTTCTTTGGAGTTGTTGGTGCTGTTTTGAATCCATTCGGTAAGAGCTGTGCACATTTTAGATTTGAGTTACTAGTGGAGTTCTGGAGGGCTGGTTTGCAGGTATTCCTGGCATTGGTGTTGTGGGAGTGTCACCATCAGCGTGCTAGCTGTTTGCAGTGGTATCTGGAGAGCTGTAGGTCATCCCTGTGGCAGCTTGCCTGCGGTTTAATCCATATTGTAGAGTTGATTATGAGTGGGGCCAGGGTTTTAGCACAGGTGCTGATCCAATTGCTGAAATTTGGGACTGAACATGCGAGGTTGTCTTGGTGCGTCAGGCGTAGAATTTAAAATTCTGTCATCCAGATTTTCTCTGGGACTTTGTTCAGTTGCATCATTAGTAGTTGAGGAGATGAAGTCCAAATCGGACTTCAGAGGGGTCAGTCTAGGAGAACTGAGGGGTGGGATTCTCCACCATTATTTTGGAGAAGTTGGGTAAGACATGGTCAAGGACAGTGCTGCTACATGAGTGGGGTAATTAATTTGTTGGGTGAGTCTGATCATAAAGAGGTGTTTCAGGAAGTTGGTGGTGTTGGGGTAGTTGTGGTCTTTTAGGTGGAAGTTGAGGTCATAATGGAGGATGAAGGAGCTGGAAGTGAGCACCAATGGGGTGATGAAGTCTGTGAGGGTGGTTCTGAAGTTGGATCTGGGTACAGGAAGTCAGTAGAGTAGTTTCCCAGCTAGTGTGGTATAGATTGAGATGCTGAGCTTGCAAACTAAGAACTTGAGGTGGTCTCTGGAGTTTGCAGCTGTGATGGAGCCATTGATTGGGGAGAGGATGTGTCCTAACGGCTAGAGCAGTCGACCTCAAAGCTGGGGAACTGGGTTTGAGTGCCAGCAGGGATGCTCAACATCCTGTGATTCTGGGCAAATCACTTAATGTCCCTGTGCCTTTCAAATAATGAAGGTGCCTGTCTGTAATGCAACTGGTGCTCATGTAAAGTGCTCTAATACCATCGGGTCTAATTTGTGCTAAATACACTCTCCAAAAAAATAAAATGATATAGTCTTTGTAGATGATGGTAAGCCCTCCTTTGTGTTTGCTAGGTCTATTCTGTCTTGCAATATTGTAGGTGGGGGATAGCCATGGCAATGTCAGGAGCAGATGTCAGATTGAGTTAGGTCTCAGTGAAGAAGAGTAGGTCTGGGAAGAGGTTGTGCAGTAGGTCCCAGATGTCGGTGTGTTTGACGAGAGCAGGTGTTGAGAAGTCATGTCAAAGGTTGGATGCGTACAAAGTTGTGGGGTGACATGTGGGGTACAGTTGTGTCCTTAGGATGACGGAGCCCCCAACTTGTGGGCGGGATAAAACACTGGAAAGGTAGAAAGAGATGCAGGACAGCACAGATTCAGTCCTAGTTGGGGAGGACTCGGTGCCCGGTGTTCCAGACACAGAGGTTTTCAGGTGATTAGCGTTTTGGTAGCAGTGGGAGTGTGGTGGACCAAGGGTCCTGGCACTGAGCGTGGCACAGAAGGGCTTGCCTTTGGCTACCATTAGGTAGGTATGGGATGGGGATGGAGTCCTGGGTATTTTGTTGAGTGTAGTTGGGCAGGGCAGGAGTGAGTAGCAACAAATACAGGAGTAGCAGGTAACTGTGTGGCGTGGGAAAAGGTGGAAAAGGCATCAGAGGTGGGCAACAGGCATGTAATGGAGGCAACAAAAGAAACAGAGAAGTCCAGAGCAAAGAGTGAAAAGTGGGAGAAATGGGGTAAGAGTAAGAGAGCTAAAACAGGGCAAAGAGAAAAAACAAAACAGGGAAATTAATGCAAGAGATGGTAAAGCAGGAACAAACAAGAAAATAGAGAGAAAAGTCAAAAAGTATTTAAGGTGTCAAAGTAAGAGCAAGAGTAAAGTTAGAGCAAGAGCAATAGCGCAAAGGAGGCGCAAGGTGCAAAAGAATTCAAGAATGTCAAAGCAAGAGAGACAGAGCAAAAAGAGGCAAGAGGTGAAAAGGTAAAAAGAACGAGGAGTAAAAGCAGAAAAGAGATCAAAGTAGAGGTAAGTGGTAAGAGTCAAGAGTGCGGACTGGCGAGGTCTCAGGTAGGTTGAGAGAGGGAGCAATGACGGAGAGATTTACCAAAGGGCTGGGCCTGCTCCGTGGACCAGCCTCAAGTAAGGCAGGCAGAGCCAGGAAGTGCTTGTGTAATGGCTGGTCCATGCTGTGGCTGTCATTAAGTAGATCCAGGAGGGAGGAGGCGATCCAAGTGGCAGTGGGCAGAGCTGGGCAAGGGAGGTGCAAGTGACTGGAAATGCAGGAGCTGCAGGTATGCATGCATTGCAAGAACAGGCATAAAGGCAGATGAAGGTGGGCAAAATGAGCAAAAAAGAGGCAGAAAGAGAAGACTACAGAGAAGAGTGAAAAACAAGAGAAATAAGGACAGAACATGAGAGTTGAAATGGGGCAAAGAACAAAAAGGTGAAAAGAATGCAAGTCTTAGCAAAGGAGCAAAAAGAGGCAAAAGGTTATAAAGGAATGTAAGGGTGTTAAAGCAAAAGCAATCGAGAAAAAGAGGTGCAAGAGAATGCAGGACAGTAAAAGTAAGAGCAATACAGCATGGAAGAGGCGGAGAGGCCTCAGTCAGGTGGAGGGATGAAGGTTGATGCCTCAGCCCAGAGCAACTGTGAGCGGGGTCTGAAAGGACCAGGCCTGGTCACAAGACTAAGCCCAGGTAATGGAGGCTGGCAGGCAGGACCAGGCCCTGCCTTCTTATACAGCTTAGATGTTTACTCCTTGACCGCTGCTTGATTGTCATCTGATAAAGCATTGTGGTTGCTATATGATAAACAGAGACATGGCTTGTCAGAGGGCCCACTGTCAAATCTACTCATATAACTTGGAAAGATCCACTTACCTTCCTTTTTTGATAGTTTCACGGCCAAGCAATGGTCCTAAAACAGGATCAACACTTTCTTCAAGGTTTTCAATCAAGACAACTTCACCAGCTCCCAAGGCTCTTTCCATGGTATCCAGATACCTACAAAAACACAGAGTTATAAAACTGTAAAGCAGAAGGTATGATGCATTTGACCACTTACACCAACAGATGCACCTGACCCTGTTTAGTAATCTGCTATCTCTACAAAGCTTAGAGCAACAGAAGTTTCCCAACAGCAGTGCATTTGATTTCTAACAGCCAAAGTCCCAAAGGTACAGCAGGAACAGTACATAGAAAAAGCAAACACAG
This sequence comes from Lissotriton helveticus, assembly GCF_964261635.1. Taxonomy (NCBI): domain Eukaryota; kingdom Metazoa; phylum Chordata; class Amphibia; order Caudata; family Salamandridae; genus Lissotriton; species Lissotriton helveticus. The sequence goes on from NC_136068.1 coordinate 1,409,107,486, forward strand.
ACTTGATGTGACCGACGCCTCCGAGAGCCCGAGTAAACAAGATTCTGCACTGCTACTCAAGGATATGCAGCCTTTACCACTATTAATTGTAGGAAAGTCATCGCTTTTACCCTGATCAGACCCATTTTTGACTGATATTTGTGGTTACTGACTCTGAAGTCCTATGGGCTCTGCTAACCAGGGCCAGTGCTCTGTCGCCTAAAGGTATATGGTAATTGGTATAATTCAAATTGGCAAAGACAACCTACCTAAAAGTCTCTAATATATAGTTGGGCATGAAGTTTTGGAGAACTCAGTGGACTTAATTCACTTAAGTGTATACTGCTGTGGTGTCTGGTGTCATTTTAAAGTCAACCCTGTCTTGCAGGCTGGTTTAAAAAAAAAAACGATGTTCAATTTAAATTTTGGAATTAAAATCACTACAAAGTCCAAAACGTCATCTCTATTACTTATACGTCACTCCTAAGGTCTGTCCTAGGTGCCCCAAGGGTAGGGTGAATAACTATAAAAAGCAGGGACAATATCAAATATGTTTTATATGCCCAGGTAAGAAAAAACAGTCAAAGTAGTTGTTCCCTTTTGTTGTGCTGCTAGACCATAGGCCCACACGAGGAAGACTTTATTAAACTGAATAAAGTCTATCTTTGCTCTGGACCTAGCTCACAATTTAATTCAAGGTATCAAAATAATGGTTATAATAAACCCAACAACTTGCCAAGGTTAAATGTATTATAACTATTACAGTAGTTTTAGAATTTACTATCCTGAGGTTACCCAAAACAGCCCTGTAGCAGCCTTCTCTAATTGGTGCGCTTTTGACAGTCTGAGCCAAGCTTCTCCCTGAGTAGGTGTGAAAAGGCCTGGGGCTGAAAAAATACAGCCTTTTGGTGGGAGGAGATTTGCTTCCTGAAGAAGCCAGGGAGAGGAAGGGGGCTAAGGAGATAGGTTGGGCGTCAGAGGCAGGAGAACAGATGTCCTTGGACCCAGGCCAGCCCCAACTTCCTAGATCCAAATGGGAGTCCCCTAATTTGATAAGGAGAGGGGCTAGAAGGTGAGTGTACTGAGCTGTTAGCCATACCTCTGGGTTGGGTTACAGAGACACACACCAAGGAGAGACTTTCTCCAGTTTGATTTTTGTGAAAACAATTCACTCTGGGTCACAAATATAACACACTTCACATGAAGTGGTCATAGCAGAAGGATGTAAAGTTACCTTTGGGTATTCCCCTCCGCCAATCCCAGATTGGTGGATAAATATGGAAAAAGTGCAGGAGCTCCTCAGAACACTCCCTGGAGCAAAAGAAGAAGGACTGCCCTGCTGAACCCTTGTACTGCACCACAGAAGGTTACACCTGCTGCACTCTCAAGGCTCCACAAAACAAGGACTGTGCCTGACTCAAATGAGAAGGAGTGGACTCTCCAATCATCAACAGGGACAACAGAACTGAAAGAAGTCACCTAAAAGCTCAAGGAGAGCATCTAGCGAGCTGACTAGTTGCAACTGTTTTTTTTTCCTGGACTGTGCAGGTGCATTGTGGGAAATTGAGACCCCAAAAGGCAATCCTGCGGACTGGCCTATGAGCCCGTAAAAGAGAAAAAAGCTCCAAGAAAAAAGGTGAAACTTTGACCGGGACGTAACAATCAGCCTATCCTACCCAGGCTCCATCGTGGTCAGCCTAAAACTTCGACTTTGTCCTGGTCCTTTTCTTCCAGATAGCCTTGAGTGCGTTAAGCTTTTTGGCTCTAGAATTCACAACGTTTGATTTAATCTTTAAAAATTCATATCTCCGGTTCCCTGCGCCGGATCTTAGTCATTTTGGTGTCATTGTGAAGATAAAAAATATTCCCAATATTTTATTTCTTTCATAAAAGTGACCAACGGAGAAGCATTTTAAATATACATCAAAAAAGCTTAACAATACACTGGCAAGTTTATGAATCCCAAGGCCAGCAGCACATCATACATCTGCCTACATTTGCCAGCATACATCACATGATGGATAAGAGAGAATTTACAATCATAAAAGCAACATTAATCAAGGGACCACATCATTAAAAGAAGAGTTCAGCCACAGGACTGTTCTCTAGTGTGCCTTGATCTAATGTGAACTGTGCATTGTATGGCAGTTGGATATAGCAAGCTCGAAATGAGCAAACCTTAGCGAATAGTGCAAAACAGCAAATTTAAAGACATATTACAGTCAGCTAGTTGTAGAAGGGCAGGGGAAAACAAGACAAAGCACCAGTCTGCCGACACATTCTCTTGTTATATGGAACAGGCTCAGGGAAGGCAGACCTTTGAATTGGTGCAAGGCAGCAAATTTAATGTGCTAGTTGGCATTTTAGTCTAAAGCCAAAAACCAAACAGGGAGAGTGGGTAAGAAACTGACCGAGTACAGGATGCACACTCATTCTACAAAAACCTCAAAGGGTCCACTAAATACTAAGGGTGATACCCTATCTGATGTAAATTGATACATAGAAGGACACTAGACGGTAACAGTTTCTTTCTTGGGGGCTATTGCCAAATTCTTAAACTATAGGTGTTGGGAGTGTGATTGCATATCTTTACGTCTTAGGAACCACGCCCTTCCTAGTAATTTGGCTGCTGCACAAGCAAAGAGTGGGCTAGGGTCCGATCTTAAGGTCCTTGAGGTTTCAGCGTGTCTCAAAGTGGCCATCTGAGAGCAAACTGGCTTGATCCTAGACAATATTGGTTGAGTATAGGCAGGGAAAGCAAACAAGACGTGTGCTACAGTTTCATTGGAGACATAGAAGACTTGACATATTAAGAGGGGTGCGAAGGAAATGGACCATGTGCCGTAAATGTATTGAGGGTCAAACTTCCAAACCTAAACTGAATGTAAAGCTTCCTGTCAGTGGGGTCGGTAATGAAATCTAAGTAGAGTTTGAGGGCACTGTGGGTCTTGAACATATTAAATTACTCAGTAAGACCCTATTTGTGGTGTTAGCATCAGTCAGGGAAACATAAGACCAGTATAGATATTTGATTTTTTTCTTTGGGGGGGAGTGGACAGCCAGAGAAAAGTCACACAAAACTGGTAGCCCCAGAGAGGTGAGCAATTTCTTAATGTCGTTGTGCCACTCTGTTTTGTGGAACGTATCCATCTCTATAAGCTCTGGCAAAGCCTGAAAGGCCTGATTCTTGGTTTGTCTAGGATTGACCTCTTTCCCAAGTCTAGGTTCAACAGGTGTATCAGGTGATGACTGGTAACATAGCTAGATATCTCTGGAACTTGTTTTCAGTTTTGCTCAAGTCAGCGATATTTTGGAAAACCCAGAGCTCAGCCCCCTTGAGTGCTGTTCCAACTGCCTTTGCATCTTAGAGCTGTAGTGCTGGAGTTATTGACTTAGTAAATGATGCACAATGTTCTTTCACGATGGCACCCACAATGTGATCATGTTCGTGTGAATGCTTATCTATATGTGGTGAAAGCCAAATTTCTAGGTAGTCAAAAGCATCTATTCTCTCGATTTCACAGCTCCCCAAGAACACCTTTACTATAAACGACGTATGCTGGTTGATGGTCATAAACTTTATTTTGGTGCAGTTTACTATCAGTCCCCGCAAAGAGAGGAATTCATCAAATAGATTTAACAAGCTCTGAATTCCACTCAGAGTCTGGGACACTAATAGAGTGTTGTCAACAAAAAGTAGTGTGGGAGTTCTCAAACTAGCGAAAGATGAAGTGTCATGGGGCCATTCTGACAAAAAATGGACAACATCGTGTATGTACAGTGAGAACAAGGTGAGGTCCAGGAGACACCCTTGCTGATCCAGATAGCCAAATTGGGTGATAGGAGAGCGGAATATTGTTAAGGCTCCTTGGGGCTTAGGTATCTTGTACAATTCTTGTGTCTTAGCAACCCCACTCTGTCCTCCCACAAATAGGGCTAAGTGGGCTCCTTGGAGGGACTTGCACTGACTTTTGAGAATGGATAGTACAGTTCATAAGGACACACCACTTAGACTAATGAGGGAATCATTGTAGATCACAAACCGGTTAGATGGGGTTTGTGGGAAGAACAGGGATTTAAAACAGTTACAGACCTCCTTGATGGAGACTCACTTCATTCCTTTGAGTCATTAAAAACAGAAATTTCACTTCCCCAGTCACAGCTTTGGAAGTATTGGCAAGTGCGGCATTGCTTGAGAGGTAAACTAGGGCGATATTCGATACATCTCTCAGCTCTGCTCGTCGTTGTCTACCTTAGATAGTGGGGCCTTTCTAAGGGTGGCATGTCTAATATGTATCAACTACTTATTGACAATTGATACTCACATGATACTTGTATTGCCGCAAAATCAATATCAGGAGCAGTTAGAGGTGAAATACTCAGAGGCATCATGATCGCTTGCTCAGAGAAGCTTGCTTAAAGTTTTCTTATTTTAAAATTCTGCACAATTGATATTGGTCTCCTTTTAAACTTTTCAAAGCTCGTCTAGCTCCCAATGCGGCATACTGGTGGTGCTGCAGTGCAGCATGTGATTTGCACCACATACTTTGGTCATGCTCTGCATTAGATTTATGTTGGCGTTGTATATGGGAAATACAAAGTTCAACTAGTGTTATCACTTTTCCGGAGTCAGACAAAATGGCACTGTTACATGATTTTGTAGATTTGGATAATACGGCTTCACATTGGAGTAGATGGTTGTCAATGGCTCTCATGGTGGCCAAGATCAATATTTTAAAACATCGGCGTACTGCATGTTTTTGATGAGGTGTTCAGTCTTTTTTGAGGCTTTCTGATCATTGATTGTTTTCTGTTCGCATGTGACCACTACTTTTTTCCCTCCGATTAAACGAGGATGGTGTTTGGAGTAGGGGTGGGCAAAGCTTGCAGAGTTGCACTATGTGGAATTCTGCGGAGTTACATAAAAACTCAGTTGAATTCCGCGGAGTTCCGCGCTGCCCTAACAAGATGTACACTACAGCGCACTGTGCTGCCTGACCGTGCTGCAGTACGGCTATTGGTATTTTTATCTCATGTAAACAACTTATAAATAGTAAAGGAGGTCTTTTTTTTATACCAGGATAGTTCTTGAATACAAAATACGGCATCCGGCTCACCTTTTTGACTTAATCATCCTTTAAATTCTGTGTAAGAGTATGCTAGGATCAGCCTGACAGATTAAATCAAATGTGGTGACTGGAGAGTGTTTCAAGACAAAGGTAGGTCGAAACACACATCACTGGTGACTGGGTGATGCCGGCTGAGTTCCTGGTCTTGGATTGGCTGTGTATGTGACATGAGCAGTGAGTAGCGAAGAAGGAGTGGCGAGGGACCGGGGAGACAGAATGGGCTGTCCACCCTCCTTCTGATATAGAGATGGAAGGTGGGGGTGGGTCATGCAACTGGGATTAAGCATTTAGGAATAGGATTCACCAGACCCTGCGAAACCCTTCACCTGTTGGAATTGGTCACAGAGGTGCGCTACCTCCGTGACAGAGTGAGGCAGCAATTACCAATCCTCCCCTCTTTAGTGTATACATCCCCTTTACAACACAATCACTGCTCCAGCACCGTCATGTGACCAAGGTACATTCCAGTATTGAGCACAACCACACCCTCATATTTAGCTGGTCTGTGCACATAAACAAGCTGCTTTTAGGACCCAGTGATTGAAGTTGAGAATGATTATATCAATGACATTGGATGAATGTGGAAGTGTCCGTAGTATTGTTGCAGTGACAGAGTGAATGTGTGAAAGTGGCAGGCAGTGGATTCAGGGCTGATATGTCATTAATAATGGGATTAACTAGGGGATTGTGGGAGTGATAAGGTCACAAGTTTTCTGATCCATGGCAACAGTCTGTTGGGTCATGTATACGAGGCTGGCCTATAACGCAAAACAGCAACTCAGTTGAGTGTCTGAAACGGTACGGGGCTTGAACAAAGACATGCTGGTTACCCGGTGTGTGGTGATCACATAGCAAAGTCTGTGCAAAATGCTTTAAATGTGGGCAGTGCAATAACATTTCAGTGAACAATAATGCCTATAGCCATGTTAAAATAGACCCAGCATGGTAATCCTTAGCTCTTTCAAAATCCATGTTCCATCCGCAATTATTCAAGCCTCATTCTGCATTGTCTTTCTTCACGTGTTGGAAGGAGGTGTGGGAGCCGGGCCCCAGGACGTTCAGGAGAGCCACATGCAATGACTCAAATACATTTTTAAGAAAGTACAATATGGCAGTTGATGACTTGCCTGACAGCAGGAAATCTAATGCTAATTAAGGGTGAGTCGGCTGCTGGCAACAGTAAACTCCGCTAGCGGGAGGCATTGTTTTTTCCCTAACTCCGCATTCCAAGCAGAGCGTTGAGAAAAAAAAACTTCGCAATCTCTGCCAGCAGAACGGAGTTCACTACCCACCCCTGGAGGCATATTATCAAGGACCGGTGTTAAAATTATCGCCATTTTATCGGCAGGAGACTACCGATAAAACGGGGATAATGGGCTTGATAATACGCCCTTGTTAATTCTCATAGAAGCCTATGTTCTGATGTTAACATGGGCTTCTATGAGAATTAACAAGGGCGTATTATCAAGCCCATTATCGCCGTTTTATCGGTAGTTTCCTGCCGATAAAATGGCGATAATTTTAACACCGGTCCTTGATAATATGCCCCCTAGTTTGCTGTGTTTTCATTTTAAGATTAGTGTTTGGAATTATGGGCTTGGGGCTTGTGGTGCTATATGTTTGTTTAAGAGGAGTACATTTCATGTGGGGGAAGGTTACCCTAGGTATTGCTTAAACTGTGTTGGTTAAACAAGAGGACTCTTCAGTTCCTTATTTATTTGTGTATATATTTCTTCTCTTTCTTTTCTCTCACTTTTCTTCTTTTCTCATGGTCATATTGGGCCAGATGTACGAAATATTTTAGCATGCGCAAGTGGGTTTGCGACCCGTTTGCGCATGCAAAAATACCTAAGGGCCATGTACAAACCCAAATTAGCGAGTCGCAATTTATGTGCGACTCGCTAGTAAGATGGGGCGCTTAAAGGGCGTCCCTTCCTAATAGCGCGTCTGAGCCTATGTATGACTGTTTTGCGGCCACAATTGTGGTTGCATTTATTGCATGGGCAATGTAAGCTCTCATGCAGCTCCTAATGAAAAAAAGAGAACCATCCTTTACAATGCTGTTTTTACCGTGCAATGCCTTTATCACCCAGACCTTTACCACACATATGCCTTTATATCATGCAAGGTAAGTATATTTAAGGTACGTGTGTGTGTATGTATATACATTGAGAGAGAGAGAAATATATAGATTGATGGTTAGATAGATAGATAGATAGATAGATAGATAGATAGATAGATAGATAGATAGATAGATAGATAGATAGATAGATAGATAGATAGATAGATAGATAGATAGATAGATAGATAGATAGATAGAACATTTGGGGGTGGGTAAACCGCATAGGGTGGTTCAGGGGTGGCTAACGGTGCAGGGTGGTAAGGGTATTTTTAGGGTTTAGTGGGGGAGGAGTACAGGGTCTAAGGTATTTTTTAGGGTTTGGGCGTGGGTGGGGTAGGGGTATATGGTGCAAAGGGTATTTTAGGGTTTAGGGGTTGGTAGGGGTATCGGGTAGTAAAGTAAATGTTTTAAAAGGAGGGTTTGGGGGTTGTTTCGTCCAATAAAGAAAAAAAGTATATCATATATAATTATATAAGTGGGAGGGTTTGCGGAGTCTAAAGGCATGCACGTAAAAGCATCTGCCTGGTAAGAGATTCTTGTGTTGTATAGTCATACAACCTAACGAAAAACACTCTAGCATTGATACTGCAGGCTTTCCTGTGCTGCTATACAGCCAATATATTTGAATCTTTCTTTAAAGGTAGTGCAGATTTGCTAGCAATTAAACTACTGCCCTTTCTGTTGAGTGTTGTATTTCAGGAAAATTGGTTCAAAAACAACAAGCAATGACAGCAGAACCTCCTAAATGACAGCACCTAACCCGATTTATGTTACTCTGTTAGTAAATTGCCCACCATATGGGGTGGGGACCATGTGCACACTGTTTATAGTACCCACTGTCACAGTACTAGATCCCAACGGGATTTTAACAATTTATAAAAAGAAGCAAAGTTGCACCACCCATAGTCTTTCTATCAACACAGGTAAATCAATTATCCATATCCAGGGAACAGAAACAATCTTCAGTTTTTCTCTTTTTTTCTCCGAAGAAGTCCTGTATATGGACGAAGCGCTTCGGCTGTTCGCTGTGCTATGTTTGTCTCAGAATAAAAAAATAAAGAAATATAGAAAAAAAGAGAAAGACTGAAGATTTTTTTCTGTTCCCTGGATATGGACAAGTGATTTACCTGTGTTGATAGAAAGACTATGGGTGGTGCACCTTTGCTTCTTTTTATAAATTCAAGAAAATTGGTCCCTTTGGGTCAATAGAATTAGCACTTGTTTGTCAAACTGCAAAATTTGAGAGAAAAAGTTAACCGAGATGCTTTCAATGCTCTTGGGCAAGTAATTTCAATAGTAGTCTTTTTCTGAAAAATGTAATTAAAATGTTTTTTGCTAACTGTGAATGTGCATCGTCATTCATAAAGCCATTTTCACGTTTTAGTCCAACATACAAATGAGTTGAGTTACTAGTGCAAGGATGATGGTGTAATTATTTATGTCTGACTGTTTAGATGTGCACCATCACTCTATAATCTTGAATGCATGTTTAGATTTGTACTCAGAAATTTTGAGACAGCCCAGATTTGCACCATCACTTAGAAGTCTTGATTACCACAATTCTATGTGAACTTAAGTGCATGTTAAAATGTGCACTACCCGTCAAAGGTCCAGGTTTTTGCATATATTTTTCACTTCTCTCAACATATGCTAAGGTTTGCTCCTTCACTCACTAATCTATTGAGAAGTAAAGTATAACAAATACAGAGAGGTGAAATATTGCAGAGCTCAGAGAGCTGAAATGTTGCAACCTGCAGAAAAAGATAATTCTATACGGACAGACAGTCTGGTGCTAAACATTCCACAATATGCTGTTAGAAATGGGGGGCTCTACTTGGTAGAGGTATTCACCTTTGTCCAAATAGGGACCCTTGCTTCTAGTTAGGAAAAGGGAGATACACACTTCAGAAAACCCCTGCTCACCACCTTGGTAGCATGGCACGAGCAGAGAGGCTTATCCTATTTGTACTCCAAACACACAGTAATACAGTGATAACACCACACCAGTTTAGAAAAATAAAGTATCTTTATCTAAACTCAACACGACCAACAAAAATCCAACATGCATGTAGTGAAATAGCACTTAAAAACAGTTATTGCAAAACTAAAGTTTGTTGAAAACAAATAACTCCACCTGGGGCTTTTGCGTTTTCGTGACAGTAATAAATCCAAAGTACGGTACCAACCGTGAGGTGCCTGGCGTCAGGCATTGAGTCAGGCGGAGCCCTAAATAAACAGTACCTTTGTATAATGAAGTCTAATATGATGCACTGCGTCGTGGAGGTGAGGCATCGGTGCTGAGGCCGGCGACCTGGCTGCCATGGTGGAGGGAGGCATTGTGTCCGCAAGGTGGTGATGTGTCGAATCCAGGACAGTTGCGTCTGCAGTAAGGCGTTGGTTCCGATGAGCCAATGCGAAGTCAGCGAATTAATGGAGTCACTCTCAGCAGTTATTAGTGATGTGAAAAACGGATGCAACTGCTGGGGGTGATGAAGTCGGTGTGAGAGCTAACGTCGGGAATGCCGATACCTGCAGGCATCAAAGGGTTTTAGATCTGCGGTGCAGGCTGGGCGGTGCATTGTGCACTTCACGAGCAGTGCACCCAGCTTCGGTGCAGTTTGCTGCATCACAGCGGTTTCGCTGACAGTGCTGGAGATTGCTTTTCTTGTTTCTTTAAAGTTGCTTCCAGCCCCTAACAGCAGGAACAACATCCAGAGGCCCAAGACTGGAATAGGCACTTCCTGGCCGGTCAGAACTCTCAGCAGAAGAGTTCACTGGAGCTGGGAATGAAGTCTTTGTTTCCCTCAGACTTCAGAACAGGAGGACAGCACACACAGATCCTTGGAGATTCTTCTTCAATAGGTTCACAGCAAAGTTCCAGTCTTTGTCCTTTCCTTGGCAGAAGCAGCAATGGCAGGCCAACTCCTCACAGCACACAGCAAAAGGGGAAATACTCTTGCTCACAGCTCTCCAGCTCTTCTCGTTGGCAAAAGTTCCTCTTGACTCTATGAGAGATCAACAGGTCTGGGGTTTAATGTCCCCTACTTATACCCCATTTTGTCTTTGTTCTTCTTTGTGCAAGGGGTTCTGAGACAAGTCCAAGGGAGACAGGCCCTATTCAGGTGCAAGCAAAAACTTCTCCCACTACTCTAAATGCAGCCACGGTCTATTCAGCTCAGCTCTCAGTCATCCAGGAAGGGCCAGGCACACCTCAACTCCCCTCCCGGTGCCTGTCTACAGTGAATGCACATCCCCAGCCCCTGTCACTCCAAAACCAGACAGTGAATACACAATCATGTAGATGCGCACAGAATGGTTAAACAAGGAAATGCCTATTTTCTAAAAGTGGCATTTTCAAACACACAATTTAAAAACCATCTTTCCTAAAATATGTGTTACTAAATTCTGAGTTCAGAGAGCCTAAACTTTATTTCTCCATCTTGTCCCAATGGGAGGGTATACGTGTAAGATATTACAAAGTATCTCCCATGCTATCCTATGGGACATATATTCTATCAATAGTGAAAAACAAAATTGGCAGTATTTCACTATCAGGACATGTCAAACACACCTGTACATGTCCTACCTTTCATATACACTGCACCCTGCCCATGAGGGTACCTTGGTCCTACCACAGGGATGCCACACATGTAAGAAAAGGGAAGGTTGGGCGACATAGCAGTTCAAAACTGCGCAAAGAAACTGCAGTAGCAGGTCTGAGTTACAATTGCAGGGCTACTCATGAGTGTGGAACAATCAGCGTTGCAAGCCCACTAGTAGAAATAGATTTACGGGCCCTGGCACACTCAGTGCACGTTACTAGGGACTTACCAGTAAATCAAATATGCCAATCAGGGAGAACCAATTGTAATACCAATGTAAACAGGGAGCACTGCACTTTGACACTGATCAGCAGTGGAAAATTGCCCAAACCATCGAAGCCAGCAAAAATGAAATCCAGCAAAGCATCAAAGAGACAGAAGGTAGATGGAAAAAGTCAGGGTAAACCATGCCAAGATGACACGTCTAACAGTCACTCAATTCAACAGTGTTTGAGGACCCAAAGGATAAAATTCAAAAAACTCCTATTTACGTTCAGGGCATTGCAACAGACAGGCCTGATTTACATACAAAACAAGATCAAAACGTATCAACCCCACAGAAATCTTCATTTGACTCATCAAAGTCTGTTGTGCATTCCTATTATACACACATCAAGAGCTTGAGGCCAGGCTCTCTCTTTCCTGGCTCCTATGTTATGGAATTCCCTTATCTTACCATCTTCGGAATATTGCCTCAGAGCCAATATTTAAGGCTTACTTGAAGGTCCATCTCTTCAAATAGATATTTGTTTCTACTTCTCCTCTTCTCTTGATGCATTAGAGCTTTTGAGAGGCTTTCTCTAGTCTCTTGCTTCTCTGCAACTAGCACTAGGACACTCTGGTTAAAGCAGTTTTGCGCTCTACAAACCCTATCATTCCTTCATTCAACAGACGAAATATTTAAACCTACAGAGAGTAGACATAGGGTGGCCTACAGAGGACTGAAGTTCTGCAACCAAGAAAGGGATTTATGAAACAGCCCAGAAAACAGAGGGATGGCATAATACAGTCTGGGACACAAAGAAGTATTGTACTTACAAAGAGACAATGTATTGCAACCTATAGAGAGATGACACAATACAGCCTACAGAGAGATGATGAAGCACAGCATACAGAGGGATGATGCAGTGCAGCAGACAGAAATAATGTAACACAGCATACACAGAGATGATGTACCATGGCAAACAGAGAGATAAGCACTACAGGATACAGCGAGATGAAGTACTGCAGCCTATAAAGGGATGATGTAGCACAGCATAGAGTCAGATGATGTAGCCCAGCATGCAGAGAGATGTAGTACTGCAGCCTATTAAGAGATGAAGTAGCACAACACAGATTTAATAGGTAGCCCAGCATGAGGAGAGATGAAGTACTGAAGCCTATGAAGAGATGATGTAGCAAAGCATACAGACAGATGGTGTAGCCCAAGAAGAAGAGAGATGAAGTACTGAAGCCTAGTTGGAGATGGTGTAGCACAGCACAGATATATTATGTAGCCCAGCAGGTGGAGAGATAAATTACTGCAGCCTATTAGGAGATGATGTAGCACAGCACAGGTATATTATGCAGCCCAGCATGTGGACAGATGAAGTACTGCAGACTATTAGGAGATGATGTAGCACAGCACAGATATATTATGCAGCCCAGCATGTGGAGAGATGAAGTACTGCAGCCTATTAGGAGATGATGTAGCACAGCACAGATATATTATGCTTCCCAGCATGTGGAGAGATGAAGTACTGCAGCCTATTAGGAGATGATGTAGCACAGCCCAGATATATTATGCAGCCCAGCATGTGGAGAGATGAAGTACTGTAGCCTGTTAAGAGATGATGTAGTCAGGCATGCAGAGAGATGAAGTACTGCAGCCTATAAAGAGAGACAGATGATGTAGCCCATGAAGAAGAGAGATGAAGTACTGCAGCCTATTAGGAGATGAAGTAGCACAGCACAGATATATTATGTAGCCGGGCATGTGGAGAGATGAAGTACTGCAGCCTATTAGGAGATGATGTAGCACAGCACAGATATATTATGTAGCCCAGCATGTGGAGAGATGAAATACTGCAGCCTATTAGGAGATTGTGTAGCAGAGCACAGATATATTATGTAGCCCAGCATGTGGAGGGATGAAGTACTGCAGCCTATTAATAGATGGTCGTAGTCAGGCATGCAGAGAGATTAAGTTCTGCAGCCTATTATTAGATGATGTAGTCAGGCATGCAGAGAGATTAAGTACTGCAGCCTATAAAGAGATGCTGTTACACAGCATACAGACAGATGATGCAGCCCAAGAAGAAGAGAGATGAAGTACTGCAGCCTATTAGGAGACGATGTAGCACAGCACAGATATATTATGCAGCCCAGCATGTGGAGAGATGAAGTACTCTAGCCCAGTGTTTCCCAAACTGTGGTCCACGGACACACATTCCCAGGGGGTCTGCAGGCAGCAGTTTTAAAAGAACTGCAAAGTATCTTGTTTAATTAGAAGTTTCAAAGAATAATAAAAGTGTCAAGATAACACCAGTGATTAATGTCCCTGCTGGAGGGAGATGAGAGTTTTGTCCAGTAGCAGCTTTGATTTATCTGATGTAGCACAGAGGGTTAATATGCCTACTGCAAAGAACGTGTACCATGCATTTTAAAAAACAGTATTTTATAAGCATAGGTCAGTGGGTTACTGCTTTTGTCAGAGAGATTCTTTTGTTAAAGTGCAGTTCATAAGTGACAGTCATAATCTAGCATAGTGATCTATAGACTGTCATCAAAGAGCTGCTTGCAAACTGCAAGGTACAAGTTCATGACATATGTTTTTTCCCAGTCTTCCATTATCCTGATGCTGCTAAAAAGGTTTATTTGGGTGGAAATGCATTTTTATTGGTAAAGTCAATGCTAACCACTGTGTTATGCTCTGAATCCTGAGTTTGTGCTTCTAAAGACCAAGCACTCTTTAAAAAAATGCCTACCAGTATGAATGACGTGAATTCTACACCTTGTAGTCCCCTTTGACTTCTGTAACATTTTCTATACACTTATTTACACGTATGATTCACTCTCTCTATGTGTGTGTGATGTAAATTGCTCTGACATCCTACAATGGTATGAGAGATGCTATAAAAAATGAAATACACGTGACAGAGAGGCTATGGAGAGATGAGAAGCACTGTTGGAAGGTGATAGTGGGGGGATCATTGTAGAACCCCCAGAAAGATTTTTGTTTTCTGATACATAGTCAGGTCTTCATTTACTATTCTTTAAAAGCTAATACAATTCGATATATAATGATAAATGTGTTGTAGACTGCACCATTCTTTCCTAAATTTCTTAGGGGGAAAGCCTCCCAAAGCCCACTTTGTACTGGTCAGGCTCACTCACTGCACTTGGTGTGCACCGTATGGGAACTGGTCTGAAATCATTTGCCAGGGCTGCTTTGGGTTTCCAGTCTGGCGCTGGCAGGAGCAGGAGCATCGTACTGCGAAATAAAATCAACCATTGAAAAGTTAGTCACGGAGACGCAGCACCAACCTTCGTGTTAACCTTTTTTCGTTTTCTTGCAAATTCATATAAAATACAACAGAAGTAGCGGAGAGTGTTGTTAGCCTCCTTGGCTTAACAACACACTCCGCCACTTCAGAAACGCAGGGCTGCACCATATGTACAAGAATATGGTGCAACCCTGCGTTTCCCCTGCGCTGGCGCTGCACTTAACCGGGGAAGATTGTTTATGTACAGGAAGGTCCCCCTTCCTGCACATAAACAATTTTGAAATGTGGTTTTGTCACTTCTATGTGTGCTGCTTAATGCAGCACACATGGAAGTTACAAAATGTCTTTTTTTTTTTAAAAGATTGTTGATGTGCAGGAAGGATCACATTCCTGAACATAATCAATCCAAGGCGTTTTGCAAAAACAAGACCAGGTTTTCCCTGGCCTTAATTTTGGCGCTGCCTCCCATTTACGCTGCCCTTGTAAATAGGGGGCAGTGTCAAAATCAAAGGGAGTTGCAGGGGAAACGTCCACCGCAACACCCACTGCCCACCCCTTTCACGCTAAGTATTGGGTGAAAGGAGGTCTTATTTACAAGGCACCGTTAACCCACGTTAAGTGGCTTAACTTTGCCTTGTAGATAAGGCGAAGCCCCTATCGCCACGGGAACATCTCAAAAAGTGATGTTCCCATGGTGATAGGGGCTTGTAAATATGTCCCTAAAATCATTAGTAATTCGAGTATTTGTTTTGTGTGTACACGTGTGTTAATTGTTTTCGAGTTACTGTTTTAATGTTAGAAATTTAAATCCTACAAATTGCTTGGGGGTCCCCGGCTTCCAGTTGTGACTCAATGGGGGACCTCAGGAGTCAAACGTTTGGGAACCACTGCTCTAGCCTATTAATAGATGGTCGTAGTCAGGCATGCAGAGTGATTAAGTACTGCAGCCTATAACGAGATGCTGCAACACAACATACAGACAGATGATGTAGCCCAAGAAGCAGAGAGATGAAGTACTGCAGCCTATTAAGAGATGATGTGGTCAGGCATGCAGAGGGATGAAGTACTGACCTATTACATCAGACCATGAGCATATGAGTGGTTGCAGAGACTGTTACTGCCTACTAAGCATGATCTGCCCATGTGATGGTTCAGAGCTCCCATGAGCATTCTCAAAAGGGCAGAATTGCACATTTAAAAGAAGTAAAATGAAACGGCAACAGGCTGAAGGAGAGGGTTATAGACTTATAATAAGGTTCAGACAGCTGTTGTGGGGGCTCGCACCTTATAGTAGGAAGTAAACAAACCTCATGGATTGGGTACATGTCTAGGCAGGTCATGCGTCCTACAAGCTGGGAGAACTGGCTGCCGGGATTTAGCTGTCAGCCTTTAGTGCCTGTCTGCGAAGGTACTCTAAGAGGAAGCGGAGGGCTCAGACCTGCACCGAAGAACTCAAAGGAAACACTTGCATCCGATCTGCAGGTAGACACCTTGGCTACCCAGTCCCAGCTTACTAATGTTCATGGGCCTGACATCGGAAGGATGAGAGGCTGCAATGCGAGGTGGACGTTGTCAGTATCACATATCCTCCAGCCGCGAGTACTTTACTCACTGGAATATATATTATTACGAAATATCATGGTATGCCTGAAAACAGCATATCCTCTAGATCAACATTTTACAAGGAAACGAAACATATCTAATGCGTTGTATTACAGTTAATATTTGCATTGGGCTACAAAAGTCAGGCGCTTTAAAGTGTTTATAACAAGAAATCTGGGGAGTCAAAAAGCAGGGGATCTTGAGCATGGCTGTATCAAAAAGACGTGTTTACCATATTATTGGTAAAACCCAGGGGCATATTTACAACGAAGTGACTGAGCGTGGCTTAAGCCTCCTTGGCATAACTCCACGCTTCGCCACTTCAGAAACGCAAGGCTGCACCATATTTACAACAGTATGGTGCAGCCTTGCATTTCGACCTGCGCTGGTGCTAAACTTAGCAGCCTAACGCCAACACGGGCACCCTTGCACCATAGTGCAAGGGTGTCTGTGTTGAGGGGAAGATTGTTCCCTTCCGGCACATAAACAATCTTTAAATGATGCTTTGTAACTTTTATGCGTGCTGCTCAACGCAGCACACATGGAAGTTGTAGAACATAATTTTTTGGGCATTGTATATGTGCAGGAACAGTCACCTTCATGCACAGAAACAATCAATGGCAATTTGCTGGTTCTATGTGTGCTGCATAACGTAGCACACATGGAAACAGCACAAACTAATTTCTCTTCGTTGCGCCTGTTTAAGACCACGTTTTCCCTGGTCTTAATTTTGCCGCTGGCTCCTATTTACACCACTCTTGTAAATAGGGACCAGTGTAAAAATCAATGGATGTTGAAGTGGAACGCCCTCTGCAACACCCATTGCCCTCCCCTTTCACGCTGGATACAGCGTGAGAGGTTACCTTATTTACAAGGCAGCGTAAAGCCACATTAAGTGGCTTAACGCTGCCTTGGCAATAAGGCGAAGCCCCTAACGCCACAGCGTCAATAAAAGGGACTTGTAAATATGCCCCTCAGTTTTCTAAAACCACTTTGATGTTTCATTATATTCAAAGATTGTTCTGTGGTTAATCCTTATACAGACACTGTAATGTCAGATTCATTTGGGTTACCAACGTTATCTCTAAAGGTTTGCTAATTGAAACTGGTGTGTGGTGTCTGAACCCCCCTACTCATTGTTTGATCCTGGCACTCAATACGTTGAAGAATCCCCCGAGGATGTGTCCATTGGTTATAACAAATAATTCATCTTTTAAATTCATTTTCAGACCCTAATCTATAAATTGACTGAAAGTAATTCTGAAATGTGTGTTTTTGGTACTAAAGGTACAAACAGCTAGATAGGCAATGTTTTGACCATGTTCAGATATGTAGGGGAAAAAGGGACAAAAACGCTGTTTCTGCAGGCCATACCACAAACCTCCTCCGGAGGGACAATGCTGCCAGAGAGACATGTCTTTTAACTTCGCAGAAGAGTGAGGTGCAACCGCTGCACGTCCCAAAAATCAAGGGAAATTTCTCTAATACCTCATAGCAATTAACATGTCTGGTAACCCATTTACAGGGCGATTTTCATCTCTTGACCATTACTGGGATGCTTAGAATGAGCTTCCGGGTGATTTAAAACAACTTACAACTGATTATGCTCCTCCTCATAGCCCAATTCACAAATGTCAGAGTAAAAAAATCTACACTTGTAGGTTTGTATCCTTGATTAATATAATGTGGTGATTTTCCTAGAATTTTAAAAACATTACAGTAGCATGCCTGGAAAAACCACATGCATAATTATTTTTACAACTGGAATTATAAGATGTTTTAATTTCCGCATGCGTATTTACACTTTCTTGTTTTCTTTTATTATGGGAAAAATATTTTTCCTTGTGGGGAAGCCCCTTCTGTCCACCAATTCTGGGAGTGTTCCCATCAAGTTAAG
Source organism: Lissotriton helveticus (assembly GCF_964261635.1). Lineage (NCBI taxonomy): Eukaryota > Metazoa > Chordata > Amphibia > Caudata > Salamandridae > Lissotriton > Lissotriton helveticus. Next base: position 1,409,125,302 of record NC_136068.1, read on the forward strand.
ACCATGGATAACGTTTTATTCCATCTACTGACAGGAAATCACCCTGGGTAGGAATGTGCCTGCCAATAATTGATCCACTTTGCAAGTATCTCAGACATGAGATAGATAAAACAATCTAATTGAGCACATTTACTCACCCAAAACAATCTGCGATGCAAATATACTTTTAAGTTAGTGTAAAATCAATTAATTATGCAAATTCACGTCACAATCACTGATGTGAAATTGCGATAACAAATTATGGTATTTTGCACACCCACATTTCATCTAAGGATCTTATTACCAACCAAATTGGGAATTCTGGGCAAAGCAATAATACTGCATTTGACAATTTTGCAGGTGGAATCACACTAGGTGATTTCAGGGAATCATTGTCTAAGTCAAACCTGATGGACTTTGTCTCCAGATAAAAGCATAAAAACTGGGAATTAATTGAGGAAATCAGTGTGGTAATAAGCTTTTCAATTTCATATATATTAACCAAAGGTAACACTGCCTTCCGTACTTACAGTATTGTTAATTTGGGTGCAAAAAGATCATACTATTATTACCATCAAAGGTAGAAAGAGAGCTTGGGTGTACAAATACCATTGTGAATTAAGTGCTCCATGTTTTAAACAAAGAACTCCCCATAGACAAGCAAATTATTTGGACGTAATCATCACAACTGTTCATTTAAGTGGAATAGTTCTAGAGTTCCTGCAAAAGAATATTTTCATGTATTCGCTCAGCATGGTGTGGAAGACAGTGTCTGTTACTGAATCAAATTGAAAACCCAACCTGGGAGTGTCCCATGCACAAGGACTATCTCTAGGTTCCAATTTGAATAGGTTCTGGTTATGGAGTACATAATATTGAATCAAGTGGCTATGTCCAGGCAACGAGTTAAAGATCAATTCTAGATGATATATCTTGTGACAAATAATAGAATAAATGCAAGTAAGATAGACATGCCATAAGCTTCATTAGGATCTTCAGGGGCGGCCAGGCTAAGTTGCACTTCTAAAATTCATCTGGGCCCAAATTCAGCCTGCACACAAGGAGCCGTTCACACAGTATGTAGATGTAAAGGGACCTATGTAACTACCCTCCCACCTTCAGTCATCAATGAAATTGTGCTCAGGTAAAAAATAAAATATCTGAGCAGCACTTCCAGAAGAAAAAAGATGTAAGTGATTTCCCGTACATACAACAGGCTAAAAAATCAGGGTAGCAATGTGCCTACTTCTGTGTAGAGTCCTCATGATTTTCTGCCTTTCCTGGATTTTATTTTTGCTGGTGTTATAACTCTGTGCACTCTGCCATGTCCACCATTCAGGGCCCCAGTGCATTTGTCCATTCCCTAAGACTGTATTTTTAAATTAGCTAAACTTAATTGCTTTACTTAACTCCCTAGTAAGGCCATTGTAAACTAGGGAAGGAAATGCATCAGTTGCACAGAAATTAACCATCATACATGTACTGCAGTGCGTATTTACACCACTCACATACATGACTACAGTGTGTGGCACTAGATAATACTATTGTACTCTGGCCGCGCTGCAATTTAAAAACCACTGCAGTGGCACATGGCAAAGAAAAATGCTTTGCTATGTTGGAAAGTATACTTTATTAGCTTAGCCGCTTCAAGTGTGCTTTTAAGCATCAGGACTGTTACTGGAAATATGAAAGAGGAACACGGAGTATACTAAGACAAAGTATGCCCCCCTCTGCCAACAGTTGAAAAAGGTGTTTGTAACTGTGTATGTACAAAATAAAAGCATATTTTTGTAACTCTGTCTTTGAAAATATCAAAAACTTCATTCAAGTTATTTAAGTTTCGTTATTTCTCATTTAATAAACATCTGATTCAATGGTAAGAGCTGATATTTTCAAACTTTTAGGGGAAAAGCACCTTCTAAAAACTGCACTTTGTGCTGTCTGGCATGAAAATGGTTTAGAATCAGTCTGCCTAGCAGCCAGGCTCCAGACATTGAAACACACATCCAAGACTGTCTGTTTATGACCTGCCTCCTGAAGAGCAGTGTAACAGCTATTCGGACCAAGTAAAGCTTAAATATTGTCAACTGTGACCACTTAGCAGCGATTAGTCATCTGGGAGGGTGCAGGAACAAATGACAAGGCAAAGGTCAGCAATGACAGCTATTCCTTTTGAAGTGGAGATCCCAAAAAAACTCTCGGGAACTGAAACCCCTGATGCCCAGAACCAGCACAGCCTTTCTGCCTGTAGCCTGTAGGGGGGAAAACCAGTTCAAACACTCAGCAGGGGGTGGATGAGAGAAAGGACAATATTCTTGTGGGTGGAGGAAGACCAGGGCCATCTTGAATGAGAAATTCAAAGAAGGGTTGCCGTATGTAGGGAAGGGAATTGTCATAAAGGGAGGCCAGTGCTTGGAAGGACAACTTGTCAGCAATTGATGTATGGAATCACTGGCAAGTGCACAGGGTATTGGCGACCCACATTACCATCACCTCTTAGCAATATTAATACAGCTGAGAAGACACGTCTAGAAGAAAAGAAGATTCTATCTTACATCTAGCAAAAGAAAACTGAAGGACTCCTGACTCCCTTTGGCACTTAGGGACTGGAAATGCTCTGCAAGGATCAGGACATTGACATCCTGTTACTACTAAAGGTAAGCAAAAGGCAAAAAGTGTCCATGCTCTGAAAAAGGCCCAGATTAGGATCTTAAACTGGACCATCTAAGACCCCAGACTGTTGAGAGACATGGTGCTCAGAGGCTTGCCCTTAGAACTTGTGTTCTGTAGGAGATACCAGGAGTGATTTTCCTATAATAAAAACATTGCTGTATCAGGAAGCAGGGGCAGTGGGAAGAGCACCTGGAAGATTAAAAGCAACACAGTGTAAGAGCATAGAAGAGTACTAACTATGACCCTGAAGTCCCTAACGATGTGCGCTATATACAGTTATGAGAATAAATAGAGGTATTTCCAATGAAGGTAGTGAAGGCCACATTCTAAGATGGATACATTTTTATTTTATAGACAAATGTAGAGAGCTCACTGTGCCAGGTCCTGACACCAGCATGGACAGAGAGGCTGGCCATTTCTTCTGAACGTATTACCAACAGACCAGTACACACCACCCCTGGCATGATGTCACGAAAACTCCACCTGCCTTTGCTTTGAAAGCCAATAAAAAACACAGAAGAGAGTTGGAGCCAAGAGATGCTGGGAACATTGTCATATGTCCCTGCTTGCTCCACTTGCAGAGCCACTAAGATCTCTCCATGAACCTTGGTGACCAGGACGACAGCCCACTCTCCCCAGCATGATTGTCGTGGCTACTACAGTGACTCCCGCCTACTATGACTCTTTCGGGTGAAGCACAGTGGGTCAGACACACCTCAGATTCCTTCACACTGGCTTCCATGGTGGGTAGCAGCACAGAGGGTGCTCACTTCAGTTGAAAGGACATAATACAATGGTTCTAAGTGCAAAGCAACTAGTTCTGGCTTTACTATGCTAATTTCTGCAAACAGAGGCACAAATAAACTCTGTCTTAATGGCGTAGCACATTATATGCACACCTATTGCCTTTGCCATTTGTTTCTTGTATCCCAAACTTGCTTCTTCTTGGCTCATTTGGAAATGGGTATAGGCAACATTTTCTTCAACTAAACCATGCATTTTTTGAAACAAATGCATTTCTTTGTCAAACACTGCTTTGTCAATGCACCACGCCTCAACTGAGGGTGCTGGATTTGGTTCATATGTTTTAGGAACCATAAATCAAATGTATTATTACCCCACTCTATTCGTAAAGTATAGGTGCAGTAGGATACAGTTTTCTGAGTTGGAAGGGACACTGCAAATGAAAAATCATAACATCAGCGTTTCACAGACTTGTTTGAAGAAAAAGCAGCAATTACCCTCTCTGTCCAATCCGGATCACCCGAAGGTTTTCGCCATACTTATTTTTGATCCACTTGATCCCCTGGAGTTGAGGATCGACCATGAGAGGCCACCTCTCACAGTTGGTGAGGATGGTGGCATTTTCGGTGGACATTCTGTCCGCAGGAAGACCTTCATTTTGCCAAGCTGCCACATCAGCATCATCAGTGAGCATGGTCAGGGGATCCAGCGCAGGGGTCACCGGGATGGGCACCTAAAGGCAGGCGAGGTAAGCAACGGCAAGCGCATAATTAGAAAACCAGTGTCTGGATCAGCTTCACATTGTGATGAACAACCAGAGCAGGGTGAAGTGATTTTAGCTTAATTAACAATTACGAAGCATTATTTATGCTACTGTCTGCAGTTTCTAAAAGATGGATCAGAGCTTTGACAAAACGACCCCCTCACTCCTGATGCTGCTGCACATAAATTAAAGAGAATATACAAACAACGGTGCGAATAGCATACTAAGCATGTCCAGTCATCAAAACAGAACACAGCTCACTCAGCTCTGCAGAGGAGCTGAAAATTGCACACTCTTTCAAACAATGTTTTCTGAAGGAGTTTAATACTGTAATGCCCGTGGGCCAGAGATGCAGGTGCCTCAGCCATGCTGAGCTAACGGAGGTGTTTGTTGCTGCTAATTACACCCTCGGGGTGATTGGCTGAATGGCTCAAAGTTTGGCAGAGGGTTAAAGATTCTTTAACCTCTTCGTGGCCAGGTCAGAACTCACGCCGATCAGCACAGATAAGAAGATGCTATTGTGCAGTTTGGTTGAGTGTAAGCAGACTAGGTCCTATTGTCAAGGGTCAACTGTTCACAAAAGACAGAGAGACAAAAGACTGAAGTACATGCAATCCAAATAGAGCCCAGGAATGAATAATTTGGGGATCAAATAAAAGGACAAGGACTGCAACTTGCACGATGATTGCACTAGCCAATTAACTGAAGTATCGCATATATGTGTTTGTATTTAATATGTTTGTATTAATTGAGCATCAATATCATTTGTGCAAGAAGTGTTGTTCATAGAAAGCACCAACCCCTTGTTGTTAAAGCTATGAGGATGCAGAGTTGGGACAACAAGAGAAAAATACTTCACAATATATATTATGCATTATGCTGCTAAGGCTTTGTGAGAAATTACAGAATTGAGGCAGGTATGGCAGTGTATTCAATATTCATAGTTGAGGAGATGAATTTTGTGAGCGGTTTTGTTGGAAGGTAAAGAGAGTGTAGATCTCAGTGAGCTAGAGGGCATTCCAATGATGCGGAGTAAACTACCCTCTCTGTGGTGAAGTGAGTTGGGCCAGTATTGGGAGTGCTAAGAGCACATGAACTGTAAGGCTGGCAAAGTAGTCAAGGGGAGGAAAGATGCATTTTGGGACACACATGAGCAGACTATTACACTACTTAAAACTTCTCCAGTAAAGTGTTTATGAAGGAGTGGCATGGGATGCTGGGTGGATCTTTTGGATATGTAGTTGTGATGGAGAGGAAGCATTACATGTACACTTTGTGAAAACAAGTATTCTCAACTTCCTGTCAGAGGAAACAAAGCCATCAAGGGGAAAAATGATTGTGTGACAGTGAAGATGGGATAGAATCAGCTGAAACTGATTATTTGTCTTTTCAAGTAGTTGAGCAGGCAGGATTGCAGAGCCTTGCAAAAACTGAGATAGTTTGAGCTCTAGGTGTGCAGTTGGAGGACAATGTGGAACTATGAGCATAGGTGAAAGGAGAGGCAAAAGGAAGAGATAAAATCACCAAGAGTAGAATTGCAGCAAGGTTTGAGAGATGGCAAGTAAAACAGATGTGGGTGAGGACTTTTCTGGGACTTTCCAAAGAAGAAATGGTTAGAGAGATAATTTAAAAATTATTAAGGGCAGACCGGCAATACCGAGGGAGACAAAAGTGGTGTGTGAGATAAAGTGGTAGGCTGTATTAAATACAGTTGGTAGGGAAGTTATCGATGACTCATGGCTGTGGTAAGCCAATCTTATATATTTAGAGACCTTGGGCCTGAAGCACTATTATTTCATTCGCAAAAAAGAGGCTGATGATTGCACATTCAATTTTTTCAAATAATAAGATTTTGCGAACTGACATGTACAAATAGGTCAGTTAAAAAAGTGCTGCATTGGAACGGGTCACAGAATGACCTTCTTAGCTAATATTTATAAGGCCGGTCACAAGTTGCAATGCACTTCGATTGTCCACAATCACAGAGATGTTGGCCTGAAAGGGGCAGCAGACTACTACATTTGTCATTATGTTTATTTATTATTATTTTTAAACTGTAGCAGATGCTAGGGTCCAGCTTCTAACAGCAGCACATATATTTGACCAAATACATCTGTTCCTTTTGTAGAAATATAAACATTGGCAATAGCAAAGGATGCAAATATATATATAACTTTTTTTTTAATGCAGCCCATTTTTCATAAAGGAAAAGTGTGTGTTTAAAAAAGTAGTTTTATTAAAAGCTTTCACTACCAATTTGTGTTTAAAAAAGTTGTTTTATTAAGAGCTTTCACTACCAATTTGTGTTTAAAAAAGTTGTTTTATTAAGAGCTTTCACTATCAATTTTTAGCGGTCCCATGAAGCACTGCCTACTCTCCTTGAAACGTTTTCCAATATTCTCAAAGGGGAAGGGACCCAAAGGCAGCCATTAACCTTTTTCAAAGCAGTTACTATACCAAACTGGTTGTCAGAAACTGAACAGTAGTTTGAGACCGACATTACAGTTACAAACTATTGATAAATCAAGTTACCAATGCCATTTGGAACGAATGCCCACAAGATCCCCCTTTCAAATAGTGATGTGTAATACATTTTTAAGCTCATTGCAAGAAGTGAGAAGGACTTTTCTGAATCGGTAAATGTGTTTAGTAAATGCAACAATGCTTTTTAACGGTTGCACACCACTGATTTAGAAAATCAGAGAGTGTGAGTGGGCAAACAAGCCTCGATCATTTGTAGAGTATGAAAGTTGAACTGTAGAGGATCAAGTTGGTTGTGAGCAGCTAGGCAGAATCTTAGCATTTTATATACAATACATTTCAGGACTTCAGAGTACAGTGGCACTTGTTATACAGGACAACATTTGAAATCAGAGGAGAAGTCAGCCAAAAGATATTTTCAGGGGCAATTAATAGTAGCACAGAAGACTTGAAACATTGTGAGTAAATGTTGACGGTTGTGGAGAGGTTGAGTTGGAGCCCATCTCTGTGGATAAAATGCTGCTAAAATTAGGGGTAAATTAAGAGACAGATTAAGACAGAGGAGGGACTTTGAGCAGATCAAAAAGCGTGGCTCTAGTACTTTGCTGTAGTGGTTAATTAAGGTAGGAAGGGGAAGAGCAGCGATTGGAAGATTTCATTTTTGTATTGAGATGAGATATTAATGATGTCAGACATTCTTTTAAATAGCTGACAGGGGTTGCAAAAAGCCCAGTTTTTATACAAGCATGTATTAAACATGAGCACCAGGGAACATGTAAGCATGGGCTCTGCATGGCAATCAAGGCACGGGATCTGAGCTACTTTTTCTCATAGGGTTGAGTCCTGTTGCCAAGATAATCTACTAAGGGCCTGATTATGAATTTAGGTGTTATTCAGCTCACCTGATAAATAACAATACCACAGGGTATGTTATTTATCGGGTGAGATAACACCTATTACAGGTTGGTTGGGAATAACATGCAAATTTAGGTGTTTAATGCACAAAAACCGCGTGATACAGTAAACACCGTATGGTTTTCCCCCATTAAATTTAGTCAGGTTTAATATTCCGAAATTTAACAAAGGTTGAGTTATTTAACGTATCCGATAATTATTATCTACACTATATACCGTCAAACTCGTAATTCCGACCAATTCATAAACAGGGGTTTACGCATGGCTAGAATTAACCAACCAACTCCATTATCAGGCCCAAAATGTTTACACCATCACTACACATAATATACATTATTATGAACGACAACAAGGTTATGTTTACAATGTTCATATTTGGAAATCTTACTAAGCAAACTTAGCTGAGCAGAGTAGCACTCCAAGGCAAAATATCAATGGTAGCTGTGACCTACTACTTGAAGTCAACATGCAATGAAAATAGAGCTTTATTCTGCTTATACAGGTCACTCCAACAATAATGTAAAAAATGGAAGATGAATAATAATAACTAAGATCACTAATTCATTTTGTAGGGTTCCTCTCTTATTGCCCAGCTTCATTGTAATTAAAAATATGGTAAATAAAATAAATGCACATATTTGATATTATACCAGCAACTGTATCCAAGAAACATATGGCCCTACATGCACAATTTATTCAAAATATGGAAGTTGAATGCTTACTTTCAATTGCCCTAAGTAGGGCCTCCACATTCCGTCCATTAAGTCTTGCCTGTATTTCTTTGTAAAGTAACCCAGGTAGGAGACAAATGCTGTGATCAGCAACACATCACCACAGAGGGTGCTCTCCTGCTGCTTGAAGTTTCGAACAGCTTCGGCCCATCTCACATTCTCAGATGCAAGTCCTCCAACCTAAACACAAAGCAAAATCTTTGAATGCCCAATATATCAGATTAAAAGATTTAGTTTCTTTATGGTGCATTGATTTTCTTCATGGGGACAAGGTAGGCCCAGAAGCAATTTAAAATGTAGTTTTTCGTTGTTCTAAAATAATTCCTCACAAAACAACGATTTTCTTCACAGCCGAATTGAGAAGTTGGTAAATATATGTGGGGACCTGTGGGGAGAGAGGGAGCGAGGGCGGAGGGTATGGTTGGGGAGATTTTATTCACGGGGTTATATTGTGTGCTCCCCTCACAAAACAAGAATTTGCAAATCAAATTGGTTTCGCATTTGCTTGAGTTTGAGCTATAGGCATTGTAAATTAAAATGTATTTTACTGATTTTGTGGTATGCTGGCTTGGTTCGGAGTTTGTGGAGGCACGTGTAGGTAGTGGCATTGCGGTTCTGAAAGACACCCTCTGACAACTTGGAAAGAATTTGTATAGGAAGCAGAAGAAATAAACAATCTCTAAACTATACAGCACCATTCACCCAAATGGTAAACGTGGGGCCCTCGAGCTCCCGAGGAATCGCCCCCACAGTCTGCACATGCACCACGCAATCTTTTTCTTGACATAGAAAAGCAGCTGCTACAAAGCTTTGCTAGAAGACCTATACTAACACTAAACTGCCAGTCAAAAGAGAGGCACAGCGTAATGCTGCATTGTCATTCTGCTCTGATGCCGCCATGCACACAACACTGCAGAATAGAGCACAAAGACACAGTTGTGCATCATCATAATCGTCCAGAGAGTTCCAACCTGCCGACCGGGTTGTCAATTGCATTGCAACATTTTATATAGCGTTTACCATACGTATGGGTGTCACTGAAGCGCTTGTCTTCATGGATAGTGTGGTACATCGTGTAGGATGTGGTTGGAATTGAAAACATTGTCCCTCAGTGAGAAACCAAAACTAGATTAGATAATCACTGGGTTTTCCAGATGGAAATGGTTATGGTTTCTGCAGGCAGGCATGTTGTAAGAAGATGCAGTTTATGTACATTGTAGCAACCCTACCTGCTATATAGGTTTCTGTGCTTTTAGGAGACAACAGGGGAAAACAAAAATGGGTGAGATTTTCGGATATCACCAATATTACTAACTGTTTAAATGCTAACTCAACACAGCGACCAAAATGCAAATTACCCTTGCCAGAACACAACAGTCCCCGCCCATTCAAACCCTGATATAAAGGAGGCCCAGGGAAGCGTTGCAGTGCTCACCCTGCACCGACTGTCCAGGAAGAGCCTCCAGCTCAGGTTGCACGCGATGGTACCGCTAGGCAGGGCGTGCATGTCGACCCCATGTCACTGTGGATTATTTTCCAGGGGCTCCCTGGTTCCAAGGAGGTATTGCACAGAAGCTGGTCCTCTAGCTGCTGCTGCTGCTCCTCTGCTGGAGAGATGTCATGCCCTCTCTTAATGTTACCAAAATTCAGAAGGGTGGCTTCTTACCAGCACAACAGAGACGGAAATGAAGCAGAAGAAGCAGGGGCCCAGTTGTTGCCTCACTGTTTCCTTTGCAGGTGACTGGGGCAGTTCTCTCACCATGAAACTGAAAGCAAACAATGGTGCCCACAGATGTATTTGGTTAACACGACGCCTGTTTCGTCCCCCAAAAAATGTAAATACAGCAGAACAATGGCACCGGCAGATATAGTCAATTAACATGACGCCCGCTTCAATTGTGTCGTTCCAAAAAAAAATGCAAATACGACAAGATGCAGATAAAGAAAGCTGTATTTGACAGTGTAATTAAAAATGACAAGGAGGAGGGGCCATCACATGTTGAACAGTGTGATGGCCAAACAAAATGTTCTCTGAGTGTAATAGCCATGGTTAGAATGAAGCACGCAAAAGAGTGCTTTTACACATATGTACCAATAGAAAGCCAGAATTTCTGAATGCCACAGCTAGTAATCAATGGCAATCAGTGTGTTTGCCAAACCCCACAGAACAGATAACATAGGTCGATCAAAGATCGACCTAAAAACAGGGAATGATCCTTGTGTTCTGCTATAGCAAAAGCCTCAATTAATTTTTCCAGCTACAATTACCATCTGAAAATATTGGAAATGCATCTCCCACAACCGGTAAAAAAGGGTGTGGAGAAACCTACACACTATGTGTTGGACTTGGCCCTTTTTGGCTAAAGTTCCCTAAACATTTTGCTTTCCCTCTAGACCTTTTTTCTGACATGGTGTTGCCAACTTAGATGCTTTGGGCACTTTGCTATTGCTGATCAGTGTCAAAGTGCAAGTGCTCCCTGTATAAAGTGTAATGGTAATTGGTTGTCCATGATTGGTATGTTTGCCTTACTAGTAAAGTCCTTAGTAAAGTGCACTATGTGTGCCAGGGCTGGTAATGCAACTGCTACTAGTGGGCCCGCAGCACTAATTGTGCCACCCACACAAGTAGCCTTAAAGAGGGAACTCAGGTCTGCTATTGCAGTGCTTGCGAGCAGTTTGTTAAACTGCCATGCTGACAAATGCACCCACTTGCCAGACCTTACCCTTCCCTTTTTATGCACATCAGGCTCCCCTATGGTAGGCCCAAGGTACCCCCTGGGCAGGGTGTAGTGCATGTGAAAGGTAGGACATGTACTAAGGTGTGTACCATGTCCTGACAGTGAAATAATCTCCATTTCGTTTTTCACTGTGGAAAGGCCATCTTGCGAACAGAACAGAATGGGGAGACTGTGTAATATGTTTCCAGCCTATCTTCACAAAGGCTTAAGGTGAGGTGAAGTTTAGTGTGCCTGAACTCACAATGTAATAACACATCTTTTTATGAAGGTGGTTTTTGCATTGTGTGTTTAGAAACCACTCTTTTATAAGTTGCTGGGTTTTTGTGCGCTAACATTTCTGTGTGTCTCTACCTGGTTGTGGATTGACTGTCTGGATTTGAAAGTGATAGGATCTTGGGAATGTCTTGACCCAGGAGAGAAGGTGAGACAGCAACAGGCTGACCTGCATATGGAGTGCAAGGGGAGGAGTAGCCCCTAGAGGTGAAGAGGCCTGCGTTGCTGCCATAAAACCATGGTCCCATCTCCTGCTGAGTGATTGAGAATCCAGACCCCCACTAATCAAAGGAAGAATGTGTCACTGGCAGGGAGGCATCCAGAACTGGTTTGAACATGTGTCAGTACCCCCCTGAACACAAAGACGTCAAAGATATTTAGGGGTATAACTATGAGAGCTGAAGCCCCTGAACTTTGGAGAAATGGATTGATCAAGATTGAACAAGACTGAAGCTACTTCATGGTCAAGAGGAACCTTTGCCAAGGAAGAAACAACTGAAGGAAATGACTGACCCTTGCTGTGTGTTCTGGGGCTGGCCTGCAGTTTGCTGTTTTAACCAAGGAGAGGCTAAAGGGACTTTGCTGTGTGCTTTCTCCCCCTGCTTGAAAGGACTTTGCTGTGTGCTGTGTTCGGAAGTAACTTCTCCCTGTCGCGGAAACTCAGGAACACAAAAGTTTCAGGGAGAGTCTCAGCGACACGGTGTGAGTGTGTTTTTTTCAGCCTGAGACCCTTGTAAGAAGTGCTTTGTTATCGTTGGTACCTGAAGTCAAAGCGAGTCTCACTGACGCTGTGTAAGTGTGCTTTTTGCAGCCTGAGCCCTTTGTGAGGATTGTCCTGTGATCGTGTGCACCGGAGTCCAAGTGAGTCTCAGACACGCTGTGTGCATGTGCTTTGTGCAGCCTGACACCTTTGTGAGGAGTGCTCTGTGATCGTGCACCCGAAGCTCAAGTGAGTCTTAGCAACGCTGTGTGCATGCGCCCTGTTGTAGCCTGAGATCTTCGTAGCAACAGCGTCCCGGACCAGCAGCCCCGGACGGAGCTGAGCCGCCGGCCCAAGCCCGCCATTTCCAGAGCGGGACCTTGAACCAACCTCCCACTGCTCGGAATTCACAAAGATTGCATCGGAGGCCAAAGTCATTGGAAGAGGAGAGGAGAGCGAGGTCGCACCCCCCAGGTACCCATTCCTGCAGTGCGCGCCTCTGCTTCGGCTCGTTTCGTGGCCCATACTTGCCAGAGGAGTAGCAGTACCGGGGCCGGTGTGCAGAGCTGCACTTTTTGTTTTCACCATAACTGTGTGGGGACAACTGTTGACAGAGGCTGACTGCGAGTCAGCATGAGTGGCGGCGACATCACCTAAAGCACCGTGATCGGTGCTGGAGTGTATTACACATTGCATTATTTCTGCATAACGAACTACCTGAGTGATGTGTTACGCATTGCATTATTTCTACATAATGAACTACCTGATCAGTGTATTACGCATTCCATTATTTCTGAATAACGAACTACCTGAGTAGTTTATTACGCATTGCATTATTCCTGCATAAGGAACTACCTGGTTAGTGTCTTACGCATTGCATTATTTCTGCATAACAAAGTACCTGATTGTTGTGTTACGCATTGCATTATTTTTACATTGCAAAGTGCCCGATTCTAGCATTACGAACTTCATTATCTTTACATTGCAAAGTGCCTGATTCTAGCATTACGATCTGCATAGCATTGCAGTAGGACTGCAGTGGAATGTTTAGAAGTGCTCATTAATATTGTCAGAACTTACAAGGGCTGGCTGGCCTAACAACCTGCCAGGAGGAATATTACAAATACGCATATGTTGGATTTATATTGTGTGGTCTTATTATATATCTTTTAATATAAATGTAAACTCGTTTTTATGAAACTCGTGTGGAGTCCATCTGTGGTGTTATCATTGGGTTGCTGTGAGCGTGGTTGCAAATACTTTACACATTTGCCTTGAAGATAAGCCTGGCTGCTCGTGCCAAGCTACCGAGGTGGTCAGCAGGGTCTATCTGAGAAGGTGTCCTTCCTTTCTGTGACGTGGAAACACGGGTCCCTATTTGGCCTAATGAACCTACCTCAGGCAACCAGGGATCCCAAGTCTAAAACTGTGAATAAGGAGCAGTGAAATTCAGTGAATTCATTTTGCTTCACCTGACACAGAATTGGGTCCTCAGTGAACTGAAACAGTCCTCTGATGCTTGTGTACTTATAAACGCACAAAAGATTCGAAACACTTTTGTTTTCAACCTGGAAACAGACAGTTTTAGCTATTTGTTAAAACGTATGTCCCAGTCACTAAAAGAATGCAGAGAAAGACTCTCAGTGTGGGTTTGAGCAGTTATTTTTTAATTAATTCGGTTTTTTTTATTGGCGAGGGGACTAAGAAATTACTTCCTCTCTGTGATTATACAACTGAGATTCCCTGGCACAAATGATGACGTGTGCTCCCGGTAATATTGGTGTGCATCCACAGCAGGGACTACAGCAGCTACTACATCTACCACCATATCAGAGACTACAGTAGCAATAACAGCTATCACTGCAGCGGTGACCACAGCAGCAACATCTCCCACAATGGTCAGAACAAGAGCAATAACAGCTGCTAATAGAGGAAGAAAAATAACAGCAACAACTTTCTCAGAAGGTACTATGGTGAAGCAGCAACAGTAGCGGCAAGAAAGACACGCACAACAGCAGCAACCACCAGTTGTAACTACAGCAGAAACAACAGGAACCCCAGCTGCCACCACACTATGGATCACAACTAGACAAACAGCTGCCAACTAAGGAGACACAGTGGCTGGCACAACAGTGACTAACACAGCGGTTACAAAAGCTGCAAGAACACCAAGAACTACAGCAATGTTCACAGTTGTAATGACAGCAGCGACTATTGTAATAATAATACCAAATAATTATAATAGTGATAATAATAAAGCGATTTATAAAGGTCATGGCTGCTTCAGCAGAAGCGTCCCAGCGCTAACCAAGTTGAAGCAATCAGAGTGAACAGGGCTAACAGAGGGAGGCAGAACTACCTAAAAAACTAGTTTTACTACTTTTGGAGAGCTCTGTCTTGGACTGTTAAAGAGCTAAAGGGAGGGAGTTCCATCGCTTTCTGGCAAGAACTCTAAAGGAACTGTCCCCAATGCTGGCTTCTTGAAAATGGGACCACTGCCAAGGAGGATACTGCAGATCGCAGACTCCTAGATGGAAGATAAGTTTTGCTAAAGGGGTGACGTTAGTTGCTCAAGATTTGTTGAATGCCCTCTAGAAATAAAACAGGGCATTGAAGAATACATGCTTCTCCACCGGAAGCCAATGCAGTGGCAGTGACCAAAGCTGCCACCATGACGACCACCACAGCTGTAGCCACAGCAGGGACCACAGAATCAACCACAGCAGGAGCAAGTCAATTGCAGATGGGGGTCCATGCTCCACTTGGTACCCTGTAGCATTGCCACTATTTCAGTGTATTAATTGTTGTTCCCTGTGCCACTATCGTCAGATACCATGTGTATATCAGTTTCTGGTGTGCTCTACCACGACCATTTCATCCCAAGCGTTTGACTCATGTCACCTCTGAATGTCACCACAAGCAATCTGAGGCCAGTTTTGTTATTGTGGGCTGCATCATTGACGTACAACTTGAGTATTATAGCACAGCAAGCATGGCTTTATTGTCTGGGTATACCCTTTGCACTTAGGGCCTCTGGAGATTTTAAAAACAAACACTGGCAAAGACAAAAGATTTGGCTTTAATATGCAAATGCACACAAAATGCAGACATGCACACACTATTTGTGCTTCATCTCAGTGCAACTCGCTACCTCTTTCCATATTTCTAATGTCTCTGCTTTGTTGTTTGCCCTAGCTTGCTGTGCTTTGCAACAGGCTAACAGTGGAAAAGCACAATACTTGTGTGGATTTGTGTGTGCATGTGCTTGCATGAAGAGTACATCAAAGCATTGCCAGTGAGTCATTGCAATTAGATAGACCTCAATATTTTGAAAACAAATGCTGTAGCTTTCGCCTCATAAAACTAGAGGGCCTAGTTGCGTATTACTTTGTGATGGTAATAGAATAATGCGAGGCTATTGGTGATGTGACAGGTACAATAACACTAAGCCAGCACGTCTGCTATGGTAATTTGTGAACTGGGCTTAAAAGGAAGAAGAAAAGAGTGTTTACGTGTCGTACAGTATGTATAATTTATCATCAATCTCCATCAGCAAAGCGAAGTACAACACCTTAGAGTGAGCTTCCGAAGATCAAATAATATATTATTCCTTTCAGGCAAACACAGTTCATTAATTCCGCGGTGTCAGCAGTTCTGGGGCCTGCACCCCGCATTAATAGCTGTCTCACTTCTGCAATGTGGCACCAAGGAGCGACAAGACGGATCCATTTAAATAACAAAAGATGGAACTGGTGGAGCTGCGGAGCAGCCTTTACGGAATACGTTTTACTTTATATGTCACACCGAATGAGTTCATTTTCCCTTTGATCAATAGCAAGTGTTTATATTCCTCGCCATACAAAGAAAATATTGCAGCTTGGGGAGCCAGCATACGAGCTGAGCGCGCCGTGGCGAATTTAAAGCATTTTTTCCAATGTCGCGGACTCCTTTCGTCCCGGCACAATGCCCCGCCGCTGGTTTGTCAGGCCAGCATCCCTCCGGATCAATGACGCCACCGATGGGGCAGCAGCTGGGCAGCCAAAAATGCTCTGGTTGTGGTTCTCGAGAGGTCTTTGTGCTGCTTCTTAGAGGGGCCTGCAAATGTAAATTACTTAACAGTAGCTCCAGCAGCCATGAGGAATGTTGCATAAACCTGTGCCCCCACAGCTTCCTAATTCTAATACAAGTTTTTACAGCGCTCCAACCAAAGTAGGTATCCAAGCGCTGAAGCGACCAGCAATCATGCTCAACAAGGGATAGAGTTTTTAAACCCTTCTTAAGGGCAGACATTGTTTGGTAAGCCTCAATTTAGCTGATAGGTCCTTCCAGAGAGCACATGCAAGGGTGGCCTCAACCCCATCTCTTTACGGTTTGGCTTGACAGCGCAGGTGTTGTCAAACAATTATATGAGCATCATTAGAGGGGAGCTTTGACTCAGCCCAAGTTAGGCGCCAGGAGTACATGCAAGGGTGGGCTCAATTCTCTTATTTGAGGTAGGAATGTATCCTGGTGCTCCCGGGATACTCTGCTCTCAATGATTTCAAAAATGAGGAGAAAATGGACCAGGATCAGTTATTTGTTAGCCTCTGTAGCCTGCCACTAGAACACACGTTTGCTTTTTGTTCGAATAACCAGGCACCACTGAAATTCAATACATTTATCAAAACCACCCTGACTGATTTTTAAATAAAGGACCACCTGGGATTCCATAAGTTTATGAAAGCCTTAGTAAATAATTATGAATTCGATGCTTTGGCTTTTACAAGACTGCACAACATTGCATAGTATAACTAATATCCTTCCACATAACATAGCAAATGTGAAATTTTTCCACTTCACAAAGAATTGATTGTACGAAACAAAAGACAATGATATTAACGACTGGGTGGCCCTTCAAGATAGAATAGAAGCAACTAAGTGTACATGTATTCATCAAATGCAAAGGGGCCGGTTATCAGCCGCATGAAGTACATGAAGTAGTGCTACACAAGTACTCTTCTATCTACTTTTACATAACTCTGTGAATGGGCCCTGAAATGTTGAAATCCGTAAGAGTAAAAGTGCAAAGAGGGCACAGTTCTTTCTATTTGTAAAACAATGTATATATATATATTCCCATTTAATGATTTTTTGGGCAATTCACACAGTCATTTAGAGTATGTTCAAGGGTACTATATGAATACTACTGTATATACTCCATACTGCCCTTGTGCATAGGCCCCAAAGTTCTGAAACAACCAAGTGCTTGGTGTGATGTCATTGGAAGGACCAGCGACAAAGAACTCAAAGATGTTTTCAGAAACAACTTGTGCAACTAAGCATAACATTATCTGCATGTGCCCAAGTAGACTGTATTTTGAAAAGTATGGTTGCAGGTATTTGCAAAATAAAGTTTAGGCATGATTAGGCACACCAAATAGCACTACTAAAGGTGCAGAGGTCTTTAGTCAAATGTATATTACCTGACATGCTGGTGCCTCTGACAGGAAGGGCTGGGTCAGAGACATGTTTCTCCTGTTTGCCATAAGAAGTCTA
Source organism: Lissotriton helveticus (assembly GCF_964261635.1). NCBI lineage: Eukaryota > Metazoa > Chordata > Amphibia > Caudata > Salamandridae > Lissotriton > Lissotriton helveticus. The sequence continues at coordinate 1,409,142,834 of NC_136068.1, forward strand.
TGTATCCAGAAGGTTTATCACATATTCACAAATTGTTTTTACTTGTATACCCTTTGTCTTGAGTGTGTGCGTATACTTGTAAAGTGCACAGTAAAAGCCCTACCTTTCGTCTCGTTTTTAAGATATTGTAACAACAACATTTTTGTTGCATTTACTTTGAAGATTCCTTACCTGCCCAGCTACACACTGCACGCTCCCTGTATTCTGGGGCAGATAAAGATTTCCTATTTTTCTAAACTGGTGTAGTGTCCATTTGTAGTGTTTGCACTGTATTACTGTATGTGTGCACAAATGCTTTACACAGCCTCTAAGATAAGCCTCCCTGCTCGTGCCAAGCTACCAAGGGGCTGAGCCAGGGTTGTCTAAGGGCGTAACTCCCTTACCCTGACTAGAAGCAAGGGTCCCTACTTGGACAAAGGTGCAAACTATTGCCAACTAGAGACCCTTATTTCTAACATGGATGATTTACAACTCAGTGGCGAACCTGCGTGAAGACATATTCCCTACTGTTAAAAGTGCCACCAGGTCCGTGATCACAACTGTGCCCCTGGATGAGAAGTGAAACATAAAACTTAAAGAAAGATTTGCTTTAGATAGATACATCAGAGGAGCCCATATAAAGAGGTTGTGGGCATTAATATTTCCTCTTATTTAGTTGGAGGAGAGTGGCCTAGTGGTTAGAGCAGCTAACATAGGGATCTAATTTTGAATCCCAGCCTCACCAATTGGTTCGGCATCGTGTGATTCTGAGAAAATCACTTCATCTCCCTTTGCCTAAAATTGTGAAATGTACATTTGACATACCATAATCTTTTGTCTCCCGGCACCCCATGAAATGCACAGTGCTCTGTAGCCTGAAGTTAATTTTTACGGTCCATATATACACCTATTTTATTCTTCCTACAGCATGAGCTATGCCCAAGTACAGCAAGTAGAAAGAACAATTCAGGGAACTCTATATAGGCCTGACTGAGAAACTATTGTACATGGGAAGGCAGTGAACAGTGACCTACTGGTGGGGTGATAGCTCAGGGGCAGGTCTAAAATAGCAGAAATGCTTTCTTTGACGTTGACCATCTCGACTCTGGAGTGAGCATATTTGGCAGTGTTCTTGTGTGTATGTGAAATCTAGCGCAAACCTAGCTCTACGACAAAAGAGTGTTGTCCACAATGTGCCTGCGTTGTTCCAACAAAGATGTTACCTCACTAGATTTGTCTACCACAATTCCCTGGATACAAATCTTTTTAAATGTCATTGCTGTCTTCATTTAGCAATCTGTTTGCAAGGTGGTGAACTCTAGCTTGGTATTAGCCTGCTGAACACAGCCAAGCTTTGCAGAAGCCACAGAGGGAGGAATGGCAGGAGGAATTGTCCAATACATCTGGCAACCTTGCATTGAGCGCCAGTCATCGATGGATTTCTTTTGAACACTAGAGCATGTTTACTTTGGCTTCCCACTTCACAGTAAAGACCTGAACACCCGGCATGAAATGCCTGTCAGGTGAAGCTTTTTGATGTTTATGGATAATGAAAACTATGTTTCAAAATGGAGGCTTTTCTATCTGAAACCATGGTCATCTAGCCTAAACCACCATCTAATCAAACCAAGGACACTTACATGTCAGATGCTAAAGTAGGTATAAACTGAACAGCAATCGAAACTTCTGCTGACATGCTTAACGGTCTGACGTAATCCCATGTGTTGGAAAGGTTGAATTTATATTTCTCCACTACTTGCCTATCTATTTCATTATTTCACTTTATTATTTAATGCATCACGCTCAGTGTTTAGAAACTTTGGTTGGACATTACATTCTTCAATATTTAAAAGGGTACGAATGGAATAGGTTTGTGGAAACTTTAGCTTACCTCTCTAGGTGATAACCCATGCGAGATTATTGAGGGTGATTTGCAACACTATATAAAACTTATTTTGATACTTGCCGTCACAAGGGCTCCTTACAAATGTTCACAATACTGGCATTTGTTTAGTATACCCCATAAATATGGCATAGCAGCATTTTCGGTAGTCAAAGAGAGACTTTCAAGAGAGTTCCGAAACTCCCATTTCAAACAGGAGACTGATTCACCAAGTGGAGATGTGTGCTCAGTTCTAGGGCAGGTTCAAGGTGTTTGATGGGCTGGACTTTGGCCCATGCATCCGGGAATATAGGGAGGATAACATTATAAAAATTTGCAAGGTTTGCGGTTATTCCTCATTTCAACAAAAAAACACTATTAAGTTGTGTCTCGATTTTGTATTTGTGTCAATTCTGTGCCAGTTATGTTTATTTGCCGTGCAATACTTAGATTGGCAAAAGTCAGTGCATGGTTCGAGGACAAATCTCTTACTAATGTATCAAATGTTTTAAACAAAATTTGATTGATAACCAGATGAATTGGAAGAGAGGTTCAACAAGTTTCTTGAGTGTGCTCCCTTCTAGAATATGTTACTGATTCATCCGTATAGTTATGCATGGCGTGCGATAGGTACAATCACATAACTACTGCTGTTCATTGAAACTCATCCTATTTTATCTTTGTTTGCTTAAAATAATTTATGTATTGTATTAGTCGTTGACTAATAAACAACATATATTATTTTCCCAAGTGCCTGTCTCAGCCATTCTTCTAGATGTGTATACTAATTCTCTTGTGGCATTCTTCTAGGTATCTGCCATCGTCCCATAGGAGGAACTGTTCTCATGTCTGTGATAGATCTTTTAGGGTTTCTTTTTTTGAATGCCTCACCCCACTCTTCTGGAACCACAATTCAGGGTATCTGATCTCTTTTCTCTATTTCAAGAATCTTCATGTCATGATTAGTTGCTCTCTTGCATTTACCTCCCCTGCTGTAGTACAGGCAGTTCTTAATTTGAGCTGATGGTTGCAGGTGGGGCCCATTGGCCCTCTGTTTTGAGGACTGGCACTTATTTTTCCTCATCAGCAATGTCTTGAGTGCAAGAGAGGCAAAAACAGACAAAGGTGAAAGAAGGAGGAAGAGAAAGACAGAAAAAGTCACAAAGGGAGAAAGCAGAAACCAGCACGAGTGAGATAAAGGAGCAGAGAGTGTCTGGTGGTGGATTAAAGAGGCCTGAGGTGACTTCAAAACTGCACAATGTTGGCATTTAGCATGCCAATTTTTAATAGCACTGCTGGAGGAGAGCTTTGGCACTCATTATTTTACAAACTTAGCACTGATTATAGGGGAATTCAACAGGGGAATGAGCATGCTTCACAAGTACATCAAAAATTGGGAAGGTCAATTGGTCTGGCCTTCGTTTGTGTAGTGGTGATTGGTTTATATAATGAATGCATATACCACAAAATAAACTTACAAACACAAGCCACCACCTAACTTTTGTGTAAGTTTACTTTTTTGTATTTTCAAACTACAAGTGAATCTTAAGTTTACAAATGTGGAGACTCCACAGTCGGACAGAGAACTCCCCAAATAAAAGTAATAAACTGTATGTTTGAATGTGTGATGTGATTATAGGGATTGACATGAACTTTCCAATCAAGGGTGCAGCTTTCCACTGTATGAATTTGATACATAGTGCCTTTGTTTAGAATATATGATGTTACACCACTAACAAACACTCTGCATACCATTACCACAAATTTTTGACAACACAAATTCATTGACCCCCACAAGTTTTGACAACGGAACTTTTACAAGGACTATGCCTTTACCATGCATGCCATTACAAGGCAAAGGCATGCGTGGTAAATGTATACTCATTTTAAAAGTTTAAAAGGTAAGTGAGAGTACCCTGCCTCCACCCTACATCCTAATGTAGAACCCCTGCACGACCCTCCATCAACACCCAGTCCTCTCCCTACATTTACACTACCCAGCTCGACCACCGACACTACCCTAAACCACTACTCTGCACTACACACCACAACACTACCCTAAACCCTAAAACACTACCCCCAGCACAACCCTCCACTGACCCCTAGTCCGGTCCCTACACTGAAACACTACCCTGCACGACCCCCCAACACTACCCTTAACCCTAAATCACTACCCTACACTACACAAACACCACAACACTCCCCTAAACCATAAAACAGTACCCCCAGCACGACCCTCCGACCCCCAGTCCGGTCCCCACACTCAAACACTACCTTACACGACCCCCCAACACTACCCTAAACCCTAAAACACTAACCTACATCACACAAACAGTACCCTAAACCCTAAAACACTACCCCCAGCATGACCACCGACCCCCAGTCCAGTCCCTACACTGAAACACTACCCCGCATGACCCCTCGGGGCTGCCCTAAACCCTAAAAAATTAACCCCAGGCCCAATCCCCCTACCTCTCACACCTCTTGGTTCCTCCTTGTTCCTGCTTCACTTCATAGGTCTCTGAGAGGTGGTGAACGTCATTGTGAGGAAACAGAAGAACCTCTGTTTCCTCACAACGACGTGGATCGCCTATATTTTTTTTACAACGTGTGTGTATTTACCATACATACCTTTACAACAAAATTCTTTGTAAAGCCTTGCGTGGTGAATGCAAACGTGTTGTAAAAAAATACGGAGTAATGCTATGCGGGTAGGTGCACCATGCGTAGTACTTGAATGCGGAGTAATGGTATGCGGGGTCAAAAATTCATTGTGAAGGATATTCACCCTTCGTCTCAAATCCTAGGCCTAAACAAAAGGACAATGCAAACTCCAATAAAATATCTGGCTTGTATACGTAGTGTTCCAGGGGTAATATTTCAAACAGTGCCCTGGCAGCACAAGGGGTGTGTGCATCCATTTTCGGCACTCCTGGGGCACTGTAGTATTTCAAAAGGGCTGCCGATGCCTGTGCGCACACAGATAGTGTGGGTGCACATACAGCACTATCTCAAGTTGGCATTCCCTCATTTGGATGGGAGCATGGGACAATGCAAATAAGGGAAACACTTTGCCTCTATTACGGATGTGAGTGCAGAGGGAAAAAGTGCATCAGGAGATGCACTGACTGTGCACCTTAAAGAGGTGGCACACTGCAAGTGTACCCATGAGGCTGCTTCTCTGAAGTGGAGAAAAGGGGTTCTATTGATCCCCCGATACCATTCTGCAGGTGGGTGTAGTCACTCCTTGCACCCACCTGCAGGAGCATCTTTGTCCTTCCCTTACTGGTGCAGGCTGCTGCCTCCTGCACAGTGAAATGCAAAAAGAACAATTGATGGACAGAATGCAGAACAATGTCATACATTCACCCCTGTACAAAGATCTGGGCCTAAATCCATCGTTTGTTTGTTCCACATGCCATTCCAGTTCCATCAATTGTGTGCACTTTGCTTTCTCGCCCTAAGTGCGCCGGGTATGCCCAGACGTGGGTCCCGGGCTCACTGTCCCACTGGAATGATGCTATCCTGGCTGATGAGGGGTGAAACACCGAAACTGGTCCTAGGATGGTTGTTTCCTGTCCAGGGAGGACCTGGCTTGGCAGTTCGGGCTGGACTGTTCCCATGAGGCACAGGGTCAAGACTGATTTGCATATGGCCAAGTCTAAACTGGGGTGGCATGGTGAGCAAAAGAATGATGGATTTAACCCAGATCTCTTGACTGGGGGTGAATGTTTTGATTTGTTCTGCAGTCCGTCCATCAATTGTGTGTCTTTTGCTATCCTGTACAGTGAAAGGCAGACTGGATGCTTCAATCCACACCTCTATCTTTCATTAATGTGCTCGCCCCAGGGCAGGCATGGGTTTGCAGCTGCCCCAAGGGTAGTGCATTGATTGCAGTAGGATGTACAGTCTCTGTTTGAGCCAAGCACACCTGTTTAAAGGTGTGCCATGGCACAAACAAGAACAATGCCTCTATTACATAACACAGCCCTGATGTTCATTAAATCAAACATGGATGAAAATAACTTACAATTTTGCATTACTTTGAGGGGCTACTCTTTTTCCTCCACCTTGTTCATTCGGATGATTGCTAAGAGTCGTACAATGGAAAAAGATGACTAATAAGCAAAGTGCTGCCAGAAATAGCTGAAAAATGAGTCGGCACTCAGTAAAACAAAGCAGAATTACTTTGTACAGTACACACTGGAGCAGGAATGATTTGTATCACCCATGAGATCCACACGGGCAATGATAGAGGAGCCCTACGCTCGGCTAATATTAAACAGCACACTTTAGAGACTGGTAGAAGCTCCTTTTGTCATATTGGCAAATTTTTTTTAAAGAAAAGAGCTGCGAATTAAAGACATCTCTGACAGATGGTATAATAAACATGACTCTTTGAAGATTACAAGCCGCAGAAAATCGCCCAACAAAGGCACAATGAACAATTTCCAAAGATTGCATTTGCAAGATGTAATTGTTAAATACATATAAGTGCATCCAGTACTGAAAGATGAACATAAACCATATCTGAGCACTTTGCATGTTCACCATGAAGAGAGAGTTACATTTGCATTTTAAAAAAAGTAAAACGATGTGCTGATAGAAAGCAGTAAAGGTCATCATAATAGCGCAAAAATATAGAGTCACTAGTTCAGGATGATATATAAACCCTCAAGCAAAGCACTGGAGATTGGACTAGGGGCCATGAGTACATGAGGCCTTCAGAAAAGGATTCAAGTCTTACTGTGAGAAGAAGAGAGCAGTCTAGAGACAGGCTGTCCTTTTGAACTGAGATGGTGCGAGCCAAAAAAAAAAACGAAAACAAACTGCTCTTAGGAAGGGAGGTGTGGAATATGTGTTGACGACATGAGGGGAGCTAAGAGTTAACTAAAAACATTTGGCAAGAGAGATGAAGTTAACAAAAAAAGACTTTAAAAACAATGGGGGAGGGGAAAGATGTAATTCGGCAGTCAGAGAAGAAGACAAGAATTTACAAAAGGAGAGGGAGCAGTTGCGGCTCCTCTGCTATGGTGGAGAGAAGCAAATACATAAAATGGTAACAACTTTTAGTTATCACGATGTTATGTTTCCTTTGCGGGTGGGTGGGGCTGCTCTGCTAACTGGGCAGGGGAGGAGTGGTCTGCCCACTCCTAAGTGTGCAATGACTGTTTGGTCGGCTCTCTCGGGCTGCCCAAACCAGTCATGCACACTTTCCCCTTCTCCATGCAGGCTGCATTACAGCCTGCATGGGGAACATGCCCACCCCTCCAGCCCCTGGCTGAGCACCCTGTCACAGTGCAGAGAGCAATCACAATGCTGCATTGCAGCGTTGTGACTGGCCTAGGGAGAGAGCCTAGCTGCCTGCTTCTTGTTCCTGGGGTCGGAGACAGGAGAGCATAGCAAAGAAAACGTGAGACCCGGCCTCAAGGTAAGGTATTATTTTTTTTTTATGCTCCATCCCGAGCGACCTCTTACCCCCAGCCCAACCCCTAACTCTGTCCCCAGCGCACGGCCTCCTACCCGCGAGACATACCGGCCCCAACTGAGAGTAAAAAACAAAAATTAAGTAGTTGAGGGAGGTGAATCCAATGGATTATAAGGAATAAATAACCGAAACAGCATGTAAAAAGTAACTTTGGAGTTTACAAAGGCATTCTGCCTCCATGTGAGCAAAGATCTGGGAACTACAAGAAGTGTTACTTTATCACACATATTACAGTTTCCAGCAAGGCAATTGAATAGTATGGCAATAAAACTATGCACATTGACTTAGGGGTCACGTTTACCAAAATAGGCTTTTGCCACAGTATTAACCCCTTAGCTGCGGCGGCAATTCCGCCGCAGTGCTAAGGGGGAGGGGGGCCGCGCGGCGCTCGCGTACTCGTGACGGAACCGCTCCGTCATGGCCCTCGGGTGAGCTGTGCTTATGACGGAACGGTTCCGTCATGGCCCCGCCCGCCTAATAGAACGCTCAGCGCAGGCGCGGAATTCGCACCGCGCAGGCGCGGCGAGCGGGCCGTGACGGAACCGTTCCATCACTAGCACAGCCCACTCGAGGCTTGTGACAGAACGGTTCCGTCACGAGCACGCAAGGGGTTAAGGCTGTTTTTGACGATTACTCACCAATCGATTTGCAAGAGAGATGGTGCGTTCAGTTGCTTCAGCTTCTTGTTGACACTTCAGTTTATCAGCTGTTGCCTTCTCAAATTTAGCAGTCAGCTTTGCCAAGTTTTCATTCAGGAGCTGTTTTAAGAAAAAACACAAATATTCCATGCATCGTGAATCCATGCACACTGCTGTAACAGACAAGATGAAGGGTCCCCACAGGAGATGCACCTCTGAACCAAAAGGTAATGCACATACCTCTGACCCTGATGTTAAAGAATGAACTTGTTTCGCCACAAAGGGACGATCGTTTATTTTAAAAATAATAAATAAACATTTTCTCTTTAAAAGGAACATATAATGTTTCCCTTGCAGCCTTTGTCATGATAGGAGTTGCATATCCTGCTTACACTGTATAAAAAGTGAAAGAGAGTGGCCATTCCCTAAGGACAGACTTCAGGCTGTACCTTCATCAATGAAGTGTTTTTCTGGTTATAAAGTAGAAAGCATGTTTAGTTGAAAGAACAGTACACCTCCAGGTATCTTCTAATGTCGGCTGATCTCTGGTCGTCTAGAGTTAAAAATGCTAGAATACACTACACCCTAGTCTGTGAGAAGAAGCTAACCAAATCTGCTTCAGAAAACCTCTGAAGATGGAACGATTCAGGCTGATGCTCTGCTGAACCCCAGCACCGACAAAGAGTGATAGGATGAAACTCTAATGGAAAGGGTGCCATACCTTGTGGTTCTGTGGATTACTTACCAGTAATCTTCATTACTCTAATTCTCCCTTCCTAATTTTTGTACTTAAGTAACTAAGTCATAGACATGGCTCCTTGAACTGGCACCCCTTTTCATGCTTGGTACATATCCCTCCATTTTTGACCTGGCTACTTCAGTGACTATAAGGGGTAGCTGCCCACAGCTTAATTGCTGTATTTTTTTTTAAACCAATTTCGCAACCTAATTGCTAACTAAGGACTAGCGGGTTGGACAGCTGGATCATGAATACAGGAACAAGGAAGGGAGAATCGGAGTACAGAGAATTACCAACATATATAAGCCATACATTATTTCCTCAATGCATGCAATATCCTATTCCTTAGGTAAGGATGCACCAAAGAGACTTTGTTGAGATCCATGATACCGGAAAAGACAAACCAAATATCAGAGGTAATGTAGCAACCACATTTCTAATGAAAAATTCAGTATAAACCAGATACAATCAAGGCAAAGCCCAGGCAAAACAAAATGCAGCCAAAAAACAGTACAATCCACTGAGCCACACCAAGTCCACCAAGGTAAATGAGGGAAAATACATTAAGTCAGGTAACAGTTCTGCATATGTCAACAATGAAGGCTCTTTCCATTCTACAACGCCAGCTGCGGCCTGTGCAGGTAAGAGAGGTGGGGCTGGGTTGGGGGGTAGATTCAACAGGCGACCACAAGGGAAATTTAAATAATTAATTAATTATCCACGTCATCGTCTGTCGAAACGCCCCCCCCCCAACCTGGCCCCACCACTCTTACCTGCACAGGCTGCGGCTGTACAAAGCAGGAAACCAAACCACAAGTGTAACCGTTATAAAATGAACAAAAAATCTTCAAATCCAATTAGAAAAAACAATGTAGAAATAACAGATTTCACTCCCAATAATAAGAATTTCCCCTATGCTTAGCTGTATCTAAGTTTACAGGAAATCTACTATTATAGCTATGTGCAGAGAAAATAGGCCCGAACTGTCCATACCACCTCAAGCAGATGATCAAAATGTGAGAATTATTTAGGAAATCAGGACGGCAAAGTCACGTCCTCATCTTACTAGAAAGCGGATGCGATCTTTAAAAAATACAGACCCACTAATTCGAAAAACTTTATTTTGGAGGCCAAACACAAGCGAGAACTCAAATCCTTCAAATGGCATAGGATTAATAATAGCTCCTGACAAAAAGTTTGAGGTGAAAAAATGGCAAGAACCATTTTAAGGCTTGAAGTAAAGAGTCGAAAGCTCTGAAAATGTATACAGATCCCAGATAGAAAGACAACAGCCGTACTCTGCATTCAACACAAAAATAATCCTATAAACTTCCTCTAGCTCATGGCACAATGAGTGAGAAACTATACCCTGGAGCACCAAAAAGCATAAAGGCAGTTCATTATAAATATAGGGTAAAATTGACTTCGGTCCCCATTTAATTCCTTCTGTAGAAATTAAAGCACCAAATAATAGCTACATTGCACAGGGCACAATTGCTGAAACTGACTGCCTTTGAGAAAAAAAACAAGGCAAGAACCACAATAAACTGCACCTTTCTCTCTGATTTTTCCCACCAGATGAGGAATGAACAGAATGAGAGGAATTGACTAAAAGCAAACCAATACTGTTATAGACAACGGAGAGTGTATATCCCCTGTTCCCCTAATAAATCAAGAAAAAAACTCGTGAACTAAGGGATTGTGCCCAACAACATACAGTTCCACAATAAAAAAACTTTCCACCAAATCTGTACTATCTTGAACAAAAGTAAGACCTCTTCTGCCAAAAAAAGTACCTGAAAAAATAGATCCAATATATGTGAGCCTGTATTAAACTGACAACTCAAATGACATGGTCAGACTTGCTTCCTCCATGATCGTATGGATGGCTACATATTTTTAGGAATAACCCCAGAGGAACAATAGTGGCTGGTTATGGGAATCTCATCAGCAGGTAGGTGTTGCAAAGTGACTCCTTTTGGGAGTTCAATCCCAGTTTTTTAAATTTATTTTTTAGGGAATTAACTAATGCAATTTTGAACTGGGCAACTACTAGTCAGTGTCCAGTATATATGTTCTGACACCCTACAACAAAATCGGCTTAAAACCTCACATGGCATATTTAGATTTCTTATAAGGCCATCGTATATGGTGTGAAAACTACCCCGTTGCATGTTAAATTAAATGTCACATGTATACTGAAGCACTATATTGTGCTATCCACTTTGTGAGCCGAAAAACATAGTAGAATCCCCCACTGAGGCGGCCTGGTCCCCTGCAGCCTGCAAGTTCTGATGTTTGTAGATACACCAGTAAAAATGCACTCTTTTACCGGCCTACAATGCTGTTTCTAAGTGCTACACAGAGTGCCCCAAAATGTACCTTGTTGCTAATAAGGTAGTGGTGCACAGCACCTAGAAGTGGTAAACATGTAAATTAATTTTATCATGTACCTAAAAGGAAGAAATTACCAAAAGTAGTTTTCACTGTATTGGGTTTAGCCAATGGGAAAAAGTGGTAATCCAGATTAAATCACTATTTCTGCATTATCCAATATGAAACAGCTACATAAAAAAATCAAGAACTTTTCCTAATTCTAAAAATCAAAATCAGATTATTTCTAAGTAGTTTGAAATATAACTTTCAGAAAAGATATATTTACTTACCAGTCCCACTGTAAGTTAATGAGCCTTAGACTGTAGCTGTTGGCCAGCCCTGAAATTCTTGTAATGAGGTATGAAAATCCTCCCAGGAGCTGCACAATATACCACTTTGGTTGATATGTTGGCCTGAATGGGCAGAGTTCAACCATTACAGCTCAGCAGAATATTCAGGGTGAGGGGCTGCTGCCCGTCCTGTTGGCGCAATGGTGTAATGACAAATGTAAAACTTGTGCACCCTGGAAAGTGATCAAACAGGCCCTGATCACAATTCTTGTGTTTCTCCTAACTGAAGGGTCCTGTTTTGTCTTAATAGACTTCTGTCTGATTTTCTGTTGTGGGTCCAGGGCCTGCTTCAAACGGAATTTTAGTGTTAAATGTGGGAGCACCCAAGTTATTTCAATAGTAAACTCTTCTATACACATCCAGCTCTCAGAGCCCAAGTTTAGTGTGTTTGAAGACTTTAGGTATCTTCGAATTGCCATGACATAATGCATTTTGGCCCTGTTTGCAGTAGGGCAAACAGGAAATACTAATAAATTAAGTAGGTGGACCAGGGCATGGAAACATATACTCCATTGGTTAGAGAGCAACAAGAAGTATTTTATGGTGTCCCCGACCAACAGGTTTGTGAATCCTAAAAACCTCACCCAGCCTTCCTCAGGTAACTGCTGGACTTGTGGAAGGATACCAGGTGGACTGAACCTGCTGAGCTTGCATCTGTGACTCATGAGAAGGGCATAGGTTAGATCTATTGGATGGCTCTAGGAAGAAAAAAACATTTTTAAAAAAAATTGCTGTGGAGACTCCCAATGGGCCTGTGCCAATTGGGCTGTGATTGGACTTTGCTGTTGGCCTCTGCAAAACACACAATATCTCTAAGTGCTTCCGCCATAAATCCTGAGGGCTTAGAAGTGTACTCCTTTCGTTATTGGGGCACCAAAAGAAACTTTAGAAAATCTTTTGCTTCAGAGCTTCAGTGGAACCTGCCGGAAAAAATATCCAACCAGGAGTTCCACAGCTATGGATTGGACTTCAGCATTGTCCTGTGTGAAGATCTCCACACTGCCCAAAAAACCGAAGTCCCATTCAGATTTGGGACTTGCAAAATTTTCAGAGAGAAATCTCAAATGCTCCAGAATGCCAGCAGGAGTAACGTGCTTAAGGTATCCGGCCTTCGTTACAAAAAGGGCTTCAGTGACTTCCAAGAATCCCATTCTCAAAAAGTGAAAAGGTTCAATACTGTGTTCTGACCTGAAAGAAATTTCAACATTTTTCTTCAAGGAAACGACAATGTCCCTTTCTGAATTGGTACTTAAAAAAACGTGTCAAACATTTTGACTTACAGACTTTCACTGGGACCAATCCATTTGGTGCATCTGACCCAGGCTCCAACACGTTCAGCATGAAATATAACCATGCCACAGGTCTACCGGGACCATTGACTTACATTGGGTGCTCTATTTTTCATTTTAATTATTTTAAAATACGTACTTCTGGTCCCCCTAATTTTACAGTTGGTTGTGGAGTTGTATTGTGTTGTGTGTAACTTTTTCTACTAATTATGCACATTTTTACACATTACTTCTACTTTACATATTGTAGTTGATTAACGCCTAACTACTTTGAGTCACTCTGCCAGGGATTAAACACAGATTTAGTTAATTTCATTTTTGTCACATCCAGTAGGTGGTGGCCTTATCCTTTGGTGTGGACACTTGTCCACCCCAAATAATAATCCTCACTCCTAGGGTAGAGCATTGCAAAGTGTGGCCTGAAGAGTCATTTTGCTTTGTATCTCTATATTTGCAGTCTGAGCTACAAACTATCATTTGCCAAGCTGGCCATTTTAATTTATTCTCAAAATGCAATTCCTCAACTTGACTTGAATACACATGGGCAAGACTAAAATATGTGGGATAATGCTTAGGAATTCATTTATGAACTTTCACAGAAAAAATGTAAATGTAAAAAGTTACAAAAACTATAATTTTAGCAATTGGAATATGTTTAACATGTAGTAAAGGACTTTATATAGCGCTTTTGTGTTGTGATCTAAGCATAATTTTATAAGGAATTAAGTTCTGCAATGTGAACCTACGCTAGCTTCATATGTCCTGCATTATTCCAGAATCTAGTAGTAGGGCCTTGAAAAATACTTGAAAATAATCTTTATATTTGTGCAACAGTGTGCAATCAGTATGCCTATTGATGGCATCAAGAGTAAGCCCATGTCTAGTGCCTCAGTGTGTCACCACCATCTTTAGGTTGGGTTCTCAATTGTAATTGTTAATATTTCTGTTGTGATTTTTTTGTCTGCAAATATTGTGTACTCCTCATCTACTTTTCACTAAATCATTTCAATAGGCAAAATTATATATTGTTACATTTGTTGACCACATTTCAGCAGATGCAGAAATCTGACAGCAAAAGTTAGCATTCTTTCTAACTTCCAAATCTGTTGAATGTTCCTCCTACACCTCTCATGGGTAGGACGAGATAATGCAATTTGCAGTACATGCTTAAAAAATGGTTAGCATTGTTTTAAGTGCCTCAAAGTTACCTCTCCATGGCACTTCTCAGATTTTAGTGTTTTTCAGCCTGCCTGATTTGTGTTAGTAGATTGTACCTTTGATGAACTGAGGGGACTAGGTGCATATATGTAGCATTGTCTGTAAAAATTATATCTGTAGGGCAAATTATCAATACTCAGGTTAAGTCTTGCTAACAACATCCTGTCTAACAACAAGGATCTTCACATGAAAGCACATTCAGTGGGGAGAGGAGTTGGCCTAACATCTAGGGCGGTTGACCTTGAATCGGGGAAACCGGGTTCGAGTCTCGGCAATGACGCTGAACATCCTGTGATTCTGGGCAAATCACTAAATCTCCCCATGCCTAACAAAAATGAATGTCCTCATGTAAAGCAACTGGTGCTATGTAAAGTTCTCTGATACCCGATACTGGGTCAAGTTCGCGCTATATAAAATTCTATTAAAAAAAAATCATATCTTGAAAAAACAGCACTATCCTCCTAGTCAAACTGGAGACAAATTCAAGATGAAGATAATATTCTCTGTGCTCTAGCTTGTATGCATTTGTGCTGGAACAATAACAATTTGATGATCTGGTTACCTTCTTTTATGGTCGATTACTCTCTTTTTGATAGCATCATGACTTCAATGCAGTGAACAGGCCCTCAGAGGGGCATTCTGAGGCTGCAAACCCACTCCAGTACGCTGATGTCCCCAGTGGCATGCTCCTCCACCCGCCACTTCCTCCCAGCCTAAGGACAGCCTCTGGAGAATATAGAGTGGGGCAGGAAAAAGAGCTGCTGCTTAACTGAAGCACTTGGGAAAAACTTCTTCTGCTTCTTCTAAGAGCAGCTTCTGTTTAAGACTCGTCTGTAAGGGCTCTTCCCGTTGCATTGCTGAGTGGGGAATATAAGCCCAATCAACCATGGAAAATTGGAAGAACTTAAACAAATGCAAATGATCAATTTCTACATTTCTGTGGGATTTGTGCTTACACTTTCCTTCAAGAAATCAAGGGAGGACGCCTGACAGGAGTGTTTCTAATGGCAGCTGCTGTTATAAGTAGTAAAAGCACCACAAGAGAATGAATGTTTTATTCCTAAGCTTCAAGTGAGAGGCAGCTCTTCTCCCACTGCAAACCCTCTAATTTAGGCTGAGTGTAGGAGAATGGGTGTTGATAAACTTATTGCACTTACCTGCGGGGTAATACTGGTTGTTAATTCCACCCCCTAGATATATACTCTCACCTGTGACTCAAGCCCATAACAACAGGGAGGGTAATTAACAGCCGTTACTGCCCGCTACAGTGGGCATCAACACTTCAGTATAGGATGCAGTCTATGAGAGGTAAGGTTAACATGTGTACTAATCCAAGAATCTCATGTTTGCAGGGATTCTAATTTCCATATCTGCAAAAATAGCCATTCCAACTTACAGCAATTTTGGCTTTGATGTGAGTTAGCTTCTCTTGTGCCGCGGCTAGCTCAGCATTTGCTTTGTTCAAAGCCATGCGCTTGGGCTCCACCTCACAGAACACCTCGTAAAACTTGACAATGTTGACAACCCAGGAGCACAGGCCGGCGGCTGCGTATGACTTTGACGAGATAAACCCGGGGTTGAATTCTGGGTCGTTCAGGAACGGCTGGATAGCTTTGATGCAGTTGTCATGGATGTTCTCCTTGTTGAAGTTGATTAAGCTCTCCAGAAAGCTGTCCACCTTGCCCATGATGATCTTAGCCGCTTTCCAGCTGCGGTCCTTGGGAACTTTCCCACCTGGAGCTGTGAGCACCATGACGGCGGCGGTGACATTGGTGACGGCTGAAGGCGGCGCTCCAAATGACTTCAACTCTGTCAGATTGTTCTGGAAGGAGGAAAATGAGCTTGTTAGACAAAAATGAATGTGTTTCCTTTGTACTGAGAAAGAAATGGAGCAGGCTCCTGGGTTATCAATCTGAAAGACTAGCTTTGAAGCATGAAGGAGCCCTCTGAATTTTAAATATAATGACTTGAGCGCCTTGCAATAGAACCCCCCTGTTGCAGCCAGCGCCGCCCTTCTCTTGTTAGATTGGAATCAATTGAATCTCTGGAGCATTTCTAAGGCCACAAAATGTGCAATTGCTTTGGGTGTATCCAATCTGCAATAAAAAAAAGCAACACACAGGTTTTATAAATGGGCTCCATCTTATTAAAAAGAAATCTGAACGTCTTGAATTAAAAAAAAAAAGATTATAAATTACTTTTTCTTGAGAGCAGAGATAAAAGCGGATGCTTTCACCAAGAGGTATTATCTTTAAATGAACTTCTCTATAAGAGTTCCTTGGCTGAATTGTTTCTGCTATCGTACAAGCAGGCTGACATTTTTCCCTACAGACGCTGCAGCAGGTATAATGGAGGGATAATCAAAGATACCTGCATATGGTTCTCTCCGAATGCTGCTGGCAGGCTTTGATGAGCGGCACATGCTGACTGCATTGTAGCAACGGGTAGAAATAATGCAAACTATTATCTGGTGTGTTTAAGCTCTCGTTTAAATCCATACAACAGGAATTTGCCACTCTGGGCCCCTCACTGTTCTTGAAGCATCTCTATAATCAAACTGACTTTTTATTTAACAATCTTTAAATGAATAAAGAGGTCTGTATTATGGCTAAGGCAGTCCAGAGTAATGTTCATTACACTTACTTGACTTATACTGTGGAACCTGTGACTTTCCTTGTTGGACTTGGGCCTTAGGGCAGGTTCACCCCTAATCTTTTTGCTTTCATTTGTGACCCTGTGTTAGTGATTTTTGGGTCTTGGCGCATTTTTTCCCTGTGTCCCAGAGTAAAGTGCGTGCGTGTAGTATGGCTGGCCTGCCCTCCCATAGGAATGCATGGAGAATGTGTGTGTCCATGTTAGTTCCTGATGTGTGGGGAGTGCAGGCTCGAGTTTGGAATGTATGAACTCGTGAGAATGAATGCTGCGCAATGGTATGTGTGGCTTGTATGTGTCTAGTTGGGAAGTACTACATTGATGTATGTGTGCAGTGAGGATGCTGGAGGGTGATTGGCTGGAGCTGGCTGGCATGCCAGGCTCCAGGAAGTCTGGATGGGTCTGCCCGGTGGTGAGTGTGAGATCAGCATGAGTGATGTGTGGGAAGAGTGCACCTGGGTCCTGGATGGGCTGGGTTTTTCCCCACACAATGCTGGCTCCGCCCCCCTGTGGTGTGTCTAATGACCCTAGCCTCCCCAATGAATGAAAGGGGTGGTTGGGCCATCAAGGGTACTCCCAAGCCAGCTGCAACTGGTTTCCCCTCACCCTGCACCCTGAAACAAAGGATTACACAGTATAAGAAGGGGCTGAGTCCCCTTACAACTTGTTCTACTTTGGATCTTGCCAGAGGGGGCTGTTGCTGTTGCTGGGGCCAGGAGGACCGCCACTTGGCTTGTCTCCCTGCCTGGAGACCCAGTGTACTGGCTCTGGCCCTGCCCTGCCCCCCCTGTCTGCCTCCAGACCTTGCTGGAGCTTTGCTGTGCTTGGGGAGCACTCTCCCTTGTCCCCAGCGCTGGGAGCGCTTCGTTTTGCTCTTAGCGCTGAGAGCGCTTTATTTCATGCCCTAAGCGCTTGGGAGCGCTTTGTGTGCAGCCGGTGCCCACCCGGCATCTGCCCGTTTTAATTTGCCGATTTTCGGCAGCGCGAGTGCCTACCTCGCTTTATATGTGATTTGGAAGCCGGTGCCCACCCGGCATTGCCCCGTCCTTGGATATTTAAATCATCACGAGGGAGCCCACTCCTCGGATGCTGAGAGCCCGCCTGCCTGCCTGAGACGAGCCGCCGCGCTGCCCGCGGCGACCCGGAAGTATTGGGCCGGCCGGCCACTCACAGCGCGGCCCGGAGAGGCCAACCGGAAGTCCCGCCCCCCACCGAGCTGCGTGACGAAGGAAGCAGCCGGCGTGTCCTGCCCGAGGCTCCCGATCGAAGGGAGAGCCCCGGGACAAGAGAGAGGAGCCGCCGCAGCCCGAGACAGCCGGTGAGTGGGGCCTGAGAGCGGCCCAAGTGAGAAGAGCCGAGTGAGGCTCTGGGGGCATTACTTGATCCTGAGTCCCCCGTGAGGGACTCCAACGAAGCCCGCAGTGGGATTAGGAGCCCCGAGGCTCCTGGGGGCAATTTGGTTATGTAGAGCCCGAGAGGCTCCCGCCCTAAACGATATTTACGAGCCCCGAGGCTCGAGGGGGCACCTTGATTTCTTTGTTGAGCCTGCGAGGCTCCCGCCTACATTGTTTAGAGCCCCGAGGCTCCCGCCCCCATTTTGATTCAGAGCCCCGAGAGGCTCTGCAGTGCCACAGTTGTTTTAGAGCCCAGAGAGGCTCTAGGGGCATACCATTGTTTAAGAGCGCTGAAGCTCTTTTAAGGCCAGCAGATTTGTTTTACGAGCCCTGAGAGGCTCTAGGGGGACACAGGCAGTCAGGTGGTCAGAGCCCCATGGCTCCCACTCTGTGTTTTGCCCCATTGTGTTCTTGAGCCCACGAGGCTCCAACGTTGGCCAGCAGTATTCACAACTGTCCAGCACTTAGTGGACAGTTGCTACGTTTAGGCTTTGTGTGCTGTGCTGCCTGCGCAGCTTCCCTGACATTGAGACTCAGGGCATTTCAGCCCCTTGCGAGGCCAGTTGGCCTGAGGGACAGTTCTAGTGTTGTGCTACGTGCACCCTGCGCAATTTATGAGTTACTGCTTATGTGATTTCTGCGCAAATATTCTACCTGCACCTCTGAATGTGTTTTAATATTTCATGTGCAATTGTCTATGTTTTTATTCCCCTTTGCTAAAAGTGACCTGCTTAGAGGAATGTTTGTTTACCTTTGCTAAAAGTGACCTGCTTAGGTAATTGTTTATGTTTGATCCCCTTGGCTAAAAGTGACCTGCTTAGAGGATTGTTATGTCGTTACCTTTGCTAAAAGTGACCTGCTTAGGTAATGCCTTATGCTTTTATTTCCCTTTGCTAAAAGTGACCTGCTTAGAGGAATGTTGATGTTTTATTGCCTTTGCTGAATGTTACTTGCCTAGGTGATTATTTTAGGTTTCCTTCCCTTTGCTAAATGTGACTTGCTTAGGTGATAGGTTTTCCTTCCATAGGTCCTGATGTTAAGGTCCTAGTTCCCTGCGTGATTTCCCTACGGTGTTTAGGGTGGCGTAGGAGGTATTGTCCCTTTACCAGTATTTACTGGTTGTATGCTACATGTAACTATTTTCTGTGTTACAGTCATTATATGTGGATGTGCTAAAGTGTTATACCTACAAGTATTATTTCTAAAAAGTGCATACCCCTGACAGTGGTCCAGGTGGCCCTGTCCTGTACATAATCCCTTGTAAATCTTGCCCGTGCCTGTTGGCACATTGTAAAGTGTGTGTCTTATCTAATGTGTTTTTATTATATTGCAAAGGCTATTTTTGATATAACCTTGTGTGGAGTTTCCTTTGTGGTGGGCCTAGGGTGTTGTCGCTGGGGTGCGCGCGCAAACGCTTTACACATCGCCTCCGAGATTAGCCTTGCTGCTCGCGTCACGTTACCTAGAGGGTGAGCAGGGGTTATCTTGGTGTGTAACTCCCTTGCCCTGACTTAGAAATGGTGATCCCTGACTGACTTTGGCGTGAGCCGTGGCCGGCCGGGGGTCCCGTTTCTAACATTGGTGGCTAGCGGTGCGGATTGGACTTGCGTTTGCGCTGTACCACAGTGGCGACAGGCCACACTCCAAAGCTCTACAATTTTAGATAACCACATTTTGGGGATTATTGTTTTTTAGGGAAGATCAGTATTGCTTCTCCTGAAAGGTGTCATTTTGTAATTTCTGTCCAGTACATTTGTTCCCCGCCGTGCTTCCAGAGTTTGGTACCTGTGTCTTTATGGTCAGGTTGAGAAGTCAGGGGTGGTAGAAACTGCCTTACCGGCCCGAGGGGAGGGTGTGTGTGAATGAGTGGTGTGTTACACTGGACAGTGGAGTGCAAGTTCTCTGAGATAGGAATCTTGCTGATTTTTGTAATTGTATACTCCTGGGTAAGCTCAGACCCCCAGGTTCCCTGTGTCAAACTCTTCTTGAGAACGTCCGCCAAAATGGAGCCTGTTTTTGATCTCTGTTGTCTTTTTAGGTACAGTAGGTCAGAGCTGGTCAGATTCTGTGAAGAGGGAGGCATGGAGGTGAGTGAGATGGATACTCAGTCCCAGCTTAGGGACAGCCTGATCCTATGGCAAAAGGGTCAGTGGGATCTTGAGCACAGTGAGAGAGATAGGGCCCGGGCCGCACGCCATGAGGTTGGTGATTCTGTGGAGAGCCCTGAAGAATGTGAGTTGTATGAGGATGACAGTGATTGGGCACCAGCAGATAGTGAGGACCCCATAGATAGGGAGTCCCTTGCTGGGTCCAGTGTCAGTATCAGCGCCCCATCCCTTTCCCTGTCCCCAGAGGAGTGGTTGGATAGGAGGGAAGAGCGGGAGCATCAGCTAGCGATGGAACAGCTCAGGTTGGAGCACGCCAAGCTAGAGGCTGAAAGGGCCTTGTTCAGGGAGAAGGTAGCCCTAGAGGATAGGTTATCCCCTGAGTGCAGTTGTGGTTTTCTGGATTCCCCAGGGAGGGTTGAATCCAGTGGTGGCAGCTATTTAAGTGTTAGTGTAGACAGTCCCATTCTCAGTTCCCCGAGTATGGTACCTGTTTCCCCAGAGGAGGAGAATAGGTTGAGGTTCAGGAACCTTAGGAAACTGTCTCACCAGTCTTGGGAAGAGTTTGTGGATGAATGTCAAGATGCACTGTGTGATTGGCTAGAGGTTCACATGGGAACTGAGTTTACCAAGCTATTTGATCTGGTTCTAAGAGAGCAGGTGCTCAACAGTTGTTTGCCAGGGTTGCGCCAACACCTGTTGGAATATGGGTTGACTGATCCAGACACCCTCGCAGAGGAAGCAGAGCGCTGGGACAGTGCGAGAGGTTCTTTAGAGTCACTAGTGAGTGATTCCAACAATAGTGGGTCAGGTGTCTTCCAGCCCAGTGTGGTGGAGGAGGGTGAGAGTAGCCCAGCTAGGTCCCTGGTTAGTGAGACGGGTGTAGGGGCTGACTGCCTGTCTCAGTGGAGCGGGAGTGAGTGTGTGACCGAGAGTCCCCAGACGCCCGAAGCCCTGTCACAGAGCCTGGATGGTTCCTTTAGGGAACACCAGGAAGGGAACCTAGACTTGCCTGTTAGTTCACTTGAGGGAGATCTCCTAGTGGGTAGAGGACCTGGAGCATCTGTAAGCGGAGCTTCTATGGTTCTAGAGTCTGGCAGTACCGCTCCAGTAGGGAGGGTACAGGAGTCCAGCGAAAGGAGTGATTGGGGGATAGTATGTGAGTCCCCAGAAGTCCTGGAGTGCCAGGCAACGGTTCCACCAAAGGTTCTAGACCAGAGGTTGGAAGGCCAGGTTCAGGATCCGCCTGACCTGAAGGGTGGGACTACTGTAATCAGTGTCCTGACCAGTTCTTTTTCCAGAGGTACCGCCCCGGTTGGGAGGGAGCAGGACTCTGGAAGGGGGTGCAGAGGATGGGAGAGCCCACCTCTGACCCCGGTGCAACCTAAGGGGTTAAACCCTAGGTTGGGAGAATTGTGTTTTGAGGGGACCCCTCGCAGGAGGAGGAGGAACCCTAGAAGAAGAGGTAGGGGGAGGAGAGCCTTCCCTGAGACTCCTGGTCCACCTAAGGTTGTAGACCCTAGGCTGGAGAACCAGTGGCAGTCTAGCCCTGTCTTGCAGACAGGAAGGGTGGAGCATGGCTATTATGTGCCAGGGGTTACTGCCCCCCACTTTGTGAGTAGGCAGGATCCAGTGGTACCTGGGTGGCCTAGGGCCTGGTCCTGGCCGAGGGCAGCTGGAGAGTACCAGTGGGGTACCCCAGTTAGTCCCTACAGTAGTTTTAGAAGGAACCCTAGGGGTTCACCGTGGCGTAAAACAGGAGGGTGTCCCTGCAGTTGTGGGCCCGCGTCCTTGTTTTATCGCCCCAAGCAGGGAAGTCCATCACGGTGGTGATTGGTCTGCCCTGCGTTTTGGCTGGAAGGGGGTTGTGTTGGACTTGGGCCTTAGGGCAGGTTCACCCCTAATCTTTTTGCTTTTATTTGTGACCCTGTGTTGGTGATTTTTGGGTCTTGGCGCACTTTTTCCCTGTGTCCCAGAGTAAAGTGCGTGCGTGTAGTATGGCTGGCCTGCCCTCCCATAGGAATGCATGGAGAATGTGTGTGTCCATGTTAGTTCCTGATGTGTGGGGAGTGCAGGCTCGAGTTTGGTATGTATGAACTCGTGAGAATGAATGCTGCGCAATGGTATCTGCGGCTTGTATGTGTCTAGTTGGGAAGTACTACTTCTGGACATTGATGTATGTGTGCAGTGAGGATGCTGGAGGGTGATTGGCTGGAGCTGGCTGGCATGCCAGGCTCCAGGAAGTCTGGATGGGTCTGCCCGGTGGTGAGTGTGAGATCAGCATGAGTGATGTGTGGGAGGAGTGCACCTGGGTCCTGGATGGGCTGGGTTTTTCCCCACACAATGCTGGCTCCGCCCCCCTGTGGTGTGTCTAATGACCCTAGCCTCCCCAGTGAATGAAAGGGGTGGTTGGGCCATCAAGGGTACTCCCAAGCCAGCTGCAACTGGTTTCCCCTCACCCTGCACCCTGAAACAAAGGATTTCACAGTATAAGAAGGGGCTGAGTCCCCTTACAACTTGTTCTACTTTGGATCTTGCCAGAGGGGGCTGTTGCTGTTGCTGGGGCCAGGAGGACCGCCACTTGGCTTGTCTCCCTGTCTGGAGACCCAGTGTACTGGCTCTGGCCCTGCCCTGCCCCCCCTGTCTGCCTCCAGACCTTGCTGGAGCTTTGCTGTGCTTGGAGAGCACTCTCCCTTGTCCCCAGCGCTGGGAGCGCTTCGTTTTGCTCTTAGCGCTGAGAGCGCTTTATTTCATGCCCTAAGCGCTTGGGAGCGCTTTGTGTGCAGCCGGTGCCCACCCGGCATCTGCCCGTTTTAATTTGCCGATTTTCGGCAGCGCGAGTGCCTACCTCGCTTTATATGTGATTTGGAAGCCGGTGCCCACCCGGCATTGCCCCGTCCTTGGATATTTAAATCATCACGAGGGAGCCCACTCCTCGGATGCTGAGAGCCCGCCTGCCTGCCTGAGACGAGCCGCCGTGCTGCCCGCGGCGACCCGGAAGTATTGGGCCGGCCGGCCACTCACAGCGCAGCCCGGAGAGGCCAACCGGAAGTCCCGCCCCCCACCGAGCCGCGAGACGAAGGAAGCAGCCGGCGTGTCCTGCCCGAGGCTCCCGATCGAAGGGAGAGCCCCGGGACAAGAGAGAGGAGCCGCCGCAGCCCGAGACAGCCGGTGAGTGGGGCCTGAGAGCGGCCCAAGTGAGAAGAGCCGAGTGAGGCTCTGGGGGCATTACTTGATCCTGAGTCCCCCGTGAGGGACTCCAACGAAGCCCGCAGTGGGATTTGGAGCCCCGAGGCTCCTGGGGGCAATTTGGTTATGTAGAGCCCGAGAGGCTCCCGCCCTAAACGATATTTACGAGCCCCGAGGCTCGAGGGGGCACCTTGATTTCTTTGTTGAGCCTGCGAGGCTCCCGCCTACATTGTTTAGAGCCCCGAGGCTCCCGCCCCCATTTTGATTCAGAGCCCCGAGAGGCTCTGCAGTGCCACAGTTGTTTTAGAGCCCAGAGAGGCTCTAGGGGCATACCATTGTTTAAGAGTGCTGAAGCTCTTTTAAGGCCAGCAGATTTGTTTTACGAGCCCTGAGAGGCTCTAGGGGGACACAGGCAGTCAGGTGGTCAGAGCCCCATGGCTCCCACTCTGTGTTTTGCCCCATTGTGTTCTTGAGCCCACGAGGCTCCAACGTTGGCCAGCAGTATTCACAACTGTCCAGCACTTAGTGGACAGTTGCTACGTTTAGGCTTTGTGTGCTGTGCTGCCTGCGCAGCTTCCCTGACATTGAGACTCAGGGCATTTCAGCCCCTTGCGAGGCCAGTTGGCCTGAGGGACAGTTCTAGTGTTGTGCTACGTGCACCCTGCGCAATTTATGAGTTACTGCTTATGTGATTTCTGCGCAAATATTCTACCTGCACCTCTGAATGTGTTTTAATATTTCATGTGCAATTGTCTATGTTTTTATTCCCCTTTGCTAAAAGTGACCTGCTTAGAGGAATGTTTGTTTACCTTTGCTAAAAGTGACCTGCTTAGGTAATTGTTTATGTTTGATACCCTTGGCTAAAAGTGACCTGCTTAGAAGATTGTTATGTCGTTACCTTTGCTAAAAGTGACCTGCTTAGGTAATGCCTTATGCTTTAATTTCCCTTTGCTAAAAGTGACCTGCTTAGAGGAATGTTGATGTTTTATTGCCTTTGCTAAATGTTACTTGCCTAGGTGATTATTTTAGGTTTCCTTCCCTTTGCTAAATGTGACTTGCTTAGGTGATAGGTTTTCCTTCCATAGGTCCTGATGTTAAGGTCCTAGTTACCTGCGTGATTTCCCTACGGTGTTTAGGGTGGCGTAGGAGGTATTGTCCCTTTACCAGTAGTTACTGATTTTATGCTACATGTAACTATTTTCTGTGTTACAGTCATTATATGTTGATGTGCTAAAGTGTTATACCTACAAGTATTATTTCTAAAAAGTGCATACCCCTGACAGTGGTCCAGGTGGCCCTGTCCTGTACATAATCCCTTGTAAATCTTGCCCGTGCCTGTTGGCACATTGTAAAGTGTGTGTCTTATCTAATGTGTTTTTATTATAATACAAAGGCTATTTTTGATATAACCTTGTGTGGAGTTTCCTTTGTGGTGGGCCTAGGGTGTTGTCGCTGGGGTGCGCGCGCAAACGCTTTACACATCGCCTCCGAGATTAGCCTTGCTGCTCGCGTCACGTTACCTAGAGGGTGAGCAGGAGTTATCTTGGTGTGTAACTCCCTTGCCCTGACTTAGAAATGGTGATCCCTGACTGACTTTGGCGTGAGCCGTGGCCGGCCGGGGGTCCAGTTTCTAACATTCCTCAATACCCCAATCACCCCATAGGCCGTGGCCAGGCTGGTAACAGATCCCTGGTTCCTCATCTATTACGAGGCGCCTTCGGTTCCTGTTTTGTTTCAGCTAAAGACATTGAACATGATAATTCGAAATTCCCATTACAATTATGGCCCTGTAGTCTACTGCAAAAAAGTGCTTTTGTTGGCTCTCAATGTAATGGCCATTGCAGATACGTTGAGTGCTTTCCAAGTAACCGTATTTTCTGGTTCCTGGTATAGACATTGCTCATGTTTCCAATTGTGTAAACTTACTCTGAACTCCTAAGTGAACTAGTTCTTTCTGAGTACTGGCGCTCAACAGGAAGGTGTCGACCAGATCCAGAGATAGGGGGAGAGAGCGAAAGGGAGAGAGAGAAAGAAGGCGGGTTCTGAGAGACTGCGACAGAGAAAACGCGTGGGAATGTGGGAGAGAGGTGAGTGATGCGAGGAAAAGGATAGGGAACGAGGGAAGACGAGAGAGGAAGGGGAAGTGGGAGGGACTGAAAAATAAAGAAAGTGTGAGGAAGAATAGGAGACAGGGAAAAAAAGAGGAAGAGAAAGTCGGTTGAAGTGTATGGGATAGCAAGAGTGGGAAGGAGGGAAAGGAGCTAAGAAATGGGAAGTCACTGAGAAATAATACTTAAATGAGTGAGAGAAGTAACTGACCTATCTGTTTCCATGAGGACAGAAGTGATCAACTGTGAGTGGAATGCAAGCAATCCACCCCGAGTGACTCCCTGGGTGACAGAATACTCATACGTGACGTGGACAATGTAAGAGGAAAAAAGAGTTTGCTTAGGTGTTTGGGTTCTCTCAGGCAAGGTTGACCTGCAGATGACTTCCTATTAAGACTTGGAGCATGCTCAACAAGAGAGGAGAAAGCAAACATGGTGGTAATTTGCAAAGGCATTATAAACTGTGACTAAGGGCTGGTTTCTGCAGTATAAATTGAAGGGTTTTACATAGGAGCGCTGGTTATGACAAAGATGATGTGGTTGAAAATCTCTGCAAACCTTTCCTGGCCAGGTAGTCCAAAATTAAACGAGGTCACTGTACCCTGTTGAGTGTGTTGAGTGCATCCTGTGCTGCTGCAAGTGCTGGTTCAGCCTTCGCTAAATCTTCTTCACAGTCTTTCTGCTTCCGTCCCACTTCCTCTGCGATCACAGCAACCTTCTGTTCCTCCTCGTCAGCTATGGCCTTCTCCCTGCTGACTTTCTCGGTTTCTACTCCCACTACTTGAATCAATTTATCTGCATCTTCATTCTTCTGCTTCAGCTCCACCTCTTGTGCTGCCAACTTGGCTTTAAGGTCATCCACCTACATCACAAGCAAGAAAAGGGTTAGTAAATCAGAAGCACCCATTGCAAGCGCTGAACAGAAGATGTCTACAGTAATGGAAGGAAGCTTAAAGAAGAAAACTTTACTGTTGTTACGCAAAATTCCTGAGATTACGCTGTGACATCATGCCACGTAATGTACACGCCATTCATAGCAAAAATTTAGTGCAAGTGCATGGGGAACAAATATGAATAACAGAATGCGAGGGGCTCTCGTTCGCAGTGCTTGTGTTTTTTCCCCTTTATTAAATGTGAAATACGATCTTGCATTCAAAATGGATGCAAAGATACATTTCGTACTAAAATATAGAAAATATAGCTCCAAATGCCTGATTTGCATTTTGCATAATTTTGCATAATTTCATGTAACTGTTCAGAAATGTTGCATAAATATGAACAAGCGAATTATGTAAAATTTCTCAGTGTTAAGACTCGCGGTCCATGTCCGGCCTGTACCTACCTATCTCTTTTTTTCATATGATTTGCTTGTCCCTAGAATGTTACGTTTGATTTAGTGTGGTCCTTAGAGTGTGCAGTTTTACTGCAAATAAAGTAGCAAACCTGGGGCCATATTACACATTGCCATTGTTTGTGCTGGGCGCACCTGTTAAAAGGTGTGCTCGGCGTGAACAATGACAATGTGCCCTATTTCGATGTATGCGCTGCCCCAAGTGCAGCCGCGAACACAAGCATTCATATGACAATACTGAGCGGCTGCCTCCTCGTGTTTTCACAGTGCAGGCAGCAACCTGCCTGCACTTTTAATAGGGATTAGAGATCCCCTTGCAGGCAGGTGCAGTCAGCGACTGCACCCCTCTGCAAGAGGATGTCTGTGGGGTCCAGAGGTCCATCTTCCCTCCAGAGGGCTGCTCTCACCTAGTAGGTGGTGCAATGTTAGTGCGCCCCTGAGAGCTTCTTTGCCTCTGTGCCCGTGTCTGTAATATGGCGTGGGTGCAGAGGCAAAGGAATTCACTCATTTGCATAGGGCAAGCCCCTATGCAAATTAATGGGACACCCTCTGAAGGTAGCGTTGGCACTTTAAGTGCGCCAGCACTATCGGTAGTACTGAAGGGGACGCACATGTGTCTGCACCCCCTTCTGTAATACCAAAGTGCCCCAGGGGCTCAGAAAGTGAGCGCTAATGCCATTACGCCCCTGGGGAACTGATTTTAATATGGACCCAGTTCTCTTACTCCATTTACATATTCAAATGAAGCACATGTTGCTAACTTTTTTAGGCTCACTGAAAACTAAAATGCATTACATGACATTCTTATAATCAATCAAACATTTGTAGAGCCCGCTACTCACCCGTGAGGGTTTCAAGGTGCTGAGGGGTGCCGGAGGGGGGGGAGCTGCTACTGTACTGAACAACCAGGTCTTGAGAAGTCTCCTGAAGGTCAGCAGGTCCTGGGTCTGTCGCAGGTGGATGGGGAGGGTGTTCCATGTCTTGGCGGTCAGGTGAGAGAAGGATCTGCCACTGGTGGTCATTCGGTGCATGCGTGGAACGGCGGCGACGGCGAAGCTGGCGGTTGGGAGAGTAGAAGGTGAGTCGTTTGTTGAGGTATGCTGGTCCTGCGTCGTGGAGTGCTTTGTGGGCATGGATGAGGAGCTTGAAGGTGATCCTCTTGTTGACAGGGAGCCAGTGCAGGTTCCTCAGGTGGGCAGTGATGTGGCTGTGGCGGGGAATGTCGAGGATGAGGCGTGCAGAGGCGTTCTGTATGCATTGAAGTCTTTTCTGGAGTTTAGCCGTGGTTCCCGCATAGAGGGCATTGCCGTAGTCCAGCATGCTGGTGACGAGGGCAAGGGGGGACCGTCCTTCTGGTTCCGGTGGGGATCCATCTGTAGATCTTGTGAAGCATGCAGAGAGTGTTGAAGCAGGAGGAGGAGACGGCGTTGACTTGCTGGGTAACTGACAGAGATAAGTCCAGGATGAACCCGAGGTTGTGTGTGTGGTTGGTGGGTGTCGGCGCCGCTCCCAGCGAGGCCAGCCACCAGGAGTCGTCCCAGGTGGAGGGGCTGGAGCCGAGGATGAGGACCTTTGTCTTGTCCGAGTTCAGTTTCAGGCGACTGTTCTTCATCCATTCGGCGACGGCCTTCATTCCATCGTGGAAGTTGGTTTTGGCAGTGGCGGGGTCTTTGGTGAGGGAGAGGATCAGCTGGGTGTTGTCGGCGTATGAGATGATGTTGTGGTTGTGAGATCGGACGATGTTGCCGAGCGGTGTCATGTAGACGTTGAAGAGGGTTGGGCTGAGGGATGATCCTTGGGATACGCCGCAGGTGATCTTGGTGGCTTCGGGTCGGAATGGTGGGAGGCGGACTCTCTGGGTTCTGTCAGTGAGAAGATGAGGGCCGCAGTTTTGCTGTTGTCCAGCAGGGTCCTGATGTCGTCGGTGGTGGCGATGACTGCGGTTTCGGTGCTGTGGTTGCTGCGGAAACCGGATTGGGACGAGTCCAAGGTGTCAGTTGTCTGTTGCTGATCTTCTCGATTACTTTTGCCAGGAACGGGAGCAGAGAGATGGGCCAGAAGTTCTTGTGGTCCTTTGGGTCGGCCTTGGGTTTCTTGAGTAGGACGTTGATCTCTGCGTGATTCCAGCTTTCTGGGAAGGTGGCGGTCTTGAATGAGCTGTTGAAGATCTTTTGGAGTTGGGGTGCGATGATGGAGCTCGCTTTGTTGAAGATGTGGTGGGGGCAGGTGTCTGATGGTGATCCAGAGTGGATGGTGTTCATGGTTATAGATCCAATTCTTCTACATGTAATCAATGGAGCTCTTAGATTTTATTGCAATCACTTTTGTAGCATCCTGCTTCTGAAAAGTATTCTCACACAGCAGAGAACTTTGCAAATGATGTATCTTGCATGCTTAAGTCGGTGAGCTCGTTCTCCCTAGATAGTGTTCAGTTAACAGAAGTTCAACAGAACCCATAAAATCTGTTAGGATGCATCATGCTCATTACAATTCCTTTAAGATACCATCTGTAAGTTTCAGATGAGTTGTGGATCTTCAAGCATTATTACAGACAACGTTTTGGGTTTAAGAAACAGTTTTATCATTGGAATAAGCCTGATGAAAGTTGTTTGATCAAGAACTTTCACATTCATTGTGAATCAATCTCTAACCCCCAACGAGTCTGTGGCTACCCTGAGGGCAGTGCATTCTCTGTAATAAGGCGCACTTTCCATTTTCGACATACGGTGCACCTATTTAAAGGTGTGCCATGATGCAAACAGTAAAGAGTGCTCTATGTGTAAGACAGGCCCAAGTGTAATTATTTAGAGGCCTTTGCATAACCTGAAATTGCAATATGCTTTCCTATCAACAGCAACTACTCTCCCTCCATAAGTGATGCAGGCACCTTGGCTCCATAAGTAAACACATATTTTATTCAATTTTTAAAAATACTCAAGGCTCTAGAATCTGTCAATATGCCAAACGTTCAGGAAGTCTGAAGTTTATCTGAATTGAATCGCCCAGACCAACGAGTTATAACGTGAACCTCGTAGCCAACTTCTCTTATCTTCTATATAAACTGCTGACACCTGATCTGAATCGACCTTATGTACCTACACAATGTGTTGCACCGGAAGTATATTGCATCACAGATAATTGCAGTGCAGCATGGTGAACATATTTTGATGGAAACAATTTGACTCACGGTCTAGCATTTTTACTTCAGATATTTAAAATAACATGCAGGTTGTAACTGAAAAAGACACAATACAGACGAATACGGACTAAAATATATTAAATATAAATAAACACTAAATTGAGTTACTTTTTAAAAACTTTTCCTGAGACAATCTCGTTAGCTAGAAGCAATATTTGGGGCATTGGTATGCTAATATGGCTAATGTGCTGCTTTAAATTCCAAAAGAATATATTTTAAATTAATGTAAAAGCTCAAACTTGAGATATGGTTCCGAACACTGATCGCAGAGCTATTATTTGAACTCAAACGTTCAGCAGTTAATCCATTTTCATTTCCTGTTGTTCTGTATTATTGAAGGTGATTTCCACCAGGACAAAGGCGCGATTGTACTTCGAAATTACTCGAAGCATGTTGGGGTACATAATCAGTTCAGTCAACAAACTCGGCTGCACATTTTTCGTTCATTTTGAAAGCTTTTGAGATTTCAGAAATTGAGGTGGGACTTTCAGCTGGTTACAGTTACGACCCTGTGCAGAGAATAAGCAATCACGCATTGTATGCATGTGTGAATGGAGGCTTTAAGGGGGTTTAAGCTGTTATGCAGAGACAAGCAGTGGATTAACCTGCCAGTTTACAAAAGGCTTACAACAGCTACATAAAGGGAGCAGGCACTGGCTCTATACACAACAAACCGCAGGAGACCGTCTTGAAACTGAGGCATATAATTGCAAAAAATGTTCCTTTGCAGCTTCTTGTTTGCTTTGTACGGCTGTGCACGAAGGCTTGCCTGGAAACAGCAGATAGATTAGATGTGAGCACTTTGGGCTCACTAAGAGATATTCAAATACTTTTAAATAGTATTCAAATTAGGACCATCAGTCAGTATGTGACCTAACGCCGTGGCAAAGGAACTACCATTTGTTATGGGAACTAACACATTTTCTAAGAAAAAAGGCGTTATTAAGTGTAAGCCTAACAAAATCGAAGCAATATATTCTACAAAGCAAATGTCTGTCTAAGTGTAACTTGACTCCGTTTCCATGTGTTTAGTACTTATTGACTCTTACAGGAGGTGTTTAATTTGAGCCAGTGGCTTCCGGTGCTGGGCACCAGCACTTAATTGTCAACAACAGCACTTGTGACAGTCTGCCACAAGGTGGCCTCATCTGGCTAATGTAGAGAGGACTACAACAACATTTAATTATTAATAAAAAATACACTAAACATGACTTTTGCCTGCTGCCTAAGTGATTCTCAAAGCCTTGGAGGGGGGCGGGAGGGGGGGGGGAATAGTCCGCATTGTCGCACTTGTAGGAGTGTGATGGTCTGTAGTTGTGATGTTACTATCCTGGGCAGCATGGCACGGGCAATGTGTAATGCGAGCAGCAGTGACCTCCTGATGAGAGTCCCGGCACTGCTTACAGGCCAGTCAATACCAGTCCTTACTTTTTCGTTGGCCATAGGATTCTACAGACTATTATACAGAATCCCCATCGTAGCATTACATGGGTATGAAGCGCTCTATCGGGAGTCTAATGAGGAAAGGTCGAACATGTAGGCTGAAGAATAAGACGCTTAAAGTTCAGACCACACTACAGGCTTTGATGTTCTGAGACAACAAAAAGGTCAAAGTCTCTATTATTCAAAGTGAGTCGTCTTTGTTTTAGATTTAAAAAAACATTATTTATACACAAACTGCCTTGATCTCACGGCTAATATATGATCATGCTTTCACACAATAACTGCTTATACCGGACCAGGGAAATGATGGCACTTCAGAAGCAGTATTTTCTGGTTGCTTTATTCCTGCTTCAATCTGAGATTCATAGGTCAGAACGGAATGGGGAATAACAAGGTACACCCTCATGTATTCACCCACCCGGTTGCAAAAAATTTTCAGAGATTTAACACACATTTTTCACTAGGCTCCGCCTAGCAAAAAGTGTTTAGGAAAAGCCGTAGGACGCAGTAGTAGCCACCAGACAACATGTAATCCTGATCTGCGCTCAAGCTCGCATTCCCACTCCTAGCGGGACTGCAATTGGACTTCTAATGAGCCCTTTGAACAGAGATCCTTACATTAATGTAGGTGCTAGGCCACACATAATGCAGACAAAGCAGAATCAATTGGGTGCATCTGATTCCCCAAGATTCATCTTATGAAGCAGCAAGAATCAACCATGAAATACTGTGCACCTATGACAATGGCGTGAGTTTCCCACTACCTGTGAAGCTGTGCTGTTGAGCTTCTGAAGACCATTTTCAAGGCGCTCCATTTTGGCTGTGAGCTCCTTGCCTTTCATGAGAAGCAGGTTCTGGTAGAGTTTGATTTGCTCCAGAAATGACTTGGGTGTTGTGTAGTTGTAGCGACGCTCATTGCTCAGGTAACTCCTGGACAGCTCGTTGACGCTGGTGTGGACGTAAGCCATAAACTTACTTATTGACTCTTTCACCGATGGCTGGAATGCAGATAAAAAGAAAGTATTATTAAACACAGAACATGCAATAATTGTGATATGGTTCAGTTATTAAATCATAGGGCTCATCCATTAACGTAGCTCTTCTGATTGGATGAACCTTCAATAGATTTATGTAACATTTCTTTTTTGCTTGTTGAAAATGTTTACTTTATATTCAGTTAAAAGAACAAATGCAGTTCTAAATTGGAAGGTATTTTTGTCTACGGCAACTCACATACCAGGTGAAAGCCATGTGAAGATGGCATAGTGGTCATGAAGTGATGCAACATGCAGGCGCGACCTGTGCAGGTAAGAGTGGTGGGGCGGGAGTGTGGGGTGGGTGTGGAGTTGACAGTCAATGACGAGAGAAAGTTTTAAAAAAAAGAAAACCACGGTACATATTATCAAGAACGGCGTTAAAAATCCGTTCGTTCTGGTGTGAACATGGGCTTATATTGGAATTCTCAAGGGCACATTATCAAGCTTGGCAACATGCACAGAAATGCACACATCAAACACACTATAGCATCACAAGTAGTAATGCTGGTTCTGGTGCGAACTGAGCTTTGCACCAGAATTAGAATTACACTCGATACATTAATATCACTAGGACTTTGCAGTTTCCCCTGCACACATTTCACTGGTGAAACCTGTGGAATGAAAAACTGCTTTATTTTGACCTTTGGAGATCGGTACAGGAAAAAAATGTGTTAATACCATGTAACACCCCCATTTCGACCTGCAGCAATTAGAACAGTTGGGGATAATATTGCCCCGGGGACAGAATACACTCACCGGTATTGCTATTTTTCCTATGAGGGAATACCCTCAAGAAATCCCGCTGACCATGCAATGAGTCCATCACTAATAAAGGCCTCGCCCTAGGATTCCCCAAGCGGTAACTTAAAACTCTATAAGCCTATTACCATAACAAAACTATAACAAATGCTTTTCAGTCATAGACAGTGCTTCATACCTTAGTGCACGTGTATCAGATTCAGCACTTTAGATAAGCAGTCATTATGAAATAAAATTGGTATTCATATTACTATTTTGGAAAGATGAAATGCTGAAAGGAGACCTTAGATCCAACACTTACATGCAGAGAACCTGACCTACAGATACTCCTCACTACATATGGAGTAAGGACAACACGGAGGTCATGTCCTAGCACTCAGAGTTTGAAATTCTCTTGTGCATGCACCAGAGGGGTGCCCTTTCTGGTGGCCACCTGCAGTGGAAGAGCTTTCCCTGCAGCGAGAGGCATTGCTTTTCTGAATATCCAACAGGGTGGTGCACGGGCTGACATAGAACTCAGAGCCGCAGGAGCTATGCACCTCCATTGGGTTTCAGTGTGTAACTTGCTCGATGGCACAGCTATGCCTACTTCGCAGCGATCTTCACAGGAGAAGTATCGTTGGAAAGGGGAGACTCTGCCTGTTTCATCGGTACCACTCCAGAATGAATTCCATCTCTGGAATCACCACAGGGACCACCCACTGGAACACCATGGTAGGAGAAGGGCATCAGTGATGGATATCTGCTTCACCCATAGGCATACAAAGTGCTTGCTCTAGAATTGATGCTACTGACTGTGTGCATTAGTTAAGTTTAGCTTTGTAAACCATTTGTTTCAAGTTAAAGCACAGTAATGTCCTGGGGTTATGTTGAAGCTATATAAAACAGCCGAAATCACTCCCTCCACTACACAGGGCAGGCTCAGTCTTTCAGCACCCGTCTCGGGACAGATTGGGATGTTTACCCACTATATTCCAGCACCAAGAGGGAGAAATCACTGAAAGACATCAAAGCTCTTCAAGTTTCACATCAGGAATATTTTATGTATAGCAGCAATGAAGATGGTACTGAAGTGGTTAAAATGGAATCCGAAAAAACCCAGTTAGGTCATGAATTAATAGTTACAATTGTGTGGGTATTACTGGCATAGACATGCACATATTTGGAAACATTTATTTGGTATAGTTGCTTGAGCATGGAGGCATAACATATACATGTTTCCATCAGGGCAAGGAGCGGAGAAGTGCCTACCCCCTCTTTCAAGTTGTGAGGAATGACTTTTTAGTGCAGTTTCGAATCCATTGAGACATGGCAAAGCCATAATGATTGGTGCTAGGGAGTGGTGGAAGGACCGAAACAGAGATGCAGTGCAGGGTTGTTTGGGAGTAAATAAAAGGCTATGGTTGGTTCACCTAAGAACATGAATACAGGTATCAGCAGCTTGTAATGGGCTTTATTAGTGGTGGAAAGCCAAACAGCTTGACGAAAGTAAGATGCGGGTGGGGCATGACTTGTTGGAAGGTACAGAGTTCTGGTTGCAAAGGTTATTACTTTCTTGAGCAATGCAAAGGAATATTGGAGGATGCCCACAAGTGGTTTGTTAGTTGTTTTTCGTGAAAGGTCCTTGTGATTTGCCATTTGCAACTGTTTGCAAATGTTTGCAAATGTTTACACTTACTATGAGAGGGAGAACTTTACAACTGTCTAGATCATGGGTACTCACAAACTTTCTCTCGGGGGCCAAATTTACAGTGTGGTTTGTGTTCGAGGGCCGCACCGGTGGGGGCGGGGTCAGTGGGGAAGGGGCGGGGCTAGAGCAACAAAAAAACTGTGACCATGAGGTTGATCATAGGTCCCTGCAGCGGACGCCTTCATCCACTGAGCCACCAGAACCGGCATAGACACACATCTCTCTCCCTCTCCCCCTCTCCCCCTCTCCCCCTCTCTCTCCCTCTTCCTCCTCTCTCCCCCTCTCTCTCCCTCTCATCCCCTCTCTCCCCCTCTCTCTCCCTCTCTCCCCCTCTCTCCCCCTCTCTCCCCCTCTCTCCCGCTCTCTGTCCTTCTCTCTCCCCCTCTCTCCCTCTCTCTCCCTCCCTCTCCCTCCCTCTCTCCCTCCCTCTCCCTCCCCCTCTCCCTTTCCCTCGCCCTCTCCCTCTCTCTGTCTCTCTGTCTACCTCTGACTCTCTCTCTCTCCATCTCTCTTCATCTCTCCATCTCTCCCTCTGTCTCACTCACTCTGACTCTCTCACTCCCTCTCTTCCTCTGTCTCACTCACTCTCTCTGTCTCCCTCCCTCTCTCTCCCTCTCTCTCCCTCTCACTCTCTCCCTCCCTCTCCCTCCCTCTCCCTCCCCCTCTCCCTTTCCCTCTCCCTCTCCCTCTCCCTCTCTCTGTCTCCCTCTGACTCTCTGTCTCCCTCTGGCTCTCTCTCTCTCCATCTCTCTCCATCTCTCCATCTCTCCCTCTGTCTCACTCACTCTGACTCTCTCACTCCCTCTCTCCCTCTGTCTCCCTACCTCTCTCTGTCTCCCTCCCTCTCTCTGTCTCCCTCCCTCCCTCAGTCTCCCTCCCTCCCTCTGTCTCCCTCCCTCTCTGTCTCCCTCCCTCCCTCTGTCTTCCTCCGTCTGCCTCCCTTTCCCTCGCTCCCTCGCTTTCCATCCCTCCCTCACTCTCCCTCACTCTCCCTCCCTCCCTCCCCCTCCCCCTCCCTCTCCCTCGCTCTCCCTTGCTCTCCATCGCTCATCCTCCCTTTCCCTCCCTTTCCCTCCCTCACTTTCCCTCTCCCTCTCTTTCCCTCCCTCTCGCTCTCCCTACCTCTGTCTCCCTCTCCCTCCCTTTTCCTCCCTCTGTCTCCCTCCCTCTGTCTGCCTTCCTTTCCCTCCCTCCCTCCTACTTTAACGAAGGTAAGGTCCATCAGATTGGTTTCGAAGTCTTCAGTGAATTTGGACATCCGAAGACAAATATGCAGATAGATACAAATGGATGTCTTCATAGTCGCTAAAATCGCTAAAATAAATAAAAATAAAATCATAGTATGGGCAACGGAGTAGAGATGTGTCCAGTCCAGATTTAATGATATGGCTGGAAGCATTCTGACAATCTGCATTGACCGCCTGAAATGCTCCTTCATGTTTGCGGGATGTGGGGCAACATCAATTGGGTTATACCCCATAATAAAAGCATGGGTACAACAGGCGAGAAGGCAGTTGGCCTTTAACGATTTCAGGGCTATACTCCCTGCTGAGAAGGCTTTCTTGCTCCATGCTTCCAGTCTTTTAGACTCCCTATCTGAATGTACAGTAAATAAGGCACCACTCAATTGTGTACTGGAGAAAGAAGCTTAAATAACCAGCTCTCTGGAGATGGGTGTGTGGAGAGAAAAAGTGAGTTGCTGCCTGCTACCGAACTGTACCTCTATGCCACAAGTCTATCCACCGCTGGCATAGATGATGGCTTTTCCCAAGCTGTCACGACAGGTGCCATCAAAGCCTCATTGAAGGACAGCTAAGGTTCTGATGTGGCTGATGATGGCAAGAGAATCTCGTTAAGAACATTGGACTTGGTCTCTGCTGAACGGAAATCCAAAGATCTCCACGGCATGTAGCACTATTCCCTCCCTCGCTTTCCCTCCCTCCTTCGCTTTCCCTCCCTCCCTCGCTCGCCCTCCCTCCCTCCCTCTGTCTCCCTCCTTTTTTTTTTTTTAAAGGCTGTCTGCAACCAGAGTTCGACTCAGAGACTCTGCTGCCTGTGGGGGCCGGGCGATTTCCGCCGTAGTCAGAGTGGGGCTGCGGGGGCGCTGAGAGGTGAAAATAGCCTCATTAACATGCTAATGGTCATTAGCATGTTAATGAGGCTATTGTCACCTCTCAGCGCCCCTGCAGCCCCACTTTGACTACGGCAGAAATCGCCCGGCCCCCACAGGCAGCAGAGTCTCTGAGTCGAACTCTGGTTGCAGACAGCCTTTAAAAAAAACTAAAAACTCGGGTAGATGTCTGAAAGGTCCGCGGGCCGCCAGAGAAGGCTTGCCGGGCCGCCAGCGGCCCGCGGGCCGTACTATGAGTACCCCATGTCTAGATTATATCCTAATGCGATTGCATAGAACATGTATACCTAGTATGAGAGGTAGATACTTCATAACTCTCTAGAATATATTTTGATAATTATTTTCCAATCTGTGGCACTGGCAAAAGTGTGTACTTTCAACGGAGACTTCTTTAGAGAATGTTTCAGTTTATCTCAGAACAAAACCTCCTGGCCCTTGTGCAATCGCTTGTGCTATCAAGAAATGACTATGGGAACTCTCTTCTGAGCGGTCTTCCCAAAGGGCACCAGCAGAACTTCATGCAGTGGCTCACTTCGTCAAAGGAACCAAAAATGTGATCACATTTCTCCTGTGCTCTTAAGACTTCAATGCCTTCCTTTTGGAACCAGAGCACTCTATAAGATGACATGTTTGTATGAGGGCTTGTTAAACATTACACAGGGAGACTGGAATTAAAGCTCCTGGGAATACAGCCTCTAAAGTTATCACCAGTAACGCAGAGTATTCCTGGTCGGGGAATGTGTGCATGTACAGGGAACAGGATTGTGATTTTAAAGACATGGATGCCCTCTCCCGGCCTAAGATGGTGCACTTCATCATAGGGCATTTCTAACAATGCTACCTCGCAGGGTATCGATGTGGGCTGCTATCCTCTTAGATGTGAGCTCTTGCGGTCTACTTTTCAATAGGGTATCCCTATATATATGGTGGGGTGTTGAAAGTAAAAAGCTTAGGGTCTTGCATAGGGTAGACAGTTAAGGCAGCTGAGAAGTTCAGCAATATCAGGAGGCAGGGACACATTTATTTGTGTACAAAAGGATGTAAACTGTGGAGTGTAAGGTAATGATCTCTGTGCCGCAGCATGATCTGAAGCCAGAGTGGTAGCCATGGACAGATAGCTACAATTGGTTTGATCTTGGAGCTGAATGCATGAAAATGTGGCTGTTGAGGCCCTGAGGGCCAGGTGCACCAGGCATGGTGAACTATTGCAAGGCATATCTTTATTTCAATCCAAAGAGTTAGCAGCCAGTTGGGTTGCCATGAGGTCCCTAGGGTGCCACTGTACTATTGCTTAAATGTGTCCCCTGGTTAGAGGCGGGGGACTGTTGTTTCACCATTCCCGCTGGACAGCTCCTGGGCTGTGCAAAGAGCCCTGTAAAGAGGGAGGTCTCCACGGCTCCAGGAGCATTGGTCTCACTTTAATCATCAATTCTTTGAAGTGTACTGCACAGTAGAGCAGGAACCAGTGGTCTTCTTTACCAGGGCTCTGAAGAGCAAGTGGTTGGGTGGAGGTAAGAGAAAGAAACAACCATGAGAACCTAGGATGCCACCTGGTCCTACTGGCAAAGCAAGCTTGTGTCCAACAGGGCAGGACCACCTCATGTTTGCAACAATAGTACTGATATGTTTATGCATTACAGGTAGTCCGTTTTCATTTTTGCTAAATGCATGGTGCACGGCCTCGACAAAACCAGAAGGCCTGCCTTTTAAACACTGCCTATCTGTATGTATGTCTTTCTATAAGCTTATGTGGGTGTAGGACAGTTTCAGTGGGGTTGGGCTCTGTTGGTGCACACATCGCTAAAGGAGGCTAAAACACACAGGGTCTTTTTTTCCCAATTAAGGAGTTAGTAATGACTTTTCTTTGTTGTGCACCCCAAGGTCCATTAGAGGATGTTCCTATTCGCTTTGCACCTGTCATTTTTTTTAGATATTTGTTATTTTAGTGTTTCGTTTTGCCAGTATTAAAGGACTGTTGCTATTTAAAAGAAACAACATGCATTGGGCACTAATTTATAGAGTTACTAGCACACATCTGCTTGAGTGAGCATTGGTCTTCTCTTCCTTGATACCCTGAGAGTTCAGTGCTAAAAGAGGTGCTATGACCTTTATATACAAGTGGATTTTTCCTACAGCAGATAGTCCACATGGCCATAACAAGTACTCTTTGGGAGCCATATCATGGTTACCTTCTTAAAATGTTCAATTTGCCAGTGGGGGTTGGCCAATTTTTCACCTTGCGTAGGGGCCACGGCACATGCATTGGCAACTATTTAACATGTTCCTATTGCTCAGAGTCGAAATATTCCAGTAAATAGAATTTCATTACAACAAAATGCCGGGGAAACCACTGAAAAATTGCTCTATGAGTATCATGAAACCATTTAATAGGAGAAAAGCACCCCCCAAAGTCTTACCTCAATGTTCTCAGTCTCTTGCAGGAAGCGCAGACTGACTGACTCCAAAGCCTCCTGAGGCCACTTGTGGAACCAGTCGATAGCTGTGCAATTGACAACAGCAGGAAACTTTCTGCTCCGTACTCGCAACTTATTTCCAACAGGTGAGAAACAGAGGGCAACCTAAACAATGAAAGGCATTGTTACACAATGCAAAGCGGACATAGGTGCTGAAATTGAGTCTCACATTCTCCTGTTAGGATCAATCGACATAACACATTATGCAAAACATAATTAGCAGTGCACCATAGTAAACACTTGCAGCCTGTGCATCTTATAACCATGTCACTGTGAATCCCCCTAGATAAGACAACATGCCATCAGGGCGCAATACACCCGAATTACTAGATTATACACTACCCTCAGTAGTGCATCATCGTATATGCTTGCCTCAAATACATTCCTGAGAGCCAAATTGCCCCAAACACATTCCTGAGACTCAAATCGCCACCAACACATGTAGGGCACCAAAGTATTGGCACCTCTACTCCAACTCTGCAGCCACTGCGCTTCAGCACTTACTGTGTGGGCTGCGCAGTAATTTCAGGAACGGGACCACCGTGGAGGGTTGCCACCACGTCCTGCCCTCAAGGAAGCAAGATACCACAGGTAGGTGAGGCCCCCGCAAGTGCACCGCGCTGGGTTTTATCACAAAGAAGCTCAGCCCCACTCACCACTCCTTGTTGGTTGTGCGAGTTAGGTTGCAGCCGTCCGCTGCAACCGGCGAGCCACGCTCCTGTGCTCCAGGTGGGACACTGCCAATGACGGTGCTACGATCCAGCCCTCCGGGGCCAGGTAGACACATGGCATCATCTCCGTCTTCCTTTCCTCTGTTGAGGGTTCCCGCCTCGCCCTGCCCCCAGCCAGGCTCAGCCATATGGCTGGTCTCTCCTGCCTGGCTTCCAGCATCCGCGGAGCTTCCTTCTGGGCAGCAGCCAGCCACGACTCTTTCTGGGCTCTGTAGAGGGTCTAGAGTAGCCCTCCTTCTTGGGATCTGCGGCATCTTCTGCCGCACACTGAGGGAGCAAGCCTGAATCTCGGGCTCCGGTGGTGATTTTCTGCCCCCACCACACGTCTCTCGGTGGCAGAACAAAGAAGCGCTCCACAGCCGTAGGAGCCCACACCTAGGGGTCTGGAAAATAATCCAGAGCTCCCCACACCTAGGTTCAGGGCAAAAAGTGACCCTCACACCCTGTGTAGCACTCAACACACGCTACGTCGTCTCACCTCCAGAGCAGCCTGCAGGAGCAGTCCACAGCACTCCTTTCATGTTGTTCCCCCTGAGAACAATAGGGCACTCTGGTTTAAAACACAGGCAGTAGGCAAGCACGCATGGTCCTTGGGCATAGGGGCAGTCCCTCAGCCAGCAGCTCCCAAGGCTAAGTCCCTGTGGCTGTTCCCTGCCAGCACAGTGTCTTCTCCAGTTCCAGTTCCACAAGTTCAAGAAGTTCAGCAGACATGGGGTCACAGTCCCAGTACTTATAGTGCCCCCCAGTCTAAACCAGTTCTGGGGGGGCACTTTAAAATATCTTTTCAAGTGCACAACAACTTCCATTGTTAGTGTCAGCCTTGGCCCCAGACACACCACAGGGGGGCGGAGCCATAATTGTGGAAGGCAGGCACAGCCCTATTCAGGTGCAGGTGCTACTCCTCCCACCACTCCAAATACCGCCCAGGCGAATTCAGGTGCCAGGGGAAACCCCTCCCACTACTCTAAATTAAGCCAGGGTCTATTCATCCTAGCGCTGAGTTACCCAGGCAGGGCAGGACCCACCTCAACCCCCCCATGGACTGGCTGGAGTGAATGCACCTCCCCTCTCTCCTGTCAGTCAGAACCAGACGGTCAATACACATCAGACAGGCACGAAGACACATAGCACACAGAAATGTCCACTTGTAAAACTGGCATTTCTAAAATAGTAATACTAAAACTGTTTTCACGAATAAGCAGGATTTATCACTACTATTCAAAACATATGTGTTAGATCTGGGGGTCTCTAGTTGGCAGAGGTAGGTACCAATGTCCCAATAGGGACCCTTGCTTCTAGTCAGGGTAAGGGGGATACACTCTTTAGATAACCCCTGCTCACCCCCTTGGTATCTTGGCACGAGCAGACAGGCTTATCAAAGGCAATGTGTAAAGTATTTGTACCAACACTCACAGTAACACAGTGAAAACACCACAAAGGGACTCCACACCAGTTTAGAAAAATAAATGTATTTCATCTAAACTAAACAAGACCAAAATGGCAAAAATCCAACATAAACAGTTCAAGAATATAATTTTAAAAGAGTTCTAGGGTTTGCGTCAAAATAATCCACAGTTCCGTCACGTTTAGCCAAAAGTACCTTTAGATGCGACAAAAGTTCCAAAGTGAAAGCTGCAGCGTTGAAAAACAAGCGATGAGTCACTCCTGAGACCCTGGGGAGGCAATGCGACAGCCCCGCTGGACGCAGCGGGCGAGTTGTGATGACTCCGGTCTATATGGGGAGGGATGCGATACCTTGTATGGGATGTATGACGTTACAACGCATGCTTTTACCAAGCATGCTGTTACAACGCAGTTTTTACAACGCATACCTTTACAACGCATAGCGCTTTGGGGTGCTGGATAGTGAATAGTTTAATTTACTATTCCAACTCCAGTCCCCGTGGACACTAGGGAAGGTGTTGGATAGTAAATTAAATCTATTCCCTATCCTAGAGCGGCCCCCAGCGCAATGCGTTGTAATGGTTTTCGTTGTAAAACCTGCGTTGTAATAGCACTGCGTGGTAAAAGTTGCGTTGTAAAGGATGTTTCCCCCTTGTATGGATTCCGGTGCGCAGGTTTCGTAGGAAGTGTCTCGCAAAAGGTACGATGTGACGATCTTAGGGATGGCGACGATTTCAGGTGCGATGGCGATGCGCTGCGCTGCGCAGCGTCAATCTTCTCCTCTCGCGGCCCCTCGATGTGATAGCTCTGCGACAACTCTCGCAGCAACGTGATGCAGTCCGCAATCAAACGGTGCGACGATCTCACCCAGTGACGACAGGCTCTGCGACAATACTCGCAGCAATGGTACTTTTTCTGCACCGGAGCAATGCGTTCCGCAAGCAAAGGATGTGACGGATCTTGCAGCGGCAACAGGCGCTGCGACGATCTTGACCTTCGCGGCGGCGGGAGTTTCCTCGTACTGACAGGGATGTGCTCCGCACATGAAACTTTGCAGAAAGTCTTTAGTATCTTCTTTTCCAGCTTCCCAAACACAGGTACACCTTCCAGAGGCACCACAACTGGCCCAAGCCCTCTAGGAAGGACAGAACTCTCTCAGTAGAGTTCAGGAAAGCTGGGGGTGAAGTCGTTTTGTTCCCTGGGACTTCTTAACAGGGAACAGGGAGCCAGCTTAACTCAGGCCCTTGGAGATCTCTTCAAGCAATGGGACACAGCAGCAAAGCAACTGAAGGTCAGTCCACAAACACACAGCAGGACAGTCCTTCCTCTTCAGTCTTCCAGCATTCTTCTTGGCAGAGGTTCCTTCTTGATTCCAGGATGATCTAATTTTCTTT
Organism: Lissotriton helveticus; assembly: GCF_964261635.1. Taxonomy (NCBI): domain Eukaryota; kingdom Metazoa; phylum Chordata; class Amphibia; order Caudata; family Salamandridae; genus Lissotriton; species Lissotriton helveticus. The sequence goes on from NC_136068.1 coordinate 1,409,185,854, forward strand.
AGTCTGGGGTCCTATACTACTACCCCCAAAAGTCTTTGTTCCCTTTGTGCAGGAGGGCTCTGAGCCCGGTGTGAACCAGTTCTGGGTGTTCCTTGAGCACTTTGTTTATCTGGCCTCTCCTTACCTTTCAGAGAGAGGGGTGGGTATGGTCGTCAGCGGCCCAGCAGGAGGTGGAGCCAGCATTGTGGAAGGCAGGCACAGCCCGATTCAGGCCCAGGTGCTACCCCCTCCCACCACTCTAGATGCAGATGGAGCTATTCAGCCCAGGGATGGCCCACTCAGCCTCTGGGAGCTACCCAGCCCCTGCCACTCACAAACCAGACAGTCAATTCACAAACAGGCCAAGGCACACAGAAAGGTCAGACAAGAGAACAGCCACTTTCTAAACGCGCTGTTCTCAAACACAGGATTTGAAAAACACCTTTCCTAAAAGATGTGTTATTAAATTCTAAGTTCAGGGATACCAGACTTTTATGTCTTATCTTTCTCCTATGGGAAGATATGCAGGTAACCACTGTAGCCAGCATTCCCCATGATAGCCTATCGGGAAGATAGCCTTACAATAGTGAAAAACGAAAATGGCTGTAATTCACTACTAGAGCATGTCACCTGCACTAGTACATGCTCTACCTTTCACATACACTGCACCCTGCCCAAGGGGGTACCTTGGGCCTTCCACAGGGGTGACCAATGTGTACAGAAAGGGAAGGGTTAGGCCTGGTCAGTGGGGACACTGGCCAGGTTGACATGGCAGTTCACAGACTGCACACAGGCACTGCGGTGGCAGGCCTGAGACACCATTTTAGGGCTACTCATGTGTGTGGCACAATCAGTGCTGCAGGCCCACTAGTAGCATTTGTATCACCAGCCCTGGCACACTGTAAGGATTTTCAGGCAGGTTCCGCAGGAGCGTCAAGAATCCGAAGATAATTCCACAGCCTTCCCCTGCGGCCTTCCGACTCTATCAAACACTAGAGTATCGAGAGGCTCGCCAAGGGAAAACAGGGAGACAAAACAAGGGAAGGTTGGGAAGGTACAAAGAAAGCTTGACTGTAATCTTCAGTTTGGTTCCGCAACACACTGTATGGAACGTCTGGTGGTTGAAGAGCTGAAATAAATGTACACGTTATGTAACACAAGCGTCTATACTCATGTGTCTCGAATTTCCCTCTGTACCAATAGTACATACCATCAATGTTTTGTCTATGCTCCAGAACAGAGGGATGAGAGATGTGGAATTCTTCATGAACTATATGTGGATTGACAGAACAAAGTTATAGACATCTCTGTTCGAGTAAATACTGGTGATGCAAGCACCTAAACACAATATCCTTACTTGGATTGACGTATAAGACTAGCCAATGAATGTAGTAATCCAACCATATACTTGACAGTATTCCAATGCCACTCCAATACTGTGAGCTAACATCTACAATATGAAAACACATAAATTAGATCCTACACTTCTCCAATACTGTAAATAATCAAGTGGGCAGCGCACAGCGCTGTTACCGTATTTCTTCTATATGAAGTATCCGGAATCCTGCACCTCGGTTGGAGTCCACACAAGTATCCCGAAACACTGAAGAATGTTGGTACCGGCAAATGGAAGGTGAAAGGACCAACCAATATACAGCCAAGTGGGAAGGGAATAATTGGGCTGAGCAAGAAGGCGGAGCACAAGCCCAACCAAAGGAAGTGTGTCAGTATGCACAAAAATAAACCTAAATACCTAATTAAAAAGGGGAAAACACACACCACCCGGCCCAATGGCGGAGAACCAATCCCGGCCGTTAGGCGGAGCAGGGGACAGGAGCGAGGGCACGGAAAACACAATGCCCGGCCGGACGACGGAGAAACAATCCCGGTCGTCGGGCGGAGCAGAGAACTGTGAGGGAGAGGGCAGGTATGTAAATCCCGGCCGGACGGCGGAGAACCAATCCCGGCCGTCAGGCGGAGCAAGGGATAGGAGCGGGAGAAAGGACAAAAGTGCCCGGCCGGTCAGCGGAGAAAATCCCGGCTGACAGGCGGAGCAGAGGAAGGAAGAACAATTATCTGCACCGAAACGTCTAAGCAAAAGACGAGGGTGCAATGGATGTTTGAAAAGGACAGAGAAATCCGCTCTGTCGCCGAACAGACAAACGAGATCAGAAGGTCAGGAGCCAAGAACAGGGCGGAACTCGGAGAAACGGAGCTTGACGCAAGAACGTAAAGCGTCGCTCCCAGGGTTCCGTGAAGATTTGTAGAGTGAATCTTAAAGGGGCAGTACATCTATAAACTCGGGGCATGACACACACTTAGTGCACTTTACTAGGGACTTCTTGGTGATACAAATATGCTAATCAAGATTACCAATTACACTTACAATTTACTCAGGGAGCACTTGCACTTTGACACTGATCAGCAGTGGCAAAGTGCCCAGAGCATCTAAACCAGCAAAAACGAAATCCAGCATAGCATCAAAAATACAGGAATGTAGAGGCAAAAAGACAGGGGAAACCACGTCAAAGATGCCAGGTCTAACAATACAAAACTTGTTCACGCTACCCATCTCAGATCATTAATTACAACTGAAGCACATATCAGGGAATACCCAATGCATTCCTATGAGAGTGCAGCCTCACAGCAGTGACAAACCAAATAGGTTGTTTGTCACTACCAGGACATGCCACACAATTAAGGCACATGTCTTACATTTTACCTACACAGCACCCTGCCCATAGGGCTAGCTAGGGCCTACCTTAGGGGTGACTGATACATAGTAAAAGGGGAGGCAGCCACTTTATGTGCCACATCACAGTGGCAGTAAACTGCACATGCAGGCCCTGCCGTGGCAGAGGCCTGAGGCAGGTTTGAAAGGCTACTTTGGTAGGTGGCGCAAGCAGCGCTGCAAGCCTACCAGTATCATTTAATTTACTGGCCTTGGGTATATGGGATACCACCGTACAAGGGACAGATAGGTACATTAAATGTGCCAAACAGGTGTAGACCAATCTTATCAGGTTTACCATATAGAGCACATGCACTTTAGCACTGAACAGCAGTGATAAAGTGCCCAGAGTCATCAAACCACCAACAACTCAGACAAAATACAGGAGGAAGGCAAAAAGTTCTGGGATGACCCTGCAAAAAGGGCCACATCCAACAAAAATGATACCAATAATGTGTACCACGGTGAGCCATGGAACAACCTCCATCATCTGACCTCTCCTATTGTTATCTGCCAGCCTTCCTCTGTGTTTGTGGGCCTGTGCAAGGAACACTGACAAGGAGCTGGGAAGCATCTGCACTTCCTGGGTTCAGAGATCTCGAGTCTACCTACCCCACAGGCTGGTCCTGCATGCTGGGCTTCCTCTGCCAATGTGCAGGAACACTGAGTTATTGTTACGCTCCTGCTGCTATAGGTTTAGGGATTTGACTCTTCTGTTATTGACAGCTGGAAAAGGACAAGGTCCATCAACTGCAGATCATGTGGCCTTTAGTTATTATTCTGCGACAGTAAATAAATGTATTGTACACAAAGCATTTTTTGTCTGGAAAAAAGTCTGAGAATGGCCATGTCATATCTAACATTGGAGAGACCTTGGTGTCAACCTCAAAACTGAGTAACCAAAATGCAGGTCATGTGCCACAACTATTAAGGACTGTTATTGATGGGCAGATTCAACGCACACCCTATTTTAAAGTCTATTTGTTCCCAGTCACCTTCCAAAATCTAATTACTTCTCTTTATTGTCATATTTCTTATCTTAACTAGGCTGCTTACTGCAAATTAAATTGCACACCTATTCGGGCAGGCAATTTCCTTTTAGGCTTTGCTTGCATCTGACTGGTCACTATCCCTTTCTCCAGATTGCTAGTTCTTGATTCTGTTCAAAGAGTTGGTTGTTTTCTTGGCCATTTATAATTAATCATTTGCATAGCCACAGGCCCTCATATCCTGCTGCTGATGTATGTAAATGTATTGTTTGATTTAATGTGCATAAGTTAATGTACATTGGATTTCCATAACAATGAGTTTGTACATTACTGATCATTTACAAGCATGTTAATAGTTCATTGGTATTTCTGTGAAGTGAGTAACTTCACCTTCAGTTGCCTTCGGACACGGTCGATAAAAAATTTCCAGCAATTTTCTCTAGTATCCATCAATCCTTGACTCTTAACTTCATTTCTCACTCCTCCAATGATGTTCTCAACTTCATCATCAGGGAACAGGTCGGGAATTTCACCTTTAAAAAAGTGATTACCACATTAAAAAAGAAACTGTTATGAACTAGGAAACATGTTATGGTAAGTGTTAAATCACAAATTCACCTTTGTAAATTAAATAGTTTAAAAACATACTGTCCTAATGAAAAAGCATGCGCACCCTGTTAACACAAATTTTATGAAAGCAGATTTGAGTAGTGAAAGGCAAATCAGTCTTTTGAAGAGTAATACTAAAAACATGTTCTGTCTTCATAATGCAATCAGTCTAAGACAATTTACATTGACATAGTTTGCCATACAAAAGCCAGACAAAAAGCAAACCATGATATATTAAACCATAAGGAACATGGGAAATAGTACCCAATATTTAAAGTAAAAATATCCTAAATAAGTGTCTTATAGAGAACTGAGAGTGGTGGACACACTGAACATTTGCAATGCCAGTTAGCATGTCGATGAAAAACATCTGACATAAGCAAGTTTCAGCAAGCCAGCGGTTCTTTGTGAATTATGCTCTGTAGTTTGAATTATGCTCTGTAGTTACGTGAAAGATAGTGCTATCAAATTAAACAGCTCAAAGTCCATATACCTATTTTTAAACCCTGGGCCTTTAACATAGAATATCATCCTTGTTAACTTGCTACCTCGAAACGGGTACCCTTACCAGCAACTTCTTAATTTAGCAGAGAGATTTTCTGACCTTACAACGGACCTCAGTCTTTCTCCTTTGCTTTTTCCATAATTCCTTGGTCCTTCTTCGTTACTTCCTGTTTTGTTCCTGTTTCTGCAGGTACCAATTTCAATAAAGGATGCCAGATATGGGAATTGTAATTCAATTCAAAGTGTAATTTCAATTAAAAAAATTCTAGGGATATGTGGTGTCATTTAAATCAATGTTGTCCAGGTGCGAGTGGACGGATTTTGGAGCGCCGTGGTCCCCCACATACCCTAACCTTCTACAGAGTGGAGAGGGAATGGAGTATGGCGGCAGATCGCTGGCCAGTGACAGCCCAGCAGAGCAAACATTGTATCCCTCTTTGCCCCTTATTCATTTTCTCTAATGCTTTGCAATGTCGGCTGAGACCGACAGAATGACATATGAGTCCTTATTAGAACCTCTGTAAAGACCAGTCATCTCATGTCTTATGTGAGTGAAATCAGCATAAAGGTGCACAGAAAATGCTCAAATAAATCTAAAGAATGATCCTGCTTCTTTGAATGCTTTCGAAGAGTCTATTTCCCCTCTATTCAGAACGATGGATGAGGTTGTAGCAGCTAACCTTCAAGGAGAATGCCACCTGCAAAAAGTCAGAAGATGGAAGGAGATCAAAAAGACCCTGTAGACCCATTGCTAAAAAGGACAACACACCCAAGGCATTGGTTTAGAATGCGTGATCGGCTTCCACTACACAAAGCTGTCAGTGATATGATGTCCAAAGATTAGAAAGAAATGGATCAATTTGAACTTCCTCTTTTTATTGCAACACACTACCATTTAGCAGGATTTGAGAGAAAATGTCCTTCTGTTGAAGAAGTAAATCAGTTACTTGGAAGTATGGCTGAAATATGGATGGAAATTCTTTAATTGCTTCTGTATAGACACTTTGCCTCACAACTCAGAGGACTGCATAGGAGTCTAATACAAAACAATCCTATTCGGCAATGAACATTTCTGTTCGTGCTGGGTCTTATGCTGGGTACACAGCTCCAACTTTGTTAAAAGACTTTCAAGATCTGTCTTGAGACTATGTGAGAATGGAAAGCCTTTTCCGACCTGTCAGCTTTAACGATCAAGGGCCGCCACTGCATCAATGGATGAAGTCACAAAGGCTGGAAGCAAGTCAGAAGGTAATTATTACACATCTTCCTTTCCTGAGCCTGAAACTATTTGGCACCGGGCTGAACAATCCGGTGTCACAAACCTTCCAACAACATCTTCTTGTAAATTTTTTCTTTCTAAATGACAACTTCAACTACATTAGACGCAACGACAAACTACAAGACAGCAGGACAGCAGGAGGTGAGGCATGGCCAGAGGCACCCTTCACCAATACATCCAGATGGGAAACAGCCACTACAACGCGGGTATCACATTGCCATTACAAGGCAGTTGTTACAACAACCGTGTTGTTACTACACAAAGCCATCACTACGCAGGTCATTACATCGACTGGCAGTAGATGGCGTGCACACATTAGAAATAGTATTGTTTACTATTCCAACACCTTCCCTACTTTTACGTAGGCTGGAGTCGGAATAATAAATTATACATTTCTAATGTCACCATGCCATCTACTACAAGTCGATGTAATGACTTGCGTAGTAATGGTTTTGCGTGGTAACCACGCGGTCGTTGTAAATCCCGCATTGTTATGGCACGCGTTGTGATGACTCGCATTGCAACGAGTCATATTCCATCCAGACACACGGCTGCAGGCAGTTAATTCACATCAATGGTAGCCTTATTCTGCCAGCACTTGCTGGTGTGAGGTTGATCCCAGTGTTTACCAGGTGAAATGAGATTTACCAGCAATGGGTTTCGTAAGTTGTCAGCTCTGGATATGTCAGTGTCAAATATATTGCCTCCTTCATGTTTCAGTCGAATGCCAAAACAACAGGGCCCAGTCAAAGAGAGGCTCTTCAATTAGGGGAAAATATCTTAGAAAGAGAGCAATTTCAAAAGTAAAAAAAGATCAAGGAGGGTGTGTTGGACCTGGCCCTTTCTGGGGCTCATCAAAGCACTTTTTGCCTCCCTAATGTATTTTTTCTGGCCTGTTTTTGTTGGTTTTATGACTCTGGGCACTTTACCACTAGTGATCGGTGCTAAAGTACATATGCTCTCTCTTGTAAACTTGTTAATATGGCTTACACCTGTTTGGCATATTTAATTTACCTGTAAGTCCCTTGTACAGTGGTATCCCATATACCCAGGGCCTGTAAATTAAATGCTACGAGTAGGCCTGCAGCACTGCTCGCGCCAGCCACCAAAGAAGCCTTTCTACCCAGTCTCAGGCCTCTGCCGCTACGGGGCCTGTGCACACAGTTTACTGCCGCAGTGACGTGGCATTTAAAGTGGTTGCCATGTCTAAAACTCCCATTTTACTACATATAAGTCACCCATAAGGTAGGCCCTAGCTAGCCCTTTGGGCAGGATGTTGTATAGGTAAAAGGAAGGACATGTGTCAAACTGTGTGGCATGTCCTGGTAGTTACAAAAAGCCTATTTGGTTTCTCACTGCTGTGAGGCTGCCCTCTCATTGGTTTGCATTGGAAATTCCTTGATATTGCTTATGACTCTTTGTGCCCTGCCTGGTTGTGTATTCACTGTCTGGTTTAGACTGACAGGAGAGGGGATGTGTATTCACTCTAGACAGTCACAAGGGGGGTTGAGGTGTTTGTTGACTTTCCTGGGTGACTCTGTGCTGAGCTGAGTAGACCTTGGCTGTATTTAAACTCACCAGAGGAGTTTCCCCTGCACCTGAATAGAACTGGCCTGCATTTAGAGTGGTGGGAGGAGTTGAACTTGCACCTGAATAGGGCTGTGCCTGACTTTCACAATGCTGTCTGCACCCTCCTGTAGCATGTCTGGAGCCAGGGCTTGGGATTGAATGGGGGTGTTCTGAACGTCGTTTGAAGTTTCCCCAGAATAAAGACTTTTGGACTATAAGTACAGGGGCAGCGACTTCATTATTTTAGATACTGCCTGGGCTTGTAACCTGGTGCTGCAGGTTCTACAGACTGCACCTACCAGACAGAACTACTGTGCTGCCAGGAGAAACCGCAATTTGAACCATCTGCTTGTTGTTTCGGAGGGACTTCCCCTCTGCAAGCTATTCGTGCTGGCCTTCCTGCCTGCTGTTCCTGTGTGTGTGTCCAGGTGCTCTCCAGGGGCTTGTGAGCTTTCCCCCCCTCTTCTTTTACACGAGGTTTTCAATGACTCAAGAGGAGTCACCCTGAATTACCAGGGTCACGTCCGTGAGACTCTCACTCTGGCCACTTTGAAACTCAGAGGGACACCACTTTGTCTTTTCCCTCAGCGTAGTAGGGCTGGCTGCTGGCTGCATGTTAGGTTAGCGCATGGCTGACCAATGTGAACAGGAGCTCAGCGGTGAGGAAGAGAGAGAGAGCGCTCCCGTTTTGATCCCAGGATGTTTGTGCATAGGCGCCACAGCACCAGATGATTCTGCTGAGGCAAGAAGGCAAAGTTGCATCATGGCCACAGCAAGTAGCTCTGCTTAGTACCACCTTGACCACGACGCTCACGAGAGGAAGAAGGGAGCATTCGCCGGTGTCAACCAGGAAGGCTGCAACAGGAGAGGAAGCCTGAACACACAACCTGGCAGGTTGCCATTGCAACCAGAGAGCCAGAGCGGAGCCCACCCCGGTGCAGCACTGCCGCACAGAAAGAAAGCCACACTGAGGATGGAGGAGCCCCTGAGACCGTTGCAACTTGGGGGTGGAGTCATCCTACAGCCATCAGCTGTACCGCAAGGTCACGGGCAGCTCCATTTGACCCCCAAGTGTGCCGGCACAGCGATGTCATGGGGAACCAGCCTCTTGGGAGTGGAGGGCTCCCATCATGGGTGGCCAGTGCGGTTGCCTCCCCCCTTGGTTTAGCACATACCGAGGGGCATGGTAGGGAGATTGGCAGGACCGGGTTAACCTCGATGGAGGCCCCCGATTCCTAGGTTCGAGGGAATACCCGGAATTGTCCCATTACTTGTAAAAGGTGCACTGAGGCTGGCGTGCCCAGTAGCCTCGTGTTCATTACCACATTTCCATGGATGTGGAGGGAGAGTGTGAGAAAGAAAGTGTTAATGAGGATAAAACTAACTACCTACAATTTTACTGGTACACCCAGGGGTCAGCTCTCCCCGGACGTGCTATTGAGTACAGCTGCTACCTGAGCAGAGGTTTGTTGGAACCCTCCTCAAGTGCACCGCGGATGAGCTGCCACTAGCTGCCCCCAAATGACGAAAACACCGCTGAACATCAGCTAACCACGACTGGCGTTCGTTCCGCCAGTCGTTGCATCCTTCGAACACCAACCTGAGTTTGGTCTGGTGTCACTGTTTCTCACATCTTACATTAGGTCCTGAAGAATGCCCCAGCACCACTACGGAGGGCACTATGGCTGAAACATGTCAACCCTATGATCACAAGCAACCATGCTAGGTTGCATTCTCTGGGCATGGTATCGTAATTAGTTTTAACCCTGACGCCTGGGTGTACAAGTTAAATTTTTTATCAACACACCATGTAATTATATCGTCACTAGCACTTTCTTTATCACAATGTACCATCATGACAAGTGCCTAGTGGCACAATGATTAATGTGAATATGGTCTAAAGTGTTTTATGTACAATATAAAGGGTATTTTTATATAACTCTGTGTGGAGTTTCTTTTTGTGGTGCGCCTAGTGTGTCACTGGTGCATGTGTGTGTGTGTGTGTGTGTGTTTGTGTGTGTGTGTGTGTGTGTGTTTGTGTGTGTGTGTTGCGCAAACGCTTTGCACATTGCCTCTGGGATAAACCTGACTGCTCTGCCAAGCTACCAAGAGGGTGAGCAGTTGTTATCTTAGGTGTGTAACTCCCTTGCCCTGACTAGAGTAGTGGATTCTGCCTGGCTTAGGTGCATACCCTAGTCAACCAGAATCCCCATTTCTAACAGGGTGTTATTTAAGACTGTGCTTGGTATCAAAATGTTCAGACTACTAGTGATTGCAGACACGAGAATGTCAATCTGTTTATGAGTTACAGATCTTTTTGCAAGAGGTTTCTTAAGTGTCTCATTTCTCACATCCAAATAGGTGACATCTTGCTTTTCTGGAGCTCAATGATGCATACTTCCAAAAGCTAATCCATTCCAGTCCAGGAAAATGTTTACAAACTCTGTTAGGAGGAAACCATTACCAATCCTAAATGCAAGTGTTTGTTTTGGAATGATCTTCAAGAGCATTCAGACAGGCTTTGTTTTTGTAAAATGACACGAAGAAGGTACTAAATTGATTCCAAACCTTGTTGATTGAGTAATCAGTGCCTTGTTTCTCCCTAAGGCATACAAGAACATCACACAGGGTGCAAAGCTCTTCAGGACTTTTGGTTACTCCTGCATGTACGGAAATCTCGTCTCCAAACGTGTGATTGGAGACTTAGATGGGGAATATGTATCTCTCAGTGTATAGGGCATGGTTTCTTCACAACCTCAACAGTTCTTCATTCAACAATGTTAAAAGCGAGGCTATGGCTGAAAATTCAGAGATTATTGGCCTTGCAACAACAACAGTTCCTAGGGCTCAATCTCATCTGAAACGTTGGCACTGGTCTTTGCTGTGCCATAGCAATCCAGTATAAGGGGAGAGGATGTGGCCTAATGGCTAGAGCAGACAACCTCAAAACTGGGGGCAGAGATGCTCAACATCCTGTGATTCTGGGCAAATCATTTGATTTCTCTATGCCTAACAAAATGAATATGTCCGCCTGTGACACAACTGGAGCTCATGTGAAGCGCTCTGATACCATCGGGTCTAGTTTGCGCTATAAAAAACTCTGAAGAAAAAAAAAGTGAAACATGGGACTTACTTTCCTGTCACTGAGAAAACCCAAACTGTAATAGACTGGTGGTTAGTGGGCAATACACATGTGGAGGGGTATCCTTGAATGCCCATGTCCCTCCTATGATTACAACAGGGTCAGGTGGTAAGGGGCAACTCTGAGAGTGCTTCATAACAGGCTCTCTAGCCAATCAGCCTTCCAACTGGAGGGAGCTGACAATATAAAGGCTCTCTTAGTTTATGCTCCACTTATGACCAGTCACTGTGTTCTACTGAGGACAGGCAATCAAGCAGGAACATGATGTGCTAATCTAGCAGACAAAGCACATGCCCTGTGAAACGCACCTTCTGTCCTTCACAGTGGCTAATATCCTGAGAGTCTGGGTAACTTACCTTAGGTTAAATCCTTTATAATGATATACCAAAGCAACATAGCTGATAGGAATATTAAAGGTAGACTTCAGTGAGAAAATATTTATAGACCAATCCTAAAGAGTATCAGCTACACGGTGAGAGTCAGAGGTCAAAGCAAGTCACACGAAAATGAAAGCATTTTTAGGTATCTGCACTATTTCAGTTTAAATTTTAGGACTCAATAACATTTTACCTTATTCTGTTGAATCCTCGCCCTCTATAGTCACTACAAATTGGAGTATCCATGGCTTTTGTACACTGTGCTTATGTTAAAGTTACCAGGTGATTTCATGTTGCTATTGACACCATGATCCATGTCCTGGTTTTCCTTTTGAAAATGACTGTCCTTAGGTGTGTTAATCGTATTGGGTCAGTTGAACTGCACAAAGACTACCACTCCCAAAATACATTAAGTTCTTAAAGAAAAGCCTTTGCTGACAAATGACGTCCTTGATGACACAAAGCCAGAGGTGTTTTAAGGCATGGGCATAGTGGGCTCTGGCCCAGGGCCCCAGCCTTTCAGGAGGTGCTGCCAGAGTCAGCTCTGTTCTGCAGAGTCTTGCCCTAATGACCTTGCACATTTCTTAAACAGATTGTTTTAAATACTGTTTTCCTTTAATTTATTTTTAACCTATGTGATGTGTGAGAGGTCCAGTACAGACATATTGCAGAGAAATGCTGTGTTCATGTTTCATGCAACATCCTTAAAAAAAAGTTTCTTTTAGATCAAAACAAACAGGGCTTCGCATATGAGAAATGGGAGGTGTCACAGAGATTACTTGCAGTAATATTAGTGAGCTGCCTTGATGTTACAATATTTAAAATACATGTCACTATCCCTGAATATTAGATGTAAACACATTAGAGTTTGTATGAGTGTGCCTGCGCACTATCCGGGACCTATCCATAGAAGACATGAAAGAGCTGAAATTTGATCATAAATTAAAAAACTATTCAAACAGAAGCCCCCAAAATACGTTTGGCCCAGGGCCCCCAAAATCCTAAAGATGTCCGTGCATGAACCCATCCGGTAATCGTAGCCTTGGAGAGATCGCTTTTATGTACGATGGAGGACCTTTGCACGTTGTCCCAGACTGCAACGTCATAAAAACGAGCAAACCTGTATTTTTTTAGAATCTGATCGATTTTAGTACCATAAGGCAGTTTTCTTTTGCCATAAGTACGCGCCTGGCATTTCATTTTCTCCGAAGAACAAAATGTTCGCATTTCTATACACTCTGCTCCCCACTCTGACATAAAATGTACATGCTGTGCATTAAACAGCAGGAGTATAATTCAAGTGCCGTTCTGTTACACCTGGGCCTAAAGGGATAAACAATGCTAAAAGCAGCATATAACGAAAAATGCAGGCAGCAGCTACTTGCAGGGTTTCTAATTTACTGTGTTAATTAGATTTCAGGCGCTCTACATCCCCCAACATGCTTTACAGTGCCGTGAACCATTCCGGTTTGGCAAATGTATTTGTTCGCATGTGCATTATATAGGTCTCCAAAGGATACTGCATTCAGCTGCAGTTAGAAAACACAAACCCTTCACTTTACTCCGCGCAGCCTCTTTCCTTTGTGTTGATGCAAACAATTCTGAACGGGGTACAATATTTTAGCTTCCTTAGGCACGTTTTTCTATAAGCGTCCTCCAGCATGCAAACAGAGCGCATTTGTCAAGAATTAAAACAGGTACAGTTAAATAGCCTACTTATTCGAACCACTGAGTATGGAACAACCTTCGAAGGTTAGTGTTCTTCAGAGTCAGGAGGAGTAGCCCAGATGGCTGCCTTGCAGATTTCCCTGCGGCCACCGATGCCTCTGGGGGACCCCGCCTGACCTAAAAGAGGAGACTGAGACACTGCACCTTATAAGAGAGAGCTGTGCCACGAAGCATCCATTGAGATTTCTGAATGTACATATTTTCCTGAGTTTGATGAGAGCCTCTTGCTTAAAGAAGCTGAGAGCTCGTTTATGCTCATGCTGTGGAAGTTCACCTTAGCATGTTGCTATTATATAAACTTCTAAGGCCATTTTCAAACAAGTTGTCTGACTGTCGAGGGCCACAGTGTGGACATAGCTTCTCTGCCCCAACTATGATGATTGGGGTCATTTGTCACTGGTGTCCCGGGGTCCATCCCACTATGGCTCTGCACAGTGGGACAAGCACAATCCTTTCCACACTAGACTGTCGGGTAGAAAGGACAAGCAGCCACAGCTTCTCAAGGAGGCACTGTAGGGGAGTGGGAGCTCTGAGCTCAACAGCAGACCGACAGACACTCAACGCGGAGGTTCTATGTAGGACATTGATGGTTTCACACACTTAAGGCATTGCATTATCTTTCGTCAGATTGCTACTTCTGTTTGATTTATTTCGCTTTAGGGTTCTCCTTTGCAAATTGTTGTCATGTTTGTTAAGACTATTTTGTTTTCAGCGCACTGTATACTTTTTGCACAATTTTGTCACTTATTTTCATCTTCACTGCGCCATCACACGCACCACCTTTCCACTGAATGGTTTTTGTCACTTTATTGATGTGATTTATTTAATTATTACATTTAAGTAATTCCAATATAATTTGCTGTGATAGCAGGGTCCTCTGAATTGTATATCTCTGCCAATATGTCAAATTTCTTCTGAATGATTGCCTAGGGAACATATGTTGTATTTATGGCCTCCTCTAAGGCCAGGCACTTTCTCCCTCTCTCAGCAGGCAGGCAAGTTTCTGGAATTATTAACCTGATCCACAAGTCTTCCAGAAGAAAGTGCTGACTTCAGGTGATGCCCTTCCAGCTCTGAGAGACTGGGAGGCAGACACCAGTGCTGGTTGCACAGCAGCTCTTCAAGTACTCTGACAAGTCTTCACTGCCTTGGTCAAAAAGAACATGATACTGACACAATGTGACATGGTTTGTTTTCCACTTTTATACACATGTTCAAGATAGCAGATTGGAATCTAAGGTTTCAGAATTGGTTTGGACTGATATTTGAGAAGGTAGGACCACAGAAGGCTTCGCTGTTGGGCCTGCCGGTCTTTAACAGGAAGCAGTTCTTTCTATTTACATTTTAGGGTTCGCAGTGGTTTTGTTAGAGGTGGGTGTGAAGTAGTGTGACCTTCTGAATTATTATCAAGAAACGTCTCGATCGTTGCAGCATTGAAACTGTAAAAGCATTAAAAGTCTTTACCAAATCACAGACTATAGGCCCATACTATGGCTTCTGTCAAGTATGCTTTGGCAAGCGCATTTAGCATCATTAATAAAAATTTCTAAAATGTAGCCAGTGACGACCTGCACAACAGGAAGTAAGTAGTTATGGTCAAGGGATCATGATGCTAAACTGCTGGTTTGAATTGTTTTGATTCCCACTTTCTAAGTAGGATGACATTGACATTGAGACGCCAGTTCCATCTTTTCTAAATAGAGCTTGGTGTGTTTTGAATACAATTGTTAAATTAAAGCATGGAAGCTAACCAAGAACCGAGTAGGATGAAGTTCTACCCAACTGTAAGGAGGCCCCAAAGACAACAGGGCAGTTGAGGAAAGCAACCAAACCTCCTTCATGATAAAGCACTGAATAAACACAGGCATGCCTCGTAGTTGCTGCAGGTGGAAGACGTGTTCTTTGCCCCATTTACAAGGCACTCTCTGACTGGGAGTATACCAACATATCACGGGATATAGAATAGTAAGTAGGGAATCTAGAACGTACCAGAGGCCAGTAGATCATTCACCAACACAAGGAACTTTTCATCGGACACCTGAGCATCAGTCATCAGGAACACGGTGCCAACATTCTTCATGCCAGCTTTAATGTACTGGCTTGCCAGGTCTGTCTGAAGATTGGGAAAAAAACATTTCACATAAAAAAAAATATAGAATAAACACAGCCATTAATGTCACTGAAAGTATTCAACGAAAAAGGGGCTCCTAACGTGCCTACACAAGAACGGGATGAGCTTAGCTATAAACATCCTGCTTCTATACACAGACTAATCATGGACACTGGCCAGAATGCAAGCGTACCTTATTTTGGCAGACCAACATCCCAGGTGACACAGCCAAAATTCACACCCTTTTTGCCTAAAAAATATAATCAGCGCTGCTCAGGTAATTTAATTTTTGTAAATTTAAAAAGATATTTTACAAACCTCACCAAGGCTGATGCGCTAATACTGTTCCATGTCTGACGCTACACTTATATTTTATAATATCTGCTCAACTTCATATGCATTGCCAGATGAATAAAACAGCCCTTGTATCGGGCCTTCAAGTGTGGGTCCTTGGGTATTTCAACACTATGACCTGAACATTTGGTGAAACTTTTCACATTCCCAAAGCAGTCATCTAGGTCATCTTGATCTCAGCATAGAGCAAAACATCTTATGCATAGCAAATGTTCATACTGAGAATTTAGCGATGAATACTCCCTTCAAACTGAGGCACAGTGGGACATTCCGGAGATGTGAGTATGAATTCTGTAACTCCGTGAAGCTGACATGTTGTTGTTTAAAGCTCGGGAAGATCTAATCGCACTCAGGCTGATTGTTTAAGTGTTTTATTTCTTCTGGTCAAACTGCATTAGGGACGACATCAACATAGTAGTAATAACAGGAGCAACATCTTAGTACTCAGATCTAGATCACTGAGACATTTATCAAGTTGGCTTTGGATGAGGTTGACCATGGAATCCTTCAATCACAGCTGGGACCAACCTTTGAATTGAAGGACGTTGAGCCCTAATCGCACAAATTGTTCCATTCAAACCACAACCATCAGGGAAATCGGTTGTATGGCATTACAACGCGGGCTTTTACCCTGTGTGCCATTACAACGCTGTTTTTACAACGCAAGTTGTTACAACGACTTGCGCTGTAAGCGCTGGATAGTGGAATAGTTTAATTTTCTATTCCAACTCCAGCCCACGTTACAGTAGGGAAGGTGTTGGAATAGAAAATTAAACTATTCCCTATCCAACAGCGCCCTCCAGCGCAAGTCGTTGTAACGACTTGCGTTGTAAAAGCAGCGCGGGGTAATGCCCGCGTTGTTATGGCTGTTTACCGGGAAATCTCTGCCACATCCTTTATAAAACTACAAACATGGTTTGTCTCAAGGTTCCTTCGTCTCTCTAGTAGCCAAAGTTTATTATCACAACGTAAAGGGTATGAAACATAGCCTTTGTATTTTCTTTTCCATCTCACAGCTCGACTCACTGCAAATATCAGACGTCACTACTCAGCAGACATTCCTCAGAAGACTACTAAATGATTGATATGGAGGGGGATTTCACAGACATGACCTGTCTGTCAGGCCTGGCATCCTTGATGTGATTTCCCTTGACTTTTTGCCTTCTGAGCTCCTGTCTTACTGACTCGTTTTTGCTGGCTTTAGGATTCTGGGCACTCTACCACTGCTAACCAGTGCTAAAGTGAATATGCTCGGTACTCAAAATATGGTAACATTGTGTTATCCACAATTGGCATATTTAATTTACTTGTAAGTCTCTAGTAAAGTGCCCTACACCAGTGTTGCAGGCGCACTAGGGGTGAATGTTTGGCTTAGTTCAGCATTCCATCCATCAATTGTTCTTTGTGAATTTGTCACCCCAAGTGGGACAGGTATGCAAAGACGTGGTCCCGTGCTCTCTATGCCACTGGAGTCAAGCTAGCCTGTCTCATGAGGGGTGATTCCCAGAAACAGGTCCTGTGATGCTTGTTTCTGGTCCAGGGAGGACCAGATCTGGCAGTTTGCGCCAATTGGGAACAGGGTCAAGACTGATTTGCATATGGCTGGGTTTAAACTGGAATAGCATGGTGAGCAAAAAAACAATAGATTTAGGCCCAATCTCTGTACTGGGGGGAAATGTTTGACATTGTTCAGCAGTCCATTCATCAGTTGTTCGTTTTGCAGGCTCACTAGTAGCATTTAATTTATAGGCCCTGGGTATATGTGGTGCCACTTTACTGGGGACTTATAAGTGAATTAAATATCCCAATTAGGGATAAGCCAATGTTACCATGTTTTAAGGAGTGAGCACTGGTTAGCACTAGTAAAGTGTGAGGAGTCCTAGGGCAAAAATGAGATCAGCAAATAATGGAGGAGGAAAGCAAAATGTTTGAGAGAGGATTACGCTAAATCTGACAGATCTAACACTCACCTAGGTGCATTTTGGACTCACAGTGTTCTGACAGGCTATACTGTGTCCTTCCACTGTGGACTTGAGGGAACGTTTTCCCTTTGTACTTAGCCCTCCATGTGAGTGGATGTTTTTCTTTTCTCTCTCACATGCATTTTGTTGTGCTTCCTCCCCTCATGCTCTCCCTGTTTACTTCCTTCCAAGATGCTCCACGCCCCATTCCTCACCCTGCTCCCCACTTCACTATCCATTTTAAATATTATTTTTCAATGTTTTCTTTTTTTAGGCCCTGGCAACTGCAGAGTGCAACTGGGATGCTTGTTTCCTCACTTTTTAATTTACTGTTCGAATACAGCCGCCCACCATGTTAGAATGGGGTAATAAAAATGGGAGTTCCATGCATCAGAAGCATCTTGGAATGGGTTTTATTTAATAGAAAATTCATTGCAAGATTGCTAGCCATGCATCCACATTCATCACAACACATGTGCTTGTATGTGGTTTCTAATCAAAAGAGCATTGGCAAAGCCAGTAGCTTGGCCTTTTAGAGCTGTTATATTTAGCAACAATTCGAATTGAGCCCAGACTTTAAACTTATAAAATTAGTTCAGAACCAGCTCTGGGCCATCTCCACAGTCCAGAGAATTGCTAATTTTGCCCACGAAAATGCATTTTTATGTTTCTTTCATGCAAGCCCTGATGAAAGATGATGTTGAGAATCACAGTCTCCTAAGGGAAAGGGGAGCATGTGCGTTTCTTACTTTTGGGGCACCTCAGCTTTTAAAATGCAAATTTGTCTAAGCCATCTGTTTTCTTTTAGAAAGGTGTCTGTGTATTGTGACATAGTGCCACCTGTTAAGCTCTTTCCTTTTATGTAGTTGGTTTAAGCCTTACATTCCAGTAAATGAGTTGCTGATCCTTGCAGCCCACAGAACCACCCTCAGAATAAGTCTTAATTTCACTAAACACTACCAAACAGTGAGACAAAGATGTATTTTTAGTAGTCCAGTTCTACTTCAGTGCAGTTCTCTTGGCAAGGTACATCCTGAAACACTGGTAATATGTAGAAACGTACATGGTCACTTTCCCTCCTGCATCTCAATTTTAATGTTTCTAGTCAGAGGGTCCTTTTAATGGACACGGTTTGTGTTCTGCAAGATATTGTGAGATGTTTAACATGGCTGACTTATAGTTAGTATGAATTGCTTGGTATGTAAGTAGAGCAGCGTAATTTTTATCCAATCCTAAAATACTGTAAGAGTGCATCCTAATCATGTGTAGTCAGCACTCAAATATATTGTGTGCGATTAATGTTAGTAAGAAAAGATGGGGTATTGTATACTTAAAGTACGCCACACAAAAACTAATGAGACTTATATACCTTGGGCATAGAAATGTGACTAATAAAGGTCTTTGTAACATTTACATATTCATTTTTTGGGAGGTTAACGTTTAGATGTGTCTTATTATGAATCTGGTGAAATAAAGTATATGTGTAAACTAATGTTTAAGCATTTATACATGTAATAAGAAATTATGTTCATGTTGTTGTTTATGAAATGATCTTTTCATAACCTTTGCAATTTGTTTATGTATTAAGAAGTTGCATTTGCTATGTGTGTAGAAATGTGCATGTATTTGTAAACATGTGCACAATTAAGCGGACATACATTTTTGGGCCTCGAGAACTATTTCAGTATGAGCTCACGTTTAAAGTCTAACATGTAATTTGTATTTAGACTTCAATGTAGAGTGTATTTGCTTTAATTTTTGTTTAAACTGCGGGTGTGGACAAAGTGTTATTAGCTAGATAAGACGGGTTTTTATTTTACTTAGATAGCAAGGTATGAAAATATGGATCTATGCAAGGAGAAACACGGTAACGAGCAAGGAGGCATGTTCTCATGGAGGTGGAGAAGAGTAGCCAAGGATGAATGAAGTAGCAACTTATTGATGTGGGAAAGGTGGTGACAGTAACCAGTGTGTGCTGAAATTGTGGTACTGGAGACAAACATGTGACTTACCTTGGGTGCAACTATTGTATTTCGCTGTAACGTAGTGAGGTTAGGCAGCACGTCCTTGGTGAGACGCGATAGTCACAATAGCAAGGTAAGGCGCTGGGTCGCGACATGGAGACCTCAGAAGAACGATCCAATGTGGATGATTCAGCAGGCATCTGGAGGTCCAATTCAATTGGTAAACCTCCCCTGTTGAACACCCAGGTTGAGACCTCTGCTCACATCAGCACGCTTCAAAATGAATTGTGACCCAGTCTGGATGATGACCTAAAGTTATTAAGGGTCAAAATGCTGTTGACCGATCAGCGCATTGTTTGGCACCTTGATGGTTGCTTAAAAAGATTGTATTAAGTTGTTGGCAACCTGTTAAAAAAGGTTTTTTTTAACCATCTTTCTTTTGACATAATTTTTATGCGCTGGTTATTTTGCTGTTTCTTCACCCATCTTCATATGTCACTACGCCGATCACGTCTTGCACGAGCACGTATGTGCAAGACCTTTTTTTGGGTTACACGCACATGTATTGATAATAGTGCTGCCATAACTATTGTTCTGTATGAAATATACGAATAAAGACTGCTACAAATATTCTAATTACATCCGTGTCTGTCTCCCTGCTTCATTGCTTTTCCAATTCGCATTTTTTTTTTATAAAACTGCCTATTCAAATGTAACCTGTTGAGACATTGTTGATTGTTCTAAGAAACTCACTAGTAGCGTTTGATTTATTGGCACACTCAGTGCACTTTACTAAGGACCTAGCAGTAAATCAAATATGCCAAGCATCCATAACCAATCATAATCACAGTTTACACAGGACCATTAAACATAATCTGGGTCAGGTTTCCCAAGTAAGAAACATTTCTTTCAGATTGCTAAAGAAGTATTCTGATAGGCATTTCATATGGATTTCAATGTGCGGAGAGATGTCACTTATGACTACCAAATCAGTTATGTGCATAACAAGAAATGTGAAATAATATGTTCTTTGAGAATACTGAGTAGGACTGGTGTATCCATGGCTGACTTTGCCGGAGTGCAGTTGAATCAGTGTTGTACAACATACAAATGTCCCCAGATTAGGGAAATGAGGCTATCTAAAATCATGGACATATTTCTGGTCACAGTAAAGAGGAATAGAATTGACGTGCTTACTGTACTCTACACAGCAGCACTACTTTTCCACCAAAACGTACTTGATTATTGAAAAATGTCCGACAGTTTATACTCAAGGGGCCTCATTTATGAGCCCATGCATCACTTTTACGCCGCCGGTGCGTCACTTTTTGTGACGCACCAGCAGCGTAAATAATGTGCCTTGTTGCACCATATTTACAATGTGACGCATCTAGGTAGATGCGTCACTTTGTAAACCCCTGCGCCACATTATACCTGCGCCAGGTATAATGTATGCAAGGGGGGCGTATTGACGCAAGGAAGGGTCGTAGAAGTGACGCATTGAAATCTATGAGATTTCACTGCGTCACTTTTAGGACGCTGTTGCGTCAAAATCTTGTGCCTGCCTCACAGCAGGCGTAAGACTGACGCAGGCCCTTTCACATGGGGCTTGCCCCATGTGAAAGGGCGCATTGCTGGAGTTGCGTCACTTTTGTGACACACTCCAGCAATGCGTCACTTTTGCGATTACAGATACGTCAGAAATACTGACGTATCTGTAACTCCTTGCGACATGATGCGTCATACATTAAATATGACGCATCATTGGTGTCGCAAGGAATGCGCAGTGAAAAGTGACGCATCGCTGTTTTCACGCAGTGATGCGTCACTTTTCCTAAATGAGGCCCAAGGTGTGCTTAGATCTGCTCTGTTTAAAGAAAAAAAGATTTCGCATTTGCTCTGTCATGCTAGATACAAAAAACACAAATATAACATGGATCTGTGTATCACGCTGGACGTTCCATGGCAAATATTCGTTTTCACTGTGAGAAGGAAAAAAATGGCACTCTTTTCAATCTGACCATTTCCTGCATAATTTAAAAGGCCTTGTTTGAAATGCTCAGGGAAATGCATAACTGCTGTCCATGCGTCGCAAGCAGTGCTTTAAATGGGCAGACATTGTCCGGCACTGAGTTGCATCACTTCGCTATTTCCATTCAACGCACAGGTTGCAATGGTTGCAACGTTTTAAAGGGGAAGCCAGGGCTAGCAGACCTCACCCCTGGCGACCCTGCATGTTGTCGACCTTCACAGCACACTGCATGCAAACACAGCACCCAGGAAGCGCCTCCTCTACTGTGCTCCCTGACACTACAGTGGGCAGGGCCCACTGCTCAGCACACCCCATAGGTCTTGGGAATCCAGCTTGAACACGCCAGCCAGCAGCTGCTCCGTCCCCAGGATCCCAGAGGCGAGGGTGGCGCGCGTCAGCGTTGTACTGGCACAGAGCTCCCTCCATGACATCCCATTCCATGACGTTTGTCACAGTGAACCCTGAATCACACAAGGCTGGATTTCAATGCACGTCCCTTAAAATAACGAACTGCATTATTAATGGCAGCTTCTCAGTGGAGTACACGCTGGCATCGGCTGCCTTTTCCTAAATAATTTACATGTTTGTCAGATGATGTTTTCCTTATCGCGGGCACCGCCACATGAGGCCATTCAGGAGCTGCGCGCGGCGCTGATAAACTCGGCGCGAGCCAGCGGCGCAGCTGCAGCGTGGAAATGAAGCTAAGCGGCCGCCAGTGCTGCTCCGCGGATGCGCACAATTCGTACGGATTTATTGCGATTTATCCTCCATCTACTGAGAGGGACAATCACCGAACGCACTTCACACCAGCAGACGAAGCCCGAACTACGAGGAAATACTGCAGGTCTCTGAAGAGACGGGTTGGGGCAGAGTCTGTCTCGAGAACACAGGCTCTGGGCCAGCGCCAGTGGCCTTTCAGTGGCACTGACCGGGCGAAATACTTCCTCTGGCCATGGAGCGATGGATCTGAAGCACAGAGAGCTGCACAAGCGTTCAAGCAAGTGCGAAACCCAGAGGAAAGACGGGCCTGTCTCTGCTGCGCACCAAACGAGGAGGGACGAGTCATTCTTTTCTTCTTACCATGAGCATTATTAGGAGTATTGAATATTATTAAGAACAGTAACCATAATCCTAATGTTATAGCAATGCTAATGACTGTTGATATTATTAGTAATAACCACATTATTAATAAGAATGATAATATCAAGAGTATCATGATTTGATTGCTATTTGTATTACTACTTACAACACTAATAATTAACATTCTTTTGTGCGGCTACCAAAGATAATTTAAACAGCAGCCTTCTATGTGAAGCTTACCGTGACATATTCGGAGAATATGCATTACCGACAGCCAGTGCTTAATTTGAGACAGTGGTTTCTATTGCTCAGCACCAGCACTTAATCATCAACAACCGGCGCTTTTCATGAGCACCAGTTTATTGTAGGCCTGATGAGAATAAGTGATTTGCCCAGAATCACAGGATGTGAAGCTGTCGCCGAGACTCGAAACACGTTCCCCAGCTCCGAAGTCAGCAGCTCTGGCCATTACATCACATCCTCTCCCTACTTTCATGGTCGGTAGTTGATTCAATTTTAGACAGCGCTAACATGAGAAATGGACGGGTGCAGGCTGCCTCCTGACAAGAGCCCCGATACTTAATTTTCTTTTACAAATTTATCACTGCTGTAAGCCCTCTCTAACATGCACATTTTCTTGACCTCAAAGTATGAAAGGACCACTCAGTCCTGGAGGAATTCAATCCTGTGACCAGCAGGTTGCACACAGCTCCTTGAAGCATGTAGAAAACCTCGATTATCCTGCTTTCCTGTTCCTCAGTATGTGCAAATTCCTGCTGTTTCTAACCAACTGTGCCTGACCAAGGCCTAGCATTTCGATCTCACCTTTCAGATATTGAGCCTGATCACATAAAGTGACCAATGGAGGTGTTAATTTAAGAGATTACCAGCGCCACATTTGCGACCTGACTGGTGCTTTGAATAGATTAAGACTTCAAGCAGCACCTTAGACAGTAGTAAAGAGTTGTTCATTACTAGAACTTTAAAGAAATGTGGAGCTTTAGGCTGGGAATGAAGCAGCATTTAGTGACAATGTAACATAACAAATAAAAACACAAACAAAAACATAATGGTATAATATGACAAAACAGTCCAAAGAGAATACAACACAACACAACAATTATATTGCAAAACTTCAGCATAATAACTCATCAACACAAAAACACAACACGGACCACTACTACAAAAGGCAAAATAATCAAAATGCACAGATTCTAATCACAACAATCGCCAATACTGTTAACTTCACTTCCTTCTTAATTGTCACAACATATTGGAATTAAACCAAATATGGGTCCAAGATTCTCTAATCAATCTGAATAAATCAATATTTTTATTTCACTTAAAGTACATTTTTTAGGAAATTTACATCATTTCAACATTTTTTCAAATACCTACAATCAACAAACACTTTATACAATACAATAGAAAATAAAACTGTACATATTCCAAATCATTCATCATTCATGATCAGTCACTACATACCCCATTCACACATATGCTCTCACACCCTAGAACAGAATCTATTTACAATGGGAATTTAATGACACATATACACAGGACCATAGACAATATGTTTTTCTGCTGCTTCTTGTTTAAATACTATTAAAAAATTTGAGATCTTATGGCGTAAAAACTAGCGGTCTCCGCGTTTTGAACTCCTACTTGGTAGGGAGTTCTCATCAGGACCTCAAAGCTCTTACTGAAGAAGAGCCCTTTATAAATAAATGAACCCGTCGTGAATCAATCAAGCCCACGCGTTGTTGGGGCGTCTAAAGATTGAAAGTATGTGAGGAGACTTTTTATTGGTGTCTCCTCTCTCGGATTGTAGGCACCAGCTCCGAGTTGCCCCTTCCTCGGGTGGTTGTGAGCCGCGTCTCAGTCCGCAATGCATTTGTCATCCAATACGCCCTGAACGACGGGTTCATTTATTTATAAAGGGCTCTTCTTCAGTAAGAGCTTTGAGGTCCTGATGAGAACTCCCTACCAAGTAGGAGTTCGAAACGCGTAGCCTGCTAGTTTTTACGCCATAAGATCTAAAAATTTTCAATAGTATTTGTTAGAACTGGGGGTCTCTAGTTGGCAGAGGTAGGTACCACTGTCCAAATAGGGACCCTTGCTTCTAGTCAGGGCAAGGAGATAACCCTCTGAGATAACCCCTGCTCACCCTCTAGGTAGCTTGGCACGAGCAGTCTAGGCTAACCAGAGGCAATGCGTATAGTATTTGTACCAACACTCACACTAACACAGTGAAAACACCACAAACTGACTAATTTAATGACACAGATACACAGGACCATAGACAATATGTGTTTCTGCTGCTTCTTGTTTAAATACTATTCAAAATTTTGAGATCTTATGGCGTAAAAACTAGCGGTCTCCGCGTTTTGAACTCCTACTTGGTAGGGAGTTCTCATCAGGACCTCAAAGCTCTTACTGAAGAAGAGCCCTTTATAAATAAATGAACCCGCCGTGAAAAAATCAAGCCCACGCGTTTTTGGGGCGTCTAAAGATTGAAAGTATGTGAGGAGACTTTTTATTGGTGTCTCCTCTCTTGGATTGTAGGCACCAGCTCCGAGTTGGACCTTCCTCGGGTGGTTGTGAGCCCCGTCTCAGTCCGCAATGCATTTGTCATCCAATACGTCCTGAACGACGGGTTCATTTATTTATAAAGGGCTCTTCTTCAGTAAGAGCTTTGAGGTCCTGATGAGAACTCCCTACCAAGTAGGAGTTCGAAACACGTAGACCGCTAGTTTTTACGCCATAAGATCTCAACATTTTGAATAGTATTTGTTAGAACTGGGGGTCTCTAGTTGGCAGAGGTAGGTACCACTGTCCAAATAGGGACCCTTGCTTCTAGTCAGGGTAAGGAGATAACCCTTGAGATAACCCCTGCTCACCCTCTAGGTAGCTTGGCACGAGCAGTCTAGGCTAACCAGAGGGAATTCTCTGCCTACCACTCTACATGCAGACCAGGCCTATTCAGGTGCTAGTGAGAGCTCCTCCCCCTACTCTAAATGCAGCCCAGGTCTATTCATTCCAGCCCTGACTCATTCAGGAAAGGCAGGACACACATCAAACCCCCTCCCGCCCCCCCCCAGTGGCTGTCTGAGAAAATGGACCTCCCCAGCCCCTGTCACTCCAAAACCAGACAGTCAATCTACAAACAGGCAGAGGCAAACAGAATGGTTAAACAAGAAAATACCTACTTTCTAAAAGTGGTATTTTCAAACACAAAATGTATAAATCACCCTCACTATAAGATGCATTTTAACATTCTGAGTTCAGGCATACTAAACTTTATTTTCCTACATTGTTCCCAGGGGCAGTTATGTTTATAAGATGTTATAAACAAACTCCTCATTCTGTCCTGTTGGAACAGGTAGCCCTGCAATAGTGAAAAAATAAATTGGCAGTAATTTACTATGAGGACATACCACACACATCAGGACCTGTCCTACCTTTCACATATGCTACACACTGCCCAGAAGGGTACCGTGGGGCTACCTTAGGGGGGACTAACATGTAAGCAAAGAGAAGGTTATGGCCTGGCAAGTGGGTGCACTTGCCAAGTCGACATGGCACTACAGTGGCAGGTGAGAGTTACTTTTTCAAAGCTACTCATGTGGATTGCACAATCAGTGCTGCAGGCCCACTGGTAGCATTTGATTTACCAGCCCTGGCACATTTAGTGAGCTTTACCAGGGACTGATCAGTAAGTCAAATATGTCAATCATGCATAGCCAATCATGTTCACAATTTACAGAGAGAGCATATGCACTTTAGCACTGATGAGCAGTGGTAAAGTGCTCAGAGTCCTACAACCAACACCAACAGGTCAGGAAAAAATAGGAGGAGGAAGCAAAATGTTTGGGGATAACCCTACAAAAAGGGCCAAGTCCAACACAGGGGTTAAAGGTATTTGCACCAAGTACTGCCTTAACTTACAACTAAGGACATGTAACAGCTCCAGGCAAAATGTTTTGTGACCTAACTCACTCTCTTTGCCTGTTGCAGCTCGGTGGAACAATCTAGAACAAGCCTTCTTGTGCAACAAAACAAAGGAAAACACTCAACTTCAGATCTGCTGCTCAACCAGACCCTAAAAAAATACATACGCTCCAAAATGAAAGCATGCTGCTGCCTACGATAGTTAATAATAATCCAAATATTCAAGTATTATTACCTGCTACAGCAGACATTACCTTCAGTAAATTTAACACTTGTGTTTATTGTTAAAACTGACAGCAAGCAAGCATATTGAGGCAATTCCCAATGGATAATGGGCAGCAACAAATGTGAAATAAAGCTTTCAGCACTGGTCCTGACTGCATCACTCTAGTAAAGTGGATTATTAGTAGGAGGGGGTATTCACCCTCAGCTAGTAAGCTAGTAATAATACCACAATCACTAATACGTCCAGTCAAGTCTAAGTAAATGAATCCTTGTTTAACCCTTGATAGCTTAGCAAACGAGCCATCAGGCTTAATTAGGAGACAGGTATGTGTAAAGCATTTAATACCACCAAAACAGTAAGTAAGTAAAAGATACAACACAATAAAAATCCAACACAAATTTATAAAACTAGAGAATCATTTTTACTTTAAAGCTACACCAGAACAACAAACATCCAATATAAAGAACCGGCGATATGAATTTTCAAAGATTAAATTAAATAATTTGCATTTTAGCACCAAAAAGCTTAAAGTGCCACTCGTGGCTATCTGGTCACACTGGACTGGGATAAAGTCAAAGTTTTAGGCCAAACACAATGGAGCGCAGGTCGGATAGGCTGAGTGCCAGGTCCCAGTCAAAAAGGTAACTTCGGACTTACAGCCTGATTCATGTACGGGCCGTTTTGCGTGGCCCTAATAGCGAATCATAGCGACTCGCTATTGAGGACACGCAAAACGGCATTCATGTAGGAATTGCTAAATAAATAGCGATTCCTACATGTTCTCTATTTGCGAGTAGAAATTTGCTACTCGCAAAAAAAGGAATAACTCCCCATTCATTCCTATGGGCCAAAAGGCCCATAGGAATGAATGGGGAGTATCCCTCATTTGCGAGTAGCAATTTGCTACTCGCAAATCAGATAGCGATTTTAAGGGTGCCAGGGGTGTCCAAAGGACACCCTGTAGCACCCCTAAAATGCACATTTGAACAGGTGTTGCGCACACACATGTCCAAAGGACATGTGTGTGTGCAACATGCAACTTAGAAAAATGCTTTTAAAAGCATTTTTCTGAGTTTTTGCTATTTACCGAGAGGTCTGACCTCTCGGTAAATAGCGGCCCAAAAGTGCAAAATCGCAATTTTTTATTGTGTCATGAATAGCATTTGAGGAATCTCTATTAGAGATTCCTTAAATGCCATTCCTCGCAAATATGCGAATTCTTAAATAGCGATTTTTGCATTTGGGATGATGAATACCAAATGCAAAAATCGCACTCGCAAAGGGCCAGATTCTCAGAATCTGGCCCTTTTGCGAGCGCTTTTAGCTACATGAATCAGGCTGTTAGTCTTTTCCTTGGAGCTTCTCTTTGGTCGATCGGCTTGTCAGCAGGTCCTCTGCTTTCTCAGATCCAAAGTTTGATTAGATGATGGTGGGATGCTGCAGCTGGCAAAAAGGCGGGCATCAAATCCTTGGCATCGACAGCAAGGAGGGTCTCAAAGTGGTCATCAATGTCTTCCCTTTTGACGTTGAGTTGAGATCCGCCTGGATATTTTTATCAGTTTGAACCAGCGAGGCCGATCTGTTCAGCGAATCAACATGGACGGCTTCACGCTTGGTGTTGAGCCAGTCTCCTCCTGGAACTTTTCTACAAAACTTTGTAGAAGGTTTCCAAATTTTTCTATTGTGTAGTTTCTTGGTTCCTTTGGGGAGTCCAGTAGCTCCAACCTAGTGTTTGGAGACTCTGGATTTCCTCTTGACCTCTAGGACTCAACTTCCCACAATATATATGCACAGTCCAGGAAAATTCCAGTTGCAACTGGTCATCTGGGGTGATCCTCTCTTTGGCTTCGCAGGTGACTTCTTCCAGCTCTGTTGTACTTGTGACTGATCAGGGAGTCCACTCCTTTGCTTTTAAGTCAGGCACAGTCCTTTCTTTGTGGAGCCTTGTGGGTGCAGCAGATGCAGCCTTTCTGAGTTCTAGACTTCCGGGGTGCAGTCCAAGGATCCAGCAGAACAGTCCTTCATCTTCTAAAGTTCTAAGCAGTGTTATGAAGAGTTTCTGTAGCTCTCCCATATCTATCCTCCAGACTGGGCTGGAAAGAGGAAGGGGTACACCACAGGCAATATGGTAAAGTTACCCCTCTCTGCTGTGACCACTTCCTGTGAAGGTGTGCATATTTTTTACCCAGAATGCATTGTTCTCCAAAAATCAATACAGAGAAAAGCTCTCCTTGGTGTGTGTGTGTGTGTCTGTGTAACCCAACCCAAAGGGTGGCTAACATCTGACTACACTTCCCCTGCCTCTCTCCTAATCTATTCAATTGACTGGGGTTCAGGGAAGTGGGACTGGCCTGAGTCCAATGACATATGTTCTCCTGCCTTTGAAGGCCAGCTTATGTCTGCGGCCCCTTCCCCCCAAATGGCTCTATTTTTCAGCACCAGACCTTCCCAATGCTTGCCTATGGGGCTAGCAGCACAACAATAGGGAAAATGACTTTGGCTGTTTTTCCTTACCAGGACACATAAAACATATTTTATATTCTCCATGCTTTTTATAACTATGCACCCTACCCTTGGGGCATCTAGGGCAGAACTAAGAAGTGACTTATAAGTAATAAAAAAGGTAGTTTTGGGCTTTGTAAGTACTTTTAACTTCAAAGTTGAATTTGGACATAGTTTTACTTTACAACAGTGGCGTCACTAGCGGGGTGCGGGGGGTGCGGACCGCACCGGGTGACACCAACACATGGGGTGACACCAATCCGCACTGCAGCCTCGCCTCTGCTCTCACCTTTACTGTCGCTCCCTGTGCAAGCTTGTTCCTCATGCTGTTCACACTCGCCAGTGTCTCGCAGGAGATCTGCAATGCTTGACTGCAATTTTCTTTGCTCACAAGGCAACTCTATAGCAGCCTAGCTCATCTGAGGGTGCATGATTTCCTATTTTTCCGTATCTTGCACAGTCTTCAGTTTTCCAGTGAACTAGTTCCAAATTTCAGCTTGCTCTTCAATACAGTGCCACCTGTTGCTCGCACTCTTGTTTATACAAATCCAGGGAAGACAGATAGAGTAAGAGAGAGAGGGAGGCAGGGGGAGCTAGAGGGAGTAAGACAGAGAGAGGGAGCTAGAGGTAGTAAGACAGCGAGAGAGGGAGACAGAGGGAGCTAGATGGAGCAAGACAGAGAGAGAGGGAGCTAGACAGAGAGAGGAAGCTAGAGGGAGGAAGACAGAGAGAGAGGGAGCTAGAGGGAGTAAGAGAGAGAGAGGGAGCTAGAGGGAGGAAGACAGAGAGAGAGGGAGCTAGAGGGAGTACGACAGAGAGAGAGGGAGCTAGAGGGAGTAATACAGAGAGAGGGAGCTAGAGGGAGTAAGACAGAGAGAGGGAGACAGAAGGAGCTAGAGGGAGCAAGAGAGAGGGAGCTTGAGGGAGCTAGACAAAGAGAGGGAGCTAGAGGGAGTAAGACAGAGAGAGAGGGAGCTAGAGAGAGTAAGGCAGAGAGAGAGGGAGACCGAGGGAGCTAGAGGGAGTAAGACAGAGAGAGAGGGAGCTAGAGGGAGTAAGACAGAGAGAGAGGGAGCTAGAGCGAGCAAGAGAGAGAGGGAGCTAGAGGGAGTAAGAGAGAGGGAGCTAGAGAGAGCAAGACAGAGAGAGGGAGCTAGAGGGACTAAGACGGAGAAAGAGGGAGCTAGAGGGAGCAAGACGGAGAGAGAGGGAGCTAGAGGGAGCAAGACAGAGAGGGAGCTAGAGGGAGTAAGAGAGAGGGAGCTTGAGGGAGCTAAAGGGAGTAAGACAGAGAGAGAAGGAGCTAGAGGGAGTAAGACAGAGAGAGAGGGGGCAAGAGGGAGTAAGACAGAGAGGGAGCTAGAGGGAGTAAGACAGGGAGAGACGGAGCTAGACAGAGAGAGGGAACTAGAGGGAGTAAGAGAGAGGGAGCTTGAGGGAGCTAGAGGGAGTAAGACAGAGAGAGAGGGAGCTGGAGGGAGTAAGACAGAGAGAGAGGGAGCTAGAGGGAGCAAGACAGAGTGAGAGGGAGCTAGAGCGAGTAAGACAGAGAGGGAGACAGAGGGAGCTGGAGGGAGTAAGACAGCGAGAGAGGGAGCTAGACAGAGAGAGGGAGCTAGAGGGATTAAGATAGAGAGAGAGGGAGCTAGAGGGAGCAAGACAGAGGGAGAGGGAGCTAGAGGGAGTAAGAGAGAGGGAGCTAGAGGGAGCTAGACAGAGAGACCAAGCTAGAGGGAGTAAGACGGAGAGAGAGGGAGCTAGAGGGACTATGACAGAGAGAGAGGGAGCTAGAGGGAGTAAGACAGAGAGAGGGAGACAGAGGGAGCTAGAGGGAGCAAGACAGAGAGAGGGAGCTAGAGGGAGTAAGAGAGAGAGAGAGAGAGTGAGCTAGAGGGTGCTAGACAGAGAGGGGGAGCTAGAGGGAGTAAGAGAGAGAGAGGGAGCTAGAGGGAGCAAGACAGAGTGAGAGGGAGCTAGAGCGAGTAAGACAGAGAGAGAGAGAGAGCTAGAGGGAGCAAGACAGAGAGAGAGGGGGCTAGAGGGAGTAAGAGCGAGAGAAGGAGCTAGAGGGAGTAAGAGAGAGGGGGCTAGAGGGAGTAAGACAGAGAGAGAGGAAGCTAGAGGGAGTAAGACAGAGAGAGGGAGCTAGAGGGAGCAGTACAGAGAGAGAGAGAGGGAGCTATAGGGAGTAAAACAGAGAGAGGGAGCTAGAGGGAGCAAGACAGAGAGAGAGGGAGCTAGAGGGAGTAAGAGAGAGAGAGGGAGCTGGAGGGATAAGCGAGAGAGCGGGAGCTAGAGGGAGTAAGAGAGAGAGAGCTGGAGCTAGAGGGAGTAAGACAGAGAGAGGGAGCTAGAGGGAGTAAGACAGAGAGAGAGGGAGCTAGAGGGAGTAAGACAGAGAGAGGGAGCTAGAGGGAGCAGTACAGAGAGAGAGTGAGGGAGCTATAGGGAGTAAAACAGAGAGAGGGAGCTAGAGGGAGCAAGACAGTGAGAGAGGGAGCTAGAGGGAGTAAGAGAGAGAGAGGGAGCTAGAGGGATAAGCGAGAGAGCGGGAGCTAGAGGGAGTAAGAGAGAGAGAGAGCGGGAGCTAGAGGGAGTAAGACAGAGAGAGGGAGCTAGAGGGAGTAAGACAGAGAGAGAGGGAGCTAGAGGGAGTAAGACAGAGAAAGAAGGAGCTAGAGGGATAAGAGAGAGCGGGAGCTAGAGGGAGTAAGAGAGAGAGAGCGGGAGCTAGAGGGAGTAAGACAGAGAGAGGGAGCTAGAGGGAGTAAGACAGAGAGAGGGAGCTAGAGGGAGTAAGAGAGAGAGAGCGGGAGCTAGAGGGAGTAAGACAGAGAGAGGGAGCTAGAGGGAGTAAGAGAGAGAGAGAGCAGGAGCTAGAGGGAGTAAGACAGAGAGAGGGAGCTAGAGGGAGTAAGACAGAGAGAGAGGGAGATATAGGGAGTAAGACAGAGAGAGGGGGAGCTAGAAGGAGTAAGAGAGGGAGCTAGAGGGAGCAAGACAGAGAGAGGAAGCTAGAGGGAGTAAGACAGAGGGAGAGGGAGCTAGAGTTATTAAGACAGAGAGATAGGGAGCTAGAGGGAGTAAGACAGAGAGAGGGAGCTAGAGGGGGTAAGACAGAGAGAGAGGGAGTAAGACAGAGAGAGGGAGCTAGAGGGGGTAAGACAGAGAGAGAGGGAGCTAGAGGGAGCTAGACAGAGAGAGGGAGACAGAGGGAGCTAGAGGGAGCAAGACAGAGAGATAGGGAGCCTGACAGAGAGAGGGAGCTAGAGGGAGTAAGACAGAGAGAGAGTGAGCTAGAGGGCGCTAGACAGAGAGAGAGGGAGCTAGAGGGAGTAAGACAGAGAGAGAGGGAGCTAGAGGGAGCTAGACAGAGAGAGGGAGCTAAAGGGAGTAAGACAGAGAGAGAGGGAGCTAGAGGGAGCTAGACAGAGAGAGGGAGCTAGAGGGAGTAAGACAGAGAGAGAGGGAGACAGAGGGAGCTAAAGGGAGCAAGACAGAGAGAGAGGGAGCTAGACAGAGAGGGAGCTAGAGGGAGTATGATAGAGAGAGAGGGAGCTAGAGGGAGGAAGACAGAGAGAGAGGGAGCTAGAGGGAGTAAGAGAGAGAGAGGGAGCTAGAGGGAGGAAGACAGAGTGAGAGGGAGCCAGGGGGAGTACGACAGAGAGAGAGGGAGACAGAGGGAGCTAGAGGGAGAAAGAGAGGGGGAGCTAGAGGGAGCTAGACAAAGAGAGGGATCTAGAGGGAGTAAGACAGAGAGAGAGGGAGCTAGAGAGAGTAAGACAGAGAGAGAGGGAGACAGAGGGAGCTAGAGGGAGTAAGATAGAGAGAGAGGGAGCAAGAGCGAGCAAGACAGAGAGAGAGGGAGCTAGAGGGAGTAAGAGAGAGAGAGGGAGCTAGAGGGAGCAAGACAGAGTGAGGGAGCTAGAGGGACTAAGACGGAGAGAGAGGGAGCTAGAGGGAGTAAGACAGAGAGAGAGGGAGCTAGACAGAGCAAGACAGAGAGAGAGGGAGTTAGAGGGAGCAAGACAGAGAGGGAGCTAGAGGGAGTAAGAGAGAGGGAGCTTGAGGGAGCTATAGGGAGTAAGACAGAGAGAGAGATGGAGCTAGGGGGAGTAAGACAGAGAGAGAGGGAGCTAGAGGGAGTAGGACAGAGAGAGAGAGGGAGCTAGAGGGAGTAAGACAGAGAGAGAGAGGGAGCTAGAGGGAGTAAGACAGAGAGAGAGGGAGCAAGAGGGAGTAAGACAGAGAGGGAGACAGAGGGAGCTGGAGGGAGTAAGACAGCGAGAGAGGGAGCTAGACAGAGAGAGGGAGCTAGAGGGATTAAGATAGAGAGAGAGGGAGCCAGAGGGAGCAAGACAGAGGGAGAGGGAGCTAGAGGGAGTAAGAGAGAGGGAGCTAGAGGGAGCTAGACAGAGAGACCAAGCTAGAGGGAGTAAGACGGAGAGAGAGGGAGCTAGAGGGAGTATGACAGAGAGAGAGGGAGCTAGAGGGAGTAAGACAGAGAGAGGGAGACCGAGGGAGCTAGAGGGAGCAAGACAGAGAGAGGGAGCTAGAGGGAGTAAGAGAGAGAGAGAGTGAGCTAGAGGGTGCTAGACAGAGAGGGGGAGCTAGAGGGAGTAAGAGAGAGAGAGGGAGCTAGAGGGAGCAAGACAGAGTGAGAGGGAGCTAGAGCGAGTAAGACAGAGAGAGAGAGAGAGCTAGAGGGAGCAAGACAGAGAGAGAGGGGGCTAGAGGGAGTAAGAGCAAGAGAAGGAGCTAGAGGGAGTAAGAGAGAGGGGGCTAGAGGGAGTAAGACAGAGAGAGAGGAAGCTAGAGGGAGTAAGACAGAGAGAGGGAGCTAGAGGGAGCAGTACAGAGAGAGAGAGAGGGAGCTATAGGGAGTAAAACAGAGAGAGGGAGCTAGAGGGAGCAAGACAGAGAGAGAGGGAGCTAGAGGGAGTAAGAGAGAGAGAGGGAGCTAGAGGGATAAGCGAGAGAGCGGGAGCTAGAGGGAGTAAGAGAGAGAGAGCGGGAGCTAGAGGGAGTAAGACAGAGAGGGGGAGCTAGAGGGAGTAAGACAGAGAGAGAGGGAGCTAGAGGGAGTAAGACAGAGAAAGAAGGAGCTAGAGGGATAAGAGAGAGCGGGAGCTAGAGGGAGTAAGAGAGAGAGAGCGGGAGCTAGAGGGAGTAAGACAGAGAGAGGGAGCTAGAGGGAGTAAGACAGAGAGAGGGAGCTAGAGGGAGTAAGAGAGAGAGAGCGGGAGCTAGAGGGAGTAAGACAGAGAGAGGGAGCTAGAGGGATTAAGAGAGAGAGAGCAGGAGCTAGAGGGAGTAAGACAGAGAGAGGGAGCTAGAGGGAGTAAGACAGAGAGAGAGAGGGAGATATAGGGAGTAAGACAGAGAGAGGGGGAGCTAGAAGGAGTAAGAGAGGGAGCTAGAGGGAGCAAGACAGAGAGAGAGAGGAAGCTAGAGGGAGTAAGACAGAGGGAGAGGGAGCTAGAGTTAGTAAGACAGAGAGGTAGGGAGCTAGAGGGAGTAAGACGGAGAGAGAGGGAACCAGAGGGAATCATAGGGAGCTAGAGGGAGTAAGACAGAGAGAGGGAGCTAGAGGTAGCTAGACAGAGAGAGGGAGCTAGAGGGAGTAAGACAGAGAGATAGGGACCTAGAGGGAGTAAGACAGAGAGAGAGGGAACCAGAGGGAGCTAGAGGGAGTAAGACAGAGAGAGAGGGAACCAGAGGGAGCTAGAGGGAGTAAGACAGAGAGAGGGAGCTAGAGGGAGCTAGACAGAGAGAGGGAGCTAGAGGGAGTAAGACAGAGAGAGAGGGAGCTAGAGGGAGTAAGAGAGAGAGAGGGAGCTAGAGGGATAAGAGAGAGAGCGGGAGCTAGAGGGAGTAAGAGAGAGAGAGCGGGAGCTAGAGGGAGTAAGAGAGAGAGAGAGTGGGAGCTAGAGGGAGTAAGACAGAGAGAGGGAGCTAGAGGGAGTTAGACAGAGAGAGAGGGAGCTAGAGGGAGTAAGACAGAGAGAGAGGGATCTAGAGGGATAAGAGAGAGAGCGGGAGCTAGAGGGAGTAAGAGAGAGAGCGGGAGCTAGAGGGAGTAAGACAGAGAGAGGGAGCTAGACGGAGTAAGACAGAGAGAGAGGGAGCTAGAGGGAGTAAGAGAGAGAGAGCGGGAGCTAGAGGGAGTAAGACAGAGAGAGGGAGCTAGAGGGAGTAAGAGAGAGAGAGCAGGAGCTAGAGGGAGTAAGACAGAGAGAGGGAGCTAGAGGGAGTAAGACAGAGAGAGAGGGAGCTAGAGGGAGTAAGACAGAGAGAGAGGGAGCTAGAAGGAGTAAGAGAGGGAGCTAGAGGGAGCAAGACAGAGAGAGGGAGCTAGAGGGAGTAAGACAGAGGGAGAGGGAGCTAGAGGGAGTAAGACAGAGAGATAGGGAGCTAGAGGAGTAAGACAGAGAGAGAGGGAAACAGAGGGAGCTAGAGGGAGTAAGACAGAGAGAGGGAGCTAGAGGGAGCTAGACAGAGAGAGGGAGCTAGAGGGAGTAAGACAGTGAGATAGGGAGCCAGAGGGAGTAAGACAGAGAGAGAGGGAACCAGAGGGAGCTAGAGGGAGTAACACAGAGAGAGAGGGACCCAGAGGGAGCTAGAGGGAGTAAGACAGAGAGAGGGAGCTAGAGGGAGTAAGACAGTACCTAGCGCCGTACATTTCCGACATAGGTGGTCCATGCGGTAAGTAGTGAGGGGGTGACACCATGAGTTACCCGCACCGGGTGACACCAACCCCAGTGACGCCACTGCTTTAGAACCAGCCTACAAGTCAGGCCTGGCTTCTAAAATGACACCAGATTCTACTGTAGTGCACACGTAAATGTAAATGTATTTGAGCTTGTAAAGCGCACTGCTACCCGTCCGTAGGTTTCCTGGCGCTGTATAACTCTGGGGAACCCGTCCTGGCTTTCCCTGTGGGATGGTCCCTGCTGGGAGTCCCCAAGGTGGAGCCAGGCATCCCCGGAATTGATGGGGCCGTTGTGGAGATTAGGCAAGCTAATGCCCAGAGTTGCCGAGTGGAACCCCTGATTAGAGTAAGCACCGAAGCGAGAATTATCGAGTCCGCTGACCCCAGTCCACGACCCTGCCGCGTCGGGAATTGAACCCTGGTCCCGGGCCGACTTCTGCTCCCGGGTCTGCCGCCTCTAACCAGTAAGTACATTAAATCCACTGGGGTCTCTAAACCTACATGCCCTACCATATACTAGGTTGTCTTTGCCAATTAGAATTATTCCAACTACCATATACATTTTGAGGACAGACCACTGGCCCTGTGCCTGGTTAGCAGAGCCCAGGGTACTTTCAGTCAATACTCATTGGAATCAGTCCCAAAATGGGGGTGATCAGGACAAACATGATGACTTTCCTATAATCAAAGATTTCCATATTGGCTTTAAATCCCTTCTCCACCCTTTTCTTTAACTCCAAAATGATTACGATAAATATAGCTGTTGGTAAACTTGCTTTCCTATTAGGGACAGCGAGAACATGTGTACTTAAATTAGCAATGATGCTATCGCTGAATAAATCTACTTATGTTGAGTTGGAGGACAATTTGACGCCTAATTTCTATCCCAGACATTTACTTAAAAGTATGCTTCGTAAAAGGCACCAGATAAAAGAAATCCACAAAGCTGCTGAAAGTCTGCACATGCACTGGCAGTCTGTGAAATCTCGACCTATCCTAATGACATATGGGTATACGAGGCAAGTAGGCTACTGTATTCGCACTTTTCTTAATACTGTTCGTATGTTAGTGAGCCTCTCGCTAACAAACCACCAATGTGGCACATTCCAAAGAATAAG
This sequence comes from Lissotriton helveticus, assembly GCF_964261635.1. Classification (NCBI taxonomy): domain Eukaryota; kingdom Metazoa; phylum Chordata; class Amphibia; order Caudata; family Salamandridae; genus Lissotriton; species Lissotriton helveticus. The sequence goes on from NC_136068.1 coordinate 1,409,222,771, forward strand.
CTGGTTTGTGCCTGAGCAATAGTGATGGATAGGATCAGGCAGTTTCATGAGCAATCAACCTTGTTGGGCTTTTAAATGCCTGTGTGGATGCTATCACAAAACTGAAGTCAATTGTCGCTCTTCCGAGGGGATTTTGTGGATAATTTGAGAGAGAAAGAGGACTCTATGGCATTTTGTGTAACTTCTATTCCAACCTCGTGAAAAGGAGAGTCAGATCAGACAAAATGACCAAGCAGAAGGTAGTGTGCATTTCTGTATGTATCTGAGAGAGCACAAGTTTGAAAAAAATGTATAAGTACGCCATATTTACAAGCACGTAGTTAGTTTAAACATGTTTTGCACACGAGTGTTTTATATCCAGGAGTGAAATATACAGAGTGTTTTATATTCAGTAGTGAAATGTATAGAATGTTAAGTGGAGTAACTATAATTATAACGGTGTGAGATTAATGTAGAAATGTTGGAATATATGTGAAAACCTCATGTTCTCATGTTAAAAGAATCATGTCCGAATTAAATGTAACTTTGAAAATCCAGTATTATGTGTAGGCCTTAGGGCAATTCACAGCAAACCTGAACGTGCTGCTAAATTAATGTGAGATAAGGTTGACATGGTTCTTCCAAATGTACTATTGAACATCAATGAGAAAGACAAAGCATTGTTAGATGCAGAAATAAAAAGGCTTCACACAGATGAGTCACAGGGAAATTACAAGTCAAATGCTTACGCTAAATTGCTTTATGAATATGTTGATGCCATGGAAGTGAAGGATTGTTACGTTACGTTTGTATGCAATTACCAGCTTCAGTGGAGGAGGGTATCAGATACCATCATCTCCCTTTGACATATGGAATAACGTGTAGTTTATTGTTGAGCATGTTTTATGGACGGGAAGGATTCGAGTATTATTTCTCGAATTTCGACTCGACATTGCCAGAGGTTCCGAATTTCAAGCATTTGAACAAATGGGACTACTACAAAAGCGAAGACAGATTACACAAATGGTTTATTCCATGGAAAACGTTAGATACTTCACATGCTCGAAGAAACAATCTGACTTGTCAAATATCAGAGGTTGAGAAAAAGTTTATAGCACAGGTAGATACTAGATACAGGAGGCAGAAGATTTTGAAAGCATCAGGACAATGGGAAACAGATTGGACCAAGGAGGAGAGGGCACATCAAAGAAAGGGTAGTATTGGTCCAATTGCTTTGGATAAGGATAAACGGGGAAAACTGTGTATACACAGGAGTTACTCATATTATGAAAACTTTTATGTAGGTCAAGTCCATTGTGAACATGCCTTTCAATTGGAGTATTACTCTAAGAACTTTTTGAAAGGGATGCAAGCAATACCAAATGTATATTTTGTATGTGGAAGAAATGCCTATGTGAAGTTACCAGATAATTGATACGGATCATGCTATCTGGCTGTTGTCTTCCCTAAAATATATCATGTTGAGAATTTAGACACGCCTAAGAAAGAAATATCAACTAGATGGAAACGAGGGCTGGGTGCAGCAGAAGTAGTTGGAGATGTACTAGGTGCTGCATTCCCTTTCTTAGGATTAATAATGAATGACATCAAAATTAGGAGGTTAGCTACAGTCGTAGATAGGCTATCTGCTAGTACTGCAAGATCATTGATGCTGATAGAAGGTGAGATGCAATCGATTAGGGCAATGGTTCTTCAGAACCGACTTGCTCTAGATGTTCTGTTAGCAAAAGAGGGAGGAGTCTGTAAGGCTTTGAAGGTCCAGGAATGCTGTACTTACATTCCAGACAATTCAAAACCTCTAGAGAAGTATATACAAAATATCACTGCCATACACTACGAAATTGAGGACCTAGCTGTCAGATCCCGCCTTCATCCTCACACGAGTCATGTCGGTCATTTTTCATGTACCACTCCGTTTTTGTCCATGTGGAGTTGGCGGCAGAGAGTGGCGCAACAGTGGTCAAATGGGATGTAAAGGCTTCCTGGTTGTGCCACCAGAATTCGTTGGTCAGCGTTTTAGTGTTCCGCTGACTGTCCGCCATTTCGTGCGCGAGAGCCCTCTGCTCTGCGCACTTCAACTGTCGTTTTGCATCGGAAGGTCGCGCTTCCTCAGCGCTTCCGTATTTTGAACTGTAATTGGTATTTTGGGGGCTTTGGTTCTAGTTTTCGGACTCATTTGAATATTAAGAGCCTCTCAGCACACGTGGCCATTCTTTCTTGTTAGTTAATTGGCCCGTGCGCAAGTCCCGTTTTTTGTCCGTTCTGAGGCTTCATTTTCTTTCCGCCTCAGTTCTCTGTTCAGCTGGTTTCCCTTCAGACTGTGTCTAGTACCAGCTATTCGTGCAGTCCGTTGGTGTTTGTTTCCTGGCAGCTACTCTGACGTCTGAAGAGTTCCTGGGCAAGAGATTCCTGACAGCTGTACAGAACACCGACTATGCAGTAGGATTGCTCCTTGTTTTGTTCCATCATTTGAGAACTCTCCTGTGTCATTAAGTCTGCATTAGCCTTTGTGTAATCAGCCTTATAGCATAGGGCTTACCTGAAATTTCTTAGAACTGCAGTAGAGATCCTTCTGGAACATTAAACAGTATTCTTCATAGCTTCCTGCATCTTCCAGTCATCATTCCAGTTGAGCGCAGTAAATGGGGTATTCATTGTATGCATATAATTAATACTGCTGTCTACCTCCATACCTTCATCCTACAACCTGCTATCAATGAACACTGAACTGAATGCATGAACTTTTCTAGGAAGCCTAATATATATAATATGAAGAATTAGAGAGCAGCAAATTCCACACTTGAGTAAGGTAAATTGAGCAGCTAGTGGATACAAGTAGTGTAGGAAGCCAATTTTTGTGGGAACTGTATTAATGATGTTCTTCATATTTTAGGTGCAGTTGGGCCATTGTAAGAAGAGTCCTTAGGCACCAGTGTGGCAGTCTCTCTTGTCTATCCACTTCCCCTTTCCCTTCCGTTCCTGGTCTTGGAGAAATCCGGGTCCAGGGAGGTGAGGGAATTTGGAATTACTCGACAGGGCTCCTCCCTCAAGTCATCAGCTTCCACGGAAAAGCCAAGAATTCAGGTACACTTTTGACAGATTGAAGTGCCACCAATTCTATTCCGTCTGAGCAAAATGGCTGAGGGATTAGATGTAAAAGCGTTAGCCTCTATTTTGGAAGGGTTGCAGAAACAACTTAGTGAGACTAGGGAAGAGGTTAGAAAATCTAATCAAGAGGCAAGTTTTCTTAGGCAAAGAATTGATCAGATGTCCTCAAGTCCTAGTCCTAATTTTGGGAGTTTAAGAGCCCCAGGGTTTGATCCTTCCCCGTCTACTTCATCGTCCCTTACCACTCAAGTAGTGCATGCCATGTCCCCCACCATTCCCTTGGCAGCCCCTGAGAGGTTTCAGGGGGACCCCAATAAGGCGCAGATCTTCATGACTCAGTGCTCTCTCCATTTCTTATGTAAGCCCATTTTGTTTAAGGAGGATCAATCCAAGGTGGCTTTCGTGCTCTCTTACCTGAGTGGAGACGCAGCTTCGTGGTCTATGCCATTGGTCTCCTCTAATGATCCTGTGCTGTACAAGTTTGAAGATTTTAAGAAAGAGTTCTTACGAATTTTCGACAGAAGAACAATCTCCCAGACTACTGATAATGAACTATTGGATTTGAAACAGGGCAATAGGGAACTGGTGGCATACCTTGCTCAATTCAATAAATTAATTGTGTAAACTAATTGGCCTCCTGAAAAAAGAGCAGCAATTTTTTACAGAGGCCTCAAGGATGAGTTGAAAGATGGGTTGTCGCAGATTCCCCAGAGACCCACGGATGTGTCAGAGCTCATCGATCTTGTGCTTCAAATTGATCAGCGTCAGTCAGAACGTCGTAGTGAAAAGAGAAAAGACTTCAAGCCAGTCCCTCCTAGATTTGATCGTGTTAGAGCGGAACCGGTTAAGAACTCTGAAGGGGTTGTTCCTGAAGAACCTATGCAAATTGGCACAGTTCGTGGTCCGCTGTCCAAGGAAGAAAGGGAGAAACGTCAAATGGGAAGGCTCTGTATGTATTGTGGACAGTCTGGTCATTTTGTCCGAGAATGTACCAAGAAACCAAAATCTAAGCAATGGGTAAAAGACAGGCTCCACCAGTAGACGGAGTTGCTCTGGTGGGAGCTCCTTTTGAGTCAACTCCCAAACCTCAATCATTAGCGAACACTCTCCAGTCGGCAGCTCCACATCTGATCTTGTCCTGCAAAATTCGCTTTGGGGAAAAAAGAGAAGAAGAGGTCGACATCATGTTGGATTCAGGTGCCACGGGAAATTTTTGCGATATCCAGTTTGCAAAAACCATGGGCATAAAATTTGAGAAGAAACCTAGGCCGGAGGCGGTTAGAGCAGTGGATGGTACCAACTTATCATCTGGTCCTATTGTCTTCGATACTGAAGCAATTTTGGTAGTAGGTCCCGGAGAACATCGAAGCAATATTAGTTTCAATTTAATTGACGCGCCTCAATTTCAGATGATTTTGGGATTGCCTTGGCTCACAGAACACAATCCACAGATCGATTGGTCTAGGCGTACTGTGGAAATGAATTCAACCTTCTGTCGTGAACATTGTTTCTGTGAGCAAATTGAAGGGGTGCAGACCACGTTGTCATCCTGTTTGGCAGATCAAGCACAAATGATTTGTGCGGTAGAGCTTCCTGAGATCCCCTCGGAATACCAGGATTTGGCAGAGGTGTTTAATGAACAAGAAGCCAGAAAATTACCACCTCATCGGGATTACGACTGTCGTATTGAGCTGGAGCCCGGAGCAACTTTGCCCTGCAGTCGTATTTATGCGTTGTCTGAGCCTGAGAATTTGCACTTGAAGGAATACATTGAGCAAAGTTTAGAGTGCGGATTTATACGACCCTCCCAGTCTCCAGTGTCTTCTCCTCTCTTCTTCATTCCCAAGAAGGATGGTTCTTTGAGAACCTGTATAGATTACAGAGCTTTAAATCTAGTGACAAAAAAGAATCGCTACCCGTTACCTCTCATTTCTGAACTTTTAGATCAGGTCAAGAGCGCTTGCATCTATACCAAATTGGACCTTCGAGGAGCGTATCATCTTGTTCGAATGGCAGAGGGAGAGGAATGGAAGACAGCCTTTCGAACGCGGTTGGGGTTGTTTGAATACCAAGTCATGCCCTTTGGGCTATGTAACGCCCCAGCTGCCTTCCAGCATTTTGTAAATGATGTGCTTCGAGAATTTTTGGATAGATTTGCTGTGGTCTACATCGATGATATCCTCATTTTTTCGAATAGTTTGGAGGAGCATGTCGGACATGTTAGAATGATTTTGGAGCGTTTATTGGAGCATCACCTGTTCGTGAAATTGGAGAAGTGTGTCTTTCATTCTTCTAAGGTGGAGTTTTTAGGATTTATTCTGTCTCCTAGAGGGGTTTATATGGATGACTCCAAACTCCAGGCAATCAAATCTTGGCCAGCTCCCAGATCTGTGAAAGAGATACAAAGTTTTTTGGGATTTGCCAACTTCTATCGGAGGTTCATCCAAAATTTTTCGGAAAGGGTGGGTCCCATTACCCGCCTTTTGAAGAAGGATGCACGATTTGTTTGGGGCCAAGATTCTGAAGATTCTTTCCAATTGCTAAAGGAAGCGTTTGTGTCTGCCCCTGTGTTACAACACCCGAATTTAAAAGAACCCTTTTACATTGAAGCAGATGCCTCTAATCTGGCCATTGGAGGAATCCTTTCCCAACGTCATAAACAGACGGGCCAGTTACATCCAGTGGCGTATCATTCGCGGAAATTATCTCCTGCGGAAATCAACTACTCCATTGCAGACAAGGAACTACTGGCCGTCAAGGATGCCTTCCAGGTTTGGAGGCATTATTTGCTTGGGGCAAGACATGTGATAACTGTTTTCACAGATCACCGCAATTTGCAATTTTTGAAATCAGCTCGAACCCTCACACCTCGTCAATTGCGATGGTCACTCTTCTTTGCAGATTATGACTTCGTTTTAACCTACAAGCCTGGATCTGCAAATGGAAAGGCAGACGCTTTATCCCGCCTCAGTTCGGAAGGACAGAGTGAAAAGGTTTCCGAAGGATATATCATCCCTCAAGAAAAAGTCATAGCAACTGTGGCTGAAGATGACCTGGGAAAATTAATCAAGGAAGAATTTCAAAAAGAGAAATTTCACAATTGGCTGGCTGAAGGAGAGGATCGTGAAATTCGAGAGGGAAAACCTTATATTCTGGGAAGGATGTTTGTGCCCAGTGAGGAACTTCAAGAAAAAGTCATTCGGCTTCTGCATGATCATCCACTTGCTGGACACAAGGGAGAAGCCAAAACTGTGGAATTGGTGAAGAGGACTTTTTACTGGCCTGGAATGGAAGCTCAGGTGAGACAGCACGTAGCCACTTGCGAGCAGTGTATCAAGGGGAAGAGTTCTAGACAGGCTCCTCAGGGTTTACTCATGCCCCTGCCATCAGCTCCGTCCCCGTGGCATACTATCCTCATGGACTTTATAGTGGATTTGCCCTCCAGTCAGGGATTTTCTGTAATTTGGGTGGTGGTTGACCAATTCTCTAAGATGAGTCATTTCATTTCCCTAAAGACCTTACCCACAGCCCCACAACTAGCCTCTTTATTCATTCAACACATTGTCCGGTTGCATGGGATTCCAAAGGTTGTCATTTCTGACCGGGGACCACAGTTTGTTTCTAGATTTTGGAGGTCCTTTTTGAGGGGGTTGGGGGTGGATTCTCGTCTGTCCACCAGTTTTCATCCAGAAACGGATGGACAGACGGAAAGAGTAAATCAGGATCTGGAGCAATATCTTCGTCTGTATTTGATGGATCAGGAAGGAGAGTGGCCTTCGTTATTAAGTACAGCGGAGTTTGCTTATAATAACTCAATTCATTCAGCAACAGGTTTCTCTCCATTTTTTCTAAACTCTGGTCGTCATCCCAATATGCTAGTTGGTCGGGAGGAAGTGGAGGTCCCAGCAGCAGCAGAGGTGATTCAGAATTTGCAGACAGCTTTCCAGTCTGCGTCTCGCAATCTATCCAAGGCAAAATCAGGATACAAGAAACAAGCAGATAAGAAACGAAGAGAGAGTCCAATTTTTAAAGCTGGGGACCTGGTTTGGATTTCAACTAAACACATGAGATTAGTGGGGAACCGAAAATTTCAACCTCGTTATGTAGGTCCATTCCCAGCAGAACGTATGATAAATCCAGTTAGCGTTAGAGTAGTGCTTCCAAAATCCATGAGAATCCATCCTACTTTCCATGTCTCTTTGGTCAAACCAAGTCCACCCGATTTGAGATGTGAGCCATCTCCATCTTCCGTTCAGGTGGAGTCGGATCAAGAGTTTGAGGTGAAAAGAATTCTGGACTCCAAATTGAAGAGGAATAGACTGTTCTACTTAGTGGATTGGAAGGGCTTCGGCCCTGAGGATCGTTCTTGGGAGCCCAGTTCTAATGTACACGCTCCCAGACTGGTAACTGAATTTCACAAGACTTACCCACAGAAGCCTAGAGAGGGGGTTTTAGTGGGGGGTACTGTCAGATCCCGCCTTCATCCTCACACGAGTCATGTCGGTCATTTTTCATGTACCACTCCGTTTTTGTCCATGTGGAGTTGGCGGCAGAGAGTGGCGCAACAGTGGTCAAATGGGATGTAAAGGCTTCCTGGTTGTGCCACCAGAATTCGTTGGTCAGCGTTTTAGTGTTCCGCTGACTGTCCGCCATTTCGTGCGCGAGAGCCCTCTGCTCTGCGCACTTCAACTGTCGTTTTGCATCGGAAGGTCGCGCTTCCTCAGCGCTTCCGTATTTTGAACTGTAATTGGTATTTTGGGGGCTTTGGTTCTAGTTTTCGGACTCATTTGAATATTAAGAGCCTCTCAGCACACGTGGCCATTCTTTCTTGTTAGTTAATTGGCCCGTGCGCAAGTCCCGTTTTTTGTCCGTTCTGAGGCTTCATTTTCTTTCCGCCTCAGTTCTCCGTTCAGCTGGTTTCCCTTCAGACTGTGTCTAGTACCAGCTATTCGTGCAGTCCGTTGGTGTTTGTTTCCTGGCAGCTACTCTGACGTCTGAAGAGTTCCTGGGCAAGAGATTCCTGACAGCTGTACAGAACACCGACTATGCAGTAGGATTGCTCCTTGTTTTGTTCCATCATTTGAGAACTCTCCTGTGTCATTAAGTCTGCATTAGCCTTTGTGTAATCAGCCTTATAGCATAGGGCTTACCTGAAATTTCTTAGAACTGCAGTAGAGATCCTTCTGGAACATTAAACAGTATTCTTCATAGCTTCCTGCATCTTCCAGTCATCATTCCAGTTGAGCGCAGTAAATGGGGTATTCATTGTATGCATATAATTAATACTGCTGTCTACCTCCATACCTTCATCCTACAACCTGCTATCAATGAACACTGAACTGAATGCATGAACTTTTCTAGGAAGCCTAATATATATAATATGAAGAATTAGAGAGCAGCAAATTCCACACTTGAGTAAGGTAAATTGAGCAGCTAGTGGATACAAGTAGTGTAGGAAGCCAATTTTTGTGGGAACTGTATTAATGATGTTCTTCATATTTTAGGTGCAGTTGGGCCATTGTAAGAAGAGTCCTTAGGCACCAGTGTGGCAGTCTCTCTTGTCTATCCACTTCCCCTTTCCCTTCCGTTCCTGGTCTTGGAGAAATCCGGGTCCAGGGAGGTGAGGGAATTTGGAATTACTCGACAGGGCTCCTCCCTCAAGTCATCAGCTTCCACGGAAAAGCCAAGAATTCAGGTACACTTTTGACACTAGCAAAGGTAAATGTGTGGGAAAAGGTAGGTCATGGAATGGATAAAGTTGGAAGTTGGTTTGCCAACTTAGGAAAGGGTATCGTTTGGTACATACTGAAACCCATCATCATAATAGTGATTTGTGTAATCACTTTGTGGGGATTGGTGCGTTTGTATCAATGTTATAGAGCAAATAGGTTGCAGAGAGCTATGAAGAAGCAGGAAGAAGAGTTGACAGCGATGCAGGACACTCAATACAAGAGTCTGAAAGCATTAGAGAGTATGAAAAGAAGTGGCACAGCCATGTCTTCACTTTGAAGGGTTCTACATTTTTTTGGTGTTTTGGTGATGATGACCCCTGAAGGTCATCAAAGGGGGGACTGAGAGAGCACAAGTTTGAAAAAAATGTATAAGTACGCCATATTTACAAGCACGTAGTTAGTTTAAACATGTTTTGCACACAAGTGTTTTATATCCAGGAGTGAAATATACAGAGTGTTTTATATTCAGTAGTGAAATGTATAGAATGTTAAGTGGAGTAACTATAATTATAACGGTGTGAGATTAATGTAGAAATGTTGGAATATATGTGAAAACCTCATGTTCTCATGTTAAAAGAATCATGTCCGAATTAAATGTAACTTTGAAAATCCAGTATTATGTGTAGGCCTTAGGGCAATTCACAGCAAACCTGAACGTGCTGCTAAATTAATGTGAGATAAGGTTGACATGGTTCTTCCAAATGTACTATTGAACTTAGGGTTAAAAGTATATGCTTTATAGATGTGTTATTTTAGAAACGTATGCTAGTTAAGAATGTTTGCTGTTTAAATCAAGTTAACGTTTTAAGAGTGCAGGGACCTGCTGCATGTAAATCAAGTAGGCCAGAGGAGATAATGTCATGTCGTGTAAATCGTCATGTGCTCGTTAGAGAAGAGGTCGCGAGGTGTCCAGCACAGAGCTTTGAGAGTGTTTTACGACTTAAGATATGGTTGAGTCTGGAATTTGAGGCCCACTGCAGGACGAGCTGTATGCAGGTGCGAGGGTCCTAATCAGCTCGAATGAAAGGGACTTTGTTCAGTGGCGCCTTGCGCAGGCCTGTAGGAGTTTCCAGGAATTTCAGGGGGTATCAGCGCATTGGAGAAGAAGCCTGGGAACCAAGGTCAACTTTAACGAGGGTCTTCAAGAGTACCATCATGGAGTTTGCCGCGCAAAGATGTACCACGTGAGGGGCGTCCCAAGGGGCGTTTCTATTGGAAATGTGATTTGGTATTAGGGAAAGAGACCCGGGAGGAGAGCAGAGCAGATGATTTTGGGAGCCTAAGGAAGCGGATGGGTAGGCAGATAGGCTGATCAGGAGAGACCCATTATCAGAGAAAAGACAAAGAGAAGTGCGTGATCTTCTTAGGAAGTCACCACGGCTGACACCTAGAGGGTTAAGATCTTGCTAAGTAGGGATGACACTTAATATAGTGTAGGGACAGACTAACCTTAATTTTCTTTTCTGTAATGACTTTGAGATTGCAACTTATATCTATTTTGACAACCCTTATGGTTTTTGAGCTTGTACTTATTATTTTGTTCTTCAGACTTAGATTATTCAAGAAGTTCATGTTTATAGTGATACCAATTTACCTTTTGAATCTCATTTTGAGAAGTTTGTATCTTCAGTTATCTTTGACTTTATATTAAATCTTTAAAACTTAAATTTGGTCAGTGGTCATTTAGAGTGGTGTAAGTTCTTAAATTGATTGACTTATTGCGAGATTACCTTTTACTCAACGACAGGTACCAACGATTCAGTCGACATAGTTTGGGATTTGGTAAGATAATTAGTAACCAGTAATCCCGCGTTAGCAGTTGGTAGCAGAGTGAGGATGGTTATCTTCTTGAGGAAGGTAATCTAGAGAGGTTAGTTTACCCCAAGGCCCGAGACGTCGAGAGACGAGCAGCGGAAGAATCGTGTGCCGAAAGGTGCAGACGGTGCGAGAAAAGCAGCAGTATCGGAGAGTGAGTATAAAAAGGGTCATGCGTGAACAGATTGCGGTGTTTTGTGTTGTATTTGTATTGTAATGTCTTGCGGAGTTGAATGCCTGTAGTGTGAATGAGAGAAGGTTGTGAGCGCGCGCAACCTGGTAAGCTGGTAACCTGGTAAACGGGTGAACTGGTGAAATCTTAAGTTCAGGCCAGAGCTTAAGTGGTTTTGGGTGTATCGAACATCCAGGGTAGTTGTCGACCATAGTACGGAGGTCACGAGGTACCATTGACCGCCGTGGATCCAAGATAGGGGGAGTGTAAGAGTGAGTGTATGAGTAACGGACGCTGGTCGAAAGTTACTGTGTGTGAGTAACCTATCGGAGAAGGCGATTGTCTGGAAGTAAACGGAAAGACATTTCGCCAAGTTAAGGTGACAACTACAGAAAGACTGTGGGCATACAGTCAAAGAAAGGTGATCGCTTGGACGGAAGTAATCATTTTTCAGAGTATGAATGGGACGCGTGCATGACCGAGGAGACGAGCTGAGAAAGGAGGGAAACTGCTGCGAAGGGGGACGGGTGACGTCGGCTAGAGCCGCGCTGTGATTGAGCGGTTGATGTGACGTTAGCTAGAGCCGCGCTCTGGTTGGGCGGCTGGAGTGACGTCGGAGAAAAGTCGCGTACGGATAGGCCAGTTAGTGAGAACGGCGCTGAGATTGGTGGAGTGTCATCAGGAAGTAAACAAACGCGGAGAAAAGAGAAATCATGAAGTGTTTTAAGTGTTTGAAAGGGATTTTTAAACGTAAACGAAGTGAACATTATTATGGGGAAGAGGCTCCGCCGGAGGGTACGCCAGCTCATTATATGGCAACGAATGTGGGGCTGCATACCATATTGTGGATTGGGGCTTGGAATAAGCTTACGGAAGGGAATGAGGAAATGCAGTTCCCGAGGTACGGGACGTTTAAATTAGAGGTGTTACATCGGCTAAAAGCAACCATGTCTTCATTGAAACCCTCGCCCAGACCAACACAGTTTGAGGCTCTTAATGCATGGATTAAGGCTGCACACGACCGAAATTTGAACAGGCGTCAACAAAGACTGACGCGATCGGTAAGGGCAGTGCGAGATTCCAAATGGGATGAGGAGGAAAAGCGTTGGAGAGTACAGACTATTGAGGTGGAGAAAATGTATCCGATGAGGGAGGTGTCAGGAGGAGGAAACCTCATGGAAGAAGACGAGGAAAGCGAGTCGGAGGATAATCTGATAAACAGATTATTAATGGATAGACCACCTCCGAGAGTGGGGTTAATAGAAGATAGAGGGCTCGCAAGGGAAGATGGAAATGACATAGAGGGATATACACCACTCCCTATATCGGAATGGACACCTATCAAAGGCGGAGAAACACCTCCAAACAACACTGTACAGAGTGTAGTGGGAAGGTTTGTGGTGCAGAAAACGCCAACCACAGAAAGGGTTGAGTCTGTGGGATTGCCAGACGCTCTTCAAGTGCCTGTTACCATAGGACCCATAGTTTCGATCTATAATTCTGAGAGAGATAGAGGGGAACAACAAAGGCAATTGGATAGGGAAAGGATTGAGATGGAAAGGAGGAATAATGTGACAAATGCATGGAAACAATTGCCAGGTTCGGTAACATGGAACACCCCATTAGACACAACTGTCGGTCCCAATTCAGAACAGGGAGGTCCGAGAGGACCAATGGATCTAAGGGGACCACGGCCAAGATCCTTTTCAGAGTTAAGAGCTGATTTGAGGGAATGGGACGGGTCCATAGTATCTCCAAGTAACAGGACAAGAACAGAACCAGAGTGGGAAAGCAGGGGTAACGGGACTGTATCTCATTGTGGGGCCAGCGAAAGCAGTCAGGGCCGGGAAGGCCAAAGTCAAGAGAATAGAGGGGATGCATGTCCTACAAATCAGAGAGAACAGCCGGAACAAAATACTAGGATTGTAGAATGTGAGGAAATGTCCCGTCTCTGGGGGAAAGGAGGAGATGAGGCGGTACGGGCTTTTCAGAATAGGTTTAGGTGCCTTCATCATACACTTGGGGAAGACGTTCAACATTGGAGAAAGGAGAACAGCGATAGGTCCCGCCACGCCTCGAATAATCAGGAATCACAGGGAAGTAGGGAAGAAAGAGGGAGTAATGGAACATCTTACCCTGCATCCCGTGAAACTAGTCAGGATGGGGAGAGAGGGGCTATGAGGCATGAAGGAGTGTTTCACCACCCACCCCGAGAAGATGGAAAGGCATGGGACCTAGAGAGATGGGAACAGGGGAGGACTCCCTATAATTCACCAATACCTAAACGTAGATCTCGGAGCTGGGATGGGAGAGATGCGGATGGAGGAGCTAAATTGAGTGTCTTGAAAGCTGAAATTAAGGCAAAAAGGCTTGATGTTACCAGTTTAAAATCAGATGTTGATGAGATAATAGATGGAACATTGCCTTTGCAAAGGATAGAATTGTATGAACAGGATGAGTTATTGTTCATGGCAAAGGATATTACTAGGAAAGCTAGAGCGTTTCATGAGAAACTGACTGATTTGGCAGATAGATATGCCGTGGATTTGTCTAGGACAAGGGCATTACAGAGTAACCACAGATTACAGTACGCAGACCAAGATCTAGATGAGAAGAGAACTACTGGATTAAAAACACACATAAGAGAGCTGGTATCAGGGATAAGAGTGTGGAGGGAACTGGATAAATGGGAAGAAAGGTGGTCGAAAAAGGGCACAGTTAGGCGAAGTACAAATGTGATGACCCCTGAGGGAAGGGTAATGCAGATGGAGGCATTCCCTTTGCGAGAAATATCAAACGGAAATTATGTACATGTGCCCTGGAGTAGGGGAGATTTAGCTGCATTTACCAACTCATTTCCGAAGTTGCGGGACAATCCAGTAGAATGGTATAAACAGGTAGAGAGGTTTGTCAAAATCTCGAAAGTACTGTGGATAGATCTGAACACGTTGTTTGACATCGTGGTCCCATCTGATTTGTGGACCCCGTGCAAGACTAGTGTTGAATGGCCAAATACTGAACCAGTGAGGGATGCTCGGACTAATGGACCGTCCGAGATTGTCATGCATAAGTATGAAAGGGTAATAGCATGGCTGAAAGATAAGGTACCACCACAGGACATAGATTGGGTAAAAATAGACCAAACAAGGCAGGAACCCAAGGAGACAGTTCACGAGTTTTATGAAAGATTATTGAAAACATTCAAGCAATACAGTGGACTAGATGTAATGGATCCCAAAGATATAGGGCAGTTTGTGTCAAAGTTTGTCTTGGGGTTGAGACCTGATATTTGTTTGATGATACAGCAACATTTAATCTGTTGGCAGAACAAACCACTAGATGAGATTTTACGTTATGCGAGGTACTGTAGTGACGAGATAGATTCTAAAGCCAAGAATCTAAAGGAGAAATTGATGGTGGTGCAAATGCAGTCCGCTGGGAAGGGTGGCCAGCAGAAACAGGGGATGGGACGAAAGCCAAACGGTCAGAATAAGGACAATGAGGAAGGGCAGAGACCTAGGATAGACTTTGCCACTTTAAAGAAAACGACAAAGTGTCATCAGTGTCACCAGGTGGGGCATTGGCGACGCGAGTGTCCCTTTAACCCTGAAAATGGAGAGCTAGAAGTAGAAGAGCAGGTCCAAGAAGTCCCAGTGCAAAAGGTGACAGTTCCAGGAGGCAAGGTGGCCAAAGGGGGGACTTCGGCTCCACGGGCCCAATTCCCACAGCCACCGAAGATAGCAGCTGGGGGAAAGGTCTTTAAACAAATGCCTCTGTTTATCGAGGAAGAAAAGTGTTATTACATTGATCCATTGACAGGACAACGGGTGAGCAGTGAAGAGGATTGTACCCTCGGGGCAGTCCTAGAAGTGGATCAAAGAGGGCCATTTGTTGAGGCAGAAGTGGCAGGGTGTCCCACTACGTTCTTAGTGGACACTGGGGCTACTCGTTCGACTCTGAGATCAGCGGTGGTTCCAGACTTGCCAATGTCAGGGGAAACAATTCAGGTGGTAGGAGTCGCAAATAAAAGAATGACTAGTCCTTTGACAGAACCAGTGTCTGTGAAAATTGGAAACCACATGAACGAACATCAGTTTGTGGTTTGTGACTCAAGTCCGGTATGTCTGTTAGGAAGGGATTTGTTGTGCAAATTGAACTGCACCATATACTGCACCC
This sequence comes from Lissotriton helveticus, assembly GCF_964261635.1. Classification (NCBI taxonomy): domain Eukaryota; kingdom Metazoa; phylum Chordata; class Amphibia; order Caudata; family Salamandridae; genus Lissotriton; species Lissotriton helveticus. Next base: position 1,409,237,774 of record NC_136068.1, read on the forward strand.
CGCAAGGAGTGGAGGTACAGACTACCGACGATGATGCTACCTTTAAGATGGCCAATTCAAAATTCTGTGTAGAACTATATCCTACTCTGACTGTAGAAGATCTTCCCCAAGATTTAAGAGATGCAGTGGCGTCAGAGGTGTGGGATTTCACAGGAGAAGATATAGGATTGATTAAAGGGGTAGAACCGGTAAAAATTCTGGTAAAACCAAATGTTGAGTTTCCAAGAACGCCTCAATACAAATTGTCCCAGGAAACGATTGCGGGAAAAAAACCTGTGATCGAGTCAATGATACAACAGGGAATACTGAAAGAAATCGTGGGCAGTCCTTGTAACTCCCCGATTATGGGTTTGCAGAAACCTAGCGGGAAATTCAGGATAGTGCAGGATTTACGAAAAATTAACAACATAGTCGTTTCATGTTGTCCCGTGGTACCGAATCCATCAGTGATACTGTTTCAAATACCATGTCAAGCAGAATGGTTCACAGTGATAGATCTTTGTCAGGCTTTCTTTTCAATCCCATTGGATGAAGAGAGCAGGTATCTTTTTGCTTTTAAAATGGAAGATCGCGTTTTAACATGGTGTCGAATCCCACAAGGATTCACAGATAGCCCATCCATCTTTAATCAGTTGCTGAAAAAGAATCTTGAGAATCTAGTACTGCCACAGAATTCGGTTCTGGTACAGTACATAGATGACCTACTTGTTGCGTCAGAAACAGAGGAAGCTTGTAAAGCAGATTCAATTGCCTTACTGAATCATTTAGCTGAAAATGGACATAAGGTATCTCCGAGCAAGTTGCAGTATTGTCTGACAGAAGTACAGTATTTAGGGCACCGGTTAGAGAAAGGAAAACGTAAGGTGTCACCAGAGAGGATTGAGGCGATAATGAAAATGAATGCGCCTACAACACAGAGAGAAGTTAGAATGTTCCTAGGAATGGTGGGTTACTGCCGACAGTGGATAGTTAACTTTTCACTGAAAGCAAAGCCCTTACAGAAACTGACGCACAAGGAGGTGAGTGATCCGGTACCATGGGATGAAGAATGTCTAGTGGCGTTTTTACAGCTGAGAGACGATTTATGTCGTGCTCCGGCCCTGGGAATGCCCGATTACGAAAAGTCCTTTTCACTCTATTGCTGTGAGAGAGAGGGATGTGCTTTGTCAGTCTTGGCACAGACCCACGGAAATGCCCGTAGACCAGTTGCATATTTTTCGGCTACATTAGATCCAGTAGCCGCAGCGTTGCCCGGATGTCTCAAATCCGTTGCTGCAACGGGTGTCAGCATTGAAAGGAGCGAGAGTATTGTGATGGGACATCCAGTGGTGGTGTATGTACCACATTCAGTGGAATTGCTAATGACCAGGACGAAGACGCAGCATCTGACCAATAGTAGGCTCACGCGCTACGAGCAAGTTATCCTTGCTGCGGAGAACGTGACTCTCAGGAGATGCTTTGTCTTGAATCCTGCTACTTTGATGCCATTACCTACTGTAATAGAAGGCGAAGGATGTGAAGACCACGATTGCCTTGATGTGACTGAACTATGCACGAAACCCAGACCAGATATTGTGGATGAGCCATTGTCTGACCCCGATGAAATTTATTTTGTTGATGGCTCATGTTTACGAGACGATACTGGTCGGTTGAGAGCAGCTTATGCTGTTTGTACCATTACTGGAGTTGTGGAAGCCGCTTGCCTGGAAGGAGTACATTCCGCACAGGTAGCAGAAATTATTGCCCTAACTCGTGCCTGCATAGCAGGAAACGGAAAGAGAGTCACCATCTACACAGACAGCCAATATGGTTTCGGTGTGGTTCATGATTTCGGGCAGTTGTGGTCTCAGAGGGGTTACATGACCTCCTCTGGTTCGCCCATTCGAAATGGAGAATTTGTGCGGCTGTTGTTAGAAGCATTGCAAGGTCCAGTTGATATCGCAATAGTAAAATGTGTAGCTCATACTAAGAATACAGATTTTGTGTCACAAGGCAACAGATACGCTGATGAAGTCGCACGCTATTGTGCGGAACAAAATTATTCTTTCTCAAAGGTGGAAATAGAAGGTGCAGAAGAAAAGACTGAATTAAGTATGATGTTAGAAACTGTAGACACTTGGGAGGATTTAAGAATAATGCAGGAGAACGCACCTGAAACAGAGAAAAAGGCATGGGAAATAGCAGGTTGCGTGCGAAGTGAAATGGATTTTTGGGTTTCAGCAGATGGGAGAGCTGTGTTACCTGAAGAATTAGCTAATCCCATGGCAAGAGAAATACATGGTCCAGTACATCTAGGAAGGGATGCTATGATGAGAGTGTTTAGGCAAACTTGGTATTGCCCTAAATTTAGAATAGCAGCAGAATCAGTATGTAAACGATGTGTTACCTGCCAACAACTGAACGTAGGCAAACGAACACCAGTCACACTGAGTCACATTGGGAGGTCGGGGGGGCCTTTCAATAGAATGCAATTAGATTTCATCGAAATGCCAAGAGTCAATCGCCTTAGGTATGTGTTGGTGATTGTATGCGTATTTTCCAGATGGGTTGAAGCGTACCCTACACGTAGGTGCGATACACTCACAGTGGCAAAGTTGTTGCTCAGGGAGTTGATACCGCGCTTCGGGGTGCCTGCCTCTTTGGAATCGGACAGAGGAAAACATTTTAACAGCGAAATAGTGAAGATGTTGTGCTCCACACTGAATATCGACCAAAAGCTGCATTGTAGTTATCGACCAGAAGCTTCAGGAATTGTGGAACAAGTGAATGGTACTTTGAAGAATAGATTGGCTAAAGTAGTGGCATCCACATCTTTGAGTTGGCCAGATGCTCTTCCTTTAGTGCTCATGAGCATGCGCAGCACACCTGATAGGAGGACAGGTCTCTCTCCCCACGAGATCCTGATGGGGAGGGCCATGAGACTTCCTACAGTTCCAACTACTGCTCTATTGAATATTACAGATGATCTGATCTTGGATTATTGTAAAGGACTGTCTGACGCCATCCATTCTGTGTCCCTTCAGGTGCATGCGGCTGAAGTTCCAGCATCGAGGAACCTGTGTCATGATCTGAACCCAGGGGACTGGGTCTTAGTTAAAAAACACGTCCGGAAGAACTGCCTAGATGTTCGCTGGCGTGGGCCCTTTCAGGTAATCCTGATAACGAACACCGCGGTGAAGTGCGGGGGGCTGCCAAATTGGATCCATGCATCCCATACTCGAAGAGTTCCAGCACCTCTAGAAGGAACAGCTCCCATCCCAGACGAAAGCCCGGAAGTGGAAGAAGAGTTGCAAGAAGGGATTGAGGCAGCTGAGGGGGTGTCAGAAGAAGTTGGGAACGCAACGGATTCAGAAGAAGAGCGAAGGCAGGACGGCAGTGAGACAGAAGACGCAACTGAAGGAGAGAGCAGAAGTGAATACGACTCAGACTCAGATCCGTATCAGAGCGACCAAGAACCAAGTGAGAGGACAAGAAATAGGAGAATAAGGCTTGGAGCTGCCACTTGGCCAACAAGGAGAAGAAGGCTAAGTTTGAGGTCGGCCCAAGAAGAAACGCTTGCTCCTATATCCGAAGACTCAGATCCAGAAGAAGATATCCAGGATCAAGCCGAGGAGGGTCTTAGAAGATCAAGAAGGGTGCGAGTGCCTAGCAGAAGATACTCTACTCCCGACTGGACCTACCTTGTTGCAGATGTCTGGGAGACACAGAACAGGGAGGATCAGGGAAGTGGAACTGATCAGAACTGACCCGATCATCACAGTGCAAATAAGGTTTCTACTGCCAGGAGCGGAGACCGAAAGGTTGCTGACACTCAACATCGTTCATCCTGCTCTCCTGAGTGGAATAAGAAAATTGATTTTAGAGACAGTTGAGTTTCCAGTTTGCTGTTCACGATATCCAATATTGGAGGGAACTCTTCTTCGTTTGGAAATGCTTGAGCGAGTAGTAGAAATGCTAGGAGCGCTTATTGTTGTGGATTAATACCAAATTATGAATGTCTTCAAAGGGGCGCAGAACTGGAAAGGTGAAGAAAGTGATCCTGATTAGAACGGACCCCTTTGTAATTGTGGATGTAGAACTGATAGTACCAGGAGTAGAAATTGAAAAAACGCTAACTCTCAATTTCGTCCGTCCACTTGTCCTGAGCGAAATAAGGAGAATAATCTTAGAAAAAGTTGACTTTCCGTGTTGTGGTACGAACTGCCCAGAACCTGAGGGAATGATACTTCGGATGGACATTTATGAAGACGTAGTGTCACTCCTTGAGTCATACATAACTTCAGACGAAAATAAGACTGTTGAAAAGAAATTGTAAAAATTTTTGCAAGATAACCTAGCGCCGAGTGGAAGAAGAAAAATGGTAGGGGTTTCATTTTAGTGGATGGAGAAGGGCTAGGGTTGTCTATTTTCTACTGGACTTTGAACTGTTTTGTGGAAAAAAAAAAATTGTCAAGCTTCCAAGTGTTCAAAGAAAGACATTGCAAGAGAGAAAGACTTTGTTTGAAAAGAAGAGGAAGTGAATGCTGGAAGAAAGTCAAAAACTACACTGTTTGAGAACATGGAGGCTGGCAACCCGAACCGCAGGGCAAAATGTATAGCTGTTACACTTTTAGGAGTAGTGGTTTCTCTTATAATTTTAGTGGTAACTGTTTCATTCCTAGCGGGACACGAAGGGGATGAAACCGCAGTCAAGGAGGATAAGGGAGTATCAACACCGAAAACTACCATTATTAAAGAGAAGGGAAACATCAATGAGAAAGACAAAGCATTGTTAGATGCAGAAATAAAAAGGCTTCACACAGATGAGTCACAGGGAAATTACAAGTCAAATGCTTACGCTAAATTGCTTTATGAATATGTTGATGCCATGGAAGTGAAGGATTGTTACGTTTGTATGCAATTACCAGCTTCAGTGGAGGAGGGTATCAGATACCATCATCTCCCTTTGACATATGGAATAACGTGTAGTTTATTGTTGAGCATGTTTTATGGACGGGAAGGATTCGAGTATTATTTCTCGAATTTCGACTCGACATTGCCAGAGGTTCCGAATTTCAAGCATTTGAACAAATGGGACTACTACAAAAGCGAAGACAGATTACACAAATGGTTTATTCCATGGAAAACGTTAGATACTTCACATGCTCGAAGAAACAATCTGACTTGTCAAATATCAGAGGTTGAGGAAAAGTTTATTGCACAGGTAGATACTAGATACAGGAGGCAGAAGATTTTGAAAGCATCAGGACAATGGGAAACAGATTGGACCAAGGAGGAGAGGGCACATCAAAGAAAGGGTAGTATTGGTCCAATTGCTTTGGATAAGGATAAACGGGGAAAACTGTGTATACACAGGAGTTACTCATATTATGAAAACTTTTATGTAGGTCAAGTCCATTGTGAACATGCCTTTCAATTGGAGTATTACTCTAAGAACTTTTTGAAAGGGATGCAAGCAATACCAAATGTATATTTTGTATGTGGAAGAAATGCCTATGTGAAGTTACCAGATAATTGGTACGGATCATGCTATCTGGCTGTTGTCTTCCCTAAAATATATCATGTTGAGAATTTAGACACGCCTAAGAAAGAAATATCAACTAGATGGAAACGAGGGCTGGGTGCAGCAGAAGTAGTTGGAGATGTACTAGGTGCTGCATTCCCTTTCTTAGGATTAATAATGAATGACATCAAAATTAGGAGGTTAGCTACAGTCGTAGATAGGCTATCTGCTAGTACTGCAAGATCATTGATGCTGATAGAAGGTGAGATGCAATCGATTAGGGCAATGGTTCTTCAGAACCGACTTGCTCTAGATGTTCTGTTAGCAAAAGAGGGAGGAGTCTGTAAGGCTTTGAAGGTCCAGGAATGCTGTACTTACATTCCAGACAATTCAAAACCTCTAGAGAAGTATATACAAAATATCACTGCCATACACTACGAAATTGAGGACCTAGCAAAGGTAAATGTGTGGGAAAAGGTAGGTCATGGAATGGGTAAAGTTGGAAGTTGGTTTGCCAACTTAGGAAAGGGTATCGTTTGGTACATACTGAAACCCATCATCATAATAGTGATTTGTGTAATCACTTTGTGGGGATTGGTGCGTTTGTATCAATGTTATAGAGCAAATAGGTTGCAGAGAGCTATGAAGAAGCAGGAAGAAGAGTTGACAGCGATGCAGGACACTCAATACAAGAGTCTGAAAGCATTAGAGAGTATGAAAAGAAGTGGCACAGCCATGTCTTCACTTTGAAGGGTTCTACATTTTTTTGGTGTTTTGGTGATGATGACCCCTGAAGGTCATCAAAGGGGGGACTGAGAGAGCACAAGTTTGAAAAAAATGTATAAGTACGCCATATTTACAAGCACGTAGTTAGTTTAAACATGTTTTGCACACGAGTGTTTTATATCCAGGAGTGAAATATACAGAGTGTTTTATATTCAGTAGTGAAATGTATAGAATGTTAAGTGGAGTAACTATAATTATAACGGTGTGAGATTAATGTAGAAATGTTGGAATATATGTGAAAACCTCATGTTCTCATGTTAAAAGAATCATGTCCGAATTAAATGTAACTTTGAAAATCCAGTATTATGTGTAGGCCTTAGGGCAATTCACAGCAAACCTGAACGTGCTGCTAAATTAATGTGAGATAAGGTTGACATGGTTCTTCCAAATGTACTATTGAACTTAGGGTTAAAAGTATATGCTTTATAGATGTGTTATTTTAGAAACGTATGCTAGTTAAGAATGTTTGCTGTTTAAATCAAGTTAACGTTTTAAGAGTGCAGGGACCTGCTGCATGTAAATCAAGTAGGCCAGAGGAGATAATGTCATGTCGTGTAAATCGTCATGTGCTCGTTAGAGAAGAGGTCGCGAGGTGTCCAGCACAGAGCTTTGAGAGTGTTTTACGACTTAAGATATGGTGGAGTCTGGAATTTGAGGCCCACTGCAGGACGAGCTGTATGCAGGTGCGAGGGTCCTAATCAGCTCGAATGAAAGGGACTTTGTTCAGTGGCGCCTTGCGCAGGCCTGTAGGAGTTTCCAGGAATTTCAGGGGGTATCAGCGCATTGGAGAAGAAGCCTGGGAACCAAGGTCAACTTTAACGAGGGTCTTCAAGAGTACCATCATGGAGTTTGCCGCGCAAAGATGTACCACGTGAGGGGCGTCCCAAGGGGCGTTTCTATTGGAAATGTGATTTGGTATTAGGGAAAGAGACCCGGGAGGAGAGCAGAGCAGATGATTTTGGGAGCCTAAGGAAGCGGATGGGTAGGCAGATAGGCTGATCAGGAGAGACCCATTATCAGAGAAAAGACAAAGAGAAGTGCGTGATCTTCTTAGGAAGTCACCACGGCTGACACCTAGAGGGTTAAGATCTTGCTAAGTAGGGATGACACTTAATATAGTGTAGGGACAGACTAACCTTAATTTTCTTTTCTGTAATGACTTTGAGATTGCAACTTATATCTATTTTGACAACCCTTATGGTTTTTGAGCTTGTACTTATTATTTTGTTCTTCAGACTTAGATTATTCAAGAAGTTCATCTTTATAGTGATACCAATTTACCTTTTGAATCTCATTTTGAGAAGTTTGTATCTTCAGTTATCTTTGACTTTATATTAAATCTTTAAAACTTAAATTTGGTCAGTGGTCATTTAGAGTGGTGTAAGTTCTTAAATTGATTGACTTATTGCGAGATTACCTTTTACTCAACGACAGGTACCAACGATTCAGTCGACATAGTTTGGGATTTGGTAAGATAATTAGTAACCAGTAATCCCGCGTTAGCATATCTGCGGCCTAAAAGCTTTAGCAGATGTCAAATGAAAGCAGAAAAAAAATGCCGTGGGAACAGCGAATATGTTTTTCTTTTTTACAGACATCAATTGAGTTTTGACAGCTGGTTATCTTTCATCAAGATCAGTGAAACTCAACGTTGTGACAGGAGGAGTGACAGCACAGCACTTCCTCAGAATACAAGCAGACTATGTAAATGATTCCCGTTTACATTAAATGCATGGAGACTGATCTCATATAGCTGTGCGGAAAATCTGTCACCCACCTGAACTTCATGTACAAATGTTGGTCATCAATGACCCACCTAGCCACTTCACCAGGTAGAAAAATTCTGGATCATCACAGCTGCCTTGGAATGAGACCCGCCTGGGAACACATGTGTATCAAGATCAGCGCTAAGCATGTGTGATATCTTCACAAGCATAGCTACGAAAAAGGGAAACACGGGCGCCGTATTTGCCCACCATGGACACTGCTGAAATGTCCCTTACAAGAACGAGAAGTCATACTGTGCGGCGGCCCCTCAATACATCCAAAGTATGCACCTAACTCAGCAGAACATCATGTCCATTACCAATGAAGGCCACTGGCAAGTAGAAGAGTGGAAACTAGCAAACACCATTCATGAGAAAATCATTGGTCCCAAACATGACTATTCACTTAGTTTAAATTGACTTTCCAGATAATCATAAAAAACGTCTGTAAATTATGCATATCCAAAGTAGGAACATGTATGTTTCCTTCTGGAAACAATAATGATATTTTGTGGTAATCTAGCATTACCACTGGCTCTGAAGGTGAGGCAGAGAGCTGCCCCTCGCGCCGCTCTGTCGCGTCACTGAGGCATACCTTCAGATCGGGGATGCCGTAGCCTTTCCGCAGCGTAATCTGGAAGACTTCCAAGGAGCTGATGAATGCTGCCAGCCTCGTCAGGCTCTGCTTTCCGCTCCCACCTACGCCGACCAGCAGAGCGTTTCCTCGCGGGGATTCCAGGATGCGGTTGATACGGCAACTAAAAAGAAGTACAAAGAATTTCTCTTTAATAAGATTTTTACTGGTTCTCAGTGTTATCTATTATATGCATACACGGAAAAAAACACTTGGGGGAAATCGGTGATTATGCTTGTAAAAGCTTCGCTACGAGCAATAGGATTAAACATTTGGAAATGAAGTGAAAAAGCATTGACAATCGGGGAAATTAGAATATGAGTAGTAGAAACCAAGAGGGAGAAAGGGCCTTTCAGAATGCAAGCCATGCCCTCTTACAGCACAAGCTGCATCCGCAGCAGTCACTGCAGGGAGTGATTGGGTCTCTTTGTAATGTACATATGCCAGGTGGGGACCACCAGGAGACTCTAGGCAAAACAAGAGTTTACAAGTCTATCACCATTAAAACAATGGGCTGCACATGGATTTTGCACCCGTATCAGTCTCATTGTGACCTGGGGAAACAAGCAGGTCTCTCAATCGGGTCATAATTGGCAGACGTGTTATCTGTAAACACTGATGCCACCAGTGGCAGGAGAGCTGGAGGACCCTCCTACACAAAGGTCACACTAAGAGGGGCAGATGTACTCAAATATGGGGTCCTGCAGCAGCAGCGCAGAGCCATATCTACTAATCAAGGCCTACTCCTGTTCTCTTCCCTTGTATTGGTACAGAAACAGGCTGCCTAGCACAAAGTGGTGCACAGTGATATTTGTGCTGAAAAAGGAGCACCTTTCCAGCTCAAACAGTTTTGAGCTGGAAAGTAATTATCCTTTTAAGACTTAGGGCCATATGTATCATAGTTCCGTTTTGCGAATTCCTAAATAGCGATTTTTAAGGAATCGCTATTTAGAATTCGCAAAACGGTATGTATGTAAAAAATCGCTTCTTTTTAGCGATTCCTTAACATTCCTAATTTGCGATTAGCAAATTGCTAATCGCAAATTACCCATTCATTTCTATGGGCCAAGAGGCCCATAGGAATGAAGGGGAAATTTGCGATTAGCAATTTGCTAATCGCAAATTAGGAATATTTTCACGGGTGCAGGGGTGTCTCAAGAACACCCTGCTGCACCCCTGAAAATAACATGTGGGGGCATATGGCGCACATACATGCCCTAAAGGCATGTATGAGCGTCATATGGCACCTTTGGGTTTTTTTTAAATTGCTTTTTTGAAAGAATTCGCAACTTACCACCAACTAGAAGTTGGTGGTAATTTGCGAATCCTTAGGGGCATTTTTGAATTATTTTTTTCTTTGATACATTGCATTTAAGGAATCGCAAAATTTGCGATTCCTTAAGTGCAATCGCAAATAAGGAATAGCAAATTTTGCGATTCCTTATTTTGCAGCAAAAATGTTACATACATACCATTTAGCAAATTAGCATTCGCAAAGGCCGAAATTCTGCGAATTTCGGCCTTTGCTAATGCTAATTTGCTTGATACATATGGCCCCTAGTGCTAATTTGCATGACATGTGCGAAAACTTCATAAATCTAACCCTTAGTTTGCTTCTGAGACATCTGCTAAACAACTCCACATGCTGGACCTTTCAGGTTGTACCATACAATCACAGCATTCTCAGCCTTCATTCAAACACCCATCGTCTTGGTGGATTTGATACAACTCTTACAAACTGAAGGCCATGTGCTGAGGATGACAGGAAATAGCAAAATAAAAACAAAACAATAAAAATCTCCAAATGAATTTGGTTGCAGTCAATGTTTGAAATAGAAATCTAGAAGTGCATGTCCTCCCAATTCTAGAGAACCTTGTTTACTACAAAGAGAAGCCTGAACTCTCTTGTTAAAGGTATTTGAATCCCTGCAGAGAAGTACTGGCACTTTCCTTTTCAGATTAAAAAAGTGCAGGTATTCAGTGCTTGTGAGTACTAGCCCATCTAAATCATTCCTGCTATTGTATTCCAGAGTGGTGACACACTGTAAGAGAAGATGCATCATTACATATGTATGTATTATATATTTGGAATTTCGGTAGTGCAAGCCTAGCCAAAAGGCAGCGGAGCGATGTACATGGTCTAAGCCGAGCTTAAATCCAAGCTGGTTTGTGGGTGGCTAAGGTGAGTCTACAACTCTTTCCTAAATTGCGTTTGGGTGGTCCTGATGGATCAGGGGATGTTTTTCCAGATTCTGGGTGCATAGATAGAAAACACCTGCTTACTTGGTTTTACTTTTTTACGCTTCTTAGTCATAGCACTGATGCTGTCCTGGCTGGGGGTGTGCCGGGATCCATCACAGATGATGCACTTGTCTGCATGATGGTATGAAAGGGTAAAGGTACCTTCAAGGGATTTTGGGCAGAAAGTATGAAAGGGTAAAGGTACCTTCAAGGGATTTTGGGCAGAACGTATGAAAGGGTAAAGGTACCTTCAAGGGATTTTGGGCAGAAAGTATGAAAGGGTAAAGGTACCTTCAAGGGATTTTGAGCAGAAGTTTTAGTCATGATAGCTTTGTAAATGATGCCGCTAGATTTGAAGATGGTGCGAACGGCAAGGGAAGCCAATGGAATGCCATTTGAATAGGGGAAATATGATCATATTTCTTCAGGCCCTGTATGAGATGTGCTGCAGTGTGTACGATGCTCCTAAGGGATGCCATCATGGGCTCTGGGAAGCAAAAGAATAGGGAATTACCACCATTCAGATGCAAGAGTACAAAGGCTTGAACAGCAGTTCTGACAAGAGAGTTGGTACCAGGCCGTCTTTCTTTTCTTGGCAATGTGTTCCTTGAGGGTGAGGTTGGTATCCAGGATGAATCCAAGTGACTTGCACTTGGGTGAAATTTGGGTTTTGAAGCCATCAAGGTTCATGTAATTGAGCCAAGTTTGGTCTGTATCTTGTTCATTGTTCTTGGCAATAAGCTTCAAGTAGGCGCCGGATGTCCTGGTCTGGATGACCTGAAAGCAGTGTTTGAGGCATTGGGTGCCTGAAGCAGAGGAGTACTTCAAGTAGATTTGGGCAACATTGGCATTTTGGTGAATATTGATGCTTTTGTCTGCAAGTAGAGCACCAAGCAGCTCCACGTAACTGCTTAATATGACAGAAGTGATAGACATCTTCTGTGAACTGAAGGAGCCTATGTGAGCAAACTGGTGGAAAGGTAGGAGGAGACCAGTGAAGCACATTCAAGATTTCAAGGTGCTAATCAGGGTGAAATGGTCGACTGTTGAAAACAGGTGAGAGGTCCAATAATATCAAAAGGCAGGGGTCATCTTCATTTATGGTCACAAGGGCACTGTGTATGATGTGTAAGGTTGCGGTCTTATTGCTGCAGTGTGATTTAAAACCAGTCATGCAGGAAATGGTTAGCATTGATGGGATCTTGCAGTTGAACATAGAGTGCTTTTTCAATGATCTTGCTGATGAATAGTAGGTGAGGGGTGAGCTGGCAGCTGTCAAGATTATCAATCTCTAATGATGTTGTTTTTTTACTTACAGTCAAACTCATGCAGCACCCTGGAACTCTGGGAAAGGAATAGGATCCATTAAAAGTGGCTTTTTAACTTACTCACTACACCCATGACAAAATATTAGTCACAAAACATAGTGTCTTGAAAGACTGATTGGAGGTCATGAGAGAGTTTGCACATTTACTGCTGACCAACAAACATCTCCCAACCTCTGTGCAGCACCAAATATCTGGACTTCTATTCAGCAAGAGACCTCCAGCACTTCAGAACAGTGGCTACTGAGCTAGCTCTTGCACCTGCTGCAGACGTGCTTGTATCCAAGCAGTGCATGTGAGAGTGACTAGGTTCAAGGTCCCTCTGCAGTGGATTGCAGACCCTATGTGTGTCAACAGCTGAGACATACCTATCACAAACCCTCTATTGCCTCAAACTCGAGGGGTTTGACTATCGCTGTGACACAACAGAAACACAGATGAATAACTCAACATACAGACACGGCACAAAAACTGCACAGAATTGAAAACCAAAGCAAACTGGGCTTACGTACTGGCCAGCAAAAGTTGGAACAGCACATAGAGTATTAAAAAAAGGAAAAAGGGTGAAATGTGTTAGGCCCCAGGCCCTGAATAAATGCTCCGCTGATCCCCGATTTGAAAATGCTGTGACATAATTTACAGAGCTGAGCACAAGTTGGGACTGTTCCGGACCGATGACCACCGGAGCTAGACTGGCTGGCCGCTTTTAGAGAAGGATAGGCGCCATGATGCATCATCAAACCAGGTGTCCAAAGCCCAGCACAGCTGCGGACTTTAATAGTGTGGAAGCTGGCTTGAACATTTTTATCAATGCAGGATTTTGTTTCCAGACCAGCCTTCTTGTCAACTAGAGTGAGGACTCCTCCGTTTCAAGAAATGTGGATGTATGGAACAGGAACGCTTTCCTGGGAAGGGGGAGACACCCCCAGCCCTTGCTTGTGCAGTTTGGTGGCGTTTGGTGTGAGATGGCCACGGTGGTAGCATCCAGACGCATCGTCGTCACAGAGCAAGGCAGAATGCCATGACACACTCGTGGATTACCACAGAAAGAACTCTTATTTACATGCGCCTTAAATACATAAAGAAACACACATCTTACAAGAAAACGTGCAGCAGAAAATGTACCTGCGCCATGTGTTGCTCGACACTGTGATTACCTCCCAGAAAACTTAATGATAAATATAAAACACACAAACCTGGGTCTTGAAAAGAAATGATGCACACATGCCTGCGGCTCTTATCTGTCACTATTCAAGTCCATGAAACACATTCAGCCGAAACAAAATTGCATCGCATTTGCATTTTAATTAAAGCGGGGAAACAAAAGAAAAGCCCTCAATTCGGTTAGGACTTTGCCTAGTCGTCTGCTTTCATTTTTCTCCATTCGGTGTTCAGATTATTAATGGTGTTAAGAAAGGAAACGGACTCATTAATTTCAAGGCAATGAACCAAGAGATTGCGTCTGAAATTAGCAGGGCGCGTGGGGTTGGTTGAGAGCCATCAGCGTGTGTTTTACCGCCACAGATACTAATTCACTTATTCATCCACTACCTGTAACATCAGGGAAGAGGCGGGGGATGCTCTGCCTGGCTCTGTGCATCACCCTTTATAGGCTAGAGAAGGGCAAAGAAGAAACCCTCAAAATTAAAGATATAAATCAAAGTCCGTTGTATTCCAGGCCCTCCTGTGCATTAGACAACAGACCAATAGCTTTAAATTGCCCATCAGTGGGTTACACCAACTAATCAGAGCTGAAGTATTTTATAAAAAAAAATACAACAGAGCAAAGTTATCTAATTCAAATGAAAAAAAAAATTGCAATATAAAAACCCCTACCTTTATTTCTCACATAATTCATTCGAGGGACTGTGGGAAGGTTCTGCACAATAGACAATCTATTTATATGCACTTACCAGAAAAATTAAATTAAAACATAGAGACGTCTTTATGTTCAGTGCAATATATTTTATTTCGAAGGAAAAATATAATGGCTAAACTTTACCGCCTGAAATTTAGATGCTAAGCGAGTTAGAGCTGTAAAACCAATTCAGGCCATGCACCAGAACAGGGTAGAGCAATTATATACATAAAACTGAATAAATGACCTGAAACATATAGCCAGGCTGGTCTGATTAAATGAAGGAGTAAACTTTGGCATTGTAGAATGAACATTCATCTTATGTCGATGTCCTATAAAATCTGGCATGGACCGGCTTCCTTGGATGTTCAGCATATCCGAGCTAGATGTTCAGCTAGTTCAGATGAGTCTGGTGGTTCACTGGATTAAGCATCAATTGCAGGAATCTGTGAATGTCATCATGGTCCCGAGATGATCTGCTGGGGTTCAAACCCAACATTTTTTTTTCTTTTGAGGTCAATAAAGGAATGCCATTGCATTGTTTAAAAAAATCATTTTATTCAGAGATATGATGCTGATGTCACAGGGGGTGAATTTTACAGTATAAATACACATTTTGTTCATCCTTTGTACTGCATGCTATAGGCAGGAAGGCATAGCTGCTTTTTCACAGACATCCATTTCTAAGACCATCTTGGATCTGCATGTGAAATACTGATGCAGACTTCCATGGCACGTTAAATGGTATTTGTTGAGCACTCTAGAACTGCAGAGCAGTCCTTTGGCTCTAAATGGAAATACCTAGTGTATTCAATTTAAATTGAAAAACAAGAGTATGGAGCATATGTAATGAGCATCATGAATTAATGGAGACTTTTCTATGAGTAGGTGTTAGACCTTGCCCTTTTGACAGGTTTGTTCCAAACGTTTTGCCTTTTGCCTCCTATTATTCGCACCTTGTTTTTGTTGGCTATACAATTCTGTGCACTTTGCCACTGCTGACCAGTACTAAAGTGCATATGCTCTCTTTATAAATTGTGACAATGATTGGTTATCCACGATTGGCATATTTGATTTATTGGTAAGTCCCTAGTAAAGTGCACAGTGTGTGCCAGGGCCTGTAAATCAAATGCTACTAGTGGGCTTGCAGCACTGGTTATGCCACCCACATAACTAGCCCTGTAAATGTATCTCAGACCAACCACTGTAGTGTCGGCGCGCACAGTTGTGAACTGCCATAATGTCCTGGCAAGTGCAACCACTTGCCAGGACCAAACCTTGCCTTTCTTTACATGTAAGGCACCCCTAAGGTAGGCCCAAGGTACCCACATGGGCAGGGTGCAGTGTATGTGAAAGGTAGGACTTATACTAGTGTGTGTGACATGTCCTGACAGTGAAATACTGTGTAATTCCGTTTTGTACTGTTGAAAGGCTTTCTGTAGCATAGGCTTGTCATTGGAGTTGTACTGTAACATTTTTACATGTGTAACTTGCAATAGAGACAAGATAGGAACATTAAGTTTAGACTCTCCGAACTCAGGATTTATTAAGACACCTTTTGGTGAAGGTAGTTTTTAAATCCTGTGTTTGAAAATGCTACTTTTAGTAAGTGGGCATTTTCTTACTTTATCATTCTGTGTGCTTCTGGCTGTTTGTGTATTCAGCTTCTGGTGTGTGAGTGACAGGAGCTGAGATGTGAATTCACTCTAGACAGTCACTGAGGGGGGTTGAGGTGTGCCCTGCCTTGCCAGGGTGACTCACCACAGGGCTGAATAGACCTGGTCTGCATTTAGAGTGGTGGGAGGTAATGCTGCACCAGTGAATGCAGAACTGATTTGGACTGGGCTCAGAGACCGTTGCAGAAGGAGAACAAAGACATTTTGGGGTATTAAAACCCCAGAACTTTAGATTACTTCAAGGAACAAGAGGACCCTACCAAGATGTGGAGCTGAAGATCTGTAAGGAGGAGTACTGCCCCTTTGCTGTGTGCTCTGTGAGGTTGGCCTGCAGTTGCTGCCTCTGTCTGAGGTTGAGGAAAAGGACTCATTCTTTTGGCCCAGCTGTGGCATCCTGCTTGTGAAGGGAATCTCCAAGGGCCTGTGTGTGCTGGCCTTCTGTTGTGGAAGACACAGGGCCATCAAAGTCTTCCTGGTGGAAATGTCCATGTGTTGAGCTATACAACTATTTTTTACTTTGGACAGAGCTCTCTGTGTTGTGCTCTGCAACCATTAACTCCACAGAGCTTCAAGGGCTCTGTGTGCTTCACTCAGGCCAGTGTGCTGTATGTTTGGCCCTACCTGAGCCTAGTGCTTGGTTTGTGAGGGACAGAATGTGGAGAGCGCTTCCCTCCTTCAATCACCCTGACTGAAGAAGTGCTGCGTATGTGAGCACTCCAACATCTTCATATTGCCCGAAGGAGCGCAGTGGTTCGAAGTGACTTTTCCCCTTGTTTCCATGTGAAAGTGGAGGGGAAGGACCAGGCGCCGGTCACGGACAAGGACTTACTGGCACATTTCACATTCTTTGGTATATACACCAATGACATGGGAAGTTAATTGTCACCCATGAACTGCAGCACATATTGTGCCCTCCAGTAGGATGGCAAAGAAAGCAAGACTTCAGGCCTACAAGTGTAAATATAAATCTTTTGGCAGGAAAGAATCCTACATTTAAATACTAAATACATCATACCTAAATTTCCCATAAGGTAGGGTGCCTAATATTTAAAAGTGATATATGCAAGACTTTAGGTTGGCAAGTTCCTACAATGCGTAGCCTCCAAAACTATTTGTGCAGGGCTTTAGCAAATACTATGAGGAAAACTAAAGATAAAATACACCTATTTTAAAGAATAAGGTACTTACATGTGACACATTGCATCCTCAAACAGAACCAAATTCATCACAGCATTGACCTCATTGTGATTGTCCAGTGCTTCCACCAGAATTTTGTTCAACGACTCCCAGGTCTGAACTGGCATATACTTGGGTTCGCCCACTCCATTAGCGAAGTGGCAGTACATGTTCATCTGCTGACTCTGCTCCAGCATTTCATCGATATCCTAAAAGGAGGAAGAACATTTAGAGTGGTAAGAGTCATTTAGAACAAACTAATATCTCCTAAAAAAGATCAGGTGTTCTCAACAGTGGCAGGTTACAGGAAACAATCCTTGCACACATCAGGAAAACTAGGAACAAGAAAAAGAATATGTTATACATTCAATTAATTGATTACAACAGAATTGTAAGACCTGGCATTCTTGGTGTATTTCCCTGTATTTTTGCCTTTGCCTCCTGTGTTTTTACTGTGTATTAGACTTCGTTTTTGCTGGTCTATATGTGCTGGGCACTTTGCCACTGCTGTTCAGTTCCGAAGTACAAGTGTTCCCTCTGTAAATTGTTGTCATGGATTAGTGTTTCCATAATTGGCTTATTTGGTTTACTGTTAAATCCCTTGTACAGTGCACTCTGTATACCCAGGGCCTGTAAACCAAATACTGCTAATGAGCTTGCAGCACTGATTGTGTCACCCACTCAAGTAGCCTTGCAAAAGGGTCTCAGGCCTGCCATTCCACTGTGTGTGCAGTCTGGCACTGCTATGTCGGCCTGGCAAGTACACCCACTTGCCAGGCCCTAACCTTCCCATTTCTTACATGTGAGTCACCCATCAGGTAGTCCCAAGGTACCCCTGTGGGCGGGGTGCAATGTATATTAGAGTTAGCACATGTCTTGATGTGTGTGACATGTCCTGATAGTGAAATACTGCCAATTTCCTTTTTCACTATTGAAAGGCAATCTGTCCCATAGGATAGAATAGCAGTTCATTTATAACATCTTATAAATATAACTTCCCATTGGGACAAGATAGGAAGGTAGGGTTTAGTATGGCTGAACTCAGCATATAAAGATGCATATTTTAGTGAGGATGATTTTTACATTCTGTGTTTGAAAATACTACTTTTAGAAAGTAAGAATGTTCTTGCTTAGCGATCCTGTGGAGAAGTGGAGAAGTGTGGCTCACGGGTTAGAAGTGGAGAAGTGTGGCTCACGGGTTAGAGGAGGCAGACCTGGAAGCAGAGGTCAGCCCGGGACCAGGGTTCAATTCCCGGCTCGGCTGGGTCTTGAGTCCTAAAAAGTCCATGGACTCGACAATTCTCGCTCCTGTGCCTACTCGATTCACGGGTTCACACTCTGCGACTCTGGGCAATAGCTTGCTTAATCTCCACAATGGCCCCTCGTGGCGGGATGCCTGGCTTTCACCTTGCGGATACCCTGCCGGGGTTATCTCACAGGGGAATACCAGGACGGGTTCCCTAAGCAAGCGCTTAGAATCCGCTTGGTGATTTGCGCTATATAAATTCCTGTACATTTACATTTACATTTACTTCTGTGTGCCACTGCTAGTGTTGTGTATTGGCTGTCTGGCTTTGGAGTGACAGGGGCTGAGGATGGGCATTCTGTTCAGACAACCACTTGGGGGGGGGGGTGAAGTGTGTCATGCCTTTCGAGGGTGAGTCAGGGCTGGCCGAATATACCTGGACTGCATTCAGAGTAGGGGAAGGAGATTTCTTTCACACCTGAATTGGCCTGCCTGCCTTGGACAATATGGGGTCCACTTCCTGGCAGAAAGCTGCACCAGAATGGACACAGCTGGTTTGGGCTGGGCAAAGAACTTCTCTGCCACCAGAGAAAAAAGGAATTTGTGCTATAAAAAGTAGGGCCAGACCCCAGACTTTTAGATTATTTCTGGAATTCAAGAGGAACCTTTGCCAAGGAAAAGTGCTGGAGAAACTGAAGGAGAAGTACTGCCCCAATGCTGTGGGCTGTTAGGGGTTGCCCTGAAGTAGCTGTTTCTGCCAAGGAGGATAAAGACTTTGTTGTGGGCTGTGTCTCCTGCTTGAGGAAGGTCTCCAAAAGCTAGAATGAGAGCTTGCCTCCTGTTTTGAAGTCTCAGGGATACAAAGACTTCACCAAAAGCTCCCTTGAACTGCTTTGCTGGGAGTTCTGACCTGCCAAGAGGTGCCTGTGACTGTGTTGGACCTCTGCAGGTTGTTTCCAATGTTGGGAGCTGGAAAAGTAATGCAACAATGTTAAGCACAAATCCAAGAGATGTCCGCGTGGGGGAGGGGTGTTGAGGGAGTTAAGCTGTAATAAAAGGCACGTTCAAGTATCTGGTCGCGAAATGCGGTATTGATTTGTGCAAAAATACAGGAAGCTCTGTACACGATAATGTTGTAAAGCATGGTTAAGAAGCCTCATAATGGTTGAAACACACCCAATGTGTCTATGTATACTACTGCTGATGTACTCTTGTATTGCCATCTCTTGTGAAATGCCAATAATTATTTTTTTTTTAAACCATGGGAAGCGCAACACATCAGCACCTGTTTCCAATGAATTGCCGAAGAAGCCGACTCAGCGCCTGCCCGCAGCTGTAGAAATCACTGCATGCTGCATCAAGAGCACGATCTACGAAGTTCGAGATCACCGCACCGATTCCGACGCAGGCCCTGCTGTGCGGCCACAAGAACCAATGCATCGTGGGACCACGGCTGAAGAAACCAACATAGTGCTGTTGCCGAGAACCGTCGCATCCCCGATCCTCATGCATTGTACTGGGCACCGTGTCTACAACAACTCCGGGGCCGCAGTAAGAAGCCAATGCATCACCTCCTCGCACAGTAAGAAACTGAAGCATCACCTCCACTTCAGTAAGGAACGGAAGCATCACCTCCCCTGTGTGGTAGTAAGGAACTAAAGCATCACCTTCCCTGAAGAAAGGAATTGATGCAGCATCTTCCATGGGCATAAAGATCCGACGCATCACCTTCCCTGGGGCTGTTTTTGTTTGTGACTGTGACGCATGGAAGGTACTTTGTGTTGAATTTGTTGCAAATATAGTTTACTATCGACAGAACTGTTTCTACCTTTTAAAAGTAATATTTCGATGACTGTATTGTGGATTTATGTCATTTTGGTTTTGTTTGGTTTAGATAAGGATTACTTATTTTTCTAAACTGGTGTGGTACCCATTTGTAGTGTTTTCACTGTATTATTGTATGTGTGCACACATGCCTTACATACTGCCTCTGAGATAAGCCTGTCTGCTCATGCCAAGCTACCAAGTGGGTGAGCAGGGGTTATTTTAGAAGTGTATCCCCCTTAACCTGACTAGGAAGAAGGATCCCTTCTTGGACAAAGGTGCAAACAATTGCCAACTAGAGGCCCCCAATTCTAACAAGGATCAAAGTTTGAGCTGGTCCTGTTTGAATTGAAACTATCAACTATAAATTATCCAGAGGGGTCAGAAACAAACATGCAAATCATTGTCTATTTCCATTAAAAATGTTTAGAGCCAAAAACTGTTGTTACAAGTAAAGCAAAATATAGCATTTATTCTGAAGAAAAAAGTGCACTGTGGGTAATGGAAAACGTGATGTAGAAAGGAAAGAGACGGGATAATTTTAATGAATACAGTATTAAATACGGTAGAAGGCTTGGGAAATTGATATTTTGATTTGAACTATTTTTGTTATTTCGTACAACATAGAATTTTACTTTTCGTCAACTTTAGAATGTTTCGAAACCGTGGACAAGGATAGCGAGAGGACAGGGTGCCAGGTGGAAGATGGTGTGAAGATGAAAGTTGGGGGTGTTCAGCAAGAAAGCAGTTTAATGAAAAACAGAGATCATTTTAACGTGAGCAATGGATGGCGAATTGAGGCAGAAGCTTAGGCATTCGGTCTGTGTCCAGGTTGCAGTAATCTACCACTTTGCAACACTATAAACAATCACAGGGAGAAGGATACAGCTGGGTTTGAACTAAGTAGCACTGTAACTTTAAGCAGGCAGGACCTTACTTCCCCATGAGCCTGTGTAACTCAGTTGTTCCTAGAGTCACTTCTAAAGAAAGAGTTCTTGAAAATTGAATACATTTCCAAGATGATAATGGCTTGCTCTAAACACACAATCTAGAACGTGGGTGAAGAATGGATTAGCAAATGCTATTGACATGGGATTTACAGTAATAATGCTGCCAAGTCCACTAGGAGTCCAAGCCATTGCACCCGAAACTCCCATGTTAAAAAGTAGAATGGTGCGGATTGTATGACCACTTCCCAAGCCAATCTTCTTGTTTACAGAGAACAGTCTACGTGCCAGGGTAACCAACTACATTAGTTTAAATCTGTAGAGGTGTAGGACATGGACTATAACCCTGATCTGTTCTATAACAAAACACTCACTAAAGAAGTTCTGCTCTTTGGTTACATTTTCATTGATCTAATGGTTTGTGTAAAGGCAGCAAAAATGATAATGATAGACCTTTTTTTGCCTAGACTTAGGTTAATAAGTGCATATTTTTGGAGGGCCGCATCCATCTTTACTAATACATTGTCGTCATTATGTTGTGTGTAATGATATTGCATTCAAATTTAGATTTAGAATGGTGGGCCACTGAGAGATAAACATAAATTGTCTACAGTGCAGGCTGGGCCAGTGAGCAGAACACATTTAGGATTAGGGAAAAATAACTGCCTAAGGATCTTCATCAAACTGTGCTCAAGAAA
Source organism: Lissotriton helveticus (assembly GCF_964261635.1). Classification (NCBI taxonomy): domain Eukaryota; kingdom Metazoa; phylum Chordata; class Amphibia; order Caudata; family Salamandridae; genus Lissotriton; species Lissotriton helveticus. Next base: position 1,409,259,454 of record NC_136068.1, read on the forward strand.
GCTGTGCATGGGAATTGGAGTGGGATGGACAATGTATACGTTTTAAACCAATGAAGAAAAAATTATGGGGAGAGGAATTATGGTAGAGAGCTTTGGGCGCATGCCACTTGCCCCTGTCTTTTCGAAAAGATACTGCTGCTCCTTCGGTTATCAACTAGACATATCCAGTTAAGTCCATAGTGGTCATTCTGTTATATGTGTTACCTACTATATAGCTTGTGACTCTTTGTCCATCCTCCTAGAATTAAAGGAGAAAAGGCAGCTTCAACCATTTAGAAAATGTCAGAATTAGGGGTGTGTGAAATTTGCATTATTTTCTTTTGTGCAATTGCACGAAATTTAGGCAAAATTATGCAAAATGCTATTCCATGTATTAGCGCTTTAGCATAAAATGCATTCTCGCATCAATTTTTGATGAGAATATGGATTTAGTGCGAGCAAATTGTGCAAAAAAACAAAAGCACAGCGAACAGCATCCACTTGTGTTTTGTTGTTCACTTGCCCTCGTGGTAGATGTTTTACCGCAAATTACATAACTATGCACTGGTGTAATGGAGTAATTTTAGGAATTTCGCGTAACAAGCTTAAAGCGAAATTCAGGAAATTAAAAGCAAATTATGCCAGCATAATTAACATTTTGCCCAGGCCTAAATATTATGGTACAAATGGATGATTCGAAAAGCTGGAATGGGATATGGTGCCAGGAGAAGGTCAGCAGAAAACCAGGAGGTGAAAATTAAACCCATTATACAGGAAGCAGAGCTTGGAGCCAACAAAGATGACCACTCTTTGCTAACACTACAAGATGGTGCCGGATCAGGTCTGTGTGGTCTGACCCTAGAAGGCCGGATCCCTCCCACAGGAGCATCCGCGAAATTCCCCAAACAGACAGGCCAGCTGTATGGAATATCGCTTTCTCAACAGTGGCGTGGTAGACCACACACACCTCAGCAATGACAGCACCTAGCAGACGTCCCACTGAATCCACACCGGTGGGAGAGGAGAGAAGAGTCACCAGACTGTTGGGTGTGGAGGGCCAACTTCTGGATTCTGTTCTCCAAGGCTGTGGCCTGTCTCAAGCCATTCCAGGCACTGGACGCAGATCACCAGTCACAACCTGATATAGAGGCCCTACTCAAGGAGATTGCTGCCATATGCACAACACTGTCTGACAAGGACAAACAAATGTCAGAACTTACAGTAAGGTGAAATCACAGAGACAGGTGGTGCTCATATTTCAGCCCCGGTTGGATAAGGTGGATCAGAGACTGGACCAGATTGAATCTCAGTTTGATCGCACACCGGACTAGGGCAAGGGCATTGACTTCTTATAGCATAAGACCACTGACTTGAATGATGAGTCCAGTCAAGAAAAGTTTTGCATTTACAGAGGACGCTTAATGAGGGAATATGCTGTCCTTCCTGTGCACTATGCTGCACCAGATACTGGACCTACATTTTAATAATCTATTGGAATTCTAAAGGGTGCATTGTGTGCGATGACAGGCGGAATCCCAGATGTGTTTCCCAAGTCCATTCATTGTTTGCTCTCTTCGCCATCAGCACGTCGACTAATCCTGGAAGTGGCTAACCGCTTTCTGGACTCATTGCTTTAAGAAGATCAGAGGGTGACTTTCTCAACAGGCTATTCATCGAACACCTTTCTCAAACACAAAAGGTTCCTGGCACTCCTCCCAGCTCTGGGATATAAAGTATGGGTTAATGAATCCAGCCTACATGCTAATAACCATAGATTGCATGACAAGGGTCTTTTGCGACCCGCACAACTTAGAATTCTTCTTGGATTCACTCAATGAATCTAACATGGACAACAGGTGCTCTTCCAGACCATCAGGCTGTCCCACCATAGTGGCTGCGATGGTACAGGCCACCTTGCCATCATCATCAGCAGAAGCCTCATCAGTCGCCTGGGCTTTCATGCAGGGAATCGGATCAAGCAGGACTGCACCAAGTCATAGAGGCCATCCATAAGAAGAAGGATAGGAACAAATTGAGATCAGTGCTTAGCAGACATTGGAGGGTTACACAGTGGGGCCTGTTGATGGCCGAATATAATTGTTCCACCTGCAACTAGGCGGTATGCTCCCCTCTGTCTTTCTTCTTGTATTTAGCCGTCAGAGGGTGTGGGGGGACTTCTCCTTTCACTTGTGCATGCATGTATATGTTTCCCCACTGGTCTACAGACCCAATCATGTGCGTTTCCTACCTTCTTTCCCCGATGCGCTCCATGGCACATAGCCCTACCTCGCTGTCTTGCATTTACATAATTATGTCTATGATGAGTGAATGCCAGTCTACCTGGGCGCTCTGGTTCTTTCTTCGTGATACAGCTCTCTGTCCCTGAAGCTACTCTGAAGTCTTCCTAGCTCCTCGCTCGTCTCTCTCTGAGGGGGAAACAGCCATTACAACGCAACTTTCACAACGCACTACCATTACAACAAAACTTTTACAATGCAGGATCCATTACAACGCATGCCATTACAACGCAGATGCTATTACAACTCATGCCATTACAACGTAAGTATGGGTAAGTATTTAATTTAATTTTAACCCCTACACTATCCAACACTTACCCTACTATTACACCCCCTGGAGTTAGAATAGTAATTTTAACCCCTACACTATCCAACACTTACCCTACTATTACACCCCCTTGGAGTTAGAATAGTAATTTTAACCCCTACACTATCCAACATTTACACTACTATTACATTCCCATTAATTAAAATAAAAAACAAATACTTACCCATACTTACGCCGTAATGGCATGCGTTGTAATAGCATCTGCGTTGTAATGGCATGCGTTGTAATGGCATGCATTGTAATGGCATGCATTGTAATGGATCCTGCGTTGTAAAAGTTTCGTTGTAATGGTATGCGTTGTGAATGTATGCGTTGTAACGCCATACATTCCTCTGAGGCTGGCCCATTGCTTCTCCCTTGCTCAGCTACGCCTAGATAGCTATGCAGCCCCAACCCTGCCAAATCACCATTTCTGTTACTTGCCAATGGGTGGGGTGTGAACTAGTTATGAGTGGCGCAGGAGTTAGTTTGAAACCCAAACGATTTCCCCAGTTCTCTTTCCCCTTTGCTCCCTCTCACATCCTAGATTCTCCTCCTAGCCTCCCATAAAGAGGCAAAGTCGTTCCCTGAGACTCACCCGTTCCACTATCCCCTGGTGGTATCCCCTTTACTCTCACCCACTGATAGCAACACTACTTCCGATTTTATTTGGTGGTACCCTATCTCCCCCCCTCTCAGCCAACTCCACACATGACTGGCCATTGCCAATTGGATCTGGCCACTGTGCAGACCCCATATCGAACTTAGATCTTTTCAGCCTGGCAGACCCAGATTACATCAGCCGAGGTGGTAGGGCCTTTGGATCTGCCATGGGAATTTGCACTACACGCACCACAGATTATCTGGATATTCCAGTTACACTTTGGTGGGGGAAACCAATACAGCAATTGCTTAACAGTATTTTGCCACAGTGCGGGGTTTCTATTGTGTGGGCGGGGCCACGTCGGCCAACGGACGTGCGCATCACTACCAAGGTAGTGCTTGCGACGGCCGTTGGCCGACGGCAGCAATGACCGGGTTAATGACTTATTCTATTTTAAGCGTAACAAAATCCTACACTATTTACACACTAAACTTGAGGACATTGCAATCCTTCAAGAAAATAACCTTACACCAGAAGAATACCTAAAACTCAAACAGGATTGGGTGGGCACTGTCATAAGCTGCAGAGTGCTCAGGACTCCTGACATGCCATCTACCTCCCATAGTTCTTCCAAGAAATGAAGGGTGGGGATATTCATAAGACAAGAACTCTCCTGTCAGAACTTATGAATAGGCCTAGAGGGTATTTGCTAAATTATGGATTTGAGACCCAACCCTAGTGGTGGGATCGATATTCGCTCCCAACACTAACAAGACACACTTCCTAGCACATCTCTCCGGACTCATAACATCCTTTGGATGCACATAGCTCCTTAGGGGTGGGAACTGGAATCTGATGTCGGATCCAATTTTGGATCAGTCTGGCCACCTAGCAATACACAACCATAGAGGCCAGGCCCTGCTCCCGAACCTACAGATGGATCATGCACCTGGCGCCTATTCTATCTAGGGTCTACACTTTCCTTTCCTGCCCTCATGATACCCAATCTCGTATCGATTATTGCTTGCTTCAGGGTCGTCTACTGTCTGAGCTAACAAGTTGTGAAATATTAGGAATGGCAATCACTGACCACAGCCCGATCCAACCCACCCTTGACTTCGGCCTCACTTCAGCCCTTTCTCTAAGGTGGCAGATGATAGCTTTTGCATATAAACAGCCCAAGCAGAAAGAACACGTCCAACAATACTTTTGTTCCTTGTTAGTTGACAGTGAGGGCTCAGTATTTTCCCATAGGGCTTTGTGGGAAGCCCCGAAGGCCACTTTGAGAGGGGTCCTGATGAGGGACTCTGCAGTGGCGATATCACAGCCATTGAGGAATTGCTCTGTTTAGGGGCGATAGTCAGTGAGCTCTATTTGCTATAATACTTCTCCCTCTCTTGCGTTACTGAAAGAATTACAGATGGCCAAATTGTACTTCAATATCAGCTTTTCTGTAAAGCTACAATGGTGCAGGTATGACCATAGCAAAAAGGTGGGCTGGCTCTTGACTGCGCAGCTGCCCCAATGAGAATCCTAACGGGCCTTTTCATCTATTCGGAATGCCAATGGGAATATGCTGACTTATTTGTTTTGCTTCCTAATATTCACCTGCTTTACACATTAGAGTCCCAGGTTTCCACTGCACAAATTGATGACTTCCTACCTCATTACACCTTCCCTCCCTCACTGAGGAGGGCCAGACATATCTGGAGGGGCGTTCATGGAAGATGAAATGTCCATAGCCATTGCAGTGCCCTCTACTTATAAATTACGTGGAGAAGATGGCTTACCTGGGAAGTTTTATAAGACCGGTACAATACTTCTAGTTCCCCTATTGACAAGCGCCTTCAAAAAGGCAGTGAAGGCCGGATCCTTGGGAATCATATCTAACAAAGTCACCATCACGGTCCTCCCAAAGAGAATAAAGATCTGTGTGAGTGTGCTAGCTACTGGCCCGTTTTCTTCCTCAATGTTGGCCTTAAGGTACTCGCTAAGATTCTGGTGATTTGGAACCGGATATTAACTGTGGCAGCTATGTCTCCGATGCATTTCAGACTGGTAGGGATGCCTTCTCTCCCCACTGCTTCTCTAAATAGACTTAGAACTTTTGTCAATGGCATTACGTCTTTGCTACGTGGTCCAGGGTAACAGGGTGGGTTCAGAAGAGGTGAAGCAATTACTAAATGCGGACAATATCTTGCTCCTCCTGTCCCACCCTGATTCCTATATCCAGGCCGCAATGATGATCTTTAAAAAAGCTTTCCAATTATAGGGACATAAGATAATTTGGGCCAAATGTGAGGCACGTCCCCTAACCAGGGCATGTATAGGGCATGATGATATATGATGGATACCCAGAGGCCTTCGATATCTAAATACTAGCGTTAATGGAGGTCTAGTGCGTGTGGTGAAGACAATTTGCTATCATTAAGGGAATGCGCTAAGAAGGACTTTCTCAAATGGCAACATTTGAATCTGTCCCTATGGGGAAAGGTCCAGACTATCAAGATGACAGTTGTGTCTGGATATCATTATGATCTTAATATTATACCATTATGGGCTCCCCAGACACTAATTCAGGGAATAGAGGCAGATATGAGGTCCTACATTTTAGCGGTCGTAGGTCTCATCTGTGGACTAAATTCTTATTAGGCAGGAGCCATCTCCTAATCTGGGATGACTGCCTACTTTGAGTCCTGGGGGCTCGAAGCCGCCCTCCATTCTCAAGAGGTGCATCATTCTGTTGGTCATATGGCTGACCAGGCCAGCAAAGATGATGTTATGGTTTCTTTTCTTGTTTACCTTTTCTTGGTTTTTAATGTTCGGGAGATCTCTTACCTTGACATACATTGTTATTATTATTGGCACTGATGTTGATACTGATTTTGACTTTTATTGTGTTGACCCGATTGCTTTCCCTCATGCTTTTGTTGTTTTATTACAAACCTGATGATAAAGGAACCCCCTACTTGCTGGAATTGTTTGTACATGAGAAACATACACCTCCTTGTCACTGACTCCCCTTTTCCCCCCTACCAGGTTTCCCCCACCATCTTATCCCCATCCCCTCTTCCCGTTACCCTCCTTGACCTTTATTCTGCTATGAGCAAGGCTTTAGGTTGATAGATGGTCCATTCGATATTTGTCAGGACGCAGCGGCTGGAAATGAGTGTGTATCCCCAATGAAGAGTCAGGTTTACCTCATGCTCAGCTCATAATATGTGCACTTGTATCCTTCCCTGGAACCTGCATGTTCATACTATGATTGCTTATTTCTATCTTGTTGTTTTATTTTTGGTACTCTTAAACACAAAAAAAACATGTTGCAAAAAAAGAGAAAGAAAGAAAGAAAGAAAGAAAGAAAGAAAGAAAGGAAGGAACTGATTATACATGGCCCTACAAGTTCAACCTTCATGTAAATTAATTTTAGAAACATTTCAGGGACCTGGCAACGACAGCCATATTTGGGTTTTAATGCTATATGTAGACGAGAAGCATATCAACATTCATCTATCAAAAATAAAGCTGCATTACTTGCCATTTTTAGTATAAAACTTCCAGGAGGTCGTAGATTAATCCTTCCGTGGCCACCAGTATATTTAACAATTCCCAACACATTGATTCCTTTAGACCAAAAATATTTGAATGATGAGTGGAACATCAATTTAATGTATAACCCCAATGTCTTGCCTTTCATGGGTGTCAGTCTGCACTCAGAGAATTTTGTATTACTAGCCAGGTGACCAACCCAAGGGACATTTCAGGGGCTCATGGCCAGATTTGTCTGGGGTACTAAGATTTTATATGTCAACACTGGTAGAGATTCATGTTCTGGGTGTGTGTGAAGGCTTCACTTCAGAACATCTTTTTAGGCATGCTATTGTTTTAAACCTAAGTCTTTGAATTGCCTCATCCTTAAAAAAAAGAGCAAACATATTTAAATAAAATCATTTTTACACATACATCATAGAACTTTTTCACCATTTCCAGTTGAATTTTATCAAAGATATCGAAGTCTTTCTCTTCCACCATCTTGTCTCGATAAACACGGTTGGACTCATGTAGGTACAACTTCACAAGATCGTTAGGGGTCTTTAAACAGTCAGGAGTAGAAAAGAGAATACCCTGCAAGACATGAAGGCACGTTTAAGTAAAAGAATATCTATTATTTTGTTTCAAATTAAATTTTCAACCTTCCTGAGGAAAAGCAATGATGTTGCAATGTAAAATGTAGATTATAGCCAGTCCGATAGATACAGTCATACAATTCAAATTAGCAACAACATTGTACTTTGTCTTACAACTATTTTTTCAAATATATTCAATTGTATCAATATATACATATTTATTATGAACATAACCCCTTTAAAGAATCTCTTTTTTAAATAAGAAAATACCTGGAATCAAAACCCCATACTATTCTCTTCCCACAGTATCTCTTCTATGGCCTGCTTTTGGATTTTGGACTTGTTAGTGGACACCAACTGCAAGGAAGAGTTTCAAATGGAAAACTTTATGCCTTTTAACCGTCTGCAGGACTCCTGGCAAATCAATGCAATATACTGCGAGGCATCTATCAAACGGAGCTCCCAGAGCCGGCTTCACTTGAAAGGAAGTCTAAGCTGCATCCTTTGGGTTAGTGCTGTATTTTGTAATATGTACTTGTTTACTCGAAGAAATGATTGGGCCGATTACAGATGCCCTAATGAATGCTCTAATTTCACTGCAATTTATTTCAATGACTAAATTGCGGAACATGCTTGGCTTGAACTACAGGTGAAGGAGACGCCACTCCTGCCGTGAAGGATTTGATACGGTTTCATTAAAAGGTAATCTAAAATGACAGTCAGCTGAGTAGTATAATAATCAGCCCAGGGGACACTTCAGAAGTGACAGAGAACCAGGTAAAGATGCTAATATGTCAGGAAGCCGATTTTTCACCATTCTGAGGAACGCAGGCAAAAAAGCTAAACACGCTATGGTAGGTTGCTGTCACTTCGAAGAAATGAACATTTTGACGGCCACCTGTTTATCTTTTTAGAACACACTCTAAAAAATATTGTATATATATATATATATATGTGTATGTATATATATATATATATATATATATATATATATATATATATATATATATATATATATATATATATATATATATATATATATATATATATATATATATATATATATATATATATATTACCTACTGGCGGTCGCCAGTAGGTAGTTATAGTTAGGACCTAGTTTCCATAGGAAATCTGCAACATTCTATTGGGAATAACTTTGGCGCCGGTTGTTGAATCTCCGCGAATTTCTCAAAGAAGATGGCCCGCTCCTTCTCTGAAAGTCTTGGGAAGATTCGTCAAGCGGGGGCCGAGAAAAAAGGGGGGCCCCAAAACGTGTTTTCCCCATGTCAATTTCCATAGGACGATAGACACGGCTACAGCCCGAACGGCTGAACGGAATTACAAGAAATTTGGCAAAATGGTAGAGTCTGATTCGCAGATCGCCCTTTTGTTTAAATGGTGTGAATCCCTCCAGTAGTTGTTGAGAAAATCAAATGTGAAAAAGTTTATATATCTGGGCGGAGCCTAACCACACATCTCATTGTGAGATCTGATTGGCTGTCAGCACTTCATCCAAGAAGTGTTGGCAGCCATCTTGGGACCAATATACATGATAGCACCTCATTAAAAAGCATTGCAGTTAATAGAAGGTTTTAGGACTTTAGTTACATTATAAATCATTTGTTGATGGTACCATACTCATTTTAGGAATTGTGGTGTGTTCCAAGTTGATTTTACCATGTGAAAAAGCCTTCTGCTGGGATATCATGAATCATGTTTGAAAGAAAACTATTATCTCATGCTTTTCCCACGGTGGTTTGGAAGGGGATCTATAAGCTAAACTGAAAGCATATTTAATTCTGTAAATTCACATTATCTTTCTCAGTCATGTGAGAATGAAGTCTGGCATTCTCAGTAAAACATGTAACATCCAACAAGGACAGAGACTGTCAGTTGACTCCTTTGTGTTCTACTGCAGCTTCCCAGAGTGTTCTAAAGAACAACTAGAGCGCTAACAGTCTTACTTATGACAAAAGTATGGCACACCAGAAGCCATCTTGATTGGAATGAAGTGGTAAGTCTTAAAACATTTAATTTAAAAAGGAACAATATGAGGATATATTTTGCCATAGAAAGTATGATTAGTGCTGCAGAAAGAAAAATTAGGGCACATTTTGAGTGACTTCTCAAATCCTATTCTATTTCATAACAAAATTCTGACATGCAGTCTCTCAAGATGGCCACCAGAGACAAAAGAGCCCAAATGTAGCCCAAATATCACCCAGATGTAGCCCAAGTATAGCCCAATGACAGAATGTCCCAGAGTGTTCTAAAGAACAACTAGAGCGCTAACAGTCTTACTTATGACAAAAGTATGACAAAAGTATGGCACAAACGAAGCCATCTTGATTCGAATTAAGTGGTAACTCTTAAAACATTTAATTTAAAAAGGAACAATATGAGGATATATTTTGCCATAGAAAGTATGATTAGTGCTGCAGAAAGAAAAATTAGGGCACATTTTGAGTGACTTCTCAAATCCTATTCTATTTCATTAAAAAATTCTGACATGTAGTCTCCCAAGATGGCCACCAGAGACAAAAGAGCCCAAATGTAACCCAAATATCACCCAGATGTAGCCCAAGTATAGCCCAATGACAGAATGTCCCAGAGTGTTCTAAAGAACAACTAGAGCGCTAACAGTCTTACTTATGACAAAAGTATGGCACACCAGAAGCCATCTTGATTGGAATAAAGTGGTAAGTCTGAAAACATTTAATTTAAAAAGGAACAAAATGAGGGGGTTCATTTTGACATAGAAAGTATGATTAGTGCTTCAGAAAGAAAAATTAGGGCACATTTTGAATGACTTCTCAAATCCTCTTCTATTTCATTAAAAAATTCTGACATGCAGACTGAAACATGCAGTTTAACTATCAGCAGCAGACTTCCCTGGTGAGCAGTAGCTTTACTACAGTGATCTAATGAGCAACTAGAGTGCTAACATTCAGAATTTATGGCAAATGTGTGACACATCTGAATGCCTTATTGATGGAACCAAAGTAAACAAGCATTGAAAATGCAATAGATCTCGCCCTTGTTTAAGTTAAAGCCATTCTGTTTGTAATGAGGTGGCTTTTTAGCTTTGCTTTTATTAGTGTTTTTCAAACTTTCATGTAAATAACATGCACATGTATGCATATATGTATATGTATGCATGCATTTATATTTGTATTTATATAGATATGCAGATTATATATGTTTATATATGTATGTATATATATATATATATATATATACACACCCATATATTTAAAAGGCGTATGCATATATATATATATATATATATATATATATATATATATATATATATATATCACTTCGTTTCTTCTTACCACAACTCCTTATGGATGAAGTCACAGCACTGCAACAGGTTAGTTTGAAGATATATTTTATTTACACACCATGTGCAAATTAAAGTGCATCAAATAACGGTCTACGCGTTTCGGCTACTCCTAGCCTTCTACTGGACCATAGAGTCCTGTGGTCTAGACCCCATTTTTAAAGTGCTCAGTGCTAAGTACCCTTTTCCCTTTTCTTTGTCATCTAGACCGTCAACCCAGCACAGTTGATTGACAGCATATTTTTACAGCCATTTTGGTGGTTCAATCCTTGTAAAGTACTCTGTTCATAGTCAGATTTTGTCAAAAACAATTTCCCAATTACTATTTACAAGTTTATAGCTTTACAGTCATTCCGTTTTGGTCATTATAGAATTTTCCTTCCTGATCACCCGTGTGATTGCTCTTTATATATAGGATAGGTGTTATATATATATATTCTGTAAAGTACATTTTTGAGATAAGGTTTCTGAACATGGTCATGCTCAAGTGCTTTTGTACACCCCTCATCCTCCCCCAACAATTTAATTTATATATATACATATGTACACTAATTACACTATTTTACACTTTATATAGGACGGTTTTTATGAAATTGTGTACATATTAATCATTAATAATTGTTGGGATGGTGGTATTTTCAGAATGGGTGTTATTATTGACCCTCAGCTAACTATAACTCACGCCCCTGCAATGCACTGCTGATGATGTCACATATTACATCATTCATGACATGGACATGGTCAGTGACATCACTGATGACATCACTGATGACATCATCCATGTGAGAATCTGATGCATCTTCTCACACCTTAATATAACCTTTAATACACCGTCTCAAACATACAAAATACCATTTCCAAACCATAGACACACCAATACCAGTTACTACTTATCTAGTCACTGGTTCTTAGGTCTACACATACATTCACTCATTCACCCATACAATTACTTATACATGCAGTCTCTTATAAATAAAACACTAACATATGCACTCATACACCTACACAGACACTCACACATCAGCACCAGAGTTACCTATGCAAACAGAAAGAAACACATAATTACTCTCTTATACAATCAGTGCACACTCATATATACAGCCACTCTCACAATCACTGATTTTCACGTATAGTCATTTATATACTCCAACTTTCACATACACTGCCTTTTACATATGTAGTTACTTGGACATGTACCACTGAGACATCCATTCAGTCACTAACACACCCATGCACACTCTCAAACACCCATACAGCTGTTTCACATGCACTCTTGAACCCATACTCCCAGTGAATCAACCACTCAAACATGTATGCACAGAGTTACACACCTCCCACGCACCCACACACACACTGAGGCACACATACAAATACTCTAGCAACCAATCAATAACCCATATCGACACTCATGTAGCTACTGAAGAACCCATGCAGCAGCTTATACAACAGCAGACAGACTGATACAGACATTCACACAGTTTAGTCACTAACCCATTCATTCAGTAGGGCACGTTTAATCATTCACCTAAACAGTCAGTGACACACCTACTAAATCCTCCATCCAGACACTTATACAGCCACTCATTCTTCAATACAGCTTGGTGTATATATATAATACATATTTACATTTTAAAGAAAACCACATTCACTGGATGATGTCATCAGTGATGTCATTTGAGATGTCATCAGTAATGTCATCAGTGATGTCACTGACCATGTCATGAATGATGTAATATGTGACCTCATCAGCAGTGCATTGCGGAGGCGTGAGTTATAGTTAGCTGAACTAACTATAACGGGGACATTTCTATGATTTTGTATGAGTGAAATGTGCAACTAACTATAATGCCCCTGAAACCTATGGTTTTTTCAGTGAATTTCTAAGGTTTTTTAAATGCTAATTTCTAACTATAAAGTGCCTGAAACCTATGGTTTTTTCAGTGAAGTTGAATGGTTTTTTAAATGCTAATTTCTAACTATAACGTCTGTAAAACCTAAGTTTTTTCATTGAATATATATATTGGCTCGCAGAGGGAGAGCTACGGGCCACCAGGCCTGCTAGTAGAAACACACCTACGAGCTAACCGGTCGGCTCACAGAGGTAGAGCTGTCAGCCCGATGGCTCGCTGGCACACAGCTGCGAGCCAATGCACTGGTTTCTAAAGGCATAGCCGTGAGCCGCAATTGATTCTGATCATGATATAACACTCATACAACATCCTCTACAATATCAACAACACACGAAACAATGTTGTGTAATGGCACTTATTTACTCTGGAATCATGAAAAATGCTGCCGCATCTTAAAAGGTATTCCATACATTATGACTGTGTCATAATGTATGGAATGGGAGAGGAGTTGGCCTAACGGCTAGGGCGCTTGACCTCGGACCTGGGTATCTGGGTTCGAGTCTCGGTAACGATGCCAAAACCTCCTGTGATTCTGGGCAAATCACTTAATCTCCCCGTGCCTAAAATGAATGTGTGTCCGTCCTCATGTAACGTAACTGGTGCTATGTAAAGCGCTCTGATACCTGATTCGGTTTGGGTCTAGTTCGCGCTATATAAAACTCTGCAAAAAAAACCTTATCGTTTGCTGTAAAAAGTACTGTTTCCTCCCTCACAGGGCAGTTTCGATACCAAGATTTAGCCTTCCATTCCGACCTTGAAGGCAGACTTCCACAAGCTAAGCCAAATAAGCGCCTAAGTGTTCCAGAAACAACTTTCTTTCACTTCTGACCTTGAGACTTATGTCCTGCAGGTGGCCAACACGACAACAGAAGTTCATAATCTTTTAAACACTGATCTTCCAAAACATTTTGCTGAACTAATTCATTCCATTTTCAATGCTTCGGATACAACAAGGCTAGTGCATTTTTTTAGCTTCTGAGATCTGGCCTTGTAACATGTTTTCAAACTATTTTTGGTGTGATCCCTGCTTTCATTCATTCTATTTTCTCAAATGTTTTCAGCAGGTTGCCACTTCGACTAGCTTTGGCTGCCGGAGTTTTCCTCTTGATCTGCATGCTCAGAAATGGCTGCTCCATTTGTGCTCATTCACTACCCAGCCCTACTACAGCTACTTTGCAACCGCATGCTTGACTATTATGGTACCTTGCCACTGGCCACTTTCAGCGTGACTTACAATTTGTCTTTCCGCTATCCCTGGTATACTTGCATCCAGCCAGTGTTCTCATGCATGTGCTGTCCCTTCCAATGGGCGTTGGATCTATGCCTCACAAACACAGCGTCGCCTGAACCAGATTTTCCTTTACTGGTGAATCATGAGCGGGAATATTCCGGTATTGGTTGTATGGCATATGCTGCTGCACTTGGTGTACTAACTCAGTGGGATGTGTGTACGGCTGCACAAGATTTTCTCCCACGGAGTTACATCAAGTACCATGCAAGTTGCCCTGCTATGGTGCTGGAAGCACCGATAATCAATGAGCACATTTGCTCCTTCGAATTGCTGAATTGGATGGCGTCTACTTTTGCAGACGAAAGTAATGATTTCCTGTTGGCAGCTGTTGCAGCTTACTGCTCTATTTTAAATAATAACAATTCCTAGGCATCTGGATACCCGTATGATATTGGGTTAGACACAAGCAGGATAATAAACAGAAATTCAGTGCACTAACAAAAAACTGTAGTTAAAAAAGTGTTTTTATTTTATTATTGCATATGTAAAAGAATTCTAAAATATACAACAATCTTACTGTCCAAAATATAAAAAATAACAATACAATTGAAACAATTGTTACATCAAATCATAAAAAAAAATAGAAAACAGACATATTCGCATCCAATGGTAAAATATAAACAAGGGTTGTAAAGACTGAATAGGTAGGGTGGCGACCTCTACGCGCGTTTTGGCATAACGTACGCTTTCTTCAGGACAACCACTTGAACTTTTCTAAAATAGTGTAGGTATAAACAAGCTACAATGAATTAGGTGACATTCTGTAGATGTTTGAACCAACTAATAAGAGCTTTATGTGTGCAAAGTCGAGGATATACGGCAGCGCAAGAAGATGGGGATAGAGCTCCAAAAAACTTCTGATAGTGTAAAATGTAGCAGCCAGCAACGTGGAAAAATCTGTAAAAATCTAATGCTGGATCTGTTTTGCTTGAAAACTGTTAAAAACCGTCCCGTAGGATCAATAGTGCTTAAAGTGAGTAAAAATAATGTAGCTCACAGGTACAGGGTGGATTCGCAGATAAGTAATATTAGATGTAGCATCACAGGCGCCTACATATGATATTGGGCAGCCTCGCGTGCATATGTTTTCCTGGGATCCACAGCCAACGAAGGAAAACTGCTCTTACACACTGATGGATTAATTTGTCAGTGCCACATAAGTTTGTCGTGGGAGTTACAAGGTGCCAACGAACATTCCTAAGTTAGCATGCTCTGGAGGGCATAAAGAGGGACGCTGCGCTAGCGCGCAGCGGGTGTGCCGCTGGCGCACCAAAGGCGTGCCAAAGGCAAGCCTGTCTGCGCCCGTCAGCAACCCGGAGGCGCTCGGCGATGGAAATGCTGCTCATTTCTCTGGAAGAATTAGAGGTGAGAGCACTACTAGGCTTAAATACAGTAGAGATAGCCTTATGGCAATTGGCAGTTAGAAAATTAAATCATCTGCTGACTGTGACCAATTGTCATGTAACTTCTGCAAGTGGAAGGCAGTCCCTAGAGGGGGTGAGGGATTGGTCTCTGGGGGAAATGACCATACTCTCTGGTCACAATTTCCCATGGATGATGTGACCTGGGAAAATTTTAACGCTATTCTTATTAATGCTAGGTCTATGAGGAAACATGAACTTCAACTTTATGACCTTCTTGTGGAAGCGAAACTGGATGTAGTGTATTTTGTAAATGTAGTGTATTTTGTAAAGCGCACAGCTGCCCCAACGGGGCGTCCCGGCGCTGTATAACGCTGTGGAACCCTTCCTGGCTCTCCCTGTGAGAAGCCCCTCCTGGGCACCCCCTTAGGTGAAGCCAGGCATTCCAGTGTTGTAGGGGCCGTTGTGGAGATTAAGCAAGCTATTGCCCAGAGTTGCAGCGTGGGACCCATGATTAGAGTAGGCGCTGAGGCGAGAATTATCGAGTCCGCGGACATTGAGCTCAAGACCCTGCCGCGTCGGGACTTGAACCCTGGTCCTGGGCCCGATCTCTGCTTCAGAGTCTGCCGCTCTAACCAGTGAGCCACACTTCTCCTTGTTTATCACTGAAACCTGGCTCCACGAGGGATCAAACCCTACTCTCGCTAATGCTATACCCCCCGATTATTTGATAATCGGGAAAGGTAATAGAGGTGGGTGGGTAGCAATTATATATAAGAACTCTCCCTTGCTGATTTGGAGGGAGCGGAAGGCTTAGGATTCCATTTGTCAGTCTCCGCCCACCAGTCAGTGGCCGGGATGATTATATATAGACCACCAGGGTGAGCTGGCTGCTTCCTAGAGTCCATTAGCCATGCCATAGCACCCATCGCTACTAGATTCAGTCAATGCATTTTTCTCAGGGACTTCAATCTTCGTTTTGACCAAAGGGAAGACCCAGAGACCAAGAAGCTATGCGAATCTTTGAATATTTTTAGCATGGCTCCATATGTGATGTCTCCAACTCATGAAAAGGGTCATATTTTGGACCCGATTTTTTCAACACATAACATTGACCTAGACAACCCGCTCCCTATTATTTGGTACGATTTTTTTGCTCACATTCTTGCTGAAAAAATAGCTAAGTAGGGCCTGGTCCCGTGATATCCAATTAACTAAAGAATTCTGATCTTTTAAGTTATTCACCCCCGATTCTTTGGCCGAAATATTAGGCCATCATCCTATTCTTGTAGAGGGGCCCTTAGAAGATGCAATATTTGCTCAGGAAAGCTGGCTGCAGAAATGGACATTGCATCTTGCCCCCACTAAGATGCGCAAGGCTGTACAGGGCAATACCTCTGTTCCTTGGTTTACCGAGGCGCTGAGAAAAAGCAAAAGTGCTTGCAAATGCCTGGAGCGCTTATGGAGGAAAAGTTTTGTCCCACTGAGTAAATACATCTATAAACAGGCACTTAAAGTGCACTATGTAAAAATGCGAAATGAGAAAAAAAGTTTCCTGGTAAAAAGAAATTATCATGCCAGAAACAGTAGTAGGGAATTATTTAAGATTGTGAAAGACTTCATCTCCCCTAATGTTACTCAGAGTCTTTTCACTCCCACCTGTGAATGGACGAATTAGATTGCCAAATTCTTCTTCAATAAGATTAAGTCCATTCAAGACACATTTGTTATGCCTACTTGCATGAATCAGGATGATGTGTTAGCCCCTAAAGAATATTCCAGGGAGGAATTAGTTTTGGAATGTCCTCCTGTTTCTTTAGATACCTCTCTTAACATCATGCAGGCGTTAAAGTCTGAATCGCCTACAGACCCCTTCCTTGCGAAAATAGTAGCATCTGTTGCTGAGGTTTGAATCCTGCTGTTAATCAAGTCCTGGACCTTTCCTTGTCCAATAAAGACGTTCCAGCGAGGTGGAAACAGGGTAAAATCCGCCCCCTTCTGAAAAAACCCTCAGCTGATCCAACTGTAGTAAGCAACTTTAGGCCCATAACACTGCTTCCTTTCTTTGCCAAGGCGTTGGAGAAGTATGTGAATGTGGTGATAACAGACTTTATTGAGGCCACAAATTCTCTCCATCCCAGTCAATCGGGTTTCAGAGCAAATTATAGCACTGAAACGACCTTATTGGAAGTCACTGAAAGTATCAAGGCCACCCTCGATAGACCTCTCGGCGGCCTTTGATACCGTGCCCCACGGACAACTCCTACAGAGACTTAGGGAATGTGGCTTCGGAGGCACGGTTCTTAGGTGGTTTTCATCTTTCTTGGCCGTTAGCAA
Organism: Lissotriton helveticus; assembly: GCF_964261635.1. Taxonomy (NCBI): domain Eukaryota; kingdom Metazoa; phylum Chordata; class Amphibia; order Caudata; family Salamandridae; genus Lissotriton; species Lissotriton helveticus. Next base: position 1,409,277,013 of record NC_136068.1, read on the forward strand.
TCTGTCTGGTACCCACCTTTTTCAGCTGATATTCCTTCGCTGAATGTTGGAGTGCCTCAGGGCTCAGTTTTGAGTCCAAATCTTTTTTTTATATTTATATGGCACCACTGGCACCTCTAGCAGAGAAACTTGGGGCAAATGTTTTCAACTACGCCGATGATTCCCAACTTTTGTTCACCTATGAAAAGGATGAGCCGTTAAATGAAACTTTAATACACCAAGTGTTTGATTGGTATTGACAAAACCAACTGTCATGCAATTCTGCCAAAACCGAAATTATCTTTTTTGGACACACTCTGGGCGACGAATGGCAAAGTTGGTGGCCTCAGGATCAACCTTTTCCTCCCAGTCCTGTCACCATTGCGAAAAATCTCGTAGTCTTGCTTGATTCGGATCTTTCTATGAAATTGTAGGTTCAATCTGTGGCTAGCACGTGTTTTAGACTCCTTAAAATGATGCAGAACTTCCTATCACTGCTGCCACTGTCCCATAGGAAGACGGTAGTCCAAGCCTTGATTATGACAAGGGTGGATTACGCCAATGTATTATATTTGGGCATTCCAAATTATTTGTTGGGCCGCCTACAGGTCTTGCAAAATGCGGCAGCCAGAGCGATCTCTTTGGTTGGGCCCAGGACTCACATGGCGAGTAATTTGAAAACCTTACACTGGCTCCCAGTGAAAAACAGAATTGTTTTTAAGTCTCTTGTGCTAGCCTTTAAAGCTCTTCATAACAGTGGAGCTCTCGGCAGCATTCAACACAGTTTGCCACCGCACACTAATAAAACGCCTCAGCAACACCGGAATCCAAGAGAAGGCACTGGAGTGGATCATCTCGTTCCTCGCCGGAAGAACCCAGAGAGTCCGCCTCCCCCGTTCCGATCCGCAGCCACCGAAGTCATCTGCGGCGTACCTCAAGGATCCTCACTCAGCCCCACCCTCTTCAACGTCTACATGAGCCCCCTCGCGGCCATCGCACGCCAACACAACCTTAACATCATTTCCTACGCCGACGACACCCAGCTGATCCTCTCCCTCACCAACGACCCCGCCACCGCCAGAACCAGCCTACACGGAGGAATGAAAGACGTCGCCGAGTGGATGAAGAACAGCCGCCTGAAACTGAACTCAGACAAGACGGAAGTCCTCATCCTGGGCTCATCCCCCTCCGCCTGGGACGACTCCTGGTGGCCCCCTGCCCTGGGCACCACCCCCAAGCCAACGGACCACGCACGAAACCTGGGCTTCATCCTGGACTCCTCCCTCTCGATGACCAAACAAGTCAACGCCGTCTCGTCATCCTGTTTCAACACCCTGCGCATGCTCCGAACAATCTTTCGATGGATCCCCACCGAAACCAGAAAGACGGTCATCCAGGCACTCGTCACCAGCCGACTGGACTACGGGAACACCCTCTACGCACGAACCACAGCCAAACTACAAAAAAGACTCCAGCGCATACAGAATGCTTCCGCACGACTCGTCCTGGACATCCCCGCCACAACCACATCTCCGCCCACCTGAGAGACCTGCACTGGCTCCCCATCAGCAAGAGGATCACGTTCAGACTCCTCACCCATGCACACAAGGCTCTCCACGACCTGGGCCCCAAGTACCTCAACAACCGCCTCAACTTCTACACGCCCAACCACCAGCTGCGATCGACCAGCCACCCCCTCGCCACCATACCACGCATTCGCAGAGCCACCACCGGAGGAAGATCCTTCTCCTACCTGCGGGCAAAATACATGGAACTCCCTCCCCATCCACCTACGGCTGACCCAGGACCATCTCTCTTTCAGGAAGCAACTCAAGACCTGGCTATTCGAGCAGTAACGGACCCCTCCCCCCCAGCGCCTTGAGACCCTAGCGGGTGAGTAGCGCGCTATATAAAAATTGCTGATTGATTGATTGATGTATTATATTTATATATATAAATATATATAATCTGATGGTCATGCTGGTTTATTTTATTTATCACCACTGTTGAGTGATGGGAAGAGGTGTAACTCATGAGAGATTAAGGGCCTTATTACGACTTTGGCGGTCCTACATCAGATGGAGTAATGCAAAATCTGCTGCAGGACCGCCAAATCCTTGGTGCTGTCGCCCGCCAGATTAAAGTTAAAGAGTTAAATCCTGTTCTGGCAAGTGGTGCTGCAGCAGATTAAGGCAGCATTCTGGCAGGCTCATTCTGGAGCCTGAGATGCAGACCACCATTCTCAGCTCATCGACTGCTACTTCCTGCACGGTGTGACATACATGACACACCGTGCAGGAACTGGTGATGCAAAACCAGGGGGGCTCCACATGTGCCCCCCCTGCATGCACCCCTAGGCCCAGGAGAGGCAGGGGTCCCTGCTAGGGCCGCCCATTAATGCCTCTCCGCCACCCTTTTCATGGCGGGCTCACCTCCCTGAAAGGGCGGTCGACAGGCAACTCCTAATATGCTTGGTGGTGCTGCAGCAGCACGGGCAGCATATTAGTGCTCCTGACCACTGTGCGGTCGCTGTGGAATCCTTGATCCCAGGGAGTTGCTGCGGTCCTGTGGGGGTCTGATTATCACACTCATAATCCTGCGGGCGGACCTGCAGTGTGGTTGTAGTCGGACCCACCACCATGGGTTTGGCGGTCCAATGGACCACCAAACTCGTAATAAGGCCCCTAGTCGTGAGTGGGTTATGATGTTCCTTCAAAAATTTTGATAAATAACAATATTGCTCTTAGGAAATCTACATATATCATTAGCACTTTTTTTGCCTCAAGTTTCTGCTGACTTTGTTTTTGCTGCCTTTAGTACTCTTTACCACTGCTAAACAGTGCTAAAGTGCTTGTTCTCCGTCCTTTCAAGATAACAAAATTTGCTTACACCCAATTGAAACATTTAATATTCTTTCAGTCCCTGGTAAAGTGGTAATACATGTACACATGGCCCATAAAGTAAAAGCTACTAGTGGGCCTGCAGCACTGATTGTACCACTCACTTAAGTAGTTCTTTAAACATGTCTCAGCCCCGAGGGCAGTGTGCAGTGTTTTTAAAAAGTTGGATATGTACTTTTGCATGTGCAGGTTGTAAAAGCTCCTAAAATCATTTTTCACTACTGTGAAGCCTACCTCACCTATAGGACAACATTGGGTTCCCCCTTATTACATTTGAGAAGTGGCAACTTTCAATTAGGAGCTGTTAGAAATCAAGGTCTCTAGTTGGCAGAGGTGAGTACCTTTGTCCAAATAGGATCCCTTGCTTCTGGTCAGGGTAAGTGGGATACACTTCTAAAATAACCCCTGCTCGCCCCCTTGGTAGCTTGGCACAAGCAGACAGGCTTATCTCAGAGGCCGTGTGTAAAGCATTTGTGAACACATACAGTAATATAGTGAAAATACTACAAATGGACCCAACTCCAGTTTAGAAAAATAAGAAATCTTTATCTAAACCAAACAAGCCCAAATGACCAAAATTCACAATATAGTAATCAAAATATGACTTTCAAAAGGTAGAAACAGTTCTGTCCATAGCAAACTATGGATACAACACTTTTAAGACAAAGTACCTTGGATGCGTCACAGTCACAAACAAAAACAGCCACAGGGAAGGTAATGCGTCGGTTCCTTATGCCCAGGGAAGGTGATGCATTGGTTCCTTACTTCAGGGGAGGTGATGCGTAGGTTCCTTACTGCAACGCAAGGGGAGGTGATATGTCGGTTTCTTACTGTGCGGGGAGGCAATGAGTTGGTTTCTTGCTGCGGCCCAGGTGTTCTTGTAGACTTGGCGCCCCAGTGTGATATATTGAGCACCGGAGGTGAGGCGTTGCTTTGCAAGACTTTGTGTGGTCAGGCGCCAGGGCTGGGGGCTGCGCGGAAGGCCTTGCGTCGCCCAGTGGACCCGGAGCGGCTTCGCGTCACCCGGCATCAGTTCTGAGAGGCTTTGCACGGTTTTGCAATGCTTCGCACCAGTTCTTGCAGAGAACAGCTGTAACACCCACTTCTGAGGCCTTTTGACTGCAAGAGACACCTCAGGCAAGAGTAGGACTCACAGATGGCAGAATCCAGCAGAGTTGCAGGAAGTCTTTTGTGTCCCTGAGACATCTTAACAGGAGGCAAGCTCTATTTAAAACCCTTGGAGATCTTCTTCAAGTGGGGGACACAGCAGACAGCAAAGTCCTTTCTCCTTTCCTTGGCAGAAACAGCCACTGCAGGCCAACCCCAGACAGCAAACAGCACAGGGGCAATATTCCACCTTAGTTTCTCCAGCTCTTCTCCTTGGCAAAAGTTCTTCTTAATTCCCAGAAATGATCTAAAAGTCTGGGCCCACCTTTTTATACACAAAATCTTTTCTTTTTCTGAAGGCAGAGAGCGTCTATACCCAGCCAAAACCATTTCTGTCCTCACTGGTGCAGCTTCCTGGCAGGAGGCGGAGACAGCATTATTGAAGGCAGAACAGGCCCATTCAGGTGATAGGAAATCTCTTCCCCCTACTCTAAATGCAGCCCAGGTCTATTCAGCCCGGCCCTGACTCACCAGACTCTCTGGAGCCACTGTTCCTCCCCAGCCCCTGTCATTTAAAGCCAGACATTCAATACACAAACCTAGCAGAGGCACACTGGATGGTTAGGCAAGAAATTACCTACTTTCTAAAAGTGGTATTTTCCAACACAGAATGTAAAAATCACCCTCACTAAAGTTGCATTTTAACATTCTGAGTTCAGGCATATCACGCTTTATTTTTCTGCCTTTTTCCCAGGAGCATATATGTTTATAAGATGTTATAAACAAATTCTCCATTCTATCCTATGGGAGCAGGCAGCTTTGCAATAGTGAAAAATGACGTTGGTAGTAATTCACTATCAGGACATGCCACCCACATCAGGGCATGTCCTACCTTTCACATACCATGCACCCTGCCCACAGGAGTACCTTGGGCCTACCTTAGGGGTGTCTGACATGTAAGAAAAGAGAAGGGTAGGGCCTGGCAAAATGAGTGCACTTGCCAAGTCGATGTGGCAGTACTTGACTGCACACAGGCTCTGCAATGACAGGCTAGAGTTACATTTACAGGCTTCTTCTGTGGTTGGCACAATCAGTGGTGCAAGCCCACAAACAGCATTCGATTTACAAGCCATGGTGCACTGTTCTAGGAAATGACTAGTAAATCAAATAGCCAATCACTGAAACACCAATCCATAACAACAATTTACAGGGAAAGCATATGCACTTTAGCACTGATCAGCAGTGGTAAAGTGCCCAGAGACAAAAAACCAACAAAAAAAGGTCAGAAACAGGAGACCAAAAAGCGAAAAGTCTGGGGATAAACTCGCTGAAAAAGCCAGGTCTAATAGCAGCAGATAAGAATGTTGCATTTTGGGTCTAAAGAATTGTAATTAAAAACCCTTTTTAATGGTAAAGTTGGATTCTAAGTCAAAATTCTGAAAACATCATATGTTCTTGTTCTAACCATTTGGTTCCTGCAGCCTGCATTCTGGGTCACATGACTAGCAGCTGACCTTTGTGTTTCGTTTTCAGACAGTGAAACAAAGGGGAATAGGTTTTGACAGAATGGGCCATCTCTCACTCGAAGAGGGGGAGGAGCTGTCACCTACGACACATGCACATCACAAAGGCCCTGCCTGAGCACACTCACATAGAGTTTGAAACTAGTCTTTTGTGACCCAAGACCAGCTGGGCCAGGGCAAGGAGGCAGGAATTTCGAACCACCTCTGAGGGTGGAAGCCTTTAGAAACTTCTCCCACTTCACCGTGTGCATCAGGTATAAATAATGGACCCTGAGACCCAACTCTTCATTACACCACTGAATCTGTTAAAGACTCAGGTATAATGCCGCACTGCTCTGCAAGAAGGACTGCTACTCTGTTGCTCTGATGCCTGAGTGAGAAGGACTAGACCTGCATCTTGAACTTGGACCACCAGAATGATTCCAAGGGCTATTTAGCTGGTCTCTTGATCAGAGTCTCAAGGAAAGAAAAGGCTCCAACCATCTTGAACCTAACACCGGAGCATTGTCTGATGTGAGTTCTACCCCATTCCCTAAGTGGCCCCTTGGAAGTGGACCCGTAGGTGCTTTGCCAACCCAGCTGTGGTCCTTTGAGCAGCACTGATGCAGCCCAGTGCGTCTCCTCGCAGCCGCATTGATTCACCACTGCACAATACATCCCCGATTTAGGACTCCGCAGCACAGCATCACAGCTTTCTCAGAACCGCCACTGTGCAATGCATTTTCAACACAGGGCTTCCTATTGCAAACCCCTTGTTGATTGCATCCATGATAACCTCTGATACAGGTTTAAGACCAAAGTCTAATTTCACACCTCTAGACATGCAACTCCTTGTGGAGGTTTTGGCATTCGAGAAAGCGATCATGCACAAACTAAAAAAACTGGACACTAAGTAGAAGGTGTTCCAGAACATGAGTAAACTTGAGAATGAGGCAATCAGAGAACTAAGACTCAACAAAAACCTAACCATAAAACCTGCAGATTAGGGTGGGGCAGTGGTTATTCAAACTACTACTGGTTATGACAAAGAATGCAGGAGACTCCTCTCTGATAGAAGAAACTATCAGGTTTTGGCAGAAGATCCCACAGAGTCCCTACGAATACAAATAGAGGGGATGATTGAGGAGGCACTGGCACATGACTGGCTTACCAAAAAAGAATCTGAATTCCTGGTGCAGAAAAATCCTCGCACCCCCTACTTCTACACTATACCCAAAGTCCATAAGAACCTTGAAAATCCACCAGGTCGTCCAATTGTGTCCGGCATCTCATCCATTCTCGAACCTTTGTCGAAGTTTGCCGATGCCTTTTTGAGACCCTTGGTGCAAGCTACTGACACGTACCTAAGGGATACAAAAGCTGTGCTGCAACTACTACAGAACCATTCCTTTGATCCTGAGTCACAAATGCTTCTGAGCTTAGACGTGGAGAGTCTCTACACGAGCCTCCCACATGATGAGACACTTCTGATTATCGAAGAAGTACTCCACGCTGACCGATGGAAATACCAAACCCCCCGCGGGGTTGTCATGGAATGTATCTCACTAGCCCTCACCAAAAACTTTTTTGAATACCAAGGCACCCTGTTTTGGCAAAGCCATGGTACCAGCATGGGGAGCACATTTGCTCCGAGCCTGGCGGGGCTCTACGTCCATCACCTGGAGTCCTCCAAGATTCTCCACCCCAGCAACCCCTTCAGGGGAAGAATCCATACATGGCGACGATATATTGATGACATTTTGGTAATTTGGGAGGGTGATGGCGATACAATCACCGAGTTCATGCAATGGCTCAACGACCAGAACTCTTTCTTAAAATTCACCCACCAAATGTCTAACAGGTCTATTGTTTTTCTGGATCTCAATATCTACCATGAAGCAGGTTTCTTGAAAACCGAGACCCATTTTAAACCCACGGCGAGGAACTGCCTCCTCAGGTTTGACAGTTTCCATTCCCGTCACCTGAGGGAGAACTTGCCATACGGGCAGTTGCTACGCCTACGCCGGAACTGCAGCGACATAGCCAAGTACAAAACTCAGGCTAATGACCTAAGCATGAAACTGAGACAAAGGAAATATCCTAATCATGTCATCCTTAAGGCTATGAAAAGAGCCAGGAACAACAATCGTGAAGCCCTCTTGGAAGATAAGCCAAAAAAGGACGACTAACTGAGCAGAACTGTATGCGTCACCACTTACAGTCCAGTAACTAACCAAGTACAAAAACTGGTCAACAAACATTGGCGTACACTGACAAGTGGCTCACTGAACCTGGAAAAACCACTGTTTGCCCACAGACGTGGGAGGAATCTCAAGGACATGCTTGTCCATACAAGACCTCCCACACATAAAGTGGAACAAACGAGGTTACAAGGTATACAGGGCCATCACCCGTGTGGCAATTGTAACAGTTGCCACCTCACCAAGAAAAGCCAAACTATAGTCTTCACAAATGGTACCAGCTGGGAACAACGCACATTTACTAACTGTAACAGCAGAAATGTAGTGTACCTAATCACATGTCCCTGTAAGAAGGAATACGTGGGAATGACAACGAGACAAGTGAAAATAAGAATCAATGAGCATAAAAGTAACATTAGATGCAAAAAGTCAACCACTAGAATGGCAGCCCATTTCCTGGAATACCAACACTGTGTGAATAAGTTACAGTGGACAGTGATTGAACAACTACCCACAGAGTCAGGGCTATTTGAAAAAGAGCAGCGGTGATACCTCTGGGCTCAATGACTCTAGTCCTTGGAGCCAGCTACGTTGAGTATACAATGATAACTAACACCTTACTCACCGTGTTCTAAGCACAGTCCCCTGTTAACCTCTAGACCTGTCTACATATGTCTTATTGAATAACCTACAGCCATCATATGTTTAAAAACCATGCGAAACTCAAGTGGTGATTGCATAGTCCCCATCGAATAAACACCCTCTATTAAATATCCCCTTAATAAGGAGTGTCAGTTGCACCCGTTACGTTGACAGGGCTCGGGATCACTGCAAAATCAGCCTCATGCCCCTGGTTGAATATGAGCCTGAACCGGCAACATGTATTGTAGTGTTGGGTGTTTCCCTTGCGCATTGACTCAAGGACGCGATACATCTGCGCTAATCTCTAGCGCATGCACGTCCCATAGGAATCCCGGGTGCTACGCATGCGCAAATCTTTCCACACTAGTTTTTAACGCGTGCGCATCCCACCTCAGTAACCGCACCCCTGCCTACGGCGCAACAGCGGATCCGGGTGCCTAGCACACCCGTATTTGGGCTTACTTCCGTACTTAATTATCCAATTTACTTAACCTAATTAGCAGTCCGGGAATATAAATAGAAAATCGCCAACCTCACTCCTCACTTCATCGGAGCAGCGTTGAGGGGAAGGCAGGCGATTTGACCATGCATTAACCGTGAGTTGGGTCACAAGAGCTAGGATGAGTATTCTGTACTTTTTTACGTTCTGCTGAACTTACCACTAAACAACCTAAAACCCAACCTTAATATCCTTTAGGTTGCTTAAACTGAGCAGTGAGGAAGGAATCCCCCAATACCACGCTAAGGCTCATGAGGTCTCCTAACCTTGAACTATAAGTAAACCTTCACTGGAGAAGTGTGGCTTAATGGTTAGAGCGGCAGACCCTGATGCAGAGGTCTGGCCCGGGACCAGGGTTCGATTCCCGCCTCGGCGGGTCTTGGGCTCAATTTCCCCGGACCTGATAATTCTCGCCTCGGTGCCTAGTCTAATCATGGGTCCCACTCTGTGACTCTGGGCAATAGCTTGCTTAATCTCCACAACGGCCCCAGCAGTGCTGTGGATGCCTGGCTTCACCTTGGGGGTGCCCAGGAGTGGACATTTCACAGGAAAGCCAGGATGGGTTCCGCAGCGGTATGAATACAGCGCTACGAGGCCTCCGGGTAGAAGTGCGCTATATAAAATACAAACATTTACATTTACATTTACTCAATAACTCCTTCCTCTCCTCCACAACCATACCAGGGGGAACGCAATTCACAATGTAGATGTGTTTACTGTGTGTCTTTTTTATGTCTTCTTTTACAGGGTCTCTGAACCTGATTTTGGGTTCTTTTTTACCCTCTACTCATTTGAAAGTATTGTCCTTTCCCGAGTTCCTGGACATCCGACTATGATGTTTATTCTGTCTTTTTATTCCACAGGTTTTCTTCAACGCCAATTGGGCGCAACTGAGCATGTCCATTAAATAACATTGATAGGTACATCTCACCTAGTCTATTTTTTGTAGAATACACTTTGACATCCCGTGTGAGTAAGGTGAGGATAACGTGCATATCCTTGTCCTGAAGAAGGAGTCGTTGTACTCCAAAACATGTTGACACTTTTCGGTTGATATACCCTAATACGTATATAATCAACCCCACCTTGCACCTTTTTAATAATACCAGCCGAGGACATAATAAATATAAATTTCTCCTACGAGCCAGGTATTTTTTAAACCCCACTTTTTCCACCTCACCTCACTTACTCACATTTCTTCCCTTAACACACACCCACACGTAGTTCACTATCAAGTGCTCCTACGTAGCCGCAAGTCGTAGCACGCCGCATTCTGTAGAGGGGTGCGAAGGCCCCGATGATGAAGCATGACACCAAGGGGCCTTTTGGTTTGTGAGGGGCATTTAAACAACACTGTGTGCTCCCCATCACTTTAGTGATCACGACCACTTTCCTGAGTGGATTCCATTTTGTTTAACCACAACGACCCAGGACTTCATATCACAGGCCACAGATTCTTCAAATCCACCACTGCGCGATACATCATAGATGAAGGCCTTCGAATCCTAAGCCCCTTGTTGATGGCATCCCCGACAACAACGCAGGACTCCATATCTCAGCCCCTCAGCTTCCTAGGAACTGCTGCAGCGTGGTACATCCTCTACATGGGAACTTGCAATGCAGGCCTAACTTGGTCCCTGTATGGTGCTTGCCCTTAACATGTGCCTTTGTCACAGCCCGGCGCAACCATATAACCACAGTTGGCGCTTTATGCTTTCAGGTACTATTTTCACTTAAATCATTAAAATTGCATATCTTTGATTCGGCTGATTGGATTTGTGTTCTTTTGGTCTCAAATAAAGAGCTTAATGTTACACTAATTTGCTAAATTGGTGAGGGATTCTTCTTGTGTTGTGTTTTCACTTTATTACTGTTTGAAGTTCTGTATAAATACTTTACACATCACCTAAATTGAGCCACACTGCTTTGTACCAAGCTACTAGAGGTTCAAGCAGAGGTTAATTTGGGGTTTGCTTGTAACTTCAACATGGCAGGAATTGTCTTTTCTGCTTGAGTAGAGTTTCGCCCCAGTCCCCTCCCTCCCCACCACTACCTCAATTTCCTACATTTGAAATCAGAGTAAGGGCTCAAAAAAGCAAAGACATCCTCCTAGCTAACAGTAAGGGGAGGTGACACTGAGATTAAGACTAGGAGGAAACCTGTTCACTAATGCCTTCAGTAACTGAGAGACCAAGAGCATCTCAAAATGAGAATAATTATCATGTTTCCACAAAATCATGGAAAGTGAAGGGGGATAATCAGTGGACAACTGCAACCCATTTTTGGCAAGATGCAAAGCAACAAAACTGTACTTAAAACAGTGAAACCATGAATGGGTACTCATGTTTCTAATCATATTCTCTATATAAACTCAACTTTTTCTATGACAAAGACAACGGTTGCTGTTCAGTGTGTAGTCTGCCATCACATCAAGCACATCATCAAAATGCCATGAAAAAGGTATGTAAGACCTACAGGAGCTATACCGACAATTGCAGGCTGTTCAGGTCTGCATGAAACAGACCTTTTCTCCAGCAAGAGAAATGAACAGTAGACTGTCAGACCGACCAGTATCCCCAAGTTGCAAAGATAGTTCCAGACCCTGCTGGGTAACACAGAGTTACCTGATTAGTTATCGTCTGAATTTGTTCAAGACCATGTGAATGTTGCCCTGGATGTAGTGTGATTACTGTAATAAGTCACCATGTTCTCAACTAGGTTTTTTCACCTACACTCCGAGTCGTGTTTTCAAACAGCAATTAAGTGGAGAAGCGTGGCTCAGTGGTTAGAGGCAGCAGACCCGGAAGCTGAGATCGACCGTGGACCAGGGTTCGATTCCCCGCCTCGGCGGGTCTTGGGCTAAAAAAAAAAACAATTCCACGGACTCGACAATTCTCGCTCTGGTGCCTACTCAACTCACGGGGTCACACTCTGGGCAATGGCTTGCTTAATCTCCACTACGGCCCCTCGCGGCGGGATGCCTGGCTTTCACCTTGTGGACACCCTGCCGGGGTTTCTCACAGGGGAATACCAGGACGGGTTCCCTAAGCAAGCGCCGGGACGCTCACGGGCAGCCGGGCTGTTTACAAATCCAGCACATTTACATTTACATATTGAGGCAAAATATTTTGCAAACCTGATACCTAAAGACCCAAACAGCTGGGCTGATACATGGGGGATAACACCTCAAACCACACAGTATTAAATTAAGGAACAGGGACAGCCTCAAACTGATGGAATTATACCTCCTAAACTAACAATCTTTTCATGCCCTCTCCCTTCTATACATGTACTTTGTTAATTTGAAAGCTGTTTGTGAAATATGCAAATCTGGGAAATCCCATCAAAGTCGCTTGGAATTATTGAACTTTTACATACAGAAACATGGATCAGAATTAAATTAGAACATGGTTCATAACTTTCAAAGAAAATGTGATCAGCCTGAAACAGGGGGGTGTTCTAGCACACCTATCCTTCAATCTGTAATTCTCAGACCTGACATTGGAACAGGATACAGTTAACCCCATTGCCGCGGGGCTCATTCCCCCGCGGGGGGGAGGGGGCCGCGCGCGGTGCGCTGTGCTGATGACGAGCTCGGCTCATCATGCAGCACGGTGGCCGTGTGCTGATGATGAGCTGAGCTCGTCCTGGCCACGTCCAATACGGCCCAGGTACAGCACAAATTTGGCCTCCTAAATCCGTGGAGAAACAGGGCTCTTCCTTTAAGTCGACTCATAAAATGAGAGCTTCAAAAGAAGGTACATTAGACAAGCTGCTATTGCAAGAAATAGCAGTCTTGGGAGAAAAAGCTGCTCATCGACTTTACTTGAAGGAAGTCTCAAACAATCTGCACATAAGAGAAGTCTGTAATCTTCAAGTTAACCAGCCCAAATAAAAAAAGACTGTGAATAAGAGCACCCAGAAAATTAGCAGGCAGGAGGACAAATACAAACTGGCATGGTGCTTGCATTCCTGTTTACACAAAACTGAACTGGTTACTCAAAATTTGTGAAGAACTGGTTCACGCCATTTCACCTAGGAGAGTTGCCAACACTGGACTTTGGTGCACATTCATCAAAAAAGACAATAGAGATTCTTTAATTGCGATTTTTAAAGAATCGCAATTAAAGAATCGCTATTGCCTATGCATGTAGGAATCGCAAAGAAATTGCGATTCCTGCACATTCCTTAATTGCCTATGGGCCTAGAGGCCAATAGGAATGAATGGCAATTGCATGCACAATTTGTGAGTACCCAATAGGTACTCACAAATTGCGCATGCAATTTCAAGGGCGCAAGGGTGCCAAAAGGACACCCTGTTGCACCCCTGAAAATTGCAAGTTATCCACATGTTGTGCACACACAAGCCCCAAGGACATGTGTTTGTGTAACATGGGACTTTGAAAAATGCACTTAAGTACATTTTTCAAAGAAATCGCAAATTACCATCAATTTTAGATTGACGGTAATTTGCATTTCATATTTGCGAAATTGCTATATTGTTTGTTTACTGCATTGCATTTTGCGATTCCTTACATGCAATCACAATTTAAGTAATCTCAAATTTTGCGATTCCTTAAATTGCGATTTTTGCATTTGGGATGGATAAACTACAATTTAGGTAAGAAACAGCTGTACACTTAGCCTGTTAGCTGTTGTTGTGGCACACAAGAGCAACATGATATCTATGGTTGGGCAGTTAAACATTCCTATGGCATAGCTGCATAAATCAGGAGCAAATGTGACTAGACGTTTGATTAGGGGCGGCTCCTCCATAATGGTGGAGGAACGTCGCCCCACTGGTCAGTCATTCAGCAGTCAAACAAAAAATAAAATAACAGGGTCACTGAGCTGATGCCAGCAGTGCAGGGAGGTGCGGGCCAGGCATAGCAGGGAGAAGTGGTAGGCACACTGTAAGTGTGCTTGTCTGTTTGGTTGACTGTCTTAGGCAGGCCAAACAGACATGCACACTTAGGTTTCTTAAACCCAGCTGTGTTGCACAGCCAGGTCGGAGAAACATCACAGGCTCCTAGGCACTGTCTGAGCGGCAAGCCACGCTCCTCAGACCAATCCTGGCACTGCTCTCAAGCTATTGAGAGCAGCGCTGGGATTGGTTGGGGAACCTGTACCCCAGTGCATTGTGGGAGGAGATCATGAGAAAAGGACAGAGGTGGCTGCATCATCAGGTATGTTTTAAAAATATATATTATCCCTCCTAATCCCCTGTCCTGCCCCAACACTTCAGTATTGCGGTAGCCGCTACTGTGTGTGATCCTCTGTACTATAGCCAGTTGCTAATAAAGGTTGTCACTATTTAGTGTCAGCCTAGCTATCTGAGAAAATCTTACGTCAACATGGGCCTCTATTGAGAGTACAGGGCCATAAATGGTAGATAAAATCCACATGATTAAAGCCTGAATAGCAGACCACAGACCACAACAGACAAAAACAGTAACCCAGAATTACAGTCAAGCCACACTAAGAAGAATACCGCAGGTAACCCCTGTTTCTCCAGCTCCGACATATTTTTAGAATTAAATATATGAATGTGCCAAAAAGTAAATAATCTAGGTTTTCAGAGAGAGACAATACAAGGGAACAAGGATAAATATAGCCGAGTCAGTGGGAACTCACTAGGACCAGGAAACAGATTAGGCGTGTATAGCAATTCAATTAGAACATTCATAACAAGTTAAAAATTGGATCATGAATAAATATTGGTTTACTTGAGCTATTCAGCACTACCAAAGTCTAGGGGTGGCTGGCGATTCTCCCAACTGGAAACTGAGGCACAAAAAATAGAACCAAAATACACAGGCAATTCCTAGCCTGAGGAGGGAACACGATAAAAATGTAAGAGGGAAAAGTGAGCAAACAGAGGCCAAGTAACAAACTGGTTAGAGGATGAAAAACCAACTGACAATGTCATCAGGTGAAATGTGTTTGTTCCCATTTGCTTTTTCTATGATTTATATCCATCATGACCTGCAATAGAAGGAACAAAATCAGAACAGTAATGGAGGGCACCATATTGGAATAGGATGCTGCCTATACCCAGCAAAAAGAAAAGAAAAATGGAACTGCCATCTTCCTTTGGGTTTGATGCAAGCACAACCCAGCCGCAGCTAAGACCCTGGCTCCACATTTACTCCCCGGATGGTTTGCTTCCTTCCTCTCTGATAGATCCCAAATGATCAAAATAGCGGACAGTCTTTCACATCCTTTGGCGGTAGGTCAAGGTGTTCCTCAAGGCTCTATTCTTGCACCCACATTGTTCAATCTGTATTTAGAACCACTGGGAAATCTCCTAAGTAAATCCGGGGTCCACTATCATCTCTACGCAGACGACACTCAAATCTACCTCAAGGTTGCCTCTACTCACGATCTCTCCATCCTAAGCTCTACTCTGGACTCCATTCAAAACTGGATGTCAACACATCAACTGATTCTGAAACCCTCCAAAACTGAATTCCTCCTCCTCCCCTCCTCACTTTCTCCTCCCCCGGTTCAATCATGGATGGACCAGATGAATCTACTGAACAATAAACCCATCATTGTCAACAGCGCAAAATCCCTTGGTGTCATACTCGACACAAAACTCAATCTTCTCTCTCACATTAATTCAATTGCAAAGTCTGCTCGATACCAACTGCACCTTCTTTGGGGGATTCGTCGCTTCTTCCCGGAGCATGACCTTAAAACCCTGGTCCAATCGCTGGTTCTCTCCAGACTGGACTACTGCAATTCTCTTCTTACTGGCCTCCCAAAATCCCACATGTGCCCCCTTAAGTCTGTTCTCCATTTAGCAGCTCGTTTCATTTATGGAGCCAAAAGAAACGACCACATCACACCCATGTTATCCACCCTCCGCTGGCTTCCCATCGAGGCAAGATCTATCTACAAGACTGCCTGCATCACCCACAAAGCCTTGCACTCCTCCTCTCCTCGCTACCTGGCAAATAAACTGAAACTCTCTAGAGGCTCTAGACCATCAAGAAATGCGGAAAATGTACTGCTTGAACCTCCCACTTTCAAGAAGGAAAGATCGATGGCCCAATCTTTTTCAGGCAACGCGGTGAGAATCTGGAACTCACTTCCGCCCCAGCTCCGAACCACCTCCTCCTCCCAGGCCTTCAAAACTGACCACAAAGTTCTCCTCCTTAAAAGACATTTCCAAATTTAATTCATGCCCTCTCTATTATCTGAAGTAAGAGCTTTTATTATAGAAAATGCTATCCTCCTTGACTCTGGAAGTGTCTTCCCAGTGTGTTCTTGTGGTTTGAGAGTCTGCCATTTAATGCAGTATTACCCTTTTACCTGTGTTTGGTACTTTTTTGTAACATGCACACGTCACTTTTCTCTTGTAACACACTGTTTGCTACCTCTTACATTGTGTTTGCTTTCGATACTTGCACAAGTGCCACCATTGCCTACGTAACGTTTGTTCTTGTGTTTGAGTGTCTGCCATGTATTGCATTATTTTACCTCTACTTGTACTTTATACGCTTTTGTAACCTGCACACGTCACTTTTTCCTCCTGTAATGCACCGTTTGCTACCTCTTGTATTTGTTTGCTCACGTTTGTCACTTTTGCCTCATGTAACTTAGCGTTTGCTTTTGTAATTTGTTCACTTGTAATGTTCTCATGTATCAGTTCTGTTCCTATTGTGAAGCGCTCTGACACCTTTGGGTAAAGTCTGCGCTATATAAAAACGCATAAATAAATAAATAAATAAATAAATAAATAAATAGTACATGCCGCTGACTGGCAGGTTCTACATAACATGGAACCCAAGAGTCGCCAGGGACCTTGGGTAAACACTGTAAAACAAAACAACGGCCCCATGACATATGAATGCAACAACGACACCACGCAAATTGTAATTTATTCCAAACAATAATCAGGAACATGTTTGTTTATAAAAGCATTGTAGAACCCACAATGAGTAAAAAACGTGCTCAGTCCTCTCTCATCAGGGATACACACATGTGACAATAGTTATCACAAGTGAGTATCTAAACACAAGAATAGCAGGGTCCGTGTTCTTGGCTAATCAACAATATAGATTATGGTCTGCAAAGATCATCATGCAGCACAAGATGTGACACCCAAAATGCAAACAAACTAATGGATGTCTTGGGAAGTTGCTATTTCTTACAGGAACGTTTTACAAATGATCTGTTATCCTGCCAAATATCTTTAATATTTCACTTTCATATTACATCATTTTCTCTTTATGTAATGTTTGAATATTGATCAGTTCTTCTGAAACCATGAACGTCCGTGGCCTACTGCTCAAATGGCAAAAGTATTCAACTAGAAAAACCTTGATATAAAAAGAAATCCATTATGTGTGAAAGTAGAATGATATATCTTAGCTAGTTTACCAAACACTGAAGTTTAACTTACGTCATTTATATTACACGGGATCAAATTACTTAAAAAGCAATTATGTGCGAATGTAGAATGATATATCTTACCTATTTTAGCAACATTAAAGTTCATTTATATGTTTTACTTACGTCATTTACTTTACACAGAATCGAATTATTATTCTTACGATCATTTCACATAACTAAACTACAGATGCGAAGAGGTGCAATTTGTTGAGGTCAGCGGGGCAGGGATTACACCTGTGTGTGTGCAACCACTGTGCTATTTTGGACTAATAACAGGAAGTTCAAAAAGCCAGATCGTACAATATTTCGTAATTATTGTGAGAGCATTTTGAACTAAAAAAACAGAAATGAACTATTGAAAAGAATAAAATGATGCTACATTTTATTCAGATAAACCAATCAGAAATTTACAACTTGAACACACTCATCAATGTATGTCTGCTACTCTATAATATTGTTAAATGTGGTGTGGGTGTAGGGGGGGGGGCATATTTTGTCGCGAGTTGTAATCAACTGCCAGAGTACTGCAGTTGCATTGATACTTTAGCACCAGGGGACGTAGAAACTAGCAACTACTTATCTAAGCAGACGAGTCCTCACAATAGCCACAGGTGACAAGCAATAAGGAAATGAATCTTCAAAGGTTGTTAAACTTGTAGTCTCTTAATTTTCCTAAATTATGCACAGTATGTTAACTGCCATTTCACTTGTGATAAACTGTCTGCTGCGCGTCTCTTTATCATGTTCTATTAGACATTAATCCTGCAGCTAAACATTTAAAATGTGACTTGCAAGCCCTGCGTGATTCCCTTTGTCAAAACAGGTTGACAGCTCCCTTCATTACAAGTAGGCCTATGCTAATTGTCTCATTAGAAAACAGTATCTGAATCTCTGCTTTTAATTAGGCTTGCTAATGAAGAAAGAATTGAAAGCAGGTATCTACATAATGTTGAGCGAGAAAACACAATTAGGAAAGTGTTCTGCCAATTCCAAGTTTGACACAGCCAGAAAAGAATGGCTGATGTTCATAAACTCCAGGATTCACAGCTAAGTTAAACCAAAAGTATATTGTTTGTGACATGAAATAGGATAGAATGTTAAAATTGTACACAAAAGATGTCTGTTATGTGGCATTTTCTGACCATTTTATTATACTTTTCCTTTGCATAGTCTAACAACATCATACAGGGTGCTGTTAAAAAAACCAGGTGGGAACTTTTTTCTCATTAGGTAGAGAGTGTCCAGGAGTCATTTTCAACCCACTGGTTAGTGAAACCTACAAAGGTGGCACCTCACCTACATCTCACCAGAAAACACTTTGGACCTAGGGATGAATTGAAAAAGACTGGACTAGCTGTTGTAGACTGTGTGGTGACTTGATTGTGTGAACCTACTCCCACTGGTACCCAGGGCTAAGAAGTTGTTGGCTGACCTAGAGTGTGGCTACTTGGGCACAACAAACTTCGAGAGAATTTTTCCTGAGGTCGCCAGGTGACCAGTAGCAATTGGAGCTGGATTGGTCCTGGTAGAGCTTCAGCTACAGTGAGTCCTTATTCCTACTATCTCTCTTTAAGGTCCTGGACCAAGATGAGCTACTCTAGGAAATCTGAATAGTTGGGACATCAGCGGGCCTTGCAGCAAATGTTACTGATTTCGATACAGCTCCCGACTTACCCTGCTGGTGGATTTTGAGCTCCACAAAAAGCTAAGTCTGACGGTAGGAATCTTAATCAGGCAAAGGACCGAAAAGTGTCTGCCTAAGTTGAAGACTTTAACAGCAACCTCATTTGAATTTGTCCTACTCCGAACTTTTCCCAGCAAAACCAATGGCTTCAGTGGGGCCTTCTCCAATGGCTATCTGGATTAGAGAGGACTTTGTTGGATTTAGTCAACCCAATTTTAACTATTAACTTTTCTCAACTTTCATAAATTAGATGTGGAATATTTATTGTGTTATATTTTGACTTATTAACTGTTTTGTTACTGCGAAATACTTCACACATTTCCAGAATTAAGCCAGTCTGCTCTGTGCCATAGCTACGAACGGTTTGAGTCCAGGTAAAAATTATTGTAACATGAACCATAACATAGTTTTGTTGTTTTGTACAACATTTCTCTTAGAATGGATACTGAATTTCAATTGATACAAAATGGTTGCTCAAATCTAAAAATGCGCCTGCTAGCTTTTTACTACAATCAAAAGCCTAAGAGAAAATACAATTCTCTCACCCAACCTTGCCTTGGGTTTTTTAAGACTACAACCTGTATCCTGATTCTCCCCAATGGGTTCCAAGATGCAACTGCAGATTCAAGTTGGTAATATGGAGGCAGGCTATTTTTTCATTGAGACAAGTCATGATTTGGAAATCAAGGTCGTACTAGTCTTATAGTCTTTCCTTTTTCCCCCTGCCTTTTTTAAATTGTGTGCAAGTTGCATTCACCCAAATATAAGTATGTTTTAAGCTTGCATTTATGGTAGTAAATATTATTTGGACAAGTTAATGATACAATCAAGTTATGGTGAGATGTAGTAAGTAGAATGAGTTATGTAACTAGCCATGCACCAATCAGTCCTGTGCTCAATGTGCCACAGGACTCAGACTATATACCTCATTGATGAGGCCTCACTATGCCAAAACTGGTCTGGAGTTGCTTGTGTCACTACTCAAAGGGGACCTGGCCTGGCAGTTAAGGCTGGACTCTTACTACTGTACAAAGATAAAGGTTGATTTGTATATGGCTGGTTACTGTCTGGAATGACATGGTGGGTAAAATATGATGGACTGATATCTGATTCCAAGTAGATCCCAGCCTCAGAGAAAAGATTCAAGCATTCATCCATCATTTTTGTGTTTGATGTTTTCATCACAGCAATGGCCTAAATTTGCCAGGTTTGCCTAAATGTGGGTCCCAAGCTCACTGTGCAACTGGACTATGGCTGTGCCTTAGTAAAGAGAACCCACTAAGCCAAACCCAGTCTGGCATTGCTTGTTTTCATATTGAGAGAGAGCCTGGCCTGGTATTTTGGGTGGTCGGTTCCTATCGGAGCAAGACCAAAGCTTATTTAGATATGGCTTTTTAATTTCTGAGGTGGTGTTGTGGGCAAATAAAAGATTAATTTGAATGTGTCAGTGAGTAATTACCACTGCCTGTGAATAATTCATGCATTCCACTCATAATTATTTTGCACTTTCTCTAAAAATATATGTTGGAAGGACCACCCAGAATAGGGTGAGTTTTGTGATGTACATTAATCAACATTCCTATGGCGGATGGGTCACTTGTTAATGGTTTCTAACTCCAGATCCTAATGCTCTGCCACCAGAAACCTAATACTTCACTAACCTTGAAATGAGGCAGGGGGACCATGAGTTTCTTGGACAGGATGATCATCAATTAGTGAGAAGCAAAAGGTACAAATGATGGACGGAATGCTGAACAAAGCAAACATTTACCCCCAGTCTCAAAGATCTGGGTTTAATCATTCGTACTTTTGCACCCCTTGCCATTCCAGTTTAAACCCATCCATATGAAAATCAGGCTTCACTTTGTTCCTCATGGGAACAGTCCAGCCCGAACTACAAAGCAGGTCCTCTTTAGACTGAAAACAAGCATTCTGGGACCAGTTTTGGGGCATCACACCTCATCAGTCAGGCTAGCTTGAATCCAGTGGCGCCATGTCTGGGCACACCCTTCCTATTTAGAGCGAAAACAAGCAAAAGGAACAAATGATGAATGGAATGCTGAACAAGGCAAAGATTCACCACAGTCACATAGATCTGGGTTTAATCGATTGTTCTTTTGCTCACCATGTTACTCAACATTCTGTCCATCAACTGTTCTTTTCAGGTCGAGCATTCAAGACCTCTTGTATATACTTTATTATATACTTATATGTACTTTGTGGGCTCTGGAGATCAGACCCAGGACTAGTCTGTTCCTGCTTAAGGACTTTGTTTTCTGTTCAACTGCCTCTATTTAACTGTCTTGATAGAAAACGACCAGTAGAGGTCAGTAAAATACCAGAATCACTGTAGCATTCTCTGGATTCCAGTCCATAGAAATTGTCTTTCATGAGCACCCGTAGACATTAATATTTTTTGTCAAATCTTGTGTTTTCATTGATATGACCACCGAAGACAATGATTTTATATTACAAACAGAGCTTTGGACTATACTATTTCCCGCTGAAAGGCAATATTTCAATCCATGTGTTCCCATTCCTGGCGTGTCACTCAGTTTGGTGCTTACTTTCCCTCCATGTTAAAGAACAGCAGATGTTTCAGCACCCAGGCTAATGTGCTGCATGACTAAATATAAATAAGGTCCTAAAGGTGAGACCGATTGCATTGCAAATGCTTGCTTGATTTTTGGGACAGCTAAAGTCTTAGAGTTAGCTGAGCAGAGATCTCTGTTGGGGATGTACCATATAAATGCCGACCTCAGAAATTACGGCCCTGTGTTACGCAGTTCTTTATGTGCAAGACATAAGGCTTTAAATTTTGCAGTCCCTGGGAAATAGAATGATATTTAGAAAGCTTAAGGATCGTTCTAGCCGCAGCATATTTTTTTTAAGTTTAAAGTTTATTGATAGGAAGATTATAACATACATGGAAATAAATATTGTAGTAGTAAAATCACAATGAAAAAAAAAATAATCACATTATAGAACAAAGTACAATCCATGTTAAAAAAGAGGGGAGTGAGAGAGAGGGGAGGGGGATCATAGAAAAACAGCATGGGAAAGAGTATTACCAGAATCATAACTCTACTTTACCAACAAGAAAATTATTAAGTATACTGTAAAACATAAACTCTGAAAAGGAGTCCTTAAAAAGGGGGAAAATGAGTGTTATCAGAAAGTCATCATAAGGAAAATGAAGTAAAAAGACAACAAAGAATTCATGGGGGTTTTCTTACGTTGTCCGGAGTGTTAACTATAGTAGAAGAAGCTGAGGGTACATCTGTTAGATAGGAGGATAGAGGAAGCCTTAAAAGGTCTCTTTTGATGCATAAGGATATAGGGGTTACATTACTTGTATCCAATCTATGGTGAAAATAAACAGCATTCCACCAGGCTTTAAAAGTAACTTTCTCAGCTTGTTTCCAATTAGAGGTGATTAAATGTAGGGCTATCGCTAACAGCAAGTCAATTAATGAAGGAGTGGGAGTTGGGTGTGGCCAGGAGGGTGATAGGGAGCTTGGAAAGATGTTGGAAACGGAGAAAGAGATATGGGTATCAAAGATTTTATTAATTTGGGACCAAACTAAAAGCCAAAAAGGGGAGAGGGAGGGGCAATCAATAAGCACATGTTTCAAATCAGCTGAGTAACTTTTACATGACCAACAGGCTGTGGAAAAAGAGGCTAACTTCATTGGAGTGAAAAGAAGGCGTTTGTACATAAAATATAAAGTATGAGATGTATTAGCTGCTCTTGACGTTTTATGAATTTTTAACCAAAGTTTTCCCAAAATGGAATAGACCAACATTCTACAAGATCTTTTTCCCAAGCGAACTCAGATTTTCCCTTGGGCCTATTAGAGATGAAAAACAAATGTCTATATAGAGAAGAGGCCGATCTAGCCGCAGCATTTTGAACAAGCCGCAGCCGCCTCATATGCTTTTCATGTATATTTTGATAGAGACTATTGCAATAGTCCAAAAGGACTAGTGCAGTGATCAGGTTTTCCTATAGTTGTCAGGAATAAAGGGCAGAATTTTCCTAATTGTTTTCAAGGTGTAGTAGGCTGAGGAGGTCACCACCGAAACTTGGGCATCCATGTTAAGGTTGTCATCAATGATGACTCCCAGATTCTTGGCTTTGGTGACAGGAAGGTATGGCTGAGGAAGATGCTTAGGTCACCAGTTAAGAGACTAAGGTGGAGAAGGCTTCCTGAATACAATAATCTAAATTTTACCGGAATAGAGTTTCAGGCAGTGTTTCCTCTTCCAACTGCTGACAGCCTCAATACAGTTCTGACATCTTATAAGGTCCCAAAGGCAAGACCAATTGCATCGCAAATGCTTGTTTGCATTTATCACCGAGTGGGACGGTGGGCAGTTCGGACTGGACAGTTCCCATGTGGACCAGGGTCAAGACTGATTTGCATATGGCTGGCTTTAAACTGGGATGGCATGGTGACCAAAACAACAATGGATTTAGGCCCAGGTCTCTGTACAGGGGTGAATATCCGACATTGTTCAACATTCTGTCCATCAATTGTTCTCTTTGCATTCACCAATTAGTGAAGCTATGGCTCACCACATTCTGGCTTGGGATTTTAATTTGACATAGAGATCCCAATCAAGGTAAAAACTCTGTATGAACAGAATTTAGTAACCTACCATCAGCAACTCAAATACATAGGGAATTTGAAAAGGGTAGACAGCCAGCTGCATTGCACACTAGAATGCGAATAAATTAGGATGAGGATAAACATTCATATTTGAATGATCGCGGAACGTTACATCGCAGGTTTTTCAGCGCAAGTCGTTACAAGGCTTGCGTTGGAGGGCGCTGGACTTAGGAATAGTATGATTTACTATTCCAACACCAGTCTACGTACACTAGGGAAGGTGTTGGAATAGTAAATTATACTATTCTTTAGGTTATAGCGCCATCCAGCGCAAGTCGTTGTAACGACTTGCGTTGTAATACCCGCGATGAAAAGGCATTGCGTGGTACTGGATGTTTCCCTTCATATGTATATGAACAGTATCATGCCAGTGTCAATGTTACTGAATGCAGAGACCTTGATGTCAGTCTTACCGAGATATTGCGCCAGCAAATGCCATAAAGTAATATCACAAAAACGTCACATTAAAGAGAAACAGACGTCGTGAGAGTCTAAATATATCTCATTGATTAATTATTCATATAATTTCAGCTTTTTAAGGTAGTAAGGAAAAATGCATTATAAAATGCAGCTGTTACTCAGATTTTTTTGTTGGTGTGCTTTGTGCGTTTACCCATCAATCACCTTCAAAGGGACGGATGAGAAGGTATATATAAATTGCAATAAAGAAATATAAACCAAAGATTACATTTTGATTTTGCTGAAATCAGCAAGATGTGGGACAGGTCGAGCTATATCTATTTCAAATATATAATGTGAGGGACAGGAAAAACTAAAAGGATCATTGAAAGACTTCCTTTTGCTGCTGGTTCCGAGTACATTAGGAGGATATTTCAAACTAGCAACAATGGTGAGCTCAGCTGCCCTGGACCATTTCCACAAGCAGTAAGTTAGAGGGAAACAGCATTAATGAAATGATTTGTCATACATTCAGCTGTGGACATCTTTAATAGTGCAGAGAGGTAGTGCCAGACCGTTAGGAAGCTTATTTTCTCCCACTCTGTTACAATTTTTCAGGGGTATTGTAGCAGCAGCCTCATTAGGCTGACAACTGGTCCCTCGCATAACACAAATCAAAACTGAATCGGATTTTATAGTATGAACGATAAACAGAATGCCCACTTTGTGGCAGGAAATCTAACTGACTGCAATGTATTTCAGAAAAGTTGCTCCTCCGGCGTTGTATCACACATTAAGATCACGGCAACTAGATTGTATACATATTTAGCCCAGAAACATTTTGGTGGCTGTGAACAATTGGTATTTATAGAAATGCCAATTATTACCCAATCACTCTACTACCAAAATGTCCATTCAACAATTAACCGAAAGGGCAGTCCTGAGAGAAGAAAACAAAATACTTTTCAATCTCATGGATACTGCATGCAGTAAAGAGGAAACTAAGGACAATATTTTGTGTCTCGTGTACAAAGATTCAAAACAAGAAATCATGAATTGCAACTAATAATTTGCCATTTGAACTTTCTCATTTCTAGTGCACTAAAATGGATTCAGTAAAAGTAGCTATAATTTGTGCACTGAATCTACCAAATGCATTGGTATTTTGCAAATTAACTTATCTACTTTTAGGTGGGTCCTCAAAATACCTAACCGTTGTGGCTGACAATTCGACCGGCCTCATTAATATGGATGAGTTAGGC
This sequence comes from Lissotriton helveticus, assembly GCF_964261635.1. Classification (NCBI taxonomy): domain Eukaryota; kingdom Metazoa; phylum Chordata; class Amphibia; order Caudata; family Salamandridae; genus Lissotriton; species Lissotriton helveticus. The sequence continues at coordinate 1,409,302,261 of NC_136068.1, forward strand.
TTGGAAATTGCAACCCACTACGATTTGCCACAATCAGAGTGATGGTATCACCGGGATGGTGACCTCCTTCGATCAACATACCTCCTTGTCTTTGATTGCTTTATTTTTTAATTTTTTAAATACATCTATTTTCCTTTAAGGAAAATGGGACACATTTAAAAAAAAAGAATTACGCAAACCTTTTTATTTTTTTTATTTTTTAAGAGAGGACAGTGGTGCCATGGACCATTGTTTACTCAAGCTCCTGGCTAACCGCAGTGTCATCAGCAGTGTTTTCTCCTTCAATGGTGAGTCTATGTGACAAAAGGTCATAGAGTAAAATAAAATATGTGAGTCACTGTTTCAGTGGTGTTGCAAAGTTTATCAGCTCAAGTCATTCCCTCACTACACTGAATTTGTCACAGAATACATGCCTCATTACACAACACTAGTGTTGTTTGTTTGGTGTAAATGAATGTTTGTTTTTGTTTGATTAGTATGCATGCATAGAACAGGCGTTAGTGGGATTTCGCACATCGCATTCACATTTCTCACTTACCAGGATTTGTTGCTGGCTAGGATACGTCAAGGCTCCCGAAGCCTACTAAAGCTGCCCTCTCCAGGGAAGCTTTCACCATGGTTTCAGCTGCTGAAGGCTCAGATGAAGTGGATGGCCCCCTCCAGTCCATTTTGCCTCTTCCAGCCATACTGCCACCCTCTCCTTTGCCCTGGAGCGGATTATACCAGCACTTTTTGATGTCATCAATGGACCGGTGTGCAACTCCAAGGGCATTTATGCGATGCTGCATCCAACGCCAGATCTTGCGTTTGTCAGACTCTGGCAGACGGTGTGAGGCACTACCAAATAACTCCTTGTGGTGGTTGCAACATTCCTCTGGTATTATGTCCAGCACCTTGTCAGCAAACTTCAGCTTCCCCAGCCTCTCCTTGGTACCCTACTTGCTGGCCTTGCTGCTCATGCTGTCTGTAATGCTCACTCAGCAGTGTAGAACAGTGCTGCTGCACCTGGACATGTGCTTGGGTTTTGATCAGGAGTATTTGTGAACACCACTTCCTGTTTTAGGGTCGTTCAGCTCAACCAGGAAGTGTATCTCATTTGTTTCCCCAAATTCGCTATTTGCGGGTGCTTTATTGGGCTTTTTAGGCACACTCGCAAATTGTGGATGCAAAATAGTTCTTAACGGGGCTCTCCAATTGCGTGCCTTTAGCAACTTAATACCAACTGGCAATCATATCTTCTATTCCGTTTGTAGGTACCAAATAGTAACTTGCTGTTTGCAAGTCGCAATTTGTCGCAAATTGGAGTCGCTATTTTCGCAGGTTGTACATTTGGCCCTGATTTTCAAGCTATAAACACCATTGCCGACCGACCACATTCTAGCACCCACACACGCATAAAATAAACAGAGACTAGACATGTGCCATGTAATAGCAGCCATGCGCACATGCTACAATCAGCATGTCAGCTATCCACTAACAGGACATTAAAAGGCAGAACACCACCACTCACTAGAAAGAAACAGACTACAATGAGCTTTTAAATCAGTGGCGGCGTTGGGGGAGTGGGTGATTTATAGATGGACAAGCACCGGGAGGTACAAGCGAGCAGGCAGAGATGGAGGGGAAGTGGTGGGGAAAAGGAAAGCAGCATAGAAATGAAAAGCAGTGATGGGAGAGGGGGTTATTTGTGGACGGGTCAAGCACCGGGACATGCGAGGGAGCAAGCAGTGACAGAAGGAATGACGTGGGAGAAATAAAAAGCAGCAACAATGGGAAAAGGCGTGACTGGAGAGGGGGTGATCTGTGGATGGGGAATTAAGTCAGATGGTAAAAGCATGAGCACTATGTAGAGTACTGAAAAAAGTAGGTCCTAAAATAGTTGCAAAAATGGAAGTAGTGGATGTTTACAAGTACTTGGTCCATGCTCTGGGGGCAGGGCTAAACACAAAAATACGCATGACCATGCCTTTCAGGGACAAATGGTGACAAATAATATGAGACAGATGATGGAGTGAGCAAATAGGAAGAAGCCTGTGGACAGGCTGAAGTCCACAGATTAAACAGAACATATATCTTTGACACAGTGCATGTGCTATCTAGACAAGACCTGAAAAGGAAGGTCTGGGCCTGGCAAAAGGTTTATTTTGCAAGGTAGAATTGGCAGTTGAAAACTGCACACACGGGCTGCAATGGCAGGCCTGAGACATGTTTAAAAAGCTATTTAATTTACAGACTCTGGGTACACATAGTACCACATTATTGGGGAGTTACAAGTGAATTAAATGTGCTGATTGGGTTATTGCCAAATCTACCATGTATGAGAGATCCAGCACAAGCACTTTCGCACTGGTTAGCAGTGGTAAAGTGTGCAGGGTCCTAAAAGCCAACAAAAACGGGTTATAAAAACAGGAGGATGAAGGCAAAAATTGTAGCGAAATCCGATCCGAGAGCGCCATGTCCAGTACCTTGATACTGGATTGAAATGTATCTCTTACCTACTAACCACCCCAGAAGATTCAGTCTCTCATTATATGTTCAATAGCATCGCAATGGTCAAATATTACCCAATATTTGCCCATCACCTTAGGAACATATACTTGAACATGGCCCTACAGTAGGAGATATTTAAAAATGTAAGTTTGCTAAAAGTTCAAATAAATAAATAAATACTGGCTTAGTACCAAATGTTTTAGTTCTCAATTACAGGTCCAGCATTAAATAACTATATTATCTTGCTGAGTCTAATTTGACACTGATATATTTATATATTCCATACCTCAATTCTTTTTACCTCTCCACATTTACCAATATGTGAATATCTGCTCCACAGACACCCTGAAAATATTCCATGCTTTTAACCCAGTAATGTTCACTGTAGGTACATGAAAATAGGGTTCATGCTAGCTTTTTAGCATAACCACTAAGTAAATCATGTAGGTTAATTGTATGCACATTTCTCTTATGTGCATGGCTCATAAATCTTACATCGGTCCTTTCTTTCAAGACCCCCATTATTCTACCTTACTCCATATTTAAAATGTTTTCATGTCTGATACATTTTTCAGCCATACAGATATTTTAGAATTTTCAACAAGAGGATTATCCTGTTATGCATCCTCATATGCCCCATGAGTACTCATTGTCTCAAAACAACTCAGATCAGCTGGTCAGTGCTACCGGCACATCTCCATTTTGGGCTGATTCAAGCCCCCTGAATGAATCCCGCTCTCAACCTTGAGACCCAGACTTTACACGCTGAACACGCTTCCTACTGCAGGCTGATTAGAGCCCCTCTCCCAATGGGTAATCCACATATTTCTAGCTCAGGCCATTGCTGACCACCCTGCTCTTGAGGCTTGTCACCAGGAACCGCTCCCCCCCCACACTTTATTAACTGTATTACCCTTTATAATCTCTCTCTCTGGCTCATTGTATCCCTTAAGTCCTGATGGTGATACCACTATTTTTAGTGGGATCGAAATGCCATTGAATTTAGAAACACGAACCCAATATGATTGTTTAGAACTTGCTGTAATGGGCTGTGCTGTTTTTGTGTTTGTTGATACACTTGTTGATCACAATTTGCCACTTGAGTGTATCACTTCAAAAGAGAGTACTGAGTACATTTGTTTTGCACCAATATTAATTGAGCAATGGGACTTGAAATTGTTTTTTCATAAATTCCTTTGATAAATTATATGGAATACATTATATTCACCATTTGGTTCTTTAATCAAAAGGAGTGTTACTAGGGAGCAGTGTTCTTTTGGTTATAGTTAGGACCACAGGTCCCCGGCGATCCTTGGGTCTCCCTTGTAGAAATATACTTTTTATGTATGTCAGGGCATTATTATTATTCATTTCCACATTCTATCTTCAAAATTCTTCTTTGGATGCAGTGCTTGTTTAAAATGGTGTTCACCTACTAAGAATAATTTATAATGGTGCTTGGCAGATCCCACTACTTTTTCCACATGCATTTTCACAAAATGAAATACATTTGGACCTGCTCATCCATATTATCCAATAGCTAAGGTCTAGGATATTTAAGTGGTGTAAGGCTTTCATATGGTAGGTAAGGATAGGCTTCCAGTAGATAAAATCCAGCACCTTTTCAACTGAAGGAATGCAACAACCAATCTAGAACTGAAAGGCATTATAGATCATCGCTATTTTGCAAAGACTGTGGAGTATCTTGACTCCCTAACCACCTGAGTGATGCCTTATTCAGCATGTCTGTCTTTGAACATACCTACTTCATTAGCTATGTTTCCTTTTTTCAATGGAAGATCTTTTCTCCCTTCTTCAATTGATATTGATACCCGATTGCCGTGAGGAAAACGGCTGCCTGTCAATTCACCAGATGCCATGAGGGGAACGGTTGTTACTCCACGCCATGCACCGTGAGGGGAACGGCTAGAAGAACTACAGCACCCAGCAGCCCCCAGCAGCCTGGACGCTGACATTGCACTAGCACCCGGGGGCGCTACAAAAGCACAGAGAACCGCGGCACGGGATACCCGATTGCCATGAGGGGAACGGCTGCCTGTCTTTTAACCAGATGCCGTGAGGGGAACGGCTGTTACTCCCCACCATGAGCCGTGAGGGGAACGGCTAGGAGAACTACAGCACCCAGCAGCCCCCAGAAGCCTGGACGCTGACATTGCACTAGCGCCCGGAGGGGCTACAAAAGCACAGAGAGCCTCCCGCAGGGCGGGATACCCGGTTGCCGTGAGGGGAATGGCTGCCTGTCATTTCACCAGACGCCGTGAGGGGAAAAGCTGTTACTCCATGCCACGCGCCGTGAGGGGAACGGTTAGGAGAACCACAGCGCACAGCAGCACCTAGCTTCCCTCAGCAGCCTGGACGCTGACGTTGCACTAGCGCTCGGAGGCGCTACAAAAGCACAGAGAGCCTCCCGCAAAGGGGACGCGCGCGGGCTAAGCCCTACCAAGGGCCGGCCCGTCTGCGCCCGTCAGAGCCAGAAGGAGACCAGGCTGGGCTATTTCCTTTAGTCTTGTAGTAAGATCACCCTGTCGTTTCTGGACTCATGTAGGAACTGCTCTATAAGGTGGGTGTCCTCATTGTGCAATTGATCCACATATTGCCAGAACAAACTACTCAATGACATAGAGTTTTACAATTTGTTTTAGTTTCGGCTCTTGTGAAACCCTCAAAGCAGAATATATTATATTGTGACTGAATTCTTGTCCCCTCTCTAAATTGACTATCCAAACTGTTCCATAAGGACCCCCCGCTGGCCAACTAAAATGGGGAGGCGTATCTGCTCAGGGAAAAAAGCGCAGTATCTGCACAATCACCAACAAACCACCAGCCTACCTCGATCGACAAGGTGCTTCAGAGGGCCAAATGGGTGGTTTCAAATGAGATTGAAGTGACTGAAAGACACTTATCCATAACACCAGATTTAGCCCTACCCACCTTTAACACTGAATTGCAATCTGTTCTGCCATTTTACAATCCAGGCCCAGCAAGGGCCTAAGTTAGAACAAGTGCAATAGTACATGACGTGCAAACCCTGGACTTGATCACTGGGGATACCTCTCTGGACTCTCGAAAAAGAGGGAATGTTAAAACTGCCGCAAAAGCTGGGAAAAGTTGGAAGAACGGGGCCAAGGATCCCGCAGAAGATGGGACACCAGGAAATGTAGGGCTGGGGGGGCATGTGAATGAAGGCACAGAAAAACCACAGTGGGTGTCAAATTTGGTCAGGGACCTGCATTTGGAAATATAAACAAGGAGGAGTTGACCACTCTGACCACCAAGGTAGATAATCGTGCATCCTTACTAGATGACTTCATTAGTAAGGCAGGTCATAGGGAGAAAGACCCCCACCAACAGACCAAACCCATAGCCCACTAAGCCCATCTAAGAAATGGACATGCTCTAGTAACCACCTGTAATTCTACTCCACGAGCCCAGAGCATTAGGGAAGAAGTGGTGGCTCACTTAAATACATCTAATAAACCAACTAATAGAATCACTAGCCTGGAAAACCAGGAATCAAGTCGGAGGTGGGAGACTGGTAGACAGCAAAGATCCCCAGCAGAAAATTCCCAAGCGGGAACAAATATGCAAAACTTGAATTCAAACGGCAGAACTAGAGAGGGGCAAGATCGGCAAAATAATGTGTCCGGAGAGGGAAGTTCAGACTTACCATGCATCAACCTCCCCCCCGACTCTACACCATATGTTATAATTCTAACAAATGTGCCAGAACTCAAAAAGGGGCAAAGGGAATCGCATTATGAGCTAAAAAAATAAATGTATTTTTTGGCTGTCTAAACAACTTCAATTTTCCTATAAGCATGCGAGTGAGATTTTATTCGCGCACAGGGTGAGGTGGGTGGACCAAAGAGCAAAAGATTTGGATGGTGATATCATTGTGATCAATTTTAGAAACCCACAGGTTGTCAGGACACTCCTAATGCAAACCCATTACGGGTACGAAGGGGACATTAGGCCCCTTTCACTGGGCTACTTTAACCCTCCAAGACTGGCTCCAGTCAATAATTCATGGACAGTCAGTGGAAAAGGGCCCAGACTCCAATATGAGCAAAATTACATCAGGAGGCAAGAGCATATGAATCAACCACTTTTTAACCTCCCACTTGCAAATAGATACGCACGCTTGGAACCATTGACTGACTAGAATCAATACAGCAATACAGTTCGGAATCAAGGGAAATAGAACAGATAGCAAGGAGGGCTGAGGGAGTAGAAGCTACCTTTAGTGAGGAAATGGAGAGCCCCCCCCCTAAACCACATTGCATCCGGTACACCTCCATCGATAGCACAAACCTCCATGGGCCACCAGCAGCTAATTCCAGTTTTTACAAATATTAACACTGATAACAAACCCAAGTTCCATGTTTTATCCTGGAACATTGCTGGCTTGATTTCCAAACAGAGCAACCCGGAGTGGGGGTCCCTTATTGATGCACACGACATCTGCATGTTCCAAGAGACCTGGGCTAGAGAGGACACCCATAGACTGGGTTATGCGACTTTTTGTTTGGCAGCCACGATTGGGGGAAGGAGAAGACCCGCAGGAGGGCTTTGTATTTGGGTTGCTGTGCACTTGTGATGCACTGCAAAACAGATTGACACATCCTCAAGCGACATACTCTGTGTCATTCTGAGCTTCCCCACCAAGACTAGAATAGCCTTAATCAATGTTTACTCCCGTCCGGTTACCTATGGCCTGGAGTCATCACACCCTCATGAGCGTTTCTCAAGCTTCTTACAAACCATCACTGATGGCACCCTGATGGTACTTGCCGGTAATTTTAATTGCCAGTATGAGCCACTGAAGTAATAAATTAGGGGCGACATTGATGAGGAAGACCAGCACTGGTCAATCCCAGAATTGAATGCCCAACCGACCCGAGCCTGGACCCCCTTGGTGCTTCAAATAAACACTCTCACATTGATCCATTCTTTTAGGGCTTGTGATGGTCGAACTAAATCCAATTCCCAGCAAACCACACTTATAATAGACCAGAAAGTTCTTCCATTTTAGATTACATCTTGATGGATACTAAATATTGGTGTTGGGTGATCGCTTTTAAGGTCTTACCTAGACATGACAGCGACCACAATGCCCTGGTCTTAGAGCTGATATCACCTTGCTCTAAGGGTGTCCAAGTAGGTAATCATCATATAAATAGGCCCAGGTTAACCCTGACTGGTTGTAGGAGGCGAGTGAAATGGGGGGCCATTTGTAATTCCCAGGATAAGTTGGCCTCCCTTTATAAAATTGCCACTCCATACCTTGAGGTTGCCAATCAATTTAGTTATGCAACACTCCCTAGTACAGTTATAGCAGGAATTGAGAGAAACCTTAAAGACCTAGTGTGTGATCTGGCAAGCATCTTTTTTCCTGTTGTAAAATCCAAACAAAAGGTGTCTATGGCCTCTCCTGGTATAATGGCGACTGTCGAAGGGCTAAGCAATCACTGATCCTAGCAATCAAAGCAAATGACAAATTAATGCTAAAAGATAAGCGAATAGCCTATAGAAATACAATCAATAGAGCAAAAAAACAGTGGGAGGATGACAAATGGGAAAGCATGAGGGCGGCTTTATGCTCAAGTGACATGCAAATCTTTTGGAACCTAGTAAACACCGGTTGCAAAGAGGGCAAATCGGCAACAGAGCCAAATCTTGGGGCAGAAATCTGGAGGTACCACTTCAATTCGCTATATGCAAGGGGAGAGGAAGAAGTAGGCCAAACGATGGGCATACCAACCTCTTTCAGCAGTCTTTCCCCAATGCCCCAGAAATCTCTTTAAAAGAGATAATGGCCGCATTGAACAGAGTGGCTCCTGCCAAAGCGCCAGGCTTAGACAAGATCCGAGGCGATGTTTTTAGGAACTAACCTATTATTTGGGCCCCATACTTCTGGAGCCTATTTAATGCTATTGTTCAAGGCATGCCAATTCCAGCGACCTGGTTGGGGGCAGAGATTATTCTGAATTACAAGAAGGGCTCCCGACGTCTCCCCGCCAATTATCGTCCAATTAGTCTCATAGATGTTTCGCAAAAAATACATGCACGAGTACTTTTGGATCGTTTAGAGAGGTGGATGGAGGAGCATTCCATGCTTAGTCCTTATCAGGCCGGCTTTAGAGCAAGGATGTCTACAATAGATCAGATTTTAAGGCTGCAAATCCTTTATTGGAAGACTGTGCTTCTGGAGGGCGGCAGCCTTTATCTGATCTTTGTGGACCTAAAATCGGCATTTGACCTGGTCCCCAGGGATAAATTATGGTCCATTTTATTAAGTATGGGGGTCCCTCCGTACCTCTGTCATCAGATGTAGCGGCTCCACGAATCTAACTATGCACAAGTCAGATATGGGAAACATGGTGAGCTCACAGATCCTATAGTTATAGACAGAGGGGTAAGGCAGGGGTGTGTTTTGGCCCCACCCCTCTTCTGTCTATTTATTAACGGTCTTGTGGATGACTTGATTGGCGGGAGGGATGTAGATGCCCCCAGGTTGGTGAAACGCAGGGTCCCGGCCCTGATGTTCCCTGATGACACTTTGCTTCTATCCAAATCCCCGATGGGAATCCAGTGGGCCCTAGATATGTTCCAGTCATTTTGAAAAAGCAGGGGCTTGGAGATAAACTCCAATATAACCAAATACATGGTTTTTAATGCAGGTGACTCCACACGTCCTAATCCCTGCTTAGATGGGAAACCACTGGAAAAAGTTACAGTTTTCGATTACCTAGGATTAACCCTCACTGATAAAATGCAGGGGCACACACAAATTAGGAAGGCTAGCTTAAGATTAGCCTAAACCTTGGGGGGACTGGCTACGATTGTTCAAGAAAAATACCCATAAAATGGTCAGCCCGGTTATGGAAATGTATAAGATACAAGCAAGGGGGAGGAGGGGCGGCCCTATATGGGACAGAAATATGGGGCCATCAATCACCTGATTCCCTCTCCAAGAACGAAAATGTCTTTCTTAGAAAAATCTTAGGCCTCCCGAAAAGTACATCACTGACGCCACTCAGTATGGACCTTGGCGTCGATCCAATTGCTGAGGAAGTTGCCCTCAGGTCCCTTCTTCACTGGAGACGTTTATGGTGCACACCAGAACTAGTGGCTTTTAAGGATGAGATGAATGAAGTTATGTATCTGAAGGGGGTGGGCAAAATCCCATGGGTATCCTATATCAAAAACACATTAGTTGCTCTAAGGATGGGTAATCTATGGACCAACGCTGAAGTATCTTGCCCGACAATTCCCAGGATGGCTCTTTCAAAGCATTATAGAGAATTTAAGATAAACCAGAATAAGGGGAATTCCACCACTGGTATTCTGACTGTACAAGTTTTTAGAAGTCAAGGACCAATACAGGTTAGAACCTGTTCTTGACGTTATTCAGCCACCCCTAGCCAAAAAAACATTATTTGCAATTTAGGCACGGGGTGCTACCACTTCATGCCTTTACAAATACCTGAGGGGGTGCACAGTCTAAGGGGTGTCCGGTATGTGAGAGCATCTCTAAAACGGACCAACATGTACTGTTTGTTTGTCTGGTTTACAAGAAGATCAGGCACTGATGGCTGCAACAGGTCTGCGGTAATCTCAGGACAACTCACTGTGGGGAGGCATACAGGATATTAAAATGTGATACCAGCCTCCCTATTGTGTATTCAGTTTCCCGATATTTATTCGCTATGTGGTGTGTTCGTTCAACTGTACTAAAATCTAGTTGGGACTAATTGGATCCTTTTAAACCTTTAAGTAATTTGTATCCGTTTTTATTATATGAAATGAGTCGTTTTTAATGTTTTATTGAGACCTTTTAATATTGCACTGTCAAGCATCTTACTTCATTCTATATTACAAAACTGTATGAATTTTGGTGCAATTTTTAATGTACTTTTATGGCCAGATTGGCCGAAATAAAGATATTTTGAATTGAATTGAATTGATATTGCCTACCTTGAAAAGTAGAGCTCAGGAATATGATATCCTAAATCTAGAACTAAGCCATTAATATTTCTCTCAAGGTAGCGCAATATAAGGATACGGCAGTACATAAGCATGCTTGAGTAAACACACCTGTGCTAGTAATTCATAGAAAGGGGAAATGAACATTGGAATCAGTTGATAATGATGCATGTTTTAAACTGAAAATGTTACTAAGCTAAATCTAAGCACAAACAAGCATATATCTTCTGAGCAAAAGAAGCCCCCTTTATTAAGGGTGCATTTAAACACAATACAAATAAGCAAAAGATGAAAACATCTTACCTGAAAAATATTGGAGAAATCTCGCAGATTGAATATATAATGAAACTTGATTGCTGTTGGCAAGAACTGAGAGGCAACCTTTTGGTGTAAGGCCAGTGCTAAGTTTATCAATTGCTGTGATGACTTCTGCAGGGGCAAGGAAAAGTTTCCAGTCTTCAGGTGCTGGATTAATATGGTATTGTAGATGGTGGACAAGGCATCCGTGCCAGGAAACGATAGAGCAAAGACACTAAAATGGCGCTGGATGAGAAAAAGAACAAATTGATACTTTGTAGCTTGTGACTTACATTGGATGTTGTTTTCTTACATATTTGAAGGTTTAGCACGCAGTTTATTAGGGTTAGATCATTAGAGGTCTGGCAGCTTAGGTAGCCATTGCCAGTAACACTATTACATGTATCTATTTACAGCTGGTTGGAGTAAATAGGCCTTTCTTTTATTAAATACATGCATGGTTTTATGATGCTCAAATCATTGACTTTTTCCCCCTGGTATAGTTCAGCATTATGCCCTTCTTCCACCTGTGTCATCATCTAGGTGCTGCTAAGTGGCCAGTTACAAATGAGGCACCTCAATATGATCAACAATGAAAATCCTAAATCCATTTTCAAAACAACCAATTTGGTACTTACGATATGTATGGCATCGTGGCATGTGCAGGAGTAGGAGGTGCTTTAATGCATTTTAAGATAGTCTTCATTGAAAGGAGCCTCAGGACAACTGAAAAAAATCTAGGAAGCGAGACATTTTGTTGCCATTGGACGGTGATAGTTTGGAGGATATTTGGCTATGTGGTGAATGGAGGGGGGATTTGAGAAGCCAACAGGTTAAAAAGAATTCAGCCAGCAAAAGACATTAAACATATTGTGCAGTGAGACTAAGTGCTTGCTTCAGGTAATATGTGGCTATTACAATATCGAGTTATTGGGAGACTGGGGGTACTTGAATAATGAGAGGATTTAGAGTGTGTGAGATCTCAGAGGGATTATGCATATTAAGGAGAGAGAAGCGGTGATGGGATGTTGTGAAGAAGAGTGTAAGGCAGATATAGGGTAGAGATAACCATAATTAAACTGAATATGGGCCTGGAATCTGGCCAACATAATGTTCCTCTTTAAGTGCTGGTATTTGTGCAGATCCTGGTACTTCCATTGTGGTTGGAAACATAATATATTTTGCCTTACAAAATGGGAGTTGGGTACAGCCCAAGCATTTGAACTCTAGTTATGAAGAGATACAATGAGGTATTCAGACTTTTGGACGCCTCAGTCTAATGCAAGCAGAATGCCTCCTAAGTAGGAGTTCTGAAGCGCAATGTGGGAGCAAGGAGCGCATCACCGAAGTAAGATATTGCACTGTACTTGGGTTGTTACAGAGCAGTAAAATCAAAAGGTTTCGCAGCGCTTGTCATCTGTGACCAGCGAACATCAGGTCTATTAGAAAAAGTCAGTGTTCATCAATTAGTGGAATTGCAGGGGAACCTAATTTGAGAGGCGGGGCAATATATTGGATCATCTTAGAGTACCAACATATTGATGGGTCCAAGCATCACCATTCTGTGATCCTGGCAAGCCGCTGAATTGAGAGAGCTCTTCGAACGGGACAATGCTCATGTCGCCTCATTGGTGAAAAAATTGGCAAAGTTTCGCTCAAGGCAGCCAACATCGTTTGGCCTAAATAAAGGAAATTGACCAGAGTGCTCAGAGATGCTGTTTGGCCTGACATCATGTGACGTGATTATTTGGAGAGACATCTATATTCACACACACAATCTACCAACCTGAATAAATAGAGAGTGAAGTAAAAAACACCAGACGATGTAAAAAGAGAAACATTTAAGCAAATGTGCACATGGTTTCCAACAAGATCATTGAAGTATGAGCATTGCTAATATTCTGAAAAATCAAGCAGGTATACCTGAAGTCGCGGGTTGATGGTAAAGCTGCCAGCTGTGGGGTTCATGCAGGCGATGTACTGCGCGTTCATTATCTCCTTCAGGGACAACTTGTTTCTGTCATACCTTTTGGAACAAGAGAAACGTAATAAGCTAAAGATGCCTGTGACCAACCAGCCACATCATGTTCTGATTATGCCTAAAAGGGTACACTTTCATTTTTAACCTATCACGTTTACCACAGAGATCTCCTCATTGAGAATATAGTTTCAGGTGTTGACGTAATGTGAATGGACACATTAATCATAAGTAGCATCGCAAAACATGAAGCCATGAGTCAGGAAATACAGCTTTTAAAAAAATCGAATAATGTGCAGGCTCACGGATTTTGAAAAACAAAGAATCAATTTTTAAAATCTATATTATCACACTAAATCAATTGCTATGAAAACGTCATGCCGCTCAGAATTCTGGAAACCAAAGATTATACGCGGTCGCGCTGAGCCGTGTTTCTGAAAGCTGTGAGGAATGTTCACAATCACTTCATGTGTTTCCTTCAGATCAAACCCTGCTCGCAGCCACTACAACAGTATTCTGCTCCTGGCATCTATTGATACTCGCCGACAAACAGCACATCGCCTACCATGCCTTTCTCCACACAATCCTGGAAAGAAACCTGCAAAATAAAGGCTTCACTCCTCCCCACCCACATAAGGTCTTTTATGGATTTCCACAAGAAACTGAAATCCTGGTTCTTCAGCTGTTCCTTCTTGCGGAACCCGCACCGACTATCCACATTATCAGCCTGATTCATCAAAGACCCGTTTTGCGAGTCTATAATAGCGATTCATAAGGAATCGCTATTACAGACTCGCAAAACGGGATTCATGTAGGAATCGCAAAAAGAATTGCGATTCCTACACATTCCTTATTTGTGATTAGCAAATTGCTAATCGCAAATAAGGAATAACTCCCCATTCATTCCTATGGGCCAAAAGGCCCATAGGAATGAATGGGGAGTATTCCTTATTTGCGATTAGAAAATAAGATAGCGATTTAAAGGGTGCCAGGGGTGTCCAAAGGACACCCTGTAGCACCCCTTAAATGCAAATTGAAACAGGTGTTGCGCACACATGCAACATGCAACTTAGAAAAATGCTTTTAAAAGCATTTTTCTAAGTTTTCGCTATTTACCACGAGGTTTGACCTCGCGGTAAATAGCGGGCCGAAATTGCGAATTCGCATTTTTTAAATGGATGATGAATTGCATTTAAGGAATCTCAAATAGAGATTCCTTAAATGTAATTCCCCGCAAAATAGCGAAATCGCTATTACCTATTTTTGCATTTGGGATGATGAATCCCAAATGCAAAAATAGCGCTCGCAAAGGGCCAGATTCTCAGAATCTGGCCCTTTGCGAGCCGATTTCGGCTTGATGAATCAGGCTGTATATTACATGGGAATCACTGGATTCCCTAGGCATTCATTCTGCACCTGAATCTATCTATGGGGAGCAGTAGGCCCGGGATATCGAGTTTGTGTGCAATTCTGCCATTTTTCTCTGTGAAACAGGCAATTAAATCGCTAATGTTTATTAAAAATCACAATATTGCTTTCAAAAGAGGGATGAATATGTATTTTTATACAAGAGAACATTATCACACGACTCTGCTGACTTGTGTGATGTGGGTTAGCTGAGATCCCTTCTTCAGATCATTGAGAACTGAAATGTAGAAAACTTCAAAAGCCTAAAAGGCTCTAAAACATAACTGATTCTTTTAGCCTCGTAGTACCGACTTTAGACCTTACTGGACACATATGCGTAATTACTATATTGCCTCACCATCATCCAGGTCGAGAGGTTTAAGACAAACCTAATGCTCATCTCCCTGCTTACTGAGTTTATGCTCATACATAGAAACATCCAACGGCTACATGAGCAGAACTGGGTCTCAGCAAAGAACGTTGATGGCTGCTACCCCCTGCTTATAGAGTGCACCAAATCCCTAAGTTTTCACTTCAAGACCCATCCAAGCTGCAGATTGCAAAAGGAGGCTAGTTTAATCATCTGAAAGCTTGTCTCCCCTAAACTTACTTTTGAACGACCATCAAAACCATGGTGCACAGACAGTAGGAGTGCCCTGGTAACTGGCATCCCACACAAACATCTGTTGCTGAGGAAGTGTGCTGTTCACATTGCTGCTTGATTAAGAGATTCCGGACATTTTACAGACATGCAGTCATTTCATGGAATGCCTCTTATTTTCTCTATCAGCACACATCAAATTCAAGAACTGTGGAGGCCCTTACAACATTGAAACCTCATAAAACCCACCATACCTGGGAAGAAAAATCAAGATCCCCAGGGGACAGAGCAACAAAGGTTGAAGAATGCTCATCCGGCTAAAGGGGTGGGTAAGACAAGACAAGACTGAAGGTATAATATTACCCTACCATCTGTAACTACCTCCACAAGGAGATCCAACAACCTATGTCACTCCTCAATTTCAGAAAACAACTGAAGGCATTCCTCTTCAAACAATTCCAAATGCCTCACTTCCCTTCACACAGCCAGTCCGTGCAGGTAACAGCTGTGGGGTGGTGGGGAGGGGTAAGGGGGGATTTCAAGGGACGATGCAGAGGGAAAATGAAATAAATAATTAATTTTCCCTCTGCAATAATCTTCGAAATCCCCCCTTACCCCGCTCCACCACTGTTACCTGCACGGACTGCGGCTGCCTTCACACCCAGCCAGCGGCAGATCCTCTGTTATGGAGGAGAAGCATCAAACCCCGACCCCCCCCCCTCCTGACCCCCCTGCCAGCTGCATCAAAACAGCAGTAAAGTACAAATATAATAATAAACACGTTTCATTTTTCCTTTCCTGCTGAGACTTTGGGGGCGAGCCATGGGATGACAGACGGCAGGAGGACCGGGCACTGTTGTCAATGTGCATGATAGTTTGGCTGGCCTGTCTGAGGCTGGCCAAAGCATCATGCACACTGAAGCTGCTCCAGCCCGAGCTGTGTTGCCAACTTGGAAACAGCATGCACAGGCTCCCATTGTCACGGGAGCACAAATTCACACCGCTCAGGCCAGTCCTGACGCTGCTCTCATGACATGAGAGCAGCGTCAGAATTGACCGCAGTGGAGTTTGGGAGTCTGTGCCAGCAAGGAGAGGAGCAGAAGTGCGCAAAGTGAACGGTTGCAGGGACGTTTTTTGTTGTTGTCCTGTGACCCCTCCACCCACCCTCGCCACTCTTCCACAACACCAGCCGCAACTGCACCTTATATTCCTTTCCCTGCCCCCTTATTATCTAGCTAGATTTGTGCTTAATAAATCCCCATATGTATGTACATACATACATACATGCACACATACATACTCAGTCATGTTTCAAGACCACAGGATTCTCATGTTACAAATATCCAGTACCCTAACAGTAAGTATCTCGTTTGTGACGATGAAAACGTATGAAATAGTTGTTACTATTTCATACCACTTGTACACAAAACACCTGAGGCACATACAGGAATTAGTGTCAGAACACCAAATGACCACAATCGTCATAGTAAGAGCAAAAGAACACACTATTTGCCATATGAGACACGAAGTCCTTCCAAAGAAACAGCCAGCCCTTCAGACTTAGAAGAAAGGAATGAATCCCAAAGTAGAGGTGATTTTTTTCCAGCAAATCTGTATAATAATAATATCCTAAAAAAGCAAAGAGGACCATGTCATTAAATGAATTCTCAGGTGAAGTGTCCAACTCACTCATATCATCGATATATCTTGCCTAGCATCAGTCCTCACCCTTTTCAGGTTCAGAAAACATCTGTTTCCTCTCAGTGCAATTTACACACCAATCTCCTCTGTCAAATTCGAACCAATCTTTTTTTCCCTTTTTTTAAACAACTCTAAAATTCCTATTAGGTATTTTCAAAAGTAGTACTGTGAATGCCATCATTAGCATGAAAGAGTCACTTCTGTGCCATGACGATAATCAAAAGCTTCCTACTTTGAAGCAGTGGTGCTATAGGCAGCAGCTTAATGCCACGCTATCCCCAGCACTAGGCTATTCACCAAGGCATCAATACGTTTACAACTTTAAAAACTGACAGTGCCACAGCCAATGTCTGCCTTGTGAAACAAGCACGTTGCGGTGACCGGAGAGGCCACATACTACTTTATTTGTAGCATCATTGCCACAATGTCAGGCAAAAAGACAACAATATGAGCGCCATATTCTATGTCCTACATAACTTTCCCGAATGACTTCAGAAATCGCTAAAATTTTCCCCAGATTCTTTTCGGGAAGTTCTCTTTTTTTATTTTTCTTAGGACATCTATGAGTGAATGAATGAATACATTTATTGTTTCAATAAAAATTGTTACAAAAAGCAGGGCGTGGTGTGTCCATCCACGCACCTTCTTCGATCATTGGTAAAATATAATTATATCATTTTATTTGATAAATGAAGCACTTACACAAAACGTAAAATTAAGAGACCATAACATTTGGTATATATTCACTAGTTTGAAACTGTGATGTAGTCCTTGGCTCGACCTTTACTTATACATTCTTTAAACTGCCTTGCAGATTTCGCTAGTCTGGCCAATTCCATTGAAATCTCCAAATCAAAAAGATGTTTCATTGCGTCTGAACAGGTACGCGTGCAATATTTTGAGAACAGAGGTTTTAATAAGGTGCAACGTTCGTAGTTCAATCGAGGGCAGATGCAAACCAGGAGAGCCCTAGATTCCTCGTACTGATGACACAGTCTTCAAGTGGTGACCACCTCTAAACATTTCCAGTGAATATTTTTATCTTCTTATTGGCAGTACCATGAGTCTGATTGACAGAATTTGCTTTAAAATTGATTTGTTCAGGACCTGAGTCAAGATATGGCTGTCTCAATTTATCCTTTTAGGAGCCAGCTAAGAGTCCGATATTGCTGCTTGAGTATTCAATTAGCCTCATATCATCTTGCTTTGATAATAGTCTTGATTGTTTCTTTAAAATGGTTTTTAAAATTCCTGGTTGGTGGATGAAATCCCGCCAGTTGGACAGGTCAAGGTGCAGTTCAGTGCAGGCAGTGAGTAGGCCATCAGCCCAAGAATTTTTACCTTTCGTGAAGATTTCCTTCAAAATTGCTTACATTGTATTTGGGGGTCTGTGGTAAATAAATAAATAATACCTCTCTTTTTGAATGCATAAATGAATAACAGATAGCTCAATAAATAAGAGTCAAGATTCGAGGTAGTAGGAGTTTTGCAGGTTTTAATACAGCATAAGGACAGGAACGGGACAACCTGCATAGGAATAGGATGGCAGGGCCCAGCAGCTGCTGGGGCTGGATCTGGGATGAGCGCGCTAACATTTAATAACAATACACGATCATATATACTAAAACAGTTGCATTACAATACATACGATAGGCGGAGCAGTGGGTGTGATCAATAGCAGTCGCGAAAGATAAGGGTGAAAGTAGGTGTAACAGAGGCGTATACATAGACATGTGATGCAAACGTAACAGAATATGTCATGAATGGGGTGGAAACCATGGAGGGGGCTACCTAAGGAGCCGGGACCTCTAACCTGATGGTGCGCGCAAACTGGCAATGACGTGTTACTAGGAGAAGCTGGGGGCTATGAGCTCTGTGCTAGGAGCAGAGACTGAAGTCTGGAGAGTCAGGGCGACATGTACCTAAGCAGTATCTAGTATCTGATGTTTAGAGAACATGTTGATAGAATTCAAATGTTATCGGGGTAAAGGCGAACAGACTCTAAGACTGGAGCATGCATTATTCTACATGTAGTGCGTGATGAAGAATATTAAATGACCATTAAATGCAGTATTTCTCTTACATGGAGACGTAGAGGCTAGACAATGACGGAAACTATTGATGCGATTCAGTAGCTTTAGGAATGCAGAGAAGGAGGGCTGTACTGATAACTCGAATCATAACATACTCTTGGCAGACTCAGAGGCAGAGCCAAGCTGAGCCGGGCACTGCGAGGCAGGAAATAAGTGAAGGGTCGAGGATACAGGTGGGGGCTGTATCGCTCCTCAGCGAGGCTTCAGGGGACAGGAGCTGAATCTGGTGTCCAGGCCCTTTTGAGGCCTAGAAACGGGGACTTTACAATGAAATAACGTGCACACCGAGAAACGTGGCAACGTAGCTTTACATAGGCCTGATATTCGTAGTATTCACGAGAACTGGAAACTGACATACTAAAGGTGGACACAACTATAATTGCGTCTTTAATCGAACATGGGGAATAACATATGCATATTAATCATGCACAGATAATGATGATGGATGACACGTAGGGACACAGAACATAGCAAAATTTACTTTTCCACATTCCCTCCTTGTCACTACGTTTCCATCAGGAAACATCAATATTCATGATACCATCTATCATTTCATACAGTATCATTTGTTCGTCTCGAATTTTCTTGGAACGGGATTTAGAACAGGGCTTGGGACTAGGAATACAAGAGGTAGCACAAATGCCGCAAATCGCAGGGCCACATTGTATACAGAGGCAGCAGCTGAATATGATCGCTACTGCAATACCTAGAAAGGACAAGACTTTCCATCCCCAGGCGGAAATTATATTCCAGAACCAACCGGACCATGTCCAGGTGCCTGGATTTTGGTGTAACAGATGGGCAATTTTATGAAGTCTGGTTATAGCTGAATAAACAGACGGCGCGTTATTTGGAATGAAAATGCAGCAACTAGATCCGATGACTCTACAGGCCCCGCCCCTATCGGCCAATATGACGTCAAGGACGAGACGATTCTGGAGCACGACAATTCTCATAAAGGATTGTTCTTCGGTTAAATTACTTAGAGCAGAAGTAGTCTCAATTACTACTGCTTCAAGGGTTCTGGTTAACCTACGTATCAGTTTACTATTCACAACTGTTCCTAAATAAGGGAAGACACCTTTATTGATATCTATATATTGTTCTAGAGCAGTTTCAGTATAATCGACAATCGGGAGGTTTCTCTTGTGTCTAGTATGTACTAGGTGGGAATTCCTATGGTAGTCGGGTGGGGCTAGAAAAACCGGTGGCAGTAGGAAGGCAATGTAACAGGTTCCCTCCCAATCGAGGGGCAGACGAACATATGCGGTCTGACCACAAATAAAATAAGAATGACGTGAAGCTTTGAAAATAGATTTCCTACTGTCACTATACTTGACAATAGTAGTACAATCACTATGTCCTACGTGTGTAGAACCATTATTTCGGACACATAATTCGCCTTTGACTGGTAGTACTGAAATAGCAGGTAAGTCTGGAGTAGTATCAGACTGAACATTCAGGACCATGAAATTCGAAGAATAATTACCTAAATTGTACACTTCATTTTCTAGATCTAACCCTGTTCTGTGGGGAAGACCTTGCTTGTCTGGAAAACATGTACTGTTAAGAAAAGACATATCTGTTGAGGATGACGTTAACGTGGACCATGCTCCACACGAACCATTATGTGAAAACGGATAAGGAAAGAGTGGCAGAACTCCCTTCGGTATCTGGAAAGGGGGGAGTCGGCCACATACCCAACAATTAGTGGCATTGCTGGTCTGGTGTGAGTAATGTAACATGCGGATGAAAGAATTATTTCGCATAGCGAGGCGGTAAGAGAGTTCATGAGGAGGCAGATCACTAAACGTGTGTTCTACTGTAACATTAGAAGACTTATTTACATGAGAGACTGGAAAATACAGATAAAATGCATAACTGGTGCAGGAAATCATAATGCTGAGAAATAATATGAAACTTAGAAAAACGATACATCGGATTGAGTTTTGACCAACTCTCTCACTATGGGGGTCTATTTTATACATGTCAGAAACAGTCTAACCGTTTCACCTAGGGGAGGACTTAGACAATCAAACTGGCTGACTTATTTTACTAGACCGGAGTTTCAACTTATACTCCTGCTGCGGAGTTTTCTCTAACGGGGAGGGTGCAGTATCATTGTTCTTTACGGGACAGTCCTTAAGAATAGTACTTTGGTAATCCTTTGAATCCTGGGAAATGTTCTTTGAGACCGGTTTCAGTCCATAAAACTTCTTTATATGTGAAAGATGCACCCAGCCTTTGCGTCCCTCCAACTTCACGGCTGTACGTGTGGCGAGGAGGACCTGTCGGGGCTCCTTCCAGCGAGGCTCCAGCGGACTTGAGCGGTCAAAATTTCGCACCAGGACCATGGATCCTGGAACGATTTCATGCGGTGCCACCTCGGTATTGTCTGGAAATGCGGCGGCAACCTGTGAACAACAAGAGTTGAGGGCAGACATCAAGGAAGCTAGGTAATCTGTCAGCATATTACTTGAAACATCGGTAATACTTCGGGGTCTGGGTGTACCCCACATGTTAGGGGGGCGGCCGAAAACGACCTCATACGGGGACAGACCTGATCTGGAATGTGCGACCATGCGCATATAGAACAAAGCAACTGGCAGAGCTACTAGCCAGTCCACACCTTTCTCTTTACATACTTTGGCGATGCGAATTTTCAGGGTCTGGTTATGTCTCTCTACGAGACCTGCTGCTTCAGGATGGCGTACACAATGGAACTTCCACTGGTACCCTAACAAAAGGGAAACATGCTTCATTAACTCTGAGGAGAATGGCTGGCCGTTATCAGAATATACGACCCTAGGGAGTCCATAACGGGGGAAGAACTCACGAACCAACTGCTTGGCAGTGGTCGCGGCTGTGTAATCTGGGACTGGATATGCTTCTGTCCACCTGGACAAAGCGCATACAACTACGAGGACATACTTGAAACCTCGACATCGCTCCATCTGAATATAATCCATCTGGAGGACTTCAAAAGGGTGGTCAGGAGGTTGGAATCCACCTTGTTCCACCGGGACACTTTTACCTGGATTAAACTGACAACATATCATACAGGTACGGACTTTCTGCTTGGCTGCAGCTCGTAGATGCTTGTTGAACCAAATGTTCTGGATACTGTCTAACATTGCTTTTTCCCCTAAATGTGCTGGACCATGTGCGGTATTGATAATGACTTGAACCATAGAGTCGGGGAGAAACCATGTGGTTTTACCCTTCGTCACCCATCCTTGATCTGTCTGGACCCCTCCTTGTTCGGACCATTTCTTGATTTCATCGGGAGTAGCATGTAACTGGATATCTATGACATCCTGAGTAGGGTCCTTAACTGTCATACATGTAGTCGGATCTGGAGTATGTGTCTTGTTAACTGGAATGTCTGGAGTCTGTGCTGTAAGCTTGGCTGTGTGATCTGCTAGATCGTTACCCTGGGAAATAGTGTCAGTAACTTTCGTATGTGCTTTGCATTTCATGATAGCAATGGATGTCGGTAAATGTATGGCATCTAACAGAGCTTGAATAAGGAGACCATGCTGAATCTTGGTTCCATGAGAAGTCATGAAACCTCTCTCCTGCCAGAGCACTCCAAAGTCGTGTACGACTCCAAATGCGTAGCGTGAATCTGTGTAAACATTAACTTTCCGGTTCTTAGCGTGTATGCAGGCTTGTGTCAGAGCAACTAGCTCTGCTGCTTGAGCGGACAGGGTGTCAATACGGTGTGTTTCAATAACTTCAGTATCAGTAGTCACTGCATACGCGGCGACTAGTTCTCCTGTACTTGTTCTCATACATGAACCATCCACATAAAGTGTCAGGTCGGGATCTGGTAACGGAATATCTGTCAGATCTTGTCTTGGCTTTGTCGTAATATTAACTACTTCCACACAGTCGTGTGTGTCCGGACTTAAAGTAACTGATGGTAACAGTGTAGCAGGGTTCAGGATGTTGCAGCGTCTGATTTCTATGTGTGGCTGGAACAGTGTCAATTCTTAACCTGTTAAACGTGCAATTGTCAAGTGCTGAGTCTGTGTTCGGTTTAAAAGAACTTCCACGGAGTGTGGAACTTGTACTGTCAGGGAGTGTCCTAATACTATGGAATCACTTTGTCTGATAGCTAGTGCTGTGGCTGCAACTGACTTGAGGCACGCAGGGAGAGCCTGGGCTACAGGATCTAATGTGCTCGAAAAATAAGCACAAGGCTTGTATTGTCCTGCTTGATCTTGTGTGAGAACAGATAATGCGGTACCTTCGCGTTCTGTGACGAAAAGTGTAAAAGGCTTACTGTAGTTTGGTGTAGCTAGAACTGGAGCTTGACATAGGGCTTTCTTTAACTCATTGAAACTGAGTGTATGTTCAGATGTCCAAGGGAGGACAGTCGATACGGCTGTCTCCTGTGTCGTTAACTGTATCAGTGGCTTAGCTAGAAATGCATACTGAGGAATCCATTGTCGGCAGTAAGAAGTGAGGCCGATAAAAGCACGTACCTCCTTCTGGGTCTTGGGCTGAGGAAGACTCGCTATTAACTGGATACGGTCAGGTGTCAACTGCCTACCCCTCTTGGACAGTAAGTGTCCTAAGTAGACCACTTGCTGGACACAGAATTGAAGCTTCGAAGGGGACACCTTGTGCCCCATCTCGGCTAGGAAATACAGAACTGTGAGGGATGCTCGCTCGCAAGCACGTTCAGAACGGGCTGTGACCAGTAGATCATCGACATACTGGAGCAGGGCAGTGTCAGTTGGCATGTGAATGTTGTCTAGTTGTCTCTTAAATGCTTGACTGTAAATACTAGGACTTTCTGTGAAACCTTGAGGAGCTCGTGTGAACATATAGCTCCTTCCATTTAAACAAAATCCGAAAAGGAACTGGCTGTCTAGATGAATGGGGACACTAAAAAATGCATTCTTGAGGTCTATGACTGTAAAAAATGAGGCTTCTGAATCAATGGCTGCCAATAAGGAAGAGATATCTGGGACAACTGGGTACTGGGGAATAATACATTTATTAAGCTCTTGTAGGTCAATCACTAATCGATGTACTGGGGGTGCATTTGGATCAGTACGTTTCATAACAGGAATGATCGGAGAATTGCATACATTGGAGTCAGTTTCTACAACCACTCCTTGAGCCATGAGCTCGTCAATAATTTTGGATAAGGCTGCTACAGCCTCAGGTGGCAATCTGTACTGTCTGATTCGTGGTAACACTACACCTGGCTTGAGAGTCACACGATGGGGTGTGATTTGCATATAACCAACATCAGTTGGACCTTGCGCCCATAGATGCTGCGGAACATTGGACAATCTGGGATCAAAATCTCGTAATACATAGTGACCCTTAAAGTCACGCAGGAACAATCGTATTCCCTCTGGGGAACAGCATATAACTGCACCTAACTCTTTCAGTGTTTTAATACCTAATAGATTCTCTGGACATGACTTAGTAAGTAACAGGTCAGTAGTACGGGACAATGGACCTACTTCTAGAGTAACTGGCTTTGATATTTCATTTACAATGGGTTTTCCTGAAAATCCAAGGGAAACATTTCTTGAGCCTGAGAGCGGAGCCCCTGGAACTTCGGCGTGGCTAATTGTGGTCCTACTTGCCCCTGTATCAATCAAAAACTTTCTGTCTTTCCCTAATACTTGACTGTGAACATAGGGACCTTCTTGATCTACAGGTATCTCGATGAGAGGCAAGCCTACCTCCCTCTCTAGGCTGTTTCATGAATATGGCTGATACTCTGGATACTCAGACTGTGCATACTGGTACATCTGCTGTGTAACGTGCTGTGTTGCAGCGATGGGCTGCGGTGCTGTAACTGTCTGTGGTGCATTCTGTGGCTGAGGAATCTGTGAAACTTGTTCTTGTCTAGGCGGACGTGGTCTTTCTTTAGTCTTACCAGTAGCTATGTTGTGTTTCAGAACTGCACACTCGTTTATAAAATGACCTGGCTGTTTACAATAATTGCAGTTCCCTTTAACGGGAGCTGCAGGATGACTGGCTTGATTCGGACCCCTCTTCTGACTGTCTTGAGGAACAGATTGTGCAACTAGTACTTTCATTTTCGTGTCTTTCATACGTTTTCTCTCGTGTTCTTGCTCTTCTCTAATTCTATTCTGGTGGTATTGGAGCATCTGTAACATCTGGGACGGGGTATTAGCTTGCCAGGTACTTTCGACTTTCAAAACTCGATTCTTAATTTGTTGACTTGAATTCTCGACTAATTTAGTAACAAAAAGGTGAGGGTATGACTCACTACTTGTCTTGAGGCCACTGTTGATGCTAAAACATTTCTCAAATCTAGAATAAAAATCACTAATGTCTTCGTCTTGTTTCTGTTTACAGGCTGAGATTGCATCCCAGTCTTCCTTTTTCGTTGTTAACAATCTGGGTAAAACTTGAATCAATAATTCAGGTAATTCTTTACATTTCGCTCCAAGACCGGTACCTGGTACTCGTGCCTTATCTTCAGCTTCTAGAACTGCCCAATCGATCTTTTTCTCTCCCACCTCCCATTCTTTTTCCTTGAGCTTTTCATACACCCCTGCGGGCAGCAGAACCTTTAACATTTTAATTATATCTGGATACGTGTATTCTCCCATACGGAGCATGTCTTTTAATTCTCGATGGAACCCTGCTGGATCTTTATCATGACAGGGGATTAATTTTTTCATCTCTAAGAGTTCCATCTTTGTGATCGGGGTGTAAACAAACACTCGTTCTAGTTCGCCACCCGTTCCTCTAACTGGGTGGACTTCTCGTAACGGATTCTGTCTCTCTATGTAAAATGGTTTATTTTCTGGGGGTGAGACATGAACAAAATGCGGGTTCAAAAACGTTCTATATTTGTGACGCTGTTCTAGAATGACACTAATTAAATCGGTACCTAAACCTTTCCATCTATACTGGAGTAACTCGTTCAGGATATCATGTAACGGGCCTGGATCAGAGTGCTGACCCTCATACAATGTAATGAGGTGCTGAATCATATACATACCCGCCAGTCGTTGCTCGGCTGGGGGCATTTTCAGAAACATTTGTGCCACTATTTCGTCTGGAAAAGTGGTAGAATCAGTAGTCCATCGGACTGCTGATCGGGCTAGTTCTTGTTCATGCATAGTACTTAACTCACTGTAACCGATTCGTGATTTCAGAATGTGATCGGTAGCTTGAAACACTTGTTCTAGAGAACCTTGTTCTGGTGATGGATGATGGAAAGTTGACTTGTGTTCTAGGCGTAAATGGCGATCTGGAAATCTAGATTTTCCTACATACGCTATTCTGGCGGGATTCTCGTCGTCTACCTCTTCAGTATCAGAGTTACTTTCTTTCTCGCTTACTTGTGCTGCTTTACGCTGTTCGTGTAACTTTATTATTTCTTTACGGATTTTCTTGTACATACTTTCCATAGCACTGATGGTCCTGTGCTTACCCTCGGCTATATTATCACTCCACTTTGTCAGGGTTCTCATTTCGGCTTGATCTTTGGACGGGTAATCTTGTTCTCTTATTAAACAATTAATCAAAAACTTTAGTATCATGAGCTGGATCTCGGTTTTCCTTTGAGACATGACTTCGCCAATGCTTTCTGGATCATCCCCTGTACGGATGAAACGATATATTCTGTCTAGATCTTCTTTCATATTCGGTAGGGTGACTAGATACTCGGCCACCTTTCTTACACGTAATGAATATAAAACCATATTATCCTCGCCTGGGACTGGATCATAGCCGCATTCATTAAGGGCTTTTCTTATTTCTGCTACAGACTGATGTCTGGGCGTACGCTGTGACGCTTGTGCATGTAATTCGGCTGACGTTAAACGCTTATGTGGCGGCGGGGTCTGGGGAGGACCTCCTCCTGCGGCCCCTAAACTAGAATCGTCGACTGATCCTCTTCGTACTAGTGTGGCAGGAAATTGAAATGCGGGCTGAACTGGTATGGCGGGCTGGACCGGGGGGACCGTAACAGGTACTGCAAGGGGTACCCCGGTGTCTAGAGAAACGGGGAGTGCCTGATTTACAGGGACTGGCGGAGCGCGAACAGGATTTGCATATTCTGGGACTGTGTCGTCCAAATAGGACGAAATGAAAATATCAGCTGCGGTCTGTTTGTGACGTAGCTTGGTCGGAACTAATGGTGGCGGAAAGTTACTGGATGCCTCCGGGGTCGCTTTTGGCAGGCCCTCGGCAAGAAGAGGATACATACCCTTAATAAGAGCATGCCTCTGTCTGTCTGACTGTTCGGTTTTAACTCGTTCACCAATCTCGATTAATTCCCTTTCTTGGGCTCGTTCCAAGGATTCTCTACTTAATTCTGACTTTCTGATTTCTTTTTCGGTTCTTTTATGAGATTCTTTGCGCCATAACTCGATGGCATCTTTCTGTGACTGTCTGGCTTTCTTTTTCCATAATGCTTCTTCTACTCTCATGATGCACTCGGCATCCCATGTGCCTGACACAGGCCATCTATACTTTTCCTCTAACTGTTTGGTATACTCGACCCATAAATCTAGATACAATATGGCGCTTATGCCATGCTTCTGATACATAAAATGACCTGGACTGTCCCTAGGCGGGACAGGAACTGCTGCTTCTAGCAGACCTTTTCTAGTTCTCAACTGACGCAGTTTTGAAAAGAGCGGCATGACTGAACTATAATCTGGACACAATACGATACACAATAAACACGATAACTACTTCACACTCATACCACGACATCAAGATACATGAAGAACATTCAGAATAACAGTTCGAACAGAATACTACCTGGAATACGGAAAACAGAATACATGAATTTTCTCGAGAACAGAACTGACTAGAACAGAAACTAGATGTACTGCTGAAACAGTACGAAACTTACCGGTCTCATACAGAGACACGTCAGGACCCGTATCCACCGGAGTGGACACTTCGTTTGTGGGCTTGTGTACCACCAACCCACGGACCAGAGTCAATTAAATTGACCCTGTCTAGATACTACCCCAGTAATGGTACTCACCGGGCAGTAAGAACGGAAGGCCTCAGACTGGACGGGACTGCTTGGACGCCGGACGGACGAACTTCGGACTTCTGTTACGGGTGGGCCTCCGGATACCTCGGACCCTGGACTCTCGGCTTGGGCTCTGGTCGGGACTCGCCGCGTTCCTCCACCGTCTCGTCTGGATGCTGGACCGCCTCCTCCGTCTCCTCCGTGGGCCTGAGGGATACTTGAAGCAGAAATATCTGCCGGTGCGCAGAAGAGTTCCGTCACGACTGCAGAGGGTCAGGGGGTCGGCGTAGCTTCACCGACGCGTGGGGAAAGGGCAAGTCCCTGTTCGGGCGCCATTATGTGGTAAATAAATAAATAATACCTCTCTTTTTGAATGCATAAATGAATAACAGATAGCTCAATAAATAAGAGTCAAGATTCGAGGTAGTAGGAGTTTTGCAGGTTTTAATACAGCATAAGGACAGGAACGGGACAACCTGCATAGGAATAGGATGGCAGGGCCCAGCAGCTGCTGGGGCTGGATCTGGGATGAGCGCGCTAACATTTAATAACAATACACGATCATATATACTAAAACAGTTGCATTACAATACATACGATAGGCGGAGCAGTGGGTGTGATCAATAGCAGTCGCGAAAGATAAGGGTGAAAGTAGGTGTAACAGAGGCGTATACATAGACATGTGATGCAAACGTAACAGAATATGTCATGAATGGGGTGGAAACCATGGAGGGGGCTACCTAAGGAGCCGGGACCTCTAACCTGATGGTGCGCGCAAACTGGCAATGACGTGTTACTAGGAGAAGCTGGGGGCTATGAGCTCTGTGCTAGGAGCAGAGACTGAAGTCTGGAGAGTCAGGGCGACATGTACCTAAGCAGTATCTAGTATCTGATGTTTAGAGAACATGTTGATGGAATTCAAATGTTATCGGGGTAAAGGCGAACAGACTCTAAGACTGGAGCATGCATTATTCTACATGTAGTGCGTGATGAAGAATATTAAATGACCATTAAATGCAGTATTTCTCTTACATGGAGACGTAGAGGCTAGACAATGACGGAAACTATTGATGCGATTCAGTAGCTTTAGGAATGCAGAGAAGGAGGGCTGTACTGATAACTCGAATCATAACATACTCTTGGCAGACTCAGAGGCAGAGCCAAGCTGAGCCGGGCACTGCGAGGCAGGAAATAAGTGAAGGGTCGAGGATACAGGTGGGGGCTGTATCGCTCCTCAGCGAGGCTTCAGGGGACAGGAGCTGAATCTGGTGTCCAGGCCCTTTTGAGGCCTAGAAACGGGGACTTTACAATGAAATAACGTGCACACCGAGAAACGTGGCAACGTAGCTTTACATAGGCCTGATATTCGTAGTATTCACGAGAACTGGAAACTGACATACTAAAGGTGGACACAACTATAATTGCGTCTTTAATCGAACATGGGGAATAACATATGCATATTAATCATGCACAGATAATGATGATGGATGACACGTAGGGACACAGAACATAGCAAAATTTACTTTTCCACAGGTCTGCACATTCCCCTTGATAGCATCGAATAATCGATGCCCAGTGTTCCTAAGAATATTTATTTAACCCTAATTCCAGTCGTACCAAGGAATTCCAGGAATGGGAAGGTACCTGAAAAACTGTTTAAATGCTCTGAAATTGGCAGACTCCATGGTGTTAATTAGTGCCACAGGAAAGACTAATTGGCCATAGGACATTGAGGGAAGTAACTTGGCTCTTATACCCTTTAGGATTTGCTCAGTTGTCAGGCTGCGCAATCTGGAGTGATTTTGCAGAGGGCGTACATCACCGCCTTAGCTTTTGATTCTATGGATGCAGTGTGTGCAGTGGGCTTGCCGTTGCTCATAATCCAAACCCCTAGATAGTTGTGTGTGTATGTGTGTGTAGTATACTTGTAAAGCGCACAGCTGCCCCAGCAACGAGGCGTCCCGGCGCTGTATAACTCTGGGGAACCCGTCCTGGCTTTCCCTGTGGGATGGTCCCTTGCTGGGAGTCCCCAAGGTGGAGCCAGGCATCCCTGGAATTGGTGGGGCCGTTGTGGAGATGAGGCAAGCTAATGCCCAGAGTTGCCGAGTGGAACTCCTGATTAGAGTAAGCACCGAAGCGAGAATTATCGAGTCCGCTGACCAAGGTCCACAACCCTGCCGCGTCGGGAATTGAACCCTGGTCCCAGGCCGACTTCTGCTCTCGGGCCTGCCGCCTCTAACCAGTGAGCCACACTACTCCTTGTATTTAGATGTTGCTATTATTTTCAAGTGGCCCAGTCTCCATTGATGTTTGAGTTTGTTAACATATTTTCCAAAAATCACTACCTTTGTTTTACTTGCGTTTGCTGTTAAATCATTTTCGTTGTTATAAATGCTTATTGAGGAAAGTCAGGAAAATGGTCAGGCGATTTAGTCGATGTTTCTTAAGTAATTTTGCCCGGCGTTAAACGCCTCTAATACCATACGAAGGTTATCAAATAAAGAGGCAGGCGCTGGAGACAGGAAGACAGCAAACAAGTTTTATTCCGACGGAGCAGAACACATCAGATCGGACAACAAGGTATCGTCTCGAGGTGCTCTCTAGCAGCCTCTCTGAGGCCTGGCCTTTTATACACTGGTTTACGACATGTGACCGCTCTTTATTACAATAAGGACATTGTGAAGTAATGAAAAATGACATCCCCGGTACCCCCCCAGTTCCGGCTCATTCCAACACGTGGCTACAGTAGAGGTCCTCACCCCCCATACAATAGGAGGGGGCTATCACGCAGCTGAGTGTTCCGCCGATTCCTTTGGAATGTGTGCGCCTGATCGAATCTCAGGGGGTGGGGAGGTCATGATCAATAGTAGCTCCTTTGAAGAGGGGCGAGTGCATACAGTAGTGGGCAATAAACTGTATCCTCAGGCTAAGGGATGACCAGCGGTCCGTGCAGACAATCGGGCTCAGAAGAAGGGGTCATCAAAGGAGAAAGGATCGGTGTGGACAATCGAGCATAGAGGAAGGGTTTATCAAAAGAGGGGTATTCATGGAAGGAAAGGAGGTGTTGGTCAGGCGCGGGGTGTGATTCCCAGAGACAGAGTCATGCGGAAGAGGAGGGTTCATGACTTGTGCATGTGAGCGCGGGGGCAGCCAGGGTGCATGGGGGATGCTTGCAGGGTCATGGAAGTGCGCTGATGATCGATCGTGAACAGGGAGACCATGGTACCTAAAATGGCTGTCGTGTATGTTCATACGTGAGTCTGAGGAATGGGCAAGATGGCGCAGATGATGTTCAGTTCACGAACTAAAATTCCACAGTCCTCCCTTTTAACATGTCTCGCCAGCTTGTCAATTCGGATCTATCCCCATAAGACCACGTATTTCTATCTCATAGAGGGGACTCATGTGCTCAGTTCTAAAGTCCAAAGTCTTAGGGCACATACAGTTAGAAATGAGTGAACACAAAGGTGGCAAACATTGAATACCTAAGCAACACCCACACAGTATCACGACTGGTATCAGTATAAATGTAAACAACCTCCATCCCCAGTCCTTCAAAGTGTCCCAAAACCAGCTTCCAAGCGACCATCCTTCTTGCTCCTGGTGAACCTCTGAGGATAGTCTGTGGAGGTGTTTGATTGCTTTGTAGACTGAAGGCGAGTTATCTGGCACGTAGGTGCAACAGCTGGAGCCGATGATGCGGCATGCTCCTCCACGGTCGGCCAGAACCACATCTAGAACAAGGCGGTTTTGAAGAGCCACCAGGCGGACTGCCTGAAGCTCAGCTGTGTTGTTAGCGAGGATGCCAGCCGTGATGTTAATGGTTGTTTCTACTGCCTGAGTCAGGTGTCGGATAGCGCGGCTATTTGCCATTGGGCCCCACAGAGGAACAAGTCCCTTCACCGCATCCAGGAACTGTGCTCCGGTGGAGTCGGCTTGTCCAATGTCTCCGGCGCGCTTTTGCCAGTGATGGTAGGCTGGGGCCACATACGTGGGGGGAAGAATGAAGGCGATGTAGCACGTACCCCTCCAACCTTTTGGAAGCCAAGTGTAAGCTTTGATGCCACAAACAAAGTACATATTCGGAGAAGCAACAAAGGAGGGGGGGTCAACTGAGACCAATGTTCTGGTGATGTGGCAGGAACTGTGACCCACCAGCTGTGTTCCCTGGCCTTCGAGGCACACGAGACCTGTGACATTGATGACAGACAAGGCCACAGTCAGAGTGGCAGCCGTTCGCTTCCGCAGGTGGGAGAAGGTGGGTCTAGCTGGATTGTGGAGCACTTGCATTTCAACTCGTTCTTTGGCAGGGATGTTCATATGGAAGGAGGAACCTGAGGTCACAGGACAAAAGGGGGCAGACGTCCTTCCTGTTTTGTTCAGCCAGAACCCATAGTAGAAGTGTGACACTGTTTGACCAGAAGCGGCGTTGTCCTTGTGGCTTTCCTGCAAGAGGATCAACCAGGCGAGGCAGGAGCCGTGAACTGAGAAAGGAGAAGGGATGAAGGGGATGGAGTGTCCAGTGGCATGCGGGAGCAACCCGCAGACCCAGCAGTTCGTGGCATTTGCAGCAAGGTTGTGCTGGTGCAATAGTTGCACGAAGGAATTGTTCCAGAACTCCTTACGCCTCTCTCGCAGCTGAGGCGAAAGGGAGATCAGGTGATGCTCTTTCATGGTGGTTGGCTGTGCAGTGGTCAGCAATATCTGATGAGCGGGTGTGCTGTCCTCCAAGATCCAGAAGGAAGCCATGAGGAGGAGGCAAAGGAGGAAGAGAATGAAGAAGGCGATTGGCTTTGATTTGTGCAAATTGTCAGCCTTTGGGTTCCTGTAGTGGGTATTTCCGGTTGCGTCCATCATCTTCTTGTCTGGCGCTTCCATCATCTTCTTATCTGGCGCTTCCATCATCTTCAAGGTGCTCGGTAGTGGGCAGAACCACAGACTTTGTTTAGCTTCTCTCCGGGTAACCCTTGGTTGTTTTAGGCCACCGTTCTGAGATTTTAACTTAGTCCGTGGTCTACTTAGCCGAAGCTCCCTCCTTTCGACGCAGGAAATACCCTTCCCGGGATGGCACAGTGGGATCAGGGAATTTTGCAAGTTCAAGTGCCTCGGTATCAGGATAACAGTTCAGTGATGGCCGGTCTTTGTTCAGGAGCTCTTCTTGGGTGTCGACGTTTTCTGTCGTGGCCAGGGCCGAGGAGACCTTCTTGCAGTGGTGGGAGTGCAGCCAGTGCCTTTTTCCCTCTACTCGAAGAGCCGTCCGAGTGGTGATCAGTACTTGCCAGGGGCCCGTCCACCGGGGTTCCAGACTCTTTGCCCGTTGAAAATTCCGGACTAAAACATAATCTCCCGGTTGGATATCGTGACCGGGACCCCTGGAAGCATCGGGGATGGCCTGCTGCACCTGTTGATGAATGACAGACAACGTTTTAGTTAATTTGCACAAATAATCTGACAGCAGGACGTCGGGGACGTCGTGAATGGAGGTTGGTTTGGGGGCAGTCCAGAGGTTCATTGGTCGCCCAAACACAACCTCGTAGGGGGTCAAGTGGTGCTTAGTGGGAGTGGAGCGCATCGATAACAATGCCAGTGGGAGGGCATCTGGCCACTTAAGTCCTGTGGTGGCCACTATTTTTGACAGTTTCAGTTTCAGTGTAGCATTGTGTCGCTCAACTAGGCCAGCGGATTGGGGGTGGAAGACCGCATGGAACCTCTGCCTTACCCCCAGCCCCTTCAAGATTAGTTGGATA
The DNA here is from genome assembly GCF_964261635.1 of Lissotriton helveticus. NCBI lineage: Eukaryota > Metazoa > Chordata > Amphibia > Caudata > Salamandridae > Lissotriton > Lissotriton helveticus. Next base: position 1,409,335,583 of record NC_136068.1, read on the forward strand.
ACTTCAGCTATGAAGTGGGGGCCATTGTCGCTCCATAAAATTCGACAAAGGCCGTAGCGAGGGAAAAACTCTTTCAGTAGTACTTTGGCAGTAGTCATGGCAGTGTTATCACGGGTTGGATAGGCTTCCACCCATTTGCTGAAGGCGCATACAATGACTAATACGTACTTCAAGCCTTGGCACCTCTCCAGCTGGATGTAATCCATCTGGAGGACCTCAAAGGGGTGGTCGGGGATCCCAAACCCTCCCCGGGGTACCACAGTTCCTTTCCCGGGGTTGTGTTGTAGGCAGATAAGGCACTGCTGGACCAGGCGTTTGGCTGAGTCGGGGATTTTGTTGTTGTGCCAGACTTTGGAAATGAGTTCAATCATGGGGGCAGAACCTATGTGTGCAGGGGAGTGTGCCATAGTCAGTATGGGAATCAAGTATGAGTCAGGCAGCAACCATTTGTTCGTGTCTTTTGTCCGCCAGCAGCCTTCATCGTCCTTTAGACCCATCCGTGCCCACTCAGTCAGTTCGTGAGGTGTGCTGGCCGACTGGATGTCCCTAATCGTTTCCCTAGCGTCAGTCCATTTTTCTGCTTGTGACCTGGTCACATATATGCGTGTCGTCGTCCTATTCTCAGCTGTGGTTCGGGCAGTGATGTCGGCCAGTGCGTTTCCCTGTCCAACTAAGTCCGTCACCTTCTTGTGTGCCTGGCATTGGATCACTGCTAATCGTTTGGGGAGGAGAACTGCTTCAATCAGGGCGGAGACTAGATCTCCGTGAAGGATGGGCGTGCCGTGGGACGTCAGGAATCCCCTTTCCCTCCACAAGAGCCCAAAATGATGAACCACCCCGAAGGCATACTGGCTGTCCGTGTAAATGTTCGCCGTGGTTCCTGCTGCTATGATACATGCTCGTGTGAGGGCAATTAGCTCTGCCGCCTGTGCGGATCGTTGCGTGATGCGGGCTGTTTCAACTACTGTTCGGGCTGTCGTCACCGCATAGGCAGCCGAAGTGGTGCCGTCTGGGAGTTTGATACAAGAGCCGTCTACCCATAGTTCTCCATCAGGGTCTGTAAAAGCAATGTCTCGGAGGTCAATTCTACTCCTGGTCTGTTCGTCCGTGAGGGTCACACAGTCGTGTATAGGGGGCACATCGGGGTCATTTTCAGGCAAGGGCAACAGTGTAGCAGGATTCAAAGTTGTGCATCTCTTCAGAGTGATGTGGGGTGCAAGTAGAGTCAATTCGTACCCCGTCAGTCGTGCACTAGTCAGGTGTTGGGTCTTGGTCTGGTTCAAAAGGGTGTCAACTGCGTGGGGTACTAACACCGTGAGAGAGTTCGAAAGTACAATTCCCTCACTCTGACGGATAGAGACAGCAGCGGCGGCTACTGCTCGAAGGCAGGCAGGTAAAGCTCTGGCGACTGGGTCAAGAGTGGCAGAGAAGTAGGCACAAGGGCGTTGTTTGGAGCCGATGGGCTGAGTTAGAACAGACAATGCGCATCCCTCCCTTTCATGAGTGAAGAGGGAGAAGGGCTTGGAGTAATCTGGTGTCTCTAGGACGGGGGCTGAGCAAAGGGCATCCCGCAACTCCTTAAAGGACGCTTGGCATTCGGGGGTCCAAGGGAGTGGGAAGGAAACATCTTTGGCCAACAGGGAAAGTAGGGGCTTTATAATGAGACTGAAATTTGGTAACCATTGTCGGCAAAAAGAGGTAAGGCCCACCAATGAACGGACTTGCTTCTGTGTTTTTGGGACGGGGGTGTCTAGGATGGTTTGGATTCGGTCGGGCGTAAGTTTACTCCCTTCTTTGGACAGGAGATGGCCTAGGCATGTCACTTGAGGCTGGCAGAACTGCAGTTTCTTTTTGGAGACTTTGTGGCCATTCTCCGCAAGAAAGTGCAAGAGTTGGATAGTGGCCGTGATTGCAAGTGGAGTGGTGTCGGCCGCCAAAAGGATATCATCGACATATTGGATCAACACCACTCCATCTGGTAGCTGGACGGCATCCAGCTGTCTTTTGAGAGCCTGGCTGTAAATGCTGGGACTTTCAGTGTAGCCCTGGGGAGCTCTACAAAATCGGTACGAACGGTTTTTTAAAGTGAAGCTGAAGAGATAACGGCTGTCTGGATGGATGGGGATAGAGAAAAATGCATTCTTGAGATCAATAACGGTGAAGGTGGTGGCAGTGGACGGGATGAGGGTCAGAATGGTGGTGATGTCTGAGACTACGGGGTACTGTGGCACCACCACTTTGTTGACTTCTCGCAGGTCGATGATGAAGCGGTACGCTTTCTCATCTCCCTCACCTTGCTCCTTAACAATGGGTAGGATAGGGCTGTTGCAGACATTACTAACCACTTCCTCTACCACTCCTGCATCTACCAGGGACTGAATAATCGCTACCAATGCCTTCTCGCCTTCGGGCGATATCCGGTACTGTGGGAGTTTCGGGAGTATTGCGTCTGGTCGAACAGTTATGTGCACAGGGTCAATCATCATTCGTCCTACATCCGAGTCGTTTCTGGCCCATAGGTACAGGGGTAGGGTGTCGAGCAAGGTTAGGTCAGCATCAGTTATAGAGTACATATGTCGTGCAGGGCGGGATCTGGACATGCTCGGGTTGTCGTGCAGGATGACTCGGACTCCATCTGGGGAACACCTAATAGTAGCTCGGAAATGTTTTAGTAAATCAATACCCATAATGGCGTCAGGAGAGTTGGAGGAGAGCAGAAATATTGTGTCAGTGGGGTTGTTTCCTAGGTCAAAGGAGATAGGTACAGACAGGGGATTAGTGGAGGGCGTTCCATCGAAACCTATCGATGTAATGTGTGAGCCAGACAAGGGTGCCCTTGGAATCAGTCGCTTTGATAATACATTACGTGTAGCTCCAGTGTCTACCAAGAATGGAGACTTTGTACCAAGGACCTTAGCGGTGACGTAAGGACCTTGCTGGTCAACACAGAGCTCGACTGGATCCCTCCCTTGCCCCTGGCAGTCTTATGCGAAGTCGGGAGTGTTCTCACTGTCAGATAGTTGGTACTGGTTCTGTCGGGGACGGTCAAATGTGTTCGATCTTCCTGGTCTGTCGCTGTTGGTGTCGTTTGTGTACCCCCGTCCCTGTCCTCTAGTCCTGGGGCCATTCGTCATGTCCCTCGTTTCTTTATTTTTAATTAGTTCCAGAAGAGCCGGACATTGAGACTTCCAATGCCCGAATCCTTTGCAAAATGCACACTGATTATCTTCTATGTCCCTACGTCCAGAGTAGGGAGTGGGTGTGCGGTCCTTTGGGGGTGGATTTCTAGGGGCGATTGATTGGTAGCTCCCCCTGTGTAGTTCTTTCCCGACTGCCACCCCTTGTATCTGGGCTATCATCACCCTTTCTTTCAGATCTTTCTTCTTTCTCTCGGTTGCCCTATCATTCTCATTCTTTTGGTGTTCGTAGTACTGAGCCATTTGGAGGATAGCGGTGGGTTTGGAGGCCCCCCAACTGCTCTCGCTCGTTTGTAACTTTTGGGAAACCTCTTGTGACAGACCCTTTACGTAGTTTTGCACAAATAGGTGTTGTCCGGTTGCGGTGGTCATGTCTTGGCCACTGTAGTCGGAGAACACCGTTTCAAATCGGGAGAAGTATTCTGATACGTCTTCCTGGGGTTTCTGACGGCAAGCCGTGACTATTGACCAATCTACTTTTTTCTCTGGGATCAAGGTTTTTAGCTTCTGAACTATTTTGTCCGGAAGTTCCAGTATGTCTTTTATCGGTTTCCTTCCGGGCTCTCGTCGTCTATCTAGCTCACTGAGTTGATTCCAGGTATGTCCGAACAGATCTGTGTGTTCGGCTTTCCGGATTTGCTTCCACACGTCAGCCGGCAGACATAACCCGAAAAACAAATCAATGTCTGCTAGAGTCATTATCGTTGAGCCCAAGGCTGTGCCTAATTCGGTGTAAAATGCTGTCGGGTTCTTCCTTAAATCAGGCAGGGTTTGCCTAAAGGTTAAAATATCTTGTCTATCCCATGGTTGGTAAACCCAATTGTACACAACCCTTCCTTTTGCATCTGCGTGGTTGATATCGTCGTTTGTTCCCTGACCTCTTGGGGGAACCCAGTAGGGGGCGGCTTCTCTGATAGGCATCATAGTGTTGGCTACTTCTAATGGGGACTCAGCCGTTTCAGGGACTGTGATCTTAACCTCTGGTTTCTGCTCCGTGAGGTGGCGGAAGACTTCAAGCGTTTGCATGAAGAGGTCCGTCACATCGCGTTCAGTCCCATCTCCAACATAGACCTTTCTATATAGAGCCGTCAGTTTAGCAGAACCCTTAGTTTGATACCTATCCTCATATGCGTTCAGGGTGTGGTAGCTGAACCGTAAAATGAAATGCCGTCTGTGGCTACCGGCATGTGAATTGTGCATATCCATTGTATATTCTTCGCTCTCTTTCCGTTCTACCAGTGTCTTTGCTATCTTGTCAATCCCATCCCGCTCGTCTTTGCTCAACCTATTTGGTCTGGCCGTTAGCTGCTTGCTAGTCTCGAGTTCATCTGATGTTGTTACCAATGTGGCTGGTGCGAAGGCCGTAAGAGCTGGGGCACTAGCGCTAGAGTCACCCTCGCCCGCACTCAGAACTGGTAGGTGCTGTGCCAGAGGCTGGCAGGGGGCATAAGGAGGGGGCATGTAGATAATCGGAGGACCTAGCAGTAACTCGTCGTTTGCCCGTTGTTTGGAGGGCATCTCCGGGTAGAGCGTAGAGGGGGTCCTAACAGGGCATTGGCCTGTCGACCCTGATTCTTGCGTTTGTCTAACTTCCTCTCTCCTTCTTATTTCTTCGTCTAGTTCCTTAGCGGCCAGGTGGGCTGCCTTTCGTAACTCTTTCCCTATTCTTGCTTCTTCTCTTTTCCTTCGTTGCTCTGCTTCTTTGCGCCACATGCCAATACTATCGAGCATGGTGGGTGTTGCCTTATTTATTCTAACAGCTGCTTCTAGCGCTTTTATTTTATGATCATCAAAGGAACCTATCAGTGGCCACTGACTTTCGGGGTCCTTTTTTGTATATTTATGCCATAACTTACTATAAGCTATAGCGACTAGTCCTTGCTTAGTGAACATGTCCTTATTAGGGGTGCCTTCCAATGGAGCTGGATGGTTCATCTCTAATAAGCGGTCCGGGTTGTACCAACTACCAATCAGTGGGGAGAAGACAGGCATGACAGATTACAACGGGGGACAAAGGTCCGCACTACCTATCTCTCACTGTTTGCAAAGACTAGACAGAATATGGCTATTCTACGTTATTTGCAAGCAGAGAACCTCAAAAGAACTACACTCCAAACAATCTATGTTCGGACAATCAATCAGTGGGGAGAAAAATAGGTACGGCAGATTACAATGGGGGACAAAAGTCCGCGTTACCTACCCTTCACTATCCGCAAAGGGAGATAGAATATTCCTATTCCTCCCCGTTTGCAGGCAGCGAATATCTCAAAGAGCGACAATGCAAATACTAGTATTTCAATCAATCAAACAATCAATCAATTCGCAATTCGTCGTGTGTCACGACCTTACCCGGACCGCATGGACAGTTTCTCGTCTTCCGCTTCCAGCGCCCGATCGTCCTCTACTCTCTGCTGCTACCGCGGCACTCCTGATGGTTCCCAGTCAGGACCGTAGATCACTCGGGAGAGGTCTGCTCGGAACCAGTGAAGTTCGGATGATCGGCTGTCAGACGAGGGTCTATAGGACAGGAGCTCTCCCGATCGTTGCAGTCGTTCACTCTGTCGTCGGGACCTCTCCCACTGGATCCACGTGTCGCTGATAGGCCCCACACTTGGGACACCAATTGAGGAAAGTCAGGAAAATGGTCAGGCGATTTAGTCGATGTTTCTTAAGTAATTTTGCCCGGCGTTAAACGCCTCTAATACCATACGAAGGTTATCAAATAAAGAGGCAGGCGCTGGAGACAGGAAGACAGGAAACAAGTTTTATTCCGACGGAGCAGAACACATCAGATCGGACAACAAGGTATCGTCTCGAGGTGCTCTCTAGCAGCCTCTCTGAGGCCTGGCCTTTTATACACTGGTTTACGACATGTGACCGCTCTTTATTACAATAAGGACATTGTGAAGTAATGAAAAATGACATCCCCGGTACCCCCCCAGTTCTGGCTCAATCCAACACGTGGCTACAGTAGAGGTCCTCACCCCCCATACAATAGGAGGGGGCTATCACGCAGCTGAGTGTTCCGCCGATTCCTTTGGAATGTGTGCGCCTGATCGAATCTCAGGGGGTGGGGAGGTCATGATCAATAGTAGCTCCTTTGAAGAGGGGCGAGTGCATACAGTAGTGGGCAATAAACTGTATCCTCAGGCTAAGGGATGACCAGCGGTCCGTGCAGACAATCGGGCTCAGAGGAAGGGGTCATCAAAGGAGAAAGGATCGGTGTGGACAATCGAGCATAGAGGAAGGGTTTATCAAAAGAGGGGTATTCATGGAAGGAAAGGAGGTGTTGGTCAGGCGCGGGGTGTGATTCCCAGAGACAGAGTCATGCGGAAGAGAAGGGTTCATGACTTGTGCATGTGAGCGCGGGGGCAGCCAGGGTGCATGGGGGATGCTTGCAGGGTCAGGGAAGTGTGCTGATGATCGATCGTGAACAGGGAGACCATGGTACCTAAAATGGCTGTCGTGTATGTTCATACGTGAGTCTGAGGAATGGGCAAGATGGCGCAGATGATGTTCAGTTCACGAACTAAAATTCCACACTTGGTGCGTCCAGTATTGTTGCATAACCGTCTTAGTGTGAGTTATTAAGACCATATCGTTAGCGTACTGCATTCAAAACAGTCTAGTCAACTCGATTTTAGGAGCTAACAGCTTGGATTTTGAATTTGATTTACCAAGGTCTGCAATATATAAATTGAAGAGCAGGGGCGCCAGTACACAGCCTTGTTTCAGCCCTTGGTCCATGTACACTTTATTTGTTGCTGTGTTCTGGGTTCATTTCACCCGTACCCAGGTTCTGGTGTAAACAGCAATGATGGCATTCAGCAGCATCTTCGGGATCCCCCAGTGTTGTAGTTTTTGCCAGAGCAGTTTCCTGTTGACACAGTCAAATGCCGCAGAGTAGTCTATGAAGCATGAGTAGATAGGATGCTGTTTTTTCTTGGTGGACTGTTCTACCAGGAACGCTAGGGCTAGAATGTTATACAATGTTGATGCTCCTGCCCTGAAGCCAGATTGGTAAACTGGTAATATTCCGTCCTCGTTAACCCAGTTATGTAGCTTTTGTAAGAGGAGGCTTGCATAACCCTTTGCTTCAATATCCAAAAGGGCTATCAGCCTGTCATTGATTGGATCTCCAGTGTCACTTTTTTGTGGATTAGTTGTAATAGGGAGCCTTTCCAGGCTTCAGGAATTGATGAGCTAGTCATGCTGAACTGATATAATGGGGTGAGTATAGTTGTCCAAATTTCATGGTCCTCTTTAAAAATGTGTCCAGGTAGGCCGCTGGGCCCCAGGGCCCTGTTCCTTCTAATGTTCTTTAATATTAATAGCACACAAATGTGAACTTCAAGAGATTCAGTTATTTCTTCCATAGTTGTATCATTGACGTTGTGCACACTAGTGCATGTGAAGGGTCATTGATGGTTTGGAAGGGTGTTATAAGAAAACTTGCAGTACAGCGTATTCACATGATTGATCCATGTGTGACTTGCGACTTCATTACGCCGGTCGTGCCGGTGCCCGGGCAACCTATTGATGTATAGCCAAAATTCTGCTTGTCTGCTTGGGGTTAGCAGACTGGGAATCTTCTTGTTGCCTTTTGAAGTTCCATATGTTTCTTCTGTGTAAGTTCCTGGCTGTCAGCCGATGTTGGAGTGCTCTGTCATCCCTCTCACGCTTGTAGTTGCGATTGGCTTGTCTCAGTCCCTTCTTGCTTAGTTGAAATTATTTTGCACATTGGTTGAAACTGGCAGCACGCCCTTTCTCTGGAGTCAGGCCAATTGCTTGTTTTTTTGCCTAGCAGAAGGTGATACAGCTCCGGCACCAATTTTGTCCAATTCTCAGGTATATTCCCCTCAATGTAATCATACTGGCCAATTGTTTTTCACGGCTGCCAGGCCGGATATGTCGATTTTGTTCCACTTTAGTTGTCTCAGGAGCGCGTGTTCTTCCTCCCCATGCGACAAACCCAGGGGAGTGATGTGCAGGAGGCTAACCGTTTGGAGAGAAATAACTGTAACCAGTGGGAGAATATCACTGGTCTGCTGCACTGGTTTTAGGAATTCTACCACTTGTTCATGTAGGCAATTACACATAAAGATATGATCAATTGTTGATTTGTTTTTTTCCTGGGAATCTTTAGTCATAACATGGTTGATGACTTTTGTCTCTTGTACTGACCTCAGTCTATACGTGTTTAAGAATGTATTAAGTACATTTACCCCCCAAAAAAGAAGGAAGTAAGTGACTGGTATCAGACTTTGGTGTCTTTTCAAGAGGAGAAAGTTAAAGCACCATATGAGATCTGGGATGGTGTTATTCAGATGATGGAGCCACAGAGATTGTGGCAACTTTCTTTTAAGTTGCTATATAAAGTGGTCAAGGCAGCAAATTTAAAAAATAAACTACTTTTTTACAGCTTATAGGCTTTATTGGACACCATATAAATTTGCACAATTCGTAACAACTGTTGCCCCAAGATGTCACAGTTGCAGTTTGTTGAGAGCAGATGATAGACATATGCTTTTTGAATGCCCCTTGCTACAGGCTCATTGGTCTACAGCGGAGAAGGCAATAAAGGACATTCTCTGCAATGCTAGGAGTGGAGGATAAGTCGATCCTGCCCTTATCGATGAACAAGCAGGCCCTTCTCTTTTACCTGATTCTTCTCGCTAGGAGAGAAATTTGTAAAAAGTGGATAGTTGCTGTACCACCCAAAGGGATTGACTGGTTCAAGGGGGTTAAAACTATTTGTAAAAAGGACATTGGACTAGAGACTAGTACACATTCTAAGATTTGGGAGGATTTTTTTAATTGGAATGGCACAATAAGAACCTAATCTTATCAGTCATATGATTACACCTGCGTGGAACTAGCAACCAGGTTACTGGACGGGCTGGTGTGCAGGACTATTGACATGTTGCAAATAGCCTGGGGAGGTACAGGTCGGATGTTAGGCTGCAATTTGCAAACAATGGTGTTATGAGGAAGAACAAAAAAGTACATTTCCAGCACGGTCCCTGGGTGATGGAGCATCTGTTATTGTCCCTAGGTTGTGTGTATTAAAGTCCACAACCATTATGATCCCACAATTCGGGTAGTTGCTAAACAGCTCTTCAAGTGTATCAACCAGATCCCTCATCTTGCCATGTCTCGGTGTATCAATGCAGTTGAAATAAACATTCAAGAGTAGACTTGTTATTGGGGAACTGCTCAGTTTTAAGACTTGCAGGTATAAGTCTTGGACCATATCCGTGCTTATTGGAGATTTCATGAACGTTATGGTAGTGCCTAAGCTTACGTATATAGATAGGCCCCCTGATGGCCTTGCAAATACATTAAGCTTTTTTGCTGTGTGTTGAAATTCCTCGAATCCTGGTATGGCCAATGGAGCAAGTAGCCAGGTTTCTTGGACACACAACAGGTCCCCAATCTGTAAGAATTTGAAGGCTGCTCTGTTCTGGAGCGTGGTTTTCAGTCCGTATACGTTCCATGAAATTACTTTTATGAACTTGTTCATTCTGCTCGTAGGCCAGTTGATTATCTTTATGCTAGGAACAGTTTGATTGTCGACCTGACCAAGTCATTGCAGCTCCATCCTGGACATATATGTACGGCTTGATTTTTTCTCTTTCACTGATTTTACGCCCTGTTGCAACATAATTAGGTGAGAAATGTATTCTTAAAGTAGGGAATGATTTGGGACAAGCAGCTTGGCTTTTCCCTTTTAAGATGGACTTTCTCGGCGTCTGTGTATTTCTGTTGCTGAGTCTGTCCATTAACATGTGTGGGTATTTTTTCTCTTCTGGTTCGTGTACGCTAATTCCCCATTTCACAAATTGGTCTCTTTCTTTCTTGACCATTTGGGCTATCATGTTGTTTTTCCATGTTACTATTGTAGATTCCCTTGTTATATTACTGCTCAGGGCCTTGAATTGATCTCGAATTAGGATCTTCTGTTGTAATAAATGATAACTCTGGAATGTATTGGAGGATTTGTAAGATGTTAGCCCTATTTAGTATATCAGAACTTCCACAGGATGTATATTCAGGTGTAAGCACTATGAAGACTGTCCTCCAATTCCCTGCCGGCGTGGACCCTTTGCCTTGTGGTGGCAGGGTGTCTTTCCGAGCAGTGTTTGTTTGTTGCGTTTGCTCTGATGGCTTTTTGAGCTGCGTTGGTCTCCCATAGCCCAGTATTGTTTGTTTGAGGGGGAGGTGACCTTACTCTATCCGTATTGGGAGGCGGAGCATGTTGCTCTTGCCTGTTTAGGTGCTGTACTGTATGATTGCTCCCTCATCTGTCAGTTTGTGGGGGGAGTTCGATCCCCCGTGGGTGCTGCTTCTGCCTTTCATCGCGATACAAAAGGGGATGATGCCTTTCATCAGCCTTGCCGTCCCACAGGTTGATTTTATAAGTTGTTGTGGTACTGGTGCTGTGATTAACTGATCATTCCCTGGCCTGACGGTGGGTAGAATTTCTGAGACCCAAGATGTTTTAATTGTTGGCCCGCCTTTGAATTAGTTTTACGACCCGGATTGCCATCTGCTGCATCCAGATGCAGCTGTAGTTCCTTTGCACAGTGCAGGTGTTTGATGTATTTTATTTGCTTCTTCAGGTGTTTTTTTGCTCTTCTGGATAGCAGTTTGTAAGCTTCTGCAGTCTCTTAGAGGTTATCCGAAGGGCCAGTGTTCCTGGACGCAATTTTACACGTTTCTATCTCATCTTAAAGGGTTTTGTTTGTTTTGGCTCGTCACTGATGCCAGCTGCGAAGATGTTGGAGTAGTGTCTAGGCCTGTACTCTGATTACTAGCTTGATTCGTAACGTGAACAAGAGACTTAGGGCCTGATTAGGATGGCCGGCGTACTTCTGTCCACCCGCCTGCCTAGCGGTGCTGGGACCGGCCGCCAGTGGTGTGGGGTTTCCCGCACCGGCGATTAGGATGCCACTGTGGTGGTGGCATCCTCTATTCCCAGCATTGTGGTGGGCGGTGCTCACAGCACCGCCCGCCACAATGCTGGGAATGAACTGTGTGCATTGTCATGCACAAGGTGACAGGCACCGCACGGTACCTACCACCTTGTTCATGACAATGAAGGGGGGACCATAGGTACCCCCCATGTGCATCCCCACCCCCCTAATACCCTGGGGGCCCGCAACGAGCCCCCGAAAGCAGACTCGGTATGACTTTCCAGGGCGCGGTCTCCACCATGGAAAGCCATGTACCGCTGCCCATGATAATATAGATGGCGATGTCTAGCAGACACCGCCACCATATATAGCCCCTTTTCCGCCCGGTCGACTGGTCCGCCGGGGTCCCCCCGCCATACTAATATGGCAGGGGGAAATGGGTGGCGGGCGGGAGTGAATGTAGGGCGGATCACCACCGCCATGCGGGTGGTGGCGATCTGCCCTACATTCTAATCGACCCCTTAGCTTCTAGACATGGATTCTGTGAGGCATCGCTAGAACTTTTTGCTTCTGTCGACTGTAACGAGGTTGGGGAGATTTCTGCTTTAGCTATCTCATAGCTATCTCATTGCTTCCATTATTTTTTTAGATGGGGCTCTGTCTTCTGTGCTTTAGTCTAGAAGATCTGTGGTCGTTAATTGTCTATGTTTTAATTCTGTAACTATTGATGTTAGATCTTCTGGGAGAGACCTGAGCTTCTTGACAATTGGAAGGCATGAACACCTCATGGTTTGCTGCATCTTCAGCATTTCCAAATGTCCTTCTCAGTTATCGATTTTGGCTTTTATATAAATCATAGCTATTCCTATTGCCTGCATGGGATCCATTTGAATTTCAATTATTTGCATTTGCCATGTGAGGGCATTAATGGCGGTTGCCAGTGTTGAGTTTATTGAAAATAACAGAGAGTTTTGATTTGAGTTGTGTGCTTTGTCTCGGCGAATAAATGGTACGGGTTCTGTTCCCCTAAGGGACTATTGTCTCCCAGTCCCAACAAAGATGAACTTTGAAAGTGTAAATCTTCATTACTGAGAGGCTCCGTGATAGGGACAATTCGGACAAAGCTATGTCCTACATAACTTTCCAGAATGACCTCAGAAATCGCTCAAATTGTCCCCAGATTCATTTCAGGAAGTACTCTTTTTTATTCCTCTTAGAACATCTATGAGTGAAGCACCTCGACTCACTCCTTGATCTAGACAATTCTGTTTTATGTTTTCCAGCATGTTTACTGTCGGAGGAGCCAGAAGGGATTCACAAGCATGGGAGATCAGTGAATGAGCCCTTTTTCCGAAGTTGGAGTGTCTTTGATTCCTAAAGAGAATTCTTGCGCTGACCATCAACATTCTTTCCATGGAACTGCAAGCCTTCAGGTGATACCAAGCCAATCATTGCAATTCCAGCTGTCAAAATGGACTCCTAAACATCCCAGAAGACAGGCTTGGAAGCCCATTTTGACATACTGTTCTTGCACCACTGCTGCTGTCAAACAATGGCTTTCTTGTACCTACTGGGAGCCTACAATAAAAAACAAACCAAACAAAATTCACACTTGTGGGATCATTAACCTCACTAAAAACTGCTCAACAGCCATCCTGAAGCCATGACACCTGTGGCAAGGATACTGAAACTGAGGGGGTCAGAAGTAGCAGCAATATATATGCACTGTTATGTTGTTATGTCCAGCTGACATTTTACGATAGCAGTTTAACCTACTGAGAAATAAGTGGCACCCAGAGACACAGCGTAGCAACTGTTTGCCCTACTGCTGGGAAATTTCAAGGATAACAAACCTACATAGTGCATTATATCAGTAGACAGCTAACATATTAGAACTGCCCCGCAGAAAGATTATGCACATCTCCCCAATCAGTGGGCACTACCTTACTGAAGCAGAAGACAAGCTCTCAATAAATCAGAAGGAAATTGATATTGAGAACAATATTAGAAGATAAACGTCCGTAGCTACTGCACCCTGCCAGGTTAGGGAGGACGTGCCCAGCAGGCTGCTGTCTCAGGCTTTTTCTGCTAGTGGTTCAGAACAGCTTCATGCAATAGCCACTGCAGGGGATTGATACACCAAAACTTGGTAAAAAAAGCAAACCACCAGCAGGTAGCAATTTAGTGCACCACCAGCAAGAGGAAGCAAGATTGTAGTGACACAGATCTTGCCCCCATTCCTATGAGTGAGGAGCATCAATATCCTATGTGGCAGGGGCAGCAAAACTCCTTGCACCAGCGATGCATGCACAGCTGTCATTCTACCTTATCCTGAGGCTCCCTGTCCAGAGCTGATATGTTTTTCAAGACAGGAGAACTACCTCGAAAAAGTGTTACTGCTAAATCTGAAATTTGTAGATGCATGTCGGGAGTTGGGTTCTGATATGAAGTGTATCAGGCCTCTGTGTCACAAATGTCACAACTCCAGGAGACTGGCATAGCTGGGTATCTGCCTGAAGACAGATGGAACCAAGACATTGAAACTGTAGCTCAAAAATGTTGATCATCCCTAGCTTAGCCTTGAACCACGTTGCCCTCACCTTTCACTCCAGTTTAATAAGTAGCTTTTTGTCATGAGGCTTCTGCTGTAGGCATCTCTGACACTGGTGCTCGGCACACATGGAGGGAGGGCCAGCTTTAGCGTGGTGCGACCAGTGCATCCGTACTTGGAGCTGGCCTCGGGCCCAGTGTTTAAAAACAACGTATGTGTCCTCATGTAACGCAACTGCTGCTCGTGTAAGCACCCGATACCTTCGGGTCAAGTTTGCACATATAAAACTCCGTAAAACCAACAAAAAAAAGCATGTGCTGCAGAATTGCTTGTGTGTCTAACAGTTTTCAGCCAACAATACCAATGTCAAGATAACTCTGGTGATCAATGTTCCTGTTGGAGAGAGATCGGAGTTTTGGCTAGTGGCAGTTTTGACTGATTATAAAGTGGCACAGAGGGATTAATGTGCCTGCTGCAAAGAAAGTGCACCATCCAGATCACAGAACCGAATGAGGTGAACTATGTGTAGAGTTATAAAACAAATTAAATGTATAGCAGAGCGTGTCTAAGAAGTGATGAGGAGCATTGTTGGAGGATGGTAGTGAGTGAATCTGTGAAGAAGGCGGTCATGGGGGGGGGCTCCAAAAACGATTGACGCATAGATGTCATCAGCACTAAAGCCAGTCCTGTGTGGATGATGAAGAAGGTGGGAAGGGCTATCAACCACTTACTTGCGCTAAATGTAATGCCTTGAGCACATCATAAGCTGGCACAATGACCTTAGGTTTGAATGCCAGGAAGGTCGACTTAGTTGTCTATCTTTCTGGGGTTGGTAACTTGAGCTCTAATAATGTACTATTAATATGTGTTATTTCCAACACTTAGAAACAGAAAAAGTGCTGCATGAAAAAAGTTATTATTAATATTATCATTACTGAGCACCTGCATCGCTAATAAAATGCAGGTCATCGGAAGCAGGTTCACCCCACAGAAGACATAAGGTGCATCAGTGTTTAGGGTTTTCCCTAAAACAAGTAGGTTGCTCTCTCCACCATGCATACACTTGGTCTTAGGTAACCTTTATTGAGGAATGAGGTCCTCAGGGGCAATGCGCTTGGCAAAGTTCCCATTACTATTAGAAAAAAAGGAGCCCTCATTGTGGGGCTCTTACCTTACTCCCTTTTTGCTTATTATTATCAGTATAGTGTTATCCCTCGCTCTTGGTCTGGAAGTGTTTTTATCCCTGTACACAAAAAGGGTACAAGACATCTCCCTGGCAATTACAACTGATGTCTATACAGAAGTATACCTCTCTACAATATTTGAAGATCAATGTCTCAAAGAGTAAGGTACTAATTTTAAGAAACAGAAAGGTTTGAAAGATCAGTAAATATGTATAGGTCCAGAGAAGTTAGAGGTCATAAACTCATATCCCTACTTAGGGAAAATTGTAACAAGAAACATGCTGAAACAAGCATTTGCAATGCAATAGGTCTCTCATTAGGAACATTTGAGCTATTGGTATTGTAAATGGCACATTTTTTTATTTCTTTGTTGGTTTTGAAAATAGCTAAATTAATAGCTTTGTCATTTACAATGCAAATAGTTTTAACTTTCGCAAATGTGACACCTATAGCATTTGTAATGCAATATGTGTTGTATTTACGTGACTTAGATGTATTGCTATTACAAATAACAATGGCTTTTACATTTTTTAAATAATTAATACTTAAATAAAAGGTATTGTAATTTATAATAGCAATAGCTTAAACTTTTGTAAATAACGTTTGTGAAGATTGTGTTCAGTGTATTTTATTGTGACGAAAATCCAAGAACAGAAGTGACATTTTAACATCTTTCTGTGACATTTGTAATAAAGCTTGAAACATTGAGAGAACATATTTGAACCAGTTGTTGTTGAATAGTTGCACAGATTGATGCTGTGATGGCGCAGAGTGATGTTGTGGTGGCGACGAGTGATGCTGTGGCGTTCAGTGATGCTGTGGTAGCGCATGGTGATGTTGGGGCCCCTGAGTGATGCTGTGGTGGTGCTGAGTGGTGCTGATTGATGCTGTGGTTGTGCTGAGTGGTGTTGTGATGGTGCTGAGTGATGCTGTGATGGTGCTGAGTGGTGCTGTGGTGGTGCTGTGGTGGTGTGGTGGTGATGAGTGGTGCTGAGTGATAATGTAGTGGTGCTGAGTGATAATGTGGTGGTGCTGAGTGGTGCTGTGGTGGTGCTGAGTGACGCTGTGGTGGTGCTGTGTGGTTCTGTGGTGGTGCTGAGTGATAATGTGGTGGTGCTGAGTGATAATGTGGTGGTGCTGAGTGAAAATGTGGTGGTGCTTAGTGATGCTGGGGTAGCGCTGAGTGATAATGTGGTGGTGCTGAGTGACAATGTTTGTACGGAGCAACAATTATAAGGTAGTGAGAGAGACAAGAAAAAAACTAGCTATTTACAGTGAAAGGTACAGACCTAGTAGATTAATAAGCAGAGTAAGCAGGAGGTACTGCAGCACATGTCTGTGAGCGACGAGCAGCGGCGTACACCAAGAAATTTTAAATCGCGCTTACAAGTATTTTTTAAACATACTATAGTGTAACATTTATGACATCTTTGTTATCACCGAAAATGTCCCTTACCTGAGTCACCAGCAATGAACAGTCGCTTTTGTAAAACCAACCTCATCCAACGGTAAAAAAAGGAAATATTTTGCTTTAGTAGTATGCAGGTTTAAAGAGGAACCGGAGTCGAAAATTCCCAAAAGAGTAAACACAAAGTCGGCAATGAAATAGAGTCACTAGCAATGAACTGGCGCTTTTGTAAATCCTACAGTTAGAAAAAGACTCAGAGATTGAGTTGTTTTTTTGATGGAGTGGGATGAAGCCAATCCAAAGTAAATGGATAAAATTTGAAGGAAGAGTCATCAGGACCCAGGAGAAGGATCTCAATTAGAAGCAGGGCCTTGAATAGGACATCTTTCTTTGGACCACTGAACCAGGGCTAATGAAGCAGTATCCATCTTATAGCTTAGGTGTGGTATTGTGCAATCTACTAGTTGCCTCCCATACCAGGGCTTTGTCTCTGGTACCCTCCCTAAAAGGTTTAGAGCCCGAGGCAGATTAATCCAAGACTGGTTAAGAATATGACAAACATGAGGCTGAAGAATGGCTCAAGCGGAATTCATTGGTACTGTTGGGGTACTGAAGAGGATGATTGTTGTGAGAAATAAAATTAATTTGCTGCATATTTTGGGAGGGATCGCTAGTGTCAGAGATGCAGGATGAGTGTAAGCATACAGCAACTGCAGTGGGTGAGGTAATTTGTGTTTTTTACACCATCCAAACTGCTTTATTTCCAGTATTGCCACTGAGATCATTCTGTAAGTTGCAATTTTTAATGACCTATTTTTGAGAGTATTGGACAATTTGACCTTCTGTATCATTAAATGAACAATGTGGGCATCGCTGCATGTGTACCATTTTATATTTGGTCTAGGAGATGCAAAGGTATGCACTTGGGATGTGGTGAAATTTAAGGCTGGAGATGTTTTGCATGAGAGCATCAGCATTGATGGTATTTTCCTCTTGGCCCACAGTGAGGCGGGCCTCACAGAGTTAGGGTTGGCCTCATTGCCGCGTGCAGCATTAATGTTGAAAACGAGGACATGGACAGACCATGCGAAGAGCTGCCAGTCCCAGAGGCGAAGATTGGGTATCTTGAATTCTGAGATGTCAGGGCCCTTCCACTTCACTGGTGAACGTATTGACCACTTGAGTAAATCTAAAGGTGCTGTCATATCTTTGTTTGCCTCTTGTGTGTCAGGTCAGGTGATGAGTTTGCTGAGCAGGGACAGCAGAATGAGATCATCTGCTGGGCTGCCAGGGTTAGAGGTAAAAGGTTAATGCGTTTTCGTTGAAGGATTATAGACTGACTTACAGGTGACATATTTTACCAGAAGGTGTCATGTAAACTGTGCATCATCTTTCAGCCGAACTGGGTAAGATTAAGCTTTTTTTCTATATTTTTTTAGGAGGATATTCTAGTTAAAAAGTGGTAGCGCTGAGAGTATAGAACCAGATGTGGTTAGCTAGGAGTCACTGAGGAGTAAATAGCTAAAGCTGCTATCATAGTTAAGGTTGTGAATCCTTGTGACATGTTGGCAATACCCATACAGTGAAGAGTCCACCTCTGATGAAAAGCCCAGAATTGAATGTGATAAGCGCTGTCAATGGTAGATTCAGCAAACATTGAGCAGAAGCATGTGAGACTGTGGGTCGAACAAATGAGGCTTCTGCTGGGATTGTTGTGCCTACTCCAAGCTTTGTGACCATTTGTGGAAATGGGAGCGCAATTTCCCTCTCATGGTAAATAAGTCACAACCCTTTTGATTAGGCATTTGTCAGGTTTTCTTGTGCTATCTACTGGTAAAGAGTGAGACGTATGAGTGTATGGGGGAAGGAATGTGCGCGCGGCTGCAGCGAGAATATGCCATGGGCGCATGGTATTGAGCAGGTGTGATTTGCTGGTGAGATGCTTAGTGGGTCAGGCAATGGTGATTTCTGGACTTTTTTGCATGACTGTCCATACCTGAATTGGAAGCTATGTCTCTTGTTTTGGTTGGTGACTTGATGTTTGTGAAGTGGAGATGCGCTCCCCTGGGTTTGCAGAGTTTAAGAGAAGGTTTGAAGTTGATGGTGACCTGCAGAAACACAGCCTCACACTCCTTGTACTACACAGGGTTCAACAAAGTACACAGGGTTCCCCATAATGCTTGGTGATAATAATAAACAAAAGCAGCAAGGTCACTGCCCCACCCGAGAACAGTTGTAATTCAAGGCGCATGAACTCGCGTTCCGTGGCTGCCTTACACTGCACGCGCTCTCTGTGAGGGTGACAACGTTCAACTGGCAAGCGCGGTAAAACCGCGTGCTCAAATCAGAGCCGGCGGGGCGGGCGGATGGAACTCTGCTGCTGGTGGATCCCATTGAGAGGCAGCGGCTGGAGGCGGTTTCCGTGAGAAAAGCGGCATAGCCCAGTATCCCCGCACAGTATTACAACCCGCCGCTCGCACCCTAAAGGCCAAGGGATAGCCACCGCGGCCTCGAACTGGGCTATTCCAGTGCCCCACTATCAGGGGCTACCATTCCTAGAGGCTGTGCTTGGTGGGCCAGTATGAGCGTAGGGGCGACAGGAAGCCCGGCATAGACGCCACACAGTGGGAGCCCAGCGTCCTGAGCAGAGCTCCCACCGGGGGAGGGCGGAGGCAGCCGTGCTCAGTATGTCTTCGTCCCTGGGGGCCCCCTGGTTTAGGGCCCGCGCCCGGCCCCCGAGATCCCTGACCTGAGCCACCTGACCGAGGAGGAGCGCAGCATCATCATGGCAGTCATGGACCGGCAGAACCAGGAGGAGGAGAAAGAAGAGGCCATGCTCAGGTAAGGGCCCCCAGCACCGGTGTGTGTGTGTGTGAACAAGGGAATTCTTGTAGGGAAGGTGGAAGTTATCGGAGTGCCTTTTGGGGATGCTTTGGTGGCGCCATATCGATGGTCTTATATAGCTGCTGGGCAGGCAATCAAGGAAGCTCTACCTCCTGCACTTCTAGTCCTTCAGGGGAGTGGAGAATAGAGGGTACAGAGTGGACCGAACCACCGCGAGACACTGAGCGAGAGAGCAGCGGCGCGCACACTCGGAGGCAGCCCCCACCGCGTGGGCAGCAGCGGCGCGGGCACAGAAAGGAACCCAACGCCAGGAGGGGCGGAGCGCACGCACAAACACGGTGCCCAGCGCCGAGGTAGGACATAGGAAAAATCCTATTTCTTGGCTCTTTTTCAGGACCAAGTTAAACTATTGCACTGCTTCACCCTGAGGAAGACAACCAACGCTTGGGACTTGAGCAGGCAGGGCACTTTGCAAGCGCAGATGGGAGGGCACTATTAAGTTCACAGTAGAGCTCTTTGGAAGAGATGAAAAGTTGTCTTAATTCAACGGAAGGGGGTATAGAAGGGAACTTTAGAAGTGAGGTGAGGTAAGGAGGGGAGTGTGTGCGTATGTGTGTGCATGCGTGAGTGTGGCTGCGCGCATGATTGAGAGAGGCGCTGTGTGAATGTGGGAGAGGAGATGTGCACGGCGCCGGGCTGGACGTGTGCGTCCACAGAAACAAATCGCTGCGCGTGCCCCGGTTTGTCTCCCTTGAGAGGTATCTCGGCAACACTGGGTCTCGAGGCCGAGACGTAAAAAGGTACCAAACACAAGTACAAGGATAATACAACAGTGAATGTTAAACACTCCAACCACAAGAACACACAGGGAAGGCACTTCCAAAGTCAAGGAGAATAGAATTTTCAGTAAGGAGCCCCTGGCATTGGAGCCTGGTATTGGAGCCCCTGGTATTGGAGCCCCTGGCATTGGAGCCCTTGGTATTGAAGCCCCTGGTATCAGAGGCGTCACTAGGGTTGGTGTCACCCATGCGGTAACTCATGGTGTCACCCGTACGGTCCGCACCACTGCACCCTCCTAGTGACGCCACTGCTGCTTGCTACCCACTCTGTGCTCTTATGTATATTTCTCCCTTTTTTGCACTTTCCCACTGATGACCTTTCTTTCATCCTGTCAGGGTGAGCTTATGCCCTGTGCACATGGTACATTTCCTGGTCTTCTGACACACACCGGTTCTGCTGCCCTTATATGCAATTTTTTTCTGCCTTCCCTGTAACCTTCCGCTGGAAGGAAGGCCGGGAATGTCTCCCTCAGTGGTGAAGAGTGTGGCACTGTGTAGGGGTGCGTGTAGCCCCGTTCAGGGTGGTGGTGTTGTCCATTCCCCTCTGCGGCCTGCTGTCTGGTTGCCAGGCCCAGAGCCTGGAGTTTTCCTTTCCAGGTCACGGGGAGGAGGGGCGAGGGAGGCAGGCAGGAAGGATGATGACCCGGTTTGAAGGGAAGTGGGCCTGTGCCGGCTGGGAGAACCCTCTGCCCGCCGGCCCCAGAAGGATGGAATGATGAGACTGCCCGAGCGGGGATCGAAATTCAGGTAACAACATCCGAGGGACAACTTTACCACTCATGAGACAACTTACTTCAATGAGGAACCATTAAACTCGCTAGCACAACCTCTCTTATTTACAGCACTTAGAAACGGCAGAGGTATGTCCTGTGGCGCTACACCTACTGCTACCTGGATGATTAACGAGTGCCCCCACCCGGTATTTCACGTGGGGCTTATACCAACCTAACGAGTGTAATGTACATGGCTACATGGCACTTACACTTTTTCCATTGGTGTAATTCAAATCAAGGGGCTAATAGCGCCAAATGTACCGGTGCTTAATATATCGACCTCGGTAGGATTAATGCCCGAGACGCCTTGTGGGCTTGATGACCCAGAGCCCGCTCGCCCCTCCCAGATGGGTTTTGAAATGCCCAGACCCAGAACTCGGGGTTTATTTCTACGCGCAATGAACATTTTAAAATCAAAGCAAGTTCCCCAAAGTCAACCTTTTAACCGAGCAGAACATGTTACACACCAGGCAACTGTGCAACGAGGGTCCGTAGTGTTCAGCCATTAGCACCGCCCTCAGGGCAGCACTGACGGGAAGTGCAGGAGTAAAACCCTTCACACCTGCAGGGGCTGACTGTTCACACCGCCCCTCTAACACCCCGAGGGCCGCAGTGCACGGAGGGACAGGGTCGGCAAACCCATGCATGCAGACCAGTGCACGGAGGGGCAGGAACATGACTGTCACCCCCACACACACCACCTAGGACAGCAGTGCACAGAGAGTAGGAACACAACTGTGCATGCAGAGCAGCAGTGCACAGAGAGGTACGAAGACGATAGTGCATACGGGACAGGACAGTACACAAATGGGTTCTGCCTACTGTGATCACAGGACAGCCGTGCATAGTGGAACAGGCACACTGTACATAATGGTCAGGAATGCTACAGCGATGTACAGACTTTGCACACCATGAGAGTAGTGTAGAGTAGGGCCCCCTGCCAACAGGTGTGCGCGGGAGCCACCCAGCCACAAATGTGAGGGGAGTACGCAGCTCTAATGACGAAAGTAAATATGGCTGAGACGAGCAGACGACGGCGGGGGCTGTGTGCGAGGGCGCTGGGCAGTTTATATCTCAGGGGGGATTGATGGGGGTGCGTGCGTGTGGGGTCCGCTGCTTGGGGGAGTCAGGGGGTGCGTGTGAGGGTCAGCTGCATGGACGGGGGTCTTACCTGCAGGACACTGTGATCCCGATCTTGGTAGCCGTCATGTTGGTGGTCACCGGGTCAAAGTGCCCTATGGATGCCATGCTGTCCCTGCTTGGGCTCCAGGCGCGGGGCTCTCCCGTGCAGGCTGGTCCACGGGCCGGGCGGGGGTCCCATTATTTTGCATTTTGGTGTCACCCGGTCTGCGCACGCTGTGACGAGAGGTGTTTCCAGCTGTGCGCATGCGCCCGGAGCCACACACGTCATCCGGCCTCCCATTGGTGGATCTCGCAGAGCGAGCTGGGTTTGTAGTCTGCTCTTCTCGTGCACCTGCCCTGGTCTCTGCGGCAGCGGGCGCTATGCGCACGCTCTGACGAGTAGTGTTTCGAGCTGTGCGCATTCGTCCTCGGACGTCATTCGGCCTCCCATTGGCGGATCTCGCAGAGCGAGCGGTGTGTTTGGAGTCTGCTCTGCTCGTGCATCTGCCACAGTCTCTGCACAAAGCTCGCGCTTCACCCCCCCACGGTACCCCCCTGAGCCGAGGAATCATGGCCCAGCCCGGTGCAGAGAAGGTGAGTGAGGGGGGCAGTGAGGGGCACGAGCTGCGGGCGAGAGAAGGGGCCGAGGCTACTGGTGGGGGCATTCATGGCTGCGTGAGGGGCTCTGGGGAGCAGAGAGGATCTGTGGGGTGCATGAGGGTCTCTGGGGGAGCAGAGAAGACCTTTGGGGTGCGTAAGGGACTCTGGGGAGGCGGAGAAGACCTGTGGGGTGCGTGAGGGACTCTGGGGGAGCAGAGAAGACCAGTAGGGTGCGTGAGGGGCGTGCACGGCGCCGGACTGGACATGCGCGTCCACAGAACCGAATCGCTGCGCGTGCCCCGGTTTGTCTCCCTTGAGAGGCATCTCGGCAACATAGGTCTCGAGGGCGAGACCTAAAAAGCTTGAATATTGTTCTGCTAAAGCTTCCTTGCATGTCAGTGGGTTACATGTTTTTTACAATGCAATGGGGCAAAGACATTTTATTCATATGTTATCTGTACTTAAGGTGAAAGTCCCTCCAAATCGGTTATATGCCATAAAATCCTTTAAGGTATCAAAATGGGACTTGTTAGAGGAAGTGGAAGGGGACATTTTAAGTAAACTGTGTCATTTTAAATCGTCCATTTCTACCCCAGCAATGAGACTGGATTTTGGTCTGACAAGCTCATGTGTGCAAGGGCTGGTCAGTGTGATTCAGTGGTGCTAGCTCAAGAACAGTCAAAAGGATTCCCTGAGGGATTTTATGAATCGTGAAATGTTTTGCTCTGAACCGGGAAATTATACATTTTCCCAGGATTATGACTTGGGGCTAAGTTACCTTGAACTGCAGGAAGAGATTTTGGTTTCCCTTTCTCCCATACAGTTTAAAAACTTACTAAAGGATGTCAATAGCTATGCCAGCTATCAGTCAGATGTTATGACCCATATGTCAAAAAAAAGAGTAGAGGCAGTAACTCTGTCCTGCCGCCCCAAGGTAGCTAAGCAGTACCTGGCCTAGAATTTGGACCATGGTCTCTGCTGTTTTTGGCCATTTTTTAGAATGAACTTGCTTCCGCTAAATGCGCTAACGGCAAACTGGTCCATTCTGGGAAAACAGAGAGAGAGAGTGTAACTTGAGTAACTCTGGGACCCAGGATCAAATGCACATACTTTTTGTTTGTCCAGCATTACCTCTCCGAGGTCTCTAAACCCCAAGGCCAATGTTCTTAAAGAATAATATCAAATCAACTGGGGTAGCATGTGAATTTTTATTTCATCCAAAAAATGAAGTAGTGCGTACCAAAGTTTTTAAATATTGTAATGGCTTTATGAACATATACTAGCAGCCCGCCCCGACGTTGTCCGGGGCAGAACTGTGTGCAAAGGGTTTCAAGGGGGCAGCACCCCTGCAGGAAACGCGCAGCAGAGCGGCCAGCCCTGGGAGCAACAGAGGACTGGACTGAAGGGAGCGGACTGAAGGGGCGGAGGAGGTAGTGCGGCTGAGAGCTGGGGTGAGCGAGGGGGGCCGAGGACACGCGCCGCCAACTTTACTCACCAGCATCGCGCACCCTAGACATGGGCACTCTGCGCCGCGTAAGGTTGTGCGTCTGGCATTTGTTGGGCATGTCGGAATTCGCAGGGTGTCGGTTCCGCGCTCCTGGCCGTTTTTTGGGTATGTCGGACTCTGCAGGGTGTCGGTTCCGCGCTCCTGGCCGCCCAAGAGCACATTACGCTCCTGACCGGTTTACTTTACCAAAATGGCCGACCCGTGATGTCAGCACGCCTACTGTCAACGTCGTTAACGCACACGCCCACCTCAGAGATGGCGCTACTCCCAAGGGACTACTTTGGCAAAGAACGTACTTTGCCCTTCTAACGTATATTTTTTGCTGCTATATAGCTTATGTCCATCTGCTTACCCTGCCCTTTCCAATGGTGTATTGGGTGTTTTGATTGGCGCTGTGGTTCCTGAGTTTACCCGCCTCAAAGGTTCCCAGTTCTCTCTTTATAATAGTAGTATAGATTAACTTGTATTCAGGAAGTAATATGTTCCAAAGTTTTAAAATATTTTAAAGGCTATCTTAACTTAGATTCAGGATTGCTGGGGTGCTATGTGAATTTTGATTTCTCAAAAGTAGAGTAATTTACACAAAGTATAAATCCCTTATGGTTTTATTAATTTACATCAATTTGTATCCAGGTTGCTGCTACAGAAAATAAAATTATGGGTATAAATGTTTTTAAATGTGTATATCTATTTACGAATTTTCTTTATAATGAGTGGTTTTTGGGTTTTATATTTGTTGTCTTGTCTTGTTTTATGTGGACCTCTTTTGAGTCCCAAAACATAAATAAAGAATTGAATTGAAAACACTTGGTGTGGGCATCACGATGTGCCTGCCCTCATCACTTAAACACATGAGCCCATTTGTTTGTGGTTTGCAGGATAGCAAAAGGCAATGCAGTAGGCAGAGAATTTTTTGCAGATGATCTCACAGAATCGGTCACTAGTCATGCCTTGCACATCTCTTTTCATGGGAAACGCACAAAGAAAGCAGGCATGAAGAAGCGAGCAGCACCACAAACAGCCTGATATTTCCTCAGTTTGACGAGCAATCTCTCCTGACACCGTATGCTTGTTTTTTCGCAATTCAACACTGTCGGAATTATTCTGCTTTGTCAACATTATTGCTGCTCGCCGGTGCCATTGTGTGTCGGATTTTGTGCAATTATGACTAATATTTAATATGGCGCATATTACTTGACAAAAACGTTTTTTTAGCAGGTCGCACTGCAGGTTTAAACTGCAGTGGTCAAGCTACAATGGTAGGCCTGAAGCCATGTTTCCTTTCGTACAATAAGTGCTGCTGCCCACAGGTGACATTTAAGTTTCCATGTCATGGGTGCAGCCATAGGGGCATGGGTGTGGAATAGTACCATATACTGTAGCATTTGAGGAGAGGTAAATATGCTAATCAGGGATTAGCCAATTTCTGCAGGTTTTGGGGTCAGAACACAAATGGGGGTGACTAAGCAAAAAGGGGCATTTCTCATAGATACCAAGATGGAAGTCTGCAAGAGGTGAGATGAGACGCCTGTTACTGAGCCCAGTGAAAGAACAGTCAGCATGAAGGGGGCAATGATATTTCAGATGTCATGCCCCATTAAAGGAATGAGCAATGGTTCAAGGTGGGTGCATTGCCTGTTGATGAGGGACCTGGAATGTGTGAGATGAAGTGGAAGGATGTGGTGTCCTTTCAGGTAGCATAGGTGAAAACAAAAACGTTATATTTGTCTAGCATGTTCACATCTGGTGGTTGGAATGTTTAAATTATAGGTATGTTATACATTACCTTACAGTAACGAAGACAAATGGCTAAGATGAATATTCTCGCCATAAGCTATGTTTTTCCTCAAAGACATGATGAGGCAAAGTTGTCTTTTTTCGTGTTTTTGAATTGGTGCCCCAGACTTGGTTTGCCTTGCTTTTTCTGGAAATGATTTCTGCTGGTATTAGTACTCTTTGCTATGGGACACTGCTAGTCAGTACCACAGTATGTGTGCTTTGCCCTAAATTGGTATTGAAAATGCAAGGTTCAATACACTACGTTGGCACATGACAAGGATAAGCCATGTTGGAACGTTTTATATATTATTAAGTCCCCTCTAAAGTGGGCCTTGCAAGCCTAAAAGGGACAGTGCCTAATATAAGGTGTCCCTTGTGTAAACTAAAATCAGTTCTGCCACTCATTTTTCAGGAAAGGGCCTACGAGTGAATAAAAGTTTTAATCTACATCTCTTCCCATTAAAATGCTAGAAAAATAATTCAAAGTAATTTTCAAAATCTGATTGTTGGACTTGGCCCTTTTTGGCTAAAGTTCCTTAAACTTTTTGCTTTCCTCCTAGACCTTTTTCTGACATTATGTTACCGACGTAGATCCTTTTGCCACTGCTTATCAGTGTCAAAGTGCAAGCGCTCCCTGTATAAAGTGTTATGGTAATTGGTTGTCCCTAATTGGTATGTTTGCCTTACTAGTAAAGTCCCTAGTAAAGTGCACTATGAGTGCCAGGGCTGGTAAAGCAAATGCTACTAGGGGGCCTGCAGGACTAATTGTGCCACCCACACAAGTAGCCGTAAGAAGAGATCTCAGGCCTGTCACTGCCTGTCACTGCAGTGCCTGCACACAGTTTGTTAAAGGCCTTGTTGTCCTGGCAAGTGCACCCACTTGCCAGGCCTCACCTTCCCTTTTTGTGCACATCAGACACCCTTTTAGTAGGCCCTATGTACCCCCCTGGGCAGGGTGCAGTGTATGTGAAAGGTAGGACATGTACTAAGGTGTGTACCATGTCTTGGCAGTGAAATTCTGCCAGATTCGTTTTTCACTTTTGCAAGGCCATCCTGCCAATAGAACAGAACGGGGAATGCTGTGGCCCATGTTTCCAGCATATCTTCCCATAGGCATAAGAGAGAGATGGAGTTTAGTGTGCCTGAACTCAGATCTTAATAACACATCTTTTTGTGAAGATGCTTTTTGAATTGTGTGTTCAGAAACCACGCTTTCAGAAGTGGCTGGTTTCTTGTCTTAAACCATCCTGTGTGCCTCTGCCTGGTTGTATATTGCCTGCCTGGGTTTGGATGTGACAGGGTCTGGGAAGTGTCCTGACTCCAGGGAGGAGTAGCTGAGACGGCAACAGGCTGGCCTGCATTTGATGTGAGGGGGGGGAGTAGCCCCCTGGTTGTGAAGAGGGCTGTGTTGCTGCCACCAGAGGATGGCTCCACCTCCTGCTGAGTGTCTGGGCCCCAGACCCTGACTATGAAAGAAGGAGGGTGTGTACTGGCAGGAAGACACCCAGGTCTGGTTTGGACCGGGGTCAGAGCCCCCTGAACAAAATGACTTTAAAGGGATTTAGGGGTATAAATGTAAGAGCTGAAACCCCTGAACTTAAGACTGAAATCCATACTGAAAAAGGATTGAAACTACATTGTGGCCAAGAGGAACCTCTGCCAAAGAAGAACAGCTGAAGAGACTAAAGAGAAGAACTGCCCTTGCTATGTGTTCTGGGGCTGGCCAGCAGTTTGCTGATTTGCCTAAGGAGAGGACAAGGGACTTTGCTGTGTGATGTGTCCCTCTTCTTGAGAGGGCGTTGCTGTGTGCTGTGCCCTTAAGTAACTTGTCCCAAGGGAGCGAGTAGAGCTGGTCCCCTGTTGTGGAAACTCAGGAACATAAAAGTTCACAAGTGTGTCTCAGCAACGCTGTGTGCGTGTGCTTTTTGCACGCCTGAGACTGCCGTGTGGTCCGTGGTGCTGTTTACAATGTGGTTCGTGACGGCATTGCCCCCGCAGCGTGAAACATAGTATACGCTGCTGCATTGCTGTTTGTGTCCCGAGCCGTCATTGTAACGAGGCTGTGAGTAGAGATCACCGCCGCCAGCCCGAGCCACAACATGCTAAAGGCTTACTTGAAACTAAGGACTGTGTCTCAGCGACGCATGGTGCTTGTGCTTTTTGTACACCTGACACTGCTTTGTGGTCCGCGGTGCTGTTTACGAGGTGCCCCCCACTCTGCTGCATTGCTGTTTGTGGTGCAATAGACGTGGCCCGTACCTGCCCAGCAGTACCGGGGCCGCCCCTATAAGCTTACAACCGTTGTCTCTGCTGTCGGGTCCTAGTGGCGCCCAAGTTGAGGTGGCCAGAGCTTACATAAATATGGTGGTGGTTAGGGAACTGATGAGCAGCTTGCCTTGTGGCAGAACTGCTCTGTGCTTTAAAAAAGTGGCTCCTGAGTAATTTTACAGTAAGGGTAAGAGGATGCGCTGCAAAGATTGGTGGGCATAGGGGGTGTCAGGGTTGAGTATGAAAGATTCTCAAGTCACGGAAACGCTGGTGAATAGTACCAAAACCGACTTTGCAAGTGGAAATATGAGGCTAGAACAACTGAATATTGAGGCACCAGACACATTATTGTGAACAGAACGGAAACATGCAGCCACATACAAAAAGGAAATCAGGATACATCGGGACAAACTAAAGAACCACCTTTGCTTATGACTACATCCTCCATGATCCACCCATTGTGGTTGAGCAACATCACAGGGCGCCAGAAATTAACTTATGAGATTAATATGCAGAGGAACCCTATAAGGACAAGAACTGAGGTTACAACAATGATTAGTTGGAGTGGTGTGGCTCACTGGTTAGAGGCGGCAGACCCGTAAGCAGAGAGCGGCCAGGGACCAGGGTTAAATTCCCGACGCGGCAGGGTCGTGGACCAGGGTCAAAACGGACTCGATAATTCTCGCCTCGGTGCCTACTCTAACCAGGGAACACACTCGGCAACTCTGGGCATTAAGCTTGCCTCATCTCTACAACGGCCCCCCACAGACGCCGGGGATGCCTGGTTTCACCTTGGAGACACCCAGCAAGGGACCATCTCACAGGGAAAACCAGGACGGGTTCCCCAGCGGTCTTCAGCGCCTAGATACTCCTTGGAGTCGTAGTGCGCTTTACAAGTACACCCACATTTACATTTAGTACGAGGCACCTAATTAGATAT
The DNA here is from genome assembly GCF_964261635.1 of Lissotriton helveticus. Classification (NCBI taxonomy): domain Eukaryota; kingdom Metazoa; phylum Chordata; class Amphibia; order Caudata; family Salamandridae; genus Lissotriton; species Lissotriton helveticus. The sequence continues at coordinate 1,409,364,511 of NC_136068.1, forward strand.
GGAATCTCAGGGATTTAACTGAATATTAAGATAAACATCGCCAAAGTATATGCCTGAACCTCACGCATCTATTTCAGCCTGAGAAAATGTAAAACAATCAAATGTAATTGGAGTGATGAGACATATTCCCGCACAGTGTGTTGTTGTCCAAATTAGAACAATAATATAAGGAATATGCAGCCACACAAAAAGAAATTAAGAAACATCGGGTGTATTTAAAACATCATCGGTACCCGGGACTACATCTCCCATGAACCCTGGGAAAACCGGACGTTTACGCTACATTGAACGCGGCGTCTACACCGAGGGAAAAACGAAGCGAATGCTCGGTGCCCCGACCGACTGAGGTAATTACCGGAGTATGATTTAACTGACTTCTGCACCACATGTTGTGCCCTCCGGCCACTAACCCCTTTCCCGTTTTTTCGGGCAGGTGGGAGCACTGGACCCTGGATATTAGAAGCAAGCAGCTAAAGATCCAGGTACATTGTCTGTATGTAATCAGTATAAGCTGCGGCAACGGGACGTAAATAACCAATATTGAAGGCATCCCCCTTTCTCTTCTTTCTCCTTGACACAGTTTTAGGCTGCACAGAGTATTAAGACCTAAACCCCAATCATATGAGCACAAGTAAGTGGCAATTAAAAATGATGGTATGAATGAGCTGTAAATGATGAGATAGACTGATGCTGATATTGTACATTGTTCTGTTTCCGCTTTTTTCTCTCTCTGGTGCACCAGGTTGCTTTACAAATGATTTGGACGTCGGGAAATTGTCAACCCTCCCAGGCTCTGATTGAAAAGAGGTAAGACAAGGAGGTGGATAGTGTTGAAGTGCCTAGCGTGCAGCGACTAAGATATCGTTTTCTAAAATAAGGTGTTCTCCTCTTTTTACAGACTACCGTCCTGATGAGAACCCTATAAATAAATTTTGGGTTCGAAACACGTGGACTGTTGAGAACCATTGAAAAGACCGAACAGATTAAGAGACTATAGAATAAATTTGAACTTCTATATTTGTCACATGGCTTTGCTATGAACATTGTATTTCCAGCTGTATTTTATCTGTAAGAGTATGAGTGGAGTATGGTTGTGAGCTTGAATGATTTTGTTACAAACTGTATTGTTTTTTTAAAATTAGTGGTTACGTTTTGTACATAAGGTCAGAAATATGTTCGTAAAAACTAGGTGAAATGTAAAATAGTATGATGTGTCAAAAGTAATACTGAATAAATCGAATGAATTAAAAATAAAATAAAAATCAAAAACATTTGGTTTTATTCCAATGTTTGTGGATTTAAAGTGTTGTATTGAATCGACTAGCACCAGCATTCTCTGTTGTTTATCTTAAGGATACAAGAAGCACAGATTCATTTCAAGAGAGCCCAGGTAACCACATATGACTCTACTTTCCAGGAGGTCAGGCTGGAGGGAACCTGGTGCCTACTAGCCTACACTGAGAAGCTGGGGGATGAAGAGCTGACCAGAAAGACATTTCCCAGCAACTGGAAAAAAGTGGGAACGTGTCATTTTTCCACTTGCAGAGGACCCAGAAAAGGAGCTTAGGCTTGCCCAGGGAGGTTATACTCTAGGAAGGCAAGAAAACCAAGGTTGTTCATCCAACTAAGAGCTTTCAGCCTCATGCTGACATACTCTGCATAATGTTAGAAGTTTTGCATTACACTTGCTACATAAAAATTCCAAAATTATGCTGTTATGCTACTTAGCATATTCATGCATTACTTCTAGTACAAAGTTACTTTGAACAGGCCATTTGCGGTAAAAATGTACCACAAATGCACATGAACCACAGAACACAATATGCTGTTGATAGCAGTGTTTTTGTACACTTTTTTAGCTCAAAATTCATCCTTACATCAAAAATTGACACAGGCATGCATTTTGCACAAAATATAGCACAATAGGAGGGCTTTGCAATTCATGTAATTATGCACAATTTTGCAAAATTTTGACATTTCATGTAATTAAGTGGAAGCAAATGCGACTTTAGCACATCGTACTAAAAATGAATTAAGCAGAATATCACAATAAAGCCATCTGACCTTGTGAAGCTCTGCCCCGCTACTGCTTCCACCTTACCCCACCTGAAGAACTTCTTTTTTAATTGTGTTTATTTACATTTAAATCAGAATAGAACAATACAACAATCATAACTATGCAGTAGGAGGAGGAAGTGGGGACTCTGGGAGAGGGAGGGCATGGGGGTAGGGAGAAAGAGTAAGGAGGTGGGGAAGGAACCACAGTGTTTATCAAAGTTTGACAATGAAGGATACATGAAAATCGTTCCCGTTTGCAATATTTCCAAATGAGTGATAGACCAAAAGAGAAGAAATAGTGACACGATCTGCAGGAATTCTTGGCTTAGTATGTCAGTCGCCCCCAAGTCTGCAGTCATCAGAAGACACAGCATATCAGTGCAGTAGTGTACTCAGGTCATCAGACTGGTACTTTGGGTTCTCTCATGTTTGGAGTTATCACCAGGGTTTATTTCCCCACTCTCTGGTAAAGTGAAGTCTCTGTGGCGAGAAAAGTAAGGAAAGGCTCCCATATGTCTTTGGGATTGGAGCGCAAAGGCCTCAGCTCCCAACAATTGGACAATTGCTCCTGACAATACATAACATCTCGTAGCCATGCCCTTATGGTGGGAGTGGGTTTTCGGCCCCAGTACACGGCCACCCTGCATTTGGCCAAAAGGAGCTGCATAGCTGTGATTTTACGTCAATTGACTGGTGTGTCCTTGACGTAGCCCAACAGACCCACCAGGTAGGTTTAAGGGAGTGAGTGCCCGTTGATTGTGTGCATGGCCGAATTAATTTCCGAATTCACAAAAAGAGGGACAGGAAGCTAAAAAGAGGCCCAGTACCCATGCTCTCACGACCTTACTTCGAATTTACTTAGGGATAACTATTCCTATGGAGGGATACCGGCCTAATAGGCTACAGAAGTTGATGATAGAGGAGAATCCTAAGTGAATAAGTATTAGATTGGATAGAATGGCTAACCGGGAAATTCATCAGATTTGAAAAGTTGCCCTCACACACCCTTTAAGGTGTTATGCTTCATCATAGGGCATTTTTGCCCCTCGTGTGGTTGGGGCTGCAGTCCCCCACGGGCCCTGCGAGAGGGCTCTATAGCGGAAATCTTTTTTAGAGGAGCGCCGTAGTGGTAATTATGGGTGTGTGGGGTTAGTATGAAGGTGAGTTAAAAATATCGTAGCAACTTCACAGAATTTTTGGCATACCCAATGACCGTCAATTGGCATTTGCAACAGGAGTTACAAAGAGGCCTCACGTTGATGGAGAGAAAGCATACCCACAGGAAGCGGCCTTGATCAAGTAACATTTAACTGCATTAGGCAAGCAGAAGCAGTCCCAGTCTCGCAGCATACACCCTCGATCAACTATGGCTACAAATAGAACCTGAAGAGAGACTTCTATTAAAGACATGCTACAATTAAGGGCACCGAAGTGGACTTTGCAAAGACTTCTATGGCTCCCGATCCAGCAGATGACGTTGGTGCGCCAGTGGGCTTGGGAGTCATTATATCTGAGGACGTCCTGATATTTTTGGAGACCAATGCTTCCCTGGAAGCCCACCCAAACATGGAAAAGATGGCACTAGCCACAGAGAACAATATAAAATATTATGTGGTGGACTAGATGTCCTTTAATCAAATCCTTACTCATGAGTACCAAGAACTTGCATTACCCTTGATATCTCAAAGCAGTGAGACTTATTCCAGATGATGTGACCCAGATAAAAGTCCAGAGACTCTCCACTCATACCATTGGAAAGCACGACACTACCCATCATGAGACATGAAAACCGAACAAAGCATGGGTGACTATGAAACTATTACCCAACCAACAACAAGGGGTAGTGGGGGGGGGGTGAGGGAACGGAGGAAATGGTCAGTTATACTTGAGGAAAGTTGCAATGCCAAGGCTTCTTGCACTTCAGATTCCTCGCAGGCCATTGGGTTGCAAGCAATGCTTTGTATATCTTAGACAAAATAAAACACAGTTAAACCTAAAAGGGAAGCAGTTATTATAAGTGTTTTGATCAACTGTTAGATATTCGGTGGCTGTTATACTTGTTAAATACTGAACTAAATGCTTTACAGCTTACAGTACATGAATGCTTCGCAGATGGAGGATCCACTAAATGTCCCATCCGTGCAGCTATGATGGCCGGAACAGAAGAAACTGCGCATTTCTTTGGATAGCAATGTATAATAGATGTATATTCATCTATGACTATGGATAATCATTTTAAAATATATACATAATGGCAACAGAAAGATGAGTATGTTTAATTTATCTTATTTATGTTATCAAATTACATCATCTATGTGCAGTTAATATTGATAGTGCACTGTGAATAGTTTCACTTATTAAGAAATCACTTACCAATGGCCATAGTCCATGTGCTGTCTGATAAGAGTATGAGGCTGCACTGTACCATACGTATCCACTTCTGGCATGTTCATATCATCAATGAAGTAAATGAGCTTCTTTGTGCCAGGAGGGCCATAATTTCTTCCAGACTTCTTTTCCAACGGTTTCTCAAGTATAGCTGTTTTATAGACAGAATACTATGATAAGTAACAACCAGATTAAAATACCTAATCCTATCATCTTGTAATTGCAAGATCCAAAATTTATGTAGAAATCAGGAAATTAAATTGAGCTATTTTAAGTTAAATTTTGTGATTAAAAGGACTGTGTTCGAGACGAACAAAGTCAAACAAATGTACCACTGATTATCAGTTTAGTAGAAACATAATTTGAAATCCTATTTCCTTAAATCATTTTTTATTTAAATGTCTAATACAAGCTTACAGAATTTACCTTACAGAATTTACATTATATAGCAATACTATATATAAATATATATATATATATATATATATATATATATATATATATATATATATATATATATATATATATATATATATATATACGGACACATATATATATTTACATATATATGTAGATAGATAGATGATAGATACATACATACATACATAGATACGTAGATACACAGATAGGTAGATAGATATTGCCTACTGGCGTTATATATTTGATTATCAGCATATAATTTGGATAACCTTGCCACATAATGTGATCCTCCATGTCACATTATCCTACTACCCCTGACAATGATACGGCTCTGCAGAGACATTTGGGGGGGTCTTCTTTATGATAACGAAATCAATTTACTTTTAACAGGGAAGCATGAAATATTTTCCATACTTCATGATTCTCTGTGATATATGGTTTTTATACCATTACATTTTGTCTCATAAAAGCAATGTAATGCAAAATATTATTTATATATCGATATCTATCTGTGTGTATGTGTATATATAGAAGAGGCGCAAATCCCAATGTAGCACGCATGGAAGGCTACAGCGAACTACATGACCCAACATGCAGCACTCTAAAGAACAGCTGAAATGCGGTACCCAACAAGGGGTTAAAAAACGGAAGCACCGGTACACTGATGGTCGTGTGGGTGAGCTGTTACAACCTGAACCTGCGGCGCCTCCTCTCTGACGAAGCTCACAGTGGTGAGCGAAATGCATTAGAGCCAAACAAGAAAATGCCGCTTTTGAAAAGAAAAATAAATACATTTTTAAACCGGACAGAGGTTGCGACTCAATTCCTCTCTCGTGTGGAGGGGCTGCTGGAATATTTATGTGGCCAAAGTCCGGCCCAAGAGAAACGCACCACCCGCTAAAGAGCGCCATTCACACCCGAACCTGGACCCTTTTGTTGAACGTGCAAAACACGAAGGGTGTGAGGTGCTCCCATAGACTGGACTATGGTTAGGGTCCCAGAAGATGTTTTAAAAGGACATTCTCAGGGTTTTTCCGGCCGGCACAAGAGGCGCAAATCCCAATGTAGCACGCATGGAAGGCTACAGCGAACTACATGACCCAACATGCAGCACTCTAAAGAACAGCTGAAATGCGGTACCCAACAAGGGGTTAAAAAACAGAAGCACCGGTACACTGATGGTCGTGTGGGTGAGCTGTTACAACCTGAACCTGCGGCGCCTCCTCTCTGACGAAGCTCACAGTGGTGAGCGAAATGCATTAGAGCCAAACAAGAAAATGCCGCTTTTGAAAAGAAAAATAAATACATTTTTAAACCGGACAGAGGTTGCGACTCAATTCCTCTCTCGTGTGGAGGGGCTGCTGGAATATTTATGTGGCCAAGGTCCGGCCCAAGAGAAACGCACCGCCCGCTAAAGAGCGCCATTCTCACCCGAACCTGGACCCTTTTGTTGAACGTGCAAAACACGAAGGGTGTGAGGTGCTCCCATAGACTGGACTATGGTTAGGGTCCCAGAAGATGTTTTAAAAGGACATTCTCAGGGTTTGTCCGGCCGGCACAAGAGGCGCAAATCCCAATGTAGCACGCATGGAAGGCTACAGCGAACTACATGACCCAACATGCAGCACTCTAAAGAACAGCTGAAATGCGGTACCCAAAAAGGGGTTAAAAAACAGAAGCACCGGTACACTGATGGTCGTGTGGGTGAGCTGTTACAACCTGAACCTGCGGCGCCTCCTCTCTGACGAAGCTCACAGTGGTGAGCGAAATGCATTAGAGCCAAACAAGAAAATGCCGCTTTTGAAAAGAAAAATAAATACATTTTTAAACCGGACAGAGGTTGCGACTCAATTCCTCTCTCGTGTGGAGGGGCTGCTGGAATATATATAGACGGATAGACGGATAGACGGATAGACGGATAGATGGATAGACAGATAGATAGATAGATAGATGGATGGATGGATGGATGGATGGATGGATGGATGGATGGATGGATGGATGGATGGATGGATGGATGGATGGATGGATGGATGGATGGATGGATGGATGGATGGATGGATGGATGGATGGATGGATGGATGGATGGATAGATAGATAGATAGATAGATAGATAGATAGATAGATAGATAGATAGATAGATAGATAGATAGATAGATAGATAGATAGATAGATAGATAGATAGATAGATAGATAGATAGATAGATTATACCATGGATCCAAGTAACCTACAAGGTGTGGAGTGCTTCTTGACTGACTGAATGACATAAAAAAAATTAATCAGAATAGTTTGAATGTAAATTCAAAACTTCAGCTTCAAGGGAAGCATGAAATATTTTTTATGAGTCACGGTTCCCTGTCAAATATGTTTGCAAGACAACAACATAAGACACTTGGTGGTGCTCAATAGTATACGTACATCTTGCAATGTATTAACAGAAGTGCTTATATATCAAGTAGTAGAAATGTTGCAACTATTTAGGAAGCAAATAGGGGAAGAAAAACTTAAATCAAATTTCACATTTAATGATCGAAAAACAGCCAAGCCCATTATTGACATCCTCATCCATCAGTATCTCCCATCCCTATCCACCCACATACCCATAATGTGGAATAACAATGTCAAAGGAGACTGGTAACCCGTAAAGGCCTCACCACAAATCACAGGACCTCATTTACTAGGGGACAACAATGTACTCAGGCTGTCAATATAGTCTACTCATTGCTCCATAACGTTGCACCTGCCATCTCTATACCATGTGTCAGGTCTAATAGAAAGCTCAGATATGGGGCAGATGAATGGGGCAGATTTCGCCTTCCAGGATATGGCAATGCATTGCTTTGCCAGGACCAGTGCCAGTTTCTGGAAACAGTTTAATTGTTCAGTTTTTTGGGTTTTCACCCCTATGTTAAGGAGACAGCAAGTGGGATCACACTGCAGGATGGAGTTCGTAATGGTTGAAAAACAAGATGTCACCCCGTGCCAGTAATCTGACAACATTATTAAGTCCTGTTAAGCATGATAATATATCACATAATATAATCTCAAATATATTAACACAACACCAGTGACACTCTGAATCTGCTCACCTCAAATGTCTGTTTGTCTAGCAACGCTTTGAGGCATAGAATTAGCGCAATGCCATCAATGATCTTAAGAATTCGAAGAAACTCTGTCGCTCCCTCGAGAAGGCTTGGAAAAAAGACCCAAACACCAGCACCAGGGACGCCTTCAAAAACGCCACCCGCATACACCACCAACTAATCCGGTCTGCCAAGAAAGCCGCATTCAAAGACCGACTAGATAACAACGCCCACAACAGCAAGGAATTATTCAACATTGCCAAAGAATTTACCAACCCATCAGCCAACTCCAACGACATCACCCCCTCCCAAGCCCTCTGCGACTCCCTAGCTTCCTTCTTCCACAACAAAATCGCAGACATCCACAACAGCTTCGACAACCGACCCGGAGACCAACCCACCCAACCTTCTGCAGGACCTTCACCCCCCTTGAACATCCTTAACGACTGGAACCCAATCTCCACTGAGGACACCATCCGCCTGATGAACTCCATCCACTCAGGATCCCCAACTGACCCATGCCCTCACCACATCTTCAACAAAGCAGACTCCATCATAGCACCACACCTCCGAGATGTCATCAACTGCTCCCTCAACTCCGCCACCTCCCCGGAAAGCTGGAAACACGCAGAACTCAGCGCCCTTCTGAAAAAACCCACAGCTGACCCCACCGAACTCAAAAACTACCGCCCCATCTCGCTTCTTCCATTCCCGGCCAAAGTCGTCGAGAAAGCTGTCAACAACCAGCTCGCCACCTTCCTGGAAACCAACAAATCCCTCGACTCCTCACAGTCCGGCTTCCGAGCCAAACACAGCACTGAGACCGCACACTACATTGAAAATATTGCTGAAGAAACGCTCCCAGCAAAGTGTTATGGCCCCAAAAATAAATCCTGTGGACATGTCCCTCGGCGCTAGGAGAAAGCAAAAAGAGAAGGATAAAGAGAAAATTACGGGGAGAGAGGAAAGCACCGAACCTGGGGAAATTCACACACCCCATGCTGATGGGCGAAGCAAGAAGAAACATTTACAGCAGCAGCAGCTGGAAGGAGTACGAACACGGCAAGTAACAACTTCAATTGCCGAACTTTTCTTGAAAGCGGGTAAGGAGAAAGGAGTGGTTGACAATCTAAATCCTGTTGAGAATAAAAATGTCAACGAGGAAGTACTAATAGGCACCCAGGAATATGTTCTGTCTAGCAAGACCACTAAACTCAATGGAGACCCCTCAGTATTTACAATTATAGCAAATGAGGGAGAGATGCAAAAAGTGGGTGAAAAGATAAATCCTAATATGCTAGACCAGGAGGATGTAAACTTAAAAGATACACAGCAAGTTGGTAATGAACCACTCCATATCAAGGATAAAAGTTTAATTCTAACTGATTCAGCTGAGAAAAACTCCGAAGCCTCACTTGCTAGACCTAATCAGGAAAAAAAGGGAAACATTGGTGATACAGACACTCTAATAATTGGAGAACAAAATGGAGAACAGAATGGGGATGTAAAGGAAAGTGCCCCAAGCGAGGCTTTCTATTCCGCATCTGATGGCCAAGAATGGTCTGAGGATGAAGAGGGTGGCTCCTCTTACATAGACTCGGAAAGTGACCCTGAACTAGAGCAACCGGCAACAGCGCAGAAAATGTCAGATAACAAAAAGGCGCTGACCTGGGATCAGACTCTCGATAGTTCATTGCAAGATGGGTTCGCCATGGAATCAGCACAAATGACACTCCTAGAGAGAATACACCAAGAGATTATCGCTCACAGGGAGGAAACCCGCAGGGAAAGTCAGAAAGCACATACTGCCATGAAAAAAATGCAGGGGGTAGTTAGAAAACTATCCAAAGTTTGCACCACTACGGGTGATAGAGTGGCAAATTTAGAAGACAGGATTGTGTCTACTGAGACAGAGGTGGCAGCTGCGGTTTCTAAAGTTGGCTCATATGATGCACAGATGACTGATATGCATTGGAAACTAGAACAAATGGAAAATAGATTACGCAGAAATAACCTACGCGTACTTGGAATTCCGGAGGGAAATGAGGGGTCTGACATTAAGGCTTACATAATCAAGTTATTCACCCAGGCTTTTCCCGAACTAAATGGATGGAACTGGCCCACAGAAGTTCAAAGAGTCCATCGTATACCTTTTAACATAAAAAAAAATACAAAGGAGGGAGCCTATCCAAGAGCAGTATTGATTTACATTGGGAACTTTGTCCTACGGCAAGCTATTTCAGACCTTGCAAGACCAAATACAAAAAGAAATGCCGAAGGAATATCCTTCTTTGTTAGGCCAGACTTTTGCCACACTACTGTGGAAAGACGATGGAGGCTAAGAGGGATGATTAAGCCCTGTCAGGAAAAGAATTTGCAGGCCTTTCTGGTAAATCCTGCACAGCTGAAGATAGTAAATAAGGGCAAAACTTTATTTTTCTCTTCAGAGATCAAAGTTCAAGAATATTTGGACTCTATATGATTATGATTATTATTGTCAATGTATGGATATTTAATGCAGGAATGAGTAGGTGTAATCAGTAGCCGCGCAGGGATGTGAAATACTGATAGTTTGGTTATTTCTTCTTTTTTTTCTTTTTTTTTTTCTTATAGTAAGTAGATTTGCTTTGGGCTCCACGAATTTTGCACTAAATTGTTATTGAAGTTAGCGTCCTCACTGGAATCACTGTATTCCATCACCAACACAGACTAGTTCTGTGTGCCTCACGAAGAGGGGAGAGTAGGGGGGGTGGGGAGGGCGGGTGGGGCAAGGGCTCAGGAGGAAGGGGAGGAGGTAGGGATGTGGAGTGGGATTGGGTGGTGGAAGGGTGGAAAAAGGAGAAAAAAGGAAAGTGGTACAAGTTTGGACAAAGATTTGATGAGAAGGACAACAACATGAGGAAGGATTTAAGTGATGAGATATATAAACAATCAAATGGCGAGCGTTAGAATATGCACCATTAATGCGGGAGGCCTGAATGACTGGAGGAAAAGGCAGAGATTGGCATTCTTAGTAAGGCACGAAAGAATTGATATCATCTGTATACAAGAAACCCATCTCCCATGGTCTAAGCGCAATCTGCTTTCCCTGGGCGGCTTTGAGTTAGTAGCCTGTTCTACACAGACGTCTTCAATCCGAGGTGTAGCTATACTGACTCGAGGCTCCCTAGGTAAAGCAAGGAAGGTGAAGGCCGATGGTAATGGGAGATGGGTAATTGTCGACTTGGACCTCGGTTTTACGTTATGTGTGACATATGGTTCGAATCAGGATGAGCCCGAAATATTTGACTTTTTAGAAACCGAATTGGTGGGATGGGCTACACTGTTAATTATAGCCGGGGATTTTAATATTTCGGCTGACTGGGTCGGGCCAGAATCATATGTAGGTCGGAAACCTAATGTCTATCAATCCATTCGATCTCTTTTGAGCTCTCATGGGATGGTTGATGTATGGGGGGCCAAAAACCCCTTGGACTCAGGATACACATACTTTTCTAATCCTGCCCAAAAATACTCGAAATTAGACTACTCCTTGATCTCGTCCTCTGAATTGTCGAAAGTTGACATACTTAAACTTCCTAAAGTGGTGTCTTACCATAACCCATTGATTCTATCTTATAATATAGGTCAGAGGGAAAGAAAAAGTAACTCTTGGTCTTTTGAGAAAAAGCTCCTTAGTGATAATAGATTTATAGATCATCTGAAAAAATGGGTCCCTCAATTCTTTGCGGAAAATAGGTACAGTGCGTCAAGAAACACAGTTTGGGAAACTTTTAGCAGCATTGAGGGGTGAAACTATTAGTTGCTCAGCAAAACTAAGAAAGGAGGATAGAAATAAGATTGAGGGTTTGATGAAAGATTTAGTCAAAGCAGAAGAGCAACATATGATGGATATAATCAAAAGAGATAATACCACTGTAAGTCAGGAAGCTATATTGACAATTAAAGCCGCACTCCATAAAGAGGTAACTATAAAAGCCACAGGAGATTACCAGTCAAATAGGGTTAAAAGATATGAGACCGGTGAACAGGCAGGGAGAGCGCTTGCCCTCAGGCTGAGGCAGGAAAAAGCAAGAAATACTATTGTTTGTATAGAAGAGGATGAGATCAGGCATACAGAAAGCAAGGACATTTTAAGAGTATTCGAGAAATTTTATCAGCATTTATATGAGCAGGAAGAACCTACTAAAAAACCAGGGGAAGGAATACAAGATAGGGGCCCACTCTTAGAGGAGTCAGTTAAAAAAAAATTGGATGAGGAAATTACATCATTAGAAGTAACAGCTGCTTTGCGGGAATTGGCCTCAGGTAAAGCATCAGGCCCTGATGGGATACCTCTAGAAGTCTATAAAACAGTAGAAACTGAAATCACTCCGCTTCTGGTAGATTTGTTTAATGGGGTTATGTGTACAGGATTAACACCCGCCTCTTGGAAAGAAACAAATATAGCAATCTTCCATAAAAAGGGGAAACCAGCGGAAAAGGCAGGGTCCTACCGACCCATTTCATTAATAAACTCTGATACCAAGCTGTATTCTAAAATTCTGGCAAAGAGGTTGGGCAGGGTCATCGGCGGACTTGTTTCTCCATGGCAGCATGGGTTTGTCCCAGGTCGGGGTACAACGGATCATACTTGTAGGTCAATATCCCTGTTTGATGCCCAGGCTGCCGTGGGGGGGGGATGTCGCTATGATCCTGCTCGACGCAGAGAAGGCTTTTGACCGCGTGGATTGGAGCTTTCTCTGGACTATTTTAGAAGCGAGGGGGTTTGGTCCGAATATTATAGGGGCCCTTAAAGCCATGTATGTAGAACCGACAGCAAAGGTGACAGCAATGGGCGAAAAATCCGGGGTTATACATATAAAGAGAGGAACTCGACAGGGTTGTCCCTGCTCCCCCATTCTGTTTGCGCTGTATATTGACCCCCTCATACAGTGTATCCTCGATTGTCCAGAGATAATTCCAGTGACATGTAATGGTTATCCAAGTAAAATACTAGCCTACGCTGATGACCTTGCAGTTTTAACAAATAATCCACAACAAACCCTTCCTATTCTGATTCAGATGGCTAAACTATTTGGGGAAGAGTCAGGTTATCTTCTAAATGAAACAAAAACGCAGGTTATCTGCTCCAAAAATATAGTCAAAACTGACTACAGATTCGTTGACTCTGCCATCTATTTAGGGGTGAAAATTAATGCTACTGTTGAGAAAATTGTAAGCGAGAACTATCTACCACTTATTAGGGACATTGAGAAGGAATTAAAAAGAATAGATGTACTACACCTCTCACTAATAGGAAGGGTAAATGCAGTTAAAATGTCAATGTTTCCTAGAGTTCTCTACTTATTTCGGGCCATCCCTTTAGTAATAGAGGACAGGATCATGAAACAACTTGAATCTATGTTTATCAGATTTGTGTGGCAATATGGCAGGGTAAGGCGATCTACAAACTTAATGTCACTGCCCAGAGAAAGGGGGGGGATGGGATTGCCGAATTTAAAGCTATATCACTGGGCCTGCCTGTTAACTCAAATGACTATTCTATTTCAATCTATATCTGTACCTGATACAACACCTGGGTTTGTGGATCAACAATGCCCACCACAGACATATAGGATGTTACTGGGTGAAAAGGCCATAAATTTATTCCAGTGTGAATTGGAACGAAGCTTTTATAAAAAAACAGGATTGAAGACATTGTTTGGCGCATGGCAGGTTTGGAAAGCAATCATGAAAATGTTTAGTGTCCCGAAAGTTAATTCCTATTTGCAACTGTATAATTCATCTCTTTTTCCTCAACTAAAAAATAATAGTAATTTGCTGATGTGGAAAAGGTTGGGGGTTGTAGCCTTGGGAGATGTGATGGAGGAAGGCGAAATCATGGAGTTCGGAACTCTCCAGGAAAGATTTGGTATCCCAGATAGTCAATGGCTGGTATATGGTCAAGTTACTAGGGCAATTAAGGCAGTCAGGCCACGGATCTCACGTACAGCAGATTTCCCAATGATGGAGTTATTACATAGGGGCTGTAGGAAGATTAAGATTTTATATAATTGTTTTTTGGATCAAATCCCGGATGATATCGAGAAGGTCGAATCTAAATGGGCGACAAAATTAGGAGATTCTGATGTCGATTTGGATCTTTCTCTCGTATTAAATAAAAAAAATATTTCGGGCATCAAATCTTCGTGCGCAACACTACAAGACTGTTTTTAACCTTTACCATACACCTGCGAAGATATTTTCCTGGGGTCTGAGTGAAAATGATAACTGCCCCAGATGTAACGAAAGTCAGGCTGATATTATACATATGTTTTCTTCCTGCAAACAGTTGGATAATGTTAAAAAAGAAATAATGAAGTTTATGGAGGGGCTGCTAGGTCAGTCCATCGACCTATCCCCTACCTTAATTTTACTAGGTACAGACTCCAAGTTGGGTCTAGGTGAGGTTGAAAGAGATTTAATGTTTTTATCTGTTGCTGTACTCAGAATTTTAATTTCTGCGGCCTGGAAAGATACGAATCCTCCATCCTTCCAGATGTGGCTTTCAAGATTTCTAGGAATCCACAACATAGAATCCTGTCTATATGAATATAAAGGCAAGGGGCAGCGTAACAAGGGTATGCGTTTGTGGGCTCCTGTAACTAATTGGAGAATATCACATCATCTCCTACGCTGACGACACTCAACTGATCCTCTCACTCACCAAAGACCCTAACACCGCCAAAACCAACTTACACGAAGGAATGAAAGAAGTAGCCGAATGGATGAAGCACAGCCGTCTGAAACTGAACTCAGACAAAACAGAAGTCCTCATCTTAGGCACCTCCCCCTCCGCCTGGGATGACTCTTGGTGGCCAGAGGCCCTTGGAAAAGCACCCATCCCGACGAACTACGCACGGAACCTGGGCGTCATGCTGGACTCCTCACTCTCGATGACCAGACAAGTCAACGCCGTTTCATCATCTTGCTTCAACATTCTTCGCATGCTCAAAAAAACATTTCGCTGGATCCCCACCGAAACTAGAAAAACGGTCACCCACGCACTGGTCACGAGCCGCCTGGACTACGGAAACACCCTATACGCCGGTACCACCGCAAAACTCCAGAAAAAACTCCAACGCATCCAGAACGCTTCAGCCAGGCTCATACTAGACATCCCGCGTAACGAACACATCTCTGGTCACCTGAAAAACCTCCACTGGCTCCCCGTAAATAAGAGGATTACTTTCCGCCTCCTAACACACGCACACAAAGCACTTTACGAACTTGGACCCGAATGCCTCAACACAGGACTGTCCTTCTACACCCCCTCCCGTCAGCTACGATCCTCCAACCAAGCCCTTGCCACTGTACCTCGCATCAACAAAACCACCATGGGAGGTAGATCCTTCTCCTACCTGGCAGCTAAAACCTGGAACTCACTTCCCACTCACCTTCGCCTTACTCAGAACCACCTAGCATTCAGAAAGCAACTTAAAACTTGGATATTCGACAAGTAATTCCCCACCCTTCCTCAAGCGCCTTGAGACCCTATGGGTATGTAGCGCGCTATATAAATCTCTTGACTTGACTTGACTTGACTCAATGCGAGCTAGAAGGGGACAACGTATTTTGCCATTTCTTAAGCAAAGTCTTTAAATTTAGGATTAGCACAGTGGCATCCACGCCGAGCTGAAGAAACGACATAAGTCTTTTACCACTTCAGCCACAGTATTACGGCTTTGGATGGTTAAAATACCACCCATGCCAACCTGTAATTAATAAAAGCAATCCTTAGCACGTGCTCCACTATCATTATAGCTCTTCAGGGAGGTTTAGCTTTCTTCAGACACAAGGGAGCACCCAGTGTACGTCAAAACAATACCCTTTCAGGTTTAGAGTGCCTCATAAATTATGAAAAAAAAGCAGAGTACTTAGGGTATTTCCCAAGTTTAGGTGGAGAGCAGCTTCTGTATAGAACACCTCACAACATCAGCGAGACTATGAATCTGGTCACCTAAATTGACTTTTTTTCGATCGAATGGCTTAATTCTGATTTTGGCGATGTGGGAGTGGGACGGCATGCTATCGCCCTGCTCCAACACCACCTAAGCTCACCGCTGGCCACCCACCATAATATGAGTTTTTCGTTGTCTGATAGGCAGTCCTTTGGCGTTATCCTGGCAATGCATTTGAAAAAGGCACCGCAATGGGAACGCCAACGCCTGTTTCTGCACAGCATGGAGTCTGCAGTCCATGCCGTGCAGGAATTGGGGTGCATGCACACAAAGGCACACAGCAAATGTCCCCCTGCATGCATCCATGGATGGACCGTAATCACCCCCAAAGTTTTTAAGCATAAGATTAGCTAATCCTATACTTAAAAACTTTGCTGTAGAAATGGCAAAAGGCATAGGGCCAGATGTACATAGCTTTTTTTTTAGGTTGCAAACAGCCCAATATGCAGAATCAGGCCACTTGTCAATGCGAAAAAAGCATTTTTTATGTAGAAAGCCCTATTTTGCAAATGGGTAACCAATTACCAACTCACAAAATGGGTTTGTAATTCTGTATTAGGAAGGGGCGTGTTAAGGGTGTCCCTTCCTAATAGCGACTCACAATGGTATGTGTGAATGTTTTGCAACCAAAATACATTCACAAAGCATCTGCATTTTAACTCTCACGATTATGAAGAATTTAAAATCTGGCTCCCCATCAGACCCCTGCCAAAACACTGGCGAAGGTGGCCGATATCATCAATACAGAGGACAATATAGTGCTGAATCTGTCTCTGAGCAGCGGCCAGGTCCCATCTATTTTGAAACAGGCTAAAATCCTACCGCTGCTGAGGAAGCCTACGGCGGATCCCTTATCAGCATCTAACTACAGACCCATTTCGTTCCTGCCTTTTTTTGCCAAAACAATTGAAAAATATGTGTACTCTGTCACTACTGAATTCATTGAATCAAACAACCTCCTCCAAACAAGCCAATCAGGATTCCGCACTAATTTTAGCACGGAAACAGCCCTCCTTGAGATCTCGGAATCCATCAAAGAGACTCTTGATTCAGGTGGGAGAGCAGCTCTAATATTGTTAGATCTATCAGCCGCTTTTGACACCGTGCCCCATGACAGACTCCTACAGAGACTGAGAGACAGCGGAGTGGGGGGCACGGTGTTGAAATGGTTCTCCTCCTTTCTGGGGGATAGAAGGCAGGAAGTCTGGAATCCGTCTTTTTTCTCCCTTATGCCTCCTATGAAGGTCGGTGTACCACAAGGATATATTTTAAGTCCATTACTGTTTAATCTATATATGGCTCCCCTCGCCCCTTTGGTTGAAGAGGCAGGAGCCACAATTATATCTTACGCTGATGACACCCAGCTATTGTTCCCCTGTAAAAAAGGAGAGGTTTTAGACGGTGAGAAAATCAATAACTGTCTGAGAAAGGTCTTTTCCTGGTTCAGCTTCAACCAGCTACAGTGTAATTCCGCAAAGTCAGAAGTGATTCTCTTCGGAGCTTTTGATTCGTATGATTGGAGGCAGTGGTGGCTGACTGATATGTCCCCTCCGCAGACCTCCGTGGGAGTAGCCAGAAATCTAGGGGTAAAAATGGACGACTCCCTGGACATGAAGAAGCAAGTTCAATCAGTGGCAGGAACCTGCTACGGAACTTTGAAAACGCTCTGTAAATTTTACCTCTTCTGTCACTCTCCGATAGAAGGACGGTAATCCAAGCTCCTATTACCTCACGGCTGGATTACACCAATGTCCTCTATTTGGGTCTCCCGGAATGTCTCCTAAGCAAACTCCAGGTGGTGCAGAATGCTGCAGCTAGAGCCATTCTTATGTTGGGCCCCAGAGCCCACATTTACCCCCACCTTAAGAGCTTACACTGGCTTCCCATCCACCGTAGAATTCAGTGCAAGGCCTTGACATTGGCCTTCAAAGCTTTGCACAGCTCCGGTGCACATTACATTAGGAGAAGAGTTCGCTTCTACTCGCCCGGTGGAGTTTTAAGATCATCCCATCTATATATGATGAGTGTGCCTAAATTCGCACGCTCCCGTAGAGGTGGTCGTTCTTTTCAAGTTCAGGTAGCACACCTGTGGAACAAACTTCCAACCACAATGAGGGAACTGTCTGACATCTGGCTTTTTAGGAAACAACTCACTTGGCTGTTTCAGCAGTTACTTTTCTCTCCCCTAGTGAGCCGGTTTCTTTCTTTTCCATTAAAACGTCTTGCTTCCGCCAGCGCCGGGACACTCTGTTTGAGTAGATGTGCGCTTTACAAATACGCTATAACATAACATAACCTACTTCAAGTAGGTGGTAACCCACTCGCAAAAGGAAAGGGGTCCCAAGGGACCCTTTTCCCTTTGTGAATGTTTGGAAAAACATTTTTTAGGAGCAGGCATGTACCACTGTCTGCTCTTAAAAAATAAAAAATAAACTTTTATTTTTTCTTTTTGAAACGCATCCATTTTCCTTGAAGGAAAACGGGCAGCATTTAAACATTTTTAAACACGCGCCTCGGTGGCCGTGTTCTTTGCTGGCTCTGAAAAATGCGGCCATGCTCCCGCGCATGTGGATTATTCAGGAAGCACTGAGAAGTGTGGAGATCCTATTGCATCTCTCCCAAAGCCCCACCAAAGTACAGAATAGACAGCAAGACTGGGGTAGGTCTTGTCCGCCTCTGCGAAGCATGAGTTCTGGTTTCTTCTAAGATCCCAGAACCATGGTAGGAGATATTCATTCCACACATGCACCTCTCATGTGACCGTGTGAACTTGCTTACAGTTCTTGAAACTTCATTTGGCACACGCGGCTCTCATGCAGCTCTATGAAATTGCTCCCAATTCTTGTATTCTTCCAGCGCATTGCTGGCCAGATGTATGACTGTTTTTTGTGGTCTGAAACAGGAAATTGTCTCGTTTGCGACCACAAAATACGTTGTTGCAATGTACAAACCCCATTTTATGAGTTGGTAACCTGTTACCGACTCACAAAATTAGATTTGTGACTTGCTATTAGGAAGGGGCGTGCCAAGGGCATCCCTTCTTAATAGCGAGACACACTTCTATGTACAATTGTTTTTTGAGAACGCAATTGCGATCACAAAACACTTGCACTTTACCACCTATTTCAAAAAGGTGGTAAGCCACTCGCAAACGATAATGGGTCCCTAGGGGACCCCTTTCCCTTTGTGAATAGAAGTGAAAATAGTCTTTAAGAGCAGGCAGTGGAACCATAGACTGCCACCTACTCTTAAAAAATTAAACAGAAACATTTCATTTTTCTTTTTTAAATGCATCTAATTTTCCTTTAAGAAAAACGGGTTGCATTTTTTTTTAAACTGCTTTATTTAAAAAGCAGTCACAGACATGGTGGCCTGCTAACCCCAGCAGTCAATCATCCCTGTTAGTGCTGGCCATTCCCAATGGGGTCGCAAACTGGAACCTGCCTAATGAATATTAATGAGGCAGGTCATTTGCGACCACATTGGGAATCGCAAACAGTGTCTGAGACACTGTTGTACATTCCATTTTGCAAGTCGCAAATTGCGAGTCACAAAACAACGCAACTTGCGACTCACAAAATGGAAGGGTCGTACACCTGGCCCTGAGTTTCTTACCCAGTATCCGTTTCAGATCACTTCATAGTGCTCTTCTTGCCCTCAGAGTGAATTCTATCCAGGGCACAGAGATAATAGGATATCTGAGAACTTCTACAGCCATGGTTGAGGCACAAATCAGAGACTGTTAAGATGTTTATGTTTCAAAGATGTGAAAATGTATGCATAATTCATGAACATTGAGAATGTGTATTGGCATTATAGATGTAAAGCAAAGAAGACGAACATAACCAGAGACTGCTAGAAGCAGAATAACAGTGCATGTGCCACACTGCTGACATTGTGAAGCATTACAAGCAATATGAGAGACTGCAAGAAGCAGAATAACACTTTATGTGCCACATTGCTGACATCGTGAAGCATTCAAAGCAATTAGAGAGACTGCAAGAAGAAGAATAACAGAGCATGTGCCAGATCTGTGATGTTGTGACGTAATCCGAAAATAATCATCATTCCTTTTCAGATAATTACAACACACACCGGTTGCCAAATATCTAGGTATGATTTTCCATGCCTGACATAGTACTCAGTGCTAGTAAAAGATCTCACCTGTTCCATGTCTCCCTCCCCACAGTACCCTCCCTAACGCCTTTTCCCTTGTCTGGCTACTCTGATCCTCTGCTTATTCATCTCAGAGTCAGAGCTGTGGAACTGCTCCTGAGTAACCAACAATAAGACAATATCATTGATCTAAGAACTCTATGACTACCTGGTAAATCTCTGTGACCACTCATCTCGAACTCCAAACTCATTCATCCGTAACTCACCCATAGGGGGCTGCCACCCATGTGTGAAATGGAGAGGGAAGAACTTGCACTATCTATAAAGAAACAGTGGCAAATGTTCAGCCATCCTGAGGTGATGGCTATGATTTGCGTCATCTTTATATTGATCAGCCAACATTTATGTCAGTCACAATGTATTGGGTTTCAATCCTTCACTTGCATGACTATTTCATGTCTATACCAGAGGGGATTTGTTTATGAAAAACAGAGAAGAAAGAAATGGCCCTGCTGCAATGGGCGTGTTTTCTTTGTATTATTACATGTTTGAGACCACCAGGCTTTTCCTGCAGATCCAGAACAGAGAAAGCATCAAAAGGAATGCTCTAAATATAGCAGCCTTCTAACGTGCATTTACCAAGGGCCATGTGGTGGACAGATCGAGATTTTCGATGCTGGAGCCAGCAGAGACATCCCCGCCAGACACCTGCCTCTTCCCCCACTTCTAAAACATGAAGTACAAGTTTGGTAGGGATGGCGAAACCATAAATTATTAACTATGCAACTGTATCATGCTCAATACCTCACCATGGCACTCCAATTGGTGGCCGGCCGAACTCGGACCCATAACAACGCACACAGCAAGCTGGACATGAAAGCACAAGTCAATTCTACCACTGCATCCTGGTGTAACACCCTAAAGATGCTGAGGAGGATCTTCAAATGGCTTCCGTGCAACACCAGGTAAAACTTTCGCTCTCAACCTGATTGTAGCAAACTGGACTATGGAACACCCTCAACGCTGGTATTACCAAGCAACTCACTAGAAGACTATACAACCATCCAGAACTCAGAAGCCAGATTTATGCTCAACCTCCCATACTGATCTCACATTACAGCACACCTAAGGAAGCTCCTCTGGCTCCCCATGAACAAATATGTTTGGCTCAAACTTCTCACTCATACCTTTAAGCCACTACATACTTTAGGCCCCATCTACCTGAACAGCCGCATCTCATTCTACTAACCAACTAGACACCTCCGTGGGTCTCCTATTCATACACATTCCATGAATACACAGAACTAGATCTGGGTGGCGAACCTTGTCTTACATCACTTGTTAAGCGTGAAACAACCTCCAATTTCACATCAGAGCCTCCTCCTCTCTTCTTGAATTGAATTGAAGAAGCTGAAGACCTGACTATTCCATTAACCACCCTATCCCAGGCTCGGCTGGTTACACGCTCCGGCTCAATGCTCAGCAGCAGGATACCCTCACTGGTAATAGTGCTTAAAAATATTCATAACACAATATATAAATGTGGCCCCGTGTATTTACAGTAAAAATAACAGTATAAGTAAACTTCCAACAACAGATTCATATCACGTGGGAATTGTTCAATGAATCTGAGCACACATAATTTTATGCTGTATTAAACGAATCACAAACATTATGTTTCGGTGCCAAGACACGACTCCTTGACTACAACCGTACATCTAGTAATTCTACAATGCCTAAGAGTATGTTGAGTGAATAAATGATCGAGCATTTAAGAAGCAAAGCAGTGACCTCAGAAGGTCTTGTGGCGCCAGGCTGACTAATTGCATTGCGCTAAACTGGATAGACTATTACTTTTTTATATAAATAGAATACATATAAACGTCTTCTGCAATACTGTGTTTACCACAGAGGAGTTTACAAGGCAGCCACTTTGTAAAGAGAGGGAATATTTTTCATCAGTGATCGCCCGTGACATCGACAGTAGTAGCTTCGCCTCACCAGATTTATTTGGCGCAAAAATAAACATGAGAGCACAGGTTCAAAACCTTCAGTTTGAGCTGGTTGCTAGGAATATATGCCTTCTCTCAAGTGTGTGCTCGCCGTGGATCAAGTCATCAGGCTGTGCTTCATTAATGTTCAAGGAGCTCGTCCACAGTACTATAAATGTCCCATAAAAAAGCAGTCACTGGATTTCTGTGAAGTCCGCAGAAATTAGTGGGCACCGGGAGAATGCTCTGTCTCTGTTTTCCTCGCGGTGAATCCTCACTTCTACTGAAACATGCCGCCGTAACTGCGGATAATACATTAAGCAAAGTAACGTCTGGCCAGATCCATAATCCTCCTAGAAAGAAATCAGAGCCCGTTTGCAGTAAATTTCTATCTTTGTAAAGATTTTAAAAGAACCCTCCGACTACTCTTGTACATTTTGCAGTCATACATTTCTTGGAGAACTCCAATGCACAAAATGTATTTGAAATCTCTACCAAGTGGTTATTTCTACGTGCTTAAATGACGTGTGCACATGTAACTTTTTTCTCTACAGGGAGAATATATTTGCCAGAAGAAAAGAATCTTCTCTAACTTTCCAATACATATATTAGCGTTTCCTCCCTGGAGGAAATTAGGTTATTAGTTGTGCAGGATGGAATGCCTACACAAGTAATAGTTCCACCATTTCCCTTTCCTGGGTACCAAGCACCTCATTGTAGCATTTGATGCTCTCCGGGTAGCAAAGCAGAGCAGTTGAAGGCCTTCTCATGGAAGGTGGTGGGATCAGTAATCATCATTTGCTGGCAAACAATAACACTCATATAAATGATTGTCCAGTCAGTGATTTTCCTTTAGATAAAGAAAAGTACATTTATTACACACACACTACTAAATACTATGAATTAAGTTACAAATATTTACATGAGGCAGTTTGAAAATACCTTAGGTGACAATTTCAAATCACATTTGACCCCTAAAGGGTCATGAACCCCAAAATCATAGCACACACACCCATACCAGATAGCACATCACAATATGGGGAGGGTAACACTTTAAAGAAAACAGGTCTGTTGGCGTTATCAAGGGTCATCACAATAACATATATGGCAAGCCTATTGCCTTGGTCAGAGGTGCACCTATTTTATAAAACGAGTAATCCACATGCTAAAACCACCATCATTTCATTATAATCATCTATAAATGGAATCCTTAATATCCATAAGAATTTCAACATTATTCAACAATCACTGTCAACAAATAGGGTTAATAAAGCATTGCAAATAAACATACCATGTTTGTGTCTTTTTTATACACCTTCAGGCCACATAAGATTCCGCTACAGAACCAGTCTCCAGAGGGCCCTGCACTCCCAGATGGAGCGAAAAAGGTCCAGCCTCGGGGTGCTTCATATAATGATGCAAATGTCTGGGGGTTGAACATTTCTAGCCCCGCAAACACAGGGTGACTACTTCTTTAGGAAATCACTGGGGGGAGGGGTTGCTCTGCCCCTTCAGCCTCCCACAACATCCATAGTGGTGACCCTGCCTGTTTTGGGGCTACTATAAGGTGAAAACATGCCGTCCTGGGTTGCTCTCTCTGGAGTGATGAATATTTAAACAACGGCATTGGCCGCAACTGTAGGAAGGTGGATACCTGACTATGGTTACCCCAGATTTTTTGCCTTGTGTTTAGCTGGTTTTCGACTTAGTTGGCCTGAGATCCTGCTAATAAGGGCTCCAGGCTATTTACTCTCTCTGTAAAATGTACTCCATGTAGTCTAGGTACAACCACAATTGGGAATTGGTTCACCTTGTCAGCCCCTGTAGAAGTGTACCCTAGGTACTCAGGGCATAGGTGTAACCAAGGCATACCAGGGGCTGCAGCATGTATTGTGCCACCCCTGGCTGGCCACTCAAACTGACACAACTGGCTAATCACTCAGCTGGGGCAAGGTCGTGTAATCACCCCTTGCTTAGGTATAGTATTCCTATATCTACCCTTAAATAAAGGCACACAGTAACCTATAAGTCACTCCTATGGCAGGCCTTAACAATCCTGGAGGCAGAGTCCTTGGTTATGTGTGAGATGGTGCTCTAGCATGAGCTGAGCCTGTCTGCAGCTTGTGGAACCATGTCTTTATAGCTGTTCTATGATATCGCCATACCATATACTCTTAAGTGCATTATAATCCTCGCGGTTGTATGCTAACTTTGGTTTGGCTTTATCTAAATATGTCCTGTAAGGTGTCATACGCTTTGGAATACTACCCCCTCGCCAATTTTGGCGACGGGGGTAGCATTCCACCCTTCTAGAGGGAGAAGACATGTTGTTGCTGACTATCCCGGTTAAAGTTTACCAGAGCCCCAGCGTCACAAAATGGACGCTGCTGCCACAGACACAAGTCTGACCTCCTGCTGCTGGGAGTCCTTCCAGTCACGGAGGTTTGGACAATAGGTTTCCTTCCTGGAGAGGTGCGAGCACCACCCCAGACAGGACTTTGTGTATTGGGACAGGGAGGGCTGAATAGATTGAGACACTGCCTGGGGCACACGAGGTGCTCCATGCATAGTCCAGTTCAAACCGGTGCTGGGGCACTCCAGCCCCAGCTCTGGCGCGAAACTGGACAAAGGAAAGGGGGTGTAACCACCACCCTTCCTGGTCCCACCCATAGGAGGGGCCTAGAAAGTAAACCAGCCCCCTTTAGTTGTATAAAGGTAGGAGCTGACCCAGGAGACTTTAGATTAATCCTGGACTCGATTTGAAATGAAACTCTGGACCCTTCGACATTCACCTGAGCTGAAGACTGAAGAATCTCCCTTGTGGCCAAGGAGTGACCACCCTGGGCAACCAGGCACCATCCAGCAACTCGGCGGCTTGCTTTGTCCCCGTTCCCGCCGGAACCCGAGCACAGAGCCTGACAAGACCTCAACTCCAGGACCTCTCTGACCCCACTGCACGACTCCAGCACAGCTGAGCCCAGTGGAAGGCGTCGGGACCCGTGGAACCAGGCAACTTGGAAAGTCTTCAACTTGCTAACAGCGCAGCTCCTGAGGCATCCTCGAAGCTGTGCCCTAGGGACTGAGACACGCCGACACCGAACTCCACCTGCACCGAAGACTAGCCCTCCACACTCCACGAGATCTGCGTGGGGCCCTTCTGCTTGTGTTCTGCTCGACGCATTGTCCCGGTTGCTGGCCAGGAGGGGCCTAGAAAGTAAACCAGCCCCCTTTAGTTGTATAAAGGTAGGAGCTGACCCAGGAGACTTTAGATTAATCCTGGACTCGATTTGAAATGAAACTCTGGACCCTTCGACATTCACCTGAGCTGAAGACTGAAGAATCTCCCTTGTGGCCAAGGAGTGACCACCCTGGGCAACCAGGCACCATCCAGCAACTCGGCGGCTTGCTTTGTCCCCGTTCCCGCCGGAACCCGAGCACAGAGCCTGACAAGACCTCACCTCCCGGACCTCTCTGACCCCACTGCACGACTCCAGCACAGCTGAGCCCAGTGGAAGGCGTCGGGACCCGTGGAACCAGGCAACTTGGAAAGTCTTCAACTTGCTAACAGCGCAGCTCCTGAGGCATCCTCGAAGCTGTGCCCTAGGGACTGAGACACGCCGACACCGAACTCCACCTGCACCGAAGACCAGCCCTCCACACTCCACGAGATCTGCGTGGGGCCCTTCTGCTTGTGTTCTGCTCGACGCGTTGTCCCGGCTGCTGGCCAGTTGGCTAGTAGCCCTGAGACGAAGATCCTTTTGAAAATCCATTGCTGGTCTGGTTGCTCCAGACTGGCCTTTGCTTCCCTGAAAAGGTGAAGTACCTCAGACCCTCCTGGTCTGCACCAGAAGCATTTTGGGTATCCTGCGTGGGTTGCTTTTGCTTAGGCTTGTTGGCTCCAATCTTGAAGTCGACCCCTCCATCTGCGAGAACCTTTGTGGTACAGCTCCACTCCAGCACCTGGTCATCCTCAACGCCTCCTGGTCCACGTGGCTGCAAAGACAAGCTTCACGACAGTGCCTGATTGCTCCTCAACGACGTCTGGTTCCTTCCTGGTTCCACCCGGTCACTGGCTAGTGACCTAGACTCTGTCCCCTCTGCTTTCAGGTCTTCTTCAACTCCGATCCACCCTTGGATCCACCCGGACATCTTCCTCCTGGTCGCCTGCAGCATCTTCTTCCAAGGCCCCATAGGAATCAACGAGAAAACCCGACACACTTTGACACCTATGCACCCGCAGCCCGTGGGTGAGGTAACGCGAGTACTTCGGTGCTCCTGTAGGGATTGTCTATCCTAGTGTCTAGTTTTGTTAGTTGTATCTCCCTAGTAAGACCGGAAGTGTCCTAAATCTTCGTTACTTACCTTTTAAAGTTCCCATTGACTTTCTATTGACTCTTGCGTGAGTGTACTGACACTGCACACGCCCCCTGTGGGCCTCCTACGCCTAACCTACGGTTCAGATAGTGTAGCCCCAGCGATTCTCTAGGCCCTAGGCCTTTCCTTTTCCCGAGTCGTGGTTCTTATACTACTTACTTAGTATATGGGTTTATGCGCCCCTAGGCCTAACTGTAAATTGTGCTATTTAAAGTATTTCTAAGAGTAACTTGTTATGTGCTTTTGCCTCTGACCTCATAAAGAGTTCAGAGGAGTGTGTTAGTAAATAAATACATATATATTTTACATATATCCTGTGCGGTGTCCTTTCATTTGGTGTTCAAGGGGTTACATATGGTAAAACAGCTGGCTTTACACGCCCTCAAGAGTCTTTTAGCCTAAGACTGTTCTGTCCACGCTACCTCTAGGATAGCTGGTCTATAAGGTTGACTATACAACCATCACCATGAGGGTTGTTTGGACTGGTGCAAGGTGCTCACTAGAATAGTGAACATCATATACCAGGCCAACTTCTCACAGCAACCTTTTGTAGCCATCCAGCCTCACGCACGTTTGCTTTTTGTTTGTTGGGGGTGTCCAGTCCCACCTGGGCTCAGCATCCATTTTTGCCAGCAACGGAACACGTAGTGTGCTTCTCCCCAGCCTGTTCCATGCAGGCAGTGTGCTTTCTTTGTGGTGGCAGCACCACTCCCTCAGACATGGGCACATGGAGTGATGAAACAGGCCCACCATAGCTGGGGAAAGCATGTCAGTGTTTTCCATCATTGGGGGCCTGGAAATGGGGTCCTTTGCCCCTCTTGTCCTTGTGCGGGGGCACAATAGTGCTCTCCCAGTCTGCTGTGCATCGGGGGTCCGAAGATGGTGTCACAGACTTCTGTTTTCTTGGTTGGAGAGGCATGACAGTGCTCTCTCAACCAAGATGGGGGCCTCTGTGGGCGGTAATAAGCTGGAGGAGGGGGCCTTGCACACTGCCCCTCCCTGGGAAAAATTGAAAGATAATCTTTGCTCCACCAGGAGCATTTTAATCAGGTCTCCTAGCCTCAAAAGTAGTGTACTTTGAAGGTAGCTGGTTCTCCTAGCTCCCTGTACCATCTTTCCTCCTGGTCTTTGTCTCTGATGCTCCTCTGCCCCCTCGGGTGTGCAGAAGTCCAGATCTTCCACTAAATGGTCCTCAAGTAGAGTAATAGGGTCAGCCCATGGAGACCCATGGAGAGACCCACAGGTTCTGTGGTCAACTGTGGGCAGAGTCCTTAATCCTTTAGGGCATTAGGGAGCTTGTCATTTCAGTTGTCCATGTCTGTGGCTGCCATCCAGTTCCAGTGAACAGCACAGGAAAAAAATCATTCTCTCTCTTTTGGGCAAGAATTTTCA
Organism: Lissotriton helveticus; assembly: GCF_964261635.1. Lineage (NCBI taxonomy): Eukaryota > Metazoa > Chordata > Amphibia > Caudata > Salamandridae > Lissotriton > Lissotriton helveticus. Next base: position 1,409,392,334 of record NC_136068.1, read on the forward strand.
AATGGGATGGAAGGTTCTAGAAGCTGGCCAATCCAAAGATGCCACATCACCTCTCCACCCCTGTCCCAACCCTCCTGCACAGCATGCAGGGGCAGTTCAAGATGGGGCTATCTAGAAGTCGCTTGTCACATCTATTCTGGGAGCCTTAGCTCTGCCCCTAGCGGACATCGCTGCCAGGGCCGTTCCCACCCAATGGTCAAAGAATAGCCCCCTGCTGTGTTGACTCCAGCTGTCTGGACTTCCTCCTTTGTTCAGTGAACCTGGGCTGGCCCAACTCAGGTACAGTGTGACAGCTAATTAACAGATGCAGATTTTCTTCCCCACCCCTCCCTCCCCAGGAGCTGAAGAAAGCACTATTAGTTACTCCTCATGTGTGGGGAGGCCTTTGTTCCCTCTAATGGAGAGCAGAGTAATTAATGTGGGCCAGCAGGGTGACAAAAGGCCTAGGCTCTGATCTTGAACTGGGGTCCTTTGCCTTCTCTCTGCCCTTATCGGAAGACTCACCGCTGCCCTGCTGGTTCCTATCAATCCAGTCCAAGGTGGGACTGCAACTGCTTCCTGCGACCGCCACTGCTACTACCGCGCCAAGAAGAAGACGGGGACTACATCTCCCAGAGTCCCCTAGTGGCGCGGGGCAACGCATCAGAACACAGCACCAGGAGGCGCTCGAAAACACCGGAGGCCTCCCGCAGCGCGGGTCCTTTGCCTTCTCGCTGCCCTTATCGGAAGACTCACCGCTGCCCTGCTGGTTCCTCTCAATCCAGTCCAAGGTGGGACTGCAACTGCTTCCTGCGACCGCCACCGCTACTACCGCGCCAAGAAGAGGACGGGGACTTCATCCCCCAGAATCCCCAAGTGGCGCGGGCCAACGCGTCAGAACACAGCACCAGGAGGCGCTCAAAAACACCGGAGGACTCCCGCAGCGCAGGACATGTGCGGGCGTGCCCGGGCAATGCCCGGGCCAAGGGCAGGCCCGTCCGCGACCGTCAGAGCCCAGAGGAGGCAGGGCTGGGCCACGTTATTGACATTTATTGCCGTGAACTGTAAGCATTATATTTTTTGCTTAGGGGCTTTTCTTTGTAAGCTAGTATGGTTCCTGTTAATTGTGTGGCATTGAGGTCTCTAAAATATGAGCAAAAGAAAGGTTGGGGATAGGGTGGTGGGCACATTAGATGCTTTCCTAAATAGAGCAGAATCTGTATTAATGCATGAGATCCAGGCAACAGAGCGAAGGCTCTCGCTGGAACCTGCACCACCTAGGGGAGGCTCCTTGCCCAGTGCCTAGATACCCCACCATTGTCAAGTAATGAATTAGAATCTGCTTGTGATACAACATCTCCTAGCTTGACATGTGAGGTGTCTATGTCCCCCACCCCGGGTACCCCGCAAGTCCAGTGCAGCACATAGAGCCCTGCTATGGTAAAGACCAGGGGGAAGAAAGCTATGGGGGGATATGGGGCTGAACCGCCTACTAAAAAAAGGAAAGGTCGGAGTACAGTTAAACAAAATTCACTGGCCGCTATCAATGAATCTAGTAGGGTACATGTCTTTGGGAAGTCGGGTGTTAACATCTTGGATGTTAATCCAGATGCTAACATAACACCGATATTAATAGCTTCCCAACCCAAGCAGGCAACTTGTACAAATATTCAGTTCAATCCAGAGGAACTGTGCTCATTATTAAGAGAACAAATAGTAGCCCGTATTGATCAAATAATTAAAAGATTAGACTTAGTTGATGAAAGGCTTAATAAGATTGAACAATGCCTATCCTGTAGTAACCAAAGAAACTTTGCCCAACCTACCATTCATGCTAATGGGGCAGTCCAATGTAACACTTCAGGGGCTGTACCTAACACGCAGCTTGGAAATTTGGTAAATGCTCAAACAAGTCTTGATCTGGTACAACCGGTGATAAGTTCAGCCTGCCCTCCTACTTCTAGTTCAAACAATGGTACCACCGTAACGATGGTGCAGCAATGTGGGGTCAAAGATAACAGAAGGGGGCAGGTTGAGCAGGGTACAGTAGGGGTTTCTAACATGCTACCAGTCTCCATCTCCCCCCTGAAGCTACGCCTTATACGGTTGTCTTAGCCAACGTGCCCCCACTTCCCCCGGGTACACGAGAGCATTGGTCAACGCTTAAAAATAAGGCTCTCCACTTAGTGAGCAAAAAGACAGGCATTAGAGATCAATTATTTGATGAATTTAAAATGGTGTGACAAATTAACTGGGTACGCCACTCATATAAATCCATGGCTGTCGATTGTGCGGTACTGAGCTTTAGGTCACCCTCCTTGGTACAATATATTTTAGAGATGGATGGTCACTATCCCCCTGCAGTAGAGAAAATCAGACTACTTCCCTTAGGGTTTTTCTATAATCAACGGGAGATGCCTAGATATAAGGAAGTGTGGGTCCCTAACAGGGTTCACAACTTGTTTGATTATCCCATACAAACCAATAATCGTTTCGAGTTACTATCAACTCTCGAAGATACCGACTGACTGAGAGGGAGTGACACCATACTGGGGTTTGTAGGCAGTGGTGTTAAAAAGATGGTTGATAGGAACCTAGCAACTTGCACTAGTAACATGCTGGGAAGTTAGAGTGTTTCCCCACGTGTCACACCGATAGTTGGCACAAGGAGTGCCCGTATGGGCTGTGAACCGTGGGAAAATTCCACTGAATTTGATGTCCAACCCCTTTTAAGAACCCCTAGCATAGGTCAGCCTTTAACAACTGATGTGAATACAAAGGAGGTTTTGATAGACCCTAGTCCCTCAAAACCATGTATGACTCTATCCTCTTGGAATATAGCGGGATTAGAAACAAAAACAAAGTCCACAGATTGGTCATCATACATAGAGTCTACTGATGTGTGGGCTTTCCAAGAGACGTGGTCTGTAGAAGGAGTTTTTCATGCAGGTTATCTATTTTCTTTAAAGCAGCAACCAGGCGATCGAGGGGTAGACCAGTTGGTGGGTTGACCTGTTGGGTGAGACAATTTGAGGGGATAAGGGTGGATGAGATTATTATTGATAGCCCAGACATTATGGCCATACGGTTTAGCTCACCAAAAGGCTTAGACATAACCATATATAATGTCTACTCGCAGGTCCAACCGGGTGGCAGGAGTTCAAATGTTATCACAATCCTTGAAAGTTATCTGATTCAAGATGCAAACAATAGAAACCTGATAATTGCTGGTGATTTCAACACTTGATTTGAACCCCATGGATTTCGATGATGGAAGGCTCAGTGAAGATGTTGATGCATTATAGGGCGTCCCTCATTTGGACCTTCAACCCATAAGGAAATGGTCTTAGGCCATCCTTCAATTGAAGGGGTTGTGCTTGGAAAGGGGTTTGAGGGCGGTTAACGGGAGGACGCAGTCTGATAGGCAGGACGCAAAGACATTGGGCAATGGAAGAACTGATAGTCGTATAGATTACATACTTGTCAATGTGGAACTATGGCCTTCAGTTTTAGACATGGAGGTTCAGAGGAGGCCAGAAAGTGATCACAATCCTCTGGTTTTAAAAATTAATGACAGATGCTTTTGTCGTTTTTCACAGAGGGAAGGTGACATTATCTCTGAAACGGTAAGTATAACTAATTATCTAAGAAGGGTTCGGTTGGTAAGGGCAGCTAATAATGACAGTAATGTTGTGCAGATTAGGGTCATGGTCTCGGGTTCCTTGTCGAAACTTTCTGATTGTAAGTCCCAGTAGGTGTTAAATGCCACCCTATCGGGTGTCCACAATGAACTTTTCATGGGTTTGAAAAAGTTTTTCATTAAAGAAAACTTGTAAAAAGACTAGACCCCTGAAGCCAAGTTCGTGGTACAACAACACCTGTAGAAAGGCTCATAAAGTCCTTGTGGAAGCTATTAGATTGAGGTCACAGGGTAACATCAAGCAGTGTAGAGCTAATTATAAAGCTTCACAGAGACAAGCTAAGAGAGACTGGGATGAAGAAAGATGGAAGGACTTGTTACAGGCATGTAATGGGAGAAACATGACCCAATTTGGCACCTATTTAAATGGGGGAACAGTTCGCAGCCACAGATCCCGAGTAATCACGTTGAACCTCAACAATGGGTGACATATTTTGAAGCTCAGTTTAAGGCAGCATATAGTAGTGATGAAATTGTCCCGCCTATTTTATCTGAAGAACCACTGAAGTTCACATGCAGAGAGGTGGAGTCTGTGTTAAAAATAGTCCAGAGTGGCAGGGCCCCGGGGCCAGACTGCATCCCTGCAGATCTGTTTAAACAAGATCAAGATCTATGGGTCCCATACATAAATCTATTAGCAAATGCCATAGCTAGTGGAGCCCCGCTCCCAGCATCCTGGTCTGGTGCAGTGATCATACCAATTTATAAGGGGGATCGCTCTGCACCAGCAAATTATAGATCTATCAGTCTAATCAATGCTGTTCAAAAGATCGTAGCGAGATTAGTACTTGGGAGGATACAGGGATGGATGACCGAAGCCGATATTTTAACACCCTTACAGGCAGGGTTTCGGTTTCATATAGAGATCCTTGATCAGGCCATCAGATTTGTATTAAATTACTGGAAGGAGGTGGCTTTAGGTGAGGGCATGCTTTTTGTGGCATTTGTGGATTTAAAATCCGCATTCAATCTCGTTCCTAGGGTAAAACTGTGGAAGGTATTATTGAAAATGGGGATGTCCCAAGATTTGGTTGCAATTTTGGTTAAATTCTATGAATATACCTATGTGCAGGTTTGTTGGGGCAAACCAGGTGAGACTACAGAAAGGTTTACGGTCAGCAAAGGGGTTCGACAGGGGTGTGTACTGGCTCCCACCTTGTTTTCTTTATTTATAAATGGGGTGGTCCAGTATTTTGCAAATCACCCAACTGATGCGCCAATGTTAGCTGGCATGAAAGTACCACTGCTCATGTTCACGGACAACACCTTGCTTATATCCAAAACGAGACAGGGACTGCAGTTGGCATTGTCTCGTTTTGAGGTATTCTGTCGCGAACATGAGCTTGTGGTCAAAGTAGGGAAAACAAAGTTTATGGTGCTCCATGGGTCCAAGCCAGGTAAAGCACGTGTTTACATGGATGGCGCTCTACTGGAGCAAACAGATGTCTTTACCTACTTGGGTGTTACCTTCAATGATAAATTAAGCTGGAAGCCCCAAGTTGGAATGCTAGCCCTAAGCACACCCAGCTGGCCGGTGCCTTGATTAAGGAGCACATGTTGTCTCTAACCAAACCTATTGCCCCTATTGTTAAGATATACACAACCAAAATCTGACCAGCCATACTATATGGAGCTGAAATATTGGGTTTTTGTAATTTATTTCCACTTTCTTTAGCCCAAAATAAGTTTATGAGATCGATAGTAGGCTTGCCGCAATCGTCCCCCCTAATACCATTGTTTCTTTATTTGGGCTGTCATGCACTAGAAGACATAGCACGCTATAGACCGCTGGCATTTTGGAGGCGACTCTGGATCACTTGAGAACTCTCCTTGTATGCCAAGGCCCTACTGAAAGTGAGTGAGTTAAGTCGATCACATAAGATCCTATGGTTGACTGTAATTAGGTCCTTGTTGACTGATACGGGGATGAGGAATCTATGGGAACATCCAGAGACTCCGGAATTTCTATCTAAAAGGTCCTATAGAGCAGAATAATGGGAGTTGGTTAAAATTAAGAGATTCTCCTCCCATATCTGCCAGTCATTGTCGAGGGATTTCCTTGATATCAAGGATGATTTGCTTTTGGAAGCTTATTGGGATCTTATCACAAAGCCTCGTGATCGCAAACTTTACCATCAGTTCAGGATAGGCACATTACCCTTACATTGGTTTACAAGCAAATGGAACCCTGCTAGTAGTGATAAGTGCGTATTCTGCCAAGATCATATCAAAAATATTGATAATTTTTTATTTGTATGTCCTGCATACCATCAACCGAGGACTATCTGGCTGAAACCAGTATGTTTGCCCATGAATGCAAGATCGGCGATGGTTGCAAGGAGAATATTGAAATCTGATACTTCCAACCTTGCTGTAATTGGTGTAACAAAGTTCTTGATTTGGGCGTGGGCTTTACGCAATAAAAATGGGGGGGCAAAGTAGCTGTGTAAAGACAAGATGGGCCCTTGTAAACAGGGGTTGGAGATGGTATAGTAATACCTTATTTTAGAAGAGTACTCACCCCTTGAAAAATAATTGATGTAGAATTAAGTCTCTATGCTGGTTTATATATTTGATCCTTTTTAAGAATTTGTTTTAAAATGTATATATATATATCTATTTATCAATCATGGTTGATGTGGTATAGTACTAAGTTTTAGATTTTTGAATATGATGGTGTATTTTAAAGTGAATGAAAGCTGTAATAATTTTGGATATTTACTGTCTTTTATGATGAAGAATCGCAATAAAGACTTAATGAAATGAAATGAATGAAATGATCTTGAACTGAGCCAGAGAAATATGAAAATTCTGGCCGACCCATACCAAATGACAAAAATCCACAATACAGTAATAAATATGACTTTCAGATGGTAGAAATCGTTCAGTTCGCAGCAAATTGCAGATGCAACACTTTTCTCACAAAGTACCTGGGATGCGTCACGCAAACAAACAAAATGGGCTGCAGGGAAGGTGATGAGTCAGTTCCTTACACTCAGGGAAGGTGATGCGTCGGTTCCTTGCCCCGGGGGAGGTGATGCATCAGTTCCTTACTGCAGCGCAGGGGAGGTGAAGTGTCAGGTGCTTACCGGAGAGGAGGTGATGCGTTGGCTTCTTACTGTGGCCCCCAACGATGTGACAAGCTTGTCACCTCGATGCGATGCAACAATCCGAAACGATGTGTGAACTCTTGCACAGCAGGCCTTGCGTCGAAATCGGTGCGGTGATCTCAGACTTCGGAGATTGGTGAACTTGATGCAGCTTGCAGCAATTTCTCGAGCCGCAGGCAGGCGCTGCGATGGTTTCTTCGGGAATGCATCGGAAACAGGTGCGGATGCGTCTCGCTTCTCGAAGTTGCCTTACTCTTTAAGCTCCCAGCGGAAAACAGTCTGTAGAGGTCCAAAATAACAGCAGGCACCTCTTTGCAAGTCAGAACTCCCAGCAAGACAGTTCAGGGGAGCTGGTGGTGAAGTCTTTGTGTTCCTGATACTTCAGAACAGGAGCCTAGCTCAATTCAAGCCCTTGGAGTTCTTCTTTCAAGCAGGGGACAAAGCAAACAGCAAAGTCCTGTTCTCTTTTCCTTGGCATCCAACCCCAGACAGCAAATAGCACTGGGGCAGTATTCCTCCTCAGCTTCTCCGGATCTTCTCCTTGGTAAAGGTTCCTCTTGATTCCCAGAAATGATCTAAAGTTCTGGTGTCTGGGTCCCAATATTTAGACTACAAATGCCTTTGTTCTCTTGTGTTAGAGAAGCCCTGTGCTCAGTCCAAACCAGTTCTGTCCTCTCTGGTGCAGCTTTCTGGCAGGAGGTAGAGACAGCATTGTACTTGGCAGACCAGGCCATTCAGGTGAAAGGAAATATTCTCCCCCTACTCTAAATGGGGAGCCCTGACTCATCAGGCTCTCTGTAGCCACTGCTCCTCCCCAGCCCCTGTCAGACATGCAATACACAAACCTAGCAGAGGCACACTGGATGGCTAAGCAAGAAAATACCTACTTTCTAAAAGTGGTATTTTCAAACACAGAATGTAAATATCACCCTCACTAAAAAATGCATTTTAACATTCTGAATTCTGGCATATCAAACTTTATTTTACGACCTTGTTCCGAGGGGTAGGTATGTTTATAAGCTCTTATAAACAAACTCCCCATTCTATCCTATGGGAACAGGTAGCCTTGCAATAGTGAAAAATGAAATTGGCAGTAATTCACTATAAGGACATGCCACGCACACCAGGTCATGTGCTACCTTTCACATACACTGCCCACAGGAGTACCTTGGGCCAACCTTAGGTGTGAATGACATGTAAGGAAAGGGAAGGTTAGGGCCTGACAAGTGGGTGCACTTGCAGGGTCAACATGGCAGTGCTAGACTACACATAGGCTCTGCAATGGCAGGCCAGAGTTGCATTTGCAGGCTGCTTATGTGGGTGTCCCAATCAGTGCTGCAAGACCAATAGCAGCATTTGGTTTAGAGGCCCTGGGCACATGTAGTGCACTGTACTAGGGACTAACTAGTAAATCAAATCAGCCAATCATGGAAACACCAATCCATAACAATAATTTATAAAGGGAGCACTTGCACTTTGGCACTGAACAGCAGTGGCGAAGTGCCCAAAGCATCCAGACCAGCAAAACGGAGTCCAACATACAGCAAAAGCACAGGAGGCAAAGGCAAAAAATGCAGGGGAGACCGAAGCCAATGGTTACAGGTCTAAGCACACTTATCATCCCTATTTGATATCGTGCTGGGCTTTGTAGGCCAGCGGAATGCAAAAGTGCACTCTAGGGCAGATTATCCCCTATGTGCATAATAACGTGTAACTGCTGAATATACAGTAAACCATACTGACTTTACCTATGAGTGCCTATTAATATTATAAAGCCTTACCCAGATCACCATCTAACTCTACAGTTACCTCTGCGCCAGGCTACCTGTGTGCACTCATCCCCTGTGCACAACGGTAGCCTCACCCATGCAGCCCTCACATGTGTGCAGACCATGAGTACCATTATTTATTTATTTATTTAGTTATAAAGTTTTATGTAGCGCGAACATGACCTAAGAGGGTATCAGAGCGCTTTACATTTAGGATTGTCGCGTTACAAGTTACATCAGATACAAGAGCATAGTAAGGTACAGTGCACATAAACAATGTTACAATAATTCGTAGGAGGGAGGGGAGGAAGGAGTAATAGCGGGGAGACGAGGAGGAACTATGCCCAATGTCCGGCTGGGTAGGTGATGGTCAAGGGGGAAAACAGGGCTAATCTCCTCATTAGCTGTCATTCATAGCCAAGATACCCTTGGGTGAACGTGTGCTTTATAAATACAGGTTATGCCATGTTCATGTTTAACCAGCCAAGTGCTCCTTACCTTTGCTGCATAACAGCAGCCTTATATTAAAAGGTGGACAATGGCGGTAAGGATGCACAGTCCATTTACTATGTGCTTTCCATGGATGAGATACACGTAGTGATACTCACCCACAGTAAAAAGTTCAAAACTGGGTGATAAAAAAGCAAAAAATATGGGCGTTCTAAATGGGCAGACCACATTTTGCAACACTATCCTTTTCCATTTTGAATGGCATTTACTCAGTTGTTTGTTTTAAGTAAACTACCTGCCTTGCCAGTTGTGAGGTGTTGCTACTGGTGGACCCCGGTCTAAGGAATTACTAAACGCTGGTGGCAGAAGGGTAGGTTTGTGAAGCTCTTCTTCAAGAGACAAGAGTAGTCTGAAATAAGTCTCCAGACAACAACTAAATAAGAGCCCGCTGCCAGGAACAGAGAGCTAAAATCATTGTGAGAAAAGACACAACAGGGCCCAAGATATCTCTATTGACACGCCTTGGCCTCTAGGTTCACCTAGCTGAAACAATCTGTACCCCATTCAAAAATGTATTGATTATTCCCCCAGGAGGGGCCTATGAATTGGTGGCACCATACTGCAGTTAGCGTTGTTACATGAAAATAAAATCCCTTTGAGAAGGTAGGATACCGGTCAAGCTAACAAGTAAAGCCGCAAGGTATGGTGAAAATAGAGAGTCCTCACCCACATTTCTGCTTAATTGAGGTGCATGCCAAGGGTGCGTGCTTACCCTATTCTATACTTGTTATATATAAACCACCTTGAATCTGGTCTGGTGAATGTGGGGACTGATATGCCGTGGTTTAAAACAAAGCAATGCTGGCGCTTCTTTACGAGGACGACGCCATGCTGCATGCTATGACTGTCAACAGCCTAAAGTTACTAATATCTAGTTTTGTGAGTTTTATGGACAATGTACTTACAGGCCAATTTTTCTAATTGAGAGAGTGAGCCAGTTTCCTTATCTAAGGTTAGTTGTATGAGGAGGCATGCACCTGGATCCCGTGTATAGACAGCAGGATAAATCGCTACGCGTGAGCTGTTGGATCCATCTTTTGGATTAGTTGACGCCTTGGGATGTAAACCATTTACCCCCCATTCTCGAAATAGACAGAAGGAAATGTCTCCCCTCTCTGACTTATGGTTCGAGATCTGTAGATGTAGGGATGCCTGTAGGGTGCAAGTGGAGGAGAATAGAGTTTGCAGGCGGTTACTGGTTGTTTACCCTCCACCCCCCACTATACAGCGCATCAGCAGCTAGGCCTGGAATATGTGGAGGACCAAGTAAATCTTGCCCCATTGTTATCATGGTGCTCAATTTGGCTAAATGATGAGGCTGGCGTCAATCGCGCAATTATATCTGATTCCATCTCCTGCCTACATGGCCCTAACATCCTCTGGCTTAGGTATATCAGAGAGACAACCCTCGCTTTAGGTTGTCCGTATATATTTGAAAACCAAGAAAGTATCACTAAGAGGGACCAAGGATGGCTCAAGGACTGCTTTTATCCTATAGATAGGCTCGGGGAGGGGGGCGAGGTAATGAAACCAACAGTTCAAGATTACTGCCTCCTTTAATCTACTGAAGCAGTGGCTCCCTAACTGTTGTACAGAACACTTGGGAGCGGATACTACTGACGCGCTTCCGAGTGGGCTCTATAAGATGGCTTCTATCCTTGACAATTTGCCTCTACTGATATATTATTTTGTCCCTGTGATGAGTGATTACCCCAGGTCCCTTATGTCCTCGTCCCATTCATTACAAAGTGGAGATGCCCATCTCCCAACAGAAAAAAACAAGAGGAATGCTGGGGCACTAATACTGCCCCTCCCCCCCCCCCCCGGGAGTACATAAGCAGTACTTACCCAGCAGCCCTCCTGTTCTTTTTTTCTGTCTGTCGACAGAATGGATGGTGTGCTGGTGCTGCTCCTGCTGGGCTTGAGTGGATTCTCTTCTTCCCCCCGCCCAGCTGCCTGGCTGTATGGGCGCGGGGTTCCCTGGACTGCCTCCTGGCCTGCTGGGCTTGCTGGGAGACAGTCTCTGTTTGGTGCCGGTGTTGGGAGGACGGAGTTCACGGCTTTGCTGTATGCTGCTTGCACCTCCCGGCCCTTTGTGCCGGAGTTCCCGGTTGCTTCCGGGTCGCGGGCTCGGCTTCCCGAGCCTGGCCGGGGAGCGGTGCCTCGCTGGATGGGCTCCTACTGGATTCTCGCCAGACGGTGGTGGGGGGCCTTGTTCCTGGGGTTGGCCCCCGCTCTGGGTAAGTCCCGTTTTCGGATTCTTTATTTTCCTGCCTTGCGCACTTGGAGCGTTTGAACTCCTGGTGACTTTTGATGTGATGTTGACTTGCTTCCTTGATTTATATGACTCTAGTATCCAGCCTGAAGATGTACGAAGCATGGTGGTTGTGATGCATGCCGAGGACGCTTTAACTCCTGCTGGATTCTGGGATGTAGGTGGAGTGGGGGCCTTGTTCCTGAGGTTGGCCCTCGCTCCGGGTGAGTCCCGATGTTGGGTTCTTTTTTTTTTCTTCTGGCTTGCGCACTTGGAGGGCTGTTTTGGTGCTGCTGTCGGCCTGTGGGTGGTTCCTGCCTGTTTTCTTTCAGTTTGCACAGCTTACGGAGCGTGGCTGCCTGCGCGGGGGTTTGTGCCGGGGTGTCCGGGGCTGTATTTTCTCCCATACATGTTTTCAACTGTTCTGTGGCTCAGTCTCTTGTTTCCAGCCTGACATTGTTCGGAGCATGGGGTTGTGATGCCTGCGAAGACTGCTTTCACCCTGTCTGTGTTACAGCTACTGACTCTATGCATGACCCTTCTAAAAGCGCATGTTTTAAGTACCTGTCCGCGCTCGTTCAGCTGCTGGAGTGCTCCGTGGTGGTTGCTGTCCCTGGTGTCTTCAGGCTGCTGCTATTCCCTTCCCTCATTTTGGCTGCCGCCCGGATGAAGGTCTATGTGCATGCTTCTGTGTGAAGCTGTGGCTTTTTTGATCTCTGATCAATAGAGGCGGTGTTCGAATCTGCTGGCTGCGCCTCATGTGTTCTCTGTATGTTTTCTCCCAGGCGTGTGTCCTTTGGGCGCTGTGTGTGGGTCGTCCCTTTGTTCCAGTTCCCTGCTGTTGTCCAGTGGAGGCGGGCTTCTGTGGTTGTGGGATGAGGATTACAACTTGCTGTACGGGTGCCATGGTGTACATTCACAGTTCACATCTCCTGCCCTCTGTTCCGCTGCGGCTCAGAATTTGTCTCGCTAGAGTCCTGCCAGTCCTCGTGTTTTTGACATGTGGTGTGGCTATGGGGGTTTGTGCATGTTCTTCGTTATCTGTTCACTCTGTTGGATGTCCTGGGTGCAGTGCCTTAGCCTTGGCCTGGTTTTGGTTGCTTTGAGGTGGGGACTTGTTGTGTTGTTGGCCCCAGCTCTGGCTGTTTTTCGCCCCCCTTTTTTTCCTCTAGGTGCTGCATGGCGTTGGCCTGATGCTTGATGCTCGTGGCCCGTGGGTTCGAGTCTGGACGCTGTTGTCCTGCTGTCCGGGGTGTTGCCTGGCCTACCTTCTGGAGTGTGTCTTGTCATTTATTCCTGGCCTTCGGCCTTACCTCCGGCCCGCCCCGGGTCTTGCTGTTCTCTGGTGGTGGGCGTTCCGGGGGTCTGCTCCCTCTGGTTCTCTTCTTCGGGGGTGCCCCTGCTCTGGACGGCTCTGTGGGCATTCGCTCTTTATGTTTGTGGGCTGCCTCGCGTTGGCGTGGGTTCCGGTCGCCTCTGTGGTGGCTGTTTCCTTTCGCTGGCTCTGCCTTTGCTTGCTCCTGGGATTCCCTGTGTTGTTGGGGTTTTCCTGCCTGCTGGCTTGCGCCTTGACCTCTGCTGATCTTATCTCGGTGGGGCTTCTCTCTTCTGGAGTGGAGTGGTGTGGCTCACTGGTTAGAGGCGACAGACCCGTAAGCAGAGAACGGCCCGGGACCAGGGTTCAATTCCTGACGTGGCAGGGTCGTGGACCAGGGTCAAAACGGACTCGATAATTCTCGCCTCGGTGCCTACTCTAACCAGGGAACACACTCGGCAACTCTGGGCATTAAGCTTGCCTCATCACTACAACGGCCCCCCACAGACGCCGGGAATGCCTGGTTTCACCTTGGAGATACCCAGAAAGGGACCATCTCACAGGGAAAACCAGGACGGGTTCCCCAGCGGTCTTCAGCGCCAGGATACTCCATGGAGTCACAGTGCGCTTTACAAGTACACCCACATTTACATTTACATTTACATTCTTCGGCGTCGGCCTGTTGGAGGTGCGTTCTGTTCCCCCTCTGCTTCGGGCTCCCTGCCCCACCTGCTGGTGGATCGGTTTTCCTGCTCCTTGGACCACTGCAGGGGTGGGGTGGGGGGGGTCCTGTGGGCTCCCCTGGTTCCGGTTGGCCTGCCGTGCTGTTCTCCCTCAGTGGCCTTGCCTCCGCTGCAGTCTGGCTCTTGTGGCCTCTGCTCCGCTTGGGTGTCCTGGTTTCTCCCTTCCTGGCTTCTGTGTGGATGGTGGGCGTTTGGGGCTCCTGGTTCCTGGCCCTGTTCCTCCCGTCCCTTGGGATGCGCCTGGTTCCTCTCTTGGGTGCTTGCCAGTGTCGTGCCGGGGGTTCTTTGGGGTGCTCTGTACCCTCGGGTTCTGTTCCTCCCTGCCTACGCTTGTTCTCGTCTTTTCCCTGACGGGTGCCTGGTTGGGTGCCTGCCTGGGTTTTCCTGTTGCTGTGGCCTTCCCTTTGCTCCGGCCTGTGGCTTCTGGTGCTGTCCGGGGGCCATTTCTGTGTGCTTGGCCGGGCTGCTTATGCACTGGCTCCCCCTGTGCTTGCCTTTGGCTTGCTTCTGGGGTTTCCTGTCCGCACCTCCTGTTTCTGCCGTGGTGCCTGCCTGGTTTGTTCCTGGCTGGGGCCTCTTGGCTGCTGCCGTTTCCTGTTGTGCCTCCTATTCTCCGGGTTGATGTGCTGTCCCCGTGCTCCGCTGTCTGCGCGGTGGTTGTGCTTGGGCGGGCCAGGTTGGTGCCTGCCTGGCCTTCTGGGGCTGCTGGGTGCTGTCGACTCCCTGAGTTGTTCTGGTCTCGCCTGGTTCCCTTGGGGGGTGCCTGTCTGATGTTTCAGCTGGGGCTTGGTGCTCCTGTTTGTTGGGCTCCCTTTTGGGCTCTGCTTCCTTGCTGTCTCTCTCTTTGGGTCCTGGCGGGGTGTTCTGCAGTTGGGGCCGCTTCCTGGTGGTTCCTTGTGGGCCTCCTCCGGCTGTTGGTTCTCTTCCCGGACTTGTTTCCCCGGTGTTGTGGGCCTGTGTGAGGTTCTGTGGTTCTGGCTCTGCAGCCTTCTTGCTGGTTCTGGGTGGCCTCGGGCTCTGCCTCCGGCTTTTCCAGCTGTGCTGTCCTTCGGCCTGCTGTGGGGGTTTGTTGCCGGACGTCTCCTGTTCCTTTCTTGGTTCTGGGGTCCTGGCTCGCTTCTTCCTCCCTTGCTTCCCCGGGTTCTGTTCCCGGTGTGGGTCTGTTTGGGTGCCCCGCCCCCCCTTCCTCTCTGGTTTGGGTGCGGTTCTGTGATGCTCTGGCCTCTGCGGGTCCCTCCCTCCTGGCTGCGGGTTATCTTTGTTTCCTGCTGCTTGGCCCTCTGCTTTTCTCCTTCTGCTTCCGCTTTGGCCTTCTGTTTGGTCTGGCGGTATTGTGCTGGGGGTTCCCTTTTCCGCCTGCCCTTTGTTTTCCTCTGGGCGCTGTGTGGGCCCCTTCTGGGGTTTGCTTGGGCCTGCCGTTCCGCCTGTGTGGTCTGGCTGCTTGGCTCTGGTCCTGGCTTCCTGGTTCTGTTGGCATTGTTGCCCTGTTTTTTGCACCCTGGGCCTTTCTTTTTCCGCTGCTCCTGCCCTTGCTGCTTGACTGGCCTGAGTGTGTGGTTCCTGGGTGGTCCTGTGCCGTGTGGGCGCCTTCTTTTTGTGCTGCCCTCCCGGCGCATTGGGCAGCTGCTGGGGTTTCCCGGTTGCTCTTTGCTCCCCTTCTGCCTTGTGTTCCCTCCCTTTGGGGTTGGGGTTTTTCTGGGGTTGTGGTCGTTGTCTCTGTGACCTTCCTGGTTTCTTGGTTTTGTTCCGGTCTTGTTGGCCTCTCCTTGCTTGGTGGGCTTTCGGCTGGGTTCTGGGGTTTTGGGGTTCTTCCCCCTCCCTGTTCTTTGGGAAGGGTTCTCGGTCCTGTTCGGCTCCCGGGTTCTTGTTGCTTCTTGGGCCTCCTCGGCCGGGTTTCGGCCTCCGGTGTCTTGGGGTCGTGTCCTTTGGTTTTTGGGGGTTGGCCGGTTTTCTGGCCTGTGCTTTCTCCTTCCTTTTTTGGTCTGGGGCTTGTGCCTGCGCTCTGTTGACCGTTCTTTTCTTTGGCTTTCTGCCGGTTTGTCTTAGTTTCCTTATGGGTCTGCCGGGTCCTGTGGCCTTTTCTGCTGGTTCCGGCCTTGGCGGCTTTCTCCGGTGGGTTGTTTTGGCGGGTCCTTTGTGTCCTTGTCCCGGTCCCAGTTTCCGGTTTCTCGGATTGGCGGCCTCTTTTCTTTTTTGGAGCCCTGGCCTTTTTCTTTGTCTCCGGTGCTTCCCTGCTGTCCTGTGCTGGGTTGCGGTCCGGTTGTTTCTTTGCGGTCTCCCTTTCCTCCTTCTCGGTGCGCCCTTGGATTACTGCTTTGTTGTGGTTTCCTGGGTGTGCTTGTACGTGCGGAAGGCCGGATTTCTGCTTTGGTATTTCTCCACTTTGTAATGAATGGGATGAGGACATAAGGGACCTGGGGGTAATGCTCTATTACTTACCGGTAATCTTCATTACTCCAGGTCCCATTGTCCTCGTCCCATTCATGCGCCCCTCCCTCCCTCCGGGGCGGCCGGCCTTCCTGTCTGGGCTTGTTAGTACAAGAGGGCTGCTGGGTAAGTACTGCTTATGTACTCCCGACGGGGAGGGGCAGTATTAGTGCCCCAGCTTTCCTCTTGTTTTTTTCTGTCGGGAGATGGGCATCTCCACTTTGTAATGAATGGGACGAGGACAACGGGACCCGGAGTAATGAAGATTACCGGTAAGTAATAGAGCATCTCTGCAGACCTTACTACACTTTGTCTTTTTCTCCAAATTGCATATCCTTCTCACTAAACGCCTTTTACTTCTGTTATGGCGCAAGAACAAGTTTAGGAGGTGTAGAGTTTTGCTGAATTTTCTTCAACAACTAGGTGCAAGACAGTTGGTTCTTTCTTAAAGAATACACTTTATTTGCGTAAATCCATGCTATTTTAGTATTTGATTTTATGGATATTTATTGAGTACGATACTCCCAATAATGTATAATCTTGAAAGTCTATACCCTACCGACCTGTGGCTGATAACGGGCGACTTTAATGCAAACCTAATGGAAACCGACCCAGCCCGATCCTCCCAAATAACATCCTTTAATGCAATGTGGGCAATTCCGGAGACAAAATCCCAGTACCATCGAAAGGATGTGAATGGAATACAATTGGCAACAAAACTGAACCATCTTGGTCTGCGTATTCTCAATGGAAGGATCGCTACTGATCGACCGGCGGCATACTCACATACATCCTTTTTTCGAATGGCCACCCTAGACTATATATGGAAATCGTTAACGGCCTTCCATCTAGTACGCCAATTCCTGGTAAAGCCTTCTCCAGATAGTGATCACGCCATTCTAACATGCAGCATTGCCTTGGGCCCTCGTCAACGCCCGACCACAAATCCGATAGGGGCAGCTTCTAGCCTACAGAGTGTGAAGAAACTCCGATGGTCAGAAAGCAACCAGGACGCAATCGAAACGGAGGTGGACAACAGAGGGCTCCTGGCTGACATTAGCCATGTGACGGCCCCCACTTGGGAAACTATACTGACCAACTTTAGAGACCACTTCACCTCAAAACCATTAAACATCTGCTTAAAGGATATCCCGACCCCGACAACTCTGTCAGTGCAACAACAACACACAATCACTGCCAAGAGTAAACTAAATAAGCTTCAACGAATAATTGTTTACAATGAAAGTGATCATAAACTTCTGAAGGAGGACATTATCGCTGCACGAAAAGCCTACAAGAAGGCTCGCTTTACTCAAAAGAAATTGGAAGAAGAACAGCATTGGGCAATAGCCTTTGAGATTATAAAGTCTAAAGATCAAAGGAAATTCTGGAATTGGGTTAACAAGGCTAGTCAAACAACCAAACCTCCTACCGCAACTAACATCTCCCCCGCGGAGTGGGAGTCCTATGTCAAAGCGCTCTATTCTACACCAGATGGTCAGAGTGCTAATAGCCCGGCCATCTTTGATCAACTAGTTAATCAGGACGGAGCAACAGCCCTCATCAATACACTAACGGACGATATAACTAGAACAATAAAGAAAATGCGCTCGGGCGGCGCCCCCGGTCCCAATGGAATCCCGACCCAAAATTTCAAAGCCTCCGCCGGAAAAGATTTTGACACCCCTTTACAAGGCCGCAATTTTGGGTGGCCCTATCCCAGAGTCCCTTAAGATCCGCGCTGAGCCTAACATCCTGCACTTTAGGAAACTCTTGAAAACACACTTGTTTCCGGTGTAGGACTGAGTAAGAGCCTTTCTTTTCTGTGTTCACAGCGCCGGGATGCCCCTGGGTAACTGCGCGCGTTACAAATTTTATATAATAATAATAATAAGAGTCTTGGCAAGGATCGCTCCTCGTTCCCTTCCACAAAAAAGGCTCACGTTCCAACCCCGATAATTATCGGATGATAGCCCTCCTAGACGTGGACGGGAAGGCATATGCTAGTATCCTATTAACTGCACTCTCCGAATGGGCGGAAAATAACAACTTGGTCCCCTTCACCCAAACTGGTTTCCAAAGAGGGTGCCACATTGAGGACAACCTGATATGCTGGAGAAGGTGACCACCGCGTTTGCAGAACTTTTATTCGTTTAGCGCTGTGCTGTGGCTCGCGCTTGTTTTAACTACCTATTTTGTATTTTTGTTCATTTGCTTTCATTACCCCTGGTTTTACTGTTATGCTGCTACCCCCCTGGCCCTTACCGCATATAAAACAAATTCAGCACCGCTATTTTGCGGGTCCGGGCTCCGGGGCTCCTGGGTCACGTGACTACGACGTGACGCCGCCATCTTGGGAAGGCTGTTCCCTTGCTTTGTCTGGGGGTTAGCGCGCTAGCGCTTTTCTCCGCCACTCGCCTACTTAAGGCGAGCCTTGACTCGGGGTCAGCCTGGAGAAGGTGACCACCGCGTTTGCAGAACTTTTATTCGTTTAGCGCTGTGCTGTGGCTCGCGCTTGTTTTAACTACCTATTTTGTATTTTTGTTCATTTGCTTTCATTACCCCTGGTTTTACTGTTATGCTGCTACCCCCCCTGGCCCTTACCGCATATAAAACAAATTCAGCACCGCTATTTTGCGGGTCCGGGCTCCGGGGCTCCTGGGTCACGTGACTACGACGTGACGCCGCCATCTTGGGAAGGCTGTTCCCTTGCTTTGTCTGGGGGTTAGCGCGCTAGCGCTTTTCTCCGCCACTCGCCTACTTAAGGTGAGCCTTGACTCGGGGTCAGCCTGGAGAAGGTGACCACCGCGTTTGCAGAACTTTTATTCGTTTAGCGCTGTGCTGTGGCTCGTGCTTGTTTTAACTACCTATTTTGTATTTTTGTTCATTTGCTTTCATTACCCCTGGTTTTACTGTTATGCTGCTACCCCCCCTGGCCCTTACCGCATATAAAACAAATTCAGCACCGCTATTTTGCGGGTCCGGGCTCCGGGGCTCCTGGGTCACGTGACTACGACATGACGCCGCCATCTTGGGAAGGCTGTTCCCTTGCTTTGTCTGGGGGTTAGCGCGCTAGCGCTTTTCTCCGCCACTCGCCTACTTAATGCTCGCCTGGAGCGTAGAGGTCTAGCGTAGCGGTCACGCCCTCGCTACGCCTGAGTCTCGCCAGAGTCCTGCCCGTCTGCGCCCGTCAGCGCTAAGGCAGGGCTAGGGCAGGGGACTCTGGCTTCCATAGGATGATGTCGGCTGCATACTTGCGTTCTTTGCGCCACGAGGTAAGAGATTGCCTCCATGGCGCCTTGGATCCTCTTAGTGGGCCCTTTCAGTGTCCCACCTGCTCCTTTACCATCCCCAAGCCGCAGCCTATTTTAAGTTTTCAAGTTAGACCGTCCTGTGTCCGCAAGTTAGACTCTGTGGTTGGTGGTGCCACTCATACTACCCTTAAAGTTTATCATCTGAATGTTAGATCGCTGACATGCCACCATCAAGAAGTATTTTCTCTGATTACAGATGACAATCCGGATATATTCTTCTTTACTGAAACCTGGCTGCATGATCACTCCATGGCTGTCATGAACTTAGCCCTTCCTGTGGGATACACCTTGCACTCTCTCCACCGCAAGACTAGAGGTGGAGGCATCGCAGTGGCGGTAAAAACTTGTTACCCCTGCGTTTGGAAACCCACCACCATAGCAGGGTGTGAGAGCGCGCATTTTAACATCACAGTGAATCCCCATTTTACTTTTTCGGGACTATTAATCTACAGGCCTCCCGGCCCCGAGGCCGCCTTTCGGCATAGCCTCCTGGAGGTGGTCTCCTCTTTAGCTATGAAAACGGTCAATTTTACGATTATAGGCGAGCTCAATTTGCATATGGAGGCTCCGCTCTCGAATTCAGTCTACAGCCTGTTGACAGATCTTGAAGCATTTCAAATAAACCAACGGGTTCAACATCCGACCCATATAGGCGGACATCTGCTGGATCCTGTCCTGACGAATCTCCCCACCAACATTGCAGTGCTTCATCCTAGACCGATGGCCTGGACCGATCATCATTTGATCGAAATCCATATCACTACTCCTATTTCTTCCCTCAGAAACAATACTCCTGACCTTTTCAAACGCCCCTGGAGAAACTTGAACCTTGAGCATTTTCATCAGCTTTTGATAAAACACCATCCTCAACCTCCTACTGAAGTCTCTCTCGGTTATGACAGCTTCTGTGAGTGGTTAAAGCACTCATTAGACACTCTTATACCGGCTAGGTGGAGTAAGACTAGATCAAGTCCTTCCAGTCCCTGGTACAACGAATCCCTTAAAACGCTCAAATCTTCCTGCAAAAAAGCAGAACGCGCATGGCGCAAAACTTATGATGTTGACCTCAAGTCGGCCTATAGGGCCTGTACTAGAGTGTACCATCGGGCTATATGCTCAGCCAGAGCTGCCCTCTACTCGCAGGAGATAAAGAACAGCACGAACCCCACCAAGGTGATCTTCAGGGTATGCAAGGACCTCACAAGTAAAAAGAACAATACTACTATTCTTGAAGCCTCTTTGGCTCACTGTGAGGATCTGGCTTCGTTTTTCGTAGGAAAGGTTGAGGCCATCTATAGGTCATTCTCTCAGCCTTCTATCAGGGAGAATACTACTGCACCAACGGTCTCTACATCACTGTTGACTATCCCCAGTCCCACTCTGGAGGAGTTCAAAGTCTTGACAACGAAAGTTAAATCTGGTTCTCCGGATGACCCTATGAGACCCATTCAATTTCGGGAACTAGCCGAGTGCTGCTATCCTGCCATGCACAGCCTTATCGAGCTGTCCTTTAACACTGGCAGCGTTCCCAGCGCATGGAAGTAAGCTACCATCATTCCGATCCTTAAAAAGCCTGCCCTTGATCCCACCAAATCGGACCACTATCGGCCTATCTCCCTGCTCCCCTGGCTGGCTAAATTAGCAGAATCGCATGCTAATCATATTTTATCATCTCATCTGCAGGCAGCTAATATATTGGATAACTCTCAGAATGGGTTTCGGGCGGGCCACAGTACCGAGACTGCCCTCCTGGCTGTGGTGGAGCACATCAGGAAGATACTGGATCAGGATCAAACGGCGGCACTGATCCTACTGGATCTCAGTGCCGCCTTTGACACGGTGTCCCACCAGATCCTTCTGCACCGTCTCAAGGAGGTTGGAGTTGGAGAGATAGCACTCGAGTGGTTTCGATCTTTTCTTACAGATCGAACCTTCAAAGTATCCACACCTCCCTTCGTTTCTGCTCCTCGTCCCATTCCTCAGGGTGTCCCGCAGGGATCGGCCCTTAGCCCTACCTTATTTAATTTGTATGTTCAGCCGTTGGCGGAGGTTGCCCATAGTTTCGGTCTCACCATGGTGTCATACGCCGATGATACACAGCTGGCGGTGTCACTTAATGGCGACTCCAACATGGATGCTCCTACCTTTCAGTCCGCTCTTAAAGCGGTGGAAGGCTGGATGACGAACAATCGGCTTCAACTTAATGCCTCTAAGACTGAGGTTATTATTTTTGGTAGGGATAGTGGGCTCTGGGGTGATCAATGGTGGCCTTCTGAATTGGGCCCCGTTCCCACTCCGGTGGCCGAAGTCAGAAACCTTGGGGTTTGGCTGGATGACAAACTATCCTTTACCCCCCATACTAAACGTGTAGCTGGTACTTGCTTTGGTGCTTTGCAGTGTCTTCGACCCATCTTCAAGTTTTTTGATGCGGACACCAGACAGATCATTGTCCAAGCTCTGGTTCTTACCAGATTGGACTATGCCAGCTCTCTGCTCCTGGGTGTGAATCAGGCTGAACTAGTTCGCCTTCAGAGGGTGCAAAATGCGGCGGCCAGGATGTTGGTTGGCCTTCCGAAGTTTGTATCTGCCCGCCGAACTATCCAAGATCTTCATTGGTTGCCTGTTGGGCAAAGAATTACATTTAAAGCTCTTTGTTTAGTTTTTAAAATTCTTAAGTCAGCTTCCCCCCCTATCCTTTCGCAGACTATCCTCCATTATGTTCCTTCCAGAGCCCTTCGATCCTTAGGGTTAAATCTTGCCATGGTGCCACGCTTTAAAAGAGCTAGAATGGGTGGACGTTCTTTTTCAGTGTTGGCGGCAACTCTCTGGAACTCTCTGCCTGCCCCTCTCCGCTCTATCCCTGATCTGCTTCCTTTCAGGAAGGCTTTAAAAACCTTCCTATTTTCTACAGTTTAGTCCTTTTCCCACCTGGTTATTTTCTGCTGTGTTGTGTTTTACCATCTCCATAAGCGCCGGGACGCCACTTGGCTGCGGCATCCGTGCGCTATATAAAATAAAATAACATAACAACATAACATAACATGTATTGCCCATCTGATAGAATCCACCCTAACCTCAAAAGGTAAAGATCTACACCTTGGGTTTATCGACTTTCGTAAAGCTTTTGACAGCGTAAGTCGGCCAAAATATGGGAAAGACTTGCAAGATGGGGCATTCCACAGTCATTATTGAAAGCATTATTCGCCCTACACACTGACACATGGGTAAAAGTGCGAGTTACATCAAGCTGGTTGACCTCTAATAAAATCTACACCACCAAAGGTTTAAAACAAGGGTGTACCCTTGCACCAATGCTCTTCAATCTGTACCTCGCGGATCTCCCTGAATGGTTGTCACACATTCGTGCTTTCCCTCCAGGAATAGAGTCAAGAAAGATCCAAACTCTCCAATATGCTGATGACACCATTCTGCTAGATCAAACCCAGGTGGGTCTTCAAAGACTGTTCGATTCCCTTCCTCAGTAATGCTGCACGAATATGCTCGAAATAAATGTGTCGAAAACCAAAGCAATGACAATATCTTCCGTAAAAACTAAAAAAATCACGTGGCTCGTCGAAGGGAAGAGATTGGAAACCATTACTGCCTATAAGTATCTGGGGGTGTGGATCGACCACAAAGGGAGAACCTCTGTGCATACAACTGAAATGCAGGCTGTTGCTCGCTCCCTGCAAGGGGCCTTTATAAGAACGAAAAGCGCTCTGCACTCCCAGGACCTAGTACCATTAATAAAACTGATTTCAGCAAAACTTCTCCCCACAATCTCCTTCGGTGCAATACAATTTAAGGACAAAATGAACAATTGGTTGGACAGAGCTCAATCGTCGTGCTACCGCAGGGTTTTTCGACTGCCAACCTCAACCGCCCATGCCCAAATCCGGAAAGAATTTTCATTGTCTTCCCAGAGATGGATAATGAGCGCACCATACATCAGTTATTGTTTAAAAACTAAGCATGCTACTAGCCCTTACACCCTAAAGAGCTGTTTATGGTCACTTTTTAGTAACCACAAAACTTCCTGGAGTAAATATCTGACATCATGCCTTGAATGCCTCAAAGAAAAGGACATATGTTCATCCTCCCTCCCCAACGACGTGAAAACAAAACTCCTAACCAAACAAGCAAAAATCCTATCAAGTGAACTCGACGAGCAACTTGTCGCCCAGCTCTCTCATGGTCCTTGGGTCTCCAAATTATATGCCCCGAAAACTCTTCCGTCCTATCTCGCATCTTCTACGGAAGTCCACACAAAACTCCAACTAATGCGACTTCGTTTCGGCCTAATTCCGCTGATGACCTACAAGTTTGGCCAAGGATACAAGAAAGAAGTATCATCGCAATGTCGCTTCTGAAAACTGGACGACGAAAACCTTATTCATATCCTGTGTATATGTCAAAAACTCAGAGCTCAAAGAAACTTTTGGCTGCGTCCAATTTGGCTGCTTCTTAACATCAGGACTTGCCAAGAAGCATTAGACGCTTGCATGAGGGGTGATTCCCCGCAGTTGGCGGCGCGTTTTGCTAAGTTTATCTCAGAAATTAATTCTCCTAACTTTGTCTTTTGAACCAGTCTGAGTCAGTTTTTTCCCTAGTGATATTATCATCTGTCCTTTTAATTTATAACTCTTCTGTGTTTGTAATTGTTTTGTGTAGATCCTCCCCTTTTTTACTATGTAATGGTCATTTCTGTGAGTGCATTTTGCAATGATTTTAATTAATTGTGCAAATAAAAACTTTACTTATTGAAGCACCTCGTCGTTCTTATGTCCTATACTTTTTTAATTGATATGTGCAAGTTGAATGTGATGTTTTTATTATGTTTCTGCTTGTGTTTTATCTGTTTTATTCTATAATGAAATATTGTGGTTTTATTTTGTATCTTTTATTATCTGTCTTTCACGAGATCTTTGAATATTCCAGTGTGCACTTAGTGGCATTTTTTGCAAACAATATGTTGACAGCAGTATTGTACTTAAAAAAAAAAACAGAATCACATTAGTCACAGTTCAGCTTACCTTGAAGCATGGCTGATGTGGTGTAATAATTAAATGGCACGTTCTTCACCATGTATTCATCAGGGTCGAGAGATGTTAGTTTGTCTCCAACAAGAACTGATTTTCCAGTGCCAGCGTTTCCAACCAACATAACAGGCCTGCGTCTTTCCAGGAGTTTATCCATGAAATATCGAACGCGGATTGTTTCATTAGTGTGTACCAAACAAGCCTACAAAGAGATTATTCGAAGACTTAGAGGCACCAATCAGGTAAAAACTGATATCAACTTTGGCATCATCATCTTTTTATTTATACACAACAAATTAAAACGTAACACTTTTGTAAGTGTGTTGTACTGAAATACTCAAAATCGCAGCACTTGAAAGGATTTTTGCAGGTCTAGACAAAATTGTTTTACCATCTCGGGGCTCCATTATAACTAGTAATAAAGCTATTGTGAAGCAATTAACAGTGGTACTATGAGACAGCTCCCAATAGTGGCTTCAAACTAGCATCCATCTCTATGGGTCTGGTACGCGAGGACAGACTTTTGGTTTTGTAAATTCTTGTTTTTGTCATGGTTTTGTAAAACTTCATAGTCAAGAAGATGCTGGGGCCTCATAAACATAAAAATTGTCTAAAAGCAAAAATATAATTTTGGTCTCTAATCACACACATTCCCATAGTAGTCGCTGACACAGAAGGGATCTACTTTGTGTGTGGATGTGCTCCTAGTGAAATAACTGAATACCCTCAATCATAGTGAACCTAGCCAATGGCTGAAATTACCAGACTGCTTGCCCTAGGACCTAGGTTGTACGCTATGGTGGGCAGAAGCAAAATGTGAGTGACACAATGGCAAACCAATGGATAAAGAGCGCTGGCTAAAAGACCCCATTAGTAGGTATACAATACATATAATTTTAGTAAAATCAAAAGGCGTTGGTTAACCTTAGACCTAAAAAAAATGGTCATGCATTATGTAGAAAAATAATTCTTTGGATCTTGCAGGAGGCCAAGCAAAGTAACCGGAAGACCAAAACAGACAAGGGGATTAAACTTAAATTCTTCGCCATGGCACATATAAATATCAAAATTTCGATATATCGTAAAAAAAAGACAGTGGTGCTGAGCAACTGGTCATTTAGGCTATGATCTTCAAAAATATGAAAGGTGATAATATATAAACTCACTCACCTCATGTCCTTTACAAGCCTGCCCATGTGGTGGTTATGAAGCATTGAAAAAAAGAGAGCTAAGAGGATAAAGCTGCCAAACGTCCATGTCGCTCATATGTTGATTAATAAAACCTTACTTCTGCTACTTTGTCTGCCCTTTTTATGGCCCACATGAGAGGGAAGAAAAGGTCCAGAACGATGAAGCTCGAATTTCACTCTCAATCTCTGCTCCCTTTTTAGTGGACCTCACTAAAATGGTGTCAGCTGCCTACTGGGGTCAGAGAGTAGCACCCCTCTCGTCTTAATCTTATATAAAAAGAGAATTTGCAGTCAACCTATTAGGACCGACAAAGCCAGTTCAGAAGTGAAACTGCGTGGAATGCACTATAAGGTAAAGTTTGAATGAATGTCAATACAACTACAAGTATTGTCTGCAGCCATTTGTATTCCATTAATCTGAGTGACCCTTCCACCCATCACAGGTTGCCATGTCTGATTTTAAAACTGGCCTATGTGCTCTTTTCATTAGGAGCTCAAAGGTGGAAACAACACTGAGGGGCCGTTTCTCCAAATTGTTTGCTTGTATTCCACTCTTAAAAGACTTACTCTCGTACACCAATATGTGAGGTAACCTACTGGCATGAGGGGTAGTGAGGAGTGGGTTTTACACGTAGGGAATGCCCTGTAAGCTTCTGAACACCACAAATGCTTTGGGTATTGCAAACCCAGAGATTTACTGAAGACGCCAGTCCCTTTCTAGAGTGAGAATGGGAGGAAGGAAACACCCCTAAAAACTGAGATGAGAAGGGGGAGGGTGTGTGTGTCTGTGTGTGTGTATGTGTGTGTGTCACTTAAAAACAAAAGTTACAGGGGTGCTATAGCTAGGTTCGCGTTTTACCTACATCTCATAGAAATTCAGCAGTTATAGCTTTACATATGGTTATGTTAAGAAACTAAAATTTGTGACCTAAAGTTACTTAACAGCACATTGTTGAAAAGTGGGTAATTGGTAGGGGCAAATGTAGGTCTGTCACTGGCAATAAGGCCACTAACACATGGTAGGACCCAGCATAGGTCTTCGAAAATTATTCCTATGCTCAACCCTTGGTATCGTGGCTGCGAGCAGGAAGGCTTAACTTCAAAGACAGGTATTTAAAGCATTTAAAAACACAATTTCAGTGAATAATTAAGACACAACACATAATACAAATCCAACACCAATTTATAAAAATAGGAAATATTTTTATCTTTAAAATGACACCAAAACAACAAAAATTCAAAGTAGGGAACCGGAGATATGAATTTTCAAAGATTTAATAAAATATAGCACTTGAAAGATTATAGCACCATATTGTGATACCTGCTCGCGATAGACCAGACCAAAGTCAAGGTTTCAGGCCGAGCGCGATGGAGCCCTGAGCAGCTACAGCTCACGGCAGGTCCCGGTCTCAGTTTCCACCTTCACACTTAGAAACTTTTCTGGAGCTTTTCTTCTTGAGGCCCCTCGAAGCTCCCAGCCAGTCCGGATTCGGTGAGGGTTCACCGGCTTGACTTGTGACAAGATCCCAGACAACTTCCCTGTAGCGGACTTAGAAAAAATGTCAAGATTGCTTCATCGGGACAGCCCAGGAATCCAGGCCGACACGTGATGGAAGGCAGGTGGCTTGGCTCTTGCAGTTGCTCCCGGTCACCTTTTCAACGAGCGGACTTAGAAACTTTTCTGGAGCTTTTTCTCGCGGGGTCTCTCGATGCTCCTCATGTAGCCGGATCCAGTGAGGGTTCGTCAGCTTCAGATTTTCTCTACACCCGGTCAATCTCTGGAAGTTGGAACTATGGAGCTTTTAGCAGGATGAACCTGACTGGCTTGGCCGGCTCGCGGTTGAAGGCATGCGGCCTGGCTGGCCAGGTTGAGTCGGTCCCTCTATGGAGCTTTTTTTCAAAGTTGGTCCAAAGTTCTCCAAACTTCTAGAACTTCTTCCTGAAGTACCTCAAGTGCAGAAAAAGGCAGCTGGCCTCTAAACTACCATCCCCTAGGGTACTGGGGACTTCTAGGTAGTTTAAATCCCCCTGCCTTATTATTATACTAGGGGCCTAAAGGGGAGGCCATGCCAATCACAGTGGTTCCCCCCATACCATTGTGTACCCTAGTGCATGTAGGTGTCTTAACTGTATTCTAACGTGTCTCTTTCAACATAGCACTGGCCCTGGGCCTGGTTAAGCATAGCCCAGAGTCAGTGAAAATAAGTTACCACCAGTATCAGTCAGCAAAATCTTGCGGGGTGCCCAGGGCACAGGATGACTTTTCAACACACATGTTATAGTTTCTTCAGATAGGTATAACTATAACAACATAATTTCTATGGTTTTGTGTGTGTAAAACGTGAACCTAACCATAACGTTCCTGAAACCTATGTTTTTTTCAGTGAATTTTTGTATCTTTTTTTACGTAAAGTGATATATAATTGGATCTGCGTGGACCGGCGAACCTGAGGAGGTCCCTAGATATATAAAGTGTTATTTCTTTCATACCTCCAAAATTACTGAACAGATTCACACCAAATTTCAAAAAGGGCTCTTTCTCGACCAAGAGCTAGCTTTATTCCACATTTGGTGTAAATCTGTTCAGCGGTTCAGCATGTAGCAGTGTCTAGAAATTGCAAAATCCCCATAGACATTTAATGGGGAAAAAAGGCTACAGGCTACAGGTGCATGTCAGGATACAGAACATCTAAGGGTCATTTTACATAGTGACCCTACATATCCGGTGGCCCAACATTTTAAAAGCATTCTTAATAATGATGTGGCCTGCCTAAAATACTATGTAGTTGGTGCCGTCCCTAAGATGCGTAGAGGAGGGAATAGAGAACGCTTACTAAGACAATTGGAAACCAAAATGATTTTGGAATTTGATAGCAAATGGCCCAATGGATTAAACAATACAGAAGAAATGCACAATTTTCTTTAAAAATCTTTCTCCCATATGTCTGATTGTTCAAACTTCTATCCATCTAAATCTGGCTTTCCAAATAATTTGATTTAGAGGTGATC
This sequence comes from Lissotriton helveticus, assembly GCF_964261635.1. Classification (NCBI taxonomy): domain Eukaryota; kingdom Metazoa; phylum Chordata; class Amphibia; order Caudata; family Salamandridae; genus Lissotriton; species Lissotriton helveticus. The sequence goes on from NC_136068.1 coordinate 1,409,420,693, forward strand.
TTAATATATAGGTTCCCTAATATTAAGCAGAATATGTTCATTCACCTACTATCTAAAAACAATTTATATTTTTTTAGAGTATTCTACATCGTGCCATTTTTTTATACTATATTTATATCTCTTTACATTTATCCATACCTTTTTGTATATTTTTATATCTATTCTCATTTTATAGCACTATTTATACTGTTATGATGAATTTTAGAAGGTTATATATATGATTTTAAAAATTTTATCCCAGGGATCTGGTGTATTTTTTTATTTTTTTTTTAAATGCAAGATTTTATTGAAGTTTCAATAACATACATATGTGCGCCTACAACCCTGAGGCCGGCTGTTAATGTTACATGGTTCACGGATACTGCGGGTATTAATATTTATCGTGCTGTGATTCATTGTAGTACATACATGTGATATCAACTTGCTTTTCTATTTTATATTAACAACAACTCAACTTGTGACTCAGTTAAATTACGCACTGCTTACTTTGATTCGTAGATCTTTCAGTTTATCCTGCTAGGCATCACAGTAGTGCGTAATATGGGTACCCACTCCCCACCCGGTGGTCCACAACCCTAATCTGAACAGTAAGCAAGTTATCCTAAAGTTCTAACAGTATCCCCGGTTAGTTATGGCAATCAATTAGCACTCCTCTGTCTCATCCTCAGAGCTATCTACTTCGTCTTCTGATAATGGGTCACAAATGTCCCCCCTGTATATATTCCACGGCTGCCAGATTTTAGCTCTTGTTTTGTACACCGCCCTTTCCGTTACCATAAGTGTGTCTAAATTCCTGCACCATTGCGCCAAAGTAGGAAGCTCTGCCGCCCCCCACTTCTGCGCGATGTCACGCTTGGCAGTCATGAGGCCAATCGTAGTCCACAGCCGACCGTGGTACGATACATCATTAGGCCCCCATATGTTCAATAAGCATACTCGGGGTTCGGGTGTCAGTGAGATTTCCAATGTCTGTGAAATGGTGCGCAACACCTGCTGCCAGTAACCCTCGATGGCCGGGCAACCCCAAATGGTATGTATGAAGGTACCCTGTTCTCCGCATCCCCTGAGACAGTTTGGACGGTCTGCCCTTTGTAGTTTGTGCAGTATGGTTCGTGTATAGTATATCCTATGTAGGATTTTCAATTGTATCAGACGGAACCTAGCCGACACGCCAGCCTCCCGCGGCGACGCCAATGCTGCATTCCACTCTGTGTCATCCAATGCTCCCACATCCTCCACCCACTTCTCTCGCAACTTCTCCAGCGCATCGGGCAAGTTATTCAGTAATTTCCGGTACGTCAGGGAAGTCGCGGGATCTGGGGTATTTTATTGTTATAAATATTAATACACTTCCTAAATCATGCAGTTTGCTCTTTATATAATGGTTCTATTTTGCACATGGTTTGCAGAGTTCTTTGCACTTTTTGAACTAATTGCTGCTTTGCTATTGTGCACCATTATTATTATATTATATCGATAAGATTGTATATAAATTATTGTAGCCTTTTCAATAATATGACCTGAGGAAAGGAAAAGAGAAAAGCCATTGCATTTAAGCAATAGTTTGGGTTCAGGTATTTTCACAGTTAGTGCAATACACTATTAGATATAAATGTGTTTGGCTGTATGATTTTTAGCTGAATCGCTAAAAATACAGGTCTTATAACATATAAAAGCTACACCGAATGTTTACATTTAGAAACTGTTTTTGGTGCAATTATAACATGAATTATTCAGCAAGAAAAATGACCTGTATGTCTTCACTTTCTATGATCACGTGACCAGTTACGTAATGAAGGAGGGTGTGTATCACTGGCATTTAAAAATCAACAAGAGTTATGACTACTGCAGTGTGAACAAGGGCTTTCGGAGCACGAAACGCGTAGCTGCTCTCTGTATTGGGTTAAATAAAACAACGTACCTGAGCCCTGTGGTCCGTCTCCTTCTTCATCGGTGTTGCTGTATTGCTTGCTGGAGGTTGTTGGAGCGTTCTTCGTAGATATATATATATATCAAACCTGTATCGACTTGTTCAAACTGACCCGCAAAATCAAACTACACAAGTTTCACAAAATGAAACCCCAGACTGATGGCACGAAGAGAACGAAAAAGAAAACCACAGTGTGCCCCACAGACGTTCTGTCCATCAAGGATCTTCATACGGCACAAGCTTTGGAGGATCTGAGAACTGAACTGAACAACTGGTTGAGAGTGTCGAAGATATCATCGGGACACCTGTTGCGCAATGCATTCAGCAACAATCACCAATCACAGATTTCAAGGCTCCATCGCAGTTTAATCCGCAGATGCCGTATGATGCAATAGACACTTTTGCAGATGCTGTGACGCAAGATCTCATGAATTACAGACTCTGGAACAACAGGAGGATTAAGACAAGGAACAATCTAACAATGGGACAAACCAACGCCCTTGCAAACTTGAGTAGAAATAAAAAGATTATTGTGAAACCCTCAGACAAGGGGGGGAATGTTGTCCTGCTAACACGAGACCAATATTGTCAGGAGTCACTGAGACAGCTTCAAGATCTAAGAAACTACCAAAAGATCAATAAAGATGAATATGCAGAAAGTATTAAGGCTTATCATGATCTCTTGACTAAATGGCGTAACAAACTGATGTTAGATATGAACGAATTCCTTTTCCTTAGAAATCCAGAACCTGTGATTCCGACCTTTTACCAATTACCCAAGGTCCACAAAGATCTTCAGTGTCCACCGGGGCGACCCATTGTTTCCTCGAAGGGTAGTCTCACGGAAAACTTGTCCATTTCCATTGATTCTTTCCTTTCTGGTTTTGTAATTGATTTGAAATCATATGTGAAAGACACTAAGGACTTTTTTGGACAGATTGATCAGATCATCTTATGTATTAATCACCCTGGATATTGCCAGCCTCTATACTAGTATACAGCACGAACAAGGTATAGAGGCTATTAAGTACTTTCTGGACAAAAGATCGGCTAAATATATGGAGCATGGGAAGATGTTAATAGAATGTTTGAATTTCTGCCTTAGAAATAACATTTTCCTCTTTCAGAATGACCTGTACAGGCAAACCAGTGGGACTGCGATGGGAACCTGCTTCGCCCCCAGCTATGCGAATCTTTTTGTAGGCTGGTGGGAGGAGCAGGTTGCCCTAGCTGGCGAAAACCAGCGATGGGCCAAACACATTGTGGTATGGCGTCGATATATCGACGACCTCTTCCTAGTGTGGAGGAGCTCCACCACACAGGCAGAGGAATTCATTTGGGATCTTAACCAGAATCAGTTACACTTAAAGTTTACATCTGACATAAGTGAGACGGAGGTACATTACCTCGACCTAAGGGTATTTGTCAACAAAGATGGGCTGGAAATCGCTCTATATAGAAAGCCAACAGCCGGCAACAGTATACTACATGCTGGTAGTAGCCACCCCCCAGTCCGATTCGCAGCATCCCCTATGGAGAACTGCTGAGACTGAGACGCAATTGCTCTCTGGAAACAGATTTTATCTCAGCAGCCAATGGATGTATTGCCAGATTTCTGACCAGGAATATGATCAATCTTTGTTGTATGACACTCTCAACAAGGTATTGAGAATACCCAGGAAACATCTTCTTGAACAAACCTCTAAGACCAGGGAGCACTCAGATTTGAACAGCAAATTCCGCATGATTACAACTTACTCTGTTGAGGCTAATAAACTGAGACAAACGCTCACAAGGAATTGGCATATTTTACGTACGGATCCCATTATTGGGAGTGATGTTCCAGTTAAACCCTTGCTCACATTCAGGAAATCGAAATCAATAAGAGACAATCTGGTGCAGAGCCATCTCATGCCAATTCAACCTAAGGCCAGTGGTACTCTGAAAGATATGAGGGGGTTCTATCCATGTGGGAAATGTCGAGCATGTGATAACAGCAGACGGACACTAATGTATAGTGTTCCGGGCTTGAGCAAACCCAAAATGATCAACAAATTTATCACCTGCACGACACCGTATGTAGTGTACTGTCTGGTCTGCCCATGCGGACTACAATATATTGGGAGTACGATTAACAACGTAAAACTCCGAATATTGGAACATCAAAGAGCAATCACAAATAAGGATGTGACTTATCCTGTTGCTCGACATTTCGCCAAAGTACACGGTAGCAACAGGGAATTGCTACGTTACTATGGCATCGATCATGTGCCGGTGCACCCCAGAGGGGGTGACAGATTGTTGAGTCTCCGTAGACTGGAGTCTAGATTTATCATAGACTTACAGACTAAAAGTCCCTCAGGGCTTAATACAGGGGAAAAACTCACAGTCCACCTAGGCAGATGATCCTCCATCTCCTCAAATAGGTCCTTAAACATGTTGTAAATATTTCTCTATGAAAATAGATTGTGTATCAAACCCAAGAGGGGAAAAGGGAGGAACACACATATATGAACATATAAAACTGCACTGCAGTAACTCATGAAATTAGACACTCACATGCATTGTTTCTCTAAAAAGATCTCTGGGATACATTACTCTTATCGATCAATTTTATAAGGAACGAATACATGAATTTGTTACACTGTAATCTCTATTATGTCAGAAATTTCCAAGTTGTATATAAGAAGTTGTATATAATGATCTGTCTTCGTATGTTTCTGATTAAGTTTCTGACAAACAGGGCTCTTTCAATTTCTTATTCCATTTTCATTTTCATTTGCATTTTTACATGGTATATCTTGAAAACAGTATTATGACTTTGGGCAACTTATTGTATGCAAATGCATCATATCTCTTTCCTACCTCATGGCTAAGCAATAAGTATGAATTAGTCGAACATCAACTTATCTCCGGGACACAGTATACATTGTGATGCCGGAGTTTTGCCGATACACGGCTTGATTGCAATTTGCCTTTGTCTTGGGTCATGCCACAAAGGGTTAAATATTTGGTGTTTTGTAACGCTCTTTTGGTAATTTAGCCAGATTGATGCCGATCCACGGCGAGATTTTATCTACTTTGCATCATTTTGCATCTGGCAGTGGTTATTAGTCCATACTGATTATATAATCCTTAAGCACAGAGGCTATATGCCTGATACAAAAGATGTTATTCTCATTTGGTTGTAAATACAATGGCCGCCACGTTTTACCAGCGTTTCTGAACGAACATCTCTGTACTTAAATTAAGTCCGCACTCACTTTCTATGAGGGCGTTTACAAAAATGAGCCGTGAGCAGCACACTGCTGACACTGAGGAAGGACTGTGTTTGAAACGCGTCTGTCATCTTACTTTTGCTGTAGGCGTTAATAAATCCTGTCACCTTACCCGGAGTGCTTGAGTCTTTTTTGGGATTATTGAGGGGACCACAGAGCTTCAATATATATATATATATATATATATATATATATATATATATATATTTCAGCCAATTCCGTCCTCAAACGCCAAAGTTATTCGACATAGAATTTTCAAAAATCCCATAGAGAAAAAATCCTAACTATATATACCTACTGGCGACCGCCAGTAGGTAATATATATATATATATATTACCTACTGGCGGTCGCCAGTAGGTATATATAGTTAGGATTGATTTTCATAGGGAAATCGCAACATTCTATTGGGAATAACTTTGGCGCCGGTTGAGGAATCTGCCTGAATTTTTCAGCAACTTTGCCTGGCGACGCTCCGGTCCTTCCCTGAAAGTTTGGGGGGGATTCGTCAAGCGGGGCCGAGATAAAAGGGGGGTCCCAAAACGTGTTTTCCCCATGTTAATTTCCATAGGGCGGTCGGTCGCACTTTTAGCTCGAACGGCTGAATGGATTTTCACCAAACTTGGCAAAATTGTAGGGACTGGTAGCCCGATGTGCCTTTGCTATGTCTCAAGATATGTGCTCCAGAGGATTTTGAGTAATTTAGGTTCAAAATTTTTTATATATCTATGGCCGCTTACCCGTGAGCTTACCGGTACGCTTACGGTACGCGTACCTCTAGTGCGCGAGCTGCATTCTGATTGGCTGCCAATGTCTGTCAACACTCCAAAACAGAAACTGTTGGCAGCCATCTTGTGCCTCAGTAGACTGAGGCACAGGAAAGCAGAAAAACAAACGTGTAGAACTCAAAAAGGGGGCAGGGTAGAAGCATCCTGACCCCCTAGGCCTGCTCAGGGGGTCTCACAAGGACCCCCAAGGCCCAAAAAAATAAATAAAAAAATTCGGAAAATCGCGGGGTACGCTTACGGCACGCGTACCGGTACGTGTACCTGAAGCGTACCTCATTTTTTTACAAGAAAAAAAAAAGATTTGGGGGCCTTGTAGAAACACTCTGACCCCCCTAGGAATGTTCAGGTGGTCCCATACGGATATTAACATATATAAATGTTATCCGCTAATAGAATTAGCATTTAAAAAACCTTGCGAGTTCACTGAAAAAAACAAAGGTTTCAGGCCTTATATAGTTAGGAATTAGCATTTAAAAAACCTTTGAAATTCACTGAAAAAACCATAGCTTTCACACCAGTTATAGTTAGGAATTAGCATTTAAAAACCTATGAAATTCTCTCAAAAAACCATAGTTTCACACCAGTGATAGTTAGGAATTAGCATTTAAAAAACCTATTAAATTCACTGAGAAAACCATAGGTTTGACACCAGTTATAGTTAGCTGAACATTTTACTCATACACACACACACCCCACACACATACCCCCACATACACACACCCCACACCCACCCCTCCCACACACACCCCCCACACATACCTCAAACACCCACACCTCCACCCACACCCAAACACCCCACACACCCACACCCACACACACACCTACACCCACAGACCCCCCCACCCCTACCCACACACACCTCACTCCCCCCCACACACACACCTCACAGACACACCCCACACATCCCCCACACACACCTCACCCCTCCCCCACACACACACACCTCTGAAACACACCCCACACACTCACACACACACACCACACACACACCTCTCACACACACACACACCCACACACACTCTCCTCACACACACACACACACCCCTACACACACACCCACACACACACTCCACACACACACCCACACATCCTACACACACACACCCCACACACATACCCCCCACACACACCCCCATCCCCCCCCACACACACACCACACACACACACACACACACTTATTATTTTTTTATATATTTTGAGGGGTGCCCCACACACATACCCCCACACACACACCCCACACCCACCCACCCCACATACACCCTCCACACATACCTCATACACCCACACCTCCACCCACACCCAAACACCCCACACACCCACACACGCACCTTACACACCCTCACCCCCACCTACACCCACACACCCCACACACCCCCACCCACACACACCTCACTCCCCCCCACACACACACACCTCACAGACACACCCCACACATCCCCCACACACACCTCACCCCTTCCCCACACACACACACCTCTGACACACACCTCACACACACACACACACACTCCTCTCACACACACACTCATCTCACACCCACACACCCACACACCCACACCCCCCCACACACACACCCACACACACACCCCACACACACACCCACACATCCTACACACACACACCCCACACACATACCCCCCCATACACACACCCCACACACACCCTCCCCCCACACACACACACCACACACACACACTCATTATTTTTTTCTTTTTTGAGGGGGTGCCCCACACACATACCCCCACACACAGACACCCCACACCCACCCCCCCCCCACACACACCCCCACCATACCTCATACACCCACACCTCCACCCACACCCAAACACCCCACACACCCACACACACACCATACACCCCCACACCCCCTACACCCAAACACCCCACACACCCCCACCCACACACACCTCACTCCCCCCCACACACACACACCTCACAGACACACCCCACACATCCCCCACACACACCTCACCCCCCCACACACACAACTCTGACACACACACCCCACACACACACACACCCCACACACACACCTCACACACACACACACACACCCACACACACATTCCTCACCCCCACACACACCCCCACACACACCCACACACACACACACCCACACACACACCCCACACACACACCCACACATCCTACACACACACACCCCACACACATACCCCCCCACACACACACCCCACACCCACCCCCCCACACACACACATCACACACACACACACTCATTATTTTTTTTATTTTTTTGAGGGGTTGCGCGCCCCGGTACACGTATCGGTACACATACCAGTACGCGTACCCTGGAGAAAAAAAGAAAGACAGAGTTTTTTAAAAATGTAGCATTTTTATATAAATTGGAGGTAGTTCTGAAAAGAACAGTTTTTTTATTCTTATCGTTGTTTTATATTTTTTTTATTGTTTTTTGTACCCCGCGACTTTAAAAAAAAATATATATATTATTTTTTTTGCCTTGGGGGTCCTTGTGGGACCCCCTGAGCAGGCCTAGGGGGTCAGGGTGTTTCTACTCTTGCCCCTTTGAGAGTTTCACACCTTTGTTTCACTGCTTTCTTGTGCCTTGGTTCTAACAAGGCACAAGATGGCTGTCAGGGACACCCAGTATGCAAGGGGAATTAGTTCCCCCTCTTCAAACATGCACGGGGGCTGCGTTGCAGAGAGGTGTAAAAAAGGGTGTGGCCTCATTCAACCTCTATGCAATGCAGCCATCTGGCGCATACTGGAGGCTCCTGGTGGGTTAGTTGGCCCCCAGGGACCCCCATTATGCAAGGGGAATTAGTTCCCCCTCTGCAAACGCGCCAGGCGGCTGCGTTGCAGAGAGGTGTAACAAGGGGCATAGCCTCATTACACCTCTGCAATGCAGCTCCCTGGCGCATACTGGAGGTTCCAGGTGGGCTAGTTGGCCCCCAGGGGCCCCCAGTATGCAGGGGGAATGAGTTCACCCTCTTCAAACATGCACGGGGGGCTGCGTTGCAGAGAGGTGTAAAAAGGGCCGCGGCTTAATTACACCTCTCCGCAATGCAGTCCCCTGGTGCATACTGGAGATTCCTGGTGGGCTTTCAGGTCTTATATAGTTAGGAATTAGCATTAAAAAAAACTTTGAAATTCACTGAAAAAAACATAGGTTTCAGGCCTTATATAGTTAGGAATTAGCATTTAAAAAACCTTTGAAATTCACTGAAAAAACCATAGGTTTCAGGCCTTATATAGTTAGGAATTAGCATTTTAAAAAACCTTGCAAATTCACTGAAAAAACCATAGGTTTCAGGCCTTATATAGTTAGGAATTAGCATTTAAAAAACCTTGCAAATTCAATGAAAAAACCATAGGTTTCAGGCCTTATATAGTTAGGAATTAGCATTTAAAAAACCTTGCAAATTCACTGAAAAAAACATAGGTTTCAGGCCTTATATAGTTAGGAATTAGGCACAAGAAAGCAGAAAAACAAGCATGTAGAACACAAAAAGGGGGCAGGGTAGAAACACCCTGACCCCCTAGGGCTGCTCAGGTGGTCCCACTAGGATAATAATATATTTAAACGTTATCCGCTAATAGAATTAGCATTTAAAAAACCTTTGAAATTCACTGAAAAATCCATATGTTTCAGGCCTTATATAGTTAGGAATTAGCATTTAAAAAACCTTTGAAATTCACTGAAAAAACCATAGGTTTCAGGCCTTATATAGTTAGGAATTAGCATTTAAAAAAACCTTTGAAATTCACTGAAAAAAACATAGGTTTCAGGCCTTACATAGTTAGGAATTAGCATTTAAAAAAACATTTGAAATTCACTGAAAAAACCATAGGTTTCAGGAGTTATATAGTTAGGAATTAGCTTTTACAAAACCTTTGAAATTCACTCAAAAAACTATACGTTTTAGTGGTGTTATAGTTAGCTGGACATTTTACTCATACAAAACCATTGAAATTGCTCCTATATAGTTAGTTGTACTAAGTATATATCGCGCACCCGCAATCCACTGCTGATGATGTCACATATTAGATCATTCATGACATGGTCAGTGACATCACTGATGACATCTCAAATGACATCTGCAACGTCCCCCGTACGCACGATGAAGTACGATTCGTACCAGGAGCCGTACTCCGTACGAGTCGTACAGAGACCGTACGCCTCTAATCTCTGTACGATTCTCCCTCGGAACCCACTGTGCGCGACATCAGGACGGTTCACGGCTGGTTTTTACGACCCAGCAAGTACGATACGTGTCGGGTACGCACCGTACGACCCTTTTTCTACGGGAGTTGAAAACTGCCGTAAAAGCAGAGTTTGCGCCGAAACAGGTACGGAACGCCCCCCCCCCCGGGTACGGTGCGTACCCCCCATGATCGCTGGGGTACGCACCGTACTCCTGCGATCATGGGGTGTATGAGCCCTACCCCATGTACGATGGGTGTATGAGCCGTACCCCATGCACGAAGGGTGTACGAGCCGTACCCCATGTACGATGGGTGTACGGCTCGTACACCCATCGTACATGGGGTATGGCTCATACACCCATCGTACATGGGGTACGGCTCGTACACCCAACGTACATGGGGTAAGGCTCGTACACCCATCGTACATGGGGTACGGCTCGTACACCCATCGTACATGGGGTACGGCTCGTACACCCATCGTACATGGGGTACGGCTCGTACACCCCATGATCACAGGGGTATGGTGCATACCCCTGCAATCATGGGGGTACGGACCGTACCGTGTGTATGTGTTTGTGTGCTTTTCCGTACGACTCGCCCTTACCTTACGTGGACCGTACGAATCGCGTCCTCATACCCCGGTCCGATCGTACTCGTCGGGTCGGACGGCATGTGTACGAGTCGTACGGCATGTGTACGAGTCGTATGGTTCACGGTTTCAGCCTTGCAATACGTACAGATCGCGACGATTCGGACGGATTCACGGAATACAGATCGTACTACGCGACTCTGACGGACGGGTATGATTCGTACGGAGAGGGCTCCGGATACAAATCGCACGGACGGTTTTTTTCCCGAATCGGAATCGACCCCTTTGTGTAATTCAATTCAGAAGTTTCTGCAATATCGATTTTTAAAAATGTCTGTGGCAAATGCACAGGAATTTTGCATTTTGGGACTCCCCCTTATTCTCAGCCCCCTTTGATGGATCACCCCAAAATGTTCCATGGGCAAACTAGGTCGGTGGGGGCACTTTCTTGAAAGTTTTGTGTATAGTCGTCCAACAGCACCAAAGTTACTGGTAAAACAAACAAGCATTTGCAATGCAATCTGTTTCGCCTTTGGGACCTTATACATATTTAGCGATTTAGCACATTTAGGGTAGAGGCATGATATGGGGTGACTCATCTGCATAACAGCAGTAACCAATAGATTCTGGAGCACACCGGTGTAGGGATTAAGCTTGTGCAGAGGTGGGGCATGGTGGTAGCAGAGAGCACACTGGGGAACAACTTCTAAACCCTAGGTTCTGATGGAGAGCATAGAGAACTGAAGCCCTCAACCGATGCTCAACTTTCTGTGCACTGAATGCAGGTAAACCCAAAACTCGCTCAGATGTGCAACAGGCAAGTACAGACTCCATGCTCCTGAAGCCCTTTCCCTCCCTGTGGAGAATGAGAGGGAGACCTTGTTTTGTGGAAAGTCTACAGGTAGCTTCCAGGAGAAAAGAAAAGCAAGGCAGACATGTTGCAATACACAAGGATCATGCTTATACCCGTTAGCTATGGACGTATAGATAGGTTTCTTTTTGAAAAGATTAAGGGCACTATGTCCTAATAACACATTTTTTCTGTAAGAATTATCATTCCCCCTGAATTTGAACTGTGATATTGCCTTTTTTTATCATTCTTAAGGTTATTAGTCATATGACCCTCATAATTATGGGTTGAATATGCCGTCCAAATTTGCTTTGTCTCTTTTTGTATTTAAAGTGTACTGAATAGTCCTTTTTGTATCAATTAGGATTTGCACTATGGTAATGAATTATGTTTTGCACTGTATATAGGTTTGCACTTGCACTTTTTTTAGGATTGCGCCACCTGTGACTGCTATAACCAACTATAGATTTTGTAATATCCTCTCTATTAAGTGTATTGGATTTTCTAACCTTTGCCTTGGGAGTACCATTAGTGGTATGTAATTTTCAGGATTTCAGTTTAAATATATGAATCATGAAATAACCTTTTTTGTATGTTTAGATTCATGCATTTGGTTTAATCGTATGTCTTCCAGGTAATATTGAATAGTGTGTTTTCTATGTTTAGCATTGCTATAGTGACGTCAATCTGTTTCGTGCACTGTATTTAAACCCTGGTATTGGTTCTTTTTTGCCATGTGATCAAGGCTACCGTGTTGTAGCCGAAACGCGTCATGCTGGGGATCTGGGAGCATTAAAACTACCCTAAACTAATTTTCCTGCGTTGCTGTGGTCTGTACCTACGTGGTTGAATCGGCATCTAGAGCCGATCGGTGGGACTGGTGAACGGATATATATATATATATATATAAATATATATATATATTTATATATATTTATATATATAAATTATGCTGAAATTAAAAGAATGTTTGAGACTACCAGCTTTTTTTAAGGTCAAGCACATCGCTCTCAACATTCTCACTGATTAGCAGCTCCTACCAGTCCACTGTAAATTGAATATCAGAGGTTGCTCTGGGTTTGACATTGCAAGAGATTTATTCTCATCCGAGCAGATATCAGCGCATTCTCGGCATTCCACTTGTCCGAAGACTACCAATCACTTTAGCAGGAACACAAGAGGCAGCCAGTTCTTAACAGCTTCCTAACGTGCACCACCAATATGTTCCACCGCATTTGGTTAAACACAAATATTGTTTATAATACTTTAATAAAACTGTGAAAGGTGATGAAGGCAGAGCATTGACAGGATGACCCTGCTCGCAGGCAGGTCGCTCCCCACGCTGCTGCACAGCTCTGCCTGCATTGTTTTTGCCTAATCTTGTATTTTTCCCCTGTGCCTAACTTGCTTTCTTGCCCAGACTTGTTTTTATTCCCCTGTGCCTGTACTTGCTTTCTTGCCCAGACTTGTTTTTATTCCCCTGTGCCTGTACTTGCTTTCTTGCCCAGACTTGTTTTTATTCCCCTGTGCCTGTACTTGCTTTTTTGCCCAGACTTGTTTTTATTCCCCTGTGCCTAACTTGATCTCTTGCCCAGACTTGTTTTTATTCCTCTGTGCCTGTACTTGTTTTCTTGCCTAAACTTGTTTTATCCTTCCTGTGCCCAGTTCTCCCGCGGCCCCCACCCGTTTTTCCTGCCGCTGTGTCCGTGCGGCCCCGTCCACCTGTAATCCCATTCGCCGCCATGCTCCCGCCTCCCAGCTGCTCCTCCCCCCACATCCCTTTATATGGAAGCCGCTACGCGGCCGCTAAGCGGCCGCGCTCAGCGGGCGCGCCGCTGATGCACCTAAGGCAAGCCTGTCTGCGCCCGTCCGCGCCTGGGCCGCACCCAGCACCAGAACCCCTGGCCCCCACGCCCCCCCACCGCACCCGACCCAGACTCAGCTACGACGCCGACACCTGCTGCCAGTAACCCTCGATGGCCGGGCAACCCCAAATGGTATGTATGAAGGTACCCTGTTCTCCGCATCCCCTGAGACAGTTTGGACGGTCTGCCCTTTGTAGTTTGGGCAGTATGGTTCGTGTATAGTATATCCTATGTAGGATTTTCAATTGTATCAGACGGAACCTAGCCGACACGCCAGCCTCCCGCGGCGACGCCAATGCTGCATTCCACTCTGTGTCATCCAATGCTCCCACATCCTCCACCCACTTCTCTCGCAACTTCTCCAGCGCATCGGGCAAGTTATTCAGTAATTTCCGGTACGTCAGGGAAGTCGCGGGATCTGGGGTATTTTATTGTTATAAATATTAATACACTTCCTAAATCATGCAGTTTGCTCTTTATATAATGGTTCTATTTTGCACATGGTTTGCAGAGTTCTTTGCACTTTTTGAACTAATTGCTGCTTTGCTATTGTGCACCATTATTATTATATTATATCGATAAGATTGTATATAAATTATTGTAGCCTTTTCAATAATATGACCTGAGGAAAGGAAAAGAGAAAAGCCATTGCATTTAAGCAATAGTTTGGGTTCAGGTATTTTCACAGTTAGTGCAATACACTATTAGATATAAATGTGTTTGGCTGTATGATTTTTAGCTGAATCGCTAAAAATACAGGTCTTATAACATATAAAAGCTACACCGAATGTTTACATTTAGAAACTGTTTTTGGTGCAATTATAACATGAATTATTCAGCAAGAAAAATGACCTGTATGTCTTCACTTTCTATGATCACGTGACCAGTTACGTAATGAAGGAGGGTGTGTATCACTGGCATTTAAAAAGCAACAAGAGTTATGACTACTGCAGTGTGAACAAGGGCTTTCGGAGCACGAAACGCGTAGCTGCTCTCTGTATTGGGTTAAATAAAACAACGTACCTGAGCCCTGTGGTCCGTCTATTTCTTCATCGGTGTTGCTGTATTGCTTGCTGGAGGTTGTTGGAGCGTTCTTCGTAGATATATATATATATCAAACCCGTATCGACTTGTTCAAACTGACCCGCAAAATCAAACTACACAAGTTTCACAAAATGAAACCCCAGACTGATGGCACGAAGAGAACGAAAAAGAAAACCACAGTGTGCCCCACAGACGTTCTGTCCATCAAGGATCTTCATACGGCACAAGCTTTGGAGGATCTGAGAACTGAACTGAACAACTGGTTGAGAGTGTCGAAGATATCATCGGGACACCTGTTGCGCAATGCATTCAGCAACAATCACCAATCACAGATTTCAAGGCTCCATCGCAGTTTAATCCGCAGATGCCGTATGATGCAATAGACACTTTTGCAGATGCTGTGACGCAAGATCTCATGAATTACAGACTCTGGAACAACAGGAGGATTAAGACAAGGAACAATCTAACAATGGGACAAACCAACGCCCTTGCAAACTTGAGTAGAAATAAAAAGATTATTGTGAAACCCTCAGACAAGGGAGGGAATGTTGTCCTGCTAACACGAGACCAATATTGTCAGGAGTCACTGAGACAGCTTCAAGATCTAAGAAACTACCAAAAGATCAATAAAGATGAATATGCAGAAAGTATTAAGGCTTATCATGATCTCTTGACTAAATGGCGTAACAAACTGATGTTAGATATGAACGAATTCCTTTTCCTTAGAAATCCAGAACCTGTGATTCCGACCTTTTACCAATTACCCAAGGTCCACAAAGATCTTCAGTGTCCACCGGGGCGACCCATTGTTTCCTCGAAGGGTAGTCTCACGGAAAACTTGTCCATTTCCATTGATTCTTTCCTTTCTGGTTTTGTAATTGATTTGAAATCATATGTGAAAGACACTAAGGACTTTTTTGGACAGATTGATCAGATCATCTTATGTATTAATCACCCTGGATATTCCCAGCCTCTATACTAGTATACAGCACGAACAAGGTATAGAGGCTATTAAGTACTTTCTGGACAAAAGATCGGCTAAATATATGGAGCATGGGAAGATGTTAATAGAATGTTTGAATTTCTGCCTTAGAAATAACATTTTCCTCTTTCAAAATGACCTGTACAGGCAAACCAGTGGGACTGCGATGGGAACCTGCTTCGCCCCCAGCTATGCGAATCTTTTTGTAGGCTGGTGGGAGGAGCAGGTTGCCCTAGCTGGCGAAAACCAGCGATGGGCCAAACACATTGTGGTATGGCGTCGATATATCGACGACCTCTTCCTAGTGTGGAGGAGCTCCACCACACAGGCAGAGGAATTCATTTGGGATCTTAACCAGAATCAGTTACACTTAAAGTTTACATCTGACATAAGTGAGACGGAGGTACATTACCTCGACCTAAGGGTATTTGTCAACAAAGGTGGGCTGGAAATCGCTCTATATAGAAAGCCAACAGCCGGCAACAGTATACTACATGCTGGTAGTAGCCACCCCCCAGTCCGATTCGCAGCATCCCCTATGTAGAACTGCTGAGACTGAGACGCAATTGCTCTCTGGAAACAGATTTTATCTCAGCAGCCAATGGATGTATTGCCAGATTTCTGACCAGGAATATGATCAATCTTTGTTGTATGACACTCTCAACAAGGTATTGAGAATACCCAGGAAACATCTTCTTGAACAAACCTCTAAGACCAGGGAGCACTCAGATTTGAACAGCAAATTCCGCATGATTACAACTTACTCTGTTGAGGCTAATAAACTGAGACAAATGCTCACAAGGAATTGGCATATTTTACGTACGGATCCCATTATTGGGAGTGATGTTCCAGTTAAACCCTTGCTCACATTCAGGAAATCGAAATCAAAAAGAGACAATCTGGTGCAGAGCCATCTCATGCCAATTCAACCTAAGGCCAGTGGTACTCTGAAAGATATGAGGGGGTTCTATCCATGTGGGAAATGCCGAGCATGTGATAACAACAGACGGACACTAATGTATAGTGTTCCGGGCTTGAGCAAACCCAGAATGATCAACAAATTTATCACCTGCACGACACCGTATGTAGTGTACTGTCTGGTCTGCCCATGCGGACTACAATATATTGGGAGTACGTTTAACAACGTAAAACTCCGAATATTGGAACATCAAAGAGCAATCACAAATAAGGATGTGACTTATCCTGTTGCTCGACATTTCGCCAAAGTACACGGTAGCAACAGGGAATTGCTACGTTACTATGGCATCGATCATGTGCCGGTGCACCCCAGAGGGGGTGACAGATTGTTGAGTCTCCGTAGACTGGAGTCTAGATTTATCATAGACTTACAGACTAAAAGTCCCTCAGGGCTTAATACAGGGGAAAAACTCACAGTCCACCTAGGCAGATGATCCTCCATCTCCTCAAATAGGTCCTTAAACATGTTGTAAATATTTCTCTATGAAAATAGCTTGTGTATCAAACCCAAGAGGGGAAAAGGGAGGAACACACATATATGAACATATAAAACTGCACTGCAGTAACTCATGAAATTAGACACTCACATGCATTGTTTCTCTAAAAAGATCTCTGGGATACATTACTCTTATCGATCAATTTTATAAGGAATGAATACATGAATTTGTTACACTGTAATCTCTATTATGTCAGAAATTTCCAAGTTGTATATAAGAAGTTGTATATAATGATCTGTCTTCGTATGTTTCTGATTAAGTTTCTGACAAACAGGGCTCTTTCAATTTCTTATTCCATTTTCATTTTCATTTGCATTTTTACATGGTATATCTTGAAAACAGTATTATGACTTTGGGCAACTTATTGTATGCAAATGCATCATATCTCTTTCCTACCTCATGGCTAAGCAATAAGTATGAATTAGTCGAACATCAACTTATCTCCGGAACACAGTATACATTGTGATGCCGGAGTTTTGCCGATACACGGCTTGATTGCAATTTGCCTTTGTCTTGGGTCATGCCACAAAGGGTTAAATATTTGGTGTTTTGTAACGCTCTTTTGGTAATTTAGCCAGATTGATGCCGATCCACGGCGAGATTTTATCTACTTTGCATCATTTTGCATCTGGCAGTGGTTATTAGTCCATACTGATTATATAATCCTTAAGCACAGAGGCTATATGCCTGATACAAAAGATGTTATTCTCATTTGGTTGTAAATACAATGGCCGCCACGTTTTACCAGCGTTTCTGAACGAACATCTCTGTACTTAAATTAAGTCCGCACTCACTTTCTATGAGGGCGTTTACAAAAATGAGCCGTGAGCAGCACACTGCTGACACTGAGGAAGGACTGTGTTTGAAACGCGTCTGTCATCTTACTTTTGCTGTAGGCGTTAATAAATCCTGTCGCCTTACCCGGAGTGCTTGAGTCTTTTTTTGGATTATTGAGGGGACCACAGAGCTTCAATATATATATATATATATATATATATATATATATATATATATATATATATATTTCAGCCAATTCCGTCCTCAAACGCCAAAGTTATTCGACATAGAATTTTCAAAAATCCCATAGAGAAAAAATCCTAACTATATATACCTACTGGCGACCGCCAGTAGGTAATATATATATATATATATTACCTACTGGCGGTCGCCAGTAGGTATATATAGTTAGGATTGATTTTCATAGGGAAATCGCAACATTCTATTGGGAATAACTTTGGCGCCGGTTGAGGAATCTGCCTGAATTTTTCAGCAACTTTGCCTGGCGATGCTCCGGTCCTTCCCTGAAAGTTTGGGGGGGATTCGTCAAGCGGGGCCGAGATAAAAGGGGGGTCCCAAAACGTGTTTTCCCCATGTTAATTTCCATAGGGCGGTCGGTCGCACTTTTAGCTCGAACGGCTGAATGGATTTTCACCAAACTTGGCAAAATTGTAGGGACTGGTAGCCCGATGTGCCTTTGCTATGTCTCAAGATATGTGCTCCAGAGGATTTTGAGTAATTTAGGTTCAAAAATTTTTATATATCTATGGCAGCTTACCCGTGAGCTTACCGGTACGCTTACGGTACGCGTACCTCTAGTGCGCGAGCTGCATTCTGATTGGCTGCCAATGTCTGTCAACACTCCAAAACAGAAACTGTTGGCAGCCATCTTGTGCCTCAGTAGACTGAGGCACAGGAAAGCAGAAAAACAAACGTGTAGAACTCAAAAAGGGGGCAGGGTAGAAGCATCCTGACCCCCTAGGCCTGCTCAGGGGGTCTCACAAGGACCCCCAAGGCCCAAAAAAATAAATAAAAAAATTCGGAAAATCGCGGGCTACGCTTACGGCACGCGTACCGGTACGTGTACCGTAAGCGTACCTCATTTTTTTACAAGAAAAAAAAAAGATTTGGGGGCCTTGTAGAAACACTCTGACCCCCCTAGGGCTGTTCAGGTGGTCCCATACGGATAGTAACATATATAAATGTTATCCGCTAATAGAATTAGCATTTAAAAAACCTTGCGAGTTCACTGAAAAAAACAAAGGTTTCAGGCCTTATATAGTTAGGAATTAGCATTTAAAAAACCTTTGAAATTCACTGAAAAAAACATAGCTTTCACACCAGTTATAGTTAGGAATTAGCATTTAAAAACCTATGAAATTCTCTCAAAAAACCATAGGTTTCACACCAGTGATAGTTAGGAATTAGCATTTAAAAAACCTATTAAATTCACTGAGAAAACCATAGGTTTGACACCAGTTATAGTTAGCTGAACATTTTACTCATACACACACACACCCCACACACATACCCCCACATACACACACCCCACACCCACCCCTCCCACACACACCCCCCACACATACCTCAAACACCCACACCTCCACCCACACCCAAACACCCCACACACCCACACCCACACACACACCTACACCCACAGACCCCCCCACCCCTACCCACACACACCTCACTCCACCCCACACACACACCTCACAGACACACCCCACACATCCCCCACACACACCTCACCCCTCCCCCACACACACACACCTCTGAAACACACCCCACACACTCACACACACACACCACACACACACCTCTCACACACACACACACCCACACACACTCTCCTCACACACACACACACCCCTACACACACACCCACACACACACCCCACACACACACCCACACATCCTACACACACACACCCCACACACATACCCCCCACACACACCCCCATCCCCCCCCCACACACACACCACACACACACACACACACACTTATTATTTTTTTATATATTTTGAGGGGTGCCCCACACACATACCCCCACACACACACCCCACACCCACCCACCCCACATACACCCTCCACACATACCTCATACACCCACACCTCCACCCACACCAAAACACCCCACACACCCACACACGCACCTTACACACCCTCACCCCCACCTACACCCACACACCCCACACACCCCCACCCACACACACCTCACTCCCCCCCCACACACACACACCTCACAGACACACCCCACACATCCCCCACACACACCTCACCCCTTCCCCACACACACACACCTCTGACACACACCTCACACACACACACACACACACACACACACACTCCTCTCACACACACACTCATCTCACACCCACACACCCACACCCCCCCACACACACACCCACACACACACCCCACACACACACCCACACATCCTACACACACACACCCCACACACATACCCCCCCATACACACACCCCACACACACCCTCCCCCCACACACACACACCACACACACACACTCATTATTTTTTTCTTTTTTTGAGGGGGTGCCCCACACACATACCCCCACACACAGACACCCCACACCCACCCCCCCCACACACACCCCCACCATACCTCATACACCCACACCTCCACCCACACCCAAACACCCCACACACCCACACACACACCATACACCCCCACACCCCCTACACCCAAACACCCCACACACCCCCACCCACACACACCTCACCCCCCCCACACACACACACCTCACAGACACACCCCACACATCCCCCACACACACCTCACCCCCCCCACACACACAACTCTGACACACACACCCCACACACACACACACCCCACACACACACCTCACACACACACACACACACCCACACACACATTCCTCACCCCCACACACACCCACACACACACCCACACACACACACACCCACACACACACCCACACATCCTACACACACACACCCCACACACATACCCCCCCACACACACACCCCACACCCACCCCCCCCACACACACACATCACACACACACACACTCATTATTTTTTTTATTTTTTTGAGGGGTTGCGCGCCCCGGTACACGTATCGGTACACATACCAGTACGCGTACCCTGGAGAAAAAAAGAAAGACAGAGTTTTTTAAAAATGTAGCATTTTTATATAAATTGGAGGTAGTTCTGAAAAGAACAGTTTTTTTATTCTTATCGTTGTTTTATATTTTTTTTATTTTTTTTTTGTACCCCGCGACTTTAAAAAAATATATATATATTATTTTTTTTGCCTTGGGGGTCCTTGTGGGACCCCCTGAGCAGGCCTAGGGGGTCAGGGTGTTTCTACTCTGGCCCCTTTGCGAGTTTCACACCTTTGTTTCACTGCTTTCTTGTGCCTTGGTTCTAACAAGGCACAAGATGGCTGTCAGGGACACCCAGTATGCAAGGGGAATTAGTTCCCCTCTTCAAACATGCACGGGGGCTGCGTTGCAGAGAGGTGTAAAAAAGGGTGTGGCCTCATTCAACCTCTATGCAATGCAGCCATCTGGCGCATACTGGAGGCTCCTGGTGGGTTAGTTGGCCCCCAGGGACCCCCATTATGCAAGGGGAATTAGTTCCCCCTCTGCAAACGCGCCAGGCGGCTGCGTTGCAGAGAGGTGTAACAAGGGGCATAGCCTCATTACACCTCTGCAATGCAGCTCCCTGGCGCATACTGGAGGTTCCAGGTGGGCTAGTTGGCCCCCAGGGGCCCCCAGTATGCAGGGGGAATGAGTTCACCCTCTTCAAACATGCACGGGGGCTGCGTTGCAGAGAGGTGTAAAAAGGGCCGCGGCTTAATTACACCTCTCCGCAATGCAGTCCCCTGGTGCATACTGGAGATTCCTGGTGGGCTTTCAGGTCTTATATAGTTAGGAATTAGCATTAAAAAAAACTTTGAAATTCACTGAAAAAAACATAGGTTTCAGGCCTTATATAGTTAGGAATTAGCATTTAAAAAACCTTTGAAATTCACTGAAAAAACCATAGGTTTCAGGCCTTATATAGTTAGGAATTAGCATTTTAAAAAACCTTGCAAATTCACTGAAAAAACCATAGGTTTCAGGCCTTATATAGTTAGGAATTAGCATTTAAAAAACCTTGCAAATTCAATGAAAAAACCATAGGTTTCAGGCCTTATATAGTTAGGAATTAGCATTTAAAAAACCTTGCAAATTCACTGAAAAAAACATAGGTTTCAGGCCTTATATAGTTAGGAATTAGGCACAAGAAAGCAGAAAAACAAGCATGTAGAACACAAAAAGGGGGCAGGGTAGAAACACCCTGACCCCCTAGGGCTGCTCAGGTGGTCCCACTAGGATAATAATATATTTAAACGTTATCCGCTAATAGAATTAGCATTTAAAAAACCTTTGAAATTCACTGAAAAAACCATATGTTTCAGGCCTTATATAGTTAGGAATTAGCATTTAAAAAACCTTTGAAATTCACTGAAAAAACCATAGGTTTCAGGCCTTATATAGTTAGGAATTAGCATTTAAAAAAACCTTTGAAATTCACTGAAAAAAACATAGGTTTCAGGCCTTACATAGTTAGGAATTAGCATTTAAAAAAACATTTGAAATTCACTGAAAAAACCATAGGTTTCAGGAGTTATATAGTTAGGAATTAGCTTTTACAAAACCTTTGAAATTCACTCAAAAAACTATACGTTTTAGTGGTGTTATAGTTAGCTGGACATTTTACTCATACAAAACCATTGAAATTGCTCCTATATAGTTAGTTGTACTAAGTATATATCGCGCACCCGCAATCCACTGCTGATGATGTCACATATTAGATCATTCATGACATGGTCAGTGACATCACTGATGACATCTCAAATGACATCTGCAACGTCCCCCGTACGTACGATGAAGTACGATTCGTACCAGGAGCCGTACTCCGTACGAGTCGTACAGAGACCGTACGACTCTAATCTCTGTACGATTCTCCCTCGGAACCCACTGTGCGCGACATCAGGACGGTTCACGGCTGGTTTTTACGACCCAGCAAGTACGATACGTGTCGGGTACGCACCGTACGACCCTTTTTCTACGGGAGTTGAAAACTGCCGTAAAAGCAGAGTTTGCGCCGAAACAGGTACGGAACGCCCCCCCCCCCCCCGGGTACGGTGCGTACCCCCCATGATCGGTGGGGTACGCACCGTACTCCTGCGATCATGGGGTGTATGAGCCCTACCCCATGTACGATGGGTGTATGAGCCGTACCCCATGCACGATGGGTGTACGAGCCGTACCCCATGTACGATGGGTGTACGGCTCGTACACCCATCGTACATGGGGTATGGCTCGTACACCCATCGTACATGGGGTACGGCTCGTACACCCAACGTACATGGGGTAAGGCTCGTACACCCATCGTACATGGGGTACGGCTCGTACACCCATCGTACATGGGGTACGGCTCGTACACCCATCGTACATGGGGTACGGCTCGTACACCCCATGATCACAGGGGTATGGTGCATACCCCTGCAATCATGGGGGTACGGACCGTACCGTGTGTATGTGTTTGTGTGCTTTTCCGTACGACTCGCCCTTACCTTACGTGGACCGTACGAATCGCGTCCTCATACCCCGGTCCGATCGTACTCGTCGGGTCGGACGGCATGTGTACGAGTCGTACGGCATGTGTACGAGTCGTATGGTTCACGGTTTCAGCCTTGCAATACGTACAGATCGCGACGATTCGGACGGATTCACGGAATACAGATCGTACTACGCGACTCTGACGGACGGGTATGATTCGTACGGAGAGGGCTCCGGATACAAATCGCACGGACGTTTTTTTTCCCGAATCCGAATCGACCCCTTTGTGTAATTC
The DNA here is from genome assembly GCF_964261635.1 of Lissotriton helveticus. Taxonomy (NCBI): domain Eukaryota; kingdom Metazoa; phylum Chordata; class Amphibia; order Caudata; family Salamandridae; genus Lissotriton; species Lissotriton helveticus. The sequence goes on from NC_136068.1 coordinate 1,409,444,344, forward strand.
AATTCAGAAGTTTCTGCAATATCGATTTTTAAAAATGTCTGTGGCAAATGCACAGGAATTTTGCATTTTGGGACTCCCCCTTATTCTCAGCCCCCTTTGATGGATCACCCCAAAATGTTCCATGGGCAAACTAGGTCGGTGGGGGCACTTTCTTGAAAGTTTCGTGTATAGTCGTCCAACAGCACCAAAGTTACTGGTAAAACAAACAAGCATTTGCAATGCAATCTGTTTCGCCTTTGGGACCTTATACATATTTAGCGATTTAGCACATTTAGGGTAGAGGCATGATATGGGGTGACTCATCTGCATAACAGCAGTAACCAATAGATTCTGGAGCACACCGGTGTAGGGATTAAGCTTGTGCAGAGGTGGGGCATGATGGTAGCAGAGAGCACACTGGGGAACAACTTCTAAACCCTAGGTTCTGATGGAGAGCATAGAGAACTGAAGCCCTCAACCGATGCTCAACTTTCTGTGCACTGAATGCAGGTAAACCCAAAACTCGCTCAGATGTGCAACAGGCAAGTACAGACTCCATGCTCCTGAAGCCCTTTCCCTCCCTGTGGAGAATGAGAGGGAGACCTTGTTTTGTGGAAAGTCTACAGGCAGCTTCCAGGAGAAAAGAAAAGCAAGGCAGACATGTTGCAATACACAAGGATCATGCTTATACCCGTTAGCTATGGACGTATAGATAGGTTTCTTTTTGAAAAGATTAAGGGCACTATGTCCTAATAACACATTTTTTCTGTAAGAATTATCATTCCCCCTGAATTTGAACTGTGATATTGCCTTTTTTTATCATTCTTAAGGTTATTAGTCATATGACCCTCATAATTATGGGTTGAATATGCCGTCCAAATTTGCTTTGTCTCTTTTTGTATTTAAAGTGTACTGAATAGTCCTTTTTGTATCAATTAGGATTTGCACTATGGTAATGAATTATGTTTTGCACTGTATATAGGTTTGCACTTGCACTTTTTTTAGGATTGCGCCACCTGTGACTGCTATAACCAACTATAGATTTTGTAATATCCTCTCTATTAAGTGTATTGGATTTTCTAACCTTTGCCTTGGGAGTACCATTAGTGGTATGTAATTTTCAGGATTTCAGTTTAAATATATGAATCATGAAATAACCTTTTTTGTATGTTTAGATTCATGCATTTGGTTTAATCGTATGTCTTCCAGGTAATATTGAATAGTGTGTTTTCTATGTTTAGCATTGCTATAGTGACGTCAATCTGTTTCGTGCACTGTATTTAAACCCTGGTATTGGTTCTTTTTTGCCATGTGATCAAGGCTACCGTGTTGTAGCCGAAACGCGTCATGCTGGGGATCTGGGAGCATTAAAACTACCCTAAACTAATTTTCCTGCGTTGCTGTGGTCTGTACCTACGTGGTTGAATCGGCATCTAGAGCCGATCGGTGGGACTGGTGAACGGATATATATATATATATATATAAATATATATATATATTTATATATATTTATATATATAAATTATGCTGAAATTAAAAGAATGTTTGAGACTACCAGCTTTTTTTAAGGTCAAGCACATCGCTCTCAACATTCTCACTGATTAGCAGCTCCTACCAGTCCACTGTAAATTGAATATCAGAGGTTGCTCTGGGTTTGACATTGCAAGAGATTTATTCTCATCCGAGCAGATATCAGCGCATTCTCGGCATTCCACTTGTCCGAAGACTACCAATCACTTTAGCAGGAACACAAGAGGCAGCCAGTTCTTAACAGCTTCCTAACGTGCACCACCAATATGTTCCACCGCATTTGGTTAAACACAAATATTGTTTATAATACTTTAATAAAACTGTGAAAGGTGATGAAGGCAGAGCATTGACAGGATGACCCTGCTCGCAGGCAGGTCGCTCCCCACGCTGCTGCACAGCTCTGCCTGCATTGTTTTTGCCTAATCTTGTATTTTTCCCCTGTGCCTAACTTGCTTTCTTGCCCAGACTTGTTTTTATTCCCCTGTGCCTGTACTTGCTTTCTTGCCCAGACTTGTTTTTATTCCCCTGTGCCTGTACTTGCTTTCTTGCCCAGACTTGTTTTTATTCCCCTGTGCCTGTACTTGCTTTTTTGCCCAGACTTGTTTTTATTCCCCTGTGCCTAACTTGATCTCTTGCCCAGACTTGTTTTTATTCCTCTGTGCCTGTACTTGTTTTCTTGCCTAAACTTGTTTTATCCTTCCTGTGCCCAGTTCTCCCGCGGCCCCCACCCGTTTTTCCTGCCGCTGTGTCCCTGCGGCCCCGTCCACCTGTAATCCCATTCGCCGCCATGCTCCCGCCTCCCAGCTGCTCCTCCCCCCACATCCCTTTATATGGAAGCCGCTACGCGGCCGCTAAGCGGCCGCGCTCAGCGGGCGCGCCGCTGTTGCACCTAAGGCAAGCCTGTCTGCGCCCGTCCGCGCCCGTCCACGCCTGGGCCGCACCCAACTCCAGAACCCCTGGCCCCCACGCCCCCCCACCGCACCCGACCCAGACTCAGCTACGACGCCGACTCCCTCCACGCTCTCAACACCGGCCGAGACCAACGCTGCAACCAGGCCGCCCCGAAACACACCCATGGACCCTTCTCCTGCCGCAGCTGCAGATTCACCTGCGACAGAACCATCAAACCACCAAGAACCAGACCCAACCACCTCCGCTGCATACTCCTCAACACCCGCTCTGCACGCAAACACGCCATCGAGCTCTGGGACCTGCTCGACACCACAGGCCCGGACGTATCCTTCCTGACCGAGACATGGTGGAATGACTCCTCTGCACCAGACATCGCAGTAGCCATCCCAGACGGATACAAGATCACCCGCAGGGACCGCGGCAACGGCATCGGAGGAGGAATAGCCATCGTCCACGAGTCCACCCTCAAGGTCACCACCCACGCACACGACTCCCTCAACACCGCCGAACACCTGCACTTCCGGATCCACACCGACCCCAACACCACCCTCAGAGGAACTCTCATCTACAGACCCCCCGGTCCCCGGGCCCACTTCAGCGACTCCATCGCCGACCTCGCCAGCACCCACGCACTCGCCTCCACGGACTACATCCTCCTCGGAGACCTGAACTTCCACCTCGAGAACAACAACGACGCCAACTCCTCCATGCTGATCGACAACCTCACCAACCTTCGCCTCAGACAACTCGTCACCGCGCCCACCCGCGCTGCCAGCCACACGCTGGATGCCAGCTTCTCCACAAGCACCCACTTCACCTTCAAAAAACCAACCACGCACCATCGCACCCAACAGCTGTCTCGCCGCTGCAGGAGCAAAGTCACTGAATATCAACTGATCACCACCCTCTCCAAGAACCCACGCACCGACCCCACCAACCCAGACGCCGCAGCCCGCAACCTCAGACAGTGGATCAACGACTGCGCCAACACCCTCGCCCCACTGAAGAAACCCTCCAACAACCACGCCAGCAAGAGAGCCACCTGGTTCACCGACGACCTCCTGGCCTCCAAGCGCGCATGCTAGAAACTGGAGAAGAAATGGCTCCACGAACGCACACCGGACAACCACGCAGCCCTCAAGGACTCCACCCGCAGACACCACCACCTCATCAGATCAGCCAAGAGATCCTCCTTCAAAGACCGCCTGGATAACAATGCACACGACAGCAAAGAGCTCTTCCGTATTGTAAAAGAACTCTCCAACCCCAGCGCCAACACCAACGACATCCCGCCCTCACAGGAACTGTGCGACTCACTGGCCATCTTCTTCCATTGCAAGATCGCCGACATCCACGAAGGGTTCAACACCACGACCAACCGACCACGCCAGGCTCCACCCCTCTCCCGAACACCAACAGCACCAACCGCCTGACCTCCTGGTCCAACGTCAGTGACGTCAAGACATGCAAGGTCATGAACTCCATCCACTCAGGATTGCCGACAGACCCATGCCCACACCACATATTTAACAAGGCAGAGGCAGCCATCGCACCCCAACTTCGGAAGATCATCAATATCTCCTTTGAAACAGCGACATTCCCGGAAAGCTGGAAGCACGCCAAAATCAAAAGCCCAAGGCGGACCCCAAGGACCTCAAGAACTTCCGGCCCATCTCCCTGCTCCCGTTCCCGGCGAAGGTCATCGAGAAAATCGTCAACATGCAACTGACCCGCCACCTCGAAGACAACAACATCCTGGACCTATCCCAATCCGGTTTCAGACTAAACAACAGCACTGAGACAGCCCTCATCGCTGCCACAGACGACATCAGGCGCCAATTAGACAACGGCAAAACATCTGCCCTCATCCTCCTGGACCTCTCGGCCGCCTTCGACGCGGTCTGCCATTGCACTCTAAAAACACGCCTCCAAGAAGCCGGTATCCAAGAGAAGGCCCTCCACTGGACCACATCCTTTCTCTCCGACAGATCCCAGAGCGTCCGCCTCCCACCTTTCCGATCCGAAGCCACCGACATCATCTGCGGCGTCTCCCAGGGCTCCTCCCTCAGCCCGATGCTGTTCAACATCTACATGGCCCCCCTTGCACAAGTGGCCCGCCACCACAACCTCAACATCATCTCCTACGCTGACGACACTCAGCTCATCCTCTCCCTCACCAAGGACCCACTCACCGCCAAAACCAACATCCACGACCGAAAGAAGGCCATCGCCGACTGGATGAGGAGCAGCCGTCTGAAACTGAACTCGGACAAGAGGGAGGTCCTCATCCTCGGACCCAACCCCTCAGCCTGGGACGATTCCTGCTGGCCAACCACTCTGGGGACAGCACCGACACCCAGCGACCACGCACGCAATATTGGATTCATCCTCGACTCCTCCCTCTCCATGTCCAAACAGGTCAACGCCGTCTCCTCCTCCTGCTACAACACCCTCTGCATGCTCCGCAGGATCTACAAGTGAATCCCCACCGAAACAAGAAGAACGGTGACACAGGCCCTCGTCAGCAGCAGGCTGAACTATGGCAACGCACTCTACGCCGGAATCCCAGCCAAACACCTACGACGACTACAGCGCATCCAAAATGCCTCCGCCCGACTGATCATCAACGTCCCCCACCGCAGCCACATCACCCCCCCACCTGAGAAACCTACACTGGCTCCCCGTCGACATGAGGATCACCTTCAAACTCCTCGCCCACGCACACAAAGCACTCCACAACGCCGGACCAGCCTACCTGAACAGCAGACATAGCTTCCACACCCCTCGCCGCCAGCTCCGCTTCGCCAGCCACGCCCTCGCCGCCGTCCCCCGCATCCAACGAACAACCTCAGGCGGCAGATTCTTCTCCTACCTCGCCGCCAAGGCCTGGAACACCCTTCCTACCCACCTACGGCAGACCGAAGACCTACTCGCCTTCAGAAGACTCCTCAAGACCTGGCTCTTCGAACAGTAGCGAAGCTTCCCCTCCCCCTCCCCCCTCAGCGCCTTGAGCCCCTCATGGGTAAATAGCGCGCTCTACAAATAGATTGATTGATTGATTGATGTTGGGGGTCATCAATTGGACACATATTAATCTGTAATTTTGGTTGTTTGGTTTTAAATGCAAGTCTGCAAAAACATTTAGCCTGTGTCTAGAGGGTACAGAGTGAGTAACATATGTAGGAATCTTCACTGCCATTGAGAGGTTCAGAGGATATCATAAACGACAAACTCAAAAGCAGAGTGTCTCGTAAAAGTCGCTACAACCCAGAAACAGCAATACAGGACTACATTACGGGTTAAATATTTTTTTTACAATACAAGTTTATTTTGTTCCAGTTATCATGAAATGAAGTATTTAGTAACAGTGAAATGCTAACTCAAAATATTAATTAAAATACTAGACTTTGCGATTTGATTGTGGTAAAAAGAATATATATTTTTTAATTATGTTGAAATCGAAGACCAAAAGAAAACGTACACCTGGCTTGTTAAACCCCCATTTTCTCTGCAAAACTCAGAGGTTTTGTAAGCTGCTGCCTGCAAGTGTCGGCCAACAATGGGTCTAAATTGCAATTAGAACACTCAGGTCTTTATTCATGAAAATAGTACTAATTAACAGGAGGGAAACAGCTCCGCCTCAAGTGTGGTTGATGGATCTCCCAGCGTGGGCGGGGTGCTTCATTGTGTGCTACCGATCTTCAAGACTGAGAAAGCAAGTTCGAGCCTGGCATCCGCTCAACATCCTGTGACTTAAAAAAAACCACGTCCTTGCCTAATATAGCTGGTGTTCGCGTTATATAGCTATAAGAAGCATTCTCGCGTGTACAGTATGTCAAATTATAGTTACGCGTGAGACATGTTAGCATTGTGTGCATTTTTGAAGCGGCACCATGTGGCGTAAATAATCAAATGTAAATATATGAATGCGTGAGCCGTTTCCCTTCCTGATATAATAAATATGCCAGCACTATTTCATCGCCACCAAAGCTTCGTGGATTGGAGTAAGAATTAAGAAAATGCAGCATTCGTAGAATATAAGGCAGCGTGTTTGTATTGCGCATGCCATCAGGACAGACCAGGCAAATTATAGTGCAAAGTCACCAACCAATCACAGGACAAACAAGCATTGAAAATGCAATAGGGCTCGGATTGACCTGAGACCTATTGCATTTTAAATGGAAGTGCTGGCATGAAAGTAGGCACGAACGGGACGGGGTGGGCGGATGGTTGTGGTACAAAAAGTTACAGACTGCAGGGAACGGAGAGAGACAGGGAAACTAAACGGTTTTACTAGTAAAGGGGCTGATAACCTCAGAAGAGGGAAAATGACGCCATGGCAGTCAGGAAGCGGGACTAAGATGCCAAAAACCAAACAAAATGCAGAATTTTTCATTGTAGCCAATCACATTTATGGCCTTAAAGTGGGCGGAACTTCCCCCATTATACTGTATACAGCATCTCTCGCCGAGACAGCGCATGCGCTGCCTAGGCGAAACCTAAAAAGGCATTTCCAATGGAAACACTAATTTAACTAATAACTAGCTTGGGCACATTCTTGCATGCAGAAACAGAATGAAAGAAAGATGTCTAGGAGAACTTCTGGAAACCTGCAACCTGAAAAACTTTTGGGAATTCCTAAAGTTGGAAATGTGCACCCATGAGTGGTCGGACACCTGCTGGTGCTGATTGCTGATCTCATTTGGGATTGAGCCACTGGGAGTGAATAGACAACACACAATATAGTCTTTCTCTAGGTAAGTCTTCTACATAGCCATGCCATGTTAAAAACCATTTCGTTTTCAATTCCCTCCTCTCAGATTCTAGCAATAGTGCATCCAGCGGCAGTTCAAGAGTTAATGAAGGCATCAGCGTTGACGACCTCTTTCCTCTTGGAGCTGGATAGATCCTAGCCATTCATTTGGCCGCCGACAGGTCCTCGAATGATAATGACTTTCCATCACCCACAATCTGTTTTATCTACAGCGGTGTAATCGAGACAATCCTGCCAATGGACTTCAAAGGAACATTGTGTTAATATTAAAGCCTCACCCCTATTAACACGCCTCGGTGTTCTCATTCCGAATATTAATGAACATTAGCTCACTCAGCTGTGGGAAAATTAAGTATTCTTTTATTTTAATTATAAAGCAATTGACTTTCACAAACCTGTAATGGCATATCTGGATCAAATTCAAATTTGGGAATGAGCTTGGACCAGGGCTCAAACTTCTTTGTTTCCGGGTCAAGGTAGTAGTCAAAGACGGTGCCTTGGGAGGGAAACTTGATGGTCTTAAACTCCGTCACCCACCATTTGCTGAACTCCACTCTGTAGTCCACGAGCTGCAAGATGAATTCAATGTGTAAAGGTGAAATATATTAAAGCGTGGATGGCAAAAAAATTAAAAAGCTGTAGTTCGTACATAGTTTTATTACAGGATCGGATACGTAATTTACACAAGATCGCATATGTAATTCATACAAACAATTTTCATTTGCTTTTCACTATATCCTTTACAACTGATCACGGATACAACAGGATTTAAAAATAAGGGTTCTAATAATAAAACATGTAGGAGATATGTTTAGTGTTCGAGGCCATATTGTATTGTAGATGTAAAACGAGTTTGGGCTGATGTTATGTGAGTTAGTGTTTCACATGATGATCCGATTACAATGATGTACAGAGTTCCAAACAAACGGATGTGTAAAATAAATAAGAAAGTCTGATACTTCCCTAAAGGACCAGTAACGCCCCTTTGTGGTGGCGGTGACCTGTACCAAACTCCCTGTCTTGGGTACTGTGGCTTATCAGGTCACCAGAACCGTCCAATGGCTCGATTATGGTAAGATTGAACACGGTGACTTATCCGTTGTTTTTCCTCCATGTTATTCACAAAGCACTTAAAAGCCTCTAGGGGTATCAAAGCACTGCAATGATAAATCATAATACAGTCTAGCTCACAAGCACTCATGTCGTCATTAGATGGAATGGTGCTATGGCTTTGGAGGATTTTCTTTGACCAGGAATCTTCCCTTCCCCACACGTTCCTCCAGATGGAGGTCTATTTAGGGTTGTGGTCTTATGTGCTCTTTGTCTGTCAGAGGATTTAAAGATACACAAGTGTCTTACTAATAGAAGTAGGCGTGTCTGAGCACGAAGCATTTGACTAATCATCTCTCCCTTTAAATAGGTAACCAGGATGAGCCACTCTACTTTCTGCGATTTGGGGACTATCAACGTAGGTAAAGCATCCTGCATCCCAAGAAGTGATGCCCCACTCTGGCAGGTGCTCCGCATTGACAAATGTACCACTTCGAAGGAGAGGACTGGCACTGGAGCATGGTATTTGGAGGTAGAGTCAGCAGCAGACATGATAGGGAATATTCACTCTGATTATTTGTAGTTTCAATCTGGCCAATTAAAGTTTAGTATATGGATGAGCAACTCTGAAGAGTGAAATAGCCTATTCCCGTTGCATAACTAACCATGACTGGGACATAGCTGTACTATGACAGCTGCTATATAGTATTGGATATACTGGGCATCCTGTCTACTGCGGTTTACCAGGCTGTCACCCAGCATTCACCAGCTAACAGCATTAATTTTTTAGGTCTCGTGACCTTAAATGCGCGCAAGCGCATTGAGGAACGAGAATTCAAGTGCTCAAACTGCTCGTGAAACCACCAGCTTTTTGCCTGGCGTTTTCACGAAGTTCACGTGAACCACGTGATCAACATGAACGCGCATCAGCCTCCCTCCCTCCTAATTGCATCTTGCCGCAGAGCACATCAAAGGGCTTCGCCCAGCGTGCGCTCTGCGGCTTCTCGGCTTCTCCTCCCCTATTCTTCCTTGTATTTCTCCTCCCCCTCCCCAGCCAGCTTCCCTCGGCCGTGTTCCCTCATCCCTTGCACCCCCTCCTCCTTCAGGCCCCCACCCCCACATTCGGTGAATCCCGAAAAGAGAAAGCAATCTACAAAGATCTCAGAAAAGTACATCTCCATTGAGTAAAAGAAACAGTTTCCGATTTTTTGTAGCTTTCTTGAGTCTTGTAATTGTGCCCAGGGTACTTCAAATTAACAAGTGAGATCAGAACATTTGCATGGGCTCCAGACTGCTTCCCGCCCTGGGCACCAATATTTTTTGTGAATACCAAACGTGTTTAAAGTCTTAAATGGGGTAATTTGACCACCGAAGTTGAAATGCCAATTACCTGTGGAAATCTAGCCTCAAGAAATGCGGTGTCATCGCACATTGTACAGTGTGAGTCTGCCTCACAGCTCTGCTGCAGGTAATGGACGCCATCACTGACAGTGCGAACAGTCACTCGCTAGTCTCAGTCAAGACGCTGTGAAGGAAGCTTCTTTACCAAGAAAAACAGGTCATTTGTGCAAAGACGCCCGTAATGCCTCTCAGTGCAGAGAGAACTTCAACTATGAATGTTTACTTGCTCTCAGAAAAGCGCAGCACTCCCAGGGTCACGGCGTCATGACTCGTGAAGCCCTCCCTTCCCCCCCACTCTCTGTACCAGCCTCAGCTGGGGCTCTTATCAGCAACTTGGCAGACAAGCATTGGCATAGCCAATAGGTCTCGCTTGTGGGACCTTATAAGTATTTAGTTACAAGTATATTGTGCTGCAAAACAAAATACTTATAAGGTCCCAGACACGAGACCTATTGGCTATGCCAATGCTTGTCTTTGACTGATGTGTACTCCCTGGTTTTCTCTACTAGGCGTCATTGGGTAGTGGCAAAGTGGACCATGTTGCAAGGAGCACTGTCCTCGGATGGATCTGTATGCAGGGGCGGACCTGCGCTCTCTGGGGACACTGGGACACAGTCTGGGCGCTGATTCCTTGGTATCTCCCATTACTACATCTGCACCACTTATAGCGCCACAAAGGGTAATGGGCATTCTCCAATGCCATGTAATGGACTCCAGAAAGTCCAAGGGCCTCATTTATGAGGCCGTGCGTCACTTTTACGCCGCCGGTGCGTCACTTTTTGTGACGCACCAGCAGCGTAAATAATGTGCCTTGTTGCACCATATTTACAAAGTGACGCATCTAGGTAGATGCGACACTTTGTAAACCCCTGCGCCACATTATACCTGCGCCAGGTATAATGTATGCAGGGGGGGGCGTTCTCCCGCAAAAAGCCTCGTAGAAGTGACGCAGTGAAATCTATGAGATTTCACTGCGTCACTTCTAGGACGCTGTTGCGTCAAAATCTTGCGCCTGCCTCACAGCAGGCGTAAGACTTACGCAAGCTCTTTCACATGGGGCTTGCCCCATGTGAAAGGATGCATTGCTGGAGTTGCGTCACTTTTGTGACACACTCCAGCAATGCGTCACTTTTGCGCTTACAGATACGTCAGAAATACTGACGTATCTGTAACTCCTTGCGACATGATGCATCATACATTAAATATGACGCATCAGGTATGTCGCAAAGAGTGCGCACTGAGAAGAGACGCATCGCTGCTTTCACGCAGCGATGTGTCACTTTTCATAAATGAGGCCCCAAGATCCTAAAAACGTTCAACTGGTTAGATTGCACAGATCGGCCAAATTTTAGAATGTTTGTCTAATCAAAAATGTTAAAGACATCTCAGTTGACAATAATGTGTCATTTACTCCTTTTGATCTACGAGAAAGGCGTGTCTTTTCAAAATTGGAATTTCGCACCCAATACTAGGAAGCTAGATAGTCTGTGCAGAAAGAAGCAAGGAATTTAACCAGGTGAATTTAAATTCAGAGGAATCGAAACGTGAAGTTTTGTTGTATATTGGTTGCCTCTCTCTCACTAGGACACTGCACAACGCAGGATGAATATTGAACTTCTGCCACGGCCAATGTCTAAAGAGGGTTTTAGAACCTGTTACTGCTAGTTCATACCCAGGCAGGAATCTGTCCTCGCTGCGAATTCCCCTCTAAAATTAGATTCCAAAGGGATTCGAGATCAGACCTTAAAATATGAATACTCGTTCCCTCCAGCTACTGCACCTCCTAACACATTAATGCACACACTGCACAGGCTACTTTCAAGCTTTACATTCCTCTTAGGGGGGGTGACTGCCACATTCATTAGAAAAGAAATTCGAAAGCGCGCCTCATGTTTTTGGGGATGTTCAGGTCCGCAGGATTAGACAGAATCGAGAACTCTTTTGTTGTCTTTGTCTTTATTATTCCTAAATTCTTTTTTAAATTGCAGCTTTTGTACACACTCAAAGATATTACTGAAAGGGAGTACGAAATTGCCAGGCATTGACTTGCAGTTGAGGCTGCACAAGAGAGGCTTGCAGTATAAGTGGTACACTGGGAGTTTCATGAGCACATGGCAACCCGTGAGGTCTTGCTCTGTAGGAAGACAGGTTGTAGTATCAATTTTATGCTTGTTTTCACGATAACGTGTTTTGGTGTGAATTTTTTCCTTAGGCCTTTTTCCCATTTACAGGTAACATAATTGTCGTAGTTATTGATAGTCCTTGGTCAGGCGGTAAGGTCATGATCGGTGAGCAGTCAATTTAAGGTCCTTAGGGGACAGCGCCATTCTTGAATGGGGTCGCCCAGGGGGAGGGACAACTGGTCTCTCCTAGAACTCCAGAGGTGGTACATCCGCTTGGTTGGATGGGTGCGGGGGAGGGGGAGTCACGCTTTCTTTGGGCTGGTTAGCCACCCCGCACTTGCACTATGATGTCATTAAACGGCGCAGAGTGCAAGGGCCCCCCTTCTGGTTAACGGAGTATATGGAGCGTACGGGGTAACCGGGAGGGGGGGGAAGTACCCTGTCGGTAAACGTGAGGGTGTAGCTGGCTGATAAGGATTTGACACCGGTTAGCGACCTTGCTGTAGGCCCAAAAATAGGATATGCAGAAAAATTCATAAGTGTGACATGTTAGATTCGGTTAGGAAACACGCTGTATTTGACATTTGTTAAGGTTAGCCCTTTCATACCTGTCTACATTGTTTGTAATCTAATGTCAGTAGATTTCTCTGCATAAATGCTTGTGTAAATATTGTTTATTTCAAATTTTTAATATGTTTTCATGTTTTAATAAATACGGCTGGGGGGGTCATGAGACCCCGCGCCTTCCAAAGAAGCTCCTCTCTTGTCCAATTTCTAGTAATTGTGGGGGTGCACAAGACGGGGAGGGGGATGGTCGGTAGTCCCTGACCATAAAAGCCCGAGGCCCTTGCAGGATTGTCTTACTGGTAGGCCTTTGGCAGGTTACAATTCTTTGATGAAGGGCAAGGTGGGCGTTTTCTTTTGGAAGATCAGAGGGGAGTGGCGGAAATGGTATTGCTCTCCTTTAGGTGAAGGGCCAAGTGGGCCTTTTCTTCTTGAAGACCTGAGGGGAGAGGCGTGTTGAAAAAGCGGTTCCTCTACTTGATGTGAAGGGGCAGGTGGACCTTTTATTCTAGAAGATCTTAGGGGGTGGTGGAAATGGTTGTCTCTCCTTCTGCATTTTTTTATGGAGTTGGACACATAGGTGACGATAATCCCTGTGTGACCTTGAACTGCATGTCTGCATGATGGGCACCACATTCAAGGAGCTGAGAGGCAGCTGGGAGTGGTCCACTGACCTCATCGTAGTACGAGATAAAATGTAGTTAAACAGTACATTGTTATAGTTGATGGTAAAGTGCACTAATGGACACTTCAGCAGATAATAGAAGACATACCTGCGATGAGGTGGGTACTGCTTAATAATGATTCTCCTGAAAAGTATATCTTTTTAAAATATCCCAGCCTCTAGCTTGGATATTTCACAGACAGAATATTGCAGAGCCAAAAATATCCATTGACAATAATGGTTAATAGGTGCTACAAGATGGAGAAAAATGTCAAGAAGTGATTTATAAATACATATGTAGTATAATATTTGCAGTTATTATATTTGTTGTTATGCCATAAAGAGCTGAACTTCCAAGAAAGCAAGCCTAATTAATAAGTGAAAAGATAGATCAGTGACTCAGACTTTTGCTGCTGACAAGGCCTAGGAGAAATTTAAATTAAGCCTGCATAATTTGCATAATTTAGGTAATATCTTCTTATGCTTGTTACATGAAATTCCCGAAATTACGCCATTATGGGCCATATGTAGGTGGCCAAATACCGGTCGGTAACGGCCGAAATCGAGCGGTATTTGGAGTTTGAGATGTAGGGGCCTTAAAATGACAGATTCTGTAAATTTACCGATTCTGTAATTTACCGAATTGGTATTTACCGAATCTGTAATTTGAGATGTAGGTGGCACTGTAAACAACCTTGTTGGGATAAATATAACCTTTTAATTACATTTTTTAATATAATGTTTTGTGATAAAACCTGTGTGATGAATTGTTGATGAGCATTAGGCACTTTATTAAGAAGAACTTACCTATACCAATGAAGTGATGTGTTTTGAATCTGAATTCTTTTTTTTAATATCTTTTTAATAAACATTGTGGATAACTATTCTTTAACCTGAGATTGTATTTGTGGTTCTACTAACGTATATAAGGGCGGCACAGGGGGAGGTAGACTGACTGTGACATAGAAATAAACCAGAACCAAATGATGTGATTGTTTGTAAGAATTAGAATAGAAAAGACACTACCCAGGGAACACTGTTTGTTTCTTTGATTGTATTTTACCCAGTTCCTGTGGGTCCAAAGGGTACTCTCTCTCTTCTTAAGGCACTGTAAACAGTGCCACATGTACACCTGTGCCATGTGGCACACATACATGCCCTAAGGGCATGTATGTGTGTCACATGGCACAGCTGTACATGCACAGATTTGCATATACACAGGTATTCGTTATTTACCACCAACTAATAGTTGGTGGTAAATAACGAATCCTTAAGGCCCTGTGGCACTGTTTACAGTGCCTTAAGAAGAGAAAGAGTACCCTTTGGACCCACAGGAACTGTGGCTCTTGCTATATCTTTGTTGTGTAATTCAAAGGTATTCCCAAGCACAAGCACTGATCAGTGGTGCAACATGGTGTCAAAGTGCCACCCTGCCACCCTTGACTAATCGGTAATTTTACTGAATCGGTATTTACCGATTCGGTAATTGCCATTGATTCCTATGGGCCTCAAGGCCCATAGGAATCAATGGCAATCCGATTCGGTAATTACCGAATCTTAACGATTCTGTAATTTTTACCGAGTATTTACCTACATAGCATTTACCGATTTGTAAATACCGAATCGGTAAAATTCGGTATTTACGAATCGGTAAATACTATTTACCTACATGAGGCCCTATGTCACTTAGCATAATTTCTCACCATTTTTAGTATATCTTTTTCATGATTAGAACAATTCGAACACAGAGAACAACAGAACATGAACAGCTGTTCATGCTGATTTTATTTAAATCTATCCTTATGCCAAAAAAATAGACGTTAGGATGTATTTCACTCTAAAATTTAGAGCGAAATGAACGATTTGCCTTATGTGTAATTATGCATAATTGCGTTGTCATTTGGCATACCTATGCAAAAGCAAATTATGGAAATTTCGTGCACCCTTTTTAGGTAATTGGAACTCAAGTTCAATATGTGGGAATTTAACCTGTGTAGAATTGGGAATACCTTTGAATTACACAACAAAGATATAGCAAGAGCCACAGGTGCAGCTGACATTCACAAAGCCAGAATCCTTGAGATATCTGTTGACTGAATTTTCTTTTTTGATCTTTGCTTTGACAGGAGAGTTGTTAAACAGATCTATTGTCTCTAATATACTCACAGTGGGCTGTGTATCTGCCACTTTCAACCATTGTTTTGTTTAGCAAGCAGGCTTACCCACAGTATCATTTCTCTCTAACCGAATACTATTGGCTGTTAAAGTCTATTTTTCCATCTCAGTTTTTGCACTTCACTGCATGCAAAATTATTTTAAGACAGATCTCAATTTCAGCTTCTCTGGGTTTGTGCGCACTCCTTTCAAGATTAGTGACAGGATATTGGTAACACAAATATTGTGTTGACAGATATTGTGTCAAAAATATCGAGGACCAGAATATTGAGATAAGTCCAAATAGGTGTTAGAAACGGGGTAGCGTGGTACGGAGCGGGTAGGCCAAACTTGGAGGCATTGTGTAAAGCATCTGCGCAGCACACTCACAGGCGACACACTGGACACACTACAAAAGAGACTCCACACCAGATTAGGTGAAAATAACTTGTGTATTGTGAAATAAACACGTCAGAATGTAATCACAGTTGCATATACAGTGTGCCAACCGGCACTGGGAAGCAATTTACACGGGACAATTTACAAGGCAGGGCCAATCGGGCTGCTTCCAGAACCATCGCAAAATACCAGAAATAAAGGCAAAGTCCATGAGCAACAAAGGTATGACGGACAGTAGTCCTGGCAAAATCCTGAACTTAGAAACAACCCGCTAGCACAAGATCATTAGGCCTAAACATGTTAGCATTGGCAACATTGCCATAAGCACAAAAGGATTATCATCAGGCACAACCCTGTGGGCATAAATCACATTAGCACGACACATTAGCCTGTAGCCACGTTATGCAGTAAAACAGATAAAGCATAAGTGCAATATCATTCGTGTAAAGACACGTTAGGCATACATCATGGCGTTAGGCATCGTTAGGGTGTTCCTCATCAGCATAAAAGGATGAACATCCTGCAGCATAACGTGGGCACAAATCAGAGGGGGCATAGACCTGTTTTTTTTTGGGGGGTTTTTTTGCGGAGTTTTATATAGCGCGAACTAGACCCGAACCGAATCGGGTATCAGAGCGCTTTACCTATCACCAGTTACGTTACATGAGGACGGACACACATTCATTTCAGGCACGGGGAGATTTAGTGATTTGCCCAGAATCACAGGAGGTTTTGGCGTCGTTACCGAGGCTCGAACCCAGATGCCCAGGTCCGAGGTCGAGCGCCCTAGGCGTTAGGCCAACTCGAACCTAGAGGCATCCTTAGTAGCGTAAAAGCAAAAGCACACATTAGGCATACCATTCCTTAGCATGAGTCACGTTTGTAGGAGGCCTGGAGTGAAAACATCAGGTCTTAAAAACATCATAGCAGTAAGCATGCATAAAGTAAACCAGCATTATAGGGCCCACCTTGGTGGGCAAAGCATAAAGCATACCCCCTTAACATAAACTAAGGCCTTTATCAGGCTAGGCATAGGGTAAAACATTGTTGCATGACATGAGGCATGAAAACATATTGTGCATTCGCAGTGGTATAAGCCCACTAGGTAAAATCACATGAGGTCAAGCACCATCCGTAGGTAGGAAAACACATTAGATCAGGCATCCGATGAAACCATCATTGCAGGAATACTCTAAGCGTGGAAATACATTAGGCCTACGGTCAGAAGGGCGAACCTTGTACATGCACAACCGTTTCCAAAACACTGGCCTGTTGGGGTCTCCCTTTTTAGAGGCCCTGAAGTTCCAAGGATGCCCCCTGAAGCCCCACTCTGGGACTCCTACACCAACTGGATGCCCGTTGCAGCTGCCCCCTGCTAAGCGGGGCAGCTGGGAAAGCTCACGCGACAACTCTGGTCCTCTTTGCAGGACAACCGGGGGCAGGCACCAATCATGTGCCCTGTTGCCCCCTCCACCAGTTCCCCAATGCCCAACTCAACGGGCTCTTGGGGCAGGCTCCGGACGTCTCCGCGGGCAGGGCAGGCACCAACAATGTGCCTCGGCAGTCCCTGCCCGGCCGGAGCCTCTCCTCCCGTTCTCTCCCTGCAGGCAAGGCCACGCGCAGGTGGGGTCGGCTCCCGCCGGGCCCAGGCTCTTCTTGTTGGCGCACACAGGGCTCTTACTGACCTTCTGGAGCCCCGCTCGCCATCCGCCGTACCTCACTTGGCTTCACCTGGGCCCCCTCCTGGGACCCGGGACTTTGATACAGGGCCCGCAAGGCTCCAGACGGCTTCCCTCAGGCAAAGGGAAGCGGAGATGGCTTCCCCGAGGCTCTGAACCAGCAGGCCCCGCCCACCATGAGGCGCAGGTACCTGCCTTCTATCTTCTCCTCCGTGCTCCTCTCTCTGCGGTACGGCCGCAGGGGTGATCTCCGGCGGCAATGAGGGGTAGGCTCCCTCCAAACTTGCAATACCAAGCGGGGTGAGCACCTGCCTTATCTTCAAAGGAGCTGCTCTCCCTGTTCACACGCGGGGTGGGCACCAGCTCATAAAATATGCATAAAGCGTGGTAGGCACCTGCTGGGGAGCACAACAAAGCGGCAGAAAAGCTGCGTGAGCTTCCGCTATTTATTTGCATAAAGACCTCCCTCCAGCAAAAATAAGCCTGGAAAGCGCCGCGAAAACACCGGGTGGGCACCCGTGATAAAATTACGCACAAATGCGACAAAAGCGCGGGGTAGGCTCCCACCAATCTTAGGAGCGTGGGGGGTCAATCCCACACGCCGGGATTTACTCACAGCACGGCAGCAGCACAGGGCTGCTGGATACACACTCCTTCTTCTCCAGTAATTTGAATATAGCGCTCACAAGGCACTAGGTCCCACCAGAAGCTTCAAGGACAACAGAAAGCGCTCCTCACCTCCTGGGCAATAGAAATGTAGCTCTCCCGGGACAACAAGATAGCGCCTCTCTCTCCTGGCACTCCACATGCAGCACTCACAAGGTGCTAGGGCCCAGAGGCACACAGTCCCACACAGCAAAGTAGCGCCCACGCTCCTCACCTCCTGGGAGTACAGTCCAGCCCAATATAGCACTCCCAAGGCACTTGGTCCCACAAAATAAAGCTGTAGCGCTCACGAGGCGCTAGGGCAGGAGAGCAAAAATTGGTTCTGTCGGAGAATGAACAATTTCTTAGTTACACAACATATATTCCTATAACTTTTCTCACTTAGTTATACTTGGAAATATTTGAATAAGAAAATCACACACCACACATTTTATATAGATATCAAAAAAGAGTAAGGTTGTTATTCATCAATCCCTTTACAAAAATTAATTTTTAACATTTAAAAGATGGTTGTCCATACAATAGAATTTCGAAACAAAGTGCACAAGTGAATAAATTGTGATCAAGTGATTTAAGTGTATAATACAGTGAAAACAATTTAAGGCTAAAATTAAAAGAAATATAGGTCCAACATTAGTTTCAATTTCCACAGGCAGTACAATTATTTCAATTTTTCTGCTGGGATGTAACAAGGACCAATTGGTGAATTAACGTCGACGTTTCGACCCTGGGGTACGGTGCTGTTTTATTAGCGACCAGTTCGGGTCTTCATCAGGACGAAAGAAAGGAAGGGACAACCTAAAATTAAAGAAGGCGTGCCTGTTTTAGTACGGGGTGTGTTAAATTGACAAGTGGGTGATAACAACCTCTACTGAATTGCTCACCTGAAAATTCGTTTTTTTGGGGGGGTGGGGCGTCCTATTTCTGCCTCTACGCAGGTTATTCTTGTGTTCTAGCGTTGATTCTGTAAATTATTAATACCATTAAGCATCCCATATTTTAAGGGTTAACTTATACTTAGACTTAAGGGTTCCGCTAGTCACATACCTCAAGGATTTGTCACCATCCGGTGAACAAATTGGATCTGGAAGCTGCAGATTGATTAATATCTTTTTGGAGGTTTTTCAGGACGTTGGATCTGTAATTTATTTAAGCAACGTTCAGTGCTCTATTCATCATGAATTATTTAACCAGTGACACGCAGGTTCATGTCAACACGTACCTTTTTGTATGAAACGCCACCTTCGGGTGAAAGTTTCGGGTCTGTAGTGCCGCAGCCGCGATCACCTAGACAGGTAATTATTTTCACATTAGTGACTTCACTCTATTTAGTTAGTGTGTTAAAGGTACAAGAGGCGGGATCGTTTTGAGGCGATCCTCGGCAAACTATCAGTTCGCCTGAGCTAATCTCTTCTCACTTACTTAAAGAGCAGTAACAGCCGCCGTCTGTCTGTATCACGCGTGTCAATCCTTACTGCCGACTTGCATCTGACTCAGTTTCAATCCTAGATTACGTCAGGTCTGCGTGCATTACGGCACGTCTGTAGACCCGTGACGTTCGTCATACACAGCGTTCAGGACAATGGTCCAATGGTTATCTGAAACGCACCACGTCAGAGTTTCGTGCGTAGCAGCCTTTCAACCCATTCATGTATCTGAATGGTCGTCATGACGTGTGAAAGGTTGCGTTGCACTTTGGTCCTTGTGTCCGCGGTTAACTCGAGGCAACCATAGCGGCCGGGCTGACCGTAGGATCTAGCATTAGTTAACCGTAAATCTATTCGGTTATAGATCAGTCGGCGGAGGTAGTATATTACATGCCTCCCTGGCCCATGGTTTATATTTTCCGTAATGCTTTTGGACGGCCCAATCAGAAGACATTTTATTACAAGGACCCTCATATCCAAGGATGTTAACATTATCTACAAGCATACATGCTTAACATATTCAGTGAAATTACAAATGCTTTTGACCAATTTAGTTGGAAACACATTCGGAACATATTGGAAATGCACGTGGTTATAGGCAATATAAATACATGTAATATTCACGTTTTAATGCTGACAAATTAAACCTTACTTAAGGCAATCAGAGTAACTGGTACATGTAGTAATCATACCTAATGAAACAGTTCCAAAATTAAAGTCTACTCATTTGCATACAAGTTTCTTCCTGACTGTTCAATCCATTAGCCACAGAGTCTAAGATATGGATCCAGAGACACTCTTTGTAATTCAAAAGAGAGGCCATATCACCTCCTCTTTGGTGTAGCTCGATCTTTTCTAAAACCCACCATTCTAGCTGTTCATGTGTATGGCTGGACTTGTTGTAATGTTCAACGAGGGGGGCACCCTGGACCTTGCACCTAATTCTGCTCTGATGCTGTAAGATCCTGTTTTTGATACGTTGAGTAGTTTGGCCCACATACATCATTTGACAGGGACATCTAATGGCATAAATCAGATTTTGGCTATTGCAGTTTGTAAAGTTTTTTGCTATATAAGTCTTATTGCCATTAATGAAAGAATTGCCTGTTTTTGTATATTTACATGCTTTGCAGCTCCCACATCTGTGGTGTCCAGTGATGGGGGGCAATGACAATTGGCTCCTGATATCTGTGTTAGTCGGTGTATCCAAAAATGAGGAGACTACAATGTCTTTTATGTTTTTGGCCCTTTTGTACGCACACATCGGAGTTTCTTCTATTCCAATCTCAGGTCCTACCAGATTCCAGTACTTTTTAATTATTTTGTTGATGTCATGACTCCTCGTATTGAAGGTGGTTACACAGATTAATCTTTCCTGTGCCTGAGGTTTCTCCACTGGTTCAAGTAGCGTTTCCCTCGGTCTATACCACGCCCTTTTGCGTGCTCTGTTCAGTAGGCCCTTTGGATATCCTCTGTCTCGTAATTTCATGATCAGGGTGTCTGTTTCTTTAAAGTAATCTCCTCGCTTGGTACAATTTCTACGTATACGCAAAAATTGACCGTACGGTAGATTATCCCGTAGATTTCTTGGATGATGGGAGTTATATCGTAATAATGTATTACGATCTGTTGGTTTTTTATATAAATTCATTGTTATCTTGTCGTCTTCTCTCTCAAATGTTAAATCCAAAAATGGCAATGATTCTCGATTCCATGCCATCGTAAATTGGATGTCGGTCGAGCGGTCATTCAACCAAGTCAGGAAGGTATTTAGATGTTCTTCGGTTCCATTCCAGATCATGATGATATCGTCTATGTACCTGTTCCACTTTGTAATACAGTTGGAATATGGATTGGTCTTGGGATAGATGTATTTCCATTCGAAGTCATCCATATATAGGTTCGCCAGACTAGGAGCATAGCCGGCGCCCATCGCTACTCCCTTGCATTGGACGTAGAACTGATTTTGAAACATAAAGTAGTTCTTTGTCATTGCTATTTGTAACAGCTCTATTAGAAAGTCTGTAGGTACCCAGTGCGGGGCCTCCCTGGTATTGAGCATCTTTTTTATTACCTCTATCGCCTCGTGCTGTGGTATACTTGTATATAGAGAACAGACGTCTAACGTTACGAACAGTTGTTCCTGATTGAGCGGAAGGTTCTCGAATATTTGGATTGTATGGGTAGTGTCTCTAAGGTATGCACTAGTTTCCAGGACAAATGGTTGCAGAAATTTGTCTAGATATTGGTTTATGGGCTCCAAAATTGATCCACATCCAGACACGATGGGCCTTCCAGGTGGATTGATTAAGTCTTTATGAATCTTTGGTATTGTATATATTGTTGGGATTCTTGGGTGTTGGTTATTCAGGAATCGAAATTCAGGGTCTGTTAGGAAGCCATTTTTCCATACCTTGAGTGGTTAGATCTTTTATTAATTTGCCAATCTCCTTGGTTGGATCTCCTGGAATTTTGGTATAGCTGTCCTCACAGTTTAATTGGCGTAGAATTTCAGATATATAATTCTCTCTGTTTTGTACGACAACTGCACCCCCTTTATCTGCTGTTTTTATTACAATTGATTGGTTATTTTTAAGATTCGTAAGGGCTTGTCTTTCTTCTTTAGTGATGTTATGTTTGATATATTTCGGTTCCTTTAATGTACTCAGGATCTCAGACATCACTATTTTTTCATACGCCAAAATTCGTTCATTCACAAGGTGGTTAGCCGGATTGAAAGTGGATGCCGGGCGGAAATCAGTGGCCGCTGGTTTTCTGATGTATTCTTCCTTCTTCTGGTGGAAGAAGTATTTTAATTGAATTTTTCGAAAAAATTGTTGCAATTCCAATTTCACATTGAAAGTATTAGGTGGAATAGTAGGGACAAATGATAAACCCTTTGACAATATCTCATGTTCCGATGCGGTCAGAATGTGATTCGAGATGTTAATGATTGGGTCTTTCATATTGGTATGTGAATTTGTATCTTGTATTCCCAAAGTCAGTGTGGTCTCTCCTGACACTTGTATAGTGTTCATCATACATCTTTCGAGGGGAGATATGTTGAGAATATCTTCTACCATCTGTACGTTTTCTGCCTGGTACTGATCTCTCCGTGGTTCTGGGGAGGTTGTGGGTTGAACCGTACTCGTGTATTCCCTCTGCGGTTGTTCGCTCAGATGGTAGAAGATATTCTCAACATATCTCCCCTCTATACAAGTGTCAGGAGAGACCACACTGACTTTGGGAATACAAGATACGAATTCACATACCAATATGAAAGACCCAATCATTAACATCTCGATTAAAATACTTCTTCCACCAGAAGAAGGAAGAATACATCAGAAAACCAGCGGCCACTGATTTCCGCCCGGCATCCACTTTCAATCCGGCTAACCACCTTGTGAATGAACGAATTTTGGCGTATGAAAAAATAGTGATGTCTGAGATCCTGAGTACATTAAAGGAACCGAAATATATCAAACATAACATCACTAAAGAAGAAAGACAAGCCCTTACGAATCTTAAAAATAACCAATCAATTGTAATAAAAACAGCAGATAAAGGGGGTGCAGTTGTCGTACAAAACAGAGAGAATTATATATCTGAAATTCTACGCCAATTAAACTGTGAGGACAGCTATACCAAAATTCCAGGAGATCCAACCAAGGAGATTGGCAAATTAATAAAAGATCTAACCACTCAAGGTATGGAAAATGGCTTCCTAACAGACCCTGAATTTCGATTCCTGAATAACCAACACCCAAGAATCCCAACAATATATACAATACCAAAGATTCATAAAGACTTAATCAATCCACCTGGAAGGCCCATCGTGTCTGGATGTGGATCAATTTTGGAGCCCATAAACCAATATCTAGACAAATTTCTGCAACCATTTGTCCTGGAAACTAGTGCATACCTTAGAGACACTACCCATACAATCCAAATATTCGAGAACCTTCCGCTCAATCAGGAACAACTGTTCGTAACGTTAGACGTCTGTTCTCTATATACAAGTATACCACAGCACGAGGCGATAGAGGTAATAAAAAAGACGCTCAATACCAGGGAGGCCCCGCACTGGGTACCTACAGACTTTCTAATAGAGCTGTTACAAATAGCAATGACAAAGAACTACTTTATGTTTCAAAATCAGTTCTACGTCCAATGCAAGGGAGTAGCGATGGGCGCCGGCTATGCTCCTAGTCTGGCGAACCTATATATGGATGACTTCGAATGGAAATACATCTATCCCAAGACCAATCCATATTCCAACTGTATTACAAAGTGGAACAGGTACATAGACGATATCATCATGATCTGGAATGGAACCGAAGAACATCTAAATACCTTCCTGACTTGGTTGAATGACCGCTCGACCAACATCCAATTTACGATGGCATGGAATCGAGAATCATTGCCATTTTTGGATTTAACATTTGAGAGAGAAGACGACAAGATAACAATGAATTTATATAAAAAAACAACAGATCGTAATACATTATTACGATATAACTCCCATCATCCAAGAAATCTACGGGATAATCTACCGTACGGTCAATTTTTGCGTATACGTAGAAATTGTACCAAGCGAGGAGATTACTTTAAAGAAACAGACACCCTGATCATGAAATTACGAGACAGAGGATATCCAAAGGGCCTACTGAACAGAGCACGCAAAAGGGCGTGGTATAGACCGAGGGAAACGCTACTTGAACCAGTGGAGAAACCTCAGGCACAGGAAAGATTAATCTGTGTAACCACCTTCAATACAAGGAGTCATGACATCAACAAAATAATTAAAAAGTACTGGAATCTGGTAGGACCTGAGATTGGAATAGAAGAAACTCCGATGTGTGCGTACAAGAGGGCCAAAAACATAAAAGACATTGTAGTCTCCTCATTTTTGGATACACCGACTAACACAGATATCAGGAGCCAATTGTCATTGCCCCCCATCACTGGACACCACAGATGTGGGAGCTGCAAAGCATGTAAATATACAAAAACAGGCAATTCTTTCATTAATGGCAATAAGACTTATATAGCAAAAAACTTTACAAACTGCAATAGCCAAAATCTGATTTATGCCATTAGATGTCCCTGTCAAATGATGTATGTGGGCCAAACTACTCAACGTATCAAAAACAGGATCTTACAGCATCAGAGCAGAATTAGGTGCAAGGTCCTGGGTGCCCCCCTCGTTGAACATTACAACAAGTCCAGCCATACACATGAACAGCTAGAATGGTGGGTTTTAGAAAAGATCGAGCTACACCAAAGAGGAGGTGATATGGCCTCTCTTTTAAATTACAAAGAGTGTCTCTGGATCCATATCTTAGACTCTGTGGCTAATGGATTGAACAGTCAGGAAGAAACTTGTATGCAAATGAGTAGACTTTAATTTTGGAACTGTTTCATTAGGTATGATTACTACATGTACCAGTTACTCTGATTGCCTTAAGTAAGGTTTAATTTGTCAGCATTAAAGCGTGAATATTACATGTATTTATATTGCCTATAACCACGTGCATTTCCAATATGTTCCGAATGTGTTTCCAACTAAATTGGTCAAAAGCATTTGTAATTTCACTGAATATGTTAAGCATGTATGCTTGTAGATAATGTTAACATCCTTGGATATGAGGGTCCTTGTAATAAAATGTCTTCTGATTGGGCCGTCCAAAAGCATTACGGAAAATATAAACCATGGGCCAGGGAGGCATGTAATATACTACCTCCGCAGACTGATCTATAACCGAATAGATTTACGGTTAACTAATGCTAGATCCTACGGTCAGCCCGGCCGCTATGGTTGCCTCGAGTTAACCGCGGACACAAGGACCAAAGTGCAACGCAACCTTTCACACGTCATGACGACCATTCAGATACATGAATGGGTTGAAAGGCTGCTACGCACGAAACTCTGACGTGTGCGTTTCAGATAACCATTGGACCATTGTCCTGAACGCTGTGTATGACGAACGTCACGGGTCTACAGACGTGCCGTAATGCACGCAGACCTGACGTAATCTAGGATTGAAACTGAGTCAGACGCGAGTCGGCAGTAAGGATTGACACGCGTGATACAGACAGACGGCGGCTGTTACTGCTCTTTAAGTAAGTGAGAAGAGATTAGCTCAGGCGAACTGATAGTTTGCCGAAAACGATCCCGCCTCTTGTACCTTTAACACACTAACTAAATAGAGTGAAGTCACTAATGTGAAAATAATTACCTGTCTAGGTGATCGCGGCTGCGGCACTACAGACCCGAAACTTTCACCCGAAGGTGGCGTTTCATACAAAAAGGTACGTGTTGACATGAACCTGCGTGTCACTGGTTAAATAATTCATGATGAATAGAGCACTGAACGTTGCTTAAATAAATTACAGATCCAACGTCCTGAAAAACCTCCAAAAAGATATTAATCGATCTGCAGCTTCCAGATCCAATTTGTTCACCGGATGGTGACAAATCCTTGAGGTATGTGACTAGCGGAACCCTTAAGTCTAAGTATAAGTTAACCCTTAAAATATGGGATGCTTAATGGTATTAATAATTTACGGAATCAACGCTAGAACACAAGAATAACCTGCGTAGAGGCAGAAATAGGACGCCCCACCCCCCCAAAAAAACGAATTTTCAGGTGAGCAATTCAGTAGAGGTTGTTATCACCCACTTGTCAATTTCACACACCCCATACTAAAACAGGCACGCCTTCTTTAATTTTAGGTTGTCCCTTCCTTTCTTTCGTCCTGATGAAGACCCGAACTGGTCGCTAATAAAACAGCACCGTACCCCAGGGTCGAAACGTCGACGTTAATTCACCAATTGGTCCTTGTTACATCCCAGCAGAAAAATTGAAATAATTGTACTGCCTGTGGAAATTGAAACTAATGTTGGACCTATATTTCTTTTAATTTTAGCCTTAAATTGTTTTCACTGTATTATACACTTAAATCACTTGATCACAATTTATTCACTTGTGCACTTTGTTTCGAAATTCTATTGTATGGACAACCATCTTTTAAATGTTAAAAATTAATTTTTGTAAAGGGATTGATGAATAACAACCTTACTCTTTTTTGATATCTATATAAAATGTGTGGTGTGTGATTTTCTTATTCAAATATTTCCAAGTATAACTAAGTGAGAAAAGTTATAGGAATATATGTTGTGTAACTAAGAAATTGTTCATTCTCCGACAGAACCAATTTTTATTTAACATTGTCTACCCAGGTTCTGAGGGTTACTGGGTTACCCCATTACAAGTAAGGGCAGGAGAGCAGGCAGGCAATACTGGGCAAGTTCAGCAGGCAGAGGTCACTCATCAAGATAGGACAGCAGTTCCGGGGAACGGTCATCCCCCATTCAGTGGCACTCCTCCTGGCATCGCAGTCTTCAGCAAAGGGCTCTCACTAGCCCTGTGGACAACAGCGGGGTACAGATGGGCTGAGGGGCCACCACACAGGCCCTTGTGGCCGTACCTCCTGGCAGTGTCCCCTCTCAATCAAAGTCCACACACAGTCTGAGCACATGGAAACATAGCCCCCCTATATATATCAACCTCACCGCACCTACCAGAAGGGGCTAGAACCTTCTAGAAGGCCCCTGGCAGTTTCAGTCCTAACTGTCACTTTGGGGGAGGTGTAGAGCACCTTGTCACTTCAAAGACTAAACCGCCAACCCACCGCAGGCAGGCGGAACAAACACACAGCAATGGCGTCCATTTTAAAAGTGACATTTCTTATAATGGTGAAAATGAACTCACGCACACCATTGCACAGCTTTTAATCATACACATATAGCAAAAAGGGTAGGGGGGAAAGCAAAAAAGTTTGGGATGACCCTGCAAGCAGGACCAAGTCCAACAATAGGTAAGTATAAATTTACTATTATTAACTCCAGATCTGCGTACCTTTAAGATATATATCGTCAGGATCCATAAATGTAGTTTTATATATTGTAAAACTTTACTTAACCCAAAGAAAATGACCCACAGAATATTCTTGTCCGCAATATTTTTGACACGTTATTCTGTCCCAAGATATTTTTGTTTCCGATATTTTTCCCAAATACACTTTACACCTCTTTCCAGTGTGTCTTATTTTTCCACACTACTACCACTTTTTCCTCAGCCCTGCCAAGTACCACGCATCAGACGTTAAACTAACTTATTTCAGGGTGGTGGTCCGCATCACCACACTGAAATGCATTGTCATGCATATATAGCGCCTCAGCTCAGCTGTCAAGTGGGCCGGAGAGCGCTACCTGATTAGTGGTGAAGCATGATTTAGTAGAGTGGCAGGAAGTGTGCGGTGCTCCACAGGCTTCGGGGCTGTCCGAGCTGAAGTACAACAATGTAATACGAGAATTCAATTATGCGCGGCGCAGCATACTGGTCCAGGGTTTGAGTTTGTCTGAAACTCACAGTTATTAGGCAGGCGGTGGGTGGCGTGATATTTGAAATCAGTTTAATTTTTGCTCATGCTGCAGTGCTTCTTGCAATCTGGAGCTCAGCTCCTGTGACGATGCAGACACAGCCGGGCCAGGCAGGGCTGCGGGGCAGTGCAGGCAGTTGCTGAAACATAAGGATGGATCACTGCGGCAGCCAGCAGAGTGGTGTTTAATCGTTGTTGTTTGCAGCTCAACAGCAGTGCCCAGAGGGCTGCAGCTAGTAGCTGAGCGGAGCGACCCTCACTGGCACATAGGTGACCCAGACCGGGCTGCCAGCCAGGGCTCTCTCCCTGACACCCCAACACCCCTCTGCAAAATTAAGCCTGCCTAAGCGCTAACTATCCGTGCGATGTAGTTAACAGTTGAAAGCTTCCGCGGTATGGGACATGTTAAATGTTGTTTGCACATGGCCCTCCGTAGTAGTACGTGCCCTCACTCACCAAGCTCCTTCGGCACGCAGCTGAGGTGCTTCTGACACCACCCCGGTCCCCAGATCATAAACTACAATCGTATAAACTAACTTAGCGCATGATGATTTAACGCGTCAAGAATCCCTTAGCAAGCCGGCCGTATGTGCTGAAATGTGTCACTACCTGGCAATGTAATTTTTGGTAAGGCCTCATGTTAGGCACAATTCAGACTAACTGTGCCGTTTTTTGGGTGCAGGGAACTAAGTCTACAGTCATTCAGTCAGCGCCCTTATTCATATGCACTCACGAGGCGGCACCCGATTAAAGAAGAGAGCAGAGGTTTTATAGGCCAGGAAGATTTTATATTAAGGCCTTTGGTAACTCTCTGTTTTTTGCTGTGCCTGTTGCAAGTGCAGTGGTTTCCCTGTTCACCACTGCATCAGTGCAGGTCGCGCTGCCGGCTGGCTGCTATTTTAATTAACCCTTAGCCTATTTTGGTTGCTTATTCTTTTTTATCCCCTGATTTTACTTACCGCTTTGCAGGGCCTGTGTCCCCTCACTTGCATATAAATTGTGGAAACTACACCGCCATTTGGCGGGTCCGGGTCCCGGGGCTGGAGACTGGTGGGCGCCATCTTTGTTTGGGGTGAGTGTGTGCTTGCGCGGGCGCCATCTTGGAGCGTCCTGACGCTCGAGGTGGTTTGGGAGACGCCTATTTAAGGCGGGCTCGCTTTGCCACTCGTTCTGTTCACCACTGCATCAGTGCAGGTCGCGCTGCCGGCTGGCTGCTATTTTAATTAACCCTTAGCCTATTTTGGTTGCTTATTCTTTTTTATCCCCTGATTTTACTTACCGCTTTGCAGGGCCTGTGTCCCCTCACTTGCATATAAATTGTGGAAACTACACCGCCATTTGGCGGGTCCGGGTCCCGGGGCTGGAGACTGGTGGGCGCCATCTTTGTTTGGGGTGAGTGTGTGCTTGCGCGGGCGCCATCTTGGAGCGTCCTGACGCTCGAGGTGGTTTGGGAGACGCCTATTTAAGGCGGGCTCGCTTTGCCACTCGTTCTGTTCACCACTGCATCAGTGCAGGTCGCGCTGCCGGCTGGCTGCTATTTTAATTAACCCTTAGCCTATTTTGGTTGCTTATTCTTTTTTATCCCCTGATTTTACTTACCGCTTTGCAGGGCCTGTGTCCCCTCACTTGCATATAAATTGTGGAAACTACACCGCCATTTGGCGGGTCCGGGTCCCGGGGCTGGAGACTGGTGGGCGCCATCTTTGTTTGGGGTGAGTGTGTGCTTGCGCGGGCGCCATCTTGGAGCGTCCTGACGCTCGAGGTGGTTTGGGAGACGCCTATTTAAAGTCGTCCTCTTCCGCGCAGCGGAAACGCGCAGAGGGACGCCGTCGCTTAGCCGGAGTCGTGCCAGAGTCCTGCCCGTCTGCGCTCGTCCGCGTCGAGGTAGCGGGCGCGGGCTATGGACTCTGGCCCCCTGCCACGGCAACACGATGTGTAATATCGTTCCGTGTAAGTACGACCGTGCTAGTATTCTCGCTGTACGAGATACTCTTCCAGTATGTAAGCATGTCCCATTATTTCCTCTCTCGGGACCTTATGACTGTTCCTGTGGCTGGTTTTCTTTGACCGCACCCACGGGGGTGCGTTCTGTGCCAGGGACTGCTTACGGCACTCATACAGATCGCACTGAGCAAGTCCTAAACGTGTGGAGCCTGAATGTCAGATCTTTGGTCAAGCACTATCAATTCCTTCGGGATATGATAGATTCGGATTCTCCAGATATCATCTTTTTGACCGAAACTTGGCTACAAGATGCTGACACCGCCATTATAAATCTGGCCTTCCCCTCCACCTATACGGTGTTTACACTGAACCGTACAACTAGGGGAGGTGGTATCGCCATGGCGATTAAATCCTGCCTATCGGCTGAATGGAAGCCTCAGAACCTTCCCATGTGTGAAAGCGCCTCCTTTAAGGTAAGGATAAGCCATCACTTCACCTTTAGTGGCATCCTTATCTATCGCCCACCTGGGAACGATACCGTCTTTAAGTCCGCACTGGTAGATGTGGTCAGCTCGCTAGTCTCTAGCTGTGCTAATTTTAACATCGTAGGGGACTTAAACATTCACTTCGATCTGATGTCTTCTTCTCCTATTAGCTCTCTGCTAGCGGATCTTGAAGCGATGCAACTTAACCAACTAGTTACCTCCCCCACCCACATAGGAGGACACATACTTGATCCCTTCTTTACCACCTTAATCCGGGCCAAAACATCTGTCCCGTTGGCGGTGGGTTGGACGGACCATATGTTGGTTAAAGTGGCGTGTCCCTTAGATAATCCACAATTGAAACCTGTGGATAAACAGATCCTCAAGCGTAGCTGGCGGAAACTCAAGCTGGAGGAATTTGTTGGGATATTGGAGGCACAGCCCTTAGGCAAACTGCAGAATGTGGAACAGGGCTACGAACAGTTCTGTAACTGGGTTCTCACGGCCCTCGATTCTCTTATACCTCTGCGCTGGTCTAAATGTCATGCTAAGACCCGCAGTCCCTGGTATAATGAAAACCTTGCCGAGCTTAAAAGAACGTGCCGGCAAGCTGAGAGAGCCTGGAGGAAATCCTTTGATCCCATGTTAAAATCACTGTACTTTGCCCAGCTCAAAAACTATCACAGAGCCATCTGTCAAACTCGGGCAGCTTATTATGCTACTGAGTTCTCCAATAGTTCCAATCCCTCCAAGCTTATCTTCAAGGTACTTAAAGATCTGATGGGGAAACGGGCCACCTCGATAGAAATCTGCACGGATTCACACTGTGAGAGCCTGGCATCCTTCTTCGTGGAGAAGGTGCAGGCAATCTACCGAGGTTTTACATCTTCCGTCCCCGCGGAGGCTCCGAGTACTGTGAAGACTTTGGTTGTGGAGACCTTGTCCTTCTTGCCGGCTATGTCTGTTGAGGTATTTGACACTCTAAGCCTCAAAATTAAATCTGGCTCTCCCTTAGATCCATTGAAGCCGGAGTTCTTCACTCTTCTCCCGCCGCTGTGTCGTGAGCCCATCCTGGATCTTATCAATCTTTCCCTTACTGAGGGCGTGGTTCCTCCATCCTGGAAGCAAGCTGTGGTCAGCCCTATTTTGAAGAAACCCAATCTTGACCCCTTGCTCCCGGAAAATTACCGGCCCATCTCCCTCCTGCCTTGGACCGCAAAGGTCACTGAGGCACACGTGAATACCATTCTGTCTACCCATCTCTCTCGTAATAACATTCTTGACGAGAGTCAAAATGGGTTCCGCACTCAACACAGCACTGAAACGGCCCTGCTCTTCATGACCGAGCACTTGCGGTCAGTGCTGGATGCGGGGCAGACAGCGGCGCTCCTGCTGTTAGACCTGAGCGCCGCATTTGACACGGTGTCTCATGACATTTTAGTGCGGCGTTTGGAGGAAGTGGGTATCGGAGGGAAAGCTCTTGAGTGGTTCCGCTCCTTCCTTTCGGACCGGTGTTTTAAAGTGGCCATTCCACCTGGCCAGTCCTCGTTCCACTCTCTCGGTCTGGGAGTTCCCCAGGGCTCCGCTTTAAGTCCTACACTGTTCAATCTGTATGTGAAACCGCTGGCTGCTGTCGTCAGGGAATGTGGCCTTACCATGACATCGTACGCCGACGACACGCAGCTGGCGGTAACACTTAGCGGAGACCCTGAGGTGAATGCGCCCAGATTTCGAGCTGGACTTATAGCTGTGGCTAAGTGGATGCGTTGCAACTGCTTACAGCTTAACGCTAAAAAAACCGAGGTCCTGATTCTAGGGAGGCAGACGGAACTTTGGGGAGACCAGTGGTGGCCTCCCGAACTGGGGGTCTCTCCCACTCCAGCGGCCGAAGTTAAAAACCTGGGGGTGTGGCTGGATTCCCATCTTTCTTTTGCCAGCCATACGAAGAGGGTAGCAGCTACCTGTTTTGGTATCCTGCGGGGACTGAGGCCTGTCCTTAAGTTCTTCGACCCCCCCACGCGGCAACTGGTGGTTCAGGCCTCCATCTTGTCGCGATTGGACTACGGGAGCGCTTTGCTACTTGGAGTGAACCAGGCTGAGGCTTCTAGGCTTCAGATTGTGCAGAATGCTGCTGCACGTGCCATTGTGGGCCTTCCGAGGCGGTGTTCTGTTTCCACTGTTCTGACTTCCCTTCATTGGCTTCCGGTCAGACAGAGAATCAAATTTAAGGCTCTCTGTCTGACATTTAAGATTCTGAAGCTTTCCTCCCCTCCTGCCCTTGCGGGCCTTATTGCTCCGTATCTGCCCACACGTTCCCTCAGGTCTGAATCTCACCACCTGGCGATTAAGCCTAGGTTCAGACTGAGTAGGATGGGAGGGCGCTCCTTTCGCGTTCTGGCAGTTGACCTATGGAATTCTCTCCCTGTACACATCCGTGCCCTGGATAGTCTTATTCTTTTCAGGCGCGCTATTAAAACCCACCTGTTCGCTTCTGGCAATTGATCTCCTCTTTCCCCGGCTCTGATCTGTTGTGTTGTGGTATCTGGACAGGCGCCAGGACGCCCCTTCGCTGGGGCAGCTGTGCGCCGAATAAAAGTTATTAACATAACATAACATAACAAAGCAGGCATGCCACTGTCATAGGTCTTTGTGTGAGCGGACTTTCTTTGACTGTTTCAGGGCCTGCTAGGTCCGCTGCGCAGCGTCAGTTTTTTTTACTGTTTATTTTCCTCATATAATAACCACATCTTGCCCAGAGTTTAAATTGAGTTTCTATCTTGTAAATCAGCGGAGTTGGGGGGCAGCAACTTTCATTTTCCTTGAGTTGCCATCTGCCAGGCCCCGAAGGATAGATCACACCACAAGTCAGTGTGAGGGCTCATTACTTTTGGCTGTTTGTGGGCTGGTGCACCAAATATTACTGTTGATTTCCCGCATTATATAACAAAGATTACTTGCAGCAAGCCAAGATGCACGTAGTCTTCTATACATTGCAAAAAAGTATACAGCGTGTCTGGACAAGTTCAAAATTGCTCTGACTTGCAAATGTAGGCTAATTTTAATTGTCTGCTTTACTAAATAGGGGGCACTCTTGTCTGTTGCCACGATTTATTTTCTGTCCCACTGCTGTCCTGGAGTCGGGGTGTTTCTTTTCCAGTCTGGGTGACAGACATGTGAGCTCTCTGACAGCTCAGGACTGCACTATCTGCCGCTCATCAGCCTATATTAACCTACTACGCCTACTACGCCACCGTTCCATTTATTTAGTCATATTCTACTAAGAGCCCGAGGCATGCTTTTCTTAACCTCAGTATATTTTCAGTCACTGGCCTCAAAAACTTACTTGGTGCCTGCTCCATAGTCTTGATCCACGATTTAGATTTATGTCGTGCCACCAGGCTAAAAAAGTGTCTCACAACCCCTGCATACTTCTTTCTAGTGTGTCTTCATTCCCATGAAAGGATTTACCGCAATTGTTTTACAGTATGGTCATTTTATAAAAACGTTGTAGGTTAGTGATCTTTAATTTCAGTCGGTTTCTATTAGTTTCAAGATATCTTTAGAGCTTCTCATTCTTCAAAATATTGTAATTTCTGAAATTTAGCCCTTCCAATGCATTTCATTACATGGTTTTAATGGTGAGAAAGTCATCGAGCCACCGACGACATCCGAGCCCTGCTCGACAACGGGGAAACAGCGGCACTCCTCCTCCTGGACCTCTCTGCAGCGTTCGACACTGTCTGCCACCGCACCCTAGTTCAACGCCTCAGCAACATCGGCATCCAAGAGAAGGCACTGGAGTGGATTATCTCGTTCCTCGCCGGAAGAACACAGAGAGTCCGCCTCCCCCCGTTTCGATCCGAGGCCACCGAAGTCATCTGCGGCGTACCGCAAGGATCATCACTCAGCCCCACCCTCTTCAACGTCTACATTAGACCTCTTGCAGCCATCGCACGTCAACACAACCTCAACATCATCTCCTACGCCGACGACACCCAGCTGATCCTCTCCCTCACCTGAGACCCCGACACCGCCAGAACCAGCCTACACGAAGGGATGAAAGACGTCGCCGAGTGGATGAAGAACAGCCGCCTGAAACTGAACTCAGACAAGACGGAAGTCCTCATCCTGGGACCATCGCCCTCCGCCTGGAACGACTTCTGGTGGCCCCCCGCCCTGGGCAGCACTCCCAAGCCAACAGACCACGCACGCAACCTTGGCTTCATCCTGGACTCCTCACTCTCGATGACCAGACAAGTCAACGCCGTCTCCTCATCATGCTTTCACACCCTACGCATGCTTCGCAAGATCTTCCGATGGATCCCGACCGAAACCAGGAAGACGGTCACCCAGGCACTCGTCACCAGCCGACTGGACTAGGGAAACACCCTCTACGCCGGAACCACAGCCAAGCTACAGAAAAAACTCCAACGCATCCAGAACGCCTCCGCCCGACTCATCCTGGACATCCCCCGACGCAGCCACATCTCCGGCCACCTGAGAGACCTGCACTGGCTCCCCGTCAACAAGAGGATCACGTTCCGGCTCCTCACCCACGCACACAAATCTCTCCACGACCTGGGCCCCAAGTACCTCAACGACCGCCTGACCTTCTACACGCCCACACGCCAGCTACGGTCCACTAGCCTCGCCCTCGCCGCCGTACCACCCATCCGAAGAGCCACCGCCGGAGGCAGATCCTTCTCCTACCTGGCGGCCAAGACATGGACCTCCCTCCCCATCCACCTTCGGCTGACCCAGGACCATCTCGCCTTCAGAAGACAACTTAAGACCTGGCTGTTCGAGCAGTAGTGGACCCTTTCCCCCAAGCGCCTTGAGACCCCTCCGGGTGAGTAGCGTGCTATACAAGTGATATGATTGATTGATTGATTGAAAGTGTCACTCTATGTGTCACACATTTGGTAGCTGAATGTTACCCATAAGTACATTGAAACCATTGAAATGTTACACATAAGCAATCGCAATACTTGGCAGCTATGACAGACTGTGAGCATAAGAAATGAAGTAGCTGAACATTGCGCAGTGCCTCAGAAAGGAATGTGTGCCGTTGTATAAATAAGAACTACAAACTTAAAAGAAAACTATGTTGTGCACTGGTTTAATTAATGATATTTATGGGACTCTCGTCTTCAATGCCTGATTTTGCTCGCGAGAAAATGTCACTCATAGTTATTGAATGTCACTCATAATTTCACTAAACTTATGAAAATGTCACACGAAAGCAACATGAAACATTGGCATCTATGCTTCCTGCTCTATCTTTCTTTCCCTAGTGTTTGCTATTACCTCCTCGTCCTGGTCTCCCCGTCCCATTCCTGATACGTGATACGTGAGCAGCTAGTCTGCTCTACAGAACCCCTACCTAGCTGAGCTGTTGGCACTTCCCCCTAGGATGACGTCACCATCACGTGACTACTAAAGGGGGAAGTGCCGGATGAATCATCCTGTTTTCTTTTTTCTGCAGTCTACGACCGCGTTCCTGGCTGGGCTGTTTCCTGGAGGCTTCCTTTTCTGCCAGAAAACGGGTAAGTCTCCCTGCTGTTTGTTTGTTTTGTACGGCGGCCTGCTCTAGCGGCCGCCTCTGTTTTATTTTCACTGCTGCTTCCCCCGAGCTACATTGGGCTTCCTTTCCTCATGGGGGCATTTTTGTTCCTCGCGGCTCGCGTTAGCGGCCGGCTTTGTGTTGGGGGCGCCTGATTGCACGCGGCTCGCGTTAGCGGCCGTTTCTGTGCTCTGTGCTTCTGGGTACTCACCTGGCTTGGGTTGGCCTGCTCCAGCGGCCGTTCCTGGGCATTCTCCGGTCCGTTTTCGCCCTGCTTTAGCGGGCAGGGGCTTTTCCATGGAGTTTGGTGTCTTGCACCATTTAAGGGGGCGATTTTGGCGGCTGGCTGGGCTTCTTATACTGGCCCAGTTTTCTTTCCCCTCCCACAGGTGTTCGGGTCCTCGCCTATATCTGGGGTCCTTTTTGGGATGTTTTTTGTCCTTGTTTTTTGCCTGTTGGGAGTGTTGTTTGGACTTGTTCAATGGATTCAGTCGCTTCTTCTTCTGCGACCCCTCTGGATGCCCTGCGCCTCATTATTAATGAGGCTGTGGCTGCTGCTTTCCTGGCTAGGGACGCGGCTGAGCCTCCTCCCAAGGTGCCTCGTGTGTCTTTAGATCCACAAGATGCTCCTGAGGGTGACGTTGATCCTGGTGAGGATGAGGGTGTCCGTGGTCGTTTTGTTCAGGGTGCTGAGCTCGCTGACCTGTTTGCCCATGTGAGGTCCAACTTGGGTTTTTCTCCTCCTGCGGATGCTGTTGTTGAGGATGACTTTTTTACGCAGTATGTCCAGCCTGCTCCGGATTCTTTGCCTTTGCATGGTGCGGTGCGTAATGTGCTGTCCCACGAATGGAAGGAGGTGGACAAGTCTTCTTTTCCTCGTTTCCTGTCCAGACGTTACCCTCTTGAGGGTTTTGCTGATGAATTCCCTCAGGCTGTGAAAGTGGACAATTTGATGGCTGGCCTTTCCTCTCAGGGATTGGTTGTTTCTGAGGACGCCCTTCCTGCGGACGCTGTGGATAAGCGTGTTGAGGGGGCGGTGAAGCGTTCCTATGCTGCTTCTAATTTCTCTGTCCGGGCGACTGCGTATTCCAACTATATGGTTCAGTCTCTCCTTAAGGACTTCCAGTCCCTGTCTGTTCTGCTGTCCGAGGGCGAGGTTGCCACTCCTCTTCTGTCTTTGATGGAGTTGCAGGTGCGTTACCTGTCGGACATTTCCTTTGACAATTTGGGGGCGGCGGCCGCCGCTTCTGGTGCTTCCATTGCTGCCCGGCGTCATATTTGGATGCGTTCCTGGAAGGCGGACTCTTCGCAGAAGTCGGTCCTCCTTAAGTTGCCTTTTGAAGGTTCTAAGGTGTTCGGTCCTCAGCTGGAGGGCATGGTCAAGCAGTCCGCGGAGAACCGCAAGCTGGTGGCTCCGATCCGTCCTCCTGCTCGGGGGCGTGGATTTGGTTATCGTCGCGCTTTTGGGCCTCCTGCTCGTGGCGCTGCTCAGCCCTTTCGTGGCAGGGGTCGTGGCCGGGGGGCCCCTGGAGGTGCCAAGCCCCGGGCCGCTGCCGGTGTTGCCACCCCCGCTTCCTCCTCTTCTCAATGACTGTCTGCATTTACCCGTTGGTGGTCGACTCCAGCGCTTCCGCGCCCAGTGGTTGTCGGTTCCGGATGCCTGGGCGGTTCAGACTGTTTCGGAGGGTTGCCGGATAGAGTTTTCATCTCCTCCTCCTCCGGGTTTTGTTCAGACTCCCCTGCCCCGTCTTCCTTTGTGAAGGGTGTCTTTGTTGGCGGGTGTTTAACTCCTGTTGGAGAAACAGGCTATTGTGGAGGTTCCGCCGCTGGAGAGGGGCGAGGGTTGCTACTCAATCCTCTTTCTGGTTTCCAAGAAGGACACTTCGGATCTTCGTCCTGTTCTGGATCTGAAGCGTGTCAACCGCTTCGTCGTCCATCGCCCTTTCAAGATGGTGACCCTCCAGTCCATCCTGCCTCTGGTCCTTCCGGGTGGCTTCCTGGCGTCCCTGGATTTGATGGATGCGTACCTGCATGTTCCTGTCCATCCTGCCGACCAGCGTTTTCTGCGCTTTGCTGTGGGGACCCATCACTACCAGTTCCGGGTGCTGCCTTTCGGCCTGTCCTCTGCGCCCAGGGTGTTCACCAAGCTCCTGGCCCCTCTGGTGGGTATTCTTCATTCTATGGGGCTGCTGGTGTTTCCATATCTGGATGACTGGTTGATTGTCTCTCCGTCTTTTTCGCAGGCTCTGTCGGATGTGGCCCAGGTGTGTCATCTGCTGGGTTCCTTTGGGTTCCTTATCAACCACCGGAAGTCCTCCCTGGTGCCCTCTCAGTCCCTGAAGTTCCTGGGGGCTTTCTTCCGGATGGACCTGGGCATGGTGTTCCTCTCCCAGGAGCGCCAGTTGACTTTGTTTCGCCACCTTTCTTGGCTTCTTTCCCAGTCGCAGGTGTCTGCCCGTCTCTGGTTGCGGAGTCAGGGGGAGATGGCGTCCACTCTTCATCTCCTTCCTTGGGCCCGACTGCATCTGTACCCCCTGTTGCATCATGTCCTGTCTCACTGGGATCCCGCCTCCTTGGACTTCGAGACTCTGATCCCTGTCACTCCGAGGATTCGGGCGGATCTCCAGTGGTGGTTGTCTCCTCTCTCCCTTTCCGGGGGGTTCGATCTCCTTCCCCCTCGGTCTGTGGTCGTGTTGTCCACGGATGCGAGTGCTTTGGGATGGGGGGCCGTTCTGGGTTCTTCCAAGGGTCAGGGTCGGTGGTCCCGATTCGAGTCCCTCCAGTCCTCGAACTGGAAGGAGCTGAGGGCGGTCTGGCTTGCTCTCCTTTGGTTCGCTCCTCTCCTTCGGGGTCGGGCGGTCTCTGTACAGACCGACAATCAGGTGGTTCGCGCCTATGTGAATCACCTGGGGGGCATGTGTCATTCTCTCTTTCTCCTGTCCCGGGAGATCGGCCTTTGGGCCGAGTCGAATCTGTTGTCTCTGACGGCGGTCTATCTTCCGGGGAAGGAGAATGGGCCTGCGGATACTTTGAGCAGGGTGTTCCCCTCCTCGGTGTCCCTCTGTCTGTCCCCGGATCTGTTCGGCCAGATTGTCCTTCGATTCCGCCTCCCTTGGCTGGATCTTTTTGCCTCGGAGGATTCCGCCCTTCTTCCTCTGTTTTGCGGCATCATTCCGTCTCCGTTGGCTTGGGCGACCGATGCTTTCTCGATTCCTTGGTCGGGGGGTCTGCTGTTTGCCTTCCCTCCGTTTGCCTTAATTCCGAGGGTCCTCCGGAAGATTCGTTTGGATCGGGCGGAGGTTCTCCTGGTGGTTCCGGAGTGGTCTCGGCAGTCTTGGTTTCCCCTTCTGCTGACTTTTGCCGTTTGCCCTCATTGGAGGTTTCCCCTGTCTCCCTGCCCCCTGCGGGCTCCTCTTCTCAGTCTTGCCTCCCTGCGTCGCCTCCGGCTGGGGGTTTGGCACTTGAGAGGTTGAGTTTGCTGGGTCTGGGTTGCTCGTTGGAGGTTGCCCAGTGTCTTCAGCTTTCCTGGCGTCCTTCCACCTTGAAGTCTTATGCCCGTCACTGGAAGCCTTTTTCCACCTGGTGTCTTGGGAGGGGTCTCTCTCCTGCCTCCTGTGAGGCCGTGCGGGTGTTGGACTTCTTGCGGGATGGTTTTGTCTTGGGACTGGCGGTTTCTTCCCTGCGGGCGCAAGGGGCTGCCGTTCTTGCCTTTCGGGGTTCCTCTGTTTCTTCTGTCTCCCCGTTGGTGGCTCGCCTTCTGAGAAGTTTCTTGCTTCAACGTCCTGTCTCCCGTTCCCCTGTGCCTCCTTGGGATCTGCCCTTGGTTCTTTGGGCTTTGACGGGTCCTCCGTTTGAGCCTTTGGACTCCGTGGCCCTGAAGTTCCTTTCTGCCAAGGTTATCTTCCTGGTGGCCATTACCTCTGGGCGTAGGGTTGGTGAGATTGGTGCGCTGATGGCTTCTCCCCCCTTCTTGCGCTTCTGCGCTGACAAGGTCGTTCTCCGTCCGAGTCAGTTTTTTCTCCCTAAGGTGATTTCGACTTTTCACTGTCAGGAGGATATTGTTCTCCCTGTGTTTTTTCCGGGTCCTGCCTCTCCTGAGGAGGAGCTGCTCCATTCTTTGGATGTGTTGAGGGCTCTCCGCATCTACTTGGAGCGTACGGCTGGTTTCCGTAAGGTTGATTCCCTGTTCGTCACCTACGGCCTGTCGGGTCTGGGGCTTCGCCCTTCTTTGTCCACCTTGTCTCGTTGGGTCAAGGGCGCAGTGGTTTCTGCTTATGATTCGGTCCACTGCCCCCTGCCTTCTTCTGTTCAGGGTCGGTCGACTCGGAGTGTTTCGTCCTCCTGGGCCATGTTCAAGGGTGCCTCTTTGCGAGACATTTGCAATGCTGCTACGTGGGTTTCTCCCCACACTTTTGTTGCCCATTATCGTCTGGAGTTGGGGATGGCGGCCTCGGCTGCTTTTGGGACTAGTGTTCTGTCTGCAGTACTTGATTTGTAGTTTTGTACTGTTTTGATTGATTAAAATGGACCTGTTTTTCTGTCATTCTTCTGGTCTGTTTTTTTCTTACAATCACCTTGTGCTTGGGTATGGGCTCACGTATCAGGAATGGGACAGGGAGACCAGGACGAGGAGGTAATGCCCGGTTACTCACCGGTAATAACCATTACTCCGAGTCCTGGTCTCCCCGTCCCATTCCTGAGCCCTTCCCTCCCTCCCTGGTTTGGGTTTTCCGTGGGTGATTGTATGTGTTTCGTTCTGTTGTCTTTGGTATTTTCAGGATGATTCATCCGGCACTTCCCCCTTTAGTAGTCACGTGATGGTGACGTCATCCTAGGGGGAAGTGCCAACAGCTCAGCTAGGTAGGGGTTCTGTAGAGCAGACTAGCTGCTCACGTATCACGTATCAGGAATGGGACGGGGAGACCAGGACTCGGAGTAATGGTTATTACCGGTGAGTAACCGGGCATTCGTTCACATTGCCCACATCTCCCTCCGTTCCTCCCTGTTGTCCTCCCTCTTTTCTGTGTGACTCAATCTTTCTCCAGCCTGCCATCCACACTCATTCCTCCTTCCCGTGCCACCCACGTGTCTCTGTGTTCACTCCTTACTACCATACAAGGCTATCTTCATTGCAGGCTCCCTTGCCTTCACCACACTCTTTTTCGTGTCTGTCACATACGGCCCGGACGCAAGGGGGCCTTCATTATAGTCCTTCCTTTCTTTGTGTATGATAACAAATAAGGGGGAACTATAAAGAAGGCTCCCTACCCACCTGGCATTTCTTTGACATAGAAACGAAAACAACGTTATTGAATCAAGGGTTCTTTCGTAGACAGACCTTCGTTTCGAAAATGTTTCTGGCTTTAGTTTGCTTACGCTCCATTCATTAGCACATTAAATAAACCCCGCCTACTGGCTTTGCCAAAGCTCGTTCGCGTAGGTCCCGTAAGGGTTTGGAATTCCATGCAGATGAATGCGCGCCCAATCCGTTTGTTTTCCAAGTCTTTGGAGGTTTTGATTGGAGCCCAGCATTTAAACCCCTTCAGTGCAAGGGTTTCCTGCACTCCCTGCGCTTCCGCACCGTGTCAGTAACAGGCCTGCAATCACCGAACATTAATTATTATTACGCCATGAGAAATTCCTGCGCCATCACAGACGTCCAGACACCTTCCACATAGGATACACCGTCGCTTCGTCGGGTTGCCGCTTTTATTTCTCTTACAGATCACCAAGCAGTAACATAGTACATTGAAAACAATATGCATGTAGAGATCAAACACTTTAAACTTTCCTCAGTGGCACATTTACACCTACTGCAGCACTGCACAGTGCAACTAAACCCTAGCAATGACGGGCCGTGAAATCTTAACAAATTAGTAACTTAAATTGATGGGTTTAATTTAATGTATTCACAGGAGCCCAGCCGGAGGGACAGAGGTTGCGCTGCTCCATTCCGCCTGGATTTGAAATCTTTTCGAGTGCTCGGCTCTAATTGGAAAATGGGATGCGAGCTCAGGCGGGCGGCAGTGGGAGGCCGCGCGGCCTGACATTTCCTTGGGAAAAGGTCGCGGTTCAGGGCTGCGCTAGGAATACCAATATAAACAGGTGCTGTGTTTGATCATTTGCCAAGCACCTTCTGCTTATTTGCTTTCTTCTGTAATTGCAGCATTCCCCCGAGCCAGGACGGATGCGTGCAGCAGCCCGGCCTTAGCACGTGCCAGAGGGAAAGAGGATGATCAGACCGGTGGTGTACCGCAACACGATGCCTCCCCCTGCAGAATATGAAGGGGAGACTCGGAGTCTTCTTGAAAGGTTGGGGACCCCATGGCTCAGACCACTAGAGATGTGGAAACTGATCGCTATGAAGGTGCAGTGTAAGGATGAGGATAATCTAAAAGCGTCCTTGAATTGTTTTTAAAGCAAAGTTATCCATTTTACACAACAACTGTACATTTATTTAGCATTCCATATGTAAACAATCGTGTGCGTGTGTGTGTGTGTGTGTGTGTGTGTGTGGGTCTGTGCGCGCGCGCATGTGCGATAGAAACGGAGACTGACGCCATCCACTGACATAAGCTCCTCCTAGTGGTCAAGATGATTCAAGTATTTCCACTTATCACATTTGTGCTGTCTAAGGTAGTAGCCTGGAGTAACAGAAGTAGGGCTAGATGCAGAGACCCACCCTCCATTTGGGATTGTTCACACATAGGATAACAAAGCAAACTGCTACTCACTGATAATGACCGAAAATATCTGGGCTTTCTCATGTTCCTCTATAAAGGGAATTAGCTGACCACTTTAGGCTCGACTGTGTGATTCGCATATAGGGGCTGATTAGGATTGCGGTGTATCCGCATCCTCCGGGCCGGCGGAAGCCACCGCCGGCCCGGAGGATGCGGATTCACCGTTGCGGTGATTGAAAAGACCCCCCGCCAGATTAGGATGGCAGGGGGGTCATCTGCGGACGGGAAGACCGTCCGCCGCCTTTCAGCCGCGGTCGCCTTCCGACCGAGGCCGAAAAGCTCTAATATGGTGGCGTTCTCTATCAGACACCGCCAGCCATATTAGGAAGCATGCGGAAACATGCTTTTCTACGGCGGGTTTTCCGCCGTGGAAAAGCATGTGGTATTTTGTGTTTGGGGGCCCGTTGCGGGACCCCAGGGGTGATGGGGGTGGGGGGTGCACATGGGCGGTACCTATGGTACCCCCCTGCCCTTGCATGCACAAAGCGGCAGGCACCGCGCGGTGCCTGACGCTTTGTGCATGCAAAGGGAAAACATGCATATTTAACATTGCGGAGGGTGCTGCTTCAAGCAGCATCCGCCACAATGTTAACTATACGGGATGTGACCGCCAGGGTGCACATCCTAATTCCGAGGGAGGGAACGCCGCTGGCTCTGCGGACGGTCCCTCCACCTCGGGGGTGGCGGACGGACGCAGGTCCGTCCGCCATCCTAATAGGCCCCATACATAGTTAGTTGCTATCTGTGATAGTGAAAAACTGAAATGCACTATTCCTAAAGTGTCAATTTATGTATTTAATCCATCACTTTCCTTCAACCACCTAATGAATTTGGCCTTTCCTATCTTATATTAGTCACAATGTTATGCTTGTTCTGCAATCGTAAAGTGATAAAGGATGACATATGGAATCCATTGTTCACTCTTCTACAACCGCCCTGAAATGGAAGTAGCAGCAGGCTGTCCTCGCAGCACAAAAGCGCAACTTTATCTGCTGATATATTAGAAGTTGTTTTATAAGCCAATGCTTTACTTAACTGTGAACCCAATCTGCAGGCCTTATTAAAGACCCGCGCAGGAGTGAATGGTCTGCACTGCCAAAAGAATGCTTTCAGTTTTCAATGGCCCCATAATCTATAGCTCCTGTCCTGAGATGGCTACTGAGTCCCCTGAATGAGAGAATGATAGCAACAACCAAGACATCTGCTTTCCTCACAAAACAAATACAACTGTTTCAATAAGCATCAATTGCTATGGAAAAAAAGCCATGGGTCAGAAAACGTATTTGGATGGAGAAAAAAAATACGATAAGTCCCTTTTGTAAAAATGAAAAGAAAATATCTGTTTAATAAGAAAATATTTTTTAAAACGACACTGCGAATCTAAGAATTTTGAAGTAATGGCGTGTGAGCTGGTTGCCTCCTTCCAGAGGACCCGTCCCTTTAAGTGCATTGCCAGACCCAGTTCCTTCGTGATTCTTCCAATGTGCAAGTTGATAGCCCAGTTTGTGCTAATAGACAAGAAAACAGAATGGGTTTAAAGAAGGAAGCGTAAGGTCTATCCACACCCCAGTCACCATGAATGTAATGCTGCCTTACTGAGTCTTCCTGCTTTTGCTTCTTCTCTCCTGGATGGGAACCTGATTACTTAACTCATGGCAGCAATAGGAGAGAACTCAGCATACGCTCTGCCAAGTTTCAAGGAAACAAGTTGGGTAGAAATTGCTGAACAAAGGCTGCATCAATTGCAACACA
This sequence comes from Lissotriton helveticus, assembly GCF_964261635.1. Classification (NCBI taxonomy): domain Eukaryota; kingdom Metazoa; phylum Chordata; class Amphibia; order Caudata; family Salamandridae; genus Lissotriton; species Lissotriton helveticus. The sequence goes on from NC_136068.1 coordinate 1,409,488,598, forward strand.
CTTACGACCCAGGGGGCAATCCCTTACATTGTTTTGGCCAGGCTGAGCCTCAACAAACAGGGACAATCCCTAAGTTAATCACCCCGTACAGGACAATGAATCCTAGACTGCTAAGTGATTCCCAAGACACTAGTAGCTGGCCTTGTGAGGGTCACAAGTGACAAACTGCTTTCCGCTTTTGATGCGAATGCTTGTTGTAGGCGACATGAAGAGTGAAGTGAGGAAGGCACATTTCTTTCATGGAAATAAAATGAAAATATAAGCAGCAAAGCTTTCTTCTTAGAGGAAGTGGGAACCTTGGAAGAAAAAAGGCACCCTCCTCCCCCTAACAAAGTGCAAGTGCTAGAGAAGTCAGCCGATGATTCATGCATCAGTGGATTAAAAAAACACAAGAATTGACTCTGGCTGGTGATGACAGTCTTCTATAGGGAGGGCCCTCTTATGCCGGAGAAGCTTGCACTCGGACACTTCCATTTTTTTTAAAGCCCTGCATTCTTTCTGTGAGGGGTTTTCAGGTGGTGGTCGCAGGACACAGAATTCCCAAAAACTTGTAAACAAGGGACAAAACAATACATCTATATCACCACAATGTTGATTAGTGGTAAGACGACGTACGCAGTGTGGTGGGGACACAAGTTATTAGTGGTAAGACGACCGACACAGTGTGGTGGGGACACAAGTTAAAATTAAAATTTAGACACAGAAAAGCAGACTCTATTCCATCAGAGAATCAAACTAAAAACAAGACGTATAACAAAAAAGAACAGACTCTGTTCCCAATTGTGGCTGCTGCTTTTATATAGAAGACCGTAGGACTATGACCACTAATTAAACAATTGTAAAACAGATAAGTACTTGAAGTATTGAATATGTATTACTTATCCCAAACTCAAGTCGACCAGAGATTTAGCTAGTAAATGTAATTCGCAAACCTCATGACATATTTCAAATTATTTGAACCCCTCCCCTTGTTTTCAAAGAATGTAGAACACATTTTTTAAGCTCCGTATGTCAGAAAATGTAATGTAAATGAAAGAAAAGTAGTGATGCCAACTTGTCATGTATCCCCGGGATTTGAAATGTAGTTTGGGAAGTGGAATCCCCTTTCCAAAGTAAGTTAGTTAGCGCCACATGTATTAACCAATTTTGCTTTTGCAAATTGGCTGATCCGCAAAATCAGCCCATTTGCAAATGCAATAAAGACTTTACATGTATGAAACCCTACTTTGGGAATCGGTAACCTATTACCGAATCGCGATATGGGTTTGTGATTTGGTATTTGGAAGGGGCGTGTTTAGGGCGCCCCTTCCAAATAGCCAATTACAGCAGTGTGTGAAAGTTTTGTGATGGTCAATGATGTTACAAAACGTTCGCAATTTACCACCAACTTGAAGTTGGTGGAAAACTATTTGCAAATGATAAGGGGTCCCCAAGGGACCCCTCCCCCTTCGGGAAAGGTTGTAAGTATGTTTTTTAAGAGCAGGCAGTGGTCCCATGCTGTTCTTAAAAAATAAAAAATAAAACTTTTCTTTTTTTCTTTTTAAACTCATTCCATTTTTGTAAGAAAAACGGGCTGTATTTAAAAAAAATTGCTTTATTTAAAAGCAATCACGGACATGGTGTTCTGCTGACCACAGCAGGACACCATCCCAGTGATTTTAGCGATACCTAGGGGTTTGCAAATTGAGATCTACCTCGTTAATATTAACGAGGGTGGTCGATTTGTGACCCCCTAGGATTTGCAGAAAATCGCAATTAGGTAATCGATATTACAAATGTTGATACATGTTGCCCAAAGTTCCTTTCAATAAAGTACAGGTCCAAGCTATTTTAGAAACACCACAATCCCTCTGTAGGGGCAAGGTCCGTTGCTGGTGTGTAACTGGAACTTGTAATTCTGCCAAACCTAACATTTCCATTGCTGGGGGGTTTCATTTCACCATGGATTGCGTCTGATGTCAAATAATGGATCTGTACAAATACTTTTCATCAAGAGAAGTTATTTCTGGAAGGCAGCGGGGACGGTGTGCTTCTGCTTTATCATTAAAGGATGGCTTTTCATATGCACAGCTCAGTTTTAATAAAGCAGACTAGATCCTATCACATACAGCCATAATACACGAGCCCGCAGAGCAAAATAGAAAAAAATGGAATCAACTTTTAGAAATGGAGATTCGGTCTTAGCACATTATGTTCCTAAAGTCAGCACTGGTTTAGTGCAGTTCATATTATTATCTGATCGCCTGGTACATCTGTCAACTACAGCTAAAACTGGTAGAGAAAGAGAGGCCGAATAGTCCTCAGAAGAGAGAGAGAGAGAGAAAGCGTTGTGTGCGTGCTTGTTTCTTTTGCTTATTTGAAAAGGATGTGCCGCCGTCTCGTTCATTTTTTATGGCTGTTCCAACAATTTTCCACCAGTCATTTAAAAAGACTCAGAGTCCGCAAAATATGCTCCAGATTTTTAGAGTTCTTTTTACCAGTAGCAATTAACCTGGATGGAGGACAGAAGGTCATAAAAAGTGACTACTTCACAGTTTGGTTGGGGGGTGATGGGGGTAGGTGGGCTTCAGAGTGTGTGTGTGCGCGCGCGTGTGTATGTGCGCGTGCATGCTTGTGTGTGTCTCTCTATCTTTTCACTGGAAGAGCATGGATGAAAGTGTCCTTATAGGATAACATATGCATATGTACACAAGATAGTCATCACAATGAGCGGTGTGTATCGTTTATGGCGGACATGACAGCCACTCAGTACTCAGGACCCACCTCCCAAAAGCATTCTCACGTGTGGTGGGGATCTTTGCATCCCCTTCCTTTCTTTAATGTAGATTTCCCCAGCATTAGTCAAGTCCCAACCCAATCTGCCGGTGTTCTTGGCTGTGACCTAGCAATATTTGCCCCTTACTGGCTCTGTCTGGCTCCTAGCGGTACAAAAGGGGGTGGTGATGGACGGAGCATCTGAACCACTCAAACACTCACAACCAGTCAAAAGATCTGGGTTTGATCCATCACCGTTCTTTATCCCACTCTGCCACCCCAGTTCAGACATGGCTATATGCAAATCAGTCTGACCCTGTGCCTCATGGGAACAGTCCAGCCCGAACTGCCAAGCCATGCCTTCCCTGGACTGGTAACAAGCTTCCGAGGACCGGTTTCTGGCATTCCAGCCGTCTTCAGCCCGGCTTGCTTGAATCCAGTGGCAAAGTGAGCAAGGGACTCACGTCTGAGCATACCCTGCCACACTTATGGCGGCCAAAAGCGGTACAAAAGGGAGTGGTGATGGACGGAGCATCTGAACCAATCAAACATGCACACCCAGTCAAAAGATCTGGGTTTGATCCATCACCGTTCTTTAGCCCACTCTGCCACCCCAGTTCAGACATGGCTATATGCAAATCAGTCTGACCCTGTGCCTCATGGGAACAGTCCAGCCCGAACTGCCAAGCCATGCCTTCGCTGGACCGGAAGCAAGCTTCCGAGGACCGGTTTCTGGCATTCCAGCCGTCTTTAGCCCGGCTTGCTTGAATCCAGTGGCAAAGTGAGCAAGGGACTCACGTCTGAGCATACCCTGCCACACTTATGGCGGCCAAAATCGGTACAAAAGGGGGTGGTGATGGACGGAGCATCTGAACCAAACCAACACTCACACCCAGTCAAAAGATCTGGGTTTGATCCATCACCGTTCTTTAGCCCACTCTGCCACCCCAGTTCAGACATGGCTATATGCAAATCAGTCTGACCCTGTGCCTCATGGGAACAGTCCAGCCTGAACTGCCAAGCCATGCCTTCCCTGGACCGGAAACAAGCTTCAGAGGACCGGTTTCTGGCATTCCAGCCGTCTCAGCCCGGCTTGCTTGAATCCAGTGGCAAAGTGAGCAAGGGACTCACGTCTGAGCATACCCTGCCACACTTATGGCGGCCTCGCTTTGTGTAGCAGGGTACAGGGTCCTAACCTTACCTTCAAAAACATGTTTTGACATGGAAATTCCTACTTTAAAAGCCAGAAAAACAGAACACAAACAATAAAAAACAGATTTCTTACTGATTGGGAAAATGCTTTAATTTTTTTAAAAGCCATCATTTTGATTTGCTCGACTAAGGTGCTCTCTTTATCAATGAAAACTGAATGTGAGCTCCCTCCAGCTAGTAACTTCTACCTCATCATGACATCGATGAATCTCTGTGGATCATCTCACACCAGACAAATTGCTAGAGTCGGATCCTCTGCTGGGTCACTGTCTTTCCATAAGACTCGGCAAAAGGCTAGATTGTGGCACCCTTGTTGCTGTGGTCTGTGGATGTGTGGCTCTCTGCCCTGGGAGGGGAAAAGCAATCCTAACTGCTGGATGTGCACAAAGCCCAGCACTTGGTAGAGGACATAAAATTGAGACCATCCTTGCAGTGCAGATGGCAAGGGACAGCAAGTGTGGCGAGCGCCTATCAACCTAATGAACCTCATAGCTTTAGGATGCCTTAATCATCCCTTTCCCATCACAAAGAGGCCTAGTGGTTCTGTAGCCTCACTTTCCGACCCAATGATTAGTCTCATTGGTTAGGGCTGGCTGTCCTGATTTTGGAACAATTTCAACATTTCCCTAGCTTGTCTTATTGAAGAGATATTGCCATCTTGAACTGCAGTTGGCTCCTAGCCCTATGGTTCAGTTCCCAGTTCACGTTGGGGACTCCTTGGTTTTCAGAAGGTTCCCCGAGTTTGTGAGTTCCCAAGCCACTCGAAAATGAGCACTGCAACAAGGCAGCTCTCAACATGAACTTTTCAAGAACTGGGGTTCTGGGGAAGTTATAGAGACCAATAATCACACATTCCCCTATTTAAAAACTGAGACCAAATGAGCTCTTAACTGGTACCTAAAGAATGAACTGCGACACATCAGAACATTGAACTGAAGACCAACAGCCTGATTCATGTACGGGCCGTTTTGCGTGTCCCTAATAGCGATTTATAGCGACTCGCTATTGAGGAAACGCAAAACGGCATTCATGTACTTTTCGGGGAAAAAATAGCGACTCGCACGCGGGCGCTAAAGCCATTAGCGACCAACTAAAAACGCAGAAAAATCGCTATTCCCGGCTACCTGCGATCGGGATTGCGACTCGCAATCCCGTGCGATCGGGAATGCGACTCGCAATCCCGTGCGATCGGGAATGCGACTCGCAATCCCGTGCGATCGGGAATGCGACTCGCATTCTCGCGCGATCGGGAAAACGGGAAGACGCATTCCGAGGACCGTGATGACATCACAACCAGGAAGCAGGCAGTTCCCACCCCCAAACACCACAGTGACGCTAACCTACGAGTGTGCATGTCGGAAAGCAGACTCCAAACCAGCGATAGCGACTCCAGAAACGCCTGAAATAGCGACCGCCATGTCTGAGGAACCTGTCCCTGGCCCCAGCAACAGCGCAGGACGAAAGCGAAAGCTCAAGTTCTCTGAGCAGGAGCTCGAGAACCTAATTGAAGGGGTGGTGGCCAACCATGACAGGCTGTTTGGCCTCAACTCCAGGAAGGTCCCAGAGCAGGACAAGCGGAGGATCTGGCTGGGAATAGCCTCCAGCGTAAACTCGGTGGGTGTGGCCGATAGGTCATTGGAGGAGCTAAAGAAGCGCTGGTACGACCTCCGAGGTCGTGCCAAGGAGAGGGTGGCGGAGCGCCTTGGTGAGGCATCGGGCACTGGAGGTGGCGGACCGACAGTCCCACCCAACACACCCCTGGAGGACCAGGTCGAGAACACCTTGGAGAGGGAGGCGTGCGTTGGCGTGACCCCTCTGGACTCCTCCCGCCCCACCAAAGACACCCAAGGTAAGTGGCATGCGACTGCGACCCTGTCCCCTATGACCGTCCCTGACCAAATAGGCTCACTCATTGGCCCTTAGTCATGCCTATGTTGTGCATCAGGAAATGCCCTGAAGCATTGTGGGAGATGTAGTATGTCCACAATGCAGTAGTACCACAATGCAGCCAGAAAGGTTCCAAAGTACGCAAATCCACAGCCATCCAGGGAATGTCACCCAGCATGCATGTAACATCTGCACGTCTGACAGTCACATGCAACTAATGAGTATCCACTTACCCTCACAGGTGGCGCAGATAGTAGTGACAGCGAGAGGCTGCAGATTGATGAGGAGGTCCAGGAGGAGGATTCACAACCCGAAACCCAGGCACCAGCCCCTGCCGCTGCACCAACACCAGCAGCCAGGCCCCCCACCGTAGCTGCTCCTGCATCTGCCGGCCCACCGGCTGCCAAGGCCAGGCCCCCCACTGTACCTGCTCCTGCATCTGCCGGCCCACCGGCTGCCAAGGCCAGGCCCCCCACCGTACCTGCTCCTGCATCTGCCGGCCCACCGGCTGCCAAGGCCAGGCCCCCCACCGTACCTGCTCCTGCATCTGCCGGCCCACCGGCATCCAGAGCCAGGCACCCCACCAATGTGCCTACAGTTCCTGCCGCACCAGCAACACCTGCTGCGACACCACCTGCAGCTCGTGCAACGAGATCTGGGCCTGCGACAGCGGCAACACAGCGGCCGATCAGCAGGAGGGGCAATGGGCATCTCCATGCCTGTATGAGCGTCGAGCGGCGCATGCTCAGAATCCACCAGCGCCAGTCGCAGCAGCAAGGAGCCATCCAGCTCCAGCTGCACAAAATTGGCCGCAATGTGGCGGGAGTTGGAGAGCGGATGGACCGCATGACGGCGGCCATGGGCCGCATGACTGCAGCCATGGAGGAGAACACTGCTGCGCTCATCAAGCACCGCAGTGTAGCAAGCAGGCGCCACCACCAGCTAATGAGCCGGCTGTCGTCCTATAGTAGGTCAAATTATGTGGCAGCAAATGCCACCACCCAGTTATCGCTGCGCTCTCTCACCCAGCAGCACCAACTGGTCCAGTGCTGCGAGGACATCACCAGGGTGCTGGAGCACCTAACCACCGCCGTTACGGCACTACACACACCTGCGCTACCGGCCACTGTAGGGGGCGACGATGCCAGTGAGGGTGCCTCCAGCGTGAGCAGCCAATCGGCCACAATGGTCCCGCCACCTAGGCGCAGCACCAGGTCAACGCCTGGTACAGGAGCCCAGGAAGAGGAAGAGCCTCAGAGGCGCTTGGGCATTACGCGCAGGAGGCGCCATTGACACTGTCTGCATAACACTGGCACAGGCTGACGCTAAGCCTGCCAAGTACATGCACACTGCAGTATGACGCAATACTGGTATTTGTAAATAGTTGGACTGATTACCTTTTTGTTGTGAATGAAACAAATATATTTTTTTTGCTGCACACATTAGCCTTGTGTAATCATTACATTTTGCATGCAATTGTGATATGTGGGGTGGGGGAAGAGGGTGGGCTAGAAATTGTTCACTGTGATGTGGTTGCGACGTCTGTGGCCTTCAGCTGGGTTCTCCCCGCGTGCATGGTGCACATGTGCTGGTGGCCGGTCGTCCCCTTCAGATTCACTACCTGAGATGTCAACAGGTATCCGGCGCTTGGTTGCAATGTTATGGAGCATTGCACAGACAGCCACAATGCGGCAGCACGCAGCAGGACTGTAATACATGGCCCCACCTGTCTTGTGCAGTATACGGAACCTGCTCTTGAGCAGGCCAAATGTCCTTTCTATACAGTTCCTTGTCCGGATGTGCGCAACATTGTAGCGCCGTTGCTGAGGTGTGGCAGGGTTGAGGTAAGGGGTCAGGAGGTATTCCCGTAGGGCGTAGCCACTGTCACCTGAATGAGAGGAGCAGATGTTGATTGCCTGTGCAGCGCAGTGACTTCATTGCAATGTGACATTGTCGACAAAGTGTACTTACCAAGTAGGTGTCCTTCCCCAAACTCTCCTCTGAGCAGTCGTGTGTGGAGTCCACTGTGCCTGAAGATAAAGGAATCAGGGGTACTCCCTGGGTACTGTGCGACAATGTCAGTGATGATGGTCTTGGCATTGCAGACCATCTGTATGTTGAGGGAGTGGTAGGACTTCCGGTTGCGGTACATATACTCCGTGGCAGCTGGTGGGCAGATGGCGATGTGGGTACAGTCGATGCAGCCGAGGACATGGGGAAAATGGGCTACATTGTAAAATTGTACTTTTGTCAGGTCCAATTCCTGTTGGCTCGTGGGAAATGTGATGTGGCGGTGGAGCTGGGTGAGCATGGCGTCAACAAAAGTGTGGAGGCAGCGTGACATGGTGGGCTGGGATATCCCCCCAGCAGCCGCTACTATGCCCTGGAAACTGCCGGAGGCCAGGAGGTGCAGGCTGCACAATACCTGCACATGTGTAGGCACAGAATTGTTTCGCCTTGTTGGGTGCTGCATGAGGGGGTCAAGTTCTTGTATCAGCCAGGTGATCATTTCCCCATTCAGCCTGTATTTGGCATAAATCTGTTCTCTGGTTTGGCCCAGCAAGGTGACCCGCTGCCGGTAAATCCTTTCCTGCCTCATGCGTCTCCTCCGTGCTGCTCGCTGTAGCCTTCGCCGCCTCACCACCATGTACATTCCTGGCATTGTGGAACGCCTAATGCTGCTGCTGAATGTCCTTATGTGTGATTGGTCAGGCCTGGACCTGTTGGTGATTGGCCAACTGTTTTTCAAATTTTACTTAATCATGGCTTTTATGGTTACCACCTGCTTTGAGTTGTCCTTAAATTGCGCCGCGCAAAAATGCGATTTTGGGGTTTTCCGCTATTGTTTATTTTTCATGAATGCCGATTGAGAATAAATAGCGTTTCGCTATTCATTTCGCAGATTCCGTGGTTGGTCGCTATTTCCGTATCGCTAATGCGCGACTACCGGGACTCTGCGACTATTATAGCGTAATCGCTATTTTAATCGCTATTCTGTGTTAGCGATTTCGCTATTTTGTACTTGAATGCCGATTCCATGTTTTGCACCCGCAATTGCATTTTCGCAGCCATTGCGGGCGCAATTTCGCTTCATGAATCAGGCTGCAAGAATCTTGTAACTCTGACACTTTACCATTATTTGGCTCTGATGGGTCCCATACGCAGTTGGTGTTGCACTTTTGAGGACAAGGAATTTTTAACATTATTTTGGACTGGGAAGTTTTTAACATTATTTTGGACTGGAAAGCAGTCGGTGTGTCTGGTGAGTAACTCAGTTGTCTGTTGTTGAACCCAGAGCCAGACACCATTGACCTAGAGGGGCTGATATACCTCAGCAATGGTGTTACGTTGTATTCTTTTTGGTCAGAGACAATGTTTGAGATCGGTATATTACTTTTGGTAATTGCTAATATTAACACCATAGATGTCTTTTTTAAAAGGTGTAGTCTCTTTAACGCAATTTTTCTGCTTAAACAAAAAAGGAAGAAAAAAATTCTGAGGAGTCAGAGACCTGTTTATAATTTTTATTTCAAAATTGGTAATTACAAAAAAAGATAGGCCAACACGTGTTTTGCGACTTTTACAAATTATGTGGTTGCTTCATTAGGGCCAAAACTGTATAATTTAAATATATATTGCAGCAATGTCATGGTCGAAAAAGTTAAAATACAAGTTCTTTTTAAAAAATGATCTGTCCTGTGACGTACATAGAGCACATCGTTATGAAGAACGTATAGGTCAAGCAGACAAAATCAGAGGCATCAGAACCGTTTACATCAGCGATTGCGGAAAAGCTGATGTGAGTTGTAGTACTTTCTTTTTTGCCACTGGAAATAGAGCTTCTCTCTTCTTTGAAATCTATAAACTACTTCATAAAAGTGATGCTGCGGCCTAACAACAGCGTTGACTATTTTTGAGGATATTTGATCTTTCTCAGAGTAATTGTGGCATCCTTTCTTTTTATGTGATTTCTGCAAACACAAACATTTACTGGCGGGCATTCTGCAGCCTTAAATCTTTATTGAATGTATGTCAGTATATCAATTATGGCAAAGTGTAGCTGTGACAGACTTTCATTCCTAATGCATGTATTTATAGGGATCAAAAATATGTATCTGTGCTTTGTACAGATTCCAGATTGATACAACGCACTAGGGGTACTCATGGAAGCAATGCAAATTGTGAATTGAAATTCCAGGCGTAATTTCTGTCGACCATATATCCCTCAGTAGCCTGCACCCATGGTGGGAAAGTATAGCATGCAGGGCACAAGGACTAAAAAAGAGAAGTGGGGGGACTAACCTAGTTAATCAGAATGCAAGTGGCATCACGGTGCATGACATCACAGCGTGTGACATCTCGGCATGTGACATCACGGCGCGTGACAGCACGGCGCGTGACATCGCAGGAAGTGGCATCACAAGAAGTGACATCAGATCTTAGGCTCTCACATATCTAACATGTCTATCATGAGTACATGGAGCATTTTTCGAGTATACAGGGAAGCCCTCCTGATTTAGCAGAAGATTCACACTTAAGTAAGCTACACATAAAACAGTGTTGCCTTTTGTCAGCGTAAACTTCCTCTAACCATAGTGCTTTACAAGAAAGAATTGTGGTACTTTAATTATTTCAACGCCTCTTCAGGTGTAGTGAGCTCTATATAAATGCTATCTATTTTGTGTAAATGCAGGGAAAGACCAACGCATCTGACATTCTTACACTGCATGCTTATCTTGTAAACAGAGACTGAACAAAGTGAAAAGATGCCTCTCTTAAGTATGTGTGAAGTGCTAACAAGGTGTGAGCCTTTGTATCCCCTCTGCTGCATTTGCATCAGGTGTGAGTCTCCTGACTGCTCCCAGCCAGAAAACTCATAACAAAGGAGGCATCATGATCTCTCAAATTGAGCCTTTGTTATGGACCCAGCAGGAGTCTGAAATAAGAAAGCCCCATCCCGTCCACGCCTGCTCTTGGTGTGAATCTAAAGCAGACATCTTGCAGGCGCTGCTGAAAGTGTCCCGGTGTTTGGAAATTACACCGGAACGAGTTCAGCACATTTTTAGGTGGGGCCCAACTTCTTGCAGGGTGGAGAACATCCAGTGGCGTAATGAAACTTGAGGGGGCCCCCTGCAAACTACATGGAGGGGGCACCCCTCCCATCCTCCGTGCCAGTCTAGAGCTCTCAGGCCAGCGACCCGCCATACTGCAGGGGAAGCGGGGCGATTGTTACGCCACTTTCACCAATACAGCCGTTATAAGTAACACTGGACGTGGAGTTAAAGGTTGGGCTTAGTCTGCCAGCAGGCTATCATAGGTGGCGGTCCATTCATTACAGGGTCCCTGCCATCAGTACGCCAGGGAAGTTTGCACAATTTTAGGTGGGTTTCCTGATGCAGATTCCTGTCATGATATACAACATCGGGCCCACTCATCGTTCAGTTTTGACAAAAGTGCATCCACTGCTCCTTCTCGTTTCCGTTTTAAAACATTAGACAAAGCGACAATGCAGTATTTCAAAAGCAGATGTAACTACAAAGAGCACATTTTGATAATACATTTTTATTAGTAGACAATAGCAATCTTAAGAGGCATTGCATAGCTTCATACACACTGTGACCCCAATACCATCACAGTCTCTCTCTCTCTCTCTCTCTCGCTCTCTCTCTCTCTCTCTCTCCCTCTCTTTCTCTCTCTCTCAATGAGTCAGTCACTCTCTCTGTCAGTCAGTCTGTCTCTCTCTGCCATTCAGACTCTCTAAGTCAGTCAGTCTGTCAGTCAGTCAGTCTGTCAGTCTCTCTCTCTCTCTCTGTCAGTCTGTCTGTCATTCGGTCTCTCTCTCTCTCTGTCAGTTTCTCAGCCAGTCAGTCTCTCCGTCAGTCAGTATTCAGACTCTGAGTCAGTCAGTCTCTACTCTCTCTCCACTCTATCTCTCTCTCCATTCTCTCTCTCAACTCTGTCCACTCTATCTCCACTCTCTCTCTCCACTGTCTCTCCCTCCACTGTCTCTCACTCCACTGCCTCTCACTCACTCCCTTCTCTCGCTCTACTCTCCCTTCTCTCTCTCTACTCTCTCTCCACTCTCTCTACTCTCTCTCCACTCTCTCTCTCCACTCTCTCTCCACTCTCTCTCTCTCTCCACTTGCTCTCTTTCCGCTGTCTCTCTCTCCACTGTCTCTCTCTCTCTCTACTCTCTCCACTCTCTCTCTCCCTTCTCTCTCTCTACTCTCCCTTCTCTCTCTCTCCTCTCTCTCCACTCTCTCTACCCTCGCTCTACTCTCTCTACTCTCTCACTCTCCACTCTCTCTACTCTCTCTCTCTCCACTCTCTCTCCTCTCTCTCTCTTCCTACTCTCTCTCTCCACTCTTTCTCTCTCCACTCTCTCTCCACTCTCTCTCTCCACTCTCTCTCTCCACTCTCTCTCTCCCTTCTCTCTCTCTACTCTCCCTTCTCTCTCTCTCCTCTCTCTCCACTCTCTCTACCCTCGCTCTACTCTCTCTACTCTCTCACTCTCCACTCTCTCTACTCTCTCTCTCTCTCTCCACTCTCTCTCCCCTCTCTCTCTTCCTACTCTCTCTCTCCACTCTTTCTCTCTCCACTCTCTCTCCACTCTCTTTCTCCACTCTCTCTCCACCCTCTCCACTCTCTCTCTCTCCACTCTCTCTCTCTCACCACTCTGTCCACTCTGTCCACTCTGTCCACTCTCTCCTCTCTCTCCTCTCTCTCCACTCTTTCCACTCTCTCCTCTCTCTCCTCTCTCTCTCCACTCTCTCTCCACTCTCTCTCCCTCCACTCTCTCTCTCGCTCCACTTTCTCTCTCTCTCCACTCTCTCTCTCTCCACTCTCTCTCTCCACTCTCTCTCTCCACTCTCTCTCTCTCTCCACTCTCTCTCTCTCAACTCTCCCTCTCCACTCTCTCTCCACTCTCTCTCCACTCTCTCTCCACTCTCTCTCTCTTTTCGCTGTGTCTCTCTCTACTCTCTCTCCTCTCTCTCTCCACTCTATCTCTTCACTCTCTCCACTCTCTCTCTCCACTCTCTCTCTCCATTCTCTCTCTCCACTCTCTCTCTCTCCACTCTCTCTCTCCGCTCTCTCTCTCCACTGTCTCTCTCTACTCTCTCCCTCCAATCTCTCTCAACTCTCTCTCTCCACTGTCTCTCTCTACTCTCTCTCCACTCTCTCTCCACTCTCTCTCTCCACTCTCTCTCTCTACTCTCCCTCTCCACTGTATCTCTATCCACTGTCTCTCTCCACTGTCTCTCTCCACTGTCTCTCTTCACTCTCTCTCTCTACTCTATCTACTCTATCTCTACTCCTTCTACTCTCTCTCTACTCTCTCTCTCTCCACTCTCTCCCTCCACTCTCTCGCTCTCTCCACTCTCTCTCTCTCCACTATCACTCTCTCCACTGTCTCTCTATCCACTGGCTCTCTCCACTGTCTCTCTCCACTGTCTCTCTCCACTGTCTCTCTTCACTCTCTCTCTCTACTCTATCTACTCTATCTCTACTCCTTCTACTCTCTCTCTACTCTCTCTACTCTCTCTCTCTCCACTCTCTCTCTCCACTCTCTCGCTCTCTCCACTCTCTCTCTCTCCACTATCACTCTCTCCACTGTCTCTCTATCCACTGGCTCTCTCCACTGGCTCTCTCCACTGTCTCTCTCTACTCTCTCTACTCTGTCTCTACTCCTTCTACTCTCTCTCTAATCTCTCTACTCTCCTTCACTCTCTCCCCTCTCTCGCTCTCTCCACTCTCGCTCTCCACTCTCACTCTCCACTCTCTCTCCACTGTCTCTCTCTCCACCCTCTCTCTCTACTCTCTCTCTCTACTCTCTCTCTCTCTCTCTCTCCGCTGTCTCTCTCCACTCTCTTTCCACTCTCTCTCTCCACTCTCTCTCTTGCTCCACTCTCTCTCTTGCTCCACTCTTTCTCTTGCCTCGCTTTCTCTCTTGCTCCACTCTCTCTCTTGCTCCACTCTCTCTCACTCCACTCTCTCACTCCACTCTCTCTCACTCCACTCTCTCTCACAAAGTAGTGTGCGTTGCCATGGGCGTCCGCAGAAATGTTTCCAGGGGGGGCAAATTTTTTACTTCATCACCATCTCTCTTGCACTCTTCTACCCTCTGCCTTGCACCCTTCCCGCCCTCTCGCTTGCAACCTTCTCCCCCTCCCCCTTGCACCCTTCTCCCCCTCCGCCTTGCACCCTTTTCTACCTTCCACCATTCTCCCCTCTGCCTTGCACCCTTCTCCCCTCTTCCTTGCACCCTTCTCCCCTCTGCCTTGCACCACTCTCCCCTCTGCCTTGCACCCTTCTCCCCTCTGCCTTGCACCCTTCTCCCCACTGCCTTGCACCCTTCTCCACCTCCGCCTTGCAGCCTTCTCCGCCTCCGCCTTGCACCCTTCTCCTCTCCGCCTTGCACCGTTCTCCCCTCTGCCTTGCACCCTTCTCCTCTCTGCCTTGCACCCTTCTCCTCTCTACCTTGCACCCTTCTCCCCTCTGCCTTGCACCCTTCTCCCCTCTGCCTTGCACGCTTCTCCTCTCTACCTTGCACCCTTCTCCTCTCCGCCTTGCACCCTTCTCCCCTCCGCCTTGCACCCTTCTCCCCTCCACCTTGCACGCTTCTCCTCTCTACCTTGCACCCTTCTCCTCTCCGCCTTGCACCCTTCTCCCCTCCGCCTTGCACCCTTCTCCCCTCCACCTTGCACCCTTCTCCTCTCTACCTTGCACCTTCTCCTCCCTACCTTGCACCCTTCTCCCCTCTACCTTGCACCCTTCTCCCCTCTGCCTTGCACCCTTCTCCCCACTGCCTTGCACCCTTCTCCCCCTCCGCCTTGCACCCTTCTCCCCTCCGCCTTGCACCCTTCTCCTCTCCGCCTTGCACCCTTCTCCCCTCCGCCTTGCACCCTTCTCCCCTCCACCTTGCACCCTTCTCCTCTCTACCTCGCACCCTTCTCCTCCCTACCTTGCACCATTCTCCCCTCTGCCTTGCACCCTTCTCCCCACTGCCTTGCACCCTTCTCCCCCTCCGCCTTGCACCCTTCTCCCCCTCCACCTTGCACCCTTCTCCCCTCCGCCTTGCACCCTTCTCCCCCTCCACCTTGCATCCTTCTCCTCTCCGCCTTGCACCGTTCTCCCCTCTGCCTTGCATCCTTCTCCTCTCTGCCTAGCACCCTTCTCCTCTCTACCTTGCACCCTTCTCCCCTCTCCCTTGCACCCTTCTCCCCTCTGCCTTGCACCCTTCTCCCCTCTACCTTGCCCCCTTCTCCCCTCTGCCTTGCACGCTTCTCCTCTCTACCTTGCACCCTTCTCCTCTCCGCCTTGCACCCTTCTCCCCTCCGCCTTGCACTCTTCTCCCCTCCACCTTGCACCCATCTCCTCTCTACCTTGCACCCTTCTCCTCCCTACCTTGCACCCTTCTCCCCTCTACCTCGCACCTGTCTCCCCTCTATCTTGCACCCTTCTCCTCTCTGAATTGCACCCTTCTCCCCTCTATCTTGCACCCTTCTCCCCTCTGAATTGCACCCTTCTCCCCTCTGCCTTGCATCCTTCTCCCCTCTGCCTTGCACCCTTCTCCCCTCTGCCTTGCACCCTTCTCCTCTCTACCTTGCACCCTTCTCCGCTCTGCCTTGCACCCATCTCCTCTCCACCTTGCACCCTTTTCCTCTCTACCTTGCACCTTTCTCCCCTCCACCTTTGCCCCATCTCCTCTCCGCCTTGCACCCATCTCCTCTCCGCCTTGCACCCTTCTCCTCTCTACCTTGCAACCTTCTCTCTACCTTGCACCCTTCTCCCCTCTGCCTTGCACCCTTCTCCTCTCTGCCTTGCACCCTTCTCTTCTCTGCCTTGCGCCCTTCTCCCCTCTGCCTTGCATCCTTCTCCTCTCTGCCTTGAACTCTTCTCCCCTCTGCCTTGCAACCTTCTCCTCTCCACCTTGCACCCTTCTCCCCTATGCCTTGCACCCTTCTTGCCCCCCCCTTGCCCCACCTTGCGGATGCCCACATGGTGCTTCTAACAAGAGTGCTTACCTGAGGGCACCATGTTTCTGCCTCATCCCTTCTCATATGAGCTCTGGGGGCCTCCACTCCTGTCCTTGTCAGGGTCCCGAGCAGTGCTCTGTGCTGCCTCCTGCTCTTTCTCTGCCCCCCCTCCTTGTCAGGGTCCCTAGCAGTGCTCTGTGCTGCCTCCTGCTCTCTCTCTGGGGCCCCTAGCCCCCGTCCTTGTCAAGGTCCCGAGCAGTGCTCTGTGCTGCCTCCTGCTCTCTCTCTAGGGCCCCCAACCCCCGTCCTTGTCAGGATCCCGAGCAGTGCTCTGTGCTGCCTCCTGCTCTCTCTCTAGGGCCCCCAACCCCCGTCCTTGTCAGGGTCCCGAGCAGTGCTCTGTGCTGCCTCCTGCTCTCTGGGCCCCCCCTCCTTGTCAGGGTCCTGAGCAGTGCTCTGTGCTGCCTCCTGCTCTCTCTCTGGGGCCCCCAGCCCCCGTCCTTGTCAGGGTCCGGAGCAGTGCTCTGTGCTGCCTCCTCTCTCTCTGGCCCCCCTCCCCTCCTTGTCAGGGTCCCGAGCAGTGCTCTGTGCTGCCTCCTGCTCTCTGCCCCCCACCTCATTGTCAGGGTCCTGAGCAGTGCTCTGTGCTGCCTCCTGCTCTCTCTCTGGGCCCCCTCCCCCTCATTGTCAGGGTCCTGAGCAGTGCTCTGTGCTGCCTCCTCTCTCTCTGGGGCCTCCAGCCACCCCCCCCGTCCTTGTCAGGGTCCTGAGCAGTGCTCTGTGCTGTCTCCTCTCTCTCTGGGGCCCCCAGCCTCCGTCCTTGTCAGGGTCCGGAGCAGTGCTCTGTGCTGCCTCCTGCTCTCTGCCCACCCCTCCTTGTCAGGGTCCCGAGCAGTGCTCTGTGCTGCCTCCTGCTCTCTCTCTGGGCCCCCTCCCCCTCATTGTAAGGGTCCTGAGTAGTGCTCTGTGCTGCCTCCTGCTCTCTCTCTGGGCCCCCAGCCTCCGTCCTTGTCAGGGCCCCGAGCAGTGCTCTGTGCTGCCTCCTGCTCTCTCTCTGGGCCCCCAGCCTCCGTCCTTGTCAGGGTCCCGAGCAGTGCTCTGTGCTGCCTCCTCTCTCTCTGGGGTCCCTAGCCGCCCCGTCCTTTCAGGGTCCTGAGCAGTGCTCTGTGCTGCCTCCTGCTCTCTCTCTGGGGCCCCAGCCTCCGTCCTTGTCAGGGTCCCGAGCAGTGCTCTGTGCTGCCTCCTCTCTCTCTGGGGTCCCTAGCCGCCCCGTCCTTGTCAGGGTCCTGAGCAGTGCTCTGTGCTGCCTCCTGCTCTCTCTTGTCGTGTATTTCTATAGGTTCTGAATCGATCCCCCTATTCCTGACCCTATTCTGGTTAAACTAACTATCAAGTTAACTAACAGTCAGCCCATGAGGCAAGAAATCCCCCATGATGCAGATACCGTTATCTGACGCAGTCACACTACGGCACAGGAACGTGTTATCTGATTAGGTCATAACGCTTGAGATCTAATTAGACAAGCGACATTCCTCCAGCCCCTGATAAGGCATACGACGTTCTCATAACAAATCAAACCTATGACAACCTGGAAAATCCGTGCGGCCATTGTTTTGATTTCACAGAGAACTTTTGCAAAAGAATGTGCTAACGAGCAAGTCGTATGACATCTTTATTGACGTACCTATGTCCATCCTTACGTCAATCTCGGCACCTTTAAGGTATAAATATTGCCGACCTTGCCCTATGCAAACACACGCGTGGTGACAAGACGGAGCAGCCATACTTGCCGAAGCCGAGAGCAGAAGCAGACCCCGCAGGCAGCAGCCCCGCCTTCCTGACGCGCTGAGAGACGCGCTGCTATCTCAAGCCGAGAGACCCAGCACCGGCGCTTCTGGGCAGCCCTCGCAGGCAGCCTGGAATATCGAGAGCAGAGAAAGAGATACCATTCCTCATTCATCCTAAATTCCAGGTACAGAACTGAATAACCCCTCCTAGAGAATTCTTTAGTTATTCACTTGGCAAAAACAAACTTAACTTAAACTGTAACTTTCTATTCCCGCCCACGCATTAGACTTAGGTCAGGTACACGGGGTAGGCGTATTTAGAAACACCAGTTGAGTACGTTTAGTCAAATGTATATGTGTATGTAAATATATTTTAATCATTTTAAACATCATATGGCTCAGAAACCATATCAATGTTTTTACAGTATTATTTTATACTATTGCTTCTAATGTATGCACTTTACTTAACTATAAGTATTGCAATAATATCGATCCATTTCTCTTGTACGAGAAAAGAGACTGATCAATAAATAACATCTTTAATTGAACACGCCCGTCTCTTCCTTTTCTCTACATTCTGATGAGACTAAGAATGCACGTACTGACTGAGTAAAATAATTGCCTTGTGCTCACACGACTCTTGAGATTGACTCTTGATTAGGGGAGAGCAAAGTTGTCATGTTCTATGGTTGTCAGAAACTAAATCCCTTCTTGTCTAATCAGGGGAGTTAATCCTTCCTTGAACATTCGAGAAAGTTTCTAGCGAACTCTGAGCTTAGCTGGCAAACCCAAAAATTAAGTCTAGTTTCGACAGTAGTAGACCTAGTTAACGTCTGGCCTAGGCCTTTACTGCTGTAGGTACTATTCCAATGCGCAGAGCCTATTGGGAAAATAGGAGCTACACTACATGGCGCCCAACGCGTTTGGAAAGGGCGATAAAACTAACGTAAGACATTTAGAGTAACTCAGTCGTGCTTTCTCACTCAGACCCCTTTTCCCAAATACTCCAAAGACGTCTGGAGTGGGTGAAAGGTTATTATATCCTCCAAAACCTCGCAGGAGGGAACTCCTATGTATGGTTCTTGGTCTAGTCAACGTTGAAGGATAAAACAGTTCCAGAATATTTTGCATCTAATCTCTGTTTCCATAAGAAACCTGATCTGCAAACAAACATAATACCATCCTGTCTGTAAAATGGCAGAGAGTGATGATGAAAGAGAGGCAATTAGATTAGCTACTGAAATAGCAGATGCTGATGCTACCATGCAAACAGCAGACCCGGATATAATACTCATCCAGGTCGCCAAAAGGAGATCTATAACCTTAAAACTTATAGAAAATGGACTGACACCTAGAGGTGGCACAGTCATATTCGTAATTGAGGCACACGAATATCGGCAGACAGAGGTATACTATACATGGATACATTTTCCAGCAGCAAATGCTGTAACAAAGTACTTCCACTATTACAAAGTAGAGGAACCTCCTGAAACGTACACTCCTTTCGAGGAGGTGGAAGTACCACTCAAATTCCAAGAGCATTTGCTCTTATTTGATGGCGCCCTAAAACATAACAATCACATTACAAGGCTCGGTCCTTTAGGAAGACCAGGAGCAACGTGGCCGGTCCTAGCCGGATACACACCACATCCAGACATCGAAAGAATGCCTGCAGCAGAGCTGTTAATACAGCTAAAACAACTACTAAAAATTCACAGACAATTAGTTCAGTATGTAATGCGGACTTCAACAATTCAGCCAGCGATTAAACTACCACAGCTGACCCCTCACCAGGGGAACACAAATAAAATTACACCACAGAACATCCAATCCTGCCTAGGTAAAGTTCCAGCTAAACGGGAACAAATACCATTCTGGTTGGCACAGAAAATTACCCAAATAGAGGCGGTGTTTCCTGACACCACCCCATTAGAAAAACACAGGATTCTGACTATATGTCTCCCAATGGGAATCGCACCACACATTGAGGACTGTGACACTTGGGGTACAGTCTTTGCTTCCATCTATACAAAAACGCACGGTGTTCCATCCATTTCGGTGATACCAGATGTGCTAAAACAAATTCAAGATGAATACGGTCCAGAACCTGCTTTAACTCTTGGTATGAAATTACTGAAAGACTTCAAGCAGGTCTCGGCTATATTATTAGCCAACATAAAAGGTGAAGCAGCAAACGTGGCGATCCGCCAGAGGTTAAAAGAGACAGATATAGCAGACCAACCAGCTGAAATTGCCAGAATCATAGAAAAATCCTATGAAGAACTAGGCAGAGATAGTCTAGGTGGAATACCAGTAAAACCGCAACTGACTACAAGTCCAGAAAAAATGTTTTTTAATAATAATAATAATTCACCAAAAAAGAACTGGGATGGGAACAAACAATCCAATCCTAAAGAAAAGAAATTCCAGTCCAGAGGAAGGTCTCCTAGGCGAAGAGAGAAATCTCCAAACCCGAGACAAAGGTCACCCCAGAGTGACCCCTCTGGGAATAGATATAACCTTAGAAATAGGGATAATATTAAAAAACCTGATAGATATCAAGACATTGATACACGTCCCTCTCAATCTTTTCAGAATTCCTCGCAGAAATCGGAAAGAAGAGGACGATCAGAAGAGCACGCCAAGTCCAAAGACAAGGAACCTGCTCAACTGAAAAAGAAATTACAATTTCCAAAAAAGAAGGTAGCCAGTATCAAGGTAGTTAACAATGCCGAGAATACTGAGGACACAACTGAAAAACGGAGAGTGGGCTCAGACAATGCTAGACAGCGCAGCAGAGGTGAGCATAGCTCGCAAAGTCCTTATGAATCATCTGGAGACAGTGGACACGAATGAATACCTTCAAGTGGAAACTGCAGATACCAGAGTTAGCAAGCCCCACAAAATATACGAGATAACATTACGTATAGAGGGAGATAAGACTAGGAAAATAAGGGGACTATTTTGGGATAACCTCTCCAAGGGTTATGACATCCTTCTAGCTGAAAAAGACTGGCCACCAGAGTTTGTCAGGGAGTGCCCTCATGGCGAAGAAGTAATTATGCCTGCCTTCTCGAATCAAATCCCGATTCATAAAAAATACACACTTGCTAGAAAGTGGGCAGTGGCCTTAGCACCTGCTTTATATAAAAATCATGTAGGATGGGATGAGGATTCTCCTCCTCACAAAATCCAGTTAAAATCACAACCAACTGCACAAAGGCAGTACCCAATTAAGCAAGAAGCTAAAAAACAAGTAAATGAAATACTAGATCAGCTAGAATACCAGGGGGTGATTGAAACTTGCACCTCACAAATGAACAATCCTTTGTTTCTGGTCTCCAAACCAGACAATTCATATCGCCTAGTTTTGGATTACCGACACCTTAACACATGTTGCAAAACTTTTGCAGTGCAAAACTCACACAGTGCTGCACTAATGAATAACATAGTGCGCAAAAAATACAAAACAACCGTGGACATCTCCAACGGATTCTTTTGTCAAAACATAGCACCAGAGAGCAGATATTTAACAGCTTTCTCAGTAAATGGCACTCAAAAACAATTCTGTCGGTTAGCCCAGGGGTACAAGAACAGCCCGGGGGTATTCTCAGCGAGAGTAACAGAATTACTACAACTATATGATGATGAAGCATTATCTTATGTCGATGACATTTACTTAACAGATGATGACTTGGAGACTCACTTGAAAAGAGTGAACACCATAATACTTGGTTTCGCTGCAGAGGGTTACAAATTCAACTTCAAAAAATCCAGAATTGCCCATCTGAAAATCCAGTACGGAGGATATGAATTATCAAGTATTGCCTGGTTGACAGTCTTTTAAGAACTAGAAGAATTAAAAAATCTAAAATATGAAAAGACGTATCCTCTGCCAATCGACATTCTGCCTCTACGACATTACGCCTGTGTAATCTATACAGACGGACATGCTCAACCCTCCGTTTGGGGAGAACATGCATACAATCCCACATGTGAGATTACAAAAGAAGTGTGGCGCGGAGGTAAACTAAGACCTCTATTAACAAAATCACACTCAGTAGAAACTAATTCAGAACTACAAACTGAAATAATAGCTTTGAAAATGGCGCTAGATAATGCGGATCGCGAATTCCCGACACTTATAGTGTCAGATTCATATTTCTGCGTCAAAGCATATAACAAGGATTTGCAGACATGGATTCAGAACGGTTACAAAGATGACACAGATGCACCAATAAAGCAGAGACTGCTCTGGGAACAAGTAGCTCTTTTGAAAAAAGAACTACCAAAGACTCACGTGACACACTCACTGAGTCACCAGCGTGATGGCGTTCACGTTGTAGGGAATTCATTGGCTGAAACAGCCGCAGCGGCAGCCAGTAAACCGGCTCCCGTAGATCGAAAAAAGCGTACATTAAAATACATTGACGGCGAAACATTGCTGGCGGTGAGAACGTCATCAAAAGGCGACTGCTCAGCGTTACCGATCAATTATCCACTCAATTATACATACATAATCGATGCAAACTCCGTCCCTTTTGCTCGAATCCCTGGAGTGGGGGATAGAGTGATTCCAAACATGGACAGGAGAAACTTGTTAATCGCAGACGCACACATGGGCGAGGGTCTCAGACACCTTAAATTAAAAGATTCTCTGGAAGAATTACAATCACGGTACTGGTGGCCAGGCATGAGCCTGCACTACACCATGTTTGTAAAAAACTGCCCAAACTGCAACAGAGATCGCAGTGGGGAGAGAAGCAGTTTAATACCTCGTCGTATCAAGGCAGATAATATTACCAACAAAAAGAATGGCTTGCGATTAACATACACAGGCTAGTTCCACTTATAATGTAGATCCACAGCACTCGGCTGACGTCCGGACTGTTATACAAGATTTGCGAGTCTAAATGGCATATACGCTAAGAGCATGCTACGTTCGACCATTTTTTTTTTCACTCAGGCAATCCAGCCTGGGGGGGGAAAGGATGGCCAAAGGAGCACAGCCCAGCGGGAATCTTCTCACTTCCTTCCTGAGGGTATGGGATGGTGTAAAGAAAAAACCAAGGCAGAAAGCAATCTATAATGGAAAGGACATTAGGTTCGGGAGCTGGGTGGGTCAAACATCTAATAAGTGTCCAACGTAGTCTAAATAACTTGCCAAGAAATTCTCTGAAGGGATTCAGTCCGTACGAATTATTATTCGGAACTAGGATGTTGATCTCTGACCTTGATAGTCAGACTTCAGTGGTAATAGAAAAAACCTTTGATGTCAAAGACCGTTTGGCTATTTTGCAGGACTTAAACAAAACAAGAAAAGACCTGAGCAACATACAGTTGAAACAACAGCCAACAACCACTGAAGAATCACCACCTGTCCCAGCAAGACTTGTATGGATTCCAAAAGTCGGGGATCTAGTCAGGGAGAAGATCGCGGTAAAGAAGGAATTTGGGCCTTCTTACAGAAAAGCAGTTCCTGTCTTGTCTGTCAACGGGACAAGATCAGTTGTACTACCGCCACTTGCTGGAAAAAAGGAGAACCGAGTTGTATCCATCGACCTGGTAAAACCACAACATGTGGCCGATAACAAACAGTAGGCCAAGTGGACTCCCAATAAGTAGCAGAACACCAAGGTTTGCTACCAGTACAGAGGTCCTATCAAAGAGGCTCATCACATTCGAAACGCCTACAGAAGAACAACAAGGACTATGCAACAATGCAATAGAACTAAGACCTCTGAAAACCCAAATAAAAACATTTAGCAGAGACACACCAATCTATACTGAAGTACCAAGTGACAATGCAAAAAACAAAAATCCTGAACCAATTGGAACAATTGACAGAACTGCATCTGGTTACTTCATCAACTTCGATGATTCCTCTGAAGGCTTCAGTGAACCAAAGACACAGCCGTCATCAAAATCCTTTAAAGACAAAGCTAAGGAACTTTTGAAACAACTGAAAAAAACATATCTGGTTACTCCATGGATTGAATTTTGGGTGGGTTTTGGTGCATTTATCCTCATACTTTGGCTCATCATGGTATTTACCTTGGGACGCTTCATTGAGGGAAAATATGCTAAAATGGACACAGCAAGTCAGAACATCAACTTGGTCCTCAAACCACACACATCTTCACACGTCGAGAAACGAGAACTTTCTTCAGAACTTTCTTCAGCCAACTTCACAGCAATTCCAATACCTGGTGGGGTAGCCTGGGACAACACTGACTATGAAATTTATGGTCCGGTCGAGATCCTGAAATATCCACACCAAATCAAGATCTCCTTGAGTGACTTTGCAAAACCAAACTCATTTGCTGATGATTGGGACTTTGAAAGTATAAACAATATGATGTCTGACTTAGTAATGTCTGCTAAATTTACAAAACATGATTATTTGCAAGGTTCTACAAATTATGATAGTATGTATTGCTATAACCATTATGGTAACCATTTCTTGCATAAATCTGCACAACCTAGAAATGTTTTAAATTATAATCAATGGGAACATTGTGCTACACCTCCAAAAGGGAGCTCTAGAACCGTTTATGACAAATATTCATATTTTTCAGGTTTTAACATAACTAATGCTGAAACATTTTATTACAAATTGTCAAACAAGACAGGGATGAAAACCATGATAACCAACACGAAATTGATATATTCAGATTCATTCTTTGAAAAAATGAATACTTTTGGATTTGATTATTGGGACAAAAATGTTGATTTGAAAAGTGTTTGGGGTACAAAAGAATGGCAAGTACAGGGTATAGAAGCTTTGTTTAGAGCCTGCATGATCCCAGAACAAATGATATTTTTAAATGACACTGTTCAACAAACCACCTGTCTTGGCTTAGCCAAAATCAAAGATTTAAATAACCTGTCTATTCCAAAGCCAACAATGTTTAGCAATAACTCTGATACAGATGAAGAAATAGACATAAGCCATATACTTAACCAAAACAGAACACATCCTGATTGGAAACAATGGTTGATCTGGCCCACAGATACAAATAACTGTCAAGATAGATTCCTGAATAAAACACAGGGTTTCAAAATGACCAGGCCAGACCCTAGATATCCTCAAAGACATCACCCAGGGATAATAACAACCTACAGTGTGGGCAAATGATGCCTTCAATGGCTACAAACTTCCACACTGCCTGAAATTAAGCAACACCTAACTTTACTTACTGATGGTGCTGACTTGCGTGATTTCATACTGGGACCACGCAAACAGCGTCAAAAGCGTTTCATAGCAGCCTCTGTATATGCAGCATACAATGAGGCCTGGAAGGTTACTCAAATTGAAACAGCAGAGAGAATACGTGAAATTGATCGTATTAATTTGGAAAAATCACTTTCTGTAGTGGACAATGGGTTAATGACTCTGTCCTCCAGAATATTTTCATTGGACAGCATTGTGTCTTCAGCAATCGACATATTATCGCAAGACTTACTGTTATTACAACATGGTCAGTCGCAATTGCGCTCTATTGTACAGCTTGGCTGGACGTTACAAAATCTGCGTTCAGGCTATGTGCCTTGGCGTTTAATCAACACAACGTCACTATTCCAAATCTTTAACCTTACTGATAGACAAATCGGTATGGCGCAGAAGGGTGCTAATTATACAATCTTGAGCATTGAAAAACTAGAAAGATTACCGATGACAATGTCAGAACGACCTGTCAGTGAATGGATAATCCACGGAATCATAAATATTCCAATCTCAACCTTCAGGTTTCAATACTGCCAAAAATATATACAGGCTGGCATGTACGAGAAATTGGGAAAGGGGTACCTTAAAACAACTTGGAACCTGCCCTATTCACATGCATGTGTCAGTAACAAAGGACAGAAAGTGTTTCTTAGTGGCAACAATTGTGCTATGTCACTAAGCGGCACGCTTCTGTGTAACGGAATTAGTTTGCACGGAGCCTGTGAAGGGAATTCATACAACCTTTCATGTCACCAGCAAGGCGCACCTGCAACTGAAATAGAACCATTCTTTCAAAGACTCTATAATGGGAGTTACATTCTTATTGTAGACCGCAGATGTTGTAGTCTTATGCCCGGGACTCCTTATCTCGTCACCACAACGGCGAAGGTCAAGTGCTGTGGACGTTCTTTGTTCCCCAGCTCCTTACCAGACAGGGAGGCAAGGGCATGGCCCGGTTTGAAAATTACTTCTATTCGAATAGACACTTTAAGCAGAATGAAAACAGTGCTTCTTCAGACGCCTACAAGGCTCACGTCATCTAAAGAAACGTATGATCTACAAGTCGCAAGGACGACTGCAGAGATACATACATTATTATCAACTAATTCCCCCGTACATTTCGCGGAAATCCTGAGCGAAATCTTAAATATTTCTGATACCACTGGGGTCTCAAAGGTATTTAAGACAGTATTTTCGATGGCATTAACACCATTCAAAGCCATACTGGGTATTTTTCCAGATTTCGTCCATTCGATTTTTGGCGGACTTCCCCTGATCCTGGGACTAATTGCAGGAATCCTATTCCTAGTCCTTATTTTTCGTTATGGCAACCCATGTCACAGATCAAACTCTCGCGACAATGGAAGATACGATCCTAGCCATTGGATACCGGGACCGGATATCAAAAATCCTGGGACTCTCCCGGCTTAGAGACCTAAACATGACTTGGTTTCTATCATTTCGACCAATGTGGCAAAGGTGTGTTTTACCTGTACTAAGGTGTCTGCTATGCGGAGAAGAATGCGTGTTAGACACCTGTCTGACGCTACAATCGGATGCGCCGGTGGATGCAGATACACTGTTGGTTCCTACCAAGGTTCACGCACTGTGCTGCCCTCAAAGGCTGCCAATTCTGATGACGGCATTCCTGGAATCTTCACCACTACGATTGAAGAGTAGTGAAGTTCAAGATGAAAGCAGCATCGAACAGGTACGACCTTCTGTCAGCAATGCAAATCAGAATGTCAATGGAGACAATCATGCGCACGAATGCATGGTTACCCCTATTTCCGACTTAGTGGAACTTTCCCATGAAGCTGTTGACAGTTTTTTCGAAAGCCTGAATGATATGATGTTCTCTCCGGAACAGAAATAGAGACTTTTGAGTAAACTCGCACACGGCGTTCCCTGAATTCGGCCTTCAAACCTTTAAAAATAAAGTCACATGAACAATTACAAACCAGTTCACGGACAGCAACTTTTTTCAGCAAGCCCTTAAAATATTTTTCTATATATTTTTTCCCCGGGACACTGATCTTCTGCTTAAAGTAAGAAACTATTCCTAGAGAACTAAGATTTCTATTTTAGATACTTTATATAGACTTTAGCTGCCCGCTGGTATGTTCACAAATATTTTATTATGTGATTAAATGGTCTCGACCTTCCTTTCTGTATAGCTATATTAAGAGCCATTTCATGTGTATTTCTCATATACCAAAAAGCAATAATGCATTACAATGCGTGTTTACTTTTGCATTTAATTCATAGCTTAAGTGCATACAATATATATGACTGCAATTTTTCAGTATATTTGAAAATTTCGAAATGCATTTATGTATTTTGGGGTGGTAAGGTATACACTATACTCTATAGTATGTTGTACTATGTTATACTATGCATAGATTAGTAGATATGACCATAGTTAGCGTGGAGTGGGTGTCGTGTATTTCTATAGGTTCTGAATCGATCCCCCTATTCCTGACCCTATTCTGGTTAAACTAACTATCAAGTTAACTAACAGTCAGCCCATGAGGCAAGAAATCCCCCATGATGCAGATACCGTTATCTGACGCAGTCACACTACGGCACAGGAACGTGTTATCTGATTAGGTCATAACGCTTGAGATCTAATTAGACAAGCGACATTCCTCCAGCCCCTGATAAGGCATACGACGTTCTCATAACAAATCAAACCTATGACAACCTGGAAAATCCGTGCGGCCATTGTTTTGATTTCACAGAGAACTTTTGCAAAAGAATGTGCTAACGAGCAAGTCGTATGACATCTTTATTGACGTACCTATGTCCATCCTTACGTCAATCTCGGCACCTTTAAGGTATAAATATTGCCGACCTTGCCCTATGCAAACACACGCGTGGTGACAAGACGGAGCAGCCATACTTGCCGAAGCCGAGAGCAGAAGCAGACCCCGCAGGCAGCAGCCCCGCCTTCCTGACGCGCTGAGAGACGCGCTGCTATCTCAAGCCGAGAGACCCAGCACCGGCGCTTCTGGGCAGCCCTCGCAGGCAGCCTGGAATATCGAGAGCAGAGAAAGAGATACCATTCCTCATTCATCCTAAATTCCAGGTACAGAACTGAATAACCCCTCCTAGAGAATTCTTTAGTTATTCACTTGGCAAAAACAAACTTAACTTAAACTGTAACTTTCTATTCCCGCCCACGCATTAGACTTAGGTCAGGTACACGGGGTAGGCGTATTTAGAAACACCAGTTGAGTACGTTTAGTCAAATGTATATGTGTATGTAAATATATTTTAATCATTTTAAACATCATATGGCTCAGAAACCATATCAATGTTTTTACAGTATTATTTTATACTATTGCTTCTAATGTATGCACTTTACTTAACTATAAGTATTGCAATAATATCGATCCATTTCTCTTGTACGAGAAAAGAGACTGATCAATAAATAACATCTTTTATTGAACACGCCCGTCTCTTCCTTTTCTCTACATTCTGATGAGACTAAGAATGCACGTACTGACTGAGTAAAATAATTGCCTTGTGCTCACACGACTCTTGAGATTGACTCTTGATTAGGGGAGAGCAAAGTTGTCATGTTCTATGGTTGTCAGAAACTAAATCCCTTCTTGTCTAATCAGGGGAGTTAATCCTTCCTTGAACATTCGAGAAAGTTTCTAGCGAACTCTGAGCTTAGCTGGCAAACCCAAAAATTAAGTCTAGTTTCGACAGTAGTAGACCTAGTTAACGTCTGGCCTAGGCCTTTACTGCTGTAGGTACTATTCCAATGCGCAGAGCCTATTGGGAAAATAGGAGCTACACTACACTCTCTCTGGGGCCCCCAGCCCCCGTCCCTGTCAGGGTCCCGAGCAGTGCTCTGTGCTGCCTCCTGCTCTCTGGGCCCCCTCCCCCTCCTTGTCAGGGTCCCGAGAAGTGCTCTGTGCTGCCTCCTGCTCTCTCTCTGGGCCCCCAGCCTCCGTCCTTGTCAGGGCCCCGAGCAGTGCTCTTTGCTGCCTCCTCTCTCTCTGGGGTCCCTAGCCGCCCCGTCCTTGTCAGGGTCCTGAGCAGTGCTCTGTGCTGCCTCCTGCTCTCTCTCTGGGGCCCCCAGCCCCCGTCCCTGTCAGGGTCCCGAGCAGTGCTCTGTGCTGCCTCCTGCTCTCTGGGCCCCCTCCCCCTCCTTGTCAGGGTCCCGAGAAGTGCTCTGTGCTGCCTCCTGCTCTCTCTCTGGGCCCCCAGCCTCCGTCCTTGTCAGGGCCCCGAGCAGTGCTCTGTGCTGCCTCCTCTCTCTCTGAGGTCCCTAGACGCCCCGTCCTTGTCAGGGTCCTGAGCAGTGCTCTGTGCTGCCTCCTGCTCTCTGGGCCCCCTCCCCCTCCTTGTCAGGGTCCCGAGAAGTGCTCTGTGCTGCCTCCTGCTCTCTCTCTGGGCCCCCAGCCTCCGTCCTTGTCAGGGCCCCGAGCAGTGCTCTGTGCTGCCTCCTCTCTCTCTGGGGTCCCTAGCCGCCCCGTCCTTGTCAGGGTCCTGAGCAGTGCTCTGTGCTGCCTCCTGCTTTCTGGGCCCCCCACCCCATCCTCTTTCCGGGCCTGGCACCTCTAACTGAAGAGAAACAATGTCAGTTGATACTTTGTTTCTCTTCAGTCAGAGGGAGGGGGCGTGGGGCTCAGAGCAGCCTGCAGAGCAGCCTGCACCTGCTTTGGAGGGAGAGAGGCTTGCTTAAGCGCAAGCCTCTCTCACAGCTCTCACTGAAGAGCTGAGGGGGGAGCCGGGGCCCCCTTCATTTAATGAAGAGAGTGGGGCCTCCCCCCGCACCGCGGGGCCTGCGGGGGCGTTTGTTACGCCCCTGAGAACATCCACCCTGTGAAAATAGTGGGCGGATGCCGTCCACCCGCGTGTACCCACGACTCGTGCACTGATCGCATGTAGACATGACAGAATTGTGCAAACGCACATTTTTGTGCAATGGTGTTTTATATTTCCAGGGAGGTTCACTACCAAAACACTGTGTGTCAACACCCACAAAGGCCAAGGCCAAGCAGGGCTGAGCTGGGTGAGATAGGGCTGGGTCCAACATATTATAAAACAATCTCAAAGATTGTCGGGAAAGGAAAGCGAGACTGAGCTTAATTCTCCTGAAATTTGTCTTTCACTGTGCTTCTCGTGATCCCTGATTGGGCATTATCGTCAACAAAATGGAAAGATGGTGATGCAAACGTATGACAAGAGAGTATGGAAAAGTAAGACTGTGCTATGGCACTGTTCCAAAAGCAATCCCCAGAGACCATATCTTCAGATATAATGTGGCCATTTCGATAGTTGTAGATAATTTAACTGCCTTTCAGTGCGAATATAGATAACAATTAGTAATAAAACTATTTTAAAAATAGGTCCTACCTGGTCCTGGAACATTGCTCCACCGAAGGCCCAAACAGCAGCAAATACAAAGTACAGTTCATAAAGTTCCTTGGGACAATCCGGAGGAGTGTTCTCTTTGGTCAACAGACACTCAAGGAGGTAGCACAACATTTGAACCATGCTCTGTTCCGGGATTGGTATAATCTTCTTAAACCTGGATAAAAGTAGAATATAGTTAAGAAATTGCTCAAGCAGCGATTTCCTGCAACTTACATCCAGGCTATCTAGGATGTATGATGCGGTAGACATAACATACATTTTTGGATCGGCTCTTTTGGAGCTGGCTCTACCAGCATGAAGAGTTTTCGTGGAATATTAAAATGCAGACAAAAACCTATGTTGCTGGTCTGCTAGGCAAACTTACTTGCTGCAGCTCATAGCAACCAATGAATTAAAATTATTCTAGATATTGGTCATGCTTTTACAATGCGTGTACCTTGAAAGAACATGCTGGATAGAATCCATCAGGCCCTGTCTATTTAAATTTTAATTATAAAGTTGTAAAGTTGTATTATCTGTTTTAAAGAACTGTGGAACAGAGCACCTAACCATTGCCACCTCTACATCATTGGAAAAATAGTAATAGGCAAACAACCTACAGCTAACTAGGAATACGTCCCTCTGATATGCTGATGCTATGACATTTACAATTTTAATTTAGCGTTATTGACTCAACGTGGCTGATTCCAGTCCTAGAATAGAATTTTAACGTCACTTTATTGTCTTGTAAGGCTATTCCTGGGGAACTAGCAGTCCAGTCTGAGATGCTAAAAAGTAATCAGATGTACATCAATTACTTGTACCTACAATAAAATGTAATTGCCTTTTGCTGATCCACCGCAAATCCAGCATACTTTTTAACTAGAGTTGGCAGAGTTAAGGTGTGAGATGATGCAGATCACAAAAACGTGATGCAGAGTAACATTTTGCAAAAAACAGTAAACCGAGGTGCACTGTTCGGAGGAGGCATCTGCAGTCCTCATATCCCAGGGCTGAAATAAGATTTAGTCGGCTTTCTTCTGATATGGACGAGCGATTCAACCAGTACTTCGTGGGGCTAAATAAAATCCATGCTTACGCCCCTCGGCTGCAGGGAAACTCAATTCGTTAAGTAATAATATGTTTCAGACATTTATAACTTTGATCCTCTTGAAAGGAATGAAATCGAAGGCTCGCTGAGGGGCAACGATTTTCTGCAAGCGAGAGGAGTTTAAAGACAGTCAAACGGTGGAGTTAAAATAAACTCTTTCATCTTTCACTTCTAAAAGCGATTCGGGCAGCATGCGGCAGTCTCCGAACTAATGCCGTGGCAGTCACAGCCGCGTTGAAGGCCTCCATAAAATTAATTACAGTTATTAGGAAGAAAGGTTAGCACAGGCAGTTTCAGAATTACAGAAAAGGGAACAGTGTGAAGCCTGGTAAATAGCTTCACTCTTTAAGAAGAAGACAAATACACCGCCGCATAGAAAGCGTTATTAAAGGCACTTTGCCAACAGCACAGCCTTTCAAAGCAGTGAGGATTAGCAGGGGAGTCTGAGTCATAGACTCAGAGATGCCCACCCAGAAATGCTAACAAGAGAAGAAGGGCCGGCTGCAAAACATAGAGGGTGGGAATATGAAAACAAACAAGGGCAAAGCTAATAGGTCTCGCCCTTTGGGACACATTGGCTTTGAAAATATTGTGTAGTCATGCTGCACCGCATCACTGACGCGGTCAGCATGTCTGAGGAATTTACAAAAAGGAAAGCCTTTAACACGGCCAGCTGCGTCGTTTTGTAGGCTACTCCATCACGCATGCGCACACTTGTTTTTCTTCGTAGCTGGCAATCAGGGTTCGATTGGTAACTACCGGAAAAGGAAAACAAGCATTGGCATAGCTAATAGGTCTCGCCATTGGGACCTTATAAGTGGTTAGTTATCCAGCACAATATCCTTGGTGCAACAACTTCAACTGCTGCATGGCTAAAGACTTATAAGGTCCCAAAGGCGAGACCTATTGGCTATTCCAATGCTTGTTACTTTTGGAATGGAACCTCACCCTCCCAGCTCATACGTTGTTGAGGTGCGGATGGAGAATATAGAATGCTGTAGGGAGGGACAGATAGCCCTGTCCATGTGGATTAACATTTTAATGATCTATAAATCCCCAGCCCTCTCTTTTCAAGTACTTGTGGCTTTGTATCTCAGTGGCCATCATCTGCTGACTAAAAGTACATGTCCTGCATAGGGCATCTAGTAGTCATAAAAATCTAGACAATCCGGATGACACCCTCTTTGGGAAACATACAGAACTCAAATGAGTGGGCGTATACAACATTTGACTGCCATTACATCTTGGTCCAATATTGTTCTAGAAACAATGAGTAAAGTGGTTTAATTTTTCTTGGATTGCAGCTTACCACACCACACCCATTGATGATGTAGAAGTTCGCACTGTTGGACATAAAATATGTTCAGAGATGCTTTTATTTTTGCTGTTTTTCCCCTTGCACCAGAAATTTGTGGTTTTGGCACTATATAAGTCATGCTATATCTTCTGGAAGAGTATCAGTAGAAGTGTGTACTGGTCTTACAGAAATGTTGTAGCTATGTGAGACGAATATCAATCCAAACTTTATTTAGATGATATATAACAACCTACCCTGAAATGAGATGTTTATCAAGGAGCCCCACCCCCACCCCCTCTCAAATTAACAATTTTTGTATATTTGGGGAGAGGATGTGGCCTTATGGCTAGAGCGGCCGACCTGGACGCTGGGGTACCGGGTTCGAGTCTCGGCAGGGACGCTTATCAACCTGTGATTTTGGGCAAATCACTTAATTTCACCGTGCCTAACAAAAAAATGGATGTGTAACGCAACTGGTGCTCATGTACAGCGCTCTGATACCTGAAACCTTCGGGTCAATTTTGCGCTATATAAAACAACGGGGAAAAAATACTAGCTACGAACCAATAGAAAGTCATTGAAGAGTGCGGGACATGCTAAAAACTGGACCAGACCGGACTGGAAAAGACCAGAGCAATCCAAACGTGTGATAGTTTAAAAAAATTGACTATGCTTTACAAGTGTCTGCGCTATCTGCTTAGCACTGACCTTTACGTCTAAATTGGCATTTTTCTGTAATGCATATGGAGCAGCATTTACCAGGATAAGATTAGCTCTTTGAGTATCCAGTACCATGTGTGTGCTAAAATAGGGAAGATGCATCAGACGGCCTGAAAATCCGTTAATTGTTGCCGAAGGAAGCAAGCATTTCTTGGTACGATAAAGGCAGTGACAGGTGAAAATAAATGGGAATTCAGCCGCTGTACAGTGCGCATGGTAGCCGCATTGAGGACTGGGATCGGGCGAAGAGGGAGCATGGAACCAGGGTAGATTGACCGGCACTAGAGGAAATGAGCTGGTGGAAGTGCACACGCCCCGGAATAGAGTTAAATCCTTGTGGCGAGTGGCAGGCGCCCCAATTACAGAGGGCAGGGATCATTGCCCATGCCTGCTTTGGGAAATACGTAATGGAACTACTAGATATTAAACCCTCAATAAACGTACCTTCACTGTTAATGTAGTTCAGGCTGCGAAAAGTTGATATTCAGGCAGGCTGGAGAAAGAAAACATGTCTTTTGACGGTGACAAGAAAATGAAAGAAAGGCAGAAGAGGAAGGGGGAGGGGATAATGAGAGAAACAAGGAAGCACGTCTGGTGAGTGGTGTGCGATATGCACGCGCTGTAAGGGTGCCCATGAGCGATGCGTTTAATGAGCCATGACAAGAGAGGAAAGGTAGATGACGCTTTTGCACGAAACTGTGTGCGTAACCGCAAGCTTTATGCCACACAAGCAAAAAGCGTGCGGTCAGCTTTTTGAAGCCCCCTTACTAAAAGTCTCGCCAGACAGCGCATGCTCTGGCTCAGGCGAGACCTGAAAAACTTGCAGATGAGTTTTATTTTTAAAGCAGGTGATGCGGAAACAACATGGAGGGCACTGATGGAGGCAACACAGACGGTGCAGATGGAGAAACAACACTGAGGGCCAGGTGGAGGGAAAGATGACGGAGAGCAAGCAAAGAAGAGCCCTGCATGGCTAATGGACCAAAGAGAGCAACGTGGAGTGGCAGAGGAGAAGGACATAGATGAGAAAGCAACAGGGGAGAACATGGAGGTGAGTTCAACATGGAGGGGGGCAGGGAGAAGCACATTGGGTACAGAGAGCAACACAGAGTGCAGGTTGAGGGAAGTATATGAGGGAGAAGCTGGAAACACAGGCAGTTCTATGAAGTGATTAAAACAAAAGTAGCATTAGAAATACAAGTAGTAGATGCATAAAAGACAGCTGATCAAAAGAGATAGTAAAGAGGCTATGCTCCATGGGAGGGATAAACACAAGATTGAAAAGCTGGGACACAAATAAGAAGTAGGCAAATAAGAGTGACATCAAAGCCAACAACCAGCAGACTCCATGGCCCTGGAATATTCTTGGCAAGCCCACAATATGTTTTGCAGCAGAAAGTACAAGCGCTGTCTAGCAGATGAGACCTAAAGAATGAAAAGGTAATCGAACTGGGAGGAGGAGGGTGCAAATGATATGATAATGCACATGAAAAGAATTAGAGACTGGATAGTTCAAATATGAGATTTCACATTCAAAGGCTATAAGATGATTCACAATTATAAGTGGGCATCAATAGTGCTTAACATGTGTGGTGGTTGCATGTGTTAGGCACCAGCAAGCATTTTTTTAGGCCAAGGCTATTTTCATCATCATATTTTGGCCCTGTCCAAAAAAAGGAAAAGGCAGAAAAGTGAGAAAGAAGGTGACAAAGAGGGAAAGCAATGTTGAAAAATAGTTTGCAAAAGAGACAGGAAGTGTAGGGTGGTTGTTAGAAATTGGGTCTAGTGGACTTGTCCCTCGCTGACCCTCTTCTGGAAGGAGGTCTTGAGTCACATCAGGGGGGTACTGGGGTTTCCTCTGCCTGAAGCCACTTGAACACTACTGCTGGGTATCAAGCCTGCAGGATTAAGGGCCCTCACCCGGAGCGACTGGGCGCTGGCGCTTCAAATGCTGGGAGCCGCTAGGCAGCTCATTGCTTTATACTGGAAAAAGACGGAAGCACCGCCCATTACTGCGTGGTTTGTGCGCCTCTGGCATGTCATGACAATGGAACTTCTCACAGCTCGGCTGCAGGCCCGAGACGCGTGCTTCAAAGCGGTGTGGCAACCCTTGGTGAAGTATCTATGCGCAGTAGAGCACGCGGGCCACATGCCCCCTAAGCTCCGGGCGCTTCGATTAGTGGAGGATGCAGTGGTTCCCCCTGACCCAGACAGGCTGCTGGCGTGAGGCCGTGGTGTATGAGGCCTTGAATAATGTCCATGATACCAACTGCTCCGATAGCCGACGCAATGCCTCCCCCCTCTGCCCCCCTCTTGGCGCTCTGCGACCCCTCTCTTTCCTAGTCTTCTCTCTTTGCTTATTCCTAGTGTCCTCTCTGCTCTGCTGTCCTCTTTCCTGACATTGTATTGAAGTTTTGACCCTCTTGGTCTTATAGTTCTAACCTTTGGTTTAATGGTTCCAGATGGTCTTGGGACCGGGTCATCTTAGGCGGTGACTACGCAGAGCCCGTTGGCTGAGTATGACGCGACCGACCCTGATGGGTTGTAGGTGAAACGCTGTGTACAAATCTTTAGATTGAGCATTGTCAACGTTACTCCATTTTATTATGCCATAACGCGGCCGGCCCTGTTGGGTTGTAGGCTTAACGCTGTGCACTAGTCACCTTATTGCTACTCCCTGTTATGGGGGTGAAATAAAAAAAGATTTGACAAAAAAAAAAAAAGAAATTGGGTCTATAGTTGGCAGAGGTTTGCACCCTGTCCAAGTAGGGACCACAATCCAAGTCAGGGTGCGTCAGATACACATCCTAATTTAACCTGTGCTCACCCTCTGGTAGCTTGGCACAGAGCAGTCAAGCTTAACTTAAGAGGCAACATGTAAAGTATTTGTGCAACACTTAAATTACAGTAACAGTGAATACACCAAAAAAAGACTCCACACCAGTTTAAACAAATAGAGACTATTTATCTGCATGATACAACATTTAAATATTAAATCTAAAAACAGTGCCTAGAAGTCAATAGTGCTAAAAGGTTACCTGAGGTCATGCCAGACCGAGGTAAATCCAAAGTTCAGACCGACCGAGATGGAGTGCAGGCCAGCTACAGGACCCATGCAGGGCCCACTAAAAAAGTACCTAGGTTGGAACACGCATCAGCGTCAAATTCTCAATGTGTCGGTTACAATTCACGCAGTTGGGTTGATGCGTTGAAGTCGAGCCTCACAGTTGGGAACTCGGATTGGCAAAGCATTGTCATCAAAACCTTGCAGTCAGGTCCCACGTGGTCTTCTAGACTTTCAGGAATTTCGTTCAATGGGCTCTGTATCGGCGGGCACTATGTTGGTTCTGATTGGCACAAAGTTATCACTGCGTCTATTTTTAAGCAGAAACAGCCGCAGAGCCCTCTTCTGGGGCCTAGGACTGCATTGGCACCTCAGGTAAGGGAGGACTAACAGATGTCATGGTCCAGCAGTTGAAGCAGATTTGAAGGAAGTCGTTGATGGCCCTGAGACTTTCAGAACAGGAAGCAAGCCAGTATGCACTTGCAGAAACTTGGGTTCGAGGATGTAGAGAGCAGGTTCAGTCCTTCTCACTCCCAGACAAGAAGCTGCAAGCAGCAGGCCAACACAGCAAAGCAATAAGCAAAGTGGCAGTCCCTCCTGTAGCACAACAATCAGCAAATCAGTTAGCAAAATGGCAGTCCCTCCTGCAGCACAACTGCTCTTCTTCCAAGCAGAATATCATTAGTTCCAGCAAATTTCTGATTTGGTGGTGTCGGGGTCCGGTATTTATACCCAAATGTGCCTTTGAAGTGGGGGAGAATTCAAAGAGCACAAGGTCCATACCTTTCCTGCTCTGGCTCCAGACTCACTACTATGCAGCTCTTTATGTGGGGACAGGCACAGCCCTATTCTGGTGCAAGTGTCAGTGCCACCCCCCATCTACCTCAGGAAGGCCCATCAGCCTGGAGATGAGCCATCAGGATGCAAGCATCACACCCCAGCTCTCTTTGTGTGACTGTCTAGAAGGAGTGCACAAACCAAAGCTGGGACCCAACCCAGACATATATTCAGAGAGAGGCAGAGGCACAGAATGGTTAAAATAAGAAAATGCTACTTTCTAAAAGTGGCATTTTCAGATTACAATTTGAAATCCGACTTCACCATCAGTTGTGATTTTAAGTTGTGAGTCCAGAGACCCCAAACTTCAAATCTTCATCTTTTCCCAATTGGAAATGACACTTAAAAGATTATTTGAGGCAATCACAATGTTAACCTATAGGGAGAGATAGGCCTTGCAGTAATGAAAAATGAACGTTGCAGTCTTTCATTTTCAGTATATGTAAAACTCAAACGTACAAGCTCCACCTTATAAAATACACTGTGCCCTTCCCACAGGGCTCCCTGGGCCTACCTTAGGGGTGACATATATGTAATAAAAGGTAAAAAGGGAAGGTTTTGGCCAGGCAAGTATGTTAATTTGCCAGGTCGAAATGGCAGTTAAAACTGTACACACAATCTCTGCAGTGACAGGCCTGAACCATGTTTAAAGGGCTACTGAGTAGGTGGCACAATCAGTGCTGCAGGCACACTAGTAGCATTTCATTTGCAAGCACTGGGCACACGTAGTGCACGTTACTAGGGACTTATAAGTAAATTAAATATGGCAATTGTGGATAAGCCAATGCTACCATGTTTTGAGTACAGAGCATATGAACCTTAGCACTGGTTAGCAGTGGTAAGGTGCCCAGAATCATAAAAACAGCAAAAATGAAGTCAGTAAAACAGGTGGTCAGAAGGCAAAAAGTCAGGGGAAACCACACCAGGGATGCCAGGTTTAACATTGGAGGCATCAAAATGAGGCAGCTTTTGTATTTGGCAACCCCTACATTCAGTACCGCTAGTGCCAGGTTCATGAGAAAGTCTCTGGGCATCTGCCCTTATTCACGTATTCATTTTACAAATTATTCAGTGGGCCCTTTTTATGACTTTTAGGGCTCAACCTGCCTCTCCATTGCAAACAATAGGATGTGGCAGGCACAAAGACATATAGGCACCCAGCAGTACCGTTTTACAATAGTCCATCTGATGAGGTTTGATTAGCTATAGTCGGCAGCACGGCATGCATCCTTGAAATCCTTAATATGGAGATGCATTAAGGATCGTGAACAGGATGGGAGTTTGAGTGCAAAAGTAGACTAATTCTGCAACTTTGATGCATCCAGTAAGAAGCAATATATCAATATCGCCAAATATCGGGTTAGCTACATTGGACCTTACAGTTTGAATCTTTGATATCAAGTGTCAGAAAGTGGGATATTCCTTTGGTACAGGGTTGCCTACACTAATATGTTTAACACACCCTGTTAAGGTCACAACTCAGTTCTAAAAGAAACTCTGCTCAACTGCTGACATCTGAGGCACAAGTGTAAATTGACGTAACAGCTTTTTAAAAAATAAAATGGGAGCAGATGTATCAGTTTGCCCTAACCTATTATGGCATCCCTGGGTGGGTACTGTAAGTTCAAGGGTCCATATTTAAAAATGAACCTGTCAGAGTCAAAAACTGCCAA
Organism: Lissotriton helveticus; assembly: GCF_964261635.1. Classification (NCBI taxonomy): domain Eukaryota; kingdom Metazoa; phylum Chordata; class Amphibia; order Caudata; family Salamandridae; genus Lissotriton; species Lissotriton helveticus. The sequence goes on from NC_136068.1 coordinate 1,409,527,518, forward strand.
TGGTGGATGGCACCCAAAGGGCTGGATAAATACTTTCACCACTAGAACCTGGACTTTATGGTTCAGTCTCACCCATAACTTTACATGATATTATCTCAAGAACTGTAAAGGTTCAACCAGTTCCATAATCAGGACATTAATTATCAGCTAGGGATATTAAGGCAAAGTATCTCCTTCCTTCTAGGGCTCAGGAAGAGGAAAGGTTGGCATCCAAGGGGTATGCAACCCAGATAGTTATGATATTGGTTCTTCTTTTCAGTTCACAGAGTTGTCGCTCCCTGGCCAGTCCAGTGCAGTAGCCCCCCAGGGAAGAGGCATCTGTGCTTCTGAAGGTCAGATCTGTCTCCCCACTGAGTGAGAGGTAACCAGGAGCAACTGAAGCCGCACAGGGCCAATACCCATGGCACCGGACTCCTTGCAGCAGCCAACGCCTGTTTAGGTCCTGTCGGTACTGTAACAATACAGAGACTGAGCAGCTGTTGGGGGAAATCAGCACAGCAGAGACCCACTTCCAGAGTCACTCAGCAGTTCTGATTTTCACACCCTCAACTGTCGAGACAGACAACAGCAAGACCCTAGGACACACAGAGCCCAGCTGACCTTTCCACTCGGCACCAGAGGGCCCGAGCCTAAGTACCGAGAAACTGGCTGTACCCCCTTGTTCCCGGTACCCTGTGACCTGGGCCCCCTGTTGGAAGCACCCCACAATTCTCTGTCCCTCTCTGCAGCCTGTTTCTAGCTTCTTTTCACTGCCGTAACCCGACCAGCACCTCTGCACCCAGACGACCCAGGGCAGGTAACGAGTAACTGCTGATGGTACTTTGAACATTGACCCCCTATGAACCTAAGTCCTGAAGGAGACCCCAAGAAACCAACCATAAATAACTGTATACTTAGCCCTGTCTCCCATAGGGAAGCATTGCTACATAAAGATGCATTTAAGTGAATAGTTTAATTACCTGCTAAATTCAATGTTTAAAAAAGTACTTACTTTACGAAGTTCTTGGTATCAAAATCTATATAAAAACAGGAGTTATTTTTCAAAATTGGTCTAGGATTTATTCTTGAGTGTGTGTCTCATGTATTCCCTCTGTGAATACAACAAATGCTTAGCACTACACTCTGAGAAGCCTAAACTGCTTGCCCACTATACCACAAAAGAAATCATTTAGAGTTATCATTTTTGCCTCTGTAAACCAATAAGGGTTGCCTGGACTCTTTATACAGTGCACATCGTTTTGTTCCACTATAAAAAGAGCCAGCTTCCTACATACTGCAGCACCTATTGTGCCATCTAATACAGTGGTAATGTAAGCATGGTTTCAGGCCTACCCTGTGTGGCCTGACTGCCAAAGTGTAAAATACTGCTATTTGACCAAAATAAACACATTTGACAGGTCAAATCCTCCCTTTGAAATATCAACGTCACCCTGCCCACAAGGCAGAGAACATGGTACTTAAAAATAGGACATGTAGAATTGTAATGTTAATATTTCTTTACAGTGACTAGCATCCAAAAGCTATTTTTCACTGGGGCAGGTTTGGCTGTCTTATGTACAAAACCAGAGTAAAGATTTAAATCCTAAACTGTGTCTCGGAAATGGGGCTAGCACAAAAAATAACGATTCAACTATTTTTATTAGTATTCAAAATCCAATTCAATGGCAAAGATGATTTTTAATAAATGTTAATGAAAAGTAACTTTTAGAAAGTTACTTGTAATATGCCTGAGTTTCCTCAAAGCTGAATTTACATCTGCTCTTATTGGAGATACACTGACTGCCCCAAACTCCCTACACACACCTCCAGCTATCAGAGGACAAGTTTATTGTGTCCGAAGACTTTTCGCCATCTTCAAAAGGCCAAAAGTAGGTAGGGTTGGCCCTGAGAACTTTTACCCTATTGGCTAGGGTGTGCTCAGCCCAGAAGTCATTCCCACACACTAGCCTGGGACAGGCATAAATGTGGCATCTCCCACACACTAGTTCAGAACAGACATAATGTGGCATCTCCATGCACCACTACAGAACATCCTGGACCTGAGGAAGAACAGAAGAGAACTAGACTTGCTCTCTGTGATGTGAGAGGAGCCCTGGACATGCTCCCTCTTGTATCCAGGACAAAGAAGTGGACTACATGGGCCATAAGGTTGACCACGTGTTAAAGCTACAGGGACACATCAAACTACAAAAGACCAGTTTCTGCAACTGGCTAGCGGACAAGTGGAAAGTGGACCTGGATTGGCCTCTGGCTTGATATCCTGTGAGCCTCTATGTGCCTCCTTGAGATCCTGGGATGCTTTTAAAGTCTACTCCTGTGGTGGATTTGGACTTAAAGTACTACGGTAAGTCAGATGGTAGAATCTTTGAACAAGACAAACTTGGTTGGTGTATCTGACCAGCGCTCCATCACTGTCATTGCACCTAGCTCCTAGTCTACAGCACCCATTGGCTATCATAGGCACTTTGTGCTTTCATGGCACTATTCCTATTTAAAACTTTAAACATTTGTATCTCCAATTCCCCTTATTAGATTTTGCCACTTTGGTGTCATTTTGTTCATTAAATTGTACTCTATTTTGCTAATTCGATTTGGAATTTTCAATGTTTTGCATTTCGACTTTATTACTGCTTAATACATTATACATACTTTACACGTTACCATAGGTTAAGCCTGTCTGCTCTGTGGCGGAGGTGGGTAGTCATCCTCCCCAATTAATAATCCAATTTCTTACAGTTAGGTTCAATAGAAGAAGTGGTGAGGGTCTTTATAGGATCCAAAACCAAAGTCTATACAACTTCACTACTCCATAATATGGGCAGAAAATCAACTCCTTCACATGCACATGGACATCGGATATTATGTGCTGGGTCAATGACTTCAGTAATGAGTTTAATAAGGAGGAAATGGATTCGCACCTCAGCATCGATTATTGGTAAGAGTTGACCTTAAATTTCCCAGCAGTACCTAATGCTATTTATTCAACCTAGATCAGATGTCTCAATCTGGATTGAGGTTCAGTTTTATTGAGAGAGAGTGAAATTCACAAGAGGTTGTCTTTGTTCAGGTCAGACACCTATTTAACAATAGGATCTGCAATGCACTTTAACTAGCCACTTATACAGCTCTAAAGTACCAGTGATGTGTATGTGAGCATTGGAGCTGTTGAGAAGGAATACAAGCATAAAGAATCCCAAGGAAATGAAACAGGCTAGTAAAATTAATTAAATAAAATATCTTTATATTTTAAAAAGAACATTGGAGTCATGCTGTTGAGCCTACTAACCGCTTCAGTTCAAACTGGAGTTTGCAGAGTTAGTGTTTGCAGCATCATTTCTGTGACCTCTTCTAAATTGAGAGTTTGCAATTAAAAGGCAATATCTAGGAAATATCATAGACTAAGAAATGCTTGTTCCAATAAATAGCTAAATCCTCTAGGTCTTCATGCCTTCAACTATTACTAACTAAAACGACTATAGTCATTAAGATTTCTAAGCAAATTCAATGTCTCATGTATTGTATAATCACCGTATATTATATTGAAGTTAGACCATGACAGCAAGTTGATGCATACTGTGCACAGGGAGCATTAATGAAATCTGAGTGTAAATAGGGTATCTTGAAATATATAGGAGGTAAATGATGGTATCTAGGTACTTATGTGCTCTGGTTAGTACAGCAGTTACATCATAGTACTCAGTGTCTATACTATAACACTGTGTAAAAGTCAATTGGAGTATATTATTGGACCCCACTGCTGCAAGTGATGAGGAGATGACTTCCTTGTCAACCTTTATGAAAGACCGCAATCTGCTCAGACTCTCCTTGACCTCATGGTTGTCTTCGATATGGTCTTCAGTACATTACTGTTGTCTTGGAATAGACATGATCTCTTCAAGTGGCAACACGCATGCAAATGACAGAACCAGATCTCAGAATGACATCATAGCATGCACAACCATAAGTAAAGACCAATGCGGTAAGAGTGCTATGGGGAGCAATTATGAAACAACTTTGGTCAAAGTGAGGAACAGTGAACTCTATGGAGCAATGCAGGATCTGTTGATTTTGACCCATATACATCCTGACAGAAGTGTGCTGGACAGTATTAGGTTATGTAGAGGATCTATTTGCTTCAGATCATAGTATTTTTGAAAGTATATTTTGTTGTATTTTTTCTTTCATAAGTCTAAAGAAGTGTAACTACACCATTGTGATATCTCACTATGCCATACTGGAACTATTGCATTGAAGACCCAGTTTTGTAAAGTTCTGTAAAGGTCAGTTGGAGCTGATCATTGGACGCATCTTCTGTTTTTCAAGCTAAGTGTTAAGGAAAAACTCTGGACCGATACGATTGATTCATACCAACGTAACATCAAAACAGGTGGGCTGACAGATTGGTTTTTGGCTTTTACATCTGTACTGACACTAGAGCCATATATGGATGCTTTGTACCAAAACTAGCCCACACCCTGCTTATCAAATTTAGGATTGGCACTTTACTAGTGAATACATATATACACAAATGGGATCCGAATGGTTTGAAATCACAGAATTGTTCATTCTGCACCAACAGTAATGAGGATGTAGAACATTTATTTTTCTTCTGCCTGACATATGCCAAATCCAGGAGGTCCTATATCATGCCGATTTGTATTACTCTGGGCATAAGACGTTACAGCGAAGCCTATCAAATATTAAGATCTGACTGCAGCACTTCAATGGCATTACGCCTCAGTTGCTACTTACAAGCTGTTAGGTGCATAAGAAAATCCTCAGGAATTTTGCTGTGACAATCCAATATGTCCCTTACTGATCTGTGTATGTAGGGCAACGTAGGTGTATATACCAACAGGTTGATTGTTTACCATAACATGCGTAACCTGGAATAGAATGTAATAATCTCAACTGCTGTCTGTACACTTTTTTTAAATTGACATATGTATCATGATTTAAGCATCTCTAGTATAAGTGTAAGTTTTTATTTCTTGGTCGCCTTGATGCTCCATTTAGTATTGTGCTGAATGAACTCTAATGATTCCGTCTCCTGCTTTGTACTTGCTTGTATATTTCGTACATGAGCTATGTTTTTTATTGCCATTTAAAAGAATGCTTTTATCGTTTTACTGTATGTTTTATGGGCTAGTTCCTGAAATAAAAAAATATGAACTGAACTACTGTTTTATTGTTTCACCTATCATCTTTTCAACGTGGCATTTTAACTATTACACGCCCTGGTATTTTCTTGAAGAGACCATCTCTTTAATATTATGGTAACAGTTATACACCACAGTACCGTGTTCTTAAGGTGTCCAGACAAAGTGGCAGATACTTGTCAAACAAAATTGTCATATTCGCTCTCTCAGACTGTACTTCTCTCTTGTCTATCCAGCTGGTCACTGGAGGATTCCACCCCAGGTCTGCAGGGTTGATGTAAAGTATTCCTGATAAAAGAAGAAATTAAGTATGAGTTCATCTATTGGCCAGTCCTCATTGTATGACTTACACACTACTTTTTAGCAGAGGAGAAACACAATTATAATTACACAACATTGTTTTCAGTGTTTTGACAGTCCATTAATAATCATTCCTCCACAGTAAGGTAAAGTCACTATCGAAGTAATGTTAAAGACATGTAGCAGAACATTTTTTTTTGTTTCTTCAAAAAAGAAGTAACTGATTTAGAAAAATATTTGATTCACTGCTTGAAGTGTAGTAACATTGTGTCTTATTCCCTTTACCTTTAAGCATTAACAATGGTTGATCATCATTATACTCTACTTTTATCTTGTTTAGAGAAATAAAATCAAGTGATCCCATTATGGAGATGCACTGAAGTGCGACATAACAATGTTACAAGCTCTATTTTGATCAGAATACAGCTTAGGGAATTGACCTTGGAACAGAATAAAGACAAGTAAATCCATGGATGTTAATTTACTTAAATGGCAAGGGTAGCGGAAGTGACATCACATGCCCTTTGACCTCCACTTTCACTTACTCACACATACTTACAAATACACACAAATTCACACATATACACTCTCACACATAAACACACTCTCACCTGCAAGCATACACCCAACATAAATCTAAGAGCATTTTTCTTTACTTATCTCAGCTGTCATGGAAGGGCATAATTCAGCGTATTGTACTCATTTTTTATTACACTATTAGTGAATTATATATTTTATTTATTCACTATTAGTGTAATAAAAAAATTGACAGAAAATAAAGAGTGAGCCCTAGCTGTCCCTGTGTTCCTAGGCACTGAATTTGACACCTTTAAGGTCAGGGGTCGCAAAGGCAGTGCTAGAGGTAGCAAAGGGCAAGCCAGGGGTCACAGCTGTGACCTCTGGTGAGCCCTAAATGACGCCCATGAGTAATTCCACAGTTAAAATTAAAATGGTATGGAGTCACTTGAGCGGGCGAAAGGAGTCGCAAATCAAGATGGTCGCCATGGAGTAATCTCCGGATTTTGGCTCGTTTTATGACAATTTTATAGCCAGAAGGGCTATTTTCCTTCAAATAATGGTACCTGGAGACTTCTAACACCATCACCATCCATTGGAGGACTTTCTATCCGTTTGTTGGTGAGTTTGAAGGTGATTTGTGGAGAGCTCCTTTCAGCAGTGCTTCCCCTCAGGTATTTCCGATTTTTTCTGTCAGGAGGGCAGAACCACAGGCAGAAAAGGGCACGGCTGTGGTCTGCACTCTCCCACAGTTGGTTTTAGATGCTGCACAGAGCTATATTATACTGCATTATTTCTAAGGGCTTGAAAACTATAAGTTAAACAGATTACTGCCTTAAATAATTAACTTGGTACTATGGAGGGTAAAAATACTCCTTTTTTTCTTAACAAATGTAAAAAAAATACTCCTTCACGTCCACCAGTCAAGTCTAAAATTGTAGACTCTTGTGAACCTTCCTTAACTTATTTGTTTGATGAAATGCAGGTTACTAGTTCTAACACAGACACTATTGTATCAGAAATGAAGAAACTGCGCAAAGATATGGCAAGTATTTCAATGAATGTTTCTGACAATAAAATTAAAATTCAAGACAACAAAACTAAATTAGATGTTCTTATTCCTGTTGCAGTGAAAATAAAACTAATGAATAAATAATTGCTTGATTTGGGAAATCGTAATCTGGAGTATAATTTAAGAATTTTCAATTTGCCAGAAGATGTGGAAGGTAATGACTGTAGAATGTACTTAGAAAACCTATTGCCTGACATTTTACAGCTAAACTTTACAGAAACATTTGAGATCGACAAAGCTCATAGAATTCCTTCACATAGAAGCCCAAATCAAACTAAACCTTGTCAAATGATATTGAAGGTGTTGCGTTATCACCATCTTGTACCAAAACGGAAAGCATCAAGAGAAATTCCATCTTTAGTGGTCAACAGTAATAACATTTTTATTCATCAAGACTTTGCTAAGGAAACTGTAAAAATCCATAAAGAATTTACTGAGCTTAGTCCAAGATTGAGAAGTTGTGGATTCAAATTTGAACTTTTCAATCTGTCTACTATGCGAATATGGAAAGATGGCTTGTCGAAGTCCTTTCAACGTCCGGATGACCTCAGTCTATACTTTCACCAACACTCGCAGCTCTCCATGGAAACTAATGAAAATGTTACTTGAGATATTAGATTATTACGCACTTATAGTTCACCTAAATTGATGTAATTCTTTACTGGGCACGTTTTGAGTGGTTATTCTTGTTATGCGTGTGTGCGATTCAAGAATTCTATTTCTGTCTATATGTTGTCTTTGTTATATGTTGGTCATTTTTTTGCATTCTTTTTCTTTCTTTTTCTACAGAGCTATGTATATTTTGTCATTTCTTTTCATTCTTTATTTTCTTCTCTACATAAGTTCTTTCAATGATGTCTAATATTTATGGTCTTAAACTTGTGTCTTTTAATGTTAAAGGTTTACTGCATCCTGTTAAGCGTACTAACGTTTTGGATTACCCAGCTAAACATAAGGCTGATATTTGTTTATTACAGGAAACTCATGTCGATGACACTATTCTAGCATACATGAACAACAAATGGGTGGGTATTATTGTTTCTTCACCTACTATTAATAAACAAAATGGAGTTGCTATCTTATTTGCAAAAAATAGATCTTCAAATATTACTTAGGTATTCCGATTCTAATGGTCATTTTCTCATAATTAAAATTAAAATGATGAGATGCTCCTACACTTAATTAATATATATCGTACAATGAAGGATGTCCCTGAGTTTTGGTCTCTTTTTAGACAGAAGTCTTAAAATTGGGAACTGTTCCACTTATCATTGGAGGCGATTTCGATCTTATAAGTGATCCTTTACTAGATAGATGTTCTCAAATCAAATATCGTCCTCCAAACGCTTTTTTTTTTCTTAAATCTTTTTTTAAATCAACTAAATTAGTGGATATCTGGTGTTTACATCACCCAACTTACAAACAATTCACATTTTTTTCCAATCCTCATAATTCATATTCTGGGCTAGATTTTTATTAATATCTCGTCATTTAGTTCCCTCTATTTCTGAACCCACTATCCAAAATATTGATATTTCAGCTCATGTGCTTGTCTCATGCATTTTACATCCTACAGTATATCAACAGTCTCGAGGAAGATGGCGCATGAACACAAATAAGGTTCTTAATAATGACAATAAACCCAAAATGTTATCAATTCATGCATATTTTATGTTTAATCCCTAAAGTTCTACATCACTTGTTAGCAGATGGGTTGCCTTTAAGGGGTACATTAGGGGGGTTACAATTTCCATTATGGATCATACAAATTAAACATTTAATACACAAATTAACAAATTAGACAAACAAATTGCTAAATATGAACGTCTTTGTATTACATCCAGTGACATTAAATACAAAAAACACTTGCAAAAACTTCACTATGAACTGAACTCTATATTAAGCTCTAAAGAAGGCATACAAATTTCTAATTCAAAAGCTACATTCTGTTTGAATGCTAATAGATCTGGAAGATTTTTATCAAACTATTTGCGCATTAAGAAAGATAAAACTCAAAATATTCCTATCCACAAATTGGATGGACAAATAGCTATATCTCATACAGCAATAGTGAATGAATGTATGTAATATTATTCAGAGTTATATAATAAACCTCCCACAAGTGATTTAATACTTATTGATCATTTTTTAGAGAAGAGTGGTTTACCTCAAATTTCTCAATTAGCTAGACATAAATTAGATATGCCAATTTCTATTGATGAAGTACTCTCAGTTATTAAATCACTTAAGCTGCATAAATCTCCAAGCCCGGATTGTTTAAGAATTTGCTACTCTTCTGCCAGCACATTTATTCAGATTATTTACACATTTTAGTATTACAAGAACAATATCAGGGTCTTTTACAGAAGCTTTGATTATAATCCTTCCAATACCAGATAAAGACCGCTCTATGGGTTCAAACTATTGTGCTATTTCCTTGATTAATAAGGATTGTAAATTTTACGCCAAGATCCTGGCAAGAAGTTTAGCTTCGGTATTGCATTCCATTGTGTATATAGATCAATCAGGTTTCATGAAAAACAGACAGTCAATAAACAATGTAAGATTATTACTCCATGCAATTGAAAGTGGTGCATCATTAACTCAATCTGCTGGTCTTCCAGCTTTAGATGCAGAAAAGGCTTTTGATAAAGTACATTGGCAAAATCTCTTTCATACATTGGCTGCATTTAATTTGGGTTCCTCCTTTATTTGTATGATCTCAGCTTTATATTTGGTTCCGTCTGCTCAACTTTTTACTAACGGTCAGAGGTCCGATAAAATTTGACTATACAGAGGTACTAGGCAAGGATGCCCGTTATCGCCTTTACTTTTCTTACTTGCAATAGAACCTTTGTTACTTGCAAGCAGAAATTCTAAGGAAATTGAAGGTCTTACAATTAATAACGTTCCTATTAAAACCTCTGCATACACGGATGACGTGCTTCTCTATATTGGTAATCTGGTTTTGTCAATTCCCTCATTATTACATTTAATTAATGCTTATTCTCAATTTTCAGGATACTCACTAAATATTTAAAAAACTAAATTTCTTCCCTTAAATGTTCACTGTTTACCAGTTATGGTTCCCAGCAAAGATATCATTTGGGTCGCTGATAAAACCAAATACCTGATAAGCAAAAAATGGTTAGGGGTTCTGCCCACTTAACCCTCCCGTACCTGAGCAGGAGACATCCAAGGATGAAAAAGTAGCAAGAAAAGGTACTGAAGGGATTAATCCTTTTTTAATTTTCCAACAAGAAACATCTAATTATCTTGTGAATCACAAATAGAACATTAGAAACATATGTAGGTAAATTCATATACACACATATGAGCGGACATCTAGGGAGGCACGACAATCAACAATCTATATACAAAATATCACATATACATCATATACAAATATACAAAACATTTACAATATCAACAAACATTTATCTGTACCCTGAATTCAAAAGATATATAAAAAATATATATACACCAATTTAAGGAAATGAACCTCCTAATTTGCAATGGAGTGCACAACAAAGTGGTAGTCCCAAAAGCAAAGCACCAGAGGGTTAGAACATCAACCCAATCTCTAATTGTATAGGTGCAAAACAAACAAAAATCAAATCTTTTTAAGTTGTAACGGGGGACTCCATTAAAAAAAAAGGTGTTGACGCAGTCGCGATCTCGTTTCAGCCAGATGATGTAGGCTTCATCAGGACATGGGTACTCTATTCTTGAGGGCCCTGGCCGCGCCTAGGGCCGGTATAACCGGTAAGTTCACAGGGCCACCCACACGGGTGGGGTGGGAGCCACTATCTTTGCCCAGTTATTGTAAGTAATACCTTATATATATAATGTGTCCGCTTGGAAAAGAGTAGATTCCAAACATACGTGGATAAAATCGCACAGTCTCTCTAAATTATTCGGGTGACACGACCAAACAGTGTTCACCTAGGCGTTAGTCATTCCACCGGGAAAACCAAAAACCTGGGCATATTATTTTCACATAATATAAAACAATCGATTTCATCAAACTGTGAATGTATTTTAGACTATATCAGAGAAAATTTTCAAAAATGGTCTGCACTTCATTTAACCTGGTGGGGTAAGATAGATCCCATTAAAATGGTTATTTCTCAGAAAATCTTTTACTTTCTATCCACGATGCCTACACGACTTCCTCTTAAATTCTATAAAAAACTAAATAGAATCAGATTTATTTGGAATAACAAACATCCTCATATAAGCTATAAGAAATTGAAGGTAGTCAAGAACAATGGTGGTTTAGGTTTACCTGATTTTGTAAAGTATCATAAAGCATTCATTTTAAATCAAAGTACATTATGGTTTCAAACTGTGAGACCTAACATTACTCCTACTTGGCTTAGTATTGATCAAAGCTTGGTTGCCCCGTTTCTGTTGCCAGCATTAGTCACTATGCCTAATTCAACAAGTTTGCTTCCAAAATCAACAATTGTGAAATCTACAAAATTAATATTAAATGATCTTGATTCAATTTTTCAATACCCGATGGCATTTACATTACACCCATCATTATGGTATAATCCTAGGCCTAAGTTAAATAGATCCAGAACATTTTGGAATTCCTGGATTAAAGCTGGTATTTTTTACTTTAAAGATATATACAGTGACAACACTTTTGTTTATCTATTCAGGAACTACAACAATTGATCAAGTGAAAATATGCAGATAGTTATAAATACTAGACTCTTTCCCTAATATTCTTCCCCAGAATATGACCTCTGATTTGGCTGTATACGTACAAACCCTGGCCTTCTCATCTCATGATGTATCTCTCTTTTATCAAAAATTGAATGGCAGTACAAGTGATAATATTAATTTTCTAACTTCTTTTTGGAATAAAGAATTAGATATTGCATTATCCCATTATCTTTAGATATTTGGCGGAAAATCTGGCTGAATATTGTCGCAGGATGGTTGCCCATTTCAAAATATCAAACAAATACATTTATTTTATTCAATTGCTTATGGACTCTTTTTAGGTTATATAAAGCAAAATTATTGAAATCAGGTGTATGTTGGAATTGCTCTCAACAAGAAGGACTGTTAAAACATATGCTCTTTGACTGTCCTAACATTAGTAAGTTTTGGAGTGATGTTTGGAATATAGTCACGAAAATATTGAATATTACTTATATATTGTCTTATACTATAATATTTTGTAAATCAGTCATTTTTGCAACAAAATTGACAGATCTTGAGGGAAAGCTTCTTTACTTTGTTTATTTCAGCTGGGTTGAAATCCATTACTGCTAATTGGGAAAATGCTTCTTTAGTGTCAGTACATACATGGTGGGCATGGATTTTTCCAGAAGAGGAGCCAATTTATCTCTTATAGATGTTATCCATAACACTTCTAATTAAAATTTATTTTGGAAACCAATTGATAATTATATAGCTTTATAATCATGACTATATTTAATCTGTTGATTAAATTAATAGATGTATAATTATTTTTAGTATAACTACATAGTTCTACTCATGTTTTACTATAGTCATAATAAATTGTAATATTTTTTCTGTTAAAGTAATTATCTACTTTCTACTTTCTATCTTTTCTTTTCTTTTCTTCTTTTTCTTTGCTTTTTTAAATTATAATATATAATTATTTTCATGGGTACTTAATATTGCTTAGCAGATATTAAAATGTTAGATAACTGTTAGATAGTTCCCTAGTTAGCAAACTACAACATATGTGTACCTTTTTCCGGTGCTCTTTTTGTATGGTCTTATTTATTTATGATCAAAATCAATAAAATATCGGAACTCATAATGGAATTGGTTTGCGTCTCTAAATGAAAAAAATGATAATACAAAAATGATGAATAATGGTGCAATGGACACACATCTCAAACTATCAGAATTATAAAGGGAGCCTATTGAAGCATTCTAGCTTTTGTCTTTACACAAAGAGCATGTAGCAAGTGGTATATTATATATATGAAACTGTGCTGAGGGTGGAAGCAGGTTTATGTAAGAGAGGCATGCAAAAATAAAGGAACGAGGATAGCAAGACGCATACAAAAACTTGAGGTTATTGATCTCAATCCAGCCTTCTTGAGTAGACAGTTACATTTTATTCATCCAAATATGTTCTTTCTCAAGGTATCCCATCTGCTCTTAGGGAGCCAGGCATCCTCAACTCAAACGCATGATACTTCACAGTGGTCCCTAGTAATTTTAGGGGATCTCGGTTATTTATGCTTATTCTTCCGACCCTGTGCAACCAAGGAACAGAGCCGTACATTCAGGGAACTGCCTAAACGCTCACCCCTAAACCAGGCAGGCCAACTCAATAAATTAACTCACATGTTAACCAACCCACCAACTTTGTATGAATAAACCAGTATAACATGCAGGTTGCTGGCTTTAGTGACTGTAAAATGTTCAGTAGTTTTAATTGTAAGTATGAAGGGTGAGTCAAGAAAGTCCATACTACTAACCTAAGCCCCACTGAGTCTAGGTACAGTAGTAGTAAGAAACAAGTATATTTAGACAAATGTCCATAAAACATTCTAAAAACACATTAAACAATTAAAATCGATAAATGGGCCGTATCCTGGCTGTCCAACACTCCCCTTCCACTACATTCATCATTAAAACTGTTTGCAGACAGTAAAAACTGAGCAATTTATCCTGCCACATCTAAATATCGCATTTCTGATAACAGCTCCACAGCTTTCCTACAATGGACAGTTTCGTATTTAAAAAAAGAGAGGTCTTAAAAACATAATGCATTTAAAGAGATATAAAAACAGTTTAGCTGCAGGTTTGTTGCAAAGACTTGGTCTACTACCTTTATTTGGTTTCCTTAGGAGTCAATTACATATGATCAGTGTTAGATCTGGAACCATTGGCGTTGGTCTCCCCTGCATTTTTTGCCTTGACCTCCTGTGGTTTTGTTGTGTGTTGGACTCCGTTTTGCTGGTCTAGATGCTTTGGGCACTTTGCCACTGCTGTTCAGTGCCAAAGTGCAAGTGGCCCCATTGTAAATTGTTGTTATAGATTAGTGATCCCATGATTGGAATATTTGATTTATCAGTCAGACCTTAGTACAGTGCACTGTGTGTGCTTGTAAATCAAATACTGCTAGTGGGCAGCAGCACTGATTGTGCCACCCACAGGAGCAGCCTGTAAAATGTAATTCTGGCCTGCCATTGCAGAGCCCGTGTGCAGTCTAGTACTGCTACGCCGACTTGGCAAGTGCACCCACTTACCAGGCCCTAACCCCCCCCTTTTCTTACTTATCAGTCACCCCTAAGGTAGGCCCAAGGTACCCCAGTGGACAATCTGCAGTGTATGTGAAAGGTAGGACATGCCCTAGTGTGTGTGACATGTCCTGATAGTGAATTAATGCCAATTTGGTTTTTCACTATTGCAAGGCTACCTGTTCCCATTGGACAGATTGGGGAGTTTGTTTACAACATCTTATAAACATAACTACCCCTGGGAACAAGGTAGGAAAATAACGTTTAGTATGCCTCAACTTAGAAATTTAAAATGCATCTTTTAGTGAGGGTGATTTTTACATTCTGTGTTTGAAAATACCAATTTTAGAAAATAGGTGTTTTCTTGCTTAACCATCCAGTGTGCCTAAGCTAGGTTTGTGTATTGCATGTCTGGGATTTGGATGACAGGGGCTGGAGAGGGGCGGTGGCTAAAGAGAGCCTGATGAGTCAGGGCTGGGCTGAATTGACCTGGCTGCATTTAGAGTAGGAGGAGGAGATTTCCTTTCACCTGAATGGGCCTGGTCTGCCGTCCACAATACGGTCTCCACCTCTTGCCAGGAAGCTGCACCAGTGAGGAAATAACTGGTTCTGGCTGGGTACAGACAGTCTCTACCTTCAGAGAACAAAGGATTTCTGGGTATGAAAAGAGGGGCCCAGACCCCAGACTTTTAGATCACTTCTGGAAATCAAGAGGAACCTTTGCCAAGGAGAAGACTCGGAGAAGCTGAGGAAGAATACTGCCCCTGTGCTGTTTGCTTTCTGGGGTTGGCTTGTAGTGGCTACTTGCTGCCAAGGAAAGAAGAAAAGGACTTTGCTGTTTGATTTGTCACCTGCTTGAGGAAAAGATCTCCAATGGCTTGAGATTGAGCGCGCCTCCTTGCACTGGTATAGTGCAGACTATTACGTAACCACATACATTTGGTGGAACTTTTCTTTGGGGCTATTTCTTTTCTTGCAACTTAGAACTGCCAATCTTCATCATGTCAAAACCAACATCACTTGCATCTGTTGATATTGAAAGGAGAGGGTTGATACCTACAAAGTGCCACAACTGAAAGCTGTCTGCAAAAAGTTCAAAATCTCTGTAAGAGGCCTCACCATCGAGGAGTAATATCAAAAGGCGCTGAGGGCCTGGTTGGAGTCAAGGAATGCCAATTAGCATGCCGAGGAGCCTATGGTGGTGGAAAAGGATTTAGAGGAGCAGCAGAATGGGCTATTGGGTCTGCCTGGGGGGAGTGTACCTTCCTGGGGGGCAACAGTGTCTCTTCAATGGGGCTGTCTCCAGCAGAAGAGCTGGAGGACAGGGAGAAAAACAGGATGCATGAGTTGGAGCTCACAAAGCTCCGGCAGGGGAGGGAGGATAAGGGGTTGGCATTTCAGAGGGAGAAATTAGCGCTGGGGGAGAAGAAGATGTTCTTAGAGCATGAAAGAGGGTTGAGGGAGCTGGATCTAAAAGCAAAGAGTTTAGAGTCCAATCCCCATGGTGGCAGCGCATCATCAGTGCCTGGAAAAGGGAAAGTATACATCCCCAAGGAAGTTATTAAGGATTTCATGTAGCATGAGGACATTGCTCAGTGGTTCAAGGCCTATGAGGTAGCAATGAGGTCCCACAGAGTCCCTGAAAGAGATTGGGGAGTGCTGTTGTGGGGCCGCTTTATCAGTAAAGGAAGGGAAACATTGCTAGTTTTGCCCACTGAGGATCAGATGTCCTATGCCCCAATGAAAGAAGCCTTGATAGCCAGATATGGGTTGACCCCAGAGCTTTATAGGCAGAAATTTAGAAACGAAGCTGGAGTCAAGTAGTTGGGTGGGGTATGTTTCCTACTTTTGCAGAGCATTGGATAGTTGGGTTAAGGGTAGCTAGGTGAATGATTTGCAGGGGCTCTATGATTTGGTTGCATGGGAGCACTTGTCAGATAATTGATTTCCAAAGCTACGCCAGTACTTGATTGACAGTAAGCTGAGTGACCCCAGGAAGCTTGCTGTGGAGGCGGACACCTGGTTCAGCACCAGGGTCCAAAAGAGTTGTGTGGGAGACTCTGCCAAAGGTGGGCAGGGTCCCCAGCAGAGGATTGGGGGGGACAAGGGTAAACAGAAGGAGTTCCAAAAAGGGCCCCAGAGTAACCCCAAGGGAACTAAGCTAAGGGTTCCCAGCTTCTCACTGAGAAGAAGCCATGGATCCAGACAGGTAAGCCTGTTCATAGGGGTACCAAGGTATGTTTTGGTTTTGGTCAGGTGGGCCACTTCCAAGGGGATCCTAGGTGTCCCAAAAAGGTTACCACCATACCCACTGGTGCACCACCCCGGGAAATGCCTAGTGTAGCCTTGGGGGAGGAGTCGGGTGCCCCTTGGGCGAAGATGGAGCGGAGGTGTTATTTAGAGATGTTGGGTCGGTCTGAATGGGCGTGTGTGACCACTCGGTCAATGGCAGCCGGTAAGGGCATTCAAGAGGACCTGGAGCCTGAAAGAGTGGCCCAGGTGCCTGCTAGAAAGAGAAGAGGCAATGGGTATGGGAAATCGGCTCTGAAGTTCCCACGGTCAAGGAGGAGGCAGACCCTGAAGGGGGTGCCCTGGAGCCTACAGGGCAACAAGTCGCTGTAATGGGGAACCTGCCTGAGCTGACCCATTGGAAGCAGGAAGGAGTCCTCTCCAGGGAGGAATTCTGCTGGGAGCAGAAGAGGTGCCCTTCTCTTGTTGGCTTGTGACAACAGGCTGACCACCATACAGCAGGTGATCAGTCTGGATCACATTGGATTTACTGGGAGAAGAGCCTTCCTACTGGATCTGGCTCATAATGTGCCTTTGGCAGGACATTTTGGGCAAGAAAATACATTTGAAAGGCTTGTCACCCATGTTTTCTGGCCCCAAATGTATTAGAGTTCTGATAATCATTGTAGGTCTTTCAAGAGTGGGAGGAAGTGTAAGGCTCCTCTACAACCTTTCCCTGTGGTCTGCACCCTTTTTGAGAGGGTGGGTATTGACATTGTGGGG
The DNA here is from genome assembly GCF_964261635.1 of Lissotriton helveticus. Lineage (NCBI taxonomy): Eukaryota > Metazoa > Chordata > Amphibia > Caudata > Salamandridae > Lissotriton > Lissotriton helveticus. The sequence goes on from NC_136068.1 coordinate 1,409,544,821, forward strand.
CCTCTGGATTCCAAGACAGCCTTGGGCAACAGGTTCATCCTGGTCTTGGTGGACCTTGCCACCCAGTACCCGGAAGACATCCCTCTCCGGACTGGGACAGCCCCTGTGGTGGGTTGTGCATTGATGGGGATTTTCTCCCGTGTGGGGTTTCCCAGAGAGGTGGTGTTGGACCGTGGTACCAACTTCATATCTAAGTATATGAAATCCCTGTGGCAGGAATGCAGTGTTACCTACAAATTCACTACTCCTTACCTCCTCCAAGGTAATGGGCTGGTTGAGAGATTCAACCGGACCCTGAAGGGCATGATTGTGGGTCTTGGTGAACCCATGAGGAGTGAGTGGAAAGTCTTCTTACCATGCCTTTTGTTTGCTTACAGAGAGGTACCGCAGAAGTCCTTGGGGTTCAGTCCCTTTGAGCTCCTGTATGGCTATCTTGTAAGAGGACCTCAAAGAAGGCTAGGAGAAAGATCCTAGTAAACCTCCCAGGATGTATATAGCTACATGCTGTCCTTCAGGAACCAGACTAAGTGCTTCAGACAACTCACTCAGGTGAATCTGGAAGCCAGCCAGGAGGAGATGAAACGTTGGTATGATCAGAATGCCACTCTAATCAAGTTTCAGCCTGGATAGAAAGTGTGGGTCATGGCCCAAGTTGAGCCTTGTGCGCTCCAGGATAATTGGACCGGACCCTTTGAGGTGGTGGAGCGCAAGAGTAACATCACCTACTTGGTAGACTTGCAGTCTCCACGGAACCCTTTGCTGGTCCTGCATTTGAACCGCATTAAGCCCCACTTGGAGAGGTCTGAATTGGGCATGCTCCTAGCAACAGATGCTGGAATGGAGGAGGAGACTGAGCCTTTACCAGACCTCCTGTCTGCAAAGGAACACGATGGGTCAGTGGACGGTGGAATACTCTCCCCTGCCCAGACTCCTGAACAGCAGAGTGATTGTCACCAACAGTTGGGACAGTTTGCTGCTCTGTTCTCCCTGACCCCTGGTGTCACTCAGTGGTGTGTTCATGATGTTGACACTGGGGACAGTCCTCCTGTAAAGCACAAAATTTACAGAGTGACTGACAGGTTCAAGACTTGCATCAAGGAGGAGGTCTCCAAGATGTTAGCGCCAGGGGAGATTGAGACCTCAAAGAGCCCTTGGGGAAACCCAGTTGTCTCGCTCCCAAAAGCTGCTGTACCCGGTGCCACTGCAGAACTTCGGTACTGTGTGGACTACAGAGGGCTCAATTCGGTCACCAGGACTGATGCACAACGCATCCCCAGAGCTGATGAGCTCATCAATCGGTTGAGAGCTGCCTGGTACCTCAGTATGTTTGACTTAATGTCTGGGTACTGGCAGATTGCCTTCACTGATGGGGCAAAGGAGAGGTCAGCATTCTCAACACCAGAGGGGCACTACCAATCCAGGGTGATGCCCTTTGGGTTGAAGAATGCCCCTGACACCTTTCAGAGGTTGGTCAACCAAGTGTTGGATTGGCTGGAGAATTTCAGTGCTGCTTACCAGGATTACATTGCAGTGATCAGTGCCACTTGGGAGGAACATCTGCAACACCTCTGGGTAGTGTTAAAGGCTACTCAGAATGCAGACCTCACGATCAAGGCGAGTAAGTGCCAGATCGGACAGGGTTCTGTGGTGTACTTGGGACACCAGGTGGGGAGCGGACAGGTGGCACCCCTACGGCCCAAGATTGATACCATTCTTACTTGGAAATCCTCCAAAACTCAGACAGAGCTGGAGAGCCTTCTTGTGACTCACCGGGTATTACAGGAGATTTGTCAAGGGTTATGGCACCAATGTTGCCCCCTTGACAGAGCTGACTTCCAGAAACCCGCCCAAGAAGGTGAACTGGACTGACGCCTGCCAGAAGGCTTTTGAAGCCCAGAAATCTGCCATGTGGTCAGTGCCCGTGCTTCAGGTGCCCAACTTATCAAGGGAATTAATTGTGCAGACAGATGCTTCAGAGCATGGTGTGGGGGCTCTGCTCGCACAGCTGAATGAAGAGGGCCTAGACCAGGGGTACTCATAGTACGGCCCAAGGGCCGATGGCGGCCCGGCAAGCCTTCCCTGGTGGCCCGCGGACCTTGCAGACATCAAACCCGAGATTTTTTTTTTTTTAATAGTGTCTGCAACTAGAGCGCGACTCAGACTCTGCTGCTCTGTGGGGGCCGGGCGATTCCCACCATAGTCAGAGTGGGGCTGCAGGGGCGCTGAGAGGTGAACAAAGCCTCATTAACATGCCAATGGTCTTTTAAAGACCTGTGAAATGCTTGGGTGCGGCTGTGTGTGGCTGTGTGTGTCTGCCTGGAAGCTGTCACAGCCCGGGCACACACAGACAGGGTGAGGGGGGAGAGTGAGTGAGGGAGAGCAAGCGAGGGAACGAGGGAGGGAGAGCTAGCGAGGAAGAGAGAGGGAGGGAGGGAGAGCAAGCGAGGGAGGGAGGGCGGGAAAGCAAGCGAGGGAGAACGAGGGAGAGAGAGTGAGGGAGGGAGAGTGAGGGAGGGAGAGTGAGGAGGGAGAGTGAGGGAGGGAGAGCAAGCGAAGGAGTGAGGGAGGGAGAGTGATGGAGTGCAAGCGAGAGAGGGAGAGCAAGCGAGGGAGCAAGCAAGGGAGGGAGAGCAAGCGAGGGAGCGAGGGAGGGAGAGCAAGCGAGGGAGAGTGAGGGAGGGAGGGAGAGCAAGCGAGGGAGCGATGGAGAGCAAGCGAGGGAGTGAGGGAGAGCGAGGGAGGGAGGGAGAGCAAGCGAGGGAGTGCGAGGGAGCGGGAGTGAGGGAGAGGGAGTGTGGGAGAGGGAGGGAGCGAGGAAGAGCGAGGGAGGGAGAGCAAGGGAGGAAGGGGGAGTGAGGGAGAGGGAGGAAGGGAGAGGGAGGGAGCGAGGGAGAGGGAGGGAGGGAGAGGGAGCACAAGCGAGAGGGAGCGTGAGGGAGGGAGAGCCAGGGAGGGGGAGCCAGGGAGGAAGAGCCAGGGAGGGAGAGCAAGCGAGGGAGCGAGGGAGAGCGAGAGAGAGGGAGGGAAGGAAAGTGAGGGAGGGAGGGAGAGCGAGAGAGAGGGAGGGAAGGAAAGTGAGGGAGGGAGGGAGAGCGAGGGAGAGCAAGGGAGGGAGAGCCAGGGAGGGAGAGCGAGGGAGGGAGGGAGAGCAAGGGAGGGAGGGAGAGCAAGCAAGGGAGGGAGAGTGAGGGAGGGAGAGTGAGGGAGAGTGAGGGAGAGTGAGGGAGGGAGAGCAAGCGAGGGAGCGAGAGAGAGCAAGCGAGGGAGGGAGAACAAGCGAGGGAGAGCAAACGAGGGAGAGCAAGCGAGGGAGGGAGAGCAAGCGAGGGAAGGAGAGCGAGGGAGGGAGAGAGTGAGAGGGAGCGCAAGGGAGAGCGAGAGAGAGGGAGCAAGGGAGGGAGAGCGAGGGAGGGAGAGGGAGGGAGGGAGGGAGAGGGAGGGAGAGGGCGAGGGAGGGCAAGGGAGGGAGAGGGAGCACGAGGGAGGGAGAGCAGGTTAGGGAGCGAGGGAGAGCAAGACAGAGGGAGCGAGGGAGGGAGAGAGAGAGGGAGGGAGAGCGAGGGAGGGAGGGAGAGGGAGGGAGGGAGAGAGAGGGAGGGAGGGAGGGAGAGAGGGAGAGCGAGAGAGAGGGAGGGAGTGAGAGCGAGGGAGGGAGAGCAAGCGAGGGAGGGAGAGCAAGGAGGGAGAGTGAGGGAGGGAGAGTGAGGGAGGGAGAGAGAGGGAGGGAGAGCAAGCGAGGGAGCGAGGGAGAGAGGGAGAGAGAGGGAGAGCAAGCGAGGGAGCGAGAGAGAGCAAGGGAGGGACGGAGAGCAAGTGAGGGAGCAAGCGAGGGAGGGAGAACAAGCGAGGGAGAGCAAGCGAGGGAGAGCGAGGGAGGGAGGGAGAGGGAGCGCAAGGGAGGGAGAGCGAGGGAGGGGGAAGGAGGGAGGGGGAAGGAGGGAGAGGGAGGGTGGAGGGTGGAGGGAGGGAGAGGGAGGGCAAGGGAGGGAGGGCGAGGGAGCTTGAGGGAGGGAGAGCAAGTGGGCGAGCGAGGGAGAGCCAGAGAGGGAGAGAGGGAGGGAGGGAGAGGGAGCGCGAGGGAGGGAGAGAGAGGGAGGGAGGGAGGGAGAGTGAGGGAGGGAGAGCGAGGGAGGAAGGTGGAGGGAGGGAGGGAGAGGAGGGAGGGAGAGAGGGAGGGAGAGAGGGAGAGCGAGGGAGGGAGGGAGAGGGAGGGAGAGAGGGAGAGGGAGCGCGAGGGAGGGAGAGAGAGGGAGGGAGGGAGAACGAGGGAGGAAGGGAGAGCAAGGGAGGGAGGGAGAGGGAAGGAGGGAGGGAGGGAGAGAGGGAGAGTGAGAGAGAGGGAGGGAGAGCGAGGGAGGGAGGGAGAGCGAGGGAGAGTGAGGGATAGCAAGCGAGGGAGAGAGAGGGAGGGAGAGCGAGGGAGGGAGAGCGAGGGACAGTGAGGGAGGGAGACAGAGCAAGGGAGACAGAGCAAGGGAGACCGAGCGAGGGAGACAGAGCGAGGGAGACAGAAGAAGAGAGAGGGAGACCTCAGAGAGAGGGAGACCTCAGAGAGAGGGAGACCTCAGAGTGAGGGGGAGGGAACAAGAGAGAGGTAGACCTCAGAGTGAGGGAGAGAGAGGGAGGGAGAGAGAGGGAGGGAGGGAGAGGGAGGGAGACAGAGGGAGGGAAACCTCAGAGTGAGGGAGAGGGAGGGAGAGAGAGGGAGACCTCAGAGAGAGGGAGACCTCAGAGATAGGGAGACCTCAGAGAGAGGGAGAGCTCGGAGAAAGGGATAGCAAAGAATGAGGGGGAGGGAAGGAGAGAGAGGGAGACCTCAGAGTGAGGGAGACCTCAGAGTGAGGGAGAGGGAAGGAGAGAGAGGGTGGGAGAGGATGGCAGAGGGAATGAGGGAGAGGGAAGGAGAAAGAGGGAGACAGAGGGAATGAGGGAGAGGGAAGGAGAGAGAGGGAGACAGAGGGAAGGAGGGAGAGGGAAGGAGAGAGGGCGAAATAGAGTGAGGAAGAGGGAAATAGAGTGAGGGAGAGGGAAATAGAGTGAGGGAGAAGGAAACAGAGAGAGGGGGGAGAAAGTGAGTGAGACAGTCAGGGTGAGTGAGACAGAGGAAGAGAGGGAGTGAGACAGTCAGAGTGAATGAGACAGAGGGAGAGATGGAGAGAGGGAGTGAGAGAGTCAGAGTGAGAGAGTCAGAGTGAGTGAGACAGAGAGACAGAGGGAGAGAGGGAGAGAGAGGGAGGGAGAGAGAGGGAGAGAGAGAGAGGGAGAGAGAGGGAGGGAAAGAGAGGGAGGAAGAGGGAGAAAGAGAGGGAGGGAGAGCAAGCGAAGGAGAGAGGGAGAGCGAGGGAGAGCAAGCAAGGGAGCGAGAGAGAGCAAGCGAGGGAGGAAGAACAAGCGAGGGAGAGCAAACGAGGGAGAGCAAGCGAGGTAGGGAGAGCAAGCGAGGGAGAGAGAGTGAGGGAGGGAGAGAGTGAGAGGGAGCGCAAGGGAGGGAGAGCAAGCGAGGGAGAGCGAGAGAGAGAGAGCAAGGGAGAGCGAGGGAGGGAGAGGGAGGGAGGGAGAGGGAGGGAGAGGGTGAGGGAGGGCAAGGGAGAGAGAGGGAGCACGAGGGAGGGAGAGCAGGTGAGGGAGCGAGGGAGAGCAAGACAGAGGGAGCGAGGGGGGAGAGAGAGAGAGGGAGGGAGAGCGAGGGAGGGAGGGAGAGTGAGGGAGGGACGGGACGGAGGGAGGGAGAGAGGGAGAGCGAGAGAGAGGGAGGGAGAGCGAGGGAGGGAGAGCAAGCGAGGGAGGGAGAGCGAGGAGGGAGAGTGAGGGTGGGAGAGTGAGGGAGGGAGAGAGAGGGAGGGAGAGCAAGCGAGGGAGCGAGGGAGAGCGAGCGAGGGAGAGCAAGCGAGGGAGCGAGAGAGAGCAAGGGAGGGACGGAGAGCAAGCGAGGGAGCAAGCGAGGGAGGGAGAACAAGCGAGGGAGAGCAAGCGAGGGAGGGAGAGCAAGCGAGGGAGAGCGAGGGAGGGAGAGCGAGGGAGGGAGGGAGAGGGAGCGCAAGGGAGGGAGAGGGAGCGCAAGGGAGGGAGAGCGAGGGAGAGCGAGAGAGAGGGAGTGAGGGAGGGAGAGCGAGGGAGGGGGAGGGAGGGGGAGGGAGGGAGAGGGAGGGGAAGGGGGAGGGAGGGGTAGGGAGGGAGGGAGAGGGAGGGCAAGGGAGGGAGGGCGAGGGAGCTTGAGGGAGGGAGAGCAAGTGAGCGAGCGAGGGAGAGCCAGAGAGGGAGCGAGGGAGGGAGGGAGAGGGAGCGCGAGGGAGGGAGAGAGAGGGAGGGAGGGAGGGAGACTGAGGGAGGAAGAGCGAGGGAGGAAGGTGGAGGGAGGGAGGGGGAGGGAGAGGGAGGGAGGGAGGGAGAGAGGGAGGGAGAGAGGGAGAGCGAGGGAGGGAGGGAGAGCAAGGGAGGGAGAGCGAGGGAGGGAGAGAGGGAGAGGGAGCGCGAGGGAGGGAGAGAGAGGGAGGGAGGGAGAGCGAGGGAGGAAGGGAGAGCGAGGGAGGGAGGGAGAGGGAGGAAGGGAGGGAGAGAGGGAGAGAGGGAGAGTGAGAGAGAGGGAGGGAGAGCGATGGAGGGAGGGAGAGCGAGGGAGGGAGAGCGAGGGAGGGAGAGTGAGGGAGAGCAAGCGAGGAAGAGAGAGGGAGGGAGAGCGAGAGGGAGGAAAGGAGAGCGAGGGAGGGAGAGCGAGGGACAGTGAGGGAGGGAGACAGAGCAAGGGAGACAGAGCAAGGGAGACCGAGCGAGGGAGACAGAGCGAGGGAGACAGAAGGAGAGAGAGGGAGACCTCAGAGAGAGGGAGACCTCAGAGAGAGGGAGACCTCAGACTGAGGGGGAGGGAACGAGAGAGAGGGAGACCTCAGAGTGAGGGAGAGAGAGGGAGGGAGAGAGAGGGAGGGAGGGAGAGGGAGGGAGACCTCAGAGTGAGGGAGAGGGAAGGAGAGAGAGGGAGACCTCAGAGAGAGGGAGACCTCAGAGAGAGGGAGAGCTCAGAGAGAGGGAGAGCAAAGAATGAGGGGGAGGGAAGGAGAGAGAGGGAGACCTCAGAGTGAGGGAGACCTCAGAGTGAGGGAGAGGGAAGGAGAGAGAGGGTGGGAGAGGGTGGCAGAGGGAATGAGGGAGAGGAAAGGAGAAAGAGGGAGACAGAGGGAATGAGGGAGAGGGATGGAGAGAGAGGGAGACAGAGGGAAGGAGGGAGAGGGAAGGAGAGAGAGAGAAATAGAGTGAGGAAGAGGGAAATAGAGTGAGGGAGAGGGAAATAGAGTGAGGGAAATAGAGTGAGGGAGAAGGAAACAGAGAGAGAGAGGGGGAGAAAGAGAGTGAGACAGTCAGGGAGAGTGAGACAAAGGAAGAGAGGGAGTGAGACAGTCAGAGTGAATGAGACAGAGGGAGATATGGAGAGAGGGAGTGAGAGAGTCAGAGTGAGAGAGTCAGAGTGAGTGAGACAGAGAGACAGAGGGAGAGAGGGAGAGAGAGGGAGGGAGAGAGAGAGAGGGAGAGAGAGAGAGAGAGGGAGAGAGAGGGAGGGAGAGAGAGGGAGGAAGAGGGAGAAAGAGAGGGAGGGAGAGAGAGAGAGAGAGAGATGTGTGCATGCCGGGTCTGATGACGCAGTGGACGAAGGCGTCAGCTGCAGGGACCTGTGATCAACCTCATGGTCACAGTTTTTTTTGTTCTAGCCCCGCCCCCTTCCCCACTGACCCTGCCCCCACCGGTGCGGCCCTCGGACACAAACCACACTGTAAATTTGCCCCCCCGAGAGAAAGTTTGTGAGTACCCATGGCCTAGACCAACCTGTAGCCTTCATTAGAGGGAAGTTACTTCCACTGGAACAGAGGTGGAGTGCGATTGAGCGTGAGGCATTTGCCGGGGTCTAGGCGCTGAAGAGACTGAGGCCCTACTTGTTTGAGACTCACTTCCGGGTTCAGACAGACCACAGGCCCTTCAGATGGTTGATGCAGATGAGGGATGAAAACCCAAAGTTGTTGAGGTGGTCCATTTCCCTATAGGGGATGGGATTTACTGTGGAACACCGCCTGGCGCAGAACACACCAATGCTGATGGCCTGTCCAGATTCTTCCGCCTTAATGTAGAGAACTCCCAAGAAGGCGGTAGTTCTCCCCACATTTCAGCTGGAGGGGACATGTGTTAGATCTGGCACCATTGACCTGGGTATCCCCTGCATGTTTTGCCATGACCTCCTGTGTTTTTTGGACTCTGTTTTGCTGGTCTAGATGCTTTGGGCACTTTGCCACTGCTGTTCAGTGCCAAAATGCAAGTGCTCCCTTTGGAAATTGTTGTTATGGATTAGTGATCCCATGATTGGCATATTTGATTTACCAGTCAGACCCTAGTACAGTGCACTGTGTGTGCCCAGGGCCTGTAAATTAAATGCTGCTAGTGGGATGCAGCACTGATTGTGCCACCCACAAGAGCAGCCTGTAAATTGTAACTCTGCCCTGCTAGTGCAGAGCCTGTGTGCAGTCTAGTACTGCCAGGTTGACTTGGCAAGTGAACCCACTTGCCAGGCCCTAACCTTCCCTTTTCTTACATATCAGTCACTCCTAAGGAAGGCCCAAGGTATCCCTTTGGGCAGGGTGCAGTGTATGTGAAAGGTAGGACATGCCCTGGTGTGTGTGGCATGTCCTGACAGTGAATTACTGCCAATTTTGTTTTTCACAATTGCAAGGCCACCTGTTCCCATAGGACTGAATGGGGAGTTTGATTATAACATCTTATAAACATAACTTCCCCTGGGAACAAGGTAGGGAAAATAAAGTTTAGGATCCCTGAACTCAGAATGTTAAAATGCATCTTTTAGTGAGGGTGATTGTTACATTCTTTGTTTGAAAATACCACTTTTAGAAAGAAGGTATTTTCTTGCTTAACCATCCAGTGTGCCTCTGCTAGGTTTGTGTATTGCATGTCTGGCTTTTGGATGTCAGGGCAGTGGCTCCAGAGAGCCTGATGAGTCAGGACTGGGCTGAATAGACCTGGGATGCATTTAGGGGGAGGAGATTTCCTTTCACCTGAAAGGCCTGCTCGTCCACAATGCTGTCTCCACCTCCTGCCAGGAAGCTGCACCAGTCAGGACAGAACTGGTTCTGACTGGGTACAGACACTCTCCTTCAGAGAACAAAGTATTTCTGTGCATAAAAAGAGGGGCCAGACCCCAGACTTTTAGATCACTTCTGGGAATCAAGAGGAACCTTTGCCATGGAGAAGAGCCTGAGAAGCTGAATAGGAATACTGCCCCTGTGCTGTTTGCTGTCCGGGGTTGGCCTACAGTGGCTACTTGCTGCCAAGGAAAGGAGAAAAGGACTTTGCTGTTTGCTTTGTCACCTGCTTGAGGAAAAGATCTCCAAGGGCTTGAAATTGAGCTTGCCTCCTGTTCTGAAGTCTCAGGGACACAAAGACTTAATTTCTTCTGTCTCTCTGCATCTGGAACTGCTGTTTCAGCAGCCTCAGAAGGAAATTGCAACACCGACGCCGGCGAGCGATGCTGTAACCTTCACTGAAGCCGTGGTCACCGCTCATGAAGAGCACGATGCACTGCCCCGACTTGCACTGTAGGCCCGACTGCTGCTGCCGCTGTGCAGCATCGACTCCAAAGCCATCACCGAGGCCGCTGCCTGCACTGGAGCCGAGGACATTGCTTGTGACGTCCTTGATGCATTGTCCAGACTCGCACTGCAGCCCCGACTTCACCGACGCCGGTGCTTCATCACCGCGGAGCCAATACTCGACGTTGGTGGCTCCTGAATCCATTAAAACCGCACCGTCGTAAGGAACAGACACCTCACCGCCACTGTGACATCACCTCCCTGACACGGTAAGGAACTGAGGGCTCAGCTCCCCTGCATTGCCCAGCACCTCCCCTGGGGTCGTAAGGAACCAAGGCTTCACCTCCCCTGGGGTCGTAAGGAACCGACGCCACCCGATCCCAACGTAGCATCACCCTCCCGACACTGTGCACTGTCTTTGCTTTCATTGTTTCTAAGGTACTGTTCTTTGTGGGTCTGCTTGACTCCGCGCCCGATGCCACGCAACTTGCGGTCAGTGCTGTACTTTGGGATTTTTACTTGTCACAACATCGTAATAGCTCCAGGTGGAGTTATTTGTTGCTACAAACTTTAATGGAGTGAATAATCTATTTTTGAGGATATCTTGATAACTGTATTGTGGATTTTTGTCGTTTGGTCTTGTTTTGGTTTAGATAAAGATTACTTATTTTTGTAAATTGGTGTGGTGTCCATTTGTAGTGTTTTCACTGATTACAGTATGAGTTCACAAATGCTTTACACACTGCCTTTGAGATAAGCATGTCTGCTCATGCCAAGCTGCCAAGGGGTGAGCAGGTGTTGTTTTAGAAGTGTATCCCCCTTACCCTGACTAGAGGCAAGGCCCCCTATTTGGACAAAGGTACCTACCTATGCCAACTAGAGACCCCATTTCTAACAATCACCTAACAATGATTGCCTTTCCATTGCCATTTGCCTCACATAGCAATCAAAGGCATACCATGATTCTATAAGGTATACATGATTTTTAACATTATTGGTGAAAAACAGAAAGCTGGCTTACCTGCTCTGGATACTGTGGCTGGAGTGGCAGTGCGAAGGTGACTGATTTCAAACACCAGCCTCATGGATGGATTCAGTGGAATTCTTTCATTGCTAGCCAATGTTAGCACCTACATTGGGGGAAAGGTAAGTACTCAGAGACCTGCTCACATCATTCTTATGTCACCAGTGTTAATTTGTATAACTCGGATTCAGAGAAACAAACATAAGTGTACAATGAAAGTGTTCTTGCATTCAAAATTAGGCAAAAGATCCACCCAACTCCACAAAGTCATTTCAAGGATGATGATTAGCTACAAGAGCATATGTTTACATATGTTCACTTATTTAATTTTTTTCAATAGTTCCACTATAAGAGAAGAGGCTATGTGACATAATTTTGGGTCTTTCTCATTAATGTTTCTAGCACACACACTGAGATGATGAAGGGGTCCATGCACATAAATTAACTCAGAAAATACATGTGTAATAGCATGAAGTGCAGACAGCACAACAAATAGAGACTACTACTACTCTGGGTTTTCAAATTATGAGCTTTGGCACAGGCAAACAATGCATTCATGATAGATCTCTGACCTCGACAACACATTTGGGGCTTACATCACAACGTCATGCACTGATATTCCAGACCAATATACATATACATATATTTTACAGGATTGGGTATTTCTACATATAATATCCCTCCCCCTCCCTCAAAACAAAATGAAGCTAATCAGATTGCCTATATTGTTAGATGTTAATCCATGCTCGAAAAAAATTATACAATGCTACATTTGGAGGGATATCCCTGCCAAACCCATAGAGGAATACTTTTTTTTAATTGTGGATCTTAAAAAAGCAAAATATGTGGGGGTTTTAGGCGAATTGGTATTTTTCATTGAAAAATCAACATCTATTAATGGAACAATGAAATATTTTAGAATAGGCGGCATTTCCGCATTTTGCCTAAAAAATAATATTCAGTTTTTTTTTTGTGAGAGGTTTGAGGATCTGAAATACCATTCAGCACCTGCGGGGAGAAAGATATACAGTGTCTGATAATCAATAAACTCAAAGAACAATTATCCAGACAATAATAAATCCACCTAGGGGACTCAGATGAAACATCTTCTATGTGCCATTGCTAACAGAAACCTGATCAGAAGAAGGCCCATACCAAGACAATCCAACTTTCCAACAGAGAGCGCTTTGTTACTTACCATTTGGTAGCTTGGTCAAATAAAAGCCTTATGGGTCATTAAGCAAATGCAGGAGCAGTGCTCCTGGCATATCAAATTCTTGCTTCCCTCACAGGGTTTAGCGTTGGGGAAGTGGTGTGTTTACAAAGGCAAAGCTACAGCTGGCTCTATTGGGAGAAACTCTAGATCTGGCAACTCCTCCGCCACTAGGTCTCCAGGAACAGAACCGCCCAGCCCTCCCTATTTAGGTGAGCATCACACCTATTCCCTGCCTTGGACCCCCCATGTGGGGCAGCATGGAGTCTCTTGTAGGTATAAACCCTTCCAAACAGCACGAAGGATGGCATTGCAGCATACCAGAGTTGAGCCCTAGTCCAGCAAGGACCTGGTCAAAAGGTGTTCTTTTCATTTTCGCTTGCTAGGCGTGTCCAAATTAAGTGGATCCGGCAGGGCAGGGCCAAGGTTGATCTAGGATCCTTCACATTGGGGGTACTCCTAAACTTTTCTTAATCTGTTCCTAATACCATTTCAAAATCCACATTTCTTCCAAAACGTAAACTCCTACTTGCCAGCATTAAGAAATGATTGAATAATATTGTGGACAAATGTTGGGTCAACGGAGACTACATTAAACCATGGAGCAAACTATTATTCATTTTTCATCGACTTCATAGTGCAGGGACGTACCCTTACAGGACCAGTCAGTTTTCAGTATACTTGGCTTTAATAATTCCTACGCAACATTTACATCCTGTTGATCTGTCAATCGTCAGGCATACTTCTGTTAACAGAGAGCTGGGCTGGAGGGAAAGGAACACCTTCCCTCCACCACAGGGATATTATAGAGTGTGAACCCCAATCAGCTTATCTCGTGGACCAGCAAAGATGAAAAACATACAACTACTAGACATATTACGTCGTGTACACCATGTCAGTGCCAACCGAGTAGTGAATTTATGGTGCATTTGAAAAGGCTAGACCATGCTGAAAGCAGTGACAATTATATGAAGGGGAGTGTTTTAAATGCCACTGTAAATTAAGCAAAATGCAGATGAGCGACTTCTCTAAATTTGGATGTAGCGTGCTGTATAAATAAACTGTTGTTGTTGCATATCTATGCTGGACATACTTGCAGGGTTAAGAGTACTCAAGGTCATCGCGTGACACTGAGTAGAATACATAGGCTGGAAATCTAACACATTAGGTACCTTTCACCAGTACAAAACAGGAGTATGTTTAACTGAATTGATGGTATTTTATTTTTAATTATGATTTACATCAAGTATATTGTTGTAGATGGATGATTTCGAGGCATGAAAGAAGGCACATTTATTTCTGATGTGGAATTTGGATTATTCATTTGAGGATCTGATCCTTTTATTAACAGAGAAAGAAGCTTTTGACTGCACCAAGAAGAATAATGAAGGATTTTCTTGTTTTTTTTGTAAAACGATAGTCAGAAATTCATGCGCATAGAAATGCAAATAATTTAGATCTGACATAGTAGAACCACAGGGGAAAGTTATCCTCAATGCAACATTGCTGTATTAGAAGGGCAGAGTTCTAATGATACACCATTGTCGAATTCACAGAATGCAGGGCAGGGCACAACAGCTACTTCTTGCAATCACTAGTTTAGGGGATCATAGTAGAAATATGCAGAAGCATGCAAATACACCCCTTCAGTTATAGCTTATGCAAAATTCACGTTTGGCCTAGTCAGAACTTAGTTGCTGATTTAGAGTTTGGATGAGAGGTACAAATGTGACGGATATGCCGTCCGCTTTATTACAAGCACAAGGTCCCAAACGTTGTAGCAACTTTGTACCAATGTACCTTGGTCACCCTGATTATGGTTGCACCTTTACTGCATAATGGCTTCCAGAACAACTTGTCAATGAGTGGAGAAAAATGTAGTCTCGGATGGCCAGCAGTAATTGAAAAGGTCCGTTAGGAGAAGATAACTCTCCAACAATACCAAATAGAAATCATTTCAAATAAATGTCCATTTAATATTAATATTTAATGTACAATGTAAAATAACATTTGACCAAAAAGCATACAAGACCATAACATTCATTATGCCTACAAATAATTCTTTAAAAAATCAACAAGTAGCATCGATGAATCAGGATATTGGTATGTAAAAAAGAATGATAAAAGCATATTTTCCTACATCAGTACTGGATCCTACCTTTCTGAAACATACATTATATATTTCGTTGAAAAGTTAATCAACAAAGATTTATTTTTAACATTTGATCTCATGGTATGAATTTACGGTACAACTTGAATTTGCTCTTATGATGCACAAAATCAGAACACCATAAAGCTTCTTGAACTCTACCGTGTTCAGCTCATTCATTAAGCCATCCTTTTAAAGTGTCTATGTTACATACTTTAAATAGAGTGGTCACATTAGCATCTAAGATGATGTGTCATAAATAAAGTTGTTTACTGAGCACTTTTTTAGGACTCATTAAATAAAGTGGAAAATGAAGGTAACTGCTAATCAGAACAGGAATTAAATCCTTGATTGAAATTGCATCGTAGTTACGTTTTTATAAAAAATGCTAATATGTTCGCTCATGGTAGGCATGAACATTTGTGTGTCATTTTAAGAACTTTATTTATACTGTGTTATCATTCCCTACAATGTTTTTATTATGCTAGGAGAATCATGATTCACGTGAGCCCCCCCCCCTTAGTATGTTACCTTATTATCGTCCATGACCGTGTTAAGTGACTCAATCCACATTGGGTCAATGTCGCCATCGAGCACAATCCACTTTGGTCCATCGTGTGTGACATTTGCCAGCTCACGCATGATCGAAGAGAACAGTCCTGAAAGAGTGTATTCGAGACATTCAGCCTCCAACATTTATACACATAGAACAAACGTAGGGGCAATCAGAATAAAACACGGTATGCAAGTACAAACTTTCATACGTCTTAAAATAGAACAACATAAAATGCATTATAGTTGAAATGCCTCTAAGTGCCAAGACTCAACTGTATATGATACAGAACATATATCAATTAGAAATAACTCCATTGTACTAATGTGTTTGTACTCACATTTAATTGGACTTCAGGGAAATTGGTTCCACGGTGCTAGGGATTAAGTTTAAAGGTTTACAAATAGGGTTTTGATTTAGGGCATAGTATTACTGGTAATGTAATTAACGTCGAAGAATTTGAGAACAGGAAATTTAGCCCTGCACTGTAATAAGAATAGATCTACCTTAGCTACGTTACAAGAAATTAAGGTTCAAGGTAAAGATTAAGGTTTCAATTAATTGGAATAAAGCATTCAAGTTTAGAGTGAAATGTTTCGGAAGGGCCCTAAGATTTACAATTGTAGGTTTAAGGTAAGACCCATGAAGCTGTAATTAGACTAAGGATCAAGGGTTAGGCATAGGTGTAAGCTTAGTCCCCAACTGCAATTCCAGATTTGGCTACTAACGGAATTTACTGGACAAATTAGTCATTACAAAAATCACGGGGAAACTGTTATGCACATTTTCCTCGCTAAAGATGCAAGAAATTGAGGGTGAAAATAGGCCCTTTAAATGAGAAGAGAGGCAGTAATCTATAATGTGGAAACATATATTCTCACTATTATTCAACATTTATAAGTGAACCACTCATAACGTCCTGGTGTTGCCTCACCCTGGAAGTACTGATATCCATTTTATATGTACATCTTTATGTGGGAATACCACAGAAGGATTAACTGCATATGTTTGTGGCCTTCAGCTAAGGTTTTTGCTTTAGACTTATGCCTGCTGCTTAACTTCTGGCATGGATGGCATTAGTGGGGCTATTCAATTTAAAGAAAGCTCCTAGACACTATTTTCACCTTTTTTATACGTATAGGGCTCCATGCCATGGCAGAAGCTGACAATGTTTCCAATATCCTGTGAGCAAATCCCCAGTGTACCCAGGCAATGTGTTTTTTCTTTATTTTGAAAACAGAAAACACTGTTCTGGGGCTTCGTCTTTGTAAAATAAAAAAATTATGTTGAATACACCACCACGAGGCTATGGAATGCTGGGCAGTGTGCATTGCTTGTTTTCATGGATTGCCAATTCAGCATTGTTTGTTTTCTTCAAATTGGCTCCAACCATGTCTGGGGGAGCAGTTCGAGCAAAAGGAGGGGGCAGATCTAAAGGTCAACTTTAAATGTGTAGGACGGCTGAGCAGGGCAGGGTTCTAAATGCTACATGATACCATAAGTTTAAGAACATCTGCTCTGGTAAAGTAAATCCTCAGTTTTTAACATTTTGGACCGTGAGAGCTTCTAAATACATATCTGTGCCTTTAAGCTCTACTTAAAAGAAGAATGCCAGTGTGCCCTTACATTTTCAGTGCAGCATTGTTACTGTTGGTGCGGCCTTGATTGGCTGGAGTCATGGCACTTGCAGGCACTGAGAGATGTGTTTACATGGATAACTAGCATACATTAAGTGCATGAGAACAAACAGGGTATCATTTTACAAAGATTCCAAAGCACTCAATAAAAAGTCCAGAAAAAGTCAGTTAATAAAATAAGGATTCCTGTAGATATATCGAATGTGTAATTTATTGAAGACATAAGCCAGGTATCTGTACGTGCATGTTGAGAACATCAGAAAACTGCTGACATGTGTTTCTAACTATTGAAAGGCTATCCGTCCCATAGGCTAACATGGTAGTTGGCTTGCAACATCTTACACGTATAACTTTCCATTGGGATAAGATTGAGACACAGAGTTTAGGCCTTCTGAACTCAGAATTTAATAATGCATCTTTTTAGGGAGATGGGTTTTTAAATTGTGCGTTTGAAAATGCCACTTTCAGAAAGTGAAACCAAAAGGGGGTCAGGCCCAATTGACAGGAACCAGGTAGGGCCTTTCAGAAAATGGGCATTTATTTGTTTAGCCATTCTCTGTGCCTCTGCTGGTTTGTGTATTCACTGTCTGGTTTTTGGAGTAACAAGAGCTGGGATGTACATACACTGTAGACAGCTAAGAGATGGGTTGAGGTGTGTCCTGCCTTTCCTGGGTGACTCCGAGTTGAGCTCAATAGACTTTGGCTGCATTTAGAGTGGTGGGAGGAGTTTCACGAACACCTGAATAGGCAGTGTCTCCTCTGCACAATGCTGTCTCCACCTCCAGTAGTGAAGCTGGGCCAGAGAGGGCTGAGCTCAAAGACCCTTTGCCACAAAGAGAACAAAGGAAACATGGGGTATAAATATTGAACTTAAACCCTAGTGAATTATATCAATTCTGAACTCAAGAGGAACTTTGCCAAGGAGAAGAGCTGGAGAGCTGTGAGGAGGGGTATTGCCCATTTGCTGTGTGCTTCACAAGGTTGACTTTAGGTGCTGCTTCTGCCAAGGAGATGAAAAAGACTGAAACTTTGTTGTGAACCTGCTTGAAGAAGAATCTCCCAGGGCCAGTGTGTGCTGGCCTCCTCTTCTGTGACTATCATCAGTGATTTGAATCTTCATCTAGAGATGATAGAATCCCCTGACATCTTTAGCTTTTAAGGGGACTTGGCAGCTTTCCAACTGATCTAACTGTTTCCCGGCACTACGCATAGCACGGGCATCTCCTTGATCCTGTTTTCTCGAACCTTGGGTCATTGGAAGTTTTAACACCTCTCCCCATGATCTGGACAGATCACTCTCTCATCCTAATGCGGCTAACGTTAGCCGACGTTAAGTCCCAGTCTAACCAGCACCCTTCACTGAAACGGCCATAGCATAAATTTGACCAGGAGGCCTTCCTCACAGCCCTGAGTACAAAATCACTGGATAGATCTTTCAGCAGCATTCGACACCCTGTCTCCGCTTACCTTAACATCTAGGTTAAGGGAGGCAGGGGTCGAAGGACCGGCTCTTAGTCTCCTGAGCTCCTTTTTACATCAACGAGAGCAGCGTGTCATGCTAGGTGAGTACCTCTCCCCTGCTAAGTCTTTGCAATGTGGGGTGCCACAGGGGTCGGCATTGAGTCCGACCCTGTTTAACATCTACGTGGCCCCCCTTGCAAGACTAGTAAGATCTCAGGGGATGGAGGTAGTGTCGTATGCCGACGACACGCAGATTATGGTATCCCTGACTCACTCTGTGAATGAAACCGCATCGAACTTTAGGGCCTGCATGCAACTTGTTGCAGAATGGATGATTTCCAACTCCCTAAAGTTGAACGGTGATAAGACAGAGGTCCTGGTCTTTGGCAAAGACCAGGGCATGTGGTCAGGTGATTGGTGGCCTCCTTCTCTAGGTAGCTGCCCTATACCTACACAATCTGCTAGGAACCTTGGCGTCATCTTTGACACTAAGCTCTCCATGGAGCTCCAGGTCAATAGAACGGTGGCTACCTGTTGGGGTGTCATCAAGACCCTGAAAAGGATCATTCACTATCTGTCCCCACAGGCACGGAAACAGGTGGTGATCGCCCTTGTTGGCTCAAGGCTAGATTACTGCAACTCACTGTACGCCGGGGCCAACAAGGGCCTGCTCCAGCGTTTGCAGGTCATCCAAAACGCGGCAGCTCGGTTTGCTCTCGCTCTGCCTTGGTTGGCTTCTATGACCTTAGCGAGGAAGAACCTCCATTGGCTCCCCATTCCCTCTAGGATTACTTTCAAACTCCTCTGCCTAACATATAAGGCTTTAACTGCAGGCTCGGCTGATGCCCTTGGGTCGTTACTTATTAGATATGTTCCGACCAGATGCCTACGTTCTAGTGAGCTTAGTCAACTGGTGATTCCCAGAGCCAAGAAGGCTAGATGGGGGAGTAAAGCTTTTTCCATACTAGCACCTCAGATGTGGAACTCACTCCCCCTGGAAATTAAACTACTGCCTTCCCTTGCCCTCTTTAGGAAGTCACTGAAGACTTGGCTCTTTAGCAATGCATATCAGTAGGCTCTGTTTCTGTCCGCTAACAGCCTGTTATTTGACTTAGGCGCCTTGCCGCCCACTGGGCATAGCTGCGCGTTATAAATGATATTTAAATTAAATTATCAACATGGAAGAAGCTGATGCGCTCTTCCATAGGTGGGTATCCCATGCCCTAGATACCTGTATCCCTCTTAAACTCACTCACTCCAAAGGTGCGCGGGCCAACGCCTGGTTTAACGCGGAGCTGACACTAGCAAGGAAGAACTGCAAAGTTCTAGAGAGAACATGGAGACGTACATATGACCTCCAGGCTAAATTACAGTTTAGAGTAGCTATTAAATCTTATCACAAATTAGTGCGTAAAACCAGGGCAGCCAACTACTGCAGCATGCTCACCACCAGCACTAATCGTAGCAAAACCATATTTTCTCTTTTAAAGGACCTGGTCACCCCCCCACCCCCCCATCAGCATCAGGCAGTGATATATCTTCTAGCCAAACAATGCGAAGAGCTGGCAAACTTCTTCCTCAAGAAGGCGGAGGGCATCTACACTCATTTTGATCATACTGGTACCCTGCCTTATGGAACTCCCTTCCCCTGCACATCCGTAGTATCTCTGATCACCAGGCCTTCAGACGGCTTGTGAAGACTTGGCTCTTCTCTCAACTTTAATCCCTTCTCTGTTCCCTACTTTGTCTTGCTTCAGTGCTGGGATGCCTCATTGCCGGGGTAGCCATGCGCTTTACAAGTATTCTAATCTAATCTAATCTAATCTAATCTAATCTTCTGAAGTCTCAGAGACACAAAGACTTCACCTGCAACCCAATGACCAGCACCTGGACTCCAGTTTGGACTCCTGCATTCGAAAGGGTGTCAATTCCAGTTCCTGGGCACTGAGAATTCTGTGATTGGTGCTGCAAAAGCAAGAAAAACAACTACAACACCGTCAGTAACGCCGCAACTGACGCTGCGACCTGCACTGACGCTGCGACCTGCACTGAGGCCAGGGGCGCCGCTCGTGAAGTGGATGATGCACAACCCCGCCTGTACCGCAGCGCTGACGCCTGCGGTTATCGCCCTTCCTGATGTCAGCGCTCGCATCAACACTGTCATTGCCATCATTCCGTTATCTTGGGTCAATAACCGATGAGGGTGACTTCACGATCTCTTTGACTTTGCACCGCCTCATCAGAACCTATGCCTCACCGCCGACGACGGACCCTGTCCTGGACACAACGCATCACCTCCTTACAGACTTGATGCCTCGCCTCCCCCGTTCTAACAAGGGAATGGCCTCGACCTCGGCACTGACGCCTCACCTCCACGACACTGTGCATCGTCCATAGACTTTGTTTTCCAAGGTACTGTTGTTTGGGGACCATGTGACTCCATGCCCTATGCCGCGCACCTCACATTAGGCGCCGTACTTTGGACTTATGCCTGTGTCAACATTGTAATAGCCCAGTTGGAGCTAGTTCATTTAAAAAAGTTCTATTTTTGAAATAGCTGTTCTAAAGCCATTAATGTGACACATGTATGTTGGATTTTTGTTGTTTTTGTTTTGTTTAGTTTAGATGAAGATACTTCTTTTTTCTGAAGTTGGTTGGTGTCCATTTGTGGTGTTTTCACTGTGTTACTGTGTGTTTTAAGTACAAATACTTTACACATTGCCTTTGGGATGAGCCTGTCTGCTCGTGCCAAGCTACAAAGGGGGTGAGCAGGGGTTATCTAAAGTGTGTAATCCCCTTACCCTGACTAGAAGCTAGGGTTCCTACTTGGACAAAGGTCATACCTCTGCCAAATAGGGACCACCATTTCTAACACCATGTAATTGTTCAAACACAAAATGCCGTGCCTATCATATTGCTCAAACCAGAAATGAAGACCACCTCTTGAACTGGATCTCTAGGAATATTAAAGGCCATGGTCACTATGGACATATGTCTGATTGCAAGTCAGCCTTTGATCCAGGGAGCTGTTGCTTGAGGAATCCCAGAAAAAGCTGCTAACCTGTGTGAATTTTCCAACCAATTGGTGTGCTGTAATCCCACGTGACCTAGAAAGCATTCTGTAAAGTAACTCATTCTGACCTAACTGTATGCATGTGTGAACTACAACTTAATTATTTGCATTTCTGGCCAAAACTCAATTGGAGATTTCAAATGTGTCCCTTTCGATATTTTCACCCAATACTTTATCTTGGTCGAGCCAGCCCTTGTATTATGTGGCCTTTTGGAAATCTAATTGTACACAGTCTCTAGGTTGATTACAGTGCAAATTGCTGAGCTTTATATTATTTGCTAATTGTGAAGGGGCATTCGGTCACTGGCACAAGCCACCACCTTGTATTTGTCTATGAATGCTTGAAACCTGCCTGTTGGAGATCCACAGTCCGATTCACAGAACTAACTTAAGACAAAATCCCAAACTTACAACCATTTTGGTATTTACAGAAGACACTTACTCATTAATGAGTAAGTGTCTTCTGTGAATACCCAAATGGTATTAAGTTTAGGATTTTGTCTTAAGTTAGTTCTGTGAATCGGGCCCACAGTCATCTTGACAGAAACACAGAATACATGTCATTATTGCTTTCCATTTTTTCTGTTTTTAAGCTAGCAAGGACAATAATTAATATTCATTGGTGTTTTTTTTATTAGTGCGGTCTCTAAATGAATTTTAATGTAATACTTGCTATCCTTACTTCTCAACTGTAATATACTTGATTATTTTGTGATTGCTTATTTCATTTTCTTGCAACACTTATCACTTATTCTTGTTTATGATATCTTACATTATGTTTGAGTCTTGAGTTATTTGGAGTATTACCCTGTCTCCCAAAAAAAGTTGATTTTGAGTATTTATAATTTTTTGTATAACATTTTGATCGCTTGTCCATAGTTCTTTATTTTTGCTTCATTTTTCTTATTAATTATTTATTGTTTTGATGAAACCTGTTGTAATGTAGATAATGAGACACGAACGTCCTCCACTAACAAATTAATCATTATAAGAATACAGTAGATAAACTCCAAAATGGGTTTTCTGCTAAGGTTAATCTTCCAAAGGCAAATTAAAGGTTCACTTATTCTAATGTTTTGACCACTGTGGACTGAACCTCTGGGCGAACTTGGATAGGCTAATTTAGCATAAACGTCCATGGGCTTGTCGAAATATGCCTTGAATTTTGAGTGTGCTTATTTAAACTGAAGAAGTATTGCTTAGGTTCAGACTTCAGCGCTTGCCTCGTACATTTAGTACAGACCACAGAAGTTGTGGTTAAGGCTTGGAGGTTTATAGGCCAACCGGTATTCTTAGACATTTAAACTTAGGATAGGAAGAATATGCATTCTGAGCTATCTTTAGGATGAATTAGTAAGGATTAGTTTTAAGGAACTGTCCTTAGAGGTTCAGACATGGAGTTTGAGAGGAGTTGGGCTCCATTCGTTAGGCATTTTTTTAGACATATATTTAGGGATTTACATTCATGGTGTTATTGGATTTTAATTTTAATCGTACATATTTAGGCTAGAACTAGGAAATTAGATTGATGATTAGTAGTTTAATTTTGATTTGAGGTTAATCATTTTGAGATTGATGCTTGACTTTGGGTGTGTAGGCTGGTATTATTGTTTTACAATTTAGCCCCATAGGAATGCCATAGATTTGGGGAATTAGGCAGAGCACTAAGAAATCAGCCCAAGGCACAGTTGTTTAGTTACTGATATTTAGCTTTAGAGGATGTGAATCTAGTCCTGAAAGCTAGGTTCATGAGTTTGGGTTTAGTGCTTTATGCTACGAATTTGACTTGGGTGTAGCAGTCAGTTTAACTGTTGGCATGGTAGTTAAGGCCGTATTTTAAGGATTCAGGCTTTGGCACAGATATATGTATTTGCTAGTTGCATTGAAGATTTAAATATTTTGTCTTACTGGTTTAAATGTGGCTTTGGTTTAAAATTAGATATTTGAATTAAGTTTAGCATTTTTGCTGTGTTAAGGGTTAGAGTTGAAAGTTGTAGTTAGGAACAAATTTACAATTCAGAATTAGGTGTGGTTTTATATTTCTAGGGATTCCAGAAATTTGGATTTGATGTTTTGGTTTGGATTAACCTTAGACGGCACAAATATTTTAGAATAGATAATAGTATTCAAATTAGCTTGTCTAATTGAAGTGGTCCAAAATGAAATTGCCATAATGACTTACATCAATTAACCACTTCGGTTTAATATTTTGAAAAAACGGTATTACCTCTTGGAGTCTGAAATATTAATTATATGTGTTCCATATGTGAAATACATCTGAAACGGACCACACAGGCTTCCCTCATCTCCTGTTCCCAAGGCTCTCGTAGCAGCATTCAACATGAAAGTTAGACTCTCTAGAGCTTTTAATCACTGCAGTAATCACTTTTTCTTCTTTTCTAGGCCTTCTGTTGTGCAACAAGACAGTGAAAATACACACTGCTGCTGCTTTCTCCTGAGTAGCAAGTGTGAATCTTTCAATTGTCTCTAATTAAAGCATTTGGGGCACTAATGTCTCTAATCACTCCTTTTTTGTAATTAGGGGTTTAAACATCAGTCTAGAAAACGTTTGAATTATTACCTTGAGTTTAACTTGAAATTAATATTTAATTTCCATAGCTTCACAGTTAAGTCAGCAGCGTTATTTATCAACTCATTTGTCATTTTCTTTACTCAGAGATAACTCTACATGTTTTTATATTGTCTACATGGAACAGCTTACACAGAATGCCACAACACTGACTTTCAAAGCACAGCCTTCAAGAAGGTTTTGCACATAGAGAACCCAGAGGATCAGACTCCCCCCTTTCATCTCCGAACCCACAGAGATCAACTGCAGAGTACCACAGGGATCATCGCTCAGCCCCACGCTCTTCAACATCTACATGGCCCCCCTCGCCGCCATCGTCAGACAGCATGGGCTCAACATAGTATCTTGTGCCGATGACAGCCAGGTCATCCTCTCTCTCACGAAGGATCCCGAAGACACCAGGCTCAGCTTCCAGGAAGGAACGAGGGACGTCACCGCCTGGATGAAGTTCAACACAGAGAAAACAGAGGTCCTCATCCTGGGACCCTCGACTTCTGCCTGGGACACCACTTGGTGGCCCTCCACCCCCAAGTGCCTTGGGACCCTCACGGGTGAGTAGCATGCTCTATAAACCCATGATTGATTGATTGTAATGTACAAGTTTTCCAGGAATGAACTGCTAGAGTGCATTGAGGAAACCTGTCATGCCATCTGAATTTTAAAATTAACAAAGAGTTTGTGAAAGTAGTAACTCTAGTTTCATAGTAAAAGAATGAAAATAAATCTTGAACTTCAGGTGCTGAAAAGATTCTTCTACCCCTCTAATGTCAAGTGGACCAGTTACATGCTGTTAAATGTATTCTATTGAACTTCAATACCAAGACCCAGAATCAAAATCCTAAAACTTTCTTGATGCACTGTTTACCCCCATAGGCTTCCTCATGTACAGAACATGTTTGTTTTAGAGCTCTACATCAGACAGAGCAATAGAGCTCATCTGTGAAGTAAAATGGCCATCATGGGTCTTAGCCTAAATGTTAACATCTCATGATTGTTAAATTGATAGCAGGATATGTCTGTGAAAAGCAGAAATTCCAAACAAGCTTTGTGTTGATACTTTCCTTCATAGAGAAGAATTATGCACATCTGTAATGTTTAAAGACGCCAGTATGACCCTTTCTATATCAACTCATGCCCTCATGTTTTTCACGATCTATAGTTGTCGAAGTACATTGAACATTTTAGCAGAAAGCTCTTGGTTCTTCACATTATTTCAAGCACATCCTAGGGAATAAATATTTAATGAATTAGTTAACAATTTATATTCCAAGCTGAATTGCATTTTGCACAACTATATACCCATCTGTATGGCTATTGCACTGACACCCACTGCACGACTACAGCATCATTAACTAAATCAACATATTCATAATTGAATACAGAGGGACAATCCTTCTAGCACGTAACGATCATAAGAAGAGTTTTCATATTATGATTTAGAAAGTACTGTATCTGCATCTAAGTGCAGCTTGCTGCCCTAAACCAGTGGCAATCGAGTTCAAGCGGGTAAGAAAATATATGGAACTGAATGAGGGACAAGTTGAGAAGAGGAGACTGTCTCTGTCCTTGAGCAGATACAAAAAATAAAGAAATGGTTCCATTGAGGAGCATTAGTAAAGGATGTTGGGACAACGTGGAGAATGTTGTGAAAGAGATCAGTACCTTTATGCAAGGTATACTTTTCTAGAGACAAACGTGTTTTTTTCAAATTAACTAAATCCAACAACAGTCAATACAATTTCAGGTTAACATGATGTATATTGCCCAACAGTGGATTAACAAATAACCAGTCTTTAACTAAATGCACAAATTAAATATTTTACCATCTTTCCATTCTCGAGTTGCAGGATTAATGATGCCAAAGAGTTCATCATTGGTGACTGCTTTGGGATTGAGATCTGTCCACACAGGGCGGCGCTTCATAATCTGGTATGTCTTGTTTAAAGACTTCAGTACCTGGGACTTGCCAGTACCCGCGTTACCCACGATGAACACAGAGTGACGAACCGCAAGGAGCTCCTCCAACTGCACAACCTGCAAAAGAGGTTCACTCGTATCATAGTGGTCTGATTCACGTATATCAGCTCAAGTAAGCATTCACACCATTATTCAGAAAATAAGATGCTTTTCAACTTCATACGCTCCACCATTCATATAAACAGTGTGGTTTTTGCAGCAGGTATAAAGAAATAAGAGCTAAAGTCAATAAAAGGAAAATGACTGGAAGCTACACCATATTGTGCAGTTCACATACATTGTCACATGAAATTAAGGATAAGAAAATCTCATTTGTGAATTTCATGCAAAACAAAACTGTATAATCTACAATTTCTAAGGGTTGAGGTAGCTAGGTGGAATGTAAACTAAAGTGTGACTTTTCAATAGGGTTGTAACAGAGAAACTCCCAGGATTCAACTTTCAAAGAATACAAAAGTGAAGGAGAGATATAAGATTTTTTTAAATGCAGCAAATTGAAGCTTTTGATGTCTTAAAAACACAATACAAATGACACACAAATAACATGCTACTCTTACTTTAAGCACAAAGTTGTCTTCAGCCTGCAGCTTCAGATCTAAAACGGCCTTCTTTACAAATGTTTCAAAATCCAGGTCACGTTTTCGTGGCACCTCCAGTGCAGGAAAAAGGTCTCCAATTAGTCCCATGAAGACCGGCATGTCATCAGTGACGATCTTAGGAATGTTGAAATCACGTAGGGCTCTCATCAGCACCTGGTCTTCAGGGCGATCTGGGTCTCCCCTCTTCAGGGATCCAGCTACGACCAACACAGACTTAATGGCTCGCAAGCCCCAGTCATAATGGTCCTGAAATAACAGAATGACATAGTTGAAAGAGTAATACTGGGTACTAAAAAATGCACTAGTCAGGCACGTACAATGGCTGTGTGAATTGATTTCATGGCATTATACAGTTGAGGCAAGTTTACTAAGAGGTCACAGCAATCAAAGTTGCTGCACAGCGTTGGGTGAAAGGGACAGAGCGGGACGGAGCCATATCTAGTATGATATGGAACTATTGCACAATAGTGCAAGGGTATCTTCCTGTTGTCTAGCACAGGTTTTGTACTGGAAGGATGCCCTTTCAGTACAAAATACTATACCTATACATAATTTACAACTGTTTCCACTTTGCACACATCCAAAGTTTGAAATGTTTGAAGATATTGAAACAATGCTTCTACTTTACCCCTCCCTCGAGGAGGCATACTTTTGGGGTATACATTTACTATCAGTATTAGTAGTTGGGGATTTGCGTCAAAACCCATGGGTGGCTGCATGGAAATGCCCATGTACCACCTGGTGATCCCCCCTTGACGCAAAGTAGAGGAAAATCAGTTTTATGTTACTTCAGGGCTACTTTCAAACTTTGTGTCATTTTGCGACACTATGCATGAAACTGCATTGGTGCAAAGTGTAAGTATATCTGGGCAATAAGGTACAAAGTTGTACACATGAAGCCATATCACATTTCCATTAACTATGATGTGTATCACTGTAATTATGTATGATCTCTTGTGCAGTGTTGTATTAATGCGAAGAGGATCCACTTCCTAGTCTAACCTTGAAGCTCTTTTGTCACTTAAAACGTCCTTCTGTATAATGATATATCAATGATATTTCCAAATATCAATGCTAAGTCAAATATATATATATCTAGTGGACCTCTTCCTCGGTCTCATCCTTAGGATCCCTCATTTAGATTGTGAGGCTTTCTCCCTTTTAAAATCCAGCATTCTTTGGAGTCTCTAATGGATAGCTCAAACTCTCACAGGTCGAGCTAACTGCTCTGTTCATCGGCTGTAACATTTGGCTAACCACATTGGCCAACTTCTGTCATGAACAAACAACCAATTGTTGAAAGGACTGCTTGAATTTATCTCAGCTACCAACAAACACCCAAGACATATTACAGTCCATTGCTTTTTTGCTTATTGTGCTACTATAAACAGAGACCAAACATTTGCAAATCAGTTTTGATCCTGCTTCTATAGAAATAGTCCAACCAAATCTCCTCCAGGCAGCAACACATGTCCCGATCAGTTTCGGCCCATTTGGGCCGCATTATTGAAGTATAGTCCTTTGGCACAGCAAGAATAGGACTAATGTATAGCCATGTCCATCACACTTACAGGTCTACTGGAACAAACTACGAAGTGATGAAAGGAATGCTTGAAATATTCTCAGCCACTGTTGGTCACTCAAGCCACATTATAGTACATACATTTTTGCCCATTTTATCAATCTACACAGACTGATAATATGCAAATCAGTTTTGGTCCTGCTCCAATAGTAACAGTTCAGTCTAAACTTCTATTTTGAAGCACATTTTTCGGCAGTCAAAATTATTTGGAAATGTCTTCCCAGAAGGCGAAGTGAAGAGTCAACAAACAAAAAAGCCAACTATTAACAGAGGTGAAGAAGTGCATATTTAGATAGTATAAAATGCTCCAATATAAACTAAAATGTATCTATGGCTTACCGTTACCTGATAAAAAAGGGAATAGATCAAGAAATGTAGATCTTAAAAGATGGATTCATTTCAATCCCGCTTCAATATCCAATCACTCAAGAATACATGCATCCTTTGAGCTGAGGGAGAATATCAATGCCTGCTTACCTACATGTTGCCAGACAAGAATTAAGAATGTGTGAGACGAGGAAGGAGTCATGACCGGATAGGCTGGAAAAGGCTATATTGGGTGAGACATCTCAGGTGACAAAAGCCAACCCAGAGTTTCCGGTAATCATCCTACCGCCACCATCGCACCCCAACTCCGAAACATCATCAACACCTCCTTCAACACCGCCACCTTCCCGGAGAGCTAGAAGCACGCCCAGCTCAGCGCCCTTCTGAAGAAACCAACTGCGGACCCCACCAACCTCAAAAACGTCCGCCCCATCTCGCTCCTCCCTTTTCCTGCTAAAGTCATCGAGAAGATCGTCAACAGACAGCTTACCGCCTTCCTCGAGACGAACGGATCCCTCGACCCCTCACAGTCCGGTTTCAGAGCCAACCACAGCACCGAGACCGCCCTCATCGCAGCCACCGACGACATCCGAGCCCTGCTCGACAACGGGGAAACAGCGGCACTCATCCTCCTGGACCTCTCTGCACCGTTCGACACTGTCTGCCACCGCACCCTAGCTCAACGCCTCAGCAACATCGGCATCCAAGAGAAGGCACTGGAGTGGATCACCTCGTTCCTCGCAGGAAGAACACAGAGAGTCTGCCTCCCCTCGTTTCGATCCGAGGCCACCGAAGTCATCTGCGGCGTTCCGCAAGGATCCTCTCTCAGCCCCACCCTCTTCAACGTCTACATGAGACCTCTTGCAGCCATCGCACGCCAACACAACCTCAACATCATCTCGTACGCCGACGACACCCAGCTGATCCTCTCCCTCACCAGAGACCCCGACACCGCCAGAACCTGCCTACACGAAGGGATGAAAGACGTCGCCGAGTGGATGAAGAACAGCCGCCTGAAACTGAACTCAGACAAGACGGAAGTCCTCATCCTGGGACCATCGCCCTCCACCTCGGACAACTCCTGGTGGCCCCCTGCCCTGGGCACCGCACTCAAGCCAACCGATCACGCACGCAACCTGGGCTTCATCCTGGACTCTTCCCTCTCGATGACCAGACAAGTCAACGCCGTCTCCTCATCGTGCTTCAACACCCTGCGTATGTTCCGAAAGATCTTCCGATGGATCCCGACCGAAACCAGGAAGACGGTCACCCAAGCACTCGTCACCAGCCGACTAGACTACGGAAACACCCTCTACGCCGGAACCACAGCCAAGCTACAGACCAAACTCCAACGCATCCAGAACGCCTCCGCACGACTCATCCTGGACATCCCCCGACGCAGCCACATCTCCGGCCACCTGAAAGACCTGCACTGGCTCCCCGTCAACAAGAGGATCACGTTCCGGCTCCTCACCCACGCACACAAGTCTCTCCACGACCTGGGCCCCAAGTACCTCAACGACCGCCTGACCTTCTACACGCCCACCCGCCAGCTACGGTCCACCAGCCTCGCCCTCGCCGCCGTACCACGCATCCGAAGAGCCACCGCCGGAGGAAGATCCTTCTCCTACCTGGCTGCCAAGACTTGGAACTCCCTCCCCATCCACCTTCGGCTGACACAGGACCATCTCGCCTTCAGGATACAACTCAAGACCTGGCTGTTCAGGCAGTAGCATACCCCTTCCCCCAAGCGCCTTGAGACCCTTCCGGGTGAGTAGTGCCCTATACAAGTGCCATGATTGATTGATTGATTGATCCTAGTTTAAGTCCAAAATGTAATGATTCCTTTGTAACTAGAGCATGCCGGTTAATGAAAGCAGAATGTAAAAGCCTGTTGCCTTTACTACAGGGTACCGTGAAACTACATAGCTAATCCGGGGGCTCCTGTGGGTCTGTTATATAGTTTTCCAGCAATTTCAAAAGGAAAGGCTGCATAGCTGCCACTGATGATTTTTGCTGGTGCCAGATCACTAAATCTGATTATTTAGCTCTATGAGTGTCATAATTCATAGTTAATAATCAGAAATTATGCATACACAAGAACAAAATCATTCCAATAAATTTAGGCACATTTATAAAATGTAGGAGTTTTAAAGCTTTGCTTTTATTGCTAAATAACACTCTGACTCTCTGAACTACTTCTACATTATGCAGAAAAAAATGCTAAACTCAGTGGAACAAATATCTTTTCCATGTTCATTTGATGATATATATCAACATGTTTTGGTCTCTTGTAGTTACAATGCCTCTAATCTAAATAAACACCACCTTTGAGATGAAGTGCTATTTTGAATTCCACTGTCTTTGGCAGCTGCACTTCCTGATTATGTCTGCCCTTAGATACCATTTGAAAAATACTATTTGAAGGAAATTACTATCTTTTATGTGACATCCCCCCATAATTTTCCCCTATCTGCTTCGATTGTTGTAAAACTCTCTCCACATTAGCCCTGCTAACCGGCACTAAAGTGCTTGTGCTCCCCTTTAAACATGGTGAAATTGCCTTTTTACTAATTGATATTTTTAACTTGCATATAAATCCCCATTATATGGTGGAGAAAGTGCACCAATGGCCTGGATGTTATATAGCAGTCATGGACTGCAGCAACTGTTGTGCCATCCACTGCACTGGCAGGGCAAACATGACATCATGACATCAGGCCTACCCTGTGTAGCCTGACTACTGCAGTATAAATCCTATAATGCAACCTGTTAAATTACCTATATTGAATAAGAGAAAACCTTCCTTTCAAATATCAAAAATGTACACATATGTGGGCCTTGCAGCCCATTAGTCAGAGTGCATGGTATTTTAAAAAAGGACATGTAATTTTAAGGTATCCTTACAGTGACCAGTACCCAAAAGCTATTTTCACTGAAACGAGATTATGAATGGCCCGTAGGAAATAATGGAAAGCTAGATCAAATATTAATTCTCTAACTCTGGATTAGAGCTAGGCCAGTTAGAAATGAAACACACGTTAATATCTATTAAGAGAAAAAAGTAGTTGTGAAGTTTAATTTCTAATAAATATTAAGGAAAAGTAACTTTAAGAAAGTTACATTTCCCTTTCTGAAGCTCCAAGGGGCTAATCTGCATTTGCTCTCCAGCAGTAGCCTGGTGGCTGAATAACCCTGATGAGGAGTGAAAACTGCTCCAAGAGCAAAAACGATGGCTTGGGTTTAGGGTGGTGCTTTCACTTGACCTGGTAGGAAAAGACTAGTTGAGGTGTCACAAGCAAATGTTAGATGTCACCAAAAAAATGTCCTACCTTTTGTACTCCCAGTCAGGTAGGCACCAATCCCAGTGGGGGGAAAGCTGTTCCCCAGAACTGGTCTGAAATTAACACAGCGGAGGAGACTGCTCATTACCATGCCCACACCTCTGTATGGGTACAAATGCTCTGTAGAAGAGAAGAGTTTACCCTTCTTGGATTTTTAGGAATGAGGGTTACATTGGTTTAGAGTAGGGAAAACAGGAACTGCTGCATAAGTGGACAGGGTTGCCCCAGGGAAGTGTATCCCATTGCTTAGGGTTGGGGCCAGGATTCACTCCACCCACAATCTAGTGTCAGATATGAAGGTAAAAACCCCTGCTACCCTCCTCAGAACACTTTTTGGATTGGAAGAAGAACAGAAGAGGATTGGATCTGCGGTTTATGAGATGAGAAGAGCCCTAAAGGACTGGATCTGCTCCCTTGTGTACCCACAAAAATCGAAGTAGACTCAAAGTTTTAGTTGAATGACCTCTTGTGTGGCTACATGGCAACCAAAAGCTGCAAGAGGAATTTTCCTGAATTTCCCAGCTAACCGGTATCAACTGGACCTGACCCTGCACCATGCTGGTGGCCGCTCCTGAAGTGAATCTTGACCCCCGAGTGCTGTTCCTGAGGTCCTAGGACTCTTGGCTGTGTCTAATTGAACTTTTCCTACCACCCCTAAAAAGCAAGGACTTAAAAAATGTTTTTGTACTTTCAGATCTCCCGAGGACTTGGACAAACAACTTTAGCCTATCCAACCAAGATGCGACCTCACTAGGCTAAGAAACCCAGTTTCTCCTATTGGGTGATTCTTCACAGCAGCAAATTCGTTTCAGCAGACCCTCAGTAAGAAGGTTTCCAGCCTCATGGAACTCCACACTGTATACAGACACAGCCTTGACCAGCTGAAAGATTCAAAGCTCCAATTGAAGAGACTAAGCTCAAAAGTAAAAATCTTGACCGGATGAAAGCTCCAAAAGTGTCTGGGTGTGAAATTTTAATTTCTCCTGCTTGAAGCTTTTGCCGCCAAAACCAATGGCTTCAGCAGTACATCATCCACTGCCTAACTAACTTTGTGAAGACTTCCTTGGATACAGCATGCTGCCTTACCCTGCTGAAATATTGTGACTTCCAGAAAAAGACTAAGGGTCTCATTTAGACCTTGGCAGATGAGCGCCATCATAATGGTGATGGACATTTCGGGCGCCAAATTATAAATCCATAGAATATATCACAGAACATTTTCTCCAGCTGAAATGTCTTATACTTACCTGTATGTATAAGAACTCTTTGTACAACGTTATGCTTGTTTACAAACAGCGTGCCTGGGTCTACATAATACACTTACCTGCTTGGATAGGAGCTCTTTGCATAACTGATAGAGGGTAATAAACTTTCTGGCTAATAGCCGAGCTTCAATGAATCCTTCCGCAACCAACATGATTTCACAGATGAGCTCAAAATCTGGTACCACCATGGCACATGGTCTGGAAAAGCAATACAAAATCTACTAAATGACAATGTGCAGACAGTATGTACCATTCAGCAAATAAACAATCTGACAGTAAAAAGTTGTATTTGTATTATTTATATGCCTTAGACACCTGTTCTTGAACTAATATAATACATTCAAATAGAAACTTCATTTTTTCAAAAATATTGATTTAGAAGAGAGCTGAGAAATTTCAGACCAAAATAGATTTAATTATATGCAGAACACAATAAATAGTTTACAAAGAAAACCTTTATGAACGCAGTGTGTCAGCAGGATTAAAGAGGGCTACATAAAGTTGTAGTAGGAAAAAGCTATGACCAGAGGAATGCTAGTATCGCTAGACTATTGCACAAATAGTCTATTATTACAGTCAGATCTCAATTAATATGTGGTAATGGACGTCATCTCAGTGGCCAACATGTATCTGCTAATTTAAGGCAGGTCAGAGAACTACATCAAACCTTTCACGAGGGCATGAATGTAACCCTCTCCTTTACATTTCATGAATGGTTACATCGGAGTCTCCAAGAACAATATTTAAGTGGATGTATTCACGAAATTAATTATTTACTCCCTACTACCATTATTCATCCAGTCTTTGTGTAAGATAAGGCTTGCTTGCCTGAATTTCACATTTTCAGTTCCTGATTATGGAAGAGGGCTGACTTCTGGTTTGCTGGGTTCAGCTAAATATTATTTTTGAACCTTCAGTTAATCTTAAATGGAAAACATTGGTCATTGGACATCATCAAGAACTTTGGTGGAAAGACTTTATATTGAACTACCTGTCATAGTCTTCTTGGTGGAGGGGACAGTACTCACCTAAGTGCTGATCCTCCCCACTACTTTAGCAATATTATAGAAATGTGAAGCTTTTAACCCTGTGAAACCTTTGATATCTGAGATGATGCGCTCCTTTATTGACCCTGTGAACATGCCTTGCTAGAGCATGTCCGCTTTGAAAATGCCTGGAGTCATTTATTTTTTCTCTAAAGAGTTGGTTGTATGCTTGCTGTTTCATCACTGCTCTAGCAAAACAAGAGGGATATCCATTTTTGGACACATGGATTTATAGTCACATGGATTAATGACGAATTGGCTCATAGGTATCAGTCAATGAGGATCTGATGGCTAAATAGGCGTGTCACTTCATAAGCAATAGCTTGTTTAATTTACTGTCCTAACAAGCAATTTGAGTAAGTGTACAGTCACAAATGAATGTTGTTGTAGGGAAGAATATCAATAAGACTATAAATCAGTACTTGCCCCACATGGAACCCTCTTGTTAGCTGCTACTCATAGATATCCTCTCATCTTCAATTGACCTTTCTCCTCTTTTTCGATAGCAATGTAGTGCCCTGTATACTTTCCAAGCAGTTAATGCTATTTGTTGATGCTTACATTTTCATTTGAATACAATATCCATCAGAAAACAGGGATCAGATTTGTTTAGGAATGTCAAGAGAGATTGGAAGTCTTCGAATTGCTAGGGGAGTAGTGGGCCCCAACCTAGATTAATGGTCGATCGTATATTCTCTTATAATGCATGCAGTATTGACTAGCTGAGGTGTATTTTCAGTACTTTGTCACAGAAGTAGTGTATATTTATTAGTGACCTCCTAGGACAAATCTGATTTACATTCTCAGGCCAGATTAGGGCAAGGTAACATGTAATAAGTTCATGTAGTGATGTTGCAGCCTCTGATTTCATCCCCAGAACATGCTGCAAAGATTTGACACAACAGTGATATTTATCTACTCATTTTCAAGCCAATACAATATGTGGTAGGTGGAGGGAGTATTGGTAATTGATTTCCCTGCTGGATTTGGAGAAGTGTTTCAGTTGTTTTGATGACTGTGGCAAAACCATCTCTTCTGGGTAAAGCACGGACATCTTAATGCCCTGTTATTTTCTGGGCATTTTACCTCCCCCTACTCCGGGGGCACAGTCTTTATCACAGTAATTACTGGGTGCAGTTAACTTCGCACTACTCATAAGTCCATCCCCTGCACAAACAGGTGTTTTATGCAGGGGTCTGAATTATTCATCCTGTTTGTAATCAGCTCAACAGAGGTCACACTTTAATAATATCAATAGGATATTGAAAAGAGGGGCACATCTTTGTGCAAAATGTTTTGAGTGTACTATAATCCATAGTGCAAGAGCTCTTTGGAATCTTATGTCCCAAGCAGTCATAAATTTACCTGAAAAGAGCTTTAAGGTTTTCAGGCAGCTCAGTACGTCCGGCATACCCAGGGTTCATTGTAATGAAGATGCCAACGGAGGGAATAAGGTTAATATCTTCTCCAAGGAAATTAAAGCGCTTCTTTTTGTCTCTTATGGCATCCTGTATGCTTTTTACCTAGAACCACAAAACATCTCTATTTTAGTCAATGAACAGAATGCATAATGTGGATGAATATAAGTAAGGTAGACTACACATGAGTTACAAATATAAAATAATGCCCAAAAAACATTTTGTAACTTGGAATAACACATGAGTAGCATATAGAGTAAAGATTATGCAAGAGAACCAAGTAATCCCTGACTAGAAACGTTGTCAAAATAATGGTCCATATACAATTAACACAATCCAGATAATATAGGACTTTTTTTCCCTTGGACAAGTAGCAGTGGTATGGATCCTTCCCTTCAGCCTAGTGGCAATTCTGCATGTATTTGATATATCAGAATGTAGAGTGAACACCATAACAGAAAGTTAAGACAGAAATTTGGAATTTCCCAAGTAGCGTTAATATTTGATTTTTGCAGCCCCTGAGATTTTAGGGTTGTCACCTTGTGAACAATGGGAGATCGAGTCACCTTAAGCTATTAGCCTAAAATAACAAGTGGTGAGCATGAACCTTTTAACAGTTTTGTAGAGGAATACATTTTCTACTGTTAGAATCTATCATAGCCAAATGGATTTGTTATAAATGTGCATGCCTTGCTACTACTGGCATGTTTGTTATGTGAAATTAAATAAAGAATATATGTAAAAAAATAATCTATCATGGCCACTTTTCGATTCTGACAAATGTATTTTCCCAGGAGCATACTGAGGACATCCAACACAACAGGACTTACGGAAGGAACACCACCACAACATATATTTTCATTCTGCCAGCAGGATTTCTACATATTTTAGGATATATATTAGAGTGACCCCTGCAGTTTTAAGAGTTAAACAAACTATAGAGAAAGTTACAATTACCTTGGTGCGAAGAGGTGCACATCAGAAATGTGCACCAACCAAGAAGAAAACAAGTTACTTACCTGTAACTTTGGTTCCCCAGTATTGGTAACTTTCATAGATTCCCATGCTTTTGTATCATTCCCCGTCGTCGGAATGGGAGTCTCGGTAACAAAATAACATAGCAGTAGGTACAAAAGAGAAAGAAAAAGGCCTAGGCCTCATTCCCTTTTGTAGCATATCCGCCTCTTTTTGTAAAAGAGACCAAACTAAGCATCAGCCAATCAGAAGAGCCTCACCCCATAGAACCCTCCTGAAGGAACCTCAGAGCCTCAGATTTTCGCAGCTGTTGTGTAACAGTCACCCCATCTGCTGAAGGCTGAGCTTTCCTCGGGTAGGTGGGTGGGCGTATGGGAATCTATGAAAGTTACCAATACTGGGGAACCAAAGTTACAGGTAAGTAACTTGTTTTCTTGCCCCAGTATTGGAACTTTCATAGATTCCCATGCTTTTGTATCAGAGTAGCAAGCAGTCATCAATAAAACACATTTCGTGGCATAAACATACATTGTAACAGCCATCAGTACATGAGAGAAACAAAATGTGCAGAAAAAGGAAGGTGGGATAGAAAGGAAAGCTCACCAATTAGTGGAAGAGGTTCCTCACCACTGCCTGGCCCACAGCCGTGTCCTCCTGTGTCAAGGATTCCAAGCAGTAATGCTTTGTAAAGGTGTGCACGCTGCTCCAAGTCGCAGCCCTGCAAATGTCTCTGATTTGCACTCCCACGAAGAGAGCTGTCGAAGAAGCCACCGATCTTGTGGAATGCGCTCTAATTCTGCTGGTCAGTGGCTTACCTGCTGCCGAATGGCAATGGAGAATGGCACTGGAAATCCATCTTGCAATACTTTATTTTGAAAGAGGGAGGCCCTTGTGAGGACCAACAAAAGCAATGAACAATTGGGAAGATTTACGAAATCCTTTGATGCGATCCAAATAAAATTTTAAGCAATCGTTGTACATCCATAGAATGCAGTGACCTCTCCGCTGGTGTGGAAGGGTGAGGAAAGAAAGACTTAAGAATAACCGGCTCATTCAGGTGAATGTCCGAGGGCACTTTGGGTATGAATCTCAGATTAGTTCTTAAGATTACTGTATTCCTTTTGAATTGGAGAAACGGTTCCTGAATTGTGAGAGCCTGCAGCTCCCCAATGTGTCTCGCCGATGTGAGGGCAAGAAGGAGAGCCAATTTCCATGAAAGTAATTTCATGTCCGTTCGATGTATTGGTTCAAATGGGTCTTTCATGAGCTGTGTGAGGACCAAATTCAGTTGCCAAGGAGGAGGCGGAGGCCTCACTGGGGGATAGACACGGAACAATCCTTTAAGAACCTGTTTAATTATCCTAGAAGACCAAAGAGAAGGTCCAGGCGCAGAACGTCTGTACTGACAAATCGCTGCCAAGTCAACTTTTATGGATGAATGGGCCAGTCCTGTCTTAGCTAAGGACAAAAGATAAGGCAGAAGTTGATGAGGTTGAGAAGAGAAAGGGTCAACACCTTCTTTCCAGCACCATATGCAAAATCTTTTCCATTTGAAACGGTAAGTCTTATTCGGGGAAGGAGCTCTAGCCTGGGAGAGAATCCCTCTTATTTCATTTGAGATGGGAAGGTTCATGAATTCTCGCTGCTCAGGAGCCATGCTGTCAAGTGCAATGAAGCTGGATCCGGATGCCAAATCTTCCCCTCGGACATTGTGAGAAGGTCCAGGATGGTTCGCAAGGGAAGAGGAGGAACAAGCGACAACAAATGGAGTTCCGTGAACCAGAACTGTCTCAGCCAAGCAGGGGCTATCAAGATCATCTTGCATGGCTCCACGTTGATTTTCCTGATCTGCCTCTGGATCATTGGAATGGGGGGAAAGGCGTAAACAAATGTCCCTGACCAGGCTATCGAAAGTGCATTCCCCAATGATCCTTGTTGGTGAAGTCTGCCTGCATAAGACCGGCATTTCTTGTTGGTCGGAGTGGCAAATAGATCTATTGAAGGCTTGCCCCACTGTTGGAAAACCTTGTCCAGAACTCGCTGGTTCAGTTCCCACTCGTGACTAACTGAGGAAAGCCTGCTTAGTCTGACGGCATGTTCGTTTAAGATCCCTGGCATATGTTCCGCCTGCAGTGAAATCCGGTGAAGGATCGCCCATTCCCATATTTCTTGAGATTCCTGAGATAACAGGAGAGACCTGGTTCCTCCTTCTTTGTTTATGTAATGCATGGCCGTGGTGTTGTCCATCAGGATGAGAACCTTCGAACCTCCTAGTCAAGGAAGAAAAGCTTGAAGAGCCAGTTTGATTGCCCTGAGTTCCAAGATATTGATGTGAAGCAGACGGTTCTGAGGTGACCAACGTCCACTGACATGCAGATCCTTCAGTACTGCCCCCCAGCCGTCCAATGACGCATCCGTCGTCACAACCTGAGGAGACGGATCGCTTACGAAGGATAGACCTTGGGATAAGTTCTCTTGTTTGTCCACCACAAGGCAGCTTTTCTCATTGCCGAGTTGATGGTCACTTTGTCATTGAACGAACCGTGAATTTGTCTCCACTGGATGTCCAGCTGCTCCTGAAGACGACGCATCCTCATCTGCAGTGTGGAATCAGAGGAATGCATGAAGAGATCACTCGTAGCAGAGATTTGTATTGGCGTACTGAAAGATACCTTCGTCTTCTTAAGGCTAGTGCCATGGTTTGCAGTTTTTCCTGCCTCTCCAAGGTTGGGAAAGCTTTTTTGAGATTCGAGTCCAAGATGGCCCCCAGGAAGCGTGCAGTCCTGGACGGAACCTGAGAGGATTTCTCCTTGTTTAGAGTGGGACCCAAATTCTCAAAAAGGTTTGTGCATGCGTTGACCGCTTCCCTCGCTGCCCCCCTGGACGGAGCCTTCAGCAACCAGTCGTCCAGGTAAGGGCAGACTTGAAAGTGATTCTTCCGTAGAAACGCTGCTACTGGTGCCAGCACCGTGGTGAAGATTCTCGGGGCTGAGCGAAGACCAAAGGGTAAAACCCTGAATTGAAAGGGGCTCTTGGCTACAGTAAATCATAGCAACCTTCTGTGTGCCGGGGGAATCGGTATGTGAAAGTACGCATCTTCAAGATCGAGCGTGGCCATGAAATCCCGTGGATTCATGAGGCGTAGTATGTCTTGAAGTGAGACCATCCGGAAAGACAGGGAGATGAGATAGGTGTTGAGCTCCCTGAGATCTAAAATGGGGCGCCATTTCTCTGGCGTCTTCCTTATCAGGAAGAACCTGGAATAGAATCCTTCTCCTCTTTGAGCGGAGGGAACCGGCTCTATAGCCCCTTTCAGGAGCATCTGATGAACTTCAAGCCGCAGAAGACGCAGATGTTTCGATGGGATGGCAGCCGGGGGCTAGGATGGTGGGATTTGTGTAAACTCCAAAGTATGGCCCTTTCGAATGATGTTTAGCACCCAACGGTCCGATGTTATCTTGGACCAATTCTGAAGGTATTGAGATACCCTGCCTCCTACTGATGATCTTGCGGAGGAGGGCACAGTAGGAAGAGCCAGGAGGCCGCTATTGCCTTTTGGACGTATCACGTCCTTGGCGAGTTTGCTTTCCTCTAATATTAGATCTTGAGAAATTCGAGGACTGGTCTTGTCTTTGCTGATAAGGCTGGCGGTACTGTTGCGTACCTGATCCATACGATGAGTACCGTTGCTGCTGGTAAGAACCTCTGTATGTGGTACTCTTGCCTCTGGAACTTCTGAAAGGAGCTTAACGGTACTGAAGAGTACCCAGAGACCGAGCTGTTTTGGTGTCCTTTTTAATATCCTGGAGTGTGTCATCTATAAACTTTCCAAACAGTGCCTCTCCATAGAAAGGAAGATTCAGGAACTTATTCTGGATTTCAGGTCTAAACCAAGTCGCCTTAAGCTAATGAACGAAAGGCTGTTGTGGCGATGTCCATGCCACAGTCTATAATTTCCATTGACGTTGCTTTCCCCTCTTGTAAAATGTTCTTCGCCTCTGTTTTGGATTCTGGAGGAAGTTGGTCCAGATGTGGCGAAACGTCACACCATAGTTGGCGATCGTGTCCTGCCCAATATTGCCAAGGCATTTGCGGCCCACACCAAAAGACTAGCCATTGGAGAGAACCTCTTCCCAGCGTTGTCTAACCTCCTGCCTTCTTTATCTGGAGGAGTTGTCAAAGGAGCTGAAGGGTTGCGTGACTTCCTCTGTGCCGCTTGAGAAATGACCGAATCTGGTTTTGGGTGTCCCGTCAAAGACGCTGGACAATCCTCCGGTGCTTTGTATTTCTTGTGGAGGTGCGTTAGTACAGGGACCACCGTCGCTGGATCTTTCATCGCTTTAAGGCCTTCCTCCCCAACATGTTGGACAATAAGGATAGATCTAGTGGTCTTTTTATAAGGCACTTTAAAGTCATATAAAAAACATTCGGTGGCAACAGAAGGCATTGGTAGCTTGAATCTGCTAGCTGCTCTCTCCATCAGCTTATGGAACCCCCCTATATCCACTGGCGGGGAGTCCATCGGATCCGGACATGGTGAAGCTGGGTCTAGGATGACATACTCGTCCCATTCTACATCTTGATCAGGTCTGCCATCTAAGTTTTGGTCCTCATCCGAGGAATCATCATGAGTGTCCAGTGGTATCGAAGGTACCTGTGGAACTGGTGTCTGCGGCTGAGATATCACCTGAGACGGCAATTCTGTAGAAACCATTGCAGGGGGCGAAGGGACAGGCAGGGCTTGCGTAGTCGGAACAGCAGCAGGCTGCGAACATCTAGATTTGTAATCCTGCAGCATGTTGTGGAGATCCTGCAAGTGAGAAGATGGTACGGAGACCATGTTTTGCCTCGAATACTGTTGTGGTTGGGCAGAATGATAATTCCCTCATTCCTGCCGGTATTCCCCTTCGGAATCCATCTACTGGCATTTAACCAGAAGCTGAGATGGACGGTTTGCATATCCATATGAGTCCTGATCATCATCGTCTGAATCGTCATCATCCTCCTCTAACAGCAGAGCTGGAGGCAAGGGGGTAACTCTCCTAGGAGACGTCATGTCAGGTGTAATCCGCCTCATGGAAATAGTGATTCTTTCCGTCGACAACAGAATCGTCGACGATCCCGTCGACGATGGAGTTGCATGTGATAATACTGCCGTCGTCGTCGAAAGAGTAGACTTCGTCGACGAACGAACAATCGACAACGAGATGGGCGTCGTCGACGCCATCAACAACTAGACCGTTGATGCTCCTGCTGTCGTCGTTGTCAATGTTGTCGTCGTCGAAGCCCTCGACGCCGATACTGTCATTGTCACCACCGTCGACGAACTCCTCGTCGTCGCTGCCTTCATCGACATCTTCGTCGACGTCCCTGCCATCGTCGACATCTTCGTCGACGTCGCTGACACTGTCGTTGACGACTCCGTCATCGTCGACGATCCCGTCGCGCCGATTGTACCGTGGACGAGCCCGTCGACGGTACCATTTTAAGCTTAGGCTTCAGCGTCTTCGCCGACGAAGCCTTTATCTGCGTCGACGACGACTTGGAACTTCTGTCAGACTTCCCAGAAGACTGAGAAGAAGGTCTTTTGAAGGCTGGATCAGTCTTCTTCCCAGGAGAAGGTGTAGATGGTCCTTCCCTCTCCTTTTCACCATGGTGAGACGATTCGACCGGACCCTGGCTCTCAGACTCTCTGGGGGTCTTTTTTGAGGCCTTAAATGGACGTTCCATAGAAGGTGAAGGGGAAATCCTAACCCTTTTGAA
This sequence comes from Lissotriton helveticus, assembly GCF_964261635.1. Taxonomy (NCBI): domain Eukaryota; kingdom Metazoa; phylum Chordata; class Amphibia; order Caudata; family Salamandridae; genus Lissotriton; species Lissotriton helveticus. The sequence goes on from NC_136068.1 coordinate 1,409,586,401, forward strand.
TGACCTTCTTGTAGATGAGGCTGAAGAAGAGTCTTCACTGTCACTGGAGACTGTGTCCTTTCTGGACTTCAACGTCTGGAGCCAGGTAAGAATCCTACCCTCACGATCCCGGAGGGTCTTGGTAGAAAAGGTGCGGCAAATCTTGCAGTCCGCAGCCTTATGATGAAGATTGAGGCAATATATACAATCTTTATGCTTATCCTCAACAAACAATCTTTTCTTGCCACAGGTGGAACATGGCTTGAAAAGGGCCTTCTTCTTCTCCTTGTCAGACATTCTGGAAGGGACAGCCAACAATCCTGAAGAGAAATCCAGAAGAAAACTTCTGAAAGAGTAGAGATTGAGCAGAGCTCAAAGGAGATTCCCTAAGCACGGCGTGCGGTAGAAAATCTGAGGCTCTGAGGTTCCTTCTGGAGGTTTCTATGGGGTGAGGCTCTTCTGATTGGCTGATGCTTAGTTTGGTCTCTTTTACAAAAAGAAGTGGATATGCTACAAAAGGGAATGAGGCCTAGGCCTTTTTCTTTCTCTTTTGTACCTACTGCTGTGTTATTTTGTTACCGAGACTCCCATTCCGACAACGGTGAATGATACAAAAGCATGGGAATCTATGAAAGTTCCAATACTGGGGCAAGGAAGAGTTACCAAGGGGAGTCCCGAATCTTGCCAAACCCTGATGTATGCGAGTTGGATACCCAGAGCTTGAATGCTCACTAGAGGACCGAGGAAGTCAATTTCCATTTGTGTGAGTCCTGGTGGTCTAAGGTCTGAGTCTACATGCACTTTTCCATCCTCACAAGACAACAGTCAACAAACGATCATGCGGTGTACACTGATGTCCACAACTGAGTGGCTTGTGCACATGGATGGATGTGGCTGTGGTGGCATTTAGGTACCACTAGTGAACTCTTGAGATTGCTTGTTCATCACCATGCCCCCATTTTAAACTGCAGTTTATGGCCTTTCTCCAAGGTGCAATACAGGCTTCTACTTTTTTCTGTTTCATGATATGCTCAGTGTTGTTTTTATTACCATTTGGGGTCCCCATCCTTCATGTTGTCCTTCTTCGTCATATTTAATGTAAACTTAGTTTTAATTTATTTTAGGATAAATTGATAGTTATAGTCTTAGACAATTTGAAAATTTTATATGGCATGTGTTTTTGTTGCCATCATTTGATTGTGCTTCTCATGAGTACCGGTGCACAGAAGCCTGCTACACTCATTTATTACCAAGGGCTTGTAGTTTTTAGTCCACCATGTGCCTCTTTATTCCACTACCAGAAACCCACCTCCCGAATTTCACTCTTGAAGGATCCTGTTTTCTACTATTGAGTAATTTTTTCCATCTTTCTCTTCTTTTTTCTTCCTACTTTTTGAGTTTTCCCTCATTTGTTGTCTGGAAATGTCTGATGCAGTAAAATAAGTGCAGGTCCCCAAAAATGAGTGCCAGTGGCCCCCACCGGCAAACACCAGCTCAAATTAAGCACTGTAATTAATTTGTTCTTTTTGGGTGTCAATTATAGTTGTGGTATATGTGTCAATGTCTTATATAGCGTTTATCATTTTACTTCCATCATTAAAAGCAGCAGGCAAAAAGACATTAAGGGCTTGATTATGATTTTGGTGGTGTGGTGCCGGATCCACCCCGCTGCCGCACCGCCACAGCCGTGGTCGGGCCGCACACCAGATTAGGAGTTTCCTCCTGTCTGGCAGGCTTGATTTTGGAGTTCCCACAGCTGTGCCTCTAAAAATAGGAAATACAGTGGGAACGTCAAAAACAGTTCCTGCACAGCACAGACTGGAAAGTCCATGTCGTGCAGCAGCTGTGGTGCATGCACACAGGGGAGCACATGTTGTGCCCCCTTGCATGCACCCGAGGGTACAGAAACACAAGGGGGCCTTGTAGGTCCCCCTTTGTCTCCTCTCGGCCAGGTTTTTCATGGAGGAGGACCCGCTATTAAAACCATGAGGGAGAGTAAACTCCTAATATGTTTGGAGGCACTGTGCCAGTCATGCCAAGCATATTGATGCCCCCTGAATGCCGCAATATAGCCAGGGAATGGAGGTTCCCTGGCGGTTCCGGTGGGACAATATCAGTCCAACTGCCCTAATCGTAATAGAACAGGCGGGTGATGCCCACCACCGCACCTCCATGAGTCTAGCGGTCCTTGGATCCCCAGACTTGTAATTAAGCCCTTACTTTGTTTCCTTGCTCACAATAATATTATACAGTTTCTAGATTCAGTATTCATAAAATCACCGTGACAAGAGATTGCAATCGAATAAGACATTTACTTTTTAGGAGTTAATGTGTGGATTTCAAAGAAAACATTTTGTCTGATTCCCCACAAAGCCAATGAAAAAACAATAACGAATAAGACACTAAACATATTGAGCGCTAATTTGTTATATTTTAATTCATGGTGTTATTGGAATTTCTGTTTTTTAAAGCTACCATGCAGGAAATCTCGCTCTTTGTCATGGTTGTCACGAGAAGGCGGCACTCCCATTCACTCCAAACACATACACAGACACTTCCTACACTAGCCCCTTTAGTATATTCACGTGTGAACGGAGTATGAGTGCAGAATAATGGCATACCTGCTTACTACCTCGGGGGTAGACTACAACACCCAGATGCCACCATTCCTGACTATCGGGAAGACCTGTGCTGGGGAGGAGCCTGAGTATTTAAACTACTCCTTTCGAGTGGGCCGGTGCTTGTCAAACTGCCAAGACACTGTTCAATCAAGTGTTGCTTAATTAGTACCTTCCTGGCAAATTTGGACTTCGTTTTTTCACGGGAGAGTAGCCTGAAGATTTCCTGGCTGCACGCTCTCTCATCTTCCGCCTTCAGCGTGTGCGGCTCCTAGAGCCCAGTTGCTCTGTGTTCAGTTTGCGTTTTCCTGAAAACTTCTACTTCTGCCCGCCTTTCCCTGATGCCGGCATCTGGGTCAAAACGATACGTCTATCGCTACCAGGTGGACGGAGTGGACCTAGACAAAGACCACGCGTTCACCTGCAAGAAGTGCTGCAGTGCTGAATGCGCTTCTTCAACACCGCACTTGTCGAGCTTGCACACACGGAGTGCTGCAGTGTGAGCAAGTGCATTTTTATTTATCGTATACTATTGACACATTTTGCCTTCCCGGAGTATTGTGGTGCAACTCTATCCTCAGCCCTATATTCATCCCGTTAGCAAGCATGGAACGCTGCGATGCTGAAGGCTTACCGTTTATCAAGGGGGCCGTTATTTCAGAGAAGCATTGAGGGACAGTAACTGGAATTAAACAAGCGGCATTGGCTCCTTCAGCCACTTTCTCCTGTGGAGTAACAGGAGGAGCAGGAATACTACACTGAAAATTGACAGCCCAGTCGTGCCTGTTCTATGTTATAGCTTGCTCATCCCTTAGCTGTGTCACAACCTTTCCTCTGGAGTAGGTTACTCCTTATTTGCCTGCTGGTTGCCTGATTTGATTTGATTTAGTGTGATACCATTTCTGCTGCTATCCCTTCCCTCCAAGGCTCAGTGGAGTGGAATACATCTGAGGTACGAGTATCGGTACATGCAAATTATGTATACTGCTTACGCATAGGCTTATTGCATGTTAATACACGCTTCTGATTTCTCTCTCTCTCTAACACAGGGTCTCCTACTACAAGGTGTACTTCGTAGTAAGAAATAAGGACCAGAAAGGCCTTCTCGTGGCGATCCATGATGGTTTATTGTTTTATCCATTTCCCCTTTATCTCTGTGGACAGTCTTGCAGGGGAGTTATTGTCTCATCCTTTTGTGAGTCGCCGCAGGGGGAGTGGGGACAACTATCATTGCCCCTGCTGGTTTTGTTCACGAAGGTTAGTGGCTTGTGTTGTCTGCTAACCTGCCAATCTTTCATTATAAGCCATTCTTGCCAGGGGTGGGCAAGAAGGTCTACTAATACTTAACAATTGTAACAAAATAAGTGACAGGGTCCTCGTCAGGATCTCATACCGCAAAATAAAACCTAACATTGAAAAGTTAGTCGCCAAGATGCAGCACCAACCTTTCCATTAAAATGTTGTGATTTTTGCAAATTTCTTTTAATATAAAATCTTCGATTTATGAGTTTTTCTTCGGTGTGCACTTCTTTGTGTATTTAGTTTGCGGCTGACTGTGTAAAGTTGTGAAATTTAAATGGTACAAATTGCTTGGGGGTCCACAGCTTCCAGTAGTGACTCAATGGGGGTCCTCATGAGTCAAAAGTTTGGGAACCACTGCTTTAGATAACATTGGAATGTCTTAGATAACTAGATCATTTATGTTGTTTTTCTCTGGCAGGAGCTCAGATAGGAGAAAGGTAGTCATTAAATTACATGGATTTTTAGGCCTGGCTTGACAGTGCAACTGTCAACTGACCTTTTAAGCTATTCTACAGTTCTCTGCTTCCACACAAATAAATGTCTATCCCCATGCTATTTAGCTGTAGCTTGATATTACCGTATACATTCAATTAAAGCCAGACCTATTGGTTTTACAATTGTTCATTTTGCTTTCATCTACATAAATGTGGCCCTGGTATTAACATTTTGATGGCACGTTCTTCTTTTAAAGTTTTTCTAGGGAACAGGCAGGGGAGCACCACACCCCAACGGACAAGGATGGGACAAAAGGGGGTGGACAACCAAACTTTGTTCTTGTGTGAACATAAGAAGCACCACTTGGTTGTTCAAAAATGAGACATTAGATGGGCTGATACCAGCACAAATGGACAGACCTGGGAGACAGTGTCTAAAGCCAGCAGGCAACAGTATGCAATAGAGTGTGTCTGCTTTTGTGCCTCGTTTGTGCTTTCTATGTGGCCCCCCTGTAAAAATGAGGATGGCCTACACTTCTATGTTTACAATCTTAAGAGTCGCCCATCATGAATTTCCTTTATAACGCTTATGAAGCACTGGATGTCACTGGCATTCTTTGACTGGCATGCTGGCACTTACCTGCACGGCTACTACCGACAGCACTTCCACAGAGATCCGGTTGAACTCATCGAAGCAGCCCCAGGCGCCAGTCTGCGACAGCCCTTTGTATATGTTCCCACAAGACTGAAACAGGATCATGAAAACCACATTAAATCAACACAAAATTATCTAAGCAGCTGTCAACAGCTATTTTAGAGAATCAGAACATTTTCGATTAAATATGGGAACTTCACAAGTGTATGCTAATGAAAGCAGAAATAAAAGAGAAACAAAGTCCACAGGAATTCACAATGGCAGCAAATGAAAAACGTACAGAGTTTGCTTGTGTTTTACAGCCTTGTTATAATGGTTCCCAGATACACTGTAAGGACATAAACTCAACAAACTGAGGAGCACAGCGGCAACCATGTCCAGGTGTTGTGCTGGGATAAAATGTTCAACTGAATCAAATTCTGCCAAAAGACCAAAGACAGTCAACAAAGAATGACACCGTGAAGTGCGAAGCCACTGATAGCATACAAAACAACCTTCTGACTAAATGGTAGGAGTAATGCTGATGTCTCACTGGCACAGTCCAGGAGTGCCCATTAAAAGAAATGACAAAACAAGTACCACCAACTCAGTCAAATTTCTAGGCCTGGTAGGTTTCAAAAACATGCCAGGCCTAGAAATTTGACTGAATGAATTACTATGGATCAGTTAAAATCTATATGAAACAGTCACAAAACAAGTTACATTTGTTTATGAAATATAATAAATATAAACAATTAACCCTCTAATTCAAAAACTCCATAATTATTTAAATTAATTCACAACAAAAGATAATAAAAATGGGAGACTAATTCTTCACAAACCGAACACTAAGATGATAAATCCTAATAAAACAAAGTTTCAGTAAGATGTAACAATTTATATATGTACTGGACATGTAACAATGTATCTACGTACTGGACCACTTAAATAAGCATCTGAAAGAGTCTATTAGTTATGTATTCCTTACCTTAGAATTACCCCCAGACGTCAGACTGGATCCGGATTTTTTGTTTCCATAGCAGTACACTTGAGTGTCGGTAGGTGGTGTCAGATGACTCCGCATCCGTCGTCGGCGTCGTGAACGCCGGGATAACGTTGCGGTATCTACTTGTACGCCGCCCCAGCGCTTTGAAGTTAGTTCTTTCTTTTTACGTGCCAGCCAGCGCAGATCTGGAGAGAGCATTACCCTAGTCACTGTTTGGCTAAATGTTTTTTCCACATTTTGTCAACTTCTTGTCAAGTCGTTTGACTCCTTGTGCACAGGGGTGTCACATCATTGGACCAGCTTCAGGCCTTGTGGTTCCTGCCACAAGCTGATGTCAGTGACGGACCCACACCTAGTGTGCCTCTGGTGTCTGGAGCGTGACCACGACCCAAAGTCGTGCTCCGACTGTCGGGCCATGGCCCGAAGTCTTTACGGTTGCTGTCCCAAAAGCTTCTGGATGGCCGGCAGTTAGCTTCACGTCGCTCGAGGTCCCGGTTGAGAGGGAGGTCATGGGACCGGTTGTGCAGCCATTACCACCACTCCTTGTTGAAGACTTCGTCTTCGGGTAAGTCGAAGCACAAGAAGAAGGCGCAGAAGCACCGTCGCTCTCCACCTTCTCTCCGTCCATCCTCAGACGAGACGTAGGATGAGGATGGTCGTCGTCCTTCAGCATCATCCGCGGAGCCTGCTGGGTCGGCTCTGATTTCCCCCCTTCCCGGAAGACGGAGCGACCACTGCCCAACTTTGTACATTTTACGAAGCTCTCCACTCCATATTTGGGCAGCCCAACTCTGCCGGCACGCCTTCGGGCCCCGAGGACTCGGTTGGGGGTTCTTCAGCCCTGGCGCTACAGCTCCCCCAAGGATCCAGGCCTGGATCCGGATCAGCGCTGGTCCAGCTGACGACACCTCCTCCAGCACCGAATCCATTGACTACACCGCTGCTGCTTCAGACGCTGGTCGGGTCCCCAGCCGGCATCGATTTTGTGCCAATTTTCTATCCTGGCGCTCCCTAGCATCCTGAGTGGTAGCCGTAAGAGGGTGAGGAGGACTGGGAGGGGTCTGCTGACCCTCTTGCAGACCAACTCGAAGATCTGGACTAGAGAGGAGTTGGGTGATGCCAGTGGTCTGGATGTCTCCCCTGACCTTGGCATGCTTTCTCCCCCTACCGTGGTTATGGAGGAGGGAGCCTCCTACGCTGTGGTGTTGTGTAGGGCGGCTGAGGCCTTGGGCCTTGAGCTTCCTATGGTGGCAGTCAGGACTAACCTCCTGACTGAGGTGCATCAGCCGGCAGCAGCCTCTTCGCAGCCCCTACTGCCATTCAATGAGGCCCTCATGGACGTCCTTCCGGGCACTTGGTCCAAGCCCAGCACAGGGGCTCCTGTGGATAGGATGATTGCCCGGCGCCACCGCCCAGCTCCGGGCAACCCCATTTTCCTCTCCCAACATCCTACCCCTGAGAGCTTGGTAGTCCAAGCCTCTACTTCCAAAGGCTTGTTCCCTACTGCTCCCCCAGATAGGGAATCCAAGAGGCTGGAACACCTTAGAAAGAAGATGTTTTCTTCCACCAGCTTAGAACTGCAGCTGGTGAACATTGCATGTCTCTTGGGCTGTTACACCCACTCCATGTGGGATACGGTTAAGCAGATGCTGGCACAGTGAACGGAGGAGGCCCAGCGCGCACACTCTCCCATGCAGTTGGCGAAGGGAGACAAGCAGCAAAGTTTCCCATTCGCTGTGGGCTGCAGACCGCCGACTCGCTAAGCAGGACTATTTCAACTTCAGTAGCCCTGAGACGCTACACCTGGCTGAAATCCATTGGCTTCTTGAGTGATGTCCAATCTACACTTTTGGACATGCCCTTTGATGGCCGTCGCTTGTTTGGTGATAAGGCAGACCACGCGCTTGCAAGGATTCTAGGGCTACGGCCAGGTCCTTGGGCCTCGTGACTACATCTTGCCTCATGCAGTCTGAGGCAGTCTGCCATGTGCCCCTTTCGTGTCTACTCAGACTCTGCGCTACCGGGAACGTGGGACAGGTCAGTCCACCAGTGCTCCCTCTGCAGCAGCCTCCAAACTCTCCTAGTCCAACCTTTCAGGGCCACCAGTTGCCAGTGGGCAGCAGGATCTGCCATCACCTCCCCCGCTGGCAAACCATCATGTCGGACAGGTGGGTTATGCAGAAAGCCCGAAGGGTCCACTCCATCCCCTTCAAGATTACCCCTCCATCCATGCCACCACAATTCCATTGCATATCAAAGATCACTTGGCCCTTCTCCGCCAGGAAGTTATGGCTCTATTGGCCAAGTGAGCTATCAAGCAAGTTCTTACCTCAGAAGTAGGTTGTGGCTGTTATTCCCACATCTTTCTGGTGCAGAAGAAGGACGTCCTATTTTGGATCTCAGGAATGGCAACAGGGTCTATCTGCCCTCAACCCTGGAGACCGGATGGTGGCGTTGAACTTGCAGGATGCTTATTTTCACATGCGCGTCCTGCCTGCCCACTTGCGCCACCTATGGTTCACGGTATGCCACAAGTATTTTCAGCTTACTGTACTCCCTTTTGGCCTTACCAGCACCCTCCGGTGTTCATGCAAAGTGATGGCGGTGTTATCGCTGCTCATCTGCGCAGATCAGGGGTTCCAGTCTTCCCCTATCTTGACGACTGGCTGTTGAAGGTGGTCTTGCCCCAGGATGTTGTCTTCCACCTCCAGACTATGGCAGACCTTCTGCATTTGCTGGGGTTCACTATCAATGTGCTGAAGTCCCACCTAAATCCCTCTCAGAAGCTCCTCTTCATCAGAGAGGTTTGGATACAGCGCAGTTTCGGGCTTATCGTCCTGAACAGCGAGTCTGGATATTCGAGCTATGAACCCGATGTTTCAGCCTCTGTCCCGGGTTTCGGTGAGAATTACCCTGAGGCTATTGGACCTCATGGCCTCCTGCATCCTGCTGGTAGATCATGCCAGGTGCCACAGGCGGGCTCTGCAGTGGGACCTGAAGTCAGCATCAGAGGATTCTGCAGTGGTGGCTAACGAACCAGTATTCGGTCGACCGCAGATCCCTTTCCCTTACCCAACCAAAGTTCATTATGGTGACAGATGCGTCACTCCTGGGATGGGATGGCCACATGAGGGAGGCAGAGATCAGAGGCCTCTGGTGGAGTCCGAGCTCCACATCAACCTTCAGGAGCTCCGGGCGATCTGTCTTGCACTGAAAGCATTCCTTCCTTCTGTCAAGGGAAGAGTAGTGCAGGTGTTCATGGACAACACCACCGCCTTATGATACTGCAACAAATAGGGCGGGCTGGGGTCGCGGACCCTATGTCAAGAGGGCCTTCGCCTCTGGAGATGGCTGGAACTTCAGGGCATGTGCCTGATGGTTCAATACCTGGCAGGTTTATTGAACGCCAAAGACAAACTCAGCCGTCGGTGCATGCTGGATCACGAATGGCGTCTTCACTCGGAGGTGGTGCAAAGTCTCTTTCAGTGGCGGGGTGAGCCTCGGTTAGATCTGTTCACCACCGAAGAGAAAGCGCAATGTCAGCAATTCTGCCCGTTGGAATTTCCAGGGCGGTATTCGCTCGTCGAGAGCGGAGTTGGGGTCTTCTATGCACCTTTCAGCCTATACCACTTCTACCCGAAGTGCTGAAGAAGATCAAGCGCGACCAGGCCCAAGTCATTCTTTTAGCTCCGGTTTGGGCATGAAGACTCTGGTATCCGGGCTCTTGTACATGGCCATCGATCCTCCGATCAGACTGCCTCTTCAGGAGGATCTTCTGTTGCAGCAGAAGGGGACGGTCCTCAACCTGTACCTGTCCATCCTCCACCTCCTGTGGAGACTGAGCGGCAACAGTTGACAGCTTTTGACCTTCCTCCCGAAGTCTGTAATGTCATTTTGGTAGCCAGGCGTCCCTCCACTAAAATGGTATACTCCTGCAGATGGAACACATTTGTGGAGTGGTGCACAGCAAAGGCTGTGGATCACCTTTCTGCCCCTCTTTCAGAGGTTCTCCTCTTTCTTCTTTATTTGGCCCAGCAGGGGTCTTCTCTGGATACCCTTAAAGGCTATCTTTCGGCTGTTCGGCCTTCCTTCGCGTTCCAGATCAGCCTTCTCTTTTCAAGTCCCCTATTGTAAATAGGTTTCTAAAGGGCATTACTCAACTCTTTCCTCCTATTCCTTTTGTAATGCCCCAGTGGGACTTGAATCTAGTTCTGACTTACTGATGTGTGCTCCCTTAGAGCGCTTACATAATTGCCCTCTCAGACTTTTAACTCTGAAAACTGCCTTTCTGATTGCCATCATCTCTGCTCGCAGGGTGAGTGAGCTTCAGGCACTTTCTTCTAAGCCTCCTTTCCTTGCTGTTCATATGGACAAGGTTGTTCTTAGAACTTGGCCTTCTTTTCTCCCCAAAGTGGTTACTGCTTTCCATATAGGACAGACCATCACTTTGCCCACCTTTTTCCTGCCCCCGCATTATTCTAACGAGGAAGAAAGACTCGACCGCCTGGATCCAAACCGTGCGATATCCTTTTATTTGGATCTTACAAAGCAAATCCGGGTGGACGATCAACTCCTTGTTGGCTAAGTATGCACCAAAAAAAGTCAGGCCATGCAGAAATGGACCATCTCTAGGTGGGTTGTTCTTTGCATCCAAATATGCTATTCCTTGGCAAAGAAGGAACCTCCCGTAGGATTGCGCGCCCATTCCACCACGGCGACGGCAGCCACTACTGCTTTGGGAAGCAGGTTCCCACTCAATGACATCTGCCAGGCAGCCACGTGGGCATCGCCGCACATGTTCACTAGACATTATTGCCTGGATACTCAAGTCAGGAGAGATGGCTTCTTTGGCCGTTTGGTTCTCCAGGAATTCCCGGTGTGAACTTGGTTGCCAGACCCACCTCCAGGGCTGATATGGCTGGGGTACCTATGCTAAAGTAAGGAATCCATAACGCATTGTTTATTTCAGATGAACAAGTTACTTACCTTTGGTAACGATATATCTGTAAGAAACATATATTAGTTATGGATTCCCTACCGCCCACCCATCCTCCCCGTTCTGCAAACTGACTACCAGCGTAAGGGACTCCCTTTCATGGCCCTAGTTTTATGCACCAGTGGTCAGTGTCTTGCATGGCTCTGCACTTCTGGCGTGGAATGTCGTGTAAAGAACTGACATCAGTGCGCAAGGGCGGCGTCTACGTAGATACTGGGACGTCATCCTGGCTATCTTGACGAGGGACGCAGAGTCAACCGACGTAACCCATCGAAGTGCAAGGGTACTGCTATGAAAAAATGTCTCCAGATCCAGTCTGATGCCTGCGGGTAATTCTAAGGTAGGGATCCATAACTAATATATGTCTCTTACAGATATATAGTTACCGAAGGTAAGTAACTTGTTCTGCAGGTCCAATTTAAGGGGAAACACACACATCAGCAGGTCAGAGGCTGCTTAAACACACCACTGCTTCAGGCCTGTGTTAAGGTATATACAATCAGATACAGACTACTTCATTGTTAGCTTCATTCTCACCCATGCCCCAGAATATTAGAGAATGGCCCTTAACAAATTTGGTGAGATTTCCCAAGCAGGTGATATGCCCTCAAGGAAAGTATCCTCCATACCATTAACGGTCAGCCTATAATGGATGACACAGGTGTATAGAGGCTTCTTGGGGGTCTGGACTGATTGGTGCAACAATTGTGAGACTGCCAATACATTATCAATTGTTTATTTTATTTATTTTATTTTATTTATTTGAGAGGTTTTATATAGCGCTGGCTGGACCCAGGAGTATCAGAGCGCTTTACAAGGTGTTTCCATTCAGGTACAGTGTGTATAAGCACAGACAATGGAATAATAAAAGAGTAAGTCCACATAGGATACATGACATCTAGATAAAAAAGTAAAAACAATTGCTAGACACTATGAGTAATACAAAATAGCGGTCACAGTTTGGGGGGAAGCCTCACTTAAGTATACAAAAAAACATGCAAGAGAACTGAGGGTCATGAGGAGGGGAGGTAAGGTGATCAGATAGAAGGAAAGGTAGTTGGCCAGGCAGGTGGTCACCAGTCATATGCGGAGCAGCTAGGTGGGGTGATGCAGAGGGGCGAGGCTACCAGGGAGGGATTAGAAACCCCAGTATTTATTAAGGAGGAGTTTGAGTTCTTTATTGAAGCTAAGGTAGGACTGGTTACAGCGGAGGTCTTTTGGGAGGGCATTCCAAATAAGTGGGGCATTGCCTGAAAAGGAGCGTGACTGAGTGGAATTATTTTTCTGAAGGGGGGGGATAAGTAGGAGGGTGTTGGAGCTTCTCAGTGATCGCGTGCAGCCTGCTTTGGTCAGTTTGTTGGAGAGGTATGTCGGTGTGTTTTGATGGAGGATTTTGTGCGTAATGTAGGCGGTTTTATATGTGGATCTACCTTTAATGGGGAGCCATTTAAGGGATTTAAGGGCGGGAGAGATGTGGTCAAATCGTTTGCAGTCCGTGATAAGCCTAGCCGCGAGGTGGAGCACAGATTTCAGAGGTGCCAGGTGGGTTTTGGGAATTCCGGTGAGGATGGCATTGCCGTAATCAATGCGCGATAGAGCAAGCGATTGGACTGCCAGTTTAAAGTCATCAATTGGGATGAAGGGCTTAATTTTCTTAAGGTTACGGAGGGTAAAGAGGGCTCCTTTGGCAGAGTTGTTGATGAGTACGTTGAGAGTTAGGCGGTTGTCAAGGGAGATGCCCAAGGATTTGACTGAGGTGGCTAGGGACAAGGAGCAGTTGAGGGCGTTAAGGTCTGTGATCCACTTTTGAATGGGAAGCTGGTTGTTTTTTGGGGAGAAAAAAATAATTTCAGGTTTTTTTGGGTTAAGTTTGAGATGGTTCGAGTGGAACCAGGCTTGAATTTTGATGAGGGTGTTGTTGAGGTGGAGGATGTCAGCATGGGTTTTTATCTTATGGTAGAGTTGTGTATCGTCAGCGTAGAGGTGATAGTTAATCCCTGCTTGTTTGAGAATGTGGGTGAGAGGTTCCATGAAGAGGTTAAAGAGAGAGGGAGATAGTATGGATCCTTGTGGAACTCCTAGAGAGATGGGGAGGGGTTCGAAAGGCAATTGTGGATTTTAATTTGCTGAGCGAGGTGCTGCAGGTATGAGACAAACCAATTATGAGTCATGCCATTAAGGCCGAATCGTTCTTTAAGGACTTTGAGAAGAACAGAGTGGTTAATGGTATCGAACGCTGCAGAGAGATCGAGGAGGATCAGTAGGCTAGATTTGCCATTGTCGAGTGAGTGGTGAATGTCATCTATAATGTTAAGCATGGCGGTTTCGGTGCTGCAGCCTTTCCTGAAGCCTGATTGAAGGGGGTCAAGTAAGTTAAAAAGTTCGATGTGTCTGTCAAGCTGAAGAAGGACAAATTTTTCAAGGGCTTTCGAGAGGAGGGGCAAATTGGAGATAGGACGGAGGTTGTTGAGGTTATTAGGGTCAGCCGTAGGGTTTTTAAGAATGGGGGTGATTTGTCCCAGTTGAAGGGAGGTGGGGACACAGCCGGTGGCTAGGGAGGTGTTAATGATCGAGGTCCAGGCAGGTGTGATGATATTTATTTATTTATTTATTTAATGAGTTTTATATAGCGCTGGCTAGACCGATAGGTATCAGATCGCTTTACATTAGTTTACACAATGTTACAGAAAAATATAACAATTTCACATTGCATCAAAAATAAGCAACACATTGAGAGAGGAAAGAAAGGTGAGACAAATAGAGCGGAGGGGGGAAGGGGGAAGTGTGAAGGGGGAGGATGAGGGAAAAGACGGCAGGAGAGACGAGAGGAAGTTTGCCCAAAGACCGACTGGGTAGGTGACGTTCGAGCAGGGAATCCACAGGACGTCTCCCCATAGCTAAACAAGGTAGCTCCATCGGGCATCAGTCAAATAGCTAGGTCTCAACTGACGAGGGAAAGTTCACAGAAGAAAGTCCAGTGGATAAACAGGGTGGGAACTATGAGCCAGGATGGGTGAGGGGAGAGGTCAATAGCAGGAAAGGAGAAGAGTGGAGAGGAGAAGGGTAAGGTGAAGGAGGAGGAGGGAGAACACGTCAGGAGAGACGCAGGAGAGTTTGCCCAAAGTCCATAGCCCATCTCCCCTTTAGCTCGCGAGGTAGCTCCACCGGGCATCAGTCAAAATGGTTAGGTCTCAGCTGTCGAGGGAAAGTTCTCAGAGTTAAATGTCATGGTGGGTGAGCAGGAACAAGGTCGGAGGAGGGCTGATGAAGATCAGGAAGATGACCAATGATTTTGGACCAGGAGAGATAGAGCATCGAGGAGGGTCTCACGGAGGCGGCTATCTTGAGGTCAGGCATGGGGGGACTCGCACAAAAAGAGGTGCCGAGGGCCTCGGTTCGTAAATCGGCCAGTCAGGTGCTGGGCGAGGCAATGAGTAACGGTTGCATCGTGAAGATCTTCACAGATAGCCGGGAGCATCAATAAGGATGGCAGGCAACAGGCCTCGTGGGCTCGCGGTCTCAGGACATACCAGGCACTGAGGAGAGGCACAGCCTCGGGATACTCGGGGAAATCAGTGTGCAACAACAAAAATTGAACGGTGCAACAGAAAAGCACAGAGCCCCTTGAGGCTCCCCAAGTACAGGTCACTCAGTGGGCCGGCAAGTACCGGGATGGGCGGGCCCCCAGCAGGCCAATATGTCCGAAATTAGCTCTCGAGCAGAACGGGCGCTGATGAGAGAGGGAGTCCACAAAATGGCGATGGGGGCCAAATGGCCGACAGTGCTGTGATCATTCGGCTGGACATCCCGAGGCAGAGGGGGAAGGTGTTGCCGAGCGCAGACTCCCAGGCAAGACCTCAGGCCGCAGACGGACCTCTTCGCCGGCGATGTTGGTAAAGAATGGTGGAGCTACCGCAACCCAGCTGGTAGCAGGGGGCCCCTACCCAGTAATCCTGTTAGAGGCCGGAGCGGGCAAAAGAGCCGGAAACAGCAGGCATTGTTATCAAGAGGCTCACAGCAGTGGATGTGCACAACTTCCACAGCCGATCGGTCCCAGGATCAGCCTCGCAGCGTCGGGGATCAGACTTCAGCGGCAGGACGGGGGGTCGACGGCAGCCATGCAGGACTCCTCACCAGCCAATTCCGTTGAGAACAAGGGAGCCACTGCGCCGGCAGCCAGGGACCCCGAACAGGTCATCAGGCAGGCGTACGAGCGGATACAGGGGGCGACTACGATGAGGGAATCGCACAAATGGATGTTCATCTTCCGCAGCAGAGAGGTCCTGGTCAAGGGGTCAACGCAGAAGCTCCTGGCATCGAGGGCGGGCCGCAGTGGCGATTGATAAGTCAGGTGAGTCGATCAAGAGGTCTGTTTCAGGGGAGGTTTCCAGAGCGGTGAGCAGTCGGTCCTCAACCGGAAGGTTTGGGGCCAATTGGAGCGGTTTTAATGGGGATAAACTACCCGAAGGTAATCCCCAAACCAGGAGCTGTTACGGGAGGCTCCTACTCGGTGGCCATCTTGAGTTCAAGGTTGTTGATATGTTTGAGGTTTTGGACGAGTTTAGAAGGGAGGGGGTCTTTAGTGTGGGAGGAGGGTTTAAGTTTTGCAATGATGTTAATGACATCTCTTTCAGTGACTGGCTGGAAATTATGCCAAGCGACGTTATTTTTAGGGCAAGTGTTGGGGGGATTAGAATCTTGGAGGGTGGAGGGAAAGGAGGGGGGAGTGAGATCAGTATAATGGAGGGTCGTGGAGGGGCGGGGGGAGTGGGAAGGAAGCAGGTGCGTTAGGGGGGATGTGTAGTATGGAGGTAGGGGTCAGAGTCGGCAGGAAGGATTGCTCTATTTTCGCAATTTTTTCAGAGAAAAAGAGGGCTATTTCTTCGCATCTGGTCGTTGAGGCCATAAGTACAGGTGGAGCGGCTGAGGTTTGATTGCGAACAATGTTGAACAGCTCTCTATGTCTGTTTTTGGCTTGGTCAAGTTGTGTTCTGAAAAAGGATGCTTTTTGTTTAAAGATGTGTTTTTTGTAAGAGGATCTTGCAAGTCTGAGGCGAGCTAGGTGCAAGGGGGAAGGGAGCAGACTCCATGTTCTTTCCGTCTGTCTCAGTGAGCGTCTTTCATTGTTAAGCTCTGTATTAAACCATGATTTTGAAGGAACGGTTCTTTGGTTTTTGAGCTTAAGCGGGGCCAGGAGGTCTAGGGTTTCGACAACTGCTTTGTTGTAGTGTTCTGTAAGCTCATTTGCGTTAAGTGAGGGTGGGATGGCGAGAAGTTGGAAATGGAGTTTGGATTCCAGTACATCCGGGGGGATATTATTCAAATTTCTGGTCAGTTTAGAGGGTTTAGTGGTTTTCGTGGGCGGGGGAGTGGCAGAGACCGCTATAGAGAACAGTATGAGATGGTGGTCGGACCAGTCGATGGGAACAATGTTGGATAGGAGGGCTAGATCTTTGCTAGTAATTATGGCATCTAGGATAGCTCCTTTGGAAGGGGTCGGGGAGTGACAGTGTTGCTCTAGGTCATTGATCTCGAGAAGGTTGGAAAGGAGGGTGATAGAGGGATCGTTGGGCTCATTCCAGTGAAGGTTAAGGTCTCCCAGGAAAATGTTGAGGGAATTGGAAAGTGAGGATTGTGTAAGAATGTTGGATAGCTCATCAACGAAGGGATGAGTATTGCCGGGAGGGTTATATATGTTGTGAAGGCAAATGGGATGGGATCCGTGAATTTTGAGTTCAGCTTCAAGGTATTCAAGGGTGGAGTAAATAGTATTAGTGACAAGGGAAATTTGTAGTTCCTCTTTAAAGATGATGGCAATACCACCGCCAATTTAGATGGGCCGGTCTTTCCTGAGAATAGAATAGCCCGGAGGGGCTAGGAGGTCCAGGATGCTTGTCGAGTGGTCTTTGAGCCAGGTTTCAGTTAGGAACGCAATGTCGATGGATTCACTAAGGATAGTTTCTGATATTTCAGTGGCATGTCGCACAGCGGACCGACAATTAACAAGCATGCAGTGAAGAGGTTTCAGGGGAGTTTTGGGGAGTGGAAGGGAGTGGATGGCTGTGAGTTGGGGAGGAGGCCTAGGTGAGCAAGGAGAGCGGGGAGTTCGGCTAGTCCCCAGTATGACAGGGATGCTGGAGGTCGGGGGAGGCTGGATATTAGTGGGTGAGCGGTGAGGGTAGGATTTGCAGAGGTCGATGATCTCCATGGTGGAGAGGGGGCAGGAGGTGCGGAGAGGTCTGTGTGTGCGGCAGTGTAGAGGAGTCGTGCAAAACGGTTTGGGGGTAGCGGGATTCATATCTCTAGTACGAGCGCAGTTTAACCGATGTGGGAGGGCTCTGTTTTTGAGGGAATAGAAATTAGATGAGCGAGATCTCTGGTGAGAGTGGCAAGATCGTGTTCAATGTTCCGAAGAGAGTTAGATATAAGACTAAGGTGGGATATTGGAGAAGGGGAGGGAGCGGCACAGGATGAGCGATGTTCGTCATAGGGGGTGGTTTGCTGTTGGGAGGGAGGGTGGGGTTCCTAGAAAGGGAGATGGGAGGACTGTGGTAGTAGGGCAAGAGGAGGGGCATGGAGGGGGAAGCTGGGTATGTGGTCATCGAGATTGAGGAAGGAGGAAATTGAGGGGCAGGAGTGTTCCGAAGAACGGTGAGGGATGGGTCGGGAGGGGGGAGCCATGATAATCAAAGGGAGAGAGGATGGGTCTAGGGGGGGGTGGGTGAAGGGGTGGTTCTGGAATAGAGTGAGAGACGGTTCGGGTTGGTGGGTGCATTGAGTTTCGGGGGGACAGAGGATGGGTTTGGGTGAGGAGGAATAGGGTGGAGTAAGAGTAGGAGGGGAAGGGCAGTGAGAGTCAGAAAGGGGGTGGGGGATAGCACTCGTGGTGTGGGGAATGAGGGGAGAGGGAGGGCAGGTCGTATGTGTGGGGGATTGGGAGCTTTGGGGAGTAGGGAGGATCAGGGGAAGAGGAGGGTCCATGGGAGAAGGCCGGGCCGTGGGGGGTATGCGGG
This sequence comes from Lissotriton helveticus, assembly GCF_964261635.1. Lineage (NCBI taxonomy): Eukaryota > Metazoa > Chordata > Amphibia > Caudata > Salamandridae > Lissotriton > Lissotriton helveticus. The sequence goes on from NC_136068.1 coordinate 1,409,604,383, forward strand.
GGTAGGGGGACAGTAATTGTGAGGCATTGTTGGACGTGTACATGGCCAGCAGTTGTAGTGCATTGTTGGTTGTGGACATATCTGCAGAGGGGAGTAAAGGATAAGGGAGAGGGGTTAAAGTGGAGGGAAAGGGGAGAGAGGGGGGAATGTTGTTGGGGGAATTATGAAGTTGGATGGTCAGCAATTGTAAGGCATTGTTGACTGTGGGCACGTCAGCAGAGGGCAGTATAGGATGAGAGCGAGGGGTAAACGAGGAGGGCAAAGGATGTGAGGGGGGAAGGTTATTAGCGGAATTGTGAAGCTGGATGGTCGGCAATTGTAAGGTATTGCTGGACATGGGTGCATCAGCGGAGGGGAGTATAGGATGAGGGAGAGGGGTTAAGGGGGAGGGCAAAGGATGAGAGGGGGAAGGTTATTAGCGGAGTTTGGAAGTTGGATGGTCAGTGATCTGAAGTGTAATTCAAAGGAGTTAAGGTGGGGAACGGCCGCTTGGATGAGGATGTTTCCGGTTTTAAAAATGGAGATATTGATTTACCCATGGAGTATAGAAACATGTCTTTAAAAAACAAAAGCACTGGCAAAGCCAATAGGTCTCACCTATGAGAGCTATTGGCTTTGGCAATGTTTTGCAGCCATGCTGTACTGTAACATGGATGCTTTGCAGTGTAAATGTAAATTTAATATAACAAAACACTATGACACAGCCAGGGCTAATACATTTTTTTAACAGTGTATTAGCGCTGGATGCATCATAGTCCTTTTTTTATTATTAGCCATGCTGCTATACAGCACAGCTACAAATCATTGTCAAAGTCGGCAATGTCCATGCTGAACAGCATGAAAAATCGGCAGAGCCAATAATCTTAAAGGTGATACCTATTGGCTTTGCCAATTGCTTGCTAGAACTCAGCACAACACCGCTATGATTCTGAGGAAATCAGTTAATCTCCCCATGAGTGAAAAAGCGAAAAAGTATGACATTTGGCAAAACATTTTTTTACATAAATAAAGCAATTGCACCCATGTCTCAGCGAAAATACATTTGGAAGCAGTTATCATCTGCTGTCACAATAAAAGCAGATAACATCTGCTGTCACAACAAAACATCCATTTCAAAGGCGACAAGGGCTTCTTTGAAGTTGGTGTGCCATACTAAAACAGAGCTACAAATGGCAAGAGCTTCAACAAACACGACAGGGAAGAAGAAAAAACAAAAGTAGTACTTCAACAACAGCACGATTAGCGGAAGGACAGCAGTCAAGCTGAAGCAATCAGTAATTAGTCCATGCCCCAGCAGAGGAAGCGAGGCCAACCGGAACTGACCAATTGGAGTGTAAGATACGCACAGACGTTAGGCTTGAGGGCTCTGGACAATCAGCCTATAAAAAGGAATTTCCCAGCCATTGCTGCACCAAAGTTAGAGTCCGATATAAGCAATGCCAAAATTAGACTGAGACAGATCACATTAGTAACTTCTGTAATGCTTGGACAAGGGATAGAAGCTATATAAAGACATTTAGTATGCAAGTCCTACCTTGCACCTTCCACATTATTAGGAACATGGGTGGAATATAGGTTGTAGAGAGAAAAACTGTTCTGGTCTGCATAACCACCCACTCCTATTCTGCATGGCCTCTCTAAATTTGTTCTGCAGATGATTACTTGCCCCTTTTTCGAACAAATTATCTCTAGACAGTGCGAAGTTGATTGTTGTCAGGTCTAAGCTAGACTTCTTTCAGAAGAGTAAAAAGAGTAGAAAATATTTAGGCATTAGTTTTTTGTGGCCGACTCTGATTCTCTGGCCACAGCAGAAACAGTAGGCGAATTAAAGGATGTACATCTTTGAGGAGCTGGGAAACTGAAGACCTAGGGGCCGATTAGGATGGCGGGTGGACTTTCGTTCGCCCGCCACCCTAGCTGTGCTGGGACTGGTCACCAGTGGTGCAGCGGTCCCGTACCTGCAATTAGGATGCCACCATGGCGGTGGCATCCTCTATTCCCAGCATTGTGGCGAGCGGTGCTCACAGCACCGCCCGCCACAATGCTGAGAATGCACTGTGTGCATTGTCATGCACAAGGTGACAGGCACCGCGCGGTGCCTGCCACCTTGTCCATGACAATGTAGGGGGGTACCATAGGTAACTCCCATGTGTATCCCCTACCTCCTCAATAACCTGGGGACCCGCAACGGGCCCCAACAGCAAAATCCACATGCCTTTCCATGGCAGCATCACCGCCACGGAAAGGCTGCTTTCCGCACCCATGCTAATATGGATGTCTGTGTCTAGTAGACACTGTGTAGTATCCTGCATATATATTGTAAGGTGTTTTACCACCCCTGATCAGTCAGTGCCTGTGTTCTGACTCATTATCTGATGATGCCTCGGAATGTTGGGACTGAGAGAGGCATAGTGACAGTTGGTCATGGGCTGAACAGCTGACAGGCAGCTCCTGGTGGGGCTCTGACCTACTACATATCTACTTGATGTTATGAACTTTACTACAATCAATCAGTCAATCAATCAGTCATTTATATAGCGCGCTGCTCACCCGGGAGGGTCTCAAGGCGCTGGGGGGGGAGGGATCCGCTACTGCTCGAAAAGCCAGGTCTTGAGTTGCTTCCTGAAGGAGAGATGGTCCTGGGTCAGTCGTAGGTGGGTGGTGAGGGAGTTCCATGTCTTGGCCGCCAGGTAGGAGAAGGATCTTCCTCCGGTGGTGGCTCTGTAGATGCGTGGTACGGCAGCGAGGGCGAGGCTGGTCGATCGTAGCTGGCGGGTGGGCATGTAGAACGTGAGGTGGTTGTTGAGGTACTTAGGGCCCAGGTCGTGGAGAGCCTTGTGTGCGTGGGTGAGGAGTCTGAACGTGATCCTCTTGCTGACGGGGAGCCAGTGTAGGTCTCTCAGGTGGGCGGAGATGTGGTTGTGGCGGGGGACGTCCAGGATGAGTCGTGCGGAGGCGTTCTGTATGCGTTGGAGTCTTTTCTGTAGTTTGGCTGTGGTTCCAGCGTAGAGGGTGTTCCCGTAGTCCAGTCGGCTGGTGACGAGAGCCTGGGTGACCGTTTTCCTGGTTTCGGTGGGGATCCATCGGAAGATCTTGCGGAGCATGCGCAGGGTGTTGAAGCGCGATGACGAGACGGCGTTGACTTGTCTGGTCATCGAGAGGGAGGAGTCCAGGATGAAGCCCAGGTTTCGTGCGTGGTCCGTTGGCTTGGGAGCGGTTCCCAGGGCGGGGGGCCACCAGGAGTCATCCCAGGCGGAGGCGGATGATCCCAGGATGAGGACTTGCGTCTTGTCTGAGTTCAGTTTCAGGTGGCTGTTCTTCATCCACTCGGCGACGTCTTTCATCCCTTCGTGTAGGCTGGCTTTGGTGGTGTCGGGGTCGTTGGTGAGGGAGAGGATCAGCTGGGTGTCGTCGGCGTAGGAGATGATGTTAAGGTTGTGTTGGCGTGCGATGGCTGCGAGGGGGCTCATGTAGACGTTGAAGAGGGTGGGGCTGAGTGAGGATCCTTGTGGTACGCCGCAGATGACTTTGGTGGCCTCGGATCTGAACGGGGGGAGGCGGACTCTCTGGGTTCTTCCGGCGAGGTATGAGATGATCCATTCCAGTGCTTTCTCTTGGATTCCGATGTTGCTGAGGCGCTGTACTAGGGTGCGGTGCCAGACAGTGTTGAACGCTGCTGAGAGGTCCAGGAGGATGAGGGCCGCTGTTTCCCCGTTGTCGAGCAGGGATCTGATGTCGTCGGTGGCTGCGATGAGGGCGGTCTCGGTGCTGTGGTTGGCTCAGAAGCCGGACTGTGAGGGGTCAAGGGATCCGTTCGTCTCGAGGAAGGTGGCGAGCTGTTCGTTTACGGTCTTCTCGATGACTTTAGAAGGAAAAGAGAGGAGCGAGATGGGGCGGAAGTTCTTGAGGTCGGTGGGGTCCGCCGTTGGTTTCTTCAGGAGGGCGTTGAACTTGGCATGCTTCCAGCTCTCCGGGAAGGTGGCGATGTTGAAGGAGATGTTGATGATGTCCCGGAGTTGGGGTGCGATGAAGGAATCGGCGTTGTGGAAGACATGGTGGGGGCAGGGGTCGGTTGGTGATCCGGAGTGGATGGTGTTCATCGTGCGGGTGGTGTCTTCGGTGCTGACCGGGGTCCAGTTGCAGAGGGTGGTGGTGGGGGGCGTTGGTTCAGTGGTTGGGTGCGTGGTTTGTGCGCCGAAGCTGTTGTGTATGTCGGCGATCTTGCGGTGGAAGAAGGTGGCAAGTGAGTCGCAGAGGTCTTGTGAGGGTGCCATGTCGTTGTTTCCTGCGCTGGGGTTGGAGAACTCTTTGACGATGCTGAAGAGTTCCTTGCTGTTGTGGGTGTTGTTGTCCAGTCGTTCTTTAAATGTTGTCCCTTTGGTGGTGCGGATCAGCTGGTGGTGTTTGCGGGTGGCGTTCGTGAGGGCAGTCATGTTTTCTGTGGTCTGGTCGTGGCGCCAGGCTTTTTCACGGGTGCGGCAGTTTTTCTTGGATGTTTTGAGTTCGTCGGTGAACCAGGAGGCTTTCTTGCTGCCGGGTCTGCTGGGAGGGTTCTTCAGTGGTGCGAGGTCATCGGCGCAGTTGGTGAGCCACTGTGTGAAGATGCGGGCTGCTTCGTTGGGGTCCGTTGTGCTGGCGGGAGGGTTCTGGCTGAGGGAGGTGGTGAGTTGGTCGGCGGTGATCTTGCTCCAGCTCATGCGGGGAACCTGTTGCGGGTGGTGGTGGGTCGGGATTTTTCTGAAGCTGAAGTGGACGCAGCTGTGATCAGTCTAATGAAGTCCGGTGGAGTGGCTGAAGGAGATGTGCTTGCTGGAGGAGAAGACGGGGTAAAGCGTGTGGCCGGCGTAGTGGGTGGGGGTGTTGACCACTTGACTACTTGTTATCTACCTGAATAAAACGTCATGTATTACATCCTTTCTGAGTGGACCTTCATCACTACATATTTTGGCGACGAGGTGACAAACCTACAGCTACAAGCAAATCTTAGGTACCTGACAAACATTAGGACCTTAAGATTGCGGAGCTTTAAAGAAACTACGGTGGATACTACCACAATGTACAAAAGCGGAGGAATCCACAGGAAAGTAACATTTCAAACAGGAAACAAACATATGCTACAATCAACATATAGAACGATTACAAGCAAGTAACTACCATCAGAAGAAAAGACTACACAGGTAGGATGAAGCACTGCGCCTTACAGCCCCACCAGTATCCTCACCATCGGACAGCCCTAGCCAAGGCGTGCTGTGCTCATCTACACTACACATTATGGACTTCCGTTTGACCACCACAGTCTGCTGCACTGCCACACGTTTTCTATTACTTACTGACAGCTGTTGGTTTCATCTTGATTTTATAACAGTGATAAGAAGTTGATGTTGCTGTGTGGTATGCCTTCTTACAACTTTGTGCAGTGTGATCTTGAGCAACTGCTGCCTACATTGTTTGACCCTGTGCACATCTACTCTACATATTGGGGACTATGATTCCTTCTACAGTGCTTGTTCTTCTAGCTCACCACCTCTGGTTTCATCAAGTCTACGCATTGCCAGCAATATATTTTCTTCAAGCATGTCACACAGGAATAAAGTGTGACTGACTTTCTAAATTGGCTTTGCAAGAAATGTAGTTTCATCCTCTCCTCTGGGTGTGTGTTACAGTCACTTGACATGTTTACAGTTCCTACGTGTCTTGCGTTTTTTTTCTTCTTGCCAGCTGGTTTGTGACGCATATAGAATACCTCATTCTGTTTTGTCAGCTGTTTTAGCAAACATCTGTTCGGCCGTTATAACCGTTTTTTTGTGGTGGATATTACCACAAGCTCTTACACCTTACCTCAAACTGGCAGCCGCGCAGCAGGCATCGTTGATTCTCTCAATTACGTCAGCTTTTCCAACGCGCAAGAATGGACGAGAACACAGTTTGGCGCACCTACGGGCGGTGAGCCATCCGGATTTGCGCAACGTGCGTGCTTCTCCTTAGCGATCCTTAGACGACGATGGAGCACACTATAACGACATGCCCTTCGTCAGGGTATTGCTGAGTATCTTTGTTTGGCGCACTGTCGTGCCGTGAGTCTACATGCACCGCGCCTTCTGCGTGCTGCATTGTTCTGTTGTTATTGGGTGAAACGCTCAGTGACTCTACGGAGCAAGTTTCCCTGTCATTAAAAAGGAATGCAGGCAGCGTTATTGGATGGATGCTGACGGTGAAGGCCCTGCTAGCCTTCCATATCCTACAAGGTTTTCCCATTCAGCAAAGTCAGCAGCCTGTTTGAGTCCTCCACCATCCAGCACATGAGGTTAGACTAGCTGGGAATTTATTTTATTTACAGTCTGCGCACACACGTTACCTCAGCATGGCTCGTTTTCAATCATTCAAACAACTCTACATCCACCTTCTACACCTCGCATGCTATGCACCGCGGTGGTGCATGGAGAACTCAGGTGGACTAAGCTAGTATTGTTTATTAGATAAGCGTGCTTAACATCGGATGTATGCCCACCTTGTGCATTGTTAAAGAATACTGCCAAGGCTTCATTATTGTATATCAATGATACACTTTTCCACTACTGTGCTCACCAGCATTCAATGACACGGTATAAATATTGTGATTTGTTACTTGAACTTACTGCATGCTTTGCCATATTTTCTCCACATGTACAATTGTATTGGGTTGCTGGTAAATGTAGGGTGGTTTGTTTTCTTAGCTCATTATATTACATTCAAGAACTCAGGGTACTTACCTGTTTTGGTACTGTGCTTTTTTTACATGTGTACATTTCACATTATATCAATTCCCTTTACAGGGATAGCTAAGGGCACCTGTCCCTCCTTCTCACATACGTTTGCCCACACGGGCTACATCTTTCATGTATGGATTCAGGGTACTCACCTTCTCTGGGTTCATGTTTCTGTTTACATGTTCACATTATTCTTTTCTCTACACAGGGAAGGGAATTGGTTCTAGCCCCATTTGTCCATATGCAGTTACCTACACAGGTCACACACGGTTTTTACCCTTACACAGGGCACCCTAGCATGGGTCAGAGTCCCATATACTTTTACACTAGTACCCTCACACAGGGCGTATTATGGGTCACAGTCCCATTTACATTTGAAACCTCAACCAGGGCGTATTATGGATCATAGTCCCATCTTTACAGGCCAGTACTGTTTTCCTCTTCATGGGGGTTTACTTTACACTCCCTGCTCAACCAGTGCCTGTGCTCTGACTCATTAGAATGTTGGAGTCTGATGATGCCTAGGAATGTTGGGACTTAGAGATGCGTAGTGACAGTTGGTCATGGGCTGTGCATCTGACAGGCAGCTCCAGGTGGGCTCTGATCTACTTGATGTTATGAACTTTACTACTTATTATCTACCTGAATATAACATCCTGTAATACATCCTTTCTGAGCGGATCTTCATCACTACACACCGCCACAATATCTAGCCCCTTTTCCGCCCAGTCGACTGGTTGACCGGCGGAAAAACGGTGGACAGTCTTTCCGTCTGCCGGGGTACCCCCCGCCGTACTAAGAAGGCGGGGAATCTGGGTGGCGGGCAGCGTAGGGAGGATTGCCACTGCCATGCGTGCGGTGGCGATCCGCCCTACATGGTAATCAGCCCCTGGTATTAGTAGTCATTTTCCTCAAGTCTTGGGACATCATCTCCAAAGTTTGTCATCTATTCCTCCTTAATTATGGTTAAGTAAAACAAGACAGATGATTGGAAAGTTACATTATATGGGGCACTGCAAGCCCAAGCAAGATCAACGTTTCAATGCTAGGGTATAGAGGAATATTTATTACATGAAGAATATTTTGTATTGCGTTTAAGAGTGCATTTTTGTTTAATGTCTGGTCAAGCTTTCTGGACTTCTTGTATCTAGTGTGGACTTAGCTGTTTTTCTTGAAAAGGTTTGCGGTGGAGAATACAATTTTTGCACCAGTTTTACATGCCATAGAGTGTCTGGGTCGGATTAGTTAAAAAATCACTGACCTGAGATGGTCCACTAAATTAATACAACAATTAGAGTTTAATATATTTGTCAGCAGGCATTCCAATGGCACTCAGTTTGGGTTCAGTTTCAATAGTGTAGAAGGTTTGCTTTCATTTATTGGGTTCTAGTTTTGACAAAAAGAGTTATGGAAATATAGCACCAGACTCATCCATTGGTTTAGAAGGTTAAATTGAGGGGAATGGAGACTGAGGAAGATCAGGTATCAGTGAAAACTGGCAGTTCAGACTCAGTGCAAGTAAAAAAATGTACTTTAATGTAGCCTCAGAGCACTCAGTAGTGGGCTCTACCGGCCATTAAATGCCCGCTCCAGAGTTTAACAAGGGAGTGGGTCTTTAATGGCTGGTAGAGCCCGCTATGGAGGGCTCTAAGGTTATTAGAACATTCTGACCCTAGGGGGCAGAGTGTTCTAATTTGTAAAAATGAAGGCCTCTTGGAGCCTAAGGGGGTTTACATCTCATCGGGCTCTGAGGGGCTCCCAGAGGCCTTTCTTCACAGCAAGAGCTGTGAAATTAAACAAACATTGGAATGTTGCTCTCCAGGCTTCTACTAGCTAGTAGAACCCTGGAGTACTCCATTGTAGTCAATTGAGTGCTCAACATTCCAATGTTCTAATAGTGTTTACAGAAGCTGAATCAACTTTGGAGGCAATCAGGGTGGTAAACGCTCCCAAAAGAAGCAATCACTCTTACCAAACGAGCAGAGAACAAAGCTAGATACCCTTAGCCAAGGAAAAGGGATAGGTAGCTCTTTTACATGTTTCCTAAGTTCTATAGACTGGTTCTACCTATTTGAATGGGGCTTTTAGTTTTCCTTAACCACACATATTTTAAATCCTTTTATTTGTTTTATTTCCTTCTCCGTTATGACACTTTTCTTCTTATGTTTTGTCTTGTTAGGTAAACTTGCTTTCAACTTTTAAGTTTTCAGGACCTGCTTAAGTTCTCGAGGTATGGGAGAGTAAACAGATATTAAGAATATTGGACAGTGGGACCAAATTGCAGGTCTCATATAACAAAGGCTTATATGCAGTTTTTCTAAAGGTAGTGTAGAGTAGGAGTTCTTGTTGACTATGGCTTATCCTTTGGTGCTATGCGAGCAAAACAGGTGTTCAACAGATGGGTGGGGGCAAACTCAGGCAGTGAGTGCAAACAAATTAAACATATACCATTCTAATACTCCCCTGTGTTGCCTCTCCATAGTCTGCCCAATTGCCAATGGACTACAAGATGCAAAACAGAAAGTCACAAGGAGTTTGAACTAATAAAGGAAATAATCAAATTAGTCATAATAAATGAATCTGCATTTATAGTTTTTTAAGTTATTTTACAAATCTCGAAAGAGAAATGAACGAAAAGCGATAAATGCATTATTCATATAATTCATATGAAATGTGGACTTTTCATGGCAGCCATTTTTTGTTGTTGTTGAAAAGCATAAGGGTTTTGGACACCTGTGTATTTTATGCAATGGCAGTGTCATATTTATTAGTTAACACTCTTCTTGCCATCTGAGTGAATTAGTCATGCAAAGGAGATTTGTTTTTTCAGTTCAACCTATATGACTTTTAGCTTCTGATATAATCCATATATAATCCAACATTCCTAACCTACAATGCAAAGAGATCACTCCATCATCTTAACAATAATAGAGGACATACCTGCAACAGGCAGATATAGCATGGACATCAGAGCTGTCTGTGAGCTACAGACACATCGCTTTCCATATGTGATTTTTAGCCATATAGACATCACAGATTGACACTAACAGATTTAAAGGCAACAGCTGTACCCTACCTTCGATTTGATCCAATAACTTTGTCAACTATCACCATGCCAAGTTAAACAAAAGTAATGCCTAAGTATCCTGTTATTACATGCCTTGGTGTTGTCAAGCAGTGAGTATGAAGGTAAAACTCAAGCAAGACGGGAACTTCATGAAAGGAATCACATTATGGGAAAAACAATTGCTTGAAAATTCCATTTGAGCTCCATGCACACCGTAAACAAAGCACCACTTTAGTTGGGGAAAGGATACATGAAAGAAGATCTGAGCTTGTAATGGTTCAAAGGTGAATGAACTCTTCAGCACCTCTGCCCCTGGTGAAGGTTTATCTTCTTAAGTTGCTAGGGCATCTCCCAGATCACATTACTTTTATTACTGGGCTCTCCCTGTTATAGGTAAATAATTTACAAAGTGACTAGCGCAGGAAGCTGACTCTTTATATAATGAACCAAAATGAGTCACACTGTGTAAAGAATCGAGGCAAACCCCAATTGTTTACAGAAGCACAAGTGTTCTCTTTTGTGGTAGTGTGGGTGAGCAGTTAGGTTTATCGAAGGGTAGTGCTAAGCATGTGTTGTACTACCAGAGGCAATAAATGAGACACACACTCAAGAATAAATCTGAGACCAATTTAGAAAAATAAGTCATTTTTATGTACATTTTGATACCAAGAACTTTGCTAGCAAGTATTTTTTTAAATACTGAATTTTGCAGGCAAGTAAAACTGTTACTTTAAATGCACAGATAGCATACAGGTATTTATGTGCAGTTTCTGGGGGACTCTTTTGGGACTTAGGGTCTTGGGGGGCCATGGTCCAATGTACCACCAGCAGTTTCTCGTTACCTGCTCTGGGGCGTCCGGGTGTAGAGGTGCTGGTCGGTTGGGGAGCTGTGTGTGCTACACTAGTAAAGAGAAGCAGCGCCACCTAGAAACAGGCTGCAGTGTGGGATTTGGGGACAAGTCTGGGAGCACCCAATAGGGAGCTCAGGTCAAAAGAGCCTGGGGCACAAGGGAGCACAGTCGGTTTGTTGTTACCCTGGCTGGGGCACTTGTGTGCAGAGCTTAAAGGTTGACTGGGCTCGGTGGACCATTGAACCTTGGGCTGTCTGTCTCACCGGTTGAGGGTGCAAAAATCAGGACTGCTCGGCCACTCTGTGGTGCTGATGTCTCTCATTGGCTGCTAAGTCTTGGTATAGTAGGAGTCCGGATTGGACTCTCACAGGCTTAGCTTGCTTCAAAGGGGAACACACCGCCTGACTAGCTAATTTTCCTGCCTCTCCTGGTGCCAAATAGGCCCGGGCAGTGGGTGGCATTACCCCTGTCTGGGGGAGCCTGGGGTCGCATATCAAAGGTGGCATGGAACTTTGAAGCCTCATGCCTGAATATGCTGATCACTTAGCCATCCTGCTTGGAGGTGGTGACAACACCTCTGGACGGAGCAGGCATTAGGCCCAGAGAGCAGACACCTTTATGAGGTGGAAGGCTGGCCTACACCAGTCAGCCAGCACACTAGTAGTGAGCAGGTTTTCAGAGGACACCTCTAAGGTTCCCTCTGGGTGAATGCATTAATAAATCCATCTCTGGATTCAATGTGGTTACATTCATTGGAGATGTTTCATACCAAACATCTCTAGTTTCAGTGAAGCCCTCATGTAGCTGAAGAACTCATAAATTCCAGTATCCATACATGTACTCAAAATAGCTTCCCTGTTCACTTGTAATATCCAAGAAGCGACTTAGATAGCACAGGTCTACACATGTAGTTTAGTGCACCCTTCCTTAGGACTATAAGGACTGCTGTAGGGGTGACTTATCTATACTTCATGCAGTGTCTGCAGGTATGGCTTAGAGGTGGTATGCCATGTCATGTCTTCACGTTTCTGTGTACCTTGGCACGCAGCCTGCAATCTCAGTCTGCATGTGGGTGCTGACGAGTCCCTTAGGGTGGCACAATACATGCTGCAGCCCTTAGAGATCCTCTTTAGCCTCCTTCCCCATAGTACCAGGGGTACCATTTATTAGAGACTTACATAGGGTGCTAAAGTTATTGCCTATTTGTGGAACAATTGTCCAGTTTTAGGGAAAGACATCCAGCACTGGGGACCTGAATACCAGGAACCAAGTGCCCTTCTTTCAAAAATGCATCAGACACCAGGCAAAAAGTGCAGGTGACCATGTCAAAAAGGAGCACTTATCGACAACTAGGCAGCTGGTGCTATAAAAATACCAACTTTCAAGTTTACTAACTAATGTACGCAAAACAAACCACCACAGGCTGGCATCTTCTATCGGCAGCCATTCTCGCGTCCAATTTCCCGCACCCCAGATCTCCATAGAACATTAAACACATTCCATTCTGTGACATTACAGCCCAGCTAACGCTGAAAACAAGGACAGCACACTAGATAACAATGGAAATACCCCTTTTACTCAATGTCAATAGACAAAATAAAACAAAACGTACTATTCAATAACATGATATACAATAAATTCATCCAAGACCAGTAAAAATAAAAAGTGATTTAATGCACTGACTATCCAGACTACACAGCATTCTTCTGCCTAGATCTGTGTGGCCTCGAAACTAATACAATTGTTTAGTCCATGTTGTAAAACACATCTGGAAATAAGTAATCCAATAAAGGTTACATACAATCTTTGAAATGACTTTCAAGCAGACAAGTATGGGTGGTGGTGCCTATCCTGATAAAACTCCATTGTCTTCCTTTGCCTGTCCTCACCATCGTAAAACCAAGTTGCATCATTTACAAAGACATTCCAACCAGCCTCCACTCTCCTTATCTTACAGACATGTTTACTATCTCTGGTGGCTCTCGGCACACCAACAGCCAGACACCATCAGGCTGCAGTCTAAGCAATGTAAAAAAGAAAGCAAGGCAGCACAAATTTTTCATCTACGTTCCGAGGATCTAGAACAACATCCATGTATCCATCAGGACCACCCCAACATTACTTCAATTTAGGGAAGAGATATAGAACACTACATCACAATGTACAGAGTCCACAAACCACCAATTCTCCTGTCACTCGTTGACTCTATGCCTGTCTTTGACCCTTTACAGCACTCTCCTGTCTTTTGACTATGTTTCACTATAGAAAATACAACTTACATACATACATGTCGACATGTTAATGAACAGGTACAACTCAAAAGTTTTGCATGAAAATAAATAAAACATACTCACTGTAAAGTAGATATACCAGCTTTTGTTGAGGTATTGAGAGTCAACAAGAATACATGATACTTTTTAACTTTCAAACATGTCTACATAGTTAATCCAATACTGAGAATGGTGCAATAAAAATGCTAACCAGTGAACGGAGATCGGGCCCCAACTAGAGATGTTTATGGACTTGCGTTGCCTTCTATGACACAAAGGCAACACAAGATTTACTACATCTTACCTCAGATTTACAAAGGTCTGTAAATTTAAGGATTGCACCAAAATGGTGCACCTCCTAAACCATCGGTGTAACGAGAAGAAATTCCGCAGCACACATCTAAAGAGGAAAATGCCTGTCAAGCTTGTTTTCGTGCAGGAAGGTGTCCCTTCCTGCACAAAAACAACCCTGCTCATAAAGCAGGCATCCTTGTGCAATGGCGAACGGGGGCCTGCCTTGGAGATAGGCTGCAATAAGTGCGCTAGTGCTAGGAGACAGAGAAATACGCCATATCATAGTAGATATGGAACATTGCTGCTCTACCCCGTTCATGCAACGCAGCACAGCAAGTTCTGTTGCTGCTTTGCACTGTGTGAAATATTAGTAAATCTGCCCCCAAGATCCTAACAGGAGGGATGTGTGCTATTTGAGAACAGCACAACAAAAGTCGATGTCATTCAAGCAGTGCATGAAAACCATATCACTTTACAATAACCTCTGGCTTGCATCTGCTTGAGAGAGGAAGAAAAAGATATACACTCCTGGCACTTCACTCCATCTGCAAATGATGCATTTATGAAATGGACTAGCAGCTTGTGCTACCTCAGAGATGAAAGACCTGCAAAGAAAAAGCACTGAGAAAATACACTCAGATCCCATTGGTCCTTGCTCATCCACCAAGAAGATGACATTAACGTGCTTACCTTGTAGTCCATCTGTTCAGAACAGTTAAAAACATAGACCATAATCCCAAGGGCGCGGCCCAAATCCTTGGTGGTCTCAGTTTTTCCAGTTCCTGCAGGCCCTGCTGGAGCACCACTCATGGTCAGATGGAGTGACTGAGTCAATGTGATGTAACACCTTTCAACAAATAAAACAGAAATCAGAATCAGGTGCAGTGCTCGGCCTGATAAATCCCTCAACACAATCTAAATGTATGCATGTTTTTAATTAGGTTCTTGTGATACAATTCACGCCATGAAGCCTTACTCACAGAACCTGCCCCAAGACCGAAGTGGGTGTAGGGCAGTTCTCATTTCTCACAGCTTTGAAATGTCAAATGCAGCTCCTCTATTCAAGATAAACTCTCAATAGTGGCATCACCCAACAATAAAAAAGCAGAAAACACTTGAGTACCTTAATGAATAGATACTGCTAAGTATTCAAAAGTAAAGTAACTCTCAATAATTAAAAAAAAATCTATCTGACCACATATGCATCTCTTTCCCATAGTTGTGGATGGGAATTAAGAGTCTATTTTAGAATCTGCCAAGAAAATTCATTTTTGTATGTTGTGTTACAATAAAGGGCCAACTAAAAGTAAGCCAAGCAAATATATTTTAACTCAATGTGGATGCACCATAATATATCAAGATCTTGGAATGATAAATTTGTTAAAATCACTGAAAACAGTAGTAGCTTGGGTAAATGATTCCTGTGAAGCAAAGTCCGTAGAAACTACAGCATAGGCAATGTATCTGAATAAGATTTAATGTTATTGAAGATCTTTTTTGATTTTCCTTTACTGAAATTGAGGAGTCTTTCATTGGATGTGTTTGCTATACAGTGTAGAATGACGCAACCTTAACATACAGACTTACATTACACAAAACCTAATTCTCAGTGTTGGAAAATGGATTATTGGTAGGGAGAAATGTAGCTCTGCCACTGGCAATGAGGCCACTAACACAGTGTAGGGCTCAGAATAGGTCTTAGAAAATGATTCCTATGCTCAACCCTTGGTAACGTGGCTGCGAGCAGGCGGTCTTAACTTTAAAGACAGGTATGTAACGCATTAAAAAAATTCAGTAAATAATTAAGACACAACACAAAATAGAAATCCAACACCAATTTATAGAAACAGGAAATATTTGTATCTTTTAAATGAAACCAAAATGAAAACAATCCACTTTAGGGAACCAGAGATATTAATTTTTAAAGATTAGTCACTTTCTAGTGCCGCTTTTAGTCATTTTGTTTGCTCTGACAGTGACACATTCACACCTTTACCATGTTCTGGAGGATTTTTCAACACGGTTGTGAAGCCTTCTCCAGCAGGCTGGGTCCAGTTAGAACCCCTTCCTGAAGTTCTTCTTGCGGGTCCCAAAGTATCCAACACACAACCCAAGTTTCTGGAATCTCCAAGAGGGTCCTTGAAAGTGTGAGACTTCAATTCCGCAAACCACTTGAACAAAACCCTTACAAATCCACTGGTAGTACTCCAGGCTGGAGGTTCCTTGTGGTGATGTCCAGTTGAGCTTTGTTAACCTGTAGCTTGCAGGAAGTCCTGTCTTTAGTCCTTTTGAAGGAGGTTTCATCCGCAGGGCTGTAGTTTCAAATGGTGCAAAAAAAGCGCAATCTCAAGAGTCCTGGCCTTTGGAAATGCACATCAAAATCTTCAGTGCAGACCCTTCTGATTCTCTTAAGTTTCAAGCAGCAGATCTGGAGGGCTCTGCCCCTCTCAGACACTTATTCCAAGTTCTCTGGGTCAAGCAGGAGGTCACTCCTGACCAATGGGAGCAGGGTAACTCCCCAAAGGTATGACCACATGCTGTAGAGTGGGGCATTATTTTGTCCTAGAGTGCACCAAATCCTCCAGATTCACAATGGCTGATTTTCCAGCAGAGAGGTAAGAGCTGGCTAAACACACCCCTAAGATGGCTTATTTTCATAGACTCCCCCTCTTGCATCTGCTCATTCCTTTCTTAAGCCTAGTTCTGGCTTGGGGTCAAAAGAGTAGAGTTGTAAATGACATTGAGGCCTTCCCCTTTCCTTTGAAGACCATGGTTTACGACTCCTCCCCCTGCTCTGGCATTCCTGTGTAGCAGCACACCGCCCTCCCAGCAGAGCTGGTTAACCCCATGGGCTCTTTATCACCTCTCCAAAGCAGCCAGGCTCACCCATATAACTCTGACCAATCAGGACAGACCACTGGAAGGCTGAATCTGGACCGACTAACAAGAAAGTAGTATAACTTCTTGTCTGTACATTTTAGGAGAAATTCAACAATATGATATTGTTGGATGTATCACTACCATTCTGGGAAGTCTTTGAATGGAGGTTCTATCATTCTCCTATCAGGAGTTATTAGTTATTAACTTCTTGCCATGTTAACCTATGTGGTATGGTCAGTCAGTCATTAAAACTTTATTTGAGTTATTACAACCATAAAAGTATACACTATACATTTATAAAACTTTATAAAAACACAAAATTAAAAATTTATAAAAATTGCGATTCAGTCTTTTCCCGGAGGCTAACCCCGACAGCATTGTTTATAACAGTATCCTCCTGAGATGTTAAAAGCACATGAGAAAACATATCTGACTAGGCCTTCCAAACACAATACATACATTAAAGTACAATCTCGATAACATACGCCTATACCTCTGTATTCTGGAGAAACCCCCTAACTCGAATCATGTATTTCCCCAAAGCGCAGGCTATATCCAGGTTTCCCATCCCCACCAGGAGCTCTGCAGCTTGCTTCCTATTCGTAATCCTGTAATTTTTGAATAACGGGCCTAGGATCTCCTTTCGTATATCAAGGTTCCTCCTACAGTCTAATAAAACATGAGTAATGTCACAGGTGGAACCTAACGTACATGTGCAATTGCCATTACTATTAATCATGAGGTTTTTAACCCTGGTATTTACATAACAGGGGTTTACACCCATTCTCGGTTTTAAAACCTCTCTTCTTAGTTGCTGATTCGGCAGCCTATCCAAGTACGGGTAGGGATGATCTTCTGAAATCCATACTTGGATCATATGGGACACTGATATTTTTTGCCGAAGGTACTCGTGATCACATGTACGGGACACATCCGCTCCCAATGATTGTAGTTCTTTTTTGCCTATATTGGTGTGTCCTAACTGGGCATCTAGTTCTATTCCTAACTTCCCATAAGCTTCCTTTAATGAGAGTTTGGCTTCTTTAGCCCAAGATAACTCACTGGAGGCAATTTCCTCTCTACACCACTGAGATATTTTTCTGGGTGCCTCCCCTGTCTCCAGACGCTGCCAAAACCGTATTAGTGCCATCCTGGTTGTAATTGCCCAGGAAGTGACTCCCATCTCCAATCTTGCTGCCTGTACCATAGCTGATTTAGGTAAAGAGAATAAGCTTTTCAGGATCATACCCTCCTCTTTATCCCAACCTTTTTTCCCACTGAGGAGGAGAACCTCTGATCCATATAGGAATTGCGCGGGGATCATTGCCAGGTAGGCCTTTATAACCGGCCCGTCTGACAAGTCTCCGTAAAAGCTATTAAACCTTTTTAAGCCCTTTATAGAAGCTGTTGCCCTAATTTTTAAAACTTCCAGATGGTTGGTTCAATTCAGGTTACTCGTGAACAATACTCCCAAATATCTGTATTCCGATACCCTCTCAAGAAGTTCCGTACCCAAATACCAAGGGAACCAGGTCTTACTTTTGCCGAAGCATAAGATTTTGGTCTTTTCCATACTTACTACCAATTTTTTATTTAGGCAGTATTTATGGAACATATCTAGTTTCCTCTGCAGGCCTATCTCCGTCTGGTCCATGATCACCAGATCGTCTGCATAAAGCAGGCAAGATATATGGTTACCCCCTAACTTTGGGCTCGCCCCTCTAACCTCTTTTAGATTTCGAGGTAGGTCCGCTATAAACAGAGAAAAAAGCAACGGGGCTAATACGCACCCCTGCCTTAGGCCATTTCCAATCTGGATCCTACCAGATAATCCACCCTCCTCATCCAGGACTACCTGGGCCCAGTTGTCTGTATGCAAGGCCTAGATAAGTGCTAACAGGTATGCATGTAATTTATAGCATTTCAAGGTAGACCATAGTTGCTCCCTGCTTACAAGATCAAATGCCGCGCGGAAGTCCACAAAGCAGCAAAACAGGTTACCCCTTTGCTCTATAGACTTCCGCGCTACCGCCCAGAGGGCAAAACAATGATCCACAGTTGAATGACCTTCTTTAAAACCTCCCTGTTCAGGAGGTACTATACCATTATCTTCAGCCCAATCTTGTAGCAACCCCAAAATAATTTTAGAGAAAACTTTTTCCCCAATGTCCAAGAGATTTATCAGGCGATAGTTTTTGGGGGAGTTTACATCACCTTTTTTGTGTATGGGTCTAATGATGGCCCCTTTCCAGCTATCTGGTAATTTTCCTGTTTTTAGTATACTTAAGAACGTCTTTGCAAACAAATCCGCCCACCAATCTATATTTGTTTTTATAATAATGGCGGGTAGATTGTCTGGGCCAGCAGCTCGTGTTAAGTTTAAGGTGGCTATCACGATTTTAATGTGACCTAGGGAGAACTGCTCCGTTACTTCTTCCCTCACTCCTGGCCAACTAGATGGTTGTATTGCCTCCCTCCTTGGCCAATTGCGGTAGATCTCCTCAAGGTAAATTACCCACTTGTCCTCTGGAACAGAACATTGCATGGACCCTGCTGTTTTCCCCGTACATTCCTGTATCAATTTCCAGAAGCCTTTGACATTTTTTTCTTCAATTGCCACTAATAGGCTCTTCCAGAAATTTTCTTTAAAAGATTTTTTTTGTCTCTAATTGATGCCTTATATTTTATGATTTGTTTCTTAAGAGTTTGATGTTCTAATTCATCGTAACTACGCCTGAGGCTTCTTTCACTCTTTCTAATAGCGGCCTTTGCTTTGCGGCAATCTGCATCAAACCATGGGTTATTAGTAGCTTGTAGTGGGAGTTTCGTTGTCAAACTGTGCTTCCCCCGTTTAATGTTTATTCTGAGGCATTCTAAAAGTTGTCTTATCATATCCTCATACCAGGGTATCTCTTCCCCCTTTGCTAGGTTTTCTAAGTCAGCTACTATCTGAAAGTCCTTCAGTTTGTTTAGATGTTCTTCACTTATCCGAGTTGTAAGTCGCTTCGGATATTCAACCTCAACGTTCAACACATTCTGTCTTGGCGGAGCCTTATTTACCAACATTTCTAACAATAATGGGAAATGATCGCTGCCCTCTACTTGGAGAATTTCGAAATGTTGAATTGAGTGGAAGCACCAGGCCTGAATAAAAACATAGTCAATCGGGCACAGTTGCTGTCCTATTTTAAATGTCCGCTTAGCGGGCCGATCTCCTTCTTTCCTACCATTTACACAAACCAGACCCATAGCCCCCAGCAGCCGTCCAAGCTCCACATCCTGATTTGATAGCTCGGTGCTGATGAACATTGCAGGCACTATGTTATACGCTTTTAGTATATCACTATTCCAGGCATCCGTTTTTAGGGGATTCAATCTATTATTAAAATCCCCCAAAATTAAAATCACATCTCCTGGGCAGAGTTCTTGTAAGTTCTCTAAATCCTTTTTTAAACGATCCAACTCTGCTTTATACTCATGTTTTTCACCTTTCTGTATGTACACGTTGATGATACAAAAACCTTCACCCCTTGTGTTGTTATTTAGGATCGACACGGAGGATGTCTCTCACTATCCTTGTGGAGACAAGCGTCATCTGACCACCTGACGCCCTACCCATTTTATTCTTTCTTGCAGGTTTTATGTGACTGGTAAAACCTTCCATAACAGGGGATTCGTCGCACAGCCATGTCTCCTGTAGGCACAAGATATCGGTCTTTCCGAGGAGATTTCTGAAAATTTCTTGAGGCCATATTCTTTTGTAGCCATTAATATTCCAAGGCAAGATACGCAGGCTGTGCGACGACCCAATTTCCTAATCAATGTTACTTAAATTCCCCTCCTCCTCCTGGTCTAAGTAAGCCAGCTCTCTATACCTGTTCCCATCCAAGACATCTTCCTCCCCCCACCCCAGCTTTTTAGGAACAATTGTAATTGCCAGGCCTCCCTTGTTACTCCATCCAGATGAGATAATTTGTATTTGCCGTTCTCCCAGCCCTGCATGGTTTCTAAGAAATTTGTGCCCTTGATTAACCATTTTCAGGTCCTCTCTCTTTACTAATCTAATTCCTTCTCTTAACATCTCGGCTTCTGCTTTTTCCAATGCGAATTTTATCAAAGCTGAGTGGAGGAGGACCTTTGTTATTTCCTCACCTTTAGCATTAACCAAAAATCCCACTTCTTTTAAATCCTCAGTACTGACATATTTTAAGCTGGGGCATTTAGCAAACAAGAATAGTAACTGCGAGCGGTTTAGGGGTTTTAATTTCTTACCACTTTTCCCCCCATTTCCCTGACCCATTGGTTCTAGGAATAGCCAGGTGTCCACAATCCTGGGTGCCTGTAAAGACTTATGGCTTTCCTCTGGGCTTTTATTCCTTCTCTTCGAGTTACTTTCTACTCTATCACCCTTTATCCAATTATTCACCGGGGATAAGTTACTGTGCCCTGCCTCAGTGGACGTTTCTATTTCCCATATAGGTTCTAAACACTCTTTCCTCCCCCTTGGCATCCTCTTAGCGGCCCTTGCGTTCTTGGCCACACATTTACCTTGGACCCAACATGATTTTTCCTGGGGACCAGGGGTGCTTGCCCCAGTATCTACTGGGGTTACATTATCCATTTCTACTCTCCCTGCCTTGTCCCTGGGCCTTAGGTCATAGGGTGCCTGTTTCCTGTTCACCTGTTCTGCAACCGGTCTGACCCGTTGGACCTTATTCCCTATTCCCCTCTTCAGGCAACGCCTACTTTCACCATATCTCCTTATGATCATGGGACAGCGGGAAATATATACATTGGGCTCCTCCTCATTTGGTGTATTTGTCCTTGTTGTTTCTCCCACCTCGTTAGCTACGTTCTCTACAGATCTTACAAGGGAAGGCATTTGGACTTTAATCTGCAACAGTTCCCCAATTATGTTATTAAACTGCTTACTATGGGTTTTTAGAATTTCGTTATTTACCACTGAAACCTCTAGGATTCCTTGTAAAGTTTTCTGGAGCATCAACATAACCTCAAGCATTGATGAGCTCGAGGTACCCGTCACCTCTAAACTATTCATGGGTAGGCCTGATATCACAGTATAGGCCATATTTACGTTTTCCAGACTGTCTTTTTCATTAAGTCCAAATTCTTCTTCGGCAGCTTCTCTCTCCGGGTGTAAATCACTCTGATTTTCATTTTCATTTTCTTTTTCTTTCTCTTCCTCCCCCTCTCCCTCTGAGTCTTGGCTTAATACTGATTGAAACAGCCGTGGGGAGGAAGACAGCCGAGGTACTATCGGGATATTAGCAGTGTCAAAATTTGTCTGGTTCAGGGAACCGGCGTCTGATATCACGATCTCAGTCAATTTTGGCGACTCCATCGCTTTTAATTCCCTTTCTGGTGTCTCCTTTTCTTTAAAATGCTTACCAAAGAAGTCTTTAATAGATTTTGAGACTGTGGAGCCACCCTTTCCACCTGCAGACTTAGCGGACATCGGCCCCTTTTGTTTAATTGTACTTGAGGATGCTGTTGACACCAGTACCGATGTTATATTTCTGGTAGGTGTCGTTGTCGCATTTTCCAAGTCAGCGGGAAGATCTATTATGTCCTCTACTCCTTCGCTTGTATTTCCTGGGAGTTTTGAGTTCTTAGATGCTTTCCGACGTTTATTCTTTCCTAATGCCATGTCTTTAAGCTCTCCCTCTCCGCTTACTTGCTTCCAAGGGAGCAGGGACTTTCCAGGCTGTTTTCCTTCGCTTTTCCTTTGCTTTCTAGGTGTACTACAGCCACCTCTGGAATTACCTCTTTGCTAAAGACCCTCAACCATAAATGGTTCCTTTTTTTTTTTTGTTATCCACTTACCTCTGTCCTGTGGGCCCGCTTTCTGCCGCTCTCTATGCCTCCACCACCTTTTCTTCCTTTCCTCAGTCTTACAGGTCCACGAGCATCCAGTCCTGTTCAGCTCCCGTGTATTTTGCAGGTTATGGGTCCAGGGGGCACTATCCTCCCCCTAACCTGCTAGTGGCGACACCCGGCAGCTTCCAGCAACCTCCGACCACCAGATGGCGCCCAAGATGCCCAGAGACTACTGTCTCCCCCGTGGCGTCTCCTTTGCTCCTTGCCAACGGGGAACAGTGAGGGCAGTGAGTACGACACTCGGTCTAAGTCTAAGGCAGCCACGCCGTGTGACGTCCTGTGCTACGCTATACTGCGCCGCCGACTCCGCCGAAATCAGCGCGGAACAGCAAACAAACGAAAAAACAGTGAGGCAGAGCTCCAAGAGGCGTCCGTGTAACGCTGCGCCGCTGACACCGGCGAAGCTGTCCCGGAACCGGAAACCGGGAATCAATGACGGCGACGATGAAGGTGGGAGGTGGGAGGGAACAGAAAGGCGAGCCTCGGCACACAGGTCAGGGTAAACACCTGCTTTTTTGATAGCCTCAGATTGTGTTAAAGCTCCTCAGAGTGCCAGGATCCGAGCCTAGCATGCGCTGTGGTTCACTACCCTAGTAACAAAATACCGATTAGTTCACAGTGTCCTTGCCACCAGAGCACCGGGAGAGGGTGGGATAAATGAGAGAGAAAATACAGGAAAACAAAGGACACCACGTCTGGGCTTCACCAGGGCTATTCTTGTGACATGTAACTGATTCTGTACCTGAAATGAAATGTAAAGCAACAACCATAAGATTTCATGTCATGGGCATCATATCATTTCTATGGACATGTACATACAAGCCTAGTGTTACCAACTGGTCATTCCCTTCCCGATCTGCAATTCTTTAATTCTGTAAGCACCGTAAGCAATCCAGGTTTCAAAATAGTTCAATGTGCAGGGTCCATGAGAAAACCGGGGATATCACCCCCAATAGAACAAAAGGCTATGCAACGAAGTCTCTCTCTCCTTAATTACAGTACATGTAGGGGGAAAAGCCAAAGCAGAAAAAAACCCTGTTTCTTCATTAAAAAAAAAACGTAAAAACTATGCAGTGGCCACAACTTCAAAATACGGAGGGAAAACACCAAAGAATCACTCTGTTCGTGATTCCACCCAAACTCCGCACAATGACACGGAGTGGTTACAAAAAATCCAGGAAGTAAAGGGTTCCAACGAAGAACTAATACTCAGCGGCGTATCGGTTACAAAAACAAAATCCAGCAAAGAATTCCAAGAATCCAAGGAAAGGAAATAAGGGTCCCACGACGGTAGAAAAATCCCAACTGAATTGCCAAAGAATGTCGGCAAGCCTGCAGACCTCTCGAACCAGTGCGAGAGAGAATACGGGATACTCGAGCTCCAAAGCGACGACAGGAAACACCAGCACACAAGGCTCCAACCTTCCGGGAGAAATGACGAGGGAGTTGAATTCCAGGAATGGTTGGCTCACAAAATGTGGTATGGGATTTGCAATGGGAAAAATGACTTGGGCTGTTTTTCCAGCACCATGCCTTATAAAAACATATTTTACAAGTACTCCGCCTATATCTACAGGACCCGCACCCCATGGAACAACTAGGGGAGACTTTAGGGATTCTGAATCTGTAGAAATATTCCAGATCCTTCCTCCACAGTGCCCCTAGAATCAAAGTCGAATTTAGGCTGCACTTTATCACAACGCTGGGAGTCAAATGTGAAAATCCACTAAACCCAGGGCATATAAAACTCATTTTATAAGGGTCCACCTTCTAAATACCTGTCCCCCACCCCTGGGACTCCTAGGGGATACCCGGGGGGTTCCTAATATGCCAAAACATTGTAGGTTATTAATTTTTAAGTGCCCCAAACACAAATGTCGAGGTTCGGCACAATTTACTTTTAAAAAGCAGTCCTGCCACACAGAGCCACTTTTAAAAGTACCCCAGGCTTCAGCGATGAACATATGCGAGGGCAGAAAGGTCTGCTGGCCTCTAAACTGCCATGCCCTATTTATATTAGGGACTGATAGGTAGTTTCAAACCCACTGCCCTAATATGTACTAGGGCCCTATGGGGTAGGTCATGCCAATCACAGGGGTACCCCAACCCTTAGTGTACCCTTAGTGTATGTTGGTGTGTTCACTGTATTCTAAGTATTTACAGCATTGCACTGGCCCTGGGCCTGCTGAAGCAGAGCCCAGGGTCAGGCAGAATCAGTTACTACCGGTACCAGTCAGCAAAAGGTTGCGGGGTGCCTATGGCAAAGGATGACTTTGTAACACTCAGCAAGCTGCTTTGTGACCTTAGCTTTCAAGATCAATATTTCCATATGAGTAGACTTAGGGAGGGGGGTGCATGGCCAATTATTCTTTTGAAATCAGGAGATGGCTTCCAAAATAAATGATTATGATTATTGATGTATTGAGAGAGTTTTCTATAGAAGCAGAATGTACCCTTGATGAAATTTGGCAGGTTACATAATATCTTAAATGGAAGAAAAACAGTAGCTTCTAAAAAAAGTTTCTTTATATATGCATTAGTCCCTTTGGGTACATGTATGGCTTGTCTCCAGTATGGCTCAAATGCAAGGGCGCCAGCCTGGGAATTAGTTGGCATAGGGTAGTCGAAGGATAAGATGTCACATGAGGGGGTAGTGAGAGTCTTACAGTACAAACAATACAAATATGCAGAAAATAGATTATGGGCTACTTAATAAAAAACATATGATGGCAACTGGATTCAGGCAAACATTCTGAACTTAATTGTGAGTATTTGCTAGAACTGATGGGCCTGTCTAGCAGGAAAGATGTGCCTACCTCGAACAGAAACAAAATGCTGGAAAATAGTAGTGTACTTTCGATGAACTTTGTTCTACCAGAAAAGAAATCATAATGAGAATTTAGATCGGAAGGCAATGAAATCAAGCAAATTAACTTTTTTCGAGAAGGATATATAATGCACCCAAACGTTCAATTCGGCCACATGACCAGCATGACCATGAACATTGAAGACAGTTCTTCAAAAGCAAGATGTAGCATTATCTTAAGCCCTACTTATATATAATTTTGTGTACCAGTTAAAAAAGGGATGTGTCAGACCTCTGAAGTATTTTGGACCCTGTGCACGGTTGAAAATGTGGTTGCAAATCAATTTTATAACCACATTTAACATTTATTTACCTGCCAGAAGTCCATAAAGGAATTCCTGGTGGGTGTAAATAGATTTCCTAGTGCAGATTGCACCACCATAAATGTGGAGAAGTTCCCAGTAGTAAATTTCTCTCAGTGCGAGCTGCTTGGCATGGGTTGCCTTAGGAGTTTGAGACTACCCACAAACATGTACATTTGCGGACATACAATTATTTAATTTTGTCAGCATATAGTTGTAAGCCTTACAATATACGGTAAACAATGATAAAAATGTATGTGATATGCATCAAACTGTAATAGTAGATATAAATTAGTAATTAGCAACACAAATGGTTAAAAGATGCAGGAAACACAAACAAGCTTGAGTATGGAAATAGTCCTTGGCCATGCAATTAAAATGTCATGAGGGATCTAGGTGAAGTACTCTGTGTAAGTTATTGTGTGGTAAGTGTGGTACGTTTTAAAAACTTTAAATGGACAAAGTAAAAAATGATATAATAACAATATGATACTGCCATTAAAACACTTCAGCACTCAAGCAGTATACTAACTAATGCATTAATACAATAAAAGTAAAGAAAGTTTAAAAGTGAAAACAATAAATAAATTGGCTTCATGCAAAAATGCACGAGACAACAAAATCACCTACAAACTAATTGGGCTGAGCCTGGATCTTGCACTTACATTAACAGAGTGCCCAAGTAAAGTGCTATGTTCAGTAAATTGCAGGTTGGTTGAATTATATTTTCAACTTGAGGGCAGTTTAAAAACCTCAAACATTATGTTGTCTAATGCATGGCTGCGTAACTTTCCAAGCTTCGCAGATTTACGAGGATACAGGGTCTAAAAAGGTAATAACGTCCTCTCTTAAACATAAGTGCATGGCGACATTGTAATGTCTGATGCCAAATATTTTTTAAGGGGATAAAGGAATCCCCTCCTTGCTAACAAAGAAAGGTAGCAGAGCAGCATCAAGTATGTGAGAGTCTCAATGCCACCAAGCAAGCAGGGGCAGATGGAATTGCTGGCAGAGTTCGACTAGTTCTCTGTGCAGAACTTTGCAGGGAGGAATACTAGCCAGAACTGTATGTACAATGCTCTGTTTATCTGTGGAAATATATGATTGATATACTTCTAGAAACCAAAAGTAGGTTTGATTCCCCGCAGGATAAACAACAGTTTTCCATGGAGCTGGTTGGAGGTCCATGACCAAAAGCGTCCCTTTAACCTATACAGGGTTGAGACACCCATGGTCTCCGGATTGGTCCAGTATTCGTAGCAAACAATGTTGTTGAGGGTATTACCAGTATGTTTGAGCCATGGTATCTTGTAAGAATGGCTGTTCTCCCAAAGTTCACAGATTGTTTTGAGTTAGATTGATAAACTCGGTTCGGACCAAATTCTGTACCAGAACAGGAGTGATTTTAGGGCCGCAATGGCTTTGATGTTGTTCAAGCTCAGCTCATGTCTAAGAGCTGACATTGGGGTCCCAGCACAAACAGTAACAAACAGCATAGAAAATTATTTTTGCTTTTCTGGGGGCCTACTGTCTTGTTAAACCCCCAAATCTCAACTCCGACTAAGCCTGCTGCAAGTGCTTTGACTTGGTACTCTCAGATTGCTACGTCAATAGCTCTCCACTCAACACTACTGCCGAAGCGGAGAACATATTTGACTGTTAGAGCATGTTGATTTTGCTCCTTTTCTGCTGTTTGTCCCAAGTTAAATTGAAGAAATACCTTGACCTCAGGTGATCATAGCAGTCACACTGTTGTAGTGGCTGGTTGGATCAAGCTGCAACGAGAATCAACCTTCATGTGTTTGGGTTTTAAAGATGTTTATTTTAAGTTTTGTTTTGGAACAATAGTACACAAAGCCTTCAAGTAGTATAAGCATGGAACGTTCTGCGCAGGCCAGCAGAATGGCATCATCAGCAAAAAAAGGATGGAGTTTGATCCCCCCCCCCAATCATGCGAACATCCAGATTTAAGGCTAGCAGATGATTGCCCATATTATTGATGAATGAATTAAATAATAGCAGTGTTAGTCTAAACTCTTGCCTGACACCCAATTCTATACCAAAGCTTTGTGTTCTCTCTCCCCTGGGGCCACATCTCAGAACTGCTGTATTACTCTGGTGAAGCACCCTTCTGGCATGCAGAAGCTTAGTATTGAGACCCCGCTCCTCCAGGGTGTGACAAAGAGTCAGTCTATCTACAGAGTCAAAGGCTGTTCTGAGGTCTATAAATATTAATAAAAGAGCCCAATGTTTAATGGTGTATTTCGAACACATTGAGTACAACCTGCTGCTTGGTCCATTGTGCCTTGTGACTTGAAAGCCGACAAGATATTTTGGTCCTCAACCAAAGACTCTGATCAAGTTAGAAGTAATTTTGCACAGATTTTTCCTGCACTCTCCAAAAGAGATAGCAAACGATAATTCTCTAGAACATTCCCGGGACCTTTTTTGTGTAGGGGAACAATGACTGCAGCTCTCCAGTAAGCTTGGACTTTCCCATATTCCCAAACTGCATTGTAGAAAACAGTTAGAATTGAGACCAAGGTGGTTAGATTGTTACAATAGGTGTCAGATGGAATTTGGTAGCGGCAAGGAGCCTTCAAACATTTTAGGCTCAGAATGGCAGTATAGACTTCACTTTCCACAAATTCTAAGCTCTTGATGCCCGGAGTGGTCACAAGTGGCATTACAGCATCAGACAGTGCAAGATCTTCAGCAGTGGCATAAGGAAGGCTGTGTCCACTTTTTAATTGTCTGCCTGTACCATGTGGGATGATAGACATCAGTAAAAGGGCCAATCCAGACCTTTACCATAATGCCGGAGACAAGATTTCCCAGGGCACCATCAGAGCCCCACCTGATTCATTTCCAAAACAAATTTGTGTTGTTAACTTGGATTGCCTCTCTTGGCTGAATTATGTCCAAAAATTAGCAGCCATATTAGGTCGTCCAGAACTATTTGACCTGCCACTTAAATTTGGAAAGGGGGATGTGAAATGGGCAAAGGATACATATAACCTGATGACACTTTCGGCTAGAGAAGATAAGGAATGAAAAAACCTACAGTAAGGGCTCACCAGCTATTAATAACCACAAGTGATATAGAACCCTATCTAAGAATCGTTAAGAATACTAACCATCAATTCTTATTAACAAAATTTAGATTGAATACGTTCCATCTCCTCCTTACAGAACATCCGGGTTGGACCAAGGAGATGGATCTGGAGATCTGTTCTTGCGACGGATTTTCTATTATGGATACCGCGCATTTTATCTTTTTTTCTGTACATTTTCGTCCAATTCGCAAAAGGTTTATTATCCCTCTTATCAAAGACAAGGGGTTCAAACAAGTAAAACCGGCCCTCCTGTATTTACAGATGTTGTCTAATATTTGGGAAATCTTTAATGTAGAATTTTTTTTGACCATGGCTATGAGATTAAAGAGAAAGATTAAATGGACCCACTGTACATAGCGGTGAATATATGAATTGTACTGTATGATTTTGTTTTTACATTTTCTTGTATATGATATCTCTAGACCTATAATTTTTAATGATATTGTTTTATGAATGTTTTTAATCATGTTAAAGCACTGTATGGATTGCTAATTTGCACAAGTATTTTGTATTTAGCTATGGCACCGACTCTTGATGTTCAATCTACTTTTATGGTTTTTCTTTTATGAACCGAATAAGGTACTTTTTGACTTTGACTTTGACTTTGGCATCCATAAGTTTCGACCAGGCCTTAACATGCAAGTTCAATTTTTTTAAATTTAATCATGTGCTTGTCTTCCTTCCTCAGTGACAAATAATGAGATTCACATAATAAGGAGTTCTTTCTTGAGTATAGGACTGATACTAGTGTGGACTTTAGTTTGAGACACTCTTTCTCAAGCCAACCGATTTGGATACTGCCTTTAGAATCCAGATGGCAACGTGAGAGTGGACTACTAACTAATGCTAGCTGGGGTTCTAAGGAAGGTATACAATCTGAATGGAGCAATTGGATCAATTTGGTCTGGTTGCAGTAAGAGGTCATCACCTTCTTGCTTCCAGTGATTAATGATGATGAAATTTATTGACAGAGCGACTGACCTGCCAAGTGAAGTTTTTACTGCCTGGCACAATGATTAAATTAGTTGAGATGTAGATATTGGCCACTTCTGGCCCCAAACCAAGCTCAAAACATAGATTTAAAGTAGCCACTAAAGGGTCATGGTCACTTTCAAGCCGCCTGATGATGGTCATGTCAGTGATGATATACCAGGATTCCATGTCCATAAATATGTAGTCAATCAAGCTAGCTTTATTGCATGCTCTTATTGTATAATGACCAGGACAGTCTGATATAATGTGACCATTCATGGACCGCAATTCATTCCTGTGTAGGAGGTTGCTTAAAATTCTGCCATGATTGGAAGATCTTATTTTGAGGATGTCCAGTTGGGAAAAACCCTATATGGACTCTTCCATGTGCATCTCCACATCCAGCATAGTTGAGTCAGGACTGGTATTAAAGTCACCACAAACAATTAAGAAAAGTGGTGTGATGTTTTTGCTGCAAGGAGGCTTAACATCAAGACGACCAGCCTTTAATATGGTGATATACAGCTTCAGGTCATTGATGATAGCACAGCAGTTCTTTATAGCACCAGAGGGACAACAGATGTTGATAATATGGGCTGCACACACTTCACTAACTATTCTTACATGCTAGATGTCTGAATTAAATTCCAGGGCTTATTTGGTTTTGCCCGCTCACCTTTCGAGCACAACATAACTCCTATGCTCTATGTTTTTGTGATTGAAGTTGTATGTGTCGTTGTAATTGTGGTTGTGATTGCGGCACAGGACAGAAGTATTGGAGTAGAGAAGTTTAGGACCTTGGGTGGCCAGCTGCAAGTGCAGTTGAAACAAGTTAGAAGGGTCTAGTTGGAAAGGGGTGATTTGACCAGCTGCATCAGGAGAATGAGTCATGGATTAATCTTTGATTTCAACAGCACAAATAGTTACTCTAAGCTTATCGCTGTTTGTAGCCAAAAGAGACGTACTGCTAGGGGAGGAGCTTGGTCCGTTTGCAGATTTAAGAAACTGTGTGGGGTTGCCTTTGAGGATCCTTGGCAGACTTGATGGATTTACTACAAACAATGTTTCGAAGACCAAAGGGTACAGTCTCCGGACCCTTCTGCTACCAAATCTCGACTACCTATCTCAGGGCCTTCTGTGAAAGGAGCCCTGAGGTAGTAAAGCCAACCCTATCCAGATCATGGAAATTCATTCCTCCAAGACCCTGTAATGAATTAATGAGTTTTATAAGGTTGGCTCAATGTAAGATATCTTAGGGACTCCTGGACCAATAAGTGGGGGTAAAATCAAGAGAAGACACTTGGCTACAATGCAGGGTAGGTTTATAGAATTGAACGGAGGTGTTCAGCAATTCATCATTGATATTGATAGGTCTTCCAGCATTTTGGTAAGATATTTCCTGCTTTGGGAGAGGTCTTGTCCCCAGATCATCATTAGCTGGCATTCGGGAGAATGACGCTTGGGGGAAATTATTAACTGAAATATGCTTTGTTCTTCGCAAAACAGATTAGAGTGATTCGGAGGGGGGGGACATATGAGCTCTTAGTCCTGTGGGGGTTCTCTGTATGTGAGTATGTATTTAACAAGTTGAATCGCATTTTGGTGGAGAGCTGGATGCACCTAAGTGAACTGAGTTTGCTATGGCTGGCACCCCCTGGGGTGAATTGGTCCGCACTTGGACCTTGAGAGACTATATTACCCGACTTCCCTTGGTGACACAGTTCCTACATGAATCAGATTTGAATTAGGTGTCAGAAGAGAGACCGAAGATCCTTGCTGCTTACTAGGTTTTTGGAACATTTTGTATAACCCAATTTTTGTACCTTTTCTCACAGACTAGGGCCTAATTTTTAGGCCCCCTTCGAACCTGTTACCACTCTTCAGAGAGTTGATGATTTCTACATTCAAGACATTCAGTGGCTTGCTGCAGGTGGAGGCAATGGAATACTTGAAGTTCAGCTTTTAAGAGGCACGTAATTAGTAGGTTTTGATGTCACCAACTGGTTAAAGAGAGGCTGATTTAGGGGCTGGCTTAAGTGTGTTTGCCTCCCCAAGTTTTTTTTTTCAGTCTGCTAGAATAGAGTTGATGACTTCCAGGACCTTGATTAATTTGAAAAGGATTGCTGCACAATTGTATATGTCATCCGCTTTATGACAACTCAATTGTGAATCTGAGACCGCCTCTTCCATTGCGCGCATTCTATTGCCAGCTTTGGAGAAGTGGTTGACAGTGGCATGCAAAATCACGGTCTGGTCATCCATTTTCATGGACTGAGCAGTTAAATCCATAGTTACTATATCGAGGGTCTTACACATTGTGGCCATAATGGCAAGAATTGGCTGGGCAAGAGGCTTGGCCTTCTGACCCCTTGGTTGCAAGCTGATGAAATATTCTTTAGACCAAAAGATGGTGGAGAAGATGGTAAAGTACTGATGAGGCACGCATTAGGCAATGACAAATGCCTGTGTGGAGAGTGATATATGTCACCCAGGTTTAGGATTTCATTGTCCAATTTGAACGACTGAGTGCACTTGTTTGGTAAGTTGTTTCCAGGGCACCCATCTTGATTCTTGGAGTGACACATGCTATTCAGTGCACTCAGATTATCCATCAGCTTATTTTTGCCTGGAGCGCCTCCCCAACCTTAATTCCCAGGGATTATCTGCCACCACAGAGTTTGCTAGGCCTGGGAATATGTACCATTATGAATAAGTGCAGTGGTAGTAAAAAGACAAGAGCCAGGCTGATGTAGCTTTTCCATGGGAGCTCAAGGTTGTGGATACATAGAAACACTTGAGTGATACTGGGAACATCCTTGTTGCAGGATTTTACCTCTGTAATTCCCACCTGTGACCTCCTCTTGGTACCCTGTTTGAAGCTCCCCTTTGGCCAGTACTGCATCTGGGGTCATACTCAAACTTCTCTTGAACTTCTTCTCACCTCAGAAATTATTGGAATTTTACTACTGTCAAGGGCTGCAGTAACTTCTGTTCCTCGATGAAAAGCAGGGTGGATCACAGAGGGAAGGACTTTCTTCATGGAGAAACATTAAATCCCCGACTATGATTTTTTTTTAAAGTTGCTCCAAAGACTTCATTCCGCTAGGCACAACTCATTACAGGAGTCATTGGGTGTAGTTGCATGACATTCCCAGGAGTACACCTGCAATCCGACACCTGGCACATTAGCCAGAATGTTTGAGAATACCAAAACCAAACAAAGTATGTGAACGTACATGAGGGGACCTAAATCTCCCATAAATGTATGCTTGCCTTATCTAATAGGTGCAAAGGAGTCTTTGGAAGAGGAGACTGGAAAAAGGGAGTAGTGTTCAAGGTGCCAAGTTATTTTCTGGGTACTGAAAACATATTATGATGTGTATGAGATCATGTTTTCTCAAATGTTGTTTGTGCATTTTAATTAGTGAACCCACCTTGAGTTTATTCAGATTCCCTTTAGACTTGGAGAGGTACAGAACTCTCTTGACATCTCTAATTGTGTTGCTTCATACTATACATGGGCCCATATGTATCATCAACCTGATTTGCGATTCTCAAATAGCGATTTTTAAAAAATCGGTATTTGAGAATCGCAAATAGGTATGTATGTACAAAATCGCATTTTTTTTGCGATTTCCTAAAATTCCTTATTTGCGATTCGCAAATTACGAATCGCAATTAAGGAATACTTTCCCATTCATTTCTATGGGCCAGGAGGCCCATAGGAATGAATGGGAATTTATTTTCAATTTGCGATTCGCAATTTGCTAATCGCAAATTGAGATTAATTTCAAGGGTGCAGGGGTGTCCAAAGGACACCCTGTTGCACCCCTGAAATATGCATGGGTGCACATGTGGCGCACATACATGCCCTAAGGGCATGTATGTGCGTCACATGGCACTTTGAAAAATGCAAAAATTTGCATTTTTCAAGGAATTTGCAACTTACCACTAACTAGAAGTTGGTGGTAATTTGCGATTCCTTAAGGACATTTAGCTAATTTTTTTAGCTTCATACATTGCATTTAAGGAATCGCAAATTTTGCGATTCCTTGTTTTGCACCAGATTTTCCTTTCTACATACCTTTTAGCAAATTCGCATTCGCAAAGGCCAAAATTCTGCAAATGTCGGCCTATGCGAATGCGAATTTGCTTGATACATATGGCCCATGATTCTTTACTTGAAGAGCTTCTACAGAGGTTCTGATCCTGACACTTTTATTGCTACCTTGACTTAATAGGGGTTTCCATACTCTGAATTTGGTGGAGGGTATAGTAGATGTTGCCAATCTTTTTTTGGTCTACCTTTAATAATTGTATACTTTTTTGGGTATATTCTTCAGATTTAATTACATTAGTCTGGCTTTGAGTTTGTAGTAACATTTTAATGGCAAGTTACTAAGACTTTTATTGTGTGGTCCTAATGATCATACTGTACCTCAAGAATTACATTGTTTTTTAACCCCTTTTCCTCCCACCCTACTAAAAAGGTCTATTGACCAGCATCGAATTGGTAGGACCGGCCCTTAAAGTTCTCAGTATTGAGATGCATGTTCACACTGTGCTTTTGCATTAAACTCTTCCTTGGAGTGAGATTCCTCCTACCGACTTTATTGAATTATGATAGAGAGAAAAAGAAGGGAAGAAAGCAAGGGTGTATATTCTCCATACTCAAATAACCACATAAAATACTCTTATTGGGTATGTACCCATTTCTAAGCATTACAAGTGATAGTAAAGCTTAGAAATGGGTATGTATTGGACTGTATTGCCCTCACTGATATCAAAGTTCATAAAAAAGGTTGATCAAGAATTATAATAATAGTTAGTTTACTACCAGTGGTCAAGACCTGTAGTAGGTAACAGAGCAAAACAGATTACTAGAGGGCAAATGCTGTAAATTTATACATGTGAACATACAATGCAGGAGGTGTCAAAACTCCTGTGGCGATTACTAAGTGGAAGTGAGTATGCGAGTAATGTACACTTATCTATATAATCATTCAGGCTTATTCCTCATAGTTGGGTCGAACATCTCAACTCTATCATGAGACTGGGAACAGATACACTATATATGGAGTTAAAAAATATGCAATTAATGCATATTAAAGTAAAATCAGTAACGAAGATATTCTAAAAAGGGTGCTTGTTTATATTTAAATGTGTTTCGTTTCATAAACTTTTATTCGATTACCACTTATTTGCAATCATAAAAAGTACACATTAAAAACAGAAAACGTAAACAATTCCATTATAAAAAACAAATAATGATACGTCAGTTTTAAAGTAAAAGTTTCATCTCAGTCATAAGCTTTGACGTATTTTAGTACTAGCTTTTAAAAAAGTAACTATGTACTTCGCAACATGTGGTGAGTCCAGAAGCTGCAGAAAAAGGAAAGCAGGGTGACATAATCTATGGCCTGAGGATTGGTGAAGTGGGAGAATCCAGGATTTTCGTGGTGATTTATAATATTTGCAAAAGAAGACAATATGGATTGTTGATTGTAAAGAAACTCCATCACATGGACAGTTCATGAGAATGCGAGACCAGTTTTGGACTTCAGGAAAGGAAACTAAACGGAAGAAAGTATTGAAACGGAATCTTGTCAGAAGATATTTCTCATGGTTTGACAGATAGTAGGTCAGATAGGGTTGTATGCCTTTAATAATTTGAGTTGCACAGATTTGATTGTTCGAAGTTTTTTTAATCTCCAACTGATTGCGCAGTTCTCTCAGATGGTCCAAGCACATCTTCTTTAGTTCTTTACTGGAGATGTCTTCGACACTAGGTGGGTCGTCAAACTAAGACCTGCGGCCAAGGTCATTAAAAAAGTTCCGCACGTAAACCAGCCAAGGGATCTTGTGCCAGTTGGTTAGGGCTATACAGTCCGAGATCAAAGATCGTGTCAGATGGCACTCAGGTTTGGACCATATCCGTTGCCACAGTAGAATTGGTTGGGAACGAATCGTGTCTATAATATATTCCATGCCAAGTTCTTTGTGAGAAGCATAGTTCGGGGCGCTTTGGGGAAGGGCCAACAGATATTTAACAAAACCATTCTCTGTTAACTGTATGGGGTCTAGATGGCCGTACCCCCAGACGCCTGCACCATAGGTAGCCACACTATGGCATTTAGCATAGTAAATTTTCAAGAGTTCAGGTGGAGCGGGTTTGCCTAACTTTTTTGAGAAAGAGACCAAGGCCGATGTTGCTCGCTGAAAAAGGAGATTTCTACTAGCCGTTGTCTTTCGCCAATCCAAGGAGTCGTCCACAAGGATGCCCAAATATGGATAAACAGAGGTTTTCTCCAGTCTTACATTGTCCACCAATATTGGTTTGGAATTCTTGACCTTAGGACCAATATGCATGGTAAATGTCTTTTTTATATTGATTTTCAGGCCAAGTGAGTTCATAAAGCTACAGTATTTGTTGAGTTGTTTTTGTAATTGATTCAGCGTTCGGGCTAAGATGACAGAATCATCTGCGTACAACAGTGTCGGTATAGGACGATGGTTTATCTGGGGTAGATCCTGGCTCCCTTCCAACATGGCCTGCTCTAGTCCATTTGTATAAAGATTGAACAGGAAGGGAGCCAGTACGCAGCCCTGTCTTACTCCCTTTACTATTGAAAAGGAGCGGGATAGCTCACCGTTAATGCCAAATCTGACGCACCCTGTGGCGTCAGAATATAGTTCCCGGAGGAAAACTATAAGAGATGGATCCACTCCAAGATCGCTGAGTATTGACCAAAGTTTCGCATGCTGAACGCAGTCAAATGCCGCGCTGAGATCGACATAGACGAGAAAGATGTTGCCTCCTTTTGCACCTACATACTTTCCAGTCAAAAGGGCGAGGTTCAGGGCCTGCTCCACAGTCCCAAGACCCTTCTGAAAGCCATATTGCAGGTCGGTCATGATGTTATTTTCCCGGGCCCAGAATTGTAAACGGTCCAAGAGCACTCGACCTGCAATTTTGCCCATGGAGTCCAGGAGGGAAATTGGCCTGTAGCAGGCCGGATCGTTACGGTCGCCCTTTTTAAAGATGGGAAGGAGGATTGACGTTGACCATGACTGTAGCAACCCAACAGATGTTACTGCTGCCTGGACCTGAGTAATTATTGGTGCCCATAGTTCGATGTTATGGAGGAAAATGTCCAATGGGACTCCGTCTGGACCAGGAGCTTTACCTGGTTTTGACTCCTTAAGTGCTTTGATGACTTCCATACAGTTGAAATGGATGTTTATCGGGTAGATGTTCTTCTCCAAATTTTGGGCGCCACTATGATCTATTCCTACTGTGTCTAGCTGAGAATGACCAAAGATTTTAGAAAAATGCATGACCCAATCATCTGCCGTAACTGCAACATCTAGATGCTGCCACTTTGTAGTGTCGGCCAAAAAGGGGGATCTGATGACTTGCCAAAATAGAACACTGTCCTTACGTTGGCAGCTATCGTGAAGTTGAGCCCAGAGATTTTTCTTGATTTCTATTCTTCGTTCCCGTCTGGCTATGTTATACAGTTTCCTTAAATTTGAAATTTCCACTATGTCCCTCGTGGGTCTATGAAGAGCTTCCTTTAAAGACGAAAGGGCCTTTCGGCAGGCTGTATCAAACCACCTCGGAGATGTGGGCTTATTGTTCCTAGGTTTGCCAGAAAGTTCCTTTTCTATTGTCTTCAAGATATTCTGGAAACTGCTCACAATTGTCTGGGGAGTGGAGTCTGGTGATAGGCAGTCAAGTACCCAAGGTTTGGTTTTTCCTAGGACCCTCTCTGTTACTTCCGCCGGGTCTACCTTGGCCCATTTGACTCTGTAGCCATTTAGTTTGTTCATAGTTAATGAATTTTGTTTTAGGTGGGTCAAAGTGAAAGGGTGTGATTTAACCGTTTTTGGATTAACTCTTACGCTAATCGGAAAATGATCGCTACTAGCATCTGTCCCAGTAGAAAAGTTGGTCACTTGACCCTTAAGAATCTGGGAAGACAGAATGAAAT
Organism: Lissotriton helveticus; assembly: GCF_964261635.1. Classification (NCBI taxonomy): domain Eukaryota; kingdom Metazoa; phylum Chordata; class Amphibia; order Caudata; family Salamandridae; genus Lissotriton; species Lissotriton helveticus. The sequence continues at coordinate 1,409,641,639 of NC_136068.1, forward strand.
CTATCGTGGTTGAGTAGCCTCTCCCATGGAAAGTTGGAGAAAAATCTTTTTGTGGTTCCACTAGATCGTTTACGAAGTCCAGTTCTAGGGAAAATATAGACTCATTTAATTTGTTGCCACACATAGAGTGTGCAAAATGGGACAGAGGACTGCCATGTTCATCTTTCAGGCCACAGTTTCCATTTTTGTAGTTAGAACATAGTGGAAGATTAAAATCGCCACCCCAGATTATGTGTACCAAGTTAGAAAGAGAGTCATTTTTCAGGGATGTTAAAAAAGTGGTAATTTCAGTTAGTGTTATTAGACAGTCCATTGTAGTTGAGTTATTATAATAGTTAATCAAAATATAAGTGCAATCTTTGGTAAAATTTATTTGCAAAATAAGTAGGGAGTTCTTTTAACTTCCGAATGGACAAGGAGGGAACAGTATTGGCAACATAAATCGCATGACCCCCCTTTGGTCTACCCATAGCTCCCTGAATTGCTGGGATATGGAAAGTTCTATAACCCACTAGATGGTTTGGGGTGATGGACCACGTTTCCTGGAGGCAAAGTATCTGGTGTTCCCTTACTGTTTTAAGCCACGGCTGCGAAGCAACTTGGAGCGCAGACCTGCGACATTCCAGTATATTATTGAAAAACTCAGGTTGTTTGGGTCAGATGGTATCTGGCAGACGGGAGATTGGGATGGTAAACGCTCTAATAGGGTCGTGGTAGTTTCAGTAATAATACTCATATCGTTAAGGTGATGGACATTGGCGTCAGTTGCGCCCATTGAGGTTTATGGGAAATTGGTCTTCATTTCGTTTAAAATAACGTTACGGGATTCTGCGATAGTCCCAGACTGGGAACTGATAGTGATAGGCAAGATTAATTCTGCTTGAGCCTGAGATTTAGGCGGGTGTGATTGTGAACCGGGAATTAGTGGGGCGACTGTAGTTCTTGAGGCCTGGATCTTAGTTCTTGTTGCCCTTAACGGTCAATCCACCATTTTCAGGCAATCGTACCTATTTCTGGTTGGAAGGCCCTGCCAACCCTCCGTTGAATAGTGGGATCTGCCTTGTTGCCAAGGCTGGTTGTGCCAATCTCTGTTCCAATTTCTGTTTCCATAGCTGTATCTATATCCCGCCGGATTCCACTGTCCTTCCTGGGGATGCTGCCAGTTTGAACTGGAAAGGTATTGATGTGTGTTCAATGGGGGATAGAAAAAAGAAAGATGTTGGGCGTCGATTCCGCCCTTTTTCCCCAGAGTGGGCCATGAGCAGATATGGTCCACGGTGCTTGGATCTCTACAATTTACTATGATACAGTCACCGTGGATCGATTTGTGCCCATCCCCTATCCAGATTACTCTGCGGACTGTAGAAATCCCACCGGAATAGTAGGGCTCTAGTGGCCTATTTAGGCTTAGCCACTGCAAGACATTATTCTTAAGTGACCGAGCAGTTTCATCCATACCTTCAGTTAATTCAGGAACGCCTGTTAGAATGACCGTATAAGGGGTTGCCTCCGGAGGGAGGTGCACTGGACGCCTTAGTCGTGGTACCTTTTTGGGTGCCATCAAGGGTTGTGTGATCGTCAATCTAAGGGGTGAAATTGTCGATTTGTTTTTTGTAACTTGGGTTATGATTGTGTCTACAGGAGTATTTGCAGTATTTGCAACTTTTGCAATTTTTACAGGTCCTGTTCCTGATGAGGTCTGGGGCGAATCAGTAGATGTTTTAGCCTTTTGCACACTAGGCACTAGGTGTTGTTGTTGTTTTGCTGATGGAACAGTATCCTTTGGTTTTAAGGGGGGGGAATGGACGTGGAAGTCTGTTTAATTCCTGCACCGGGTTGTAAGAGTTGGGGAGCTTTTACGAGGTGAGTAGGATTTCCCTTCCCTTGGTTAGGTGGATGTAAGCTTGACACAGTAGAGTAAGTGGTTGATAGAATTGCTAATTGGGCTTCCATATTCCTTACACTAATTTGTATTGGTTTTAAATGTTGGGAGAGAAGCTCTTTGATTGTAGTTAATATTTGCGAATTAGATTTGCAAACTCTGCATGAATTATCTATCTCCTCTACAATAATGGTAGGAACTATGGAGTTATTTTCAGTTGGTGCATTTGTACTGGATTGTGTGGGCTGTAGGGACCAATCCCTCCCAGATTCCAAAGGGATATCGGGCTCCACCGCATTACCGCATGGCTTGGTGTTTCCTCGTTTAGGGATGGCTCCTTCCCTCACTCCCCGGGATTGTTTAGCTGCGGTTGATTCCAATGAGCCCTGAGTTTGACAAGCCTCTAGATCCGGGGTAATCTCTAGGTCGTCTGACAAAAAAGAGTCAGACTCTAGTTGCGTTACAGATAAATCTACTGAACGTGGTACTGTGTGAATGTCAGCAACAGTGGCAGATGGTGGGAGAATAGGTGCAATAGGAGCTTGTTGGGTGGGGGAGGCCGCGGTAGCCAAAAGGCCCAAAGAGGAGCGTTTCGCTTTGATGAGGTCCAAAGATACTCTGCGTTCCAGAAGGGAAATACTATGCTCGATGGCCTCATTAGTCCGTGAGATAAATTGATCTATAGGGCCTGTGATCTGGGCTACAGCTAATGCAGTTTTTGTTTTGCTTCTGGTTCTTCCAGGCATAATGGGTAAATGCAACAACAAAGAACAAAAACGTGTGGAAAAAAATAAGAATCAAGGGGGGGGCCCGGTCCGGTCCCTCCCGGTCACTAACGGGCAACAACGGGCCCGCTCTTTGCCCGGTCTTCGCCCCGAGCTCCGTCCCGCGCGCGTCCCGCGTCGCGGTGGAGCTTGCGTCTGTTTAGTACGTGGAGGCAAGGGGCGTGGCCGCCGGGGGAAGAGGCACCAGCTGCGGTGTTTGAGGAAAGCTAGTCCTCGCAGTCCCCCGGTCGGTTCCGTTTGGCAGTTGCCCCCACAAATCCTCTACCTGAAGTGCTCGCGCTGGGAGCGGCTGCAGAAACCGCCGACTGCGGAATGCGCTCCCACCAGCCGGGCACACCAAGGAGGAAACGCAGTTCGCACCAGGTCTTGGAGGTAAACTGGATCGCTTCAGGCAGGCAGGTAGAAGCAGTTAGTGAGCGGTGAGGTAACAGAGCAAAACAGAGTACTAGAGGGCAAATGCTGTAAATTTATACATGTGAACATACAATGCAGGAGGTGTCAAAACTCCTGTGGCGGTTACTAAGTGGAAGTGAGTATGCGAGTAATGTACACTTATCTATATAATCATTCAGGCTTATTCCTCATAGTTGGGTCGAACATCTCAACTCTATCATGAGACTGGGAACAGATACACTATATGTGGAGTTAAAAAATATGCAATTAATGCATATTAAAGTAAAATCAGTAACGAAGATATTCTAAAAAGGGTGCTGGTTTATATTTAAATGTGTTTCATCATATATATTGAGAGTGAGTCAGGGTTTATTCAACATACGGAGATCTTGATCCGGACTTGCTTGTATGGTTAGTATGGTGTGAGAGGAAAAAGCTATAGTTAGGGAAGAGCTAGCCCAGTATCAAAATATGGGGCAGTTCTATAGTCACTTGAGAGTGAAGTGGCATGTTACAGCCTCAATTATCTCTCACCTTCAGTACCTGCTTCCCCGCATTGTGTGCTGTTCATCCAGTAGAGGAGATGCCGGCGACAAAACAAGGGTGATTGTAAACAGGAAGTAGTCAGTATGTACCTGCATCTTTGCACATCCACATGTGACGTGCCATGATGCATTGAGTCCACATGGACCTTGGAATGTCAGAGAAATGTAGTCTGCTGTCAGGGGGAGGCCATTGTAAACGTGCTGATCAATCGAAAGGAGAAAGTCTATACTATAAATCACCATCATACCCATGACAGGCATGAGAAAAGTCACAGTCATTTTGAACATAAAGTTGTGGTCATATAAATGTGTGTATATGCTGAATACGACCTATTATAAATAGCTCAGGCACTGCCTGTCTAATGTGTATAAAGTCATTAAAATGCTTGGGGTACTGGAAGTGACATCACACAACCTTTGGCCCTATCTCAGCCCATAATGAGCCTCCCATTTACTGCTCAAGGGCAGAGTGAAGGGCATGCATGAGTAAACAAAGTTGAAAGAGCCCTGCTAACTTTATAAACCTGCTGCATGAAGGTAATAAACGGAAAGCAAGGGCGTAGGCACACCTGGCAAACCCTAATGAACATACACGGCCCACCTGCGACGCTTCCCACCAGTGTCACTGCTGAGAAGGCAACCCAGTGTTCTATACACGGTTTACTGCCAATGAAATCCTTCTAGCAAAACCCTAACATGACCTCCATGTGCAGTCCCTCCTTAAAAACCTGAGAATATAACAAAGGTTCGAGAAGCTGCAACATTATACTGAAAGCACGGGTGTTCGAGTAACGTACCTGTCAGTCAGCGGAGTGATCACAAGTCGCGGGGTGTTGCCAAGATACTCATATGAATACATGAACTGAGCATCACAAATGTTTGCGAAGCAGTGCTTCTTTTCGTCATCCCATCGGTGTCGGAGTTGTGACAGCCAGATAAAAGCCTGGGAATTATCAACCTTGAAACAGATAAGAATAGATGATTGGCACAGCATAGATGTCAATTATTCTCCATGGTGCTTTCTTTTAACTAGATGCAGTATCTCAAAATACAACAATTTGGGTAATGCATCGGATTTTAATAATAAAATGTCCAACTGAGACACATGCTTGTAAAAAAAAAAGCTCTTACCATCTAACCCAGAACTAGTAATGGCCCTTGTACCTTTATCAAAAAAAATAAAAAAAATCGGAGAAATAAAGTATTAGTCAGACAAAAATGTAGATTTTGTTTTATGGAAATAAAAATGCGATCTGGCAGAGATCATTTTAATGTGCCTGGTTCTAGCTATATAATCGGTCACAATAGAATACCAAGCCTATATTATCATGAGCTGCTCTGGGATGGAAAGAGCTACCATTTTAAAAAGGCAGGCCTTAGACCACAGCGTGTCAAACACCTAAAAGTCGAAAAAGCAGAAATCTAACAAAACATCCCAAGCATACAGAACAGCACCACGAGACACTTGATGCAGGGGTGAGGCATTAGCAGGGGTACATAATATATGAACACTGACACAGTTTGCCAATTGAAACTGGAAATTATCAGTGGTATGCTATAAGTATCCCAGGATAGGTTGCTGTAAAATAAGATTTATGAAGCAATAAAATATTGTGGATGTTCTTGTTTGCTTTCAATCTAACACATGGCTTCCACCAACATTGTCAAGTTTGTAAATTGAAGATCCTACCTCAGATCCTCTAATGTTACCTATTTAGAAAACTAAGCATTCCCTTGAACCCTGGTGTGAATATGTCACTAATACATACCAGAACACAAAATAATCAACCAATCCACTGAGAAACTGGTATGGTTATTGAATGTTTGTAGGTAACACAAGCCAAAAGCACCAGAAATAAAGACAAAACAACCAGCAACATGTAATCTCATTCAAACAGCTATCCATCACTAGCGAAACAATGGAAGCAATCAACCAGACTAGATCTCCAGCATCCTCCCAATTCCATCCTTAAGCTAAAATCCAAGGCCAGAAATGTGAAAAACTCTCTCAATACAGGTGTGGCGTCGCGGCCAGGGTGACTGACGCTGAACGAGGGGGAACACAGTTCGATCCCTGGCTCCAGCGGCAGGGGTCTGCCCAGCACCATGTGACTCTGGGCAATAGCTTGCTTAATCTTCCCAACGGCCCCCATCGCCGAGATACCCCTATGGGAGTGATTTGTGTGCTATACAAGTACTGGATTTACATTTTCCAAATGGAACTGAACACATCCTACTGTAGACCTTTCCCCAAGAAATAAGCCTAGACCCCTCAAACCTGGCCAACTACTGACAATGTCCAACAGGTTCTTCTCTGGAAAATCTTTTATTTCGGAGAAAAGTCTACTTTTAGAACAACAGTCCAGTTTCTGCCCAGACAGAGGAACACAGACAGTAGCAGCTCTATTACTTTTGAACCTAACTTCTGCTTTTGACAAAGTACATAATCAAACAATCCTTTGTAAACATGAAGAGATTGCCCAACAAAAAAACATGCATAACTGGATCTCCTCTTACCTCAAAGGTAGATAAAGCTTCGTGGCAATGCCACCATTCATCCCATTCTCCACAACTCACATTCCGACATCCCACAAGGCTCAATAATTTCTCCACTTCTTTTGAAATCTTTATTATACTCCCTTATTTGACTTAATAAGTCCTTTCAATATCACATACTTCAGCTATGCAGAAGACAAAATAATCATACTAAAACTGGAGCACCCTCAGTATCATATTATATCTTGACTAGAAGAGGGCTTCTGTGTTATCTATGTATTGATGATGACCAGCCGCCCTAAACTCAACTCCTCAAAAACTGAGATCTTGACTTGTGGAGAATGAAACACTACAATATGTCCCAAATAACTTAAGACTCCACCAACAACATGTACATAGTTAACCCCTTCCAGGCTGATGACGAGCTCAGCACGTCATGAGCGTAACCTGCTGTGCGCTCATGACGAGCTGAGCTCGTCATGTAACGCGGTAATTTTAAAATTGCCGCGTACAGCGGGAAAAGCCGCCGCAGCGATGCGGTTAAGAAACTGCAGAGTGATCATGGACTTAAACCTCTCCATATACCTAATCTCACATTTTAATGAAATGACAAGGGGCACCTTCTACACAGTGTGGACAATAGGACATATCCTCCTCCACCTGGGATACTACCAAACATTACAATCTATTCTCACTTGCAATGTTATGAGCAGAGTACACAAAATGCCCAATGCCTACATGCCCCCTGACTTTCTTCTAGACCTCCACATACTCACCAAATCAATACAACACTGGTGTTTCAAGCATTACACTGGTTACTGATACCCAGACACCCTGCCTTCAGGACGCTCCACTCAAGATGAATTCTACTCACCTTACCTCTCTACAAAACAATATTGGTTGAATGTTATGCTCAGTTCTAGCTAGATCCTTTTGAAACTGCCTGCCAAGGTAAGTAGCATCCAGAACCACCTTAAATTTAGGAATAAAGTAAAAACGTGGCTTATCCCTAAATGATGACCTACACTATCTGAAATCAAACACAATAACATTCAGTATCAGAACAATGTACCCCACTTGGACCAATAGGACCAAAGTTATCAAAATTCCACAGCCAAGTTCCAATGCAATTGACTATTAGTGATGCAGTTTGGGCATCCATTTGCAATCAGCTGCAACTGTAAATTTGATGAATGAGATGGCCCTGATAAAATGGTCAGCAAAATGTGTAATCATCACTTGAACATTCCCTATCTCACACTTTTTCCTACGATACAATGCTAGGTACTGTTCTTTAGGAAAAGATAAGAGCACCTATCTGGTGTCTAATGCACGACACTAAGAACTTTTCCATATAGGCTTACAGAAAATATGTTCAATAATACTTTATTGTTTGATTAATTAAATCATTACAATCGGTGTAAAAAACTTAAAACAATATTCAGACATTTTTCCCTAAGCTGCTCCCACCACATTCAATAAAAGGCAATAAATGTTTTAGAAAGAAGTTCTCTTGAGAACAAGGTAACCTTCACTTGTGTGCAAACACGAGGTGGCATAGTATTAATAAATACATTGAATAAAAGTAAAAGTCCCTTCGAAAAACGAGGTAGCCACCAAAATGGAATAAGTGCAACATAGCGCAAAAGGGAGTACATGTTTATGAACTAGTGAAAAGTCAGAGAGTGTTATGCAGTCGAGGAGCTTAGAACTGTGCTCTCTAAAAATTCGACCATAGATGGATAAATTGATTCTCCATGTCGGGTTTAGCTTAATCTGTGTTATGCTGTCCCAGTTTTAATGTAAAATTCCAAGTTACTGTGATTAATAGCAAAACGTTGATGCTATACCTTTTCTGCATCCACACAACTTAAAGTTTCATAGTCCCTTTGGCAAGGTTCCGCTGTTATTGAGGGAACAGAAACATTTAATATAAAGCATGGATTCAAAGTTTCATGTTAAGAAAAACTAAATCAGATGGAGTATGGGCCCAAAATTGCACTGTTGAATTATAAAGTGATTTGATTTTGTGAAACTGAGACAAGAGTCACCAGGTTACTGGAACAGAGAACTAAAATACAGGAAAGGCTACTTCAAAAATGTGCCGTTATTATGTCTGCCAATAACTGTTTCCTAATTTTGACGCAGTACGTTAGTTTGATGGATCACCAATGGCTGTTAAATTTACAATATGCAAGATGAACAAAGATTGTAAAGCTGATTTACAATCAGCTTTACAATCGGCATGTTTTCCGGATTCCGTGCCGAAATAATACCCTGCCTACAGGACCGGACTCCCAGTCTGTTCCACTCAGGCCTCAGTTTTGATCTATGCAGGGTCATCAGTGCTGGGCAGGCACATACAATGTGCTCAAAAGACTCGACTGATTCCCCGCAACCCCTTCACCCAAGCTTGTCTGATGAGCGCTGCCAAAGGGGTTGCTTTTTCAAAAGATGCCACTCACCCAGTCTGAGTGCCAGTAATCTCTGTTTTAGGTACAGGGGATATGTAAATGCTAGGTATGGTGGAAGAGAGGCCAGCTGGTAAAAGTTGATTACTGCCCATGCGTGCTTGTGTTTAGTGAGGATTGCCTTGTGTGAAGAGTAGGAACACAATTGAGTACGCTTCTTAATACTTATTCTGAAAACTGTTTTACTTGGATTAAGGTTTCTTCCACAGTTCACTTGCTAATAGTTGCTGCAAGCATTCATGAAAAAAATGACTATATGACCCACCAGGATTGCTAGAGTGGATATGTAACCATAGCAGGGACTCGAGGGAACCGGCTTTAGCCTGCCTCAACTTGGGCACAATACAATATCCTTCCAATCAAGCACCCCTACACTGCATAGTGAGACACCACTCTCCATAATTTGCTTTGTGACCTCAAAATGGGGTATGAAGTGCTGCATAAATTCTACTACTTCTACCGCAAGCTAATAACCATGTTGGTGATACTGGAGAAAAGGGTTTATTAGACTACATTGGCTTCAATACGTTCCCAAGTGCTTCATTTAGTTAGGATGACAAATATGGTATCAATGTGTCATAAATTATTCAAAAGTAGCCACTAACCTTCTGAGCTATCATCTTGGCGACAACATCCCTAGCGTGGACATCAATTGTGCAGATGGTCATAATTTTCTGTCGATCTCCTTTGGAAAGTTGCCCGATCAGCATTGTGATGAGAGTATTCAGCTGATTCACTTGCTTCTTGTAATATTCCTTCATGACATTTTCATAGCCTTCTTCTAGTCGTGCAAATGAAATACCAACTTCCGTGGTCCACCAGATTTGAGTACAAGTTAATGCCACCTGTAGAGATACAAGGATGGAATTAACAATAGGGCATACAGTGGGAATGCATGGGCTCTATTTCTCAAGAAGGAATACTATGGATTCATTAGCTTCTTGTTATCATAAATTTAGTAACTTTTAGGCTACATTTTTTAGGTCATTCCTATGGAACAACTATATTAAACTATGGAAAAGAAAGCATTTGCAGTAAGACAATAAAATACTTTACATGTGGACTACATAAGGAAACAGATACATAACAGAAAAAGTAAATTAGTCATATCAGATTATATTAATATAAGTTTAATTCAGTTTTCAAAGCACTCATTTGCTAAAAACAATGAGCCCTTGCTACAAATGTCTCCTAGACAATTAAAATAACAGTATTAAAATTCAATGGTAATCAGTTATAAGGATTTGTGGTCAAATCTTAGAGTCATGCCTTCTTTGTTGATGCCCCTCCCTAATGACTAACAATGAACCCCCTGATGTGTCAGACATCCCCTTCCTCCTTGCCCTGGCCCCAGCCTGTCTGGGTTCACAAAAGACTAGTGATGAACTCTTTGTGAGAGTGCTCAGGCAAAGCCTTTGTGATGTGTAAGTGTGGTAGGTGATTGCTCTTTCCCTCTGTCAACTCAGTGGCCCATCCTGGCAATACCTATCTTCCCATTGTCTCACCGCTAAACCCTTAAGTGAAAGTTTTATGTACTTGATTTAAAAAAAGATGGGGTCATAAAAGCCCAAGTTGTAATTGTTAGACCTATAGTTGTTTCCCTAACTTTTTGCCTTCATCCCTCCTGTGTTGCTGAGGTAATTCTTGCTGGCTTTAGAACTCTGTGCTTTTTACAGCTGCTAACCAGTCATAAGTACTTGTGCTCTCTCCTTAAAACAGGGTAGAACGGGCTTACACCCAATTGTCACAGCTAATTTACTTGTAAGTCCCTAGAAAAGTGGTACTACATGTACTAAGGGCCTCTGAATTAAATGCTACCAGTGTTCCTGTAGCATTGATTGTGTGACCCACGTAAGTAGCCCTTCAAACATGTCTCAGGCCTGCCATTGCTGTCTGCATGTGCAGTTTTTAAACTGTCATTTCTAAGTAAACATTCTCACAGGCCCAAACCTTCCATTTTAAAACATATGTCACCCCCTATAGTAGGCCCTGAACTGCCCAGAGCGCAGGATGCAGAGTATTTAAGTAGTACATGTACTTTTAAGTTTTACATGCCTTGGTAGTGAGACATTCCTAAATTAATTGTTTGCTTCTGGAAGGTCTAACTCTGCCAAAGGCTAACAGTGAAGTTACCTTATTACATCTAAAAAACTGGAACTGCCAACTGGGAGCAAGTAGACAGGTCAAGTTTGGTGTCTAAATTGTAATTAAAAGCCCATTTAACCCCTTGGCTGCGGCGGTAATTCCGCCGCAGTGCTGGGGGGAGGAGGGGGAGCGTGATGCTGCCATGCTCGTGACAGAACCATGCCATCATGAGTCACGGGCGAGCTGTGCTCATGACGGCGTGGTTCAATCACGACCCCGCCCACTCACTAATTCGCCCGCACAGGCGGGGAATCAGTGCGGCATGGGCGGAGCAGCCACAGCATGACGGAACCATGCCGTTATGAGCACACGCCACACCTGCTCCCTGCCACCTGAGAGACTATTGCCTTATCCTGCGACCTCGCCACGTAATCATCATACACCATCTGTAATCTATGATTATAATGCTTCCTTGTATTCACCCACCCCGCTGGTACCTTGCACCCCCTCACCAATGTACAGTACTCGTGTGATATCCTGCCTATTGTATGACTCTTGACTCTGTAAGCTCTCTGATGTACAGGTCTCCTGTGACGACCTGCCTTTTGTATTACTCTATGAATCAGTAAAGCGCTCTGATACCTTCTCGGGTCAAGTTTGCGCTCTATAAAACCTTAAAATAAATAAATATAAATAAATAAGGGGTTAATGGTAAAGTCGGATTTACAATTACAACGTTGGAATTGGCTCTTTTTAAATATTGCCATTTTCTTGTCCTAGCCATTTGGTGCCTGTAGCCTGATCCTGGGTCACATGACTAGGTGTAGCTGGCAGATGGTCTTTGTGTATTGCTCCCAGGCAGAGAGACAATGGGAAGATAGGTATTGTCAGGATGGGCCACTGAGTGGACAGAGGGAAAGAACAATCACCTACCACACTTACACGTCACAAAGGCTTTGCCTGAGCACTCTCACAAAGAGTGTATCACTAGTCTTTTATGACTCCAGACAGGCTGGGGCCAGGGCAAGGAGAAAGGGGATGTCTGACACCTCAGGGGGGTGGAAACCTCTAAAAGTTTCCTCCTCTTCAAAGTGGGCAACAGGTATAAATGTTGGGCTTTTACATCCAACCATTCAGTACACTTCTGGACCTGTGTACTCTACCACGAAGGACTGCTGTGCTGCTGAAAGGACTGCCACTCAGCTGGACTGCTGCTCTGAAAGGACTGTTGCCCAACTGTGCTGACCTGATTCCCTACTGCCCTCTTGCCTAGGTGACAAAGATTGGACCTGCTTCTTTAAACCCAGGAACCCAGAGTGACTCCAAGGGCTAGTTGGCCGGCCTCCTGATCCGAAGCCACAGAGACATAACAGAGTTCGAAGAACCTTGAATTTAGAACCTGGATTCTGCCATCTGTGACTCCTACCCTGGCAAGTGGTGCCACCTCAGTCCTTGACCCTCAGAAGTGGACCTGAAGGTGTTCTGCCAGCCCAGCGGTGGACCCATCAGAACAGATGCATCTCATCTATTGCAAGGCACAACTCCGAGCAGAACTGATGCATCGTCTTGCTGCGTGGACCTTCCCAGCACAAAGACTTCGCATTACAACCCCAACAGAACCTCTGCTGCACGATGCATCACTGATGCAGGTGTCTCATCGATGGCAGCCTCCATTACAATGCTGAATTCCATATCGGAAGCCCCTCGATGAAGGACTTCACATTGTAAGCCCATTGTCAATGGCCTCTTCAATGACACTGCGCAACGCATTTCTGATCCTGGTCTTGCATCACCTCAGCAGCATAATGCATCCTCGACGCAGTACTCCACAACTCTTCACAACCAGGACTTAAGGTACTCTTGTTCAGCAGGGCTAACTGGGTCCCTGTAGACAGCCCTCACTCATGTTTAGCCTGAGCTTGTGATTCTGTGCCATTCCAGCACAACCAGATATCCTCAGTTGCCACTTTGGGCTTTTCAGTGCTATTTTCACAGAAATCTTGAAAACTGCATCTTTCTGGTTCTACTGATTGGAATTTTGTTGTTATAGTCAAATTATTTATTAAAATTTACTCTAATTTTCGAATTTGGTGTGGGACTTTTCTTGTGTTGTTTGTTCACTTTATTACTGTTTGAAATGCTGCAAAAACACTTTACACATTCCCTCTAAGTTAAGCCTAACTTCTCAGTGTCAAGCTACCAGAGGGTTGAGTTCAGGTAAATTTGGGTTTTGCTTGTGCCCCACCCTGATAAGGATTGTATTTCAGGCTTGAGTAGGGTTTCACACCCCTCAACCAATAACCCCGTTTCTTATAGTAATGATGAGCAAGATTAGTGTAGGTTACTTAGCGATAATGCTGTCCAGCCATGTTCATGACTGTACTCAAATAAGCATTGACCATCATAATACAAAGACATTGGACTCATAAACAAAGTAGAGGATGAGCCCTGACTCCCAGGATCTTTTATTGACATTATAATTTACAGATGGGGAAATCATATTAAACTTAGGGGCTGCAAGATACCTGTGCTGGATAGTCAAAGAGCCACTGCTCTCTTGGCTTCTCTTCATAGGCGGTAACAGCTTCAGTCATCTCGTGTCTGACTGTTGCCCTCATCGCATCCAGTACCCGGTTCAGCCACGTCTCAACCTGGAAGAAACAATTTCAAGTTGCATGTAAATTACAGCAGAGAGTATCAAAATGATCAACAGACCTGATAACTAGAAGTAATGCAAGATTTTAAAAGTGAAGTGTATAATACCTAAAATAGGAATACAATATAATGTGCTTCAGAAAGCCACAACTTACAACCATATTACGAAAATGTAAGAATAGCTGCTGTTAAAAGTTTAAATTAAGCTTTCTCAAATTGATGTTGTGGCAACAGTTTACTATATGTTTAGCTAATATTTTTAACTCTGCATAACTGTGTGCCAATCGACTCTCATTGTTATTAAATTGTAGCTGGAGGCCATAATAATTAAGAGATGAATGTGAGCATTTTGGGACCCATCAGATGTGAGGACATGGTAACCCAGTTACTGAGAGTAAAAGCAAGTACACAACCAGCTTTAAAAGCAAAACAAATGTGTTACGTTATTAAAAATAGAATTTTACAATGCAATCGTACATATGTTGAAAATAGCAATGTATATGCACATAAGCGGCGTTCATTTGTGTTCGCTGTACCTCTTGTCGTAAGCAGAATGGATATTGCAAAACACTGACTGTGTTATCCCGCCAGCATAGACCCATGCACACATATATACAACAGCCATTTTAGGTACCATGGTCTCTCTGTTTGCGATCGATCATCAGCCCCTTCCCTGACCCTGCAAGCATCCCCCATGCACCCTGACCGCCCCCGCTCTCACATGCACAAGTCGTGAACCCTCCCCTCCCGCATGACTCTGTCTCTGGGAATCACACCCCGCGCCTGACCAACACCTCCTTTTCTTCCATGAATACCCCTCCTTTTATGACCCCTTCCTCTGAGCCTGATTGTCTGCACGGACCGCTGGTCATCCCTCAGCCTGAGGATACAGTTTATTGCCCACTACTGTATGCACTCGCCCCTCTTCAAAGGGGGCTACTATTGATCATGACCTCCCCACCCCCTGAGATTCGATCAGGCGCACACATTCTAAAGGAATCAGCAGAACACTCAGCTGCGTGACAGCCCCCTCCTATTGTATGGAGGATAAGGGCCCCTACTGTAGCCACGTGTTGGAATATCTTCATACTTCACAATGTCTTGATTGTAATGAAGGATGTCTGTGTGCCATAAACCTGTGTATAAAAGACGAAGCCTCAGAGAAACTTGTTAGAGCACCTCCTGAAGACACTATGAGAGTGTCCGAAATGACAGGCTCTCCTCATGAGAAATAAACTCTGTTCTTGTTTCCCTGCTTCCAGCGCCCGTCTCTTTATTTGGTAATTGTTCAAGATGGGAACTAAGAGGCGTCCTGCGCCAGCAGCCTGGGCATCAGGTATGTTATGGGCTGACTTTTCCACAATTGGCGCTCCAACGCGGGGTCCATCAGCGACATAAGGTCCGGTAAGAGAGGTCCAGACGATGGGGTGAACATCTAAACGATTGGAGTATACCTGCCTTGAGAGGGCCCTCGTCCGGCTGCCGATTGAATGAACTTCACCGATTCCGAACGGATCTCTCTCAAGTGACCTATTGTCCTGACTGGAATCCCACAGGAATGCTGCGGTAAAAACATGGAGAAAGAGAACGATCGGGTGCTGGAAAAAGGAAGGCGAAGAACTGTCCACACGGTCCGGTCCGGGTAAGGTTAAGTAGGACGTCTTTACGTCTGATTGGTAGGATGGCTTTATCCATCTGATTGATTGATTGATTGTTGATATTGGAAACGGTATTTAGATACTGGTATTGTTCATTGATTGGTTCATTTAGCCTTGGGTGCTACTTGAAGTATTGGTTCTCTTGGAGACATTCTCTGTTTGCAAACAGCGACAGATAGGAACGTCTCTCTCTCTTTGCAAATAGTGAAGGATAGGTAATGCGGACTTTTGTCCCCCATTGTAATCCGTCATACCTATTTTTCTCCCCATTGATTGTTTGTTATCGATCTTTATCGATTATTGCTCTTTGAGATATTCCCTGTCTACAAACAGGGAAGAATAGGAATATTCTGTCCCCCCTTTGCAGATAGTGAAGGATGGGTAATGCAGACTTTTGTCCCCTATTGTAATCCGTCATGCCTATTTTTCTCCCCACTGATTGATTGTTTGATCGAGCATTGAATTGTTCGAAGTTGGCTCTCTTAAGGATCTTCTCTGCCTACAAACGGGGAAGAATAGGAATATTCTCTCTCCCTTTGCAGATAGTGAAGGGTAGGTAACGCAGGCTTTTGCCCCCATTGTAACCCGTCGTGCCTATTTCGTTCCTCATTGATTTGATTGGTTGTCCGAACATTGACTGTTTGGAATTTGTTCTTTTTGGAGGTATTCTCTGTTTGCAAATAACATAGAAAAGAAATACTCTGTCTAGTCTTTGCAAGTAGTGAAGGGTAGGTAATGCGGACCTTTGTCCCCCGTTGTAATCTGTCATGCCTATCTACTCCCCACTGATTGATAAACCAGTTCCACCCGGACCATTTACTAGAGGTAGGTCATCTGGCCCGACCAGAGAGCACCCCTAGTGAAAAGGACATATGCAATAATAATGAAGTGATCACTGTATCCTGTTAACAGAAACTTTAGCACGAAACAAACTAGAAAGAAAGGAATAGGAAAACGAAATCAGTAGGCCACTGATGAAATTTTTATTAAATAACGAATAAGGAAACGATAACAATACTTAATGATAAAACATATGATTGTCCTAGAAACAAGAAACGTTAGAAATAAGCCTGTAATAAGAAACATGAAAATGATAAGAGAAGCCAGGCTTGACATTGCGACGGCCACGAGGCAATGAGGCTTCATCGCCCCTCACTGCTCCAAACATGTCTGTCCCACCGCCTGCCACGCCCCAATAACGGCAACCTGGGAAAGATACAAGTCAGCAGACATCCGCCCCCATTCTGGAAACTCCCAAAGTGCAACAGGTTTGCGGCTACGCCCAGCCGGAAGACGAGATCTTCAACACATGTAGGGCGGGTCCTGCTGCCAGCCGTCGGCCGGAGGTCATCGCATGAGGTGGGCCTGAGGAGAGGCCGGGGCCGACGGGATCCGGCCGCGGTGGCGGCTGCGACAACACTGGAGAGTTGTAGGGGGGAATGTCCATGCCCCGACCCCCCCCTCTCTCAGACAGTCTGGACCAGCTTCCATAAGAGGCCTGGGGGTGGAGAGGCCACTACGCGAATAGCCCGAAGACGGCACCACGCGCCAAGGTCTGTCCCCAGGATGAACCAAGGGACCCGTTCCTGGGGCCGTGGCGAAGAGCGTCCGGCCGCCATCAATCGGAGGCCCGGCCCGAAACGTACTAGGCGCCACTTCTTCTATAATGGCTGCGACAACACTGGGGGGGATGTCTTGCCTATGCCTCCGACCCCCCCCTCTCTCATCGCCTGGTCCGACCATCATGTATATTAGCGCCGAGGAAAACGGCGTGGGGTGCGCTGGGAGGGAGAGACGGCGCGAACGAGTCTCTCCCACCTCCCCAGGTGGAGGTCCCCAGGGGCACCCCCAACGCTCCACTCACCCGACATGGGTTCGCCCACTCGTAAAATGGCGGACGATCCTGCTGGAGCGGGCCCGGGGTGAAGAGATGGCCCGGCTGCTTGTTGATTAAGAAACGAGTCCCACCATCATAAAAGTTCTCCTCGACCTTGAAGATTCTATAGGAGCCGCGGGAGTCCCCGACCCCCGCAGACACCCCCGATGGGGAATGACTGCCATGATTGCCCACGGAACGATGAAAATGTAGCCGCGAGACGTCGGCGCTCCCATGCCGGCGCCAGCCTCAGTTTGAATGACTAGAATCCTGCAGACTACAGTTCGGATCAGTTCCGGTGAAAACCCAGTATGACCCGGTAGGAAAATTGTTGCCTCCCTCCCCCTTTGACTGATGGTTCAGACCACCGATCCTTTCTTTTGCCCTTTAACGGAAATTTTGGACTGCCGAAAGAGGCTCTGGGCCAACCACGAGTTAGTGGAGATTTAGACTATGCCTGGATCTGCCTGGTTGCACCCAAAATGGCGCCGGTACAAATGAAACTTTCAACTCCTTGTTGTACCCCGATTGCTCAGCCTTGGTGTCATGGGATATGTATGTAGTTTTTAAACATATGGATTGATATAGGATGTGTACTGATTATATGTTCGGACAATGGATTGATATAGGATGTATACTGTCAGTTCGGACAATGAATTGATATGGGATGGGTACTGATTATGTGTTCGGACAATGAAGGACAATGAATTGACATGAGATGGGTACCGATTGAACAGTCGGACAATGAATTGTTGTTAAGTTTTGACGCATCATGATTATTGAAAGTTCGAATTTCAACACTTATGATACTCGCTCACACTGAAGTTTCGATATGATTATATTGCACTTGTCGCACTTTTTATTATGAAATTAACGACCACCGACTCTATTAGGTTTTCCACTAATAAGTGTCCCCACATGTACAGTTCCAGCCTGCTCCGTGGCCGGCCCACGGGGTTGTAGGTCCGTATGTGTGCACCGGCATTCTTATTAAAGATTTTTTGGGAAAAAGCAAACGCAGTTGTCACGCGTAAATTGGTAAGTTTCAAATAAATGACTACTGTTTCCGATGTAACTAAATTACAGGTGGAATGGCTCAGCTCGATTAGTTAAGAGTTAAAAAGTATAGTGCTCAGAAATATTGCAAATATGAATGGCCCAGGTTTTTGTTGTATGTGTTTTGCAATTTTTGTACAGCCAAAAGCAACCGCTAAAGATCCTGGTATTTAGCCTATACTTTATATGCTACCTGTATAAGAAAAGTCACACTATCGGTCCACCTGGGCTTGAACGCCCAGTTGGCAGGGACTGCATCCCATGGAGATAGGCCGAGTATGCAGTAAGTAAAAGCCTTTCTGGGTTTATGCGCGCTAATGTGTCTATCAATGTAGCCCCTGCCCCCTTCTTTTTTCCTCTCTCTGCAGGTCACATCGGAATGTCGATTAATGTACGAAAATGGTGATCTAGCGGACGAAGAGACGGGAAAGAGAGTTTGATTATGGTACCTAACCGCGACAAACCCCGAATAATGCAACCAAAAATGACGTACAATAATGAATACATTCCTACGTTTAACTAAATAGGGAAAGTTTAAGGAATATTCCGAGGTAAGGTTTACACAAGTATCCTCCGCCGGGAGGACTAGGAATATTGCCAATATTTAAAAACCTACTACCTCCTTTTTCGCATCCTCATAGACATGTAACTCCAAGCTGCCCCATTGTTCTCCAACTGACACCAACTGTTGTCTCAGCCTGGAAACACATTTGCTAAAATGACTCGAAAATACCACCGTGAGCATTAGCCCGACCAGGTTAGTTCATGACCAATTGGCAGAGGCGTAAGTGTGTGCAACCCCAACCTCCAGTGAAGGCAGCCGACAATAAAAAGAAAAAAAAAGTAAAGAGAGCTTAGGATGCTGAGAATGCGCAGCGTACAGGAAGAGATCATTTTGGCCAATAACTGTTCTATGTTTTGTCTTGGATTTTTGTATATAATGCATGCACTGTCTCCCCCGTCTGAGTTTGTGTACGTGATGTATAGATCTACGTCATCCCTCTGCCTGTGTTTCCGTATTGCTTAACCCCCGCTGTTCTGTGTTGTGTGCGCACTGAATGGACCATTATTGTACACGCTTCTCTCTCTCTCTCTCTCTCTCCCTCTCTCTCTCTCTCTCTCTCTCTCTCTCCACGTCATACGTGTACTAAATGGTTCGTTTAGAGTGCGGGCGACTCTCTCTCTCTCTGAGGGTCCCCCTGTTCCCTCCTCCCTTGTGGTAACGTTGTGCCTCACCGGCACAAACCTAATTGGGTCTCTTCGAACACAGAGGTGTTCGGCAAAATTGACAGGAACTAAAACGATCGTAACTTGCCATATTACTACCTCTCCTTTCTGCAAAATGATAGAACCCGAGTTGGTAATGAAAGAAAGGACAGGTAAGACGACTGATGTCCCCTAATCTGGCCTTTTTGTAGGGGGACTATAACGTCAATGGTCTTCTGTTTTTCAGTTTGTTAGAAATGCAATCCCCAACGCCCAGATTGCCCCACCCCTCTGCACTTAAGTGCGAATGTCCAAAGCGTCCCCGCTTCTCCCGATTGACCCCAGCTCCATATCAGCTATCCCCGAAGTATAATTGATGACCTTGGTTAACTATCGCTCCCCAAGTAAAGCATGTTTCACCTCTGTCCCCTCCCTCATGATGATAACCCCCTGCTTGCAAGATTTAGCCGACCCCGAAGGGAAATGTAAGATTGTCAGTACCTAGTCCGATTTCTCTCCGCGTACGTCATGTATGAACGCCAGATAGAAAGTACGAATTCAGTGGAAATGTCCTCCTACATACTCCATAAGTGGTGACTACTGACTGTAACCGATGAACTTATTCCCTACCTACTTAGGGTTGGGGACGGAATTGAGATGTATAAATGTCTTCTCCTGCCAGTTTTTCTAAAAACTTGTTTTGTACCCATTCAAAGATACAATCACCGGAGGAGAGGAGCTGGACGTGACGCACAGCCTGGCCACAGATCATGAAGCACATGTGACCGCAACCAAAGGTGGAGCCGCAGAGCAACGAGACGCGGGACGAGGCACAACTCTCAAACTCGGCAGATGAAGGAATGAAGGGCTGCCTTGAAGCCCTCGACTTGCTGACCCACTCGTGCCTGAAGTCCCCGTCCCCTTTTGAGTCCGACTGATGGGCCTGCCTGCTCGTTGTCCTTTGCTCCCTTGGTCCCTTGGTGTGTTCAAAGATCTGGCCCCACTCCCCCCTCTCTTCCCTCGATTATTCAACAAACTCACCCTTTTTCGCATAAGTTTTGACTATAGAATTAGGTTTTGCCACGGAAGAAGAAAAGACACGCAGGTGCCCAGCATAAGGCACCCCTAAGAAGATCAGTTAGGAAACAGGACTGTGATCTAACAGCAGAGGACTGATCGCACCCTGCAACGCGTAAGGATGATTCCGAGCTGGACTTATAGCTCCACCGCCGGTGCTCAAAAGCGCCAACGAAAAGAAAACGGACTACCAGAGTCTACCAGTGGTGGCTCGTCGTTTAAAAGACATTTTCACTAAGACCCCCCCCCTTCCTGAACTTTCTACCCACCCCTTGACTAGTTGCTTACATCGAACTGAATTCCTCCCTCAAACAATTTTTTTTATTGCTTTCAAAAATGTTTAATCGGTCACTCAAGTCCAAAAGTCTCATATAGCACTTTTTACTGTATGTTGATGTCACTGGAGAGAAAATGAGAACTTGATTTTATAATGTGTCGGAACATTTTTCCTTGACTGACCCCGACTAAAGTATTATGCCGATCTCTAGACTTGCATGAATAACCCAACAAATGAAATTCATACGTACCACATTTCGCCAATCGTTGTGACTACATATGGTTATACTCAATCTGCTAGCATTTACGAACGTTATTTCATTGGCCACACATGGCTATATGTACACTCCGTCAGTTAGGGTAAACACAAAAGAACTAGCTTATGTTAAAAAGCGGCGACTGTTGAAAATAGCAATGTATATGCACATAAGCGGCGTTCATTTGTGTTCGCTGTACCTCTTGTCGTAAGCAGAATGGATATTGCAAAACACTGACTGTGTTATCCCGCCAGCATAGACCCATGCACACATATATACAACAGCCATTTTAGGTACCATGGTCTCTCTGTTTGCGATCGATCATCAGCCCCTTCCCTGACCCTGCAAGCATCCCCCATGCACCCTGACCGCCCCCGCTCTCACATGCACAAGTCGTGAACCCTCCCCTCCCGCATGACTCTGTCTCTGGGAATCACACCCCGCGCCTGACCAACACCTCCTTTTCTTCCATGAATACCCCTCCTTTTATGACCCCTTCCTCTGAGCCTGATTGTCTGCACGGACCGCTGGTCATCCCTCAGCCTGAGGATACAGTTTATTGCCCACTACTGTATGCACTCGCCCCTCTTCAAAGGGGGCTACTATTGATCATGACCTCCCCACCCCCTGAGATTCGATCAGGCGCACACATTCTAAAGGAATCAGCAGAACACTCAGCTGCGTGACAGCCCCCTCCTATTGTATGGAGGATAAGGGCCCCTACTGTAGCCACGTGTTGGAATATCTTCATACTTCACAATGTCTTGATTGTAATGAAGGATGTCTGTGTGCCATAAACCTGTGTATAAAAGACGAAGCCTCAGAGAAACTTGTTAGAGCACCTCCTGAAGACACTATGAGAGTGTCCGAAATGACAGGCTCTCCTCATGAGAAATAAACTCTGTTCTTGTTTCCCTGCTTCCAGCGCCCGTCTCTTTATTTGGTAATTGTTCAAGATGGGAACTAAGAGGCGTCCTGCGCCAGCAGCCTGGGCATCAGGTGTGTTATGGGCTGACTTTTCCACACATATATGTGTACTACTTGGAAAAAGCCCACTTCTCTATCTTATTAGGACATTACAATGTTAAGAGCTGTGCTGAAGACAAAAGAGTGTTAGAGAGCCAATTAGGGTTGGCATATATCTTCTGTTCCAGCACTTCAATACTTGTGTTCTGTCTCTCCCATGTTTCATTTAGGGCGTTCTACCCTCAGTGAGCAGAATGTTTAATACTATTATAGCCGTTCTGTCTCAAACTACAATGGGCATTAAAGGTTTGTCCACGGTTAAAGCCCCTTACTCTGCTTGGGTTTAAAACTAGAGTACAAGGCCTATAACAATGTAGTCCTCAGGACCGGGCTACAAATTTAAACTTTATTGCCCACACGAAGGGCAATAATGACTGTTTATTGCCTTCTCTTATAATTATGGGCCCAAACAGCAGGTGAGGGACATAATGATGGGAAGATAATTAAAAGTCTGTATCGACCTACAGGCAAGGGTAATAAGGCTATTAACATTCCCCAAATCCTAACAGCTCCTCTGCACCACAGTAGCAGCATCTCTTGGATCAGAAGCCGGTCTCACTGCCACTCGGTGCTGGCACATCCTCTTCCAAACATGCCAGTTCCATTATTTTTTTTAAGCTTTCTTATTTTCATTAGGGCTTGCATTTCCTTTTTGATATAGAAGGGGGATCAATCAGAGAAGGCATGCAAATATTGCCATATCTATGAGGGTGGGTGGGAGGTGCTCATGCCTTTATAAAGAAAAGGAGCCATCCTACTTATGACGGAAACTGGCTGGTTATGGAGTGAGAGAAAATGCCTTTTTTGCGTGGACACTACCATCTTGTTCTCAATTTTATTGCTGGTTTTTGGACTATGCACTCTAGCCATTTGTGTTCAGCGTCCAGTATTTGTGCTCTAAACCCTAACACATTTAAAAATGTGTTTATTTAACTTTCCTATAAGAAAAGAGTATATGGTGCAGAAAATACACCAATGGCAGGGTAGCTGAACTGTAATATCTGAACTGCAGCACTTATTATGCCATTCCCTCTTGTGACAAAGGAAAATATGGCTTCAGGACTACCATTGTGATGTATAGTAAGTTGTACTGTATAGTTTGCGGATTAACTTGCTGTAACAATGTCTGGACCTTTACGGGTCATGAACACGGTGTCAGTAAATGTAGGTGTTTACTGACACCGAGTCCGTGACCTATCCCGTTATTATATATACATCTACTCCAGAAGCAGTTTTTAGGAACAAGGGTCCCTTGGCAAGAATGATAAAGTAATTACCATGGATACAACTATAAGTTCCATGAATAGTTTAGATAAACAGGCTCAAAATTATCTATTTTCAAAACATATGTTCAACTAAAAGGTTTATATATGTAGGAAGTTCCACCGCTGGAGTAATTTTGAGAAACAAATCACGAAAAAGACAGGTGTAAAATGACAAAAGAAAAAAAGCATCTAAACACATACAGGCAAGCAAAAAATTCAAATAGCAACTAACGATAGTATAAAATACATAGGTCACTTTGGTATGGCAAAAAAAACACTACTGCACCCAGAGAAAAAGTGATTTAAACTATAGTATTGACGGGTCAGAATGTAAGTCGACAGTGTTTCAATCCCATTAGGGAGATGGGATCATCATCAGGACTAAGATCAGTTGCGTGTCCAATTATCAAGGTCACTTGAAAATCGGCCTGTGATTTTTGTAACAATCTATAATGGCATACAACAGGTCACATAGAATTTGTGACTGTGAAAAATTCCTTCTAAATAAGGATATGAACCACCTGAAATGAAAAAGTAGGAAGACAAAAAGAAAGAAAAAAGAGCGTGAGAAGGATGAACTGCATTGATTAATTAAACATCAAGATGAGGGGAGCTGCAGGGTGTGTTTTGGACGCAAACCACCATGTCATTTACTGCTTTTTACGTAAAAAGTCCTGATGATGATAATTGAAACACTGTCGACTTACATTCTGACCCGTCAATACTATAGTTTAAATCACTTTTTCTCTGGGTGCAGTAGTGTTTTTTTTGCCATACCAAAGTGACCTATGTATTTTATACTATCGTTAGTTGCTATTTGAATTTTCTGCTTGCCAGTAAAATGGGATGCATTTAAAAAAAAAACGGTACTGTTTAATTTTTTAAGAGTATGCAGTAGTGCATCAGACCACTGCCTGCTCTTAAAAAATATTTTCAATGCGAGTCACAAAGGGGAAGGCGTTCCGTGGGGACTCCATCCCATTTGCCAGTGGCTTACCAACCATTTGAAATGGGTGGTAAACTGCCAGTGTTTTGTGGCCGCAATTGCAGTCGCAAAACAATCTTACATTGAAGTGCAAGTCCCTATTTAGTGAGTCGGCAATAGGTGAACGACTCGCAAAATAGGGTTTGTAAATAGGGCAGCCCTTTTTTGAAGTTTAAAATGACCCGATTTCCCGACCGGTCACACATCTGGCCCTAAATGCATCTAAAGGGCCGGGAAAAAAATGGATACTTGAGCAACCTTTGGAAAGCAATGATGCATACAAATAAGTATAAACATTTGCGATGGTGGAGCACCTAGAACTTTTATAGTTCTTTTTTCTTAGATAGCTTGGCTAGACTGACGAAAATTGCAGTACTCATTCAAGTTTATAAAACCCAACACCTTTTTGTATTGAATGCATTGGATTTAGATGGTAGAAAGCTAATTTGTAACTGACGCTCATGAGGGCCTAGGCTCAACATCCCAATTTAAACCAGAGTGATCCACTTTTGAGGTTTCAGTTAAAGTGTACTTAACTCCAGGACCCTTCAGACCTTCAGTAGTCAGCATTTATATGTTAGGATCATTCTGTAGCACTATGACATCATTATTAGGCTTATAAGTGGTACTTATCTAGCTGAATTGTATACCTTTTGATTAAGAACTTTCAATACAGTAGGAACTAGCCATAACATACTCAAGGAAGGAGATACATCTGAGCAGTAGCTAAAGGGCTTTCTAAAGGTTTGGCAATCTTCAGGCTAGTATCGACAGGCTTTACCAGCTCTAATAATGTGCCAGTACCGAGTCTCACTAACAAATCTGTTTGTGGCAATGCCCTCTGATGAAGCATTTGATCATCTGACATATTAGACCTCATTTTTGTCAATATAAGAGTGAGGGAACTGCTAAAAAACATAATATGGCGCAATAGGACAAAAGGAAATTCATTTAGATTACCTACAGAACCCATGTAGCGTTTGTGAGGGTCCCTAGCAGCCTGAGACTAGAAATTACAAGAATAGGTAGCACCTTAACAGATGAAGCCCTGTAAGGATGCAACTTAAATTGCCCCTATTGCTCGAAGCACAAAAAAGGAAATGGGACCCAGGAATATGGCTTCACTGCATGAAAAAAGAGTTTCTTGCAGAAGGAGAGCAAATGGGTTGCCAAACTGACCATTTTGCAAAAAAAGAACAGCGCTGAAAGTTTGATGATGGAGTAGGGGATTGCCACTAGATTACTGAAGGAGTGATATGTGCAATGGGACACTATTAAATTACAGTCTCTAGTTGCCATGGAGGGAGTTATACATGGAATAAAGTACCTCATGTGACACACTGTAGGGATATTGCAGGTAATCGAGTAGTTTGTGACCATATAGAGGAACAAGGCCAAAAGCTGAGTTCCTTTATAAGGACTTTGAACCTTGAGGTGACTTGCAATACGCTTATAATATACATTAGGGTATACTTTATTTTTTTAATATATGGGCTCACTATCACCCTTCCTATCAATCGCTTAATTCCTTGATGTGTTGCTCTTTCATGAGAATGAGATAGGATGTTGGTAGCCAGACTACAATTTGAATCTCTAGTGCAGAATTAAACACCAAAAAGCAGATATTTACTGCAATAAAAAGATACTAACATCAGCATAATACAAGTCAGAACTATGTAGTTAATGCAGAGAGCTTCTATCTTTTCTAAAATTACCTAAAGTGGAAAAATAAACATGTTTCCATAAATATCTCCTCTCTGGTTATCACTGTTCATCTAGAAAAACAGAGCAGAAAAAGATAAGGCCACATTTTGTTTTCTGTTTTTAAAGTCCAGCTTTAATTGTGCTTTGTTTCCCGCTTTTCCCCTTGGCTGCTGGCTCTGTCAGCAGGCATTGTGGAGTTAATTGCAATAAGTTGTTACTGTTGAGTGGCGATGTACTTTCTTTATTAGAGCCGACTAGGTGCGTCGAAAGCCGCCTGTAATAAGGAAGTTAGAGACGGGCTTTTATACAGGGATTGCAGATGCCCATATTTTATATTAACTTAAATATTTATTATTATTATAAACTGCTACACTAAGCATTAAGTTGCTTCACAGCGTTTGCTCATGAGAGAATCTTGATGGAAGGAGGCACAGAGTGGAGGAAAAAGGTTTAAAAAATGAAGGATGTTTATGCAGGCACAATGCATGACTGGAGTGTTCTCAGTTATGCCAGGTTTACACAATGTGCTTTCTAAGGGTACTATTTATTGTCATATTCATTTTTATTAATAGTTATAGTAGTATTATTATAATTATCATTTTATCTTAAAATTAGTCTTCGAACACTGAACTTTGTTCAGAAATGTAGATCTAAATCGCCACTGTAGTGGGGATCTAAAAAGGTTTACCTGACAGCGCTGGGTTTCTGTTGCTATGATTTCAAGCCATAATTAACTATCTCTCCTGAAAAAGTCGCACAAAGTATTACTTATTGTCTAGTGCTTGGGTACATTGAGGGACATTAAAATAACAAACACCACATTGGTCTAGTCAACAGTCTAAAAATATTCTAAAACATTATTGCAAAAGTATGGTAATGAACTCAGATGCATTTGAAGGTTCAGAAATACTGTACGAAAAAATATATAAACGTGATATAAAAACGATCTCGACACTAAAGTTGTATAATATTATTGCTGGGCAGCAATGAAAGACCGCAAAACCTCAAAGCGAAAGAAAAGAAGCTTAGCACCCTCTATTCTGGAAATATGACGGGCCCTTTATGTCCCTTAATGATGAGTGACCAGTAAGCCAACAAAACAACCCTGTCTGAGACCAACAGCTCTGTGAACTTTACAAACATTTGGAAACACGGATATTTTCAACTTCTCTGCAGGGTTTGTTCATGCTGCACAAAAGAGTGCCGCGACAAGCCCAAATCTCGTTGATCCTTTCTTTGTCACTGTGAGATATCCAAACAGAAGGACAACATGATCCAGCACACACTTAAGACTACAGATGTCTGAAATGGCCTTCTAACAATAATTCCACTCGATTTTCAAAGATGGTGAAGTTAGCTTGCATCGATTTTCAAAGATGGTGAAGTTAGCTTGTCGATTTTCAAAGATGGTGAAGTTAGCTTGCATAAACACCATATTCTCTCCGCTGTGTGAAAAGTTTTATGATGTTGCAACCTGTGGTTGTTTTAGGGTTCAACCATGTTTACTTTAGACTGTAACTGCGCCCTTGGCCTGGTCGCCCCCACACCCCCTGCCTGCTCCTCCTTAGCTGCTGCCTGAGCCTCGCACTGCACGTCGCCTCAGCCGCCGCAGGGCCGCCGCTGAGCCGCCCCAGCGCCGCCCCAGCCACCGCAGGGCCGCCGCCGAGCCCCCAGGCTTTTCCCGCCGGTTTCCCACGAGACCCCGCCCCCCCCGCCCGCCGATTGGTTCCCGCGCTCCCCGCCTCCCCGCAGACCCTCCCTCCCGGCTCCCCTCTTATGACGCCCCCAGAGCGACCGCGCAGCGGACGCGCGCAACGGGAGCACCGAATGAGCGCCGAAGGTGCGCCAAAGGTAAGCCCGTCTGCGCCCGTCCGCGCCTGGACCGCGCAGTGCCAGGACCCCTGGCCCCCGCAGACCCCAGCCCACCCGCCGGACGTACGACGCCGCCACCCTCAACGCACTCAACACCGGCCGAACCCCTGGATGCTACCGAGCCACCCCGAGACGCTCCCACAGACCCTTCACCTGCCAGTCCTGCAAGTTCACCTGCATCCGGACCTGCACTGCACCAGCACCCACTAAGCCGAACACCAGCAGCAACCACCTCAAGTGCATCCTGCTCAACACCCGCTCCGTCCACAGACACGCCGTCCAACTCTGGAACCTCCTCGACACCACAGCTCCTGACGTCGCCTTCCTCACGGAAACCTGGATGAACGAATCATCAGCGCCCGACATCGCCATCGCCATCCCGGAGGGCTACAAGATCATCCGGAGAGACCGCGACAAACAGACTGGAGGAGGTATCGCCATCATCCACAGGAACAGCATCCGCATCTCGACCAACACCGACGACACCCTGACAACCGCCGAACACCTGCACTTCCAGATCCACACCGACCCCAAGACCACCCTCAGGGGCACCCTGATCTACCGACCCCCGGGACCACGCACTCAATTCAGCGAAGACATCGCCGACTTCATCAGCCCGCACGCCCTCCCCTCCGCCGACTACATCCTCCTCGGGGACATCAACTTCCACCTGGAGAACAACAACGACCGCAACACCACCACCCTGCTTGACAACCTCGCCACCCTCGGACTCAAGCAGCTGGTGACCACCCCCACCCACCTCGCCGGACACACACTCGACGCCGTCTTCTCGTCCAGCAAAGACATCACCTTCAGCCACGCCACTGGACTCCACTGGACGGACCACAGCTGCATCCACTTCACCTTCAGAAAAACCACGGTCCACCACCACCAGCAACAGGCTGCACGAAGAAGCTGGAACAAGATCACAGCCGACCAACTCGCCGCATCCCTGAGCCAGCACCCTCCCGCCAGCTCAGCGAACCCCAGCCAAGCCGCCGACAACCTCACGAAATGGATCTGCACCTGCGCGGACGAACTCGCCCCTCTGAGGACCCCGCCCAGCAGACCCGGAAGCAAGAAGGCCCCGTGGTTCACCGACGAACTCAAGAGCTCCAAGAAGAACTGCTGTGCCCTCGAGAAAGCCTGGAGAAGAGACCCAACACCGGACAACATGACCACCCTCAAGCTCGCCACCCGAAAGCACCATCAATTGATCCACGCCACCAAGAAAACAGCATTCAAGGACCGGCTGGACAACAACGCACACAACAGCAAGGAACTCTTCAACATCGTGAGAGAGCTCTCCAACCCCAACGCCGGAATCAACGACATCACCCCGTCGCAAGACCTCTGCAACTCCCTCGCCTCCTACTTCCACAACAAGATCGCTGACATACACAACAGCTTCAGCACACAAACAACGCTCCCCATGACCACACCAACGCCCCCCACCACCACCCTCAACGCCTGGACACCGATCAACCTCGAAGACACCATCCGCACGATGAACTCCATCCACTCCGGATCTCCAACCGACCCCTGCCCTCACCACGTCCTCAACAAGGCCGACGCTGTCATCGCACCCCACCTGCGGGACATCATCAACACCTCCTTCGACACCGCCACCTTCCCTGAGAGCTGGAAGCACGCCGAACTCAGCGCTCTACTAAAGAAACCAACGGCTGACCCCACCGAACTCAAGAACTACCGCCCCATCTCGCTCCTCCCGTTTCCAGCCAAAGTCATCGAGAAGACAGTCAACAAGCAACTGGCAGCCTTCCTCGAGACGACTGGATCCCTCGACCCATCTCAGTCAGGCTTCCGGGCCAACCACAGCACCGAGACCACCCTCATCGCTGCCACCGACGACATCCGAACCCTGCTGGACAACGGAGAAACAGCGGCCCTCATCCTCCTGGACCTCTCCGCGGCATTCGACACTGTCTGCCACCGCACCCTAGTGCAGCGCCTCAGCAACGTTGGAATCGAAGAGAAAGCACTGGAATGGATCACCTCCTTCCTCGCCGGAAGGACACAGAGAGTCCGCCTGCCCCCATTCAGATCAGAAGCCACGGAAGTCATCTGCGGCGTTCCCCAAGGCTCCTCGCTCAGCCCCACCCTCTTCAACGTCTACATGAGCCCCCTTGCAGCCATCGCACGCCAACACAACCTGAACATCATCTCCTACGCCGATGACACCCAGCTGATCCTCTCCCTGACCAATGACCCAGCCACCGCCAGAACCAACCTACACGAAGGGATGAAAGACGTGGCCGAGTGGATGATGACCAGCCGCCTGAAACTGAACACAGACAAGACGGAAGTCCTCATCCTGGGCTCCTCACCCTCCGCCTGGGACGACCCCTGGTGGCCCCCCGCCCTGGGCAACGCACCCAAACCGACAGACCACGCACGCAACCTGGGCTTCATCCTGGACTCCTCCCTCTCCATGACCAGACAAGTCAACGCCACCTCCTCGTCCTGTTTCAACATCCTGCGCATGCTACGTAAGATCTTCCGGTGGATCCCCACCGAGACCAGGAAGACGGTCACCCAGGCCCTAGTCACCAGCCGACTGGACTACGGCAACGCCCTCTACGCCGGAACCACCGCCAAGCT
This sequence comes from Lissotriton helveticus, assembly GCF_964261635.1. NCBI lineage: Eukaryota > Metazoa > Chordata > Amphibia > Caudata > Salamandridae > Lissotriton > Lissotriton helveticus. The sequence continues at coordinate 1,409,671,831 of NC_136068.1, forward strand.
CCAGAAGAGACTCCAGCGGATCCAGAACGCCTCGGCGAGACTCATCCTCGACGTCCCCAGACGAAGCCACATCTCCAGACACCTGAGAGACCTGCACTGGCTCCCGATCAACAAAAGAATCACCTTCCGGCTCCTCACCCACGCACACAAAGCCCTACACAACCAAGGCCCGACCTACCTCAACAGCCGCCTCAACTTCTACGCTCCCAAACGCCATCTCCGCTCGACCAATCATGCCCTCGCCGCCGTCCCTCGCATCCGCAGAGCGACAACAGGAGGAAGGTCTTTCTCCCACCTGGCCGCCAAGACTTGGAACTCCCTCCCGACCGACCTACGCCTGACCCAAGACCACCTCTCCTTCAGGAAGAAGCTCAAGACCTGGCTGTTCGAGCAGCAGCGGACCCCCCCCCCCCCCCCCCCCAAAGCGCCTTGAGACCCTCCGGGTGAGTAGTGCGCGGTATAACTGCCTATGATTGATTGATTGATTGATAATTAAACACACTCACTTCCCTCTAGCAATAAAAATGTGGTTGATGTTCAAGCTGTTGTAAACCTCCATGTCATACTTTCGAATCTTGGCATTTTCGTATGGTAGTCCCGTACTTGAGTCTAATGGTGTATTTGAAGAGGCAAAAGACACGTCTGCCATGTTTGTACATGCCTGAAACCCTGGCATGGACTCTGCCCTCCAGGACCGGAACTTGTCAGCCCTGGGAAATTTAAACGCAGACCTTGCTCCACCAAGGATGTAACTTTCAGCCAGTTTTGGTATTTCAGCCAACGGCACTAAGCATGATGGGAGCTGTAGGCTAGTGCTTGACAACGACAAGTATGTCGCGTCTGAATTGCTTTCAGCATGCTTAGAGCCGTCAGCTGTGAAACCAGGAGCATCCGAGGATGACCTTTCTCTTCACATCGGACTTCTGACCACACTGGTGTACCACTGACACGTGAATAAACAACTAAGCAAAATACTACACGCAGATGACACACGACAGGACACTGGTATTGGTGCAGTTGTATCAGTCTAATCGGAAGCCAAGACAACAAACGTATCTTCGGAAGATCAACACGTCCTGCAAAACCCTCTGTTGTGTGCTATAAATAACATTTGTGTGTCATCTACCACACATCACTGGACAGCAAAAGCATACTGCATGGAAATGCTTTAAATATTCTCAACCACTGTTCATTCCTCTGGGAGCTTCCATTCCATCGTGTCGTACTGCGACGTGGCAGCCTCCTTGGCATACTGTTTGTGCTTTTCTGAGATGACTCAGAGAGCGATAACAATGGTGTGTCTAGCGTCCGTTCAAAGGGACATAGTCGGTCACGGAGGCCAGAACTCTCTCGTTGGCAAGCGCCAAGAGGGTTTCATGGATAGGAAACGCCGCGATTGAACATGCCCAGAGTCATTACCGGTGGGTTCAGACCATTTCAAGCATTCCATTTTTTATCTTATGGGTTTCCTTATTGTAAGGGTCACCATGAGCCAATAATAACGTTTCAGTGGGGAGCCCATTGGATTCTGAGACTTGTATATTCACTTTTGTCAATATTGGTATGGAACTACAAGTGTGCATGCTGTTGAATTAAGAAAATAAAAGCACAACCTTCTCATGGTGGACATGTGGAAACTCTGTCACTAAGCATCTTTCAATTGCCTAAATCACATATTGCAACAGTTGCGAAAAACAAGGCATCACTGCAGGGAGCCTAACTTCGAGGAACAGGGTTCAGGAAGCTGAACCCCATCAATCTCAATGTCAGTGTCATTGGGCATTCTTTGTCAAAATATGAATGTGGGGGATAGGACCTAAACTCTGGAAGCTACCTCAGCTTCAAGGAAGCTTAGCTTGTCTATAAAATCCATCCAACAGGAGCTGGGCGTAGGAACGGAGCAGTAGAAGGGCCAGCATCTGCCCATCTGGTTCCAGAAGATGCTGAGCATTAATGGGGCCAACCGCTGCAATTCAAATACCTGCCACTGCTGTTCAATACCCTGATAAACCCTATAGAGATAAGTATTGCATGCATTATATACCAGACCTTCTCTCTGGTGCCCCTTACCCAGGAAACGCTCACCATTGTTACCATATAGCACCCTAAACTAAAAGGTCACACAAACTGTGAGATGGAGGAATATGCTGCATGTTCTAATCTAAGATCGTACTGGAATGTCACTATGTCACACGGAATATAGAATGCGAAAGGAGGAGTGAAACTGGAGAGATCTGTTGGTGTGGCTGGAAGGGGCCTTCTATCATGAATAAACCTTCAAAACTCACCTAAATGTCCTGTAATCTTTCATGAGCAGATTGCATTTGAAGGAGCAACCGCACTCCTTGTAGAAAGATCCAATCATGCCCTCCAAACCCTCATGCTTTTCCTTGATCCTCTGTAACAAGGGCAAGATTCAGCCACCACTGTGCACCAGCTCCTGGCGAACTCTTGCTTCCAATGCCCACATCTTCTTGTGTGATCCTCCTTAGGTGTTACCATCCCTCATGGATATGCTGCTTATGTGCCTCCTACTTTATTGGCAAACCCTGCCCCAGGGATAGCCTGCCTTTAACCATGGTTCATATATAGCGTGGTTGTCACCCGTTAGTGTCTCAAGGCGCCTGGGGGGGGTGGGGGTTGAGGGGGGGATGTTCAATAGCATCTGGTGAAGAGCCAGGTCTTGGGATCCTTCCTGAATTAAAGCAGTGGTTGTGATTACCTGAGAAGTAGAGGTAAAGAGTTCCAGGTTTTTGCAGTGAGGTAGGAGAAGGATCTTCCTCCAGACGAGGTCTTGTGGATCCTTGGGATAGTGCCCAGAGCCAGTTTGGCAGAGAAGAGATGTGTGTTGGGTGAGTAGAAGGAAAGTTTGTGGTTGAGGTATGCAGGTCTGGTGATGTGGAGGGCTTTGTAGGCATACGTGAGGAGCTTGAAGGCAATTCTTTTGTTGATAGGGAGCCAGTGAAGGTCTCTTAGGTGACCAGGGATGTGTCTGCAGAGGGGGATGTCCAGGATAAGTGCATAGTGATTGGGTATGGCGAGGGGTTCCGATTGCTGAGGGCCACGAGGAGTCCTCCCAGGCAGAGGGAGTGGTGCTCAAGATGAGCACTTCGGTTTTGTCACAGCTGAGCTTGAGGCAGCTGTCCTTCATGCAGGCGCCCATTACCTTCATCCTGTTATGGAAGTTGCTCTTGGCAGCGTAGGTTGATCAATGAGGGAGAGAATCAGCTGGGTGTCATCAGCGTAGGAGATTATGTTGAATCTGTAGTTTCTGACCATGGCTGCAAATGGGGCCATATGATGTTGGGTGGGGCTCAGAGAGGAGCCCTGAGGGACACTGCAGTTGATCTCTAAAGGTTCTAAGGAGAATGTGGCAGCCAGACTCTCTGGGTTTGGCCGGTTAGGAAAGAGAGGATTCAATCTAAGGCTTTGCCGCAGATGCCGGCATTGTGGAGTCGTCTTTCACAGAGTGTGTGGTGGGAGACAGTGTAGAAGGAAGCAGAGAGGTACAGGAGGATGTGGGGGTGCAGTTTTAACCTCGGTCATGGAGAGCGCAAACATTGTCCTTCACGGCGAGGAGTGTTATCTTTGTGCTGTGGTTGCTTCTGAAACCAGATTGGGAGGGTTTCAGGGTGTGGTTTGTTTTGATGAATTCAGCAAGTTGGACATTGATCTCCTTCTCAATTTCTTTGTTCGGAAAGGCAAGCAAAGAGATGGGTCTGAAATTCTTGAGGTCCATTGGGTTGGCAGGGTATTTTTTCAGCAGGGGTTGATCTATGCTTGTTTCTAGTCTTCAGGGAAGGTGGCTGATTCGATTTATCAGTTGATGGTATGCCTGAGTTCGGTGGCAATGGTGGTGCTGGCTCAGTTGAAAATGTGGGGGGAAGCAGGGTTCTGAGTGGGCTCAAGAGTGAATGCTTTTCATGATCCTTAGGGTGTCGTCTATGGTGAGTGTAGTTCGATTGAGCAGGGTCGGCTGTGATCAGGAGCATTTGGGATGTGATGGATGCAGTGGGTTGGTCCTGAGTTGCAAAGCGGTTGTATGTATCCATGATATTCTGGTGTAAGAAGGTGGTGAGGTTGTCGCAGAGGTCATGGGAGGGGGGATGTCTGTGGCATCTGTGCTGGATTTGGCAAATTCTTTGATCATGATGAAGAGTTCTTTGCTGTTGTGAGTGTTGGCATTGGTAGTTTTCTTTGTGATTCTGATGAGATGGTGGTGTGTGGAGACAGCAGTTTTACTTCCCCTGTGGCGGAAGCCGGGGGTTAGGCTGTAGCAAAACCTTTTAATCTTTTTAAAATACTGTGCTGTGAGTGGGATTGTGATTGCAACAATCTTACTTTAAAAACCTCGCTCCCTCGCCATAATTAGAACCCCGCTTCCAGATCAGGCGAGTAGGCTCTGACACGGGTGCAGACAGGGTTGGGCGCCATCTTAGGTGTGAACGAGGTTAGCGCTCCAGCTGTTGGCTGCCTCCCGCCCTCCCAATAGTACTTAAGGAGCGCTGATACGCGAGCGCTTAGAATTAGCATTGTACTTCCCCTGAGGCGGAAGCCGGGGGTTAGGCTGTAGCAAAACCTTTTAATCTTTTTAAAATACTGTGCTGTGAGTGGGATTGTGATTGCAACAATCTTACTTTAAAAACCTCGCTCCCTCGCCGTAATTAGAACCCCGCTCCCCGATCAGGCGAGTAGGCTCTGACACGGGCGCAGACAGGTTTGGGCGCCATCTTAGGTGTGAACGAGGTTAGCGCTCCAGCTGTTGGCTGCCTCCCGCCCTCCCAATAGTACTTAAGGCGCGCTGAAACGCGAGCGCTTAGAATTAGCATTGTACTTCCCCTGAGGCGGAAGCCGGGAGTTAGGCTGTAGCAAAACCTTTTAATCTTTTTAAAATACTGTGCTGTGAGTGGGATTGTGATTGCAACAATCTTACTTTAAAAACCTCGCTCCCTCGCCGTAATTAGAACCCCGCTCCCCGATCAGGCGAGTAGGCTCTGACACGGGCGCAGACAGGGTTGGGCGCAATCTTAGGTGTGAACGAGGTTAGCGCTCCAGCTGTTGGCTGCCTCCCGCCCTCCCAATAGTACTTAAGGCGCGCTGATACGCGAGCGCTTAGAATTAGCATTGTACTTCCCCTGAGGCGGAAGCCAGGGGTTAGGCTGTAGCAAAACCTTTTAATCTTTTTAAAATACTGTGCTGTGAGTGGGATTGTGATTGCAACAATCTTACTTTAAAAACCTCGCTCCCTCGCCGTAATTAGAACCCCGCTCCCCGATCAGGCTAGTAGGCTCTGACACGGGCGCAAACAGGGTTGGGCGCCATCTTAGGTGTGAACGAGGTTAGCGCTCCAGCTGTTGGCTGCCTCCAGCCCTCCCAATAGTACTTAAGGCGCACTGATATGCGAGCGCTTAGAATTAGCATTGTACTTCCCCTGAGGCGGAAGCCGGGGGTTAGGCTGTAGCAAAACTTTTTAATCTTTTTAAAATACTGTGCTGTGAGTGGGATTGTGATTGCAACAATCTTACTTTAAAAACCTCGCTCCCTCGCCGTAATTAGAACCCCGCTCCCCGATCAGGCGAGTAGGCTCTGACACGGGCGCAGACAGGGTTGGGCGCCATCTTAGGTGTGAACGAGGTTAGCGCTCCAGCTCTTGGCAGCCTCCCGCCCTCCTCAGCCCAATAAGATGAAGGCTTATCCCCGACGACGCAGTGGGCGCGCCAAAGGCGTGCCAAAGGCAAGCCCGTCTGCGCCTGTCCGCGCCAGACCGGGGCTAGGGGCCACCCCCCCTGCTCCTTCACTGGGACTGAGGAAGCACTATAGCATAGAGTCTCTCTACCAACTACGGACCCCCACAATAATAAGCTGCCGTCATCAGTTCCACCCTTTGGAAATTCCCCACTTCTGTCCTCACTGTCATATAGAGCTCTCCAGTCCATCAAGCAAGAATGAACTGAGGGACTACCACATGCTTCTCCTAAACTGTAGATCCCTGCCAAAACATAGCTTGGAAATGTCCCTGCTGCTGGACAAACATAAGCCTGATGCAGTCTTTTTGAACGAAACATGGCTGATTCAAGACTCTGAGCCTGACCTGGTACAAGCCCTTACACCAGGCTACCAGATAGCTCGTACAGACCGTATTCAGGGAAAAGGCGGGGGGCTTGCCATTATTTACAAGGATATATACATATGTCACTGCTTGTCGGAGACTATCGCTGACTGTGAAAGCATGCCCTTTGTCATTGAATTCTCACCCAATGACAGCTTTACTGGCATTCTTATCTACCGTCCTCCTGAGTCAATTAAACAGTTTCAAACAGTTCTACCCTCTGCTGTAGAGGAACTGGTTACCTCCCTGTCAAACTTCACGCTACTCGGCGACTTCAATCTTCATTTTGACAATACTTCGGACAACGTCGCCATAGAGATGATAGCGAGTTTGGCTGCAGTTCAACTAGAGCAACTTGTTCCATCTCCCACACATGTCAAAGGCCACCTCTTAGACCCGGTATTTAGCAACTGCGCACATCTTAAAGTGGGCACTATCAGTCACCTTCCCTGGACTGATCATTTTTTGATTCCCCTCACTTGGACCACACACAAATTCTCACCCCCCACCCCTCTCCCGCGCAAAATGAGAAACTGGCCTAAACTAAGCATAGATCATTGGACCAGCATTCTTACTACCACCAGACCCCCACTCCTCTGCGACCCTTTTGTTAATAATAATGAATATGATAATTGGATTACGAAATCATTGGACTCCATACTCCCCCTTCGTACCTCTGGCCCAAAAAGGCAGCACAAAACAGCGCCCTGGTACTCAGAAGAGCTTAGAGGCAAAAACGTCTATGTAAGAGGCTGGAAAGAAAGTGGCGCCTGAGCAATGCCACCACGGACAAAGCCATCTATAGGGAGGCCATCAGAACCTATAAATCCGAAATAAAATCAACACAATCGGCCTATTACAGCGAGAAAATAATGTCGGCTAGATCAAAGCCTAAAGAGATATACCAAACAATAAAAAGTCTGACTAGGCTCCCACCATCTTCGGCCGCCAATTACAATCCACTTTCCTGATGTAATAACTTAGCTGAGTTCTTTTTTCACAAAGTAAATACAATTTACTTATCCTTTCCGGATTCAGATGCAGAGTCTTCCACCCAAGGACCTCATCTAGCGGCAGAAGTGGAGGATTCTCATCACAATATCTTAGACCATTTTCCCCAGCTAGACCCAGAAACACTCGAGCCTCTGATGCACCAAATAAAATCTGGCTTCCCATGTGACCCTGCCCCTCTGAGCACACTGGTCTTAGCCGATAAGGTTATTCTTCCCACACTCATGGAGTTACTGAACTCCTCCATAGTGACTGGAATGGTACCGCCTACCTGGAAACACGCCATGGTACGAGCACTCCTGAAGAAACCCACCCTCGACCCCGGCAACCTCAACTACTACCGCCCGATTTCACTGCTCCCCTGGGCAAGCATAGTCCTCGAAAAACATCTCCTTAACCAGGTTTCTCGAGTGTAACCATCTGCTTGATGCTACCCAGACGGGTTCCCGCCCAAAACATGGGACGGAAACTGCCTTGATGGCGGTAACAGAGGAAGCTAGGCGGATCTTGGATCAGGGGGGATCAGTGGTAGTGATCCTCCTTGATCTGAGCGCCGCCTTTGATACGGTGAATCATAATATCCTCCTACGCCGTCTCTTTAGCCTAGGAATATCAGGTGAAGCCCTGGCTTAGTTTAAATCTTTCTTAAGTGACCGGACCTTCCAAGTCTTTGAAGGAGCCTCTGTCTCCGCAAGCAAGCCTCTGGGCTGTGGGGTGCCGCAGGGCTCATCACTGAGCCCCACGCTATTGAATACATATATGAGACCGCTGGCTGAGATTGTCCGTCCGCATGGTATTAAGATCATTACCTATGCGGACGACACTCAGCTAGTGGTCTCTCTTGCGCAAAAGAATAGCTACCAACCACAGACCAGTCTGACAGCCTGCTTGGAACAGGTTAAGAGTTGGATGACGAAGTCACGCTTGAAGCTCAATGGGGATAAAACCGAGCTTCTGCTTCTTGGCCCATCAGCCCCCTCCACCCTGGAGCTGTTATGGCACACCAGCTTGGGTGTACCTCCCACACCCAAAGACAATATAAAAAGTCCATTGGTGTGGCTGGACAAATCCTTGACCTTTAATATACAAACAACTAAAGTGTAGGCGACCTGCTTTGGTCTCATCGGGATGTTAAAAAAAATCCTTCCTCTTCTTCCCTTTGAGGCCAAGCAGGTAGTCATGCAGGGCCTAATTCAATCCCGCCTTGACTTCAGTAACGCCCTGTATTTAGGGGCGCCTGAATATAGTCTGCAAAAACTTCAGCGGATCCAGAACTGTGCAGCACGCACACTGCTAGGAATTCCACGCAGAGTCCCAATAGAGCCTGGGTTGAGAGCTTTACACTGGCTCCCTGTCAGGGAAAGAATCAAATTCAAATCTATGTGCATCACCCATCAAGCATACTGGAAATCTGGCCCAGCAATCAATCAGTCTCTGATCACTCCTTACCAACCCAATAAACAACTTCGTTCATCCCACGCCTTTTTAGCAAAAGTCCCCCAGATCCGAAGATCTAGAGCAGGGGGCCGGTCTCTCTCCTATAATGCGTCCAAGCTATGGAACACACTTCCCCTCCATCTATGATCCAATCCTAATTTGTTGAGTTTCCGTAAACAGCTTAAAACCTTTCATTTTAACTAAGCTAGACTAATCTCCGGACCAACTCACTGGAAGGTACCAACCTGGCTCTTTAGCACCTGGACGCCTCAGGGCAGCTGCTGTGCTTTACAAAACCCCTTTTCATTTCATTTCATTTCATTTCATTTTGAAGGCTGTATGGTCTGTCGAGGTCTTGCTGCTCCTCCATCTTCTATCGAACTGTCTGCAGGTGCACCTGGACTCTTGGAGGGAAGATGGGGTCGAGCGTGTGTCCTGCTGAGTGGGTTGGGGAGGTGATCCGTTGTTTGAGTCTTATGGTGCGATGTTTTCCAGTAGGGATGCAATGTTGTGGTGGTTGAGGTTGCCCAGGTGGAAGTTAAGGTTGCTGAGGAGGATGAAGTCCCTTGAGGCGAGAGCATGGTGTAGGAGAGTAGGATCTGCTTCTCATAGTTACCCCCACTTTTTGCTGATGTATCACCGTTTTCGACTTAGACTGACTGGGATCCTGCTATACAGGACCCCAGACAAGCTGCTTTCTCCTCTAAATTGATTGCATGTACTTTAGGTACACTCCAGATTGGATATTGGGGTACCCTTATCAGTCCCTAGTATTTGGTACTTCTATGTACCCAGGGCATAGGTACACCAGAGGCCTCCCAGGGGCTGCAGCATGTATTATGCCACCCCTGAGAGACCATTCAACCTGACACCACAGGGCTGCTACTGCAGCCTGTGTAAGTTGATGCATGACCCCTTACTTAGATATAGCTTCACTATATCTATTTTATATCAGTGCACATATAAACCTATCAGTCACCCTTATGGCAGGCCTTATCAATCCTGAAATACTTGTAGCAAACAAGGGTTCCCTGTAATCAATACGGTAATAACCCCTAGGTCAGGGAAAAAGCACTGTGTAGTTATCAACCCAGGCGGTAATAGAGGGGGCTTGCTCACGTAATAGTGATAGGACACAACAACCCACTTCCGTAGCATAAGACAGTTTCTTTTATTAAGACAAAATTCATTAAAAAACCAACAAACAATAATTGTTTTAAAAGAGAGCATGTAAAAACATGCAATACATATAAGCAATTAAATACAATATAAAACAAAAGATAATCCACAACAGTCACAATTTCATAAAAACATAATGTTAATTCCTGAATAAAACATAATTAGGTATGTTGTCGACGCGCGTTTCGGCGACCAGCGCCTTCTTCAAGACAAACAAAACTTTCAGGTTCATGCAAATTAGTACATGCACACAATATATATTGTTGGCACGACTTCTCGTGATAAAGGAGAAGCTACGGCGTTTTCAATTGATGCGTGTAAATGATTCAGCATCGGTGATTCGTAAATGCGAACAGGATATTCTTTTTGGATTCTAAGGTCTCTTAAAGAAAAACATGCTCGGAATGAAGCTTTAATGGTACAGAGTGTAAAATAAATAAAAGACACGCTCTCCTGTTCTACTTTTTTAAGAGCGAGAATACGTAATTGTTAGACTAATATACTGCTCCTCCACTGTTCCGAACCGGTCCGAAATATGCAGGAAATACCTGCATATTTCGCCGTCGATCGTGACCCGGACACGTCTACCAAACTAGCAAGCCTCCACACACTGATCCGTCCTTTATCAGCAGTTCTGGCGCGTTTATCCTCGCTTGCCAGTAACGTAGGAACAAGCAGAAAAAACATCCCTTAAAAAGAAGTGCATATACTTGAAGTCAGTAACGGACAACGTGAACCAGAGCCAACCTATTAATTGTGCCGGTTCGGAACAGTGGAGGCGCAGTATATTAGTCTAACAATTACGTATTCCCGCTCTTAAAAAAGTAGAACAGGAGAGCGTGTCTTTTATTTATTTTACACTCTGTACCATTAAAGCTTCATTCCGAGCATGTTTTTCTTTAAGAGACCTTAGAATCCAAAAAGAATATCCTGTTCGCATTTACGAATCACCGATGCTGAATCATTTACACGCATCAATTGAAAACGCCGTAGCTTCTCCTTTATCACGAGAAGTCGTGCCAACAATATATATTGTGTGCATGTACTAACTTGCATGAACCTGAAAGTTTTGTTTGTCTTGAAGAAGGCGCTGGTCGCCGAAACGCGCGTCGACAACATACCTAATTATGTTTGATTCTGGAATTAACATTATGTTTTTATGAAATTGTGACTGTTGTGGATTATCTTTTGTTTTATATTTTATTTAATTGCTTATATGTATTGCATGTTTTTACATGCTCTCTTTTAAAACAATTATTGTTTGTTGTTTTTTTTAATGAATTTTGTCTTAATAAAAGAAATTGTCTTATGCTACGGAAGTGGGTTGTTGTGTCCTATCACTATGACGTGAGCAAGCCCCCTCTATTACCGCCTGGGTTGATAGCTTATCAATCCTGAAGTCAGGGTGCTGGGTTTTATGTGAGAGGGTGCTCCTGCATGAGCAGAGCCACTCTTTAGCCTTCGGAACCTATTTTTCAAGGTTGTTTGTGATGCAGCCAACCATATATATTTAAGTGCATTATAAACTTGTGGTAAATGCTACTTTAAAACAGCTGCTTAGAGACATGCGTGTTTGGTGTCGAACACCTTGGAATCATACCTCCACACCAGTAGTTGGTGTGGGAGGTATGATTCCTCCCTTGTAGATCCACTACTGTGGGCCACCGGGCTACCCGGTACCAGCTTTCTCGACCTGGGCATCACAGAATGGATGCTGCCAGCCACAGACACGTGTCTTCCCTCCTGCTGCTGAGCTGAGCTCGAGCAGGGAAGGCTGGACAATAGGTTTTCTGTCACAGGAAGGTGTGACCACCTCCCACACAGGATTTAGTGTATTGGCACTGGGTGGGTGCACTCTGAGAGTGCCTGACAGTCTGCACTGGGGACACATTTGGTGTCCCTGTGCATAGTCAAGTTCAAACCGGTTGTAGGAGCCATTTGCTCCTGCTCTGGAACGAAAATAGACAAAAGACATGGGTGTAACCACCCCTCTGTTCTGACCCTCCCATAGGTGGGTCCCAGGAGTTGGTCCCACACCTTCTTTGGGTATAAAGTAGGAACCCTGACAACAGGACTTTAGATTTTACCTGGACTAAACTCTGCAAGCAGAAACCAAGTACTTTGATGATCTACACTATGTTGGATGACTGAAGAATCTCCCTTGGAGTAAAGGAGTTACTCCCTTGCAAGGCAGGCACATTTAACACATCCAACTGGTTTGCATCTCCAGAGCTCCTGAGGACTCTGAAGATTTCTGCAAAACAGGAGGTGGGTTCCCGAGCATAACTGAGGCCGATCAGCCCTCTCAGCTGTCCTGAGACCAGTATCCCTCATGGGGACCGTGCAACCAGAAACCCTGTGCACCGTGTACTTTTGCAGCAGCATATGCTTTTTGGCAATTCTGAGGCTGTGCTTTGGGCTACGTGTAGCCTTGACCCTGAGCAGTAAGTGCACTGAATATTTCCGGCCTACACTCCACAAGTGTTCCGTGGGCGTGTATTTTGTGATTCAGCTCAAGGTCCAGTCGCGACCCCTGGTCTGTTGGCCTGCGGGTCCCTGTGAAGGTAACTTTGATTTCTCTTGGGCTTCCATGGTTGCTTCAGATTTTCCCTGACTCCCCATAGCTTGGAGAGTCCCCTGGACAATGCTGGTCCACACCGTGACTGGTTTCCTCTGCCAGCATGGGTTGCATTTGCCAAGGCTTGTTGGTGTTTAATCCGGACACTGACCCCTCAGCACTTGATATCCTTCATGGGACCGCTCATCTCCAGATTTTGGTCATCGTCGACAACTCCTGGTCCTCGTGGCTGCAGAGTCAAGCATCCCATCATCTCACCTGAAGCACCTGACATTGGTGGGCATTCATCTACCAAGCCCATGGTCACCCTGAAGTGAACCAGACTCTGTCCTCTCTGCTTTCAGGTTCTTCTCAACTCGGATCCAGGCTTGGATTCCACCGGACACTTTTCATCTTCCCGGCAGCAGCACTTATTTGAGTCACGCCATTGAAAATGATGAAGGTTTCGGACATCACTTGACACCTATGCACCCGGCTCCCCTGGGATAGGTAACACAGGTACTTTGGTACTCACAAGGGTGCTGGCCTTAGAACCTTCTATGTTCCAAAGGGTTTGCTTGAACTCCTCTCCGAAGTGTCCTTAATCTGTAATTTTCCAACTGGGACTTTCCCATAGAGTTGTACCGAGCTCGGGTCTGTGTTCTCACACTGCACTCGTCCTCCGTGGGTCTCCTGTGTCACTACTTTGGGTGGGTCCTTGGGGTCCCAGCGATTCTACATGCTCTAGGCACTGTGTCTAGTTAAGGTGAGGTTGTTAGACCACTTTCTTAGTATATGGTTTGGTCTCCCTCTGGAGCCCGCTGTGTATTGTGCTATTTACTGGTGTTCTATTGATTAATAGTTGTGTGCCTTGTGCTCTAATCTCGTATAGAGGTTAGTAAGAGTGTTTAGTAATAAATACATATATTTTATATATCTCTTGTGTGGTTCTCCTTTCATTTGGTTATTCAGGAGGTTCTAATCTGGTAAAACAAGATGCTTTACATTCCTTCGAGACTTAGCCTGAAGGCTGCTCTCCGCAGCTACCACTAGGATAGCTTTCTTTAAAGGTTGTCTTTGACCTAATCATCAATAAGGGTCGTTTGGACTGGTGCAAGGTGCCCACTTTAATTAGTGCACAGCATATACCAGGCCAACTTCTCACACATAGTGTGCAATGAAGTCGACTATGGATTAGCTGAAGGGTAGACAGGGAGGTCTGTAGGCCAGGGTGCTGCAGCGAGTGGTGTCTGGGTTGGTGTGTATTTGGAAGTTGAGATGCTCTATGTCGGGTGATTGGTCGTTGGAGCTAGTTGTGAGATGGAGGGTTCTTTTTTGTATGACGGCGATGCTTCCTCCCGGTCGGTTGGTGCGATCTCTCTGAATAATTTTGTGAACATGGTGTAAGGCATTGGGGATATCTGGGGCTGAGGTGGGGTTCAACCAGGTGTTATGTCAAGAAGGTGATGTCGAGGGAGATGGAGTCAAGCAGGTCCCAGATCTCCACACCATGTTTGTTGAGTGCACATGTGTGAGTAGGATGCAGCTGAGGTGGTCGGATCTAGTTTTCGGAGGTCATGCGGTTGGTATGTCTGGTGTGTGGAGGCAGGAGAAGCTGCAGTTGTGGCATGTGAACGGGCCTTGGGTGTCCTTTGGTGGCACAATGTGTCTGGCGGTGGCTCATCCGGTGTTGAAGGCATGGAGGATACTATATTTGTACCGGTGAAAGGAGCGGAGACTAGGGTCCAAGGTGCTAGGTGCGGTCCAGGCACAGAACGGCGCAGACTGGCTCACCTTTGATGTACCTTTGGTGCAGTTCTGCCTCAGGCGTAACCTTCCTCCCCATGTGCTGTGCTTTCTGTGTCTTCAGGTTTCACTTGGAATCTGTCCCACATGCATGCAGCCCTTCTCCGCAAGTACCCCACATCCTGTGTCAGATGCTTTATATGTAATCCTGACCCAGTGGTAACCTTCTTCCACAAGTCCAGTGGTTCAAGTGTCTTTGTGCTTCATGCGCTGTCATGTTTTAGCTGGAATCTTGCTGCCCATGTTCTATTGCTTCCTTTGTTCCTGTGTTTCATGCATAAGTCTATGCAAGGCATATTTCGGACCCTTAGCATAGTAAGCATGGGCCATTGTGCAAGCAAGAAAAAAGGCCTCTTGTGCTGCTATTCAGGTAGTAAATACTCAGTTTAGTCATACATAATTCCATCAGAATTAATTTAACAGCCTTTATATATTTCTAGCAAGGCTGTGCATCAGTCCCCTGCAACAACTGTTACTTTTCACAAATGATGGACACAAGGCTCAAAATGTGTTTCTAACTGTATGTGTATGTGGTTTTGGGGAGAGTATGAAACCTAATAGTTAGGGCCGTCGACCTCGGAGCTGGGGAACTGGGTTCGAGTCTCGGCAGTGACGCTCAACATTCTGTGATTCTGGGCAAATCACTGAATCTCCCCGTGCCTAACAAAAATGAATGCGTCTGTATGTAACGTAACTGGTGCTCATGTAAAGCGCTCTGACACCTCCGGGTCTAGTTAGCGCTATAGAAAACTCCACACAAAAAAGAAATAAGAATGTGGTGATTTTTTCAAAGTTACATTCTTTAGCTGCAAAATTAAACAAAAATTCAAACAGGAAAATCTTATGCAGAGTGAGAATGTTCTTATGCGATGGAAGTAAGTACTTCAACCTATTAAAATTAGCAATTGATCAAACATTGTTAAGATTGACTATGATTCATTGAATTACACCATATGTATGTTGGCACTCTAAACATGGGCACTGAGGATTGAGAGTTTGCAGGGAAGTAGACTATAAAATTCTCCATTGGCCCCCCAAAACTAACACTAAAATATAGTTTCACAATAAACCAGGAGCTAGATGTCTATTAAAACAAAGAGAGGGTACGTAGGAAAGTAGGATCTGCTTTTATGGTTACCCCCACTTTTTGCCTGGTGCTCTGCTGTCTCTGACTAGACTAACTAGGATCCTGCTAATCAGGACCCCAGTCTCCCTGCTTTATCCCCTAAAGTGTTATGGTAAGTACACAGGTACATCTCAGATTGGATACTGGGGTACCCTTATCAGTCCGTAGTATATGGTACTAAGGTACCCAGGGCATAGGTATCCCAGGGGTCCCCTATAGGCTGGAGCATGTATTATGCCACCTATTGGAGATCATTCAAACTATCACTACAGGCCTGCCATTGCAGGGGGATTGGTGGTGAGGCAACGAAAAGACAGGCGCGGGAAGGGCGATGTGTTGATTTTCTTGGGTTCTTCAAGCGTTTTCAGCTCCTAGCAACAGGAACAACCTCCAGAGGTCCAGAACTGGAACAGGCACCTCCTGGCAGGTCAGAACTCCCAGCAGTGGAGTTCACAGGAGCTGGTGGTGTCCCTGAGACTACAAAACAGGAGGCAATAACACACACGCCCTTGGAGATTCTTCACAAGCAGGTTCACAGCAAAGTCCCAGTCCTTGCCCTCTCCTTGGAAGAATCAGCAATTGCAGGCCAAACCAGCAAAGCAACACACAGTAAAGGGGAGTATTCGTCCTCTCTGCTCTTCAACTCTTCTTTTTGGGATAGTTTCCTCTAGATTTCAGAAGTGATCTAAAGTTCTGGGGTTTTAGGTCTAATACTTATACCCCATGGGGGTGGATACAGTATTGTGGAAATGAGACACAGCCTATTGTGCTAGCAAAACTCACCCCACCACTCTAAATGCAGACCATGTCTATTCAGCCTAGGGATGAGTCACCCTGGCAAGGCAGGGGACACCCCAAACCGCCACCCCATCCCCCCCCCCCCCCATTGTGACTGTCTAGAGTGAATGCACATCCCCAGCTCCTTGCACTCCAAATCAAGACTGTGAACACACAAACATGCAGAGGCACCCAGTATGGTAAAGCAAGACAATGTCCACTTTCTAAAAGTGCCATTTTCAAACACACAATTTAAAAACTACCTTCACTAAAAGGTGTGTTGATAAATTCTGAGTTCAGAGAGCCTAACCTCCAGTTCTCTATCTTGTCCCAATGGCAGGTTACACTCGTAAAATATTAAAAAGGCAGCTCCCATGTTAACCTTTGGGACAGACAGCCTTTCAATAGTGAAAAAAGAAATACACAGTATTTCACTATCAGGACATGCACAACACACCAGTACATGTCCCACCGTTCACATACATTACACCCTGCCCATGGGGGTACCCTGGTCCTACCTAAGAGGTGCCTTACATGTAAGAAGAGGGAAGGTTAGGGCCTGGCAAGTGGGTGCACTTGCCAGGTCAACATGGCAGTTGGAAACTGTGCGTGCAGACACTACAGTGGCAGGTCTGAGACACATTTACAGGGATACTCGCTAGAGTGGCACAACCAGTGCTGCAAGCCACCTAGTAGCATTTGATTTACAGGCCCTGGCACACTCAGTGCACTTTACTAGGGAGTAAAACACATTTTCCAATAATGGATAACCAATCACAATCACAATTTACACAGAGACTATATCCACTTTAGCACTGAACAGCAGTTCTTAAGTGCCCAGAGCCCTATAGCCAAAAAAAATAGGGTTAGAAAAATAGGAGGAATAAAAAGGCAAACAGTATGGGGATAAACCTGCAAAAAGGGCCAGGTCTCTCCAGTCCAAAATTACTTTTGCTACAAATTCAGCAGACATGTGTTATCAAATTAAGAAGCAATAGAAGTAAACTGGTGTGGATTACAAAAGAGAAGAAAAAAGTTCTTTACATTTTCTGCCTAAAATGTTTTTTCTCCTTAGCTGGGGTAAGAGTCTCTGTTCTGTGCAGGTTACACATGAACAGGTGTGCAGGCTAAGCCTAGGAATATTGATGTCTGACCCAGTCTGGGATCTACACAATGGTAGCACTGTGGCAAATGACTCCATGAATAAATTGGCCATGACCTGCTAAGACCTTATAATTCTATTGTGAATGCAAACAGAAATGCCCTCTTTCAAGTTAGCTGAAGTGAAAAAAAACTATAATATTTAAATTGGTTTTACACTGTGGATAAAATGCAACTTTGATTGGTATCTTGCAGCACAGCCATTAATCATTGGGCTCTGAATACCTGCCCAGTCTCAGTTTTGTCCTATTTGCATTTATATTTAGATATTGAGATAAATCAGACCTCCTTAAACCAGCCTTAATAAAATTCATGCTTTAAGACACCCTGCTGGGCCAAGTTATTCAATCTGCTGCCCCTGGCATCTGTGCCCCTGCCAGGTGTCATTAACACCTGTAATCTACCACATTTCTCCCACCGCTCACTTGCATGTCCTTTTTTGGCCTCTATAGATTTACCCTAGTAAAGTGCTTTATGGAGCTAGATTCGAACAAGGTGCTGCAAGAAGGTTCCACATTGGGTTTAGTCATGAGGTATGTAAAGTCAGGTTGGCCAAAGGAGAGGAATCTTGATTTTGATCTTAAAACCTTTGTCAAAGTAGCTGAGGAATGTCAGTAGAGGATGTTTTGTAACTAAGGGGACGATTAGGATGGCGGAAGGATTGCCCCCGCCGGGCTGGCGGTAGCCACCACCGGCCCGGCGGGGGCAATCCGCCTGCCATCCTCACTGAAATGACCCCCCGCCACATTAGGATGGTTGGGGGGTCCACGTCCGCCGCTTTTATAATGGTGGCGGTGTCCATCAGACACAGCCAGCCATATTAGGATGGGCTGTGGGGAATGCCTTTCCGTGGCGGCAAATGCCTCCACAAAAAGGCATACGGTCTTTGCTTTGGGGGCCTGTTGCGGGCCCCCAGGCTAAAGGGGGGGTGGGGGATGCACATGGGGGGTTCCTATGGTACCCCCCTGCGTTTCAAAGTACAACATGGCAGGCACCGCGCGGTGCCTGTCATATTGTGCTTTGACACGCACAACATGCATTTTTAGCATTGCGGCGGGCGGTGCTTTCAGCACCACCCGCCGCAATGTTAAAGATGTGGGATGCACCCGCCACTGTGGCGGGTGCATCCTAACTCGACGCGCGGGACCTCCGCCCTTATGGCGGACGGTCCCTTGCCACGAGAGGATGGCGGATGGACAAAGTCCGTCCGCCATCCAAAACGGCCCATAGGTGTGGACAATTGTGTTGTTCCCATTACCTTAAAGAATCCTATCATAGTTAGATCTCACGAAAGTCACTTGAGAGCCACCATGAGAAAGAGACATGTGAGATTGTCATTTTGGTAGCCTTCTATGGACTTCACGTTTTGCGCTAGTAACAATGGATTACTATGACAAGTGGCCAGAGGGGAAGTTTTTCAGTGAAGTCACACCAAGAGTGGTTGTCCAATTCCTTAAAGTGGTCTTTTTGAAAGAAGGTTTTCCTGCCATGTTAGTGTCAGACAACGGTGTTCAATTTGCCTCTAGTGAGTTAGAGCTGTTCTTAAAAACAAGTGGCATCAGATATCTCAGATGTTCATTATAACACCCAAAAACCATCAGCTGGTTGAGAGGATACATATGGTTTTGGGAGAGTGTATTTAGTTGGCCATTGCTTACAAGTGTATTGTAGGGAATGTGGTCAAATGTATGCTATGGTTTTATTGCCCCACCCCTCATGTGTCAACTGATGTTTCACCATTCAAATTATTACGTGGAAGGAGAGCCACAACTTGCTTCTGTCCATCGTGGATGAATAAATGGGTTAAAGCTATACAGGAAAGTTGAACAGATAAATGTGTTAGGTCAAGAGTGGAAAGAATGCAAGGGAAACAAGAAATATTTTGATGAAAGAAACAAGGTTTTTGAATTTAAAGTGGATGAAACAGTTTAGGTGTCTAAGCCTGTACATGTAACACAAGGTGGGACCAAATTTGGAATTCTGATTAAAGTTGTGAAAGTGAAAGGAAACAGTGTGCAAGTATAAGGTGGGCAATGGTGGAACAGTGGGAGTGGGGTAAAAGGGAAGTCTGGATCTCGTGATAAAACACATGACCAGAGACCACGTCTGGAAGAATGTGGCCAGAGGTTGAATTCGAGATGCTGTGGCAAAGTGGTGAAAGTACCATTTCAATTTAGAGTTCAAGTTGTTGTTCAGAATACTTTTCTTTGATTGAGCTTTTCAGTTCCATTGTATGTCGTTATTTTTGAGTTTTGAGTAAGGTGTCATGATTTTTGAGTTTTGTGAATATGAATGATGTAGTGTTAGTGTAATTGTGTTGCTTTTGATTTATTTTGTTAACTGTGTTCCAATCATTATTTATTCCAACAAAATGTTTTCTAATTGTTTGGAAGTTCATTTATGTACCATGTTAGGCCATTTTCCATTTTTTGTAAAAGGGACAGGCCATGTAGTATCTAGAAATGAAGCTGCTCTTGCTTGTTGCACTGCACAGCTTCATAGAACCGTGGCATTGTTAGGCGAAGGTTCCATGTGGAATGTAGTTTGAGCTTGGTGTCAGTGGGCTTATGCCGTGTGCCACCAGCAGCTCGTCTGTATCCATGCTGAAATAAACTCACTTAAAGCTTACCTTTGGTCTTCTGCCTCCTTGAATCACAACATCTTCCCATTCCATTATATATTAAGTCCCTGTTATAAAGATTGCCTCCTACGGCCGGGACCAATGTTGAGCAATGCAAAGGAAAGTCTGAGTCTTGTTAACATTGTTTTTTTTCCGTAATTTTTATTGGGAATTTATATTGGTAGATAAAGGAAAAAAAAATCCATGATCATAATTTCAAAATATTTCATCTTATAAGTGGACAGCATATAGCAAATACATATCATTATCATACAATACATACATATAAATATAGATATAAATATATTCACATATAAAACCAGGGGGACAATATTAAGCGCACAAATTTATATGTATATACAATGGACCTATGTTTGTAATTGCCCATTCCTCCATATTTTCAACGGTGTCCAAATTTTACGCCCAAATTCGCGTGTGTTCTTTCCCTTCTGTTCATACAATGCGGATTCAATATTGTGGATACCAAGAAGCCTGGTCAACCACATTTGAAAGGAAGGGGCATTCGAGTCCTTCCAGGCTGCTGACAGAAGGATGCGTAGCACAGCAACAGCCAAGAAGATGAATGCTTCCATCTCTCTGTTAAGACCCAGCTTACTTTCACTCCCAAGGATCATAATTGTCGGGGACAGGCTGATCTTCGAGCCTAGCAGCACCTCTAGAAATCTCTCAATCTCACCTTTAATAACATTGAGTTTCTCGCAGTAATAGAACATATACAATAAATCCGCCGGCCCTTTCTGACATCTGGGGCAGTTGTTATCAACCCTCATACCCCAGTCAAACAATTTAGAAGGTGTAAAATAAAGATTAAAGATTGTTTTAAAATGTTGTGCCTTTAGGTTTGATGACCTTAGAACCTCCTTATCCAGCAGTAAAGCTTTGTCTATATCTGAGTCTGGGTCGTGCAATTTAGTTGCCCAAGCAACCTCCTGTTTCTCTAGATCGTCATGCATCAGTTCATTTAGATCACAATATATATCTGTAATTCTACTCCCCCCCTCTAGTAGATGTTCCAAGATGCGGCAGCGATTCCCCGGGGAAATGCAAGGTCTTATAGCTCTAACTATTTGCGTGATTTGGACATACTTAAAGCTTTGGGTGTTGGACAAGCCATACTTCTGCTGGATGGCATCGAACGTCATAATACTACCGTCCTTCATTATGTCCCCTACTGTTCGAATTCCCTGCTGTTCCCAGCTTTTCCATGCCCCATCCAGGCTCAAGTTGGGAAAATGGGCAGACATCCACAAGGGGGTATACAGATTAACCTTTGGGACTTGTAGCACTTTCTGGAGTGTTTTCCATAGCACCCAGGCGCTTATAGATACCTTATATCGCATTTTCTTAAAGTATCTACGGTCGGTTTTTCTTAACAGAGCTCCTACCGCCTCCTTTCCCATTAATAACTCATATATTGAGGGAATATCATAAACCTCTGAGTCCGGCTCTTGGATATGCTCCTTGCTTGATGCTGGATTAAACAGAATTGACATCTGTGTCAATAGGCAGGCCCAATGGTAGTGCCTTAGATTCGGAACTCCCAGACCCCCACGTTCCTGCGGGAGAGTCATATATTTTAATGACCTCCTGATCTTCCCATAATGCCACAGAAAGCTATTGAAAATTCATTCCATTGTTTTTATCCTCCCCTCATCAATTAAGAAGGGGATTGATCGAAACATGCAGAGGATTTTGGGCAGCATGGTCATTTTCAAGACATTTGTCCTACCTATAAGAGATAGATGCAGCGTGTCCATTCTTTTCAGCTCTTTCTCTATTGTTTTTAAAATTGGGTCGAAATTATCTTTTACGGTTAATTCCGTTGCTGCGTTAATTATCACTCCATGGTATGTTGCCGAGTTTACATATCTGTGGTCAGACTTGACTACATTCCTCGAGCATATTACTTGAGTTTTCCCCTCATTCAGACGGTATCCAGAATGCCGCCCAAACTCTTTGGTAATTTTTACCAGTATCCGCATAGCCTTGTCAGGTTCTGATGATATTACTGCCAGATCGTCGGCATAGGCTAAAATTTTACACTCAAATCCATTGGTTATTGCAGGCTTGATCTCATGATTACCCAAAATCTGCCTAACCAAAGGATCGATGTAGAGAGCGAATAGAATGGGAAAGCAGGGACACCCCTGACGGGTGCCTCTAGTTATATTGATTTTATCTGAGCTCTGACCCATCAGTTGTATTCTGGCAGCCGGATCCGAGTACATAGCCTTAATAGCCATCAAGATCTTATGGCCGAAGCCTCTCCCCTCGAGAACATTCCAGAGGTAGTGCCATCTGACGCGATCGAAAGCTTTTTCCGCGTCGAGGAGGATCATGGCGATTCCCGTCCCTCCGACAGCATGAGCCTCAAACAGAGAGATTGCTCTTCTGATATGGTCTGTTGTACCCCAACCCGGGATGAAGCCATGCTGCCAGGGGGATACCAGACCGCCTATAACCCTCCCCAGAAGCGACGCCAAGATTTTTGCATACAGTTTGTTATCTGTATTTATAAGTGAAATCGGCCTATAAGACCCTGGACTCTCCTTCGGCTTTCCTTTTTTGTGGAAAACCACTATGTTTGAGCACTTCCACGTTTCAGGTATTTTCCCGGTACACATTATACCATTAAACAGGTCTAATAGCATTGGAGCCACCTCCCTCGATAGACATTTATATACTTCTAATGGTATGCTATCTGGCCCTGCTGCTTTACCGACCGCTAGATCCGAGATCGCCTCATGCACTTCCTCGATCGTCATATTGCTCTCTAGATTTTCCCTCTCAGACTCCGCCAACTTGGGTCCTCCATCCGGATAACTTTCATGCAGCTCCTCACCCACTACCTCTTCCTTATATAGAGTTTGATAAAAATTTGCAAATACCCCGAGAATCTCCTGAGGTTTAGAGAACACAAGCCCATTCTCCTGAATAGTAGTTATTATATTCTTTGTATTATCCTGCCTGATCCTCAATGCCAGCGCCTTGCCCGCTTGTTCCCCTGTTTCATATATCTTCCCTCTGTATGTCCAATATTCTACTGCCACTTTTTCTGCCAGCTGTTTATGTATTTCCGCTTTTGCAGAGCTAATTCTAATTTGGTTTTCGTTTCCATCCTTCCCTAGTGTAATATCCTGACAGTGCTGTTCTTCCACTCTTGCCAGGTTCGCCTGAAGCCTATCCTTTTCTACATGTAGCTTTTTTCTGGCTTGGGCCGCATAGCTTATTGTCTCCCCCCTTAATGCGGCTTTGAACGCATCCCATACGCAGTTTCTAGACGTGCTGTACCGGTTGGCTTCGAAAAATTCCCGAGCCCATTTCCTCAGATGTTCAATAAATAAGGTGTCTGCCAGCAGTTTTCTATTAAATGTCCAGACCCTTTGTTTCCTAGCTGGCCCTAGGCCATCATAGCTTATTGCCAGCGGACTATGGTCTGAGAGCACCTTAGGGAGCTTCCTGATGTTAACTTTAGTTATTTCCGTGGATGAAATTAGAAAATAATCTAGTTTGGTGTACTTCTGGTAAGGGCATGAGAAGTATGTAAACCCGGGGTCATCAGGCATTTTTGTTCCCCATACATCCACCAACCCGTGCGACTGCATCAAAGAACAGAGTGCCCTAAACACCCTAGGCTTGCGGCCTGTATAGACTTTTTGGTTAACCAGGTCGGCTGATAAATTCAGATCCCCACATACCAGAATGGGGGCGGGCCAGGTTGCCAGTTCCCTTTCCAATATTTCAAAGACTTCGGGATCATCCTGGTTGGAGCCGTATATCCCACATATTGTCACACCAAACTCCATCTCCACCAAGGCCCATCTACCTGACACATCCGCCTTAGTACGTTTAGTCCCCCCCAACACCGTTTTACCCAGGATAGCCACCCCCCTTATCGTTGATGTTTGTGATGAGCATGCAAGAATATCAAAACCGCCCAACCTGAGAAGCTGTTTTTTAGCCCATGGCAGATGTGTTTCCTGTAAACACAGAATGTCAATGGGTTCTGTTTTTACGAACTCGGACAATCTGGCCCTCTTTCTCCAATCGTTTAGCCCTCCTATATTAATTGAATAAATACTAAGGCGCGACATTATTGAATATACGCTTTTCCTTCGCTCTTGTTACCAATCTCAGGATGGAAAGAACACTCCTAGCAAGAATACCATATCTTGTATTAAAAAATCGAGCAGTCATTATAGCAAAAATTCCCCTTTTCTGCTTCCCCCCTACATTACCACCCCCACAACGCCCTGCACCCCCCCTACCCCTGACCCTGAAACCCCCCCTGGACCCCTCCCTACCCTCCCTACCCTTGCCCCCATTACTCTCCCATGTGAAGCGCTCAGACCTTAGTCTGTGCTTGTGATATGCGAGTACAGCAGCGGAAAAAAGGTGCTTAAACAATTACATCGGGACATTAAATGTCATTAAATGTTGACATACTTCCCCCCCCCTGGCGACAAAGAGACATCCAGTAACCTGATTAGCTAAATATAAGTGCAATAAGAAATATCATATTAAGCTTATATCAATCCTGAAGAAACATAGTACCTCGAGCCGCCCTTCTTGATACCTCCTATCAAAAAACAAAAAAGAAGAGTTGCCAAAAGCTAATTAAGTTACTAACTACCAAGAGAGTTCAGGAATTCCTTTACCTTTACTTCAGATGAAAAGTATTGGGTTCGGCCTTCCTTCACCACCTTGAGCTGCGCTGGATTAACAAGATATACTTGCAGATGTCTGTCCTGAAACGGTTTTATCAATTGTCTCAGCCTCCAGCGCCTCTCCTCAGTCGCGTGGCAGAAATCTGGCCTAACAAAAAACGAGACTCCCTCAAAAGACCTTCTGGCCTCCGGTCGGGCTTTTTCCGAGATAAGTTGCCGGAGGATGAAGTTACCCAAGAATATTAACACTGCCCTTGGTTTATCGCTGTCTCTTGCCCCTGAACGGACCTTGAACAGGGTGCGGTGTGCTCTCTGAATTTCTGCCGACCAGTTCCAATCGGACAACTCTGGGAATGCAGACTTAAAAAGATTAATCTTGTAGGCCCTGACGTCTGACCCCTCGGCGCCTTCTGGTATCCCAAGCACCCGTAAGTTATTTCGTCTCAGCCTATTTTCCATCTCCTCCAGTTTCCACTGGATGTCAGTGACTTGGGTGCTTTGTGACTCCACCTTGGAAATAGCTGTGGCAGCCTCGGATTCGGTGGCAACAATCCTTTCCTCTAGGTTTGTAACTCTATCTCCCACATTAACATATGCTTTCGACAGCTTTCTTATCACGCCTTGCATCTTACGCATTGCTGCTTGAGACTTCCGATTGTCCTGGCGTGCTTCCTCCCTATGCGTAAGGATCGTCTGGTAGATGACATCTAAAAGCGGAGGGTGGGTTATCGGAGGCTCGGCGTTCGGGGTCCCCTGCAATGGCATGGCTGATGAATGATCCCACGTTAGGTCCCGTATAGGCTGGTCCGGGGGGTTCCCTTGGGCATGTGTTCTTTTAGCTGTGCTAGGAGGAGTCTGCTCCATGTCGCTGTCAGACTCAAGGTCACTTCCCCCTTGAGATAGGCTCTTATCGTCTTCAGGCCATTCAGCTTCCTCGGAAAGAGAGTAAAAGCACTCGCTGCCATCCTTCTCCTTGTTTCTTTCCTTGTCTTTGCCATCCATTAGGGTCATTAAATCCAGGGGGGGGGCATAAGCCTTCTGTGCCTCCTCCCCCGTCTGCCCCTGCGCTTTGCCCTTGGCCTGACACCGTCTCTGGTATCTCCTCTGATTGGCTTCCAAATGGTATAGCAAGGGTTCCATTATCGGTTCCATTAACGGGAGTGTTGGCCGCTATTTGCACCTCGGTGGCTGCAAGCTCCTTCTCTGGGTCACCCAGCATTATCAGGACCCCCGTCCTATCAACATTTTGATTGCCGGTATCATCCGTCAGAGGGGTGCATGTCGCGCTCATACCTATTGCCATGGGTTCAGCAGCTTCAGCAGCTTCAGTTATGTTATCAGTCCTGTCCTTAGCGCTTTGCCCCCTGCCACTACGGGTGAATAGCTCAGGAATAGAGGGGGTTATTTGCTGCGATTTTGCTGTGACTTGTTTCTTTTTTGAAGACTCACCCGGGGGTATAGGCAGCTTGACCGTGGATGCATCCCTTTTAGCCTCCTGCTCAGGTTGCTCTGCCGAATGAGTGGTTTGGACTTTCCTCCTGGCTGCCGCCGTTTTCGCAGATTCACCCACTGCTACCTTAGGAGCCATTCTCCCAAAGCTTTGACTCCACCGACCCGTGCTGCTCTGCACGTCTCCTGCGGCGTTTCTCCCGGCGTCTCTCCTCCCTCGCCTCACAGCACTGCCACGCCCACTGCCGCTGCAGCGAAACCGGACCAGCAACCCGAGAACGCCGGCCAGCACCCGCCGCAACCTGACCTCCGCCGAGCCTGCGGTCACATTCAGGCCGACGGTAATCCATAGCATTCTTGTTTATTTAGAATAGGGCTGGCTGACATTATCGCCGTTTCTGGGGGGGGGGGCGGCTATTGCTGCACCATTCCCGCTGCTGCTACTCTGCGGCTCCGATCACGCAGCCGCCATCTTGCTCCCCCACGGAACCCCCTATCCCGAGTCTTGTTAACATTGTTGCTGAAAGGAATTCTTGGCTCACTATGGGTTCCTTGGCTCATTCAGCAAGTCAACTTAAAGCTCACGTTCAGCTACAACAGTGCAGATTGAAATAAGAAGGCCAAACCTTGCTGTCTCACCCACAGAAATAGAGCCACCTTTACGGTAAACCGGCTGACAGGCACACATGTTGTGCTGGAGCTCCAGATAAAGAAACTGTTGAGTCACTTGGCAGGAACCTCAGGAATAAAGGGGGTGCTGCAGTTTCTCAATCTCCACCTCAAGGTTATTCAAATACGGTAAAGCTCAAGTGAGGCACTGTCGAACAATGGATGGCTTGCTGGGGGAGGATTGGTCCCTGGTGCAGGTGGTGCAAAGACTCTTAATACCTTTTGTGTATGCAAACTGATGAAGCTCTGGGCTGGGCTTGGCTCGAAAGTCAGCTCAACTCGGAGCATCTCCATGCCTTGAAGTTTCAAAGTTTATGAATAAGTTACAAATTCCACTGAGGTCGTTGCAGGTTTCTTCAGGGCTAGTTCCTCTAGCACAGGTCCCCTTTAGCAATAGCAGGAGCCTTTCAGCATTTCATTTTTCCCTCAGTGGCAAAATAAGCTCCTTAAAAACTCTCGGTAATGTAACCTAAGATAAACATTATGCTGGACCAGGATTTCTGTAACGTAGGATCTGTACAGATTGTCCCAGAATAAAACACAGATTGGGAAGTGTAACCATCCTCGGGATCAGAATTTTCCAAATGTGTATGGTTTCCTTTTCAGTATGTAATACCAAACTCTGTAACTCCCACCCATTCGAAAAACAACCCCTCTTCAGTCACTTGGACTTTCGAAGAGCATTCAAGACTTGGATGCTTCCCACATTTGCCTAAATCCACAATGCAATCAGAGTTCATGAGTACACCAATTAAAACTCACGGCCCCCTGGACGAAGCATGTATTGATAACGCACTACCCTTTCACTCTGGCACTCTTCTGCATTGCGGACATGCCTAACAGCAGTATTACGTCCGCAGCAACTTGGTGTGAAATTACTCTCTTTCCACTACCATACAAGCCAGGTCTGCCATGCCGCAGAAGGGCAGCATAGTAACTGGGGCCTCACCAGTGGTAGCAGAGCATATAAATATAAATACAATTAGCAGTCCTGCCGAGCAGCTCCCCTTGAAACATTTTCTTGTCCATCCTTCACCACTCAAAGGCCAAAGGTACATATATCCCACTGGAAATATAAGGCAGGAAAGTAGCACACCCTATTCTAGAGACTAACCTTCCCAGGTCTCTGACAGAGAATGGGGTGGTGATCTCTATGCTAAACCACATAATTCTACTCACATAACTATAGTAAAATAATGCACTTCCTGTTCTAGGAATGTCCCTTGTGGCATCACACCCTTCCCTGAACCATCTACTTCTTCAAAGCAATACAGCAAAACCTTGTCAAATCTGTGCAGCGTTCATCGTTTCATTGTCAAGTCCACCCACGTCCTCTCAATTCTGCCACATGAACTGCAAATACTGTGCCTAGGTTTCCCAGAAAAAAAGGGCACTAGAAAGTTTCCATGGAGCTGTGGTATAAAATAAAAAGTGAGCTACTGATTGCAGGTCACAGATATATTCTTACAAGGCCCAAAAAACTTTCTCCTGCCACCGACAGCCTCGAAAGAGCGCATTTTAAAACTGGGGCCGGATAGAAGAGAATTTACAAATGCTCTGCTGACAGTGATTAGACCGAAATGTGCATGTCATTGAAAGGCACAGTAGCTGATTATATTTCAAAAGTTACAAACTAATGGCAACAATACATTTCTCTAGCAGGAGGAACATTTGGCAACATACATTTGCAGAATTACAAGCAGTCTAAAAAATGCATGATTTTCATTGTATTAATGACTGGGATGACTTCGCCGCCACTTTCTTTTTTAAACATGCACACTGGCCAGCTCTAGGGGATATGCCCATATAAAGCAGTTTGTTGAAACTGCCATATAAAGCAATTTGGAAAACAAAGCGCAGAACTTTTACACAGAGCACGTGTGGCTGGGCTGATTCAGTAGGCTGTATGGCTATCAGTTTAGCTCAATATGCCAGATGTTCAGAGCAAACCAAAAGGAAGGGGAGAGTAAACAAAAGAGTAAACTGGTCTGTATTACCAATCAGACTTCAAAAACTCTAACATATCTGCCCTTCCTTCATAAATGTGACTAACAATGTCTCACGTTGCTATGTAGCACAAGACTCACTCAGCTCATTTGGAATTTATATGAGTACAGACTGGACTTGCAATCTAGGGTTCTGGTTGTAAAGAGCATGTAGAATGAGAGCTGAAATGTAATGTGCCTGCATCCTCCCAAACGTACCTGTCCACTGCAGTCACAAGGTTCATTAAAGGTCACATATTCGTCTTCTTTGCTGTACATTCCTAGGGCAACCTTGACCACACCACTGGAATCATCTTCAAATTTCATCTTTGCCATGTTGTCAAATAATTTAGATAGATGCCGCATAACCTGTAAAAAGAGTCAACATTTCAATATTATTTGAAAATATCAATAGAAGGGAGCTACCTGCAATTGAGAGGTCGAACCCTACATACTGGGCCTTAGATAAGAACAGGACAGTGGGCCATGGGGGAGTACTGAGGACAGGGTGCTGATGCCTGCCAAGAAATAAAAGTAGACGCACTGCTCTATGTGCGGCTTGCATCTCTGATCCGTCCCAGACAGAAAAGGGCAGAAAATGTGCTGGGAGACACCCTTTTTAGGTTTCGCCCTGGCCGTAGCACTGCGTAAGCAGTGCTCCGCACAGGGCGAAATCTTATGTCCTACATATGGGGCTTTGGTCCCGCCTCTGTCTTCCATTGGCTAGCTCCATAAATGGAGGCTAGCCATTGGAAGAGATTGGCTGTCAATCACGCTTTCCCCATGAAAACGCGATTCGGGGGAGTTTCCGTGTGTTTTTTTAAGTCCCGCCCTCTCCTCTTCCCATTAGCTGGAATTTTACCTTCCAGACAATGGGAAGGGGAGAGCACGAAAAACACGCCGCCGAATCTGCCGGCCGAGACACCCCCGTGACGTCATTCCCCGGGCCGCGCTGTGATTGGCTGCCGGCCCGGGACCTGACTTGTTTTGCCTGAGCCTACCGATCAGGTTTAGGCTTATTTTACCGTCAACATAATGCATTCCATAAGTCTATGCAATACACCATAATACCCTCTACTTCGTATGAAGGAAAGTAAAAGGTTTACCTGTGAATCGTAACATGGAAGCAGCCATAATGAATTGAATTCATAAATAACTTTACTTAGCATGTTTAAAAAAAGACAAACGAACAAAAACGAGAGTAACAAAGAAAGGACTTGTTTAATTGATGATGCCACAGCTCCATTCGAAGTAAAATACATTGAAAGCTGGCATTACGCACTGAGGTTGAACGTTTCGTTTATCTAGCCAACGGGCTGCCGTTAAATCCACGGGACGGCACGACAGATTGGATGTCCAAACTAAGCTATTTTGGCCTAGAATGAGCACAGACCCCAATCCAAGATGGCCTCCATGTCGAAGTCCTTGCAGTGGTGCCATCTAGTGGTGATCCCCAGAACAGTTGTAGTTTTGCTCCTGCTGCCAGCTCAGCGGGTACTGCTCTGCCAGTGCTCTACTCCTGGATGCTATGCCTCGGTTGGCAAGTTCAGCAGACTTAACTAGCAGCAGCAGCCTCCCTTTAAAAACCCTGATCATGGCTCCACTGGTGCTGCTCGCCTTTCTGCTGGTGCTGCCCCCGCTGCCGGCGGCCGAGGGCCCCCTGGAGCCGTACGATTGGCTCTACGACAGCGGGGTGGAGGCGTACTACCGGGGGGACTGGACCTGGGTCATCCTGCACATGGAGAGGGCGCTGCGGATCCGGGCGGCCACGCGCACACACCGGGCATGGTGCCGGGGGCACTGCGAGAGTCTGATCGAGCCTGGCCCCCCGGAAGACCCCCGACCCCTGAAGGACCTGCGCTTCTTCCACTCCGTGCTGCACCGGGCCGACTGCC
Organism: Lissotriton helveticus; assembly: GCF_964261635.1. Lineage (NCBI taxonomy): Eukaryota > Metazoa > Chordata > Amphibia > Caudata > Salamandridae > Lissotriton > Lissotriton helveticus. The sequence continues at coordinate 1,409,702,300 of NC_136068.1, forward strand.
TGAAGACTTGCGAGCTGCGGCTGCTCGGGCCCCCTCGAGCCTCTACCAGATCGCTGAGGAGCTGGAGCTCGAGGTCACCAAGAGGAGCCCCTACAACTACCTGCAGGTGGCCTACTTCAAGGTGAGAGGGATTCCAAGAGTGTTGGGGCTCACAGTGCATTGTTGGAACACCAGAATCTATCTCTGAAATGGAATGAAGGACTTTTATACTCTTGTACATTTGGTGCATTCTGGGAGTTGTAGTTCCAGCAGTACCAATTGGCGTGAGGAGTCTTTTATACCTTTTGGGGTACAATCTTTGGGGGCAGGTAGACACGCAGAAATAGTGTTGGAGTTGGGGACAACAGCAGCAATAGTATGGCAAAAATCTGGGTGCCAACCAAGTAGTAGGGTATCAGCTAAGGACTCGGAGAGGTTCAAGCATTGGTAGTTGCTGTGTGGAGGTGGGCTATAGAACGAGAGCCACCCATGGCACTGTGAGCATTAGTCATAAAGACAAGTGTTTCGAGGGTGTGGGGGAGCAGTACAATGAAGGGTCTTGCTACGAGGCTGTGTAAAAGAAGCCTGTCTGGTGGCAATCTGGACCTTGTCTGAGTAATGCAAAGTAGTTCGATAAAATAGAAAGTGAGCCGCACTTTGTGAGGCACCAGTCCATAAGGTATATGCACAGCTCCTTATCAGCCCACACCTCGGAGATTACGCATATCAGTGTTATATCCATCACTTGGCGCTGGTTTCTGTGGGGGCATACACAATTCATAGCCTCCATTACCCGCTGATGATCCTTTTCACAGTAGTTTAAGGAGTCGTCATTATCTTAGTTACAACTCATGCATCACTTAGACTAACGTTTTAAGCAGTGTGCTACCCGTTCGCAAAGCGCTTTGACGCCTCGTCAGTAGGTGCTAACGATAAATATGACTACAATACAGAAGGGTGGCATACTTCCAGATGTCCAGTGAGTGCCCATGCCCTACGGCTCCGCATTATCTCCACAGTTGATAGGCGCCCATGAGCTCTTCAGCGCGCCATCTGCTATCACCTATACTAATTGTAGTGCACATTTGTACATGTGTTCACACACAACCTTTGCCTAATAAGCACCTTTGTTTTAGTTTGTGTGCACCCCATTCTGCCTAGTCCTCTCTACACCACATCTTAACCATTGAAATTTCACTACACACTGTGTTTTTCGACTATACACATTCATAGTAAAACAGTGATTTGTCTTCCTTCTGTTACTTTTGAACCTAGAATTTGGGTTGGTTACCACTTACCAATACTGAGTACCAGTGTTGTTATAGACTTCTCTGGCATGTTTTGGTCTTCTCTTGGGAACGTACGGGGGGCGAGCTCTGTGTGTGTGTGTGTGGCTCTGTGTGCGTGTGGTTGTGTGTGTGTGTGGGTGCAAATGCAATAGGTCTCGCATTTGCGAAAGATTAAGCTATTGACATTGTAAATGACAATGCCATTTATTTATCTGTTTTCAAAACCAACACATAAATAAACAATTTGTCATTTACAATGCCAATAGCTCTAACTTTGTCAAAGGCGAAACCGTTGCATTGTAAATGCTTGTTGTGTTTGTAGTATGTTTTTCACAAAAGTGATAATAACAAGGGTGACATCACGGGACAGCATGTCGCCACATTTTGTCTCCTGAAGAGACTCTGGCCATGTGTGTGGAGGAGGGGGGGGCAGCTTCAGGAGGAAAAATGTCTGCAGATTTGCAGGTGGGCTCTAAATTTAGCAGATGCCTTTGCCACCCACCTGACGAGCTGCCAGCTCGCCAAACTTTGAATTATCACTGTAGGAAAATGCACTGATAGGCAGGGGAGTGACGCCGCAGTGTGAGCTCTGGCTGAGCTCTCAAAGTCTTCTGCCTGAAAATGTAAAAGGAGGTTTCTACGAAGACCCTGACCTTACTATTAGGAGCTTGGCACAAGCAGCCAGGTGTTAATCAGAGAAAATGCATAGGTTGCATTTACTAGCGCCAAAACCACAAGTTTTGATTCAGACTCATGCTGCTTTCTTCCACCACCTGAAACTTCCTGCCTCTTTACCTCACTCCTGCAAGTGCATTTCCATCCCTACCTTTTTCCCTTTGTCACTATTTTCCTATCTTTCTCTCCATCCTTCTTTTTCCCTTTTCTACCTTTCTCTCGGTTGCTGTGAATCAAACTTTGATGATAAAAAATTAGTATCAGTCCAAAACGGAGTGTTAATGCTGACCACTTGCCATAACCCAGGGGCGGATCCTCCATATGGGTGGAGGAGCGTTGCCCCACTGCTTTCTCACAGTGCGAGAAGCAGAAACATATAATAGTATTATAAATACCATTTTGTGTTTCTGCTTCTCGCACTGAGAGAAAGCAGAAGGGTTTAGTTGGGGGCGGGCCGATGGGTGGGCCTGCTCTAGGGCAGGGGAGGAGTGGCTTGCCCACTGTTGTGGACGTTGACTGTTTGGTCGGCCCTCTGGGGCCAACCAGTCATGCACGCTCCATTTTCTCCATGTAGGCTGCATGCAGCCTACATGGAGAAAATGGCCTCCCCATAGACGCCTGTGTGGTCGGTGTCCCAGCCAATCGCAACTCTGCCATTGCAGCGTTTTGATTGGCTTAGGGGAGGTAGGCTGCCTGCTTCCTGTTGCAGAGGACCATGCGGTATAGAGGACGCGGGACCGGGCCGGGGAAGGTCCTTTTTTATTTTAAATTAAACCTTCCCTCCTCTACCTGCACGGCCCCCTCTCCGCGCATCCCCCCGCCCCCTACCCGCGAATCATGCCTCCCATGACTGCCATCACCCACACAAATTAAGCACAGGGTGTACGTAATTTCCAAACTAGTTAGAACTTCAAATACACAGAATCTGAAAGCATCTATCTCCTACTCTATGAGATAACAGGGCAGGCTTCAATGATCAGGCAAACGTTGAACATTGTTAGGACTGGCCTTTTACACCACTGCGGCTGCAGCTGTAATAATGGAGCCAAATTGGTGAACTAGAGTGGAGAAGTAACGCTTAAAAAATTGGCTCTTTTTTCGCAAATGCATCTACCATGTTACTAGGGTGCAAAACACATATTCTTTAATAACTTCAAATAAATCAGATCTTAAGAAAAAAAATTAAAAACCTGCCAGCAGCAAATAGGAGCCTATCCTACCTAATCCCCTAAAGAAGGCAATCATTTTCTGTGCATTCAGTTCGTGGGCAATATGGACGAGCTCATGTTTAGGATACTACTAAACGAGTGTACACTTGCAATGAAGATGAATGCAGTTACTTACCAGCTGTGGGTCAGTGCCGTTGGAAAGGATGTCTAATAAATCTGCAGATGAAATAAAGTAGAACCGTGGGAATGCCAACCTTTTGGTATCTAGATATTCGGCCAGGGCTTTTTCACAGAGTGACAATCTGAGGAGGGAATAAAAAAGCATTAGAGGAGCCAGGATCAGAAAGACATCGGTGGACGACATGCAAAGACCTGGGGCTATTAACTGGTGGTAATATTTTTTTATTGCACATAATACGACAGCGCTGTCATTCCTAAGCATTGTAAATATTATTTTATTAATTTTCTTAATCAGAGACTGAATTCTACAATCAAATTGTCCATAAGCGAGAGGGACATGCAAAATATATAAAATCATACATACAGTCAATAGTGAAGGAGGCACTCTGGAGAAACGAAAGCTGAATTATTTAGTAAGCAGTAGAGCTGTACAGCCATCCTAAAGTTCACTAACGTGGGCTTGTGTTTTTTTCCGTCTCCAGCCACAAGGCATTCCACAGCTTTGGCCCCATAACCAAGAAGGTGTGCTCCCATTTCCATTGTCTGCAGGTTTTCAGTACCATCTATAACCCTAAGCTCCCTGATCTCAGATGTCTGGTAGGCCAGTATTAAGTCAAATCTCCATGGATGTGTTCTGGGGCAGTGTTGTTAATGTCCTTGCATACCAGGCACAGGATGTTGACTGTAACCATTATGGTCACTGGCATCAATGTAAAGATTTAAGGCTGGCAGAGGTAGTTTTTTTCTTGGTATCCATGAACAAACGTGCTGCAGCATATTGCTAGAGCTAAAGGCACCTAAACGATTTCGAGTAAGGCCTCCAATAGTATGCTAGGAAAGCGGAGACTACAATAGAAGTGCCTCTTCTGTCATTTTATGGTGAACTTGTAGGGAATAATTGGTTTCAGGAAGTGAAATCGACCCAGAGGGCCCGTAGATGTCGTGCTGTGGATAAAATCCCAAACTGCTCTGGAGAGAGAGTTACTTTCTCTGGGTAGAACGAGTTAGGTTTATGCCCATCAAAAGTACTTCATTCCAGTTCCCATTTAGCTTTAGTCCCTTACGAGCCATCTACCGGGCCACTTCTAATAAGACTTTCTTCAGGTTTGGGAACATTTCATCGAGTTTATGGGCAAGCAGACGTAGCTCTATGTCATCTGCTTGGGAACGCTTTTACACGCCTCTCTTGCAGAGATTTTTAATTGAAATATTAATTTGTGGAGAAGTGACAGTGAAGAAGTAACAAATGTGATTATTGTTACCCATTTCCATGATACTTAATTTATTGCCACTTAAGGGATGAAAGGCTCACTTGACTTACTTGCAAATAGTCAAGATGCCACTGAGTAAGACTAGAAAACAGAGAATTGCAGTTTAGGAAATTACTAGTCCTAATCACGGGTAGTATCAGTTACCACCAGGCCAGGCTCAGTGTTGTGTCATGTTCCGAGCCAAATTGAGTCGGATCCAGGAGTTCTAGGTATTTTAGGTATTCCAGTCTTCCAGCTAGCTACCTTGCTAGGAAAGGTTTTATGATCTTCGTAAAGGGTGAAAGTAGAGAAATGAGTCTAAAGTGTTTCATTTCTTTAGGATCCAGCCTGGCTTATTTCAACAGGGGATACCTAAATACGCAGAAAAATGGAGCTTGCAAAATGTTATACAACCTCTCGCCACAAGGCCTAACTAGAATCATCAAAATGAAAACAACTAAGGTTTGTCAGAGTGGGTGGCCAACGCCCAAACCATCAATATCATTGCCTACTATGGAAATCAGAGATTTTACATTCAACAAAATACCTGTCTACAGCCTGTAACAATGTGATAACAATCAACTGTAAAAGTTTTACTGGTTTTAACTTAAGCCTTAAACATTTATTGAGCTAGGGGAATTGCTAGTGCACCAAAAAGGCATATAGCTTGCTACCATGCCCAACTCAGGCCAAGCTTTGAGCATAAGCTTTTTCAAAAGGCAACAATCAGACAATTACACCATCACAACAGTTATTAAGGCATACAAAAAAAATGAGGCTACAAAATTACAGCTGGCTAAGCAAAATCATATCTCTCCTTAGGGAGCATTATTAGGATTATCACAAACCAAACCTTATATGGCCATGGATTGTCACACTGGGTGACCAACACCAAAACTATGGCCTAATATGATAAGCTGTGAGAGCCCATGTAACAAAATACGTGTCTGTAGACTTCGGAAGGAATAACAATCCCCACTTAAATTCATATCGACTTTAACATATGCTTTCATAATACATTTGTATGGCCTAGTGCCTTTACTATAACGTTTCATAATAAACAGAGAAGGCCTACAGCCATGATCATTGGCTTGCCACAATATCCAACTCAGTCCTGTAGTATCAATAAACGTTGCCACACACCAAAAATTGCAAAACAATCAATCTTTTTAGTAAAGCATATAATTGCAGCCTAATCCAATCCTGTGCTCAGGGGACCTAACATTCGAGTGGAGTCTATGTCCCTTTCTCAGTAGGACTCTGAAAGCTATTTTTTTCAGATACGGTCAGACAATAGTTGTACTGTCAAGTCACACTTTAAACTCCATATAGATTAGTGTAGATCCGGGTTCACATATACAAAACTACACTTGAAAGTTTAAAGTCTATGACTGCCAATCTCTCATCTGTGTTGCTGCCAGAGAAAAACACAGTAAATGTTCTACTTATCTAAGATACTTTAATAGCAATACATTGTCATGTGTCTGTCCCTGAAGATTGAAGCTCAGGCAGCAGGATAAATAAACAAAATGAGCAAAACTTCATGAAGGGCAAGCACTTGTTTGTGGAAGCTCGCAACGTTTGCCTAATCAAAACATGTACTCCCTGCTGCCAGTATGAGGAACGACAAGTGCTTGGTGCCAAAGCCCCTCTACTGGTAGTGCTTCTTAATGCCCTTTTTTAGATCGATCACATTTCTGGCGACTGCTGCGCTGTTAAGCCAGACCTAAAAAGTGGCTCATAAAGAGAGGATTAGGAATCATAAAGGTAATTTCATGGATGGAATCGAAGAAAAGTAATTCTGTACCTGTAGGTTAACCACCTCTGTACAATAAATCAGTAGTAAAGTGTGGATAGTGATGGATAAAGAGAGACAAGTAGTGGATATCAAAGAATAATAAAAGATGAGTCAATGGAATTTAGAAAACCATAGTGTTTACAAATATGCATATATCACACCATGCATGGCAACTAGTTCAATATCTCACCTGTTCTGGATGTCTTCAAGTTTATCAAAGAGGCCAGGTTTGTTTGTGGCTTCAACTACATTAGGAGTTTTATTTGCATCATAAGCAAGTTCTTTAAAATCTGTGTCAATTCCTTCAAACCTTTTTGAATCCTAAAAAACGCAAATAAATAAAGAGCTTCAGTAATCACAAACCTTTTTCTACCCCCAAAATAATTGTTACTGTTAAGGTTTCTGCTAACATTAAACCTTATTAAAACATATTTGGGGTCATATTCAGCAGCTTTTACAATAATGTGGACACATTTTTGTAAAGCGCTCTGATATCCTTCGGGATCTTGTTCGCGCTATATAAAACTTTATAAATAAATAAACAATGAATGTGGCACTGCGATGACAAATTGATCATTATTTAGTTTCTTTTCCAAGAGTGCATATAATCTTTCATTTCTCTGATATTTGTTTTAAGGAAGGCTGCACATTTAAAAGCCATATCAATATATCTTTTGCATCAGGCTTCAGTTGTATTCAGTCGAACATTATTTGCCCCTAGTGCCAGGGCAACATTAGCTGCCCTGCTACTTCCATGGCAGCAGGCAAATGTCAATGGTGAGTATTACTACTCCTTTTATAATGACCCTTATAAAGAGAATTTCAAACATCTTACTGTCTACCACTACAGCGGAATTAACAATGGCAACAAAATGCCAAAAGACAAGTATTTTTTGTTGGTCACAAAATGTCAAAACAATCTCAGCTACCTCCTTGTAACCGCAAAGCATTAACTCAAATTTGAGAAATACAGGGACCATATCTCATCCTGTATGAATTAGTGAAAGGGGTGTGTCTTTTTCTGAGAAATGTGATCATATAACACCAATAGCCCATGATTACATGCGTCATAACAACTTGATAACACCCAATGATAATGGCACGGCAAATTAGTATCCATTCCGTCAATATAAAATGACATTGAAGTTTCAGTACCTGTGGTTAAATCCTTACATTATACCATTCGGTCTCAGAGTTTACAGAATTCCCCCTGCCCACTGTTGTCCCCAGTTTTGATGCTGTTTTACTGTTAAGTTGTGCACCTCTGCAGTGATCTCAGGCCTGTTGAAAAGGCCAAGGCAATGTGCGCTTTTTGTACACCTCTGTGTAGTCCCTGACAATGGGAGAAGAACTATATTGTTAACTAATGTATTATAAATTAATTGCAAAGGTCCTGTCCTATTCTTGGGACTGTAAAATATTACTAATATTCACAGTCTGGGCATATGCACTCTCAACAAATAAATGAAATGATATGAATATGATTAAGTTACAGTGTACAGGTAGTTTTATCCAGAAATCATCAGGAGTTTCAACATCTGATTTAGATTTTTTTAAATGAATATTAGAAAGGTAGATCTTTTTCTCAGGCAGACATGAATTATTCAGAAAATCACATTTCCTTCACCAAGTTGAACCCAAGTAGCATATGCTAATGGACACGCTGTGAGATATGTTAATATTAGACCTAAAATGCCTCCAATGAGAACGAGCACAATGAGAAGGTACAGCTGTGATTATTATGCCCCTGTCAGGAACTGGGTTGTGGATCTTTTGTCCAGCTTCTTTTGGAGAGGGCAGCATGCTCTGCCTTACTGTGTCCAATGCTCTGTGTTAGTTCCTGCCAGGCGATTTCACAAAGGCATAAGGATTGTATATTTTCTCTTTGAGGATGGGTCTTGCTTTCTATGGGAGAAGTAGGGGATAGTACAAACGTTAGAGACAGAAATTGATTGATGAATGATCTCTAAGCTTTGATTATTTGTCCTAGAAGACCTCTGCCTTTTTCCAAGCAAGAAAGCAATCTCAATAGACGTCAGTGACATTTTACCCCAGAAAAGTATGTGGTACAGCATGTGCAACAAAGTGTAGGATGGAGTGAAATGTGCCTGCTAAGGACAAGATATTAATCTATTTTCAAAGAGAAGAATAACAGAAGGAGGATATTCCTGCTGCACATGTAGAAGAAACACCTGTGTAGCTGTTCCAACCTCCTACGTGAAAGGCCTTGCTCCAGAATTTTCCACGTAAATAGGACCCCTACTACTGACCCATTGGTATCTTCAATACCATCAGCTTTAGTCAGAAAATAAGGGGCTATATTAGTGATCAGCTTAAAATAATACCCATGCTTCCATCGGAAGCACGACAATTAGTAGCCTTGTGTTTCAATATGTAATGACAGTGCTATCACAATAGTTTATATCTAGATATGAAACAAAAGGTATATGCACATCTGCAAAGCATTTTCTTCCTTACTTCTTAGGCTTCAAAAGTTATGGTTATCTACAAATTACAGGATGATGAGAGCCCATCCTTTTTGAGGGAGTGTGTTCTCTTGTATAAGCCCACTAACCAACTGCTTTTGGCAGATAAGGTTTTGCTGATGGTCCATCGATTCTCAAACTCCATAATTTGGGGCAATGATTGTGCTGTGCAAGCTTCCTTCTGATTCTGGCACTCCAAACCTATAGAACTGCAAAGAGACACTAACTTGTCCTTTCTCAAGCTCTTAGAGACCAGGGGTCTCATGTATGACTATTTATCGCAGGGCAGCGCAGCAGGCCTTCCTGCTACGCTGCCCTAAGGCAAAAGAAAAGAGCAGGTATGCGCTGTATCTATCAGATACGGTGTATTCCTGTCCGTTTCCCCTGCAAAGGCGCAGAATGTGCTGCTGTGAGCCAACGCAGGCACCTTCGCGCCATGGTGCAAGGGTGCCTGCACTGCAAGGCATCAAGGCATGATCACAAGAGTATTTTCCTCTTTCTATGTATGCTGCATTATGCAGCACACATAGAAAATGAGGAGAAATAAAGACATTTCTCCTCGTTGTGCCTCCCTTACATTTACCCTGGGGAGGCATAAGTTTTTGGTGCTGCCTCAGATTTAGGATTTCTCGTAAATCTGTGGCAGTGTCAAAAAGCCAAGGATGTTGCTGGGAACGCCCCCAGCAACACCCATTGCATGTCCCTTTAACGCAGAAAACTGTGTTAAAGGGAACGCTATTTACGAGGCAGCATTAAGCCCAAAATAAATTCTTAGTGCTGCCTTGTAAATATGGAGCAGGCTCCTGTGCCACAGAATGTTACATAAAGTGACGTTCCCGCAGAGGCCCCAGGCTATTAAGACAGTAATTGTATGAGTCATCTGGTGGGATGCTTGTGCAACTTCGCACCCAAAATCCATGGTTGATGAAAGTCTGCTTCATAAAAAAAAAATAGAACATTAAAAAAAACAGTTGTAAGTACCAGTAGTAATGCTGCTTCTGAACATATTAATGCCCAAGAGGGGGAGTGAAGTTGTAATTTCTCTACTTTATACATCTCATAAAAGCTACTGCAGGAAAGCATGAATTCATAAAGGGAGACAATATGGTAGAACTTTCTTATTTTGGGATGAAGATCCACTGACTGAAACACAAATCAGCTCAATTAGCTCTAGCTGTGAAATGTATAAGTGAGTGAAATGATACGATCATCTATGAACCCCAAATGAGTCGACACAAAGAAATCTTGGTATTTTTAAAAGTAACTTTAGGGTTGCCCACTAATAATTCCAAATGTCTTCAAAATCAAAGGAGGAACACTTAGCGAAAAGTGCTTTGTTGTGCATACAAATGCTTCTATTTCTTTAATCGATATGTGCATGATTGATTATTCTGGTCTGCAAGGTCAGTTTCAAACAGTTGATTGAAAAAAATCTATATGATGATGATGATGAAAAGGGATTTGTATAGTGCACGGAAACTCTAAAGTGTTGTGGCGCTCAATGGAAAGCTCCCTATCGCCCATTAAGCTTGCTGAAAGAGCCAGACTTTTAGTTTTGTCCTGAAAAGGGATAGCTCGGAAATTGGCTTTGGAGCGTACGTCTATAATTTAGAGCTTATTTTATAAGATCTATGTTTCTGTTGAACCTACAGCAACCACAGCCAATTTTGCAAAACACATAAGAAGCCAAATGTAAAAAGTGTGGAGGAATACTGTGGTCTCTCGCTGTGGAGGTTTCAAACACAACTAAGCCCATCACATGTTATTTCTCCATATGCTTCGCAGGAGTCACCCCCCACCAGCACCATCAAATTATCTGCTATACCTGCTAAAGCTCTCCATTCACTACCACCCCCAATTATAAAGGCAACAAGTTCCAAGCCCTTACTAACAACAGGTTAGTATCAAAAGTACTGAGAGAAGTGGTTTACGGTTGATGCGTGCTGTCTGAAGGGGGAATTCATGAATAATTTGTAAGTAGGAACTTGTTCTTTTCAAGGAGTGCAGCTGTACTTCAATGAGGGTTTTGTATTTAAAGATGAACCTAGGAACCACAAATTGAAGTCGGCTGTTTAGAAAAGCTTCTGTCCCCGTGCACACCAGGACCATTACAGTGAACAACAAATGTTATGCCTGACAAAGGACAGCCACACCACAGTATAGAACACTGTGCATAGGAAGAATGAACTGCATTTCATATGTACTACACAACCCTACGATGTGCACACTATATATGTTGAGCACTGCAGCATGGCTTTCATTTCCACTTTTAGAGAGCATCAAAATGGAAATATTAATGGTTTTTCACCATCAACTAAGAATATCTTTACAGGATCTACTGCAGCGATGCTGCAAAGTGTCAACCATCAATACTTGATCTGCTAAAAAATCAGTAATCAGCTTTTGGTTACGGGGGAGAAGGGAGAGCAAGAGTCATAGTTTTGAAACTATTGTTAAATATCCACTAATTAGGTGTATCACACATATTCTGAGTAAAACACTTATAAAGTGAATGAATAAGACACTTGCACGTGGCACCTTCCAGAATTTAAAAGATTATTTTGTTTCCTAAACGGCAAAAGACCCGTGTGTTAAAAATTACATGCAGTAAAGTTGAATTCATACCTCAGGAAGTTGTGATCGAATATCATCTGAGCCAATGAAAATGCTTTCAAGATGTGACCAGGTACGCTGGACTTCGAACCAAATGGATATTACAGAGTCTGCTGTAGACAGTTTCTTCTGCCAGTCTGAGACTTCTTCCAAGAAAAAGGCAATGTACTTTGAGGTCATCAAGTTTTGCAACTGTACTTGGTTATCTTCTAAAGTTTCAATAAGCTCCTCATCGGATTTCAGCAAAGGCACACTGGTGCGTGGATGTGGTTCATACTGAAATACCATACCACTCCAAGTAGCATCGAGCTCCTTCAACACCTTTTCCATGCCCATTTCTTTAACCGCTTTATCAACAATGCCGCGGACCTCATCTTCAAAATTGTGCAGGTTGAGTTTCAAAAGATCTGCAAGAGTTGTGTCTTCGTCCATTGTGAATCTGACACCCGTTGCTTGCATGAGTTGACTCCAGTGCCTTTCTCTAATGGCAGGATTCTGAAGCTCTGCCACAGCTCTCAGAGATGTCAGTATGTTTTTCACCTGGTTATCAAGTCCAGTGAAAGCATCCCAAGCCCTCATTTCCTTGTCTAAATTTCGAATGTCTTTAGCAAATCTTTTGCTCTCAAGGTCCATGTTGTCAACATTTATTTCTCTCCATCGTGTTGTTTGCCAGTCTTCAATGCTGGATTTCACCAGGGTGATCATGTCCCAAAGTTCCTTTAGCAGACAAACCTCCTTTCGGCATTGTTTGAGCTGTTTGTAATCCGGGACATTGACTTCAAACAAGGCAGCAGACTCAGAAATTGAAGCCATAGTGGTTTCCATTGTTTTAATCTCCACATGTTTTAAATCAATCATCTCATAAGGATTAGTACTGTCATATCTGTGGGAAAATATATTTTGGATTTAGTAAAACAATCAAATCAATTCATCCTTTCATACATTTGAATATGATGATTCCATGAAATGCCAGTGTAGCACAATGTAAGAAGGTCTAAAGGACCTTCTAGGCGCCAAATCATTTAATCAATTATCATGTGCAATGTTGTCTTCGAATGTTAACAAGTCATAATCTGCTGTTAGTGATGAACTTTGGAGGGCATGATAGGAATAACAATGTATCTGTCATATGCAAATGTAGTTTGAATAATTAACTAGAAGAGAGGAATATTCATAGGCTTTTCAAGTCACTGGGCTTTATTCCGGAAGCCATTTGCAAACTAAACTTATATTAGCAGACTGCTTGATTTACAAATGCAGATTCATGTTTTAAATTCACACAAGAAGAATGTACACTCACAATTTGATTTGCCCACTGTTGCAAAGTCATCCTGTGCCCTGGGCACCCCCAACTTTTTGCTGACTGATACTGGTGGTAACTGATTTTGACTGACCCTGGACTCTGCCTAACCAGTCCCAGGGCCAGTGCTAAGCTGAAAGAGACACATTAGAATACAGTTAAAACACTTAACATAAGCTAGGGTACACTATGGTATGGTTGGGTACCCCTGTAATTGCATGACCTATCCCACAGGCTCCTAGTACAGCGGTTCCCAAACTTTCTCTACCCTTGGCTCCCTTGACCAATTGACTGCTGGCCGCGGCTCCCCATTACATGACTTTTCTTGGCGCAGGTGTGGGGCATGGGGGATGGAAGCCCGGCATAGGCAGTACTTCAATTTTAATCCCTGAAAATAACTGGATTTATGTAATGGAGAATAGTGCGCGCAATGCAAGGATATGTCTACTGCCTCATTTCAGAATATTTGTGTACCCTTGTGCCATCCAATGATTGCATCTCTTTGCTGTTTGTACGTGCTTATCCTGGAGCAGGACACATCCAGTCAAAACCAGCCGTGGTGCACCGTTTGGGAACCAGCTCATACCACACATTACCCATGTGAACAAATGGGCTATCAGTTCATGTGCAATGATCAACACTGCAGGTCAAAAATGGATTTCATGACTGTTTTGCAAAATGGAATCCATCCCATGCGAGGGACACAGTCATTATAAACGTATAGACAAAAAAATAAAATACAGGACTTTACTCCCTTTCCTGCAAGCTAAATGACCATGGTTCAATTAATATTGTTGAGTTGACATGTAAAAAGCATCCACAATATTCCAAACAGAAGTCCAATAGAAAATATGGACACCGATTCCAGTATTACTGCTAGATATGACCTAACAACCTGCTAAGAACTCGACAACTCCTATGTAGGCTTTTGCATTGCTACTAAGCATGGGCGGATTTCACGGATCCACGATCCGCGGATTTTGCGGATTTGCGTATTGCAGATCCGCAAAATCCGCAGATTTGCGGATTTTCTTTTTTTTTTTTTTGCGGATTGCGCTCGTGAAAGTCAAGGATGCAAAGGCCTCTATCCAGCATCACAGCTGATTTTCGACGGTAGATTTGGGAAGAAAGCACACCTGCCCAGCCTCGACAATGCTCACGATTGTTTTTGGGCTGATTTATGCATCACTGAATTTGAGCTTCAACTGTCCATCATAGTGGGTAAATGGCGGGAAGACGGTTCACACCGCAAGTGTGTGGGCGGGGCCAAACAGACGGGCCTTACATGCGAGCACACATGCCTCTGGTGTGTATAAAAGGTCAGAGACCGATCAGAGCAGCAGATGAAGAGAAAGAAGCTCCTGGTCACAGGAACAGCCAGGGGATTGCGCTCGTGAAAGTCAAGGATGCAAAGGCCTCTATCCAGCATCACAGCTGATTTTCGACGGTAGATTTGGGCAGAAAGCACACCTGCCCAGCCTCGACAATGCTCACGATTGTTTTTGGGCTGATGAATGCGTTACTGAATTTGAGCTTCAACTAGGGCACATGCTTTATTGATATCTGTAAGTGCTTCCTGTTGAGATTTAATTTTTGTGACAGGACCATCGTGCCAGAATGAACCCTGCCCTTCATATCCCTTGAGTGAGCTGTCCATCATCCTGTAACTATTTTAGGATGGCGCCGGCAAGCTGCCAGCGCCATCCTGAAATAGTTACTAAGTTAGCTTCAACAGGAAGCACTAATAGATCAAATAAAGCAGGTGCTCGAGCACCAGCTTTATTTTATCTATTTGTGCTTCCTGTTGAAGCTAACTTAGTAACTATTTTAGGATGGCGCTGGCAGTTTGCCGGCGCCATCCTAAAATAGCTACAACAACTTTAAGCTTGAAGGCTTGAACTTTTGCCCCCCGGATCTGCCGCTCGCGGATTTGCGGATTTTTGGTAAATTCGCGGATCGCGAATTTACCGAAAATCCGCAAAATCCGCGAGCGAAACGGATTTTCCGCCCATGCTTAATTGCTACCTAGGAGAGTGGAAGCAAGGATATATGTAGTATCACTGATGGAATTTCAAAATTCCAGATTACAGGTATATAGATACAAGGTGCAAAACAAATAACTCCATGCAATATGAAAACCATGGCGCCATAAAATATACCCAAGTAGAAAACACAAGCAACTGCAAAGTCGTGTAGTTAAGGTGAGAAAGGTTTTCAGAAATTCTGTTTGCATTAGCTGCGTGCACTCCTATTCTTTACTATGGAAATGGCAGGAGAACAGCAAAATTGATTTTCTTCTGCATATAATGCACATGGGATTTAAACTGAATATGACAAATTGTGCAATGATTCAAGGTACATTTCTGATGTAAACTAGCCCATCATGCACTCCAATATAAATACTTCACAGAAAGCAGAATTAATTCCCGTAGCCTGTGATGAGCGGGTAAAACTCTGGGTGGCGTTAAAGTCCACTCTATGCCAATTCTTAAAAATAAAGCGAACATCAATAAGTAAGTAGACAGCTATCCCTGGTCCCCCATCTACAGACCCTGGAACTCTGCACAGCCCATTTAAAATGCTTCCTCGCCTCTATGAAATTGTTGTGAATGGCACGTGGCTTTGCACAGTGTAGTAAGAGACTTGCCTGGCTAATTGATCTCCTAATGCTGTGGAATGGACTCTGCTCAGCTACTGTGGCACCCCTGGCTGGTTGTGGTGGCGCACCTGGGTGCCACGGCGCACAGTTTGGGAACCACTGCCCTAGTATATATTATGGCAGGGGATTGAAACTACCTAGAAGTCCCCAGCACCATGGGGCATGGCAGGTGAGAGGCCAGCAGCTTTTTCTGCATGTGCATGTGTGCACTGCTGAAGCCTGAGGTCAGTTTAAAAACAGCCCTGAGTGCCAAGAATGCTTTTAAAAAGTAAATTGTGCCCAAACTCGACTTTGGTGGTAGGGGCACTTAAAAATGGATAACCTACAATGTTTTGGCATATTAGGGACCCCCAGGGTCTCCCCTTGTTATCCCAAGGGTGGGGGGGGGGGTCCGTTATCTATAAGATACACCCTTATAAAATGAGTTTTTATATGCCTGGGTAAAGTGAAATTTCACATTTCACTCCCCACATTGTGGTAAAGTGCTGCTCAAATTCGACTTTGATTCTAGGAGCACACTAAAAGTAGACTGCAATATCTCTACAGATTTAGGACCCCTAAAGTCTCCCCTAGTTGCACATGGGGTGGGGTTCCTGTAGATATAAGGCAAGTACTTATAAAATATGTTTTTGTAAGTCCTGGTGCTGGAAAAATTGCCCAAGTCGTTTTTCCCATTGCAAATCCCTTGTTACATAGGTTAACATGGTAGGACGTTATTGATTAATAATTATTCATAGGAGAGCACTAGACTGGCCATTCAAAGACTTACCAGAATGGTAGTAGTAAATCCAACAATATAATATTATTGAATTTCTCCTAAAGTGTAGATACAAGAAGTTACAAGACTTTCTTGTTTGTAAACCCAAATTCAGCCTTCCAGTGATCAGCCCTAATTGGTCAGAGTTAAGTGGATTCGCCAGGCTGCTTTGAAGAGGTGATAAAGAGCCCCTGAGGCTACCAGCTCTGCTGAGAGAGCAGTGTGCTGTTCCATTGAATGCCAGGCCAGGGGTTGGAGTCGTAAACCATGCTCTTCAAAGGCAGAGGGGAGGCCTGGCTGTCAGTTACACTTTCTCACTTTTGACTCAGAGTCAGGGCTAGGTTTAAGGAAGGTATGTGCAGATGGTAGTGGGAGAGTCTAGGTAAATAAGTCATCACTGGGAGTGTGTTTATCCAGGTCTTGACTCTCTGCTGAAAAATCAGCCATTATGGATTTGGAAGATTTGAAGCACTCTGGGACAAAATAGTGCCACACTCTACAGGATGTGGTCATCGCCTTAATGAGTAACCCTGCTCTCATTGGTCAGGAATGACCTGCTGCTTGACCCAGAAAAGTTTGAATAAGTATCTGAGAGGGGCAGAGTGCTCCAAATCTGCTGCTTGAAACTTACTGAAGAAAGAAGTGCCCTGCTGAGAAGTTTTGCTGTGCAAAGATTTCTAAGGTGTGACCTCTGAAGACTGCACCAACTGAAACTGCAGGCCTGTGGATTACCTTGCTGCAAAAGGACTAACGAGTGGACTCCCTGGAAGCTACAGGTTAACAGATCTCCCCTGGATATCCCCATAAAGAATTTCCAGCCTGGAGTACCAGTGGATTTGTAAAGGATTTGTTCAAGTGGATAGCGTAATTGAAGTTTCACACTTTCAAGGACCCTCTTGGAGATTCCAGAACCTTGGATTGTGTGTTGGATACTTTGGGACCCACAAGCAGACCTTCAGTAAGTAGTCCTAACAGGACTCTCCCTGCTGGAGAAGGCAGCACAACACATTTCGTGAGATTTTCCAGAAAAGTTTCTAAAGGTGTTCCTGTCAGAGAAAATGAAATGACTAAAAGGGGCACTGTTGGTTTCTAAGCACTAGAAAGTGACTAATGTTTAAACATTCATATATCTGGTTCCCTACAGTGGATTTCTTTCATTTTGGTGTCATTTAAAAAATAAAAATATTACCTATTTTTATAAATTGTTGTTGTATTTGTATTTTGTGTTGTGTCTTAGTTATTTACCAAAATGGTGTTTTTAAATGCTTTACATGTCTGTCTTTGAAGTTAAGCCTGCCTGCTCGCAGCCACGTTACCAAGGGTTGAGCATTGGAATAATTTTCTAAGACCTATGCTAAGTCCTACCATGTATTAGTGGCCTTATTGCCGGTGGCAGACCTACATTTTCCCCTACCAATAACCCACTTTCCAACACCCACAAGTATAATAGCCCCTCACTCAGGGGTAAAAAACCTAACTGGGTAGGGAGTCCACCTTTTTGGATGTGAACACCTGCAAAAGTAATAGTGAGTTTTCACACACTTTTAAATGAGATTTCCCATTCTAATTACGCTTATATACACCTCTAAATTACTCCTGCTAAGGAGAGGTGTATATCTTTGTATATATTTAAGGTGAAAGAGTGCAGGGAGCTCCCACAACAGGTAAGGGTATAGGAAAGGTATTTTTCCCAGACAAGGAACTTAACCTTTAATCACGCAGCAATAAAATGATAGAGAGGGTACAATTGTAACCTAAATTCCTCCAATGGAATTAAACTAGGCCTGGGCGGTAAATTCAGTTTTGTTCGCGGAATTTGTGGAATTTGGGTAATTGTGCGTTCTGCGGAGATCGCAAAATTGCCCAAAAGCCTGCGTTCCGCAACTTCGCGAAATTTTTTGCTTGTTTGCGTTCTCAAAATGCGTGTTCGCAAGATATTTTTCCCGAGCATGCAAACAGCGATTTCAAAAAAGAGCTAAAAATGCTTCTAATTTATTGACACCTTCAACCATGAAAGCCATTTTGCAACCTCTAGTAGATTTCGTAAAATTCTGAAAATGTATGCAATTCTCCCTGCAAAGTATATTTAATGTATATGTTTTTTATGTTACTGTATTATATATTTCACTCACTGGATTATACAACTCTATAGTATTTAACATTCTATTATACACTTTTATTTAACCCTATTTCTATCTAAAGTCCCCTGCCACTATTTGAGTTTTATATGCACTATTAAACTTTACTAATAAATAAATGTGTACATAAAAATAGAATAATCACTCAAAAGCACTGCTGATCTAGACTATTATATTTACATAATATTGGCGCACACACGGTCATATAGGCTGTGCTTACAAAAAATCTCAGAGTGAATGTTCGAAATTGGATTACTTGTTGACTGGGGTATGGGCCGGGTCAAGCAGCAACCACACTCCAGTCAGGGTAAGGCCCAAGAAACCCCGAATTAACCTGTTCTCAATACTCTAGTAGCTTGGCACAGAGCAGTCAGGTTTAACTTAGAGGTAATGTGTAAAGTATTTGTTCAATACTTCAAACAGTAAAGAAACCACAAAAAAATATCCCACACCAGTGTAAAGAAATAGAGCCACATTTAATAAATAAAAAATAAAAAAAATGGCAAAACTATAATCAGTAGAACCAGAGTTATGAATGTCTAAAGAATAAACTGCACTACAGCACCTAAAAGCATAAAGCGACAACCGCGGCTATCAGGTCACGCTGGAACAGGACAAACTCAAAAGTTCAAGCCGATCACGATGGAACGCGGGTCGGATACAGTCCCAGATTAGTCCAGCTGAAGGTTTACCTTCTTAAGTTGTGTGCCAAGAATCCCATTGGAGTTGGAGAGGGTCGCGAGGAGCAGGGAGAGCGTCACAGGCTGTTGTCGGTGTGACGTGAAGAGCAGGCTGGGCGTCATGGACAGATTATAGAAAACAGGGTTAAACCCACTACTGTCATAAGGACCTGGGTAAATATCAGTATAAAGGAAAAAAGGGGTCCAAGACAAACACAATAAGACTGCAAATTATCATTCACGAGAAATTTTTGACAGCAACGCTAGTGAATACAAGAAAAGGTTTAATCAATTCTGTATAGTTCCTGTATATCGGATAAAGTTCATCATGTATACTTCATTGCATGTAAAACAGATTATTCATAAGCATAGGTGCCCACATTCACAACGGGGAGGGGGGTGAAGGTGATGTGAGGGAAGATGATGGGATCACGTAATGGTGAGATTCATTCAGTGACACAAGATATTATAGGTTTGGGAGTCAAATCATATGGTCCCAACAAAAAGGGCCAAATCAAAAGCGCTCAAAAGAGTCCAACCAAAATTGTTACATGACAGATCCAAAAATCCCTTGCAACCATTAATGTTCTGCTTGGGGTAAGAGATTTGGTCGTATGTTTATAGTCGACGTTTCGACCCGTAGACAAGGTAGGTGAATATTCCTTACGCGATGGGTCTTCTTCAGGACAATAGAAGTTGTGGGTGAGCAACCTCCTAAAAGGTAGAGAAATTTATTCATTATATGGTAGACGCCATTCTTGTTAATTAATACACATAGACGGCGGATCAATTAAAGAGCAACTTGAACTATTAAAAACGTGTTGTCAAAAAGGTAGTCCGATTAATATAGGTAGATGGGTGGATAATTATAATACAGAGGGCATAGTCATGGTCTATCGTTCAAAAATTCGAGGCAAAGTGCCTACTTGCTAATTACTCCATAGGTAAGATACATGGAAAATATTATTCCCACTAAAGCACAACCAGGGGCATCATCCCCTTCCGTTAAAATAGTATAAACATAATCCTGCTTACCACTGTTGTATTCTGGCAGTGGATATCCTTCAAATTACATATAAAAGGTCTCATCCAGACTGACACTCGAAAAATTCTATCTAGATGAAGAGGTAGAGAGGCAGTAATTGGCAAGTGTATTACAAAAAAGAGAGAAAGATCACAGGTTAGGCCAAATAACCCAGGGGAAGAGCTTACCAGTACTCCTTATTCAGAAAGTGGCAAATTGAAGACGGACGATTCATAAGTAAGCGGGTCAGATTGTTGATTGGAGCCAAATAGTTATTCGTATATGAAGCCTAAGGGCATGTAAGTTAAAAAAAAGGTCAGCGTGCCCGCTCCCGGGGTTTAGTGCACACGTCATTAAAGAACATGTTACCGGTCATATATTGTATATTAGGCCTACAGCATGCAATTTAAAGAAAAACTAAGTTCCCCCTAACGGGGTTCGATTCACGTGTCCACAAAATGACGTATAATCTGATATCTACAGAACACTGTGGTGTGATTGACGAAAAGACACAGACCAGCGTTAAAGATTATTATAAAAGGCGGGAGGTTTACCAGAAGTCATCATAATGAAAGTGATCAGAGTCCAGCCCGATGAATTCATTAAATAAATTTCTTATCCGATTGTAGTCAGGTAGTTTGCCGTTTTGTTATTGCCTGGGGACATAAAACATCAGGGATCAGTATAAACACCTAATGAAGTTCGATTTCCAAGCAGTGGATTAATCGGATAAGCCAACAGAGTATCACATACCTCGTTGAAAAAACAAATTGCGGGGCTTTGGCACCCGCCGTCGGGCAAAAAAATGCGTGCTCTTAAAGCATCATGTCACTTCCTTAGCGGAGTTACAGGGTCGTGGGAACGATCCTTGAATCAAAGTCCCTATGAAAAAATAATGAAACGCGTGTCAGTTCGCATAATAGCGATATATCGCGTATTCCTGCTGTTGGTTCTACATGAAATGAGAAGAAAAAAGAGGAAAAAAGATTTGCAGCGTGGCTCATACCTGGGAAATGAAGCGGCTCGTCTATCACCGATCTTCACACAGAACAGCGTCTGTCTGTTCACTTCCTGGTTTGGCAGAAAACATTGGGCGGCGTCACGTCCCAAGCTTTCATAGAGATCGAGGACAGACTGCCCGTCTGGAAAGAAGGGGGAGAGTGGTGCAAGCATCTGAATGCTGCACAATTGCAGAAACGGACCGCATTTGTAGATACCTTTGCATTTGATGCGGAAAATGTTAAAATATTCACGGAGAGATACAACGCAGTTCTACCGTCCCTACATTATGACCAACCATCCGGATAAAGTCATATTGATAAAGGGGTCTGTGGATGCCTCTCATTATATGCATCTTGAAATACTTCTTGTATCCTGAGCAAAACGAAATTGAACATTAATTATCTCAAAAAATATATACCATTTTCGTAACCAGGTGATCATAGCCCATCTAACATTCTATAGAATAGGTACATATGTCATTATATACCATAAATCAGACAATGAGTGCACCTGTCTCACAGGATAGTGTAGACTCATATGTTTGGAGTACAATGGAGATCAAGATAGCCACGGATCAAAAGTCATATAGGGTTATTAAAACAGGCCAATTTTGTTCTGTATAACAAGTCGTAGAGTGCACCTATCTCATAGGATGGTGTAAACTCTTGTGTGTATGCATCATGAAAAAAAACAAGATAACCATAAATCATGAATCATTTACCCATCACATTGGTTTTTTAGGTGACAGTGTATTTTCTCAGTAGTCATTATCCTGATTTTTGAAGCATGTATAAGAAACTGTAATAGATTCAGAAATAAACCATTAATAAGTTTGCTAGTTGTACAAAGCTGCTTTCTGATTCATTAAGTCCCTCTATTACCGAGTTAAAGATGTGTATCCACTTCATCTCTCTTGTGTTTAAGATGTTGGATAAATTCCCACCCCTGGGACCCAGTGTTATGTGTTCCAGAACCGCCCATTTCAGTGTTTCTGGCAGGTGATTGTGTTTCTCACAATGTTCGACAAGTGGTGCGCCCCCCACCTTGCATCGTATTCTACTGCAATGTGATAGAAATCTGGTTTTGACACACTGTTGGGTCTGGCCGACATAAATTAAATTGCAAGGACAAATAATCCCATAAATCACATTTTTTGTGTTACAATTTGTGTGGTCTTTATACATGTGTCGGTGGTTCTTAAAGACAAATTCTTTGGACTGGATAGTAGATGGACAGGCTTTACATTTGCCACATCTAAAGTGTCCAACAACTGGCAATTGGTTCCAACAAGATGCCAAAGTTGGTTCAGGCGGATTTTCCAAGAAAGATGACACAACATAGTCTTTCACATTCCTTGCTTTTTTGAAAGCATGCATGGGTACTTCAAAGATCTCCAATTCCTCGGCGATGAGACTCCAATGCTTGTTAATTGTCTTCTTTATGGCATTACTTTTCGTAGAAAAAGTCGTGACACAAATCATACGTTTTTCAGATTGACACACGCGTGTACTAGGTTCCAGCAATTTTTCCCGATGGCAGAACCAAGCCCTTTTCTTGGCTCGTTTGATGAGTCGTTTCGGGTACCCTCTCTCTAAAAGGCGTTCCATCAATATTCCTGATTGTAGCATATAATCATCTTTTTTACTGCAATTCCTTCGAACTCGAAGGAACTGACCGTACGGCAGATTATCTCGCAGACTCCGGGGGTGGTGACTTGAGTATTGGAGCAGAGAGTTCCGCTCAGATGGTTTTCTGAACAAGGTGGTAAATAGAAAACCTTCCTCTTCCGCGATGGTAATGTCAAGGAAATCAATCTGGCTCTTGCTGGAATGTATCGTGAACTGGATGTCTGCGGTTCGCTGGTTCAACCAGGTGTGGAAGGATGCAAGTTCAGACTCCTCTCCCTTCCAGATCATCAGCACATCGTCGATGTAGCGTACCCAGAGTCGTATATGATGTTGAAATGGATTCAGATCACATGTGACAAAGGTGTTCTCATAGAAGGACATGAAGAGTATCGCCAGGTCAGGAGCAAAGGCTGCCCCCATCGCCACGCCCTTCGTCTGTAAATAAAATACATTTTGAAAGATGAAAAAGTTCCTCATCATGGCAATTTTCAATAAAAGAATGATAAATGAAGTAGGGACTTGTACTGGAGCCTCACGACTATCCAAGGCTAACGTTGCCACCATTAGTGCCTCTTCCTGGGGGATACTTGTATATAACGATACAATATTGCAGGTCACCAAAAGTTCTTTTTCGGGATCGAAGGGTTCGCCATCTACCAGCGTGATAGTATGCGTGGTATCTCTCAGATAGGTTGGTGTCGCTTCTGCTAGGGGTTTTAGGAAAAAATCCACATAGCGGCATAGTGGCTCAAGGATTGAACCGCACCCGGAGACGATCGGTCGGCCTGGCGGGTTGTTGGCATCTTTGTGTACCTTTGGTAAGGTATATATAGTGGGTATGCGTGGATGACGTTGATTTAGGTATCCATATTCATGATCAGTCAGGAACCCTTGCTGGACTCCTTCCTGCGTTATTCTCTGGATTTCGCTAGCCACCTCCTTTGTTGGATCAGATGTAAATTTTTTGTAGCTAACACCATCTCCCAGTTGACGCCAAATTTCATCTTTGTATTTAGTAGCATCCTGGATAATGATGGCCCCACCCTTATCCGCTAGCTTGATCACAACATTTTGATTTGACTTAAGAGATGTCAAAGCCTTTCTCTCACTTTTTCTTATGTTGTACTTCACATGGGTCTTCTCATTCAAAATCTTTGTCACTTCCCCAGTGATAAGATTCTCATATGCCAGAATCCGATGGCTCATAGTGTTTGTCGGGGGGACAAAAGTAGAGGGTACCCTGAAGCCTGTGACCGATATATTCTTAGGTGGTGGTCTGTTTTTAAAAAAGAAACGCAGTCTTATTTTGCGGAAAAATCTAGAAAGTTCCATCAGTGTGTTAAAATGGTTAGGAGTGGTTGTTGGAACAAAAGAAAGTCCCTTGCTTAGAAGTCTTAGCTCATCCGCATCAAGTTGTTGATTTGACAAATTCATGATGGGTGTGTCAGTGGTCCTTACCACCTGTAGTTCTTGCGTCTGGTGGAGCGCTCGCCGTGTTCCTCTGGTTGAAACCGAACCTGCTTCATCCCACGTCCTCTGCCCCCATCGTTGTCCCACTGCATGGGTGGGCCCTGTTGTCCACGTCCTGTCCCTCTGTTCCAGTTGTTGCCACGTCCCCGGGGCGGTCTCCATGTACCCTGCTCTAAAAAAGAGGGATTGGATTGGTATTGGGGATGGTATGTATCCTGATATCCGTAGGCGCTACTGGTGCTTGCTTGTTCAGAGTCCTCTCCAGAACTATAGGAGGAATCGGAGAAGTTAGTATATCTGCCTCTCGATCTTCCACCTCTGAACCCACGGTTCATGAAGCGTCCCTGTGAATCTTGTCGAAAATAGTCGTCGGATACGTAGGGATAAGTTTTCTTTTTATCATAAAACTTAAGATCCCGAGCTAATTTATCAAGCTTCTTCTTGATGGTACTCGTTTCAAATTCTTGAAGGGTTGCAACAAGCTTAGTTAGTGCCTCTTTAGAGTTTGTAAGGGTACTGTCACCTGAAATGCTGGCCTTTAACTCTGATATTTGTTTGCTAAGTGCCACCACCTGGTCCGCAGCAGTCTCAATCCCCAACACCATCCAGTGTCGGGAGCAATTATTGGCAACAAAACTGAAGCCCTCACGGAATTTGGGGATGTCTATAAAGATAGCAGGTTCAACTTTGACTTGCAAACCAGTTGGTATGATGTTATTCTGTAGACATTGTGCAAGGAAGTGACCATGCAGTTTCGAACGGATCAGCTTCTTTTCTAATCTCTCCAATTGTGAAATTTTGTCATTTAGAGTGATATCTATGATAGGTGTACCCACTGATAGGAAATTATTAGTAGGATCATGCAATAATTTGTCTATATAGTCCTCTGTATAAGTGAGTATTTCCTTATCCACCATATTATTAACCCCGCAGTAGGATTGGTAATTAATTGAATCCGAAGAGAAATGTGACAACACGTAGGAGACCTCTAGATTAGAGGAAACATAACCTCACAGGCATGCGCCTGTACAGATCAGATTATAGAAAACAGGGTTAAACCCACTACTGTCATTAGGACCTGGGTAAATATCAGTATAAAGGAAAAAAGGGGTCCAAGACAAACACAATAAGACTGCAAATTATCATTCACGAGAAATTTTTGACAGCAACGCTAGTGAATACAAGAAAAGGTTTAATCAATTCTGTATAGTTCCTGTATATCGGATAAAGTTCATCATGTATACTTCATTGCATGTAAAACAGATTATTCATAAGCATAGGTGCCCACATTCACAACGGGGAGGGGGGTGAAGGTGATGTGAGGGAAGATGATGGGATCACGTAATGGTGAGATTCATTCAGTGACACAAGATATTATAGGTTTGGGAGTCAAATCATATGGTCCCAACAAAAAGGGCCAAATCAAAAGCGCTCAAAAGAGTCCAACCAAAATTGTTACATGACAGATCCAAAAATCCCTTGCAACCATTAATGTTCTGCTTGGGGTAAGAGATTTGGTCGTATGTTTATAGTCGACGTTTCGACCCGTAGACAAGGTAGGTGAATATTCCTTACGCGATGGGTCTTCTTCAGGACAATAGAAGTTGTGGGTGAGCAACCTCCTAAAAGGTAGAGAAATTTATTCATTATATGGTAGACGCCATTCTTGTTAATTAATACACATAGACGGCGGATCAATTAAAGAGCAACTTGAACTATTAAAAACGTGTTGTCAAAAAGGTAGTCCGATTAATATAGGTAGATGGGTGGATAATTATAATACAGAGGGCATAGTCATGGTCTATCGTTCAAAAATTCGAGGCAAAGTGCCTACTTGCTAATTACTCCATAGGTAAGATACATGGAAAATATTATTCCCACTAAAGCACAACCAGGGGCATCATCCCCTTCCGTTAAAATAGTATAAACATAATCCTGCTTACCACTGTTGTATTCTGGCAGTGGATATCCTTCAAATTACATATAAAAGGTCTCATCCAGACTGACACTCGAAAAATTCTATCTAGATGAAGAGGTAGAGAGGCAGTAATTGGCAAGTGTATTACAAAAAAGAGAGAAAGATCACAGGTTAGGCCAAATAACCCAGGGGAAGAGCTTACCAGTACTCCTTATTCAGAAAGTGGCAAATTGAAGACGTACGATTCATAAGTAAGCGGGTCAGATTGTTGATTGGAGCCAAATAGTTATTCGTATATGAAGCCTAAGGGCATGTAAGTTAAAAAAAGGTCAGCGTGCCCGCTCCCGGGGTTTAGTGCACACGTCATTAAAGAACATGTTACCGGTCATATATTGTATATTAGGCCTACAGCATGCAATTTAAAAAAAAACTAAGTTCCCCCTAACGGGGTTCGATTCACGTGTCCACAAAATCACGTATAATCTGATATCTACAGAACACTGTGGTGTGATTGACGAAAAGACACAGACCAGCGTTAAAGATTATTATAAAAGGCGGGAGGTTTACCAGAAGTCATCATAATGAAAGTGATCAGAGTCCAGCCCGATGAATTCATTAAATAAATTTCTTATCCGATTGTAGTCAGGTCGTTTGCCGTTTTGTTATTGCCTGGGGACATAAAACATCAGGGATCAGTATAAACACCTAATGAAGTTCGACTTCCAAGAAGTGGATTAATTGGATAAGCCAACAGAGTATCACATACCTCGTTGAAAAAACAAATTGCGGGGATTTGGCACCCGCCGTCGGGCAAAAAAATGCGTGCGTCATGGACAGGCAGACTCGAGCTTCATGTTGGCAGTCCCCTGTCAATGCTGCAGTGCAAAGAGACCAGTTAGTGGTGGATTGTGCAGATTTTCGGTGCAAGCGTATCGGTTCCAGTGTGGAAGGGCCTGTTGGCGATCCTGAATCCCAAAACTTAAATAAAGCGCCCTTTGAGCCACAGCAAGGCTCCAGGGCCGGAGGGCACAACGTGAGGGTCAGGAGCTCACTGACGACTGGTCCACGAGCTATTGGGGGTGCCTTTTATGTCCCTGACGCTTAGAGCAGGAAGCCAAAAAACTAGCCCTTTCACTGGGGTCCTGGGTTCAAGATGTAGTTTTAGGCCCCGTTCTCCTTCCCCAGGCAAGAGGGCAGCAGGAAGCAGGCCAGCCCAGCAGGGCAGTAGTTCGTTTAGAACAGCAGTCCATTAGAGTGGCAGACCTTGCAGCAACACAGCTGTCCTTCTTCCGAGCAGAGTATCCACAGGTCCAGAAGAGTACTGAAGTGGTGGTGTCTGGGTGGGCTGGATGAAAGCAGTGGAATGCAAGATGGCGATTGCGCAGGATCCCACTCCACCACCCTTCACCCTCTAAATTCCCCGCAAGTTGGCTCACTTGCATGCAACGTGTTGGCGGTGTGCCGGATGAACAGGCAGCTCTCAGGACTGCCGGAATCCCAGCTGGACCGGGAGGACGTTACAGGCGGTGTTTTCGGGTGGATAGCATGGCGAGTGCTCGGAACTGCCCGGTGGAGGAGAAATCTCGGTGTGCTCACTACACTGGCAGTAATGCTTGCTCAGTCTTGCTGCTGAGCCCTGCAGGAGTGGGCGGGACTTGCCACAGGAAATTTTGGATTCACCCGGAGGGCTCGAGGAGCAGCATCTGGCTCTCTCCTGGAGAAAGTGATTGCAGAGCCCTGTATGATGCCTCCCAAAATGACAAAGCAAGGGAGTTTACCTCATGGGCTACAGCACAGATGCAGGGGTCAAGACAGGAGTCTTCCCCAGTTAACATTGAGGAGAATGCAGGTAAGCCAAGTGAGCCCTGTACTACTAAATACCGGCTGGATAGTATAGGGACAGCTATTACGGACTTTTTCAAGACTAAGGACAGGGGCTAGTCAAATCTCCCAGGAAGCTCTTAAAGGTTTGGAATCTAAAAAATCTAAACAAAGTCTACCTGACGATTGGTCTGGCTGACCCTGGTGCATATAGAAAATAGCAAGGTTGTAACTGAAGTGGCAGATAATGGAGGCTCTATGCTCTGTGTATCCGGGGGATCTTCATCAGGCAAGACAGGACCCCAGGGGGAAATGGTTGGTATTTATTTATTTATTTATTTTGAAAGTTTTATATAGCGTGAACAAGATCCTTGCAGATATCAGAGCGCTTTACAAATATATGGAATAAGAAAAACGAACGAGTGAATAACAGGGTTATTGTGCACGGAATGACTGTAGGTTATCAATGGAGAGCAAATAAAATAGGGAAACAATGAACATAGTAGATTAGACAAGACATATAGTAAGAGGATAACCGAAGAGTCTCAGTAGATCCAAGGCAAATGTTCAGGTGAATTTAGCCATGAGGATTGCTTTTACTTCTTTTTTGAAGAATGCAGTGGAGGAGATAAGTCTGGTTTCTGGAGGGAGGGCATTCCAGATCCTGGGTGCCATTCCTGAGAAGGAGCGTTTATAAGTTTATTCCTTCCGGAATCTTTGAGGTTTCAGAATAAGATTTTTTGTGCTTCTAGTGGCTCTTGAGCCACCTGAAATTGTCAGCTTCTGGGTGAGGTAGCTGGGCGAGTTGTGGTGTACAGCCATGTGAGTCATGCAGGCGATTTTCAGATGGATTCTAGCTTTGTAAGGCAACCAGTTCAGGGATTTTAAGTCAGGGGAAATGTGCGAGCGTTTTTTTTGATCCAGTGATAAGTCTCGCTGCAGCGTTCATAGAGGCTCTTAGTGATGCGGTAGCTGAGAGGGGGAGACCACAGAGGGCGACGCTTCCATAGTCTATCCGAGGAATGACTAGCGCTTGTACTGCGGTTTGGAAGTCCTTGGCTGGGAGGAAGGGTTTAAGCTTCCTCAGAGTATTGAGTTGGAAATTAGCTCCCTTAGTTGCCTTGCTGATATGATGTTGCATATTGAGATTGGCGTCAAGGGTTACGCCTAAAGATTTCGCTGAATCCACGATGGTAGGTTGGACGTTGAGTGCAGTTAGGTGTTTAAGCCAAGTCTGAGTGATAGAGATTTTAGCGGGAGGTGAAATAAGAAGGAATTCCATTTTTAGAGCGTTAAGTTTGAGGTGATTCTCGGTCAGCCATGTCTGGGTCTTCTTAAGCATTGAGTTGAGTAGTTTGATGTCTTCAGGGGATTGTATTTTGAGGTAGAGTTGGGTGTTGTCAGCGTACATGTGAAATTGTACATTAGATGCTTGCAGCAAAGTGGTGAGTGGCTCCATGACTAGGTTGAACAATGTTGGGGATAGGGAGGATCCTTGTGGGACACCTAGTGTTATGGGAACGGGTGAGGACATCGAGTTGTTGATCTTGAATTTCTGGGTCCGGTTATGCAGGAAGGAGGTAAACCACTTGAGTACAGTTCCTGATAGACCCATTCTGATATTCAACAGCTCGAGTAGGTTCTCGCGTTTGACGGTGTCAAAGGCTGATGAGAGATCAAGTAGGATGAGTAGGCAGGTATCATTCTGATCTAAGATTTGAAGAGCGTCATCAATTATGTGTGTCATGGCTGTTTCCGTGCTTTGTCCTGCTCGGAAGCTGATTGATGAGAGTTGAGGAGGTCAAACTGATCAATGTGTTTTGTCAATTGGAGTTGGACGCATTTTTCCAACAGTTTGGCCAGTGTAGGAATATTGGAGATAGGATGGTAACTGTTTAGGTCAGTAGGGTCTGCTGTGGGTTTCTTGAGTATAGGCGAAACTTGTCCCAATTTGAGGGAGTCGGGGATGAGTCCTTGTTGAAGTGAGCTGTTAATAAATTTGGTCCAGAGCGGGAGAAGCAGTGGGATGAAGTCCTTCACAGTGTTTGCAGGGAGGGGGTCCGTGAGGTGATTAGGAGGTTTCACGGTACTCAGCAGTTTGCCAATTGTTTCTTCTGTGTAGGTGTCAAAGGACGACCATGTAGCATTGTTTTTTAGTTCAATGGGTGTGATGCTGTGGGGGCTAGAGTAAAGGCTTAGATCATTGAGGAGGTCATTCCTGATATTATCCGTCTTTAGGTTAAAGAAGGCAGAGAATTCTTCACATGACGGTAGAGTGCTCGTAGTGATATGTGATTGTTGAGATTGCTCCTTGGATTGTGTTCTGATTAGCTCAAACAGTTTTTTTGGCCGGTTTTTTGCTTGGTCAAGCTGGTGGCTAAAGAAATCTGCTTTTGAGCGTTTGATTTTCCTGAAGTAGGCGTTTCTCTTTTCCTTAAGAGCTTTAAGGAGCAGAGCCGAGGGGGCTGATCTCCAGTTGCGCTCTGCCAGTCTCATGGCTCGTCTATCTTCATTGAGCCTACCATCGTACCATGGTTTTGAGTTCTTAACGGAGACTCTCTTAAGTTGCAGGGGGGAGACCTCATTGATTATTGAGGCCATAGAGTTAAGGTAATGGTCAGTGAGAGCCTGAGCGTCTGAGGCACCAGTAGGGGGAAGGAGAAGATTGCAGCTGGGGGAAGGTAATCGGTTAGGGTTGAGTTTCTTCAAGTCTCTTTTCCAGACCTTAAGTTTGGTGGATTGAGCCGGGTTGAGTTTGACGTTTTCGTTGATGAAGAATGTGATAATGTGGTGGTCAGACCAGTCACAGGGTTGGATTGACTCAAGTTGGGTAGATTCCTCTTTGGAGATGATTAGGTCGAGGATAGAGCCTTTGTCGTGAGTGGGGCTGTTGCAGATTTGGGTGAGGTCAAGAGTGTTGAGGAAGTTCTTCAGACTATTTACTACCGCGTCATTGTGATCATTCCAGTGGAGGTTGAAGTCTCCCAGGAATATTTGAGTGTTTTGATGAACGGAGTTGGTTGTGATCGTATCCATGAGTTGTTGGGTGAAGGTGAGGTTGTCCCCCGGTGGGTGGCAAATAATATGTAGAGAGCATACAGGTTTGCCCTCCCTGATGACGTCAAGGCAGATGTATTCACAGGAGGAGAGTATAGGGGAAGTGGCTCGGGTAACTGAGAGGCTGCTCCTGTAAATGCATGCGATTCCACCGCCTGTCTTGCCATTCCTGACCAGTCTAATGATGTGATAATTGGGGGGAACTAGAATGTCAATGATTGGCGTAGAGGATTCTGTTAACCAGGTTTCAGTGAGAATGGTCAGGTCAAGGGCTAATGTGTTGATAGGTCAGCTATGTCGGAGGAGTGTCTAGGGGCCGATCTGCAGTTGAGTAGAGTGCACTTGAGCCGTGGGGTGATAAGGGAGGATGCGGGTTCTAGAGTGAGGGAGATTTTTTTAAGGTTATTAGGGACGGAGCCTCTATTGTTGTGTGTGGGGGGCCTAAGAGGGTTGGAGTGGATAGAGAGATGATCCAGGGGTCCCTAGAAAAAGAACACAGGACCTCATATGACGCTCAACCTAACATTCAGCCTGTTTTTCTTAGTGGGGCTATTGGGGGCTCAATCTGTGGTACAGGGCCCGATGGGTCAGCTGGCGCTGATCTTACATCTGTTGGGGCAGATGAGTTTTTTTCACTTACTGAGGACTCCCACTTGGGGGCCTCTAATTCTGGCTGCAGCGAAATAGGGGATAGCTCATGAACCTCAGGCTCGAGTACACTTGAAGCACCCGAGACTGCCCTTAAGCACCAAAAGAATCAGAGGAGCTCTAAAGGATCCAAGGCCAACACAAATTCACGGGACAGCAGGGAGAGATGCATCACCGGTAGTGGGCTGAAGTGGGATTACTCCCATATGAGGATACTGAGGACGACAGAGTTGGCGCCCGCTTAGGCAGAGACTCCTTTTTGTTGTCATCAGGCTGAAGCGATATCAAATACAAATCCCACTCTGGCTTTGATTTTAGCTTCGATTTAGGAACACCGCCCAGAGAGCCGGGTGGATGGAAAAAAAGCTAGGCAGGATCAAAAAAATCTGGAAGGCGCTGTACGGAAAGTAGGGAAGGCTTGTGTGGAGATTGGTGAGCGGCTTAATAGCATGGAAGAGAGAACAAATGCCATAGAGACTGAGCTGGTTGCTGTGAGAGAGCAGACTAAATCCCATGATTTACAACTAATTGACGCCATGTAGAAATTGGAAGATTTGGTGAAATGCCAGAGAAGAAATAACTTTTTTTTCCTTCGGAATAAGGTAGGCTTAGAAAGGGTTGACATTTGATCTTTTATCTTGGACCTTCTTAAGGAAGCCTTTCCCGAACTTACAGGGTGGGACTGGAAATGTGAAGTCCAGAGGGTGCACCGGTTTCCATTTATACATCATAAAATGCACTGCCCAGTAGAGATCAAAAGCAGCTGAGGGTAATTTCATGCTGCAGGAGGCTATATTTGAGAAAGCAAGCCCGGAGGCAAGAAGGCAATATAAAGAGTCTTCTTTTTTTGTACAACCTGATTTCTGCCATAGAACAGTGTAGCGCAGATGGCGTTTATGGCAGGAAATCAAGCCTTATCAAGATGCTGGATTCAAAGCTTTTTTGCTTGTTCCAGCAAGGCTGAAAACAATAGTCAGAGGTTCTGTAAAGTTTTTTACTTCTGAAATGCAAGCCAGCGATTATCTTGACCAGGCTTTGGCTGAAAAAAGAAATGTATAGATTTTTTGGGTACTTCAGTTTAAGAAGCTGTGGTCTATGCTTTATAAAGGTGGGTTTATTGTTAGCAAGGCATACCTCATCTTCTCTTTTTCTTTGATTTATTAAGGGCAGGTATTTATTTGGCAGGTTTCTCTCAATTTATCAAGGTAGGCACTATTTTTCACATTGGGATGAGGGTGTGTGAAGGGGATCTAGGGGTAGGAGCTCATGGAATTTCTTGCCATCACTACCACACAGACCTGGTAGGTCTGGCTGCTTTCATTGGTGGGAGGGTTGGTGGAAGGTGGGGTGTCTAAGGGGGGTAGGATGGGTGGGAGGGGGTGCTCGTTGAAAGATTGGTAAGTAATTTGCAGCAAACTATTATTTAATTGTCGGATATTTTGGCAGCATTAAAGGATAGAGGGAGGTGTGAATACAAGAATGGATGGGGGAGCTTGTTTTGGCAGTTCATAGCCTCTATTAACTGTGGCAGGGTATTCTGGATGACTTGGATAATGTACCTGATCAATGGCTAAGCTTCATGTTGCCACTATTAATATCTGTGGGCTAAACAACAGTGCTAAAAAGAAGATAGGTTCAAGAAGATCTAGAAATACTAAAAGCAAATGTGTATTGTCTTCAGGAAACCCACCTAGCACAAAGTGATAGCAACATGCTGAATTCTCTGGGGTTGAAGGTAGTTTGTCTCAAAACCCAGGATGTTAGGACTAAAGGGGTAGCTATATTAGTGAAAGGGAATGTTATTAAGCGTGGGCAAAACGCAGTGGATAAGAATGGTAGATTGGCAATACCGGAATGCAAATCAGGTAATGGCTCTTTTACATTGTGTTCAGTTTATACTCCAGTTTTATACGATCCTGGTTTATTGAATTTCTAGCTATGGAACTACCCTCTTGGCCTGCACCATGTGTAGTTTGTGTGGATTTAGATATAAACTGGTCTAGAGGAGCCTCTGGGGATAATAGAGTCTCCACTTTGGGGCACAAGCTGAAAACTCTGAGGTCCCTGGAGAATCTTTTACAAGATATTGGATTGGTGGATTCTTGGCCTAGCTTAAAAGCCCAGTAGCCTGGATATACCTATTACTCTGCTCCCCATGGCAAGTGTGCAAGCCTGGATTATTTTTTAGTCTCACTGGTCATACTCGAGGATGCTCAGGTGGAACTTTTCCCCAGAGTAATGTCAGACCATAATCCTGTCGTGATGGAATTCCCTCTTTAAAGATTGAGAAAGGAGCGTAGGAGATGGACATTTTAGAGGGCACTTTTATCTGACCAAGAATACGTTAATTACATAAAGGGCTGGATTGTGGGATTTTTCAATATTAATAAGGATGGCGCTCCCCCAGGAATGGTTTGGGAGGTTTTTAAGGCTTCAGTGAGGGGAGAAACCCTGTGGTACAGTCTAGCTAAACAAAAGAGGGGGCAAGAACAGATCAAAGAACTCTCTCAAAAACGTTGCCTTCTAGAGACAGAATTGATGAGCACGGTGGCCAGGGGGGGTGATCTGCCTCCAGTACTGAACTCAATAGCTATTACTAAAGCGTGTCTGAATGATTTTATTGCAGAGAAACCCACTGGGAGGTTCTTGACCAAGAGACAGGAGTGTTACGAATATAGTGAAAGTGTGGGTCGGTACCTGGCAGTCAGGGCAAGACAGCAGCAGGCTGCCGGGCATATAGGGCAGGTTAGGAATATGCAATGTATCATAGTCTCAGGCCCGGCTGAGGTCAGGGAGGCTTTCAGGGAATTCTATAAGGATTTATATAAGGCCCCGTCTGTAGGGGATCCTCAGGTCTTTGATGAACAGGTGGATTTTCTACATAGGGTGAGGGTCTCCTAGGATGAGAGACTTTTATTGGGGTCGAATATCTCCCTGGAAGAGTTTCAGGTGGCTCTCCAGGCCCTTCCCTCAGGTAAAGCTACAGGAACAGACTACATTCCTCTAGAATCTTATAAAGTCTTTTATAAAGAGTTATGTCAGGAAATGCTTGGTCTATTTAAGGAAATCAGGGATAGGGCTGCACCACCAGGCTCTTGGGGCACCGCTAATATTTAAAAAAATTTAAAGAAAGGTAAAGAACCTATTGCCCTGGGCTCCTACAGGCCTATTACACTCTTAAATAGTGATGCTAAATCGTATTCCAAAATCTTTGCAAATCGCCTAAACAATGTAATGCAGCATCTTGTCTCAGCTCGACAGCACTGTTTTATTCAGGGAAGGGGAACTGTAGACGATGTACTGCTGGTAATTTCATTATTTGACGCCACAGATGTTCATGTGAAGACCATGGGGGTTGCTCTTCTTGAGGCCGAGAAGGCTTTTGACAGGGTGTCATGAAATTATCTTTGGAAGATAATGGCCTCGGGCATCTCTTATTGAGGCATTAAGGGTATTGTACATCAACCCTACTGCCCGGTCACGAATAATAGGGGAAGAATCTAAGCCATTTTTAACCAAAAGGGGAACATGTCAGGGGTGCCCTTTCTCTTCTTTGTTATTCACATTGTATATAGACCCCTTTCTCAGGCAGGTGGAGCCTCCACTGATATTATCCCTGTCAGCCTTC
This sequence comes from Lissotriton helveticus, assembly GCF_964261635.1. Classification (NCBI taxonomy): domain Eukaryota; kingdom Metazoa; phylum Chordata; class Amphibia; order Caudata; family Salamandridae; genus Lissotriton; species Lissotriton helveticus. The sequence continues at coordinate 1,409,737,469 of NC_136068.1, forward strand.
AGGGTTGGGACATTAAGATATTGGCCTATGCCGATGATGTCGCTATAATCACTACTGACCCTGACAGAGCACTGTGTTCTGTGGAACTGTGGAACTGTGTTCTGTGACCTCTGTCCCTCTGGGCCGGTCACCCCCACGCACCTCGCACACTCCTCGTGAGTGCGACCAGGCTGCCCGTGTTCCCTCTAGTGCCGCCGCTGCCCGCAGCCGGGACCCTGCCTGCTGTGACCCGGTGACCCGCTGATTGTGCTTCCGCCCCGCCTGCGCCGCGCTGGTATTAAGTTCCTTGTCTCCCCTTTGTGCTTTGTGCTTCCTGATCCTGGTAAGGGTGTACCTCTGTCGTTGTATCCCCTGGTGTACTGTCAGCCCCCCTGTTTGATTGTGTATATCCCCGTTCTGCTGGTATTGTAGTTTGTAGCATAATAGTACTGTTCCCCTGTGTTTTCTGCGCCCCCTGCCCCTGCCGCGCTTCCCGCCACCTCCCCGCTCCCCACCCCTCACCTCTGCTGCCCTCCCCATTCGCCGCCCGCTCCCCGCCTCCCAGCTGCCCCTCCCTCCCACGGGACCATATAGGACGAGGAGGGCGAGGCGGTGAGCAGTGACCTCTGTCCCTCTGGGCCGGTCACCCCCACGCACCTCGCACACTCCTCGTGAGTGCGACCAGGCTGCCCGTGTTCCCTCTAGTGCCGCCGCTGCCCGCAGCCGGGACCCTGCCTGCTGTGACCCGGTGACCCGCTGATTGTGCTTCCGCCCCGCCTGCGCCGCGCTGGTATTAAGTTCCTTGTCTCCCCTTTGTGCTTTGTGCTTCCTGATCCTGGTAAGGGTGTACCTCTGTCGTTGTATCCCCTGGTGTACTGTCAGCCCCCCTGTTTGATTGTGTATATCCCCGTTCTGCTGGTATTGTAGTTTGTAGCATAATAGTACTGTTCCCCTGTGTTTTCTGCGCCCCCTGCCCCTGCCGCGCTTCCCGCCACCTCCCCGCTCCCCGCCCCTCACCTCTGCTGCCCTCCCCATTCGCCGCCCGCTCCCCGCCTCCCAGCTGCTCCTCCCTCGCCCCGCCCCCCCCACTCTCCACATATGGCAGAGTGGCCTACGCGCAGCGTTGACGCGCAGCGGGAGCACCGATTGTGCGCCGAAGGCGCGCCAAAGGTAAGCCCGTCTGCGCCCGTCCGCGCCTGGACCGCGCCCAGTGCCAGGACCCCTGGCCCCCACCGACGGAAGCCGACCCGACGAACCTACAACGCCACCGAACTCAACGCTCTCAACACCGGCCGAATCCCGGGATGCTACCGAGCAGCACCGAGACGCACCCACGGACCCTTCAGCTGCCACTCCTGCAAGTTCACCTGCAACCGGACCCACGCTACACCAGCACCCACCAAGCCGAACTCCAGCAGCACCCACCTGAAGTGCATCCTGCTCAACACCCGCTCCGTCCACAGACACGCCGTCGAGCTCTGGAACCTGCTCGACACCACAGCCCCAGACGTCGCCTTCCTCACGGAAACCTGGATGAACGCCTCCTCAGCGCCCGACATCGCCATAGCCATCCCAGACGGCTACAAGATCATCCGGAGAGACCGCAGCAACCAGACCGGAGGAGGCATCGCCATCATCCACAGGAACACCATCCGCATCTCGACTAACACCGACGACACACTCGCACCCACCGAACACCTGCACTTCCAGATCCTCGTCAACCCCAAGACCACCCTCAGAGGCACCCTCATCTACAGACCCCTGGGACCACGCACTCAATTCAGCGAAGACATCGCCGACTTCATCAGCCCGCACGCCCTCCCCTCCACCGACTACATCCTCCTCGGAGACCTCAACTTCCACCTGGAGAACAACAACGACCGCAACACCACCACCCTGCTGGACAACCTCGCCAACCTCGGACTCAAGCAACTGGTCAACACCCCCACCCACTACGCTGGCCACACGCTCGACCCGGTCTTCTCTTCCAGCAAGGACATCGCCTTCAGCCACGCCACGGGACTCCACTGGACGGACCACAGCTGCGTCCACTTCAGCTTCAGGAGAACCACGCTCCACCATCACCAGCTACAGGTTCCCCGCAGAAGCTGGAACAAGATCACCACGGACCAGCTCGCCACTGCCCTGAGCAAGAACCCCCCCACCAGCACAACGAACCCCAGCCAAGCGGCCACCAACCTCACGAAATGGATCAGCAACTGCGCAGACGACCTCGCCCCTCTGAAGACCCCGCCCTGCCAACCCAGCAGCAAGAAAGCCCCATGGTTCAACGACGAACTCAAGAGCTCCAAGAAGAACTGCAGAGCACTCGAGAAAACCTGGCGCAGAAACCCAACACCAGACAACATGACTGCCCTCAAGCTCGCCACCCGAAAACACCACCAACTGATCCACGCCACCAAGAGAACCGCATTCAAGGAACGACTTGACAACAACGCACACAACAGCAAGGAACTCTTCAACATCGTGAAAGAGCTCTCCAACCCCAACGCCGGAAATAACGACATCACCCCTTCGCAAGACCTCTGCAACTCCCTCGCCTCCTACTTCCACAACAAGATCGCGGACATACACAACAGCTTCAGCACTCAGCCGACGCACGCCACGACCGAACCACCGCCCCCCACCACCACCCTCAGCGCCTGGACACCGATCAGCACCGAGGACACCGTCCACACGATGAACTCCATCCACTCCGGTTCTCCGACAGACCCCTGCCCTCACCACGTCTTCAACAAAGCCGACGCTGTCATCGCACCCCACCTGCGGGACATCATCAACACCTCCTTCGACACCGCAACCTTCCCGGAGAGCTGGAAGCACGCCGAACTCAGCGCTCTACTCAAGAAACCATCAGCCGACCCCACCGACCTCAAGAACTACCGCCCCATCTCGCTGCTCCCGTTTCCGGCTAAAGTCATCAAGAAGACCGTCAACAAGCAGCTGGCCGCATTCCTCGAGACGAACGGATCCCTCGACCTCTCGCAGTCTGGCTTCCGGGCCAACCACAGCACCGAGACCGCCCTGATCGCAGCTACCGATGACATCCGAGCCCTGCTCGACAACGGAGAAACAGCGGCTCTCATCCTCCTGGACCTCTCCGCGGCATTCGACACTGTCTGCCACCGTACCCTAGTACAGCGCCTCAGCAACGTCGGAATCCAGGAGAAGGCACTGGAGTGGATCACCTCCTTCCTCGCCGGAAGGACACAGAGAGTCCGCCTCCCCCCGTTCAGATCGGAGGCCACCGAAGTCATCTGCGGCGTTCCTCAAGGCTCCTCGCTCAGCCCAACACTCTTCAACGTCTACATGAGCCCCCTCGCAGCCATCGCACGCCAGCACAACCTCAGCATCATCTCCTACGCCGACGACACCCAGCTGATCCTCTCCCTCACCAACGACCCCGACACCGCCAGAGCCAACCTCCACGAAGGGATGTCAGACGTAGCCAAATGGATGTCGAACAGCCGACTGAAACTTAACTCGGACAAGACGGAAGTCCTCATCCTGGGATCAACACCCTCTGCCTGGGACGACTCCTGGTGGCCCCCCGCCCTAGGCAGCGCACCCAAACCAACAGACCACGCACGCAACCTGGGATTCATCCTGGACTCCTCCCTCTCCATGACCAGACAAGTCAACGCCGTCTCCTCGTCATGCTTCAACATCCTGCGCATGCTACGTAAGATCTTCCGGTGGATCCCCACCGAGACCAGGAAGACGGTCACCCAGGCCCTCGTCACCAGCCGTCTGGACTACGGCAACTCCCTTTATGCCGGAACCACCGCCAAGCTCCAGAAGAAACTCCAGCGGATCCAGAACACCTCAGCACGACTCATCCTGAACATCCCACGCCGCAGCCACATCTCCGGGCACCTGAGAGACCTGCACTGGCTCCCGGTCAACAAGAGAATCACCTTCCGGCTCCTCACCCACGCACACAAAGCCCTACACAACCAAGGCCCAGGTTACCTCAACAGCCGCCTCAACTTCTACGCTCCCTAATGCCAGCTTCGATCGACCAGCCACGCCCTCGCCGCCGTCCCCCGCATCCGAAGAGTCACCACAGGAGGAAGGTCCTTCTCCTACCTGGCCGCCAAGACCTGGAACTCCCTTCCGACCCACCTCCGCCTGACCCAAGACCACCTCGCCTTCAGGAAGCAGCTCAAGACCTGGCTGTTCGAGCAGTAGCGGACCCCCTCCCCCCAGCGCCTTGAGACCCTCCGGGTGAGTAGTGCGCTATATAAATGCTTTGATTGATTGATTGATTGGAAACCATGGGGGAATATTTTGGGAGTCAGTCTGGTTTTTTGTTGAATGGGGCTAAAAATCAGGTCTTGATAAACAGATTCACCTCCACTTCTGATTGCAAATTTGTCGATGAAGCAATGTATCTGGGAATAAACATTACAGCAACAGTTGAAACTATATTAGATTTCAATCTTGCCCCCATAATGGGGAAAATTAAGAAGGATTTTAGTCGATGGGACAATCTGAAGCTTTCAATACTGGGGAGGTACACTCTTATTAAAATGATGAACCTGTCAAAACTATTGTATATTTTTCGAACAATCCCCCTGGAGATACACAATGACTGGTTTAAGTTAATCGAGAGGGCAGTCTCTAGATTCATCTGGTCCTATGGCAGGACCAGAAGGGCCAATGCATTTTTGCGCCTCCCTAGGGATAGAGAGGGATGGGAGCTCCCCAATTTCAAGTCATATTATTTAGCAGCAGCACTTAATTATGGCCCTTTATTTAGCATAAGCCAAGGGAAGGGGATGACCCAGGCTATGTTCCCTCAATATTTGAGATTCTGATAGGGGCAAAGGCTAATGGCTGTCTGCTGAAATGTTATGAACCGAGCTATTTAAAATAAAAAAACGTGATTCAAGACCTTGATCACTGCATTCCAGAACTGGGTGGGTGTCCGGAAAAGATTTGGGGTGGGCATATTTAGCAGGTATACCCCGGCTTAGGAATGATCAGCTCCCAAGGATTTTACAAGATGACTGCTTGACAAGATGGAAAAGGGAGGGGGCTTATGTAGGATAGGGGGATCTTCTGGCCAAAGACCATATTACATCCTTGGAAGTGGTCAGGGAGATTTAATATTGGCCATCTGAATTTTTTTTAATATCTACAGCTGAAGGATTTTCTTCTTTAAAAAGCCGGAGGCACTGCAGGCTTTGCACAGATTCCTTTAATGAAATTATTAACAAAGGATATAGGCCCCTCAATCTCACAACTATATGGGTGTCTGCTGGAGGGGGTCCTGATTGACCTGGATAAGCATAGGCTGAGGTGGCAAGACAGGCTCGGGCTCCCTGACTCTTGTTTTTATAAATCACTTGAGATACTGTGCTCAGCCAATCTGCTGTCACAACATTTTAAAACTCTTTCTGATCTATACATAACACCTGCAGAATTTGCTAAATGGGGAGGAGCGGAGGGGACCCGATGATTTTTCAGATGTGAGTGACCCGGTGCGGATCTGATACATATGTTCTCCACCTGCCCCAGTATAGAATGAATTAGTCTTGAAATAATTGTTTTTTTTGGGGATGTATTTAAAGTTGACATTCCTCTGTCACCTCAGCTTATGTTACTAGAGGTAGCTGAACCAGAAAGAAAGATTGGGGAAGAGCTCATCTTTATAGCAATGTCAGTCTTTAGGCTCTGTGTAGCCTCAGCTTTGTTTGATCCTCTACCCCGACCTTTCAGCAATGGAAGGGGTGTTTTTTGCACATTTATAACTTAGAGAGGACACTTTATGAACAGAAAGGTATAAAGGAAAAAGGATTTGGGGGCCAATATTAGCCTGGGATTCTATGTCTACACAGAATGAGTGAGTTTTTGTTTTCCATCAGATGTTGATTCATTATGGTTTTGTATTAATGATTAATTTAATCAAATGAAATTTGCTGTTTTGTACTGTATTTATGCCTATGCTAACCTGCTGCTGCAATTTATGCTTCTAATAAAAAATAATAAAGTAAAAAAAAAAAGAATGTGGAGGTGTCTGAGGTCTTTCTTTTATACACAGTTGTGCCTTTGAAGTGAGGAGAAACTACTGAAGGCATGTCTTTGAAGTGTACAGAGGCCCAGCCTTCCTGGCCCTGACTTCAGACTAACTACAGGGTGTATGCAGCCCTTTGTGTGGAGACAGTACACAGTCTATTCAGGTGGGAGGCTGGGTCCATTTCCTCCCTCCCATTCTACCAGTGATGGCCCATCCAGTCACACCTAAGCTCCCATTGTGTGTGGCTGTTTAGGAGGAATACACAAAGCCCAACTGCCAACTACGCCCAGTCATGTGCCCAGCAGTGGTGGCTCCTCCGGTAAGGTGGAGGAGCGTTGCCCCACTGCTATTTCGGCAGTGCAAAAAAAAAAATTATAATAACAGGATGTTCAATTTCATTTTCGATGTGGGAGTCGGGCTGGGCTTGGCTCTGTCAGGCCAGAGCAGGGAAGGAGTGGTTTGCACTCCTTAAGTATTCATGATGGTTTGGCCAGCCCTCTAGGGTCAGCCAAAATGTCATGCGCACTTTGCATGTTCTCCTTTGAGCTATGTTGTACAGCCCCGTAGAGAACATGCCCAGGCTCCCTGGCAGTGCCTGAGCGTTCAATCAGGACTCTCAGACCAATCACAATGCTGCTCCTGTAGTGTCGTGATTGGCTGGGAAAATATTGAAGCCTGGGTACTTATGGTGCTTCCAGAGAGAGGCTACAGTCACCAAATGGGTAAGGCAAGAAAATATCAACTTTATAAAAGTGGCATTTTCAGAATAGTAATTTAAAATCCAACTTTACCATAAGGGAGGATTTTAAATTTGGTTCCAGAGCCACCAAACATGAACCAATTATCTCTTCCCATTTGCAAAATAATACTTAGAAAATGTAATAAGGCAGCTCCAATGTTATCATTTGGGAGAGATAGGCCTTACAGTATTGAAAAACTAAGTTAAGGGGTTTTTACTGCCAGAACATGTAAAACTTTAAATTACATGTCCAACTTTTTCAATACACTGCACACTGCCTTTGGGGGTGTCCAGGGCCTACCCTATGGGTGACTTATATGTATTAAAAAGAAAGGCTTGGCCTAGCAAAAGGTTTATTTTGCCAGGTTGACATGGCAGTTTAAACTGCACACACAGGGTCAGTAATGGCAAGCCTGAGACTTGTTTAAAGGGCTACTTAAGTGAGTAGCACAATCAGAGCTGCAGGCCCACTAGTAGCATTTCATTTACTGGCTCTGGGTACATGTTGTGCCACTTTACTTATAAGTTCATTAAATATGCCCACTGAGTATAAGCCAATTCCACCATTTTTAGAGGAGAGAGCAAAAGCACTTTAGCACTGGTTAGCAGTGGTAAAAAGCACAGGGTCCTAAGGCCAACAAAAACAAATTCAGTGAAAAGTAGGAGGAGGAAGGCAAAAAGTTTGGGGATGACCCTGCACAAAGGGCCAGGCCCAACAATGAAAGATACAGTAAATGAAGCTACATGGATATATAATACTGTGTCTGAATCTGTTGTTACAGAGTGCCTCCCACCCCAATGTAGAGCACTTCCCACCACAAGCACTTTAATAAAAAGTGTCAAATTAGTCGATGACACTCAACCACAATTCCTGAGTTCTGAGGTAGGCAAGCCTGTCATTGTATACAAGATGAAGACTCACCAAGAATAGCAATCTTTGGGGTGAAGGCGAGTTGCAAATGCCTGTGAGGGAGTGAAAGGTAAAGAAACATCTGGATAATAGGTTCTCGATAATGTGCATGTGCGTGGAGAGCTCCTGTAACATTAACGCAAAGCAAGTGATGACTGAGAGCCTGGCAGAGGAATTAGTGGCAATTTGTTGTAAATAGATTGTTAGAACTGGGGGGCTCTAGTTGGCAATGGTATAGACCTTTGACCAAATAGGGACCCTTGCTTCTAGGTCAGGGAAAGGGGATTACACTACTGGATAACCCCTGCTCACCTCCTTGGTAGCTTGGCACGAGCAGACAGGCTTATCTCAGAGGCAGTGTATTAAGCATTTGTGAACACATACAGCAATAGAGTGAAAACACTACAGAAGGACACAACTTAGGTTTTATAAAAAATAAGTATTCTTTATATAGACTTATCACAAGACTATAAACGACAAAAATTCACAATACTGTACTCAATAGGAATTCTTTAAGATGGTAGGAATAGTTAAAAAATAGGTTATTCATTTAAAAGCAGTCTTTAGTAACCGATAACCCCAACTGGAATTAACACAACGTCAAGGTCAAAGAAATCACAAAGTACGGCGCCGACCGCGAGGTGCGCTGCGTCGGGCCTGGAGTCAAGATAGACCCACAAAGAACAGTATCTTGGGAAAGCGAAAACGAAGACAGCGCACGGTGTCGGGGAGATGCGGCTTCATTGGCACGTTGCGGTGTCGGTTCCTTGCTTCGGGGAGATAAAGCATCGGGACCTGGATGCTTGCGCAGGCAGGGGAGGCGTTGGTTCCGGCCTGGTCAAGGAGGTGACGTCACGATGGCGCCGAAATCACGGTTTCGTAAGATGTCACAATGTTGATGGATTCTTGACCACCCACGTCCACGATCGGCTCCGCCAAGATGTCGGCTTCGGAGTCAATGCGGGACAGCAGCAGGCGTCGGGCCAGCATCGCAAGTCGGAGCAGCTCTCACGGCTATGGCAGGCTTACGAGGTCATCACTGGCGTTGATGTGGCACAGCTGCCGGCGTCGGGTCTACTGCACAAGTCGGAGCATCGCTCATGACTTCGTTGCAGATTACGGCGTCGCTCACCAATGTCGGTATTGCAGAGTCCTTCTGTGGCACTGGAACAGCAAGTTCCAGATGCAGGCAAACAGAAGGGGGTGAAGTCTGGTATCCCTGAGACTTCCGTCAGGAGGCAAGCTGAAATCAAGCCCTTGGAGTAATATTCTGCAAGATGAGGAAAGCTCTGTAAAAGTTCCTTCTCCTTTCCTTGGCAATGAAGAGACCACTGCAGGTCAACCCAGCAAACAGCACACTGGCAGAGGGGGCAGTCCAAACTCCTGCAGCTTCCTTGGTCCTTCTCCTTGGCAAAAGGTTTGTCTTGTTCCCAGAAGTGATCTAAAATCTTGGGATCTGGGTCCCCATATTTATGCTCAAATTATCTTTGTTCTCTGAAGGCGGAGATGCCTCTGCCTAGTCCAAACCAGTTCTGGTCAATCCTGGAGTTAACAAGACTCCTTCTTTCCTTTCACAGTGTAGGTCAGGGACATCAGACACACTACAGGAGGTGGAGCCAGCATTGTGGAGGGAAGGCACAGCCCTATTCAGGTCCCAGGTGAAACTCCTCCCATCCATCTCTCTATTCAGGTCTGGGCGGACTCACCCTGTCTCCTGGAATCCCCCAGCCCCTGTCACTCAAACTCCAGATAAAGGAATACACAACCTAGCAGAAGCAGGCTTGGATAGTTAGGCAAGAAAATACCTACTTTCTAAATGTGGTATTTTGCAAACACAGAATGTTAAAACCAACTTCACTAAAGATGTATTGTACCATTCTGAGTTCAGGCATACTAAATTCGAATTTCTACCATGTTCCCTGAGACAGTTAGGATTATAAGATGTAATAATCAAACTGCCCATTCTGGCCTATGGGGAACAGGTAGCCTTACGATAGTGAAAAACAAAAATGGATGTAATTCACTATAGGGACATGCTACACATACCAGGGCATGTCATACCTTATCCTTACAATGCACCCTGACCTTGGGCCTACTTTAGGGGTGTCTGATATGAAGAAAAGGGAAGGTTTAGGGACTGGCAAGTGGGTGCACTTGCCAAGTCGACATGGCAGTCACAGACTGCACACAGGACTTGCAATGGCAGGCCTCAGACACACTTTACAAGCTGCTCCGGTGGGTGGCACAACCAGTGCTGCTAGCCCACCAGCAGCATATGATTTACAAGACCTGGGCACACTTGGTGCACTGTACCAGGGGTCTGACAAGTAAATAAAATAACCCAATCATTGAATCCATAATCAATACATCAATCTAGCATAGGGAGCACTTGCATTGTGGCACTGAATAGCAGTGGCAAGTGCCCAAAGCATCTAACCAGCAAAACAGATAAAAAAAACAGAGGAGGCAATCAGTAAAGAATGGAAAGGAGACTCACGCCAATGATACCAGGTCTAACAAAGATTATTTCAGACTAGACTGTTGGTTACTTTTGTCTCGGAAAGGTCCTGAGAGAAAGCAGAGATCAGCCAGGTTACCATCAAGTGGGTGAGTTATGTGCTTTACAAAGTCACAGGGCAGGTGATAGAAAGGTTCCCGGGTGTCTGTGTATTGAAGTGAATGTACACCTATACTTCTGAAGCAGGTCTTAAAACCTTAAATGATAGCCCAGTGGTCCTGTTAGATCCCGTGTGGATCCACCACATGCATGCAAAAAGCAGGACACTCACTCTGGTGTTGGCTTAGTCTGCTGTACAGTGTTACCAAATTATTTTGAAACCCATTTGAAAACTAGAACAAACCACTGTCAATATTTATTAGCATATTACTAAATAGCTCTGGACAATATCAAGATGTTTTTAAGTTTACTTTTAGTTTGTAGTTCAAGTACTCAGTGGATTAGACTAAGTGTATAAACTCCTTACTAAGTTTCAAGATATTAAACTTGGCTGTGGTGCTCAACAACTGAGAGGCAGGATGCCCCTCATTATCCCTAGTATTTCAGAATATATCGGTCAAAAGTAAAATACCCTCATATATGCCTCTGTGCCTGAGATTGCTTTAGATTTGAAGTTGTCCAGTGTAGGGAAGTGAGAAGCTTGTGCTTTTCATTTTCTGGTGGATGGTTTGCTTTTATAATAAGAAAAGCAAGATACATAGTACTATAATGCAAGGAATAAAGTAAAAAATGCTTAATATAGTCATTCTTGACAAGAAGGGGAAACTTAATCTAGTGTCAGTGCCTCTTCTTACATCATTCCCTGCCTCTCCACAAAAGCAACTGCTTTTAATGTTTTACACAGCTTCTCCTGTGAGGTAGCACAGTTGAAGCATAAAGGCATAAAGCATCCAAAAGTACAAAGGCCTAAATAAAACCTGAAAATACCTGAACAGCAAAGCCTTAATATTTACGCCCCCTGTGACACTAGCACTTGGCTCCAACAATGGAGTAGGAAAGGTACTAGGTGGCAATGGGATTCACTAAGGTCGCAATGCCTGAAGACTAGAGAGGCAGAGTGAAAGAAGGAGGCAGATAAAGAGGGAGACCCATACTATGTCTGGTTTTGCCCATTTCTTGATCATTTCTTGACGGTCTGTTGCTCTCCGTGGTTACAAGTTGTTAGTTTATGACTAGCTTCAGTAAGCCACTGTGTCTGAACCAGTCTGAGTTTGGTACCATATTTTTACATAGACGATCAGACTTACTGACTCCACAGTTCCATGAGCAGCAGAGCATACTCTTTCAATGACATCCCCTGCATACTTTTGTGTTTCTGGGGTAAATGACATAAGAGTTATTCAAAGCGAGGCAGAAATTAACAACACTTGGACGAAGAGTTGGACCAATAGAGTTACCTAAAGAACGACGATCCACCACCACCAGCAACAGGCTGCCCGAAGAAGCTGGAACAAGATCACAGCCGACCAGCTCACCGCTTCCCTGAGCCAGCACCCTCCCGCCAGCTCAGCGAACCCCAGCCAGGCCGCCGACAACCTCACGATGTGGATCAACAACTGCGCAGACAAACTCGCCCCTCTGAGAACCCCACCCAGCGGACCCTGCAGCAGAAAAACACCATGGGTCACCGACGAACTCAAGAACTCCAAGAAGAACTGTCGAGCCCTCGAGAAAGTCTGGAGAAGGGAACCAACCACGGACAACATGACCACCCTCAAGCACGCCACCCGGAAACACCACCAACTGATCCGCGCCACCAAGAAAAATACATACAAGGACCGGCTGGACAACAACGCACACAACTGCAAGGAACTCTTCAACATCGTGAAAGAGCTCTCCAACCCCAACGCCGCAAACAACGACATCACCCCGTCGCAAGACCTCTGCAACTCCCTCGCGTCCTACTTCCACAACAAGATCGCGGACATACACAACAGCTTCAGCAACCAACCAACGGAAGCCACAACCGCAACAACGCCACCCACCACCACCCTCCGCACCTGGACTCCGATCAGCACCGAAGACACCATCCGCACAATGAACTCCATCCACTCCGGATCTCCGACCGACCCCTGCCCTCACCACGTCTTCAACAAGGCCGACGCTGTCATCGCACCCCACCTGCGGGACATCATCAACACCTCCTTCGACACCGCCACCTTCCCTGACAGCTGGAAGCACGCCGAACTCAGCGCCCTTCTCAAGAAACCCACAGCAGACCCCACCGACCTCAAGAACTACCGTCCCATCTCGCTCCTCCCGTTCCCGGCCAAAGTCATCGAGAAGACCGTCAACAAACAACTGGCCGCCTTCCTCGAGACGAATGGATCCCTCGACCCCTCACAGTCTGGCTTCCGAGCGAACCACAGCACCGAGACCGCCCTCATCGCTGCCACCGATGACATATGATCTCTGATGGACAACGGAGAAACAGCGGCCCTCATCCTCCTGGACCTCTCCGCGGCTTTCGACACTGTCTGCCACCGCACCCTAGTACAGCGCCTCGGCAACATCGGAATCCAGGACAAGGCACTGGAATGGATCACCTCCTTCCTCGACGGAAGAACACAGAGAGTCCGTCTACCACCGTACAAGTCAGAGGCCACCGAAGTCATCTGCGGAGTACCCCAAGGATCCTCGCTGAGCCCAACCCTCTTCAACGTCTACATGAGCCCCCTCGCGACCATCGCACGCCAACACAACCTGAACATCATCTCCTACGCCGATGACACCCAGCTGATCCTCTCCCTGACCAACGACCCCGACGCCGCCAGAGCCAACCTGCACGAAGGGATGAGAGAGGTAGCCGAATGGACGACGACCAGCCGCCTGAAACTGAACTCAGACAAGACGGAGGTCCTCATCCTGGGCTCCTCGCCCTCCGCCTGGGACGACTCCTGGTGGCCCCCCGCCCTGGGCACCGCACCCAAACCGACGGACCACGCACGCAACCTGGGCTTCATCCTGGACTCCTCCCTCTCCATGACCAGACAAGTCAACGCCGTCTCCTCGTCATGCTTCAACATCCTGCGCATGCTACGGAAGATCTTCCGGTGGATCCCCACCGAGACGAGGAAGACGGTCACCCAGGCCCTCGTCACCAGCCGACTGGACTACGGCAACGCCCTCTACGCCGGAACCACCGCCAAGCTCCAGAAAAGACTCCAGCGGATCCAGAACGCCGCGGCCAGACTCATCCTCGACATCCCCCGACGCAGCCACATCTCCGGACACCTGAGAGACCTGCACTGGCTCCCGGTCAACAAGAGGATCACCTTCCGCCTCCTCACCCACGCGCACAAAGCCCTACACGACCAAGGCCCGAGCTACCTCAACAACCGGATCAACTTCTACACTCCCACGCGCCTCCTCAGATCAACCAGCCACGCCCTCGCCGCCGTCCCCCGCATCCGAAGAGCGACAACAGGAGGAAGGTCCTTCTCCTACCTGGCTGCCAAGACCTGGAACTCACTCCCGTCCGACCTGCGCCTGACCCAAGACCACCTCTCCTTCAGGAAGAAGCTCAAGACCTGGCTGTTCGAGCAGTAACGGCACCCCCCCCCCTCCCAGCGCCTTGAGACCCTACGGGTGAGTAGTGCGCTCTATAAATGACTTGATTGATTGATTGACCTAAATGGTCTGGGTAAAAGCAACGTATATGCTCAGTCAATAGCAAACAGTAATGCTGCCCTACTTTTTTTCCAACTTTAAGGAAAATTATATCTGGCATTGCTTGAACCCGAACGAGTAATTGAGAGACTATGATAGGGGGTTGACGGAGTTGGTGGTTTGGTCTGGGGTTTTCTCCCTGCTTATCATCCCCTACAGTGCATTTTCACTCTTTGGAAGGCCTGTTTGCCTACCTAAAAGATGACAAGCTTGTTCATGTGCAAATTCACCTTCAGAGGCCATCTTAAAGCAGGGAAGATACCAGTAGCTCAAAGTCCATCAAAGAAGAATACTTGCGCGGTCCGTCCATTGGGGAGTGGGGGCGTAGCCCCCCCGCCCGCAGCCGCCCGCAGCTCCCTCGGCGTTTCTGAACTTAAGTAAACTGAATCAGTTTACTTACATTCAGAGAGGCCGAGGGAGAACTGACAATCATGAAAGTCAGCATGACGTCAGACCGCCCACCCCCTTCAGAGTCTGAAGGGGGTGGGCGGTCTGGCGTCATGTTGATTGACATGAATTGTCACCAGGGCTACAGACATCAACACAAGTGCGCATGAGTGGGGACGGAGGGTGAATTTTTTACCCGTGCCCACTCACGCACACTAGTGTTTGCGCTTTTTTGCGCACTCCAAATAGGAGCCCTTCGGTTTCCTCATGGGCGTGCGGCGGGCGAAAAGTAACCTGTGCCCCAAGCCAATCCTGGCACTGCAGCAGCGCCAGGATTGGCTGAGACGGGCTGCCAATCCTCTCCGTTGGTGAAGGCGCCAAGAAGGGGAGCAGAGCAGGTGGCGCAGACCCTGACCAGCGGCCGGTGAGGTTAGTTTTGTTTTATATAATTCTCTCTTCCCCCCTCCCGCGAGCCGCGACTGATGTTACCTCCAAAAGATCGGAAACGTTCAGACGGGCTCGCAGCCACTTTCGGTACCTTGTTACTTAACGCGGTGTGTATTTTAAATCATGTGCTTGCGAGCTTGTCAGGCTGCTTTCAGTTTTTTCTTTCAGCTTTGATGCACTATGAATCCGTTTATTCTGCGGTGCTGGACCCACATTCTGTTGTGTGCAGAGTAAATCATGAACCTGGCTTTGCAGGCTTCGCAGTGAGTGCTTGAAATCACTAGGCCTGCCGTTTGTTATCTTCACCGGCCTCTGCCTGCATGATTCCCCGAAATGAAAATAAATCGTAGATGAGGAGGCTGGGCGTGAGCAGATTGTTGGTAATGTACAGAGATCGGAATCAGGCGCTTCCCTCCCAGAACATCATTTTCTTCTTTCATGCTCGGGTTTGTTTTCCTCCATGTTCCACGTGTACGCTATTTGCATTGCTCCTTCCGGCAACGCTCCTGCACCGGTCCACCTTGGCAGACCAAATGAGTTACCATTGTCTATGGCCATGCAGGGCAGTGCGATAAAAAGCCAGTTTTGTGCCAGCGCCTAGCACGCCATTGAAATAAGATGAATGCCCGCATCATTTCACTTGTTTCTCTTGGCTAAAGTTTTGGCCTGCTAAGTAGTTGAGCCCTGGTAAAGTGCTTGGGTGAGGTGTGGGGTAGCAGAAAGTGGATTCTTTGAAAATGAATGATACCAAATGACAGTGCTTTGTACTAATAACTGACCTCCTTTGGCTCTAGAAATGCTTCATCCTCCAAATTCCTCCAAAAGTTTCAAACAAATGCCCCTCCTTCCTCGCTTGATTTGACGACAGTTCAGAAGGGCTACAATGATTGATGATAGTGAATAATAATTCAGAATATGTTTAAATGCGTAGAAGCGTGGAGAATTCTACTGATTCCAGCGCTATCCACATTGAAATGGAATTAGCAATGTGTATATATAGTATCTGAACTGCGCATGGACAAACTGAATAAAGGATTTGAGTACGGCTATTGTTTTACGCCCTACCACTTTCAAATGTCACCAGCCGCCCCTGGAAGAATATGAACATACTATCACATTTTGAACACTATCTACTGAGCAGCAAGTTGTTTACCCTAAGATATTCTAAGTCCAGTCCCTGTCCACTGAGGTCTTGAATTGGCTTTGTTCCTATTGATCATATTGTCTGACTTTTTCCTGACTCTTCTGTCCACTCTGGATCCACTGGATAGCTTGGCTTGCTCCTCATTCTGAGAAGACCAGTAAAAGATGTTTTCAGAATATGGCTTTCATTTCTTTCACTTTTTTGATTCTCGAGATTTTTGTTTGCTGATCTCTGAGCCATGTGTACTGGCCCACCTGGCTTCGGGAACTGACGTGTAGTAACCCAACTTTGTCATGTGTGGCAACCCACCCACCACTGGGGTCTATGTGCTAAAATGTCCACTTTAGAGCTTATTTACCAACATGTTTACTAACCCAGTTATTATCCAAGACTGTGTTTCTTGCCTTTTATTTGCAAATATGTTTCTGCACTTCCTAGAGACTGTGGCCTTTCCCACAGTCTCTAGGAAGAATCCAGAGGCATATCATAAATTGAATTTTATAAAAATGGAGTAACTTAATTCTTTGTATACCTAGCTGTTTGGATTACATACTGTGAATCCAGTGTGACACCTGCTTAAAGTTTCTAAAGCCTTTGCATGACTACTGCACATTTACACATATTTTAAACAATCTGCCATCTTGATTTCCCATGTTGTGCTATGCACATTTAGCCTAACTGTTCAAGTAAGCATAGTCTTGTTCGGAAGTTGGCATAACGATTTGTAGGTATGAAGTTGAGAATTGGAGACAGAATCTGTTACAAACTGCAGTGAGTTGGTCACCTTAGTATAGTGGCAAATCTTCCATTGGCATATATCTTAGGAACGGGGATCATTGGCTATAATGCCAGTATGGGAGAGCATGAATAGACTGAAGACACTGGGAGAGACACATAGCAGCAGGCTCCGCGACGAGATCTTAGAACTAGTCTCTGTGGCAGAAGGAGAAGGTTGGATTTCTAAACACGAATCTGATTTCCTCACATCCTCAAGTGGCAAAGTACCATACTTTTACACTTTGCCGAAAACGCATAAAAACATCATGCCACCACCTGGACGCCCAATAGTTTCTGGGATTGGGTCTTTATTGGAACCTTTGTCCCAATACTGCGATTTCTTCTTAAAACCAATAATACAATCCACAGAAACGTACATAAAGGATACTAAAAGCCTCCTTGCCAAGCTTCATACTATTGAGATACCAGAGGAACCAAGCTTTCTAGTTACTCTAGATATCGAAAGCCTCTATACTTGTATACCGCAAGACGAAACCATCAAAGTGGTAGCTGAGGCTCTTGACCTAAACACCTGGAATTTTACAGTACCTCGAGGTTTCGTGGTGGATTGTGCCACATTAGCGCTCAAGAGGAATTATTTTGAGTATGAAAATCAGATTTTTCTCCAAACAACGGGGACCTCTATGGGCAGCACATTTGCTCGATCGGTGGCAGGCCTGTATGTCTACAACTTCGAAAAGAAACACATTTTGGTCCCGACTAATCCTTTTTCTGACAATATCGTTATATGGCAACGTTACATAGACAATGTCTTGATGATATGGAAAGGTGATGAAGCTACTCTTCTCCCTTTCTTTACCTGGATCAATACTTGTGACCCTCACCTTAAGTTCACCCACGAATACGCCAGAGAGAGTAGCACCTTCCTCGACGTAACGATTAACAAACAGGATCATCTGCTTCAAACAAAGACATATTATAAACCTCCATCTAAAAATAACTTGTTATTGTTTTCCAGCTTCCACCCTCGCTCCCTAAGGGAAAATCTCCCCTATGGACAGTACCTCCGCATCAGACGGAACTGTAGCGATACTTTTGATTTTAAGAAACAGGCAGATGACTTGACTGATAAATTGGTGAATCGTGGCTATCCCAAAAAGATTCTCCACAAAAGTCGGAAAAGAGCCCTAAATCAAAACAGGGAGGCCCTTTTGGAATCATACCCCAAGGATCCGTCACGGGAAGTTCCACTTACATGTGTAACCACATTTAATCCTCTGTCTAATGTGGTGAGCCGTTGCATACAAAAGAATTGGAAGATTGTGACTAGTAATCGCTTTGATTGGGAAAAACCACTCTTTTCGTACAAACGAGCTACAAGCTTAAAAGACTCTCTAGTCCATACCTGTCCAGCTAAAAAAGAGAAAAGTCAGGAACCAACAGTTTTGAATGCTTGGGGGCTTCCAGCAGTGACGGGCCATTTCCCATGTGGGGATTGCAGTGTTTGCCACCTTACTGCCCACACAAAATTCCTCAACATAGAACCGGGTAAACAATGGGAACAAATAAGTCATACCAACTGCAACACTAGCAATGTTGTATATTTAATAACTTGTACATGTGCCTTGATTTATGTTGGTATGACCACGAGACTTGTTAACTCAGGATTTGCGAGCACCGGAGTAGCATTCGTTGCAAACGTAATGCAACAAAACTCACCAATCATTTCATTGAAAAAAATCATACACCAAATGACATGCGTTGGACGATTCTTGAACATGTCATGGGTGATGAGAGAATCCTATATGAGAAAGAACAACGTTGGATTCACCGTTTGTCTAGCCACCGCACTGGGCTGAACGATGAGATCCCGTGGGGTTCTGTATTGAGACGTTAGGAACATCTAAAATCAACATCGGACTGATCAAATATGTCTTCTATAATACCAGTCCTTTTAACTCCCATGAGCACTGAGTTATGTTCCTCCTGATCGGCAAAACTGTCGACCCCTTTTTTTCCTCTGACATTATGATAATTTGTCATTAGGAGCCACCATCCTCCCTAACAATATCCTACGAGCCTGACCAACTCTATTTTTGACTTGTTGTGAGTTGATCTACGGTCAAGCATAGCAAATAATTATAAACCCAAGAAATATCCTGCCGCAAAAAATCCTGCGGACATAATTCGTATAGCTGAGTTTATTTTTAATAACAAACTCCCAGTGTAGTCTCAATGATTATGCTTTTTATCCTGACCGATTACATCTGAAAAAACTACAATACCCCCAAAACCCTAACAATCTTATTTCTGTGACTAAGGTTGATTCTTTGAAAAGTTGAACATTACGACCGGAATGGGGCACCAATATCTGCATCAATGTTAGGATAGCTCCTTTTATATATATCAATATATATAGAGGTTGAGGGTATAACTTTAACATCTGTTTTTAAAAACGACTCGCAACCTGTGTCAATAAAGTTGGGTAGCCAGAAAGCAAAAGTACACGGCCCCTTTAAGGCGTAGCGAAAGACACACTGACTTCCTATCACGTGTCCGAGTCACATGACTCGGACGCGACGCTATTTCCAGTTACGGCGCCACGGCCCCTTGTTCATTCGGGCCGCGGTGGTGACAAGCTAGGTAGCTGGAGGGGAGGCGTCTGCGTACTAGTAAGTAGTTGCGTCTGCTGTGCTCTGCTTTACAGTTTATCGGTCGGATTTACAGACCGACGATCCGAAAAATCACTGATTTGGCTATTTTATTTAGACGTCCTGAAAAAAACTTTATGTATGATTTGTTTGTTTTCTCTTGTAACCATTGCAGATAACGCGGCGTGAAGATAACCCCCTGCCGTGTCCGCCCATGTAGAGCGTCTACAGGCACCTTCTGTGAGTTAGTTGAGAAGCCTTTATCTTATCTTCCTATGGGCTTTTAAATATCCAATGGAGTCCGATGGAGATTCCGTTTTTTAAGCGTTTTTTTACTACTGCCTTTGCTTCATTTTCATTTTTTCTTCAAGCTGGATTGCAGTTCAGCTTAATGAAACACACTGGACCCTACCCTTGTTATAGTTAATCACTAATGTGGATATTTGATAATTCACGCTTGCCACAAATGAATTGGCCTATGTGACATATATTTCTACAGTGTTTGTGAATGCTAGCAGAAAGCATATGTCTAGCATTTCACATATCTGTCACTTTTAAACCACTGGGATGGGTGAAATGTGGTGAAGGGAACAATGTGATACTGTTTCCACAAAGGGTCGAATTAATATTGAATTGGTTCATCCTTTGTATTTGCCTGACAAACATTTTTTCTCCCAACAGGTATTTGGCCTCAGCAAAATAGCTGAGCAAGCCTAAAACGGCTTTTGCCGTGAGTATAAGTAATACATTTTACTTCTCACTTTTTATTTATTTTTCACACTAATATCCTCACGGTTGGGTGCACCTTAGCGCGTGCATACCGCCGGAGGATTACATTACTGGTCCTGAAGAATGCTGAGCGACTCGGGCTCAAGAAGCTGAAACATGTTGACCAAATTTGACTAAATTGAGGACTAGGGGTCTCTAATAAATGAGATTACACCTATGAGTCCACTCATCACCTGTTTTTAACCAGTGTTGGTTGGACTATTAATAAAATAGTTGGCAGTCACAACTACGCTTTTTTAATTTCTCTTTTTTTGCACTCACTTAGCACTATCACTTCAACACACACAAGAACCAGCTCCGCTGTAACCAGGCGTTGTAGCACACTGGAGGGACGCTAGGTCCTTCCAGTGGGAACCCGATGATGAAGCATGTCACCACTAGGTTGGTGAGTGAGGGTTCTTCTTAATAATCACACTGTGTGCTTTTTCCTCACTTTTCTTTCCCAGTTAGTCCCTCACATGAATTATTGAGGTGGTTCTTTGTTGTTTCACTCTCCTGTTGATTATTAATACCAATACTAGGGGTAAGAGAGTGAAAACTTATACCCTTACTCTCCTGTTGTTCGATTGTGGCTTTGGACTACAGTCACATATTTGTATGCTGGCGTGACCCTGATGTGCTGCTGCATGCTCATGGTTCTGAAGGGGCAGTGATATAGAGCTGGCTCAGGAATCTGAACTATTCTCCCCAGAGTTTGTTAAAATGCACTGCTCTTTTTTCCTCCAGGTGAAAGGTTTTGGAAGATTTCGGCAGGATTGTGCTGAACTTTTTTTTATTTTTCTGGGACAGATCACTCTTAGGGACTCTACTAGTTGAAGGGCTTCCTTGACTGGACCAAAGTAGGATACATTCAAGCTGGTAGCAGAACATCGCATGGTGAAACACAGTTTTGCATCTGCCTTCACTTTAGAAAGCCAATAATCCTTGCTTGATGCAAATTCTTTCTCACGGCTAAACCTAACACACTGTACTCTTGAAAATATTATAGGTCATTCGCAGTTGGTAAATGATGTTTTAACAATTGCGTCACAGGCCAGGTGAGTTCTACATGGTCAGCAACTGGCCAATTCATATAACATTCGAAGGTTATTCAACACTAGACCATATTGCTTTGCAACTCAACAGAGAGCTATAGTAAGAGTGCTATTGTGTTGCTGCCTCTCTCCCTATGTCAACTAGGTCTGTCGCAATGGAGAGTCTTATCTATATGCCCATATGAGAAGTTATATTTGTAACATTTTCTTATTGTGCAGTGTGGGGTCAGTAAGCTCCTGTATCCTGTCACTTTTGCAGTGCATAACTGGCAATTTCTGGGCGGTGTGGGGCTAAACTAGCGCCAGTACTACCCCAGATATCCTCCTCTGTGTCATACACAGGCCTGCAACTCCATCCGTGTGCTGTGTATCACAACCAGAGTGCAAGGCTCACCATGCACCAGTAAAATAGGTCAGCCTTCGTGCTGTATGCCACAAGCAAACCATATCCCTCTCTGTGCTGTGAGTGGCTCTGTGTGGCATCCTGGTTATGCAGTCTGTTGCTAGGTTGGCACATGCATTGGAATGCTCTGTACAGATTCTGTGCTTGTTATGTTTAGAGTATCTAGGCAGTTGATCTTGGACTGTACTACTGGTGACTGCTTATCCTGTGGATGGGATCCTTACTATAATAAATACTTAATTCACCTATGATCTACCTTTGGACTTCTTTACATTTGGCGACGAGGATGGGATTTATGAAGAATTGAAGAAAGGATCTCAACAAGGATACAAAGATATCTCCTTCACCTCATTTTGAAACTTTTAGAAAAAGGTACTGTGGTTTTTTTGTTCCATTTAAATGGACTCACCGCAATTTTTCTTCTCTTCTCGAGCGCAACGTTCGCTCACTCCACCGCAGCAACAAAGAGCGCCATTACACGTTCACCGACAAGGAGCGTCATGACGCGGTTGCCACAACAACACGGCGACTTCGTCTTCGAGTACACAGATTCGTTATAAACAACTTTTGCTCATTTAGGGAACAGCAGATTCGTCAAAAAAATTTCATTTAACTCGTTTTCAAGCATTTTCAAGCGGTTCAACTGTTGTTCCTTCAGGAGAATTTACACAACAACAGGTATTGAACTGGATATTTTATTAGACACTGAGACTGTGATAAAAAAAAAAAAAAAAAAAGAAGGAAAGGAAGGGAAACATAATTCTTCTTCATAACTCAAATGTGATAGCCTTCTTTCAAATTATATTATTAATCCTGCATTTTACTTTCAGGTTCAAAGAGAAAAAACTGCTATAGTAATTCATTGTTTATAGTCTGAGAAAACATTCCTTAATACTAACTTAATCTGCTTACATTCCTTTTCTTATATAATTTCTATATCATTGTTTATGTACACATAATGCAGAATGTCACCGCTCCACCCTTCTTTTTGCAAAATCCAGGAGATCCTCCAATTAGGTGGAAAAAGTGGTGCAAAGTGTTTGAAAGATATGCAAAAGTTTGTGGGGCCAACTTAAGCGCAGAAAGGAAAACAGCTTTGTTATTACACTGTTTAGGCACAGAGGGCCAGGAGGTATTCGATCATCTCCCAGAGATACAAGATAGGAATCTTAACGAATATGAAATTTGCATAGCTATGTTAGATAAACATTACCTTCCGAAAGTTTCTACTATCTTAGAAAGGTATCATTTTGGTCGCAGATTACAACTTGAGGAGGAAAGCATAGAGAATTATATAACTGCGCTAAGAAAATTAGCTTCATCTTGCAAGTTTGCTGCCTCTACTGATGAAAGAATAAGGGATCAGTTCATGCTAGGTTGTAGCATTGAATGTGTTAGAGAGGAATTATGGCAAAAAGATGAACCTGATTTAGATGATGTAATCACCATAGCCAAAAGGATTGAACATTCTATTAAATGTGTAGAAGTCATAAAGAAGAATGGTGAAAGTAAGAACAGTAGTACTATTAATCTTGTCAAGACTCTGAATACAACTAGGGAAAATGCCGGCCAGAGAAGTAATATGAGGGATGTAACTGCCAGCAAAACTCTCAATGCTAGACCAGACAAGAAGTTTGATTTTACACAAGTGAAATGTTTTAGATGTGGCAAAATGGGACATTTTGCAAATGATAGACAATGCCCTGGATGGAAAGCTACCTGTAGCAAGTGCAAAAGAAAGGGACATGTTACTATTGTTTGCAAAGGGAGAGAGTACAAAGGCAAAGTTAATGAAATTTATTATGATTTTGATGACACAAATGATTATTATGAAAATGATGAAAATGTTGATTGTGGCCAAGTTTTGGTTCAAGTAGTTTTTGGTCCACAACCAAAGAATTGTCCTATTGATGAGATTTTGGTCAATGGTCATCCAGTAAAAGTATTATTTGATTCAGGTGCCAAGATCACCATTGTTGCAAAAGAATTTTATCTCAGGTATTTACAAGGTAAAATTAAAATGTTTCGTCCAGATATAAAACCACTTGCATATGGTAGGAAACCTATAGAGATTTTAGGATACTTCTTGGGAAACATTAATTATAAAGAGAGACTTACCAACTCGAAAATCTATATTTCACAAAAGGGGGACAATATCTTGAGTTGGTTTGTTCAAAAAGATTTAGGAGTAATGCTAGATCCGAATTCCTCTCCCCCCATCATCTTAAAGGATTTTCCCTTTGTTAACACTGATTCAATCAACATAAACCAGAATTGTGATGAGTCCTTTTCAGATAAATTAAAAAAGAATTTTCCCACTGTCTTTACTGAAAAGTTGGGTTGTTTGAAGAACTATGATCATCACATTAAGTTGAAGAAGGACGCCATACCTGTTTGTTGTAAAGTACGTACTGTTCCCGTTACTGTTAGGGATCAAGTTAAAATGGAATTGGAGAAATTGGTTAAGGAAGGCATCATAGAAGAAGTTGAAGCTACCCAATGGGTCGCTCCGATTGTAGCCGCCAAGAAATCGGATGGCTCTCTTCGTTTGTGCATAGACCTTAGAGAATTAAACAAAAATGTGGTGGTAGATCACTACCCTTTACCAAAAATTGCAGACATGTTAATGTTATTAAAAGGGGCAAAGGTCTTTAGTACGGTGGATTTAAGATCCGCCTACCACCAGATAAGGCTTGATGAAGACTCAAAAGATCTAACTGCATTTGTAACACCATTTGGCACTTTTCGCTTTGTGAGGCTTCCTTTTGGGCTAGTATCAGCTGCCTCAGTTTTTCAAAGAGCTTTGGAGGGTGTCTTGAAGGGTTTGGAAGGTGTGAGAGTGTATCAAGATGACATCCTGATCTTTGGAAGTTGTGATAAGGAGCACGATCTGAGACTGATTGGTGTTTTGCAACGTTTATGTGAAGCTGGTCTAACAGTAAAATTGGAAAAGTGTAAATTCAAGAAAGACTCCATAGATTATCTGGGGCGCACAATCTCAGAGGGTGGTATTTCACCAAAAGCTGGTCTAATTAACACTATGATAAAGATGTCTTCCCCTAAAAACAAGGAGGAATTGATTAGCTTTCTAGGTATGGCAGAGTACTATAACAAGTTTATATGTGGTTTTGCTTCACTGTGTGTTAGCATGAGATCGTTATTAAAAAAAGGATCTGAATTTGTATGGAGTGAAGAATGTGAAAAAGAATTCATTGCGCTTAAAGAAAAGTTGAACAATGCCCCCAAGTTGAATAGTTTTGACCCTGAGAGGAAATCTGTTCTAATAACAGATGCAAGTCTAAAAGGATTAGGGGCAGTCTTAACGCAGAAGATCGAAGGGAGTGAAGTAGTCATTTTGTTTTTGTCAAGAAGTTTGAGAGGTCCAGAGCTAAGATATTCTGTGGTAGAGCGTGAAGCGCTAGCGGTCTTTTGGGCCGTAAAGAAATTGAAATTTTTTTTGTGGGGAAGTACTTTTGAAGTGAGGACTGACCACAAACCGTTATGCGAGATCTTAAAAACCAAAGGGATAGATGCTGTTTCCAGTAGAATCACAAGATGGGTTGTAGGTTTACAAGATTATAACTTTGAAGTTAGATATTTACCAGGTGTTGAAAATAAAGTAGCTGATGCCTTATCTCGTCTTGTCTCTCAAGAAGATTTAGATCTGGAGGATGATTTGGAAGGTGAAGATGAAATGGTTTGTTCAGTTGGTGAGGGTGTCATTGATAAGTGTAAATGGTTGGAGGCTTCACAGGAAGATTTAGCCCTAGTGGAAATTTTGAGATTGATCAAGATTGGATGGAAGGTTAAGCCAAAAGATGGTGACATATTGGAGAAATGTTGGCATGTTAAGGATCAATTATCTGAATATGACGGTTTACTTGTAAGAGGTACTAGGCTGGTTCCTCCGGCTTCTATTAGAAGTGAGCTCATTTCACTGGCTCATTGTGGACATATGGGCATTTCAAAGACAAAGGAGAATCTGAGGATGTCATACTGGTGGCCCAGCATGGATTTGGAAATCGAGAGGAAAGTTAGGGATTGCATGGAGTGTGCTTTGAGTGAGAAAGTAGCGAAACCCAGAATCCAGCCCATGATTATTAGAACACTTCCAAACAACCCTTGGGAAGAAGTTGGCCTGGACATCCTTGGGCCTATATACTCTGCAGGGTCTGAATGGTATGTTCTAGTTTTAGTAGATTTCTTTTCTAGGTGGCCTGAGATTGCCATCACTCGTGGCATAGAATCCAAGCATGTGATACTCTTTTTGGAGAAACTTTTTGCTAGGGAGGGTATTCCCAGCATCATTTTGACGGACAATGGAAGTCAACTTGTCTCTAGGGAGATGGAATTATTCTTGTCTAAACATGGTGTTAAACATAAAAAATCTTCTCTGTACCACCCAGAGACGAATGGCACCGTGGAGAGATTTAACCGTGTGCTCAAGGAGACAATTAGAATGTCTAAATCTGCAGGTTCAGATTGGAAATCAGATATTTTTGAAAAGGTTAAGCTTTACAGGTTATCACCACATGCCACTACGGGAAAAACACCCTTTGAACTTTTCAGATGTAGGTGTCCCAACACTTTGGTTACCCCGCCTTGGGTTAATGATTTGCATCTGAAAGGTTCAACTGATAATGAAGAGTGGAAAGCAGCTCAGGAGAGAAAACTACAAGATAGAAAAAGGATTCATGATTTAAGAAATTCTGTGAAACACACGGTGGTACATGTGGGTGATTGGGTTCTTATAAAAAATCCGTGTAAAAAGAACAAGATGTTATCTGCTTCATTTTTTAAGCCTATTCAAGTCATCAAGGTTTTAGGCAATGCTGTCAAAACATCTGATCATCGCATTTGGAACTTGAACAGGGTTGTAGTGATCAGGAAAGACTTTGTTGACGATTCCAAATCTCCTGTGTCAAGTTCTTCACCTACAGGTATACCATCTCATCACCCCATGAGTGGTCCTCTCATCTCAAGGAAACCTTCAACAGCTACTTCATCTCATCGGGCTGTGGTTGGTCCTGTCATCGCGAGGAAATCTTCAAGAATTACACGTATACCTACTCATTTTAATGACTTTGTAAAATAATGTTTTCTGTTTAATCTTATTTGTTATAAGGAGGGAGATGTGTGGCATCCTGGTTATGCAGTCTGTTGCTAGGTTGGCACATGCATTGGAATGCTCTGTACAGATTCTGTGCTTGTTATGTTTAGAGTATCTAGGCAGTTGATCTTGGACTGTACTACTGGTGACTGCTTATCCTGTGGATGGGATCCTTACTATAATAAATACTTAATTCACCTATGATCTACCTTTGGACTTCTTTACACTCGGGCACTGGAACGCATCAATCCAATCGTGTCGAGCAAACTAATCCTTGTGCTGTGTACCACAAGCAAATTGCCCCGCTTGCTGTGCAGTATGTGTTTCACTCACACCAGTGAAACAGCTCATCCATCATGCTGAGTTTCAATGATCAGACTGTCTCCCTCACTGTAGAATTTAGGGCTCACCATGCACCAGTACTACTCACCAATCGAGCTGGGTGCCTTGGTTAAACATTATCAGTTCCTGTGCAGTGCAGGGCTCACCATGCCCCAGTTAAGAAGCCCATATATCGTTTTTGCGCAAGGAGACCACCTTCCTCCTTTTGAATTATGGGGATCTCCATCTCCCAGTAAATTCCACAGACATAGAATAAAGGCATTGCTTGTGTGAAACATTGCTTGGTGGTGTGTCTCGTGGATATGTCTAACTCAGAATTTACACCTCACTCCTTACGTGAAGCACTAGAAAGTCCTGAACACAAGGATCATCGCTCAGCCCCACACTCTTCAACATCTACATGGCCCCCTTCGCTGCCATCATCAGACAGCACGGACTCAGCATTGTATCCTATGCCAATGACACCCAGCTCATCCTCTCACTCACGAAAAATCCCAAAGACACCAGACTCTGTTTCCAGGAAGAAATGAAGAATGTGGCAGCCTGGATAAAAGACAGCTGTTTGAAGCTCAACTCAGAAAAGACCGAGGTCCTCATCCTCGGACCCTGCAACTCTGCCTGGGACAACACCTGGTGGCCCTCCGCCCTCAGAAATCCACCGACCCCTACAGCCCATAAACGAAACCTCGCCATCATCCTCGACTCCTCCCTCTCCAAGACCTGCCAGATCAACTCCATCGCTTCCACTAGTTTCAACTGCCTGCGCATCCTCCGCAAGACCTTCAAATGGATCTCCCCAATTGCAGAAAGACCGTCACCCACGCACTCATAACCAGCAGACTGGACTACGGAAAGGCCCTATACGCTGGAATCAACGGAACTTCTCTGCACCGACTCCAGACCATCCAGAATGCCGTGGCTAGACTCGTCCGCGGGGCACTACATCATAAACACATAGCCCAACTCCTACGAGAACTCAACTGGCTCCCCGGTCGAGAAGAAGGTCACCTTCAAACTCCTCACTCACACCTACAAATCCCTCAACAACATCGGACCCAAATACCTCAACAAGAGAGTATCCTTCCACGTACCCTAGAGGAACCTCCGCTCTGCCGACCTCGGCCTGGAAGAGGTCCCCCGCATCCACAGAAACAGAACAGGTAGGAGATTCTTCTCCTAAATCGCAGCAAAAACCTGGAACGAGCTCACTGTGAACAACAGACGCTCCTCGACCCTGCATGCGTTCAGGAAGGACCACAAGACCTGGCTCGTCGACTGGCTCCACCCCCCCCCCCCAGCGCCTTGAGACCCTCACGGGTAAGTTTATAAACCACTGATTGATTGATTGATTTATTGATTGATAACACGACCAGCCTTGCTGTGTGCATAGCACTGTCTGACATTGTCACTCATGGGAGACCACTTTGAGGCAATATCTCTCAGCCGGTTGTGCAAGGTGCATGTCATAGCTAATTAACTGAGCAGCCGCCAACTCCTGTTCTTGTCAGTATGTTAAGCATACTTTCAGCATCTTGTGGAATAAAAGTGAATTATTTCAAAGTTGGAAGACCTTTGGTACGCCGCACTGTCCATGCTTTCACAGTATGCAGGATGCACAATGTTCAAATTTGTACAGGCAAATACACAGAACTAGTTTGGGGTGGCTACCTTTTTCAAGTCTCTCTAGGCTGTTTTGCAGATGCATCCTTTCTGTACAGTGAGGCTCCTCACACCAGGGTAATCTCTAGCCTGGAATACCCTCAACAGAGGCACAACAGAGGTGTGAACTATCTCCATCTGGCAATGAACAGCCAGAAAGACACTGATCCTGAGGCAGACAAAAGGCTGCTCTCCCCTAATGAACCCTTCTTACTCTGAATAATTGCAGACCCCCTACCGGTAGACTAATCAGCAATTCATCTCTGCTAAAGGATCTAATGGAATTTCAATAGCGGCAGGTGACAGACAGAGCAAAGACACATAGTTGATCCCTGTCCAGGTAGTGAAGAACCCCCATGTGTGTTTTCCCTACCTAGGAGGTCGGCTCTTCCTATAGGTCAACATCAGGGTTTTGCTGATTCCCTTTTAGTGGCCTGAGGGCTCTGGGCACTTTCAAACTGTAAATGCAGAGTGAGAGTGCGTGTTCCCTTCCTACACACATTAGTGAGGTGCTTGCCTAATGTTTTTAAACATGTCTCCAACCTGCCATTGCAGGCCGGAGGGGGCACACTTGCACCTATGAGGTTTTTAAATTGTGTCAAGACTGCCTTTGCCGCCCTGTGTGTGTGCAATTGCACTTATGCTCAGGTTTGCCTTTCAAAACCACTGGCAAATACTGAGCGGACATTTCACTACCACTATGGCACCCCTGGGGTAAGTCTTAATGGTTGACGCAAGTGGTAGGTGAAACGCAGGGTAAGTACATATGTGTGTTCCCTGCCCAGGTAGTGAAGAATACACATGTGTGTTTTCACTACTTATGAGGTTTGCTCTTCCCATAGGTTAACATGGGGCAATGGTTGAAATTACTTCAAACTGCAAAAGTGGCTTATAGTAGAGCAGCCTCATAATGTTTCCTATCGTGGGATTCACAATGACAAACACTCTCCTGTGGTAAAGAGGGATTTGTCTTTAATAGCTTAGAAATGCCACTTCAAGAGACTGCATTCCCCAGAGACAACTACAAACATTGGGCATGCAACTGGAATGCCAGACCTCTGCCATTTGAGGCATCTCTGTATATAATGGAGTGAGAGGTTTAGACGCTTGGCCTCTGGAAAGCCAAACCAAAGCCCCAATATAAGACCTGCTTCCACTGCCACATGGCAGACAGGACTGAAATTTAGGGAAGACATCTGTGGTTCAAAGGGAACCCCTCTGAACCACCCTCAACTTCATAGGCACACTACAGTATAACTGCTGGTGCCATACTTCAGCAGGGTAGAGATACACTTGTGGGGACGTGGGACCAAAGATCCTGGAGCTGTGTGGTGCACATTGCCAGAGGAATCTGTTGTGGGAGTTATCAAACAATTGCCCACATCCAAATGTGAAGCTTTTAAATGTAATGTGGTACTTTCCAATTCACTACGTTTAGGGGCATTTTAGTTTATCACACCCTGCCCTCCTCAGCCCCCCAGGACCGAGAAACATTTGTATACAAAATGTGAGCTCTCTGTTGGAGGAAGGTATGACTGCTAAGGACATCAACTTGCTCAGAGATTTTAACTTTCATTTATAAAACTCTGAAGACAGCGGCACGGTCACCCTAACGGAGACTCTGGAGGGTATCAGGCTGTCTCAATTAGTTACAAATACCACCCATTGAGCAGGACATACACTAGATGGAGTGCTTTCCAATAATCCCCAAGTGTCATGAAAGCACAGATTCCTCTAATTGGGTCTGACCACCTTGTGGTGATGTTCGACATAAAACCTCAATTGAAAACTACTCCAGATAAAATCCTTTAGTCAAGCTGTTAAATCTTGTGCATAGAATAAAATACAGGCAGATGTTTTGAATAAAACTTTAGGGGACTCTATGCCCCACCCCATCTGATAACTTGGAAAATTCCTCTCCGACTTATACTGAATGGATTCATTCAGCTGTAGCCATTTCTGTGCCTCTTAAACTCAGTAACTCACGGAGAGGTACACCCTCTGTTCCTTGGTTTACTGAGAACCTTAAAACGTCAGAAGCAAGCATGCAGAAGACAAGAGAGTAAATGGGGGAAAGAATAAAATTACACAGAAAAAGAGAAATACAAATCATGCTTAAGGAAATATAAAGCACTTATGCTTAAGAAAAAATAATTATACTTTACACAAAAAGTAACTGCGGCTAAGGATTTCTACAAAGAGCTTTACTGGGTACTGTCCAACTTGGTTTCACCCCCTAAGAACATTCTGGCTAATAATAGTCACGATTTCTGTGACACCTTGGCCAATTTCTTTAGGAATAAAGTTGTCCAACTGTTTACTAATTTTGATCAAAATGTGGCAACATATGCAGAAGGCCCAACTTAATTGACCCTACCTGAGGAGAGCCCCAAATTCACTGATTTCTCGCCATTATCACTACAACAGGCGATTACTGTCATCAGAACT
Source organism: Lissotriton helveticus (assembly GCF_964261635.1). NCBI lineage: Eukaryota > Metazoa > Chordata > Amphibia > Caudata > Salamandridae > Lissotriton > Lissotriton helveticus. The sequence continues at coordinate 1,409,768,479 of NC_136068.1, forward strand.
ACTAAATCAGGTTCACCTATGGATCTCTGTCCTCTGCCTATCATTAACTGTTTCCCTGTCTCTGACCAATTTTTTCAATTCCATGTTGGAATAAGGATATTTTTCTACAATCTGGAAGGAGGCTTCCAAACTTCCTCTGCTCTAAAAGTCAAATTTATATTCCAGTGACCCTAACCTATTTTGCGGCTACCGTTTCCAGCTAAGATAATAGAAAAAGCCTTATATCAGCAAGTAGCCCAATTTCTTTCGGACAACCAACTGTCATATACTACCCAATTTGGGTTTAGAAGTGGTCATAGTACCGAAACTGCTCTTGTTAATGCCACTGAAGAGATTAGAGCAATAGTTGATTGCTGTGGTAGCACACCACTTGTACTCCTCGATTTATTGGCAGCCTTTGATGCGGGTGATCATAAGATTTTGTTCAACTGTCTCCGGGCTATTGGTTTCAAGAGATGAGCTCTGCAACGATTGGAGTCGTTTTTTATCAGACAGAAAACACGTTGTGGCTTTAAATCCATTTGTGTCCAAGCCTTTTTGTCCGCCTTGCGGGGGCCCCACAGGGGTCCTCACTCAGCCCCTTTTTATTTAACATTTACGTTTTACCCTTGGCCACTCATATAAGATGTTTCGGGCAGGAACTTATCACATATGCTGATGACAGCTAATTGGTTGTAGCTACGTCCTCTTCTAATAACCATACAGGAGGAAGGTTTTATGATTGTATGGCAGCCATTGGCTACTGGATGAACCTAAACTGTTTAAAACTTAACTCAAGTAAAACAGAGGTCATCCTGTATGGAAAAAACCTATCTTTATGGCCCGTCCTGGTGGCCACAGGAATTGGGCGCCCTTCCCACACAGTCACTAAGGTCAGAAGCGTTGGGGTAGTTATGGATAATCATTTAACTTTCGACTGCAGATTAAGGCTGTCAAGTCCTAAGCTTTGCGGGTTCCAAGGATGCTGAGAAAGATCTTTCCTTTCATCTCTTTCAATGCCCACAAAACAGTGATCACAGGATTAGTGCTAGCAAAATTAGATTACTGCAATGCCTGATTTTCTATAATGCAGCATCAAAACCTTAATAGACTAGAAAATTGTGTTGGTCCAAAGGTTTTAATGAGCCATCTGGGGAGGAAGGAGCTTTGTGAACACCAGGACCAAGGAATTGAACCTACTTCCCCCCCCCCTCACATTCGCTTCATCCCTAACCTGGTCCAGTTCAGGAAGTCTTTGAAAACCTGCCTTTTTCACTAAGCAATTTTTTTAGGGTTCATGTTTTTTCTCCCACAGTGCTAGTGCCTCAACAACTTTGGGTATCTGTTTGCGCTTTACAAAACCACTGTAACATGAACATTAACATTGTGCACAAAGAGGATTATTGCCATTGGAAGGGCCCGTCCACCCTTCCTGAATAGTGAATAGGCCTGGGCTGACTACCTTCTGCTGTGTTGCACCCTGAAGTGTGCTCTCCAAGGGCTTGTTGGCCTGCTCCTTGTTCTCTTGTGGAGGTCTAAAGGACATCAAAGACCTCCTGCAAGGCACCCACACCATTGGTTTGTGACACCTGGAGAGCAGTGACCTCTTAAGTCCCCATATCATCTGCTGGATCCCAAATCGTAGCACCGCATGAGTGTGAAACTAAGTATTGTGCCTTGATTGCCAGGTGCAGAGCCCCAAAAGTACTTCCTGCATATAAGGAGTGTGGCCTCTGCATCGTGAGTCCTCAAAAAGCATAAGCGTCTTGTTGGTGGTGAACGGATGCATCGGATGCAGGACCCTTCGAGGCCCGCTTCACCGATCATACTGCATATCTCTTGTGCGACATGCCAACTGCATACTCATTGCTTGTGGTGTCCGATTCACAGGTTGCAACCCTCGGAGGTGAGGGTGTACCCATAGTAGTGCCTCATTCAACTGCGTGCGGAACTGCTGAACTTGCATCAGTTTGCATGACATGAATTGTCCGGTGCAACCCATATCAATGCACACAGGCGTTGTGCCTCATTTCCAGGGAGGAACGGAATTTGCAACAATTCATTGTGTGTGACCGAAACTGTCTGGTGCGACCTGTATCCACATGCACCAGATGTAGTGCCTTATTTCCAGGTGTGTACGGAATTTGCAACTCTTTTTTGTGTGTGTGACCAGAATTATTTGGTACAACTCAGATCATTGCACATCAGACATTGTGCCTCATTTCCAGGGAGGCACTAAGTTTGCGACTCTTTATTGTGTGTGACTGGAAAAGTCTGGTGCAACATGTATCAATGAGCACCAGACGTTGTGCCTCATTTCCAGGGAGGTGCAGAGGAGGGGGTTTGTGGTCCATTGTGCCCAGATTGCCTGGGTTCTACTTTAATCGCGGCAAAGCAACTGCCCTCTACTCACCTAGCCCAAAAACTTTGTATGATCGGGTAGTATTGCCTGGATCGTGCCCGGTTGGCTAAGAAACGCTTCCGAGAGCGATTAAAAGCGGGTCAAGAGACTGCATGACCACCCCCCATGCTTCACAGTACTGGGCTGGTGCCTGAAGGTACAGTGTGGAATACTCTGATTGCACGACTATCGCCCTCAGCCTCCTTCTGCTCTGCATAGCATGGGTGAACTTCTGGAGTAGTGGCCAAACCTCATTTGTCGACTGCCACCTAATTTGCCCTGCTACCTAACCCCACCTTCTTCCCTGGGACCCTGACTAAGTGCGACTATGAACCACGATTGGCCTAGAATCAGAGGGTAAGGATTTCTTTATCTCCAGCCCAGGGATGTAGGGTATTTGGGTTAGCTGAATGGTGGAGGAGGGCTTGGGCCACAGGCTCTGCATGTGCATTATCAACCGCATAAGGGTGCGGGGGGAGTAGGATGTTTCACAAGTGTGCATTTACTAATGTAATTTTTATAAGGTCGGGCCTAGTTACTGTTAGTGATATTTCCAATTGTTATTTAGGACCACAGTAACATGATGTTCATGTTGTGTAAAATGAATGTGTGTGTTGAGTGCAGACTTTATTTACATTCACCACACGTGAAGTCTCTTTTGTGAGGCTCAGTGTATTCATTTTGTGAGAGTGCTTTGCTAATGCTTTACACATTGCCTTTGTGATAAGCCTGACTGCTCAGAGGCAAGCTACCCAAGGGTGAGCGCAGGTTATACAGTGAGTGTAATCACACACCCCTGATTGGAATGGTGGATTGTGCCTGGCTAGGACATTGTCTCAGCCAATCAGAATGTGCCAGTCCAACATGCTTTCAGACAGTGCCAAATAAGTCATTTGTGGTAAGTGACAAAATTGAATACAGAATAGTGAGGGAAAATCTATAAATGAGACCTTTTTGTCAACGCCACTCCCTCTGTGCAGCATACAGACCCTGTACCACGGTTGAGATAATCCAGAATATGTTTAAAAGGGCTGGTTTAGACTTGGCACACAGAAGGCTTGGGATGTTAATGATTAAATGATGTTTACACACTCGGAATTGCATAATAAGGTATTTGCCCTGGATATGGAGCAATGTGTATAATGTCGCTTTATACAGCTTACATCCAGGCGTTGTATTACACAAGTGCCCGAGGGGCACAACAGGTGATTGCACAGGCTTTGCGTGTCCCGGGGGGACTTTGGTATTACAGAAAGGTCTGCAAATGCTGTGTGGCCCCTTCTGTAATATAGATAGTGCTGGCACACATATAGCGCCATTATTAGGGGGAGTTCCCTCGTTTGCACTGTGGTGTGGCCCAGTCCAAATGAGGGACATTTTTTGCCTTTGCGTCCTTACTGTATAACTGATGTGGGCACAAAGGCTAACATGCCTTTAGAAGGTGCATTGAAAGTGGGCCACAACAAGGTGGCAGCTCTCTAAAGGGATGAAAGGAGTCCCATGGACCCCCCAGACATCCCCTTGCAGGTGCGTGCAATCACTCAATGCAACCGCCTGCAAGGGGATCTCTAATCCATTTTAAAAGTGAAGGATGGGTTGCCTCCTGCACAGAGAAACACGGAGCAGCTTTAAAACATGAAGGAAGCACATTCTTTCTCAAAGGGGGCACTTTCTATGTTTGCACCAGGCACACCTGCTTTACGGTTGCCTGTGACGCAAACATGGTTAGTGTGCTCTATCTGTAATATGGGCCCAGTTTGCTTGCTATCTCACAAAGCCTTCTCCCACGTTACTTCCAAATCCCTGCATGAAAAATTAACTTTGACTAACTCCTGCTTGATTCCTCTCCTTACTTTCTTCGGTGACCCTCTTCTTACCTTCCATCTTCTGCATGCCTTCTATTTCTGAGTCTAGCCTCCTCTCAGTCCCATGTTTGCTTGCCTCAATCTCTCTAATTGTAATTTTGCAATTGGCTGATACCTCATTTAATTTCCTCTTTAAAACCCTGTCCATGAAACCGAACATTACATAACCTTCGCCAGCCTATCTCTCTCACCAACCATTCACCTGAAACCAGGTAGCACTAAATGAGCACACCTAACTGCTATTAATATAATCTATCAAAAGTAACCGAAGTAATGCATGCAATTTTTTTCTTGAGAGCACGACTAATTGCAAATGCTAACAATAATGACTTGATTAACAACTAGCCATGGGCTACGGCGCCTCGTCAGGGGCAGTAGGCGCTGTATAAATACGATTACAATTACATTCAATCTGGGAGTTAATTTAAACCCAATCTGAGCAAAGAGCAAACATTTCGTGTCAAATAAAAAATGGACAGCTGATAACCATTTATTGTTCATAGCTACCTGAAAGGTGCCTCCTTGCGAAATCTTTCTCTAAAGGTATGCTGCTGTACATCAAAAGTGGCACATTTCCTGCGAAGCTGGGTTACTTCATTTGCCTGCAGAGGGGCCACGTGCTGCTTCACAGAGATTGCCATCTTCTTGATATTGTTCCATTTTTCTGGCAGCTCCTAGAAACAGATGTGAGATGCAAAAGTAATGATGGCTCAAGTAAAATGACAATTCCAGTCTCAGCTCGCAAAAAACACAAATTCTGACGTAAGAAAACCAGTGGAAAGTGCAACGCATGATTTTGGACATGGTCGCGTTAGGTAGCCTTTCAGATGCAGACTTTGGAGCGAAATGCGTTTACGGTGGGCACAGAGGCTTGTAGGAACCAACATGTGTAGGACTTAGCTAGTCAGGTTACATTCACAAAACTCTTCTTGGCTCCTCGACACAGTCATAACAATGACGTAGAGTTAAACACAAGGCTAAGACAATTGTTACACTCAGGCTCTATAGCAAAGTAAAACTGAAGCATCGACAGGGAGACGTAATGTGACTTCTTCACTTTGTGTCATGCATTTGGGATAAGCCCACTGTCTTCACATATAATGCTTGGAACCCTAGGCCACCACCTCCATCTCATGTACCTGTTGGGAAAAGTAAATATAATGGCATTTTTTATTTGTACACTGAAAACAAGGAACCAATGTGCATTTAAGAGATGCTTCAGGCGGCAGCAGATCACCACCCCAATTGCCTGAGCTGTATCATAAGAAGACTTATTATGTTCGATCCAAGGAGGAGAGAAAAAATATAGGAAATTCAAGAAAAGTATTACTAAAGACAAAAACAGGTGCATTTAAATTAAAAAAAACTTTGGCCATATGTAGGTAATCCATATTTACCGATTCTAAAAAACTGAATTTTACCGATTCGGTATTTCAGAATCGGTAATAGGGGGATCATACTCAAGGGTGGCAGGGTGTCACATTAACACCCTGTTGCACCCTTGAATCGTTCATGTGTGCACAAGTGGTACACATACATGCCCCAAGGGCATGTATGTGCCACATCGCACTTTTCAAAAAGCACAAATTTGCTTTTTGAATAGTTTCCGATATTTACCACCAACTTGTAGTTGGTGGTAAAGAACGAACCCTCTGATCACAAACGCACTCACTTGAGTGCTCCCTACATTGAGGATTCTGTAATTTACCGATTCGGTATCTTAAGGATTCTGTAATTTACCGATTCCTTGAATTACCGAATCGGTAAATTACCGAATCCTTATTTATACCCACCTACATTGGAAAAAGCTAAATACCGGTCGGTAACAGCAACTGTACAGATTTTTGGCCGTTACCGACCGGTATTTGGCTACCTACATTTGGCCCTTTGTATTGTAGTAAACATGCGTTAGCAAAACTTAAAGATTATATGTACTAGATCTGACAAGCAGAGAAGGAAATAAAGTCCAATTGTCTATTAAAAAATATTAATTTGTTACTGTAAATATTATATAATTAGACCAGGGCCGTGAACTTTTGTGCTACTAGTGATCGTATCGCTAAGAAAAGAGATAGAATGAAGAAGCAAGATTTAACTAGCTAAGTATAAATCACACACTTTATTATGACTCCGGCATTCACGGATTGCAAAAAAAGGCACTAATATACAACTAGTAGTATTTCATCAAGTTCGCTCGGAAGTAGCTATGGCGTCCTAGTAAATGACTGCACGATTAATATTTTAAGCAACCGATATTGAGAAAATATTCAAGGGGTAAAAGACACATATAGGGAAATAATCACGTGTAAAAATAGAGGGAGTGTGATACCAGTGGCCTAAATTATGGAAATTCAAAAATGTGTAGAGAGTAAAAGACATTAGGTTTAGAGTCCTTCATTCTCCCACCCCTCCAAAAAATTTCTTATTTTGACTCAAAAATCGGTCGGGGTTTCCCCAACGATGGGCTTGGATTGGCCTTTGACGCCGACTGTCAGAATAGACGAAAGTAGGTGGCACGGCTACAGGGAAGCAGGGACATCTTTAGGATTTTGGGGGCCCCTGTTAGTAACAGCTATGAATTTGTGTATTTATTTCAACTCTTTCATCCCTCTTTGTCCAGGTCACAGGCACACTGGTCCAAATTATAAATGTGTTAATGTCTAATATTCATGGATAGTAACGTGTTTTCAGATATTGTAACACAGCAGCAGCTCACTAATGTTACTTCAGATAATCTCTGTGACACACTCCCATTTCTCATATTTGAATTCCTATTTGAACTTTTATTTTTATTGATGTTGCATGAAACATCAGCACAACATTTCTCTGCAAAATGTCTCAAATAGTCTCTCAAACATCCCCCACATTAAAAATAAATTAAAGAAAAATTATATTTTAAACAATCTGCTTAAAACGTATTCATGGTCATCAGGGTAAGACTCAGAACAGAGGTGGCTCTATGAGGGGTCCCCCTGAACGGCCGGGGCCCTGGGGCAGAGTCCAATTTTCCAACGCCTTAAAACATCTGTGGAGGGGAGGACAGGCAATGAATGATGTATGTCACGTGTAGCTGACTACAACACATGCTGCAGCTCTACGTTCTCATTGCCATTGGTGACGACGTCATATGTAACACCATCGGCAATGCTGTTGAACATGTAATATGTGACTTTGCACTTAGTATAGTGTGCCACCCTCAATGATGTCATGAGTGAGGTCACATGTGGTCTAGGGTGATCAACCATCCGTAAATTTCACGGACTGCCCGTAATTTGGGCCTATTGCCGTTGTCCGAAGGGTTTCTTCCACGGACGCCTTTTGTCTGTAATTTCAGACATTGCAAGCAGCCTGTAACTCTCACTGCAGTGGCCAGCTCACCCTCCTGCTGTGATCTGTGGCGTGCAGCAGCCCCTCCCCAACCTGGCACAGACTGCTATCAGGCCCGTTATCATTCTGTATTTTGGCCTAATTATCACGTACAGAATGGTAATGGGCCTCTCTGCCCAGGGACAGCATTTCGGATCTGGTGGTTTTTTTTCAGTGGGGGAGAGGGGGCATGTAAGATCCGAGAAGCCTTCAGCTTTAATCTTTTTCTTCACTTTCTTTTTAGGTCTCGCCTGTCGATGCGCATGCGCATCGAGCAAGGCGAGAGTATTGGGACTTATCCGCTCTTTATCCACACTGCAAGGAATCGTGGCGATTCCTTGCAGTGCCCGTGACTTTTAAGCTCAATGCGCATGCGCATTGAGCTTAAAAGCGCGTGCACGTCCGTCTTTGTTTACCCGCTCCGCCCCCTCCCCTTCCCGCCGTCTCGCATTTCCCCTGTCGCACTTCTCCTCCCCCCTCCCCTCTCTTCCCTCCGTCTTGTTTATTGTACCCGCTCCGCCCCCTCCCCTTCCCGCCGTGTCGCATTTCTCCTCCCCCCTCCCCTCTCTTCCCTCCGTCTTGTATTTTAGAGCTGCTGCTTGCACTTTTGAGCCTCGCCGAGCTCAAGCGCCCCAATGCTGACAATCAATGCATCACTTCACTCGAAATGGCAGAGCAAACACCCGCCCCCCAGCACGCACCACCAAAAGGAATGCTGTGACCCCCAACGGAGCACCACAATGGCAATTACCTCGTACAAACAGCAGCCGCCAACACACAACTCTGAACGTAAACCCGAACAACACGCATGTGCCATCACCAGGCTATCAAATCCACCCGTCATAAGTCAACCAGCAAAGGCCAGAGCACACTGACAAAAGAGAAGGCGGCTGCTCCAGACTGGGACGAGTCTGCACAAAATGCTCCAATGTCCGACATCCCATACAGAACCGCACCACCGTCAGCTCAGCCGAGCTGGTCGAAAAGGGCGAGCTGGTCCACAGAGCCCCACGACAGCGATGCAGCCGCCTGGCTCCATGGAATTAAATGGCCAGCAGGACTGCAGTGCACTAGCACACGACAAATGCTCTTAGACTGTCGTGTCTCCGATCCTTTCGCTTGAGGAGAAAATAACGCTAATATACAATTGCGTAGAATGGTTTGGTTTTTCATTTTTACTCACAGGTTTACTTTACTGGTGGCACTGCCTTTATAAGAGGCCTGCTAAATACTGCTGCTGCTCCAAGAACACTGCCCGCCTCCACGTCGTGCTGAACTTTTGTTTACCCGCTCCGCCCCCTCCCCTTCCCGCCGTCTCGCATTTCCCCTGTCGCACTTCTCCTCCCCCCTCCCCTCTCTTCCCTCCGTCTTGTTTATTGTACCCGCTCCGCCCCCTCCCCTTCCCGCCGTGTCGCATTTCTCCTCCCCCCTCCCCTCTCTTCCCTCCGTCTTGTATTTTAGAGCTGCTGCTTGCACTTTTGAGCCTCGCCGAGCTCAAGCGCCCCAATGCTGACAATCAATGCATCACTTCACTCGAAATGGCAGAGCAAACACCCGCCCCCCAGCACGCACCACCAAAAGGAATGCTGTGACCCCCAACGGAGCACCACAATGGCAATTACCTCGTACAAACAGCAGCCGCCAACACACAACTCTGAACGTAAACCCGAACAACACGCATGTGCCATCACCAGGCTATCAAATCCACCCGTCATAAGTCAACCAGCAAAGGCCAGAGCACACTGACAAAAGAGAAGGCGGCTGCTCCAGACTGGGACGAGTCTGCACAAAATGCTCCAATGTCCGACATCCCATACAGAACCGCACCACCGTCAGCTCAGCCGAGCTGGTCGAAAAGGGCGAGCTGGTCCACAGAGCCCCACGACAGCGATGCAGCCGCCTGGCTCCATGGAATTAAATGGCCAGCAGGACTGCAGTGCACTAGCACACGACAAATGCTCTTAGACTGTCGTGTCTCCGATCCTTTCGCTTGAGGAGAAAATAACGCTAATATACAATTGCGTAGAATGGTTTGGTTTTTCATTTTTACTCACAGGTTTACTTTACTGGTGGCACTGCCTTTATAAGAGGCCTGCTAAATACTGCTGCTGCTCCAAGAACACTGCCCGCCTCCACGTCGTGCTGAACTCTGGCGGCAATGACTCTTGCGGTGCGTGTGCCGGGGCGTGGTCACGTGGAATTTAATTTGGAAAAAAAAGGTTACGCAGGCTGTTGTAGACTGCCCCTACCCCCCACAGGACCAAATGCAGTTATTTACTTTGTATGACGCCACATGTAGTGAGTTTGGAAGCGTCCTGCTTAATGTGAGTTCAAGTTGGCAGACTAGTATAGTGTAGACCCGGCCCAAACTGAGTTTTAAAATGACGTTCGGAAGCCCCCCCACCTTTCACTTCTGAAAGATATTGAGTCATTTGACACACAAAAATACTGACTGGAGCACAGAAGTGTGTTTTCACAACAAAGAACAGACGTTAATTGTTACAGCACTGTAGTTTTGCAGCAAAATTGAGTTTGCGATGCACTCGCTATTTTGGAGAGTTGCACTACAAAAGCAGAAAAGCTATGTTAGTGCAGAAACTGTAGCTGTAAAATTAGCTTGTTGTTCACCCCACTCACCCACACTGTACTAGAAACAATTCCTCATTAAAACATGAACTCCAACAAGCAATGTGGCGGCAGAAGGCAAGGCAAGGTGTGGACTACAAGATTACTGGCATGGCAGGCACAAATGATGCGTAGGTCTTTGAGTCTTTGCACATACATACCTAGAAGATCACCTCACACTCACTCACCCTCACCCTCTCTCACCCTCTACCCTCACTCACCCTCAATAGCTCACTCACCCTCACCCTCTCTCACCCTCTACCCTCACTCACCCTCAATCCCTCACTCACCCTCACCCACCCTCACCCTCACTCACCCTCACCCTCACTCACCCTCACCCTCACTCACCCTCACTCACCCTCTACCCTCACTCACCCTCAATACCTCACCCTCACTCACCCTCACCCACCCTCACCCTCACTCACCCTCACCCTCACTCACCCTCACTCACCCTCACCCTCAATACCTCACCCTCACTCACCCTCACCCTCACTCACCCTCACCCACCCTCACCCTCACTCACCCTCACCCTCACTCACCCTCACCCTCACTCACCCTCACCCTCACTCACCCTCAATCCCTCACTCACCCTCACCCACCCTCACCCTCACTCACCCTCACCCTCACTCACCCTCACTCACCCTCTACCCTCACTCACCCTCAATACCTCACCCTCACTCACCCTCACCCACCCTCACCCTCACTCACCCTCACCCTCACTCACCCTCACCCTCACTCACCCTCACTCACCCTCACCCTCACTCACCCTCACCCTCACTCACCCTCACTCTCACCCTCACTCACCCTCACTCTCACTCACCCTCAACCCCTCACCCTCACTCACCCTCAACCCCTCACTCACCCTCACTCACCCTCACCCTCACTCACCCTCACTCACCCTCAACCCCTCACCCTCACACAGTGCAATAGGTCTCGGAGCATTTGAGTTAGAGCTTTTAGAAATGTTTATGGCTTTTTTTTTTTAATTCTTTAGCATTGGCTACAGGAAACAAAAATGCTAAAGATTTACAAAAAAACCCATAAACAATTCTAAAAGCACTAACTCTAATGCTGCGAGACCTATTGCATTTCCAATGCTTGTTTTGAATATGCAAACGCCTGTGTCTCTCACTCACATACACAACAGATGCAGTGAGTGCAAGGTTCTCTCAACCTAAAATAAACTAATTTTGACTTGTGCTTGTGTTGGTTGCTCTTTTTACTTATGCACTATTGTGCGACTAACTTTGATGTGTATGCAAAACGTACCTTTTATCCCGAATTTTCGTCCTGAATTCTGACCTTCTGTCCTGAATTTTTGTCCTGAATTTTTGCACTCACTGTCCTAAATTTGCACCCATGCCAGTTGGTCACCCTAATGTGGTCAGGTGAGAAATCCTTGAGTATATATTTGAGGGCAGGTGATTTAGACTAAATGACTATATTATTTGCATTTCTAACTTTAGATCATCTTTAAATGTCACTTTTAGTTCATGTTTTGATTGAATCCAGTGCATACAATAACCAATATCGTTTCGGATACAAAAGCAGACAAGATGGCTCAGTGAGTCAATGGTCACCACTATCACCTGCAGTGATAAGAATGTCACAAACTCAAACCCGGGAAAAGCAAACTTATCTTTCCAACCATCAGAGGTCGTTAAATTGATTACCATTAAGCTGAGCAACAGTAACATTTGCGATTTAGACCACTACGAAAGGTAAAAAATAAAGTATGAAGGGCTTTATTAATAATAAGTAATAATGATATACGGTAAAATGACATATTGGATGTTTGAAATCTCACCCGGAATGTAGGTAGACCGAGGTCTCTGAAGGCCGTGGAAACTTTTTGCAGTCTCATGGCTTGCCTAGTTTCACACATTAACTCCTTCCATGCTCATGACGGAGCCGCTCCGTCATGAGCCTCGGTTGAGCTGTGCTCATGACGGAGCAGTTCCGTCATGGCCCGCTTGGCGTGCCTGCGTGGCGCGAATTCTGCGCCTGCCTGGACGTTCCATTGAGTGGGCGGGGCCATGACGGAACCGCTTCATCATGAGCACAGCGCAACCGCGTCACGAGCATGCGAGCGCCGCTCGGGCCCCCCTGCCCCTTAGCGCTGTGGCGGAATTGCCGCCGCAGGGAAGGAGTTAAGCAACTGCATCTATTTATTTCACAGTTTAAAAATTACTGTTCAATCAGATTGAGAGCAAATGACCTAACTATAAGAGACACATTTTACCCAACACCAGCTTGTCCACTGTTTATTCAATTCTTTGTGAGGGGTAATCTTTTAGTTCACACGGCAGGCGCCTTCCTTTGACGTCATTGACAATAACACATGAAGAAGATGATCATGTGGCCTGCAATCTCAGAGGTCCCAGGAATGGAAATAAGCCCTCCATTTTCTTGGGAGTCATTTCTTCACTTCTGCATACTGAGTGGGCCACAACTTTGATCATCCCTTTCACGACCCAAAAAGAACTCACTTATGGGGTGTGCGATAACTATAGGAAGCAAGCACAGAGGCGCTCGAAGCATAATGTAGAATTACCTGGGTACCTCCTTCCGCTCTCTTCCTGTCTGCTCTTTCAACCCGCTTCTTTGCCAGTCAAGTTCCCTGCCTCCACTATTGCAGCAACTTCTCACTCCGGCGCAACATCCAGGAACGGGACAACAACGTCAACCTCCTGGGGCTAGGGGCCACACTCACTCCCAAGGATAGACAAGAGAGGGCCCATGGAGTATTTGGCCTGTCCGGATCTGTCTGGGTTAGGGTTCCAGGTCCATCTAAGGTAGGCCAAGTAATTGACATATGAACATTTCATGAAAGGCTTATTTATCCGCCTTAGTGATCCTAGTTTTACAGCAGATTTTTATTTTTCTATGTCAGAACTGATCACAGTTTGGTACGCTGTTAGCCGTTTCCAATTAGGTTGATACCGTTTTATGAATCAGGCATAATAAGAGATCAGGTTCCCAGTGCTAGCTGGAGATATTCACTGTGGGCTGGATGATCGGAGCAGTTTTTAGGTTTAAGACATGAAGGTAAAAATCCACCAACCTCCAGCTGTTTGTAGACCTCCTCGGGCAGCTCTTGTTCATACGTCTTCAACAACTCGATGGACAGCTTCAAAGGCTCGAACATCTCATCTGTGCTGCTCTGCCTGTCCTTGACAGCCATCAGGTGGCCCATAATGTTAACCAAGCCGGCGAAATCCCCTTCTTCCACCCGTGCACTTAAACCTTTCTCGGCCACTCTCGTGAATCCTTCGAGGTCTGCCAAGCTGCGAAATACGAGAGACAATGATACACAATAAGGGATGAGAACTAACACTCAGACGTCAACCCTCAGGCACCTTCCACGTTCAACTCCTGCAGAGGAAACCATGTGTTTACATCATTCTGTTTACAAAGCAGTCATGAAATAGGCAGTGCCAATATTGGTAGGGGCCTGGCTGCACAAGATAGCAAAAAAAAGAAACTTAAGAACCAAAACAGGGCCATGTCCCTCCCATTATTAATGCAACCCTGTTACAAGAGAAAGAAACAGATTAGGAGAGCAGAATTCTGAATAATGCTAGTGCACGCCTCCGGTAGCATCCATTTCATTTTGAAAATATCGGACACACAAACGTGTTGAGTCTACCTAGAAAACTGATTTCATCAATCTTAAATCTTGTTGGATGAAGGAGATGGACCAAGCTCTTTAGCCACAGATGTTTTGATGCGCAGAAGCAATTCATATTCCACAGCCACAGTGCAATTTCCAGTACCACTCCAGCATACTGACCTCTGCAGTCACTGCCACTTACAATTGCTTTGCATATGCCCTGGCACCGCCCATGGCAGGTCGCACAATGGGCAAGATCCTGCTTCCTATAGTAATGGGCAAGATCAAATGTACATGCCAAATCTGTGCCTTTACTCTTCCTGGCTTCTTCCTTCCAAACCTCCATCCCGGGCTAGCCTGTTTTTTTTTCTCATGGGTCATGATTTTCTTGATTCAAAAACTTAGGGCAATTTTGCAAAGGTTAGTGGAGGGGCTGCTGCACCTCTCGCAGGCTTCCAAACACTTATAATGAGGTTAATGCGCGCACTGCCCCTCCTTGAAGCACCGCAAGAAAAATATCAGGCTACCCTCAAGCCCTCACAGGGCATTATGGGACACTCCCATGTGGGAGCAGCAAATTTATGATGAGACGGTTTTCCAGCTGTGCTGCAGCATTCAGAAGCCCAGCACGGCATATTTTCTGTCTTCATTTCTTTTATAGTGGGTGCCCCAGTCCCACCTTATTCATGGTGAGGTCCGCAGGGAAAGCCCTGAGGCCCCCACAACCCAGGTCGGCTCCCTCACGCCCACACAATTCCATCATCCACTATGGGAGCCAGCCACTCTTCTTCCATTCTGCCTGCATAGAGTACAGAGATGGAGCGAGCTGTCAGATGCCCTTTGCCCCCAAGACATGGGTACGGGGCAGTTCCTCCCTGTACTAGGTCCAGGGACCCGTGATTACTGCGCCGACCCTCAGGGACATGGGAGCCCCAGAGGGTGATCTTGTTCTCAGGAAGGGGGCCCAACGCATGCCCTTCTCTCCATGGAAGACAAAAATCCTTGTGCCGACCAGTGAGCACTGGCCCACCCCTGGAGTAAGTGATAGATTAACCTTGGAGCCCTAGGCAGTCCGTTTTCCTTGCTAGGCATTCTAAAATGGGCAATCTTCTAAGGTGCATTATTCGGACCATGTTGGGCCGCTGTTTTTGATCTTTGGCTCATTTTGCTCCTGGTGACAAGCCATACCTACTAGTAGTATTTCTAGAAGGCCTCCTGGTCTCTTAAGGGGCACACTTTGTGGGGAGCTGGTTTCACTGGCACCCTGCCCTAGCCTTCTCTCCTCTGCCCTCCACAGGCCTCGTGGCCTCCTGGCCATCTCATAAAGCGTGTGGGAGGCTGTGGAGTCTGGGTCTTCCCACAACTGGTCATCAGGAGGCATAAGGAGGCCAGCACCACTAGCCTTGGAGGGATCCAGCTAGTCCTGGAGATCACCTGTAGGCAAAGTCCTTAGACCATCAGGGGCATCAGGTGGCTTCACCTTTCAACGGTCCATGTTTCTGGTGTCGTCGCTCTCCACGTCAAGGCTCTTGCTCACTGACTCTCCCTTGTGCAGGGGTTTATAAGTGTGGATGGAAAGTTAAGGATGTCAGGCACCTCTGGCATATCACCCTCCACTCCTGTTTCTACCCTCCTGCACAGCATTCTTTGACAATCCAATATGGCATTATAAAGTTTTCTCTGTGAATAGTTCCTCTGAGAGTCATAGCTCCACCCTTTACCTGACATCATTAGCAGATACCTTCAAAGGGGAGCCCATCCTGTATTGGCTCCAAATGTCTGGGCTTCCTCCTTTGTTCAATGAGCCCCTGGCTGTCATAACCCAGGTGCAACCTGAAAGCTAATTATCAGATGCAGATTTTCCTCCCCACCTCTTCCTTCTCAGGAACTGTAGTCAATCATTGATAATTGCTCTCTTTGTGTGGGGAATCCTTTGATCTCTCTGCTGGAGAGCAGAGTCATTACCTAGCCAAGGAGGGGGTTTCAAGGGGCCAATAATCTGATTATAAACTGAGCCAGAGAAATGTAACAATTCTTGACAACCCATAAGATGTACATATTTGTTATTCAATTCAACACCTCACTGGACTGTGCAGACCTACGTGGAGAAAACTGCATTTTAAGGCAGATTTTACCTATGTGTATAATATAGTGAGGAACTACAGATTCTCCAGCAATCCCCACTGACCTATCTATGAATGCTAATACTACAATCCAGGTCAGCGCCTACCCTTGCAGAGTCCCTTATACACCAGGCGACCTGTGCACAATTACCAGGCTGCACACAGCAATAATCCCACAGGCCCAGCCTGCATACATATGAACACATGTGCACATATGCTCACGTGTTACCAGCCCAATGACTCTTACCCTAGCTGTGCTGTATATACACACACAGAGGCTGGATAAATAAAGGTTAAAGTGACGTTATAATTAGGTGAAAATGTCACTTTAAACATGAAGTTTTGAAATTCACGCCCCACCATGCACTGTATTGTCGTCAATGATGTCATCAGTAATGTAATCAATGATGTCACAGAACATGTCATAAGTGGTGTAACATGTGAGGTCACAAGCTGTGTTGGAAACTGCCTTCTCTGCAGGGTCAGCCCCAAAATTGTTGCCTTCCCTCCTCAATCTTTTGCTAAATTTGTTTTGTTTTGGCTTTAGAACTCTGTGGACTATACCATTGCTAACCAGTGCAAAAATGCTTGAGCGCTCTCTTTAAAACATGGTAGAATTGGGTTATACCCAATTGGCATATTTAAATTATGTTTAAGACCCTAGCAAAGTAGCACTACATGTGCCCAGGGCTAGTAAATTACATGCACTTATTGTGCCACTCACTTAAGTAGCCCATTAAACATGTCTCAGACATGGGGGGGCGTGGCTACGCAGGCGAACGAAATGGCCGCCTGATTGTAGAGCTCCGCCGAGCGGGAGTGGAACGGGGCCATTCGCAGGAGATCCGGCACTGCGCTGGGGTCGGGAA
This sequence comes from Lissotriton helveticus, assembly GCF_964261635.1. Lineage (NCBI taxonomy): Eukaryota > Metazoa > Chordata > Amphibia > Caudata > Salamandridae > Lissotriton > Lissotriton helveticus. Next base: position 1,409,785,320 of record NC_136068.1, read on the forward strand.
ATGCCTGACACCGACCCCTAACACCACCTGATGCAGCTGGCCAAGTTTGGAGGCCGGGGGACGGCGAGAACGGTCGGAACAGCGGAGGGGTGGTGAGGCCGGCTGTGCCTCGCTGGACGTTACTCCGCAGCGCCGGAGCGCCTGGTGAGTCTTTTTGGTGGCCTCTTCGTTGTCCCCCTTGGCCTTGGGGTCGCTGTTGGGCTCTCCCGGGCCCGCTGCTTGGCCCCGGTGGTCTCCGCTGGTGGAGGGGCGGTCCCTCGGTACGCGACCGGCCCTTGCGGCCTGGTCCGGCTTTGGGAGCCGGGGCCTCGATTTTGGAGACTGCCTGGGACATGCGGCGGCGGGCAGGGGGAGCGGGCGGCGGGCTCCGGGGTTGAGTGGTGGGTGACGGGGGGTGCGACCGGTGGGCTCTGAGGCGTTCTTCGGGCGGCTACACATCGCTGCACTCGGTGGGGGCACGTCACCTTTGCCCTCACCGCTAACGCGCGCCCCAGACCCACGTCTGTCCCCCAGCGGGCCCAGGAACTACGCACTCTCCTGCTCGCATGCTGCTGCAACTAGCCACAATTGTCACACGCCTATGAACATTTGCAAGTCCGGCGATGGCTACATGACCTGTGTGACTTTGCCCAATTTTGCTGATGGTGCCTCGTTGACCTGAGTACCTGGTCCCCCGACTACGCTGCCATTTGCTACCGGTCTCGGCGGAGTCCTGGTCCTGCCGGCTGCTGCTGAGTGATCGTCACGGCCATCTACTGGCCCTACTTACTGCGCAGGGCCTCTAACGCTTTGCTCCAGACAGGGTGAACACCCCGACGCAGGAACCCCCTGGAACTGCGTGACTCGGCCTTGGCGTCTCTGAGGCCCCTGCGGTGCGGAACAGCCCTAATGCGAGGAGGTATCGGAGACCCCTGATCCATTGGTCCCGGCCTAAACACCTTGCTGGCGGGGTGCCCTGTGACTGTGCTCGACACTCTGGCTGGTCGCAGTTGTTGCTAGGTCCTGCGGCGCTGGTGAATTGCCCGCCACCATTTCCAACATGGTAAAGAAAGATGCTACCCAGAGGAGGCTTACCTTCGGTACGGCGTCCCTCCGTACGGTTGCGGCTTCACCTACAACTGATGCGGACACCGGGGGCCAGGCGGCGGCGAAAGACACCGCTGGTATGGTCGCTGAGATGATGGGTGAGATGCGTGCTGGATTCAAGGCCTTGGACTCTCGCTTCGACACCCTCGAAAAGAAAATGGCGGACATGGGCGCGACGATTCAATTGCACGATAGGCGCCTGGATTTGGCAGAATCCAGAGTTTCCGACATCGAAGATGGAGCTGCGTCGACGCTGAAAAGATTGGAACGCGTGGAAAAGATCCTTAAAGACGTCGCAATTAAGAACGAAGATTTAGAAGCGCGCAGTAGGCGCAATAATATTCGCATAATTGGTGTGGCGGAGACGACGGCAACCGGACGCTTTGATACTTTTGTGGAAAATCTCCTAATCTAACTATTTGGTCGAGACACGTTCACAGCTGGCTTCATAGTGGAACGCGCACATAGATCGCTTGGACCCCGGCCTAATCCAGGACTGCCGCCCCGACCCATTATAGCCAGAATCATGAACTTCAGAGACAGGGACGCGGCGCTGAAGGCTGCCAGAGAGGCGGGCGAGGTTAGGTGGCAGGGTGGAGTGCTTTCTTTCTACCCAGACTTCACAATCATGGTCCAAGATGCGCGCCGTAAGTACACTGGTGTCAAGACTGCTTTGCGCAAACTGGGGTTACGCTACGGAATGCTGTACCCTGCCAGACTCAGAGTGGACGTGGATGGCAGGTTTCGCATTTTTGACTCCCCCGCAGAGGCACAGGAATTTTGTCAAGCCTACAAAAACAGGGGGTCGCCTCGAAACTCAGGCGATGCACAAAAATCTCCGCCACACACAGACTCGCAGGCTAGTGCGGACCTTTTTGCTGAAAGCGGACAGGGTTGACTTGTTTCCGCACCATCTTTTCCATGACAGGCCGTTTACTTCAGTATTACGCATCTAATGATGTTGTTAATTTTTGCAGTGTTTTCCATACTTGTTGAGAATTGAATGTTGCCCCGTTTGCGGTTCTCGCATGGCGGAGCGTTGCCAACCCCCATGGCACGAGCCGTACTGTACTTTTCTCTTACTTTGCCTTTATTTTTCAGGTACATTACTAGTCAACTGTTTTTGTCTGTTGATACTGGTTTTCTTATTAGGGGTGGGAAAAGCCTCCTAGGGCTTAAGGAGTGGCTTGGTGGTGGGAGGTTGGGGAGGGTTGTTTTATGCTTTGGTTCTAATGTTTGTGACAATGCACTGTTTTTCTCCATGAGTGATGCCTGTTTTGTGGGAGGGAGGCGGCGGTTATGCACACACATGTTTTATTGTGATTCCTTCGGATTTGAATGGCTAAGGTAGGGCAGCAATCTGGTCCTTCCAGACTTACCCTCATGTCTTGGAATGTCCGAGGTTTAAATGACACGAGAAAAAGACGAAAGGTTCTAAACTACGCAGCGCGACATGGGGTAGATGTATTGTTTCTACAAGAGACACACCTGGTGAGATCTGACTCTTCCTCCTTTGCAAAAGGCTGGGGCATGCACAGGTTCTTCTCTAGCTATAGCAGATATGCGAGGGGGGTGGCGATAATGATACATAGGCGCGTCCCATTTGTGCACTCAGACAGTATATTTGATGATGATGGCAGGTATGTTATAGTTACGGGGATACTTCTTGGCTTCAAGATCACCTTTGTTGGAGTATACGGTCCCAATTCAGATTCCCCTGCCTTCTTCCAGAGTCTCCAGGATGCCCTGCTACGATTGGACACTGATATGTTGGTGATGGGGGGCGACTTTAACCTGTTGATGAACTCTACCAGAGACAGCACTTCCTCTTCCCCAGATTGTAAACCCCGTTCACACGCTGTACTGACAGATATGTGCACGCACTACCCACTAATTGACATTGAGGCCCGTTTACACTCTAACACACCCGCCTATACCCATCACTCTGAATATCACAACACTAGTACCAGAATCGACTATTGGCTCCTTTCCCCAGGGGTGGCCGGCTGGGTAAGAGATCATTCGACACTCCCACGCACGCTGTCTGATCACTCTCCCATTGTGCCAACCCTACTGATTCCCAGGCTGGGAGGATATGAGAAACAATGGCGCTTCCATGGCAAGGCGTTATCTGACCCGGTCTTCAAGGAAGACATTCGTACGGCAATAGAGGAGTATTTTGAGCTCAACGAGGGCACAGTGGACACTTGGGCTACATTGTGGGAGGGATTCAAGGCCACTATTAGAGGGGTTTGCATCAATAAACACATAGGGGCTTTGCGCGAGATCCGTGCCTCCCTGACACGTATCGAGACTGAAATTGACACACTGGACATGGGCGCGCTCACAGACGCAGACGGTAGGGTAGAGGCGAAAAGGCTAGAGCTGCTGCAAGAGTTCAGAGACACTGCAGACAGGGAACTGACATATCTCTGCGCACAACACTCAGCTAGACAATACGGAGAGGGTGACAGGCCTGGCAAGCTCTTGGCTCAATTGCTCCATCCTCCCCGCCAGGCTTCATACATCTCTGACATGGTGGATGAACTGGGCGTTCGTCACCGGACCACCCCTGCCATTTGCGATGCCTTCCTATCCTACTACAAAAAATTGTACACCTCCACTCTGACGGAAGACTGTCGCGACCCAGGCCCCTATATCAACGAGATCTCTCTGGTATTCCTGGAAAAGTATATGCAGGATTTTCTGGCGATGCCTATCGATCCAGACTGCGTTGTGGAAGCCATAGATGCATTGAAGGGCTCCTCGGCGCCGGGTCTAGATGGCTTTTCGGCCGACTTTTATAAAGAATACAAAGAGGAACTGGTACCGCGCCTGATTGAGGTGTATGCGGAGGCGCTTGAAACCGGGGTTTTGCCACCCACGCTGCGAGAGGCAGTCATCATTTTACTTCCTAAACCGGGTCGGGACCCCACGAGATGTGGATCGTACAGACCCCTTTCCCTACTCAACCTTGACTACAAGATTTTGGCAAAAGTCCTCGCAACTCGACTGTCTTTACTTATGGAATCTATCATTTCGCCGGCCCAGTCCGGATTCGTCCCCCATAGGTCCACCTCCTTTAACCTACGGACGTTGTTTTCTGTGCTCCACAGAATAGACCCACGTACACCGGCGGCTGCGGTGTTCTTGGATGCCGAGAAGGCATTTGACTCCCTGGAGTGGCCGTTTTTTCTGTCAGTCATGAACCGGATGGGCATGCCATCACTGTTTGTCTCCACGGTCGAGCTGCTTTATACCGCCCCTAGGGCACGGCTGCGCCTTAATGGCACGCTCTCTGATAGCTTCCCTCTTTCCCGGGGAACCAGACAGGGATGCCCCCTGTCCCCCCTACTATATATTCTGGCCATGGACCCTTTGGTACGACACTTTCAGGAGCGCCACCTACACCGCGGGCTCCAGTTTCGGACGGGTCCGTTACTCATCTCCCTCTACGCAGATGATACCATTCTATATGTCAGGTCTCCGGAGACAAATCTGACGCCCTTGCTGCTGGAGGTGACACGCTTTGGGGAGTACTCCGGCCTTCGTATTAATTGGCACAAATCCGACATCTTTCCACTCACCCCATCCACAGACCGCTGGGAACGTCCGTTCCCGCTTGAGTGGAATGCTGACTCGGTGAAATATCTGGGTATCCAAATTCATCTGGACACGGTATCCATGATTCGTCTAAATTACGGCCAGGCGTTGGACTTTCTGGAGGATAATATAGCGCGTTGGATTCGCCTCCCTCTCTCGATGGCTGGCCGTATCGCCATAATCAAACTGATTGTACTTCCCCGTTTTCTATATTTATTTAATAACATACCGATCCCACTCACTAAAATCTTCTTCACCCAACTACGCTCTCTGTTGCTGCGGTTGGTGTGGGGGGACAAGAACCCGCGAGTCTCGTGGCGAATCCTGACACTGCCTTATGAAAGAGGTGGCTTTAGAGTGCCGGACTTTTATCTTTACTACCTAGTCGCGCAATGCGCCTATGCACATCCTTGGTTCCATCCGGATGCTCGGATCCCATATCTGAGGCCTGAAGCGGACTTGGTACTACCGCTTGCCCTCAATTCAATATTGCCCAAAGGCTTACCCCGAGACCCGCTAGACATACAAACTGTGTCCACTACATCGTGGGCTTGGATGCAATTACGTAGACTGCTCCAGTTGGACGTGTTGTACTCTCTGGCTCTTCCACTACCGAACCCACACTGGCTCCCCATCACCGCGGAGACAGTGGTCCGCAAAACGTTGTCCAAATACCAGCTCACCACAATAGGAGACCTATTCCCAGACGGACATGTTTTTTCGGTGTCCGAGGATCCGCGATTCACGGACCGGACGTTTATGGATTCATTTGTCCTGACCAGAGTGCGATCCATGCTTAGAGCACAGTTTTCCTCGTTCCCACTGCCGTCAGATGACATGGCTGCACTAACTTTCCTACTCCAGTCACAAACGGGAGCGCATATGGTTTCCAGGTTGTACGGACTCTGTGTAGCGGCCCTTCCTGCTTCGGACGCGAGGGTCCGTGCGGCATGGGAAACTGATCTGGGTGGTACTATCACGGACGTCCAATGGACAGCCTGTTGCCGCGCCACTAAGGATGTATCCGTCAACAGTAGGCATAAGCTAATACATTTTAAATTTTTGAGGTGCCTATACTTCACGCCGGCGCTGGCCCACAAAATCGACCCAGCCAGACCTCATTACTGCCCTAAATGCAAAGCCCCACATGCTGATTTTGCACATCTCACATGGACTTGTCCAAAACTACACAACTACTGGCTACAGGTACACCGCATCTTGGGCGACATTTTAGAGTGCGAGCTGCAGCCCAGACCAGAGATTGCGCTGCTTGGGTATGTCGCTGAGTTCCCCCGTGCCACGCGGAAACTTGCTGCCATAGGTTTCTTGCTCGCAAAACGGGAAATTGCTTTACTCTGGGGATCCAGACGAATTCCCGATTCCAAGACATGGTTGCGCAGCCTTGCCCAATGCAATACCAATAGTGTGGAATACTCCACGCAGGTTCCAACAGCTTCGCGCCCAGTCGACATATGGGGCCCATATCGACAGTATGTTAGAAGATAACGCGGGCTACACACTCCCAAGCTGCTAGCTCTATTGTCCCAGAAGGGGTGGGCTAGATATTTCTAGTAGGACAGTCGAGCGCTGCCTATTGCGTTCTGGAGGGCTTAGCGTGAACACACTATTGGAAAGGGGTAGACGTGAGCTGCTGATTCCAGGATGTATGCTGGTTGGAAACGGGATGTTTTTCTCCTCTGTTACCTTGCCTACTTTGCCCCGATTGAAAATATTGCATTACCCTAGTCTTTTCATTTGTCGTTCCATCAACCCTCGTCTGCCTATGCCAGTGCTGCTACCACCTTGCTCGTAATTGATGTGTTGCTTGTCGCTCTCTCTGTCACGAAGGCTTATTCATTTTCGTTATGTTTGAAAAAGGTTATATCTCTTTGCATTGACTTTCCACGCGTGCGATTTTCATTACGATCTGGAAAAAGGAAAATAAGAGTTCTAGAATGTTTTGCAATGCTTATAATATTATTGGTCTCGTCCTCCACTTACTTATTTTGTATAATGACCACTTAAGTTTTCACTGTAATCAGTTTACTATGTGATTGTATGCTTGCACGGACCGATCTGATGCTAATAAAGAGATTTAAAATTTTTTAAAAAAAACATGTCTCAGACATGTCATTGCAGAGCCTGCATGTGCAGTTTTAAACTGCCATTTTAACCTGGCAAAAAAAACTTTTGCCTGTGCAAACCTTCCTTTTTAATACATAGAGGTCATTCCGAGCAGCCCTGAGGGCAGGGTGTAGTGTATTTAAAAAGTTGGACATGTACTTTTAAGTTTTACTTGTCCTGGTAGGGAACACTCTTAAATTTGTTTTTCACTACTGCAAGGCCTAGATGTCCCAATGGACAACATTGGGGTCACATTTTTGAGTTTTTTAAGTGTCATTTCCAAATGAGAAAATATAACTTGTTCAAGGTTGGCGTCTCAGGACAGTTAATGTAAAATACTAACTCATGGTGAAGTCAGATTTTACATTCCATTCTGAAAATGCCACTTTTAGAAAGTAGGCATTTTCTTGCCTTAGACATGTGGTGCCTACAGCCTGTTTCTGGTCACATGACTAAGTGTAGTTGGCAATTGGAATTTGTGTATTCCTCCAAGACAGCCAGGTACAATGGAAGCTTAGGTGTAATTGAATAGGCCATCATTGGCAGGATGGTAGAGAAGAGCTGCGCCCAGCCTCACTTGCACCTGAATCAATCAATTAATCAGGTGTCTTGTAAAGTGCGACTACTCACCTGTAAAGGTCTCAAGGCACTAGGGGGCAGGAGGGGACTGCTGATCCGTCGAAGGCACCGTGCTTCATTTGAAGAGCCAGGTCTTGAGGTCCTTCCTAAATTGAGACAGTGAGGGAAATTGCCTGAGCTGGAGAAGCAGGGTGTTCCAGGTCTTTGCTGCGAGGTAGGAGAAGGATCTTCCTCCGGCTATGGTCTTGCCGATAAGTGGGACTGTGGCCAGGGGCAGTTGGGCAGAGCAGAGGTCTATGCTGCTGATGATGCGTGGGTGAACGTTTTTCTGGGCTCAGTGGGGATCTACTTGAAGATCTTTCAGTGCAGGCTTAGCGTGTGGAAGTAGGATGATGAGACGGCGTTGGTCTGGTGCTTTCATGGTGAAAAAGGAGTACAGGATAATGCAGAGGTTTAGTGCATGGTCTGTGGGTGTGGGGGCGTTCCAAGTGCTGTGGGTCCCCAGGAGACATACTAGGCAGAGGGGCTGGAGCCCAGGATGAGGACTTCAGTCTTCTCCCAGTTGAGCTTGAGGCAGCTGATCTTCATGCAGTTAGCGACAGCCTTCAAACAGTCATAGAAGTTGTTCTTAGCAACTGTGGGTTTGTTGGTGAGGGAGAGAATCAGCTGGGTGTCGTCGGTGTAGGAGACAATATTGAGTCTGTGTTTCCTGACGATGGCTGCAAACGGGACCAAATAGATGTTGAAGAGAATGGGGCTCAGGGAGGAGCCCTGGGGCACTCCATAGCTGATGTCTGTGGGTTCAGAGTGGAACAGGTTGTGTCCTGTCTCCACAAAACGGGCTGCATACCCCCATGTAGTTAGTCTGGAGCCAGGGCAGGGAAGGCAGGGCATCTGTACATAAAAGAAGGACCTCAGACACCACCACTTTAGTACACTTCTGATCCTGTGGATACTCTGCCAGGAAGAAGGACTGCTATGCTACTGAATGATTGCCACTCTGCTGGACTCCTGCTTTGCTGTGCTGGCCTGATACCTGCAGCCCTCTTGCCTGGGTGGGAAGGACTGGACTACATCTTTTGAACCCAGACCCCAGAGTGACTCCAAGGACAAATGGCTGGCCTCCTGATCTGAAGCCTCAGGGTAATAACATGCTTCCAACAACCTTGTGACAGCACCTGGACTCTACCATTTGTGAGTCTACCCAGCCAAGTGGTGCCACCCCAGTCATGAACTCTTGGAAGTGGGCCTAAGGTGCTTGCCAGTGGAACCGATACATGTTCTCTGCTGAGCAGAGCATCACCGAGCAGAACCAATGCATCTCCTAAGATGAGCGATGCATCCCTGAGCAGAACTGAAGCATCCCAGCTTCTGTGTGGATTGGACCCATCGCAAAGAGCAGTGCCACCCCCGCAGTGTTCAGAACAGATGAATGCCAAGGGGCATCTCTCTTGGACAGCAGCCTCGACGATGCTGGACTCAGCATCGTAACCCCGCTGCTCCTCAGAACCAACGTCTCGCCAGCTGTGCGCTGCATCCTCAATGGCGGGACTTCGCATCGCAAAACCCCATTGGTGGTATCCTCAATAATGATGCAACAGTACCTCACACTGCTTTTTGGAGCTATTCTGACCTACAACGAAAAAATTAAATAGCTTCAGTTTTACTAATTTGATTTTTGTCGTTTTGATCTCAAATGGGCCACGAGAAGCAGGGAAGCGTCAGGGAAGAATGCCAATGTATCGCGAGGAGCAGGCCAGGTGTCGCGGGCAGGAACTGCTGTAGCATGAACATCCTGAAGTTTTTGCTAGCGGTCGAGTCAGTGCCTCGTGAGGGCACTCCCCGCTAGCTGTTGCTGCTGTGGCACAAAGGGTCAGGCTGATGGAACTTTGTGTTGGAGGGCTGTGCGAGTGACAAGGTTTCACAACCAACATGTCCGTTCACCATCGCAGAGCCCAAAAACTTCATGTCAGCCTCTCTTAGGCCACACAAAGGGTCCAGGTCCTGGGAGGCATCACTTGGGGATCAGGATCTTTCTCCAGATGGATTTGGGCACTGGTTCGGGTGGTTGTGAGCCTGTTATATCCCTGAGGCTTTGAACAGAAAGCCAGCAGACTAGCCCTTGGAGTCACTCTGGGAGTCCTGGGTTCAGGTGCAGGTCCAATCTCTCTAACTCAGCCAGGAAGGCAGGAAGATAGCAATCCAGCAAGGCTGCAGTCTAGCAAGGCAGCACTCTCGCAGAGTGGCAGTCTTTTCAGCAGCAAAGCAGTCCTTCTTCCTGGCAGAGTATCCACAGGTCCAGAAGTGTACTAAAGAGTAACCCTGGGCGAAGTACTTCGCAACGCCCACGGAGTGGGCGTAGTGTTGCCTACTTCGCCCTTTGCAAAGTAGGCGTAGCAGGCAACACTACGCCCACTCCGTGGGTGTAGCGAAGTTGCCCGCCACCCGCCTCCCTCCCGTCCTTCCCTACATACCTAATTTGGGTTACATAGTTTTAGAAAAGTAAATAAAAAGCACTTACCTTGTCCGCCGCGTCCCGGGGCTCCCTCTTCTAATCGCGCCGCCGTCTTGGTCGCGCATGCGCATTGGTATCCAAGACGGCGGCGCGATTAGAAGAGGGAGCCCCGGGATGCGGCGGACATGGTAAGTGCTCTTTATTTACTTTTCTAAGACTATGTAACCCAAATTAGGTATGTTGGGGAGGGGGGCAGGCGGCGCATAGTGGGGCTATATGAAGTGCGTGGGTGGGTGTAGTTTCTCACCCACTTCGCGTAGCCCCACTACGCCTACTATGCCCACCCTTACTAAAGAGTTGATGTGTGAGATCCATTATTTATACCCAGTTGTGCCTTTGAAGTGGGGAGAAGCTTCTAGAGACATGCCTTTGAAGTGCACGTGAGCCCTGCCTTCCTGACTAACTACAGGGTGTAATTAGCTATTTGTGTGGAGGCAATATGCAGCCTATTCAAGTGTAAGTGGGGCTGGGCCCAGCTTCTCCCACTGATCCTGCCAGTGGTGGCCTATCCATGCACACCTAATCTTCCTATTGTGTGTGGCTTTCTAGGAGGAATACTCAAAGCGCAGATGTCACCTACACCTGGCTATGTGACCAGAAACAGGCTGTAGGCACCAAATGGCTAAGGCAGGACAACGCCAACTTTCTAAAAGTGGCATTTTCAAAACTGTAATTGAAAATCCAACGTACCATAAACTAGGATTGTTCATTACAATTCCAAAGGCACCAAACATGAAATGGTTGCCTGCTCCTATTTGGAAATGACAGCTTATTAAATAAAATATGGTAACTCCAATGTTATCATATGGTAGAGGTACGCCTTGCAGTAGTAAAAAAATAACGTAAGAGTTTTTCACTAACAGGACATGTAACACTCAAAAAGTACATGTCCTACTATTTAAATAGGGTGTGCCCTGCCCTCTGGGCTGTCCTGGGTCTACCTTAGGGGTGACTTATATGTATTAAAAAGGAAGGTTTGGCATGTCCAAAGGTTTGTTTTGTCAGGTCAAATGTCAGGATTAAACTGCACACACAGGCTGCAATGGCAGACCTGAGACATGTTTGAAGTGCTTGACACAATAAGTTATGCAGGTCCACTAGTAGCATGTACTTTACAATCCCTGGGCACAAGTAGGCCCATTTCACTAGGGACTTAGAAATAAATTAAATATTCCAAGTGGGTATAAGCCAATTCTACCTGCTTTAAGGAGAGAGCACAAGCACTTTAGTACTGGATAGCAGTGGTAAATTGAGCAGAGTCCTGAACAAAATCCCTCGAAAAAGAGGTTAGCAAACAGGAGGTCTGGAGTCAAAATGTTAAGGGAAAAGCACGAAAAGGATGTCAGATATATATATATATATATTCACTGAAAAAACCATAGGTTATAGACCATATATAGTTAGGAATTAGCATTTACAAAACCTTGAAAATTCACTGAAAAAACCATAGGTTATAGACCATATATAGTTAGGAATTACTCACACAAAACCATTGAAATTCCATATATAGTTAGTTGCTGTAGGAAGGGGGAGTCTCTGGTTGGCGCAGTGCAGCACTGGCGACAAGCAGGGCCTCTCTCTTCCTCGTCAGGGCTGAGGGTTACCTTCAAGACAACCTCTGCTTACCCTCTAGGTAGTGTGGCTTAAGCAGTCTTAGGCTAATCTCTGGGGCATGTAGGGTTAAACATTTGCAATATTATACCATCACCACCAACCCACCACACAATGACACCAAACTGTATTTGTAAAAATATATATCTTTATATAAATCTCAAGCAGGCTTGTAAATACAGTCTTGGTTGCTTTGGAAAGGCAAGGTTCCAGTTACTTTCAATAATGTCACAGTTCTTATTTAGCTTGTAATAAAAACAAATAGTCTTTACCCCTCAAAAAGGGTGCCACAGTTCCTGAATGCGATCTTTGGGGTCTCCTACCCCGTTCCAGGAAAGTACAGCGCTCCCTAGAGCTTCTGGGCGCTTTATCCGGCTTTTGCTGCAAGTCCCTATCAACCCTCACGCCTTCCGCGTGAGCAGGGGTGCGCGGCGTTCACTCCGATGGCCGAGAGGAGGCGTACCGGCCTCCCAGTCACCGTCACAAGCGCACAGGGTTTTGGCAGCCAAAGAGCGGAAAGTGCGGCAATCTCGGGGAAGGGGCCCTTCAAGGATGGGGCAAGGTTAGCAGAGTACCGGCTCCCCTTGGGGGGCGTTAGGGCACCTCGCAGGCTGAGAGGCGTTCCGCTGGCAGTGCGTCTCGAACTGGGCTGCGGGACGGCTTCCCGAAGTCTCGCAGTTCAGAGCGCACAGAGCGGGGGCCAGCAGGGGACGAGGGGTGCGCGCCTCACGGACTCCGTGTCCAGAGCGCGGCGCACCTCAGCAAACACAGTACCTTGTAGTCCTTGAAGGCGGGGGTCCGGGGCGGACGATGCCGGGGTTGATCTCAGGTCCCACGTCGCGGTGTCTTCCTCTGGCGATCCGAGCGGCGGCTCGGCTCAGGAGGGCGGCGTTGCGGTGGGGGTCAGATCTTCCGGCGAGGTGCTCCCGGCCTGGCAAGAGGGGGCAGGGCCCCGGGCAGCAGTGTGAGGCGCGAACACAGCCTCTGAGCGCACAGCGGGTAGTCCTTCTCTCCCCACGCCGCTGCAGCTTGCAAACGGCGGCGGCTGGGGCTTCAGGGCAACTCCTTCTCCTGTGAAGCAGGCAGGCACAAGGCAGGGTCCGTTCTTGCGGTGCAGACCGCAGTTAGGCAGGCGACAGGTACGGTGCTTGGGCCAGCGAGGCTGGTCCTGGCGATGTCAGCTGGGGCCTGCCAGATAGCAGTTGCGATGCTCGGCGGGACGGGGGTGCCAAGGGCCTCTCAGAGGGCACAGTGATTCTCTCACGGCGCTCTCCGCTTCTCCTCAGTAGTGGTGCAGGCAGATGCACGACACACAGCAGCTTTCTCTTCCAGGGTAGCGCCCACTGTTCCCGGGGCGCTGGTCAGGGGGCAAGTTCACAGGCAAGCCCTTGGAGATCTTTAGCAGAGTTTGGCACAAGTTGAATAAAAGCAAAGTCTTTCAGTCTTTCTTCTCCTGCTCTCCTTCAGCAGCAAGGCACCCACCACAGGCCAGTCTCTTGGGGTCAGAGGCAGTACTTCTCCATGCAGCTTCCAGGGTCCTTCTCTTCAGGCAGAGCTTCTTCTTTGCGCAAACTGGATCTAATTTACAAGGAGCAGGGCTCCTACTTTTATACCCAGTTTCTTTTGTTCTAGCAAGCCAGGGGGGCCTCTGCATAACTGCTCCAGTCTCTGAGTACTTGTTGTGGGTACTTATGACTTCTGCATTCAGTGTGAGGGCAGGCACATCAGCCGCTCCCCAGGGGGGCGGAGCCGGCATTGAGAGGGCAGGAGTGGCCTGAGTACTTTGTTGACAAGCTTCGGTCCTTCCTGGGCCAGGTGCAGGCTGAGTCATCAGTCGCTCCCCAGGAGGGCGGAGCCAGCATTGTGGTGGCAGGGGCACAGCCTGATGCATCATTCAGGGGAAACTCCCACCACCCATTAAGGGGTCCTCCTGCTAATCACTACCTGTCAACTCCCAGCCCTGTCACTCACACACACCAGACAGTCAGATCCACATCCAAGCAGAGGCGGGCTGAAATGGTTAGGCAAGCAAATGCTAACTTTCTAAAAGTAGCATTTGCAAACACAGGATATTAAAATAAACTTTACTAAAAGAAGTATTTTATTATTCTGAGTTCAGGCATACTAAACATGAATTTCTACCATGTTCCCTGAGCCTGCTGGGATTATAGAGTGTAATAATTCCAGCAGCCCATCTGGCCTAGAAGGGAACAGGTAGCCTTACAATAGTGAAAAACGACTTTGGCAGTAATTCACTATTAGAACATGCCACACACATCAGGGCATGTTCTACCTTACACTTACAATGCACCCTGCCCTCTGGCCTACCATAGGGGTGACTAATATGAAGGTTAAGGGAAGGTTTAGGGGCTGGCAAGTGTGTGCACTTGCCCAGCCAGGGTGACAGTACCAGACTGCACGCAGGTTCTGCAATGGCAGACCCTAGACACATTTTAAGGCTGCTTCTGTGGGTGGCGCAACCAGCGCTGCAGGCCCACTAGCAGTGTTGGCATTCACAAGCCCTGGCACTCCTGGTGCACTTTACTAGGGACTAACAGTAAATCCAATGAACCAATCATGGACATCAATCATATGTACACTTTACAGTAGGGAGCACTTGCACTGCGGCACGGGTTGGCCGTGGCGCAGTGCCCTGAGTAGCAGACACCAGCAAAACATTTGAGGCACAACAGCAAAAAGTGGAAGGGAAACCCACGCCAAGGTGCCAGGTCTAACACGTGTCCCCTCCAGCTGAAATGTGGGGAGAACTACCCTTCCCCAGGGAGTTCCTCATCACTAAGGCGGAAAAATCTGGACAGACCATCAGCGTTGGCGTGATCTGTGCCAGGGCGGTGTTCCACCGTGAAGTCCATACCCTGTAGGGAGATGGACCACCTCAACAGTTTTGGGTTCTCACCCCTCATTTGCATCAACCATCTGAGGGGCCTGTGGTCCGTCTGAACCCGGAAGTGAGACCCAAACAAGTAGGGTCTTAGCTTCTTCAGCGCCCAGACCACAGCAAATGCTTCTCGCTCTATTGCACTCCACCTACTTTCCCGTGGAAGTAACCTCCTACTGATGAAGGCTACGGGTTGGTCCCAGCCCTCCTCAGTCATCTGTGAGAGGACAGCCCCTACACCATGCTCTGAAGCGTCTGTTTGCACTATGAATTCCTTGGAGAAATCAGGAGCCAGGAGCACGGGCGCCGTGCACATGGCAGCCTTCAGGGTGTCAAAAGCCTTCTGACAGGTGTCAGTCCAAATCACATTCCTGGGCTGCTTCTTAGAAGTCAGTTCTGTCAAGGGGGTCACAATAGTGCCATAGCCCTTGACAAACCTCCTGTAATACCCAGTGAGCCCCAGGAAGGCTCTCACTGCAGTCTGGGTCTTGGGGGGTTCCCAAGCCAGGATGGTCTCAATTTTGGGTTGCAAGGGTGCCACCTTGCCACTCCCCACTTGGTGTCCCAAGTACACCACTGAACCCTGCCCAATCTGGCACTTGCTTGCCTTGATTGTGAGGCCTGCCTTGCGCAGCGCCATCAACACTTCCCAGAGGTGTCGCAGGTGTTCTGGCCAGGTGCCACTGAACACTGCGATGTCATCCAGGTAGGCGGCACTGAACTCATCCAGCCCAACCAACACCTGGTTGACCAACCTCTGAAAGGTGGCAGGGGCATTCTTCATCCCAAATGGCATAACCCGGAACTGGAAATGCCCATCTGGTGTGGAGAATGCTGACCTCTCCTTTGCCCCATCGGTTAAGGCGATCTGCCAGTA
The DNA here is from genome assembly GCF_964261635.1 of Lissotriton helveticus. Lineage (NCBI taxonomy): Eukaryota > Metazoa > Chordata > Amphibia > Caudata > Salamandridae > Lissotriton > Lissotriton helveticus. The sequence continues at coordinate 1,409,800,614 of NC_136068.1, forward strand.
CCCAGACGTTAAATCAAACGTGCTGAGGAACCGGGCAGCCCCTAGCCGATCAATGAGCTCATCAGCTCTGGGGATAGGGTGCGCGTCAGTCTTGGTGACTGAATTGAGTCCTCTGTAGTCCACACAGAACCGGAGTTCAGGTGTGGCTCCCGGCGCAGCAGCCTTTGGGACCAAGACCACGGGGCTGGACCAAGGACTGCTGGAAGACTCAACCACCCTAAGAGCAAGCATCTTGGAGACCTCCTCCTTGATGCAGGCCCGGACCCTGTCAGTTACCCTGTAGGCCTTATGCTTCACAGGTAAGCTGTCTCCTGTGTCCACATCATGGACGCACCAATCTGTGACACTAGGAACCAGGGAGAACAGGTCTGGAAACTGCCCCAGCAACTGGCGGCAGTCTTCCTGTTGCTCAGGGGTCAGGGTGGGTGAGAGGTGAACTCCATCCACTGACCCATCCTTCTCACAGGCCACTAAGAGGTCAGGAAGAGGCTCAGACTCCTCTTCCATTCCATCATCAGTGGCCAACAGCATGCCCACTTCGGACCTTTTCAAGTGGGGCTTGAGGCGGTTGACATGTAAGACCCTTAAAGGATTCCTGGGCGTCTTCATGTCCACCAAGTATGTCACTGAGCTCTTGCGCTCCACAACCTCAAATGGGCCTGTCCACTTATCCTGAAGTGCACAGGGTTCCACTGGGGCCAAGACATACACCTCTTGTCCAGGCTGAAGCTCTACCAGAGTGGCATTCTGGTCGTACCACCGCTTCATCTCCTCCTGGCTGGCTTCCAGATTTGCCTCAGCAAGTTGTCTGAAGCGCCTGGTTTGGTTTCTGAAGGCCAGCATGTAGCTATATACATTCTGGGGAGGTTTCCTGGGAGATTGCTCCCAGCCTTCTTTTACCAAACTCAGTGGTCCTCTCACGGGGTGACCATACAGCAGCTCAAAGGGGCTGAACCCTAGAGACTTCTGTGGCACCTCGCGGTAGGCAAAGAGCAGGCATGGTAAGAGGACGTCCCACTTACGCCTCATTGGACCTTCCAGGCCCATGATCATGCCCTTCAGGGTTCGGTTGAATCTTTCAACCAACCCATTTCCTTGGGGATGGTAAGGTGTGGTGAACTTGTAGGTTACCCCACACTCTTGCCAAAGGGACTTCATATACTTGGATATAAAGTTGGTCCCCCTGTCGCTCACCACCTCTAGAGGGAACCCCACTCTGGAGAAAATTCCCATTAGTGCACGCCCCACCACGGGGGCCGTCACTGTCCTCAGAGGGATGGCTTCAGGGTACCGGGTGGCATGATCCACCAAGACCAGGATGAACCTGTTGCCCATGGCTGTCTTGGGGTCCAGAGGCCCAACAATATCAATACCCACTCGTTGGAATGGCGTACTGACCACAGGGAAGGGTTGGAGGGGAGCCTTGTTCTTCCCTCCGCTCTTCCCACTTGCCTGGCAAGTTGGACAGGTCCTACAATGAGCATCTGAGCTCTTGTGCATTTGGGGCCAGTAGAAGTGGGTGACAAGCCTGTCATAGGTCTTGTCCATCCCCAAATGTCCTGCTAAAGGCACATCATGAGCCAGTCCCAGTAGGAAGGCTCTGAACTTCTGGGGTACCACCAGCACACGGGCTGACCCAGGTTCAGCAGCCTTAGGCTCTGAGTACAGGAGGTCATTCTCCCAGTACACATAATGTGTTTTGGCCTGAACACCATTGGCCTGGTCTGCAGCCTGCTGCCGCATACCCACGAGAGAAGGGCATTCTTTCTGCTCCCTGCAGAATTCCTCTCTGGAGGGGCCTCCTTCTTGCTGCCAATGGGTCAGCTCAGGCAGGTCCCCCAGTTCGGCAATTTGTTCCCCAGTAGGCTCCAGGGCATCCCCCTCAAGGTCTGCTTCCTCCTGGACCGTGGGAACTTCAGGGGCCGGTTTCCCACGCACCCTGCGCCTTCTCCCTATGGCCGGTTCCTGGGCCTCTCTCTCAGGCCCCAGGACCTCTTGATCACCCCTACTGGCTGCCATTGACCGGGTGGTCACGCACGCCCAGTCAGGTAGACCCACCATCTTCAGGTGAGTCGTTTTCTCCACCTTTTCCCAAGGGGAGTCCTCCAAGTCATTCCCTAGCAAACAGTCAACAGGCATGGTTTTCCTCACACAGACCTGCAGAGTACCAGAGACCCCCCCCCCCACTCGAAGGGAACTTGAGCCATCGGACACTGACTCTCTGAATTGTCAGCGTTGACAACCCTACAGTAGGCATGGGGTACAACCTGCTCCTGAGACACCAGGTGATGCCTCACTGCAGTCACACTGGCTCCTGTGTCTCTAAGAGCCTCAGCTTTCTTACCATTGATGGTAACCACCTGCCCATATTTTTTAGTGTTAGAGGGCAGGTAGCTTGTAGGGACCATCTCACTGTCTCCTAGTGAGACTAGGGTCATCTGAACAGGATCTCCACCCCCCGGGACCATCACTTCTTCTCCTAAGTGAACACTGGTCACTTGTCGGGGCGGAGCACCAGTGGGTGCTGGTTTTCCAAACAGGCGACACTTGGGGTCACTGGCTATGTGCCCCGGGTCACCACATTTGTAACAATTGAAGGGCCCCTTTGGAACAGGTCGACCTGTCGGGGCCCCATTCTGCTTAGGGGGTGGGGGAGGCTGAGAACCTTTCTGCTGGTCCCCTTGGGGATTACTTTGGGGGCCTTTTTGGAACCCTTTCTGTTTTCCCTTGTCCCCCCCACTCTTCTGCTGGGGACCCTGCCCACCCTTGGCGGAGTCTCCCACTGGACCCTTGTGGACCCTGGTGCTGAGCCAGCGGTCCGCCTCCTCAGCAAGTTTCCTCGGGTTGGACAACTTGCTATCAATCAGGTGCTGGCGTAACTCAGGAAAACATTGATCAGACAAGTGCTCCCATGCAATTAAATCAAAGAGACCTTGAAAATCATTCACTTTGTTACCCTTCACCCAACCATCCAGTGCTCTGCAAAAAAAAGTCACAAACTCCACATACGTATTCCCAGGCCGCTTATTACACCCCCTAAACTTCTGTCTATACATTTCAGGGGTAAGCCCATACCTGGTCATTAAAGCTTCTTTCATATGGGGATAGGATCTCTGGTCTTCAGAGGGCAAATCTAGCAGGGTGTCCCGCCCTTCGCTAAGGAACCTTCCCCATAACCCCGCTCCCCAATCCTTCTCAGGGACCCGGTGGGAAAGCATGGCTACCTCATATGCCCTAAACCACTGTCCTATGTCATCCCCCTTAAAGAACTCTTTAACTACATCTTTGGGGATGTGCACTCTTGACTCTACCTGCACCGGCGTTGTGCTGCCACCAGAGGGAGGATGATCCAAGGTTTTCTCTTTTAGACTCATCTCCCTCATTTTCACATCATACTCCAATTGGAGTTTTCTTTCTTCCAGAGCCATTTTTTTGCTTTCAAGCTCCATTTGGCCCTTCAACTTCAACTCTGCCAACTTTATCTCATGATCCCTGGTTGCTTGTCTGTCTGCCAGCTCCTCTGGCGACAGGCCTCTGCCAAAGCTGTGGACGCTGTCTGGTCGCTCAGGTATCACAGGATCCACAGGCGCATCCCTTGATTCACTCCAGGCTTTCAGGGCCCTGTAGAAATCATCCTTGTTCCTGCACCCTGCATGGGGAACCTTGAATTTCTTTATAAAGCTCCACAGTTCTTTCCTCTTGTAGTCATCCAACTTTGATGGATCCCATTCTACCTCCAACACCTCAGAGGTCAGGGATTCCGCCCCATCAACGCTGTTTGTGCCAGGCATGCTTGCAACACTAGGGATCTTCTTCTTTAGCAGAATTGAAAAACAAAAAGTCTGTGGCTAAGTTACTGGACTGTAATCACTATGCAATGGTCAGTAGCTAAGGTAAAACACTGCAAATGTAAATTCGCGAATCCTCACCGCTGCGTCCAATGTAGGAAGGGGGAGTCTCTGGTTGGCGCAGTGCAGCACTGGCGACAAGCAGGGCCTCTCTCTTCCTCGTCAGGGCTGAGGGTTACCTTCAAGACAACCTCTGCTTACCCTCTAGGTAGTGTGGCTTAAGCAGTCTTAGGCTAATCTCTGGGGCATGTAGGGTTAAACATTTGCAATATTATACCATCACCACCAACCCACCACACAATGACACCAAACTGTATTTGTAAAAATATATATCTTTATATAAATCTCAAGCAGGCTTGTAAATACAGTCTTGGTTGCTTTGGAAAGGCAAGGTTCCAGTTACTTTCAATAATGTCACAGTTCTTATTTAGCTTGTAATAAAAACAAATAGTCTTTACCCCTCAAAAAGGGTGCCACAGTTCCTGAATGCGATCTTTGGGGTCTCCTACCCCGTTCCAGGAAAGTACAGCGCTCCCTAGAGCTTCTGGGCGCTTTATCCGGCTTTTGCTGCAAGTCCCTATCAACCCTCACGCCTTCCGCGTGAGCAGGGGTGCGCGGCGTTCACTCCGATGGCCGAGAGGAGGCGTACCGGCCTCCCAGTCACCGTCACAAGCGCACAGGGTTTTGGCAGCCAAAGAGCGGAAAGTGCGGCAATCTCGGGGAAGGGGCCCTTCAAGGATGGGGCAAGGTTAGCAGAGTACCGGCTCCCCTTGGGGGGCGTTAGGGCACCTCGCAGGCTGAGAGGCGTTCCGCTGGCAGTGCGTCTCGAACTGGGCTGCGGGACGGCTTCCCGAAGTCTCGCAGTTCAGAGCGCACAGAGCGGGGGCCAGCAGGGGACGAGGGGTGCGCGCCTCACGGACTCCGTGTCCAGAGCGCGGCGCACCTCAGCAAACACAGTACCTTGTAGTCCTTGAAGGCGGGGGTCCGGGGCGGACGATGCCGGGGTTGATCTCAGGTCCCACGTCGCGGTGTCTTCCTCTGGCGATCCGAGCGGCGGCTCGGCTCAGGAGGGCGGCATTGCGGTGGGGGTCAGATCTTCCGGCGAGGTGCTCCCGGCCTGGCAAGAGGGGGCAGGGCCCCGGGCAGCAGTGTGAGGCGCGAACACAGCCTCTGAGCGCACAGCGGGTAGTCCTTCTCTCCCCACGCCGCTGCAGCTTGCAAACGGCGGCGGCTGGGGCTTCAGGGCAACTCCTTCTCCTGTGAAGCAGGCAGGCACAAGGCAGGGTCCGTTCTTGCGGTGCAGACCGCAGTTAGGCAGGCGACAGGTACGGTGCTTGGGCCAGCGAGGCTGGTCCTGGCGATGTCAGCTGGGGCCTGCCAGATAGCAGTTGCGATGCTCGGCGGGACGGGGGTGCCAAGGGCCTCTCAGAGGGCACAGTGATTCTCTCACGGCGCTCTCCGCTTCTCCTCAGTAGTGGTGCAGGCAGATGCACGACACACAGCAGCTTTCTCTTCCAGGGTAGCGCCCACTGTTCCCGGGGCGCTGGTCAGGGGGCAAGTTCACAGGCAAGCCCTTGGAGATCTTTAGCAGAGTTTGGCACAAGTTGAATAAAAGCAAAGTCTTTCAGTCTTTCTTCTCCTGCTCTCCTTCAGCAGCAAGGCACCCACCACAGGCCAGTCTCTTGGGGTCAGAGGCAGTACTTCTCCATGCAGCTTCCAGGGTCCTTCTCTTCAGGCAGAGCTTCTTCTTTGCGCAAACTGGATCTAATTTACAAGGAGCAGGGCTCCTACTTTTATACCCAGTTTCTTTTGTTCTAGCAAGCCAGGGGGGCCTCTGCATAACTGCTCCAGTCTCTGAGTACTTGTTGTGGGTACTTATGACTTCTGCATTCAGTGTGAGGGCAGGCACATCAGCCGCTCCCCAGGGGGGCGGAGCCGGCATTGAGAGGGCAGGAGTGGCCTGAGTACTTTGTTGACAAGCTTCGGTCCTTCCTGGGCCAGGTGCAGGCTGAGTCATCAGTCGCTCCCCAGGAGGGCGGAGCCAGCATTGTGGTGGCAGGGGCACAGCCTGATGCATCATTCAGGGGAAACTCCCACCACCCATTAAGGGGTCCTCCTGCTAATCACTACCTGTCAACTCCCAGCCCTGTCACTCACACACACCAGACAGTCAGATCCACATCCAAGCAGAGGCGGGCTGAAATGGTTAGGCAAGCAAATGCTAACTTTCTAAAAGTAGCATTTGCAAACACAGGATATTAAAATAAACTTTACTAAAAGAAGTATTTTATTATTCTGAGTTCAGGCATACTAAACATGAATTTCTACCATGTTCCCTGAGCCTGCTGGGATTATAGAGTGTAATAATTCCAGCAGCCCATCTGGCCTAGAAGGGAACAGGTAGCCTTACAATAGTGAAAAACGACTTTGGCAGTAATTCACTATTAGAACATGCCACACACATCAGGGCATGTTCTACCTTACACTTACAATGCACCCTGCCCTCTGGCCTACCATAGGGGTGACTAATATGAAGGTTAAGGGAAGGTTTAGGGGCTGGCAAGTGTGTGCACTTGCCCAGCCAGGGTGACAGTACCAGACTGCACGCAGGTTCTGCAATGGCAGACCCTAGACACATTTTAAGGCTGCTTCTGTGGGTGGCGCAACCAGCGCTGCAGGCCCACTAGCAGTGTTGGCATTCACAAGCCCTGGCACTCCTGGTGCACTTTACTAGGGACTAACAGTAAATCCAATGAACCAATCATGGACATCAATCATATGTACACTTTACAGTAGGGAGCACTTGCACTGCGGCACGGGTTGGCCGTGGCGCAGTGCCCTGAGTAGCAGACACCAGCAAAACATTTGAGGCACAACAGCAAAAAGTGGAAGGGAAACCCACGCCAAGGTGCCAGGTCTAACAGTTGCACTAACTATATATCGCGCACCCGCAATCCACTGCTGATCATGTCACATATTACATCATTCATGACATGGTCAGTGACATCACTGATGACATCACTGATGACATCTCAAATGACATCACTGATGACATCACTGATGACATCTCATTTGACATCATTCTTGTGCTAATACGATAAACCTCTTCAGACTCTAATATAACCTTAGATACACTCAGTGTATACAGACACTCACACACTGCCACTCATCCATGGAGTTACTCACACACCCAGTCAGTCATGCAAAGAAACAATCTCACCTCCATTTCTTCAACTATACAGTTAAACACACCTTACTTATTGAAACATATACTAACACATATTTACTCTCTTATACAATCCCTGATACAAGTTCACAATGATCGATACAACTACTCACTCATTCAGTGGCTCTCATGCACAGTTATTTATATATGCCAACTCTCACATGTACTGTGTTTTACATATGTACTTACTATGACATGTAGCATTGAGATATCCATTCACTCATCAATACACTCATGCACACAGTCAACTGCCCATGTAGCTGTTTCCACATGCACTCTTGAACTCATACACCTAGTGAATAAACTGCTCACACATCTATGCATAGAGTCACACACCTTCCAGCCACCCCTACACAAACTCAATCTCCCATAGAAATACTTGGGCAACCAATTAATAACACATATAGCCTCTCGTATAGCTAATGATCAACACATGCAGCAGTTTACAGAACAACAGACATAATGATGCACAAATTAAGACAGTTTAGTCACTAACCCATGCATTCAGTGAGACACATTTAATCACTCACTCATACAGTCAGTCACGCACCTACTAAATCCTTCATCCAGACACTTATACATCCACTCATTCTTCAATATGTAAAACATATTTAAACTTTACAAAAACACACAGACACTAGATGATGTCATCAGTGATGTCATGTGAGATGTCATCAGTGATGTCATTTGAGATGTCATCAGTGATGTCATCAGTGATGTCACTGACCATGTCATGAATGATGTAATATGTGACATGATCAGCAGTGGATTGCGGGTGCGCGATATATAGTTAGTGCAACTAACTATATATGGAATTTCAATGGTTTTGTGTGAGTAAAATAAGGTTTTTTAAATGCTAATTCCTAACTATATATGGTCTATAACCTATGGTTTTTTCAGTGAATTTTCAAGGTTTTGTAAATGCTAATTCCTAACTATATATGGTCTATAACCTATGGTTTTTTCAGTGAATTTCAATGGTTTTTTAATAGCAAATATCATAAGCTGTCGAATGTCAAGTACGTGGTAAGTGAAAACATTTTCGTGTTTATGCACACTGATCTGCTTTGAATGGTGCCCCCCCCCCTCATTTCTATTAGGAGTACTCTCTCTTTGCAGATAGTGAAAGGTAGTTAACGCAGGTCTTTGCCCCCATTGTAATCCGTCGTGCCTGCTTCTCTCTCCATTTGATTGATTGTTATCCAAGTATTTACTGTTTTAGAATTAGTTCTCTTTGGTTCATTCTCTATTTACAAACAAACACAGAGTCGCAATACTCTGTTTAGTCTTTGCAGATAACGAAAAATCGTGTAAAAAAAAAAGAAAAGGAATCGAGCAAAATCAGTAGGCCACTAATGGGATCTCTTTTTGACCTCGCTAAAATAGAAACATTAGGAACAACCCCTCATGACAAATACAAAACTAGTGAGATGAACTGAACTCCACACAATGATGGCTGCAAAACAGCTCGGCTCCGCCACCCACCCCGCCCAAAATAACGATAAAGAACGGCTGCCATGATTGGTTGCGGAATGACCACGACGGAGCTACGAAATGGTGCTGCTCTCATGCTAACCCCAGCTTCAGTCTGAAACATCCAGAAACACTGTAGACTACCAATTCGATCAGTTCCGGTAGCGCCCCAATGTAACCCGGTAGAGAAGAACTAGCTCTCCCCTCTTTGACTGATGGTTCTTGTTGCCTGTCCCTTCTGTTGTCATTTAACAGAACTATTTAGCCTGCTGAAAGGGGTTGTGTTCCGACCGCTGGTTGGTGGAGACATTTTGACTATATTCTGTACCTGCGTTGTCGCGTAATGCGTCATATGACGCGCCGCGTTAGCGCATCCGGAAGTCATCCGGGGCGCGCAGCGCGTAACGTAAGCATAACAAGTCATGTGACTTGTTAATAAAACTTTTCATTGGTTCATTTTACTTTTCTTATTGTAATGATGAAAGGCTTGGTCATATGACCTAAAAATTACGCTTTTCATTACTTCCGAACATTATTTTTTCTTAAATATATGTTATAATGTTCCAGGCTAATGTACTTTCCCGGAAATTTTACAACTGTCCTGCAAGTAAAATATATTCTTTTTTCGAGAAAAAGAGCGTTTCTTCGTCCCATGACGGAGCCGTTGAGCAAAAGAGGGTCGACCTGCTGTCTTAGTCGCCGATACGCCTGAATATGAGATTCTTATCGATCACTTTATGTTGCAGGAATAGAAAACACAACAGCCCTTGACCATTTATCTTTACTGCGTTCCTTCGTATTATACCTTTTACCCTTCATGTAATTGGTCTGCTTTATTTCACTTGCCTTTTAATGATTCTAAAACAGTCACTATTATTAAAAACTTTACCAATGTATATACTACTACCATGTTTTCTTTTAAAAACCTTTATTGTGAAAATTTCATTATACAAATACGAGCCTATAACCACGTGGGCCTGCCACAGAGCAAACTGTAATCGTATATGATGAATAGACATTTACACTGTAGAGGAACGTAACGGGCGGGCCATTAGGTTGCAAGAACTAAGGTGTCTAACAGTTACGGAATCGGTGGACGTACATTTTATAATTAAAATACGACAGGGCCAGTTACAATAAAATTATCTAGATATACATTTGCGGGCAAGTACCATGGGTGACGTTAATTCGAACTTTCAACAGTACAGTAATCAATAACACATCAGAACTTAATATCAATAGGGATGTCGAAATATTCAATCAATTCTCGTCCCCGCCCGCCATGTGCTTCAAAACTGCATACGTATCTCGTGATTTCAAGGTTCTGCAACCAGTACACAACAAGGAGTTACGAGTCCCATTTATTCCGGCGCCATTTTGGGCGAGGACGGGCAGGTCCAGGATATAGTCAAAATGTCTCTACCAACCATCGACTATGATGATGTTCATATGCTGTATTTATTAGAGTAACACTCATCTGTCCACATGAAATTAATTTGCCACAATCTAAACATGTCATTTTAATCTTTCCAAAGTTCTTCTAAATATTTGGGACCGTTTCCCTTGCCTCTGAAGCTCTCAGTGCCACTTCTTTGATGAATGTACTAGCAGGTCAGGGGTTCTCCTCCAAATCTCTCTTTTATGCAGCACTATAATTAATTGGTGCCACCTCTCCATATGACGATGCATGGTATAGTTACCACAACTATATTTTTTTTCGGTTCCTCTGGAGAGTTCATCGTGGCAGATGAAGCGTGTAACGTACCGGGCATTTACCTTTTTTTGCATGTACAGGAAAGGAAAAGAAAATCGAGAGTCCGAGTTCTAAGGTGTCCCAGGGCCATTTTAGTGGACCAGGCCCAAATCCAAAGAACAGGCCGCCATTTTGAGAGTCCTCTTGCAGCCGCCTGTCGCTGTAGCATCAAGAGCAGCCGAAACTCAGCTGAATGGCAACTGAAACGGTAAAGGGGCGCCCCACTACAGCAGACGAGCCTCCACCTAGGAAGGCCCATTCACGCCGGCTCCCCCCCCCTTCGGGCACCCCACGCCGTTATTCGGAGCAGTATTGTAGGATGGCCACACCAGTGCGGCAACTTGCTAGACATCACCTCGGTGGTAACCGAATCTCAATGCCTTGTGGTGTCTCCTATTCAGAAAACATTGTTATGCTGCCTTCGACCTATTCGCCGCAAGTGCGCACACAACTCAACTGCATAGCTTGCTAGACACCACCTCGGTGCCATCCGGATCTTGGAATGTCAGCACCTTTTGGTGTCTTCTCTTCAGAAAATATTGTTGCGCTGCCTTTGGCCCCATTCGCACATCGGTCCGCTACTGACGCCATCTCACAGGCTAATGGGGCGCCCCACGCCGAGTTTCAGCATTGTAGAATAACCACACCAGTACAGCAACTTGCTAGACATCACCTCGGTGCCATCCGGATCTCGGCGCCCCACTGCAGATGAAGTGCCTCTCAACTATGAAACCACCACGGTGACATCCGGATCTTGGCGCGTTGTGCTGCCTTCGGCCTATTCGCACATCGGTCCGCTACTGACGCCATCTCACAGGCTAATGGGGCGACCCACGCCGAGTTTCAGCATTGTAGGATGACCACACCAGTACAGCAACTTGCTAGACATCACCTCGGTGCCATCCGGATCTCGGCGCCCCACTGCAGATGAAGTGCCTCTCAACTATGAAACCACCACGGTGACATCCGGATCTTGGCGCGTTGTGCTGCCTTCGGCCTATTCGCACATCGGTCGGCTACTGACGCCATCTCACAGGCTAATGGGGCGACCCACGCCGAGTTTCAGCATTGTAGGATGACCACACCAACTTGCTAGACATCACCTCAGTGCCATCCGAATCTTGGCATCTCAACGCCTAGTGGTATCTTCCATACAAAAAATATTGTTACGCTGCCTTTGGCCCCATTCGCACATCAGTCCGCAACTTAGACATCACCTCGGTGCCATCCGGATCTTGGCATCTCAGCGCCTTGTGGTGTCAGTCAGAAAATATTGTTGCGCTGCCTTTGGCCCCATTCGCACATCGGTCCGCTACTGACGCCATCTCACAGGCCAACGGGGCGCCCCACGCCGACTTTCAACATTGTAGGATGGCCACAGAAGTGCGACAACTTACTAGACACCACCTCGGTGCCATCCGGATCTTGGCGCGTTGTGCTGCCTTCGGCCTATTCGCACATCGGTCCGCTACTGACGCAAACTCACAGGCCAACGGGGCGCCCCACGCCGACTTTCAGCATTGTAGGATGGCCACACCAGTGCTGCAACTTGCTGGACACCACCTCGGTGCCATCCGGATCTTGGCGCGTTGTATTGCCTTCGGCCTATTCGCACATCGGTCCGCTACTGACGCCGCCTCACGTGCCAACGTATTTTCTCCGCATTTTATACCCTATGCCGCATAACAGGTCATGTGACTTGTTTATAAAACTTTTCATTGGTTCATTTTACTTTTGGTTTCCGAATGATGGAAGGCTTGATCATATGACCTAAAAACAACACTTTTCATTGGATGAAAACTTTTTTTTTCCCCCAAACGATGAAAGCCCCACCTTGTTTCTGGATGTTTCAGACTAAACTGGCGTCAGCATGAGAGCACCACCATCTCGTAGCTCCGTCGTGGTCATTCCGCGAGCAATCATGGCAGCCGCTCCCCACCAGAAGCCTGCAGGAGTCGGGGCCCCCAAAACTTTTGATGAATTCTCAAGGCGGAGGGGACGCTTTCGAGAATGGGGTCCAAGACCTAGCAGACAAGCGTCCGATTTCCAAGGTGTCCCAGGGCCATTTCAGTGGACCACGCCCAAAAAGGAAAGAGCCTGCCGCCATTTTGAGAGTCCTGTGGCAGCCGCCTATCGCTGCACCGCAAGAGTGGGCGCAACTCAGCTGAATGGCGGATTTTGACACAGTGGACCAAAAGCGGACGGAATGGCAACTGAAACGGTAAAGGGGCGCCCCACTAAAACAGATGAGACTCCACCTGGAGAGGCCCGTTCACGCCGCCTCCCCCGGGGCGCCCCACGCCGTTATTCGGAGCAGCATTGTAGGATACCAAAACCAGTGCGGCAACTTACTGGACATCACCTTGGTGCCATCGTTCTGCTGCCTTGGAACTATTCGCACAACAGTTTGCTACTGATGACCCACCCCCCGCGACGCCCCACGCCGTTATTTGCTGGGTGGCAACTTACTAGACATCACTTTCGTGTCATCTAGATTTCGGCGCGTTCTGCTGCCTTGGAACTATTCGCACAACAGTTTGCTACTGATGACCCACCCCCCGCGACGCCCCACGCCGGAAATCTGGACGTTGTGCTGCGTTGGGACTATTCGCACAGCCGACCGCTACTTCGTTGTTTTTCCCTAAAAATGTTTATATGTTATTACTATTTTTGTTTTCTTGTATATATTTATAAATTATTAAAGTTTTATAATCTTACTACTTTGTCGGAGTGCTATATATTTTTAATGTGACACATAATTGTAAAAACTTTGATGTACAAAGAGTCATCCCTGGAATCTTCCGCTTCACGCTCGGTCCCCTCCCCAATCACAATACAGGATGGTTTTCAGATAATAGCAACGCTTCTGCTGTGACGGATCTCATCGAGTGTGGGCCTTGATCTACTATAACTCCTTTGAAGAGGGGTGATTCTTTACAGCTGTGGCCATAAACTACATCTGCAGGGCTAGCTGATAGCCTAGGACCGGCCTGGACAATCGGACACAGAGGAAAAGGAGTTTCAGAGGGTGCGGTAGTGAATAGGGCGAAAGGGAGGTGTCGGGCGGGCACAGGGTGTGATTCTCAGGGAAGAGCAGCGCAGATGGGGGGAGGTTTATTACCCATGCATAAGACAGAGAGCGGGGGTGACCACTGCCTGGGTGAGATGCTTGCGAGGGTGGGGAGCCATGCTAAGGATCGACAGCGTGCACAGAGTGGGTCTGGTCAAGGCATCTAAAATGGCTGCCGTGCACGACAAAAGTGTGGCATTTGAAAAAAGACAAGATGGCGCACACAATGTTTTTCAACAATTCCTGATTTCCTTCGAATCGAACGTTAACAGACGTTGGGGCATATTACCAAAGTTAAGCGATATTTATCCCTAACGATGCATTGCAAAGATTTTTTTACCGTCAGAAATTATCGCAGATAAACCTTGCTATTATCAAGGTTCATCGCAAATACGATAAAAAACGAGCGCAATGCATTAATATCGCTGAAAACTCCGCGATATTCATGCATTACCGAGCTAATGCTCTTAGCCATGTTATCCACCTCCCATTGGATAACATGGCTAAGAACTGCTCAGGGCAGCTGTTACTTTTTGGAGATATTCGCGCTTATCTCGAATATTTCCAAAAGTTGATAATAGGAGATAGCGATGTTAGCGACTGTTTCCAGTCGCTAACATCTTGGCATGCCCACTTTGCATGTCATTAGTGATAAATATCACTCACATGCAAAGTGGGACCCAAGATGGTCGCTATCTCCTACTAGCCGTCGCTAACTGGTGTTAGCAACAGCTAGGTAATACAGATATAATTTTATCTCCGCGAAGCGGAGCGCTGTTACAGATATATATCTTGTTTTTGAACGTTAATTTCTCAAAATGCACTGAAGCACATATATTGAGACATAGCAAAGGCACATCGGGCTACCAGTCCCTAGGAGATAGCGATGTTAGCGACTGTTTCCAGTCGCTAACATCTTGGCATGCCCACTTTGCATGTCATTAGTGATAAATATCACTCACATGCAAAGTGGGACCCAAGATGGTCGCTATCTCCTACTAGCCGTCGCTAACTGGTGTTAGCAACAGCTAGGTAATACAGATATAATTTTATCTCCGCGAAGCGGAGCGCTGTTACAGATATATATCTTGTTTTTGAACGTTAATTTCTCAAAATGCACTGAAGCACATATATTGAGACATAGCAAAGGCACATCGGGCTACCAGTCCCTAATATTTTACCAAGTTTCGTGCAAATCCATTCAGCCGTTCGATTATTATTATTATTTTTTTTTTTTGCCCCGCGGGGCCCTTTTAAAACCTCCACATCAAACCTAGGGGGTCAGCAAGGATCTACTATGCCCCCTTATGGTCATTTGCCCCTTCGCTTTGGCCTCCTCTTGTCTCTCGATCCTACCGAGAGACAAGATGGCGGCCGCTACGTACTGTTTGGAATGTTTACAGACACCGGAGAGCCAATCAGCTTCGCTTCGCAAAGCTCCGTAACGCGAAAAGTACGCGAAGCGGTGCGCTGTTACAGATATATATCTTTTTTTGAACGTTAATTTCTCAAAATCCACTGAAGCACATATATTGAGACCTAGCAAAGGCACATCGGGCTACCAGTCCCTACAATTTTGCCAAGTTTCGTGCAAATCCATTCAGCCGTTCGATTATTATTATTATTTTTTTTTTTTTGCCCCGCGGGGCCCTTTTAAAACCTCCACATCAAACCTAGGGGGTCAGCGAGGATCTACTATTCCCCCTTATGGTCATTTGCCCCTTCGCTTTGGCCTCCTCTTGTCTCTCGATCCTACCAAGAGACAAGATGGCGGCCGCTACGGACTGTTTGGAATGTTGACAGACGCCAGAGAACCAATCAGCTTCGCTTCACAAAGCTCCGTTGCGCGAAAAGTACGCGTCCTGGGCCGCTGCCCGGTCCGCTGTTACAGATATATATCTTTTTTTAAACGTTAATTTCTCAAAATCCACTGGAGCACATATATTGAGACCTACAAAAGGCACATCGGGCTACCAGTCCCTACAATTTTGCCAAGTTTCGTGCAAATCCATTCAGCCGTTCGGGCTAAAAGTGAGGCCAACCGCCCTATGGAAAACTCAATGTTAAAAACACGTTTTGGGACCCCCCTTTTTTCTAGGCCCCCACTGGACGAACCCCCCCCCAAATTTTAAAGG
The DNA here is from genome assembly GCF_964261635.1 of Lissotriton helveticus. Lineage (NCBI taxonomy): Eukaryota > Metazoa > Chordata > Amphibia > Caudata > Salamandridae > Lissotriton > Lissotriton helveticus. The sequence continues at coordinate 1,409,816,119 of NC_136068.1, forward strand.
GCTGCTCAGAAACAAAATGTGCCATTTTCCTGAAAATTTCAGCCAATTCCGTCCACAAACGCCAAAGTTATTAGACATAGAATTTTCAAAAAACCCATAGAGAAAAAATCCTAACTATATATACCTACTGGCGACCGCCAGTAGGTAATATATATATATATATATATATATATATATATATATATATATATATATATTATCTAGACCAGAGACCATTGAAATTCAAGAAGCATAGCCAAATGCTATTGGAATTTGTTCAATTCTGCCTGACGAATAATATTTTTCTTTTTCAGACTGAACTGTTTCGTCAGCTGTCTGGGACAGCGATGGGTACCTGCTTCGCCCCCAGCTACGCGAACTTGTTCGTGGGCTGGTGGGAGGAGCAGGTAGCCTGGGGGGCAGATAACACACTCTGGTCTCGAAACCTGATCAGTTGGTATCGTTTCATTGACGATCTGTTTATCGTCTGGGACGGTACAATTGAGAGTGCCAAACAATACATGGGGAGATTGAATGACAACAGTGTTCACCTTGAATTTTCGTGAGAGGTGAGCAAAATCTCTGTGAACTACCTAGACGTGACAGTTTACGTTGAGGGTGGGACACTAAAGAGCAAACTCTTCCGAAAACCGACTGCGGGCAACAGTGTGTTGAGAGCGACCAGTAGTCATCCTGACAGTCTGGTTAAGAGTATCCCCTATGGGGAATTACTCAGGATAAAACGTAATTGCACTGAAGATCAAGAGTTCCAACTAGCAGCCACACAGTGCATTGCCCGTTTTAAGATGAGGGGGTATGGTGACCAACTCCTCGATGATGCGTACAAGAGAGCCAATTCCACTCACAGGAACGATCTGTTCAAGAGTAAAGAGAAACTAAGTCCCACCAACAGTGGTGGTAAATTCAGGCTTATTACCACCTTTTCGCAAGATGCCGCCTTTCTTAAAAAAACCATTAAGAAGAGCTGGCATATTCTGCAGACTGATCAACTCCTCAAAGATGATCTTCCCACTAATCCCCAGATAACCTACCGCAAGGCTCGTTCCATCAAGAACGATTTAGTTCAGAGTCATCTGGTCGAGTCCTCTAAAGTTACTGCCTTTGGTGAAATTTGTGGTTTTTCCCCATGTGGGAAGTGTAAGGCGTGTAAATTCAGCAAAAGAGTCAGATCTTACACTATCCCTCATACAGGGATTCAACGCAGAATCAGCAAATTTATAACTTGCTCTACTCCATACTGTGTTTACTGTCTCACCTGTCCTTGCGGACTAAGTTATATAGGCAGTACCGTCAATCCCCTTAAGATGCGCATTTTAGAGCATATGCGCGCCATTGCAAATTTCGATGAGGCGTACCCGGTGGCACGCCACTTCGATAAAGTACACAAGCGCAACAGGGATCTTTTGAGCTTCTTTGGCCTTGACCATGTACCGGTGAACCCAAGAGGAGGGGACAGGCTTGTCCGACTCCGTAGATTGGAGTCACGGTACATAATTGACCTTCAAACTAAAATGCCCCTAGGGATGAACATACATGAGGAATTATCATCACATCTGGGGGAATAAGGGTCCGGTGTAAATAAGTAGGGAGACACCGTTGTGTCTCTTTCTTTGATTCTGTATTCTGGATTTCAATATTCTGGGCTGAATTCTATGAATTTCCTTTGTATCTATTGATATGCATTATTTACACTGTGATTTGGTGATTTGTTGATCTGTTGTATTATTATCTTTTTAATGTTGTCTGCATGGACAGATCGTGGGGAAGGTTATGAATTCTTTCTACTTGGTCCTATGAATGTGTATAGTTATCATTTTTTGATACTCTTCTGGGTTAGACCGTTTTATTTCTTGGGTTCTACCAGATTTTGGAGTATTTTGATTGTATCCTTTATACTTGTCTTTGCCTTCAAGATGAATGTTAGGAGTGTGGGTCCTCCTGGATCTTTATGCATTACCCCATCCAGGGCTGGATTGTTGGTGCATGTGATCATGAATTTGAGATTGTGCGGGGGGAAGGGGTGTATACAGTACATGGATTGGAAGGACTAGTACATTAATATTTTTTCTTCCTTTAGTGAATACTGTTTATTCATTAGCTTTATTTATTTTATATTGGTTATAACAGTGAGAATCGGTGTTTCCATATTATTTGTGTACTGCCAGCCATGCCCATCCAGGGCTTTATTTTGTATTTACATCTTGATGGACAATGATTTGAGACATTCCAAGATGGCGCTTACACTTACTGTGTTTCCCTCCCCGCCCCATAGGCTAGTCCTATGTTTATGGTTTTGACCCGGATGTGGGAATATATGGTGGACGCCTCTGTCGGTTCGGTAAACTTCGAGGAAGGTTCCGACCGAAACGCGTCAGTGTGCTGTGGAAAAATAAACTTTTTGAATTTACACCCCTGCGAGTGCTTCCTTCGTCCTGCGGGTGATTGCCGCATTGGGAGGTAGAGCGGTACTGGTTTTGCGAGTGCACCCTCGCAACGGGAGCACCCGCCTGTGAGTGCGACTCTTTGGTGCTTTTGGAGCTTCAATATATATATATATATATGTATATATGTATATATATATATATATATATTTAATTCTTTTTTTTCACTGAAAAACCCAAAGGTTAAAGTAACGTTATAGTTAGGTAAATATGTCAGTGACAACATTAACATTTTGAAATAAAAACAACAGAAATTCCCCAGTTATAGTTAGCGTAGCTAAATATAACTTGTGCCCAGTCATGCACTGCTTATGAACTCACATATAACATCACTCATGACGTGTTCCATGACATTATTTATGACATCACTGAAGAGATCTCAAATAACTTCATTTGTGACATCATCCAAAATTCTTTTGCACACATTGCTTTATAAACAGGTATGGCTTTACAGCTATGAGAGTAACTGCACAATTGCTCAGAATCTTATGAAGCATCATTATTGCTATCACAGATACAACTTTCTTAGGTGTTGGCAAGTATATATTATGTGCAACATTGACCCTATACAATACACTTCACGGGTAGCCTAGTTCACATTAACAGTCAACTATAGATATATGGGAAAACCCTCATTGCAAACAGTGTACAATATGTATACAAATGTTCAGAGAAAGCCAAGTTCCTCAAAATACTCAATGTCTATTTCAAATTAATGCCTTAATACGGACTGATTTTTTCTGTATCAAAACCGTTGTGGTCACTGAACCTACATTTTTCTTTTTTTACAGAGTTTTATATCGGGCGAACTTGACCCGAATCGGTTATCAGAGTGCTTTACATGGCACCAGTTGCATTACATGAGGACACATTCCTTTTTGTTAGGCACAGGGAGATTAAGTGAATTGCCCAGAATCACAGGATGTTCAGCGTCATTGGCGAGACTAAAACCCAGTACCCCAGATTCCAGGTCGACCGACCTAGCCGTGAGAAATGAAGTTGATATGAGTAGAAAAGTGGATACTGTAAACAGTGTTCACTCTATGGAGAGAGTTTACTCTGTATCATATTGCTTGCAAACAGTAAAACTCTGATGAGAAATACACTACAGAGTATGAAAAAGTATCTACTGAGAAAAGTGTACACTTTATGCAACACTTGGCAAAAAATACACCAATCAGTTAAAATAACCAATGTCTGAAGGTGGTAAAGATGATACTACCTGCAGCCTTCACACTGTGGTATAAACTTTACAGATAGCCCATCTTCGACAGTAAAATAATCACATGCACGTAGGTTAATACCCAGTCTTTGATGTTATGTAGAAGCTGTCATGCTGAGACAATTCTGTATAATATCTCCAGGCTGCTTACAATACTTAATATGTAGAACAGAGGATCTTTGCCCTTTTGCAAACTTTTTCTGCAGAGCCAAAAAATATATGTGGAACATGCTGAACACAAGTCGTCAACTCTCACTTGCACACAGGGTTACTCTTCAATGTAAAGATTTATGACATATTCAACTCCTCTGCACAACTATGATTTATTTGGAACACATGCACTTTGTAAACACTTACACCCATTAGCTGGACACAGGCTGTACAAAATTAGGTAGAGAAGTAATACGGTTGTTACCCATCACTATATAAACTATAAATAAATGAACACACTCATCAGTGCGCACAGGGAAAGAGAATACAAGTCTGCTCCCAACTGGCGGGAGCATTTTTAAAGTCCCGTTTGATGGGGGCAGACTTTGTGTTTGCTCCCATTTGGGCAGTATTTCCATAGGAAATGTATTTTTTGTGTTGCTAATAACTTTGGCACCCGTTGACGAATCTCCATGAATCATTCTAAAATGAAAAATCTTTTTGCCTAGTTTGTGCAAGGATAGTTTCAGGGTGAGCCTTCAGGCAGAGGCAGAGAAAACAAGCATTAGAAATGCAATCGGGCTCGGATTTATTTGAGTTTGAGCTAATGGCATTGTAAATGCCAATGTCTTTTTGCCATGTGTTATGGAGTGTGTGCATGTGGTGTGTAGTGGAAGTATGTTGGTTGAATTGTAATTTTACCAATGGTGGCATGCTGTGCTTTATATGAATATGTTTAAAAGTAAAGTGTACCATACTGCGATTGTTTGGTGGAAAAGTGCACTGCCGGCTGGAGGTGTGTGTGCCTGGTGGAAGGGTGCACTGACGGCTGGTGGGTGTGTGCTTGGTAAAAGCGTGCACAGATGGATGATGGTTGTTGGTGTTTGTGCATGGTGAAAGCATTCATTGACGGCTGGGGGTGTGTTGTTGTGTGTGTTGTTTTCTGTGTGCTGGTGAGTCTGTGGGGGTGAGCCTGGGGAGTGAGTGTGGTGGTGAGTGTGTTGTGTTGAGTGGTGACAAGTGTGTGGTGTTGAGAGACTGAGGTGTGTGGTTTGTGTGTGCGTTATGTGTGTGTGGTGTATGTGTGTGTGGTGTTTTCTGCACACTCACACACTGCCCCGTAACATTCACACACTGCTCACCCGCACACTCCCAATGTCACCCTGCATAGTCACACACTGTTTACCCTGCACACTCATTCTGCACACTCACACAATGTGCACCCTGACACACTGTCTCTGCAGTCACTCTGCACTCACTGTCACTCTGCACTCACTGTCACTCTGCACTCACTGTCACTCTGCACTCACTGTCACTCTGCACTCACTGTCACTCTGCACTCACTGTCACTCTGCACTCACTGTCACTCTGCTGTCACTCTGCACTCACTGTCACTCTGCTGTCACTCTGCACTCACTGTCACTCTGCTGTCACTCTGCACTCACTGTCACTCTGCTGTCACTCTGCACTCACTGTCACTCACTGTCACTCTGCACTCACTGTCACTCTGCACTCACTGTCACTCTGCTGTCACTCTGCACTCACTGTCACTCTGCTGTCACTCTGCACTCACTGTCACTCTGCTGTCACTCTGCACTCACTGTCACTCTGCACTCACTGTCACTCTGCACTCACTGTCACTCTGCACTCACTGTCACTCTGCACTCACTGTCACTCTGCACTCACTGTCACTCTGCCCTCACTGTCACTCTGCACTCACTGTCACTCTGCTGTCACTCTGCACTCACTGTCACTCTGCACTCACTGTCACTCTGCTGTCACTCTGCACTCACTGTCACTCTGCACTCACTGTCACTATGCCCTCACTGTCACTCTGCACTCACTGTCACTCTGCTGTCACTCTGCACTCACTGTCACTCTGCACTCACTGTCACTCTGCTGTCACTCTGCACTCACTGTCACTCTGCACTCATTGCCACTCTGCACTCACTGCCACTCTGCACTCACTGTCACTCTGCACTCACTGTCACTCTGCACTCACTGTCACTCTGCACTCACTAGTCACTCTGCACTCTACAGTCACTCTGCACTCTACAGTCACTCTGCACTCTACAGTCACTCTGCACTCTACAGTCACTCTGCACTCACTGTCACTCTGCACTCACTGTCACTCTGCACTCACTGTCACTCTGCACTCACTGTCACTCTGCACTCACTGTCACTCTGCACTCACTGCCACTCTGCACTCACCGCCACTCTGCACTCTGCACCGCCACTCTGCACCGCCACTCTGCACTCTGCACCGCCAGTCTGCACCGCCACTCTGCACTCTGCACCGCCACTCGGCACCGCCACTCTGCACTCTGCACCGCCACTCTGCACCGCCACTCTGCACTCTGCACCGCCACTCTGCACTCTGCACCGCCACTCTGCACTCTGCACCGCCACTCTGCACCGCCACTCTGCACCGCCACTCTGCACCGCCACTCTGCACCGCCGCACCGCCACTCTGCACCGCCACTCTGCACCGCCACTCTGCACCGCCACTCTGCACCGCCACTCTGCACTCTGCACCGCCATTCTGCACCGCCACTCTGCACCGCCGCACCACCACTCTGCACCGCCGCACCGCCACTCTGCACCGCCACTCTGCGCCGCCACTCTGTGCCGCCATTCTGCACCGCCACTCTGCACCGCCACTCTGCACCGCTGCACCGCCACTCTGCACCGCCACTCTGCACCGCCACTCTGCACTCTGCACCGCCATTCTGCACCGCCACTCTGCACCGCCGCACCGCCACTCTGCGCCGCCACTCTGCGCCGCCACTCTGCACCGCCACTCTGCACCGCCACTCTGCACCGCCACTCTGCACTCTGCACCGCCACTCTGCACCGCCACTCTGCACTCTGCACCGCCACTCTGCACCGCCACTCTGCACTCTGCACCGCCACTCTGCACCGCCACTCTGCACCGCCACTCTGCACTCTGCACCGCCACTCTGCACCGCCACTCTGCACCGCCGCACCGCCGCACCGCCACTCTGCACCGCCACTCTGCACCGCCACTCTGCACCGCCACTCTGCACTCTGCACCGCCACTCTGCACCCCCACTCTGCACCCCCACTCTGCACTCTGCACCGCCACTCTGCACTGCCACTCTGCACTCTGCACCGCCACTCTGCACCGCCACTCTGCACCGCCACTCTGCACTCTGCACCGCCACTCTGCACCCCCAACTCTGCACCCCCACTCTGCACTCTGCACCGCCACTCTGCACCGCCACTCTGCACTCTGCACCGCCACTCTGCACCGCCACTCTGCACTCTGCACCGCCACTCTGCACCGCCACTCTGCACTCTGCACCGCCACTCTGCACCGCCACTCTGCACCGCCACTCTGCACCGCCACTCTGCACCGCCACTCTGCAACGCCACTCTGCACCGCCACTCTGCACCGCCACTCTGCACCGCCACTCTGCACCGCAGCACCGCCACTCTGCACCGCCACTCTGCACCGCCACTCTGCACTGCCACTCTGCACCACCACTCTGCACCGCCACTCTGCACCGCCACTCTGCACTCTGCACCGCCACTCTGCACTATGCACCGCCACTCTGCACCGCCACTCTGCACTCTGCACCGCCACTCTGCACCGCCACTTTGCACCGCCACTCTGCACCGCCACTCTGCACTCTGCACCGCCGCACCGCCACTCTGCACCGCCACTCTGCACCGCCACTCTGCACCCCCACTCTGCACCCCCACTCTGCACCCCCACTCTGCACTCTGCACCGCCACTCTGCACCGCCACTCTGCACTCTGCACCGCCACTCTGCACTCTGCACCGCCACTCTGCACCGCCACTCTGCACCGCCACTCTGCACCGCCACTCTGCACTCTGCACCGCCACTCTGCACCCCCACTCTGCACCCCCACTCTGCACCGCCACTCTGCACCCTGCACCGCCACTCTGCACCGCCACTCTGCACCGCCACTCTGCACCGCCACTCTGCACCGCCACTCTGCACCGCCACTCTGCACCGCCACTCTGCACTCTGCACCGCCACTCTGCACCGCCACTCTGCACTCTGCACCGCAACTCTGCACCGCCACTTTGCACCGCCACTTTGCACCGCCACTCTGCACTCTGCACCGCCACTCTGCACTCTGCACCGCCACTCTGCACCGCCACTCTGCACTCTGCACCGCCACTCTGCACCGCCACTCTGCACTCTGCACCGCCACTCTGCACCGCCACTCTGCACCGCCACTCTGCACCGCCACTCTGCACCGCCACTCTGCACTCTGCACCCCCACTCTGCACCCCCACTCTGCACCCCCACTCTGCACTCTGCACCGCCACTCTGCACTCTGCACCACCACTCTGCACCGCCACTCTGCACCGCCGCACCGCCACTCTGCACCGCCACTCTGCACCGCCACTCTGCACTCTGCACCGCCACTCTGCACCGCCACTCTGCACCGCCACTCTGCACCGCCACTCTGCACCGCCACTCTGCACCGCCACTTTGCACCGCCACTCTGCACCGCCACTCTGCACTCTGCACCGCCACTCTGCACTCTGCACCGCCACTCTGCACCGCCACTCTGCACTCTGCACCGCCACTCTGCACCGCCACTCTGCACCGCCACTCTGCACCGCCACTCTGCACCGCCACTCTGCACCGCTGCACCGCCACTCTGCACCGCCACTCTGCACCGCCACTCTGCACCGCCACTCTGCACTCTGCACCGCCATTCTGCACCGCCACTCTGCACCGCCGCACCGCCACTCTGCACCACCACTCTGCACCGCCACTCTGCGCCGCCACTCTGCGCCGCCACTCTGCGCCGCCACTCTGCACCGCCACTCTGCACCGCCACTCTGCACCGCCACTCTGCACTCTGCACCGCCACTCTGCACCACCACTCTGCACTCTGCACCACCACTCTGCACCGCCACTCTGCACTCTGCACCGCCACTCTGCACCGCCACTCTGCACTCTGCACCGCCACACCGCCACTCTGCACCGCCACTCTGCACCGCCACTCTGCACTCTGAACCGCCACTCTGCACCCCAACTCTGCATCGGGTATTACTAGTAGCGGAGAGGAGAGAGTGCAACCAGCGATGGCAAGAAAATAGGAGGGGCGGGGGGAGAGTAGAAAAGAAGGGAGGAGGTGAGACGAACTAAGAAAGGAATGAATTGCACACTTAGGATGGCGAGTCTCTTTATACAAGCTGCAGCCAAAGTGCAAAAAAAGGTATGTCAAGGATTTACAACGAAGTGCAACATTAAAACACACACAATGTGTTCACAGCCTGTGTTTTTTGCAAAGTTCGGTCTTGGCCTCAATTACGAAACCCAAAAAAACAAATATAGCTTGGAGTTGCAGTTCGGTTTACCTTACCTGAACTTTGAAATAAGAGTTGCGTGTGGAAGCCCAGTCTGAACTGGAACAGTTTAGATCAGCAAGGGGTGTGTTCCATCATGGTGAGGATCCGAGTTTGTGATCCGGATGAGTGAGGCTGATGAAGCCCTTTCCCGGCCTGGCATGCAGCAGCTGCGCGCTGAGCGCTGCTGAATGGTGAACGTGCCCGGCCATCTGGATTCACTTACGGAGGCACCCTGACAGCTCCTAATTATAATTAATGTACTTCTTTGCGCGAGCACGAACGAAAAATGCCCAAGATGGCGGAACAAAACTACATTTACCCTATCACTTCAAGCCTATTAAAACGACAACACAACAAAGACGAATCACTGGCCAGATGACAGAACACGCTAAGGAATGTGTGGAATTTGTCTCGCCAAAGCCCTAGGAGATACTTTTTTTTCTCTTCTTTAACATTAGGATCTCGAAACTCCTCCCACTTTCAGTGGGGAGGAGTCCGAGCCCTAAAAAGGAGGGTCCTAAGAAGCCAAATCCCCATGCATTTTCCATAAACTTCTTTAGGCAGGGCTACAGCAAAAACTGAACGGAATTACACCAAATTAGGCAGGAAGCTAGATCTTAGTCCACAGATTGTGCTTTTTGTGATTTGATGTAAATCTATTCAGTAGTTTTTTAGAAATTAAGGGTAAAATATATTTTTATATCTGAACATTGGGACAGCGAGAGGCTAGAGAGAGTCTCGTAGGAGCCCAGTTTTAAAAATAGAGTGTTCTTATAGGCCCAGGCAGCTTTTTTCGCTTGGGCCGATTGGCTCCCATGGGAGTCAGACTACAGCAGGAGCGAATGCTCTCATTGGCTGCCAGCAACATCAGAAAAATTTTGCTGGCAGCCATTACAGTACCTGGGGACTATCCTGAAGTTTAAAAAAATATATACATAGGAGGGCAGGTTAGGAATACCTTGCCCGCTAGGCCCCATGAAAAGAAATCTGCAATTTTTGCCCTGATCCAGCAGGATAAAAAAAAACAAAATGGGTGCCAGGGCTGCTTTTTTTCATTAGGAGAGTTGGAGTGCAGTTCTCTTGAGTCTCTTGAGGACTAAACCGTCCAGATTTACAATTATATTCAAACCTTAATTTCTCAAAACCTACTAGACGGATTTACACCAAATCACAAAAAGCACAATCTGCAGCCCGAGATCTTGCTTCCTGACAAATTTGGTGTATTTCCATTTGGCAGTATTTTCTGAGCACTTCTTAAAGAAATCTATAGAAAACGGATGGGGAGTTTGCATTTTTGTGTATGCCCTTTTTTCTTAGCCCCCGCTTGATGGATCGCCCTGAAATCTCCTATGCACAAACTAGTCAAAAAGTACCACCTTTTTTGAAAGTTTCGTGGAGATTCGTCAAACGGGGCCAAAATTATTAGCAACACAAAAAAACGCTTTTCCTTTGGAACAGCTGACCTAACTATAACTACCGATGGGTAATATATATCTATATCCATCCTCTAGGGCAAGGCAGCTTAGAGCACCATTACAAACAAATGTCTATTAGACAGTCATTGTTAAATGTACTATCGCTCACATGTTGTGGAGAAACTCTCTTGAGGTGCTCTCTGCTCTGCAGCTTAAGGAATGTAATAAGAAAACCCTGATGAATCTTTAAAGACCCTTGAAAAACTAAATGAAATGTAAGTAAAATCAACAGTTGTGTGGTATGGTAACTAGAAGGTGCACATATCGTTTTAAATCCAACTTTAAGGTGTAGGGTGGGACACTTTCATATTGAAGGTCAGCTTACAAAGAAAAAGTATTGTTGTTAAAGAAGAAATCAAGCTCACCATTCTTTACTGACATTGTATAGGCAATGTGTTGCCTTCAAGCAAACATGGACCACGCAGATGTCCCACCTTTTAAACTGTACTTAAATAATATAAAATGGAAAAATAACATTTCCTTCACTTTTCAAATGTGAATTAACTAATCTTGAGGCAAAAATGTTAGTTTTATTTTCATCTAATTAGAATTAAAATAAATGTAAATACATTTTGTTCTGATTTAAATAGGAAAATTACTTTTTGGCCTGGATTTCTTAAAACAAATATGTATTACTTACCGAAAGAGATGTATAACCCAAAAGGTGTGCAATACATGTTTAGCAGTCTAGCCAGAATTAATTTTCTCCATTGTTGTCTTGGTACAACCCCATTCGCTCAAATTGCAACAAGCACTTGGTAAAATAGATTTGCTCCAGTTTGTTTAACACATGCATCAAAATAGTGCAAATAGGTTAGCTTTGGATTTTACACTAGTGCGAACTACTATGAGAACTGTTTAGTCACTATTATTCTAAGTATATCTTACAATTGTGCCAGACCCTTCCTTTTAGTAAATACCCCATTCCCATACAACCCCCATGTGAGAAAGTCAGTGTGTAAGTCACTGAAGAGTTACTGCTATCACTTAAGTGAGCCATACATATTAACATAAAAGACTTAAAAAAGAAGTATATTTAAAGTGGGATTAGTTTTAAACAGGTAAATACATTACTTGACTGAACTCACCAAAATTGCTTGGATACCTTCGGAATAAAGAGAAGCAAAAATCATGAAATGTAAGAATGGTAAAAATCTTACCTGTTTGTTACATGATCAATGAGATGCTGCTTAAACATAAGGCTCCACCTCTTGATCACATTCAGGAGTGAGGCCTTAAATGGGCGGGCATCAATTTTCATCCAGCAGTCAAATACGTTAATTGGCTCCACACGGCTGACCTCCTCATAGATCTTCTCATACGAGTCTATCTGCTCTCTAAATAACTGCAGGGTGGGAGGTGTTTCTGGAACCCCGTCTTCAGCATGCGCTTCTATTTCCTCTGCGGTCAGAACATGCCCGTATAGCAAAAACTGGCGCATGAACTCCTTTCGGTCATCAACATAAAGGTAGGAATAGTGATCAAAAGAGTTCCGATAGTCCGTGCAGGTCGACATGATATTCTGAACACACTCCATGAGTGCGTTTCGCATGTCCACCAAATCCGCCATATCCTCCATATCAGCCTTGAAGAAACAATTTTAAATTGAGATTTGAAACACAATATCCTCAGTGCTGGAAAGATAAGAAGTATAAGAAAATACATTACCTGATAGTGAGGGAAGTTGCTGTGTTCTGCAAGTCTAGGCACCAAGGATGAAATCTTAAAGATGTCATTAATGAGCCCTTCAATCATATCGTAGAACCCATCATTGGCTCCCAGCTCAAGAGATGGACGGAACAGCATATCAGGGATAGCAAGATCCAGCTGCACTTCAAACAAGGGTGCAAACCCGGCTTTGGAATCTGTAAGCAAATGGTACCCTTTGGTTATCTTATTTCTTTCTTTTGGTTATGTTAGTTAAAACATTGTGTGTATATCGTTATGCCATACACACTTTAATGGGATTCAGAGGCTCTTATTTGAATTACATTACATTAGTGTATTGAATTATGGTTCAGTTATCATATTGGCTGGCTCATATCAGGCATGTAAATAGCAATCGGTTTCATAGTTCACTCTGACCATGAAGCTCATTATTGCTCTGGGTGCATACTGGTGATCTACTTTACAAAGAGTCCAATTTTACTTCTTCACAGCTATCACATAATGAGGGTAAGGTGTGCCCCGTAAAAAACAAATGTGTTAGGTTGGAAATTTAAATTATCAAAAATATTTAGCCCATTCCGGTGTGTGGAGGACATAAATTCTGGACATTGCACTATTGAAGGATGTGTGGTGTCCAAGTGGTACTACCATGCTTTTTAGAGATGAAAAAGCAAACAAATTAAGAAGGGAAGCCAAGCCAGAGCCGAGCTAAGGGTCTGGCTCGGATTTTGGAGGCCATGCACAAGCAGAACCCTGAAAATATTTTCTTTGTAAATCATACAAAAAGCATCACGTAAAATATGACAAAGTGTCTGATTTAGATCTTGGCAGACGGGCAATTCCGTCACAGCGGTGATGGACATCAAGTCCACTGAAATATAAATCCCATTGTATCCTTTGGGATTTATATTTCGGCTGATGGGATATCCGTTACCATTGTGATGGAGTAACCCGTTCGTCAAGATCTCATTCAGGCCAATAGTCTATTTTAAGTAAGTAAGTCAATTTTATTGTATAAGTTCATTAAAACCTTTACAAAAAAAATGGTGCAAGAGATCATCAAATAAAACAGCAATTTCATATTTTATGGAGTCCAACAATAAAAAAAAGTTGTGGGGCAGTTTATGTTAACTACCCAACGTTTTCTGTTCAGCTGGTTTGTGCCGTGCTCCTATCTATTCATCTGATGTGCTTTGGGCGGACCTTAATCTCCCCTTAAGACAATCTTATAAGGACCCGATAACATATATCTTCATGAGTAAAATGGTGCCATTGGGTTACATATATTTTAAAAATAACAAGAATATTAACATCGTATAGTGGCCTTGTAGATAGATTTTAAAATGGGGATGCTGCAGGTCCATAAAGTATCAGGTGCCCAATATTTAACAAAAGATTATTTTAGATGTATTAAAAGGAAAGCTTTTTGCATCAGGCGTTTCCTAATGAAGAGTGCCAATTCCGGGAAATGGTGAGCCCGCGTTCGAAGCTGTTTGTTGTGAACTGGTTCTCTTCATTTTTTCCTCTACCGCCCCCATGAATTGTAAGAACCCGCACGCCAGCTGTAGGTCTCCTCCTCCAAGGCAAGCCTTCACTGCTTGTTTGCAGGTTCTTATCCTCGTGGTGTTAAAGATTGTTTTAAAAAACAATCGTCATTCAGGGTCCAGTACACAGCAGGAGCATATAGCTGCGTGATGCTCTCCTCTGCTTTCCCACAAAGATGGCACATTTCTGAGGATTGCTTCCATGGTGGAAGGTGCGGCAGGATATGGAGGATTCCCATTCGGTACCGAAGATATTTCTCTTTTAATCTCATGTTGAAGCCAGCACCCAGATAGTTTTGCGGGCCACGGCTTGTATAGCCCTGCAGCACGCACCATCCTTGAGACCGTCCCCAGAGCGATTCTTTGTCCTCTACTACTGACATCCTTTTCATTGTCTTATTTACCAGAGACTTGAAGCTGTTTTGCACTCCCGAAGTTGCCCAGAGCTCCTTCAGGCCTAGGCGGTTTATACATGCTGTCAGGTACTCTCTTGCTGTGCAGGCTTTGCTTGAGTTTATCTGTTTCCATGGGTGGAAATTCAAAGAGCTTTGTTCGAACCTTCTGATCCTATTCCAGCCTTTCACGTAGGCGCTGTTTTGAGATATTTTTTGTGATTGTAAACCAAACTCCAGCCTGATTTGTGCAGGAGAGATGTAATTTGGGAGGCTGAAGATTATTCTTGCTGATCTCGACACGGTATGCTCCAAAGTATCCCCATCTCTTCCCCTGAGGCACTCGCTCCCATAAGTGATTGCTGGGATTAACTTTGCTTGTAAAACCTGTAGTAGTGGGTTAAAGCTTGGCCCTGCAGTTTTAAGTTTGAGAGATTTTGCAGCTACCACTATTGAGTTACCTCTCCGTTTTATGGCTTCTTTTTGTGGTTTAAAAGTACCTTTCTCATCAAATATCACCCCTAAATACTTGTATTAGGCCACGACTTCCAAGGGTGTGCCTGCCACGTACCAGTGAAACCCGGCTGTGTTCTTTTTCGGGTTGACTTCTCTAAGTTGATAGTTAGACCATTAGATGCTGCATGACTGATAGTTGTGTTTAGCAGGTGCTGAAGCCCGATTGGAGTTCGGCTGATCAGCCCAAAAGTCTATTTAAAAAAGTGTATTTCTTTAACATGCAGAAGAAATTACAATACTAGGGCTCATAATAGCACTGCACCGAGAAGTTATAATTAAAAGTCATTGTTTTGTAAAACTGTTAGTCTGAATGCACATACTTGAAAGGGCTTTCATATGTGGTAATGAATAATGGAGAGTTGTGATGAAATAAAATATTTGCCTAAAATCACATGATTTAAGAAGGAAAGCAGCGATTTATTCAGATTCTCTGGTTTCATTTTATACAAATCAGCCAGTAAATGGGTAACTATTTGTCTTTCCCTATGTTAAGAGTTTGTGTTTAACTCTTAGCTTTAAAAATATAGCGCAAACTCCACCTGAAGGTATTGGAGCGCTGTCACGTAACAGAAGGGCATGTGTATTCATTATAGGCATGGGCAAATTAAGTGATTTGCCACAGTGAATCACGGGATGTAGACCCAATGGTGAGACTCAAACCTGTTTCCCAGCTCCAAAGTCATTAGCTCTGGCCGAAAGGCCGCATCTTGGGTAGAAGGAGAATGGCAGGCAGAAGCGGTTATATGATGTTACAACGCATTCCGTTGCAACGCATGCCTTTTCCCCGCAGGCGTTACAACGGAATGCCTTTACCACGCCTATGGGTTACCACGAAAATGCCTTTACCACGCGTAGTTTAACAAAGTTTTTCATTGTTTAACTATGCATGATATTTGCATTTTCATGGTAAACCGACTGCATGATTGAATATTCAAATCTATATATGTTTTTTTAATTATGCCTAACCTAAAAAAATATCATAATTAAGAAATATACTTAAATTTTCTTTTGACGGTATTCTCCTTCTTCTAACTCCTTAAGTGGTCCTTTCTCTATTTTTGATGCAGTACGTAGACGCACGTACGTAATCACGTCTGTTAGGGAGGCTCTTTCCATGAAGGGCAGGCACAGAAGAGCGTGTTTAAGGTACGTTTTCTTTCTTTTTTTTTTTTTTAAACCCTCTCGTTTTCGATTTTTTGGGGGGGGAGACCCCCCAGCCCCCCCTTTTTTTTAACCTTTAACTCACATTCTTTTACTACGTATTTCGTAGTATAGGAATGCGTGGTAAAGGTTATAGTGGTAACCACGCATGCGTTGTAAAGCATGCGTGGTTAGTGCATTCGTGGAAACGGCTTCGTTGTAGTGGCTGTTTCCCGGCAGAAGTCACATAGAAGCTCACCACAGTATGGGCTCGAGGTTCGAAAAGGACCTCGAGCTGAGCCGGAGCCGCGTTTCAGGCTCGAGCCTGGCTAGAGCTTTCAGTGGTTTGGCCACCTCTAATGCTTCATGACACAGACAGCATGGTACAAAAGGAAGGATGAACCCAGGACTATGACATATAGACTATGATGATTAGCATTAATTTATCTAATCATTATCACTGCATCACTCTACTGAGTCACAGACCTAAAACCCAAGACTTGACCAAGCAGTGCCATATTCTAAACTGAAACTCCCTTGTCGCCATATGCGTCATGGTCTAACATTATCCACATAGAAAAACAAATTTCAACTCACACTTCTGGAAGCGACTGTTAAAACCGCGCAACAACGGGCTCTTTAAGACCATGGAAAACGACCACAACACAGCCTAAGTGCAATGGAGCAGCACTGCCACTAGGTGGCAGGAACCAGGTCCCAACAAAGATTAAGCAACAACTGCACAGAGTACATCAAGAGAGGGAGAGCCCAACTCAGATTGGTGCTGTCCAGAGCCAAACCCAAATGACATTAAACAGAATCTAACTCTCTCCTCCACTTAATGTACAGTTGAGTACAGCCAGAAATGCTGTGGAATTGACATCTTGTCCAATTAAGACGTTTTTTGGCTATCCCATATTGTTTGAAACTATCAACGGCTACCAACATAAGAGATGGAAGAAAAGCCTATCGGGGATAGCAAGATCCAGCTGCACCTCGAGCATGTTTAATATTTTTAGGAGCAATAAAACATGTTTGATGACAACTAATATTTGAATGCTTCAAAGGCATTGCTCGTAACATATATTGGGTGCAGTGGCAGCTGCCACAAATGTAAAGTGGTGGGGTGGCATGGGGGGTTTGGGGAATAAAAATAAAATAAAAAGACTTACCTGCCGCTCCCGCTGACGCTGCTTGACGCCTTGGTGCTCCTCTACGCCCGACAGTCCATGGGCCGTAAAGCACCGGCTCCCCATCTAATCCAGGCGCTGCTCTCATGCTATACCTAGCATGAGAGAAGTGCCAGGATTGGGCTGAGAAGGCAGGTCTGATGCTCGCTCAGGCACAGGGAGTCTGTGTCTTTTCTCCACCTGGCTGTACAACACAGCTGGGTTGGAGAAACATAAGTGCCCATCCCAAGACGGCCGGCTAAACAGACATGCACATTTACAATGTCCATCACACCTCCTCCATGCCATGGCCCTGCCCCAATCTGCCCGGACTCCATCTTCCGGCTCAGTCAAACAGTGATTAAAAAAAAGATAACAACACTGTTTTATTTTAATTTTATTTATCATCTTCTAGCTCTGAATGGTGGGATGACACTCCTCCGCAATTACGGAGGAGCTGCCGCTGAGAAGGTGACAGCAACCTCTGTTTATTGTCCAAATTTTATGAAACACCGAAATGTATTGTTCCCATTTTTTGGCATTTAAATGAATACTTACATTAAAAACATTTGTCAAGTCATTATTCAAATATTAACCGTGGTTTCAATTAATTGTACTGTGTTGGCAACAATGTGCATGGTACAGTTTGATTGGCATGTGAGGTACACCATATTGTTGCTTATAATGTATCTGTCGAAGTGGTGCACTAATCGGGATAAATTTGGAGAAACTATATAAGACAGTTATATACAATATTTAATTACATAGAGTGAGCTATATATACGTGTTGGAATACTCCCAGCGAATTAACATTTCTTGTTGTCAGTAAAAACTAAAGATTTTGATTTTTTTTTAAAGGGACTCTTGGAGCAGTGCCCGGCAGAGGCCAGCTCATGGAAGCATCAAAGAAGTAAACTTGACCATATTGAGCCCACTTCTCTGTATGCCTCTCTAAGGTTCTGTGGCCTCCACATGTTTCCCTAGCACACCAAGTCAGCTTGCTTGTTATGTATTAGTACAAGGTTAAAAAGGGACTCTTAAACAGTTAAAGACGAGGTTTTATTTTTAATTCTAAACCTGTGCATTTCGAGAAACATGTTACATATTGCCATGCATATGGACCGGAGACATTGTTTACATCAAATGCGTTACAATGACCACATTGTTACAAGGCAAACCATTACATCGCAAGTCGGGTCAATGACTTGCTGTATGGGGCGCGCTGGTGTTGGATTTGCAATCCAATCCAATATCTTCCCTTCTTTTGCACAAACTGGAGTAGGAATAGTAAATTATACTATTCCTAAGTCCAGCGCACCCCCTACAGTAAGTCGCTGTAATGACCTGCGATGTAATGGTTCACGTTGTAACAACGCGGTCGTTCTAACAACTGCGTTGTAATGAAAAGCATTGTAGCGCATTCATTGTAAAGAGATATATTCATATGGACATTATGTTATAAAGAAAGTGTTGAACTTACGAATTCGGCCAGGAAAAAGAACATGGGAAAGAATGACATACATGAATAGGTTTACATAACCTCCATACTGCACCTGTGTTGTCCAAAAGGTACTTGAGTGAGCACTCAATGGCATTAAAGAAGCCATCCAGGACCATCTCATCCACATAATCCACATAGGCTTTCCACACATCCGATGCTGCATCAGCACTGAAAAGGCTCAGGTTTTCCTGCAAAAGAGTCATCCTTGAATATCAAAGTAATGAGTACAGGTCCCTTTAATGCACTCAAGCGAAGCCTAGAATGTGTTTGACCAAAAGATGTCAGCAGCAGCTGCTGATCATAGCAGGCAAAGGGAAGACTGCTTATGTGCATCCTTTGACTGTCACATGCTACATTAGAGAGGTAGATCAGACCACGGTATACGTATGCTCAAATGGATCTAGAGCAAGAGTTACATGTAAGCATATCACAATTTACTATTCTATAGAGAGTAAAGTGGCACAATTTACTTTACTATAGAGAGTAAAGGGGCAATGTCAAGAAAACTGACTTTAGAAAATGTATATTTTTCTATTTGATGTACACTTTACCTACTTTTATGGGTAACAGAGAACACATGTCTTCATGCTGAAGTAAAATAAACTGATTGTGCTACAAAAGTGAATCTGCACAACTAATACAATGTTTTATTTCTAAAGCATTTTCAGAAGACTGTGGGCCAGATGAACTAAACATTTTTAACAGTTGCAAATGCTCCAAAAGCTGCTTCTAGAATGGGATTATGAATGGATACCAATTCAATATCTGCAAGAGTATTTTGTAGGTGTCACTCCCAAATACAGATTCTGTATCTTATGTGTAGGAAGATGCCTCATTTTGTATCATCACACCTATTTATTTTTGGACTGAAGCAGCTAGTTTTTGTGGTCTGGCTTGACAGCACAGCCATCACTAGACAATTATGTGAGCATCTCTTGAGAGGGGCTTTGGCTCCGCCTATATGTTGGGAGCCAGAACTACATGTTTTGATTGGGCAGAAGTTGTGTACTTCCACAAAAAAAGTGCTTGCCCTCCACACAGTTTTGATCATTTTTGTGTTTATTTATGCAGGTGCTTGATCTCAGCGACAAAGGCATAACACTGTAATGCTATTAAAGTGTCTTAGATTACTAGATAATGTAGGCCTTTATCTCTGGCAGCAGCACAGATGGAAGGAGGGTAGTCATCATCCTACATGGATGTTTAAGTCTGGTTTGACAGTGCAATTGTTACCTGACCTTTTAATTTTCACGAATATTATTCTACAGTTTTTTACTTCCACACATATCTAATCCCATGCTATTTCCTTGTAAATATTCCCATTCCCATGCAAGATTCCTTTAAAGTCAGACCTATCGGCAGTGCCAATGCTTGTTTGACTCTGCACTGGGACTCTGCTAACCAGGTCACAGTGCATGTTCTCTGACCCCGAAAACATGTGGAAATTGTTTATAGTTCTAATTGACATATTTAGCTTGTCCACTTAGTTACATTTCACTTGTGGGCTGCAGCACACATTGTGTCACCTCTAAACTGACAGTGCAAAACAAAAATGCAGGCCTGCAAAAGTAACCTGACTGTGCATGATTAAAATGAAAATCTGCCCTGTCAAAATAATCCCTTTTGATAGGTTTAAATCCTTTTAAATATTAATAAGTCATCTCCAAGTAAGCCGTAAGTGCCCATTAGACAGGGTGCATGGTATTTGAAAGTAAGACATTTTAAAGTAAACATGCTGTTATGGTAACTAGTCCCTAAAAGCTATTTTCACTGTAGCAGGGATAGCTGTTCCATAGGAAAGGATTGGGATACAGTATTACAATTAATATTAATTATTTCCGTTAGGAACCAGCAAAAAACATACTTCTTGGACTTTTTAACATATTTATTATAGTCCAAATTATTGGCAAAGTCGGATTTGTTCTAAATATTTTACATAAGGTACTTTTGATAAGTCAACTTTTAAGTGCCTGAAGCTAATTTGCATGAGCTTCTAACTACACCCAAGAACTGCATGGCTCCTTAATAAGGCATGAACTTTCTGCCAGAGCTTAGACAAAGGCCTTGAGTGTGGATAAGTGTCCTGCTCCTTTGACAGGATAACCATTTGGGCAGTAGACAGAAACTTAATTAATTTCAAAGAGGCCTCCCCTATCAAAAGCAGTTGCCTGGCACTAGCCTGTGGGTGAGGGTGACTCTTGGCTCCTCCTTAACCAATAGGGAACAAGTTTCGAGGTATTACCCTAGCTACATTTATTGCAGCTTCTATTTGTTTTATTGCATACAATTCCAAAGTACCCCTCTCTACCTAAATCCAACATGGCAGAACCTTTAGAGGAGCTCCTGTGACCACCCTAGAGTGTTGGCCAGGAAAAAGAGCAACCCCTTTTGTGGTCACTGAGAGTAGCTTCTCTCCAACTTGGATTAGTGATTAGAGGGCTAGATGCTGAACAACATCCAATCTACGCCGACGGCTTCCTGGACGCGAGCTCCAGACTTTTCCCACTGGGAGCTTGTCCCGCCTTTGTCGGCAGCTCAACAGAGACTTTGTCTTTTGTCAACTAGTCATCGATAAGCACGTCTTCGGATCCAGCTGCAGCCTTGCCCCGCTGAAGACTTTACCTTCTTGGAAGGTAACTATCTGACCAAGACAAATCCAACCCTATTATCCAACGTGCTCTCCATTGCAGTCAGCCAGAATCCTTTCCCTTGTCCAAGTCTAGCGTGACCTGTTGACCACAGTTGGCGCTTTAAGCTTTTTGGTGCTATTTTCATTTAAACATTTAAAAATCTATACCTCTGGCTCCCCTTATTGTATTCTTGTTGTTTTGGTCTTTTTTTTTTGTTCAGTAAAATATTCTCTATTTTTATAACCAAGAGTGGGATATTTATTGTGATGTGTTTTTGACTTTTTAAGTGTTTTGGTACCTCAAAATGCTTTACACATTCTCTTTACTTAAGCCTGTCTGTTCTGTGCCAAATGTGTCACAGGTTGAGCTCAAGTTTAAATTACTGAAACCTTTATTGGATCTGAAAAGAATAGCAACAATATTATTTGGGGTAGACTACATCCACCCCAAGTAATAATCCACTTTCTCACATTATATATCAATGTTTTGCGACGGAAACCTGATAGCAAAACATAAAAAATGTACAGGCCTCTCGAAGGATCTGGCATTACACTCATAAAAGAGAAGCAATCCTCTTGGGACCCGTCCCCTTTGTGAATATATAAAAATAAAGTTGATTGAAAAGCAGGCCGTGGACCAAGGGCCACTGCCTAATCTTAAACTTAAAAAAAAAAACACGAAACAAATGTCCATTTCTTTTGAGGAAAATGGGTTACATTAAAAAACACGGTGATTGCTTTATTTAAAAGTAATCACAGCCATTGTAGTCTGCTGATTCCAGAAGTCCACCATCCTTGTCAAGGCCTCCAATTGTAGTGAGTTGCAATTTTCAATCTATTTCATTTATGTTCATGCGACTTGCTACGATTCAGAATCTTAAGAACCAGGCCATATTAGCACTTAGGTCGATTATTAAAATTTTTACTGCAACCTACTACATTATTTTGAGACCAGTTAGTCGTACATCTGGCTCCTGTCTGCTGTTTCCGACCCTTTGGCAGGAAAATTCTTCCATCTTCTTACCAAAATTTCTGCCATTGCTCTAAACAATGTGTTCTAGTGGGCAACATCAAGACCCTATTTAGGGTAGGGTTTTTAAACTCAGAGTAGGGCTTTGTACCAATGAAAGGTTGTTAGATGAAAGACCTGATGGCCCCTTTGGTTAGCATGCCGATTTTAGATATTGTGTTCTAGTAAGTAATAGAATGTAGTGTGTAAACTTATCAAGTTTAGACATTATTTCTTGCATGGAAATGTGGTACAAAACTGGGAAGAAACGAAATCACAATCATGTAGACGTTAAGGCATTACGATACTTCAAGGTAACACGTGGCAAAGCAGTATGCTCACTTGAAGCAAGCGGGACAGATGATTGAACCTCAAATTATGGCATCTAGCCAGTAAGGTTTGCTGCATTATTTTAGCAAGGTAAGGTGCTGGCATCTTAAAAGAAAGATGTTGTGGCATCATTGATCAGCACTCTGGTCATGGAGAAGCAAGGTGAAGACAGACAGCTAAACCGCCACCCAGAGTCAACTGACTTCCAATGGAAAATTGGTGTGAGGCGTTACCGGACTGGCTGTTCATTGCTTGTGTATGCCCCATGGAATCTGCCTGTTCACCCTTGTTGTGAGTGCACAAGATGGCAGAAAGACCCAAAAATAACTAGTTCTTTACATGTGTGTTTAAACTGATGCAAGATCACTGCTCTGCTGGAGCACCACATTTGCAGGTGCCTAGACTGTCCATGCTGCTACTAGGCGAATACTTGATTTGCATAGAGCTGACTTGTTACATGGAACCGCTCTGCAGAGCTAGTTCTTTCACAGTCCCATTTTGACCTTTCCAATCTAATTCAAGGTGTAGACGGTGACATAACGCAGAGCCCCGCAGACTGTGGTGATGGGCTCTGGTGACCCCCACATCGTACAATTATTCGGGAGTCTTAGGCAGCATGGAGACCCACGGCAATAACAGGAGCGGGGACTACCTTACAGCCCTTCATGTTAAAAGATGTTGCTCGGCATAGGCGGAAAGGCCCACAAGCATATTTTCAGGTCTGGGCTTCAGAAGAGGGTGGAATGCGCTTGCCAGGGACCAGTCCTCTTTTGAAGGGAGGGTGTTTCCTGGGGCATTATGTTGAGGAGTCAAAATCTCTTTGATGAGGCTTGTTTCCAGTTTTCTCCTTAAGGATGATAGGTTTGGGTGGTTTCTAAAGCCAGGGTTTAACAAATTCTGAAGATGTGTGCCCAGGACCTAAACTGGCCTCCATCTTTGTCTTCAAAGGAAATCTGGTTTGTACAACAGAAAGGCGTGTATTTATGCAACCGTTAGTGCATATACAGGTTAAGGTTATCCTTCCGAGGTCGATAAATGATGTACCATTGAATTGGAAAAAGCAGAGCATGTATTCTTCATATAAAAGCAAGGTATTGCTATATTTTCTCTCATGGTCACCTATTATAAAATATCTTTTTTTTAGGATAGAGGGTATTGCGTAACACAGCTGTGAATATTTTGCATTCAATTACATCTTTTTAGTTCGAGCCTGGGCAGTGCATGTGCTGCTATGCGAGGCATGCTGTATTCAGGTAGGGACTTGAAGCTCCGCCCACTCGCCGCCCATATTTTTCATTGGCTTGTGTCATTGTTCATTGTAAACTTTGTCTGTTCATTGGTCAATAGGCTTAGTTGTCCCTCCTTAATACCGCCTTGTCTCATTTTGTAACCTCCCATGGCGACACCCCTTGTTACGTGTGTTGTTACTCAGTAGGCTTTAATTACAGCCTCTGAGCACTATTTTCTCAAATAGTTTTGTCCTGCCTGCAGTTTATAGCATGGGCGCTGAGCGCATTTGCAATGCAATGGGTCTCGCATTTGCGAGCGTTTAAGCTATTGGCATTGTAAATGACAATGCCTTAAATTTATCTGTTTTAAAAACAACAGATAAATAAATGACATTGTCATTTGCAATGCCAGTAGCTCAAACTCTCATAAACGCAAGACCTATTGCCTTGCAAATGCTTGTTTTACTCTACAGACAGTACGGTCAGCTTTTGTCTACAATTTACCAATTATGCACGAATCACATGAAACCAGGTACCAAAATATGTCACTCAGCTGTTAGCGTTTGAAATTAGCTAAGAAAGTTGGAAAAGTAGATGAAGAAAAATCGAAGCATAGCTCAGAGAAGAAGAAATAGGGTTGACATGGTCATATACCATGCTACTCTTGAATTTGCTGAGCACATATGCAGAGTGACTGAAGTAAGGGTTCCATGTGTCCAACAGGTGACTCATACATCTAAGCAACAAATGTTTAAATAACTGAGATATCTTACTTTCTGTGAGGACACCTTTTTAGGGCAAGGTGTAGGTCACAATTAATGAAACTAAACAGCCTGGAAAATGAAAGGTCTCTGGTTATATTCTACTCATGACAAGAGCTCAGAGCATCCACTGATACAAAACCCTGAGGGCCTCATTTACTAGATTTTGACGCACAGCGGCGCAGCAAGCCTTCCTGCTGCGCTGCCGTGCATCAAAATAAAAGAGCAGGAATGCGCCATATCTACAAGACACAGTGAATTCTTGTCCTTTTCCTCTGCTCCGGCGAACAAACAGAAGCTGTGTGCCAAACGCAGACACCCTTGCGTAATGTTGCAAGGGTGCCTGAGTTGCGGGGATGATTGTTTTTGTGCTGAAGGGACACCTTCCTACACAACAACAATCATTGATGGCATATTCCTCTTTCTATGTGTGCTGCAGAATGCAACACGCATAGCAAGAGGAAGAAATGAGGAGAAACAAAAGTATTTCTCCTCTTTGAACCACTCCTATGCCTCCTCTCACGAGGCGTAGGATTCTGACGCATTCCCAACTTTACAAAACATTGTAAATCTGGGACTGCATCAGGTTCCATGAATGTTGCCTGGAAACACCCACAGGAACACCCAGGGAACGCCCCTTTCACACAGAGTAATGCGTGAAAGGGGATATATTTACAAGGCCATGAAAAGTCACGCAGGGTAAGTTTACGTTGCCTTGTAAATATGGGCATGCCCATTACGCCGCTGATGCGTCAAGTGACGCACCGGCGGAGCAATGGCCTTGTAAATGAGGCTCTGCAGGTCACTCCTCTCCAGCAACTGTTAAGACACATCAAACCACATGTTCAAATACCTTGACCAGTGCGTGAATTCGGTTCCCAGATTCTCGAATAAGGCTGTATCGCTTCTCAAGCCGATCGGTTCGGTCATCTAGGTTGAGCAAAGTTTCTTTTTTACCATCCTTCCTTTCAAAAATAGGTGAGACCCAGGTCTTCATTATGGCTTGAATTTCGTCCACATTATCCTTGGCTTTCTGCACTCTCCTTTCCAGATCATGTACGCTGTCTCTGGTGGTCTGAATATAATCCCAAACACCTTCAAATGAAAAATATTCCAGAAATAAATCCATTTTGTTCCAAATATACCCATCCATTATATTTATGAAGTAGTGCCATGCTTTTGTTTCCAACATACAACTGCGGCCCTGTGCTTCGATGCCGCAATCTGGTAAAGTTAGTTCACCAGGATTCCACAGCTAGGCTACACCTTGCATCCCACAGTCCAGTGTGGGGCACTCTGAGGCTCACCTGGCGTATAAGGCCTGTCTAGGAAAGCCAGATGGCTTTGAAGCCTAAGGGCTATACTGCACCAACTTTGCAGTCCAGCAAGGAAACAAAGCATCATGGCATGTTCCACCATACTATCCTTTATGTTAAACAAGTATACAAAAGCAAGCGGAAACAGTCACTATAGCCCATACGTGAAATGACTTGGGTGGATGCTAAACTTTAAATTGGTGGCCCTCGTATCAAAGGGTTTTTACCTTTTCTATGTCTATATAAAAATACTTGGACAAGTAAGTATGTACAATTTGGGAAAGGAGAGACACAATGGGTCAATCATCAGGAGTGTAAGGGCAAAAACTAAGGAAATGTAAATCAATGTGCACAGAAACAGACAATACCTTTTTTGGCCAATGAATACATCTATAAAGTGGACTACTACAATGCCCACCCCTGCCCGGGGGAGGCGTCTCCGAGCACTACGTAAAGTGACCGACTTGGTCTTATTCCATAAATAAAGTTAATCCAAGCAGCGTGGCTTTCTTTAA
Organism: Lissotriton helveticus; assembly: GCF_964261635.1. Taxonomy (NCBI): domain Eukaryota; kingdom Metazoa; phylum Chordata; class Amphibia; order Caudata; family Salamandridae; genus Lissotriton; species Lissotriton helveticus. The sequence continues at coordinate 1,409,842,485 of NC_136068.1, forward strand.
TTCTTCATCGATTTATTAAACACATTCATGTTTCATGGTTTAATTTAAAGCTGTTGTTGCAAAGAGGGTAACATAATTATAGCCAATCCCTCTATGTGAGCAATAGTCAACAGGGCGCATGACGTACATAGCGGCATTGCCTTCATTAAAGAAACAATTTGTGCCTCAGAGGCGTCCTCTAAATGCTGTTCTGGGGAAGTGTGCATATCCTCACAAGAGGTTATGCATTTATATCTTTCTTCCATGTATCTAATGATTTGTTAGTTTCTGAACCATGTCCTACGGGGGTTATTACATGCCATTCAAAGGAGCACAAGGCCCCTTGCAGCCCACCAAGCAGCGTGTGTCAACCCGGAGCTATGTGGCGACCACAGGGACTTTATGTTTCCAAGGGGCATCCTTGTTCCAAGAACTCTCTTGCACGTTGACTATTGGTGGTAACATTTGGAAATAGTCCTTTTTTTTCTTGAGCCACAAATGTGTGCTCCCTGTCTCTCACACATGGACACCCAACCCTTCTCCCCACCTAATGCACCTGAGAGTGTTCCCAAGATAGAAGAGTTTGCTCTTAAGGGGAGCGTTGCCCTCTTCTCCAAACAAGCTTCACCTATTTCGGGTATGGGATTTAATAGGAGGAATTAATAAAAAACGAACTGCTCTGAGGCTACCCGACATATATAATTCCCTTTACAATGAATTCAATGCAATGTGTAAAAAAAGAACACACTAAAACAAAAAGAACTGTACCCCGCACTCACCTCACTCGTTTCTTGCTTTTCTAAACAGAAAATTGTTGAAGAGAACCCTTAAAATCACAAGATAGCCTAATCGAGAATATAAAACGTAAGAGTGTTGGAGGGGAGAAGGGGTATGCTGATGGGGATTTTAGAAATGTTACATTGCACACAATGGACGTCCTACCACAGAGATGCACTAGAAGTAGATATTCTGGACCATGATGAAAATAGTTAGCCTGATATGCGTTTGACTACTGGTGGCTTTTAGCTGTCTGCTGTCGAATACCAAACTATTGTGGAAAATACCAAAACACACAGTTGTCTTTAGGTCAGCTTACTGCTTACCTATGGCAATATCATTTGATTGCTTCTTATTCATCAGCTGTCCTTCTTCTTTGGTCTGTCCCTCCCCAGAGCCACAGTTTATTAGCAATCTTTTTGAGTGGGTGTCTTGTATCTTTCCATTGCTTACATTCTAGGAACCACTTATTTCTTTTTCTTTCCGCACTCCACCCATGTTTTTTTTTTCCAAGCCTCTCCATTGCTCTCCTCACCACCATCGTTGGTCTCCATTCCCGATTTTTATAATTACAGTTTTCCCCAGCACCCAACCACTTCTCTGTTGGACAAACTCAACTCATGGCAGGCAGCCAAAATCAGTGTGCAACAAGCACCATAGAGCTCATGTAGGTAGTTCAGATTTGCTTACTTCAACGACTACATGAACTTGGGTAGGTCATCGTCACCAGCTGGTAATGCATACAGCGCCACTACCTTTACATTTATTAAATGGAAGCTGCATATACGTGAGTTTCTTTATGAAGGTCTCAATCCTATCCTAAGGCCCTCTGTTGTCCTCTGATCAGCCGCGGCCGGTAGTAGGTGTAACTGCAGGGAGGTGACGTGTGAAGGGGGAGGCGCAAGGTGGGGGATAGTAATGTATGGATTACGGACTTTAACAAGTAAGTAAACATATTAATAAATAAAACAAATTTCGTTGTGTGCACTGCATCACCAAATGCGATGCAGTACGCGCAACAAAATTCGTATTATTTATTTACTAGAGCCCGTCCCGACGTTGTCCGGGTATGAAATAGAATGTGTGTAATGTGTGTATTTGGCAAGGGCAATTTATTTTAAAATCTCGCGGTAGACAACATTTTTAGTTTCATTAGAATAGGGACGGAGAAGGCCCAGATGCAGCCCTGGTTGATGTTAGCAGGCGCGTGTAATTGGTGTAGTGATCCGCCGCCTGAGCCCGGCTACAGCCCTTGTTGATGTTAGCAGGCGCGTGTAATGTCTTTGAATGAGAGAGTTATCAGCCGCGGATAAATCCGTTTAATGAGAGAGATGAGTGTCAGCGAGTAGGAGAGACTGCAGTAATTGTCCCCGCAGACACGCTCATTTACGTGTTCCCCCGCTTGAGGCCCAGATTCAGGCCTGTTTGATGTTAGCAGGCGCGTGTTCCCCCGCTTGAGGCCCAGCTGCAGCCCTGGTTGATGTGTACTGATCCGCCGCCTGAGCCCGTCTAGAGCCCTTGGTTGATGGTAGCAGGCGCGTGTAATTTCGTTGAATGAGAGAGTTCAGTAACAGCGTGCAGGAGGGGCTGCAGTAACGTTACTTACCAGGCCTCCAGGTGAACACGTTTGTCACGCCCCAGCACACGGCCACAGCAGACTATCTTCTGATTAATGTACGACCCACATGGCATGAAGGGCGGAACGTAGCACACGCCCCCAGCGTTTCTCACGCCCTCCAGCATGCCCCTTGATGCGGCGCAATTGCGTTCACATGGCATGAAGGCCGGACACACGCCCCCAGCGATTCTCATGCCTCCTGCGTGTCACGCCCCCAGCGTGCCCCTTGATGCAGCGCAGCAATGTGATTGGCGCTTGTATGTACGACTCACATGGCATGAAGGGCGGACACACGCCCCCAACATTTGTCACACCCCCAGCACACGCCCACAGCTCACGATGTGATGGCCGTATCACACACCCCCAGCATTAGTCACACCCCCAGCCCACGCCCACAGCACAACGCAGACACGCCCACAAGGGACTACTTTGCTGGCACGGTTCTTTTACCTTTTAAATGTATAGAGGAGTTGGCCTAACGGCTAAGGCGCTCGACCTTGGACCTGGGGATCTGGGTTCGAGTCTTGGTAACGACGCCAAACATCCTGTGATTCTGGGCAAATCAATTAATCTCCCCGTGCCTAATAAAAATGAATGTGTGTCCTTATGTAACGTAACTGGTGCTATGTAAAGTGCTCTGATACCTGATTCAGTTTGGGTCAAGTTTGCGCTATATAAAACTCAGCAAAAAGAAATATATATATATATGGTGGCCGTCTGCATTGCCTATGTCCTTCTGCTGCAACTGCCCTTTCCAACGCTGTATTGGGTGTTGTGATTGGTGCTGTGGTTACTGAGATTACCCGCCTCAAAGGTTTGGGCTCTCTCTTTATAATATTAGTATGGATATGTTTACTTACCTGTTAAAGTCCGTAATCCATACATTACTACCCCCACCCCGCCCCTCCCCCTCCCCACGTCACTGCCCTGCAGTTACACCTACTACCGGCCGCGGCTGCCTCTGATGTAATGAGACACCAGTACACTGCCTGCAACCTTCACAGTTCAAGACACACTCATCCTTCCAGGTACCCCTGTACAACTGTGTTAGATTTGGGGGTCTCTAGATGGCAGAGGTAGGTACCTTTGACCAATTAGGGACCTTTGCGTCTAGTCAGGGAAAGGGGGTACACACCTAAAATAACCCCTGCTCACCCCCTTGGTAGCTTGGCACGACCAGGCAGGCTTCTCTCAGAGGCAGTGTGTAAAGCATTTGTGAACACATACAGTAATATAGTGACAACACTACAGATAGACACCACAAAGGTTGTATTATAAAAATAGGTCTTTTTATATATACTTATCACAAGACCAGAAGGGCAAAAATAATCCACAATACAATAAAAATATGACTGTTAAAATGGTAAAAAATAGCACAGTTCAAGATAATTGATCAATGCAACACTTTACGTTCAATGTACCTTTGGATGCGTAACGCGATACAAACAAAAGAGTTGCAGGAAAGGTGATGCGTCTGTTCCCTACAGGCAAGAACAGGGATGCGTCGGTTCCTTGCTTCGGGGGAGGTGATGCGTTGGTTCCCTACTGCTGCTTAGGGGACGGTGATGCATCGGTTTCTTACCGGAGATGAGGTGATGCGTCAGTTCCTCACCGCGTTGGGAGGTGATGCGTCTGTTTCTTACTGCGCTTTTGCGACGATGCGACCAGCAGCGCCTCGATGACGACGCAGTTCAATAAAACAAAATGGTGTCTTCTTCTTGATGTGAGAACAAAGGGGCGATGCATGCACGCCCGACGGCCATGCGGCGACTCAGGGAATCTTCTGAGCCGCGACAGGCCCTGCGACACGCTTCTCCGGGGATGCGATGGCGTTTGCTGCAACGGCTGCACTCTTCTCCGGTGATGCGAAGTGCTTCAGTGATGCGACTGCGCTAGCGGTGGCATGCTTTCTCGGCGATGCAAGAACTGCTGCGGCGGCGACACGCTTCTTCTTCGTTGAGTCATGCTTCCAGCTCCCAGCGACACGCAGTCTCTCAGAAGGCCCAGCTCAACAGCCGGCACTTAGTTCCCAGCAAGGGAGTGAAGTCGTGTATCCCTGAGATTTCAGGCAGGAGGCAAGCTCATGTTCAAGCCCTTGGACATCTTCTACAAGATGATGAAAGTAGCACAAAGTTCCTTTCTACTTTCTTTGGCAATCAGGCAACCACTGCAGGCCAATCCCTCATACAGCACACAGCATAGGGATAGTCTCCTACTTCAGTTTCTCTCAGGTTCCTCTCCTCAGCAAAGGTTCTTCTTGTTTCCCAGAAGTGATCTAAAGTTCTGGGGTCGGGGTCCCCCTTTTTATACACCAAAATCCATTGTCTCTGAAGGCAGAGAGTGTCTGTGCCTAGTCCAAACCAGTTCTGTGCAGTCCTGGAGCACTTTGTTTACAGGACTCCTTCTTTCCTTTGTCAGTGTGGGCCAGGGCCATCAGACGCATCACAGGAGGTGGGACCAGCATTGTGGAAGGCAGGCACAGCCCTAGTCAGGTCCAGGTGCAACTCCTCTCACCACTCTACATACAGATAGGTCTATTCAGCCTTGTGCTGACTCACCCTGTCTCCTGGAGCTTCCCAGCCCCTGTCACTCACAAACCAGACAAGGAATACACAACCTAGCAGAGGCAGCCTTGGATAGTTAAGCAAGAAAATACCTACTTTCTAAAAGTGGTATTTTCAAACACAGAATGTTAAAACCAACTTCACTAAAAGACCTATTTTATCATTCTGCGTTCAGGCATACTAAACTCGAATTTCTAGCTAGTTCCCTGAGTCAGTTAAGGATTATAAGGTATTATAATCAAACTGCCTAATGGCTGTCATTCACTATTAGGAAATGCCACACACACCAGGGCATGTCCTACCTTAAACTTACAATGCGCCCTGCACTTGGGCCTACCTTAGGGATGTCTGATATGAAGAGAAGGGAGGATTTAGGGACTGGCAAGTGGATATACTTGCCAAGTCAACATGGCAGTACCAGACTGCCCACAGGCTCTGCAATGGCAGGCCTGAGACATACTTTACAAGCTGCTCCGGTGGGTGGCAAAATCAGTGCTGCAAGCCCACCAGCAGCATTTGATTTACAAGCCCTGGGCACACGCAGTGTACTAGGGTCTGACATGGAGTCACTAATCCATACATCAATTTACCTTAGGGAGCACTCGCACTGTGGCACTGAATAGCAGTGGCTAAAATTAAAATAAAATAAAAAGTCATCTAAAACCAGCAAAATCATAGGAGGAAACAGCAAAAAATGGAAGGGAGACAAACGCCAGTGGTGCCAGGTCTAACAAACTGCTTCTTTATTCAAGCACAGTTTCCCTATGCACATAAAGGCCATTAGGAGGCAGCACAAGATACATGCAAGACACCCTACTAGGAGCATGGACTTCACCACATACGCTACGGAGCCAATTCGTAACTGATAACTTTCTGGTAATTTTATTACAAGAACGGAGGCTACATTATGCATATTCTTTTAATGCAGTCTCCAAGGAGCCGCATACATCACAATATTAAAGGTTCCAGAATAGAACATTGAAAATGCATAAAGGGCATGAGCCATCAACAATCTGCCTCTTTTAAATGTGGCTCTGAGCAGATAAGTTGTCTCCACTTCTCTTACCTATAATTATTGAAATGTTACCTCTTCTTGCTATTTTATGTATGGGTTTATCTCACCCTTCTTCCATCCTTGCCTCCATACCGATTTCCAATTTATGGGACCCCCCTTTACCTCAGAGGGAGGTATTCCCTCGCCCTCTACCTCTTTATTTTTTCAGCTTAGTGTTTTTTATATCGAGGCTTTAACGTTTTAGGGGTTATCTCTGATAGCGCTTTCTCACTTATCTTTTATTTATTGTCTAACGACTTTAAATACGCTCCGCAGCAGTGCAACCTTATTGGCAGTGACCTCCTCACTTCTACGCCTCCCGCTCTTCACCCGATGCAGGCCGCAGACTTGTTCTTAGGCCTCCATCGCGTCCCAAATTAAAGAAGGGATCTTTGGCAGCGGAGACGTCACATCCTCCCATTGCCAAGGGCCCTCCCCCTACGCCCCATGGTTGTGCTAATGCTGTCCTCCAGCTGATCACTCACACGCTCACGCTCAAGGCCATCCCCCAGACAACAGGATAGCACAGCAGCTGATCGATTCCACGCGAGCGTTGGTTACTCGACTTCGGAATCGCGATCGGCTGCTGCCATCCTTAACGCAAGTTTCACTTCATTTCCGCATTAAAAAAAAAGAAAAGGGGTGGAAATCGATTGCTAATACTAAATAAGCAGATTTCCAAACAAAACCTCTAATATTAACAAGCAAATATTCTCTGCAGTTCCCCTGCAGCCATATTTTTTAGCTTACAACTACTGTAATTTATTATCAAATTTCTTAGAGTTTTCTATCTTTTGACTCTCTGACCTGCGCAATGTCTGACTCAAGAGTCAGATGACGCTACCGCCCCTAAAGCTAATGTAGACAGCGAAAACCTTAAAAAGTTCCTACAAAAGGAGATGAGGACCTGCATGATTGAGACCCTGAACCAGGTCATGTCCTCTAAAAGATCACTCCCCACGGAGGACGATGAGGTCACAGAGATCCTCTTTAATGATACCACCAATACGAGGGACAAAAGACAAAAGAAAAGTAAAAACATAGATCCTACCCTCAAGAGCACCTCATCAAATCTGGGAGGTCCTAGCACCTCAATTTCTAATAAAGGTCATAGCACCTCAAACTCCCTGGGTGTTCCTAGCGACACAACATATCTGGGTGTCCTTGGCAGCACAAAATATCCGAGTGTCCCTAGCGGCACAAAATATCAGAGTACTTATCATAATATGGGAGACAATGATTCTTACGACGACAACTCGTCTGATATGCCTGACGAATATATTCTTGACCTAGACGAGGATGACCAAGAATTCTATAACTCAGAAGAACTCCCATCATCATCTAAGGATAATACCATTGACCCCTTGGGAGATGAAATGTTCTCACCCCTAAACCTTAAACATCCCAGAAGCTCAGAGTGGTAGCCCCAAGACCACGTGGCTAAATTAATAAAAAAATGGTTACGAAACCTCCTTGAGCGAGACGCTAGAAACATTCTTAGAGCCGAGTGCTTTAGACCTTCAATCAAAGACAAAACATGCCATACCCCTAACTTGGACCCGAAACTTAACAAGTACCTTTTCAAACTCGGACGGGATCCAAGAAAAGGGATGGAAAGATCCCTTAAAGGATGCCAGGACAGCCTTCTCAACGTCCTGTGCTCCCTAGCAAGGATCCTAGACTCAGCCAAGGAAAGCCATATTAATGGCACCCCCTCAATACGTAACTAATAAGGGGCTGGAGTCAGAAAGCATTAATTCTACTCGGAAACACCAATGCAAAACTGAATGTTGAAAGACATAGGGTTGTAGGGTTGTTCTTACAAAAATCAACCCGAAACTCTCTGTTATGGTGGATAAGGAAACTTCATCTAAACCCAAGGGTTTACTTTTTTGAAGAAGGCCTCATTAATTCTTTGGAGCAATATGACTCAACATTTACAGCCCTGGATAAGGCCCAACAAAAAATGCGCAAGGTCTTTAACCCCAACCTTTTTGGCAGGGCCTCTCTTCTGGCCGCTTCAACCAGAGGCCCTTTTCAAGATCACGTGGTTTTGAAAAGGCTATCAACAGTACACCACACCTCAATTCTACCCCCAAAGAGGGAGTGGCTTTCGATCCAGGGGTTTTAGATCCCATGGATAGTCAAACACCACCAACTTTCCAAGTGAGTACTCTCCCCCTCCCCCTTCTTTCCCCCTAAAAGTGGGAGGCCGACTCAAACTCTTTTACCAGAATTGGAGCCTAATCACACAAGACCCATGAGTTCTAAACACCGTGAAGGGTTTCATGATAGAGTTTAAAGAAACACCTACACAAACCTCTTTCCCATGAGACATTCCTCTCTCCCCAGACCACCAAAAAATAATAGAGATGGGGATCTCCTTGATGCTCCAGAAAGGAGCTATCATAGAGGTCCATCTAGAAGTCTTAAGATTTATAAGTACACTCTTTCTCATACAGAAAAATGAGAAGGGTTGGAGACCAGTCATAAACCTAAAGGAATTAAACAAATATTTGGTTTACAGGCAATTCAAGATGGAAGGCATCCACCTTCTGAGAGATCTTCTGCTAGAAGGAGATTGGTTAGTCAAACTGGATCTGAAAGATGCTTATTTTACAATCCCTATGGCCCAAATCCATCAACCCTTTCTTCAGTTCATGTGGAGAAACCACCTATACCAATTCCAAGCACTACAGTTCGGACTATCTTCCGCTCCCTGGTGTTTCACCAAGATTATGAAACCAATTACCACACTCGTGAGAGAAAGAGGCATCCATCTAATCACATACTTAGAAGACATCCTTATATTGTCACAATACCCTTCACAAATACAGCTAGATTTAAAAACCGTGATGGATCTCTTAGAAAGTTTAGGGTTCATTATAAACAAAGAAAAATCCATCCTAACTCCCTCCAGATCTCTGGAGCTTCTCGTTTTCCCCATAAATACCTCGATTCTTCTACTCCCTTCCAAGAAGATAGCCAAAATCAGGAAAGAAATAAGACACGTTTTGAAAAAACAAGACCTCCCCCTTTATGCATTTTCAATGTTTTATTCTGAAACCTTTAATATTGTGATATATGCGGCTGCTTGGAGATTACATTAAAAGAATATGCATAATGTCAGCCTCCGTGTCTTTAATGAAATCCAGATTCTCTAGTCATGTAATAAGAGAATCGCAATTCTATACACCCTTCATAACCCATTATTAGCTTATGTTCATCTGGAAATATATAACTGATAAAAAATAAAAGATAAAAAGGGCAATTTGGAACACAAAACACAGAAAAAGAATGCAAGATTCTACACCGACCAGCTTAGTTTGTGCCTCATTTCTCATCCCAGATAATACAGAATATAACAGCAAGGTCATGCCATATCAAGTGAAAAGGATTATGCCACACCTCTGTTATATTTTCATTTATGTTATCATTAATATCAGGAAATAATTCGCCTTTTGTGACTACTATAACTATCAACCAGTAAGAAATATTAAGACTCGTGTGTCTGTGTGTAGTGAAGCGCAAGTCTGTCAAGAAATGTACAAAATAAATGCATTTATTGACATAGACTAAACTATCAGCAGAATCCTCAAGAGGTAAGAAAGTTAACTGACCTTAAAATAGACTTTTTTAATTAAGACCCTTTTTTAGCGAATGAAATGAAACCAAGATGCTAAAAGTACACTATGTTGCAAGAAGCAAATTAAGAGCCAAAACATTCTTTGCATCGTGATCCCTGAGCCAATCAATATATTTGTAAGGACCTTCATGCAAGCAAGACATTTAATATTGTTAATCAATTGAAGCCGACTCAACTGGAGAGACAGAGAGGCACAACCATATCTTTGCATCTTAGGGTGAGTAAGACCCTTGACTACTAAAACCAAGTTGTTTGTGTTCAGCAGCAAGCAGTTGTTCTTCATCCAGTTGGCGACGTTTGTCATGCATCCGTGAAAGTTGGTTCTGGTGATGGTGGGGTTGTCGGTTAATGAGAGGATTAGTTGTGTGTTGTCTGTGTAGAAAATTATGTAGAGACCGTGGGATCTGAATATGTTGGACAGGGGGTCATATAAGCTTTGAAGAGCATGGGGCTGAGGTTGGCCAGGGGGTTATTTATGCGTAGAAGAGCATGGGGCTGAGGGATGAACCCTGGGGGACACCACAGGTGATCTCCTTGGTTTCAGAGATGAAAGGTGGGAGGTGGATCATCTGGGTTCTTCTGGTGAGAAAGGAGGTGATCCATCTGACTGGGTCCCCATGGATGCCGATGTGGTAGAGTCTTTCGATCAGCGTCTTAGTGGAGGAGGGTTTGTATGTCATTGGTGGCTGTGATCAGGGAGGTTTTGGTGCTGTGATTGCAGCGAAAGCCAGATTGTGAGGCGTTGAGTTGCTGGGTTTGCTCCAGGTGTGTCATGAGTTCATTGTTGATTATATTTTCCCGTACCCTCACTGATAATGGGAGCATGAAGATTGGCCAGAATTTTTTGCGTACACTGGGGTCGGCAGAGGGTTCTTTGAGTGGTGAATTGACTTTGGGTGTTTCAAGGCATTTTATACATATATGTCACCCCTAGGGTGGCAGAGTGCAGTGTATTTAAAAACTCTTTAATTGATTTTTCACTACTGCAAGGCCTACCTCTCCCGTTACATTATTACATTTAATAAGCTGTAATTTCAAAATACGAGAGGCACCCACCCAGTACATGCTTGCTGTCCTTGGAATTGTAATGAAAAATTCTAACTTATGGTGAAGTCTGATTTTAAGTTACAAATTTGAAAATGTCAATTTTAGAAAGCTAGCATTTTCCTGCCTTAGCCATTTAGTGTCTATGACCTGTACCTGGTTAACATGACTGTGCATATCTGTCAGTTGAGCTGTGTGTATTACTCCTAGACAGCAACACAAAAAAGGAGCTTATATTTGCCTCGATGGAGCATCACTGGCAGGATGGGATGGATGAGCTGGGCACAGACCCACTTACACTTAAATAGGCCGTGTCCTGCCTACATACAAAGGGCTGCATACCCTCTGTAGTTAGTCAGCAGCCAGGACAGGAAAGGCAGGATTGCTGGAAACTTAAAAGGGAAACCCTCTAGAAGCTTCTACTCCACCTCAAAGGCCCAATTGCTGATAAATACTGGACCTCAAACACTACCACTTCAGAACACTTATGGACCTAGAGAGACTTTGACAGGAAGAATGACTTTGGAGCTGCTGTAAGTCTGTCAATATGCCAGACTGCTGCCCTGCTGGACTGTACCTCTATGTGCTGCTGTGCTGACCTGCTGCCTGCTGCTCTTCTGCCTGGGTGAGAAGGACTGAAACTGTATCCCTTTAACCCATAGTGACTCCAAGGGCTGACCTGAGCCTCCGGGACAGAAGGCTTTACCCATTTTGCTCCTGCACATGGACACTGCCATCTGTGATTCTTAACCTGCCAAGTGGTGCCATGCCTTTCCTAGACCCTTTGAAGTGGGCCTAAGGTGCTCTGCCAGCCTCTATGGATCCAGAGGGACCAAAGCATATCCTTTTTCTGCGCGGCGCAACCCCAAACAGAATCGGCACAACGATGCTGTTGCATGATACGGACCCACCGGAAAGACCTGCATCGCAATGCAGCCCATTGCCACATCAGAACCACTGCTGCGCGACACATCTATGGCTGAGGCCCTCGTATATTTTATCAAATGTAGCCTCAGCGACCAAGTCGGACTCCGTATCGCAGCTCCTCAGAAGTGACACATCACCCTGACTGCACAATGCATCCTCAATTTAGTTGCGCAATGCAAATTCGACATGGATCCTCACAGAGCTCCGCAAACCAGGAATTAAGGTACTCTGTTCAGTGGGCCAAAAGGGGTCCCGAAAGCTGGTCTTGTTTTATTTATTAAAAAATTCTTACTCGTTTATGGGCTCCTTTTGTGCTGTGTTTTCACTGTGCTACTGTTTGAAGTGTTGCACATATACTTTACACATTGCCTCTGAGTGAAGCCTGACTGCTCTGTGGCAAGCAACCCTAGGGTTTAGCACAGGTTAATTTATGGTTGCTTATGACTTCACCTGAGAAGAGTTGTGGTTGCTGCTTTAGAAGGGTGTTACCCCCTTCAAGTAGGTACCCAATTTCTTACATTGTCATTTGCATTCACTTAAAAAAATGGCAATTTCGAAATTCTTCGTCGAAATCAGAGAGCAACATATTGTTGATTTTTGGTTGTTGACTTTAAGACTGAATTCCATAGAATGTAATAAATAGTAATAATCAGAAGGCTTTACAACAAGCCTTTTAGCTCAGTAAACCTCTGTAAATAAATATTTCAGCTAACGCTCTCAGAAATGTGTATTCAATGTAAACATTCAGCTTCTTTTTTGTTAGCAGCATCCGATAGCCATACTTAGAACAATGTAAGCATATTCCTCGCCTACCCTAGAAATCAAGGACCCCAATTCTGCTATTTTGAAATTGGAAGCCTTATGCTGGAATGAAGACCAATTACCTAACAGTAATCTTTGGGCTGGCCTGCTTAAACTGCTTTTACATTTGGAAAAGGTGTGATCTTATGCCAGTAGCCCTGGTGCTGATCCAAAACGGAATGAGTACGGGTATTCTGGAAAAATACATTTCGGGCACCTATCTCAAACAAGGGGAGCCTTGACGATCCACTGGGAGGAATTTACGGTCAACATAATTTTTTTGATCAGATAATGAAAACAGTATGTGTTGTCAAGAGTGTGACTTGTGTATTGCTGGAGCCTATCTGGATTTACTAAACTGAATCTTAAGTAAGATTTCATGCTGGTTTTGCTCTATCGATGACTGTCAATGCTTTCAGAAAGACTGCTTTTAAATATGTCATATCTGATGCATCGGTAAACTCTAAACTTGTGCAAGTTTTGACTAGTCTACTTTCATCAGTGTTTACAGGGGCAGCCGACACAATGAAGAGGTGGTGGGGCAGGTAGAGGGGGGTATGGAGGAGCGCAGGGGTTAATATTAAAAAAGAAAACACTTACCTGAAGCTGCCGGCCACATAGCTCCTCACGCCTCAGTGTTCTGCTGCTTCCTGGTCCCAGCAGACACTGGGAGAGCAGCAGAGAATGAATTCCTGTGCAATCCCTACTCTCCTCTCATGCTATGAGGGTAGCACAGAGATTGGCCTGAGCGGCCTGCTTTAATGCTCCGCTCAGAACAGGGAATCTGTGCTATTTCTCCAACCAGGCTGTTCACTACATCCTAGTTGTAGAAACCTAAATGCACATGTGTGTTTGATAGGCCTAAGACGCCGACCAAACACACATGCGCACTTAGAAGTGCACAAACAAGATATCCTTCCTCCTCCCCATGGTCTCGGCCCCGCCCCCCTACGCACACTGCCAGCAGGTGGAACCTATAACAAAGGTAGAATAGTTATATTTTTCACCTGCTGGCTCTGAGCAGGGGGACAACGCTCCTCCGCCATTACGGAGGAGGCACCCCAGAGTGTTTATAAAGAGTGTCAATGACTAATGTGAAACTGTTGGTGTTTCTCTGAGATATAAGCTCTTGTGGGAACCACATTTCATCTGCAATCAGCATCATGTTTGTTTACTATGCAAATAAACATCTTATGGTATAACATCAGATGGACTCTTGTGCAACCGTAGTTGTGAGCATAACAATGACTGGCCTGTATCCAAATATCTAAATTACAATGCTGTGAGATCGAGTAATGTTAACTGGAGGAGAGCAAGCTATGAACTCCCACAAACTCCATAAAGCAGTGTTTTTGTAGGTACATACAGCCTCCATGAGAATACCTGGTCTTAACTAAAGCACAAAGCAGCAGGCTTTTCTTAGAAAAAATGTACGTATTTGTGCAGCACCAAACCAACAATAATATCAGTGAAATTCTTAAATCAATTTTATAAAGAGAATAATAGAATGTGCATAAAAGATCAAAAAAATGTTTTAAAATACTCTCTGGAACAACTACATTGGATTATGTGCATTACCAAAAACTTACATCAGAGATCACTCCTGCACCAAAAATGAAAAAAAGTTTTTAGAAAACTGTGCTATCCCACAAAGGCCAGAAGGGCATGTTCAGATACCTTGCAGAGATGAGCATTCTTGTCTTTCTTGTCTTTTATGTCTCCGGAACTGTAGGGGCAAACTAAACTGGCCAATGAGAAGCAAATTCAAACTCCTGGGCACCAATGACTAGCAGACTACAAAGCCACACCTTAAAGGTGCTGCTAAAAAGGTGGTAAAAAGTAGCCATTTTGCCTATGGACGTTCATGGCTGCAGTGGCAGTGCCGAGGCCATTCTTTTAAAATAACATATGGGTGGAAGAAGAACACACTACAGCACACATGGGCGATCTGACATTTATGCCACTGGTGCCATATTACTGAGGCCCTACTAAAGGGTAAGGTATGCTTGTAATGATTACACATTATTACTAAGTTTTAAGGGCAGAGCACATGCAATTAGAAGTATTTAGCAGTTAATGCAGGCAAGTAGATAGAGACCCACAAACTTAGAAAACCTGGGTAGACCATACAGAAAGGTGAATTTCCCTACATATGTGTGAAAGGATTCGAGGCAGCTTTCACCTGAACAAGTGCATTCTGAATATTAGTGATGAAAGAGAGTATTTGGTCATAATGGTTTCTACCATTGTCTACTTCTTCAATGATGATTACAGGCAGGGGCAGCTCCTCCCCCCCCCTCCACTGAAATCCAGCAGATGCAAAGGACAAAAATAAAATGATAAGAAAACATTTTTATTACTATTTTATTTTTAGTCCTGCAGGTTGCAGGCAGAGGAAGGGTGTGGCCACCTATACTGGTGCTGCAACACCAGGGAGGAGAGGAAAGTGGTGGACACTGCCAAGTGCGCATGATGGCTTGGCCGCGGCCCTTTTGGGCAGCCAAACCATCATGCGTTACTCCACCCGAGCTGTTTTGTACAGCTCGGTGGAGAAACCAACACAGGCTCTCAGTCTATGTCTGAGCGGAACTGAGGTGCCCAGGACAATCCCAGCACTGCTCACATGCTGGGAGCCAGCGTCGTATGCATCAGTTCCTGGACGGGACGCGAGGATTAGGAGCAACGCAGCATATATAATTCTGTTGTTTGTGTTTCCCCTTCTATCGCCTCACCACTTCGCAATACGAGTGGCCGCTACTGATTACGGGCTTAAATTCCTTGTGTTCAGTTTCATCACTGTACACACTATCGAGGGTACGAAGATAGTTAAATGTGAACTGCTATTCCACATTCTGTCCAGCATACCTTCGAGTGTAGTACGTACAATCAAGCCTTTATGACTAGAGAAATGTGGCATATGGGGAGTCCTAGAATGTGCAGCCAGAGGATGTATCTTCTTTAGAGATAAGATACTGTGTGTGGGTCAGAAGGAAGATGCAGGTATGAATTCACAGCAGAGTTACCTCAACAGCTACACTTTAAAAAAACATCCAAAATCATGATAAAAGTGGATGGCTGAGTTGCCCTCAATTATAAGATCTTCCCACAAAGAGTCCTATTAAACGTGCCTTGCACGAAGGCTAATTACACTGTCACAATCCTTGTCACACAAAGCCATGCTATTCTTTAACACAGTGTACTCTATAATTACAATCCATCTGCATTTTGGAGGACCTTAATCCCTTTAACAGCAGTGACACCGTGATCCGAACACCTTGTGCTTTCAGACTTGAGTTATTAGCCTACATTAACTATCCTGATCTCAAGCACTTGGTACCCAGTTAGAATTAACTTTGCATTATGTTAATAACGTGATCACATGACTAAACTCCAAGCATTACAGTCAAGCATCCTGATGTTACAACAGCTTTGCCAGAAGGGTAATTGTGCATGTGCTTCGCGCTAAGTGTCCTCTCCCATGTCCAGCCTTTCAAGAAGAGCTTCAAACTTGGGGGTTACCACATGTTAACCATTCGATTCACAGAGGTCTGCACCAAACACCCGGGAACAATTAAACGATGGAGGTTGCACTGTAGATTCATTTTCCATTCACTAGTAACAGGCCACATCCAAATGTTGATTATCACAAAGTATAAGGATACATCAATAATCCTACTTTAAATGAACACACATATTTAAAGGGTTCCCATCACATAGGAGCAACACTGCACTGAATGTTTGAAATAGAAAAGTAGCGAAAAACAAACAATATGAAGACCTGAGAGATTGAAGGAAATTGGCTTCTAATTCATGTTACTGGGCTATACTATTTGAACCAATGAATGAACAAAAAAAAATGGTATCAACTATATTTATAATGATGGTGTATCGGGTGCATCACCTTAGCCACCAAAAATAAGTTGTAATTTTAGTCCTTTCTAAAAGCAGCTCGTGGTAGCAGTCTGTTTTAACGCCTCAGGCAAAGAGTCTCAGAAAACTGGCTCCTCAACAACTCAAGGGATGACCAAATTAGGTTGGCTTGGGCTTCTTAGGTTTTTCATAGACTAGGTATAGCTATGCTTTTTGCACACTTAAACACAGATTTACCTTTGGGCCTGGGACCCATGGCCTCACCTCTTTAAAAGTGAAGCCATGACTCTGTGCCTATTGAAGTCAATGAATTTGATGGAGGGTGAGGAGACCATGTAAGCTGTTAAAATATTCAAGCCGTGCACTGACTGCACTCTCTCTAATATACAGATGGGTCAACAGATGCTTCTAAACTTGTGTAGCTGGTGGAAATAGCTGGTAAAAACCAACCCTATTTGAGCACTAAATTGTTCATTAAAAGTAATGTGGATTTTAGTACGCAGTCCTAAGCAGGGCTGGACTGCAACGGGCAATCCCCTGGTGCGCTGCACGGGTGGGGGCCATTTTCGTTACTGGGCCGTTTTTGCAGCATAATCGGCACTGTAACAAAATTGGCCGAAACCGGCCCTGGCAAAGAGCACGGCGGGGAGGGAGGGGGGCAGGTGGGGGGGGTGACTTTGCCAGGGCCAGTTTTGGTTTCCAGTCCAGCCCTGGTCCTAAGGAGTGGAATCTCCAATTCCAATTGGGGTCCCTGCACCAAAACCTTTTCATTACAAGTTAATGGGCCTAGAATTGGGATTAACATGCACACTTGGTTTTCCTGCATTGATTTCTGCAGCTAGTCCTGATTCCAGGTCGTTTACACTGTAATTTAATACCTGGTGGAAAATTGCAACACAGGGAATGCTGCAAGGAAGAGGGTGAGAAGAAGAAGAAGATCTAGGGAGGGCTGTCCAGGTCCTGGAAATGTTAATATAGGCCAGGAAGAGCTTTTGCAGCTTTCTTCAAGGTCATAGGTTTTGCCTTATATATCTCTTCTGCGAACCACCACCACTGTCTATTGTGTATTTGCCATCTATGCCTCAAGCCCTATAAGTTATTACTCTTTTTCAATCATTTACTAGTCCATGTGCATTTATGCTTACTGTCATGCAAAGATGTGTGCTGCATTAATATTTTCCGATACTATGCTTCTCGTTCACAAATTCATATATTTGTTAAATGGTTGATACTTAGAGAAAGACCCAATAACTTTACCATGGATATGTATGTCAGGTATATACATGTCTTGACAAAATCAAAATACTGAACTATCATAGAATGACAGAAGTTTGATGCCAAGGTCTGAAATGTAGGGATCCTCAAAATATACCACGTACTATGTTGACTGTTACACAGTTTTCACATGTTGTGCATTTGCAACAGTTGTTTTGATATTTGCAATAATTTTATCAGAATTAATCTGCAGTAAAAGCTGCCTCCCTACCAGTAAGGCTCCTTTCAGATGAACAGGCTTTGGATGGGAATTATGACAGTCACACACTGATCATGGGGTCCTGCCAGCTTAAAACCAGCATTGGTAAATTCATTAGGTTTCACCTATGTGATTAAAAATAATAAGCCTTTTTTGTTGTAAGTTGTAGCTTTCTGACTAGTTGTACAATATAAGTTACAGAAAATCTGTTAAAGTGTTATGATTTGTTTATGTACAAAAAGGAAATATATGCTTTGCTGTTACTAGTGGTATAGTGCATCTAAGTAATAGCAACATTTTGAAAAAGGAAATGAAAGAGGGAAATAATAGAATGAATTGTTGTAATAGCAATATGATGTGTTTAGAGTAGTTCTGACAACGTTTGGACCGACTGCCACTGCACTTGCTGCACCATTCAAATCATGTACCTAGTGCCTGTCAGATAACTGCATGTGGGACTGCCTGTTTAATAGTAAGATATAGCAATATTTGGGGTTTAGAAGAGTTATGATAAATTTTGGCCCCTGTGACACAGCACCTGCTGCACCATTCAAATCACGACCCTATTGCCTGTAAGGTAACTGCACTTGTGCCTGCCTTTTTAGAAGTAAAATATTGCAATATCTAATGTTTAGATGAGTTCTCACAACTTATGCAACCGGTGTCACTGCATCTGCAGTACCCTTGAAATCATGGCCCAGTGCCTGCTAGATAACTGCACTTGTAACTGCCTGTTTAGTAGTAAAATTAAGCAATATTCTGTGTTTAGTGGGGTCCCTAGAGCTTTTGACCCTGGTGCCACTACACCTGATGCACCATACACATCAAGCACCTTTAACTGCAAGATAATTGCAATTGTGTCTGCCTGTGTAGTAGTAAAATATAGCAATATTAGGTGTTTAGAGGAGTTTTGACAATTTTTGGGCCCGATGCCACTGCACCTACTATACCATTCAAATCATGACCCTGTTATATGTGAAGTAACTGCACTTTAGACTGCCTGTTTAGTAGTAAATATAGCAATATTAGGAGTTTAGTGGGGTGCCTAGAGCTTTTGGTCCTGGTGCCTCTGCACCTGCTGCACTATTGAAATCATGACCCTACTGCCTGCTAGATAAATGCATTTGTGACTGGCGTATATAGTATTACAATTTAGCAAGAATCTAGGTTTAGTGGGGTCACTAGAGTTTTTGGCCCCAGAGCCACTGCACCTGCTGCACTATTCAAATCAAGTCCCTTTTAACTGCAAGGTAACTGCAACTGTGACTGCCTGTTTAGTAGTCAAATACAGCAATAATGTGTGTTTAGAGGAGTTCTGAAAAACTTTGGGCCCGCTGCTACTAAACCACTCAAATCATAACCCTGTTGTTTGCAAGGTAAAATATAGCATAGCTCTTGTATATTAGCTTTATTTTTATTAAAACATTTAGAATTTTACATCATGACCAAATAGATTAAGTTGAAAAAATCAATACAATAATGCCTATAATGTGCAAACAAATGTACTGACGAATTAATAGGAAATACCACAAACGTTCTAAGGCTAAAGCTTCTACTTTACACAAGTAATAAATAGCAAGCATTCCAGCATACGGTTAGAGGCTGTCTGCCTTTTCTGTGGGAAGAGATCGTATCTTGACAGTGAATGGGGCTTAAACAGTGTGAACAGCTTTAGTAGAAGTATCATAAATGCGTGCAGCCAGGGGAAGTTAAAAAAAAAGTTCTACACAAAAGCGAAGGAACACAGTAATTCGGCTGCAGGAAGTGAGAAGAGCCCCTTTTTAATATATATTAAATACAACAGATTTCAAAAGCACAGTGCCAGCACTACGCAGGCGAAACCTAAAAACCCTCCATCAATATTTACTTTGACCATTCCCATTAAAAAACAAAACTGCAAACTGAATCTGGTTAAGTTGTGGCAATTTCCATAGAAACGTATAAGAAGAGATCAACACTCATTGCCTTGTGTGCACTATAAAAGAGACTTTTCACCACCAATGCCCTAAAACACAAATTGACTGGCAGGAAGAACAGAAGAGGAAGACCATGTTGTCTGGTCTCCATGAGGAAAGACTGAGGCCCCGAATCCTGGAATACTAAAAACCAAAGCTTCAGTAAGTACTTTTCAAATGTCAGAGCAGCCGGTCTCCTGTAGCCTGAAGGAGGTCAAGGGCAAAGAAAATCCACCGTGGAAGAAGAACCAGTAGATCAACTGGGACTGGATATGTGCTCGACACCCTGGCTAGCGGAAAAGGTTAAGCACATCATGACTGTGGCATGGTAACTTACATGGCTCACCAGGTGTTTGGAAGCTTCAGGAATGGTCGGGAGGATTATAAGCAGCATTTGAAACAAGCATTTGCAATGCAATAGGTCTCGCATTACTGAAAGTTTGAGCTATTGCTGCTGTAAACAATAATGCAACGCCAATAGCTCAAACTTTCAGTAATGCGAGACCTAGTGCATTTTAAATGCTTGTTTTACTCCTGAGCGAATATAAGAACTTGACCACATCATGTTGCTGTCCTCTACAGCTAGTGTCATATCAAACTTCCTTTTCTGTGATCCATTAGCCATAAGCAGTGCAGAAGAGAAAAAACAACAACAAAACCAGAAAGAAGAGAACGGCCTGAACAATGGACCAGGTGACCAGATACAGGTTAACAACCAATATACCACCAGGGGGTTTGCAATACCTATTGAACTTTACTTAAGGACAGTGACAAGAAAGGACACCATAGTGATTGTTGCATAAGGTGTCACACCACACCAAATGCGAAATAGGTCCAGCTTCAGAACGTTCAGCGAGTAACCACCGAATAAATGAAGAAAAGGACAACCTGTAAGTGATGAAGAAGGTCTGTTTGGATCCCATCTAAGCCCACACATCAAACATGATGCCTGATGGCAATCGTGTGATCTAGGAGAATAAAGCAGACTATTTCAAGACATTGGAAATAGAGATACGGGATCACAATCCCATCAATTATCTCATCCTCTTCCATCAGTGTGAGTGAAAGATGGAGGTAACGTCAACAATTCGAATGGCTGACCAATTCCTTGGCTTTTGGTGGAGATGTTACGTCCGTTTAGGAAAAGACAAACTAAATAACACACAAGGACATGCATGATGTCACAGGAGGAGAGAGAAAATACACCCAGCCTAGCACTCTAGGATGACATCTGTGTGTCTGTGCTGGGTCTCACTGAGCTCCCAAACCAGGACATAAATAGGCCTTGAGTAAAGAAGGTCTGGGTGGCAGGTGTACTGATAGGTGAATGGAGTATTGTATTGTCGAGATGTTCAAAGTGAAATATAGACATAGGTGGGAGTTAAGTGAGGTTTCAGTGGCGGTAGCGCACATACTGTGTTAAGGAGAGGTGTGGAAATTACGTGATGGGGAAAAGTGAGAGGTCTATAAGATAGGGAAGGATGGAAGGTACTTTGAGCAATATGGCAGTGCTGGTGGAGGTTTGGGTAACAAAGATGGCTATGGAAACGTGCATGATAGGGAGGGCTTAGGAGAGTCTGCCGGATAGGGAAAGGACGAGAGGGATTTTGAGAGATAAAGTTGGTGTGTGAGTGGTAGGACTGTAAGTGGGTTTGAGTCATAGGAAAGGGAGGGTGTAAATGTGTGGGTGATTCAGTAGAATTCTAGTGACAGGGTGTGTTATGAGCGATGAGGAAAGATGGATGGCAAGTTTGTGTGCTGAGAGGTGTTGGTGACGTTCTCTCGATATGTAGAAGAATGAGTGATAGGGTCAAGAAGGACAGAGTTCTCCAAAGAGATACAGGCACACTTACTTAACAACACAAGGGTATCTGGTTGGTTTCGTTATAGAGAGACCTTTATGTTGTAATGTTAAATTCACTTTATTGATCAGTTGTGCACTGAACACTACACGTATCGACCTTAACATTACCCATACACTTTCCCTAACATATTTTAACCTCAACCCAAAGTTTCTACCTAACGCCTACTATAACACTTGGCCAATCCCTATATTTTATGCATACATTATCCCTAAATACCACGCTAACCCTGCATCTTAAGCATACCATAGCCCTATTGGCTACCGTGATACAAACCCCAATACTAACCAAGAATGCACACCATTTTGCAATCCTAAACAAGGTGTCAGCCTTTGCTCGGACAGCGCCCTGGGCTGAACCAAATTTGGCACCCTCACTTCTAAGTGAGTGTAAAATAAGGCAACCGGTCTCCTTTGTGTCCACATGCTACTCACTGGGTGATTACTTTAGAGCAATGAGTGGCCTCAGAACACAAACACCTCAACCCCCAGCTCTACTGAATCACACACAGCATTTTTTGATGAGGGGTGTGTTATGGGATGAGGGGCATGGGAATGAAGGTAGATGGGAGGGGATGGACAAGGGAAAATGTTAAGTGAGGGTTAAATTTAGGTGCCTGGGGAATTTAAAATACATTTCAATAGATTAAAAGAAAATGAATTAGAATCCCTGAAGATAGATAAGACCCCTGAATGCATGCCCATAGTGTAGGTAGCTCGCTTTTCCCTTCTGAAGGCTGCCACCCAGGGAATAGGCCAGGCTCAATGATGCCAAATGCTGAACCTGCCTAAACATACCCTTAAACTTAACCCAAAGCGATTCTTAAACCTAAATCTAAGACTACCCCTTACAGTGCCCTAAACACGTACCTTAACCTTAGAAACATCAATGTAGTGTTGTCAACGTAAGTACCATGTTGGAGTACTGGTATTTGTTGTGCCATGTGGATGGACATTTGAGTAATTGGTCGGGGTGGATATGTGTGTGATTCGAGAGGCAGTAGGATTGAGTTAAAGGGAGTTAAGGAGATGGGGAGACATAGATAGAGGTGTTGGTGTGTTTGGAGGGAGGTGAGTATGATGGAATGCGTGGAGGGAAGCTTGCCTGACAGTTGTAAAGAGATCTGGGTGATAGGATGTAAAGGACTGAATTGTAAGGAGGGGTTGGGGGGTATTTGCATTACAGATGGTAATGAGGATTGTGTAATGAGGGTATATATATGCATAAGGAGAAGTGGAAGTAAGATTGGGTGTTTGAAGGTGTAAGGTTGCCTAAACAAGAAAGGTAAAGCGGTGCCTGGGTGATAGGATTTAGAAGACGGGTGTTGAGTGGCAGGAGGTGATAGGATCTGTAATGGAGAGGTAACCTTGAGCGAAGCGCCACTGATCTCTGCTCTTGGCAGTGTGACAGGGTGGAGCTGGTGAGCATCGGAGCAGAGCTCACGATGAAGTAGGGGAGGAACCTGAGCCAGTGCGCTCAGACGCACCCAGTCAGCTGCACGGAGCCACCCAGGGCTAACTTCCAGCTCAGCTCCCTGGTAAAGCCCGGGCATCCAGAGGCTTGCCTTGGGGACTCTCCGGACCCCAATCTCTGGCATGAAGGAGCTTTCACTATTGCTACGTAAGAAGAGGCACAAAATGATTCCAGGCAACATGGGGGGTCCGGTCACCCCACTTCAGGAGCAGAGACAGTGACCCAGAAGGACCCCTGGCTCAGGCGGTGGCGCCTTCACTGGAAGAACTCTCTTAGCTCGGGCATCGCTTCCCCTCTGTTTATGAAATAATCCAAAGAGAGTCGCATGGACAGCAGGAGACAGCAGGGCTGCCCTGCAGAGGCAGAGAGGGCCATGCCAGCGGGGTACCCGACAGGCATGAGGTGCTGACACTGATGAGGGGGCAGCAGAGAAGACAAGAGGGCCCTGCTACCCTTGGCTGAGGCAGCATGGAGACCCATCCTGGTAAGGGCACGCAGTAACTTTCTTTACATTGAAGAGAGCACATGGCATTAGTGAGCGTTGTTATTTACACCAAGAGTTCAAATGTCATTAATGAGCATTATGCTGGGATCTGTGAGGGTCGTCTGGGACCATGGACTTCTCAGGAGGAAACTTGCCATTTTTAGAGCTGTTGGGGCATTTGAATATCAAATGAAGGAATGTAATGTTTCATAATGAGGACAGCTTTTGGGGTCATTGCGGTCTTCAGGGAAGAGTTAATGATATAGTAATGACAGTACCCGCAAAATCTGTGTGAGCTGAGGGCTGGGGGCTGTTCCTACCCCCAGGGAAGGGTGCAGTGTACACACATGGCATGTGATGTGGTCTTGGGGACGTTAATACCCCCCTGGGAAAGGAGAAGGAGGGCTTTGGATGAGGCCTGGGGGACGGTCCTACCCCCATGGAAACACCCCCATGGAAACAATCCCGCGAGTGGTGCACGCGAGCAACCCACCTCTCTTTCCCACTTTCATTTAGTTGCTTCCCTGTGAAATGGATCCAAAAAAGAAGAAGCCCGCGAGTTGTGCGTGCGCCACAGGGAGCCATGTGGTGTCAATTATCGTGCCCATGTCTGGGCACGATAATTGAAACCACATGGCGGTCGTGCGGGTAATGCCCACCAATAGGCAATGGGCGGAGCAATGCGTCCGCCTTTGCTCAATTGCATGCAGTCTTTGAGAAAAAGACGCACGCAAAGGCCAATAGCGTGGGCCAAAAGGAAAAGCACACACACAAGCGTGTGCGATTCCTAGGTCAGTTTTGAAACCCGCTACAAGAGGTCTCTCGCTGCGCGAGCAGTGCTGCACACTGCAACTCAAGCACGAGACCTAAAAGCTAGGGGCCTCATTTACAAGGAACTTACACATCGGCATATATGCGTCAGTTTACTTGCACCAGCACCAAATGTCTTTGGGCCACCATTGATGCGCAGTATTTACAATACAGTGCTCCATGGCGCCAGAATTAACAGATGTATCAGAAATTCTGACGCATCTGTTGGGACAAAAGTGACGCATTGCTCAAGTCGCTCATTCAAGGGATGCAACTGTTGAATCTCTATCTAACATTACCATTGGTTGCGCCACCAGACGTGGATGCTTTACTGGACCCATTAAAAGCCCACGTACTGCTGTGTCCTCAGTCTATTCCCAAGTTGATGTTGGCATTCTTAGAGCCACCACGGAACGCTTCAGCTCCTGTTGGAATGGAGACTGGCTCCTCTACAGGCACACAAGTCACGGAGACTATACAGGATTAACCACCATGGGCTGTGGGCACTGCAGAAGACCATCTGTGCTGACTGCCCTGATCTGTGAGGTGTTGCAAGGATCGTCATCTGCGTTGGCAAGCAAAAGTTATGTTGCAGCTCCCAGCCAGTACAAAAGGGGGTGGTGATGGACGGAGCATCTGAATCAATCAAACACTCACACCCAGTCAAAAGATCTGGGTTTAATCCATCACCGTTCTTTAGCCCACTCTGCCACCCCAGTTCAGACATGGCTATATGCAAATCAGTCTGACCCTGTGCCTCATGGGAACAGTCCAGCCCGAACTGCCAAGCCATGTCTTCCCTGGACCGGAAACAAGCTTCCGAGGACCGGTTTCTGGCATTCCAGCCGTCTTCAGCCAGGCTTGCTTGAATCCAGTGGCAAAGTGAGCAAGGGACACACGTCTGAGCATACCCTGCCACACTTATGGCGGCCAAAAGCGGTACAAAAGGGGGTGGTGATGGACGAAGCATCTGAATCAATCAAACACTCACACCCAGTCACCACCCCCTTTTGTACCGCAGCTCCCAGCCGGGACATATAAACATTTGGCTCATCGTGTGCTGGGAAAAATTTGACCTTTTTCAAAACAAGCTAAATTTGGAAATCTTAACCAATAGACTCCTTTTTAGTACTGTGTGGCTTTCAGGCACTCATAGTTGTTAGGACCAAATATACGAACATATTTTGAGGGACTTTTACAGATTATACTAGAATTTTAGCATTTTTTATACATCTTTGCTTCTGAGATTCTCTGCGTATTTTAGAAGCATGTGTAGGATTTTTTATACGTCGTCCAGTCGGATGAGGAGTGTGTGTTATAGTTCATACAGGTGCCCAATATAGGCTCAGGTAGCAACCCGACCTTCCACCTATATTTCTCCTGCCGTCACACTACATAACGGTTCTTGGGACTGACCTTTTACCTAGTTATGGTGATGCCTAAATGACATTGGGTTTTCTTTGAAAACTAGCCTCATTTGTTATGCATGAGGATTCTTGGAATCACATCAGTACACAGCCGGATGCCATCTCCTGTACGATAACTATGTATAGGGGGAATTCCTTCCATCATCCTAGTCCTTTTATGACACAGCAAGGTATATCCCCTGGGGGTACCACATTGGGTATATAAATACCACATCTCTGATGAGTTGAGAGAGGAGAAAAGGACTTCCATGCTGACACACTGACGCGAGACGCTGCGGTTCCTGCACGCAGACACTCCAGCTCGCAGTGGTCTGACATTACTTGCGGGGTGTCCATCTTGAGACCATGACAGGGTCCCACAGTATCTCACTTTGGGTAATGGGGTTGACTTTATCCTACAGGGATTCTTGGCTTTTACACCTACATATATGCTAGATATACTTAGGTACATCTAGTTAGGGTTGCATTGTAGGAGTACGCATTTTACTGTCATGTATTTTTATACTTGCCTGTATCCATGGTTTTAGCCCTATGGTAGAAATCTACCATCCTTTTACTCTGTTAGTACTTACAATCATTTATATCGGTTTCTGTTTTATGATTGTTTCAGCACACCTATTTTACATTAGAATGACGCTGGTTCAATAACTGCTTTTTGAAAAAAGTCCCCATCATTTATTCTGTGTATCTCTCTGAGACAAAGTGAGCACGAGTGACTGAGCGAAAATTATACTGTTGCCACAATCCCTGATGGGAGGGAGTTGTCATGTTCGATAGTTGCCAAGAACTATTGTCTCCTTGGTAAGAGGGGTTTCTAGTGGCACTTTGAGCTAGCTGGTATACAGGCTAACATACCCCGTGGGGGTATCTAGAATCATGTTCTTAACAAAAGAGGGAGGGAGAGAAAATGAAGTGGATCCGGTCTCCCCGTACATATATCTCATAAACAGAGTGGAATCCACTACAAAGGTAGAGGTGATCCCTACTGTGGTGGGGAGCACTTAGGGCCATATGTATCATCCTCACCATTTGCAATTTCTAAATAGCGATTTTTAAGGAATCGCTATTTAGAAATCGCAAAACGGTATGTATGTAGGAAATCGCTTCTTTTTAGCGATTCCTTAACATTCCTAAATTGCATTTCCCATTCCCAATTGGCCCAGGCCCATAGGAATGAAGGGGAAATTTGCGATTAGAGAATAGATTAGCAAAAGAATTCACAATTTACCACCAACTAGAAGTTGGTGGTAATTTGCGAATCCTTATGGGCATTTTTGCATTAATTTTTATTTGATACATTGCATTTAAGGAATCGCACAATTTGCGATTCCTTAAGTGCAATCGCAAAATAAGGAATGGCAAATTTTGCGATTCCTTATCTTGCTGCGAAAATGTTTCATACATTCCATTTAGCAAATTAGCATTCGCAAAGGCTGAAATTCTGCGAATTTCGGCCTTTGCGAATGCTAATTTGCTTGATACATATGGCCCTTAGTGTTTTTAAAATACCCCTCACACACCAACAGGCCCCTTGGTGTCATGCTTCATCATTGGGGTCTTCACATCCCTCTACGGGATGCGGCGTGCTACGACCATCGATTACGCGGGAGCACTGAAACAGACTATGTGTGGTGTGTGTAGGGTAATGATAGTTCGTGAGTGGTGAGGTTTGAAAAAGTGATAGGTGATGGTTAAAAAATACCTGGCTCGTGGGGTAAAGAAATATTTATTATGCCCCCGGGATGGTATTGTCACTTTCAGTGGAGCCGCGTCGAGGGGAGGGAGACTTACCCGGCCTGAGTAATCGTTGCAAATTGGCACGATTGACCCCCAATACGCTATGAGGCTCATGAAGTAAATAAACCACTGATACAGAGTCTTCTCAAAAATTGCCTATTGGGCGAAAAGACTACAAGCAACTTCACACTGTGAATTAGGTACATACATCCTATAGTTCACTTTTTTGTATTATACACTTTTATACATATGTGAGTAAGGTGGGGATTTGTGCTACCCTGTCCTGAAGAAGGGGTTTTGGACTCCGAAACATGTTCATGTAGACGCACACACGAGGTTAATGTACATAATTATACACAAATAACCTCACACTGCACCATTTTAACAATACCAGCCCGGGGGAATAATAAATATTTTTTTACCCTACGAGCAGGTATTTTTTAACAATCACCTATCACTTTTTCAAACCTCACCACTCACGAACTATCATTACCCTACACACACCACACATAGTCTGTTTCAGTGCTCCCGCGTAATCGCTGGTCGTAGCATGTCGCATCACATAGAGGGGTGCAAAGACCCCAATGATGAAACATGACACCAAGGGGCCTGTTGGTGTGTGAGGGGTATTTTAAAAACACTAAGTGCTCCCCACGACAGTAGGGATCACTTCTACCTTCGTAGTGGATTCCATTCTGTTCATGAGGTATCTAGAATCAGTCCGGACACCAATCCCACAGTGTATGTTGTCTAAACGTGGAGATCCTATACAGGTTTATTAAAACTACACAACAAGCCCTGTGCCACAACAGATAGGTGAGTCCCATTCAAAAAGCCCTGTGTCATTCCTTACGCCTGGTCTTAGCAGGCATAGGGATTTAGACGCAGTGAAGGCATAGAGTGTCTCAGTGAAATGTTGTAAATTTCACTGCGTCAGTTCTACATGGCTTTTTGCGTGGGAACATCCACCCTGTATACATTATACCGGACGCAGGTATAATGTGACACGGGACTTTACACGGTGATGCAACCCCCTAGATGTGTCACATTGTAAATTGACCACAATGTTGCACATTGTTTATGCCGCCTCTGCGTCACAAAAAGTGACGCCATGGCGGTGCAAAAGTGTTGTAAGGGGCTTGTAAAGCTACCCCTAGGTGTCCTGGCTTTAGTGAGAAATAGATGTAGAGTAGTCAATTTCTCTCTTGGTTCGATGTCTGGAGACCCCTGTTAGAATGGCTGAAGGCATTTGGGGATACCAATGTGGAAGGTAGACGTTCCAGCCCTCACAAGCTGTTTAAAGCAGAACTGTGTTGGTAATTGCCTTATATTTTTGGCAAAAGAGTTGCATCCAGTGACTGCTTTTTAAGTAACATTAACTTTATTCCATTCATATCTACGAATTTCCTCATCCATTTTTTGTTGTTTGGTAATACTTTAACTATGTTCATATATTTAAAATTGATTTTGTCTACTGCAACTATTGACTTTATCCATGTTTTGTTGTTTAGTGCCACGATGCCCATGGGTATAAGTGTGCTCTACAAGTTCCTTCTTTTCATTCTTTATTTGTGTTTTTTATCTTACACATCTATGCCTGCAGTTCCCCCAATCTTTCTTTTTTCATTGTGGTTTTATTTAGTTTACTATGCTTTGGTAAACTGTTTTATGCTATTTCTACCAGGGGTTTAAAGATGTTTTTTTCCGCAAAAACGGTGTTTTACCTAGCCAGAAACAGTGCATAACTAGTTTGTGGGAACCTTTCCCTAACTAGTAAGCCAGGATCTTGTAAGGGTGCTCCATTGCTCCCTAGCTATGTCATACCAAAGACACACACCACATTCATACAGTTCAACAGGTAAGACAGAGCACTCCCAATGTTTACACTAGGTCTAGAGTTCACTGAAATGTGCATACTATCAATGCATGCTGAGCTCACCATCTGTTCTCCAGTTTAGAGTCTTTTCGGCCTCTTTCAGCCTTACGTCAATGTCCTGTAGCTGTTCCTCCACCAAGGGGTACTCCACCTCCAGGACTGTCTTCATGATTTTGTTGTACCAGTTAGCAGTCAGTTCAAGATTAGCTACGTATTGCCGGAATGATTCCTTGGAGGCGTAAAACTCTTCTGCTTGTGCAGGAATTGTTTCTGTCTGCCTGTTTTCCAGATATTTTACTTCTCGTAGAACTGAAACCAACTTAAACAATTGAAAGTAAAGTTAGACCCTTTTCCTCTTTTTTACAGAATTCATAAAAACATCTAGATAACATCCTTGGATGTCTGTTTCTCTCATATGAAATATTTTTTACGAAGCACCGACAATATTGCTGTAAACACTGAATCACAGTAAATCATGTACATCTGCTGCGAGCGAGAATAACTAATCAGATGATAACAATATTTAAAGATTAAATAAGAAGTCATAAATCAGACACAAGGCAGCTAGCTAGATCACTTAAGATGCTTAAAACAACCTCATCTGTTGACTCACTTTTGGGAGCAGTTCACTATATGTCATCAACGCAATCGTGCAGGTATTCGCCCACCATAATAAATGATTTGAGCTATTGAGTCGAATAGTTTATTCCTCTGTGATCCATCCTCTTGTGCCCAAAATGTACGCAGCTTTTGCTTATATGTATGAATTTAGGCCCTCCCTTTGATGACTAGATGTGTGTTGAAACACGGAACTTTCGTCCTATTAAAAAGGTGAATGCTTAAATGCCTAAACATTAAAGTAGTTATGTCCTTGTCTTTCACAGCAGACCAAAACAAGTTTTCTTCATCTTCAGGGTACTGACAAGCTTGGTTAGGGTCATTACATGTATCAGAATCTGATTTCATGTTTCCCCAGGCCGGTTGCCAAAACGGATTATAATTACATTCTCATAACTTATGTAGATACTCATGAGACAATGATCCACCTATTGATCTGTGTGAAAGTGTGCTTACAAAGCACATAAATATTTTAATATCAGTGCAATTAGGATGTTATTTATATATATACATATAACTGTATAACTAACTATAACGGAGGAATTTCAATGGTTTTTTACGAGTGAAATGTCCAGCTGGTATTAAAGCTCCCAGATTCCTCTCACCACTCGTAAGGAATCACCAGCACTCGCAGGGGGCAGGTTTGGCAGTACAATTTATTCCGGCAGGTAAAACAAACGCGTTTCGGATCTAGTCCTTCTTCAGTGTTGTTACACATTGAATAGTAAGGCGCCATGTTTTATACACTTCAACATCACATTAGAAACAATAGAAACAAAGGAGGGGATAGTCGATGACAAAATCGCAGGCACCATCTTTAAATGATGCAATCATCACGGTTTCTTTAATTCGTTTCAATAAACACACAGTCTTATGAGTTGATAGAAGGCACAACCGATATACTCACTTCCTTGCCCAACCCTCCTTCTCTATTTTCAAAATAGAGAAGGAGGGTTGTAGCAACCTCGACCTCGAGGTTGCAAAATGCCAATCCACGGCCAGATCATAGTTACACAGAATGGGTTGCTATATTGAATATAAGGCAAGGAAGTGAGTATATCGGTTGTGCCTTCTATCAAGTGTTTATTGAAACGAATTAAAGAAACTGTGATGATTGCATCATTTAAAGATGGCGCCTGCGATTTTATCGGCGACCATCCCCTCCTTTATTTCTATTGTTTCTACTGTGATGTTGAAGTGTATAAAACACGGCGCCTTACTATTCAATGTGTAAACAACACTGAAGAAGGACTAGATCCGAAACGCGTTTGTTTTACCTGCCGGAATAAATCGTACTCCCAAACCTACCCCCGTGAGTGTTGGTGATTCCTTACGAGTGGTGAGAGGAATCTGGGAGCTTTAATCTATATTGCGGGGCACCCCCGCATTTGAAAGCACCCGCCCTAAGGGTGCCGCGCTTTGACGGTGCGAAGGAGCAGCATATATATATGTGTCACAGTTGAGCCTCGCGGTTGGGACTTCGGATTGATTCTCTGTCATCGTCAAGTCATGCAGGGCTAAATAATATTAAATTATAAAGGCTGTCTCCGGATCGGCACTGCATCAGCGTTGAAGGACACTGTGTCAGATCTGATTGGCGCAGTGGTGACTATGTGTCGATTTTGCTGCAAAAACAGCTGCAGAACCCACTTCTGAGGCCTATAACTTGGAGAAGATAACTTAGGCAAGGGTAGAACTCAGTAAAGGCAGGGTTCAGCAGCCCCAACTGGATTGCAGGAAGTCTTTTGGGTCCCTGAGATTTAATAAAACAGAGGGCAAATCAGCAAGCCCTTACAGAGCACTTGGAGGGAAGGCAGAGTCAGGAGCAGCAGGCAGCAGACAACAAGTAGAAAAGCACACATTCCAGGAACGCAGTGCAGCTGAGTCTTTTAAGCAGCACAGCAGTCCTGTTGACAAAGGTTCAGTTCAAGATCCAAAAGTGTCTAATTTGTGAAGGGTGAGGGCCCAGTATGTATACCTAAAAGTGTATTTGAAGTGGCGTTGACATCAAAGGCTGGACTCTGAAGTGCACACAATCCCTTTCAGCCCAGTCCTGTCTGCCAGGCTAACCCTGGGGGGCAAATCAGTGATTTGTGTATGGATAGGACACTACCTTTTGAAGTGTAAGCGTCAGCCCCTCATATTCCTCCCTGCCCAGGTAGACCAATCAGAATGCAGATGAGTGCTCAAAATGCAGATGAGCCTCTTCTTCCTGTGCTTGTGTCTGTCCAGAGGGAACACACAAAGGGGCCGATTCTGATCCTGGATTTTTATTTTCCATACAAATAGGATTTGCATTTTTTTCTATACAGATTGTAAAAGTCCCTTCCAACCCGTGTAGTATGATTCGTACGGGAAAAATACATTCAGATCGGCCCGATCCTTACGAATCGGATCAGGAAAAGCTGTACGACACGGACTTGTAAAAAAGACCATACAATTTGTAAAAAGGCTGTCCAACCCGTAAAGTACGATTTGTACCAGGTTGTCAGCATACGATTTGTATGGAAAATGGCCTGTATACGGGGAATGACTCGTACCGGGCAACGAAGTGAACCCCTATACGCCTCGTACCCTGGTATGACTCGTTCTGGGGGTACGACTCATACCGGGGTACGGGTCATATAGGGGTATGAGGCGTACAGGGGTCCCCCCACATGCGAGGCATGTGTATGGTGCGTACCCCAACATCGCGCATGTACGCACCGTATGTACGCGATTTTGGGGTACGGTGCGTACATACGCGATTTTGGGGTACGGTGCGTACATATGCGATTTTGGGGTATGGTGCGTACATACGCGATTTTGGGGTACGGTGCGTACATATGCGATTTTGGGGTACGTACGCGATTTTGGGGTACGGTGCGTACATACGCGATTTTGGGGTACGGTGCCTACATACACGATTTTGGGGTACGGTGCTTGTACGGTGCGTACACGATCAGTACCCCTTCATCGCGTATGTATGCACCATACCCCACTTTCCGTGTCATCCGTACGCACCGTACATGCGCACCGTACCCCTGTATTCATGAGGTGGACGACGCGTACATGAGGGGGTCTGTCTCGTGCTGTTTTCGGGGCGTACAAGGTTTTCCGGCACTTTTTGGCTCTTGTAAAAAAAGAGCCGTACGGAGTGCCGTTTGTTTGAATCGTACTTGCCGGGTTGTAAACTGCTGCCGGGAATACATGGGAACGCCGCGTACAGAGCAATCCGAATTGGAATCGCCTGTATATACGAGTTGTATGGTCTTTTTTACAATTAGTATGGAGTGCGTCCACCGATCGTACTTCCTAGGTTGTAGGGGCCTCCTTACAAGTACGAGTTGTATGGGGAAAACGCTCCATACCACGATTTGTACAGCGTTTTTCCAGGATCGGAATCGGCCCCAAAGTGTAGCTGTCACCAAACCCAGACATCTATTGGAGATAGGCTGTGAGCCACAAAAGAGCTAAGAGCAGAGAAATGTCCACTTTCTAAAAGTGGCATTCCTAAAACAGTAATCATAAACCTAAGTTCATCAGTCAAGAAAATGTATCAAGACCATGTCAACCATATGAAAAATGAACAAACAGCTCCTCTATGATCCGGAATTACAGCGTAAAGGTATTTTAAGGAATCCCAAATATTAAACTATGAGAGGAATAGGCCTGACAGCAGTGAAAATGAATGTAGCTGTTTGTCACTACCAGGACATGTACAACATACAAGTGCATCTCCTCCCTTTTAGTTACACAACACCCTGCCCTTAGGTCTTCCTAGGACCTACCTTAGGGTTGACGTAGGAGTAATAAAGGGTGGGTTTAAGGCTTGGCAAGTCATTTTAAATGGAAGTGGCAGTGAACTGCACACACAGGTCCTGCAGTGGCAGACCTGAGGCATGATTAGAGGGCTACTAAGGTGGGTGGCAAAAGCAGTGCTACAGGCCCACTTTCAGCATTTAATTTACAGGCCCTGAGCACACGTAGTACACTTTACTTGGGACTTATAAGTAAATTAAATATGACAATTGAGTATGAGACAATGTTACCATTTTAGGTAGAGAGCACTTGCACTTTATCATTGGTTAACAGTGGTGGAGTGCTCAGAGTCCTAAAGCCAGCAAACACAGGGTCCTAAAAAGAGGAGGAGGAAGGCAAAACTTTGGGGTGACCCTTCAGAAAGGGCCATTTTCCAACAATAATAATAGCCAGTTTTAGCATTTATTTAACTAAAAGACTTTGCATACTAGGAGTTGTAGGCTGTTTACCCGTACAATGAATCTATTAAAATCTCATGATGCAAATATTTGTATCTAAAATCCTGGCATCGCGGAATTTGGTGTATGTGACATGGGAACAGTTATCAGCTATGCAGATTTTCAGTTATGCAGTATGTGAGTAGGATGTGACTTTAATGTATGCTCCTACTTGTTGGTGTAAATATGTGCCTACTGTATGAATGTGTCTATGTTGTGTCAGTGTGCATAGTGGCTGCATGGGCATTGTCTACCTGAGTAGATGCCTTTATGTATGGTGTCCACAGATTACTGTGTGTGTGTATAAGTTTGTGTGTGCACAGAGTATATACATGCTTTGTTCTGGCTGTCCATGACCATTTATGTTGTGTGCCTTTTGTATGCATGCAGTATACAAAAGCCATATCCACTGGCATTCCTAATACTTTATGTACAATTCTCCAATCTACTAAGGAGAAAACATACATTTAGAATTAAAATGCAATTTACAACCACACTATTCCAGAATACTGAGAGTGAATAAAGGTAAATCTCACTTCAATTCAATTCATTAAAAAATGAGAATATGGACGTCTTGCTCTGCCTGCGAACATGTTCTGAAGGGCAGATCAATTCAAGTTGCAGGGACCAATAAGGAAGAGATTGACATACTACATTCCTTTCCTAGTTTAAACACAGTTGTGGAAATGATGGATTTGAGTGATTAAAGGTAATTTACAGTTTTGCACTTACTTTGAGTAGATAAGAAGAGGGATGTTCCAAATCCACCACACAAAGTAGATTTAGAATGTGGAATATAAGGGCTTCTGCCGAGAGACCATTTCTCTCCTTGAACTCTTAGGTATACCATTTTTTCTGGGAATATTGGAGGGAAAAGACTGCCAAAGCATCTATCTGTTAAAATTGTTTTGTGTGTTTCTAAAAGCTTCTTAGCTTCAATAATCTATAAAAGTATTCCATTACTTGTGTTTGCAGCTTATTCATGATGTCATTAGAAATGTCCAACGCTTCTGAGAAGGGGTGGTGGTGCATAGGTGGGTTAACGTGTGTATAGAACTATGCCTTTGTACATTTTCCCCATAACATTTAAAATGGGAATACTCATATACAATTGGTATGAATAGAAAGGATTCTGCTGTCTATGCACATTTAGTAATAGGGACTTTGACATGTTGTGGCCAATTTACACTTGCATTGAAGAGTACGTAAAAGAGCACTCCTATAGAACTACATTCCATACTCAAATTATTTTGGGAATAGACCTCATTGTAAGTAGCAGTGATCAATGTTTAAGATTAAACTAATTGTTTCACATTTTGCAGAAACAAATGTAGTTCAACTACTCAGTACGAGCAAAATTGAAGTAGTTCCTCTTTTCAAAGCTGGTTCATGCTGATTGTCAAAAAGTAACTTGCAACCTAACTAGAGACAAAGAAAAAAGCCAAAATGTAACATAACAAGAGTATTTGTCCAGGGCACATTCAGACCTTGGGGTATCTTGATGCTGAATAACAGATGTTTATTAATATCCAACGTAGTTGTAATCATTTTATCAACCCTGGAAAGATGAACAGCTCAGTGCATCCACCAGAATTTGAACCTATGACTAGGAGGTCAAAACCAGATCCATAGAGTGGATGGTTCAACACCCTGAACCACTAGATCTAACATAGCAATAGAAAAATTAAATGCCAAGCGACCAGGCTTCTTTTAGACTCAGAGGGAGTCTCGTCTCTTTCTTCTCTTTGCAACAACAGCCGGGACCAAAAAGAAATTGACCCCGCAAAATTATGCCTGGAAGTAGAAAAAGAAACGACAATGGCTCCTTGCCTGGGCACATACAGTTAGAGATTTTGTCAGATATGCCAGATGTGGGTCAAGTAGGTAGTTGACTGTCAGTCCACAAAGTAGGAGTACA
Organism: Lissotriton helveticus; assembly: GCF_964261635.1. Classification (NCBI taxonomy): domain Eukaryota; kingdom Metazoa; phylum Chordata; class Amphibia; order Caudata; family Salamandridae; genus Lissotriton; species Lissotriton helveticus. Next base: position 1,409,878,637 of record NC_136068.1, read on the forward strand.
ATTCTGGATTTGATGGAAGGGCAGTGCAAAAGGAATCCCTGTGCTATGACTCACTTCAAGGAGTAGGGGTGCGAGAGGAAAGAAATAATCATCACCTGCTGAATGCTCAGTTAGGAACTGTCACATCTCAGCTAAGGCACAACTGGGGTCCTCCATTGGGAGATTCGGGAAATTTAATGGGACTGCACAGTGAACTGTTTTATTCACTGTTGTAGTAAATTTGAGGTTGGAAGATGGCCTTTTGTAAGTTATTCCATGGAACACTAAATGAGGTCTGATTCCATGCCATGCATAAGAGCAATTTCTGACACAACATTGTTTTATAGGTGAATCGCTTTAATTCATGCTGGAAGCTAGAAAATAACCAGCTATTCCTTAGTCTTTCATGTGTATTAAATTTTGCTGATTTTAGAATTAAGGAACGTATACTCTCCAAGGCATATCAACAACGCCAGTTTTCCGTTTCCGAAACTTCAAAATGCAGGATTTTCTCGGATATGACAGCAACTGCGGCTAAAAGAAGGAAAGAGTTTGTAAAGCTGCTGCAGTTATTCAAGGCTAATGGTGCCCAGGCCTCGATTGCACAGCAATCAAAACTGAAGGTTCTCGTCAAGGGGAAATTTTTTCTATTTACTGATCTAGAAGAGGCACAGACCCTTCTTAATGAAATATCAACAAGGGCCTAGGCACAGTGGTCTGGCTATATATATATTGAATGTTGAATACGAGGAATCCATGTTACAATCCAGAGTTATAATTAGGGAGAAAAAAAAAATGAGAGTTTGAAAATATCCAGGCGGGGGTTCTCGGGTCCTTGGGTTCAGGGTCACACCAGGGTCACACCGGGGTGTAACAAGAAGACACCCGAAGTAGAAGAAAGGGAGGGATGTGGGCAGCGTGGACAGGAAGGGGGGTCCCACATCCATGGGGGGGTCCTTGGTGGGGGGGGGGGTGAATGCAGCAAAAAAATACAAGAGAAGTAGGTTTTCTATTCTTAACATTGGTTGGTACAGAAGAGGTTTAGAACTTCATAGCCTTATCAATGACAATTGACTTATGTAATATCCTGTCCATTAACGCGAATGGGCTGTTAAATAAACAGAAATATGGAGCACTTTTGAAATGGGCAATTGCTTTTAAACCCCATGTGGTCTTCCTCCAGGAGACGACCTTGAAATCAAACTCCCCAAAGTCGTTTCTTCCTAGATATTTTTCCCATGGGTTTTTTTCCTCTGCGGGTGTTGCCCAGAGGGGTGTTGCTATTTATTTTGCAAGAAATTTACCCTGGGAGATTCTACAAATGCAAAGAGACTCTAAAGGGAGATGGCTTTGGGTGGCAGTGAAATTGTTGGGAAAGATATTCAATTTTGTCAACTATTATGGCCCAATTTTTGATGACACCTCGGCCCTGACTGAAATTAGTGAAAAACTAAGGGGTACTGTAGGGCAAATTATAGTAGGAGGTGATTTTAATTTTATTCAGGATTTAAAGAAGGACACCTCTAATAAGAACAAGAAACAACTAAAACCAAAGACTAAAAGGGTATTAGAGGCTTTTGTATCAGAATATCAATTGCGTGACTCCTGGCGCTCCCTAAACCCCAACCTAGAATCTTACACGTGCTATTCTAATAGGTTTCATACAGCCTCTAGAATAGATTTATTTTTATCCTCAAGATCGCTTCACATCTCTAATGCATTGATAGGCTGCAATCCATTTTCAGATCATGGAAGGATTGAGGTTGAATTAATATTAGAGGGCACGACAGAGGAGCGACCCAGGTGGCAGCTGGATCGCACCCTTCTACAGAATATGACTTGGGTTGAGGGTTTCAAAGTTTGGATAAGGGAATTTTTTTCTAGAAAATAAGGACTCTGCAGAGCCTTTCGCAGTATGGGGAGCATTCAAAGCAGCAGCCCGGGGACAGATTATAGCATTTTCTTGTAATAAAGCTAATGATCGCAAAAGAAAAATATCTGCCCTTCAGCGCGCTGCAGAGAATGAGTATACTTTGAAACTAAACCAAAAACCAAACAACTGGGAACAAGGTAAAGCATTGCTTAGGGACTTCTTCATCTTGGAAGAGATAAATAGCTCAAAAGCCTTCCAACAAAAGCTATATGAAGATAGTCAACTCATGGGTAAGCTGCTGGCAAATTCGATCAGGAAAAAACAAGAGTCTTCCATCATTTTAAAAATCCAAGATCCATCAGGTGGAATAGATACCAGAAGCGAGGGAATTGGGAAAATATTCCTTGATCATTATGAGAGAATTTACTCTACGGATATTCAAGTAGAGGAAACATTGATCAGGGAATATTTTGACAACTTGAATATCCCCAAAATTTCCAAATCCAGATTTAATCAAATAGGCTGTGATATAAGTCATCTGGAAATTCAGAACAGTATAAAAGCCACAGCGGGAGCAAAGGCTTCAGGGATTGATGGATTCCCTATCGAATTCTACAAGGTTTTTTTGAAGGAGCTAGAGGATCCCCTGAAACATTTATTTAATTATATTAGATTAGGTGGTATGATTCCCTCTGAGTTTAAAGAGTCCACAATTATTAGTTTTGTTAAGAAAGGAAAGAACCCGGAAGACGTAAACTCCTATAGACCAATTAGTCTATTAAATTCTGATTACAAGGTTTTTATGAAAATTTGGGCTCAAAGATTCGTGATGGCCGCCCAGGAGGTGATACATCATGATCAAACGGGCTTTATAGCCGGACGCTATATGGCTGCCAACACAGAATATTTATTACAGGCACTAGATTATTTTAATATTAATTCAATTTCTGCATGCATTCTTATGATTGATGCAGAAAAAGCATTTGATTTAGTTAACTGGTCAACGTTATTTTGTTCCTTGAATTATTTTGGATTCCCCGCCCCTGTCATTAATATGTTACAAAATATTTACGAGGGAGCATCAGCCCAGGTGATAATAAATGCCAAACAAGCAGGGAAGATTAAAATAAATCGAGGCACTAGGCAAGGTTGCCCCCTATCCCCCCTGCTATTCACCTTTTTTATCGAACCCCTGGTAATAAAAATAAGAAATAATGATGCAATATCTTCTCCAATGGTTGGAATGTCGAAGTTAAAACTATTTGCCGACGACATTATCCTCTACATGGCTCCTGATAAAGAAAATATTTTACATCTTATGAAAGAGCTTAAGGAATATGAGAAGATAGGGGGCTACAAAATTAACAAAAAGAAAACAGAAGTTCTTATTTTAAATTCGAATTTAGACTTCCTTCCGCCAGATCTTCAGTCTCAAGCAGAAAAGGGGGGCCCAATAAGGTATCTAGGGATTTATGTGACCAGAGACTACCAAGAACTTTTTCAATTGAATTATATAAAAACAAGGGATAAAATCAAGAGCCTTTTAGAACAATGGGATATACTCCCCTTATCATTGATTGGCAGAGTGGCTTTGATAAAATGAATATATTACCTCTGCTTTTATTTTTGTTTAGTAATATCCCAATTAAAGTTAATTTGCCCATTTTTAATGAATTAGATTCCATGTTAAGAAGATTCATTTGGAATAAAAAGGCCAATAGAGTCAAACTCGCGGTAATACAACTTCCGGTTAATCAAGGCGGACTTGTGCTTCCCCATTTTTATTCATATTACGAGGCAGCTTTTTTCGATATAATGGCGGGTTTATTAAAGGCTAGGCAGACAAGAGACAATTTTTTTTTAAATAGAATGCTTGAGGAATCGGGTTCTCAAATTTGTATTTTCTTAAAAACTGCAAAACTTCCAAAAAGAACACGATATAAGACACTCGTGGGGTATTCATCAAGACTACGGCTTCTATTTGTAAAGCATGGCTCAGATGGATCTATTTATTTAAAACTTTCAGAATGTGTTAAAATGGGTCTTAAGATTTCCTCAAGTCATCTGACAGAATGGGAATCGGCCGGATTCTGTGAAATAAGGCATCTTCTCTTTCAAAATTCGATAATCAGTTGGCAAACGGTTAGAGATAGATCACATCCGAGGCGGCTCATGTTTTTTCAATACTTGCAATTGAGTTATTTTATAAGAAAAGTTGTAGGAAGTTTTGATACAACACCCAATGCTTTGTTATCAGCGTTATATGGGGAGAAACATAAGGGTATAGGATTTTGGTATAAAAAGCTACCCCCCCCTTCTGGAACATCTAATATAATAAGCAAACATTTGGAGAAAATAAGTCTCACATTGCAGTGTGTATTGACAGACAAAGATTGGGAGACAATTTGTTATTTAGGAAACAGGGCACTCCGAGCAGCTAATTATAAAAGAATGTCTTTTCTTTGTCGCTGGTTAGCATATTATACCCCGCAAGCCCTACAAAGAATGTTCCCTGAACACGAGAATAAATGTTTTAGATGTAAAACCAGGGGACAGGGTGGGTGGCATCATATTTTCTTCTCATGTCCAAAGCTAGAACCCTTCTGGAGGGAGATTTTCGCAGATTTGGAGATGGCAACTGGGAAAATTCTTCTTCCAGAAGTGGAAGTGGCCCTCTTTGGCATTAGTAAGGACAGGAACATGTTCAATGAATCAGAAGAACTGTTTATTTTTGTTTCTACTGCCGTGGCACGGTCCCTGATTCTGCAAAATTGGAAATCCACGGCGTGTCCTTGCCATGTTAAGTGGGTCAATAAAATGAGAAGAACATATAATTTTGAGAAAGCCTATGCAGGTAGAGTGGGTGCGGTTGCAAGATTTGAAAGGAATTGGAAATATTTTAACCAGCTTGAACTATTAAAAGGAAAGTGACTGTTATATTTTAGCTATCTGTAAGTTGGTATGACATCTACATCTGAGGAAAGATTAGTATCCATCTGCCATGCTATATCAAATTGTTAAGCATTTTTATTATGAAAGTTTTTTTTTTTTTTTATGTTATCGTATTTTTAATATTATGAAATGTATTATTATCTGTGTTATTAGATATTGGCACTTCATTGCACTTTATTGCACTAGTCACTTTATATAGGTCTAAAAAATGTTTGCACATAATAATATTAGTAATTTTAAGCGTTGGTCTTTCTACTCTTTGCTTAAGCACTTTATGAACGGTATAGTATTATTATTGTGTTACTATACATTGGCACTTTATTGCATTAGTCACTTTATATAGGCCATATTTTGCACATAATGGTACCCTCTAGCGCTGGTCCTTCTTCTCTTGCATTAGCACTTTATGAACGACATAACAATACTATTCTTGATGCTGCCCAACCAACAGTTGTTTATATGTTGGGTTATCTAATATGTCTTGGAGTTATTATTTTGAGTATAGTAATGATAATGATATTTCTTTCTTTGTATTGTATTTATAGGTTTAAATTTTGAAGTATAATACTGGTTATTTTCTTGTTATTGCTGTGGCATTCTATTGTCTAGGGTTGTCTCTTGGATTTTGCAATTTTCTGGGTTAATGTATGTCTAATTATGAAGAATTTAATGTACCAATGTATTTTTCTTACCTACGGCTTGTAATAAAAAAAATTAAAAAAAAAAAAAAATAATGTGTTGATACAAAGGTTTGTAAAGGGTTGGAATGATAAGCAGTGGCACATGATTTTAAGCTTTTCTAGATTGTCTGGAGCTGCAAAAGGCCCAACAGCACAGAGGGTATCTGACGAGAGGGGGGAGTAGAGCAGCTGCAAGCTCCAGATTTGCAGTAACATTCTCATCCACAAGCAGAATTGTTCCATCAGAGTGAGAATATACGTGGAGAGAAAAAGTGCGCAAGTGTCTAAAATTAAAAGACTACAAAGAATAGCAGCGTGAGGGGGAGTTCAGGGGTGAATGAGACACTGAAGACAAATCATGCACAACAAAACATTTGAAGATACTCATTTATTTGATTTGGTTAACAAGCACTGGCAAAGCCAATATGTCTGTTGTGTTTTACACATACATTTTTGGTTGTGTTATATATCTCCAATGAATAGTTTTCAGGTGGTTTGCTGAGGGAAGCACATCATTTCAGTTGATATGCTTTAAGCTACACCCTTAATTACAAAGGTCCCGCCTCTCAGAAGGGATTTCTAGATGCGCGTCTTTGGCCACACCTCTTAGAGACCACCTACCCTTTTCATCTTGCTTCAAGCTCACTTATAGACCTGTACTCATGAACAATTTACCTACAGGTGATTACTGTCCTCTACTTCACTAAAGGTGATTCCTACAAGAAGAACACTTACATGTGCAAAGTAATTACACAATGAAGCACTTTCTTGAGCATTTGTGAGTGGACCAATCACGAAATTGCAGATATCATTTTCATAAATGACTGGTCAAGTCAAGTCAAATAACTTTATTCGGTTATTAGTAATAACAACCATAAAAGCATAATACATTATACATACATTGACTCATATTTACAAAAGAATTTTCTTTAAAAAACAACATAAATCAAAATTGTTACACATGTGCCGACTCATTTTTACAATTTTTTTTAAAAAGTATCAGTGCCACTATTACCCCTCCATACTTTTCCTAAATTTGAGAGCTAATTTTAAAAAGCTACATACAAATAAAGTGCAATCACAACTTAACAACTGGAGGTAGTAAAGTGCTGGTCTAATTTGAGTAAAATTAAATTTTTTCAGGCAAGGTTTTAAGAATAGCCTCCTTGGTATAATATAAAAGGGGCAAATAAAGAAGAAGTGTGCCAGGTCTTGCGGAGACTTTTCGTCGCAGCCGCAAGCCGGCAACACTTGACTGCAGTGGGTCCCCCTAGGCACAGCCAGTAGTAAGTGAAATAAACCCATACGGAACCTCGTCAACAGGAAACGGTCATAACTTGACATGGGCCATGTCAGGTACGGTTCCATGACCATAGATGTTTTTAATAGCACATGTTTCCGTACACTTCCTTTCTTTAATTCACCATCCTCCCTGACTGAGTACCTAGAGCAGATAAAAACCTTCTTCACAGTAATAACATCCAATTTCGTAATGGATTCTGGAGTTAAAAACAGTTCGGGCGCCCTAATTCATTAAAGCAGGTGCTTAGGTACTTTATCCATAGTACCTAAAGCCTATTTTCCCACGTTAGCGCTTCCCTCAGTATGAGCTGAGTAAGGGGTACATCACTGTTTAGCCAGCAATTTAGCCAACACAGTAAAGGGTTTACTGCTATCTTGTCACTTAAATATGACATACCCAGCTCTTCGTGTACTGAGAAGTTAGCTGTTCCCCTAGGTGTGAGAAGTTGGCCTTATATATGATGCTCACTAATTCTAGTGATCACCTTGTATCAGTCCAAACAACCCCTTATGGTGATTGGTTGTAAGTCAACCTGATAGACCAGCTATCCTAGTAGCGTGGACAAAAGCAGTCTTTAGGCTAAACTCTTTTGGCATGTGAAGCCAGCTGTTTTACCACAATATAACCCCTTGAATACCAGATGAAAGGACACCACACAGGTTGTAATGAAAATAAAAGGATATTTATTAACTAACATACACCTCTGAACTCTTTATGAGGTCAGAGGGCTAAGCACATGACAATACTACAAAAGAAATACGAGTTCGCACAATATTTACACGAGTGCCTTAGGGGCACGACAAACCATATACTCAAAACAATGGAATGCGAGGAAGGAAAGTACTGTAAGGAGATCCAGAGGCTGGAGGATCGGTGGGACTACGCTACGAACTAGGTAAGTAAGGAGCAGGAGGCCCACGGGACTCACGTGCAGAGTTGAAACTCTCACGCGGGATGCGTACCAACGTCTATGGATACTACAGTTTACAAAGTTACGGATTCCGGATGAACCCGGCTGGATGGAGGGAAAACAACAGTGGACCTGGACACTAGGATAGTGAACACAGACTTCAGCACCTAGAAGCTTTAGTTACGTAACCCACAGGCTGCGGGTGCATAGGGTTGAAGTAGTGTCGGGTTTGCTGCGTTGATCCCGGTGATGCCTGAAACAAGAAATTGCTGGCAGGCAGCCAGATGGAGGAGTCCGGTGGTTCCAAGGATGGAACTAGGAAGAAGGACGTCCTGAAAAGGAAGGGGACAGAGTCTTGGTCACTAGCCAGTGACGGTGCTGGAACCAGGAGGGAACCAGGTGCTGTCGCCGCGTTCAGGTGAAGGAAGGGTCGCTTCTCTCTGTAGCTGCGCGGACCAGGAGCTGTTCTTCACGACCAGGCTGGAGGCACGAGCTGTCCCACGTACTCTGCTGCTGTTGGCGGTATCGGATCGTCGATCTGGGCAACAGGCCTTGGCTAATGCAAGCCACGCGGTGGAACAAAGATGGCGTCTTGTGTGGACCAGGAGGGTCCGGGGTGCTTCTCTTTCACAAGGAAGCAAGGGCCAGTCTGGGGGACCAGACTAGCAGTGTCAAAATCTTCGGGTCGTTGTCTCAGAGGTCACAAGCCAGCCGGCAAGTGACCAGACAACAGGAAGGGCAGCAACCAGGCAAAAGGGCCCCACGCAGATCACGGGGATGCTGGGGGTGCAGGAGCTGCGGCGGTGTGGGGCTTCTCAGTCCCCAATGCACTCACTCGAGGAAACCTCGGGGGTCGTGCTGGAAGCGCTGTGCAGGTTTCTTCAAGATGGCCGTCTCCACGTTACTCGTCGCACCCACGGGTCCCAGCTGTGCTGTGGATGTGGGTAAAGGTCAGAGAAGTCTGGAGGTCCGGGTCTTGTTGAGCTGGGTCGTCGGATTCCGGGATGAAGGACTTTGCAGCAAACCGCACAGGAGCTTGAAGGTGCCTGCGAAGGTCCACTGACCATAGTGGAGATTCTTCAGTCTTCTGGTGTCCAGGAGGTTGAAGGTCAAGAGTTCTTCGTGGAAGTTGTCAAGAGTAATCTAACTGGGAATGGGGCCAGCTCCTACCTTTATTCAGCTAAAGGGGGCTGCACTACGACTAGGTCCCTCCTCTGGGTGGGACCAGGAAGGGGGGTGGTTACACACCCTATCCTTTGTCCAGTTTCCCGCCAGAGCTGGGGCTGGAGTGCCCCAGCAACTGGTTGGAACCGGTGTATGCACAGGGCACCTTGTGTGCCCCAGGCATGTCTCATTCCTTTCAGCCTTGGCCTACCTAATACACAAAATCCTGTCTGGGGTGGTGCTAGCACCTCCCAAGGCAGGAAACCCTTTGTCTGAGCCTCCCTTGCTGGAAGGACTCCCAGCAGCAGGAGGTCAGACTTGTGTCTGTGGTGGCAGCATCCATTTTGTGATGCTGAGGCTCGAGTTAACTTTAACCGGGGTTCACAGTTACAGACATGTCGTGTCCCTCTAGAAGGGTGGAATGCTAACCCCGTCGCAAGAATTGGCGAGGGGTTAGTATTCCAATTCGTATGACACCTTACTCGACATGTTTTGATAATGCTATGCCAAAGTTAGCATTTAACCGCGAGGATTATAATGCACTTAAGAGTATATGGTATAGCGTTATCATGGAACAGCTATAAGGACTTGGTTCCGCAAGCTGCAAACGGGCTCAGCTCATGCCAGAGCACCATCTCACATAATTCCAAGCACTCTGCCTTCAGGATTGATAAGGCCTGCCATAGGAGTGACTGATAGGAATATATGTGTCCATTTTAGGGTTAGATATAGGGAACTATATCTAAAGCAAAGGGTGATTACACCACCTTGCCCCAGCTGTCGTGCAGCCAGTTGTGTCTGTTTTGGATGGCCAGCCAGGGGTGGCATACTACATGCTGCAGCCCCTGGTAGGCCCTGGGTACACCTATGCCCTGGGTACAGGGACTGATAAGGTTGCCCAGTACCAATTAGATATGTACCTAGGGTACATGGAATCCATTTTAACAGAGAGAGCAGGAAGCCTGGGGTCCTGAATAGCAGGATCCCAGGCCAACTAAGTCAAAAACCAGCAAAACACCAGGCAAAAAAGTTGGGGGTAACCATAGTCAGATATCCACCTTCCTACACTAGGTACCCTGAGTATCTGTTTTAAAAAGTTGTTTTCTACTACCTCCAGGGCACCTATTGAGGCGTATCCCCATAACTCACTGCCATAACATGCGATGGCAACACTCTTGGCCTGGTAAAGTTGAAGCAATGCAGCCACTGGGCTATTTCCCATGTTTCTAGCAAAATCGAGTATTGCTGCATTTGCCCGGGTTACCTCTCCCTTTTTCTTCTGTACCGCGGGTCCCCAGTTCAGTTGATGGTTGAACAGGACTCCGAGGTAGGAGAATGTTTTTGTTATTGGGATTGTTTCCCCGTTTACATTTAGGCAATTTGGCTTTTTATTACCTTGGCCAACCTTCATTACGAAAGATTTGGAGTTATTTATACTCAAGTCTCGGGACTTCATAAAGGCAAAGAAGGAGTTTAACAGTATTTGCAGACCAATCGCAGTCCTAGATAAAAGGACTGCGTCATCCGCATAAAGCAGAACCGGCAGTCCCTTCCGTCCCACGTAAGGATAATCTGCTCCTGTACTTAAAAGATACTCTTCCAATTCGTTTATATATAGGTTGAAAAGGAACGGGGCTAAAATACAGCCTTGTCTGACACCCCGGTGCACACCAAAGTCTCTTGTCACTTTTAGGTCTTGTGTGTACCGGACATTTGCTCTCGTGTCAGAGTGCATGTCTGCTAACAGATTAATTAAATTCTGCTCTACACCCATTTTCGCCATGGTGTCCCAGAGCCTTCCTCGGCTTACGGAGTCGAAAGCAGACGATAGGTCCATGAACGCCATGTGAATTGTACCTTGTCGGGCCATGGTGTATTTCCCTATAATCATGTACAAGTTCAAACACTGGGTGATCGTTGAATGGCCGGGCCTAAATCCATATTGAATTGGGGATATTACTCTATTTTCGTCTGCCCATTCAACAAGCCTATTTAAAATTACTCCCTCTACTACTTTAACCACCGAGTTAATTAAAGATATTGGTCTGTAGCAGAGGGGGCTATTACGTTCACCCTTCTTAAAGATGGGTACGATGGTAGACGCACCCCACGACTTAGGGCAGCCCGAAGCCACAGCCGCATTAAGTACAGCTGTGAGGACAGGTGCCCATAGCGATATACAGGATTGAAAAAGATCCGGTGGAATGCCATCCGGGCCTGGGGCCTTATTACTTGTTAGCCCTTCAATTCCTTTTTCAACCTCACTTATTGAGAAGAGTAAAAAAATTTCCTTTGGTATAACCGGACTGTATACTGCTTGGGACACGTTACTTTGAAAAATTAAACTAAAATGGTTGACCCACTCTTCCTCTGGGATATTTGTACTAGTGATGGAGTTATTTGGGTGATCAAACAAGGGTTTATTTATAATTTCCCAAAACTTGGCACTATTTCTCAAGTTTTTGGGATCTAAAAGGGTCTCCCATACACTTTTCTTTACCTCTTTCTTTCGGGTGGCAAGGGACTTGTTGTACCTACCACGCATAGCCTTGATGTGATCCGGATCTCTAGGTTTAGTTTTCAAAGCCATCTTTAGGTCTCGGCTAGCCTTGGAGCACGAATTATCAAACCATTTTGGATTGTTACTACTATTCCCTTTGGCTGGCACCATTAACAATGATCCTACTGTTAATGCGACACCCTCAAAAGCTGCCAAGATTTGTTGTGATGATGATACTGATGACATACATAAAGAGAGTTCGGAACTACACAAATTTTTAATAGAGGTATACAAATCTTCACAATTCACCATTGTCCATTTTAAGCGACGCTTTCCATTTATACATTTTATAGATCCACGATCTACACGTGGCTTTCGCGGTTCAAAGATTCCCCCACCCATTTTAATGCAGACAGGATTATGCTCGCTCTGTGAAAAGCCTGTAACCAACAATCTATGCACCCAACGGAAGAAAAAAGGAAGCAATAAAATACAACATGTAAACACTAACCCTTAGACTCTAACGTCACACACTGGAATAGCCGTAGGAAAACGTACATATATAATCAGTGTGTGGCGCTGAGCAGGGATGCGCATCTGATAATGCTGCTTAAGATAATGGGCTTGGGCGTTTCTATAACGCTGCAACATGCTACTGGTAGAAACATGTACAGGAATCAGTAAAGTAATATCCACTGTGCGTAAAGTGCAAATACAGAGGTGTGGGTCAAGTGAGCGGTCTCTCTGTCAGGATAGAAAGGTTAGTGGCTGACATTTCCCGAACGATGCATAAAGAACAGGCTAACACAGCAATTAGATGCCCTTCACAGCAGCATTAACTCTCCATTTTACCTGGGGATTAAAATTGACTGTGATGAGTTTGGTGTCCTCGTCTCTTTTGATGAGTGGTTGACAGAGATTGTACTGTGATTTCTCCGACACGGTTTGGGACCACTCTTCGTACCGCTTCTCTTTATACCTGTAATTTGGAGACAAGATAACTCATCTGCATGTTAATCAAAAGGTGATTGTAAAACAGATGTAGCCTCTTTCAAGCCAGCATCCCTTTTCTGATTTAAATGCAAATAACAGCGCAGCTTTTCTTTCTTTGGCATGCCAGGCATATATATCACTCCATCAGTCACCAGAGGGCATTCTTGGAATTGAAAGCAAATTGGCACAAGTATAATCTTAAATGGCATCCTGTGGAATCATTATTTATTAATTACCAATTAAAAAATGCAACAATAATCAAAAAGGTCTGTAAATGTTAAAGTCTCACTGAACATCAGAGGCCTTTTGGTGGCTTGTTTGTGAATGCACATGAATGGTAAAGGCAATACACCTGTTTTTCTACGACATCAATTAAAATAAAAAGAAAATTCCAGCATACAAAGCACTTATAGATTACTGTTTAAGCCATGCTTACCGTCAACAAGCCCCTATGTAGAGATCAGCTCAGTAAACCCTCCTCTAAACACCTCCGTTTAGAAAATCCAGAAGGCATACTGTAAAGAGGTGCACAAAGAAATAGACCTAGGGAAAGTGGACCCTCCCTGAGAGGAGGTGCCTGGAGGAAAGAGTGGCTTCCGTGGTCCGTACTGACAACTAAGGCAAGGATAGAGGGGACTGAATTGTTCCCACCTCTACACTAACCTCTGTTAGTGTAGGGATTTAAATTCAAAGTTATGACCAGGTTTCCTAGTAGTTACAAGGTGTGTTAAAAGTCCACACCATTTGTTAAAGTTTAGCTGATTAAAAATTTACGGAAAAGGAGAGTGGATAGAGGGGGGAAAGGGAAGGTGCTCTGCCACTCAGAAGAGAAGCGGGTAAGGAGAAGAAAACAGAATGGTGATAAGAGGGGAAAGAAGGTGAAAACGTGAAGAGTATGAGGAGTGTTGTGAGGAGAAAGGACAGACAAGAGAAAGGCAGGGGGAAAAGAGTGAAAGAAAGGGAGGAAATGTGATGGAGGAGGAATGGATGAAGAAAGGCAAAAATCAGCATAGGCTAAATGAAGAAAACGAAGGCTGGAGAGAGCGGAGGAAGAGGCGGGTGGATAATTAAAGCTAGAAAATGCGAGTGAGAGAAGAAGGGAGAAAAATTTGTAGTAGAGAGGAGGAGAATAGAGGGTCAAAGAAGGAGATAGTTACATGGAGAAAAGCTATGACTGGGTGATGGGTGCAGAAGAAAGAAACCAGCAAACACAATTTGAGTAAGAAAGGAGTAAAGAAGAAAGTGAATGGGCAAATGGGCAAAAGGTGAATTAGAGAGGGCAGACATATGGTGACAGAGTTGGGTGGAAGAAATGGGAGTAGTGCAAAGGGAGTGAATGTAAACGAGGAAGGCGAGAGGAGGGGAGGAAAGGGAAATAGATGAGCGGTGAGTCAAATTAACATTTTCAAATATGGGAGTGCAATGGAAATAAGGTGCAGAGAACAAAACGTGGAAGATAAAGAAGGAAAGACGTTCCGCATGACTACACAAAAAAACTGTTTAGCCTCGTAGAGCCTTCCTTGGCTACAGCTTCTAGCCTGGCCTATTGGAGAATTTTGTGAACACTAAAAGTGAATATGTCTAAGGGTGAAATCTTGAAATGGGGAGAGGCTGCAAATCTATCCCTGCAGAGAAGTCACCTAGGTAGCTACTGAATTCAGTTTTGTACACTTTAGAGCATTTACTACCAAAACCAATGGCTTCAGAAGAAGCTCAACAACAACATACCAGACTTTGAGGGACCCTCTCTGGCTTCAGCCTTGGACCTGGCCCTACTGTAAGACTTTGACTACTAGAAAAAAAGACGGAAGATAGAAACTTTAACTCTGTTGAACCACTTCATGTAGCCAACATCTGCCCATTGCGGTTCGCCTGACATCTCATTTAGGACCCATTCAACCATCGATTGCCATTTTTTAAATTGTGCTTTATTTTTTCAATGTGCTTTTTTCCTTGAAATATTTCAATCTCACATCTCCATTTCCCCTTATCTGATTTTATTTGTTTCCGTGTACTTTTGTTCTATTCTTTTTTTCTAAATTTGATAATGAATTCTATTGAGTTGTTTTCTTCACTTTAAATTTGTTGATACTTCTTCATTTTAACACACATTTTTCTGGGGTGTGCCTGCTGACTGTGCCATAGCTATCACAGATACAGCACAGATTTGCTAAGAACTGTGTTTTGACCAAATCACATTGAGTTTATTTAGTTTTCAAGATTTCCCCTTTCCCAGCTAAATAACCCAATTTTAGACAAATGGTAAACAGCTATTTAAGCTGGCATGAGTCACCAATGTCCATTGTTTTATAACCTTAAAAAAACAAGTTCGAACAATAGATCTAAAATGCACAACATGATTTATGTACCACATTTTCTGTCAGAAAGAGGAGGATTATCCAATATACAATTCTCACCTTTCTAAAGCAGGCCTTTTCAAAACGATATAAATATTTTCATTATCAACAACAGTTGTCTACATGTAACACCCACCCATATTAGAAATTATCCTTATTTTCCAAAACAAGAGAAAAATATTAAGTTTAGCTATAATAATGGTTTCTACAAAGAGCTCCTAGACATTTTCCAAGCACTTTTCAGACACCTGAATAACATTGCTAATCCATCCTAAAATGTCCATTATGAACAACTGTTCTTTAAAGACACTGAAAAGCTACAGTAGGAACTCTCCTGTAACAGGACAGGCCAATACCATACTGCTAAGCAGGTGCTTACATTTTTTTTCTGAATTTCTCTTCTACCATCAGTCCAGGGGTGGCACTTACACAGCAGCAGGGAAAGGAGAAGGTATGACCAAGCAGCAGTTATTATGATCCCCTCAGCTATTCAGTAGGGGACACACAATCCACTGCCATCTTACTGTCCTGTGCAGGTTATATGGAATATACGCTGCGAAGAATGTCATGGTGAGCGAAGTAAAACTATGCCAGACATAGGCAAATGTGTACTTCTGTGTGATGTGTAAAGTTCCCTAAATGTACTTCACTGCAAACATAATGAAAATATTGCTACCCTTGGAATAATAGGGTAAACTATCCATTGGCCGTCTCAAGTCGAAGGGGGCTCTGCATGACACAATTGGCTGAGGAAATGGGATCTGGACTGAGTTGCTTCTGTCTGGAGAGGGTAGATGTATACAGGAGCCAAGGACCAGTACTACTCCAAAGAGCACACACGTACCTGTGGAGCATACTCCAATGTTGTGGGATTTCTCTGCTAGCATTATGTTTTTATGTGTCTCAGCTAAACAAGCATGGTAAAAGCATGTGACCTAGACAATTGCAAAATGAAGTTACATGCAGTTCTGCATGAGGTCTGGAAGATGCAAACAGGCACTTCTTGGCCAACAGCCCAATCGATTTTCAAGGATGGATGCCTAAGAATTGACTTGGTATGAAATGACCATGAGACAATTGAAGCACTGTGCCTTGGTCTCGAAGCAGTCATGAGGCCACTCCCAATGTAGAATTGCATCTTACATCAGAAATATCAATGCCCAGCACTTCTGCTCTTTTATGGTTCTCCACTACACTTACTTGCAACCCTACAGTGTATACACTACTAGCCAAGCCATATGTTTACAGTGTTCACGATGTGCACCACGAAGACACAATTAATGGTTCATGGAGCTATACATATAAACTACAATTCTGAAAATCTATATATATATTTATAGCATATGTGATCAAAGGGGCCAATGGATGAAGTGGGCTGACTCATCTCCCCACGCTATATGCTGAGGTGGGTAGTTGCAAAAATATGAATAAAAGGTTAACACACTAATGGATGAAGAGGGCTGGCCAAAATCCCATGAATGCCTGTATACTTGTATTGAATTATGAATTGTTTAGAAAATAGGAGTCTGGCAATACAACAAAAACTGTACCTAAGCTAGACCTAAAAAAGGCAACACTTTTTACAGACAGCAACAATACCAAGCTTACCTTTCTAGAAGTTCGATCATTTCCTCATACTTTTGCACCATACGCTTCCCTTCAGCTGATGACATGCACCTTTGACAGAAGAGTAAAATAAATAATGTCAGAATTTCAAATGAGTTAATTGTATGGTTGGAATTTAGGAACGGGGCTACATGAGATTACACATCTTGGAAGTGGGTAAAAATACCACAAGAGCATATAAAACTGACATAGGAGTAATAGTGTGTCTAATAAGAGGTAGAAAAGAAGGCGGGGGAAGTAGGGGTGGGGCGGGTGCTGCAGCACCCCAAAAAAAACTTTAGGAGATTTCAGCAAGAGATTGGGTCATAATGAGGCTCTTTGCGTTATTTTCTAATGTAGACTTTTGTCCGCTTAGATTTGGTCAAAGATTAATGTTTGAGTGAATCACAGATACATTGTGACTGATTTTATGAAGCATATCGCTTTTTAATTGTGTTCAGTTAAAACGTTTGGGCATTTTTCAATTTGGATTTCGGTGCTACTTGCTGGATTTCGGGAGATGCTGATAGATTTACAAAGATATTTTATACATTTAAACTTCACAGTTGCAGAAAGCATTTGTTAGTGGCATCCTTTCTAAAATGGTAATGTTTTAACGATATAACCAACACTAAAGTACAAATGAGGCACTTGGTCCTTGATACTGCAATACGACAGGAACAAATATTTTGGGTTGAGTGAAACAGCAAACATAAGAAATTAGTTGAATTATTCTGATGAGAACAAGACTGAGTTCTCTCCACGATGTTGTTGGTTTTTTAACATCTCCTTTTTTAGTTGATACAAAAACAGTGCATATTTTAAGATACAACAGGTAGGTCTATTGGTATTTTATGATATGCTACCAGATATGCATCTGTGTTATTCATGTTTGCTTTAAGGCATTTTGGCCCTGTAGGACAGCAGCATGAACCGGTGCAACTAGTAAGCTTCTATGCTTTTAATAAAAATCAGCTTCTGATTGACTAACAACACTTGTATACCATACACTACCAAAAATGTATCTGCTACTGATAAGGAGCTCTGACTCGGTTTATCTGTTGTCAAGAGCAAAGCGATTAATTCCTTTAGTTATTATCTAAAAGAGAAGTGTTTGTGACTCTAGGAAATACATGCAACAACTCTGAGAGAGATGGGATTTTAGCGATTCCTGGCATTCCCAAGACCAGAACTAAAAGTGAATCTGGGTATTAATAAGTCTAAAGCTGTAGTATTTTTTATTATTTTACTGAAAAGAACAATAGTACATGGTACCTGCAGACAATGTCAATTGTATCTAAGCTTAAGCAACAAAAAAAATAAGCATCTAAAAACACCTTTATTAAATCATTTGAAAATAAGCAGGTAATAATTAAATACCATACATGGTAAGAAAGACGGTTTGTTGATATTCATGTTGCGAAAACAATAATATTTTATACATTTAATTGGTTAGTTACAATAACGTTGCACTTTTGCCCTACAATATTCTGAGGCCAAATAATGTTAACTAGTAACCGGTACACATGCTGTGGGACCAATACAGTGCGAGGCACTGTCCCATTATTATTGAGGATTTTGTTACAAAGTTGACTAAATAAACATAAGTGAACACATGTAGCTATTTCCCTTCTGAACTTCCAGACTATACTTTGTGCTATATGTTGTTGGAGTTAACTATTGCATAATACGTTTTACTACTTTATTACTTTTATGGCGTATTTGCTGTGCAATATATTGTTTAAATACAAATTAATATCAAATACATAAATATAAAATAGAAATAATATGTTTAAAAAAAAAAAGATATTAACATCCAAACGGTCTTTTTTCTTAGCCTAGTATTTGCTTTGTATCATTTTCAATTTTTGGAACAGTTGTTGTGACAGCAGTATACCCGATGGTGTTTTAACCACAGCACAGTATTTTGATGGCCATTATTTAACTTGTCAGTCCATTTGTGATAAACATTTCTCAAGCTGTTACATTACGTTATGAAGCTCATGTTGTTACTTAACGAATTTCCAACCCTGGAAAAATTGAGCTTTAGATGGAAGACGCCTCCTGACATAATTTTATTTACCTGAGAATCAAAAGCTAATGCCTTGCCTAAATAAACCCGCAGATTTGTAACCACTAATTGAGGCATATGAGGTGCTCCTAAGTCACTGGTTGCCAATATTCTGACCAGATAGCTTTATCCTGGCCAAAGACTAAGACCTCGGTCTTATCTGAGTTACGTTTCAAAGCATCCTTATGCATCCCCTGAGATGTAGCAGCAAGCCAATTCATACATTTTCAGCTTTTTAGCTTCGCGTCCCCAATTCAGCCTGAGACTATTGTTAGATTTCATCCTCGTACATTACACAACTGTATCTAAAGCTTGTTGTGCCAGCAGGCTGGGCTCACTGTTTCAGGCTGAACAAGCATATATATATATATGTTAAATTATTATTACCTACTGGCGATAGCCAGTAGGTATATATAGTTAGGATTTTTTTCCTATGGGATTTTTGAAAATTCTATGTCGAATAACTTTGGCGTTTGAGGACAGAATTGGCTGAAATTTTCAGGAAAATGGAACATTTTGTTTCTGAGCAGCCCCTGAAAATTTGGGGGGGTTTCGTCAAAGGGGGGCCGAGAAAAAAGGGGGGTCCCAAAACGTGTTTTTCCCATGCAATTTTCCATAGGGCGGTTGGCCTCACTTTTAGCCTGAACGGCTGAATGGATTTACACCAAACTTGGCAAAATTGTAGGGACTGGTAGCCCGATGTGCCTTTGCTATGTCTCAAGATATAGGCTCCAGTGGTTTTTACGAAAATTAACTTTGAAAAATATATATTGGGCTACATTGGGCTATATATATGTTGGAGCCCAAATGTAGCCCAATGTAGCCCAATGTAGCCCAATGTAGCCCAATGTAGCCCAAAGATGGCCACCAGAGACAAAAAAAACAAATGTAGCCCAAATATCAGCCAGATGTAGCCCAACTATAGCCCAATGACAGAATGTCCCAGAGTGTTCTAAAGAACAACTAGAGTGCTAACAGTCCTACTTATTACAAAGGTATGGCACACCTGAAGCCATCTTGATTGGAATAAAGTGGTAACTCTTAAAACATGTAATTTAAAAAGGAACAAAATGAGGGGGTTCATTTTGCCATAGAAAGTATGATTAGCGAATATATGACGAAATCCCGCATACCATCAGTCCGCAAAAAAAATCCCGCATGTACTATTAGGCCGCAAATTAAAATAACGAAAACTTTTAGAACGAATATGCCTTTAGCATACACTAAACAACTAAACTACCCTAAACCCTAAAACACTACCCCCAGCATGACCCTACACTACACAAACAGTACAACACTACCCTAAACCCTAAAACACTACCCCCAGCATGACCCTACACTACACAAACACTACAACACTACCCTAAACCCTAAAACACTACCCCCAGCATGACCCTACACTACGCAAACACTACAACACTACCCAAAACCCTAAAACACTACACCCCAGCATGACCCTACACTACGCAAACACTACAACACTACCCTAAACCCTAAAACACTACCCCCAGCATGACCCTACACTACACAAACACTACAACACAACCCTAAACCCTAAAACACTACCCCCAGCATGACCCTACACTACGCAAACACTACAACACAACCCTAAACCCTAAAACACTACCCCCAGCATGACCCTACACTACGCAAACACTACAACACTACCCTAAACCCTAAAACACTACCCCCAGCATGACCCTACACTACGCAAACACTACAACACTACCCAAAACCCTAAAACACTACACCCCAGCATGACCCTACACTACGCAAACACTACAACACTACCCTAAACCCTAAAACACTACCCCCAGCATGACCCTACACTACGCAAACACTACAATACTACCCAAAACCCTAAAACACTACACCCCAGCATGACCCTACACTACGCAAACACTACAACACTACCCTAAACCCTAAAACACTACCCCCAGCATGACCCTACACTACGAAAACACTACAACACTACCCTAAACCCTAAAACACTACCCCCAGCATGACCCTACACTACGCAAACACTACAACACTACCCTAAACCCTAAAACACTACCCCCAGCATGACCCTACACTACGCAAACACTACAACACTACCCTAAACCCTAAAACACTACCCCCAGCATGACCCTACACTACGCAAACACTACAACACTACCCTAAACCCTAAAACACTACCCCCAGCATGACCCTACACTACGCAAACACTACAACACTACCCAAAACCCTAAAACACTACCCCCAGCATGACCCTACACTACGCAAACACTACAACACTACCCAAAACCCTAAAACACTACCCCCCAGCATGACCCTACACTACGCAAACACTACAACACTACCCAAAACCCTAAAACACTACCCCCAGCATGACCCTACACTACGCAAACACTACAACACTACCCAAAACCCTAAAACACTACCCCCAGCATGACCCTACACTACGCAAACACTACAACACTACCCAAAACCCTAAAACACTACACCCCAGCATGACCCTACACTACGCAAACACTACAACACTACCCAAAACCCTAAAACACTACACCCCAGCATGACCCTACACTACGCAAACACTACAACACTACCCAAAACCCTAAAACACTACCCCCAGCATGACCCTACACTACGCAAACACTACAACACTACCCAAAACCCTAAAACACTACCCCCAGCTTGACCCTACACTACGCAAACTACCCTAAACCCTAAAATACTACACCCCAGCATGACCCTACACTACGCAAACACTACAACACTACCCAAAACCCTAAAACACTACCCCCAGCATGACCCTACACTACGCAAACACTACAACACTATCCTAAACCCTAAAACACTACGCCCAGCATGACCCTACACTACGCAAACACTACAACACTACCCTAAACCGTAAAACACTAGCCCCAGCATGACCCACACTACGCAAACACTACAACACAACCCTAAACCCTAAAACACTACCCCCAGCATGACCCTACACTACGCAAACACTACAACACTACCCTAAACCCTAAAACACTACCCCCAGCATGACCCTACACTACGCAAATACTACAACACAACCCTAAACCCTAAAACACTACCCCCAGCATGACCCTACACTAAACAACCACCACAACTCTACACTACACTAACACAACACTACACTACACAACACTACACTACACTACACAATCACTAACCCACGAAAAAATTAACACAAACCCACTTACCTCTCTCGTCATCGTGGTTTTCACAACGCAAATGCATTTACCATACATGCCTTTAAAACGTAATTCTTTGTAAAGGCATGCGCGATAAATGCACATGCGTTTTGAAAAAATGCGGGATAATGGTATGCGAGGTCAATGACCTTGCGGGATAATGGTATGCGGACTGAAAGTCTGCGGGATAAAAAATGCGGGAAAATGGCTGCAAACCATGATTAGCAGCAGACTTCCCTGGTGAGCACTAGCTTTACTACAGTGATCTAATGAGCAACTAGAGTGCTAACATTCAGAATTTATGGCAAATGTGTGACACATCTGAATGCCTTCTTGATAGAACCAAAGTAAACAAGCATTGAAAATGCAATAGATCTCGCCCTCGTTTAAGTTAAAGCCATTCTGATTGTAATGAGGTGGCTTTTTAGCTTTGCTTTTATTAGTGTTTTTAAAACTTTCATGTAAATAACATGCATATGTATGCATATATGTATATGTATGCATGCATTTATATTTATATAGATATGCAGATTATATATGTTTATATATGTATATTACCTACTGGCGATAGCCAGTGGGTACATATAGTTAGGATTTTTTCTCTATGGGATTTCTGAAAATTCTATGTCTAATAACTTTGGCGTTTGTGGACGGAATTGGCTGAAATTTGCAGGAAAATGGCACATTTTGTTTCTGAGCAGCCCCTGAAAATTTGGGGGGGTTTCGTCAAGGGGGGGCCGAGAAAAAAGGGGGGTCCCAAAACGCGTTTTTCCCATTCATTTTTCCATAGGGCGGTTGGACTCACTTTTAGATCGAACGGCTGAATAGATTTACATGAAACTTGGCAAAATTGTAGATATGGTTTGCCCGACGTGCCTTTGCTATGTCTCAATATATGTGCTCCAGTGGATTTTGAGAAATTAACGTTTAAAAAAATATATATATCTGTGACAGCGCTCCGGTTAGCGCCCCGGTTCGCGTACCTGACGCGTAACGGAACTTCGCGAAGCGAAGCTGATTGGCTCTCCGGTGTCTGTCAACATTCTAAACAGTCCGGAGCGGCCGCCATCTTGTCTCTCGGTACGATCGAGAGACAAGATGTGGTGAAAAACGAAGGGGGAAATGAAGGAAAGGGGGCAAGGTAGACCACTCCTGACCCCCTAGGATTGATGAGGGGGATATTAAAGTGCCCCGCGGGGCAAAAAATAAAAATTGCGATTTTACGCCGTAGAGGCGCGTCCCGGTACGCGAACCGGGCAGCTCACCGGGCAGCTCACGGGGCAGCTAACCGGGCGTAGCTGTCAACATTGTAAACAGTCTGGAGCGGCCGCCATCTTGTCTCTCGGTAGGTTCGAGAGACAAGATGTGGTCGAAAAAGAAGGGGGAAATGAAGGAAAGGGGGCAAGGTAAACCCCTCCTGACCCCCTAGGATTGATGAGGGGGATATTAAAGTCCCCCGCGATTTTTCGCGGTAGAGGCGCTTCCCGGTACGTGAACCGGGCAGCTAACCGGCAGCGTAACGGGAGTCCGCCATCTTGTGTTTTTGGAGCGTCCGGTTCGCGTACCGGGTAGCGTCCCGGTAAGCGTAACAAGGGGAAAACCAAGAGAAACAGTAAAAAAAAAATTACGGGAATAGATTTCCAGCAAACTTGGCAAAATTGTAGGGACTGTTTGTTTGATGTGCCTTTGCAAGGCCTCAAGATATGTGCACGTGTGGATTTTGTCTAATTAAGGTTAAAAAATATATATATATCTGTAAGCGTGCTCCGGCACACTTACGTTACGGATTTTGTTTGCGCTGCAGAGCCGATACGTCACGGTTATGCGACGCGTCATGAGGCGTCTCACGTGGCTACGTGATACGTCACGTAATAAAGAATATATTTTACAGCTATAGATATTAGCTTTTAAAAAACCAATGAAATTCACTGAAAAAACCATAGGTTATAGACCATATATAGTTAGGAATTTGCATTTACAAAACCTTGAAAATTCACTGAAAAAAACATAGGTTAGAGACCATATATAGTTAGCTGGACATTTTATTGACATAAAACCAATGAAATTCCATATATAGTTAGTTGCACTAACTATATATCGCGCACCCGCAATCCACTGCTGATGATGTCACATATTACATCATTCATGACATGGTCAGTGACATCACTTATGACATCACTGATGACATCTCAAATGACATCACTGATGACATCACTGATGACATCTCAAATGACATCACTGATGACATCTCAAATGACATCACTGATGACATCATGACACACCAATACCAGTTACTACATACGCACTCACTGATTCCTACGTCTACACACACATTCACTCATTCACCCATACAATCACTCATACATACAGTCACTCATTATTACAACACTATCATATGCACTCATACACCTATGCAGACACTCACACACTGCCACTCATCCATGGAGTTACTCACACACCTAGTCAGTCCTGTAAAGAATCAATCACACTTCCATTTCCTCATCTATACAGTTAAACACAGAACACCATACTTCAGTGACATCACTGATGACATCTCAAATGACATCACTGATGACATCATGACACACCAATACCAGTTACTACATACGCACTCACTGATTCCTACGTCTACACACACATTCACTCATTCACCCATACAATCACTCATACATACAGTCACTCATTATTACAACACTATCATATGCACTCATACACCTAGTCAGTCCTGTGAAGAATCAATCACACTTCGATTTCCTCATCTATACAGTTAAACACAGAACACCATACTTTTCACACATATACTAACACATACTTACTCTCTTATACAATCACTGATACAAGTACACATTGATATGCACAGAGTCACACACCTCCCAGCCAGCCACACACACACTCAGTCTTCCATACATCCACTCATTCTTCAATATGTAAAACATATTTAAACTTTACAAAAACACACAGACACTAGATGATGTCATCAGTGATGTCATTTGAGATGTCATCAGTGATGTCATCAGTGATGTCATTTGAGATGTCATCAGTGATGTCATCAGTGTTGTCACTGACCATGTCATGAATGATGTAATATGTGACATCATCAGCAGTGGATTGCGGGTGCACGATATATAGTTAGTGCAACTAACTATATATGGAATTTCATTGGTTTTATGTCAATAAAATGTCCAGCTAACTATATATGGTCTCTAACCTATGGTTTTTTCAGTGAATATATATATATAAATAAATGAAACAAATATATGTCTGTAGTGCATCCATGATTCTACCTGGGCACAGCATGTAGGTGAAGGACATATACGTGCTTTTTTAGCTCTAAAGGGCTATTACATTAGGTTAGTTTGCATACTTTGAAACACTCAATTAATTCACGAGGTCCCTCTCACACAATTTTTTTAAATCTCTTTTTAGTAGGCTAAACAAAACCTACAATTTAGGTCAAAGTTAAACATAAAGCCATGGCGGTCCCACAAAGGTTGTCTCCGGACAAAAATAGGCCCATACCTGCAATGCATCCTACATCTGCATCACGTAAAGTCAAGTTTAATATGCCAATAACACCCATGAACCATGACAACTGAAGTAGTGCATTCATTTGTAAACACGGTTGTGGATCTGTTACTGTATAAATGGCAAACAGAAATCAGGCGGTGATAGAAACAAGTCGCAAGCAGCATTGGCCCATGCAGGTAGGGCAGTGGAGTTGTGTCAGGGTGGGATTTTGACAGACGATGACGAGGGAAAAATAAATAAATAATACATTTTCCATCATTGTCCTGTCTCCTATTTAAGAAAGAACTGAAGTCTCCCCATCTTGAAAGAACATCCCATCACGATGCAGAAACAGTCCACTTCTTCTCCTGGAAACCAGCTATCCCCCTTTTCATTCGGTGACAATATCTATGCCTTTGACCCTGTGCAATATTTCTCTACCGTTTGGCTAGGTCCGTGCTACACAAACAACACATGCGCATATACCATCGCCAAAGAACTAAGGGGCATATTATCAAGAACGGCATTAAAATTATCGCCGGTTTAGCGGCAGAAAACTGCAGCTAAAGAGGCGATAATGGGCTCGATAATATGCCCTGGAGAATTCCAATAGCAGCGCCCGTTCACACCAGAACATGGACTTCTATTGGAATTCTCAAGGGTATATTATCAAGCCCATTATCGCCGCTTTAGCAGCAGTTTTCTGGCGCTAAACCGGCGATAATTTTTAATGCTGTTCTTGATAATATGCCCCAACGTTCCCCCAACACTAGTAGGTATTACAAAGGTATTTTTCGAACACACGACGCGAGACAAAATAGACAAGAAGCTTGAGTTGGTTGATTTGTAAGGTAAAAGGTTTATTCTAACCATTTTTCAAACATCCCTTTTCTGGCTTAAAAGCATGCACTTATTAGAGCACAAAAAGAACGTTGGCCTTCTAATAATCTAGGCTGGCCTACAAAGCTACTCGTCCTGAAACAATATGACCTGGGAGCTAAAACTTACTTAGGGGGTTCCAGTTTATTCAAACATTTTGTGACACCCACTCAATGAATAATGCTTTTCTTAATATGAAACTCTGACACAGTCACTAGACAAAGCAAAAATATCACATCTCTTGCCACATATCACCCAAACCAGACCAGACTCTGGTCTGTGATGGAAACCCCTCAACAGTTTGGAGAAAGTTGTCCCTAGGCCTTGGAAATGTGCTGTTATGTCATCCTAATGGCAGATTGTGCGGTGTGCCAAATAATAACAAAAAATGTGTCACTTGTTTACCTGTAAATTTGTTACTATTTTTTATTAGAATTTGGATCCATTTGCACATCTGTTTCTAATTTTAAGACAGAATTTGTATGTGTTCTTATTTAATAAATGACATTCTTTGGTAAATTACCCACATTTTTAAGTTGTCTCTGTGGCATTATTTATGTCCAGCAAATAAAACTTTTTGGCAAATCCATGTTCTTAATGTAAATAAAAATGTTCCTTATTTGCGGTTATAATTGCCCGTTAATGGCTTCATAAGAGGCAAATACCAGCTTTCAGAAAGGCCAATCTTTGAACCCCAAACTGGTGCCGAAAAACAATACAGCTATGAAACCTAAAATCGTCCTATTTGTCCCATTTGTCCCAGCTATTCTCCACAAATTGGGCCAGATGTACGAAGATGGTAATTTCCATTTTCTAAATAGCGGTTCCATAGAAATCGCTATTTAGAAAAGGCAAAATGACATCTAGTATTTTGCGAATTCCTAATAGGTAATTCTAAAGGTTAGGAATCCCTACTATGTAATTGGAAATAGAAAATGCCCTTGCATTCCCACCCATGGTTTACCCATGGGAAATGGTTTGCATTTCTTAAATTGCAACTTCCTAATAGGAAATCGCAATTTAGGAAACCCAAATACATGAGTGCCTCTGGCCTTAAGACCCTTTTGGAGGGATCCAGAAATGCATCATGCACGTGTAAGTGCACATATGCCCTAGGGGCATGTGTGATTCATGTCACATTAAAATATGCACTTTTAAATGCTTTTTTTAATTTTGCGCATGGTTACCATGGACTTTAAGATGATGGTAATAGCATTTTGTAAATGCCCAATCACATTTAGGAATTGCTATGTAGATGTGCTTTAGGAATCGCAAATAGGGAATCCCAAATCCCATTAGAAATTTGCGATTTCAACCGGGTGAAAATCGCAAATTGTGACCGCGAACAGCTCTTTGTACTGTAGTGTAGTTCCTATTTTCCCAATAGGCTCTGCGCATTGGAATAGTACCTACAGCAGTAAAGGCCTAGGCCAGACGTTAACTAGGTCTACTACTGTCGATACTAGACTTAATTTTTGGGTTTGCCAGCTAAGCTCAGAGTTCGCTAGAAACTTTCTCGAATGTTCAAGGAAGGATTAACTCCCCTGATTAGACAAGAAGGGATTTAGTTTCTGACAACCATAGAACATGACAACTTTGCTCTCCCCTAATCAAGAGTCAATCTCAAGAGTCGTGTGAGCACAAGGCAATTATTTTACTCAGTCAGTACGTGCATTCTTAGTCTCATCAGAATGTAGAGAAAAGGAAGAGACGGGCGTGTTCAATAAAAGATGTTATTTATTGATCAGTCTCTTTTCTCGTACAAGAGAAATGGATCGATATTATTGCGATACTTATAGTTAAGTAAAGTGCATACATTAGAAGCAATAGTATAAAATAATACTGTAAAAACATTGATATGGTTTCTGAGCCATATGATGTTTAAAATGATTAAAATATATTTACATACACATATACATTTGACTAAACGTACTCAACTGGTGTTTCTAAATACGCCTACCCCGTGTACCTGACCTAAGTCTAATGCGTGGGCGGGAATAGAAAGTTACAGTTTAAGTTAAGTTTGTTTTTGCCAAGTGAATAACTAAAGAATTCTCTAGGAGGGGTTATTCAGTTCTGTACCTGGAATTTAGGATGAATGAGGAATGGTATCTCTTTCTCTGCTCTCGATATTCCAGGCTGCCTGCGAGGGCTACCCGGAAGCGCCGGTGCTGGGTCTCTCGGCTTGAGATAGCAGCGCGTCTCTCAGCGCGTCAGGAAGGCGGGGCTGCTGCCAGCGGGGTCTGCTCCTGCTCTCGGCTTCGGCAAGTGTGGCTGCTCCGTCTTGTCACCACGCGTGTGTTTTGCATAGGGCAAGATCGGCAATATTTATACCTTAAAGGTGCCGGGATTGACGTAAGGATGGACATAGGTACGTCAATAAAGATGTCATACGACTTGCTCGTTAGCACATTCTTTACTAAAGTTCTCTGTGAAATCAAAACAATGGCCGCACGGATTATCCAGGTTGTCATAGGTTTGATTTGTTATGAGAACGTCGTATGCCTTATCAGGGGCTGGAGGAATATCGCTTGTCTAATTAGATCTCAAGCGTTATGACCTAATCAGATAACACGTTCCTGTGCCGTAGTGTGACTGCGTCAGATAACGGTATCTGCATCATGGGGAATTTCTTGCCTCATGGGCTGACTGTTAGTTAACTAGCTAGGTAGTTTAACCAGAATAGGGTCAGGAATAGGGGGATCGATTCAGAACCTATAGAAATACACGACACCCACTCCACGCTAACTATGGTCATATCTACTAATCTATGCATAGTATAACATAGTACAACATACTATAGAGTATAGTGTATACCTTACCACCCCAAAATACATAAATGCATTTTGAAATTTTCAAATATACTGAAAAATTGCAGTCATATATATCGTATGCACTTAAGCTATGAATCAAATGCAAAAGTAAACACGCATTGTTATGCATTATTGCTTGTTGGTATATGAGAAATACACATGAAATGGCTCTTAATATGGCTATACAGAAAAAAAGTCGAAACCATTTCATCACATAAAATATATTGTGAACATACCAGTGGGCAGCTAAAGTCTATATAAAGTCTATAAAGAATCTAAAAAAATCTCTAGGAATAGTTTCTTACTTTAAGCAGAAGGTCAGTGTCCCGGGGAAAAATATATAGAAAAATATTTTAGGGGCTTGCTGAAAAAAGTTGCTGTCCGTGAACTGGATTATATTGTTCATGTGACTTTATTATTAAAGTTGAAGGCCGAATTCAGGGAACGCCGCGTGCGAGTTTACTCAAAAGTCTCTATTTCTGTTCCGGAGAGAACATCATATCATTCAGGCTTTCGAAAAAACTGTCAACAGCTTCATGGGAAAGTTCCACTAAGTCGGAAATAGGGGTACCCATGCATTCGTGCGCATGATCGTCTCCATTGACATTCTGATTTGCATTGCTGACAGAAGGTCGTACCTGTTCGATGCTGCTTTCATCTTGAACTTCACTACTCTTCAATCGCAGTGGTGAAGATTCCAGGAATGCCGTCATCAGAATTGGCAGCCTTTGAGGGCAGCACAGTGCGTGAACCTTGGTAGGAACCAACAGTGTATCTGCATCCACTGGCGCATCCGATTGTAGCGTCAGACAGGTGTCTAACACGCATTCTTCTCCGCATAGCAGACACCTTAGTACAGGTAAAACACACCTTTGCCACATTGGTCGAAATGATAGAAACCAAGTCATGTTTAGGTCTCTAAGCCGGGAGAGTCCCAGGATTTTTGATATCCGGTCCCGGTATCCAATGGCTAGGATCGTATCTTCCATTGTCGTGAGATTTTGTTCTGTGACATGGGTTGCCATAACGAAAAATAAGGACTAGGAATAGGATTCCTGCAATTAGTCCTAGGATCAGGGGAAGTCCGCCAAAAATCGAATGGACGAAGTCTGGAAAAATACCCAGTATGGCTTTGAATGGTGTTAATGCCATCAAAAATACTGTCTTAAATACCTTTGAGACCCCAGTGGTATCAGAAATATTTAAGATTTCGCTCAGGATTTCCGCGAAATGTACGGGGGAATTAGTTGATAATGTATGTATCTCTGCAGTCGTCCTTGCGACTTGTAGATCATACGTTTCTTTAGATGACGTGAGCCTTGTAGGCGTCTGTAGAAGCACTGTTTTCATTCTGCTTAAAGTGTCTATTCGAATAGAAGTAATTTTCAGACCGGGCCATGCCCTTGCCTCCCTGTCTGGAAAGGAGCTGGGGAACAAAGAACGTCCACAGCACTTGACCTTCGCCGTCGTAGTGACGAGATAAGGAGTCCCGGGCATAAGACTACAGCATCTGCGGTCTACAATAAGAATGTAACTCCCATTATAGAGTCTTTGAAAGAATGGTTCTATTTCAGTTGCAGGTGCGCCTTGCTGGTGACATGAAAGGTTGTATGAATTCCCTTCACAGGCTCCGTGCAAACTAATACCGTTACACAGAAGCGTGCCGCTCAGTGACATAGCACAATTGTTGCCACTAAGAAACACTTTCTGTCCTTTGTTACTGACACATGCATGTGAATAGGGCAGGTTCCAAGTTGTTTTAAGGTACCCTTTTCCCAATTTCTCGTACATGCCAGCCTGTATATATTTTTGGCAGTATTGAAACCTGAAGGTTGAGATTGGAATATTTATGATTCCGTGGATTATCCATTCACTGACAGGTCGTTCTGACATTGTCATTGGTAATCTTTCTAGTTTTTCAATGCTCAAGATTGTATAATCAGCACCCTTCTGCGCCATACCGATTTGTCTATCAGTAAGGTTAAAGATTTGGAATAGTGACGTTGTGTTGATTAAACGCCAAGGCACATAGCCTGAACGCAGATTTTGTAACGTCCAGCCAAGCTGTACGATAGAACGCAATTGTGACTGACCATGTTGTAATAACAGTAAGTCTTGCGATAATATATCGATTGCTGAAGACACAATGCTGTCCAATGAAAAAATTCTGGAGGACAGAGTCATTAACCCATTGTCCACTACAGAAAGTGATTTTTCCAAATTAATACGGTCAATTTCCCGTATCCTTTCTGCTGTCTCAATTTGAGTAACCTTCCAGGCCTCATTGTATGCTGCATATACAGAGGCTGCTATGAAACGCTTATGACGCTGTTTGCGTGGTCCCAGTATGAAATCACGCAAGTCAGCACCATCAGTAAGTAAAGTTAGGTGTTGCTTAATTTCAGGCAGTGTGGAAGTTTGTAGCCATTGAAGGCATAATTTGCCCACACTGTAGGTTGTTATTATCCCTGGGTGATGTCTTTGAGGATATCTAGGGTCTGGCCTGTTCATTTTGAAACCCTGTGTTTTATTCAGGAATCTATCTTGACAGTTATTTGTATCTGTGGGCCAGATCAACCATTGTTTCCAATCAGGATGTGTTCTGTTTTGGTTAAGTATATGGTTTATGTCTATTTCTTCATCTGTATCAGAGTTATTGCTAAACATTGTTGGCTTTGGAATAGACAGGTTATTTAAATCTTTGATTTTTGCTAGGCCAAGACAGGTGGTTTGTTGGACGGTGTCATTTAAAAATATCATTTGTTCTGGGATCATGCAGGCTCTAAACAAAGCTTCTAAACCCTGTACTTGCCATTCTTTTGTACCCCAAACACTTTTCAAATCAACATGTTTGTCCCAATAATCAAATCCAAAAGTATTCATTTTTTCAAAGAAAGAATCTGAATATATCAATTTTGTGTTGGTTATCTTGGTTTTCATCCCTGTCTTGTTTGACAATTTGTAATAAAATGTTTCAGCATTAGTTATGTTAAAACCTGAAAAATATGAATATTTGTCATAAACGGTTCTAGAGCTCCCTTTTGGAGGTGTAGCACAATGTTCCCATTGATTATAATTTAAAACATTTCTAGGTTGTGCAGATTTATGCAAGAAATGGTTACCATAATGGTTATAGCAATACATACTATCATAATTTGTAGAACCTTGCAAATAATCATGTTTTGTAAATTTAGCAGACATTACTAAGTCAGACATCATATTGTTAATACTTTCAAAGTCCCAATCATCAGCAAATGAGTTTGGTTTTGCAAAGTCACTCAAAGAGATCTTGATTTGGTGTGGATATTTCAGGATCTCGACCGGACCATAAATTTCATAGTCAGTGTTGTCCCAGGCTACCCCACCAGGTATTGGAATGGCTGTGAAGTTGGCTGAAGAAAGTTCTGAAGAAAGTTCTCGTTTCTCGACGTGTGAAGATGTGTGTGGTTTGAGGACCAAGTTGATGTTCTGACTTGCTGTGTCCATTTTAGCATATTTTCCCTCAATGAAGCGTCCCAAGGTAAATACCATGATGAGCCAAAGTATGAGGATAAATGCACCAAAACCCACCCAAAATTCAATCCATGGAGAAATCAGATATGTTTCTTTTAGTTGTTTCAAATGCTCCTTTGCTTTGTCTTTAAAGGATTTTGATGATGGCTGTGTCTTTTGTTCGCTGAAGCCTTCAGAGGAATCATCGAAATTGATGAAGTAACCGGATGCAGTTCTGTCAATTGTTCCAATTGGTTCAGGATTTTTGTTTCTTGCATTTTCACTTGGTACTTCTGTATAGATTGGTGTGTCTCTGCTAAATGTCTTTATTTGGGTTTTCAGAGGTCTTAGTTCTATTGCATTGTTGCATAGTCCTTGTTGTTCTTCTGTAGGCGTTTCGAATGTGATGAGCCTCTTTGTTAGGACCTCTGTACTGGTAGCAAACCTTGGTGTTCTGCTACTTATTGGGAGTCCACTTGGCCTACTGTTTGTTATCGGCCACATGTTGTGGTTTTACCAGGTCGATGGATACAACTCGGTTCTCCTTTTTTCCAGCAAGTGGCGGTAGTACAACTGATCTTGTCCCGTTGACAGACAAGACAGGAACTGCTTTTCTGTAAGAAGGCCCAAATTCCTTCTTTACCGCGATCTTTTCCCTGACTAGATCCCCGACTTTTGGAATCCAGACAGGTCTTGCTGGGACAGGTGGTGATTCTTCAGTGGTTGTTGGCTGTTCTTTCAACTGTATGTTGCTCAGGTCTTTTCTTGTTTTGTTTAAGTCCTGCAAAATAGCCAAACGGTCTTTGACATCAAAGGTTTTTTCTGTTACCACTGAAGTCTGACTATCAAGGTCAGAGATCAACATCCTAGTTCCGAATAATAATTCGTACGGACTGAATCCCTTCAGAGAATTTCTTGGCAAGTTATTTAGACTACGTTGGACACTTATTAGATGTTTGACCCACCCAGCTCCCAAACCTAATATCCTTTCTATTATAGATTGCTTTCTGTCTTGGTTTTTTCTTTACACCATCCCATACCCTCAGGAAGGAAGTGAGAAGATTCCCGCTGGGCTGTGCTCATTTGGCCATTCCTTCCCCCCCCAGGCTGGATTGCCTGAGAAAAAGAAAAATTGGTCGAACGTAGCATGCTCTTAGCGTATATGCCATTTAGACTCGCAAATCTTGTATAACAGTCCGGACGTCAGCCGAGTGCTGTGGATCTACATTATAAGTGGAACTAGCCTGTG
This sequence comes from Lissotriton helveticus, assembly GCF_964261635.1. Classification (NCBI taxonomy): domain Eukaryota; kingdom Metazoa; phylum Chordata; class Amphibia; order Caudata; family Salamandridae; genus Lissotriton; species Lissotriton helveticus. Next base: position 1,409,912,170 of record NC_136068.1, read on the forward strand.
TATGTTAATCGCAAGCCATTCTTTTTGCTGGTAATATTATCTGCCTTGATACGACGGGGTATTAAACTGCTTCTCTCCCCACTGCGATCTCTGTTACAGTTTGGGCAGTTTTTTACAAACATGGTGTAGTGCAGGCTCATGCCTGGCCACCAGTACCGTGATTGTAATTCTTCCAGAGAATCTTTTAATTTAAGGTGTCTGTGACCCTCGCCCATGTGTGCGTCTGCGATTAACAAGTTTCTCCTGTCCATGTTTGGAATCACTCTATCCCCCACTCCAGGGATTCGAGCAAAAGGGACGGAGTTTGCATCGATTATGTATGTATAATTGAGTGGATAGTTGATCGGTAACGCTGAGCAGTCGCCTTTTGATGACGTTTTCACCGCCAGCAATGTTTCGCCGTCAATGTATTTTAATGTACGCTTTTTTCGATCTACGGGAGCCGATTTAGTGGCTGCCGCTGCGGCTGTCTCAGCCAATGAATTCCCCACAACGTGAACGCCATCACGTTGATGACTCAGTGAGTGAGTCACGTGAGTCTTTGGTAGTTCTTTCTTCAAAAGAGCTACTTGTTCCCAGAGAAGTCTCTGCTTTATTGGTGCACCTGTGTCATCTTTGTAACCGTTCTGAATCCATGTCTGCAAATCCTTGTTATATGCTTTGACGCAGAAATATGAATCTGACACTATAAGTGTCGGGAATTCGCGATCCGCATTATCTAGCGCCATTTTCAAAGCTAATATTTCAGTTTGTAGTTCTGAATTAGTTTCTACTGAGTGTGATTTTGTTAATAGAGGTCTTAGTTTACCTCCGTGCCACACTTCTTTTGTAATCTCACATGTGGGATTGTATGCATGTTCTCCCCAAACGGAGGGTTGAGCATGTCCGTCTGTATAGATTACACAGGCGTAATGTCTTAGAGGCAGAATGTCGATTGGCAGAGGATACGTTTTTTCATATTTTAGATTTTTTAATTCTTCTAGTTCTGGATCAAAGAAGTAGTATACTTTGTCCGTTGTGATTGAATTTACCCATTGTAACCATTCTGGATCCAATGTTGTTGTTGGTAAATTACACTGTGTTGTTAATGCTTCAAAGGCTGATTCAGCTGTTCTGACTGTGATATGTCTACCGTCAGCTATGTCTTTTTCTCTAGCTATTGCGGTTTGAACTGCTTGAACAATTTTTCCTTTGTTGCTGAATCTCTGTTCAGCTTTTGTGTACAAGTGTGATCTGAATGCAATTGGTACCTTTTCTCCCTCATTAGAGGTCAGGTATGTGAATCCGCATTTCCCTGGGATGACTCGGATCACAAGGTTGCGTGTATTATCACGGGTTTCTAATTTTGTTTTAATTAGCATGTCTGTTTGTAAGGATCTCAAAATTTCTGTGTGTGTTTGAGTCCAACTGGATCTTTTAAAGTCTGGTTTAATTAGATCGTAAAGGGGCTTGACCCTTTCTGCGTAATTAGCAATGTAAGTTCTTCCGAAATTTAGGAAGCCTAGAATTGACTGTAGGTTTTTTAGTGTTTTAGGAGCTTGGATTACGGCACATTTCTCTAGGAAATTGTCTGCCAGGCTTTTGCCTTCACTTGATAACTCATATCCTAAGAATAGGACCGTCAGATGGGCAATTCTGGACTTTTTGAAGTTGAATTTGTAACCCTCTGCAGCGAAACCAAGTATTATGGTGTTCACTCTTTTCAAGTGAGTTTCCAAGTCATCATCTGTTAAGTAAATGTCATCGACATAAGATAATGCTTCATCATCATATTGTTGTAGTAATTCTGTTACTCTCGCTGAGAATACCCCCGGGCTGTTCTTGTACCCCTGGGCTAACCGACAGAATTGTTTTTGAGTGCCATTTACTGAGAATGCAGTTAAATATCTGCTCTCTGGTGCTATGTTTTGACAAAAGAATCCGTTGGAGATGTCCAAGGTTGTTTTGTATTTTTTGCGCACTATGTTATTCATTAGTGCAGCACTGTGTGAGTTTTGCACTGCAAAAGTTTTGCAACATGTGTTAAGGTGTCGGTAATCCAAAACTAGACGGTACGAATTGTCTGGTTTGGAGACCGGAAACAAAGGATTGTTCATTTGTGAGGTGCAAGTTTCAATCACCCCCTGGTATTCTAGCTGATCTAGTATTTCATTTACTTGTTTTTTAGCTTCTTGCTTAATTGGGTACTGCCTTTGTGCAGTTGGTTGTGATTTTAACTGGATTTTGTGAGGAGGAGAATCCTCATCCCATCCTACATGATTTTTATATAAAGCAGGTGCTAAGGCCACTGCCCACTTTCTAGCAAGTGTGTATTTTTTATGAATCGGTATTTGATTCGAGAAGGCAGGCATAATTACTTCTTCGCCATGAGGGCACTCCCTGACAAACTCCGGTGGCCAGTCTTTTTCAGCTAGAAGGATGTCATAGCCTTTGGATAGGTTATCCCAAAATAGTCCCCTTATTTTCCTAGTCTTATCTCCCTCTATACGTAATGTTATCTCGTATATTTTGTGGGGCTTGCTAACTCTGGTATCTGCAGTTTCCACTTGAAGGTATTCATTCGTGTCCACTGTCTCCAGATGATTCATAAGGACTTTGCGAGCTATGCTCACCTCTGCTGCGCTGTCTAGCATTGTCTGAGCCCACTCTCCGTTTTTCAATTGTGTCCTCAGTATTCTCGGCATTGTTAACTACCTTGATACTGGCTACCTTCTTTTTTGGAAATTGTGATTTCTTTTTCAGTTGAGCAGGTTCCTTGTCTTTGGACTTGGCGTGCTCTTCTGATCGTCCTCTTCTTTCCGATTTCTGCGAGGAATTCTGAAAAGATTGAGAGGGACGTGTATCAATGTCTTGATATCTATCAGGTTTTTTAATATTATCCCTATTTCTAAGGTTATATCTATTCCCAGAGGGTTCACTCTGAGGTGACCTTTGTCTCGGGTTTGGAGATTTCTCTCTTCGCCTAGGAGACCTTCCTCTGGACTGGAATTTCTTTTCTTTTGGATTGGATTGTTTGTTTCCATCCCAGTTCTTTTTTGGTGAATTATTATTATTAAAAAATATTTTTTCTGGACTTGTAGTCAGTTGCGGTTTTACCGGTATTCCACCTAGACTATCTCTGCCTAGTTCTTCATAGGATTTTTCTATGATTCTGGCAATTTCAGCTGGTTGGTCTGCTATATCTGTCTCTTTTAACCTCTGGCGGATCGCCACGTTTGCTGCTTCACCTTTTATGTTGGCTAGTAATATAGCCGAGACCTGCTTGAAGTCTTTCAGTAATTTCATACCAAGAGTTAAAGCAGGTTCTGGACCGTATTCATCTTGAATTTGTTTTAGCACATCTGGTATCACCGAAATGGATGGGACACCGTGCGTTTTTGTGTAGATGGAAGCAAAGACTGTACCCCAAGTGTCACAGTCCTCAATGTGTGGTGCGATTCCCATTGGGAGACATATAGTCAGAATCCTGTGTTTTTCTAGCGGGGTGGTGTCAGGAAACACCGCCTCTATTTGGGTGATTTTCTGTGCCAACCAGAATGGTATCTGTTCCCGTTTAGCTGGAACCTTACCTAGGCAGGATTGGATGTTCTGTGGTGTAATTTTATTTGTGTTCCCCTGGTGAGAGGTCAGCTGTGGTAGTTTAATCGCTGGCTGAATTGTAGAAGTCCGCATTACATACTGAACTAATTGTCTGTGAATTTTTAGTAGTTGTTTTAGCTGTATTAATAGCTCTGGTGCAGGCATCTCGTCGATGTCTGGATGTGGTGTGTATCCGGCTAAGACCGGCCACGTTGCTCCTGGTCTTCCTAAAGGACCGAGCCTTGTAATGTGATTATTATGTTTTAGGGCGCCATCAAATAAGAGCAAATGCTCTTGGAATTTGAGTGGTACTTCCACCTCCTCGAAAGGAGTGTACGTTTCTGGAGGAACCTCTATTTTGTAATAGTGGAAGTACTTTGTTACAGCATTTGCTGCTGGAAAATGTATCCATGTATAGTATACCTCTGTCTGTCGATATTCGTGTGCCTCGATTACGAATATGACTGTGCCACCTCTAGGTGTCAGTCCATTTTCTATAAGTTTTAAGGTTATAGATCTCCTTTTGGCGACCGGAATGAGTATTATATCCGCGTCTGCATCTAGTGCAGCATTATCAGCTGCTGCTATTTCAGCCGCTAATCTAACTGCTTCTCTTTCTCCATCACTGTCTCCCATTTTACAGACAGGATGGTATTATGTTTATTTGCAGATCAGGTTTCTTTATGAAAACAGAGATTAGGTGCACAATATTTTGGAACTGTTTTATCCTTCAACGTTGACTATACCAAGAACCATACATAGGAGTTCCCTCCTGCGAGGTTTTGGAGGATATTATAACCTTTCACCCACTCCAGACGTCTTTGGAGTATTTGGGAAAAGGGGTCTGAGTGAGAAAGCACGACTGAGTTACTCTAAATGTCTTACGTTAGTTTTATCGCCCTTTCCAAACGCGTTGGGCGCCATGTAGTGTAGTTCCTATTTTCCCAATAGGCTCTGCGCATTGGAATAGTACCTACAGCAGTAAAGGCCTAGGCCAGACGTTAACTAGGTCTACTACTGTCGATACTAGACTTAATTTTTGGGTTTGCCAGCTAAGCTCAGAGTTCGCTAGAAACTTTCTCGAATGTTCAAGGAAGGATTAACTCCCCTGATTAGACAAGAAGGGATTTAGTTTCTGACAACCATAGAACATGACAACTTTGCTCTCCCCTAATCAAGAGTCAATCTCAAGAGTCGTGTGAGCACAAGGCAATTATTTTACTCAGTCAGTACGTGCATTCTTAGTCTCATCAGAATGTAGAGAAAAGGAAGAGACGGGCGTGTTCAATAAAAGATGTTATTTATTGATCAGTCTCTTTTCTCGTACAAGAGAAATGGATCGATATTATTGCGATACTTATAGTTAAGTAAAGTGCATACATTAGAAGCAATAGTATAAAATAATACTGTAAAAACATTGATATGGTTTCTGAGCCATATGATGTTTAAAATGATTAAAATATATTTACATACACATATACATTTGACTAAACGTACTCAACTGGTGTTTCTAAATACGCCTACCCCGTGTACCTGACCTAAGTCTAATGCGTGGACGGGAATAGAAAGTTACAGTTTAAGTTAAGTTTGTTTTTGCCAAGTGAATAACTAAAGAATTCTCTAGGAGGGGTTATTCAGTTCTGTACCTGGAATTTAGGATGAATGAGGAATGGTATCTCTTTCTCTGCTCTCGATATTCCAGGCTGCCTGCGAGGGCTACCCGGAAGCGCCGGTGCTGGGTCTCTCGGCTTGAGATAGCAGCGCGTCTCTCAGCGCGTCAGGAAGGCGGGGCTGCTGCCAGCGGGGTCTGCTCCTGCTCTCGGCTTCGGCAAGTGTGGCTGCTCCGTCTTGTCACCACGCGTGTGTTTTGCATAGGGCAAGATCGGCAATATTTATACCTTAAAGGTGCCGGGATTGACGTAAGGATGGACATAGGTACGTCAATAAAGATGTCATACGACTTGCTCGTTAGCACATTCTTTACTAAAGTTCTCTGTGAAATCAAAACAATGGCCGCACGGATTATCCAGGTTGTCATAGGTTTGATTTGTTATGAGAACGTCGTATGCCTTATCAGGGGCTGGAGGAATATCGCTTGTCTAATTAGATCTCAAGCGTTATGACCTAATCAGATAACACGTTCCTGTGCCGTAGTGTGACTGCGTCAGATAACGGTATCTGCATCATGGGGAATTTCTTGCCTCATGGGCTGACTGTTAGTTAACTAGCTAGGTAGTTTAACCAGAATAGGGTCAGGAATAGGGGGATCGATTCAGAACCTATAGAAATACACGACAGTACATCTGAAAAGCCATTAAGCGTTACTTAATGGGCCGAAATAGCCATTTGGCCCATTAAGAAATGCTAAATGGCATTGTACGTCAGCCCAAAGTGATCATCTACAAATGTACACTAAAAAGAGATGCGAGTTTAATGATAAAATGCAAATAAATACATGTTGAACCTTGATTGTGCACTAAACCCCTTTTGAACAATCGAATAAACTCACGTTATCCTCATCTGAAAGATAAAATGCCCAATAAAATGTTAATTTAGGATCTTAGGTTTACCACATACAGTATGACCATCTATCCTTTATAGACAGAAGCAATAATTTCGTACTTTCTTACAAAGGCATTAGCAATAAAACAGATATTATAACTAAGCTTTATTTTGCTTTATTTTTCCAACAATACTTACGGATGTGAGATGTGTCGGAAATTACTGAACGGAATCTGAATGCGATCTCTCAGTTCTTGGGCCGAGCTAAGGCTGCCTGCAACCAATGGCATGTTCTTGCTCACAAGCGGGTACCCTATGGAGTATGGTAATATGGTAAACGAAAATTATGCAGAGGCATAGCAATGTAGGAAGCAGCTTATATAATTTTCCATTCTCAATATTAAATGACCAAGTATGTAATAAATGCATTTTTTTTAATTTAGGGCCAGAGGTATCAAAGGGTTGTACCCATTCTGGGTCTATGGGAAAATGTGTTCATACATATGGCCCTAAGTGCTTATTGCAGTTGCCAGCTCTTTCTAAACATGATTTATCTTTGCAGGTAGGGGAAATGAGACTTCGGGAAACAAGAGCTCATTATTATATGGGGCACATAACCCAAGTCTCTAGACTCCACTGCCAACAACCTATTCACTGGAGCACATCTTCTCCCAGAAAAATAAGAAATGCCTACTTCTGCACGTCACACAAAATCCATTTTGCTGATTCAAACTATTTAAACAAGTGTATATGTTTTCTTTTAGTGCAAGCAGCTGGTTACTTCAGACTGATTCTTATGTATCCTTTTTCCAATGTTTTAAAAAAACTTGAATTTTTATTTCCTAGTCAGAGAAACTCTGGAATGAACTACCTAACGTTTGTCTCAGAAAAGATGATGTCACCATGAGAAATTAATTGTAATCTACCACCAGGCCCAAATCAGGTGGTGAGCAAAACTTCACGGGCAAAATTGAGTAACAGACTACTTGTTCTGCCCTTGAACAACACAGATGCGATGGGCACTAAAGTGAAGGTTGGTTGGGTCTGAAACCTTAAGTGGTGGAGTAGATTTTATAAAAAATCCTACAAACACAATGTATTTCATGATGTGGCCTGCCCTGGCCCCGGTAACAATGACAAGATGAATCACCTGGCTCTTGTTTTACCAGTGTAGCTTGAATTTGGGTGTACGGCAGTATATGTACAAAAGCAGGAATGGACTAAGTTATCTATCAGGCCTTTGTGGAAGTCCGAACGAGGATATAGGAATGGTAAAGACTTTGGGCGAATCACACAAGATAATTTGGAATCTTTACATTAAGACTGCTCCTGAGATTACAAAATATTAAAAATACATTTAGGTGTTAGAGAAGGCCGCTGATTTGACTGTACCATTGCACTTTACTTAGGAAGTGACACTTTCCAGACCATTGGCTGATATGATTGATATTTAAATATATAATATTTGATAGCTAAATTTATAAAGAGCGGCATATGCCTGAAGTCTTCTTGGCACTGGAGTCTCCTGAGAGAGAAAAGTACTTCAAGTAAAAGTGATCTAATTCTTGGAAGAAAAAAGCTACGGTTTTAGATGTTTTCTGAAGGTCATTAAGTGTGACTGGTCTCTAAGGTGCAAAGGGAGCTGATTCCACAGCTGGCAGGTGGGGCAGACAAAACTTCCCCCATGATACCTTGTGAATTCTGGGAACACTCACTGTTTTTGAGTTGGTCAAACGGAGATGTCTTCTGGGTGAGTACGAGGAAAATGTAATCTTCAGGCATGCAGGTCCTGTGCGATGGTGTGCTTTGTGCGCTATGTACAGAGCTTTGATGGCCACTCTCTTTTTTATTGAGAACCAGTGCAGATCTTTCAACAAATTGGATATAGGTTCAAACTTATTGATGTTTTGCCAGGAGAAGTGCAACAGCATACTGCCCTTTACAGTTTTTTGAGGGAGCCTTGCTGCATGTCCAAATAATAAAGGGCATAGCAATCATCCAATTTTGACAGTACCAGGGAAATGATGAACAACTTCTGAAGTTCTGGTGGGGCAAAGGGGAGAATTTTCCTTAATGTTTTTATTTGAAAGAAACACGCTTGTTATTCTGTTCTACTAAGAAAAGTTTGGCATCAAAGATTGCCCCTAACTTTCTCACCTTAGATACCGGAATGGGAAGAGTGCCTAAAGTCCGGGCCATCAGGAGTCATTCCAAAAAGAGGTGTCTCTACCAAAGATGAGCCCCTCTGTTTTTTCGGAATTTAATTTGAGGCCTTGACTGTTCATCCAACTGTCCACTGCTCGCATACAGTCATTGAACTGTTGAGCCATCTCCTCAATGTAATGGATAGTACAACTTGAGTGTCATCAGCATAGGAGATGGTGGAAAGGTCAAAAGATCTTATGAGCTTTGTGTGGGGAGCCATGTATATATTAAATAACGTGGGGCTGAGTGATAATCCTTGCGGGATACCACAAGGCAAAAAGAATGGGTTGGAAATAAAATCACTAAACAAGATTTTTTGCTCTCTTCCAGTAAGGACCCAGCAAAGTAACTCAGATGCTGACACACCTAGTCCTATCTCCACTAGTAATTAACTCCCCCGACTTGATTTTATTCCAAGCCTGCGTTGACTCCAAGTGCCTTTGATATTAGCTGGGGTTTTGTTGGAAGATAATTTTATACAAAAGCCCACCGCCATGTGGCCTTACCAAGTGACAGGAAAGATGTCCTCCAGTTGTAAATCTGCGTAATTTGAAAAAATGCCGTCCAAGGTATTTCCCGCTAAGTGAGTTGCAGTATTACCTACATGTTTCAGGTTTAAGCCACACAAAATATCAATAGGTTCCTTGGAGTCTTTATTATGTGAATCTTCTAAATGAAAATTAAAATTTCCCCTGATAGTTAAATTTGTGGACTGAATGATGGATTCTGAGAAGTCACTAAGAGCGTCCAAAAATGTAGCTTTAAGGCCTGGGGGTCTATAAATCAGTAGACCATAGAACATGAATGTGTTGTTTAATTTACATTTAAATGTGAGAGCTTCACAATCCATTATATTAGATGGCTCGTCTGAGATATCAAGATGGTCTTGATAGATTATTGCTAGTTCTCCAACCCACTTACCTAATAGATCTAATCGGGTTGCTGCATAGCCTTCAGGTAGCATTGCAGCGAAATGTGGATTCTTTGCAATATTTTAAAAAACAGCTATGAGTTCCAGCCATGGTGCAGTGTGGTTGTGGATGGGGGCAGACAGGCTTGCCTTCGTTGCTGCAGTGCGAATGTGCTCAGCAGTCACTTTTCATGGCTTGCATGGGTGCGAGCCAGAGCTTTGACTTAAAACAATTGGACAACTAAATAGTGGGGAACTTCAGTCCAGCAACCCGTGACACATGGATTCAGGATCCCCTGAACCGGGTGCATACTAGGAAAGGAAGTCACGTTAAAACAAAAGTGAGGAAAGGTATATCATAAAATTAAAAGTCAGCGGGCCCATTTTGCACAGCAGTAGGGAGCCAGTCACCTCCTTAAAAGTGACAAACCAATGTATACAAGGAAAGTAAAAAATGCAAGGTAGCAGGATGTTCTCACCAGCAGATACTGCGAGAACGCGCTCTGCAGTAGTTTTTCACAGCCGGCAGTGGGGCGCAGCTGGGGGTGTGGCCAATGGCTGAGCGCAAGTCAGTGCTTTGATTTGAAATAACTGGACAACAAAATAGTGGCGGACTGTTAGTGTTTCGGGGTAAATATGAAAAAATACCAACATTCTTCATGTAATCTGTATAGTGACTTTTGCAAGAGGAATGTGATGAAGGACTTAGTTGCAAGACAAGTGGCCTAATCTCTCATCACAAAGTAGGATATTAATTTGAGGCATATAGCAGTCCGAAACACTATTTCAGGAACATTAGGGTGTGGACATTCGGTAAAGCTATGGTGCTTTAGTTTGGTGAATGTGTATAAATGTATAGATGACCACCTTTTGTGCTTTTATAAAAACCTTGGATAGAGAAGAGGATTCATTTAATTATTTCTTTTTATCAATGACGTATTCTCCCTTAATACAGCAAGTGACTGAACTAGCACAGTCCGCATTTACATAGCGTGATCATATGAAATTAGGAGATTGAATTTCTTTGTGTATGTAATTTAGGGTAACATACCAAGTTCTTCTTCTTTCTTAATGTGATGATTGAAGATAAGCTTAGCTGTATCGAGGTCTTGATCAAACGTGGTGACCAGAAGGGGGTATTTTCCAAAGGCATCTGCTGCGATAACAGGTCTTTCAAGCAAACTGCCAAACATATCCAGTAACTGCAAAGAAAAAGCTAAGTTAGAGGCAATGGTTGTCTGGATTACTTGTGTGATTCCCAGATGTAACTTGAAGAAGTAGTATTAGAGCTAATATAGAAATCTATTCTCAACAACCATTCTCCTAGGCACGCCCAACTCAGCTTTTAAACCAAACTGTGGATCAGAAATATATCATTAAAAGTGGACATTAAATCCAAGACTCACAGTCTATTTAACCATCACAATTTATCATACAAAGTAATTTTATTCAACCCCAAATCGATGCCGGTTCATAATCTCAATTAAGAAGTGTGAAGTGCCAGTAAAGTGTTTGTTCTTAATGCTAGATTAAACTGATATTTGCACCCACGGTAGAATGTTATTTTCTGGCTAACCAATATGTATACTCACTTCGTGGAATATAGCTAAACTTACAGGCCCGCTAAGGGAGCATTCAATGGCTGCCAGGTCCCAACATCTGGTGTGCTACTTGAACCCTTTCCTGTGTTACGACTCAGCCATTCAGTAACTGATTATTTATGTATTTATTTATTATTTTACAGATGTGTAGAGCGCATGGCTGCCCGTGAGCGTCCCAGCGCTAGTGATAGATCAGAGGAGATTGAGGGAGGAGTGAGTTAGGGAAACAGCCAGGTCTTAAGTAATTTGCGAAATGGAAGGAGGTTGGGCTGAGCCCGAATGTCTGGGGGCAGTGTGTTCCATAGCTTGGAGGCATTGTATGAAAATAATCGGCCTCCGGAGCGGGCTTTCCTAATCCTAGGTATTGATGCCAAGTGTGAATGTGAAGAGTGAAGGGTTCTGTTAGTTTTGTAGGGGGCAATGAGGTCCTTTAGGATGGGTGGGGCCTTTCTGTGCAAGATTTTATGGGTGGTGCAAAGGGCTTTAAAATGCCCCCTTTCTAGAATGGGTAGCCAGTGAAGTGATTTAAGGGCTGGTTTGGCTGAGCAACGGCTGTTTGTCCCCGTGAGAAGACGGGCGGCAGAGTTTTGCACAACCTGGAGTTTTGCAAGCACCTTGTTGGGGGCCCCTAGATACAAAGCATTGCCATAGTCCAGACGGGACATAACAAGGCCTTGAATCAATAGTTTTAATTATTTTCAAGAAGTAGTCGGCCAGAATAATGTTCTGACAGAGCCTGGCTTTTATTTTGCTGCACAGATCCTATTTCTCTCCAGTGATGCTGCTGAAAGGAAAGCAGGTTTCACTTGCCTGCAAACGGCGGATGCCAGCACTTGAATTGCTGAAAGCAAATCTGATCAACCAAACATGCACTGGCAAAGCCAAACCATCTGGTGTTGGCTGCCAGCCTTTTGACTTTTTCAATGCTTATTTTCTTTTGTCATTGTTTGGGTAAAACATTAAGGTATTGGAAGGTGCTGAGCCCTAGCCCATATAAAAGAATATTTGCTAAAAGCAAAAGTATTTTTGGTATCATAAAATATGCATGGTAGTCTGTGGCGCTGAATGGAACTACTTTGTGTATGATTGCTCCCCTTGTGAAAGAGCACAATGCTGTCAGGCAAAGTGAAGTCAGGTAATGGTTGAAGTGGGCTGACCCACAGCCCAATGGTGAATGCTGTACTGGTCTGAAGAAAAATGTGAATGACACAACAACAGGCTAATGGATGAAGAAGACTGGCTGAATGCTCTTAAATGTACATCATGTACATAATTGTAGTGAAATCAAAAGGTCTTGGCTAACGAAAAAATAAATAAAAGTAAACATTTTTGTCTTTTACTATTGTTGAGCAGTCTTGCTTTCCACAATGACAAGGGTGGAGCGGACATGCTGTAACAAGGAAGGGAGGACCAGATTTTCTTTCAGAACAGCATCGGATAGAAGCAGGAGTTGCCCAGAAAAGAAACCTATTTTCCCGATACCACATAATTCGGGCTCTACTACTTGCATTCTGGCCTATGTTGAGACTTTCTTCCAAGTGTGGGTCTCGAAACATCTGTATATTTTTATTTTTGTCTTGGAAAGCTGCAAATAGACATATTACCCAGAAGTATGTAGAAGGTAATTAAGAGTTATCGACAACAGGTGTGTCCAATTGTTCTAGTTATATTCACACATATTTTGCTTACAGCAGAAATATTTGTTTTAAAGAACATTATTCGCAGAAACGGACAAATATGATTACTAGTAAAGATAAATCTGGGAAAGACCATTATAGTGTGGATACCCTGCTATCGAGCAAAGAGAACTCAGAAAAGCCTTGCTAAGTTTAAAGCCCCTCATAAGTTTTCGATTGGTACCCCTTCCAATATCACATACGTTTCGATTACCTAACATATTTTAGTGTTTAAGTCTGTCTTTAGATTGGTCCCAAAATATGACTTATTATTTCTGCTGAAAACATTTTAGAGAGGGAAGGCCCACTTTTGAAATGTTAGGTGTAGCAATCATGTTGGGCAGCAGAGCAGATAACCACCACAGTATACATAATGAATATTGTGTCACATATAGCTTTGTGTCAACGCGACTGTCAGTCAATATGTGCTGAAAAAACAATGCTCGGCCTTGCCCTTTGATAAAACATGCAGAGAAATTATGCATCCAAATATATGGTTGATAAAACCGAAATGACCTTTCATTTGAACACAGTCAAACCTGAGCTTTGTTGATATTTCAACTGCTTTTAAGGTCTGACGAGGAAGCTTACTTTATTTTGAATAAGAAATGTGGGATTTCGCTGAGCGCCCTTCAGGCATTAGTTACTTTAATCTACCATCTTCCGCCAGTGCTTGTTTGAAATGTCTTTCCCAGTTCTGATCAGCCCACAGGACTGCTGCACAGGTTTACATGTAGCTGTGGTGAGGGGCAAAAGTGTCTCTCTGCCCTCCAGTGGGCCACACTCACTCATTCCTCATGGCCATGCCTTGCTTCCCACTCGCCTCAGCCAGTTAAGTCCCTGACCCAGCACACACCAACCTTACTCTCAGGTGGTTGCTGATAAAAGATTCTGTCACTGTCTCAGGAAGACAGTGCAGGAACCAGTGGCCTGGCAAGGGGGAGTGGCCGGGTTGTTGTGGGCCCCGGGCGGCATGAGTTTTGGGGCTGATGACCCCCCTCTTACCTGGAGCCATGCGGGGCGGCCGTTGCGGGAATCGCCAGCACCACCCCCCCTGCTCTTACAAGTGGCCCCCGGGTGTCAAACGCAGTGACTGCCATGGGCGGAACAACGTCTAGCTGTGCCACTGGCAGGACCACGGCAGTGTTCCTCAGAAGCTGTAGCTGTCATACCTGGCATGACCAAGTAGGTGACACCAAAGAAATATGTGTGTCAGAGGAGATTAAAAACTCAAGCTAGTGAAAGCCTGCGCTTAGGAACTTCTATATTGGTACAGAAGATGAAGTGAACTGGGTCAATTTCATCACTAGACTGTACTGGTCCTTAGCAATATTTGCTTTCACTATGAGACTGATGAAAATTAGCTTATAAACGTGACTATCTTGGTACAAAAGATGGCCCGTTCTCAGGACAGTCAGCATGTCCACCTAATGGGAGCAATCAATGTCCACTTACAATGTATAGAGATCTTTACTGAAAACCTTTACCGCACGATGGAATTAAGAAGTGGCACACACTGGCTTGCCCATATACCACTTGACACCCTTCAGCTAAATACATATTTTTATCCTCCTGACTATTACAATCGCCACGGTGCCACTCTTGTGTGCAAATCTTGCTGCCATTTGACAGTGTAGTGTATTTCACACAAAAAGTTCAAAGCTGTGGGGAGGTGGGGAATAAGTGATTTTCGAATTATTTTTGTTGAGAAAAGTTTTCTTAATTTTCGAGAAGCAAATACATACCCAAAGATAGAGCTATACAAAGCGGGGAATAGAGTATCAGTGGTTTTCTACATTTATAGAATGATGGCACTCGTACTATTTTTAATATTATTAACTACATTTCGAAAAGGACACTTTGTAATGTGATTTGTTTTCCCTAAACGTACACACTTTTTTCATGTCAGTTGGTAAATGTGTGGTAGTTTATTCTGTCCAATATTTTTTCTAGCTACATTGCTGTCAACGGTCCTGTATAACTTGGCACCACGGGTAAAATGTCGCAAACTATGTTGCCACTCTTCTTTTAAATAAACAGGTTCAAAGTTTCTTATGTTCATCTTCTGCCTATGCTTTAGGTCCTGTACTAAGTTTCTTTGCTCTGGACTTTCTTAGTTCGGCAAATAGCTAGCAGCTTTTGTCACGAATATGAAGAACAAGCATAAGCAATGCCAATGGGTCTGACTTTAGTGAGTAAATGCATGCAAACAGCATTTGTGCATGCCTTTCTTTGCATGCATTCTCACATTAAAGCCGAACATAATGCTCTTTCCGATGCATGTTTATAAATGAAAATAGCAAAAGAGATAGTCACCGACACTGAACGTTTCGAATGTTGTAGGACAGTGACTTATTTTCCTTATAGGTGTGGGAAATATAAAGATTGGAGTTGCGATTAAGTCGTCAATTCAATTTAAGGTATTGAAACGCTAAACGCTCCCTTCTTTTCTAAGTCAGCTCATGCTGACCTAACAGCAAGCAGAATTGTCTACACCTGCTTTCAAACACTAACATCATTCATGCACCTATGTCCACACTCCATCAATCACTGCCACTGCAGCACCTCAAATGACCCTCCATCTGACACTACTATGTCGTATGCACTTCTGGCTATCTCTGCTTCCTACTAACACTGCCGTTTCAATTCTTATCACCGTTCTACCCTTTAAAGTCATTCCTGGAATTCTGATCACCTCCCCCAACCGACACCACCATTCCTGCATCTCTGTTTATACTCTGTCAGCAGCCCCACTGTTTCTGTAACTCATGACTCTTCGTCTGACCAAGACATTCATTGTGTACTTCGGGACTTTTTCGTCATGGGCCCTGAGCACCCCTGCCCTTACTGAAACACGTTGCACATTCTTGTTTATATGTTCACCCTCCCCTGCTCTCTACCCACCATTCCTGTAACTCTATTCACCTCCCAGATCGCGTCTGCACCCTCCCTGTAACACTTTTCACACTCACTCTGCTTCTACCAACATTCTTGTAGCACCCTTCCCCGTCCATCAACCATCATAATAATCGCTGTGTAAATGTGTCCACGCTTCCTCGAATGCTACAAACATCCCTGTGACTCTGTTTACATTACATTATGGTAACAAGCCTCCAAATACCTTATTTCCTTCTGTAAATCTACGAGCAGTCTCAAACCCCTGCCACAATATAAGGATTTCCCCAAACAACCTCTTGCCTTTATCACTGGCTAGAGATGTGCTAGATGTTAACATTGTGAAGAGCAATCCTTTACCCCAGGTGAAATTCACTGTGCCGATAAAATGTACGACGCAGGCAATGGTTGCCTCCCATCTCCGGTAACTCTACCGAGCGTTAGAGTGGTAGTATTTGGCGAGCAACGTTGCTATAAAATTGGCAAGCGCTCGTAAATCAGTAAGCAAAATTACCTTAGCAGTGTTACTAGTCTGAGATGCTAAACGGGCATCATGCGAAAATCTCAACTTTTTTTTTTTCAACCAAGATAGCCGTAGCCATTACCCTATTGATAAAAATGGCCTACAAATGAATTAGAGTTGATCAATGAGGCTCAAGGGTTGGGGTCCCTCTTAAAAACAAGAGGCAATGGTTACTAGATAGACCGTCAGGCAAAGGTGGAGGACTCGCTATAATTTATAAAGATCTATATCCTATTAAAACGGAACCGATCACTAGGCTGATCTGTGAGGCACTTATGTATTCGATTGCTTTTAACAACAATCAAGCATTCAAAGGTACTCTCCTTTATCGACCCCCTGGCCCACGTAAACGCTTCCTCACAGTCCTAGATAAGATCACAGAACCCCTGATTGGACCTTCGAGCTATACCATTCTAGGAGATTTTAACTTCTACCTAGAATCTCACAGTGACAAGGACACGGTGCAATTCATTTCCGAAATGTCAGCGGTCGGTTTACACCAGCTAGTTTCAGGTCCAACTCACCAAGCAGGCCACACCCTGGATGGCCTGTTTACCAACAGTACCGATATATCGCTGCTTGAAGTGCTCCCCTTACCTTGGTCAGACCACGCCGCAGTTATCTTCAGGCTCAAGGCTCACGACCCTAATTTGCCATATCCCAAGGCACATACCCCTCAAATAATTCGAGATTGGAAACATTTAGATACCCCGTTTCTTACCGATACCCTCACCTCATCCCCCTACGAGGCATCCTCTAATCCCATCATAGCCTCCAACAGCTACCAAAAATGGCTTCTGGATGCTCTTAATGTAGCAGTTCCCACCAAATCTATTTTTCCTAATCGCTCTACTCCTTCGGCCCCTTGGTTCTCTGAGGATCTTAGACTGCAGAGACAGCACTGCAGGAACTTGGAGCGACGGTGGCGCAAACTCTATAGTATTCAGGACAGACAATGCTACAAAGACGCCTTAGCCATCTACAAGCATTCTATAATCTATCATAAAAGCGCGTTTTTTCAATCTCAAATCGAGTCTGCCCAAAACTCTGCAAAAAAATTGTTTCAAGTGGTTACCGCTCTTTCAACGCCCCCAGTAGCCCCCCCAATAGAGCCATCTCAACAGCTATGCGATTCCTTAGCCGATCACTTTGCCACCAAGGTCATCAATATATTTTCGTCCTTATCCTCCTTACCCCAAACAGAGGGGCCTCCCCCAGGGTTAACACCTACCTTTCCCACTCCATCCTTTTCCCTCTTCGTCCCTGCCACGGCAGAGACCATCAGTAGCTATGTGTCTACTATCCAATCAAGTTCCCCTCTAGACCCCTGTCCACCTTCAGTACTAAATCGTCTCCCTGACGCCATTACCTTACCTCTCAAGGACATCTGTAATGCCATGTTTCATACAGGAGTCTATCCAGAGATTTGGAAAAGAGCAGTTATCAAGCCCCTATTAAAAAAACCTTCTCTGGATCCCTTGCAGCTAGCAAACTATAGACCCATAGCTTGCCTCCCTTTCCCGGCCAAGATCTTTGAATCCCTTATGAACCACCAGCTCTCGGATTATGTCAACCAACATCACTTACTGGATGATACCCAGTTCGGGTTCAGGCAGGGTCACGGTACCGAAACAGCATTAATAAAAGCAACAGATGAAATCAGGACAATACTAGATCAAGGCGGAGCGGCGGTCCTCATATTGTTGGACCTATCTGCCGCATTTGACACGGTCGATCATTTCATCTTGATCGACCGTGTCTCCGCCTTGGGGGTCAACCACCGAGCTAAGGATCTTTTGGCCTCCTTCCTTGCCAACCGCTCACAATCTGTTAAACTGGGTACATTCTACTCACCCACTTTCACATTGCCGTGTGGAGTACCCCAGGGATCATCGCTAAGTCCGACACTATTTAACATCTATGTGTCGGACTTGGCGAGGGTCATAAAATCTCATGGCCTGAGTTTAACCACCTATGCGGACGACACCCAACTGGTGTTGGCCGTTCACAAGGATGGGGCAGCGGTTGCCTCGAGATTCCAGGATGGCATGCGAGCCATCAGTCACTGGATGCCGAGGAATTGCCTAAAGTTAAACACAGACAAGACCGAGGTCATGATCTTTGGCGCCTCTCCCCTGGATGGTCTGACAACTGGTGGCCACATGACTTGGGCCCCCCTCCAGAACCAGTCACTAAGGTTAGAAACCTTGGAGTCATATTTGATGATAAATTAACATTCTATCATCATGTTAACACAGTGGTCTCCTCCTCCTTTCTGGTTCTAAGAAAAATCTAAAAGCTGCTTCCATATCTACCAACAGATGCGGGAAAAACTCTTATGTCCACCTTGGTTTTTTCCAAATTGGACTACTGTAACTCTCTCCTGCTCAACGCTCAAGAACAGGTTCTAAATAAATTACAGTCTATCCAAAATGCTGCAGCCAGGGTCTTACTTTCCACTCCCAAGTTTCATTCAATTGCTGCGGGAATCCGGCAATTGCACTGGCTAAGTGTCAGATGCTGCATTACATTTAAGGCGCTTTGCATTGCCTATAAGGCAATGCACAACTCTGGACCACACTATTTAAGAAAAGATTTTGCAACTTACTGCCCCCTCAGACCCCTTCGTTCATCCCTGACTTATCTCCTACCAGTTTCTCGCACCAGGACAGTATCCTGGGGAGACAGACGCTTTCAAGTGGCTACGGCGAGACTTTGGAATACTCTCCCTCTCTCTATCAAGACCAGTCCCACACTTATCATCTTCCGAAAGCAATTGAAGACCTTGCTTTTCGACCAATGACCTCCTTCTGTGTACTATGTCCTTTGGTAAATCTTAGGCGCCGAGACACCTTCTGGTATTTGTGCGACATACAAATTTAAAAAACATAAACATAAACATAAACTTTAATAAAACATTCTTAGAAAGTGGCCTCTTAATAAAGGGGGAGGGCTAATTGTTTGGCAGCAGGGGACGGTTTTGAAAAAATGTTGAGTAGAGTTAATAGAGCAACCATTCCGTTTCCTGAGAGAATGATCAAATTTATTTGAGAAGTGCGATATTGATCAAATTTACTTGCTAAGGGGTAGATGAAGACGTCCCACCTCTAGACCTCTTTTTCTGTCCTTCCCCCACTCTTTCACACCTGGAAGCCAGCTGCAGAGGAGATATTCGTCGCGGGAGCCAGACCCTTTGTGAATTTAGATGAGGGAGGCAGAAATACTGGACATTCATCTGATTTGGCCATCAACAAAAAAGCAGTTAGTTTAGACTGCTATGAATATTTTTCAATCTTTGGATTATGAAGATACCACATGGCCCTATTCATTCATCGATCCACAGTTCCAACAGTCATAAAGTGAGATGTACAACAAATAAGTGACAAAGATGTGCCAGGCTTCTTTGATCAGATTAACCAGAGATGGGCTCCTCTGGATCTTCTCGGGTCTGCTTCTTCGCTTTAATCTCACTTGCATATGTGGAGTAAATTAGAATATTTTATTTTCTTCTGGAGTAGTGGGAGTGGTCTGGGAATTGTATTGCTGGAGAGGTGGTAGTCATCAGTGAACTTTGAGAATATTGTTGACTTCCCAGCCCCTATGGGTACTCCAGCTTAGCAATCACAGACCGCTAAAAGTGCCACAATAGCTAAAAATGACTCGTTTTAGAATGGTGGGAAGAGTTAGCTGAGCAGCTGCATTACTTGGGGAAATGAGGAGCAGTATTACAGGTGTGCAGGACAGGTTAGCAGAGGGTGAGCGGAGGTCTTGTGGCAGAGGTTCTCGAGGGAAAAAATTACTTCACCCTTCACCACCCACTTCCACCTCTTCTGCCCTTCGGCTTAATTCTTCCCCAACCAATACAGTGCCCCAATTGTTCTGCTCACCAGCTCGACCAATACCAAAACCTCGCCAATACGGTTACATTCGGGCGGCGGATGCGTACTGATTAGGCTGCAGGTGGGAAGCCGTTACTATACAAAGTGTTTGTAACGTGAAGATAACCCCCACCGCCAGCCCATGATACTGGCACGATAGTTTTGTGTTATTGTGGCCCCTGGGAAATCCTGGGAGCGCCTACACGGGTAATACCGTGAGTCTTTTTTAGTCTTTTTTCACATAAATATCCTCACGGATAGGACACGCCTTAGCGTGCGTGGACCACCGGGGATAGATATCTTTTGGTCCTGAAGAAAGCTGTGCTAATTAGAGCATTAAACCGCTGAAACATGTCGACCTACACTTGTTAAGGATACAGCGGTTCAAAGAAATAGACCTCTGAGTCTCCTGTTCACAATATTTTTAATGGTAGCAGCTGACCTTCTAATAAAATTACTTAGGGTACAGCTGTAACCTTTTAAATTCACATTCATTTCACCTGAGCACAACATTCTTCACACACAAAAAAACAGCTACGCTGTAAATGAGGCGTTGCAGCACACTGGAGGGACATTTGGTTCCTCCTGTGGGAACCCTATGATGAAGCATGTCACCACTAGGTTGGGGAGTGAGGGTTCTTTTTATAAATAAGGTAATTTTTTGTGTTCAGCACGTTTTGGTTCACAGAAAATGTTTCTTTCTTTGGTTGCTTTGTGGAAATTGTTATTATAGCAACTTTAAGTCACTCTTTTGTTGTTGTCAAATAATTTCTTGGGGTACAAGAGTGACCCAGAAGCCCTTACTCTCTTGTTGTTTAAGGTGAATGTGGTTACTTCGCCTGCACAAATGGTAAGCATGCCAGCTCCCTGAGTTTGGGCACCATGAGAGTAGGTTACTGCAGTAAAGAAGGCTCAGTCTGCCAATCATGCTCAGTTTCACAGAACACATTCACATATTTGCTTTCACTTATTTTCTAATGTGTGTTCCAGAATTAGAGTTATCAAATATACCGGGAATACAGACCTTGAAGGCGTGCTCCAAGCCAGAAGCATCATCAAACGCTTGGCAGAAAATTGTCCCCAGCCGTCTATCCATGTCTTCGACCTTCAGCTTAAAGTCAGACACATCTTTCTCAAACTCCTGAGAAAACACCAGATTGTAAAGTTATTACAGCGGGATAGAAGATCTGTTAGAACAGTCCAGGTATATTAACAGCATAGTTATGAGAGAGCGCAAATCGAAAAAAAATTAGAAGTGCATCATATTTACAAGCACGTTGCATTAGTTTAGTAAAGATTACATAAGAGTGTCGAATTTATAGAGTGAAAATACATAAGAGTGTTTAATTAAAATAGAATGCATATATCTGTGTGAAAAGCTAATATAGAAGTGTGTAGAGATGTTAGAATGATGTTGAAATTCCATGTTATGTGGCTGTTGTAGAGGAGAATGTAATACTGATAAACGTAGAAATGTGTAGGCCACGTGGCAGTTCACAGAGAATGAAGGGTGCTGTTACACTCTCACATGATATGGATTTTAATGTTGTTATAATTCAAAGTATTATTGATCATAGAACTGAAATATATGTTTTATAGAAGTGTTTCATATAACCATTGTGTGTAATGAGTTAGAATACTGTTTAGACTAAGAAATTAAAGGTTTATAGAGTGCACAGGCCCGTTTCATGTCATTCTAATAGGCCTGAATAGATAAGTTCATTTCTTTTGATCTGCATGTGTTAGTTAGAGGAATGTCATGTTAAGCTTAAATTGCAGAGACTGCTCGATGGTTTACGACTTAGAAGATATGGTGGAGGCCGGAATTTGGGGCCCACTGTACAAGTGTCTGTTTGCAGGTGCGAGGAGGTTCCAATCAAGAGAGTGATGAATAGGGTTTTGTTCAGAGAGCCAGGCACAGGCCTGGAGGAGGCTTCAGGAATTTCCTGGGGGGTACCGTCCTGCCGGAGAAGAGCCTGAGAAGCAAGGTCAACGCTAACGATGGGCCCAGAGGAGTATCAGCATGGAAAATGCCAGAACTGACACCACGTGAGGGGCGTCTCTAAAGGGTGTTTCTATTGTAAATGTGATTTTTGTATTAGGGACAGCACCCCTGGGTGGAGTTAGGGCAGATGGTCTGAGGAACCTAAGAGAGCGGATGGGTAGGCAGATAGGATAACTGCAAGACACTGATTCACAACGAAGACTAAGGGAAGTGAGTGATCTTCTTTGGAAGTCACCACGGCTGACACCTTTTTAGGTTAAGATTTTACTAAGTAGGGATGTCACTTAGTCTAGTGTAGTGACAGTCTAATCTGGATTTTCTTCCTTTCTGTAAATGACTCATAAGCTACAGCTTGTGTCTATTCTTGCAACTTTGATGATTTTTGAATTGGTTTTGGTGATATTCTTCTGCCGACTAAGAGCATTTAGAAAATTTATGTTTGTATTGATACCAGTATATCTTTTGAACCGTATTTTGAGATGTTTGTATCTCCAGTTAACTTTGGCTTTATAATAAACTTTTAAAACTTATTCGTAGTAAGTGGTTCTTTAGAGTGGTGTAAGTCCTTAACTGATTGACCTAGTAGTGGATTGCCTTTTACTCTATGACAGGTATCAACGGTTCAGTCGACATGAGTTGGGATCTAGACCTATAGAAATAGATCAGAAATCCCGCCGTAACAGTTGGTAGCAGAGAGGATGGTTACCTTCTAGAGGAAGGTGATCTAGACTAGGTTAAGATTACCCCAAGGTCCGTAGAGATCGAGAGATGAGCAGCGGAAGAATCGCCTGCCGAAGAAGGTGCTGACGGTGCGAGAGAAAAGCAGCAGGGTCGGACGAGAGTGAGTATAACAAGGGTCATGCGTTGACAGATTGCGGTGTTTTGTGTTGTATCTGTATTGTAATGTCATGCGGAGTTGAATGCCTGTAGAGTGAGTGAGAGAGGGTTGTGAGCGCGCGCAACCTGGCTGGGGGAAAATCTTAAGTTCGGGGAAGAGCTTAAGTGGTTCGGGTGTATCGAACATCCAGAGTAGTTGTCGACCAGAGTAAAGGGGGTCATGAGGTACCATTGATCGCCCGCAGGACCGAGATAGGGGGAACGCAAGAGTGAGTGTGTGGGTAACGGACGCAGGTCGAAAGTTACCGTGTGTAAGTAACCTATCAGTTAAGGCGATTGTCTGGACGTACACGGAAAAACATTTCGTCAGTTAAGGTGACAATTACAGTTAGACTGTGGGCGTACAGTCAAGGAAAGTGATCGCTTGGTCGGAAGTAATCATTTTTCAGAGTATGAATGGGACGCATGCATGACCGGGAGACGAGCGAAGAAAGGAGGGGAACTGCTGCGAAGGGGGACGAGTGACGTCAGCGAGAGCCGCGCTGTGATAGGCCGGTTGGTGTGAAGCCGCGCTGTGATAGGCCGGTAGGAGTGACGTCAGCGAGAGCCGCGCTGTGATAGGCCAGTTGGTGTGAAGCCGCGCTGGGATAGGCCAGTTGGTGTGACGTCAGTGAAAGCCGCGCTGTGATAGGCCAGTTAGCGAGAACCGCGCTGGGATTGGTGGATTGTCATCAGGAAGTAAACGAACGCGGAGAAAATAGAAATTTTGTAGATTTTGAACATGAAGTGTTTTAAATGTTTGAGAGCGATCTTTAAGAGGAAAAGAAGAGAATCTTATTACAGGGAAGAGGCACCGCCAGAGGGTACACCAGCTCACTATATGGCAACGAATGTTGGGTTGCATACTATACTGTGGCTTGATACTTGGAGTAAGATTACAGAAGGGAATGAGGATCTGACTTTTCCGAAATACGGAACGTTTAGACTAGAAGTGTTGCATCAGCTGAAAGCAGTTATGTCCTCATTGAGACCTTTGCCTAGACCAACACAGTTTGAGGCCCTTAATGCGTGGATTAGGGCGGCGCACGATAGGAATCAGAACAGACGCCAGGAAAGGGTAAGGCGATCAGTAAGGGCAGTGCAAGATGCCAAATGGGATGCGGAAGCCAAGAAATGGAGGGTACAGACTATTGAAGTGGATAAGTTGTACCCAGTGAGAGAGGTTACAGGAGAAAAGAGACCCATAGAAGAGGATGACGAGAGTGAGTCGGAGGATGGCCTAATAAATAGGTTGTTGATAGATAGACCGCCTCCGGACAATAGGGAGATAGGGAGATAGAAGGTACTGAGCTCCCAAGGAAACATAGAAGAGAACAGGCCACTCCCTATAACGAATTGGGTACCTACCAAAGGTGAGGAGACACCTCAACATAGTCCTGTACAGAGAATAGTCGGAAGGGTTGTGGTGCAGAAGATGCCAGCAACAGAGAGGGTTGAGTCTTATGGATTGCCAGATGCTCTTCAAGTACCCGTTACCATAGGTCCTATAGTGTCGGTTTATCACCCAGAGAAAGGGAGAGAGGAAGAACAGGTACGGCTAGACAGAAAAAGAGTTGAGACGGAAAGGAGGAATAACATGACAAACGCCTGGAGGAAATTGCCAGTACCGATAACGTGGAGCACCCCATTGGATTCAGCAGTGGATCCCGTAGCAGAGCAGGGGGGTCAGAGAGGACCGATGGACCTGAGGGGACCACGGCCAAAATCCTATAAAGAGTTGAGGGCTGACTTGAAGGAATGGGATAGGTCCACAGAAGCACAGAGCAACAGGTCAAGAACAGAAGCTGGATGGGGAAGTCGAGGCAACGGGACATTATCTCACTGCGGGGCTAGCGAAAGCAGTCAGGAGTGGGACGGTAAAAGTCAGGAGAGTAGAGGAGTTACACGTCATATTGACGGTGGAAATGGGCAGGAGCAAAAAGGTAGAAGTGCGGAGTGTGGAGAGACGTCTCGTCTCATTCACAGTGAGGGAGACCAAAGGACACAAGAGTACAGGGATAGGTTTAAGTGCACTCTCCACGCACCTGATGATAACGTACAGTACTGGAATTGTGGGAACATGGGGAACCGCGAAGGATCTTGCCATGCGTCGGGTGATCAGAGATCACAGGCAAATTGCGAAGGCATGGGGAATAATGGAATGTCTTACCATGCACCTAGAGAAACCAGGCAGAATGGGAAATGTGGGACTATGGGAAATAGAGAAGTGTTTCACTATACACCCAGAGAGGATGGAACTGCATGGGACCTGGAGAGATGGGAGCATGGGAGGACTCCCCATAACACGCCTGAGCCCAGACGTAGGACTCAGAGCTGTGATGGGAGAGATGTAAATGGACTCTCTAGAGATAGCATACTGAAAGCTGTGATAAAAGCCAAAAGACTCGATGTGATCAGCTTAAAATCTGACCTGGACGAGATAATTGATGGTGTGTTGCCTTTAGAAAGGATTGACATGTACGAACAAGATGAGCTGCTGTTTATAGCAAAGGATGTTACTCGGAAGGCAAGAGCAACTCATGTGAAACTGTCTGAACTGGCAGACAAGTATATGGTAGATTTGTCCAGAACGAAGGCATTGCAGGGTAACCATAGGTTGCATTATTCAGATCAGGACTTAGATGAGAGTAGGACAACTGGATTAAAAACACACATAAGGGAACTGATCACAGGAATAAGAGCATGGAGAGATCTGGACAAATGGGAAGAGAGGTGGTCCAAAAAGGGAACTGTTAGGCGGAGCGCAAATGTGATGTCTCCGGAGGGAAGGCTACTGCAGATGGAGGCATTCCCTTTGCGAGAAATAGCGAATGGGAGTTATGTACACGTGCCCTGGAGTGGGGGAGATTTGGCTGCATTTACCAACTCATTTCCGAAGTTAAGGGAAAATCCCGTAGAGTGGTACAAGCAGGTAGAGAGGTTTGTCAAGATTTCAAAAGTATTGTGGATTGATTTGAACACCTTATTTGACATTGTGGTCCCAGGAGACTTGTGGATAGCATGCAAGGTTAGTGTCGAATGGCCAACTGCAGAACCAGAAAGAGACACCCGTACTAATGGACCGTCAGAAACAGTAATGTTAAAATATGATAGGGCGATGACATGGCTGAAGGAGAAGGTGCCACCACAAGATATAGATTGGGTAAAAATAGACCGAACAAGACAGGAACCCAAGGAGACAGTTCATGAGTTTTATGAGCGATTGCTGAAAACGTTCAAACAATACAGTGGATTAGATGTAATGGATCCCAAAGATATAGGACAGTTTGTATCGAAGTTCGTTTTGGGGTTGAGACCTGATATTTGTTTGATGATTCAGCAACATTTAATTTGTTGGCAAAACAAACCATTGGATGAAATTCTGAGATACGCAAGGTATTGCAGTGATGAAATAGATTCTAAAGCAAAGAAATTAAAAGAGAAACTGATGATGGTGCAGATGCAGTTGGCTGGAAAGGGTGGACAGCAGCAACAGGGAACAGGGACAATGGGACGGAAACCAAATAGTCAGAATAAGGACAGCGAGGAAAACTCAAGACCTAGAATAGACATTGCTACATTGAAAAAAACGACAAAGTGTCACCAGTGTCACCAGGTGGGACATTGGAAACGCGAGTGTCCCTATAACCCTGAAAACGGAGAGCTAGAATTAGAGGAGGAGAAAGTTCAAGAAGTTCCAGTTCAAAGGGTGACAGTGCCAAAGAGTAAGGTGGCCAAAGGGGGGACTTCGGCTCCACGAGCCCAGTTCCCGCAGCCACCAAAGATTACGACAGGGGGAAAGATCTATAGACAAATGCCTCTTTTTATAGACGAAGAAGAGTGTTACTACGTTGATCCATTGACGGGACGACGTGTAAGTAGAGAGGAGGACTGTACCCTCGGGGCAGTTCTAGAGGTGGATCAAAGAGGACCGTTTGTGGAGGCTGAAGTGGCAGGGTGTCCTACAACATTCTTAGTAGATACCGGAGCTACTCGATCAACTTTGAGATCGGCAGTGGTTCCAGATCTACCAATGTCGGGGGAAACAATTCAAGTGGTAGGAGTCGCAAATAGGAGAATGACTAACCCTTTGACGGAACCAGTGCTAGTGAGAATAGGAAACAACAACTATGAACATCAGTTTGTAGTATGTGATTCTAGTCCTGTGTGTCTGTTAGGAAGAGACTTATTGTGCAAACTGAACTGCACAATATACTGCACACCTCAGGGAGTGGAGGTACAGACTACAGACGATGATGCTACCTTTAAAGTTGCAAATTCGAGAGTATGCGTAGAACTGTATCCTACCCTGACTGTGGAGGACCTTCCTCGGGACTTGCGAGATACAGTGTCATCAGAGGTATGGGATTTTACTGGAGAAGAGATAGGATTGATCAAAGGAGTAGAACCAGTGAAGATCATGGTAAAACCAAATGTTGAATATCCAAGAACGCCTCAATACAAATTGACCCCGGAGACGATTGCAGGAATAAAACCCATAATCGACTCTATGATTCAACAGGGAATACTGAAGGAAATCGTGGGTAGTCCATGCAACTCCCCGATTATGGGTTTGCAGAAACCTAGTGGGAAATTTAGAATAATGCAAGATCTTCGAAAGATTAATAACATAGTTGTTTCATGTTGTCCAGTGGTACCGTATCCATCAGTGATATTGTTTCAGATACCATTCCAAGCTGAGTGGTTCACCGTGATAGATCTTTGTCAGGCTTTCTTTTCAATTCCATTAGATGAGGAAAGCCAGTATCTTTTCGCTTTTAAGCTGGAAAATCGTGTCCTAACATGGTGTCGTATCCCACAAGGGTATCCAGAAAGCCCATCAATTTTCAACCAGCTATTGAAGAAAAACCTTGAAAGTCTAGTAGTGCCACAGAACTCGGTTCTGGTCCAGTACATAGACGACCTACTTGTTGCGTCAGGAACGGAAGAAGCTTGTAAGATAGATACCATCGCCTTGCTGAACCATTTAGCTGAAAATGGGCATAAAGTATCTCCGAGCAAATTGCAGTACTGTCTGACAGAAGTACAGTACTTGGGTCACCGGATAGAAAAAGGAAAGCGCAAGGTGTCACCAGATAGGATAGAGGCGATAATGAATTTGAATTTAAAAAGCTTGTATAGCGCAGCATACACCATACGGTTTCTTGGCGCTTTTGGAGGCATGGAGAACAGAGGAAAAAGGGACAGTTAATGTGGGAAGGCCTGAACGAACAGAAGAGTTTTCAGGCCCTTACGGAAGAGGGAGTATTGATAATGAAGATGAACGCGCCTACGACACAGAGAGAAGTCAGGATGTTCCTAGGAATGGTTGGTTATTGCCGACAGTGGATAGCTAACTTTTCCCTGAAAGCAAAACCCTTACAAAAACTGACGCACAAGGAGGTGAGTGATCCGGTAGCATGGGACAAGGATTGTTTGATGTCGTTCCTACAGCTGAGAGAGGACTTGTGCCGTGCTCCAGCTTTGGGGATGCCTGATTACGAAAAACCATTTTCACTTTACTGCTGCGAAAGAGAGGGTTGTGCTTTGTCAGTGTTAGTACAAACTCATGGAAATGCCCGTAGACCAGTTGCATACTTTTCGGCTACTTTAGATCCGGTAGCCGCAGCGTTGCCCGGATGTCTCAAATCCGTTGCTGCAACAGGTGTCAGCATTGAAAGGTGTGAAAATATCGTCATGGGACACCAATTAGTGGTGTATGTACCTCATTCTGTAGAACTGTTAATGACCAGGACCAAGACACAGCACTTAACCAGTAATAGGCTCACGCGCTACGAGCAAGTTATTCTTGCTGCGGAGAACGTGACCATTAAGAGATGCTCTGTTTTGAATCCTGCTACATTGATGCCACTTCCTAATGATATAGAAGGCGAAGAATGTGAAGATCACGATTGCCTTGATGTGACTGAACTATGCACCAAGCCAAGACCAGATATTGTGGATGAGCCGTTGACTGACCCTGATGAAATTTTCTTTGTTGATGGCTCATGTTTAAGAGGCGATACTGGTCGGTTGAGAGCAGCTTATGCTGTTTGCACCATTACTGGAGTTGTGGAAGCCGCTTGCCGGAAGGAGTACACTCCGCTCAGGTAGCCGAAATCATTGCATTGACACGTGCCTGTTTAGCAGGTAGCAAAATTAGAGTCACCATTTATACCGATAGCCAATATGGTTTCGGTGTGGTTCATGATTATGGGCAATTGTGGTCTCAGAGAGGTTACATGACCTCCTCTGGTTCGCCTATTCGAAATGGGGCATTTGTGCGACTGTTGTTAGAAGCATTACAAGGTCCGGCAGCAATTGCGATCGTTAAATGTGTAGCCCACACCAAAAATACAGATTTTGTGTCACAAGGTAATCGATATGCAGACGAAGTTGCTCGCTACTGCGCGGAGCAAGGATATTCTTTCACGGAAGTGGAAGTAGGTGGGACTCAGGAAAAGACAGAGTTAAACATGATGCTAGAAACAGTTGATACTTGGGATGATTTAAAAGACATGCAAGAGAAAGCACCTGATTCTGAGAAAAAGGTATGGGAAACAGCAGGTTGTGTGAAAAGTGAAATGGATTTGTGGGTTTCAGCAGATGGAAGGGCAGTATTACCTGATGAACTAGTGAGTAGAATGGCACGACAGATACATGGTCCAGTACACTTAGGAAGGGATGCCATGCTGAGGTTATTTAGGCAGACTTGGTATAATCCTAGGTTTAGGATTGCAGCAGAAGCAGTGTGTCAGAGATGTGTCACCTGCCAGCAATTGAACGTAGGGAAAAGAACACCAGTTACAATGAGTCACATTGGGAGGTCTGGGGGGCCTTTCAACAGAATGCAATTAGATTTTATTGAGATGCCAAAAATCAACCGCCTCAGGTATGTTCTGGTGGTTGTATGCATATTTTCCAGATGGGTTGAAGCATACCCTACACGCAGGTGCGACACACTCACAGTAGCAAAGTTGTTGCTTAGAGAGTTGATCCCGCGCTTTGGGGTGCCGACCTCTTTGGAATCAGACAGAGGAACTCATTTCAACAGCGAAGTTGTGAAGATGCTTTGCTCTGCATTAAACATTGATCAGAAGTTGCACTGTAGCTATCGACCAGAGGCTTCAGGTATCGTGGAGCAGATAAACGGAACTCTAAAATCCCGAATAGCCAAAGTATGTTCATCGACGTCCTTAAGCTGGCCTGATGCTTTGCCCTTGGTACTCATAAGTATGCGTAGCACACCAGACAGGAGGACAGGTCTCTCTCCACATGAGGTTTTAATGGGGAGGGCAATAAGACTTCCGTCTGTTCCAACTACAGCTTTGTTGAATATTACAGATGATCTGATCCTGGATTATTGCAAGGGACTTTCGATGTCATTCATTCTGTGTCTCTTCAGGTGCAGGCTGCTGAAGTTCCATCTTCAAGAGACCTATGTCACGACTTGTGCCCTGGTGACTGGGTCCTTGTGAAGAAACACGTCCGGAAGAACTGCCTAGACGTGCGTTGGAAGGGGCCCTACCAAATAATCCTGACAACGAATACTGCTGTAAAGTGTGGAGGGCTGCCAAACTGGATTCATGCTTCCCATACTCGAAGAGTTCCAGCACCCTTAGAAGAAACAGCTCCTCTCACAGATGAAAATCCAGCTGTGGACGGCGAACCACTAGAGGGGATCAGTCAAGCTGTGGGGGTGTCGGAAGAAGTTGGGAGTGCTACAGATCCAGAAGAAGAAAGACAGGACGACAGTGAAACTGAAGATGCCATCGAAGGAGAAAGTTGCTGTGAATACGGCTCAGACACAGATCAAGACAAGAGTGATCAAGAACCGAGTGTGAGGACAAGAAATTGGAGAACAAGGCGTGGAGAAGCTAGTTGGCCTGAAAGAAAGAGGAGGTCGAGCTTGAAGCCAACTCCAGAGAGAACTCTTGCTCCTATATCTGAAGACTCGGATCTGGACGGAGGTGCACAAAGACAGGAACAGGAAGGTCCGAGAAGATCGAGGAGGGTGCGAGTGCCCTGCAGAAGATACGCTACTCCTGAGTGGACCTACCTAGCTGCAGATGTCCAGTGCACGGAGATCTGGGAGGGTGAGGGAAGTGACATTGACCAGTACTGACCCAATCATAACATTGGAAGTAGTGTTGTTGATACCCGGAGTGGAGGTCGAAGGGTTGCTGACACTCACTATTCCTAATCCTCCTTATCTGAGCAGGATAAGAGAACTGGTTTTAAACAGAATAGAATTTCCGACTTTTTGTTCAATGAGGCCAACACCCGAGGAGATCATTCTTCGTTTGGAAATATTAGAATACGTGATTAGAGCCGCTGGAACACGTATCATTCCAGATTGTTAAAGACTTTGTAAATAAACAGATTGAAAGATGACCTAGCGCCAAGTGGAAGAAGAAGAAATTTAGGGACTTCCCATTTAGTGGACGGAGAAGGGCTAGGGTTGTCTGTTGCTATAGAACTCAAAGACTGATCTTGCGGAAGGGATTATCAGCTTCCAGGTGTGGTTCGGAAAGACTGAATAAGCAAAGAAAAGAGACTTTGTATTGTGAAAGAAAATCAGAACTACACTGTCTTGAGATCATGGAGGCCGGCAACCCAAACCGCAGGACAAAATGCATAGTAGGCACACTTTTAGTGGGAATAATTTTCCTTATAGTTTTAGTAGTTACTATATCATATGTAGTGGGACATGAAAATGAAGAAAAGGCAACAAAGGAAGCATAAATTGTATCGATACAGAAACCTACTACTGCTGGTCAAAGGGGGGACAATACAGAGAAAGATAAAGCTTTACTAGCAGCAGAGACTCGTAGGTTGCATATGGATGAATCACAGGGAAATTTCAAATCAAATGCATATGCTAAATTGCTTTATGAATATATTGATGCTATGGAGGCAAAAGATTGCTACGTGTGCATGCAATTGCCAGCCTCTGTAGACGAAGGTATTAGATATCATCATCTTCCATTGACTTATGGAATCACATGTAGTTTGTTGCTTAGTATATTTTATGAACGTGATGGTTTTGAATATTATTTTTCAAATTTTGATGCTGTTTTACCAGAAGTTCCAAACTACAAGCACATGAACAAGTGGGATTATTATAAGAGTGAAGATAGACTAAAGAAATGTTTCATTCCTTGGAAAACGTTAGATACTTCCCATGCCCGAAGAAATAATTTGACTTGTAAAGTGTCAGAAATTGAGAAAAGGTTTATAGGGCAGGTGGATGATCGGTACAGGAGACAGAAGATCTTAAAAGCTTCAGGCCAATGGAAAACAGATTGGACAGAGGAAGAAAGGTCACACCAAAGAAAGGGTAGTAATGGTCCAATAGCTTTAGATCGAGAGAAAAAAGGGAAACTGTGTATATATAGGGGTAAAACCTATGATGAGAATGTGTTTGTGGGAGAAGTAAATTGTGAACATGCTTTCCAATTAGAATATTATACCAAGGATTTCTTGAAGGGAATGCAGGTGATCCCGAATGTATATTTTGTTTGTGGAAGAAATGCATACGTGAAACTACCGGATAATTGGTATGGATCATGTTACTTAGCAATTGTCTTCCCCAAGATATACCATGCTAAGGATCTAGAAATTATAGAGGGAAGAACTCAAGCTAGAGGAAGAAGGGATGTAAGCGATGAGGAGGTAGTTGGAGACGTATTCGGTGCTATGTTTCCTCTTTTAGGGATAGTACTGAATGATGTCAAGATCAGAAGACTGGCAACAGTTGTAGATAGGTTGTCCGCCAGTACTGCTAGATCATTAATGCTGGTGGAGGGAGAGATGCAATCGATAAGGGCAATGGTTCTTCAGAACCGACTTGCTCTAGACGTTCTGTTAGCCAAAGAGGGAGGAGTCTGTAAGGCTTTGAAGGTTCAGGAATGTTGTACTTACATTCCAGACAATTCAAAACCTCTAGAAAAGTATATACGGAACATCACTGAAATTCATCATGAGATTGAGGATTTGACACAGGTAAATGTGTGGGAAAAAGTAGGTCATGGAATGGGTAAAGTTGGAGGTTGGTTTGCCAACCTAGGAAAGGGTTTCATTTGGTACATACTGAAACCTATCATCATAATAGTGGTTTGTATAATCACTTTGTGGGGATTGGTGCGGCTGTACCAATGGTATAGATCAAATAGGTTGCAGAGATCCATGAGAGAGCAGGAGAGGAGATTAGCTGCGATGCAGGATAATCAGTACAGGAGTCTGAGGGCTCTAGAGATGATGAAACGAGAGAGGACTACAACGAGTGCAGTTTGATTTAGTTCATACCTCAGGGATGGTGTTGTGATGGTGATGACTACTAAAAGTCATCAAAGGGGGGAACTGAGAGAGCGCAAATCGAGAAAAAAATAGAAGTGCATCATATTTACAAGCACGTTGCATTAGTTTAGTAAAGATTACATAAGAGTGTCGAATTTATAGAGTGAAAATACCTAAGAGTGTTTAATTAAAATAGAATGCATATATCTGTGTGAAAAGCTAATATAGAAGTGTGTAGAGATGTTAGAATGATGTTGAAATTCCATGTTATGTGGCTGTTGTAGAGGAGAATGTAATACTGATAAACGTAGAAATGTGTAGGCCACATGGCAGTTCACAGAGAATGAAGGGTGCTGTTACACTCTCACATGATATGGATTTTAATGTTGTTATAATTCAAAGTATTATTGATCATAGAACTGAAATATATGTTTTATAGAAGTGTTTCATATAACCATTGTGTGTAATGAGTTAGAATACTGTTTAGACTAAGAAATTAAAGGTTTATAGAGTGCACAGGCCCGTTTCATGTAATTCTAATAGGCCTGAAAAGATAAGTTCATTTCTTTTGATCTGCATGTGTTAGTTAGAGGAATGTCATGTTAAGCTTAAATTGCAGAGACTGCTCGATGGTTTACGACTTAGAAGATATGGTGGCGGCCGGAATTTGGGGCCCACTGTACAAGTGTCTGTTTGCAGGTGCGAGGAGGTTCCAATCAAGAGAGTGATGAATAGGGTTTTGTTCAGAGAGCCAGGCACAGGCCTGGAGGAGGCTTCAGGAATTTCCTGGGGGGTACCGTCCTGCCGGAGAAGAGCCTGAGAAGCAAGGTCAACGCTAACGATGGGCCCAGAGGAGTATCAGCATGGAAAATGCCAGAACTGACACCACGTGAGGGGCGTCTCTAAAGGGTGTTTCTATTGTAAATGTGATTTTTGTATTAGGGACAGCACCCCTGGGTGGAGTTAGGGCAGATGGTCTGAGGAACCTAAGAGAGCGGATGGGTAGGCAGATAGGATAACTGCGAGACACTGATTCACAACGAAGACTAAGGGAAGTGAGTGATCTTCTTTGGAAGTCACCACGGCTGACACCTTTTTATGTTAAGATTTTACTAAGTAGGGATGTCACTTAGTCTAGTGTAGGGACAGTCTAATCTGGATTTTCTTCCTTTCTGTAAATGACTCATAAGCTACAGCTTGTGTCTATTCTTGCAACTCTGATGATTTTTTAATTGGTTTTGGTGATATTCTTCTGCCGACTAAGAGCATTTAGAAAATGTATGTTTGTATTGATACCAGTATATCTTTTGAACCTTATTTTGAGATGTTTGTATCTCCAGTTAACTTTGGCTTTATAATAAACTTTTAAAACGTATTCGTAGTAAGTGGTTCTTTAGAGTGGTGTAAGTCCTTAACTGATTGACCTAGTAGTGGATTGCCTTTTACTCTATGACAGGTATCAACGGTTCAGTCGACCTGAGTTGGGATCTAGACCTAAAGAAATAGATCAGAAATCCCGCCGTAACAGTTACATAACATAAAATGTATATTTCTAGAGAACAACATTCAACTCGGAGCAGGCTCCTTGGTGCTACTGACAGATAACAGATGTTTGCTGTTGCACAACGTAATCGTGCTCGTTTTATCAACCTCGGAAGGATGAAAGGTTGAGGTGACTCACCAGGACTCATTCCTGTGACCATGAGGGTGAATACCGATGACTGGAATCGATGTAGAAGTAAACTAAGTAACCAGACCCAACGTCTTAAAGTTAGCCCAGTTCCCAAAATGCAACCAAATTGCGTTTTTTCCCAATCATACTTACTGAATCCAATTTCATTTGAACATGATTTCACAGGTGCAACTGCAGCCTACTCTGCAGGGCACCGCCCCTACATGTTCCAGTTTCAATATTCCAAATGCAAGCACTGTTTTGAATTAAGGATTGTGTGATGAAGATAGAAGAATTAAAAAAAGATATATATTTCTTTATGTACAAAGTGCACTTACACAGACATTCCCTATCATGGCGATAGGTGTGCAAAAAAGGGAGAGGAGAGAAAGGAGAAAAAAGAATGAAAGGTCTGTTCATTGACATTTCTATTTCTACAGGTGATACCTGCCTATAGGCCACTCCTTAAGGTGCAGATGCTGCATGTTTCTTCTCTCCCCCTTTCAAACTGAAGACTGTAGGGCACTTACTCTTGTACCTTTTGCTCTTGTAGAACTCAGCTAATATTGGCTTTACTATATGTCCCTTGGACAGCGCTATATGGGTGACATCCTACGGCAGAATTATTTATCGTGATCATTTGCGGTCGGCAGTGCTCGCGGGTGGGATGGCGGGAGCGAGAGTTCGTTGGTGGGGGGATTCGCAGGGGAGTCATAGGGGCATTGTGATGCGTCGGGAAGCCGCCCAGCCAGGGGCTAATGGGGTGGCCATGTTCTCCATGTAGGCTGCTTTGCAGCCTGCATGGAGAAAGGGCAGCGTGCACATGACCGGTTTGGGCAGCTCGAGATGGTGGACCAAAACAGTCTTTGCGCACTCAGGAGTGTGCAAACCACTCCTCCCCTGACCTGCTGAAAGAGCAGAGCAGCCCCGCCCGCAATGCACAAAGGAAACGAAATGGTAATAACTTTAAGTTATTACCTTTTTATGTTTTGGCTTTCTCACACTGCAAAAAAGCAGTGGGGGGACGCACCTCCGCCCTGGCGGAGGAGCCTCCCCTGATCGTGATATAGTATTGTGATTCACCCTTTGGATTGGTTTCTTACACAGTGGAAGCAAGTGTCTGCTTTTAATGTGCTTCACATCTCTGTAGTTAAACTTTTATTAGAGCTGCCCTTTTTCTTGTGCCTAGGTTGCATACAAGCGTATGTCCTTTGCTAGTGCTCCCTTAGGCCCACATATTGATAACCTGGTTGCATGTTTCAACGTAATTGACCCAAATGGCATACGTTCACATAAGAACATCAAAAAAAATATCTCATGGATAGTTCTTTCCAATAAAGCCTTTGGAAGAAAAATATATTTAATTGCTTAACAGTAATCTGTTTTGGTTGTTTCTTTGTATTTATCGTCTACTTTATCTAAGGCTCTTTGCATTGCCTTCAAGGCCATCCACAAACGGGACCAGGCTTCCTGAAGAGGTCCTTGTGTGGTTATGCTCCCAATAGAACCTTGCGCTCATCAACTGCCAACCTACTGATGATCCCTCAAACAAAAAAAGTTTTGTGGGATGACAGAAGATTCACTGTCTCCACAGCTAAACTATGGAACTCCCTTCCTCTGCATATCAAATCCTGCCCAAATGTAATTGCCTTCAGGAAGCTGATAAAAACGTGGCTTTCCAATCAATAAGCTCTCCACCTCTGGCTCCATTCTCTACACAGTCCACAGCACCGAGACACTCAAGGGTATTTGCGCGCTCTACAAATTGCTTAAATAAATAAAATTAATTTAAAAAGCAACACCGTTTTCGTTTTGGCTGTGTTGTACAGTAGCATAAATAAATGTACTCAGGGGATTGCTCAAACATAGCAATAACATGTTTGAATTAACAAATCATTTAATATAGTTTTTTTTATATATGCTGTCACCAGACCTGCCAACTTTGAAAATAGTTTTCCCATGTGAGAGGATGGGGGCAGGGTCTTAAAAGGGAGGTGTGGGTCTTTGGCATCCTTGGCGTGTTTTTCCCCCTAACGTTTTGCCTTCAATCCTCCTGCTTTGCTGACTTCTGCACATGTTACACCTGCTAATCAGTGATGAAGTGTTTATGCTCACACCCTAATACATGGTAGGATATGATTACAATCAACTGACTTATTTAATTTACTTGTAAGTCCCTAGTAAAGTGGCACTACCTGTGCCCATGGCCTATAAATTAAATTCTACTAGTGTACCTGCAACACTGATTGTGCTGCCCACTCAGGTAGCCCTTTAAACATGCCTCATGTCTGCAATTGCAACATGTGAATCCAGTTTTAAACTGTCATGTCAACCTGACAAATTAAATCTGTTGGCAGGCCTAAAGCTTTATTTTCAATACATATAAGTCAATCCTAATGTAGGCCCTAAAAAGCCCAGAAGGCAGGGTGCATTGTATTCAAAAAGTGGACATGTAATTTACGTTTTACCTATCCTGGTAATAAAAAACTCATAAATGTGTTTTTCACTACTGTAAGCTCTACCTCTCCCATAGGATAACATTGGAGTTGCCTTATTACATTTAATAAGCTTTAACTTCCAAATGGTTACAGGTGCCCAGTTTATGTTTGGTGTCTTTGGAATTGTAAAGAAAAATCCTCTCTCGTGGTGAAGTCAGATGTTAACTTGCGATTTTGAAAATTACACTTTTAGAAAGTTGCAATTACTAGGGGGTTGGGCCTGTATTTTGTCATTAAGGTTAGGTCACTATATATTCTTAAATAAAGAGAGTCTTGCCTTTATTGATGATAAGTAACAACACATTTGATTCAATGTAGTGGGTACGAAACCTAAATAGCGTGACCACATTTTTAAAAGTGTGGCCACACTAATTAAGTTTTCTGTCAACTACACAGAATCACATGTGTTGTTAGTTAATGTCAGTAAAGGCAAATCTCTATTTTTTTCAGCACTTTTAGAAAGTTGGTATTTCCCTGCTTTAGCCATTTAGTGCCTGCAGCCTGTCACTGGGTCACATGACTGGATGCAGTTGGCAGTTGGACTTTGTGTATTTCTCCTAGACAGCAACACACAATACATAGCTTAGATGTGCCTGGATAAGATGGGAGGGTGGAGCAGGGCACAGCTCTACTGACTCTTGAATAGGCTGTGTCCTGCCTCCACACTAAGGGCTGTGTACCCCCAACAGTTATTCTGGTGCCAGAGCAGTGAAGGTAGGAAACATATGCACTGCAAAGGGAAACCTCTAGAAGCTTTTCCAACTTCAATAGAAGGTCTGGGTATAAATATTGGACCTCAGAAACCAACACGTCAGTACTCTTCTGGCCCTGAGGAGATTCTGTCAGGAAGATGGACTGCTGTGCAGCTGAAAAGACTGCCACTGTGCTGGGCTGCTGCCCTGACCGGAATGTTGAACTCAGGACACATGAGTGACTTCAAGGGCTAGTTGGCTGGCATCCTAACTACAGCCTTAGGAATAGAAGGCTCCAACAACCTTGAACCCAGCACCTGGACTCTGCCATCTGTGAGTCCTATCCTACTAAGTGGTGCCACCCCAGGCCTGAACACTTGGAAGTGGGTATGAAAGTACTGTGCCTGCCCATTGGTGGATCCAGTAGAGCCAATGCATCTCCTCTGCTATGCAGCGCAACCCTAAGGGGAAACAACGCATCACCTCTGCTGTGAGGATTCGCCCAGTACAAGGACCCAGCATCAGCAATGCAGCCCCCATCTGAACAGCCACTGCACGATGCCTCCCCAACGAAGGCCTTTGAACTGCGAATCTCTAGTCAATGGCAGGCTTGACAATGATACAGGATCTCGCACTGCAGCCTCACAGTTCCCCGGGTCCGAAGCCTTGGCTGCACAATGCATCCTTGATGCTAGACTTTGCTTTGCAAGCCCATCATCACCAGGATCCTCGACGATGACAAAGAGCTTACTGCAAACTGCAAGGTATATGTGAGAGCTATATGTTTTTTTGCCCAGTCTTTCATTATCCTAACCTTGCCAAAAGGGTTCATTTGAGTAGAAAACCATTCTTATTATTAAAAAAAACCTCTAACAATGATATTATGTTTTAATTCTGAATTTGTGCTTTTCCAGAATAAGGACTCTTAAACTATATTGCCTACCAGTTTTGATGAGATGTCACTCCTACACTACACCTTGTAGTCCTGTCTGATGTAACATTTCCTATGCACTGATTTAAAAACATATGATTGTCTCTCTGCAATGTGTGTGTGATGTAAAGTGCTCTGACACCTTACACTGGTATGAGTGGTGCTACAAAACTAAATGAATCTGAGAGACAGAGGTGCTGGAGACTTGAGGGGCACTGTTAAAGGGCGATGGTGAGGGAATCCGTGGCAGAGGTGGTCATTGGGGGTGGGGGCGGGGGGGGGGGCGCCAACAAACATTGTCGAACAGGGCGCCACCAGTGTTAAAGCCGGCCCTCGGGCCCTGTACATACTTTTACAATCACCAAGGAGCCCAAACTGTAAAAAAGGGGATATTCTTCAGGCCCTACACACAAAACAAAATGCAGTCAGAGGTAGTTATTTGTCTGCCTCCTTCGTTTCCAGTGCTGGAAAAAAAATTGAGAGAAATATTCGCCGCGTTCATTTTCGGCACTCACGGCGCAGAGCCATGTGAGCCAGGACAAATCCCTGAAGTGCGACATCAACGAAACTTTCCCATTATTTTTCAACTGTCACGACGTGATTTACTGAGGTCAAAGTGCCCGGGAAAACAATGTAGTATTCCTGCCCAGTCTATTCCTAACTCAAGCCCGCCAACTGTAGCACAATGCCCGGACAGGCAGGTGTGCCGCCGCTCCGGTTCGGGACTATATTATGGGCATGCAATTCTTTTATTGTCCTTATTAAGTCTCAACTAGCGGGACATAGTTTACTATTACTGCACAGGACTCTTCTGGAAATATTGGGCTCCCTCCAGCATGCTTGGTCACAGGCCCCTGCAGAAACAGTGCGCCCTGCTTTCTGTGGCGTCTCTCGCTGCGCTGCTCCTGTATTTCTCACAGCAATATCCGCTCCTCGAAGTGTGCATGCGCCCGGGGCCTCCACGCGGCACGCATCCGGGGTCTCCAAGCGGCCCAGTGATTGACCACGCACTGCGTCAGTCCCTTCACATTTCTCCCAGTGGCCGAATAAACTGCTCTAGAGTCATCCGCGGAGAGGAGACGACGGAGGAACGAAAAAAAATCCCTGCTGCCGAGGAAGGGTTTTTGAATGTGACTTCGGACTGCCGCTTCTACAGGGAAAGCAGAAGATTTATTCCTGTAGCCCTGAGCAGGGAGGAAGAGCGCTTCCCTATCGCATACTCCATGGTGGTGCATGGACAGATTGAGATGTTTGAAAGGCTCTTAAGAGCAATATACACCCCGCAAAATATATACTGTGTTCATGTGGATGACAAGTCTCCCGAGGTCTACAAGCAGGCAGTAAGAGCCATCGTGTCGTGCTTTCCCAACGTGTTTGTGGCATCAAAGCTGGAAAGAGTGGTTTACGCATCGTGGCTAAGAGTTCAAGCCGATCTCAACTGCATGGAGGACCTACTGAAAAGTCAGGTGCCTTGGAAGTATCTTTTAAACACATGCGGCACTGACTTTCCAATAAAGACCAATGCTGAAATTGTAAGAACGCTCCAGGTGCTGAATGGGAAGAACAGCCTGGAGTCTGAAAAGCCATCAGAGTCAAAAAGGGGGCGATGGGCCTTTCACTATGAGGTTCACGACTCCATCGTCAAAACAGAGGTTCAAAAAAGTCCACCTCCCATAAAATCCCCCATGTTTACTGGAAATGCTTATTTTGTGGTTTCAAGAGAGTTTGTGGAGTATATATTTAGAAAAGACACAGATGTGGAGAAACTGCTGGAGTGGGTAAAGGACACCTACAGTCCGGATGAGCACCTCTGGGCCACGCTGAACCGCATGCCTGAGGTCCCTGGGTCTTCACCATACAATTCCAAATATGAAATGTCTGACATGAATTCAATGGCAAGAGTCGTGAAGTGGGTGTATCTGGAAGGGAAAATCAGTGATGGCGCCCCTTATCCACCTTGCACAGGCACTCACCGCAGTTCAGTCTGCGTCTACGGAGCGGGAGAACTGAAGTGGCTTCTCCAACAGCACCATCTCTTTGCCAACAAATTTGATCCTACAGTTGATAACATAGTAATCCAGTGCTTGGAAGAGTATCTCAGACTCAAAGCTCTTTATGGAACTGAGCTATAATGATGTCTATTTAAAACACATGAACCGTGTAAGTTAAAATTATATAAAAGATGTGCTTTCGCTAAAAGCCAAACTGTAAAGCAACTTGTGTTTTAACGCTTCCTGTTCAATCCTACTTTACTTTGTGAGCCCACATCATTTGCTACACTTATTATTCCCTTGTTAATTGTAATAAATGAACATGGTCATTCATTCGAGTAAGGAGTGAGCGCTAGTGATAAAACACCAGTCTCCCACTGATTTTAAAGAGCACAGCCGAAGACTGCAAAGCACTATTCTTTCATCACACCCGAGGGACTGTTTGAAATCGAATTGCAATTTTAACTAAATATGAAAACTAATTTGATTTGAATTTCAAATGGTATTTCTTGCAGCACATATTAGTCGGTGACACATTTGGGCGTTGTGTTATTTAGTTGAATTTCAAAATTGCAATTTTAACTAAATATGAAAACTAATTTGATTTGAATTTCAAATGGTATTTCTTGCAGCACATATTAGTCGGTGACACATTTGGGCGTTGTGGTGTTTAGTTGAATTTCAAAAGCAGCAAGTGTATACAATTCCTGTGCATTAGTATTGTTTGGGGTAAAAAGTTTACAAGCTTCTCATTTTCAAATGCCTTATATGATGTCATGTTTAAATATGAGTTCAATACAATTAAGACCCTCAAAATTAGAATAATAATCAGAAGGCAAAAACATTTTTTTTAACAAATTTATATTATAAAATTGCAATAATGTAGTCTTTCGTTTATTAAAACAAATTGTAAAACCTTCACAGCCGACCATGTCATTGGCTACCTAATATACTAGATAGGTGGTATGTTCCATACACTTACATGCGGTGTAACCAAAACCAAGAGCGTTTCTGAAAAGTTTTAAATTATAGGAGGGGTTAGTTGCGATATGTGCCAGGGGGCTAATGATCTCCCTGCTTTAGCAGCTAGGGGGGCGGGGGGGGGGGGCAGGGGGGAGTTTTTCATGGTCTTCTGTCTGCAGTTCGGCAGACAAAAGCTCATAATCAACGCTATAAAGAAATATAGCACCAATTCAACGCTGTAAGGGAATGTAGCATCAATAGAAGAGCAAGCAGGAAAGAGCGAAAGATGGGTAAACGGAACAGGAAAATATAGAAGGAATACTGAATTGAAGGGAGGGTGACAAGGAGGATAGATGGCAGAGTGGCTAGATGCATGTGTGAGTGTATCGATGGATGGGAGCATGGCAGAGTGGAAGGGTGGATGCATGGTAGACGGCATGGTGGATGCATGGCAGAGTGCATGGATGGATCCATGGCAGAGTGCATGGAAGAATGGAAGGCAGAGTGGGTGGATGGACGCATTGCAG
The DNA here is from genome assembly GCF_964261635.1 of Lissotriton helveticus. Classification (NCBI taxonomy): domain Eukaryota; kingdom Metazoa; phylum Chordata; class Amphibia; order Caudata; family Salamandridae; genus Lissotriton; species Lissotriton helveticus. The sequence continues at coordinate 1,409,954,393 of NC_136068.1, forward strand.
AGTGAATGAATAGATGGATGGGAGAGTGGATGAATGGATCATGGCAACGTGGATGGATAGATTCATGGCAGAGTGAGTGGATGGATGGATGGCAGAGTGGATGGGTGGAAGGAAGGAGGGCAAAGTGGATTGATGGATGATGAATGAATGGATGGATAGATGGCAGAATGAATGGCCGAGAAGAAGGATGGCAGAATGGATCGATGGAATAGGAACGATGGAATGAAGGATGAAAGAAGGAGGATGACAGAATATAATGATGAAATACAGGATCGAAGGGTGAAACAATGTAGCGGGTGAACGGAAGGGTGAAAGAATAAATGGATAGATGCTTGGATGGAAGGGAAAAGGAAGCTGTTGTAGAGAGGGTAGGGATCACTTGCTTTGTTTGCTTGGTGCCACCAGAGCTTTAGCTCATAGTGGGGGTATTTTAATTTTCAGGCTACTCACTTGATGTGTGCTGTATCTGCTTTGTGATAAGTATCGGTAGGTCAATACTGCTGATATTTATTGGTGGAAAATGCTCTGTATTGACTGGAATATGCATATTTTGGCACGTTAAACACCAAAAACCACGTTATTCCCCTACAACAAATAATTTGGTGATATTTATTGCACTCAATACATTGTGACTCAGCAGAGTTGGATTGTATCAGGTGCCATATATATCACATAATTTACCAGGCAGCTCGTGATAAGGGCCTTGGATCCCTAATAGCTTTCAGTTTCTCCTATGATGTTCCGTCCTGAAAAAACGTCTTTCTAGCTTCAGGAACATTATTATTGTTTCTTCTTAGATAAAAGATAGGAAGGAGAACTCAATATTAGTTTTGTTAGACCAATTCAGTGCTTTATGTTGCTCTGCCTATTTTGAAACCTGGAAATAGGCTCTAAATGTCAAACAGAATCTTCATGAAAACAGCAACTTTTGCTGTCTGGAGTCCGACTGACATCGTCTCTGTGTTCATGTGTGTTCATTATCCAGGGGCGGCCTTGAGCATGTGCAAGATGTGTAAGCTGCACAGGTCCGCCAAACCCCAGGGGGCCGCCACGCCAATATATATCCTTAATATAATAATCCTCTGAGGATGGATACATATTTGCATGGCGGCCCCTGGCAGGTATTTGGCGGCCTCCGGCTCTGTTCCACTTCCAAACACCCTGACCCCCCCCCTTCACTGGCCTCTGCGCCTGCGTTCCTCCGGGGACCCCTAATTACGCTCCCTGCCCAGGGCCGCCATGAAGCCGGGGGCTGACCCCGCTGTTCCGGCAAACTACCGCCCCATCTCTCTTTTACCTTTTTTCTCAAAAATCCTGGAAGCCCATGTCACCACCTGTCTCTCGCAGTTTATCGAGAGTTCCAACTTCCTCGAGGGCAACCAAGCTGGCTTCAGACCCGGCCACTCTACGGAGACCGTGATCTTGGCCGTGCTGGATGCCCTGAGAGACGGTGTTGACAAGGGTACCCCCCAGGCCCTGGTACTGTTAGATCTGTCAGCCGCCTTCGACACGGTGGATCATAACATCCTTCTCCACCGTGTCGAGGAGGCTGGTATCCAGGGCCTGGCTCTGGCCTGGGTCAGATCCTTCCTGACGGGTAGGTCTCAGACCCTAAGCCTTGGTGCTTTTAGGGCTCCTAGAGAGCATTCGCTCTGTGGGGTCCCCCAGGGTTCTTCTTTGTCCCCTCTTCTTTTCAATCTTTATCTTCGTCCCCTTCTTTTTTCTCTGAGGCTGTGGGACGTCACCGTGTTTAATTACGCGGACGACCTGCAGCTCATCTTTTCTCTTAATTCCCCCTCTGCTATTTCTAACTTTCAGTCAGCTATGTCCCATATTCTCCAGTGGATGGGCCATAACCAGTTAAAATTGAACCCCGGTAAGACGGAGCTCCTCCTCCCTGGTAGGAGCTCCACTTTCTGGGGGCCTCAATTCTGGCCGGTGGAATTGGGCCCTTCTCCCACCCCTGTGGAGTCGGTGAAGAGCTTGGGGGTCACTATTGACTCCGCTCTATCCCTAGGGCCGCAGGTGGGGACCGTGGTCTCGTCCTGCATCTACCAACTGCGCAGGATCAGGAAAGTGGCATATCTTCTGACACCTGATGCCCTCCTGCAGGTTATCATGGCCCTCGTCCTCTCCCGCCTTGATTTTTCCAACTCGATCTACCATGGTCTGCCTAAAACATCGATGGGCAGACTACAGGTGGTCCAAAATCAGGCGGCGAGATTGGCCTTAGGGATCCCGAAGTGGCAATCTGCCAGGCCCCTTCTCGTTAAACTCCACTGGCTCCCTGTTGCTTCTAGGGCAGCCTTTAAGATCGGCTGCCTCATTTTCAAATCTTCGGCTGGCTCCTGCCCCATCTTTGTAAAATCGCTCATCCGACCCTACTGCCCGTCCCGCAATCTGAGATCTTCCTATCTCCATTTCTTGACTGTTCCCTCTTATAAGCTCTGCAGATCCGGAGGCCGGAGATTTGCATACCTGGCCCCCAAGCTCTGGAACTCCTTCCCTCTCTCTCTTAAAATCTCCAACTCTCTGACCCTTTTTCGTAAATCTCTAAAAACCTGGCTTTTCCCTCAATCTGGTTAGTCTCTCTGTCCCCTCTATTTCCAACCAGCGCCAGGAAACCCATGGTGTCAGTGCGCTTTATAAGCACCCCTTACGATACGATACGATGAACCTAGAGTCGCCCTTGCATTACCAGTAACTCGGGGCAGATTTACAAGAAAGTGACTCATCTGTAGAGATGTGTCACATTCCCTGCATCTCCCTGATAGACCCTTGCGCCACCGTAGATGTGCCGTATTTACAATATGGCGCACCATGGCGCAAGGATTGACAGATGCGTCAGAAATTCTGACGCATCTGTTAGCTCAAAAGGCACACATTGCTGGAGTTGAGTCGCAAGCACAACACAACTCCAGCAATGCATGGCCTATCCTCATTGTGCTGTGTCACTCCTTATGCTTGCTCCAAGCAAGCGTAAGGCTTTGACACAGTGCGTCCTAGAAGTGGGGCAGTGAAATTTTCTAGATTTCACTGCGTCACTTCTTTAAAGTTTTTTTGCGTGGGAATGCCCCCTGCATACATTATACCTGATGCAGGTATAATGTGTCGCAGGGCTTTACAATGTGACGCATCTCCCTAGATGCGTCACATTGTAAATGGGATGCATTATTACGCCGCCGCTGCATCACAAAAAGTGACGCAACAGCAGCACAAAAATTACACAAGGGGCTTGTATATCTTCCTCCCCGTTTTTAGCTGCTTCTTTGAACATCTTATTTCGCTCTGGTTCATTTGCTTCACACTGGTCTATTAGAACCACTCACTATCTAAGAAAGTCATTCAGCCCCTGGAAGGAGCTAGGCACGGTGATTCTCTACCAAGGCCATTTCAGCTCTGACAATTCTGCATACTGACCCACTTCCCAGAGAGCTACTCTTCCTTCAATCTATGACTCTCCACACCCCCTTTCTTGCTTTCAACACACTTCCCTGTCCACACATCACATTTCGCCTCTCGACTGTCCTGCTGGTATGTGATAGGACGGGTGCATTTGCTAATTCCAAGTAGAACACACTGTGCTACAAGGAAGGTGATCTCCTGAGTTCGGTCTTCCATCCATGCATTGTGACAGTAACATTATCTCCATCGCAAGAAAACCAAAACTATCACTGCACCAATGACAACCTCCAACAGCCTCTCAAGAATGCTCAACTGACTTCTTCTTTCCACTGCCCTTCGAGGAAAATAACTATCAGTCTGGCTCTAACATCACTCATATTTTCCGATCATCTGAAAATATGTAGACTCAGCCCCTTCAGAAAATGTAAACTGTTGGACCCATTGTCATCCCTCACATACAATCTCGCCTCAACCCCACCTGTAGCCTCAGCCTTTCCGTGGAGTCTGACCTTCCTGCAGCACCTGCTAGATGGTCTCCACCGTTGTAGGGCCTCAGACAGCCACAACCGGCACCGGTGGATTACAGAATGGACCTACCACCCTCAATCAAAAGATTCTCTGCAGCACTGACAATTACTTACAAGATATTCTCTCACTCGCCCCACTACTTAGAGTCTTCATAACTAATCCATTCAAGTCTTCCGAGGCCAGTTCTTGGTACCTATTGCACTGCAACATTTTTGTTTATTTTCCTACGCCCACCTACTCGCCCACCCACGCACAACCCGCTTTCTTTAGGTTCTATCAATACACCTCACTCTTGCCTTCCCATTCTCGGAAGCGGTTCCCTATGCCAAGTGGTTTTTTTTTCGAAAATTAAATTGTAAATGCTGAATAAATATATATAGTTCACGTAATTTGGCCCCAAGGTTGCCTTATCTTGCCGCAAAGAAGTACTCGTCATATTTCCACATACACAAATCAATACATTTGGGCCAGCATGTTATTTTATTGCTTTAAAAATACCCAGTCCCACTGGTTACCCTAATATTCCACATCCTTGTTATATTTACATGGGCAAGTATATACTTGTGGAGCCTGTCATGAGCGCCATACATTATGCACAAGCCTTGGCAAACCCAGTAGGTCTGGCATCCTTTTAAAAAGAATTAAAGTGCATCTTCAATAATTGGCGATTTACTATGCATTATTGTGTAGATTGGCGAGTGGATGTGCGAATGGCTCAAAAGATAGATGAATGAATGGATAAGTGAATGTGTTCATATACAAGGCACGGATAGATGCTAGAGTAAGTGCGTGGATGCTTGCATGGGTGAGTAAATGAGTGTGTGCATGTACGGCTGGGGACAAGGTGCTTGAGGTCATCAGAGTTCCCTTTGGTCATTTTCCCTTCCTGCGTATATTCCTCAGTGACATTCTCATTCATTCACTCATTCACCATGATGCTCTCAGTCACTCACTAGACAATTTTCACATACGCTCACAGAAATTTCAATCACTAATGAAACACTTCTAGGTTGAAGAAAGCAATATATAATAGCATTTTCAACAATTATGCTGCACATGCTACTATATTTAGACTTCTACATAATGTGTTAGTATGATGCAAATAAATGGTATTCAATGACTCGACCTCTAAATGAGGACAGTCGGAGTTCAGCCTTAAGCTTGGCAATGTGCACTTGAAAAAGTTAGGCGTTACAGTAAACTCAATGAGCTACCGGCCAAGAATTTAAATCTTGGAGCTGCAATCACAATCTGCAGATAAGACTTACAGCCCATTTCAGTTTATGGGAAAAGCATTGATTTTCTTTTGAAAACGTATAAAAGAATGTGTCTTGATAAATGAAGGACTTTGGAAGGTCCATCTTTTCCTTGGTTTGTCATAGTGCTAGACATAAATCCAACCAAAAAACAACTACGACGGTGAGTCCTAATTCAAAGATACATGGACCTCTGGGCCCCAGTGCTACGGCACCTGTTGCACCGATGGAAGTTACGCCCTTGAAACAGCCATCATATTTTATTCTCATAGCTTTTGGCCCATTGAATAACTAGAGAAATGATGTAAGGTTGAGCAGAGAGAGGTAGAGATAAAAAGAGAAATATAAAGGGCGAGGGGTAGAGACGGAGCAGCAACGGGAGGGAGAGAGAAACCAAGAGAGAAAGAGAGACATTTTACAGTTAGAGATCCAGAAAAAAACGTATCCACTTAAAGGCTAACTCACACCACCAGGACAGAAATAGCTGAGGTCAAAGAGTGTTTTCCATGTGGGGGCCATATATGAAGTGCTGATGTTACAGCAGTGGTGTAGCTAGGGCTTTTGACTCCCATGGCGATACCACAGTTTGATGCTCAGTGCGGGTAATGGGGGGAGCTGGCGAACGACCACGACGAGTGGGGGGTGGGTGCTTCCGGGCACAAGAGAAGATGAGAGGGGGACAGCGGCGTTCGTGGCTCTCAGCCGCCACGCAAAAAGTGACCCTGGTGTGGACCGACCCGCATCCCCCTAGCTACACCACTGTGTTACAGTCATAGCAGATGCCTGACCTTACAAAGGAAAGAATGGCGTCTGGATAGTAGAAATTTTGGGAAGCACCAGAAACTTGCCTTTGGTATCACGTAAGGGAATGATTGGCAGGGTTCCTCGAGGGCATCCCTGGATGCAGCTGAGGCAGGGAGAAAAAGCATTTGCTATGTAATAGGTCTCGAATTATTAAAGATTGAGCTATTGGTGTTGCATTATTTAGCAATGCCAATAGCTCAAACTTTAATAATGCGAGACCTATTGAATTGCAAATGCTTGTTTTGTTAGTTTCAGGGCTTTGTTGATACTAAGAACACATAGGGCCTACAAAAGTTATCCCTCAGTGTATCAAATACAAGTTTACGAGATAAATGTGAAAGCGTATTTTCCATCTCGAACTGAATAATTCTGAGCTACTATGGGGCTGCCCTCGTAACAATCGCAGAGTATTTCCAGTCCCTTTGAATCATTTGTATGTGCCACTGTTTAACACCTTCGCTGCGGCGGCTATTCCGCCGCAGCGCTAAGGGGGCTGGGGGCCGCACGGCGCGCACATGCTGGTGACGGAACCGCTCCGTCACCAGCCGCGGTTGAGCTGTGCTCATGACGGAGCGGTTCCGTCATGGCCCCGCCCGCTCAATAGAACCCGCCGCGCAGGCGCGAAATCAGTGCCGCGCAGGCGCGTCGGGTGGGCCATGACGGAACCGCTCCGTCATCAGCACAGCTCTACCGCGGCTGATGACGGAGCGGGTCCATCATCAGCGCGGAAGAGGTTAAAGTAAAGCCTGTGTCACTGTTTTGGTGAAAAGTAAATACCCCCACCATGGCTGCCTTCATGGTATCGTCTGGTTGTTATTCTGGTGGTTCTTAACAACTGCTGGGCACATTTTGAGCAGCAAGGGGTCCTAAAGGCGCGTGTGGCTGATGGCACCAGTAAAATGGACGCCTCGCCTTTATGTAGACGTGTCATGAAGCAGTCAGTCACAGGTTAGACCGGTGCTGCGTGTGCTAGAAACGGACGGGAATGGGCTTACAAAGGCGGGATATGCGCCCGCCTTTGCCTAATTCCGTGCCACTTTTTTAAAAAAACTCGCTAAAGCCAATGGCAGGAGGCAAAAGCCTGCTCACACGCACGAGCGTGTGAGCAGCTTTCAGAACCCACTTACAAGAGGTCTAGCACTACGTGACAGTGCTGCGCACTGCAACGCAGGCACAAGACCTAAAAAGGCCTGGAGGCCATGCCCTTTTCCGAGAGCTCAGGAGTGCTTAATCTGATCCGGTAGTTGCAAATGGGGCCCACTGGCACTCATTATTGGGGACTGGCACTTATTTTTTCACATCACACTTTCGCCCAGAGAAAGAGAGAGAGAAAAACACAAAATGGTGTAAGGAAGAGAAAGATGGAAAACAGTGACAAAGAAAGAAAAGAATGATACAAAAGAACCTGAAAGAGAGAGATAAGGAGTCAGGAAGTGTCTCATGGAGGATTAAAGAGGCCTGAGGTTAAGTCGAGAGAACGCAGTCTTGGTATGCGGCACCCTGACATTCCAGAGTGCCAGCCGCGTGATTCTGAACAAAACTAAGGGATAAGGCAGGGCTGGTGCTAGACATGCGCAGTGTGGGCAGATGCCCAGGGCCTTGCACTCAACACACCAGCAAGGGGCCCTGCACCAGTGCAACACACAGCAAGTCCTCTTGTACCCCTGCCGATCCAACTGAAAGAAAGGTGTCTCCTTGCAATTGGGCCCAGGGGAGGGCTATCTCCCTGGGCCTTTCAGTGATGGTGGGGGGAGGCCTAGGGGAGGGAGACTATTAGGCCTGGCTTTTTCAGCTGGTTTATCCCCAGACGTTTTGCTTTTTGGCCTCCTGTTTCTGACCTGTCTTTGTTGGTTTTATGACTCTAGGCACTTTACCACTGCTGATCAGTGCTAAAGTGCATATGCTCTCCCTTTGTAAATTACTGTTATGGATTGGTGTTTCCATGATTGGCTATTTGATTTACTAGTCAGTCCCTAGCACCATGCACCATGTGTGCCCAGCGCCTGTAAATCAAATGCTGATGGTAGGCTTGCAGCAAGCATTGAGCCACCTACACGAGCAGCCTGTAAATGCAACTCTGGCCTGCCATTGCAGGGCCTGTGTGCAGTCTGGTACTGCCATGTCGAAATGCCAAGTGCGTCCACTTGTCAGGCCCTAACCTCCCCTTTTCTTACATGTCAGTCACTCCTAAGGTAGGACCAAGGTACCCCTGTGGGCAGGGTGCAGTGTATGTGAAAGGTAGGACATGTCCTGGTGTGTGTGGCATGTCCTGATAGTGAATTACTGCCAATTTCGTTTTTCACTATTGCAAGGCTACCTGTTCCCATTGGATAGAATGGGGAGTTTGTTTATAACATCTTATAAACATAATTGGCCCTGGGAACAAAGTTTAGTATGCCTGAACTCAGAATGTTAAAATGCATCTTTTAGAGAGGGTGTTTTTTTACATTCTGTGTTTGAAAATACCACTTTTAGAAAGTGGGTATTTTCTTGCCTAACCATCCAGTGTGCCTCTGCTAGGTTTGTGTATTGCATGACTGGCTTTTGGATGACAAGGGCTGTAGAGGGGCAGTGGCTCCAGAAGTCTGGGCTGGGCTGAATAGTCCTGGGCTGCATTTAGAGTAAGGGGAGGAGATTTCCTTTCACCTGCATGGGCCTGGTCTGCTTTCAACAATGCTGTTTCCACATCCTCTTTATGGAACTGAGCTATAATGATGTCTATTTAAAACACATGAACCGTGTAAGTTAAAATTATATAAAAGATGTGCTTTCGCTAAAAGCCAAACTGTAAAGCAACTTGTGTTTTAACGCTTCCTGTTCAATCCTACTTTACTTTGTGAGCCCACATCATTTGCTACACTTATTATTCCCTTGTTAATTGTAATAAATGAACATGGTCATTCATTCGAGTAAGGAGTGAGCGCTAGTGATAAAACACCAGTCTCCCACTGATTTTAAAGAGCACAGCCGAAGACTGCAAAGCACTATTCTTTCATCACACCCGAGGGACTGTTTGAAATCGAATTGCAATTTTAACTAAATATGAAAACTAATTTGATTTGAATTTCAAATGGTATTTCTTGCAGCACATATTAGTTGGTGACACATTTGGGCGTTGTGTTATTTAGTTGAATTTCAAAATTGCAATTTTAACTAAATATGAAAACTAATTTGATTTGAATTTCAAATGGTATTTCTTGCAGCACATATTAGTCGGTGACACATTTGGGCGTTGTGGTGTTTAGTTGAATTTCAAAAGCAGCAAGTGTATACAATTCCTGTGCATTAGTATTGTTTGGGGTAAAAAGTTTACAAGCTTCTCATTTTCAAATGCCTTATATGATGTCATGTTTAAATATGAGTTCAATACAATTAAGACCCTCAAAATTAGAATAATAATCAGAAGGCAAAAACATTTTTTTTAACAAATTTATATTATAAAATTGCAATAATGTAGTCTTTCGTTTATTAAAACAAATTGTAAAACCTTCACAGCCGACCATGTCATTGGCTACCTAATATACTAGATAGGTGGTATGTTCCATACACTTACATGCGGTGTAACCAAAACCAAGAGCGTTTCTGAAAAGTTTTAAATTATAGGAGGGGTTAGTTGCGATATGTGCCAGGGGGCTAATGATCTCCCTGCTTTAGCAGCTAGGGGGGCGGGGGGGGGGGGGGCAGGGGGGAGTTTTTCATGGTCTTCTGTCTGCAGTTCGGCAGACAAAAGCTCATAATCAACGCTATAAAGAAATATAGCACCAATTCAACGCTGTAAGGGAATGTAGCATCAATAGAAGAGCAAGCAGGAAAGAGCGAAAGATGGGTAAACGGAACAGGAAAATATAGAAGGAATACTGAATTGAAGGGAGGGTGACAAGGAGGATAGATGGCAGAGTGGCTAGATGCATGTGTGAGTGTATCGATGGATGGGAGCATGGCAGAGTGGAAGGGTGGATGCATGGTAGACGGCATGGTGGATGCATGGCAGAGTGCATGGATGGATCCATGGCAGAGTGCATGGAAGAATGGAAGGCAGAGTGGGTGGATGGACGCATTGCAGAGTGAATGAATAGATGGATGGGAGAGTGGATGAATGGATCATGGCAACGTGGATGGATAGATTCATGGCAGAGTGAGTGGATGGATGGATGGCAGAGTGGATGGGTGGAAGGAAGGAGGGCAAAGTGGATTGATGGATGATGAATGAATGGATGGATAGATGGCAGAATGAATGGCCGAGAAGAAGGATGGCAGAATGGATCGATGGAATAGGAACGATGGAATGAAGGATGAAAGAAGGAGGATGACAGAATATAATGATGAAATACAGGATCGAAGGGTGAAACAATGTAGCGGGTGAACGGAAGGGTGAAAGAATAAATGGATAGATGCTTGGATGGAAGGGAAAAGGAAGCTGTTGTAGAGAGGGTAGGGATCACTTGCTTTGTTTGCTTGGTGCCACCAGAGCTTTAGCTCATAGTGGGGGTATTTTAATTTTCAGGCTACTCACTTGATGTGTGCTGTATCTGCTTTGTGATAAGTATCGGTAGGTCAATACTGCTGATATTTATTGGTGGAAAATGCTCTGTATTGACTGGAATATGCATATTTTGGCACGTTAAACACCAAAAACCACGTTATTCCCCTACAACAAATAATTTGGTGATATTTATTGCACTCAATACATTGTGACTCAGCAGAGTTGGATTGTATCAGGTGCCATATATATCACATAATTTACCAGGCAGCTCGTGATAAGGGCCTTGGATCCCTAATAGCTTTCAGTTTCTCCTATGATGTTCCGTCCTGAAAAAACGTCTTTCTAGCTTCAGGAACATTATTATTGTTTCTTCTTAGATAAAAGATAGGAAGGAGAACTCAATATTAGTTTTGTTAGACCAATTCAGTGCTTTATGTTGCTCTGCCTATTTTGAAACCTGGAAATAGGCTCTAAATGTCAAACAGAATCTTCATGAAAACAGCAACTTTTGCTGTCTGGAGTCCGACTGACATCGTCTCTGTGTTCATGTGTGTTCATTATCCAGGGGCGGCCTTGAGCATGTGCAAGATGTGTAAGCTGCACAGGTCCGCCAAACCCCAGGGGGCCGCCACGCCAATATATATCCTTAATATAATAATCCTCTGAGGATGGATACATATTTGCATGGCGGCCCCTGGCAGGTATTTGGCGGCCTCCGGCTCTGTTCCACTTCCAAACACCCTGACCCCCCCCCTTCACTGGCCTCTGCGCCTGCGTTCCTCCGGGGACCCCTAATTACGCTCCCTGCCCAGGGCCGCCATGAACCTAGAGTCGCCCTTGCATTACCAGTAACTCGGGGCAGATTTACAAGAAAGTGACTCATCTGTAGAGATGTGTCACATTCCCTGCATCTCCCTGATAGACCCTTGCGCCACCGTAGATGTGCCGTATTTACAATATGGCGCACCATGGCGCAAGGATTGACAGATGCGTCAGAAATTCTGACGCATCTGTTAGCTCAAAAGGCACACATTGCTGGAGTTGAGTCGCAAGCACAACACAACTCCAGCAATGCATGGCCTATCCTCATTGTGCTGTGTCACTCCTTATGCTTGCTCCAAGCAAGCGTAAGGCTTTGACACAGTGCGTCCTAGAAGTGGGGCAGTGAAATTTTCTAGATTTCACTGCGTCACTTCTTTAAAGTTTTTTTGCGTGGGAATGCCCCCTGCATACATTATACCTGATGCAGGTATAATGTGTCGCAGGGCTTTACAATGTGACGCATCTCCCTAGATGCGTCACATTGTAAATGGGATGCATTATTACGCCGCCGCTGCATCACAAAAAGTGACGCAACAGCAGCACAAAAATTACACAAGGGGCTTGTATATCTTCCTCCCCGTTTTTAGCTGCTTCTCTGAACATCTTATGTCGCTCTGGTTCATTTGCTTCACACTGGTCTATTAGAACCACTCACTATCTATGAAAGTCATTCAGCCCCTGGAAGGAGCTAGGCACGGTGATTCTCTACCAAGGCCATTTCAGCTCTGACAATTCTGCATACTGACCCACTTCCCAGAGAGCTACTCTTCCTTCAATCTATGACTCTCCACACCCCCTTTCTTGCTTTCAACACACTTCCCTGTCCACACATCACATTTCGCCTCTCGACTGTCCTGCTGGTATGTGATAGGACGGGTGCATTTGCTAATTCCAAGTAGAACACACTGTGCTACAAGGAAGGTGATCTCCTGAGTTCGGTCTTCCATCCATGCATTGTGACAGTAACATTATCTCCATCGCAAGAAAACCAAAACTATCACTGCACCAATGACAACCTCCAACAGCCTCTCAAGAATGCTCAACTGACTTCTTCTTTCCACTGCCCTTCGAGGAAAATAACTATCAGTCTGGCTCTAACATCACTCATATTTTCCGATCATCTGAAAATATGTAGACTCAGCCCCTTCAGAAAATGTAAACTGTTGGACCCATTGTCATCCCTCACATACAATCTCGCCTCAACCCCACCTGTAGCCTCAGCCTTTCCGTGGAGTCTGACCTTCCTGCAGCACCTGCTAGATGGTCTCCACCGTTGTAGGGCCTCAGACAGCCACAACCGGCACCGGTGGATTACAGAATGGACCTACCACCCTCAATCAAAAGATTCTCTGCAGCACTGACAATTACTTACAAGACATTCTCTCACTCGCCCCACTACTTAGAGTCTTCATAACTAATCCATTCAAGTCTTCCGAGGCCAGTTCTTGGTACCTATTGCACTGCAACATTTTTGTTTATTTTCCTACGCCCACCTACTCGCCCACCCACGCACAACCCGCTTTCTTTAGGTTCTATCAATACACCTCACTCTTGCCTTCCCATTCTCGGAAGCGGTTCCCTATGCCAAGTGGTTTTTTTTTCGAAAATTAAATTGTAAATGCTGAATAAATATATATAGTTCACGTAATTTGGCCCCAAGGTTGCCTTATCTTGCCGCAAAGAAGTACTCGTCATATTTCCACATACACAAATCAATACATTTGGGCCAGCATGTTATTTTATTGCTTTAAAAATACCCAGTCCCACTGGTTACCCTAATATTCCACATCCTTGTTATATTTACATGGGCAAGTATATACTTGTGGAGCCTGTCATGAGCGCCATACATTATGCACAAGCCTTGGCAAACCCAGTAGGTCTGGCATCCTTTTAAAAAGAATTAAAGTGCATCTTCAATAATTGGCGATTTACTATGCATTATTGTGTAGATTGGCGAGTGGATGTGCGAATGGCTCAAAAGATAGATGAATGAATGGATAAGTGAATGTGTTCATATACAAGGCACGGATAGATGCTAGAGTAAGTGCGTGGATGCTTGCATGGGTGAGTAAATGAGTGTGTGCATGTACGGCTGGGGACAAGGTGCTTGAGGTCATCAGAGTTCCCTTTGGTCATTTTCCCTTCCTGCGTATATTCCTCAGTGACATTCTCATTCATTCACTCATTCACCATGATGCTCTCAGTCACTCACTAGACAATTTTCACATACGCTCACAGAAATTTCAATCACTAATGAAACACTTCTAGGTTGAAGAAAGCAATATATAATAGCATTTTCAACAATTATGCTGCACATGCTACCATATTTAGACTTCTACATAATGTGTTAGTATGATGCAAATAAATGGTATTCAATGACTCGACCTCTAAATGAGGACAGTCGGAGTTCAGCCTTAAGCTTGGCAATGTGCACTTGAAAAAGTTAGGCGTTACAGTAAACTCAATGAGCTACCGGCCAAGAATTTAAATCTTGGAGCTGCAATCACAATCTGCAGATAAGACTTACAGCCCATTTCAGTTTATGGGAAAAGCATTGATTTTCTTTTGAAAACGTATAAAAGAATGTGTCTTGATAAATGAAGGACTTTGGAAGGTCCATCTTTTCCTTGGTTTGTCATAGTGCTAGACATAAATCCAACCAAAAAACAACTACGACGGTGAGTCCTAATTCAAAGATACATGGACCTCTGGGCCCCAGTGCTACGGCACCTGTTGCACCGATGGAAGTTACGCCCTTGAAACAGCCATCATATTTTATTCTCATAGCTTTTGGCCCATTGAATAACTAGAGAAATGATGTAAGGTTGAGCAGAGAGAGGTAGAGATAAAAAGAGAAATATAAAGGGCGAGGGGTAGAGACGGAGCAGCAACGGGAGGGAGAGAGAAATCAAGAGAGAAAGAGAGACATTTTACAGTTAGAGATCCAGAAAAAAACGTATCCACTTAAAGGCTAACTCACACCACCAGGACAGAAATAGCTGAGGTCAAAGAGTGTTTTCCATGTGGGGGCCATATATGAAGTGCTGATGTTACAGCAGTGGTGTAGCTAGGGCTTTTGACTCCCATGGCGATACCACAGTTTGATGCTCAGTGCGGGTAATGGGGGGAGCTGGCGAACGACCACGACGAGTGGGGGGTGGGTGCTTCCGGGCACAAGAGAAGATGAGAGGGGGACAGCGGCGTTCGTGGCTCTCAGCCGCCACGCAAAAAGTGACCCTGGTGTGGACCGACCCGCATCCCCCTAGCTACACCACTGTGTTACAGTCATAGCAGATGCCTGACCTTACAAAGGAAAGAATGGCGTCTGGATAGTAGAAATTTTGGGAAGCACCAGAAACTTGCCTTTGGTATCACGTAAGGGAATGATTGGCAGGGTTCCTCGAGGGCATCCCTGGATGCAGCTGAGGCAGGGAGAAAAAGCATTTGCTATGTAATAGGTCTCGAATTATTAAAGATTGAGCTATTGGTGTTGCATTATTTAGCAATGCCAATAGCTCAAACTTTAATAATGCGAGACCTATTGAATTGCAAATGCTTGTTTTGTTAGTTTCAGGGCTTTGTTGATACTAAGAACACATAGGGCCTACAAAAGTTATCCCTCAGTGTATCAAATACAAGTTTACGAGATAAATGTGAAAGCGTATTTTCCATCTCGAACTGAATAATTCTGAGCTACTATGGGGCTGCCCTCGTAACAATCGCAGAGTATTTCCAGTCCCTTTGAATCATTTGTATGTGCCACTGTTTAACACCTTCGCTGCGGCGGCTATTCCGCCGCAGCGCTAAGGGGGCTGGGGGCCGCACGGCGCGCACATGCTGGTGACGGAACCGCTCCGTCACCAGCCGCGGTTGAGCTGTGCTCATGACGGAGCGGTTCCGTCATGGCCCCGCCCGCTCAATAGAACCCGCCGCGCAGGCGCGAAATCAGTGCCGCGCAGGCGCGTCGGGTGGGCCATGACGGAACCGCTCCGTCATCAGCACAGCTCTACCGCGGCTGATGACGGAGCGGGTCCATCATCAGCGCGGAAGAGGTTAAAGTAAAGCCTGTGTCACTGTTTTGGTGAAAAGTAAATACCCCCACCATGGCTGCCTTCATGGTATCGTCTGGTTGTTATTCTGGTGGTTCTTAACAACTGCTGGGCACATTTTGAGCAGCAAGGGGTCCTAAAGGCGCGTGTGGCTGATGGCACCAGTAAAATGGACGCCTCGCCTTTATGTAGACGTGTCATGAAGCAGTCAGTCACAGGTTAGACCGGTGCTGCGTGTGCTAGAAACGGACGGGAATGGGCTTACAAAGGCGGGATATGCGCCCGCCTTTGCCTAATTCCGTGCCACTTTTTTAAAAAAACACGCTAAAGCCAATGGCAGGAGGCAAAAGCCTGCTCACACGCACGAGCGTGTGAGCAGCTTTCAGAACCCACTTACAAGAGGTCTAGCACTACGTGACAGTGCTGCGCACTGCAACGCAGGCACAAGACCTAAAAAGGCCTGGAGGCCATGCCCTTTTCCGAGAGCTCAGGAGTGCTTAATCTGATCCGGTAGTTGCAAATGGGGCCCACTGGCACTCATTATTGGGGACTGGCACTTATTTTTTCACATCACACTTTCGCCCAGAGAAAGAGAGAGAGAAAAACACAAAATGGTGTAAGGAAGAGAAAGATGGAAAACAGTGACAAAGAAAGAAAAGAATGATACAAAAGAACCTGAAAGAGAGAGATAAGGAGTCAGGAAGTGTCTCATGGAGGATTAAAGAGGCCTGAGGTTAAGTCGAGAGAACGCAGTCTTGGTATGCGGCACCCTGACATTCCAGAGTGCCAGCCGCGTGATTCTGAACAAAACTAAGGGATAAGGCAGGGCTGGTGCTAGACATGCGCAGTGTGGGCAGATGCCCAGGGCCTTGCACTCAACACACCAGCAAGGGGCCCTGCACCAGTGCAACACACAGCAAGTCCTCTTGTACCCCTGCCGATCCAACTGAAAGAAAGGTGTCTCCTTGCAATTGGGCCCAGGGGAGGGCTATCTCCCTGGGCCTTTCAGTGATGGTGGGGGGAGGCCTAGGGGAGGGAGACTATTAGGCCTGGCTTTTTCAGCTGGTTTATCCCCAGACGTTTTGCTTTTTGGCCTCCTGTTTCTGACCTGTCTTTGTTGGTTTTATGACTCTAGGCACTTTACCACTGCTGATCAGTGCTAAAGTGCATATGCTCTCCCTTTGTAAATTACTGTTATGGATTGGTGTTTCCATGATTGGCTATTTGATTTACTAGTCAGTCCCTAGCACCATGCACCATGTGTGCCCAGCGCCTGTAAATCAAATGCTGATGGTAGGCTTGCAGCAAGCATTGAGCCACCTACACGAGCAGCCTGTAAATGCAACTCTGGCCTGCCATTGCAGGGCCTGTGTGCAGTCTGGTACTGCCATGTCGAAATGCCAAGTGCGTCCACTTGTCAGGCCCTAACCTCCCCTTTTCTTACATGTCAGTCACTCCTAAGGTAGGACCAAGGTACCCCTGTGGGCAGGGTGCAGTGTATGTGAAAGGTAGGACATGTCCTGGTGTGTGTGGCATGTCCTGATAGTGAATTACTGCCAATTTCGTTTTTCACTATTGCAAGGCTACCTGTTCCCATTGGATAGAATGGGGAGTTTGTTTATAACATCTTATAAACATAATTGGCCCTGGGAACAAAGTTTAGTATGCCTGAACTCAGAATGTTAAAATGCATCTTTTAGAGAGGGTGTTTTTTTACATTCTGTGTTTGAAAATACCACTTTTAGAAAGTGGGTATTTTCTTGCCTAACCATCCAGTGTGCCTCTGCTAGGTTTGTGTATTGCATGACTGGCTTTTGGATGACAAGGGCTGTAGAGGGGCAGTGGCTCCAGAAGTCTGGGCTGGGCTGAATAGTCCTGGGCTGCATTTAGAGTAAGGGGAGGAGATTTCCTTTCACCTGCATGGGCCTGGTCTGCTTTCAACAATGCTGTTTCCACATCCTGCAAGGAAGCTGCTACAGCGCGGGCAGAACTGGTTTTGGCTGGGTACAGACACTCTCTGCCTTGTGTATAAAAAGAGGGGCCAAGACCACAGACATCACTTCTGGGAATCAAAAGGAACCTTTGCCAAGGAGAAAAGCGGGAGAAGCTGAGGAGGAATACTGCTGTTTGCTGTCTGGGGTTGGCCTGCAGTGGCTACTTGCTGCCAAGGAAAGGAGAAAAGGACTTTGCTGCTTGCTTTGTCCCCCTGCTTGAAGAAAAGATCTTGAAAGGCTTGAAATTGAGCTTGCCTCCTGTTCTAAAGTCTAAGGGACACAAACACCTCATTTCTTCTGTCCCTCTGCATCTGGAACTGCTGTTTCAGCTGCCACAGAAGAAAATTGCAACATTGATGCAGGCGAGCGACGACGTAACCTGCACCGAAGCCATGGGCACCGCTCGTGAAGAGCATGACGCACCTGCGACTTGCACCGTAGGGCTACCGCCTCCTGCCGCCGTGCCACATTGTCTCCGAAGCCATCACTGAAGCCGCTGGCTGCACCGGAGCCGAGGACATCGCTCGTGACATCCACAACACATCATCCTGACTCGCACCCCAGCCCCGACTTCACCGACGCCGATGCTTCATCAACGCGGAGCCGATACTCAATGTGGGTGACTCCTGAATCCATAGACACCGCACAGTTGTAAGGTACGGACACCTCACAGTCACCGTGATGTCACCTTCCCGCAACAGTAAGGAACGGACGTCTCACCTCCCCTGCACCGCAGTAAGGAAGCAGGCATTCATCTCCCCTGGGTTTGTAAGGAACTGATGCCACTCGGCACCAGCAAAGTATCACCTCTCCAACGCCGTGCACCGTCTTTGCTTTCATCAATTCCAAGATACTGTTCTTTGGGGGTCTGCTTGACTCCGCGCCCAATGCTGCGCACTTCGTGGTCATTCCTTGGGATTTTCATCTGTCAAGACATCGTAATAACTCCAGGTGGAGTTATTTGTTGCTACAAACATTATTTGAGTGAATAACCTATTTTTGAGGATATCTTGATAACTGTATTGTGGATTATTGTTGTGTGGTCTTGTTTTGGTTTAGATAAAGATTACTTATTTTTCTAAACTGGTGTGGTATCTATTTGTAGTATTTTCACTGTATCACTGTATGTGTTCACAAATGCTTTACATACTGCCTCTGAGATAAGCCGTCTGCTCTTGCCAAGCTACCAAGGGGGGGGGGCAAGGGTTATTTTAGAAGTGTATCCCTCTTACCCCGAATAGAACCAATGGCCCCTATTTGGACAAAGGTACCCACCTCTGCCAACTAGAGACCCCCTTTTCTAACAGAGACATATTTTGCAGGGTTGTCCTGCAATTAGGTCTCCTGCCCGGCTGCCCATTCAGTGACACTGCGGGATGCCCTTTGTCCAGCACTTTAGCACCCCCATGGTTTTACCTTTCATCCTACACACAATTCTCACACCTTCAGCTCGATAGGAGCTGTAAAAGAGGTGCTTGTTGGTGGCTGAGAAGAGGAGCTGCGGTCCAGGAGTAGTCTGCACAAAGCAGCTTTCGGAGCCCTGAATGCGTCACTTATGTAAATTCGAGGGGCCTTGCACATTCCTTTTCTGCCCGGGACCCTGAAAATCCTAGAAGTGGCCCGGGATAAGGTACTTTCTCTTTTACAAATCAACCACTGAAGCAAATGTTCTTTGAACGCATGCGAGATGCTACGAGACATTAGAACGGTAGGGTAAAGAGAAAGTGGGTGAGTACACTAGGTTGGAAAAATTCTCCACTGTATCCCAGTTGCAGTCTGGGATAATGTGATAAACCAGTCTTGTGATAATATGAGGCATCCAGACTGGAGGTGTTCTTATGTGTGATAGCATGGATAGGGTAACTCACTTGAAAACGTCCAGTCGTTTATAGGGTGATTTATTGTCGAAGTAAAGGCGATTCTGTAATTAACCTGGTATCCAAGGTCTTCTAACAATAGTTCCAACAATCTCAGAAACTTTGGCTAAAGCTATGCATTTTGCAGTTTCATCACCTCAAAATAGATCTGATTTATCCAGCTTGTTAACCAGTATAAAGCTTTGAATTTAAATTATGAAAAACTGCAAGATACGTTTATGGCGCCAGCACCTTGGTTTACTGCAGTATTCTCTGCTGTCTTGCTGCCTCCCAATACAGATAGCAAAAAACTATCACTTCTGGCTGTTTCCGTGGGAACCGTGATGTCAGAAGGGTTGTTTGATTAAGGTCCTTTCTCGAGAATGTCCTGTTTGACTTGGGTGAGCTTCTTTCCAAATGGGCTGAAGACAAAGTATTCTCGGTTGCCATGTTTCTGCCAATGTACTGAGCCTTCTCTCGCGAGAATTCCTGCCAGCCAGCGTGCTGAGGAACCAGAATTCGAACTGGGCCTAGTAAAACATGTAGTCATTGCTAGTAATCAGCGTGGTGTAGCTAATATGCAGACATAGAGCTTCGAACACTAATATGCCTGCACGCATAACTGATTAGGGATTTTCTTTACAATTTATTGCACGTTATTTTAGCTTATACGTGAAACACAGCTTGACCCGACAAGCGCCATTTTGTGGCCTAGTCCGCTTTCAGTACTCAGCACTAACGAAACCTTTCCACTGTCCATGCCTGAGCTCCATTCCCCTGTGAAATAGTACAACTGTAGCAACCTGCTGTTCTGCACGTTAGGCCTGTCAAGGTTATAGGTGGGGGTAGATTGGGCAAGCACATTCCAGGGGAGTGCTGTTCGGACTCTCTCGAAGTTAGGAGGAGGGAGCCACCCACTCGACCTTGCTATAATGAGCTGAGCTATACTGAGGAGGGTTTTGTGTTCCATATATGGTCTTCCCTTTGCACCAACCTGTACCAGCCTGTATTTTTCCATCTTAGGTAACGGATTCGAAATGTAACGGTATATATGTGGTTTGCTGATAATGTGCCAGCAGTCTTCTTGGCGGACCTCGTGGGGTTAGGTCGCAAGGAGCTCCTCTGGCAGAGTTTGTTTGTTGTAATAAACGATTGGACCTTCTACACTGCCAACTGACAGATTATTGGTAATTGGTATATGGGCTATTTTTAAGTATGGCTCTATTTGGGTTGTGATTATTTTTTCGGTATTTCGGTGCCCCATAACATTTGATGAAATAAAGTATAGTGTATGGGCTGAGGTAAAGGGAAAGAGACCCCATTGATTCTGTCTATGGCCTCTAATGTGAACCCCCTTAGAGGAACTCTATTACAACCAATTAAAGAACAGTTGAATGGAATGTTACAGATCTTGCCTTTATAGTAACTTGCATCCCTGAATTGCACACTGCAAGAGAGGATGTAGAAAACTAACAACGTTTTTTTCTGCAATTTCTAGATCTAAATGTAGAGGCTGCTCTTGGTACAATGAAAAGTACAGCATGCAACAGAGAGCACCAGTCATTCTTTAACAATTGCATAGCGAGACCAGTCTAGAAATGGCAGCTATAAGGAAGAAGTACGGGCACCTACTCTCTTCCAAAAATAAACCCTGGGATGGCACCTAAGGGTCCAAAGTCTACTAATATGACAAACGAAAGGCTGGTCAGGCATGATGATATGTATCTCACAAAAAGGGTCAATGGGAAGTATAGGCTACTAAAATAGAAATAACTATCCCATACTATTTCCAAGAATCATCTTCCTCACACAGAGTACTGGGTTGCGTGGTGCACAGAGAATAGGGGAAGGTGAAAACAAATGTGGGGGCACAAGAGGTGTTTGGCCGAGAACCCTCACTCACCCGAGGGTGACATGCTTCATTATTGGATCCCTCCACATACTGGGACCGCAAGGTACCCAGTGTGGGCTACAACTTACCCCCAGGAAAGGAGCAGGAGTGTTTTAAAGTAGCACGTCAATGTATTAATGCCTATGGGATAAGGGTGAGGGGCAGAGTGCAACAAAAAGTGTATTAAAACTATCTCACTAGGGACACCAAAACTTTATTATATGTCCTAATGGATATGGGTTAAAAGCACAGTGGTACAGGGTTATGGATATTCACCCTGTGGTACGGACCCCAGGGACTACTTATCACCTCATCAAAGGCAGCCTGGCTAACCCACTAACTCTGACCAATCAGGACAGATCACTGGAAGGCTGAATTTTGGCTTACAGATGACAAAGTCATGTAACTTCTTGTCTGTACATTTTAGAATAAATTCAACAATATCATATTATTAGATTTATCAATACCATTCCAATAAGTCCTTGAATGATATTTTCATTATTCCCCTGGCAGGAATAATTAGTTAATAACTTTTGTCATGTTAACCCGTGTGGCTGAGGCTCTGCCATGGGGAAAATGAACTAGGTAATTTCTCCAAACACCAGGGCTTATAAAATATTTTTTATAAGGACCCTGCCTACATCTACAGGACCCCCACCCCTAGAACATCTATGGGAGACTTTAGGGGTTCTGAATATGCAAAAAATATTACAGATCCTAACTTCACAGTGCTTCTAGCATGAAAGTCGATTTTGGGAAGCACTTTACTACAGTGTGGCAGTGAAATGTGCAATTTCACTAATCCCAAGGCATATCAAATCTACTTTATAAGGGTCCTCCTTATAAGTACCTGACACCCCACCACTGGGACACGTAGGGGAGACCCTACAACAGAGGTCTTCAAACCTTTGAGTGTCGAGACCCCCCTGTCAACATTTTCAGTCGTAAGGACCCCCTCCTGACAAACATTTCTAAACCTGTAAGCAGGGCAACTGGAATTATGAGGCAGAAGCGGATCAAATTACACAACAGGCTTGACTAAATTGTGTGGGAAGAACATTTAAATAATGTTATTTGATACTGCTTTATTTTGGGATAGAATTGCTTCATTATTTTGACATTTTTTGCACACAGTAACATGAGGAAAGATTTCACCCCAGCGGTACCAGTTCATAACCAAAATACAGCAATTAACATCAGAAAGATGTCTAGTCAACCTTTGTTCTGGGCCTTCCACTCCGCAGGAATACGTGCTGCCACATTAGAAGCTCATCTGGCCCTGGCCAGGAGCAGCAGGGGTTCCTTAAATCCCTGGTGGTCTTGTGCAGAGTTAAGCAATTTACCCATGCCGCTTTCCTCTCACCCCTCCCTTCCATCCCTCTATCCTCTCCCCTCTCCTCTCCCAATCCCGGATCCCTCTCTCACTTTGCAGGTCATTTTCTTTCACCCCTATTTCCAACTCTAATCTCTTCTTATCACTCTTTATGACAACTGTCCATCCACTTATCAACACCATCCCTTCTTTGCAGCAAGTTATTTTCCTAGAACAGGGGTAAATATAGGTTCATCATAAGAAAGAGCCAAACAGACAGAAAAAGGCATTACAAGAGGGGAAATCAAAAGAGGACTGGAGTGTTAGAGGAAGAAAGAGGTGGAGAAGATGAGGAAAGGGTATATTTTTTGTGAGTGCGTGAGAGACTATTAAAGACGAGATTGAGAGGGATGAGCGGGTATAGAGAAAATGCGGAGAAAATGGAGGCAGATACCAGGGAGACAGAGACAGGACTACAATTAGAAGATCAAATCAAAGGGATGTGATTTAGAGGGAAATTAGAGGAGAATGTGGAAAAGGAGGTGGATTGAAATAAAATAGAAACCTGGACAAGTGTAAAGGTAAAATATGAGGAGTAAGAAGAGAGGACACAAGATATAGGTATTAAAGAGATGAGGAAAGGGTAGCAGAAGAGTATAGACATGAAGAAGGAGGGGAGAAGAAAATAAATCACGAACAGCGGGAAAAGAACATGTGGGATATTGAAGAAAAGAGTATAGAGTGGGTGGTATGAGGAGGATGTGAGCAGAAGAGCTTTTGAAAGTGACTCCTGTGCCTCCAAATGTACTCTGTCCAAGAGTCAGCACTGCCTCCCCTGGCCTCTATGGCTGCTGCAAACTGGCCTGGCTCTGGCAGGAATCTTTGTAACACCTATGCAACCCACACTGTAGAAGCCCCCTGAACTTTTCCACTACTGGCAGCTGTCTTCTGTGGTGCCCAAATGGAGCCACTATGGGGTCTGTCTGCCTTCTCAGTCGTTTGAGTGCCCATATGCCAGAGGCAGTCATTTTCAGTCACTAGCCGTGCCCAGCAATCCCAGTAGAATCATTCTGGGTGTCGCCCCATTTCTAGTCCTCACATTGTGCTAGGGTGAGAAAGGTAGCATGCATAGGGGTGATAGAACCCCAGGGATGAGGCCAGACTACCACACAATGCAATGATGACAGTTTACTGTGTGCATTGACCCAGAACCAAGGCCACCAACTGGACTGACTATCAAGACTACTGCTGGTCTGACACATCTTACCCTCACTGCCTTTGCCCAGCTGTCAGGAAGTATGCCACCCCTGGGCTCCTCAGTTTGAACGGAGGAGCGTCACCCAACTGAAAAGTCCCAGAGAGAAAAATAAATTGGTAAGAAATTAATTCATTACCATAATATTTTTCTTTACCCTGACCCGAACAGAGTGTCAGGATGGGGTGGGGCTGCTGCTGAATGAAAGCAGCAGACAGAGCAAGGCACTTTCAGTTTAAAGTGTGAATGTCTTTTTGGCCAGACGTCTTGCGCATGCCAGCCACACAGGCGGACATTAAAACTCTCTAATCCATCATTCTTAAAACAGCTAAGTTAGAGAAAGCCAAAGCCTCCAGAGTACTGTGGAGCACTGAGTGAGGCCACTCCCACCAATGCTAGCACTACTCCCATGCTGGCTATTGCAAAAACAACAATTGGTGGACTGAATGCAGAACAATAACATCCTTTCACCCCAGTACAGAGATCTGGACCAGAATCCATAATTTGTTTACTCCCCATACCATTCCAGTTTGAACCCAGCCATATGCAAATCAGTCTTGACCCTTTGCCCAATGGGCATACTCCAGCCTGCACTGCCAGGCCAGGTCCTCCCTGGGCTGGAAACAAGCATCCTATGACCGGTCTTGGGGTTTAATCCCTCATCAGCCAGGATAGCTTGACTCCAGCAGCATGGAGAGCACAGGACCCACGTCTGGACATACCCGTCCCACTCGGGGAGGCAAATGCAAAAACAACAATTGATAGATAGAATGCGGAACAATGTCATACATTCGCCCCAGTACCGAGATCTTAGCCTAAATCCATCTGGTTTTTTGCTCCCCATGCCATTCCAGTTTGAACCCAGCTATATGCAAACCAGTATTGACCCCGCACCCATCAGTAACAGTCCAGCCTGAACTTCTGGTGAGATCAGCGCTAGGATTGGTGAAGGGAATTTGGAGCCTGCCTTGGAGAGATAAGACCATCGAGGGGGAGGAGGATGACGTGCATCACACTCACATGTATGTTGTTTTAATGTAATGTTTTTTTTATGTCTCACTCACCCTACCACCCTCAGAACATGCCAGCTGCCACTGTCCACCCCACATCCATGCTCATCTGGCTTCAAGTTCTCCCTGAATGAGAGTGACTTTGGGGCTAGGCTTGTTAAATCAGACTGTGGATAGAATGAATTGTTATCAGTTTTCAATAAAAATGTTTTGTTGGTTTACCACACTGTCAGAAGTAATGTGTTAAAGGGAAAACAATTCCCCAAACACCATTTGGGTGCCCCTTTCACATTTTTCAGTCTCTTTTTGGGTTTCGCCTGCCGAAGCTGCGCTCTGCGCAGCTTTTCGGCACAGGCGAAATCCTTTGCTTTCAATAAGGAACTCGGGAACGTCCCCCGGCTCCCATTGGCTAGCTCCATAAATGGAGGCTAGCCATTGGGAGAGGGCTCTGTCCGTCAATCTCGGACCAGATTCGGGGGCGTTCCCGAGATTTTTTCCCTCTCCACCCACTTGTGTTCGTCATCACGGTGGTGGGTGTGTGTTATTTTTTTTGGGGGAGTCCGCCTGTTTTCTTCTTTTGGTAAGTGTTTCTTGTTGGAGTTGGCTGCAAGATTCGAGTTCCCACGAGGCAATCAGGTAAGGAGCATTTTGTTTTATAAATGTGTTTTCACGTTCAGCCCCCCTCCCCGTGTGCCCGTTCCCGCCCCCCTCCCCTTTCACTCTCCGTCTGCCTCGCTTTGTATCCTCTGACGTTCAGCCCCCCTCCCCGTGTGCCCGTTCCTGCCCCCCCCTCCCCTTTCACTCTCCGTCTGCCTCGCTTTGTATCCTCTGAGGTCCATAATATTGTTTGGTTTCACACAAGCCCCGGCTTTCTTTTGATGTGCAAATCTCCCCACTTTGAACCCCATTCACCACGTAAACTGCTTCTATCTTGTTGTTTGTTAAGGAGAAAGGGGTGGGGCATGCAGAGTACAAAAAAAATGTGTTTGTTTGTTTGTCTATGTAGTGCTAGTCTTTCTTCTTTGTCTTTTCGACAGCATGGGGAGGCGGGATCCGAAGCGTGCTCTGCCATTTCGTCCGGGTTTCGCAATGGTGAGGGGTTGATGGCACTCTTTGGTCTTGTAAAGCCGATCAAAGGGAACTTGTGTGATCGCTGGTCTGAATTTTGTGGACATGAAGAACCGCCCTCCGGTAGCACGTTTTTTTTTAGTTTGACCGAGCATCTCAGCCCCTTCCGGTACGGACGGCACACTTTATTTAGCACAGGAAGGGGCTCAATGCTTTCTTCCGTTGGTTCTAGGACGGGTGGGTATTATGTGAATAGTAGGTTTGAAAATGATTATGGTCGAGAAATTCGCGTTTTAATTGAGTTAGGGATGCCGCCATCATTGTGCGCGTCGCCCTCTCCAAGAATAGTTTATGGCCGGTGGAGCCTTTTAATCGTAGGCGCTGGAGACGGTAAATGCTGGCACGCATCTTGTGGTGAGTTAGACAGTAATTAAGTTCGCAGTTAGCTCCTGCGAGATGCCCTTAATAGTGGAGCACAGCTGCCCGCCCCGCGTGTGTGCGTGAGTGTGTGTTTGGGAGGTGCCGTTTCCCACAGCTCTGATCTAATTCAGACGAAACTGATTGCAATGTCCGTCTGTCTGTGTGCCTGCGGTGATCGGCTGTCTGCCTGCCTGCAGTGTCCGTGGTCCGTCTGTCTGTGTGTGTGCCTGCAGTGTCCGTCTGTCTGTGTGCGTGCAGTGTCAGCCTGTCTGTGTGTCTGCAGTGTCCGAGGTCCGTCTGTCTGTGTGCCTCCAGTGTCCGTCTATCTGTGTGCCTGCAGTCTCTGTCTGTGTGCCTGCAGTGTCTAACGTCCGTCTTTCTGTGTGTGTGCTGCAATGTCAGCCTGTCTGTTCGTTCCCCCAGCAAAAAAAAGTGAGCACCTACTGTCAAGGCAACCACAGTGTCATGGAGCAGCCCCTCTCCTATCTGTTCCTTCCCTCAACAAATCTCGCACCGGGTGAAACGCCGAAGATGCGCCACTCCGTGCCAGCAGGAATAAGAAACAACCCTTGTGTCTAGGTTTACAATGTCAACCGGCCAGGATACGGTGCCTGTCTGTGTGCCTGTAGTGTCCATCTGTCTGTGTGCCTGTAGTGTCCGTCTGTCTGTGTGCCTGTAGTGTCCCGCTGTCTGTGCGCCTGCAGTGTCCATCTGTCTGATTGCAATGTCCGTCTATCTGTGTGCCTGCGGTGATCGGCTGTCTGCCTGCCTGCAGTGTCCGTGGTCCGTCTGTCTGTGTGTGTGCCTGCAGTGTCCGTCTGTCTGTGTGCGTGCAGTGTCAGCCTGTCTGTGTGTCTGCAGTGTCCGAGGTCCGTCTGTCTGTCTGTGTGCCTCCAGTGTCCGTCTATCTGTGTGCCTGCAGTCTCTGTCTGTCTGTGTGCCTGCAGTGTCTAAGGTCCGTCTTTCTGTGTGCGTGCTGCAATGTCAGCCTGTCTGTTCGTTCCCCCAGCAAAAAAAAGTGAGCAACCACTGTCAAGGCAACCACAGTGTCATGGAGCAGCCCCTCTCCTATCTGTTCCTTCCTTCAACAAATCTCGCACAGGGTGAAACGCCTAAGATGCGCCACTCCGAGCCAGCAGGAATAAGAGGACTTTGCAAACAGCAAGAAAAACTGGAGCACATTAAAACTTGGCTGCGCAGCCATGTAAGAGGCAGGGCATGTCTGCGCTTGTGCAAAGTAGTATATTATAACCAGCCACGTAAGAGGGCCGATCTGCGCTTGCGCAGAGTCCCCATCTCCAGACCTCACACGCGTCACCCAGCATCACAGGCACTGGTCACGCTCGAACCCACGCCATCTTAAACCTTTGCACCTAGGGTCTCCGAGCAAACCAGAGCGCTCCACAGCCCGGGGATGAAGTGCTGTGTAAATGTCACAGTGCAGTACATGGTATAGGCCAATTCTACTACAGTACCTGCTTCAGTGCACACTTGCACTGAGAGCAACTGCTGTGCTGTGACAGCTGTGTGGGCGGATGGCTGTGAGAGCTGTGTGGGCGGATGGCTGTGAGAGCTGTGTGGGCTGTGAGAGCTGTGTGGGCTGTGTGGGCTGTGTGGGCTGTGTGGGCTGTGAGGGCTGTGAGAGCTGTGTGGGCTGTGAGCTGTGTGGGCTGTGAGAGCTGTGAGAGCTGTGAGAGCTGTGAGAGCTGTGTGGGCTGTGTGGGCTGTGTGGGCTGTGAGGGCTGTGTGGGCTGTGTGGGCTGTGTGGGCTGTGTGGGCTGTGTGGGCTGTGAGAGCTGTGTGGGCTGTGAGGGCTGTGAGAGCTGTGTGGGCTGTGAGGGCTGTGAGAGCTGTGTGGGCTGTGAGAGCTGTGTGGGCTGTGAGGGCTGTGTGGGCTGTGAGGGCTGTGTGGGCTGTGAGGGCTGTGAGACCTGTGTGGGCTGTGAGAGCTGTGTGGGCTGTGAGAGCTGTGTGGGCTGTGAGAGCTGTGTGGGCTGTGAGAGCTGTGTGGGCTGTGTGGGCTGTGAGAGCTGTGTGGGCTGTGAGAGCTGTGTGGGCTGTGAGAGCTGTGTGGGCTGTGAGAGCTGTGTGGGCTGTGTGGGCTGAGAGAGCTGTGTGGGCTGTGAGGGCTGTTGGCAATGTAAATAACAATGCCATTTATTTATAAGTAAAAAAAAAAAAGAAATGTCATGAGCAATGCCAATAACTCTAACTTTTCCAAAGGCGAAACCATTGCATTGTAAATGCTTGTTTCCTTTGGTAATCCAAAGTAAAGATCCATTTGACTGTTGTCTTAAGAACGATATCTGCTTTGATGTAATTTGTAGTACATTTTTCTCATGTTTCCAAAATAAATTGCAGGCTTATGAGACTGTTTTCTAAATCAAAGCCACTGATTCAGCAGCTCAGCTGCTTCATCTTATCTTTGAATGTAGAGCAACTTAATCTGAATGTGCTGGATAGAGTTTACAGGTAGCAAACAGACCGAGTGCTTCTTTGGGTAGGGCTGGGATTGGAGTGCATTGTGGAAAAAGATTAATTGGGCATTAGCCCAAAGGAATATTTTAGCTGTAGAATGCACCATTTCAACCCCTTACCTTTAAAATTGCATGACATTTTCGAGAAATGTACCCTTACCTCCTCTGCATACCCCACCACATCCTGTTCTTTAAGATCCTGCTCGTTCAGTGTGCTCATTGGCATGTTCTACCTGGATTGTTACTTTTTGTCCCCACCACTTTTAGGATCCACCATTTGCCACTGCTCATATGTCTAGAGGGAGGTCATTCCAAGATAATGGGTGTGGGGTAGGAGAACCCTAGACCTTCTGTTCTGCTTTTGCAGATGAGAGGAGTGTATGTGAGAGAGCGTGAGGCAGAGCACAGGTGCATGATGGGACAGTGGAAGTAGAGGAGGCAGTTGAGCTAAGCTGGTCCTATGTTGTGCAGTGCTTTGTATCCATGTGTGAAGGGTTTGAATTGGCAGCGTTTGCGTATTGGCAACCAGTTCTCGGAGGTGAGGGGCGATATGGGTGTACAGTGGGAGGTCTAAAAGGAGTCTGGCTGCAGCATTCTGGATGGTCTGGAGATGGTGGAGGAGGTGGCTGGGGATTGTGGCATAGAGTGCGTTGCAGTAGTCTAGTCGACTGGTGACTAGGGCTTGAGAGACAGTATGCCTGGTGTTCTTGGGAATCAATTTGAACATTTTCCTGAGGATGCGTAGTATGTGGAACCAGGAGGAGCTGACTGCATTCAGCTATGGGGCCATGTTGAATGTATCATCTAAGACAATTCCCAGGCTTTGTGCATGGTTAGTGGGTGATGGTGTTGGCTAAAGCTCTGATGACGAGGAGGTCTGTGTTGAGATTGAAGCAGTTGGTTTTCATCCATTCTGCTGCACAGATTATACATGTGAAGAAGTTGGATATAGTTGTGAGGGACGTGTCTGACATTGCGAGGAAGAGCTGGGTGTCATCAGCGTAGGAGATGATGGAGATGCTGTAAGATCTAATGATGTATGGAGGGGTGTCCTGTACATGTTGACTACTGTGAGGCTGATAGATGATGCTTAAGGAACTCCACTGATCAGGTGGCTGGGCTTTAATGTGTCATCCCTGTCAGGAAGTAGCATTTCCAATCTAGGGCTAGACCTTGAATG
Source organism: Lissotriton helveticus (assembly GCF_964261635.1). Classification (NCBI taxonomy): domain Eukaryota; kingdom Metazoa; phylum Chordata; class Amphibia; order Caudata; family Salamandridae; genus Lissotriton; species Lissotriton helveticus. Next base: position 1,409,984,203 of record NC_136068.1, read on the forward strand.
CCTTTTGCGTATAATCATTTGATGAGGATAGGGTGTGACACGGTGTGAAACGCAGCTGAGGGGTCCAGCAGTACGAGGGTGGAGGTTTCTCCTCAGTCTAGAAGTGTGTGGATCTCGTCTGTGGCTGCCTTGAGTGCTGTCTCCATACTGTTGTTGCTGCGGAAGCCAGATTAGAAGCGTTTGAGAAGGTTGTGGAGTTCCAGGTGGCTGGTGAGTTCCTGGTTGACTGACTTCGCTATCACCCTAGCTGGTTATGGTAGTGGGGAGAGGGGGCAAAGTTGCTCAGTTTGGGTTTGCAGACAGTTTCTTGAGGAGGGCCATGACTGGAGCATGCTTCCAGTCCCCAGGGAACGTTGCAGACTCAAAGTAGGAGTTGATGATGTGAGCAAGGAATTTGCTGATCACAGGCCCTCCTAGGTTGTAAATGTATGTGGATATGGGTCTGTGGGGGCCCCGGAGTAGACTGTTTTCATGATAGAAGTGGTTTCTTCCTTGGTGAGTGTATTCTCCAGTTGGTTAGGTGTCTGACAGAGTGGTGGTCGTTGTGCAGCTTGCTGATGATGTCCTCAGGGTTCAGTTGTTTTTACAAATTTACTATAGATCTTTTAAATTTTGCTGCTGACGTAGTTTGAGAGGTTGTCACTGAGTTCCATGAAAGGGGTGATGGAGTGGGCTGAGGCTTCTGGGGGGGTGAATTCCTTGATGATGGCAAAAATCTCTTTGCCATTTTTGGAGCTGTTTTTAATCTGAATTGTGAAGGATCTTCTCTTGTCGTCTCTCAGGGGGTGGTGGTAGTGACTGAGAGCCGCCTTGTGCGTTGCTCTGGTGTCTCTCCATTTCCTTTTCAGCTGTTTGCAATATCTTATCTTGTCCCAGAGTTCTTCTGTGTATCAGAAGGCTTATTTGTTGGTACTGCATTGTCTGTGGGTTTTAATGGGTGCCAAAGCATCAGCACAGTTAGAGATCCACTGGTTGAAGTTGGTGATGTCCTCAGCTAGGTTTGTAGTGGTGTTGGGTTGGTTAGTTTTGAGTATGCTCTGCATATCAATTTCCTTTCATTTGTTCCAGTCCTAGTGGGGTTGGTTGGTGTTGATGGGAGTTTTGGCTTGGAGATTTTGAAAAGGATAATGTAGTGGTCAGGTCTTATGAGTGGCAGGTCGGAGTGGTAGCTGATGCTGTTGCTGGAAGCGGAGGTTGAGTCTAAAATGTGTTCTGTGTTGTGTGTTGGTCTGTGATGAGCTTGGAAAATTCTATGATGTGTAGACTCTCAGACTCAAGTAGGAGTTGATGAGGTAAGAAAGGAATTTGCTGATCACAGGCCCTCCTAGGTTGTAAATGTGTGTGGATATGGGTCTGTGGGGGCCCCGGAGTAGACTGTTTTCATGATAGAAATGGTTTCTTCCTCTGTGAATGTGTTCTCCAGTTGGTTAGGTGTCTGACAGAGTGGTGGTAGTTGTGCAGCTTGCTGATGATGTCCTCGGAGTTCAGTTGTTTTTAAAAATTTACTATAGATCTTTTCAATTTTCCTGCTGAAGTAGTTTGAAAAGTTGTCACAGAGTTCCATGAAAGGGGTGATGGAGTTGTCTGAGGCTTCTGGGGTGGTGAATTCCTTGATGATAGCAAAAATCTCTTCACCATTTTTGGAGCTGTTTTTAATCTGAATTGTGAGGGAACTTCTCTTGTCGTCTCTCAGGAGGTGGTGGTAGTGACTGAGAGCGGCCTTGTGTGTTGCTCTGGTGTCGACATTGTGGGTGGCTCTCCATTTCCTTTTCAGGTGTTTGCAGTATCTGATCAAGTCCCAGAGTTCTTCCATGTAGCAGAAGGCTTATTTGTTAGTTCTGCAGTATCTGTGGGTTTTAATGGGTGCCAGAGCATCAGCACAGTTAGAGATCCACTGGTTGAAGTTGGTGATGTCCTCAGCTACGTTTGTGGTGGTGTTGGGTTGGTTAGTTTTGAGTGTGCTCTGCATATCAGTTTCCTTTCATTTGTTCCAGTCCTAGCGGGGTTGGTTGGTGTTGATGGGAGTTTTGGTTTGGAGATTTTGAAAAGTATAATGTAGTGGTCAGTTCATATGAGTGGCAGGTCGGAGTGGTAGCTGATGTTGTTGCTGGAAGTGGAGGTTTAGTCTAAAATGTGTTCTGTGTTGTGTGTGGGTCTGTGATGAGCTGGTAAAATTCTATATTGTGTAGACTCTCAAGGAGGTTGGTGGAGCAGTGGGTGGAGGGGTTTTCCAGGTGAAAGTTAAAGTTGCACCAAAGTAGGAAATCCTTGTAGTCAATGGTGAGGAGGGCGATGAAGTCTGAGATGAGGTTGCTGAAGTTGCCTCAAGGACCGGGTGGTCATTAAGCCAGGGTGCGAGGGCTTCACTGGGTTTGTGGAGGCAGTCTTGTGTACTAGTTTGTATCCTTCTGGGATGGTCACTGTAGGAAGGTGGCTACCTGACTATGGTTACCCCAGATTTTTTGCCTGTGTTTAGCTGGTTTTTTGACTTAGTTGACCTGGTTCCCTGCTAATCAGGGCCCCAGGCCATCTGCTCTCTCTGTAAAATGGATTCCATGTACCCTAGGTACATACCACAATTGGAAATGGACTCCTTGTCAGCCCCTGTATAATGCACTATAGGTGCCCAGGGCATAGGGGCCACCAAGGCCTACCAGGGGCTGCAGCATATATTTTGCCACCCCTGGCTGGTTCTTAAATTGACACAACTGGCTGATCACTCAGCTGGGGTAAGGTGGTGTAATCACCCCTTGCTTAGATATAGTATACCTATATCTAAACCTATATCTGGACACATATTAACCTGTGAGCCACTCCTATGGAAGGCCTCATCAATCCTGGAGGCAGAGTGCGTGGTTTTATGTGAGATGGAGCTCTAGCATGAGCTGAGCCTGTCTGCAGCTGTCGGGAACAACTCCCTAAGCTGTTTCAGGATAATGCCATACCATATACTCTTAAGTGCCTTATAATCCTCGCGGTTAAATAGCAACTTTGGTTTGGCTTTATCAAAACATGTCGTGTAAGGTGTCATACGATTTGGAATACTATCCCCTCGCCAGTTCTGGCGACGGGGATAGCATTCCACCCCTCTAGAGGGGTAAGACATGTTCCTTTACTGTAATGCGGTTAATTTCTCCAAAGACCTTAGATCCACAAAATGGATGCCTCTGCCACAGACAAATGTCTGGACCCCTGCAGCTGACCGAAACTCGGCCAAATGGGTCCTGGACAAAGGGTTTCCTGTCACAGGAGGGTGTCACCGCCCTCCAGACAGGAGATAGTGGATTGTAGCAGGGAGGTCTGAAAGAAACCAGACACTGCCTGGGGCGCACAAGGCTGCCCCTTGCATAATCCGGCCAAACCGGTTCTGGGGCACTCCAGCCCTCGTGCCAGGGCGGCCTGGATCAAAGGAAAGGGGTGTATCCACCCCCTTCCTGGGTCCCACCCATAGGGGGGGACCTAGCAGGTAATCACGCCCCCCAGATTGGAATAAGAGTGGGAGCAGTGCCAATGCACATCAGATTTCCACGAAAGGAACTCAAGACTTCTTCCTAAGATTTCTCCCTTGTGACTAAGGAGTAGTCACCCTGCATCCGCAGGCACCATCTTAAGAACGCTGCGGTCTGCTGCAAGTCTCTCCTCCGGATCAAGACTGCCCAGCTCGACGAGAACCGGCTTCCCTGGCACCTCTGACCTCTACCTACATCATCAGTCACGCTGAGATTCGTGGGTGTGACGAGACCTCGAGGGACCGGCCATCTTCAAGACTGCACGACTTCTGCACAGCAAGCCCGCCGAGTAATTTCCTGGTGAGTGCTTTGGGGTCCGAGAAGCCCCGGCCCTGAGCAGCTCCAGCACCGAAGAGTAGCCCCCCAGCATCTCCACGATCGGCGTGGGGCCCTTCTGCTTTTTGCTGCTCACCGCGTTGTTTGGCTACTAGCCCGCTGGCTTGTGGCCTCCTGAACGACGCCCGACGACATCACTGCTGCTAGTCTGGTTGCTCCAGACTGGCCCTTGCTCCCTTCCAGAAGAGGAGCACTCCGGACCCTCCTGGTCCACTCAAGACGCCATTTTGAGTCCACCGCGTGGGCTTGAATTAGCCAAGGCTTGTTGCCCAATCCTGGGTAACTTCGACGCCGACAGCTTCATCCATCGTGGGACAGCTTGCCTCTCCATCCTGGTCGCCGACAACGCCTCCTGGTCCGTGAGATCTGCAGAGCCAGCGTCGCCCACTCACCTAGTCGAGGTGACTTCGCCCGGTGCCATCCTGGTGCCCACTTAATCACTGGCTAGTGATTCAAGAACTTGGTCCCCTCTGCTTTCAGGTTTTCTTCTTCCTTGATCCAGGCTTGGATCCATCGAACTTTCCTTCACTGGTCGCCTGCCAGCAACTTCCTTCTTCCAGGCTCCTGGTCCGGCAACGAGATTCCCGACGTCTTTTCAGACCTATGCAGCTGCAGCCCCTGGGCTAGGTAACTTCGGCACTTCGGTGTCCCAGCATAGCCTCACTATCCTAGGGTCAGGATCCACTGTCGTTTTCTCCCTACCAGGTCGGGTTCGCCCGTGAACACTAACTTTGCCTTTACTAGCTTCCATAGACTTTGTCCCGCATCCCGCGTAAGAGTGCACACTCTGCACCCGAGTCCCCTAGGCCTCCTAGAAGTAATCTAACGATTCTATAGTCAAGTCCTAGCAATTCCAAAGCCTATTAGTACTGTACTTACCTGCTAGTAATTTCGCATTCCACTTTTAGAGTATATGGTTTTTCGTGCCCCTCGGGCATTTGTGTATAACGTGCTAACTTAAGTATTTTCGTAAGAGTTTTGTTGTGTGCCTAGCACCCTGTCCTCATAAAGAGTACAGGGTTGTTGTGATTCTAATAAATACACTGTTTATTTTCATAACACTTGTGTGGTGTCCTTTCACTGGGTGTTCAAGGGGTAATGTGATGGTAAAACAGCTGGCTTAACACGCCCTCTAGAGTCTTAGCCTTAGACTGCTCGTATCCATGCTACTAGGATAGCTGGTCTATAAGGTTGACTTACAACCAATCATCAATAAGGGTTGTTTGGACTGATATATAGTGATCACTAGAATAGTGAACACTGCACATCAGGCCAACTTCTCACATTGGTGAGCAGCGGTGCGGATTTGAGCTTGCTGTTGTTTTACCATTGCAATCTTTGTATCGAATTGAAAGATCACATCAAGTACCTCTAGGTACATATAAATCAAAAGCTTTGCATATTAAGTTCTACTGAACTTAGTAGTTGTAGATTAAAGGGATTAGCACACCCTGACCACAACTCACTAGCAAGGTACAGTAGGAAAACACTTAGTGTAGGTAAGTGCACCACTTACACCTCACTAGCAGTCATGTCTGACACAGGAAAAGCCTCAGGGTCTGCTCCTGTGACAGTTGACCTTACCAAGGCAACTTCCAGCTATGACAAATTAACCCGAAAGGACTTGATTGCCTTGTGCATCTCAAGAGGGTTAAAAAGGGGCAGAAGTCCCACCTGTCCTATCCTGATAGCCATTCTAGAACAGGATGACGTAGAGAAGGCGAATGAAGTACCCTTAGAATCAGGAGATGGAGTGAACCCCCCTGTAGCTGATACCCCTCAGGAGGAAGAAGGAGAGGAGGGGGATGAGGACTCAGATGTTGAGGACACAGAAGTTCAGGATCAGAGGGGTAGCCAGGTCCTAGTTGCCAGGCTTAACCAGGCCAACTTAGACCTACTGGGGAATGGAGAGGGCCAGCACCTCCCCAGACCCTATAACATTCTCCCAGGCAACAGAAGAGTGAGATCTCCCTCAGGGGACTCTCATATTTCTAGTGCCTCCAGAGAATCTCAGAGAGGCATGACTGCTTCTCAAAAGCTAGAGCATAGGGCCAGAATGAGGGCTGTCAAACTCCAAATAGAGAGGGAGGAGGTAGCCTTGGCTCAAGCTAGACTTGCCTTGGCAAGAGAGCAAAAATTGTGTGGCTTAGATGCCACTGGTGGCAGCAATATTCCTAAAGAGAAACCCAGGTCCTATGATAGTAGAAACCTGACAAAGATTGTGCCCCCCTACAAGGAAGGGGATGACATCCACAAGTGGATAACTGCTCTTGAGAGAGCCTGCATGGTACAGCAGGTTCCTGAGGAACAGTGGGCAGCAATCTTATGGTACTCCTTTTCAGAGAAAGGGAGAGATAAGCTCCTCACTGTCAGACATGAGGATGCAAACAATTACAAAGTCCTGAAGAGTGTTCTGATAGATGGGTTTGGCTTAACCACTGAACAGTACAGGTTGAAGTTCAGAGACACCCAGAAGACACAGACTCAGGACTGGACTGATTTTGTTGATTGTGCAACTAAGGCTCTGGAGGGTTGGCTACATGGCAGCAAAGTACATGACTTTACAGGATTGTATAATTTGATTATGAGGGAGCAGATCCTAAGTAATTGTCAGAACCAGCTCTTACACCAGCACCTGGTGGACTCTGATCTGACCTCTCCCCAAGAATTGGGAAAGAAGGCAGACAAGTGGGTCAGAACCAGGATTAGGCCTAAGAATCAGGACAGTAACCAGAAGAAGGAGTCTACCAAGCCTCAAGATAAGGGTGGGGATAAAAATAAAGAAAAGACTTCCCCAGGGCCCCAAAACTCCAAGAATGGGGGTGGGTCCCAAGACACTTCTTCAACTGAGAAAAAGCCTTATTGTTATGCCTGTAAACAGGTTGGGCATTACAAAACAGACAACTGTTGTCCCAAGAATAACAATAAAGAAAATATACCTCCAAAGCCAGCTTCAACACCTCCTGTTACTGTCAGCAGTAATCCCCCAGGAAGTGGAAGCACACCCAGGAATCTGGGTGGGTTTACTGTTGGAGCTCAGGTGGACCCTGGCCTATCCAGGTTCCCATCACCCAATGATCTTGTATATGAGACTGGCATGGGGTTTGCCAACTTCTCTGCTTGCCCAAATACTTTGAGCAAGTATAGACAAGAACCCATCATCAATGGTTTGAAAGTTGAAGCTTTTAGAGACACAGGGGCTAGCATCACCATGGTGGCTGATGGCATAGTCCCCTCTAAGCAACTTTTACCTGGTGCCACATACCAGGTTACAAACATTGATGGAATCCAAACAAATCATCCCATGGCAGTAGTAAGTCTCAGCTGGGGAGGTGTCATTGGCCCAAAGAGAGTGGCAGTGTCACCAAACTTGCCTGTAGACTGCCTACTTGGTAATGATTTAGAGATCTCAGCCTGGGCTGAGGTTGAACAGGAAACCCATTCGAGAATGGTAAATTCCAATGGAAAGGTTAGTGGGGCTGTAATGGCTACAGCCCCAATTCAAGATGTCCTTCCTGAAAAGGTTGGTAGGGCTGAGAAACTCTCTGCCCCATCTTTAGCAAAAGCTCTTCCTGAACAGAATAGCAAAGCTGTTATGATAACAGCAGAAACCCAAACTGAGTCTCCTCCTGAAAAGGTTGGTGGGGCTGTGATGGCCACAGCCCAAACTCAAACTGATATGTGTGTTGTGAAACCTGAAATGATGGATAACGCCACACAAACTGAGAGCATGGAGGAGGAAGAGAAATCTCCCCCTCACCAGACTTTAGGACAGGATCAGCCTCCTCAGGGAACTGATCTTACCCCTGATGAAGGAACTGCCCCAGAGGTGGTTGGGCCTAGCCTGACAGAGCCTCTGATGGCGGTGGACCCTTCTCAGGTGGGACCCAGTCTGGAGCAGGTAACCTGCCCCTCTCTCCCTTGCCTTAGTCAGCCCAGGGCTGCAGAGGACAAGAAGGACAGTGAGACCCAGAGGGCCCCCTGTCAAATAAAGCACCCCCATCAACAGATTAGGGGCACCAAAACTAGTAGCCCTAGTAAGGTGAAAACTTTAAAAACTCCTGAGGGAGCCCCCTTAAAAACAGTTAGGGACCTCCCACAGATGGATTCTGTTGGGCACAGCCAAACCTGGGACCCAAGGGGCCCAAACCTGAACTGTCCCTCCAGCAAGCCAAACCGAGGGACCCAGCCTCCAGCTTTAGGTAGCCAGAGGTTGACCCTGAGAGCACAGTGCAACTCAGTTAAAGAGAGAAAGGCACCCATGGTGGAAGATAATTGGAGGAAGCTAAGCCCTAAATTAGTAGAGCCTCTCTTCAATACTCCATATCCAAACCAGCCTTTAACTTTGCATAAACACACCCAAGGTAGTGATTCCCTATGGTGGAGACCCTCTAATACCCAAAGGGTGAGGGACTGCTTAGTGGACCATGAGACAGGGGGTACCCATGCTAGTGCAGGTACTTCCTTATATGGCCACTCAGGCAATATAGGCTTACCTGGCCAAGGATAGCCTTATCTCCTTTCGTTTGGGGGGGGTTATGTAGGAAGGTGGCTACCTGACTATGGTTACCCCAGATTTTTTGCCTGTGTTTAGCTGTTTTTTTTACTTAGTTGACCTGGTTCCCTGCTAATCAGGGCCCCAGGCCATCTGCTCTCTCTGTAAAATGGATTCCATGTACCCTAGGTACATACCACAATTGGAAATGGACTCCTTGTCAGCCCCTGTATAATGCACTATAGGTGCCCAGGGCATAGGGGCCACCAAGGCCTACCAGGGGCTGCAGCATATCTTTTGCCACCCCTGGCTGGTTCTTAAATTGACACAACTGGCTGATCACTCAGCTGGGGTAAGGTGGTGTAATCACCCCTTGCTTAGATATAGTATACCTATATCTAAACCTATATCTGGACACATATTAACCTGTGAGCCACTCCTATGGAAGGCCTCATCAATCCTGGAGGCAGAGTGCGTGGTTTCATGTGAGATGGAGCTCTAGCATGAGCTGAGCCTGTCTGCAGCTGTCGGGAACAACTCCCTAAGCTGTTTCAGGATAATGCCATACCATATACTCTTAAGTGCCTTATAATCCTCGCGGTTAAATAGCAACTTTGGTTTGGCTTTATCAAAACATGTCGTGTAAGGTGTCATACGATTTGGAATACTATCCCCTCGCCAGTTCTGGCGACGGGGATAGCATTCCACCCCTCTAGAGGGGTAAGACATGTTCCTTTACTGTAATGCGGTTAATTTCTCCAAAGACCTTAGATCCACAAAATGGATGCCTCTGCCACAGACAAATGTCTGGACCCCTGCAGCTGACCGAAACTCGGCCAAATGGGTCCTGGACAAAGGGTTTCCTGTCACAGGAGGGTGTCACCGCCCTCCAGACAGGAGATAGTGGATTGTAGCAGGGAGGTCTGAAAGAAACCAGACACTGCCTGGGGCGCACAAGGCTGCCCCTTGCATAATCCGGCCAAACCGGTTCTGGGGCACTCCAGCCCTCGTGCCAGGGCGGCCTGGATCAAAGGAAAGGGGTGTATCCACCCCCTTCCTGGGTCCCACCCATAGGGGGGGACCTAGCAGGTAATCACGCCCCCCAGATTGGAATAAGAGTGGGAGCAGTGCCAATGCACATCAGATTTCCACGAAAGGAACTCAAGACTTCTTCCTAAGATTTCTCCCTTGTGACTAAGGAGTAGTCACCCTGCATCCGCAGGCACCATCTTAAGAACGCTGCGGTCTGCTGCAAGTCTCTCCTCCGGATCAAGACTGCCCAGCTCGACGAGAACCAGCTTCCCTGGCACCTCTGACCTCTACCTACATCATCAGTCACGCTGAGATTCGTGGGTGTGACGAGACCTCGAGGGACCGGCCATCTTCAAGACTGCACGACTTCTGCACAGCAAGCCCGCCGAGTAATTTCCTGGTGAGTGCTTTGGGGTCCGAGAAGCCCTGACCCTGAGCAGCTCCAGCACCGAAGAGTAGCCCCCCAGCATCTCCACGATCGGCGTGGGGCCCTTCTGCTTTTTGCTGCTCACCGCGTTGTTTGGCTACTAGCCCGCTGGCTTGTGGCCTCCTGAACGACGCCCGACGACATCACTGCTGCTAGTCTGGTTGCTCCAGACTGGCCCTTGCTCCCTTCCAGAAGAGGAGCACTCCGGACCCTCCTGGTCCACTCAAGACGCCATTTTGAGTCCACCGCGTGGGCTTGAATTAGCCAAGGCTTGTTGCCCAATCCTGGGTAACTTCAACGCCGACAGCTTCATCCATCGTGGGACAGCTCGCCTCTCCATCCTGGTCGCCGACAACGCCTCCTGGTCCGTGAGATCTGCAGAGCCAGCGTCGCCCACTCACCTAGTCGAGGTGACTTCGCCCGGTGCCATCCTGGTGCCCACTTAATCACTGGCTAGTGATTCAAGAACTTGGTCCCCTCTGCTTTCAGGTTTTCTTCTTCCTTGATCCAGGCTTGGATCCATCGAACTTTCCTTCACTGGTCGCCTGCCAGCAACTTCCTTCTTCCAGGCTCCTGGTCCGGCAACGAGATTCCCGACGTCTTTTCAGACCTATGCAGCTGCAGCCCCTGGGCTAGGTAACTTCGGCACTTCGGTGTCCCAGCATAGCCTCACTATCCTAGGGTCAGGATCCACTGTCGTTTTCTCCCTACCAGGTCGGGTTCGCCCGTGAACACTAACTTTGCCTTTACTAGCTTCCATAGACTTTGTCCCGCATCCCGCGTAAGAGTGCACACTCTGCACCCGAGTCCCCTAGGCCTCCTAGAAGTAATCTAACGATTCTATAGTCAAGTCCTAGCAATTCCAAAGCCTATTAGTACTGTACTTACCTGCTAGTAATTTCGCATTCCACTTTTAGAGTATATGGTTTTTCGTGCCCCTCGGGCATTTGTGTATAACGTGCTAACTTAAGTATTTTCGTAAGAGTTTTGTTGTGTGCCTAGCACCCTGTCCTCATAAAGAGTACAGGGTTGTTGTGATTCTAATAAATACACTGTTTATTTTCATAACACTTGTGTGGTGTCCTTTCACTGGGTGTTCAAGGGGTAATGTGATGGTAAAACAGCTGGCTTAACACGCCCTCTAGAGTCTTAGCCTTAGACTGCTCGTATCCATGCTACTAGGATAGCTGGTCTATAAGGTTGACTTACAACCAATCATCAATAAGGGTTGTTTGGACTGATATATAGTGATCACTAGAATAGTGAACACTGCACATCAGGCCAACTTCTCACAGTCACTGCAATGTCTGGAGATTAGGCAGGGTTCATCCAGGTTTCTGTTATGAAGAGGAGGTCTGGTATGCTGTTGCTGAGAAAGTACCAAATTTCAATGGTGTGTTTTTTGAGGGAGCGGCGGTTGATGAGCATGCAAAAGTTTGCTGAAGGTCAGGTGTGGTGTTTGATGAGGTGAGGTGAGGTCCTAGGATGCTTGTTTCCAGTCCATGGAGGACCGGGCTTGGCACTTTGGGCTGGACTGTTGCCATGGGGCACAGGGCCAAGACTGATTTGCATATGGCTGGGTTCAAACTGGAATGGCATGGTGAGCAAAAAAACGATGGATTTAGGCCCAGATCTCTGTACTGGGGTGAATGTAAGACATTGTTCTGCATTCTTGCCATCACCAGTTGTTTTTGCACTAATCAAAGTCGAAGCAAATGCCAGGTTTATGCCAGGTTTTCACCAGTGGAGCCAGCCGGTCACACTGCTAAATGAGCTGTTGGTCAATGTATGCCAAAACATCTGCAGTAATTACGGCAGTCGTGCACATGTAAACTTTTCCTTCTTGGGACCACCAGGGAAAGCCTCGCCACCACAAACAGAAACAAGATAAATCACTGCCATATACTGGGAGAAAACTCCCAGCTCGTCGGGGCCATTAATTTTTTTTTTCAATAACAAACTCACACTTTAAGATTTTGTTATTAAAAAACAAACGGAAGGTTGCCAAGTGGGTGCTCTAAACATGGAACCCACTCGGCAAAGCTTCAGTTCCTTTATGGAATTATCGGAGCAGGCGCGGCAGAGGCGCTACTTAAGACACAGAGATCCCCAGCTGCCTGGTAGGGCCCTCTAGCATGGCAAGTCTTCTGCCAGGGCAGCATAGACTATAGCCTTGGCTGGCATGGCCACCTGTTGGGCAACCTGTCATACTCTAAAGAGCGTCTAGGTTGCAGTTAAAATAATATATTGTCTCAGTGCCACATCTTGAGTACATCAGGAATTGTGAGATGAAATTGTGTATAAGGAATTGCCACAGACATTGGTATTACCGCACACATATCCAGGCTATTATCAGGAGTCAGGTTCCATCAGGTCTGACCTGCTCAAATGTTTTCCGTATTACCTGGTATACGAACTCAAGTGGAAACTCACATTTCAACTCAGTTGGTAATTACTATATCACTCAAAATGAAAGCCTTAGTAATTGATTGTGACTGATCCTCTTGCAGATGAAATTCATGAAGTAATGAATAAACTCAAGACTAAAAAAGAGAAGGATTATTATGGGTATAATAGTCAGGGCGCAGGCATCGGCAAGATGGCGGACTGAAGACGCCACTGAGTAGTAGTGGCTAGTGGGAGCTCCCCGTTCCTACCCGAAATGGCGAGATTTCTTGCCTTTAAGATACACCATGGTGCTCAACTAACCCGGGGCCTTGAGAGCGCATGAAAATTAACAGAGAAACAATTTCTCATAACTTGCGAAGGCAGCAGCTACATTGTGTCTCCGGTGAAGCGAAGCGAAGTGACAACAAGCGACAAGCGAGGCTGGAGGCTGGAGGGAAATTGACAGAGGTTTTTACATAGCAAACGGAGGGAGCGGTGGCTACGGCTGCGAGGACATTAAGGACTTATTTAGACTACGAGCACTTTTGAAACTAACTGTGTGCCTAATTTACTTTTTCAAAACTCAAGACGGATGCAGAGGCTGCTACGCGCTTACCTGCTGCTTGCCCGGCATCTCTTCCCGCGGCTGATCAGCGGCTCTGCCCTCAGCTGGTCTGGTCTTGGGCTGCGTTCTGGATCGCAGGGGAGTGCAGACCATGCACAAGCCGGTGGTTTCTGTTAGGAAGAGGAGGTCTGGTGTGCTGGTGCTGAGAAGGTACCAAATGTTAATGATGTGTTTTTTGAGGGAGCGGTGGTTAAGGAGCATGCAAAAGTTTGCTGAAGGTCAGGTGTGGTGTTTGGTGAGGTGAGGTTGTGAGAGGGTGATGTGGTGATGTGGGAGTCGGGATATGGGGAGAGTGTGATGGCCAGTTGCTGCAGGTAAAGTGGCAGTAGGAGCAAGATAAAGGTCCTACCTTTCTGTCGGGTGCAGTGTGGCAGCAGCGGGTGGACGGGCATCCTGGATTGAGTGATGGAGGAATGCTGCAGAGTAGCGGCGGTGAGTGATATGATCAGGGGTCATGGCACTGGGAGCTGTCCAGGAACAGATGAGTGCAGACCAGCTTGCTTTTGGTGCGCCTATGGAGGCGCATCCATTGCACGCTTCGGCTGCACAGTTGCGCAGCAATAGTCATTAAGTAGAAACTGGGAGAGTGGAGGAGCGCAGGGGGCAAGGGGTGTGGCTATGGAGAGGTGGGAAGAAGTAGAAGATGCGGAAGAGTAGGTAAGGACTGGGGAGGTAGGAAGAGGAAAAAGCATGGGAGGGGGTAAGAGGGCTGAGGATTAAAGATTGAAAAATCACAAAAGTAAGAAAGAAATAGACAGAATGTGTAGGAGAAAACAGAGGCACAAAATCAAGGGACAAGAGTGAGGAAAAAGAAGCACAACAGAAGTGGCAGAGAGTGAGAGAAGAGGCATACCAGTAATGACAAAAAGTGAGAAATAGAGACACAAATAAACGGCAAAGAGTGGGCAAAAGAGGCAGGCAACAAATGATGAGGTAAAGAGTGAAGAACAGGCAAAAAAGTGTGAGGAAGAAAAAGGCACAGATGTGTGAGAAAGGAGAAGAACAGAAGTGCCAGGGATGCAGCAGTGAGACAGCAAGAGCAAGAAAGTATGAAAGAGAGGAAGGAGGAGACTGCGGAAAGAAGCAGGAAGAACAAGGCAGGCCTCAGAGCACATAGCCGAGTACAGAAGGGCCTTATACTAGTCAGATAACAAGCCCCTGGTAAGTGGGAGGGGGGGCTGGGCTCTAGGCATCTGCATATCAATAAAGATAACGTTAGCTAAAGGTCGTTATTGTAGAGTTTGCCCTGTAGATATACAGACATAGGTTTTTATTAGTGTTTACTCTCATAGAATTGCAGATGCCAGTACTTTTCAAACATCTGGCAAGGTTACTAGGCTTCGCTAAGTACCCAACAATTTTTATGAAGCACATTTAGAAATATGGGCCTCATACATTCTCTGGATGAATTATGAATTGGCCCATAGCATGCCCTATTCTCAAAGTAGGAGTTGATGAGGTAAGAAAGGAATTTGCTGATCACAGGCCCTCCTAGGTTGTAAATGTGTGTGGATATGGGTCTGTGGGGGCCCCGGAGTAGACTGTTTTCATGATAGAAATGGAGTCTTCCTCTGTGAATGTGTTCTCCAGTTGGTTAGGTGTCTGACAGAGTGGTGGTAGTTGTGCAGCTTGCTGATGATGTCCTCGGAGTTCAGTTGTTTTTAAAAATTTACTATAGATCTTTTCAATTTTCCTGCTGAAGTAGTTTGAAAAGTTGTCACAGAGTTCCATGAAAGGGGTGATGGAGTTGTCTGAGGCTTCTGGGGTGGTGAATTCCTTGATGATAGCAAAAATCTCTTCACCATTTTTGGAGCTGTTTTTAATCTGAATTGTGAGGGAACTTCTCTTGTCGTCTCTCAGGAGGTGGTGGTAGTGACTGAGAGCGGCCTTGTGTGTTGCTCTGGTGTCGACATTGTGGGTGGCTCTCCATTTCCTTTTCAGGTGTTTGCAGTATCTGATCAAGTCCCAGAGTTCTTCCATGTAGCAGAAGGCTTATTTGTTAGTTCTGTAATGTCTGTGGGTTTTAATGGGTGCCAGAGCATCAGCACAGTTAGAGATCCACTGGTTGAAGTTGGTGATGTCCTCAGCTACGTTTGTGGTGGTGTTGGGTTGGTTAGTTTTGAGTGTGCTCTGCATATCAGTTTCCTTTCATTTGTTCCAGTCCTAGCGGGGTTGGTTGGTGTTGATGTGAGTTTTGGTTTGGAGATTTTGAAAAGTATAATGTAGTGGTCAGTTCAAATGAGTGGCAGGTCGGAGTGGTAGCTGATGTTGTTGCTGGAAGTGGAGGTTTAGTCTAAAATGTGTTCTGTGTTGTGTGTGGGTCTGTGATGAGCTGGTAAAATTCTATATTGTGTAGACTCTCAAGGAGGTTGGTGGAGCAGTGGGTGGAGGGGTTTTCCAGGTGAAAGTTAAAGTTGCACCAAAGTAGGAAATCCTTGTAGTCAATGGTGAGGGGGGCGATGAAGTCTGAGATGAGGTTGCTGAAGTTGCCTCAAGGACCGGGTGGTCATTAAGCCAGGGTGCGAGGGCTTCACTGGGTTTGTGGAGGCAGTCCTGTGTACTAGTTTGTATCCTTCTGGGATGGTCACTGCAATGTCTGGAGATTAGGCAGGGTTCATCCAGGTTTATGTTATGAAGAGGAGGTCTGGTATGCTGTTGCTGAGAAAGTACCAAATTTCAATGGTGTGTTTTTTGAGGGAGCGGCGGTTGATGAGCATGCAAAAGTTTGCTGAAGGTCAGGTGTGGTGTTTGATGAGGTGAGGTGAGGTCCTAGGATGCTTGTTTCCAGTCCATGGAGGACCGGGCTTGGCACTTTGGGCTGGACTGTTCCCATGGGGCACAGGGCCAAGACTGATTTGCATATGGCTGGGTTCAAACTGGAATGGCATGGTGAGCAAAAAAACGATGGATTTAGGCCCAGATCTCTGTACTGGAGTGAATGTATGACATTGTTCTGCATTCTGGCCATCACCAGTTGTTTTTGCACTAATCAAAGTCGAAGCAAATGCCAGGTTTATGCCAGGTTTTCACCAGTGGAGCCAGTCGGTCACACTGCTAAATGAGCTGTTGGTCAATGTATGCCAAAACATCTGCAGTAATTACGGCAGTCGTGCACATGTAAACTTTTCCTTCTTGGGACCACCAGGGAAAGCCTCGCCACCACAAACAGAAACAAGATAAATCACTGCCATATACTGGGAGAAAACTCCCAGCTCGTCGGGGCCATTAATTTTTTTTTCAATAACAAACTCACACTTTAAGATTTTGTTATTAAAAAACAAAAGGAAGGTTGCCAAGTGGGTGCTCTAAACATGGAACCCACTCGGCAAAGCTTCAGTTCCTTTATGGGATTATCGGAGCAGGCGCGGCAGAGGCGCTACTTAAGACACAGAGATCCCCAGCTGCCTGGTAGGGCCCTCTAGCATGGCAAGTCTTCTTCCAGGGCAGCATAGACTATAGCCTTGGCTAGCATGGCCACCTGTCATACTCTAAAGAGCGTCTAGGTTGCAGTTAAAATAATATATTGTCTCAGTGCCACATCTTGAGTACATCAGGAATTGTGAGATGAAATTGTGTATAAGGAATTGCCACAGACATTGGTATTACCACACACATATCCAGGCTATTATCAGGAGTCAGGTTCCATCAGGTCTGACCTGCTCAAATGTTTTCCGTATTACCTGGTATACGAGCTCAAGTGGAAACTCACATTCCAACTCAGTTGGTAATTACTATATCACTCGAAATGAAAGCCTTAGTAATTGATTGTGACTGATCCTCTTGCAGATGAAATTCATGAAGTAATGAATAAACTCAAGACTAAAAAAGAGAATGATTATTATGGGTATAATAGTCAGGGCGCAGGCATCGGCAAGATGGCGGACTGAAGACGCCGCTGAGTAGTAGTGGCTAGTGGGAGCTCCCCGTTCCTACCCGAAATGGCGTGATTTCTTGCCTTTAAGATACACCATGGTGCTCAACTAACCCAGGGCCTTGAGAGCGCATGAAAATTAACAGAGAAACAATTTCTCATAACTTGCGGAGGCAGCAGCTACATTGTGTCTCCGGTGAAGCGAAGCGAAGTGACAACAAGCGACAAGCGAGGCTGGAGGGAAATTGACAGAGGTTTTTACAGAGCAAACGGAGGGAGCAGTGGCTACGGCTGCGAGGACATTAAGGACTTATTTAGACTACGAGCACTTTTGAAACTAACTGTGTGCATAATTTACTTTTTCAAAACTCAAGACGGATGCAGAGGCTGCTACGCGCTTACCTGCTGCTTGCCCGGCATCTCTTCCCGCGGCTGATCAGCAGATCGGCCCTCAGCTGGTCTGGTCTTGGGCTGCCTTCTGGATCGCAGGGGAGTGCAGACCTTGCACAAGCCGGTGGCTCGCAGATGGCTCCAAAAAACCCGCCCAGATCGACGAGGACAAACAAACCTAACAACGAGGTGGTACCAGCAGGTAATGGAACAATTGCAATAATCACAGCACAAGTCCCCGCGCCCCACGGAAAATCTAAAGAGGGGGATCTATCTACAGGAACCGCTACCGCTAATGCTATGGCAGGAGAACCCGCTTCACCTCCAGGTGGGGGGACTGGCGCAGCTATCCCTCCTACAGCTCCCATAGTATATGGTAAGAAAGTCCTGAGGCCTCCTATCTTGCTCGTACCTCTGCCCTCACCCTCACCAGCTTCTGCTCCCGCGAATGATTGCAATATTAAAAACGGCACAAACAATGTTATTAATGTTAAATCAATGAAAGGGGGAAAGTGTGTAGTGGAGTTGGAGGTGAATCCAATCAACATGACTGTCCACACTGAAGCTACCTCGGAGGGCTCAACGGGTGGGGATTCTACAGAAGAAACAGAAGCAGTAGTTACTACGGGAGTCCACTCTGTTGACTGTTCCATAGAAAGATCTCTCCCCGGAGGGCGGGTCAGCTGTTGACTCACCGGTTATTAGCGCGGAGGCAACTAACTCTCCGAATGGAAGACTATACACAGAGGAGGAGGAGGCGTCAGAGGGTATAGCAGAGGGTAGAGCAGAGGGTGAAATTTCTAATGATGAATTCGAGGACTTAACAGCAGCGGGTTCCCCTTCAGACACAGCTAAATATCTTTTGAATAGGAGGGATAAGGCTCAGTCCAAATCCAAAGCAAGGGGCAAGAAGGGGAAAACTATGGGACTAGCAGTAAGTTTAAACCCACCAACAAGGAAAAATCTGCTGGTCGAGAAAAGCCCCCTCAGGAAATGGATCCAGGCCAAGTAGTTGGTGAAGAGCATGACACTTAGGCTCTCTGGTACAAGCCCTTCTGATCCTGATTGTATCGATCCCTCTGCATTGTTATCAGAGGATCTTGTAAGCACAGCAGGTATCGCTCGACCGCCCTCAGCTGGAACAACCGGATCAACAGGTGTACTTAATCTGGTTGGGCCCCAGGACTTGGTTTCTGGAGAGAGTGATCCCACATGGGTCTCCCCAACCATTGAAACCTCCCCCAACGGCACTTCTACGGCTAATATCACCACTGCCATTATCTCTCCTGATAGGGCAAAATCACCAGCAACTCTTCCTCCACCAACTTCTATAACCCCTCAATGTATAAACAGTCCTAACGGACCTTTAGAGCCAGAATCTCACGATTCTCCACTTGACATTATCTTACAGACTTTGACTGGACACCGGAAAGAAGCGCAAGAACACTTTTTACAGCTGCGAGATGACAATACCAAGCTCCAGAGTGCTCTACTTGAGATCACATCTAAGATGGGAGGGGTAACTCAGGAAATGGAGGACTTGCAGCAGCGAGTGGTTCAGGTGGAGGAGGGTTCAGTTAGAACTGGTGCTATGGTGGTCAACATGAATCTCAGCTTTTGGCTCTTCAACTGAAGATTTGGAGAATCGCCAACGGCGATCTAATCTCAGGCTCTTTGGTATCCCATAGGGGGTTGAAGGGGACGACCCGAGGGCCTTCATGGTAGGCTTACTCCAGAAAGCTTTTACCGATCTCTCTGATTGGGATTGGGACTCCCAACTTCAGAGAGTTCACCGGATACCACTTGTTCAGAGGAACAAGCATAATAAATTCCCTCGTCCATTTCTTATCCACTTTGGTAACTATTTGTTAAGGCAGGCAGTATCATTAAAAGCTAGGCCGAATCTACCAGTCTCAGTAGGAAATCTATCCTTTTTTGTTAAATCGGATCTTAGTAAGGCTACCATGGACAGGAGGTGGCAATTACGTAAACTCATAGATCCGTTTAAGTCTCATGGTGGACAAGCTTTCCTACAGGAGCCTGCCCGCCTCAAGGTTATCAAAGGAGGCCACACTTACTTCTTCACAGACGTAAGGGAAGCTGAGAGCCTTCTAGCTTAATTTTCCTAAATCTATAGAGAACTGAAAATGACTCTGTAATATAACACTTCACATTTAATTATTTACTTATTAATAGCTTTCTTTCTCTCTCCTCTTCTTTTCTTTCATCGAATCACTTATCTTTTTAGACACAAGTAGAGTCTCTTAGTTCGGGTGGGGACAGGGGAGGAACCACTGGCTGCTCCTCAGGATGGCTGCCATTCTAGCGGCAGCTAGTGTTCAGGGGGGGTGCTCCTTCCCGAGAGGGGGGAGGGGTTTGGAGGGGTGGGGGTCGGCGCAGGGGAGGTATTATCTGGGAAAAACACCCAGGTAGCGGAATTCTGGTATCAATTCAAGAGTATTTTGTTTTTCATATCAGCCTTACAGAATGACAAGATTTATCTGATTTTGCTTTTCAAATGGCGCGTATAAAATGTCTTGCATGGAATGTTGCAGGTTTAAATAGTAAAAATAAGAGAAGGTTGGTCCAGGAAGAACTAGCTCTCCATGACCCGAATTTTGTTTTTCTGTCTGAGACGCATATAGCCTATAAAGACAGGAAGTTACTTGGTCAATTAGGCTACGATGTGATTGTTTGCTCTACTATTAATGCTTCAATAAGAGGGGTCACCATCCCAAAAGACAAACGCTTTAAGATTGAGATATGTAGAACTGCTTGTGATATGAATGGCAGATGGGCTTTAGTGCAAATACTAATTGAAAAATGTAAATTTGTCTTCTGTGTGGTCTATGGGTCAAATTTTGACGAAGCATTTATTTTTGATCAATTAAATATGGAACTATTACAGTGGGAAGGGGAATAAGTCATTATGGGTGACTTTAACTGTATAATGAATTACCAGATTGATACCACCAGGCAAAATTCATTCCAACGTATGCGGAGAACCCGTGCCGCCATATTAGAGTTAGGCCGCATTCACAATATCAAGGATGCGTGGCGCAGTGTTTTCCCCAACGTGCCAGGTTAAACATATTACTCTGCTCCCCATAAGCTTTGTTCACGGATTGATATGGTTTGGGCACCAGACAATCTGTTGAAGGATAGTACTATAGAACTCTGCCCACAAATTAATTCCGACCATAACCCCATCTTATTTTCCTTTGACACCAAACAGAACTGCACAGCGCCCCGAGCCTTTTCTTTTCCCAGGCACTTGTGTACAAACACTTTATTCATTTCCCAACTTAAACTGCATATTATAGACTTTATCGAGCTTAATCTTAATTCCACCACATGCCTTATTGTGGGGGATGCTTGCAAAGCAAGCATTCGGGGGTTCACGCAGCAGTTTCTCTACCAACAAAATGCCGAGCGTCGCGGGAGAGATAAAACATGGGTTAACGATATTCTGACTGTAGAACTGCAACTGGCTGATGCTCTCCGCTCATGCCCCGAAAATGTGACCGCACCAGGGTTACAACTAGGGTGCTTGAAGGCTAGACTGAAAACTATTTTTTGGGAAAGAAATTGCTTAAATCTACGCAAAACACGTCTCTTGCAATACGAGAACGGGGATAAGGTCGGGAAATTGCTGGCCTATAAAATAGCGGATGAAAAAGCTAGTGGTTTGATAAAAATATATAAGCGGCCCTAACAACACAATATGTGATCAATCATCTCAAATCCTGGAGAAATTCAAAATGTTTTATGAAAAACTGTATACCCCTGAAGCAAGCCCCACCTCGGGCAGCCATTCAAAAATATCTGGATTATTTTGTAGGAACATCCGAGCCCCTTGAATTGGAACTATTGTCTAATAATATCAGCCAGCAGGAGATTAGACAGGCGATCTCCTCCTTACCATCCGGAAAAGCCTCCGGTGAATACGCAATACCAATAGAGATCTATAAAATATGCCTCGCGAACTGATCCCCCTTTTCCAACAAGTTATCAATTATACCGGTGACCACGGGAAAGCCCCCTGCTCTTGGAACAGGGTAAATCTTGTGTTCTTTTTGAAAAAAAGGAAACCACCTGATAATTGTGGCTCTTACCGTCCTATATCATTGGTCAACGCTGACGCCAAAATATTTGCCAAGGTGCTGACTGCTCGGCTGGCCCCGTATATACCACAAATTGTCAGCCCGCATCAACACGGCTTCGTAATGGGCAGAGATACCGCGGCACACATCAATATGGCAATAACTGCCTTCGATATTGCAGATAAGGAATCCACCCCACTCGGCATGATTTTGCTTGACGCAGAAAAAGCCTTTGACCGAGTGGGGTGGGGGTACCTTTGGCAGGTGATGACTAATCTTGGCTTCAGCGGTAAATTTCTGAAATGGACCCAATCCCTATATGATAATCCCACAGCTAAAATCAGTTATGCCGGTATCACATCAACTCCATTTTCTATAGCCCGGGGCACCCGACAAGGATGCCCCCTTTCACCGTTATTGTTTGCCCTGTCAATGGAACCATTTCTTTCTGCTTTGCAATCCCAACCTTGTATTTCTCCTTTTAAGTTTGGCCCCCATACACTAAAAATTACGGCTTATGCCGATGACATAGCTATTTACTCAACCGACATCATAGAAGCATTGAAGGGTATTACAGAGGAGGCTAATCGATTTGGAGATATCTCCGGGTACAAATTGAATTTAAACAAAACTCAAATTTTCTCGAGTTACAAACCTGTATTGCCAACTGCAGGATTATGCCAGACTGCAACTTATTTGGGGGTTCAAATTTCTGATAAACTAAAGAGCATAATTAAAATAAACTATGATGCCCTAGTCAAAACCACGGGTCTATTATTAAAAAAGTGGCACAAGATTCCCTTGAACATCATAGGCAGAATCAATCTGATCCGAATGATTATATTGCCAAAATTTCTATATTTATTTCGCTCCATCCCTCTGGCTCTCAACACTTGTTTTTTTTTTTAATTGGATGGCATATTTAGTAGCTTTATTTGGGGGTACCGTAAAGCTAGGCGCTCAATGGCTTTGTTAAAAGGGTCTCTGGATGTAGGGGGGTTAAACTTTCCGGACTTTAAGTTATATTTTTGGTCAACTTTTATAGAACGTCTTCGACGCCTAATTAGTTTGGTGTCTGCAGATAACCAATTTTATTTTCTCACCTTTATGTTAGACATGGACTCTAATATGTTTTTATGGAGGGTTAACGATCCCAATTACTTTAAAAGGGTAAGGTTTAAGACCGGTAGGCACTTAGTTAAAATATGGCGGAATATCTTGGATTTTTGTCACACCTCTTTTTTTCATCCTAAATTACTGTTGTGGGGCAATCCGGGGCTTCCAGAAATTTTTAGTACCGGCGCAATAAATACTTGGTCAGCACACGGCATAAGGACACTTGGGGACCTTTATGGAGCACATGGATTTTTGAGTTTTGACACATTAAAAATTCTCTATAAAGCAACCGACTGCATGAGATACAAATATATACAGATACACGACTTCCTCATCCGAAAGATGAAACTTTTTAATATCTCGGATTCGGATATTTGGGACAGTATATATTTACATAAAAATAAGGGGTTGATCACTGCTGGCTATAAATGCTTCAATACTTACAAAAATACTGTATGTAATAAAATAGCGGAAAAATGGAGCAAAATGTTAGATAGTAACATTACAACTGTGATGATTAACACGTCATTGCGTAACATTAATAACGTCGTCTCTTCATCTAGTCTAAGACTCCAGCAATTTAGAACGACTTGTATGCTCTATCATACTCCAGAAATAATTTCAAAATGGGCTGGGAACTCATTATATAATAATGACCGAACTAAATGCCCCAAGTGCGCGCTAGTAGCAGCGGATTTGGTACATATGCTGTACTCATGCCCAATGTAAGTAGAATTCTGGAGAGCCTTGAGTAAAATAATTAATCAAAAATTGAATTGCTTCTTTCCACTCACAGCTTCCTCAGTCTTACTAGATATCAATACCACTAACACCCCACACAAGGCTATTATTACTATTATGCTGTCCTGCGCCAAACTTACAATCGCACGTGCCTGGATTTCCCCAAATCCCCCGATAATCATGGAGTGGTGGGCTTTTTTTAACGAAATTCTCGGTATGGAATCTTCTTTAGCCAGACTTAGGGGCACAAAGTCAATATTGAGGTTTGAAAGGATCTGGGGATCTCTTAATATTTGATGGTTATCTGTTTGTCGGAACTTGCCCCCTTGCCTCCTTTTTCTCTTCTCTCCTTTAATCTAATTTTTTTTTTCTCCTTCACCTGGAATGACTCTTTACCTGCAATGTCTCACGTCATATAAATTTACCATGCATTCTGTTTTGAATTACTCTGATAAATGCTATCTATGTAATGTTCATTCTGGTATCTCTGTATGACTTTTGTATATGTTATGGTAGTTTTGTAAATGTAAATGTTTTTCTGAGTTGCAATAAAAACATTTTTTTTTTAAAAAGGACTGTTATGGTCGAAGTGACGGGCATATATACAGTTCCATCACATTTCATTATATCTGTCTGTGGCTTTCTCTCATCCATAATTACGTTGTCAACAGGCGTTACTCCGCTTAAGTGCAGTGGAGGCTTCGTAACATATATTCGGCGATTATCCATAGGCCTTTTCCTTCAGCTGTAAAAAAGAACGTTGTCTCTAAACGGTGTATAAACTAAATATTTATAAGAGAGAATTGATTTGGATGAATAAACTTTCCTATGACATATAATTTCATGGTCTTTTAATTCAGCCAAAGAATCTTTCAACATCTTATGAACCTTTGCTCATCCCTCCTCCTGTAACTCTCAAATACTCCATCCAACTCCAAGGTTCTGTGACAGGTTGAATCCTCACATTTCCTCTAAGATTCAAAATACTTATGAGGAAATTAAGACTGCAAGGGGCTGTTTGAGTGACAGCTCGTACCTTCTGCAACTTGGTCAACTTTTACTTCTGCTAACTAGGAGGAAGCTAGCACCATATTGATGAAAGTTAAGCCTGGCTCACCCGATGATTAGTGCCTGGTCTTTTTTACTAATCTGTCTTTCGCCTTCGTCCCCGCATTAACTGAAATTATCAGAGTCACTTTTCACTGTGGTTCTTCCAAATGAGGGGGGAGGGGAGGGTTAGATAAACTATTGGTAAAAAAGAAAACCTGGAAAGATCTGGAGTACATATTACATGTACATCACTCTTCTTCCGTTTTGGGTAATATCACCAAACAGGTGGGATCTAAATCGTTGTCTTCTTACTGGAAGACTCTAATTATTTGAATTGTTGACAGTTGGGCCTATGGCCTTTAGAGGGATTGAGGCCGTTGTTGACTTGGAAGAGCTTGTACCAATGGCGGGTCAAGGAGATGCTGTAGCGCTCCTTTACTGCCTCCAGAATAGTTTACTCAAATAGGATTACACCCATAAAATATCACTGGTCCCTTAGGAAGGCAATACAACTTTTCTATTTTAAATACCACCTAGTCTTAGGCCTGACCTCTGCCAATTGTGTTGTTAGTAAAAGCACCAAGATGCTTTTTATTGGGGGAACGTTGACCTCCTTAAATAACTTCCCATTCCATTCTCACGTGGTTATGGCTGATGATCCAAGCCAAGTAACTGTATGGCTATATGTAAATTTAGTTATCAACGAGCACATGAAAACTATATTCAAGTAAGCAGGTTGCTGCATACAAAAGGCATCACAGGGCGATTCACCAATTTTATTCACAGTTCAATTTGGATTCAAACTAGAATAGTTGTAATAGTGATTTGGGGCGTCTGGGACTGTTAGTAAGACACATACATTTCATTTTCAAAGAAAAGTGTGGCCATGTCTTTTAAACATAACGCCAAAATACCAACTCCTACGGTGATTCCAAAAAAAGTACAGCGTAACGTACCATATTTGTTGTATCCAGGCAGTCGTAAGTGCGTTCTGAAAATATTTTGAACACCTCCTGGAATTCTTCGTACATGGTCAAGACCTTTTGACTCAGAACTTTGCCCCTGATTCCACCGAACTCAATTTTTTCCAGCTTCAGCATGTCCAAGGCAGTCATTAAGAGGTCCTAAGGCACAACAGACAAGGCACAGTTAGAGAAGAAATCGCAATGGGAACAGAAAACAGTACTTGTTGGTAATAGACTCTTTTGCAATCTAAGTTTCTCTAGGAGCTAAAAGTAAAGAGCTTGCAGAGGAATACTGCCCCATAATCAGGGCCACTGGAATTATGCAATTTTGCATCCTTGGCGTTTTCTGCATAAGTATGGGTTTGCAAATGTTTACAACAACAAAAATAATCTTGCTCAAACGGATCAAGTCACTAAAAACATGTTGACATGTGTTCCTGAGAAGCTAAAGCCCCTTCTCAAGGGTTGACTGGTCATCTTTAGCTTATTGCTGCACTTGAGTGTTACACTGACAATAATACGGCGAAATTCTTTCCCAGACAGTGATACCATGAGTACAAATGACAATCTAATGAGGTAATGCTCTCACTGTATGTGCCAAATTATCTCCCATAATTGTCTTATCTTGCTGCATATTGTAGTCAATTCTGCCACACCATTTGGTCCTCCCCTCGGCATGACTCCAGCTGACCTGCCTATATTACTAGTGGCATGTTTTGTAGCCAGACAAGCGAAATTCTGGTCCCAATGTTGCATGCATTCCTTGTTTTGTAAGTAGGAAAGTTAATGTAAAAATCATAGTGATGTTTTTTGTAGAATGAACTGGCAGATAAAAAGTAGCATGATGGATGGGACTCAAGTCTATAAATATTATCTAACAAAACTACCTGGAAAAAAAGTTTTGTGAATTGTTTACATTTTCTAGGCAAATGTAACGGTACAGTTTCGTTTTTTAATCACGTTACCTAATATAATAAAAATAAAGAATTAGCATCTGGTTACATCTGCACTTGCCACGTCAATGGCCACTTTGGAGCTCTTTCCGAGATCACAAGATCAAATGCCAGTCAGTAATGTCGCCTCAGAGAAATACAGCAACCACATGGTGCATTTTTTTCCCTGATCAAAATCTGCACCCCATTTTGAGATTCCTACTCAGAGTGGATAAGTGGCTGCATAGGATTTGATTTTCTCAATTGCTGCAGGTTTTCCCCCTTATCGAACAGTTTTCAAATTTCCTCAGCATTTTTCTGGCCAAATGTGCCCAGAGAAAGTTCTTGTATGTGTGGTAATGTTGCAAATCCTGTAATACTGATTCAAGAAGGAGGACCTTGGTGTTGCTGCCACCACAAGTGCTGTAGGCAAACTAGCCAATTGAGGGCCAAAGGGGTGTAGATGGTTACTTACCATCACCTTGCTATGGCAATTCCATTTTTGGGGTAAATATCTATTAGTTTTTGGTCTTTAACTTTAACCAGCATTACTTTGAATATCATTTCTTCAACTGACCTTTACTTTGATTTGGCTCTTCTGCTCAACTTGGATAGAATTGAAGCTGGATCTGTACATTATAAAAATGTTATGTTATGTTAAGATACTTATAATGTGCATGTACACCATACGGTTTCATGGCGCTGAGGTCCAGGGAGTACTGCCGCTAAGTGATTAATTTGTACGCCTGGCAAAGGAGCAAGGTCTTTAAGAGTTTCCTAAATTGAGGATATGATGTGATCGATCTGATGTTCGGAGGAAGAGAGTTCCAAAATTGAGTGGCCAGGACCACAAATCTTAGTCCCCCCAGTTTCTTGCATTTGAAAGATGGAGTAGCTAGGAAATTGAGGTGGGAAGACCTAAAATCCAGAGTAGGGGAGTATCTCTGTACACGAGTAGATACAAACACTGGGCATTTGCTATAGAGCGCTTTGAAGATGATGTATCCCAACTTGAATGCACTGCGTTCAACAACTGGGAGCCAGTGTAACTTTTTCATGAGAGGGGTGACATGGTGCCATGTAGGCTAGTGATAAATTAATCTAGCGGCCTGAATTTGCACCAGTTGAAGTATTTTGGATTGATATGCTGATATACCAAAGTAAAGTGAATTGGCATAGTCAATGTGAGAGATGACTAAGGCCAATACTACTTGGGTCAAGGCTTTGCAGGCCCGGCTCCAGGAACTTTTATTTGGGAGGGCCAAGGGTGCTTTCGGGTGGGCCACTACCGGCCCAATTTGTCGCTTCTGGAGGTAGTCTAAAAGCCATAGATTACATCATATCTACTTGCAAACAGTCACCAAGATACAAGGATTGCTTCTGTGTGTATACAGAGCATGTGGAGATTTATTTATTGGCGCCCCACCACTAACCTCTTTCTCTGTAGATACCTTTACTACCATCCTCCAACAGTGCCCCTCATCCCTCCGTAGCCCCTCCCCCAACGAAATGAAATGTAAGCAAATTTATAACGCACGTACTCAGCCCAATGGGCATCAAGGCGCCTAACAAAAAATGTTTACATGACCAGAGAGCTAACTACTAGTAGGCTTTCCTGCAACACCATGTTTTGAGGGCCTTTTTGAAGAGGGGCAGTGAGGATAGGGACTTAAGCTCCAAAGGGAGTGCATTCCAAAGACGAGGGGCAACTGTAGAGGAAGCTCTTCCTCCCCATCTAGTCTTCTTAGTCCGAGGGATCACCAAGAGATTCAGTTGTGATGAACGTAAACATCTGCTGGGGACATAACCAGAGAGAAGTGATCCCAACCCATCAGATGTTCCAGCTCTCAGAGCCCTATGCACTAGACAAATGATTTTAAAAGAGATACGGTGCTCTATCGGAAGCCAATGAAGGCTCTTTCTGGCTAGTGTCGCAGAGGAAGAGTAGGGAATGTCTAGTACAAATCTTGCTGCCGCATTCTGTACTGTTTGGAGGCGTTGAATCAGTCCCTTATTGATCTCTGCATACAGTGCGTTGCAATAGTCCAATCTTGAACCGACCAACGCAACCACTGTCTGTTTCCTAGCTTGCGGGGAAAGATAATGCACTATTCGTCGGAGAATTTTGATAACTCCCCAACAGGTGGCCACCGTTCTATTGACCTGAAGGGTCATTGCCAGCGAGGTATCAAAAATGACCCCAAGGTTTCTAGCTGAATGAGAGGGGACCGGGCAGGTTCCCATGGATGGAGGCCACCATTCATTTGACCACACATCCTGGTCCCTTCCAAAGATCAGCACCTCGGTCTTATCGCCATTCAGCCTCAAGGAGTTGAGTATCATCCAGTCAGAGACTGATTGCATACAACTCCTGAAGCTGAACGCGGAGGCGCTAACCGATTGGGTCAGCGACACCATTATCTGAGTGTCGTCTGCGTACGACACCACCTTCATTCCCTGCGCTTTTACTAATCTCGCTAGAGGGGCCACATAAATGTTGAATAGGGTCGGGCTTAAAGCCGACCCCTGTGGTACCCCACATTGCAGAGATTTAGCAGGGGAGAGGTATTCTCCCAGTTTGACCCTCTGTTCTCTAAGGTCTAAAAAAGAGGACAGAAGGCTCAAAGCTGGCCCTTCCACTCCTATCTCCCTCAAACGAGATGTTAAGATCGAGGGAGATAGGGTGTCGAATGCTGCGGTCAGATCGAGTAAGACCAGCAGCGTTGTCTGTCCCTGGTCCACTTTCATTATGATGTTGTTTGTCACCATGGTGAGCGCAGACTCCGTGCTATGGAATTTCCTGAACCCATGCTGGGTCTGATCTAAAAACCCAGAGGAGTCCAGGAAGGCAGACAAGTGCGAGTTCAGGTGGGCCTCAAGCATTTTGGCGGGGGCAGGAAGTAGGGAGATGGGTCTGAAATTCTTTAAGATTGCGGGGTCAAGGGAGGGCTTTTTAAGTAGCGGCTTGATGATCGCTTTTTTCCAGACTGAAGGAAAAAAAACTGTGACAGGGCACTATACATTACCTCCAATAGGGGAGGGAGTAATGTGTCCCTACACTCCTTCATCACTTTGAGAGGACAGGGGTCCAAAGGAGAGGAAGATTTGGTCCTATTCAGCAGTGAGTTAAGATTATCAAGGGTGATCGGTGGGAAGTTAGAGAAGGTCTTGGCAGGATCTTTAGACCAGGCTTCTAAGTTTGTGAGAGCCTGGATAATGTGGTTCCCAAGTGATTTTTTCTGCATTTCCAGATTAACGGAGATCTCATCGATTTTAGCAAAGAAAAAGGTTGAGATCTTGTCACAGAACTCCTGCGATCCTATCACTGGATCGGGAACTTGTAGTGAGCAGAGGGAGTCCACTACCTTAAACAGCTCCTTCGATGAGGTGAGGGAAGTTGTGAGGTCAGAGAAGAATTCTTGCTTTGTCTTGATGACCGTGGCCTTATATTCACCTAACAGTCATTTATGAGTCTCTCTGTCCTGTCAATGATCTCTTTCTCGGATCCCCTCACTTCCACCCTCCAACAGTGACCCTCATTGCCCCAAAACCCCTCCCCCTCATGACCTCCTCCTCGCATGCCCTCACTGCCACCCTCCAATAGTGCCCGTCACAATCTCCCCATAGTCCCTCCCCCTCATGACTTCTTCCTCAGTCTCCCTCACTACTACCCTCCACCAGTGCCACTCATCTCTCCGTATCGCCCACCCTCCCCCCATGACCTCCTCCTTTGATTCACTAATTGCCACCCTCCACCAGTGCCCCTCATCACTCCATAGACTTTCCCCCTCATCACCACCTCCTCAGACTCCCTCACTACCACCCTCCAACAGTTCACTTCATCTCTCCGTAGCCCCCCTTGACATATTCTTTGGATTCCCTAATTGCCACCCTCCACCAGCGCCCCTCATCGCTCCATAGCCTCTCCCCCTCATCACCTCCTCCTCAGACTTCCTCACTACCACCCTCCAACAGTGCACTTCATCTTTCCGTATCCCCCCAACCTCCTTCTCGGATTCCCTCATTGTCACCCTCCAACAGTGTCCTTCCTCTCTCTGTAGCCCCTCTCTCATATTCTATTTCTTTTGTTGTATAGCGCTACTCATAGTGTAGGGTGTCACAGTACTTACATCATGCAGAGACAATGAATCATACAAGTATGTAAATCAGTCTATAGGGAATGTCACATAAGCCAGTGAGGATTGCAAGGTGTAGGTATCACATGTCATCCATACTGGTGGGCAGCATGTTTTAAGAGGGTTTGGTCTGGAGAAGCACAAACACAGGACTTAAATCATACCCCAGTGGTTGTGGAGTTGGCTTTACTGATTAAAATGTATATCTGCCAAAACAAACTCTTTATAGCAACTTTAGAGTAATGAAAGACAGGGTAAATTCTAACTATACTGCAACACCAAAAAAATAAGTTCTAATTATACCATTCAGGTTTGTATGCAGCTCTTTGATGTCAATCCATAGGTCACTGTCCTATTTTAGGATTGTAACTTCTGTACTGCAAGTAACCCACTGTGCTATCCACATAAATACAGTTTATCTGCATTTAAAAATTAGGAACAGACAAAATATTACTCTCCAGCAGGATCATTAATCATCAGAGTTATCTGGACATTGTAGTAGTTGTGTCTTGCATCCATCATGATAACGATATAAAATATACACAGCATACACGAAGTATGTGTCATGCTGGGCCCTTATAGATTTTTCAAAAAAATAACTAATATACACACATCTTCGAAGCATACATCTAGCTGGGTCTTTGCAGATTTTAAAAATACGGAACAATAGCCACACATTCTCTCAACTGCTCCGTTCAAACTCTGTGGCACAGCCAGATCTCACAAACAGCTGAAGGGGTCAGGAAAGGTGCAACAAACTCTCCAGCGCTGAAATATCCACGCAGTAGGACAGTGCACACACATTACCCGGTGCCAAAGAGGATTTCTCCCCTTCGCCATGCCCCCGTACCTGCACAAGTGGGTGGGGACACAACCGGTCTTTCTAAAAGGAGATGCGTGATTGGGGGTGCCTGTGAGAAAAAGCCCAGGCCCAATCACGGAACTCCTAGAAAAATAAGAAAAATAACGTTCAGATGAACGTTTTAATTGCCGTGGCCATTTGTTGTTGCCACCCTGATGTCATGGCCACGGTTCATGTTTGGGTGGGCCTGGCCCACCCAGCCCACCCGCTAGAACCGGGCCTGGGGCTTTGGTGGTAAGAAATCTGCTAATCTTCCTGATCCTTCGAAACTGAAAGAAGCAGGTGGAAACCACTGTCCCAATCTGTGATTTCATAGACAGATTGCTGTCAATTGTGATGCCAAGACTTTTAGTAGATCTAGATGGAAGGGGTGGGGTTTCCCAACTCTGGTGGCCGGTAGTTAGAGTTCCAAGGGTTTGAGGGCCCTCCAATTAGGATCAATTCTGTTTTATCTTGATTTAATTTCAGGTGGTTGCTGTTCATCCAGTTACTTATATGTCACATATGTGGTTGAAAGTGGGAGACGGAGGGGGATGATTTGGTAATGTCAAAGATCAATTGAAGATCATCAGACTACTTTAAGGTGCATGCCTTCTTTTCACCCAGGGATTGAATAAGAGGATACAAATATATATTAAAAAGATGCAGTGAAAGGGAGGAGCCCTGCGGCACCCCACATGTCAATTTGACTTTGGAGGTGTAGAATTGAATGATGCATACAGCTTGGGAGTGATGCTGTATAAAGTATGTAAGCCACTTGAGGCCCTGATCTCTGCGTTGCTGACATGATCGACCAGACATTTGTGGTCAACAGTGTCAAATGCTGCAGAGAGACCGAGAAGCACCAGAGCCTGGGTGGTGCCCTTGTCTGCCCCTTTACTTAGTTCGTCTAGGACCACCAAATAACTGTCCTCAGTGGAGTGAAAAGGTCGGAAACCGGCCTTTTGTGGGTCAAGAAAATGGGATTGTTCAATAAAAGTTACGAAACAAAAACTATGAAAGACCTCTGGCAGACCTATATTTCTTTTAAGAATAGCCTGTAGCTTATATACGCCCCACAAGATGACAAGCTTTTTCTGTCTACAATGAAATCATTTAAAAATAGCAAATCTAAATGAAAAAACATTATTTTTTATTTTTTGTTTTTCATTTTCAAAGAGTGAGAATTCATTTATAAAAGTGCTATAATCACAAATCAAAAAATTACATAATGAAACTAATTCAACAGAATTTGACATAAGTGAATATATGACAATACTACGTGATCATGTTGATCGCGGTATCTTACAATGCAGGTTTTACAACGCAAGTCATTTCAACAACTTGCGCTGGAGAGCGCTGGACTTAGGGATAGTACGATTTACTATTCCAACACCAGTCTACGTACAGTAGGGAAGGTGTTGGATAGTAAATCGTACTATTCCTTAGCTTACAAGTAATTTTGTAATGTGTGATTATAGCACTTTTATAAATGAATTCTCACTCTGAAAATGAAAACCAAAAAATAAAAAATAATGTTTTTTCATTTAAATCTGCTATTTCTAAATTATTTCATTGTAGACACGAAAAGCTGTCATCTTGTGGGGCATAAGCCACAGGCTATTCTTAAAAGAAATATAGGTCTGCCAGAGGGCTTTCATAGTTTTTGGTTGGTTCTTTTCCCCTCCTCTTGGACCTGAAATTAAATTAGGGGGTACCTTTTGTCTTTATTGATTGTTCAATAAAAGAACAGAGGCAGTTTGCAACGTGAGTTTCCAGGACCTTGGGTAAGAAGGGAAATAAGGAGATGGAGCTGTAGTTCGTGAGGTCTAGATGGTCTGCCCCTATTTTATTAAGGATGGGAACAATTACTGCTTCTTTAAATGCATTGGGGATAGTCCCCTGAGTAAGGGAGTTGTTCA
Source organism: Lissotriton helveticus (assembly GCF_964261635.1). Lineage (NCBI taxonomy): Eukaryota > Metazoa > Chordata > Amphibia > Caudata > Salamandridae > Lissotriton > Lissotriton helveticus. The sequence continues at coordinate 1,410,017,082 of NC_136068.1, forward strand.
ATAGCGCGAGGGTGGTCAGAACATGAGAGGAGAGCTTCCCTTAAGATGTGCAGTGGCAGCAGTCCTTCAGAGAGCCAGATCCGACCTTCATTAGTAGGCTCGAGGAGGCTTCTCTGGTGATGGGAGGAAACTGCTCCAGAGAATGAAGGTTACTGAACGTGGGTGGCTGAGCTTTAGGAGGAGAGGTAGCAGGTATACTAGTCTTGATAAAGTAAGTGTTGAGTGATTCACATAGTGCTTGAGTGGGGGCGAGTTTCGCTATGACTCTATCCGGATTGGATAGCTCAGCACAATAGCGAAGATGTGGTTAGATTTATTGCTGGAGCTCAGTATTTTGTTGGAGAAATAGTTTGCCTTATTTTGTAGAATGGCATTTTTATATTGTTTAAGTTGGGCTAGGTATCAGTCTTTTTTATCTAAGGAGTAGTGTTGTCTCCAGTAACGTTCTGCGTAATGAAGGGCAAGTTTTTCGAATTTATATTTTCAGAAAACCAATGTTGAGCATCATGGTTTATGACTGTACTGACTTTCCTAAAGGGGGCATAACTGTCACTGGTGGCCACTAGCCAAGATGTAATACTTTATTCATGCCTATTAATCAAGAATTGTTCGGATGGAGCTCTGGTAACTAGCAGTAGGCAGAAGTTATCGATGTTGCAGGGGCTCCAATTTCTTGCCATGCGGCTTGCCTGAGCTTGGGGCATCACTAAGTACAGGTTGCCGAGGGAGAATTTAATAAAGTAGTGGTCTGACCAATTGCATGGAGAGACCCTCAAATTAGTAAAAATCAGGTTGGATGTCCAGACTTGATCAAGGGTGTGGCCTTCGATATGAGTGGGAGACAGTGGCGGCTGGTGACATTTGAACGTGGTGGGTGGAAAATGATTTCCGCACTGTAGCTCGCGAGCGCAGCGCGCGTGCCCGAACACCCCCCGCACCTCCCGAGAAAAATGTGGTTCATCACAGCACCCTCTGGTTCGCCACTGCCACCCTCTGGTTCATCACTGCCAGCCTCTGGTTCATCACTGTCACCCTCTGGTTCACCACTGCCACTCTCTGGTTCATCACTGTCACCCTCTGGTTCATCACTGCCACCCTCTGGTTCATCACAGCCTCCTCTGGTTCACCACTGCCACACTCTGGTTCATCACAGCACCCTCTGGTATACCACTGCCAGCCTCTGGTTCATCACAGCACCCTCTGGTTCACCACTGCCACACTCTGGTTCATCACTGCCACCATCTGGTTCACCACTGCACCTTCTGGTTCATTACAGCACCCTCTGGTTCACCACTGTAGATTATGGGGCGAAAGCATACCTGCCCAGCCAGCCTCAACCGAGACAAATTAATTTGAGGCTGGTTAATGTGTTATCGCAGTCCCCATACATTTTATATACACTTGAACCTTTGTACGAGACTGTCCCTGGAGCCATAATCCCTGCACAGCTCAGCACATATCCGATAAAGAATTGTGCGTGTCCGGGAAGCTGGCAGCATCCATGGCTGGAGGGGGTGGAGGGGCTCGCCGAAGCCCTATAACCCTCTAATGGTCGATGTGCGCGCCTGCCAATGATGTCCTCACTCGTGACGACATGAAGCCACCTAGAGGTTCCCAAAAACAAATGCCCTATGTCTCAAGCTACGTCCGTTGTTAGAGACATGAACCAACACCCTTTTTCTGCCCCTTTTGTCAAGCGTTTGAAGAGGACAGGCTTGAAGCGGAATGCACACTGCCTAAATAAGCAACAAACAAAACGTACGATTGCTGTAAAAGACAACCGGCTGAACCTCTGCTTTGGCGCACCTCGTCCACAGATTCTGAAGTGGCTTAAAACACCTTGTAGACCTTTTCGGAGCGCAGGAATCTACCACAAAGGAGCGGACTTCCGTAGGGCGGAGGAGGAAGTAATCTATGATTATCGCTGTAAACTCACCCCATTGACCTCTGGCTCAGGTGTGATTTGTTTCTTACACGCACTTCCTGGATTTCCAGCAAAGCTTAGCCCTCATTAGATTAGCGTCAATCGAAGCGCTGCACAAATTGTTTATGTCACTTCAGTGCAGGAATTGGAAACAATTTATTCTGGGCGCCCATAAATTGGGTGAGAGTGGTCAATGTGTGGCAGAGGAAAGAGAGTGGAGTTACGAGGGGAGGAATCATTAAAAAAACAGTCTTACAGTCAATTTATAAACTGTTTTTAAATATGCCTCAAATAGATTTGCCACAAGGAAAAATGTGAAGCTGTTCTGCTTAAATAATTGCATAGTACAACGTCCAGCCAGCAGCTTAGCTTAGGGGAACCTGCATCAAGTTAGATTTTTGGTCACATTTGCGAACCAATTACCAAATCAGCCCAAACCCGCCATGGCACTCTCAGGGGGACAGCTGTGGGGGATCATGGGTAATACTTAACAGGTGGGAGTTTGAAATACAAAAGGGCGGTAATCACCAGCAGTATATTGTGGCTCACCTCAGTAGTTTTCGTTGCAGAAGTTGTCGATGTCCAGTACGGTAACGGTAGTATCCAGCTCCACAACAAGGCAGGAAGAGTTACCATCAGGAGCAAGCACACCAGGTGAGGTGTGAAGCAGGCAGCACTGTGTGTGGCAGTGGCTGCGGGTGCGGGGTGAGACTAAAGATTAGGTGATGTCACGTCATGCTAGGTGTCATCAGGCAGGTCGGACTCCAGCTCAGGATTGGCTGGAGCAGCAAAACTCCCCGCCCCATTAGGAGACCGGGGGCTGCAGCATGAGGCAACCCCCGGTCTCCCAAGGGGGAGGCTAGTGCGCATGTTCGCGCCGGGCATAAAAATGACCAGTCCGAAAGCGGACATGCGCACTAGCGCTGTATGAAGGCGGATTCCTGAGCCTGTCTGCACAGCCCCAATCCCCTTTTCCTGATAGTTTCTGGTCCGGCCCGGTGACCGGCCGGCCAAAAACTAGTAGCTGAATGTGTCATTTAGTCACACATTGGCGGTCCCGTATGGCGGCAGTGCGCATTGGGAGGGCAACGCCCCAACGCCCCAAAGGACGCACCGCCGCTGGTGGGAGATGTCACATGTTGGACCCAGTTCAGTCCATCAAATAAGTCAATCAATTCAACTGAGCTAGTGCCACCAATTATATTGTTATCCCAATAATTAAAGTCTTCAATTATTAGAATTTAAGCGTAGTTAATAACTATGTGGGATATTTTTTCACCCAATTGTTGGGGAAAAAGTGGCATGTGATAGTGGGGTCTGTAGATTAGCACAAAGATCGGGGTTGAGACAAAGTAAAGGTCATTGAAAAAAGGCACCAGTCCAAGTAAATGTGGAGACAGTCAGATTAAATGCATCATGCACAGTGTTCCTTGAAGTAGGGGGAAAAGTAAAGGGGAAGTGGTTCCATTGAACATTTCACAATGAACTAGAACATGGCTGGCATCCTTTTTCAAGGGGAGAGGTCAGGAGATCTGGTGCCATTCCTACACTGCCGCCTCGCCTCAGTTGAAGATTGAGGTCCCACAGGGTTCGGGCTTGAGTCCGACCCTGTTTAACATCTACCTCACACCCCTAGCCCTGTTGGCGGAATCTCTAGGGGCTAAAATTGTGTTCTATGCTGACACACAGTTGTTGTTTACATAGAAGAACAACGAGCCCTGTACGGGTCTGCCAATAAGAGCCTGCTTTTCAGTGGTCTTCAGGTTGCTAGCGGCGAATCAGCTGAAATGTAATGAAGGGAAGGCAGAGTTACTCTTCTTGGGCAAGGGCGCTGAGACACCACTGCATGTCTTCTGGCCAGCAGCCGCACCGACCCCCCTGGCGAACAACAACTCGGTAGTGAAAAATCTGTGGTTCATAATGGACAACCAGCTGCTTTTCCGTGCCCAAGTCAATGCGGTGGTAGGCACTTGCTTTTCCCTGTTATGTTTCTTGCGGAAATTTCTATTTTTTTCTGTTGAGAGCTGCTAGACAACAGGTGATTCAAGCCTTGATTATATCCCGGTTGGACTACGGGAAGGCTCTCTATCTTGGCATGCCTAGTTATTTGTTGGATAGCCTCCAGCTTGTCCAGAATGCAGCAGGCCGTACCATCTTTGAGCTTCCCCGGAATGCACATGTGTCCTACCTTCTGAGGAACCTTCATTAGCTTCATTAAGGAAAAGAGTAATCTTTAAGATCTTGCTCGTAACCCAGAAAGCCCTGTATGGGACTGGAACAGAGTATGTCAAATGCAAGATCCCATTTTATACCCCACAAAGAACTTTTCGTTCCTCCGACCTGCTGTTAGCTAACACCCCCCAAGTTAGAAATTTGAGGACAGGGGGCAAGGCTCTCTCCTACCTTGGGCCTGCCCTCTGGAATAAAATGCCCTTCCATTTAAAAAACATTGAATCAACACCTCTGTTACATAAGAAACTGAAAACCTTGCTCTACTTCTGCCAATAATCTTTCTCCTCCCCACTGCTCCCCTTTCAGCCTTTAGCACCAGGACGCTCCTTGGAGTAACAGTGTGCTCTATAAATACCCCCACATAGACATAGACATAGACATAGACATCTACCAGGATAGCTTTGGGTTTCTCTGCGACCTACGACTTCTTCATCAAATGTAATGTTAAGAAGGGGGGGAGCAGCAGTGTTTCTAATTCCAAACAGGTAGTACTCGCTGTTCCATTGATAGGTGCCATACAAGTCTAGGTGCCCTAATACAAAGATTATTTGAATATTAGATTGTTAGAAAGCTGGGCCCTCAGCGTAAAACAATGGAGTCAGAAAGATAAAGCAAGTAGTGTCTCCAACCCGCAAAAAATTGCTGTTTCACCTCTGCTTTTTTTCATTTTCAGTTGGAACACTCTGCCTTAAAAAACAAAACTATTTCTGTTCAGTAGGGGTCCTTGAACCGAGGGTGGAAGGGCGAGATTTTGATCGATACCTTATCACTATTGATCCAAACCTCGATCTGGTCGACTGAACCTTTGTTGCCTGTCTTTGAGGAAGAAAGTGCATCTCTTACCAAGCTAGCGCACCCAATAAAGGACTCCGCTCCAAAAGATCACAAACAACTTCTAGCTTTCAAAAGTTTATTGTAAGCTTAGGATAAGCTGCAAATACAGGCATCTCAGAATGAGATTCACGAGATACACAGGTCCAACTACATACATGTGCTCTCTGAAAGCCCTCAGACGAGCAACGGAAATTACTAACACAAGTTATAAGAATAATAAAGCTATCAGCATTGACGCATATTGAGATCTCTCCTTCATTTAAGTTGGAGGAAAAACGCACAGGTTAGGCTGTCCCTACCCTGCTCTAGATGGTATCCCTACTTAACCAAATCCCAACCTAACAAAGGTGTCAGCAGTGAATGACCCCCAAGGGAAGTCACTCACTCTTAGTCTCTTGGTGAAAACCTATAGTTCTCCAGTCATGACCCCTCTCTGCCTACCCATCCGCTCTCTAAAGGGTCCTCAGGTATCTGCTCTAACTCCACCCAGGGGTGCTGTCCCTAATACAAAACAGTCAACAACATTTGAGACGCCCCTCGTGAGACGCCCCTCACGTGGTGTAGCTTCTGGCTTTTTCCATGCTGCTTTGTATTGGGCCTCATACGTTGGAGTTGACCTTGCTTCTCAGACTCTTCTCCGGCCCGCTGATACCCCTTAAACATTCCGGAACCCTCCTCCATGTCTGGGCCGTCTCCTGAACAGACCTCTATTCATTTTATTTATAATTGGATTCCCCCTTTTCTCTTGTAGACAGACATCTGCAGCCAAGATCCCAACTCTCATAGACTTCCAAAAAGGTTCGCAACATTTCTTGGCCCAGACCAGTATGTGTAAATCAATGTTAAAACATTTCAGGCCTACAATATTTCTCATAATGATTATAGCATTCAACTTCTTCATTAATTAAAGCATGTTAATACTCTTATTCTATTATTCAGTAAACACATCTATAAATCATGGCCCATTAATGCAACGACCAAAACATTAGTACAATCTATGTCGTGAAAAGAAACACCTTCCCCTTCCCTTCTAGCACTGGCCCTGAGGCCTACCACATTCTGCGTTTAACCACATGCCATCTTACATTTTAACAGCTACACGACATGGATTCAGGAATAATCACATCTAATAAAATCATATAGTGTCACACATTTCTGTATTAGTTCCACTTCTACTTAAATCTCTACATTAGCTATACATTCAGAATATAATTGCAGATACTATTAGCACTCATGGCATTTCTCCTCATGATTTGTGCTTACTACAGGTAAGTGTGATGCACTCATACATTTAGGTCAGTTTGCGCTCTCTCAGTTCCCCCCTTTGATGACCTCTCGGGGTCATCACTAACATTTAAACTGCAGTTATTGCTAGCATAACTTGTCTCTGCGCTTCCAGAGCCCTCAGACTCCTGTACTGATTATCTTGTATGGCAGCCAATCTCTGCAGCTGCTCTCTTTGGGCCCTTTCTGACCTTTTTGCTCTGTACCATTTGAATACCCTCACCAACCCCCACAATACGATCCCACAGATCAATATTATGATGATAGGTTTTAGCATATACCACACAAAGCTTTTGCCTAAGGTGGAAATCCACCCTCCAACTTCACTCATTCCGTGGCCCACCTTTTCCCAGACATTTTCTCTACTCAAGTCTTCGATCTCCTTGTGAATATCAGTTATGTTCCTAATAACTTTCTCAAGGGGCTTTGAATTGTCTGGAATGTAAGTACAACATTCCTGGACCTTCAAAGCCTTACAGACTCTGCCCTCCTTTGCTAGTAGGACATCTAACGCAAGACGGTTCTGAAGAACCATAGCCCTTATCGATTGCATCTCTCCTTCTACCAGCATTAAGGACTGAGCAGTGCTGGCAGACAACCTGTCGACGACTGTTGCCAGTCGTCTAATTTTAACATCATTAAGGATTAGTCCCAAAAGAGGGAACATAGCTCCAAAGACATCTCCAACCATTTCTGCATCTCCTACATCTCTCCTTCCCCTCGATGATGTCTTGCCCTCAATGATCTCTAAGTCTTGTGCATGATATATTTTGGGGAAGACAATTGCTAGGTAACATGATCCATACCAGTTGTCAGGTAGTCTCACGTAGGCATTTCTTCCACATACAAAATACACATTTGGAATCACTTGCATTCCCTTCAGGAAATCTTTAGTATAGTACTCTATATTGAAAGCATGTTCACAGTCGACTTCTCCCACGTATACATTTTCATAATACGTTTTGGCTCGGTGAAGACATAGCTTTCCTCTCTGCGTCTTATCTAAAGCTATTGGACCACTACTACCCTTTCTCTTGTGTGCCTTCTCTTCCTCGGTCCAATCTGTTTTCCATTGTCCTGATTTTTTCAAAATCTTTTGTCTCCTGTAACGATCATCCACCTGCCCTATGAACTTCTTCTCGACTTCTGACACTTTGCATGTCAGGTTATTTCTACGGGCATGTGAAGTATCTAAGGTAATCCAAGGAATGAAGAACTTGGCCAATCTGTCTTCACTCTTCCAGTAGTCCCATTTGTTCATCTGCTTATAATTTGGGACTTCTGGCAACACTGAATCATAGTTGGAGAAATAGTATTCAAAACTATCTCTCTCATAAAATATACTAAGCAATAAGCTACATGTAATGCCATATGTCAGCGGGAGGTGATGATATCTAATGCCTTCATCTACAGACGCCGGCAACTGCATGCAGACGTAACAGTCCTTAACCTCCATGGCATCCACGTATTCATATAAGAGTTTAGCATAAGCATTTGACCTAAAGTCTCCTTGGGACTCATCTACGTGTAACCTGCGGGCTTCTGCAGCTAATAACGCTTTCTCTTGAGTGTTTTCCCTTTTCTCACCAGCAACAGTGGGTGTAAGCGTTTCTACAGATTTCACATCAGTTACCTTCGCCTCTTCCTCATGTCCCTTTACATAAGAAATTGTTACCACTAAAGCTATCAATATTATCACTCCTACTATTAGTGTACCTATTATACATTTAGCTCTGCGGTTCTGGGTGCCGGCTTCCATTTCGTCAGACAATATGGCTCTCTCTTATCTTGGCAAAAAGTTCTTTTCTTCTCGTTCCTTTACAGTCTCTTTTTAAACCTTTTGTCTTTAGAATCCACACAACTGGAAGCTGACAACCTTCTTCGCAAAAGTCCTTTAACAGTTCAATAAAGACAACCCTAGCCCTTCTCCATCAACTCAAGGGAAGTTCCCTAATATTCTCTGCTTCCTGGGCGCTAGGTAATCTTCTTTTTCTGCTCGCTTTATTTACAAAGTCCTTTAAGCATCTACTATCAGGTTTGTGCCTGCAGCTTCGATAGCAAAGTTCAGTATTTCCAAACGAAGATTGTGCTCTTCATGGGCTGTTATCGTTGTACCAAAGTCGGGGAATTGCAATTCTGAGAGAAACATATGTTTTAACTTGCTGAGGCGGGGAGGTCTGGGGAGCATGAATGTTAGTGACCCTTCTTGTTCGACTCCGGGTACCAACAGTCGTATTTCCACGGTGACGATGGGCTCAGAACTGGACACCACCACCGCTCGGATCCTCCCTGTCTCCTGTTTCACAGACATTTGTCGCCAGATATGTCCACTCAGGGGTGGAGTATCTTCTGCTAGGCACACGCACTCTTCTTGACCTTCTTCGGTCCGGTGCTTCAGCGCCCTGAACACCTTCTTCCGGGTCTGAGTCTTCTGATATCGGAGGAAGGGTTATCTCTGGAGTTGACCTCAAGCTAGAGCTCCTTCTTTGCGGCCAATTAGCTTCTCCACGTGCCCTTCTACTCCTTCTCCTTCTTGTCTGTTCTCGCTCTCTGTCAGACCTGTCAGTGTCAGACTCGTACTCCCAGCTACTTTCTCCTTCTGTAGCGTCGTCTGTTTCGCTGTTGTACTGACCGTCCTCAGCTTGGTCAGACTCGTTCCCTGCTTCCGCTGGCACCTCTACAGCTTGGCTAGCCCCCTCTATGGCTTCTCGGTCCTCTGTTGGACGTCTATCCGAGAGAGGAGCTGTTTCTTCCAGAGGTGCTGGAACCCTTCGCGTATGTGACGCGTGGATCCAATTGGGCAGGCCTCCCACCTTCACAGCCGTGTTCGTGATCAGGATGATCTGGAAGGGCCCACGCCAACGAACATCCAGGCAGCTTCTTCTCACATGTTTTTTCACCAGGACCCAGTCCCCAGGGTACAGGTCATGGCACGGGCCCTGGCACGATGGAACCTCGGCAGCCTGCACCTGAAGGGACACAGAACGAATGGCGTCAGACAGCCCCTTACAATAGTCCAGGATCATATCATCTGTGATATTTAACAGTGCAGTAGTTGGGACAGATGGCAGCCTCATTGCTCTCCCCATTAACACCTCATGTGGTGACAACCCCGTTCTTCTGTCTGGGGTACTACGAAGGCTCATGAGGACCAATGGCAGGGCGTCAGGCCAACTCAGGGTCGTTGAGGAACACACTTTTGCAATTCTGGCCTTGATCGTGCCATTGATCTGCTCCACAATTCCTGAGGCTTCTGGTCGGTAACTGCAATGCAATTTCTGATCTATGTTCAGAGCCGCACAAATCATCTTCACAAGCTCGCTGTTGAAATGCGTTCCCCTATCTGATTCCAAAAAGGCCGGCACCCCGAAGCGCGGAATGAGTTCCCTAAGCAGTAACTTGGCCACTGTGAGGGTGTCGCACCTACGTGTAGGGTATGCCTCAACCCATCTGGAGAATACACAAACAACCACCAGGACATAGCGGAGGCGGTTGCACCTCGGCATTTCAATGAAATCTATCTGCATTCGATTGAATGGACCTCCAGACCTTCCTATGTGACTCAGTGCAACTGGTGTTCTTTTTCCTACGTTCAGCTGCTGACAGGTCACACAACGCTGGCACACTGCTTCTGCTGCTATTCTAAACTTAGGATTGTACCAAGTCTGTCTAAACACTCTCAGCATAGCGTCTCTCCCTAAGTGTACGGGACCATGTATGAGTCTGGCCATTGGACTCACCATCTCATTGGGCAACACTGCTCTGCCGTCTGCTGAGACCCAAAAATGGGACTCACCCATTACACATCCTGCCTTTTCCCATGTTTCTTTTTCAAAATCAGGAGCATTTTCTTGCATGTTTGACAGTTCATCCCAAGTATCAACAGTTTCCAATATCATGGCTAATTCAGTCCTTACATTTATTCCACCCACTTCCACCTCTGTGAAAGAGTACCCTTGCTCCGCGCAATACCGCGCAACTTCATCAGCATATCTATTGCCTTTCGAAACGAAGTCCTCATTTCTGGTATGTGCGGTGCACTTTACAACTGCGATACCTGCTGGGCATTGCAACGCCTCTAACAACAGGCGCACAAACTCTCCATTGCGAATGGGAGAGCCTGAAGAGGTCATGAACCCTCTTTGAGACCATAACTGCCCGTAATCATGAACCACCCCATAACCATATTGGCTGTCGGTGTATATGGTGACTCGAATTTGATTGCTTGCCAAGCAAGCACGTGTCAAGGCAATAATCTCGGCTACCTGAGCGGAGTGTACTCCTTCCAGGCACCCAGCTTCCACAACTCCAGTAATTGTACAAACAGCATAAGCTGCTCTCAACTGCCCAACTTCGTCTCTTACACATGAGCCATCGACAAAGAAAATTTCGTCTGGGTCGGTCAGTGGCTCATCTACGATGTCGGGTCTGGGTTTGGTGCATAGTTCAGTCACATCGAGGCAGTCATGGTCTGTACATTCATCATCATCCTCGATATCATTTGGGAGTGGCATCAAGGTGGCAGGGTTCAAAACAGAGCATCTCCTGAGGGTCACATTCTCTGCAGCAAGAATAACTTGCTCATAGCGCGTGAGCCTGCTGTTGGTCAGATGCTGTGTTTTGGTCCTGGTCATCAACAGTTCAACAGAATGGGGCACGCACACCTCTAACGGGTGCCCCATGACGATATTTTCACATCTTTCAATGCTGACACCCGTTGCAGCAACGGATTTGAGACATCCGGGCAACGCTGCGGCTACTGGGTCTAAAGTAGCCGAGAAATAAGCAACTGGTCTGCGGGCATTCCCATGGATTTGGACTAACACAGACAACGCGCAACCTTCTCTCTCACAACAGTAAAGCAAAAATGGTTTATTATAATCAGGCATTCCCAATGCCGGAGCACGACACAGGTCCTCTCGCAGCTGTAGGAATGCCATCAAACAGTCTTTGTCCCATGGTACCGGATCGCTCACCTCCTTGTGCGTCAGTTTTTGCAAGGGCTTTGCTTTCAGTGAAAAGTTCGCGATCCACTGTCGGCAATAACCCACCATCCCTAGGAACATCCTGACCTCTCTCTGTGTCTTAGGCGCATTCATTTTCATGATCGCCTCTATCCTGTCTGGTGACACCTTTCGTTTGCCTTTCTCTATTCTGTGTCCCAAGTACTGCACTTCTGTCAGGCAGTACTGCAATTTTCCCGGGGACACCTTGTGCCCATTGGCAGCTAGGTGATTTAACAAAGCAATGGAGTCCTCCCTGCAAGCTTCTTCTGTTTCTGACGCCACGAGGAGGTCGTCTATGTACTGGACCAGAACTGACTTCTGGGGCAGCACTAGACTTTCAAGATTTTTCTTCAAAAGCTGGTTAAAGATCGATGGGCTCTCTGTATACCCCTGAGGAATGCGACACCATGTTAGGACGCGACCTTCCAGCTTAAATGCGAAAAGAAAATGGCTTTCTTCGTCCAGAGGGATCGAAAAGAAAGCCTGACAAAGATCGATCACAGTGAACCACTCAGCTTGGAATGGAATCTGAAACAGTATCACTGATGGATTCGGCACCACTGGACAACACGAAACGACTATGTTATTAATCTTTCGGAGGTCCTGCACTATCCGAAATTTCCCATTTGGTTTCTGCAGACCCATAATCGGGGAGTTGCATGGACTACCCACGATTTCTTTCAGTATTCCCTGTTTAATCATGGACTCGATCACGGGTTTTATGCCTGCAATCGTTTCTGGAGTCAATTTATATTGGGGTGTTCTTGGGAACTCAGCATGCGGTTTCACTACAATTTTCACTGGGTCCACCCCTTTGACCAATCCTATCTCTTCCCCAGTGAAATCCCATACTTCTGGTGCCACTGTCTCTCTCAAGTCCCAGGGGAGCTCATCTACTGTCAAAGTAGGGTACAGCTCCACGCATATTCTTGAGTTTGCAACTTTGAAGTCTGCGTCATCATCATTGGTCAATACCTCCACTCCCTGAGGTGTACAGTATATAGTACAATTCAATTTACACAACAGGTCTCTCCCTAGCAGACACACAGGACTTGAATCGCAAACCACAAACTGGTGCTCATCGCTGTACTTCCCTATTTTCACCTGTACCGGTTCTGTCAATTGGCTGGTTATTCTCCTGTTTGCGACCCCCACCACTTGTATGGTCTCTCCAGACATGGGCAGGTCTGGAACTGCAGCTGATCTGATCGTGGACCTAGTGGCTCCTGTGTCCACCAGAAATGTCGTGGGGCACCCTGCTACTTCTGCTTCGACATAGGGTCCCCTCTGGTCCACCTCCAAGGCTGCCCCGAGGGTGCAGTCTTCTCTTTCCACTCTCTGTCCGGTTAATGGGTCCACATAATAGCACTCTTCTCCTTCTACAAACAGGGGCATCTGTCTATAGGTCTTACCCATAGTCCCTACTCGAGGAGGTTGCGGGAACTGGGCTCGGGGAGGAGCCCCCCCCCCTTTGAGCACCTTTCCCTGGTATGGCATCACCCCTCTTGTAGGCGCGCTCTGGACCTCTTCCTCCTCTATCTCTTGTTCTCCTATCTCTACATTGTAGGGACACTCGCGTTTCCAATGCCCCACCTCGTTACACTGGTGGCACCTAGTCGTTTTCTTCAAGGCAGCTATGTCTAATCTGGGTCTAAAGGTGGAACTCTCCTCATTGCCCTTGTTCTGACTGTACTGCTTCTTTCCTCCTGTACCTATTCCTTGCTGCTGTTGCTGCTGTCCCCCCTTTCCTGCTGCCTGCATCTGTACCACCATCAACTTTTCTTTTAGTTTCTTAGCCTTGGAGTCTATCTCATCACAGCAGTACCTGGCATACCTCAGTATTTCGTCTAGGGGTTTACTTTGCCAACAAATCGAGTGTTGCTGAATCATTAAACTAATATCCGGTCTCAGTCCCAGGACGAACTTGGACACGAATTGCCCTATGTCTTTTGGATCCATTACATCCAGGCCGCTATACTGTTTAAACGCCTTCAGCAATCTCTCGTAATATTCGTGGACGGTCTCTTTGGGTTCCTGTCTGGTTCGGTCTATTCTGACCCAATCTATGTCTTGCATTGGCACTTTCTCTTTCAGCCAAGTCATCACTCTCTCGAATTTTGCCATCACAATCTCGGACGGCCCATTAGTCTTAGCATCTCTCTCCGGCTCCGTTGTGGGCCACTCAGCGCTAACCTTGCATGCTGTCCACAGATCTCCTGGTACTACAATGTCGAACAGCGTGTTCAGATCTATCCATAGGACCTTTGAGATTTTTACAAATCTCTCGACTTGCTTGTACCACTCCACTGGGTTTTCCCGCAATTTGGGGAAGGAGGTGGTAAAAGCAGCTAAATCTCCCCTACTCCAAGGGACATGCACATAGTTCCCATTAGCGACTTCACGCAAAGGGTATGCTTCTATTCCCTGCAGCCTTCCTGGTGTCATACCAAGCGTGCTTCTCCTGACGGTCCCTTTCTTGGACCACCTCTCTTCCCACTTATCTAGTGCCCTCCATGTCCTTATTCCAGTGATCAGTTCCCTTATGTGCGTTTTCAGCCCAATCGTTCTCCTCTCATCTAGGTCTCGATCTGTGTAATGTAGCCTGTGGTTACCCTGTAATGCTTTGGTTCTTGACAGGTCCACCATATATTTGCCTGCTAGTTCGACTAATTTCTCATGGATTGCTCTCGCTTTTCGAGTGATGTCCTTTGCCATATACAGTATTTCATCCTGCTCATACATTTCTATTCTTTCTAAAGGCAGGGTACCATCTATCATGTCATCCAGGTCTGACCTTAAGCTGGCGACATCGAGTCTCTTAGCTTTTATCTCAGCTCGCAATATGTCTTTCGAAGGGGGCTCACTGGTCTCCCTACCATCCCAACTCCGAGCTCTACGTTTGGGCTCGGGAGAGTTAATGAGTGCTCTCCCTTGCTCCCATCTCTCCAGGTCCCATGCTCGGCCATCCGATCTTGGAAGGTGATGGAACACGGGCCTGTTACCCCCACTCTTGCTCTGCCCACTCTCTTCTTCTTCTCTCCTTTCACCGTACGCCTCTCTGTTATTTTCCCTCTGGTCGCTACTCTCCCTTTGCCTAGTATCGCTCAGTATCCGATACGATCCTTCCTGGTTCCCCATATTCCCTGGGCTGCGCTCATTTCCGTCATCACAGGGACTATGATGCGACCTCTCACAACTCCCATTCAGTTCTCTGGTGCCGGGCACACAGTGTGGACACTTAAAGCTGTTTCTGTACTCTTGCGCTCTCCTCTCCCCTTCACTGAGTATTGGGCGCGCCACCCCTCCACTCCCGGGGCCCCCGTTTTCCAGGTCTGTTCTATCCCCACTCCGGGCCCAATGGGTGACTCCCCTACTATCTCTCTCTCTCCCGTCCCACTCCGGGTTGCTCTCCCCAGCCCCGCAGTGAGTCCGAGCTCTGCTGTCCTGACTTTCCCTTTCAGCTTCTGCAGCTATGATGCTCTTGTGAGCCTCCACTGCCTCATCCCACTTCTTCATGTACTCATTTAGCTCTTGAAAGGATTTTCGTCCAGATCCCCTCAGATCCACTGGCCATCTAGGGCCCCCAGGGTCCCCTCCTGGATCCCCTGCTGTGTGCATCGGGGTGCTCCACTCTCTTGGTATCGGCATCTGACTTGGGGAATTAATCGTATCGTTCCTCCTTGCCGTCCCTGCTCTTTCTCTGTCCTTCCGTACCCGTTCTTCCCCACTTGCTCTCTCTTGGTCATATATCGATATTATAGGACCTATGGTAACAGGTACCTGTAGTGCATCTGGTAATGCGTAGGATGTGGCGCTCTCCGTTTCCGGCGCTCTTTGTACCACAAACCTCCCGACTACCTGTTGCACCTGACTAGGCTGGGACAGCTCTTTCTTTGCCTCAGGATCCCACTCTGAACTGGGAAGCGGTCCATGCTCCCCTGCATTGCCCCCCTTTTCTCTTTCACTATGCTCGACCTCCCCCCCTGCTCTATTATACGGGGGTGGCCTGTCTGTCAATAATCTGTTTATCAGGCTGTCCTCTGTTTCGCTCTCATCATCTTCTTCTAGGGGGCTTTTATTTCCGGGCACCTCTAACACCGGGTACAGTTTATTTACTTCCATGTTATGCACTCTCCATCTTTTAGCATCCGCATCCCACCTGGCATCCTGCACTGCCCTTACCGATCGTTTCACCCTTTCTTGTCGTCTGTTCATATTCTTTTCATGCGCTGCCCTAATCCATGCATCAAGAGCTTCAAACTGGGTCGGTCTAGGCAAGGGTCTCATTGAGGTCATGACTGATTTTAATCGATGTAACACCTCTAATCTGAACGTCCCGTACTTCGGGAACGTCAGTTCCTCATTTCCTTCCGTAATCTTACTCCACTCTGATATCCAAAGGATCGTATGCAACCCAACATTCACTGCCATGTAACGAGCCGGCGTACCCTCCGGCGGGGCTTCTTCCCCTTCTTCCGATCCCCGCTTCTCTTTTTTAAACACCGCTCTCAGCCATTTAAAACACTTCATAATTATGCGCACAATATCCAGCCTCGCTACTCTGTTTACTTCCTGATGACAATCCACCAATCCTAACGCGGCTTTGCTAACTTGGCCTATCGCAGCGCGGTCTTTCTCCGGTCGGCCAATCACGTCGCGACACTTTCTGACGTTTTTGCTAGCTGGCCTATCACAGCGCGGTCTTTCTCCTGTCGGCCAATCACGTCGCGACACTTCCTGACGTCACTTTTCTCCGCTTCGCAGCAGCACCCCTCCTTTCTCAACTCGTCTCCCGGTCATGCATGCGTCCCATTCATACACCGAAAAATGACTACTTCCGACCAAGCGGTCACTTCCCTCGACTGTACGTCCACAGTCTATATGTAATTGTCAACACAACTGACGAAATGTCTATCGTCTCTCTGATAGGTTGCTTACACACACAGTAACCTCCGACCAGCGTCCGTTACTCACGCACTCACTCTTACGTTCCCCCTATCTCGGTCTTTCGGGTGATCAATGGTACCTCATGACCCCCTTCACTCCAGTTGACAATTACTCTGGGTGTCCGATACACCCGAACCACTTAAGCTCTCCTTGAACTTAAGATTTCCACCGGTTGCGCGCGCTCACAACCTGTTCCACAGTCACTCTACAGACATTCAACTCCGCCAGACATTACAACATAGATACAATACAAAACACCGCAATCTAACACGCATAACCCTTTATACTCACTCTCGACCGATACTGCTGCTTTTTCTGTCTCACGTCATCCGGATCTTCTTCAGCGGGCGGTTCTTCCGATCATCGATTTCTAGGGGCCTTGGGGTAAGCTAACCTGGCCTAGGTCACCGTCCTCAAGAAGGCAACCATCCTCTATAGCTACCAACTGGAAGGGCGAGATTTTGATCGATACCTTATCACTATTGATCCAAACCTCGATCTGGTCGACTGAACCTTTGTTGCCTGTCTTTGAGGAAGAAAGTGCATCTCTTACCAAGCTAGCGCACCCAATAAAGGACTCCGCTCCAAAAGATCACAAACAACTTCTAGCTTTCAAAAGTTTATTGTAAGCTTAGGATAAGCTGCAAATACAGGCATCTCAGAATGAGATTCACGAGATACACAGGTCCAACTACATACATGTGCTCTCTGAAAGCCCTCAGACGAGCAACGGAAATTACTAACACAAGTTCTAAGAATAATAAAGCTATCAGCATTGACGCATATTGAGATCTCTCCTTCATTTAAGTTGGAGGAAAAACGCACAGGTTAGGCTGTCCCTACCCTGCTCTAGATGGTATCCCTACTTAACCAAATCCCAACCTAACAAAGGTGTCAGCAGTGAATGACCCCCAAGGGAAGTCACTCACTCTTAGTCTCTTGGTGAAAACCTATAGTTCTCCAGTCATGACCCCTCTCTGCCTACCCATCCGCTCTCTAAAGGGTCCTCAGGTATCTGCTCTAACTCCACCCAGGGGTGCTGTCCCTAATACAAAACAGTCAACAACATTTGAGACGCCCCTCGTGAGACGCCCCTCACGTGGTGTAGCTTCTGGCTTTTTCCATGCTGCTTTGTATTGGGCCTCATACGTTGGAGTTGACCTTGCTTCTCAGACTCTTCTCCGGCCCGCTGATACCCCTTAAACATTCCGGAACCCTCCTCCATGTCTGGGCCGTCTCCTGAACAGACCTCTATTCATTTTATTTATAATTGGATTCCCCCTTTTCTCTTGTAGACAGACATCTGCAGCCAAGATCCCAACTCTCATAGACTTCCAAAAAGGTTCGCAACATTTCTTGGCCCAGACCAGTATGTGTAAATCAATGTTAAAACATTTCAGGCCTACAATATTTCTCATAATGATTATAGCATTCAACTTCTTCATTAATTAAAGCATGTTAATACTCTTATTCTATTATTCAGTAAACACATCTATAAATCATGGCCCATTAATGCAATGACCAAAACATTAGTACAATCTATGTCGTGAAAAGAAACACCTTCCCCTTCCCTTCTAGCACTGGCCCTGAGGCCTACCACATTCTGCGTTTAACCACATGCCATCTTACATTTTAACAGCTACACGACATGGATTCAGGAATAATCACATCTAATAAAATCATATAGTGTCACACATTTCTGTATTAGTTCCACTTCTACTTAAATCTCTACATTAGCTATACATTCAGAATATAATTGCAGATACTATTAGCACTCATGGCATTTCTCCTCATGATTTGTGCTTACTACAGGTAAGTGTGATGCACTCATACATTTAGGTCAGTTTGCGCTCTCTCAAGGGTGCACCAGTTGTTATTTGCCCTGCCCTCCCCGTAGGCTTTAGTGTGGTAATGGACCTACAGTTTCAGGGGGTGCTGCCATAATAAAAGGGCCTTGCGAGTTTACTGAGTTATGTCTTCTCGAAGTCTCAATAGTTGTATTTAAAATGAGGTATTGACGTTTTCATAAAAAGGGAATACGTTGATATGGCTCATATATGCCCTTCTGTCTTCATTTAATGGCCTTCTATATTGTGTTGATGATTTTCAAAGGAATAGACTTTTGTTTAAGGAGGTTAGTAATGCTTTTTGAGTGTTTGATCGAAAAGTGATGTGGTGCCTAATGGCTTGAGCGCGCGACCTCGAAGCTGGGTAACCAAGTTTGAGTCTAAGCGGTGACGCTCATCATCCTGTAATTCTGAGCAAATCACTCAATTTCCCCGTGCCTAAAAAAAATTAATGTGGCTGTCTGTAATGCAACTGGGGCTCATGTAAAGTGCTCTGTTTCCTTGGGGTTGAGTTAAAGCTACATAAAACTCCCAACCCCACCCCCCAAAAAAATGGTCTGTTCAAAAACGTCAGGGCATCAGTTCCCATGAGCCCCAGGAGAAGTTCTTGGATTTTCGGGGCCCCGGCGAGAGGGAATGTACCAGGCGCCTCTACTTTAAATAACTGGCAGCTTCAGGACTCTTGAAGCTACTATGTGGAGACTCTTTCTGGGCCACAGTTCCTCCCCTCAGCCACCCACAAGCACCATCGGACTGAAGGTGTGAGAATTGCTTGGGGGCTGAGAGTTGAAAAGGTGTCCCCCTCCACTAGGCCTTTCCACACCATCCCTGGGAGGCATAGGGAGAGGGCCCACTCCCATGGGCCCAATTGTAAAGAGACACCTTTCTTTCGATTGGATAGGAAGGGGTACATGACGACCGGTTGTGGGCCCCATGCTGGTAGGCTGGGTTGGAGACCCTGAGCAGCAGCCCACACTGCCCATGCCTAGCGCCGGCCCTGCTGGGCTCCTTTCAAATGCATGTCTCAGGGTAGTAGCACAAATAATGCAGTTCTGTGCATTTCAGTATATCTGGTCCTCTCCTGACTGCGTCAGGGGCCTGTTATACGCATGGCACCCCAGGCATTGTTAAATCATTCTTCTTCTAGTGCGCACGCGCTTTCTTCACCTCATGGCGTAGAAGATCATAGAATTTAACATACAGAGGTTTCGTATGTAATGTTCCCACTTTTTTTATGCACATTGCTGCGGCCCTTCTATGATGAGCTTCTGTAGTTATACTCAAATTTAGGATCTCAGAAGATATTATTTTCTTGCTTTTTCCCGCAGCCTGCAGCCGTTGGTTTCCTGTGTGGGCCACCAGCAGTTACATTGGGACCTGCAGTTATTTTTCCGAATTCGATTTTCACTGAATGCGAGAGGGGAAAACAGTTCGGAAAGACGGAAGAAGAGACAGACGGCAAACCCGTCACAAAAAGAGAACGCAGGAACCTGCAGGAGAGAGATAAAGGGACAAGAAGCCTCTGGTGCTGGAGTGAAGAGGCACGAGGTGGATTTAAGACTTCCAGTCTGGTATTCGGCACGCTGAAAAGTATTAACTCAACACGTAATCCGAAAACCCAGCACTTAACTGGGAAGCCAAAATTCCTTAAAGTGCCATCAGCCGCGTCGCTATGCTTTTACAAAATAAACGAGTAACTTAGTGATTTTTTTTCTTTCACAGACGGCATCAACCTTCACATGACTTTAACAAACTTTCCTGTGGTATTTTGTACTTTTTCCAGGTAGTCAGGTAGCGCCGCTTCAAAATCTCACCAGGATATCTACCGCACCGAAGGCTGATTAAATCACCGCTTCAAAGGAGCTTTAAATGCTCTATTTAGAAACACATGGACTCGCTTTCAGGCAACCGGGCTCCATTGTCTACCGGCGCCGAGCCGAGGCAGCGCAGCTCAGAGTAGAAAGAATATTCATCTGAGAAGGTGAACTAGGACTGGCGGGCGAGATAAACGGCAGAAAACATCATTATGATGTTAAGAGGAGGCTGCCAGCTTCTGCGGTCATTGTAAAGAAAGGCGAGTAACGCACTGGCATACAATAATTGTAATTTAGTTTATCTGTTAGTAGTTTCAGAAAGCGCCGCGCATTGCCTTTAGGTTACTTCGGAGCGCTGAAGAATGTAAGTGATTCCGTATGACAAAGGCATAAGAGAAAGAAGAACACATTTGGGAGAGGGGGAGGGGCGTGTCGGGGGTGATCGCTGCAATCCTGCTGGAAAGCCCATGGTCGATACTTTATTTTTTTGTTGCAGTTTTATGTAGCGCAAACTCGACCTGAAGTTATTGGAGCGCTTTATGATACACAAGAGCACACTCATTTTTTTATGGGCACGGGAAGATTAAGTAATATGCTCAGAATCATACAATGCTGAGCCGAGCAGAGATTCGAACCCACTTCCTCGGTTCCAAAGTCGGCAGCCCTGGTTGTTACGCCACATCCTATGCTGCTGGCGCGGCTGTTACTTGCTAAAGAGGATAATTAGGTTGAATGTCTATCAGAGAGTATTGGAGAATACCGGCCGGCGTGGACGTATCGACGATAGCGTCTCATAGCATGTTAATTAAGCCCATTTCTTATATTCTGTAGGCACAGGTCGATATCGCTCTGTATTCCGGTCAGCACGCCGTTTAAGAGAAAGAACAAAGTGTTCTTCCTCGAGGCCTCCCGAGCACAATTATGGGCGAATAATATTCAGCTTCTTGACAAAAATGAGAACTTGTACTGCAGCAGTAAAGGGAGGTGGACAAAAGGTTGCACGCCTCCCCAGCAGCGTCTCTAAACGTGGCTTCAGAGCGCCGGTGGTACAGCTCATGTGTGTAACTAGGCCTCACCAGTGCCTTCAGTGCAGCCGCTACTGGCAGTGACGATTAGTGACCTGCTTTGCACAACCCACAACTGGAAGAGGGCTGAAACGGCCGTGGACACACAGGAGGGGGCCTGCATCAAAATAAAAGTGCCCCCGCTAGTAAGTCAAATAACTAATGAAAGTGGCTTCTTTGTAAATTGGGGAAGTTTTGAACTTGTAAAGGCATGCTGTATGTGTGGTCTGCTAGGTCTGAAAGACTGTATGTATCTGTGCTTGCTGCAAGCAATGCTTGTTTTGAAAATCAACGGTAAAAACCGCCCTCAGCAGTGCATTTTTACCAGACCCACATACATCCCAAAAAAAACGTCCCACATACTCACCTGTCAGACCAGCCCATCAGGCACTGCCCTATTGCCCCATAGGCCAGTCCGCCCCTGCCCTCTGGGATTGTAAAGAGGCTTCAGAGTTCCCAGAAGGAGCTGCCTAGATTATAAGTCCCATCTTCAGGGCAAACAACAGGAGGTGAGAGAGAGGCAGCACTCAAGACCAGCTGAGCATACAGATGGGGTGGCACACACATTATTCGTACCAAGTGACTGCCATCTTATTCAGAGTCTTATCTTTCAGCCTCAGGATGGAAAGAATAAGAAGGAATGAAAGTATGCGAAGGGAGTAAATGCAAACAGTGCTGGAATTGGAAAAGCATTTCTCCAGGAACCCATACATTGAGGGTGAAAGTGTGGCAACAAAAAGGGGGTGGAGATACAAGGGGCAGAGTCATGAAAAGCTGTCTGAAAGTCAACTTATTTAGATATATTTTAAAATCTGCCACAAAGAAACTGGCAACAAGGAGAAATGTGACAATAAATCTGTTCTAGCTTAACTGACTGCAAAGGCTGCATTTTAAAATATCTTACAGGTTTAAGGCACAAGCTGCAGAGAGCTTTGTGTAGCTCCTAAAGCTCAGGGAATGATAATAACGGTAAAATAAGTCTGGGTCTCGTTTTAAATCCTGACTTTGTGTTTCTCCTGGCAATGGATCCTTAACATATAATCTAAACCAGAATATATGATGTGTTGCTCCAACACATTGAAATCCTCATAGTTTTACGTAACACCTTGTACATAAATTTACTAAATTGCATGATTTATTGACAATTTATATATACATATATATATATGTATGTGTGTGTTTGTGATGTAAAGCGCTCTGACACCCTATATTGGCTGGTGTAGGACTATAAAAGAGGTAAATAAAAACCTTTTGTAAGTGCTATTTAAATTGTTATTCATGTAAATTCTCTGGTGCAACCAAATATCCACAGTTGCTGTTCTGTGCTTTTTGGCTCTATTTTACCGAAAATATTAAAGTCAATATCTCCAGTTCTACTAATTGGATTTTTGTTGTTTTGGTCTTGTTTTATTTATTAAAATAAGCTCTATTTTGCAAACTGGATGTGGGACCCTTTTTCTGTGTAAAATGTTTTACAGTTTGAAGTGTTGCACAAATACTTTACACATTGCCTCAAAGTTAAGACTGTCTGCTCTGTGCCAATCTGCCAGGGTGTTGAGCATATGTTAATTCAGGGTTTGCTTGTGCCTTACCCCGACTAGGTTTGTGGCTGCATCTTGCCCAGTGCCTCTGTGTTGGAAATCGCTACAGATTAGTAGCTTCAGTGCGCAGGAGACGGCGAGGGACGCCTATTTGAGGCGAGTCCCGAGTCTAGCCTCGTTCTGCCAGGTAGCGCATTGCTACAGGAGCGCTTCGCGCATTGCCTTCAAATTGTTTTTAATACTCCCGTTTTGTATTTATTTTATCTTGGTTCGTTTTTCCCTGTTTTTAAGGGCCCCCTTACCTGCATCTTAATTGCTGAGCACCACCGCCGCTTGGGCGGGTCCGGGGCCTCAGGGGGGAATCACTGGTGCCGCCATCTTGGAGCGGGGTGGGTGTGTGATCAGGAGACACTCCCTACATGCGCTTCAGTGCGCAGGAGCCGGCGAGGGACGCCTATTTGAAGCTCCTCCCTCAGCGCAGCGGGATGGCGCAGCGGGCGTGCCCTCGCGTGGCCGGAGTCGTGCCAGAGTCCTGCCCGTCTGCGCCCGTCCGCGCCAGGACGCGTAGGACGTGGTAGGACTCTGGCCTTCTGCCGACCATTGCTGATGACATCATGCCATGCTACTCAAGGGCTGCCCTACTTGCCATCGGGCTTTGCCACAGGAGTTGTGATGGTCCTCGGGTTCCGCCGCTTTGTGGACCTTACTCCTGCACCTGCGGAAGGTTTGATCTTTCCGCCTCCACCACTTGCTTAAGCAACGTCCAGGATATTGCTGGAACCCGCTCCCGCCCTCCCTTCACTTTATGGAACCTGAATGTCAGGTCAATGGTTAAACACCACCATGATATCTTTGACCTGTTAGGTAAGGAGTCCCCCGACGCTTTTTGTGTGACGGAGACCTGGCTACAGGAGACCGACACAGCTGTGATTAACCTGGCCTTTCCGCCTGAATACTCGGTATATACCCTCAACCGAGCTTCTAGAGGAGGGGGATTAGCGCTGGCGGTCAAGACGTGCTATCCGTGTGTCTGGCAAGGGCAAAACAATTCCGGCTGTGAAAGCGCGCTGTTTAAAATCTCAGTTACGCCCAACTTCGCTTTCACAGGCCTTTTGATTTATCGTCCCCCTGGTAGCGATTTGGCTTTCAGGGAGGCCCTTCCAGACGCTATTAGCGCCTTGGCTGCAGGCTGTTCCAATTTCTCCATTCTTGGAGATTTAAACCTCCACTATGATAACCTGTCTCTACCTGCAGTTTATAGCTCTATTGCCGATCTCGAGGCGCTCCAGTTAGTCCAGCTGGTCTCGCATCCCACCCATGTTGGTGGCCATACCTTAGACCCTTTCTTAACCAATCTAGCAGAAGCCAGTATCCTTACCCCTTCCCCCCTGGCTTGGACCGATCACTATCTGGTATGCATCCAGTGTCCACTGTACGAGCCGCACCGCAAATCTGCGGTCCGCTCAATTCTTAGACGGTGTTGGACTAAATTAAAACTCGAGGATTTTTTCCACCTGTTATCCTCTGACCTGCCTGGTTCAGCCGACACTGTGGATGAGAGCTACGACCGTTTTTGTGAGTGGGTTACTAGGGCCCTCGACTCTCTTATTCCGATAGTTTCGTGTAAGTGTGGGTCTAGGGACCCGAGTCCTTGGTACGATGATTCGCTGCGGGCGCTCAAAAACATCTGTAGGCGTGCCGAGCGGGTATGGCGCAAAGCCTATGCCAGCGACAAAAAAGCTCTGTATTCTGCTGCTGTAAAAATCTACCATCGAGCAGTATTCAGAACCCGTGCGGCATATTATGCCATACAATTCCGTACCAGTACCAACCCCTCCAAAACTATTTTTAAAGCCCTGAAAGATCTTATTACCAAAAAAGTGATCGCGACTCACCAGGGTTCCATTGCTCATTGTGAAGCCTTGGCTGCTTTCTTTTTGGAAAAGGTCCATGCCATCTACAGAGCTTTTCCTACGGCGGCACCCCCTGTTGGCAGTTCCCTTAAGCCCCTTACCTTGGAGGTGTTACATTCTTTCCCGAGATTAACATCGGAGAGTTTTGGTAAGTTGGCCCAACAGGTCAAGTCAGGATCCCCGGCTGATCCTCTTCGCCCGGCTCTGTTTAGAGACCTACCATCCAATGGCCTCCCACTGGTCTGCTCTTTAATTAACACCTCTTTAGCATCCGGCGTGGTCCCAGTGAAGTGGAAACAGGCGGTAGTTGTGCCCATCCTTAAGAAACCAACTTTGGATGCCGATAAACCTGAGAATTACCGCCCAATTTCCCTTCTCCCGTGGCCTGCCAAAGTTGCGGAGGCACATGTCAACTCTGTCCTCTCTGATCATCTTCTACAAGCTAACATCTTGGACAGGACGCAGAATGGTTTTCGTGCTGGGCATAGCACGGAGACGGCTCTACTTTATATGGTGGAGCATTTGCGCTCCGTGCTCGACACGGGTCAAACGGCGGCGCTGGTGCTATTAGATCTGAGCACCGCCTTTGACACCGTGGCCCACCCGATCCTTCTGCGGCGCTTGGAGGAAGCGGGTGTCACCGGTCTTGCGCTCCAGTGGTTCCGATCTTTCCTTGCCAACCGTTCTTTCTGCGTGGCCGTCCCGCCCTATCAGTCCAAATTCCATCCTCTGGAACTGGGGGTCCCCCAGGGCTCCTCGCTGAGTCCCACATTATTCAACCTATATGTGAGACCGCTGGCTGAGGTCGTCAGGCATTGGGGTATGACCATGGTGTCCTACGCCGATGACACTCAGCTAGCGGTTACAATCAGCGGGGATGCGGATGTGGATGCCCCCAGATTCCAGAATGGACTTCGGGCGGTCGCCAGCTGGATGACTTCCAACTGTCTCCAGCTGAACGCAAGTAAGACGGAGGTTATGATCTTTGGCAAGCAGACGGAACTCTGGGGTGACAGGTGGTAGCCATCGGACCTGGGTCCCACACCTATCCCGGTTGCTCAGTTAAAAAATCTCGGGGTGTGGCTCGATCCTTCTCTTTCTTTTGAATGCCATACTAAGCACACGGCGGCCTGTTGTTTTGGCATCTTGCGGGGTCTACGACCCGTACTAAAATTTTTTGATGCGAACACCAGACAACTTGTTATCCAGGCAACCGTGATGTCACGCCTCGATTATGCCAACGCCCTATTATTGGGCTTAAATCAGGCGGAACTCACCCGCCTGCAGCGCGTACAGAACGCAGCGGATAGAGCTGTTGTGGGCTTGCCTAGATTTTGCTCTACAACCAATATCTTGCGCACGCTGCACTGGCTTCCGATTGCTCGTAGGTTCCAGTTTAAGGCCCTTTGTGTTGCCTACAAGATCATCAAGGGATCCCCTGCCTTGATTCTCTCTAATCTCCTGTCCCGTTATATTCCAGGTCGTGCTTTAAGATCTTCCGACCTGGAACTCGCTGTTGTCCCCCGGTTTAAGCGCTGCTGGTCCGGCGGCCGTTCCTTTCAAGTGCGTGCCGCCGCGTTATGGAATTCCCTGCCCTTCGAGATTCGTGCCCTTGGGGATTTGCTCTCCTTCCGGCGGGCTCTAAAAACCTTTCTGTTTCCTTAGTTCTCATGTTCTCTCTCCTTGTTCTGTTGTGTTGTTGCTACCTGGCGGGCGCCAGGACGCTCCTTCGCTGGAGCATCTGTGCGCCTAATAAATATGCTTAACATAACATTACATTTTGTAATCTGCAGTGGTTTTTAAAAATAGAGGGACTGCTTCCTCTTGCCGAACTGTTTAGAGACAACCACTGTAGTTCACACTCATTTCCTTAGTCATTACTGTAGAATATGTAAGGGCACAGAGGGGTATGTGCTGCTGAGTGATATGCAGTGGTTTCTAAAGATAAGAAACCACTGCAAACCACTCAGTGGTGGCATCCTTACATACTCTGAAGTAATCACTGCAGAGTATGTAAGGGCGCTGAGTGGCATTTGGCTACGCTATTTTCTTAGCGTAAAATGCATCCTCACATCCATTTTTGGACGCCAGGGTGCATTTTGCGCTAAGAATTTAGCACCAAATGCCCACTTTGCCGTCCCATAGAATTTTAATTTAATTCCGTGGAACCAAATTCTTCCCAACACTACCTGAAACAACAGAGGTAACATTACACTTTTTGAGCAATTAACACTTTTGAGTCACAAACTCCAAATGCAGGTTAATAGTTCCACACATGGCCAACCACTGATACTGAAATACTCTCCCATAGAAAATAATTGAGTGGGAAATTAAAATAATATCCCATAGGAAATAATATTACATTAAATGAAATGACTTAAGTAGAGAAAAAAAAACTAAATATAATTTATTGTTAAAAAATATAGGAAATAGAATAAATGTATGTTTAAAATACTTTAATATCCAATTTAGAATTTAAAAATTAGTGTTTCAGTTTTATTAAAATATAACTACATTAATTTTAATTAACTCTATACATCAGTTTTATAATCATTATTGCATATTTGCTTTCTTTAGGTGGGAATATATTTTTTTATTTCAACTTCAGAAAAATAATTAATTTAATTTGCTATATTTCTTTTCAAGAGGTAGGGCCTGATTATGATCTTGGCAGACGGGTTACTCCGTCACAACGGTAACGGATATCTCGGCCACTGAAATATAAATCTCATAGGATATAATGAGATTTATATTTTAGCGGGCAGGATATCCGTTACAGTTGTGACGGAGTAACCTGTCCACCAAGATCGTAATCAGGCCCTTTATTCAAAATTAAGTTAATAGTACTGTATTATTTTGCAATTTTTTTCTTCATTTAAGTAAAGCTATTGATATAATTTTCAATAACATCTGATATAAAAATATTTTTAATATTTATTTTTGAGTTAAATATATTTTTTTAATGTGCCCTTTACTTTCAAATAGAGAGATTCTGCAGTCCAGGTGGGAATCTCTGGATGGGCTAGGCCGGCAAGGAAGGCAACTGTAGGTTTTATCACTGCGCAGTGCAGTAAGAAAGGCTGGGGGGAGACAGGAATTCGTGGATGGGCCTCTCAATTCACACATAATGCTGCGTTTGCTCTACAGCTGTGCTACTTCCTAATGTTTTGTTTATTCCTCGCAAAGTTCACAAACATTAGGGGAGTCTTGTTGTTTCTACCAATGGGACAGGTGCACCACATAAAAAGAACATGCTACATCATGTGCACAATATTTGACTGGAGCAGCGTTTTTATAAGTGATAAACAAGGCATTTCGTCACAGTTCTCATATTTTGTTCAGCATCTCATGAGAGAAAAAGAAGCTGAATGCACTCTGGAGTTTTTTCACAGGGATTCATTATACTATCACATTCAGTTTTGTTCAAGAGCATTAAGAAACTCAGCCAATCTGAGTGTTTCTTTGGATTTTCAATTTGTTGGATGTTCTGAAGCAGACAGGTTGATGTATCTATACATCATGCACAAAAATGGCTTATCCATAATTATCAAAGTTGGAAAATACACCAAATGAGAAAAGCGTTACATGCCTTCCAAATTGGGTGTATTTTATTTCAACTGTTTAAGATTTCTACACTGAGAAATTTTTGCATGGGAACTCTCATTGTAATCCCGCGCAACATCTTTTAGACCTCAACTTTGCAACTTTGCCTGCACTCCAACCCCCGTTGCCCAATACCTGCAAAAAATGTTGCAGCATCACTTTGTAATAAATAAATAACAAAATGAACCCGTATTTGTAAAGCACAAACTACTCACAGGTCTCAGGCACTGGGGGCCGTCCTGGAAATTAAGGGTCATATGTATCAAGCCAAATTGAGTTCGCATACGCCGAAATTCGCAGAATTTCGGCGTTTGCGTATGCAATTTGGACAAATGGTATGCATCCAGGAAATCTGCTTTAAAAATAAGGAATCGCAATATATGCGATTCCTTATCTTGCGATTGCATTTAAGGAATCGCAAATTTTGCGATTCCTTAAATGCAATGTAAGAAGCTAAAAAAATTAGCAAATTGGCCTTAAGGAATTGCAAATTACCACCAACTTCTAGTTGGTGGTAAGTTGCGAATTCCTTTCAAAATGCATATTGTTTCATTTTTCACAGTGCCATGTGACGCACATACATGCCCTTAGGGCATGTATGTGCGCTACATGTGCACCCATGCAGATTTCAGGGGTGCAACAGGGTGTCTGTCCTTTGGACACCCCTGCACCCTTGAAAATATTCACAATTTACGATTAGCAAATTGCGAATCGCACATTTCCCCTTCATTCCTATGGGCCTCCTGGCCCATAGAAATGAATGGGAAATTATTCCTTAATTGCGATTAGCAATTTGCTAATCGCAATTAAGGCATTGTAAGAAATCGCTAAAAAGAAGCGCATTTCTACATACATACCATTTTGCGATTTCTAAATAGCGATTCCTTAAAAATCGCTATTTAGGAATCGCAAAACGGAATGTTGATACATATGCCCATAGTGAGCTATTGCCCAGAGTCACAAGGTGCTGAGCTGAGCTGCCGCCGGAGCCGGTAGCGAACCTGGAATCCTATGCTCCGAAGTCAGTTCTGAAGTCAGCTGCTCTGGCTGCTGCACCACACCTCTCCACTCCACTTTGTGAGTCTCATATATTGTTTGTGTGGAAATTATTGTGAAAATCGGCCAAGGATAGCTAAGATGTTAGTGGCAGCTTTTTTCTTTGAGTATCATTTGTAATTAAATCAAGGGATCCCTCAAAAAAGGAGAACCAAATGCAATCAAAACAATTAAATGTTCTGAAAAAATGTGGATGACATGGACACATGCTGCTAAAAACAATACGTTCCTCTGATTGCCTTTGTTTTTTTCTTTCTTGAGAGATCCATTGATTAAATATCAAATGATAGACTGTCCTGCTTTATTTAGAGCTCTAGACCAGATGCTGAAAAGGTAGCCCATCTTATGAACCTATTGATATTGAGTTTTTTTTCCTTAAATAATGCTGAGGCTTGTCCCATATGTTTTTAGGCTCATGACTTGACTTTTATCACTTCATGGCAGTTCATGATCCATACCGCTCACTAGATTCATCAACAGCGTCAGTAACAGAAGAAGATCATGACCCACACTCTGTCCTGATGATGGTCTTAGAGATCTGGGACCCTGTCATCGAAGGAGCCATTTTTAGGAAATGGTGTATTGTGTTTAGCTTTTTGATGAACTTAAAGAAACCGCCTCTGGGTCAATCACTGTTCATGTTTTCTTGTTTTATTTATGTTTTTATTGGGTAAAATAAATGTGTTAACTGTACGATATAAGTTTGTGTGGCCTTTTTCTTGTGAGCTATATTATGTATCCAAGTATGTTTTAATGGACACTAATAATTCAATATTGTTTTCCCCCTATACTTGGATTTCAGTGACATACAGGCAGTGTGATTCAGAGGATGTTCTGATATTAGAAAATGCTACTTTCGAGCTGCTGAACAATGCATTGCCCAAAGGGCACTCTTTCCTTTGTAGTGGATTCATATTTACGGATCGGGTACACTCTGTGCAGGCGTAAGTCGGGCATTTAACCAAAATCAGGAAAATGTTCATGATCCAAAGATGATATAAGGAATTGAACGGTTTTCCCTCAAAACAATGCAACAACCTTCAAAAATGCAAATCGAATTGTAACACATTTTGGTGGGATAAGTAATTGGAATGAAAAAAAAATTTGAACATGGTGAGGAGTTAAAAGAAAAGCTTTGGCACATTGAGGCCTGGAGGTGCGACCACTTTTGTTCCTCACTATTCAATACCAATGGGGTTTTAAAGCTGCATCCTAGTCTTTGCAAAGGGCCTGTTGGCTCCCCCCACCCCAGCAAACAAATGAAAGGACTTCAGCCTCAGCGGCAAGGCAATGTGCACCGCACTCCACTTCAAGAAATCAGGTGGCACACAGACCAAATAGGGACATTTTACCGATTTGGCACTGGCCTTAGACAGGGAGAACCTTTTTAGAAATTTCATTGCCTTGCCCAGGAGCAGCGAGAGAACAATTGTCAACCCCACCGCCCTACCCCCCACTTTCGGCCGAGTCAAGGGACAGTGACCTAGGAGGCAACCCAGTCTTGCAGAGGCCGCCGCACCCACCCGAAGGGGTGGGGGGCGGCTAAGGGGCCAGCGCCATAACCCGCGCCGTGCCCCCAGTGGCAAAACCGGTTCTGGGCGCTTTAAAGCGCCCAGAAGCAAAAAGAGGGGGATGTCTCCCCGCCAGAAAGGAGAGCGCCCGATGGCGCCAAAAAGGGGACCAATGGGCAGGAGGCGCTAGGTATGAACCCCCCAATCAGGTGGTAGACATAATATTGAGAAGATCAAAAACTGACAAGGCAGGAAAGGGTGTGACTATACGGCTGCAATGCATTCCAGAATCCAGTGTATGCGCAGTATGCTGTCTGGTCAAATACATGGTGTCCCGCCCAGCGGGCGAAGGACCACTCTTTAAACACCAGGATGAGAGTAACTTGACTAAGTTTCAATTCACTACGGTTATGCGCCAGGGCCTCAAAAAAGCCGGGCTCCACCTGGGGTCCTTTGCGCCCCACTCTTTTAGAATCGGCGCAGCCACTTCGGCATCGCAGCATGGCATGCTAGAGGACAGAATTCAGGCGGTCGGCAGATGGCGGTCCCGGGCCTAGAAGACGTACATCCGCCCACAACTGTTGTAGTACAGAGCAGGCATTGCAGGGGGGGGGTCAGTCACTTTGGGATGCCGCACGGCAGGGTGAGCAGCAGGCAGGGCTACCTTGGGATGCCGCACGGCAGGGTGTCCAAAATCCACCACCACCCCCAGACTGCAGACAATGGACCCGGTGCACAGCAGGCCACCTTTATTCTGCTATTTTTTCTTTCGGCAGGGAGACGCCCACAGCTGGTATGGGTAGTGGGTCATTCCTTCGTGTCCAGGATGGAGACCTGGTATCAGCAGTCGGGGCACAGGTTGGAGAACAGACCCAAAGCGACATGCATTCGCTGGCTGGGGCAGCCGGGGATGAAATGGAAACAGCTGACGGCAACATTGGACAAGCTACTGGCAGATTCGGCATGGCATCCCGACGTCCTGTTCATTCATCTTGACGGCAACGACCTGACCCAGATGGGACGCAAAGCATTGGGGCAGGCCATTCAGACGGACCTCACCAGGACGGCCACATGGTTCGGTGGCACGACGGTCATGTGGTCTGAGATGGTGAGCAGGAGGCATTGGAGGGGCGCAGATTCCAACAAAGCAGTGGATAACGCCAGGAGAAAACTGAACATAGCAATGCACAAATTCTGCAAGACCAATGGTTTGGAATCCATCAGACATGGATGCCCAGAATTGTATGGTCAAGACGGGGTCTATCTCTCCAACATAGGGAGGAGAGTTTTTTGGGACAACTTGTGGGGCGCAATGGCTCTCGCAGGTTGCAGATAAAAAAAAAATATATTTTCTGGGGGGTGGGGGGGAGCCGCAGAAAGACGTGAGCCTCCCTGCGGCGTGGCGGAAATTGGTACAAGGATTGGCTTGTAACAGATACACGTATTGTTGGCTAAGTTATTGTGATGAAGGGGGGGCGGCTGGGGGAGGGGGGCATACGTATGTATTCCACGGAATGGGCACGGTGCGAGGGTTATTGCACAGGCCGCCGCACCCCCCGAAGGGGGGGGGCAGCTAAGGGGCTGGTGCCATAACCCGTGCCGTGCCCCCAGTGGCAAAACCGGTTCTGGGCGCTTTAAAGCGCCCAGAAGCAAAAAGAGCGGGATGTCTCCCCGCCAGAAAGGAGACCACCCGATGGCGCCAAAAAGGTGACCAATGGGCAGGAGGCGCAAGGTATGAACCCCCCAATCAGGGGGCGCCACCTGAGCTCCAAGGTAGAAGATTTAGGAATATAAGTCGCCGCTCGCCCAGGTAGCTCCTAAATTCGTGGAGCAGGGAGAGCGGCGCATCGACGATTTTCTGCAGACCCACCCACCCACACCTAAGGAACAGCAGTGTCGCAGGGCTGGATAGTGGCAAGGGGGTTTGGCGGAAATTGGTACAAGGATTGGCTAAGGAGACACACCGACGGGCGGTGTGTAGGATGAGGGCCACTCACTTTTGGATGCCGCACGGCAGGGTGAGGTGGCCGCGCCAAGGAGAGGAGTAGCAAAAGGAGACGGCGCTCGCGGCCCAGACCCGCCCGGACGGCAGGGCGCAAAAGGTAGCAAGCTGGGGGCCTAATTTCAGAGAGAGAAGCTACCCTCCACTACACGCAGAGGGCGTGGGTGATCAACCAAATGGTGATCCCAGGAATAACCAACAAAGAGGACTACCAAGGACTAACAAAGGGAACTGGTTTTTTGGTGTGCATTTACGAACTGATATGTACCATAAGAGTAGCGGCCCGAAAGCGGCCCAGGATGGTTTATGACAAGTATGATTTATGAATAACCTAAGGCAGTTCGCAAATGACAGATGTATAACCAGCATGTGTACAATCCTAATAAAACTGCGGCCAACAACGACCACAATATATACACGTATTGTTGGCTAAGTTATTGTGATGAAGGGGGGGTGGCCGGGGGAGGGGGCATACTTATGTGTTCCATGGAATGGGCACGGTGCGAGGGTTATTACCCTGAGCCCAGAGCAGCTGAGCGCTCTGAAGTCCTGTGAATGAGGCACTGAGGCAAACGTTAACTATCGACAGCTTTGGAACCCCACTGCTTCCGCGAGTCTTGACAACTGCTCTTGGGTTGGGACACCAGCGCAGCGGACATTGTTAGACAGTCCCCAGGAAGCCCTGACATTGTCTCGGAGTCAGTTACTTTGTATTAACTAAAACTGCATTCTGCATCTGCTTACTTGATCAAACGAGAGGGCATGATCTGCTTATATTGGATAATATGAGGCTGGCCACTTTGCTACTCTGAGATACCAAGAAAACAATATTTGCTTTATTTGTCCAGCTATCTGTAGATATAAAGCCAACGTCAGCATTGAAAATGGCATGGTTGTTAAACCCCTGACTCTCATGTTATGTTTTTTAGTCTTCTGAACCTGAATGGGGCACAATGACGCTCGTCCGTGAATTAACATGATACTTAGGAATCTGTGTTCCTTTTCGACTGTTTATACTTTATTTAAAAAAAAACACCTCTCTTCCAGTTATCAGGGGAGTCTAAGGTGAAGAAAGCAGGACGTATGCAGCGTTCTTTCACACTTGCATATATTTCAGGAATCGTGTTGTGTAGCTTAACAAAGTGCAAATCATGCAGTGGGATAGTAAAGTCTGAATAGACCTTTTGCAACAAGGAGGAAGGGCCCTATAGAGTTGTCACTTAATGGTGTGTATGCTTCCAATGTGCAACAACAAAGAACCCCTCCAACACTGAGCGCCAATAATCACATTTTTGTATTGTTGCTAGTAGGCAGAGCTAAGTGGGTGGTTACTGGTAAATTATAGACCCTCCACCTCCAGGTTAGGTAGGTTAGAAAGGCATTAAAAACCTGGCTTTTTAACCTGTAAATTCCTCTACTATCCTTAATTCTCCACGATTGTTGTCTTTCTAGTTGGCTAGCGCCTAGACACCTTCGGGTATTGGGAGCGTTTAAAAAATATTTTTTTCATTTCATAAAAGGCACCCATAATTTTGTCCCAGTGGACCCCTCCCACCCAGCCGCGGCCCATGGAGGGAGTTGCGGTGGGGCACAAAGGCGGGGCGGGGAAAGGGGAAGGGTGGGGGGGGGTGCTAAAATCCGGAATATGGATAATTGGAGGTAAGTAAACAATTTAATTTATTTATTAAATTGTTTACTTACCTCCAATTAGCCATATTCCGGATTTTAGCACCCCCAACCCTGCCCCTCCCCGCCCCGCCTTTGTGCCTCACCGCAACTCCCTTCACGGGCCGCGGCTGCTCCAACCCTGTGCTGTGTTGCCACTGCACGTGCTGCACTAATGGCAGTCATACCCCTGAAAACATACACAAGACAGACATTAGGGCTTACCTCTATGGCATCAAGTCTCTGTAAGAAGCAGTCCAACCTTGCAAACACCATAGACGATGGGAAATCCCATGTTTTTGGATCCCCTCCATTTTTGAAATAAGACTGCAAATGTTCTCGTCTGTCCTCAAATGACTGTTTGAAGAAAACGAGGATGCTGACAGCCTCTCGCACCTTACTCAAACTTTCTTCAGTTTCTCCTTTCAGGATGTCTTCTGGATTCAAAAAGTTTCGAGCCTGCAATAAAATATTCCAAAATGTAATAAAGTCTGCACAGTGCTTACTTTGCTAAAGAATAAGTGCTGGGGCCCAAAGTTTTGCTCAGAAGA
Organism: Lissotriton helveticus; assembly: GCF_964261635.1. NCBI lineage: Eukaryota > Metazoa > Chordata > Amphibia > Caudata > Salamandridae > Lissotriton > Lissotriton helveticus. The sequence goes on from NC_136068.1 coordinate 1,410,051,876, forward strand.
CTGAGGCCGGCGCTATCTTATGCCAGGGTGCCTAATACCAAGCAGGCCGGGTTCTAGCGGGTGGGCCAGGAGGAGCCTCACCAGTTAGCCCTGTGGCCCATTCACAAGCAGAAAACGTTTTGTTCATTTTCCTGATGAAACAATCCTACGTGTTTCAAGCCTAATTGCGTATCTTTTATGTATATTTGCCCTTGCGAGAAAAGGGAGTGAAAATGCCCAAATAATCAGTATATACACCTTAGTAGTATTTTCTTTGATGTTCTTTCTGCTGTGATGCTATTCCTTACTTATGGCTGCCGGGGTCACAAGAATTATGCGGCTGGGGAAAAACAAATTATGCTGCAGTGTTGAAATTATGTGTCAAGAAAAGGCAAATTACACAGTGCAACGGGGCACATTTTGGGATAGAATTACTTCATTATTTTGACAAGTTGACACTGTCTTGGCAAAAATTCCACCTCGTTGGGACCATTTTGACCACAAAATGCAGAAATAAGCAACAGAAACGTGACCAGTCAACGTTTGTGAAATGTCTTCACTGCACAGAAATGCGTGTCACTGCACTTTTGGTAACGTTTGATCGGGTTAAGCCAGAAACATTATTCTCTCAAAATCTTAAAGTTATACAGCAGATGATGGATAAGGGATAGATATGGCAAATTCATAATTATGTGGAATACGCTGCAGCCGCATAATCACATACTTCCAGTGATCCTGTTTATGGCACTTTATTAAGCAAAAAATGTCATGGCAGCATTGGCAACATGTGCTGTGTTCTCTGTACTCTCATTCTCCCGAGGTGCTCACAGAAGGCAGAGCTCACTGATATAAACAGAAGGAACTTAAAGAACATAAACCCACCCTAGGGGTACAGATGACTGTGCATTTATTCTCTACCAACAAATTCTCTCTCTTTTGTCACATGAACAGACAGAATTGGATTATTGTCAGGGTCACTGGAATTATGTAATTCTGCAGCCGCAGCGTTTCCTTGTAATTATGGATTTGAAACATAAACAAACCCATCACCTGCAGCATCATTTGCGGATTTTAACAAAGATCTTGATAAAAGGATCAACTGTTACTATAATGCAGTAATGTGTGCTGCACAGTGTAAGGCCCTTCGCAAACGTTTACGTGTCCCTAACGAGGTGAAACCTTTTTTTTCCACACAGAGCTGACATGCAAAAAACGACAAAATAATAAAGTGATGCTGTCACACATTACACTGCAAAATTTAGTCGACCCGTCTGCAAATGTGGTCCTCCCCTGTTGCATAATTTCAGAGACCCTGATAATAGCTAGGGCCACTGGAATTATATGATTGTGCGGAAGTGGCGTTTTTTGCACAAATATAGATTTGCTGCATTCTCATAAAATTCCATCATCTGCTGCATAATTTGCAAATGTTAACAAAAAAGTTTTAGTTTCGAGTTCAAACGTTTCAAAAGTGACTAAAAGCGCAGCAACACATTTTGTTGCGTAGTGGAAAGCCCTTTGAAGGATGACTGGTCACCTTTCTGCTGCTTAATACTACATTTGGGTGTCTAACTGGTACTAGTGATGTACAACTATTACCCACATAGCGTTCATAATTGTAAAAATGTCAAAATAATGAAGTAAAACGATCGCAAAATGAGCTGCATTACACCACAAAATGTGCCTTTTCTTGCAGCATAATTGTCTGAACCCTGCTGCACAATTTGGCCCTCCCATGCAGCATAATTCAAGTGGCCCTGTTTATAGTGATGCTGCTTTTTGGGTCCTAAACTTATCAGGGCCAGACTGACTACCGGGCAGTTTGGAATGCTGCCGAGCTGGGGGCTGAGTTCAATGCAGTGGGGGCTGATATAGTTCATGGAGACCTGAGTGTGCTTCGAAATAATGAAAGCAAAACAAATTTTGTTTAGTACACGCAGGTCCCCATCAATGAAATCAGCCCCCAGCTCAGCAGCATTCCAAACTGCCCGGTAGCCAGTCCGGCCCTGAAACTGATAGAGAGAAGGGCGAGGTATAGTGATGTATAGTGAGGAGAACGGATAGCACAGAGACAGGAGGGTAATAGGGAGGAGGCTGAGGCAGGACGAAGGATACTGAGAGGACAGAGAGGCCAAAAGGAGGATGGTGATGGGGAGAGCAGGAGGCCAAGTAGGACAGACAGAGGAGGTTGAGCAAGAGTGAGAGGAGGGCAAGGAAAAGAGAAAAGAGCAAGGAAGAGATAAATAGGTGAGGTGAGGAGAAGTGGAGGAGAAGGGTGAGATAGAAATAAAAGGGTGAAGTGTAGTGAGAGTAAGTTGATGCACAGAGGTTTGCGAGGTCAGGAGAGAGAGAATGTAGGGTTAGGTGGAAAGAGGGGAGGGTGAGATGAGACAAATATGAGAGTGAAGTGAAAAAAATGAAGGACGCATGGAAACAGGTGGCTATTGAGGGTTGAGAGTAGGATGATGTAGAGAGAGCAAAGAGTGAGGTGGAAGGAAGCAGAGGGTGAAGAAGTTGAAGTGGGGAGAAAAGAAGATTGTTGGACTTGGCCCTTTTTGCAGGGTCATTCCTGAACTTTTTTCCTTCCTCCGTGTTTAATATACCTATCAGTCCCTTATAAAGTGGTATCTCATATACCCTTGGCCAGTAAATTAAATGCTACTGGTGGGCTTGCAGCTCTGCTTGCGCCACACATCCTTAGTAGCCTTTCAAACCTGTCTCAGGCCTCTGCCATTGCAGGGACTGCACTTAGTTTACTGCCGCTGTGACAGAAAGAAGCCACCGGAAGTCAGACAGTGTGCAGATCGGCATATTCTTTTCCAAATTTGATGGGCAATTGGTGGTCCTGGCTGTCTGCACCCGAGAGAGACAGCAATCACTGAGTAGAGAAGGGAGCCGCTAAGAGGTAGGAATCCTCGCGCCTCCTGTGTGTTGCAGTGTGGTGACTTCCCTGGCAGAAGGATCAGTTGAGCCGCCGGAAGCCAGGCGAGGCCTGGTTGTGGGCAGAGCCACAACGAGAGCGGGTCCAACGGAGACCTCGCTCCATGTTCTACGGCAGCTGTTACCTTGCACGAAGCAGAGTAACTGCGCCACGGTAGTCATGGGCCAATCTACTAGGGGGGAGGGCCCTGGCCAGAGGGGGACTCTTTTTTGTCCCTGCAACCCAGCCAAGAAGGGGGCCCATCTGGAGTGCGGAGTGTGGACCAGTGTCAGCGAAGGATACAGCTGCGACCGGAGGTGGGTGAGTGTCAATCTACCCTCCTCCTACCGGAAAAGCCTGCATTGCGGGGCGAGCCCAGGACAGGGCCATCGCTTAGGAAGGGGCATATGTTGTGCCCTGATGCATGGGCCCATGGCCATTGAGGAGCCCATGTAGGCTGTATTACATTATCTGGGCTACACCAAGATGTTTGGTAAGGGTGCACTGCATATGCCCCAGTGGGTGCAGGATGTGTTTATACACTGCAAAAGATGTTTTGAAGTGCACTACTGCTGATTATGTTTTGCACAATTTGTCTTCTAGGCAAATCCTGACTAATGCAGTTATGGGCCTGATGTGATTACAATATGTGCACACTAATAAGGTTTGTTACGTGCACTACTGTTGGTGTTCATGCCCTAATGTACTGAGTTATTGCCTAATGTGTGCCCTTCGAAAGTTGGTGGGTTGGTGCACTGTTGCTGATGCTAATGCATGATGTGTTTATGCTAAGTGTACCCTTACCAGAAGTAACTGGGTGGTTTCTCTAATTGTGAGTACTGATGGTTATGACAGTGGCCTGATTGGCCCTGTAATGTATATAATCCCTGTAAAGTGAAACCAAGTGCCAGGTGGCACAGAGTATATATGTGATTACGTTCTAATGTGTTTTATGAAAAATACAATGGCTATTTTGATGTAACCTTGTGTGGAGTTTCTTCTGTGGTGTGCCTAGTGTGTTGCTGCTGTGTGAGTGTGTTGCACAAACCCTTTACACATTGCCTCTGGGATAAGCCTGACTGCTCTGCCAAGCTACCAAGGGGGTGAGCAGGGGTTATCTTCGGTGTGTAAATCCTGTGCCCTGACTAGAGTGGTGGTTTCTTCCTGGCTTAGGTGCATACCCTAGCCAACCAGAAATCTCATTTCTAACAAGGATGAAGTCAGAAGAGAAGAGGAAAACACAGGGAGAAAGGACAGTGAATTGCAAAGAGAAAAAGAGATCAAACCTATGTGTTTAAACCTATAGAAATACACAGGTAAAACAAGTAGATAGAACCCTGCAGTAGGTATGGTATCCAGCTCACACCTGTATAACACACTTAGCATGTACAGACCCAGCTCTCAGACATCTTGGGAGTCTCTGGACAACTCACTCATCTTTATGGCCTACCCACTCTTCTTCATGGCCCACCCGGATCCCAAATTCTGAATCCGGGCCTGATACCAATGCTGCTTAACCTTCTTTCCACTTCATACCTCTTTCATCCACCAGCAGACACTCCCTGCTCCTTTATCTCACTCTTTCAGGTTGCTTTGTATCCTTGCTTTTATTGTGAATGTTTCTTCGTCTTTTTCTTTCTTGACCCCTTTTGTGTTTTTCTCTCTCTTGTTTTGGGTGAAAGGTTGATGAGAAAAAATAAGTGCAAGTCCCCAAAAATGAGTGCCTGTGGGTCCCACCTGCGAACACCAGCTCAAATTAAGCACCAAGTCTATACAATTATTGTGAAGTCGTCACAGGACAGCGACGTGGTTCACCTGGAATTTATTTAGAAAAACAAAAAAAGAAAAAAACCAGAGGACACTAAAGTAGAACTAAGCAGGGTTTGTCAAAAATCTATGATCGCGTTTATTTTAGTAAATTATTTGCTCTTAAGATTAATTATTTTTTCACATTCCAGACACTTTTTGCAACATTTTTAAACTAGGAATTTGGGGTAATTTGAGAAAGAAAATGTTTACACAGAATTGATTAAAGTTTTATTGTAGAAAACAAAGGGGCAGATTTACAAGCCCCTTGCGCCACGTTTACGCCGCCTTGCGTCACGCAACAGCGGCGTAAACGTGGTGCATCCCTGTGAGGCATTTACAACGTGACGCATCTAGGGAGATGCGTCACGTTATAAAGCCCAGCGCCACAATGGGGGCGTTCCTACGCAGGGTGGGCGTTCCGGCGCCTGTGTGCCTCACAAAAGTGCCTGCGTGAAATCTACAAGATTTCATGCAGGCACTTCTGCGACGCTGCTACGTCAATTCCTTACGCCTGCTTGAAGCAGGCGTAAGAACTGACGCAGCATGTTAAGTATTGGGCGGCCCTGAGCATTGCTGGAGTTGCGTCGTGCTTGCGACGCGACTCCAGCAATGCACCGCCCGTACACCACATGATGCGTCACGCATCTGCCCTTCCTTGCACCATGGTGCGCCGCATTTACAATGCGGCGCATCTGTGGTGGCGCAAGGAGGGAATTGCATGACGCATCGGTTCTGGCGCATCCCTGCTGATTTGCAGAGATGCGCCAGAAGACATAAATATGCCCCAAAGTACATGGCAACAAGAAAGCAGAAAGGACTTATGAAGGTGGCAAGCATTATGGTTCAGTAAAGAAGACAAATGAATAACAAACCCACTTCCTGCATAATAAAAAGTACATGCGACCCTGACAAGAATAATAGCAATACAACACCCAAGAACACCACCATGCACAACTTCAGCCATCAATGGGCATCAAACATAGCTGTGAACTCTTCCAAATAGCGTTGTCACCAAACAGTGTGATGCCCAAACATGGGGAGCACTGAGCATGCCCCACATGAAAGCCAGCAAAAAGAACAAACAAGCATTGGCAATGCCAATAGGTCTGGCTTAAGAGGAACGTTGTATAGTAATGTGAAGAGTTACTGGTAAATAGCATGGGAATGGATATGGATTTTGTGGAAGCAATGGACTGCAGAATAATACTGGTGTAGGTTAGGACCTAAGCATCCATATAGGTTAATGACTGCCCTTTTCCCATCTGTGCTGCTGCCAAAGAAACACACCATAATTTATCTAGTAATCTAAGACACTCCAAAAGCATTACAACATCATGTGCGTGACCACAAAAGTTTAAAATCAGGCAGCCAGCTAAATAAACAAACTGATCACAGCAGTATGGAAGACACACACTTTTTTCGTGAAAGCATACAACTTCTGCCCAATCATAACATGTACTCCTGGCTCCTAACATATGGGCCGAGTCAAAGCTCTTTCTAGTAATGCTCACATAATTGCTTTGCAAAATCTTTGCTCTCAAGTCAGACTATGAAATGCATGCAGAAACAAGGATCTAACCAGGAATACAGAGTATGTCAAGACGGCAGACAAAAGGTTAAATAACGGTTAAGTACTCGAGGTGTACACACTATATGACCCACTCCACCGACTGTAAATGGCAAATCTTGTACTGTACGAAGAATGAGCCCAGAATCTGGGTTCGGAGACCTGTCTTGTGTTGTGGCTAGATGCAAAATAATATTTTGATGTGGCCAGAAAAGAAAGAAAAATGTCTTTCTTGAGTCCCCTCACTTACCGGAGTTTCCTCACGGTGACATGCTTCATCATTGGGGCCATCCCAGTTCTCTACGAAAAGGGGCGTGCTACGACTTGCGAGTTACGTAGGAGCACTTTATTGTGAAGGACTATGTGTGGTGCAAAAAACGGTGTAGTGAAGTGGAGTGGGTGAATAAGTGGATTAAAAATACCGTACTAGTGGGCCTCAATGTTTTATTCTGCTCCTAGATTGGTATGTTAAAAATGGGGTTATACTGTGGGCCGACCAACTATGAAGGTAGGCTCAGTATATGGTCAACATGTTTCACGCTACCCCTAGCGTTTCTTCAGGACCATACAGGGACCAGCCCTGTATTTTCCACTCCTAAAAACCTAAATAGAGGTTAAGGATGATTAATAAAATAAGGCAATAATCATAATCATAAATAAGGTAATAATCATGACAGTTAAAATATCACTGTTAATACCCTTGTGCTGCATAGGTCATAAAAACATTATGAAGGGCACCTTACACTATTATGGTGCACATTAGACAGATGAACTCAATAAATCCCAGGAACATCACAGATTATAACTTACTTTGAATCAATTGTCATAAACATAACAAACATCATGGGTAACGTAATAAAGTAACAGTAACTACTGGCCAAATCCCTACCGCTGGATTTAGCATCTCTGTACTAATTGGCCCTAGGCACACCGTCCCGGTGTGGGCGCTGATCTACATTGGGCCGTTTAAAAATGCAGTTTTCTTCCTAACAATGCGGCAGAGTGGAACCTCTGTCTAATCTTCCTCCCCGCTCGGCTGACTGGCCCAGCAAGGGCTCACCTCTGCCCAGTGAGGCCAGGGCAGGCTGCTCACCTCGGTCTTCAGCACCACCCAGCTTGCCCTAGCTGACACTGCCTCTCATGCTACATGGAGCGGGAGGCTAAAGGCTTTTCCCTGCTGCTGGCTGCAGTGCGGCTTGTGAGGTTGCCGGTCCAGTGGGAGCATCTTCGTTGTCGGCCCTTGGCACGGCACTCTGCTTGACGAGCCTTGTCTTTCCTCCCCCACGCAGCAGGCTTCCGCAGGTCGCTAAGCAACACCTGGTGATCTTCTCGGGTTGTTGTGAAAGCGACCAGGGCTCAGCTTTGCGCTAGGTCACGCAGCCGTGTGCAGCAGCAAAAAACATGCCCTATAATACTCGGGCCTCCCACAATCATGAATCACTCCTCACACACTTTCCCCTTTTCTTCTTTTGATGGCAAGACTCAGTGAAGGGGGAAGCGCCCTTCAGGTAACACACATGGCACTCCCCACACACTGGCTAGAAGCACATGCTGGTATCCCCCAATAAAAGTGCTCAACCCGCGCTGGGCCTTCAAAAATAAAAGGTTGAAGGGTACAGCGCTCACAATGAGCTGTTTTTGCAATTTGATGAAAGAAAGTCCAGTCCTTTCCCTGACCCAGACAGGAGCAGCAACTGCAGTCTGACCCACTCCACACAAATTAGGGGCAGCTCCCAGCCCTCTTTTCAGGTGGGTTGCTTGATTTGAAGTCTTTTATCTCCCTAAGATGTCCAACAGAAGGAAATCCCACACAAACCCTTGGAGATTATCCACAAGCAGGATACCACAGCAGGGCAAAAAGAATCAGTTATTTTTCTCCACCACAGACAGGAGCAGCAATTGAAGGCCAGCCCACCCCTCATTTAGAAAAGGCAGCGCTCCTCACACTGTTCTTACGCTCTATTTCTTGACAGGGTCCTCTTGTTCCTGAAGTAATCTAAAGTCCTGGGGTTTTAGGTGTAATACTTATACCCCAAAATGCAATTGTTTTCTTTGTGGCAGGGTCTCTGAACCAGCCCAACCCAGTCCTGTCCTCCCTGGTGCTGCATGACCACAGGGGGCGGAGTTAGCATTGTGAAAAAGGAGACACAGTGTATTCAGGTGTAAGCAAAACTCCTCCCACCACTCTAAATGCAGACCAGGTCTATTCAGCCCTGCGATGAGTCACCCAGGCAAGGTAGGGCACACCTTAACCCCCCTAGTGAATGTCTAGGGTGAATGCACATCCCAACTCCTGTCACACCAAACAGCCAGAGGCACAAAGAATGGTAAAGAAAGAAAATGCCCACTTTCTAAAAGTGGCATTTTCAGAAACAGAATTTAAAAACCAAAGGTGTATTGATAAATTATGAGTTAAGAGAGCTTAAGCTCCTTTTTTTTATCGTGTTCCTATTGCAAGTTACGCATGTAAAACATGTTACAGTGCAACCCCAATGATAAGCCAATGGGACAGATAGCCCTTCAATAGTGAAAAATGAAATACACAGTATTTCATTATCAGGACATGTCACACACCAGTACACGTCGTACCTTCAACATACACTGCACCCTGCTCGTGGGGGTACCTCAGGCCTACCTTTGGGGTGCCTTACATGTAAGGGAAGGAAAGGTTTGGCCATTAAAAAGTGGGTGTACTTGCCAGGACAACATGGCAGTTCACAGCGGCGTGCACACACGCTACAGTGGTAGGTCTGAGATACGTTTACAGGGCTCCTCATATGGGTGGCAAAACCAGTGCTGCAAGCCCACTAGTAGCATTTGATGTACAGCCCCTGTCACCCAATGTGCACTTAACTAGGGACTTGCCAGTAAATCAAATAAGCCAACAATGGATAACCAATCATATAATCATTTATACAGAGAGCATATGCACTTTAACACTGATCAGCAGTGATAAAGTGCCCAGAATCCTATAGCCAAGAAAAACAGGGTCAGTAAAATAGGAGGCACAATGTTTGGGGATAAAGCTGTCAAAAGGGCCAAGTCTAACAGTGGCCCACATTTGGTCTACTTGTAAATGATTCTGCAAAGCAAGGGTATGCCGTGGAATAACCAAATCTCCAGTAAAATAAACAACTTCTAGGGTCTTTCAAGGTCTTTGCTCCGGCCTGTACTTTTAAACATACATGTGCAACTTGTCTGTGAATTATTGTGGAACCTGAATAGCAGCTTCCATGATTACACAGATGATAGGTAGGTTGAACTTCCTTTAATTAATGGCCCTCATTAGAATGTCAAACTGATTTGGGACACCTTTCAGAAAGTAGAGCAATTCATAAGTAAAAGACGGCTTACGTAAAAGAAAAAGAAAACACATTTTCTGCTCTATGGCTGCAAAAAGTCTTCAAAAAACAGCCACAGGCTATTGCCAGGCTTTGGATCTGTGATCAAACCCAAGCACAAAGGTAAAATACTGCCGGTCCAATGATTCTCGAGGGGAACCGCCACTACAGCGCGGCCATTTCCAAGCATAACATTAACCACGCATGCATTACAACGCATGCGTGGTTAACACGAATAGCCTTTACTACGCATACCTTTACTACAAGATACGTAGTAAAGGCATGTGTGGTAAATGCTAAAATTAAAAAAGGGTGTTTGGGGGTCTCCCCTACAAAAAATTGTGTGCAAAAAGAAAAGGGGGCTTGAGGGGGGGTCCCCCCAAAAAAACACACCTGATAAAGTACCGATCATGGAGGCAATCTGGAGGCAATCGACATCGTTAGAGGAAACAGAAAGACACTTCTGTTTCCTCTTTAAGATGTGCAACGTCAATAAGGAAGATCATGGAGAAGAGGGGACAGACGAGACGATGTGGTGATTTTAGGGTTAAGGGCAGGGAAGGGGTATTTGTAAGAAGGGTTTAGGGGTGGGGGAATAGCCTTTACCAAGAGCATGTCCTTACCATGTATGAATTTACAACGAAAATCATTGTAAAAATATGAGTGGTAAAGGAATATACGTGGTAAAGGTTATGCGTGGGAATGGTATTCGCGTTGTAACGCATGCGTGGTAAAGGCATGCGTTGCAACAGAATGCGTTGTAACATCATACAACCATTCACGAGCTGTGATAATGTCGAAATTAGGCTATTGCAGTATCCTGTACATTGCCACTCCCAAGCATGCGTAAACCTCCAATTGGCCAAGAATACGGACGCAAGAACAGAGTATTTCTGATATCTATCAGAAAGCACATACTACCTCCTTTGTAGAACTTGCCTTGATTTTCAGTGGAGGCCAGGGTATCAGTAATGGCCAGGGTAAACTTGTAGCCCATATTATTGCTGTAAAACATTTTGTGGCTCATTATTTGCAAGATCAGGCACAGTTATGCCAACTTCACAGGTATTTGATTCCTAACAGAGGACGTCTGCCTTTCACTGGGGAGGAAAGAGTCTGAGTATCTTTTTCATCTCAAGTCACTTCGAAGTAGAACAGATTGCCAAGGAAGCCAGGCTCACAGAATCCTTCGTGGCCTTTACATGGAGATAAATGCTCCTATGGATGTTTAAGGGGTGGGTTCTGTCTCTCCAGCTCAGTGCTCAGAACCTTTATGGTACTGTATAAAAAAAAATAATGAAAACGGAAATGGAATGAAAATGTGAGCAGAGAAAGGCAAGCTGCAGCATTTCCAACAGGCCAGAGTTTCTGAAAGGTTTAGTGTGAAACTCTTCTTAACTGCTATCGCGCTACCGCGTTTTCCCGCTGTGCGCTGGAATTTCAAAAATGCGCGGTTTGTGACAAAGCCAGCTCGTCATCCGCGTAGCGCAGGTAACGCCCATGACGAGCTGGCTTTGTCATCCGCTTCGAAGGGGTTAATAGGAAACAGTCTCAACAACACTACTGGGCTCTAACTGGTACCGGTTGTGAGGCTGTGCCTCTTTTATGTTGTCACCCCTATTTTTGCTGGCAGGTATAGTTTTTTTTAAACTCTGCACACAGGCACTGCTGTCCAGAACTAGTGTATCAGCTCTGACCATTAAAATGTGGTATCATTCGCAAACTTCTAATTAGCTCACTTAGCTTTACAGCAAGGGGAAAGTATATGGTGTAGGAAGATACACCAATGGCATGGAAAGTTAAATGTCATCTATGCACTGTAATATGTTGTACCACCCACTGGGCAAAAAAAAGAAATATAGCTTCAGGCCTAATTGTGTAGCTTGAGTCCTGCAACTTTTAAACATGGGGGTGGACCTATCAAAATACCCCACTAATAAATATTAAACAACACACACCTAAATAGGCCTTGTTGCACAATAGGTAAGAATTTAATGTTGCAGGTACCTACAGTGACTAGCCCCCAAAAGCTATTTTCATTGTGAAGGGCCTGCTCACACTTGTGCGCAAGACCAAGAAATTAACTTGGAGGGTCCATTGGCTGAACTCCTGTGTGACTAAAGGGACACCCCAAACTGCAAGATACATATTTCATGAACTGACCAAATGACCAGTAACAACTAGACCTGCACTGGACCCAGCTGTTGGCCTCTGCTGGAGTGAGTCCTAGCCCCTAAGTGATGTCACTAAGGTTCAGTGAGCCTTAGAAATTACCGATAGGAGCTGCTCCAGAAACTCAGGAAAGATGGGACTTGCAACATTTTTGGTCTTTCAATATCTCTGTAGCGTCAGCGGGACCTTGAGGCAAAGATGTCCAATCTCAAAGAGATTTTGTCACATGCAAATTAATGCTTGCCTTGCTGGACGATTTTGAGCTCCATAAAAAAGACTATGTACGAAGGCAGAAATCTTGACCAGGCGAAGGAATGCAAAATACCTGCCCGACAGAAGGACTTCAGAAGTAGTGAAATGTACATTTCTCCTAATCAGAGCTCTTCCTTTCAAAACCAGCATCTTCAGCTGGACCTCTTCCAATGGCTATCCGACTTCGAGAGGACTAAATCAGGCACTACCAGCAACCTTGCCTCAATTAAGGATTTTAACTTCAATTTAAGAATGGAAGTTCCATGTTAGAATGTAGAAATATTCACCAGGACAAATCTGCTTGGTGTATCCAATTCAAGCACCATCACGGTCTGCCTGAAATCCTGCCTAGGTCCAGGTGAACTGCAAACAGTGACTACTGTTTGGCACATTACTTTTGCTTGCCTCTTTTCTTCAAATGATATCTCTGCTTCTCCTTATTGGATTTTTGTCATGCTGGTGTCATTTTACCCATGACATTATTCTCAATTTCTATAAATTATTTGTGGGATTTTCATTGTGTGGTGTTTTGCCTTTATAACTGTTTTGTTACTGATAAATACTTTACATATAATCCTACATTATGCATGTGTGCTCTGTGCTATGGATACCTTGGAGTTTAGCCGAGGTTTTACTCACTTAAATTGTATTTTTCCTTAACAAGTCTGGCCTTTTAGATATCATCCCTGTTTCCCAATTTGCCTTCCTGCTTGTGTCAGCAAAGAGTGGTCGAGAAAAGGTGTGTGAGAAAACACGGGAGTAAAGAGCTGTTAAGATATCTACACAATGGCCACCAGGGCGTCTTAAAAAACAAACCATTAGGACTGCACGAGGATGCAACAAACCCCCACAACGTGAAGGATGTAGTGACCGTGAGCGCTCTAGCTTACGCACGCACGCACGCATCCCTACACCCGCAGGCCAGGCGTGGCCTGCGGCGTCAATAAAAGAAGGACGTTGCGCTCGAGCACGTCACTTCCGAGTACAGCCCTGGTGTCAGTGTGCATCTATCGCTGCTGCGCATCTAGCCCCTGTGCAAGGCCTTGGGTCAACCCTGACCACGGGTGACCACACGGGCCACAGCACAACATTGGCGACGAGCGGAGGGGGCCCAACCCTCGCTCGCACACCTGTGCCTCGTCGGAGCGTCCTGCTCCGTTCCGCGGTGCCTGCCGCGGACATCCCGCTCAACAGACCCTGCCACGTTGGGGCCTGCGTGCCTGGCCTCTGCCCTCCATTTGGGTCCACGACGACCCCCACGAGACCTGGCGACCCCGGCGACCCCCAGGAGGCCTGGCGGAGACAGCGGCGCCGGAGCGCGCGGAGCCGGGTTTTCGTTCTGCGACGCCTTGCCGTTTCCCACGCATCTCGCGTGAGACGCGGAACGGCACTGAACCCTGCCATTTCTCACGCATTGCGCGTGAGAGTGAAAATCAGCCTGCTGAAGGCTCCCGCATTGAGGGTGAGCTGTGGAATTCGCTGGGGGTGTACCTGCTGCACCCCGGATCGCCCTCTGCCCGCGTCAAGGGGTGGGGAAGCCTCCGGACCAGTGCGCGGCGTCCACACGCTGCCTGTCGACTGACGTCGCCGTGAGAGTAGCGCGGCCTACGGCGTGAACACCACGAGGCGTCCCTGAGGTCTACGCCATAGCGAAGGTACCGAGGTGACCGCCCACGTGGCGTTGCAGAACCAGCGCAGGAGGGGGACAGAGCCAGGAGGGACCCACAGACACCGCCCCAACGCACCGTCACCATGGGGGACGAAGACACGCCCGCACCCATCATCAACATCCCATTCCAGCACGCGGCCACAGGGGTGCTACCGCCGTTCAGTGAAGCGGCCGACCCACCTACAGCCTCCCCAAGATGGAAAATTTGGCTTGAAAGGTTGGAGAACTACTTTGTGGTGACAAGAGAGACAGACAATGCAGTGAAGCGGTCGCTCTTACTGCACTACGCAGGCGATGAAATATTTAGACTGTTCAAACACCTGCCCAACACAGGGCCTCCGACCGACTATGACGCAGCAGTCACCGCTCTGAATGGCCATTTTGACCCCCAACTGAACGTGGACTTCGAGGTCTTCAAATTGGGGCAAGCACGTCAAAGGGAAGGCGAGACGATGGACCAATTCCATACCCGTGTCAGGGAACTGGCCAGCTCTACTGACAAAAACCAACCGAAAGCCATACGAAGGCAGATAATTCAGGGATGTCGAGACAAGACACTGAGAGGGGCGATCCTACGCAAACCGGGTATTTCCCTGGAAGACATCCTAATTCTCGCTAGATCCCACGAACTCTCAAGCGTCAGAGCCACCGCCATGGAACAGGCACTACACAAGCCACAAATAAAGTTAGAAAATATCAAAGTGGAGCGGGCGGATGCAGTACGACCCCAACCACGTGGACCACCGCAAAAGGAACACCGAAGGGACCCAACTCGAACACGATGTGGATACTGTGGGCATGAACCCCACGCGGCCAAGGACTGCCCGGCCCAAGGGAAGACATGCACAAATTGTGGAATACCAAACCATTTCGCATCAGTGTGTCGCAAGAGAAACACGCCAAAAACATTCTGAAAGTCACGGATGCCCACAAAAGCTGTCCGCCAACTGTCACTAAACGACTCACCGCCAGCAAGGGCAGAGAAACTCCTACCCACCGTGTATGACGACTCGGAGTCTGAGGATGAGGAGGCATACATCGTCTCGTTTGCAAGAGAGCTTAAACAACGACGACGGCCACAGCCCACATGCATCGTACAGATGGCGGGAAACGAGGTCAAGGCCATAATCGACACTGGCGCCACGGTAAATGTGATGGGCCTGCAACAATTCAACAAACTACGCCCACGGCCTGAGGTAAAACCATCCAAGACGAGAATCTTCGCCTGCGGAGCGGACACACCGCTACCCCTCAAAGGAAAAATCACGATACCAATCCAGGCCGATGAGTCCCAAGTGATGGCAACGATCCGCATTATCAACCGGGAGGCCGACACACTGATAAGCAGCCACACAGCAGAGCACTTGAAACTTATAGCTTTTGCAAACCGCATACGGGCACATCAAGTAGATGAGCTATTGGCACGTTTCCCCGAACTGTTCAAAGGCTTGGGCTGCATCAAATGTGAGCCCGTCAAACTGCATATTGACAAATCGATCACTCCCACTGCCTTGCGCCACCGCCGGATATCATTCCACCTACGCCCGTTGGTGGAGAAGGAACTGGAGAAACTAGAATCACTGGGCGTCATCGAGAAAGTAACCGGACCCACCCCATGGGTGTCGCCCATGGTCATCGTGGAGAAACCCAAGCAGCCGGGCGCAATAAGATTATGCATTGACATGCGGCTCCCGAATACCGCAATCCGAAGGGAGAGGCATTTGACCCCCACCATGGATGACATCGTCGCTGACGTAAACGGGTCGAAGTGGTTTTCAAAGATAGACCTAAATGCCGGATACCATCAGCTGCCCCTAGCGGAGGAAAGTCGTTTCATCACCACCTTTAGCACCCACATGGGGCTCCGACGCTACAAACGGCTAAACTTCGGCATCTCCTCGGCGGCGGAGGTGTTCCAGAACACCATCCGAGAACTTCTCTCGGGATTGCCGGGAGTCATAAATGTCAGCGACGACATCCTGATACACTCTGCTACTGCCTCGGAACACCACAAGCACCTGAGGGATGTCCTGAAGAGACTGAGCACCCACGGAGCGACCCTCCATAAAGAGAAATGTCAGTTCTTTCAGCCCTCGATAGAATTCTTCGGTTATGTCTTCAACCAGGAGGGCATTTAAATTGACCCGAGGAAATCGAAGGCCATTAAGGACGCTTTAGCGCCGAAGTCCCCGACAGAAGTGAGAAGTTTCCTCCGTATGGCCACTTATTGTGGCCGATTCATACCGGGCTTGGCCACCAGGAGTGAGCCGCTACGAGCACTGACTAAGGCCGACGCCCCATGGCAGTGGGGCTCGCGAGAAGATGAAGCATTCCAAGGAATTAAGGATGCACTCCTGGAGAAAGCCACACTCTCGTACTTCGACCCCACGAAACGCACGGAGGTGGTCGTTGATGCCAGCCCGGTGGGACTCGGCGCGGTCCTGACTCAAGAACATGTACCTGGCCAGTGGACGGCATTAGCGTTTGCCAGTAAGGCCCTAACCCCGACGAGACGAGGTATGCCCAGATCGAGCGAGAAGCCCTTGCTATCAAGTGGGCCTGCAGCCACTTCCACTTATACCTACAAGGCCACCCGTTTGTAATGGTCACTGACCATCAACCACTAGTTCCCCTCTTCAAGGGAACTGCTCCCCATCCGCCACCTCGCATCGAACGGTGGGTGATCCAGCTACAATCGTACGAGATGGAGGTCACTTACCGCCCAGGGGCCAAAAATCCTGCGGACTACTTGTCACGCCACCCCTTGCCACAAGACCCTGAACCAGCGGACGACGACTGCGAGGAGTACGCTCAGTGGGTGGCCCTCACCTCATGCCCGAACAGCATGACTATGGAAGATATTAAGGAAGCCGCCGCCACCGACAATACATACCGGAGGTCGCTTCAGGCAGTCCAAGATGGATCATGGGCTGATTACTTACGCCCACCCACCTCCTGGGCCGCGGAAGACAAGGAATCACTCACCAAATTCTGGCGAGTACGACACGAGCTAAGTGCCACAGATGACGGAATATTGCTAAGAGGAACACGACTAGTCGTACCCCAAAGCCTAAGACACCGGGCGGTGCAGCTCGCCCATGGAGGACACCAAGGCAAGACCAAGATGAAGGCACGTATGAGGGAGAAGGTGTGGTTTCCGGACCTGGAAACCAGGGTAGAAGAGTACGTGAGGAATTGTATGAGTTGCCAACTAACAAGTGACCCGGAGAGACCTGTGCCCATAATCACGGAAGACGCCTGTACAGCTCCCTGGACCAATGTGAGCATAGACTTTGGAAGTTTCCCCGGGGAAGGACACACCCTAGTAGTCATCGACTCGTACTCCAAGTACCCGATAGTGGAGAGAGTAGTCTCCACTGCATTCACGCATGTAGGACCGGCGTTGGAAAGGATCTTCTCCATGTTCGGCTACCCCGCAGAAATACGAAGCGACAACGGGCCCCCGTTCCAGGGGGCTGAATTCGTCACATTTCTCACAAGAGGAATTCGACACCGCCGCATCACACCTCAGTGGCCACAGGCGAACGGAGAGGTGGAGAGATTTATGCGGACCCTCAACAAAGTATTCCGAATCGCTTTAGTGGAACATGCTGACCCCGAACAAAGACTGCACGAATTCCTGCGAGAATATCGGAGCACTCCCCACTGCATAACCCAAAGGAGCCCATGGACCCTCATGTTCCAAGGACCCCGAAGAGACCTCCTCCCCACAGCCCCAGGCTGGGCACCACCCCTGGCTGACACCGAAGAAGCCCAGGCGCGGAGACGGCAAGGGAATCAGCGCATCAGCATGCAGAGGAGGGCCACTCCAAGAGACCTAAGCCTGGGCACACAAGTGATTATTAGGAACAGACGTCCGGGAGGGAAGTTCCAAACCCGCTACGAGCCGGGCACGTGGACAGTGACGGCAACCAAAGGCACCATGGTCACAGCCCAAAAGGAAGGTGAAGAGGTATCACGAAACACCTCGTGTTTCAAAGCCCTCCAGCCGGAGTCTAGGCAACGATCGGAGACAGCAGGAGAGGATAACCAGCCAAATGGGGCGGCGACTCCTGAAAGAGACAATACAAACCCCCCAGAATGCCAAGTAGAAGATCAGGAATCCACGGCATCATCCCAAACATCGGCGGCTACAGCCAGGGATACTCATCAGAATGATGAGGATGGCAGGGGAAGCGGCCGAAGATACAACCTGAGACCCAACCCACCGCCGAGCCAGAGGTTGAAAGACTATGCCTGCCTGCTGAGACCCTGAATCGATCAACAAGGGACACGCAAGTACTCAGGCATTGTGGTGTGAAGTATTATAAGACTGACTTTTGATTTCCTTGATTTAAAAGAAAACAAATTGTATGGTTGGATAGGGATGTAGTGACCGTGAGCGGTCTAGCTTACGCACGCACGCATCCCTACACCCGCAGGCCAGGCGTGGCCTGCAGCGTCAATAAAAGAAGGACGTTGCGCTCGAGCACGTCACTTCCGAGTACAGCCCTGGTGTCAGTGTGCATCTATCGCTGCTGCGCATCCAGCCCCTGCGCAAGGCCTTGGGTCAACCCTGACCACGGGTGACCACACGGGCCACAGCACAACAAAGTGTATCTGATTTCTATCTGCTATTGTCAAACAGAAGCACAAAAGACCCACTGACAAGTTTTACCCATGAATTTGTTTGTTCCGACTGAGCAAGACGGAGCCATTTGGGTCCTCGGCGTCCTCATCAGAATTCCCTCCGATTAGGGTTATTCAACCTTCTTACTAAGAAGTCGGAGTTGTTGTTGGGAGGGAAATATTAAACGTTTTTTTCTAGATTTTTGCATTTACTTAAAAAAAATACGCATTTTACAAAATGAATGATTCGGTAATAAAAATTGACAGTTTATCTGGAAGGTAGAAAAGACGTTTTGAGTTTATGATTTTTTAATCAGCGAAATAAATAAACGAGGATATTCCTATAAACATTCCACTTTTTTAATTTCATTTCCACACACAGTTTTTTAAATTAAGGACGTGTTGGAGGGACGCGGGATGAGTGCAAAATACAAACCCTATTTCTTCCAGCATATGTTTCGTTGGAAACTAGACAAAGTGCAGGGTTCCGTCTCCCTCACAAAACCTCGCTGGCACAGATCAATTGTTAATTAGAATTAATGAGCTTTGCTATACTTTCAGGTTTACTTAGGGTTAATAATGAAACACCTGAGTTCACTGTAGCGGATAACCTTGGACCAATTCATGCATCGTTTTATAATCTGGTCGATGAGTAAAGTACCCACCCCCACGCCCCTAATTACTACAGGTGTAAAACGCTGGACAGAACGCAAGCAACACGGGGAAAGCAATATTGTGAAGCTTCAGTTTAAAAGCCCGGCTATTTTAGGAGCAATAGAACGCGTCAGACCCGTATGTTATACGCCGGCCTCATTTCTCTTGAATATGCCCGTACCTTTTCTGAAGAGCAGTGCTAGGACTGAGATAAGCGAACAGTCACGCTCCCAGTAACAGCAGGGTAATTATGTATTTTGCTGTTCTGGTTTCATGTCTCATTCAGAGGTCGATGGTGACCCCCAGTGGTAACTGAGTGTTTTACAACAGAGACGAGGGCTGAAGAACATAAGAATGACTAAAAGAAAAAAAACACGACGCCTTTTTCATTTTAAATCATTCCACACCCAGGGGTTCAAACACGATTTTGTGTAAGTGTGACTATGCTTCTCGGGATATGTTAAGTGAATTCTGTTGGTATTAGAAGCAGTGGTATTTTATCTGCCTGGTGAACATTCACATGAAATGAATCCATAAATGCTTACATGTGAAGTGGCTGGCTACACACCGACCACTTCCTCTGGTGTCGCAACAATAAGGTAAGAGGAACTGAACGATTAAAATGTAGACGTTTTAAGGTTTTCAACCAGCCATTCTCAACTGTTTTAAACGCATCCATTACCAAAGGCATTGAAAATGTTTAGGAAACATCTTCTGATGTACCAATCCTAGATGGTGTTTTTTTTTTAATTCAGAAGTAACGTTCCCATTTTTTTTAATGGTCTTGTTTATTAAACAGGTATAAATAACATAGATGCCATCTGAAGAAACAAGCACAAGACATGTGTTTTTTTTAAAGCTATAACATTGTTGGCAATATTGTTTCAAACTTGCAAGAAAATCCAATTGTGTACTGAGAGACAAAAGGTGAAAGGGTCTTTCTCAAGTAGCACAGAGACTAGAAATGTTACTTACTTCCAAATAATAATTTACTGTAAGTAGTCAAAAGCTCATCAGGACGAGATTTACTGATCTCAAAGTCCCAGACCTACAGATTACAGGAAAAGGGTCCTACATATTATGCTTATACTGATCAAATTCAAAACATCTCGCAGAGGGCAGCACACTGAGGTTTTTGTACAGTGACTCAGAAGTTGTCCTTGAAATTTAGCATAGCAGAAATTGCTACTTGACCGTCACCAAGAGGCTCACATGGATGTATGACGTTACAACGCATACTTTTACAACGCCTACCTTTACATCGCAAGTTTTACAACGCATACTTTTACAACGCATAGTGCTTTTAGGCGCTGGATAGTGAATAGTTTAATTTACTATTCCAACTCCAGTCCCCGTGGATAGTAGGGAAGGTGTTGGATAGTACATTAAACCTATTCCCTATCCTAGAGCGCCCCCCAGCGCTATGTGTTGTAATAGTTTGCGTTGTAAAAGTTGCGTCGTAAAGGCACTGCGTGGTAAAAGTTGCGTTGTAAAGGATGTTTACCGGCTCACATGGTTATTCAAAGGTGCTCCAGGAATCACCAGCAGCCTTGAAGACCCTCTCTCTCTCTCTCTCTCTGACTTTTCTAATTCTCCTGGCAAATTCCATTTACTCAGGTCATAAGATTTGGATGGAATGTGGGGAGAACCTATTTGTGAGGTGATCTGAAAGTTGTATGTCAAAATACCAATATCAAATATCGATGACAAAATGTTGGGTCCTAAATTTAATCTACAAAATATTCCTGCAATGGGCTAGGATTTTGTAAATACTGACTGTAAAAAAGGTCCAGGAAACTTTGTCAAAGGCTTTCTCAACGTCTAAAGCCTTAGCCATCGCAAGAGTAGACAAGGTTGTAGCTCGTTCAATCACATGGCAGAAGAGCCTAAAGTAGCCCAAAGCGAGCCTGCCCTTGACAAAAGCTTGTTAGAGACTGGTCGATCAGAATGGGTAGGGGCTTTTCAAGCCTTGTTTCAAGAATTTCAGTATAGATCTTGCAATTCACATTTAAGAGTGAAATGGGTCTGTAATTCTTTGTTTCAAGGGGGTGGGGTCTAACCGTTTTTATGAATTACCACTATGGTCGCCTCATAAGCTGTCCTTGTAATCTTACCAGTTTTTGAGAAGATCTCATACAAATTCCCTGAATGTATTAATAAGCTATCCTAGAAGCTCTTGTAAAAGCTGGCTGGATATCCATCAGGGCCTGGTGATTTTCTCGCTTTGATAGATTTAATTGCTAAACTTATTTCTGAGTGGTCTATGGGTTTCTTACGTTCACATTTAGATGTATCATCTACTTTTAAATCAGTTTATACCTTCCAGGGACTTATTACATAGATCTGTAGGGGAATAGAACTATATAATTTGAATACAAATCTTGAAAACACTTCACTATTTCCTGTGGATCTGTTTGGAGTATACTGGAGGTATCTTTAACTGCTGTTGATGTTTCAGAAGCTCCCTTGTATTTAAGGCAGTGCTTAATTTGAACCAGTGGTTCCCGGTGCTCAGCACCAGCACTTATTCATCAACACTGGTGCTTGAGACCAGTTAAGGATGCATTCATTTTTGGTGGACACATGGATTCGCCCAGAACCACAGGATGTTGAGCCGAAGCCGAGACTCGAACCAGGTTCCCCGGCTTGAAGTTGGCAGGTCTGGCCATTACGCCACACCCCCTCCACACTTAAAGAGTTTGTTGGTTCTGTGTTAGGCAGCGCTAACAGGAGAAATGGGCTGGTCGAAGTTCCCTCCTGGCGAGAGCCATGGTACTTCTTTAATTGCAAATTAACCACTGCTTTAAGGTAATTTGCTAGCGTATTGCCAGCTTAATATTATTCTATTAAATGTTTTCAGTTTATTTTACTGGTTGCTAAAGGCCCTCCTACTCATTATAGGCCCTCATGTGTGGCTCAGGTCTATAATCTGGCTCAGAGCTTTAACAACTGGTATAGCCCTTGGCAGTGGGCTGTAAAGCTGTAAAGCTATCTTAAACCCTTCACACATCACACAATCAGTCATTTCTGGGACTGTTCTTCCTAATCAGGAAGGAAGATATCCCTTGTTTATGAAAAACGTCCAAGGAATGTCCTAATGTATAACATTTAGCCCCTCACCCTTCTATGCCTTAATAGGGGACAACATGAGATCTTATTAAGGTATAACAGATAATGCAATCTGTCCAGAAGGGCTAAGCAACTGGAAACAAAAATGATGCAAGAGCAGAGTGTGGCAAAAGTTGGATTTGATTTGATCAGGGTCTCTTTTTCTCACAACACAGCTAGCCATCACAAAAAGCAGCAACTTCCAGTTGATGTTGCTGAGAAAGGTCCTCCTAGTAACAAAGCATCGGATAACACGTAGCAGAACCTGACTTTTATAAGAGTCCATGTGGAGGGACCAAATAGATTTAGAAGCTGCAGAGGGTCCAAAATAAAGGAACAAGGCTATGATTGGGTCTGAAAACAACTTAGGCCACATAATCCCGTCTTTAAAAAGCTCCATTTGCTGCCACTAAAACAAAGAAATACATCTACAAATAATGGTCTGGATGGAATATTTATTGTGTGTATGAAAATTTGTAGTTTTCCATTTTTTCACATTGTGCGTAATTTTTAATTTCCCGTGCCTTCTCTGTTATGAGTTTCCCCGTCATTTCCCCCCCACAGAAGACTGGTTGGGGCAGACAATTTTATTCAGCAGGATTACATTTTCTGCTCAAACTAATCTCCCACTGATCCCTGTGACCACTTTTGATTGTGAGGTTTGTCCTGGTGTACAATTTTGACTTGGACAATGGGCACAATGTAATTTACAGCGTTCGAAGCACCGGCTGCTCAAATCAGTTACAATGTAATACACTTATCACAACACAATGACAGAATTTCGTATCTTCTTGTGTGTTACTTTTATTCCATCCACTTCTTTTAGCCAACGTGTCACCCCTGCGACTTCCTCAGTGCTTAGGCCTCAATACAGTTGAATATATAGACCTCCTAAAACCAATGTCGATTAGGAGGTCAATCGTCCAAAATTTCAGCATAAACCAATGTTCAGCGTAGATATGTCTAAATCCAGTATTGGAATTGACAGAGTATTGTCCTCCTCCAGTAGGCTATCAAGTTAGTTGAATGTGTATGATTTGTAAATTAAATTACTGGAAGAATAAATAAGCTCCCGAAATGTCAGGCACCAAATAAGGAAAACCTGATGCTGTGATTCTTGGTAGCCGAATACAGGCCCAGGTCCACAATAGTGCGGACAAGAGATGGGGCAAAGTGCTGGGGTTTGGGCATGACTTGGTGAATAAATTCTCCTCAAGTATCACCAAAAGTAAATGACATACTCTTGAGAGTGTGACAGACAGGGTGATGTGTTGACACTCATTGTATCAGTGAAGAAGTTAGTGCCAGAGTTGGGAGTCAGACATTCATGGGTGGTGAATACTTTTCCCACAGGCCACAAGGCAATTCTCATAGGAAATTGTGGTACACTCAGGACCTGGATAAGCAGGGTGGTGAGATGCCTCCTGTTAGAAATGGGGGTCTCTAGTTGGCAGGGGCAGGTACCACTGTCCAAATAGGGACCCTTGCTTCTAGTCAGGGTAAGGAGGAAACCCTCTGAGATGACCCCTGCTCACCCTCTAGGTAGCTTGGCACGAGCAGTCTAGGCTAACCAGAGGCAATGTGTAAAGTATTTGTACCAACACTCACAGTAACACAGTGAAAACACCACAAACTGACTCCACAACAGTTTTAGAAAAAATAAAGGTATTTAATCTAAACTACACAAGACCAAACGACAAAAATCCAACATACACAGTTCAAGAATATGGTTTCAAAAGAGTTCTTAAGGTTGCGATAAAAATTCTTCAGGTAGCGATAAAATTCTGTAGGTTCGGTAAAATTCTTTAGGTTGCGATAAAATAATCCACAGTTACATGAAAAGTTCACAGTTGCGTCACGTTTAGCTCACAGTACCTTTAGTTGCGACAAAGCTCCAAAAGCAGAAGCTGGTGCGGTGGAAAACAAGTGATGCGTTGCTCCTGAGACCCTGGGGAGGCGTTTGCGACAGCCCCGCTGCAGCAGCGGGCGTGTTGCGACGAATCCGGTCTGTATGGGAAGGAAGGCCACTTGTATGGATTCCGGTGCGAGCGATGCAATAACCTTTCTTTAGCAAAGTCTCTCAAGCTTAGTTTCCAGCTTCACAACACAGGTACAACTTCCAGAGGCACCACACATAGGCCAAGCACTCCAGGAAGGACAGAACTCTCTCAGTAGAGCTCAGGGGAAGCTGGGGGTGAAGTCCTTTTGTTCCTGGGACTTCAGAACAGGGAGCCAGCTCTTCTCAGGCCCTTGGAGATTCCTTCAAGCAAGGGGACACAGCACAAAGCAAAGTCCTTCCACTCTCCTTGGCAGCAAAGCAACAGCAGGGCAATCCAACAGAGCAACAGCTGGACAATCTTCCTTCTTCAGTTTAAGCTTTCTCCTTGGCAGAGGTTCCTTTTTGATTCCAGGATGATCTAATTTTCTGTTGTCAGGGGTCCTGTACTTATACCCCTAAAAGTCTTTGTTCTCTTTGTGCAAGTGGGCCCTGAGCCCGGTCTGAACCAGTTCTGGGTGTTTCTGGAGCACTTTGTTTTCCTGGCTTCTCCTTTCCTTTCAGAGTGAGGGGCAGGGTCGTCAGCCGCCCAGCAGGAGGTGGAGCCAGCATTGTGGAAGGCAGGCACAGCCCTATTCAGGCCCAGGTGCTAACTCCTCCCATCACTCAAGTTGCAAATGCAGTCATTCAGCCTAGGGTTGACTCAGCCAGCCTCCTGGGGAATCCCCAGCCCCTGTCACTCTCAAACCAGACAGTCAATACACAAACAGGCCCAGGCACACAGAAGGGTCAGACAAGAGAACAACAACTTTCTAAAAGTGCTGTTCTCAAACACAGGATTTAAAAACAACCTTTCCTAAAATATGTGTTATTAAATTCTGAGTTCAGGGATACTAGACTCTTATGTCCTATCTTGTTCCTATGGGAAGATCTGCTGGTAGCCACTGTAGCCAGCATCCCCCATGATAGCCTATGGAGCAAGATAGCCTTGCAGCAGTGAAAAACGAAAATGGCTGTAAGTCACTACCAGAGCATGTCACCTGCACAAGTACATGCACTACCTTTCACATACACTGCACCCTGCCCAGGGAGGTACCTTGGGCCTTCCATAGGGGTGACCAATGTGCACAAAAAGGGAAGGGTTAGGCCTGGTCAGTGGGGACACGGACCAGGAGGACATGGCAGTTCACAGACTGCACACAGGCACTGCGGTGGCAGGCCTGAGACACCATTTTAGGGCTACACATGTGGGTGGCACAATCAGTGCTGCAGGCCCACTAGTAGCATTTGTCATCACCAGCCCTGGCACACCCAGTGCACTTTACTAGGGACTTCGTGGTGATACAAATATGCCAATCATGTATATCCAATCACAATAACAATTTACACAGAGAGCATATGCACTTTAGCACTGATCAGCAGTGGTAAAGTGCGCGGAGTCCTATTGCCAACAGCCACGGTTCAGGAAAAATAAGGGAGGAAGTAGCAAAAAGTTTGAGGATGACCCTGCAAGAAGGGCCAGTTCCAGCACAACCCCCTTCCAGCCTAAAGCCAGGGTAGACCAAACAATACCTCGATGGCATTCCCTGCTTAAGGCGATAGAACACGGAAACTGGCCCACACAGCAGGGCAGTACTGTTCTACCCCGTCCTAAACCCAGTTCAATCACTCTATCCATACTCTCAGGGTCCACCATGCCAATCCATGTGGAACCCTTCTCCTCACCTGTGGACACCACCTGTGCAGCACCTAAACTTAACTTGCTCACCGCCGTGTCCCAACAAACAGACAGCAAGCCACAGTGACCACCGCCAGTGATCAGGTATGAGACCCAGGCATTATGCCTCTCAGGGCCCTCAAACCTCTGTGGTGTCAGAGGGTGGGGGGCAGTAGCCCCAGGTGCTTGGCACCCTTTGTCCACTCCCTCTCTTGTCAGGTTAGGTCTAACATCCTGGCACTGACCCACCAGTCCCGGACCTGTATCCAGCGGCTGGACAGGAGGCTGGGGTGAGCTTCCCCACACCAGGTCCTCCTCTTCCTTGGGGCTCTGTACCCTCCCACCTGGAGCGGTACCCCCTTCTAGAATAGCCAGGGTTGCTGTGGCAGGTGTCCCGCACCATTCACCCACCAGTTCAGGATCTCCCTCCAGCAACTGGTCTCCCAACCTAGGGTTTAACCCCTCAGGTTGCACCGGGGTCAGAGGCGAGGACTCCCTCCCTCTGCTCCCCCTTCCAGAGCACTGCACCCTCCCTACTGGAGGGGTACCTCTGGAAGCCAAATAGGTCAGAACACTGGTTACAGATGTCCTTCCTTCCAGGTCAGGCAGATCCTGAACCTGGTCTCCCAACCCAGGGACCAATACCTGTGGTTGTGCACTTGCCTGGCATGACAGGACTTGTGGGAACTCAAACAGTACCCCCTTGAGGGTGACACACAACTCATGTGTCCTGTGACAGTCTGCCTGGAGCAGATCTCCCGACCCCTGTCCACCTGACAGCGCGGGAAGATCCCCCAGGACAGAAGTGAGGTCACCATTGTCACTCACTGGGGACTCAGCCCTTCTGACTGGTCCCTGACCCACTGGTTCTCCCACTGGGGACTCCTTCCCCCTCTCGCCCCTCAGTCTGGACTTCTGCACCCTCCCAACTGGAGTGGCACTGCCAGACACCAGAACCGATGGAGGCCTGGTTACAGGCTCTCTCCGGTCACCAGACACAAGGAGATCCTCCTCAAATGGCCTACTAGTACAGTCTAGGTCCCCAACCAGGTGTTCCCTTAAGGAACCCGCTAGGCCCTGAGACTGGGTTTCGGGCACCGTGAGACACACCGTCCCACACTCACTCCTTCTCCACTGAGACCGGACATGAGCCCCTACACCCCTCCCACTACACTGGGACCTAACTGGGCTACACTGAACCTCTTCCACCTCACAGACCTGGAAGACATCTAACCCACTCCTCTTGGGGTCACTCCCCAATGCCTCTTCAGACCCTTTGGAATCCACCAAGATGTCTGCCTCTAATGCAAGCTCTCTAGGGTCTGATAACTCACGCTACACCGGGTGTTGGCATTGCTTGGGAAAACAGGGACTTAAAATATGCTCTCCAACAAATGAATCACACAGCCCCCCACAGTTGTTAACCAAGCTACCCTTTGCCTCACCCTCCAGTGCCTCACACAAGTACCCAACACCACTCTCCTGAGACTGGCAAGACAGTATCTGACTGTCTCTGTCACACAACCCACACTCTTCTGGCTGGTCTTCACACACACACACCAAGGCTTCTACCATGGGTGAACCCCTCTCCCTGTACCTCTCATCTAGAGTCAGTAGAGTGTCCCTCCCACCACTATGAATATGGTCCTCTGTGCCAGTCCCCCAATCTACTTCAGGGACACTGCACTCCACTGGAACTACATCATAAACCTGAACCCCCTGGTGTATGTCGACCCCCTCCCTCAAGTCAGGCGCCACATCTCTGGGGGTTTGTACCTTTCTCTCAGCACTGGAAACTATAATGTTGCTGCCACCATTTGAGCTGAACTCCACCTCCAACTCAGCAAAGCTCACCTCTTGAGCTACCCATGTTTCTTCTTCAGCTGAGACCCTCATGGCCTCATGCCTTCTGAGCTCCAACTCAAGCTTCCTCATTCTTAATTCATGGGCCAAGGTCAATTTCAATTCCTCCAGGGCACGGGCATTTTTGCTCTCCTCCGCCGCCCTTTCTCTTTCTTTTTCCATTTGCTTCAGCTCCATTTGAAGCCTCAACATTTCTAACTTATGATCTCTAGCCCTTTGGTTTTCCTCCAACTCCTCTGGGGAAAAACTTTCAGCTGAATGGTTGCTGCCAGCCCTTGAGGCTGCTCTGGACACAGGCAGATCCTGTGGCCTAAAACCATCCCTTTGTGCATCCTCATCCACTTCTGCATCATCTGTCTCCCCAGCCTCTTTGGTCTCCCACCAGGCCCTTAAGGCCTCCTGTAGCTCCTCCTTCTTGGAGCAGCACTTCATGGGGCATCCAAAGTTCCTGCAGAACTGCCTAAGTTGACCTACTTTGTAATCACTTAACATTTCAATATCAAACTCCAGTTCTGCAACATTACTTGCTGGTTTACCATTCTGAGACATGATGCTTGGATCTTTTCAGGGTTACGATCAAAAATAGAACCAAAAATAAAAAACTTAACCGTGGTATGCGGTGGCGTAGTGGTCTGCACTCACTAATGATGTACACCAGTCACTGTGGGTCTAGTACAAATACAAGTTCAAATCCCACCGCTGCCACCAATGTTAGAAATGGGGGTCTCTAGTTGGCAGGGGTAGGTACCACTGTCCAAATAGGGACCCTTGCTTCTAGTCAGGGTATGGAGGAAACCCTCTGAGATAACCCCTGCTCACCTTCTAGGTAGCTTGGCACGAGCAGTCTAGGCTAACCAGAGGCAATGTGTAAAGTATTTGTACCAACACTCACAGTAACACAGTGAAAACACCACAAACTGACTCCACAACAGTTTTAGAAAAAATAAAGGTAATTAATCTAAACTACACAAGACCAAAATGACAAAAATCCAAAATACACAGTTCAAGAATATGGTTTCAAAAGAGTTCTTCAGGTTGCGAAAAAATTCTGTAGGTTGCGATAAAATTCTTTAGGTTGCGATAAAATAAACCACAGTTACGTGAAAAGTTCCCAGTTGCGTCACGTTTAGCTCACAGTACCTTTAGTTGCGACAAAGTTCCAAAAGCAGAAGCTGGTGCGGTGGAAAACAAGCGATGCGTTGCTACTGAGACCCTGGGGAGGCGTTTGTGACAGCCCCGCTGCACCAGCGGGCGTGTTGCGACAAATCCGGTCTGTATGGGGAGGAAGGCCACTTGTATGGATTCCGGTGCGTAGGTTTCGTAGGAAGTTTGTTTTCGCAAAGGCACGATGCGACGATCTTTGGAGGTGCGACGAACTCCGGGGCAACTATGCGCGGACCAGCGGTGATCTCTCTCGCAGCTCCTCGATGCGTTGGCTTCGGCGATGACTCTCGCAGCGACGTGATGCAGTCCGCAAGCAGGCGGTGCAATGATCTCACCAAGCGACGACAGGCTCTGCGACGACACTCGCAGCGATGTTAGACTTCCCGCACCGATCGGGTGAGTCCCGCAAACGAAGGATGCGACGGCTCTGACAGCGGCAACAGGCGCTGTGACGATCTCGACCTTCATAGCGGCGGGAATCTTCTCGCACTGTCGGGGATGCGCTCCACAGCGAGCGATGCGATAACTTTTCTTTAGCAAAGTCTCTCAAGATTAGTTTCCAGCTTCCCAACACAGGTACAACTTCCAGAGGCACCCCACATGGGCCAAGCACTCCAGGAAGGACAGAACTCTCTCAGTAGAGCTCAGGGGAAGCTGACGGGTGAAGTCCTTTTGTTCCTGGGACTTCAGAACAGGGAGCCAGCTCTTCTCTGGCCCTTGGAGATTCCTTCAAGCAAGGGGACACAGCACAAAGCAAAGTCCTTCCCCTCTTCTTGGCCGCAAAGCAACAGCAGGGCAATCCAGCAGAGCAACAGCTGGACAATCCTCCTTCTTCAGTTTCAGCTTTCTCCTTGGCAGAGGTTCCTTCTTGATTCCAGGATGATCTAATTTTCTGTTGTCAGGGGTCCTGTACCTATACCCCTAAAAGTCTTTGTTCTCTTTGTGCAAATGGGCCCTGAACCCGGTCTGAACCAGTTCTGGGTGTTTCTGGAGCAATTTGTTTCCTGGCTTCTCCTTTCCTTTCAGAGTGAGGGGCAGGGTCGTCAGCCGCCCAGCAGGAGGTGGACCCAGCATTGTGGAAGGTAGGCACAGCCCTATTCAGGCCCAGGTGCTAACTCCTCCCACCACTCAAGTTGCAAATGTAGTCATTCAGCCTAGGGCTGACTCAGCAGCCTCCTGGGGAATCCCCAGCCCCTGCCACTCTCAAACCAGACAGTCAATACACAAACAGGCCCAGGCACACAGAAGGGTCAGACAAGAGAACAGCAACTTTCTAAAAGTGGTGTTCTAAAACACAGGATTTAAAAACAACCTTTCCTAAAAGATGTGTTATTCAATTCTGAGTTCAGGGATACTAGACTCTTATGTCCTATCTTGTTCCTATGGGAAGATCTGCTGGTAGCCACTGTAGCCAGCATCCCCCATGATAGCCTACGGAGCAAGATAGCCTTGCAGCAGTGAAAAACGAAAATGGCTGTAATTCACTACCTGAGCATGTCACCTGCACAAGTACATGCTCTACCTTTCACATACAATGCACCCTGCCCAGGGGGGTACCTTGAGCCTTCGATAGGGGTGATCAATGTGCACAAAAAGGGAAGGGTTAGGCCTGGTCAGTGGGGATACGAACCAGGAGGACATCGCAGTTCACAGACTGCACACAGGCACTGCGGTGGCAAGCCTGAGACACCATTTTAGGGCTACACATGTGGGTGGCACAATCAGTGCTGCAGGTCCACTAGTAGCATTTGTCATCACCAGCCCTGGCACACCCAGTGCACTTTACTAGGGACTTCGTGGTGATACAAATATGCCAATCATGTATATCCAATCACAATAACAATTTATACAGAGAGCATATGCACTTTAGCACTGATCAGCAGTGGTAAAGTGCGCAGAGTCCTATTGCCAACAGCCTCGGGTCAGGAAAAATAAGGGAGGAAGAAGCAAAAAGTTTGAGGATGACCCTGCAAGAAGGGCCAGTTCCAACACCTCCCTCGTAAGATCACAATGACTGGGAGTCAGCATTTGACTCAGATCCAGGATTCATAGGGTTTTTGTAAGAAACTGGATTAATAGCTGAAGGAGTGGAAGCCCTTCTCAGACAACAATCACAATCCTTGTCAGGATGAACAACAAACGTCACTGAATAAACCTGTGCCTAGGTCTCTGGTAGCTCAGCACAAAAACAGTCAGGCTTAACTTAGAGGCATTGTGTAAAGTATTTGGGAAGCCCCCAAACAGTAATAAATTGAAAACACAACACATGAATAAATAAAATGATACTGTTGTAATCTCCCTTACCGTACCTTGGTACATTCCTTCCACCCCTGCCCCCCAGTGGACTCTCCCTTGGAATGTTAAAGTTCACTGTTGGCATTCGGAGAGTGGATGGCTAATAAAGAGTTCCTGAGATCTTACCTCATCTGTGTGTCATTACTTCACAACACTGGCGACGATCAACTGCGAAGGGGGCCGTTTTAGCCATATCCCCTTTGTGTACTCTCTCCAATTACAGCATTAGAAGACATTAAGGATTCGTAAAGATTGTTAGTGCTGCCTCAGGCGTACCTGTCAACCCAGCAGTTCTGCTTGCTAGAGCTGTGATCCATCTGTGCCGTCTTTGGGTGGTATACCCTGCTGTCGCAATGGTAATGTGCCCTGGGACTTGCGGGCAGCACCATAATCCTACTTGAAGTACAAAAAAGCACAATTCCAGCACTGCAGGATGGAAGGGTTCTAGTGAAACTCAGGTTGTATGTGGTGTGTATCCAGCAGCCTACAGCTACTGCTTCGTGATAAGCTGAGGAGTTTCACTTCTGGACTTGTGTCGTGGGTTTGAGCCTTCCTTATCTTAGAAGTGAGTGATGCCCTATTAGCCTAGCAACAATCCTCCAGTGATGTCCAATGTCTGGGGTGCCACCTGACTGGAGCTGCGGTGAAATTCCTTCTGGACCTGTCTCACTGGGTTTTTCACGCCATTCAGTCGTCCCACATCCATGTAGTGTGTCACCGCCTTAGCCTAGCAGCTAGCCTCAAGTAGTGTCGAGTGTATGGGGTGCCACCTGACTGAAATTCCATGAACGGGGTGTTGTGCAGCAGGCTGAAGCCTTTTCAGGTACAGCACATGTGTAAGGCGGAGCCGTACCTTGACAGGAAACGTAGTGTCCCGGACATGGGGGCACAGATTTAAAAAAGAGCAGGCGTGCTCCAGAGACAGTTGCAGGGAAACAGTGTCTCTCAAGAGGAACGGAGCCTGCGCGGGGAGCGACAGTTGTTTTCAAAGCATATCGGCTCGATTGGTAGAGCGCGTTTTGCCATAAGCAAACGTACTGCAAGAGACATCATCTATTTCAGTGTCTCAGCAACCATCTGCCGAAGGGTGTGAGTGTGCCCTTATCTACCCTTTCAAAACATGTGTTCCAGGCCAGGGAGAAGGGCAGGGGGGGAGACGTTGCATTCACCAGTACCCAGCTAAAGAAGGTGAGACACTCCTTTTTCGGCAAGGCATCCGGTTAAGTAGGTTTTCATAAATTATTAACCCTGCATCTTCTTCTGCGCGCGCCAGGAGGTTGTGAACTATTACACTTGTGCTTACAGTAGCACCTTTTATCTCCACCAGCGGTAGCCTAGCAGTATTGTGCTTGTGCTTAGGTGTCTTCTTTTGCTCCTCTTATTTCAGCTTCCCATTGCAGTTTACCTGGTTGTTTAGGTAACACTTCTCTCCCTTTCCCGCTGTCTGTTAGCCTCCCTGTACATTAAGGGGCTTATTTATGAGCCCTTGCGTCACTTTTGCGCCACCTCTCACTTTTTGTGACGCACCAGTGGCGTAAAAAATGTGCCTTGTTGCACCATATTTACAAAGTGACGCATCTAGGTCCATGCGTCACTTTGTAAAATCCTGCACCACATTATACCTCCGCCAGGTATAATGTATGCAGGGGGGCATTCCCAGGCAAGTAAGCCTCGTAGAAGTGACGTAGTGAAATCTATAAGAGTTCACTGGGCCACTTCTAGGACGCAAATGCGTCAATATCTTACGCTTGCCTCATGGCAGGCGTACGACTGACGCAGGGACATTTCACACGGGACTTTCCCATGTGGATTGACCTATTACTGGAGTTGCGTCACTTTTGTGACACACTCCAGCAATGCGTCATTTTTGCGTCTACAGATACGTCAGAAAAACTGATGTATCTGTAACTCCTTGCGACATGATGCGTCATACTGTAAATATAACTCATCCTTGGTGTTGCAAGGAGGGCGCAATGAAAGTGATGCATCACTGTTTTCTCGCAGCAATGCGTCACTTTTCATAAATGATGCCCAAAGTCTCCCTTTCTGGTGCACAATGATGGCCGCAGCGAACATGAGCCAACTCTCATCATTCCTTAATGAGAATGGAGAGCCAGAGATAAATTTGAAAGACTGGGTAAAACTGTTTGAATCTTATCTGATTGCAACTGGGGGTGAACGGTCCTCTCCATTGCGGAAACATCATTTGGTGGAATCAAGCATCCTAGGACTGGTTTCTGGCTATCAGCCGTCTTAGGCCAGGATAGCTTGACTCCAGTGGCCTAGTTAGCAAGGGACACACGTCTGGGCATACCCTCCCCACATAGGGTGAACAGCAAAACACACAAGATGATGGACGGAATGTTGCACAATGGCAAAACATTCACCCCCAGTCACAGATCTGGGTTTAATCCATCGATTCCGGTCCAGGGAAGACATGGCTTGGCAGTTCGGGCTGGACTGTTCCCATGAGACACAGGGTGAAGACTGATTTGTATATGGCCATGTCTGAACTGGAGTGGCTTGGTGAGCAAAATAACGATAGATTAAACCCATATCTGTGACTGGGGTGAATGTTTTGCCATTGTGCAACAGTCTTTCCATCATCTTATGTGTTTTGCTCTTCACCCTATGTGGTAAGGGTATGCCTAGACAAGGGTCTCTTGCTCACTATGCCACTGGAGTCAAGCTATCCTGGCTGAAGACGGCTGATAGCCAGCAACCGGTCCTAGGATGCTTGATTCCGGTCCAGAGAAGACATGGCTTGGCAGTTCGGGCTG
The DNA here is from genome assembly GCF_964261635.1 of Lissotriton helveticus. Taxonomy (NCBI): domain Eukaryota; kingdom Metazoa; phylum Chordata; class Amphibia; order Caudata; family Salamandridae; genus Lissotriton; species Lissotriton helveticus. Next base: position 1,410,085,791 of record NC_136068.1, read on the forward strand.
GACTGTTCCCATGAGGCACAGGGTCAAGACTGATTTGCATATGGCGATGTCTGAACTGGAGTGGCTTGGTGAGCAAAACAACGATGGATTAAACCCAGATCATTGACCTACCACCAGGGAGATCTCGACCCGACTCTAGACCGCTCACAGCCTTTATCAAACCACAGGGAGCGTACATGTTCTAAAGAATGCCGTTTGGGCTGGCATCGGCTGCAGGGTCTTCCAAAAGATAATGCACCAAGTCTTTAGAGATGTGGACAACACCATATGACGACATCCTTGTGTATGGACAGACCGCCGAGGTCCATGACCAGCCCCTAAGGGATATCTTCAAAAGGCTAATGGAATCTGGATTGATGATACAACAATCTAAGTGCCAGATCAGAGTGAAATCAGTGGAATACCTGTGGCACTCCATTTCAGAAAATGGATTTAAAAGTAAAAATAACTTGTTAACAGCTGTGAGAGAGGCCACGTATCCCAAGAGCAAGGTTGAGTTGAAATCATTCTTGGGTTTACTAGAGTATATGGCAAAACTCATTAAAAACTTTTCAGAAAATGTGAACACTTGCATGAGCTTTTGAAGAAAAACCAGGAGTTTGATTGACAAGAGAAACACAAGTGCACTGTGGGTGCATTAAAGGAGGAAATTGTCAGTTCTCCTATCGTTGGGCACTTTTGACCCCAGGAAAAAAAACATTCTTACCCCAGACACCTCAAACAAGGGCCTGGGAGCAACACTATCTCAGAAAGAGGGCAATGAGGAGAAAATCATTGCTTTGGCCTCCCACTGTCTCACTAAAGCAGAGAACAACTATTCGGTAGTGGAGGAGGCCCTAGCGTGTTACTGGGCAGTGAAACACTTTAAGTTCTTCCTGTGGGGGGTGAATTCCACGATCCGCACTGACCACAACCTTATTTAGTCAGGTTGAAATGCAGTTAAAAACTGCACTATAAGATACATTTAGTTCCTTGATGCAAAAAAAAAAGGGGTCTCCATGCAGAATGTGAAAAGGGGACCCGAGCCAACCATGTTTCAAAGATATGCATTGGGCTTCAGTTAAATGAAGCCTCCGATTGGTTAGAGGACCCCTGAAGGGCTTGGGGCCCAACCAGGGCTGCAGTGGCAGGCCTGGGACATGTTTTAGAATGCTATTTTATTTAATGGCACAATGAGTGATGCAGTCCACTTGTAGCCATGGGTACAGATAGTACCAAATTCTAAAGAATTATAAGTAAACTAAATGTTCACATTTGATACATGCCAATTTTAAGGGAGTGAGCACAAGCACTTCTCCATTGGATAACATGGGTAAAGTGCACAGAGTTCTAAAGCCAACAAAAATAAAATGAGCAAAATTATGGGGCTGCAGCCAAAAATTATCAGGGAATACCATACCAAGGATGTCAGGTATGTAGGAAATCGGGTTACTGGTTGACTGGGGTCCGAACCTGGTCAAGCAGCAACCACAATCCTTGTCAGGGTAAGGCACAAGCAAACCCCAAATTAACCTGTGCTCAACCCCCTGGCAGCTTCCCACAGAGCAGTCAGGCTTAACTTAGAGGCAATGTATAAAATATTTGTGCAAAACTTCAAACAGAAAAACAGCGAAAGCACCACATAAAAAGGATCCCACAACAAATAAGACAAATATAACTGAAATTAATAAATGAAACAAGATCAGAATGACAAAAATCCAATCGGTAGAAACAGAGCTATGAATTGTTAAATAATAAAGTGTAAAATGGCATCTAAAATGCAAAAACTACAAAAATCCATTAATGGAATCTGGAGATATGATTTTTTTAAAAGATTTAAGAGAAAATAGAGCCAAGAAGCGCAAAGAGCCAATTGTGTCAATGGTTGCAGTAGACTAGGACCTAGGCATGATGTAAGTGCAGCTGTGATAAGGCGTAGGTCGTATACACCAAGTAGATTGACACAACTAGGGCTTGGAAGAAGGGAAGTTCGAAAACATTTCTAGCTTCCAATCTGAAGAGGGACTTTGCTGTTTTTTTTAGTACAAACTCTTCTCCATGCAGGACAAGCCTGAAATCCAATCTGACGCAGTGAAACTGCAGTTCAGATACTTTTTTGCAGTTGGTTGTCTTGAAGCTGTAGAGCGCTGGTGTAAACGTTTTGAAAATGTTCCCAAAGCTCTTTTGGTGCTCAAATAATCACATGAGTACATTTTTAAGGCCCCCGTGACCTTAAGGAGCGAACAAAGAGTCTCTTAGGGTGTCAAGCGGAGGGCAACAGCAAAGTCTATTCCAGGTCCAGTTGCCTCTGGTCAGCGGGATTCTTCCCAGTAAGGTCCTCTTCAGCTTTTGTATGTTCATGGAGCCATCCAGGGGATCAACCTTATGGACATTTGAAAATCTTTCTGTTCTTGTATTTCAAGTGCAAGGGGTCCAACATCCTAAGGTTCTTCTCACGGGTCACAGATGCCAAGTGCAGCAGCTTCAATCCTCCTGGTGCCCTTTCCCAAGTCCAGCAGTGTTCTGAGGAAGGCTGGGTGAGGGTCCAGCTTTGTAAGGTTAAACAGCCTGTGGGTGGGGGACACCATAAGATGCACTTAATTCCTCTCTGGACACTGGAATAAAGGTTCCTAGGCAATGACTACATCCTCCTAGGGGACCTCAACTTCCACCTGGAGAACAACAAGGACAGCAACACCACCACCCTGCTGGACAACCTCGCCAACCTCGGACTCAAGCAACTGGTGAACACCCCCACCCACTACGCCGGCCACACGCTTGACCCCGTCTTCTCCTCCAGCAAGCACATCTCCTTCAGCCACTCCACCGGACTCCACTGGACTGACCACAGCTGCATCCACTTCAGCTTCAGAAGAACAACGACCCACCACCACCCGCAAAAGATTCCTCGCAGGAGCTGAAGCAAGATCACCACCGAGCAGCTCACCACCTCCCTCCGCCAGAACCATCCCGCCAGCACAACGGACCCCAACGAAGCAGTCAGCAACCTCACACAGTGGCTCACCAACTGCGCAAATGATCTCGCACCACTGAAGAACCCTCCCAGCAGACCCGGCAGCAAGAAAGCCTCCTGGCTCACCGACGAACTCAAGAACTCCAAGAAGAACTGCCGCACCCTCGAGAAAGCCTGGCGCCATGACCAGACCCCAGACAACATGACTGCCCTCAAGCACGCCACCCGCAAACACCACCAGCTGATCCGCACCACCAAGATGACAGCATTCACAGAACGACTGGACACCAACGCCCACAACAGCAAGGAACTCTTCAGCATCGTCAAAGAGTTCTCCAACCCCAGCGCCGGAAACAATGACATCACCCCCTCGCAAGACATCTGCGACTCACTCGCCTCGTTCTTCCACCGCAAGATCGCTGATATACACAACAGCTTGGCGCACCTACCACGCACCCAACCACCGAGCCAACGCCCCCACCACCACCCTCTGCGCCTGGACCCCAGTCAGCACCGAAGACACCACCCGCACGATGAACACCATCCACTCCGGATCACCAACCGACCCCTGCCCCCACCACGTCTTCAACAAGGCCGACTCCATCATCGCACCCCAACCCCGGGACATCATCAACACCTCCTTCAACACCGCCACCTTCCCGGAGATCTGGAAGCACGCCGAGCTCAGCGCCCTCCTGAAGAAACCAACAGCAGACCCCACCGACCTCAAGAACTTCCGCCCCATCTTGCTCCTCCCTTTTCCTGCCAATGTCATCGAGAAGACCGTCAACAGACAGCTTGCCGCCTTCCTCGAGACGAATGGATCCCTCGTCCCCTCGCAGTCCGGTTTCCGAACCAACCACAGTACCGAGACCGCCCTCATCGCAGCGACTGACGACATCAGATCCCTGCTCGACAACGGGGAAACAGCGACCCTCATCCTCCTGGACCTCTCTGCAGCGCTCGACACCGTCTGCCACCGCACCCTAGTGCAGCGCCTCAGCAACATCGGAGTCCCAGAGAAGGCACTGGAGTGGATCATCTCGTTCCTCGCCGGAAGAACCCAGAGAGTCCGCCTCCCCCCGAAGTCATCCGCGGCGTACCACAAGGATCATCACTCAGCCCAACCCTCTTCAACGTCTACATGAGCCCTATCGCAGCCATCGCACGCAAACACAACCTCAACATCATCTCCTACGCCGACGACACCCAGCTGATCCTCTCCCTCACCAACGACCCCGCCACTGCCAGAACCAGCCTGCACGAAGGGATGAAAGACGTCACCGAGTTGATGAAGAACAGCCGCCTGAAACTGAACTCAGACAAGACGGAAGTCCTCATCCTGGGATCATCGTCCTCCGCCTGGGACGACTTCTGGTGGCCCCCTGCCCTGGGCACCACTCCCAAGCCAACGGACCACGCACGCAACCTGGGCTTCATCCTGGACTCCTCCCTCTCGATGACCAGACAAGTCAACGCTGTCTCATCATCATGCTTCAACACCCTGCGCATGGTCCGTAAGATCTTCCGATGGATCCCCACCGAAACCCGGAAGACGGTCACCCAGGCACTTGTCACCAGCCGACTGGACTACGGAAACACCCTCTACGCCGGAACCACAGCCAAACTTCAGAAAAGACTCCAGCACATCCAGAATGCCTCCGCACGACTCGTCCTGGGCGTCCCCCGACACAGCCACATCTCCGGCCACCTGAGAGACCTGCACTGGCTCCCCGTCAGCAAGAGGATCACGTTCAGGCTCCTCACCCACGCACACAAGGCCCTCCATGACCTGGGCCCCAAGTACCTCAACAACCGCCTGACCTTCTACGCGCCCACCCGCCAGCTACGATCGACCAGCCTCGCCCTCGCCGCCGTACCACGCATCCGCAAAGCCACCGCCGGGGGAAGATCCTTCTCCTACCTGGCAGCATAGACATAGAACTCCCTCCCCATCCACCTTCGGCTGACCCAGGATCACCTTTTCTTCAGGAAGCTCCTCAAGACCTGGCTCTTCGAGCAGTAACGGACCCCTCCCCCCCAGCGCCTTGAGACCCTACCGGGTGAGTAGCGCGCTATACAAATGTCCATGATTGATTGATTGGTTGATTGATTGACCTTATCACTTTTTCAGTAGTTCCTGTTTGTTTCACTGCAAACAGGAGCAAAATGCCATGTGTCAGGGCTTTTCAAGATGGCAAAAGTCTTCGACCACATTAAACTTGGGCTGTGAGAGCTGGGGCTGTGTGGGGGAATGTACTATGATAATCCTAGTGCCCTCCTACATCTAACACTAAAGTCCAGTTTGAAGCAGGCACTCTACACACAATAAACCCAAAGACATATGTCTCATAGGACAAAAGCAGAGTCCTTCAGCAACAAGACAGGTCACACACAAGAATTGTCCTGGTATCATGTTTGCTTACTTTCAAGGGCGCAAAACCCGTCATGCAGGATAAATGCATGCAACTGTTCAGTACAATGAGAAACTGTTTGAACAGGTACCACATATTTTTGTGTCACTGTCCTTACTGGAATGCTTGGAACCCTGTCCCTCTTCTCTCAGAGATACACAGACATGCACAGTTTTTAATAATCTGGCTTGACACCTCACATCCTCTTCTGACCTACAGAGACACTAATATAATTGCCTCCACTCAAGCCTATTCAGCCTTCCACAGACACCACCTTAAAATGCAACTGATTGTATCCAAGCATTACCAGCATCCCAAAAGCATTGACAAGTTAAGTGGGTAAAATTGCATAACAGTGATGTAACAAAACCGTGAGAGGCCCACCTACATGGTTCACTGATAGGCCCCCATGCCACTATCCTGCCACCCAAATCCCCCTGCCAGTGTTCAAGTATCTAACCATTGCAACCCACCAACTGCAATATCAATAGAATGCTTCTGAGATACGCCAACAAGATCAGCAAGCTGTGCAGTCATAGCGACAGCAGGCATTCCAAAAGCCATTTTCTGTGTTATTATTTATCACACTTTGGATTAAGGGACTGATTATGACTGAAAGAAACTAAAATCATTTAAAACCCTGATAAAAGAATCATTAGGGAGTTACTTTGCAGGGCATGTGCAGATACAAATGACACTCATTCAACAAGAAGTCAAGACTAAACTGTCATTACTACTGTTCCCACTCTATGAACAAGCATTGGTAAGATTATTATCCGACAAGACGGAAGTACTGATCTTTGGAGACAACACCTCTCTGTGGAACAACACCTAGTGGGATTCCGAGCTCGGACCGACACCGACAGACCACTGCTACAACCTTGGTATCATCCTGGACAGCAAACTCACCATGAAACACCATCTCAATGCAGCCACCTCCTCCTGCTTCCACACTCTTCTCATGTTCCGAAAACCTTCAGATGGCTCCTGGTCAACACCAGGAAAACCGTCACCCAAGGCCATGTCACCAAACAACCCGATGAAAGCAATGCGCTGTACACAGAAATCTCCACCCAACTCCTAAAGAGACTCCAAACAATACAGAACTCCGCTGCCAGACTCATCCTCAACGTCCCCAAACTGAACCACATCACCCCCGCCTCAGGAGCATCCATTGGCCCCCTATCCAGAAAAGAGGCTAATTCAAGATCAGATACACACTGATGAGGCCCACTATAACCAAGGACCAGCATGCATCAACCACTGCCTGAACTACCACCTACCCTCCAGACACCTGCGCTATGCCTTCCTCACCCTTGCTCACATTCCCCGCATCTGCTGAAGTCTCGGTGGAGGATGCTCCTTCTCCTACCTCGCATCCAAATCCCCTCCTCCTCCAAACAGCATCCTCTGTCATGGAATTCAGAAACGACTTAGGACATGGTCTTTGACTGATCTCTGCTGGAACCTAGTGCCTGGATACCCTCATGGGTGATTAGCTGCGCTCTACAAACCCTGTTGACTGATTACTTGATTGATTGATCTCAAACCCTTGGTATTTTCCTTTTCTGGCACACTAAATTACTCAGGTTTAATCGAGCTTTGGCATTTGCTGGATTTAACACATTTAATGAGCCCTTCTTGAACCCTGGCTTTAAAGAAGGTGGTATTTGGTATTCAGAAAGGGGTGTCACCTAGGAAGTTGACAGGTTTCCATTCGTCCTGCTTGGCAGCTCGGCACTGCTTTTAGCGCTGCGTGTGAAGCGCGCTTGCTTTTTAATCACCCGTTTTTCTATTTTTGTTATTTTTGATTGTATTGCTCCTGTTTTTAGTGGGTTAGCTGTCCCCTCACTTGCATATAATTGCTTTGCTCACCGCTGCTTTGCGGGCCCGGTTCTGTTTTTTTTTCGGAGCTTAGCCTCGATTTTTGTTTGGGCGCCATCGTGGGAGGGGCAGTGACGCTTTCTCAGCGCCATATTGAGCGTCCTAGTGGGGCGGTTCTCACCTCACCTGGCGGCCCTATTTAAACCAGTCCTCCTCGTGCAGCGGGATCGCCCTCGCTGTGCCTGAGTCTTGCCAGAGTCCTGCCCGTCTGCGCCCGTCAGCGTCCCGGAAGCGTTAGAACGGCGGGTGGGGTCGGCTCTACAGGATTATAAGTGGCTGCTGTTAAGATGGTATACTATTCGTCGCTGGAACTGCGCTCTTTGCAAAAGGTTTCTTGCGCATGTCATACAGTCTTTCCTGGTCGTTTTAGGGGTAAGAGGCACTGTCCTGGCTGCGGTTGGTCACCAGGTAATGCCTCGGTTACTCAATTGCATAGGGGAGTGGGCAATGTTAAGCATCTCTGCCTGCTTTTAAATACCAGATCAGTGCGAAGACATGCTCAGGAGATCTTTGATCTCCTTGTTACGGAAAAGCCACTTTGTCTGATGCTGACTGAGACATGGCTAGGGGATTTGTCTAATCCTGATATCGCCATAGCAATTCCTCCTGAGTATAATATCTTCAGGCAAGATAGATCGGAGGGGAGGGGTGGAGGTGTGGCACTTGTAGTAAATAAACGTGCCGCCTGTTCTATGATCCCTATGGATGCTATTACAGGCTCAGAATCTCTTGCCTTTTCTATCGCATTGGCCCCCCATCAAGCTCTTAAAGGGCTGTTGGTTTACAGACCCCCCGGACCGGCGGGATCCTTTTTTGAGGAGCTGCAGTCTGTAATTTCGTTGCTGGCCCTGAGAGCGGAGCACTGTCTGCTGGTTGGAGATTTCAACTTCCACCTGGATGAGGGAGAGGACCCTGATGTGATTAAACTGATCGATATCACTGCCCCCCTTGGCCTTGTCCCGTACCTCTCCGGTCCAACACACGATAGGGGTCACACCCTGGATCAGGTCTTCTCTACGCTCCCCTTAGAGGGGTTAGAACTTCTACCGGGGCTTTGGTCTGATCACAGGATGGCCAAATTTCATATACCAGGCTCTGAGAAACCATCTAGTACTACTCTCAGACAGCAGGGACTAGGATCTAGGGCATTCCATCGGGTGACTCCAGAGATTCTAGCTCAAGCCTCTCTTGATCATCCCTGCCCCCTTTCGGGCGACCTGGATCGGGATCTAGAGTCTCTGCAGGCCTGGCTGACGGACAGGCTGGATGACCTAGCCCCTGTGAGGGCACCCCGAGTAACATCGAATCGGGTTTCTGCCCCTTGGTTTACGGAAGCTCTGTCAGCCTCTCGTCGGCAGTGTAAGGTGGCCGAGAGGGCATGGCGCTCACAGTATGATCCGGCGGCCAGGCTGGTCTATAGGACCGCGATTAAAATATACCATCGCGACATCCTCCTTGAGAAAAGAGGTTACTTTGCAAGGAGGATAGAGGCTGCTTCGAATTCATGCAAGGAGATTTTTACCATTGTGAGGGAGTTTACGGCCCCACGGTCTAATTTACCCCAGGCCGCTCCGACTGAGTCATGGGTCTCTGCCCTTGCCAACTTTTTCACGGCCAAGATTAAGTTGATTCAGGACTCCTTTCCCGTGAGGATGGTTGAAGTGTGTCCCAGCTTCGTGGACGGGTCAGTTCCATCGGTTCCCGTGGAGGCCGTCCTGGCCGACTTTCCGCCTATTTCAGCTTCATCGTCATTGGCACTTATGGCCAACCTTAAATCTGGGTCGCCTCTTGACCCATGCCCGGCCAAATTCCTGGCGAAAATGGCGGCGGTTGTAAATCCGCTGGCAAACCCACTCTTGAATCTCTCCTTGAGGGAGGGGCTGGTCCCGCAGGCCTGGAAGCAGGCGATGGTGATTCCCCTCCTTAAGAAGCCTGGCCTGGACCCCGAGGCGTTGGCCAATTATAGGCCTATTTCTCTCCTTCCTGCGCTGGCCAAAATCGTGGAGAAGCATGTGCATATCGTGCTCTCTGGCTTTTTAGAAACCAACGATCTGCTTCATTCCACTCAGTCCGGCTTCCGCCCCAATTTAAGCACCGAGACGGCGCTCTTGGAGGTGTCTGAAGCCATTAAGGAGGTACTGGATTCAGGTGGCAAAGCTATGCTTGTCATGCTTGATCTGTCGGCGGCCTTTGACACCGTCCCCCACGAGGGTCTCCTCGTCAGACTTCATGAGATCGGTCTGAGGGGGACGGTGTTCAGCTGGTTTAGATCATTCTTAGCTGGCCGCCGACAAACGGTCTGGGCCTCTCCTAGCTCCACCGTGATGCCGCCTTTGGAAGTCGGAGTCCCGCAGGGCTCTGTGTTGAGTCCGACTCTCTTTAACATCTTTATGACTCCCTTGGCGGCACTGGTGGAGTCTTTGGGGGCCCAGATCGTATCTTATGCCGATGATACCCAGCTCCTCTTTACGTGTGGGAAAGGAGAGGATTTTGACGGAGAGAGTATTCGTGAGTGCCTTGGGGCTGTTTTTAAATGGTTCCAGCTGAACAGCCTCAAATGTAACTCAGATAAGTCGGAGGTACTCCTTTTCGGCTGCACTTCGGATCCCGATTGGCAGGAATGGTGGCCGACCAACATGTTTCCTCCAGCACATTCTACCCAGCTGGCAAAAAATCTGGGCTTTAAGATCGACAATGGTCTGACGTTGAGATCTCAGATCTTCGGTCTTACGGGAACATGTTTTGGCCTCCTCAAGATGCTCCGGAAGTTCCTTCCTTTGCACTCAGAAGAGCACAGGAGGATTACGGTGCAGGCCTTAATTGGCTCCAGATTGGACTATTCCAACTTCCTATATCTGGGCCTACCGGAGTATCTTTTACAGCGCCTGCAGGTGGTGCAGAACTCGGCTGCACGGGCCATTTTTGGCCTTCATAGGCGAGCCAGAGTATCCGGCCTCTTGCAGTCGCTTCATTGGCTGCCTATCCGGAAGCGGATAGTCTTCAAGGCGCTGACCCTGGCTCATAAGGCTCTTCATGCCTCGGGCGCGAAATATCTGCAACGGAGGCTCGCCTTTTATCGCCCGGCTCGATCTCTGCGATCCGAATCTTTGTTTCTTGCGGTGGTCCCTCGAGTAAAAAGGGCCCGCATTGGGGGCCGCTCCTTCAGGCTGAAGGCACCGCAGCTTTGGAATGCGTTGCCATTGGCTTTACGCAGCATTTCTAACTTGATGACCTTTAGGAAGGGCCTCAAAACCTGGCTTTTCGCCCTCTAGCATGTCCCTTCCTCTGTTTACTGTTTTTCTTTTATTTTACTGTGTTATGTTTCTCTGCTTACGAGCTGCCAATAAAAGCGCCGGGACACTCCAATGGAGTAGCCGTGCGCTATAGAAATCAAAATTAACACAACATAACATAACATAGTGAGGATTGCAGTTCTCAAGTTTCCTTCTGCGCGTTAGAACATGATAATTTCCATGGTGAAGAGGACTATCTTCTTTGTGAACAGGGCGGTGTGGTCTGAGAACCAAGTGTTTGTTGCTTTAGAGTTGTCTGCTGGTTCATCAAAGTTTAAGCACTGCCAGCCGACTATGCAGCTCTCCCAAAATGTTGGGGTATCCTCTTTTAGTGATTTCATTCTGGCAAAGAGTTCTGGATATATTGGGATAATCGACTTTATCAGGCTGCTTCCTTCTGTGTATCTTTGGTGGCTGTCATTTTTTGTATTGAAGAGCTGACCATTAAATAACTTTTCCTTATACTCAAACTAAGTAATAACTTCCTCAGAAAGCCTCTATGAGGGACTGTGTTGTCTGGATCTACGGGAGCATGGGCACTCTAGTACAAATGTGGCTACAAGCCCCTCTCCGGTATTCTCTCCAGGCTCTACATATCTCCAGCTTCTCTCAACCCTGATCCAATTAAGTTAATATTTATAGCGTGCTTTTTCAGACAATGTCGTCGAAAAGTCACAGATTCCTAGATCTGTACTCATTTGCTATTCAATCATGCAGGCTTTACTCTTCCTTCTCTTTCGATCACCTTATCCACTGGAATTATCAGGGGACCCAGATACTGAAAGCCCAGTCACTAAGTTCATGAGTAAAAATGATAGATGTGTCTGATTATATATTCTGGATTCAATTTAGGTTTTCAGTTACTGCAATAAAATGTATCAGGTAACAAACAGTTTGGAAAACATAGGAGTGGCACGAAGCCTACCGTAAGGCATGTGCACTGTTGCTTACCCACCTTGTCACAAATAACTTCCAGTATTTGACTTTGTCCTGGCTGGTCTGCCTGTGGGAACTTAGATGAAGTCATCAAAGATTCACTGGGAATATTCAGGCACAAGAAGAACTTCAGATGGTGCTACAAACCAGATACTCACAATTCAGCTACATTAGCAGCAGCAACCACCAGGCACATTGAACAATCAATTGGATTGGGTGGTGCAGATAGTCATTTTACACAGACTGACACCAGGGACCAGCTGCAACCACCTCTACTCACAGTTATTTGAAGTGGTGCTGTGGCTTTTCTACAGCCAGGATGGTATCAAAGAAGGATCTCTATCACTTTGATTTCCCTCAAATCTACATTTTCTGTTTAGATACCACTATCACTGTCTCTAGCTCTTTTGCCTTTTAACGCCTATTCTCCTCAGTTTTGCCGACTCTACCTCTCTCCTACCCACATGCATCTTTTAGTTTTTCGAATCATACTTTGCCTTTAATATGTTCCCATTTTCCCCTTATTTGCATAATTCAATCAATCAATCAATCAATCAATGACACTTATATAGCGCGCTACCTACCCGTAGGGTCTCAAGGCGCTTGGGGGAGGGGGGGGTGCCGCTACTGCTCGAACAGCCAGGTCTTCAGCTTCTTCCTGAAGGAGAGGTGGTCTTGGGTCTGGCGCAGGTCGGTCGGGAGGGAGTTCCAGGTCTTGGCGGCCAGGTAGGAGAAGGACCTTCCTCCTGTTGTCGCTCTTCGGATGCGGGGGACGGCGGCGAGGGCGTGACTGGTCGATCGGAGATGGCGTTTGGGAGCGTAGAAGTTGAGGCGGCTGTTGAGGTAACTCGGGCCTTGGTTGTGTAGGGCTTTGTGTGCGTGGGTGAGGAGCCGGAAGGTAATTCTCTTGTTGACCGGGAGCCAGTGCAGGTCTTTCAGGTGTCTGGAGATGTGGCTGTGTCTGGGGATGTCGAGGATGAGTCTCGCTGAGGCGTTCTGGATCCGCTGGAGTCTCTTCTGGAGCTTGGCGGTGGTACCGGCGTAGAGGGCGTTGCCGTAGTCCAGTCGGCTCGTGACGAGGGCCTGGGTGACGGTCTTCCTGGTCTCGGTGGGGATCCACCAGAAGATCTTTCGTAGCATGCGTAGGATGTTGAAGCACGCCGAGGAGACGTTGTTGACTTGCCTGGTCATGGAGAGGGAGGAGTCCAGGATGAAGCCCAGGTTGCGTGCATGGTCTGTCGGTTTGGGTGCGGTGCCCAGGGCGGGAGGCCACCAGGAGTCGTCCCAGGCGGAGGGTGAGGAGCCCAGGATGAGGACCTCCGTCTTGTCCGAGTTCAGTTTCAGGCGGCTGGTCGTCATCCACTCGGCTACCTCTTTCATCCCTTCGTGTAGGCTGGCTCTGGCGGTGGCGGGGTCGTTGGTCAGGGAGAGGATCAGCTGGGTGTCGTCGGCGTAGGAGATTATGCTGAGGTTGTGTTGGCGTGCGATGGCCGCGAGGGGGCTCATGTAGACGTTGAAGAGGGTGGGGCTCAGAGAGGATCCTTGAGGGACGCCGCAGATGACTTCGGAGGCCTCTGACTTGTACGGTGGTAGGCAGACTCTCTGTGTTCTTCCGTCGAGGAAGGAGATGATCCATTCCAGCGCCTTGTCCTGGATTCCGACGTTGCTGAGGCGCTGTACTAGGGTGCGGTGGCAGACAGTGTCGAATGCCGCGGAGAGGTCTAGGAGGATGAGGGCCGCTGTTTCTCCGTTGTCCATCAGGGCTCGGATGTCATCGGTGGCGGCGATGAGGGCGGTCTCGGTGCTGTGATTGGCTCGGAAGCCGGACTGTGAGGGGTCGAGGGATCCATTCGTCTCGAGGAAGGCGGCCATCTGCTTGTTGACGGTCTTCTCGATGACTTTGGCTGGAAACGGGAGGAGCGAGATGGGGCGGTAGTTCTTGAGGTCGGTGGGGTCCGCTGTTGGTTTCTTGAGTAGAGCGCTGAGTTCGGCGTGTTTCCAGCTCTCAGGGAAGATGGTGGTGTCGAAGGATGTATTGATGATGTCTCGCAAGTGGGGTGCGATGACAGCGTCGGCCTTGTTGAAGACGTGGTGAGGGCAGGGGTCGGTCGGTGATCCGGAGTGGATGGAGTTCATCGTGCGGATGGTGTCTTCGGTGCTGATCGGGGTCCAGGCGTGGAGGGTGGTGGTGGGGGGTGGTTGTTCGGTCATGGTGAGCGTTGGTTGGTTGTTGAAGCTGTTGTGTATGTCCGCGATCTTGTTGTGGAAGTATGAGGCGAGGGAGTTGCAGAGGTCTTGTGATGGGGTGATGTCGTTGTTTCCTGCGCTGGGGTTGGAAAGCTCTTTCACGATGTTGAAGAGTTCCTTGCAGTTGTGTGCGTTGTTGTCCAACCGGTCCTTGAATGCTGTTTTCTTGGCGGCGCGGATCAGCTGGTGGTGTTTCCGGGTGGCAAGTTTGAAGGAGGTCCTGTTGTCCGGTGTCGGTTCCCTTCTCCAGACTTTCTCGAGGGCTCGGCAGTTCTTCTTGGAGCTCTTGAGTTCGTCGGTGAACCATGGGGCCTTCTTGCTGCCGGGTCTGCTGGGCGGGGTCTTCAGTGGGGCGAGTACGTCCGCGCAGTTGCTGATCCACTTTGTGAGGTTGTCGGCGGCCTGGCTGGGGTTCGCTGAGCTGGCAGGAGGGTGCTGGCTCAAGGAGGTGGCGAGCTGGTCTGCTGTGATCTTGTTCCAGCTTCTGCGGGCGGCCTGTTGCTGGTGTTGGTGGGTCGTCGTTCTCTTGAAGGTGAAGTGGACGCAGCTGTGGTCCGTCCATTGAAGCTCTGTGGCGTGGCTGAAGTCGATGTCTGTGCTGGAAGAGAAGACTGCGTCGAGTGTGTGTCCGGCGAGGTGGGTGGGGGTGGACACCAGTTGCTTGAGTCCAAGGTTGGCGAGGTTGTCGAGCAGGGTGCTGGTGTTGCGGTCGTTGTTGTTCTCCAGATGGAAGTTGAGGTCTCCCAGGACGATGTAGTCAGCGGAGGGAAGGGCGTGCGGGCTGACGAAGTCGGCGATGTCCTCGCTGAATTGTGTGCGTGGTCCAGGGGGTCGGTAGATCAGGGTGCCTCTGAGGGTGGTGTTCGGGTTGGTGTGGATCTGGAAATGCAGGTGTTCGGCGCTGGTCAGGGAGTTGTCGGTGCTGGTCGTGAGACGGATGGTGTTCCTGTGGATGATGGCGATGCCTCCTCCCATCTGGTTGGCGTTTCGGTCCCTCCGGACGATCTTGTAGCCCTCTGGGATAGCGATGGCGATGTCGGGAGCTGAGGAGGCGTTCATCCAGGTCTCCGTGAGGAAGGCAACGTCAGGGGTTGTGGCGTCTAGAAGGTTCCAGAGTTCGATGGCGTGTCTGTGGACGGAGCGGGTGTTGAGCAGGATGCACTTGAGGTGGGTGCTGCAGGTGTTCGACTTGGCGGGTGCTGGTGCGAGGCTGGTCCGGATGCAGGAGAACTTGCAGGCGTGGCAGCTGAAAGGTCCTTGGGTACGTCGTGGAGTGGCTTGATGGCATTCTGGGAATCGGCCGGTGTCGAGTGCGGTGAGGGAGGCGGCGGAGTACGTCAGGCGGGTCGGACGGGGTCTTCGTGGGCCAGGGGTCCTGGCCCTGGGCGCGGTCCAGGCGCGGACGGGTGCAGACGGGCTTACCTTTGGCGCGCCTTCGGCGCACAATCGGCGCGCCCGCTGCGCGTGACCGCTGCGCGTTCGCACGGTCGCCATTTAAGGCGAGGTGCGCGGGTGGGCGGAGCAGCTGGGAGGCGGGAGCGGGGAGGGAACAGAAGAGAAAAGGGGCGGGGCTAATGGCGGTGGCGGGAAGCGGGAGCGGGGAGGGAGAGCGGGCAAACAGGAAGGAGACAAGCACAAATGCACAAATGGAGGGCAAAACACGAAGCAAAACGGCACAAAAAATACAGGCACCAATGCAGGTCAAAACGGAGGAAAAACAGTTAGACAAACGATCATCCGGCACACAAAGAAAACAAGCACAAATTGAGGTCAAAAACCGGCGGAAACCAAAGGGGAGTGCTCAAGGCGGCAGCGAGGCCGGCGCTGAGGCAGAAGGCAGGCACTGGGGCACACGCAGCAGCTGGTGGCCGTGCGGCGCGGGGGTGTCCCACAAGTGGGTCACACTCACCTGCGTCGCACGGTCGCCATTTAAGGCGAGGTGCGCGTGTGGGCGGAGCAGCTGGGAGGCGGGAGCGGGGAGGGAACAGAAGAGAAAAGGGGCGGGGCTAATGGCGGTGGCAGGAAGCGGGAGCGGGGAGGGAGAGCGGGCAAACAGGAAGGAGACAAGCACAAATGCACAAATGGAGGGCAAAACACGAAGCAAAACGGCACAAAAAATACAGGCACCAATGCAGGTCAAAACGGAGGAAAAACAGTTAGACAAACGATCATCCGGCACACAAAGAAAACAAGCACAAATTGAGGTCAAAAACCGGCGGAAACCAAAGGGGAGTGCTCAAGGCGGCAGCGAGGCCGGCGCTGAGGCAGAAGGCAGGCACTGGGGCACACGCAGCAGCTGGTGGCCGTGCGGCGCGGGGGTGTCCCACAAGTGGGTCACACTCACCTGCGTCGCACGGTCGCCATTTAAGGCGAGGTGCGCGGGTGGGCGGAGCAGCTGGGAGGCGGGAGCGGGGAGGGAACAGAAGAGAAAAGGGGCGGGGCTAATGGCGGTGGCGGGAAGCGGGAGCGGGGAGGGAGAGCGGGCAAACAGGAAGGAGACAAGCACAAATGCACAAATGGAGGGCAAAACACGAAGCAAAACGGCACAAAAAATACAGGCACCAATGCAGGTCAAAACGGAGGAAAAACAGTTAGACAAACGATCATCCGGCACACAAAGAAAACAAGCACAAATTGAGGTCAAAAACCGGCGGAAACCAAAGGGGAGTGCTCAAGGCGGCAGCGAGGCCGGCGCTGAGGCAGAAGGCAGGCACTGGGGCACACGCAGCAGCTGGTGGCCGTGCGGCGCGGGGGTGTCCCATTTTCCTTTCAACTCACTCAAATTCCTCTTTCATTTCCTCAGTACTCTCTTTTTAATTACAGGTATTTCACTTATATTCCACTTATATCCCACCACTTTGTCATCTATCTTTCCCATACCATCTCTCCACTGCTCTTGTGACAAATGTGTCCACCCTCCGTCACATCCTTATTCATCTTGCACTAACAGCTCCATCCCTTTCCCTCCGTTTACCTCCTGCTATGATTTGAACTGTATCTCATGCTGTTTTTCCCGATCTTTAACTTATCTCTTTTCTCTATTCTTTCGTTATCTTTTGTATTCATGTTTGTTCTTGCTCCCATCTTTTCCCTTTCTTTCAGCCATCTCTTCATGTTGCAACTCTTTATTATGTATTTTCCATTGATGTATTTTCCTCTCCTAGTCTTTTTCATATCTTTCCTTCATCTTCCTGTCTTATATAGTCTTTGGGCCATATGTATCATAGTTCCGTTTTGCGAATTTCAAATAGCGAATTGTAAGGAATCGCTATTTGGAATTCGCAAAACGGTATGTATGTACAAAATCACTTTTTAATAGCGATTCCTTACCATTCCTAATTTGCGATTAGCAAATTGCTAATCGCAAATTACCCATTCATTTCCTTGGGCCAGGAGGCCCTTAGGAATGAAGGGGCAATTTGCGATTAGCAATTTGCTAATCGCAAATTAGGAATTGTTTCAAGGGTGCAGGGGTGTCTCAAGAACACCCTGCGGCACCCCTGAAAAAGACATTTGGGGGCATATGGCGCACATACATGCCCTAAGGGCATGTATGGGCGTCATATGGCACCTTTGGTTTTTTGAAAAAAAGCTTTTTGAAAAGAATTCGCAACTTACCACCAACTAGAAGTTGGTGGTAATTTGCGAATCCTTAATGGCATTTTTTGCATATTTTTTGTTTGATACATTGCATTTAAGGAATCGCAAAATTTGCGATTCCTTAAGTGCAATCGCAAAATAAAGAATAGCAAAATTTTGCTATTCCTTATTTTGCATCAAACATGTTTGATACATACCATTTATCAAATTAGCATTCGCAAAGGCCGAAATTCGCAGAATTTCGGTCTTTGCGAATGCTAAATAGCTTGATACATATGGCCCTTTGTTTCTTTTTCCAACTCCCGCCTTTCATTGTTATCTCTTTTTTATAGTTTGATTGTGCTCTCTCATTTTAGTTTTTCCTGTCCCTGATAGTCTCACAATCATGGTTTTATTCATTTTTTTCTTTCCCTTTTCCTTCCTTTATTTCCTGTTTTCTCCTTTCCTTTCCCAATTTCATCATTTCCCACACACTACTTCATATTTCTTCCTCTCTCCTTTTGCCTTACCGAAACTTCTTTTATTCTCTTGTTTCCTATATCTTCCCCCATACTCATGTTGCACCCTTTCTTCTCCAACATGAATCCTAGATTTCTTCACTCCAAGAAGAAGGAAAACATAGACAGCAACAGTTTGGAACAGTGCAAACGTCCGTAACATAGAATAAGAATCAGTCAATGTTTCCTGTACACAGAGCAACACTCCAAGCTTCAATGACACAAAAAAAGAACAGCATTGGCAGCACATGTGAATGCTTACAGGAACACCATAAGAAGCAATTGCGAAAGATTTCATCACATAGAAAAAGGAGCAGCATGGGCTGCAGCTGTGTAAACCACTCTTGCATTAAATATGTACAGCAGTGGGAGCAGCAGTGCATGGGCCCCTTACACATAATAATTATAGTAGAAGCCTCTCCTTCTAATATCCCTGTAGACAGCAAGGGTAGGCACCACACACACCAACCTTTAAGGGGCTTCCTTCTGTGTTGTGAAAGGCTAGTGATTGATAAAGGTGCACATGTAGCCCTCCCACCTTCTTAGTAGACTTTGCTTCCTTTTAAAATATTATTTGGCTGTTAATCTTTACCCATGATTGGATCCCCAGTGCCCTGGGTATTTCTCATAGCCTGGCCATCACTCACCTGGCTGCTACGATAATCAGGGCATGCCAAACAGTAAACACCTTGGAGGAAACAATCCATCTGATGAACACGGAGTCCCATCCACTAACTGAATTGAACTTTTGTCAATTTATCCAAACCGTTTGTTCTTGTTTGTTGCTATTTTTCAAGCTTAAAACAGTTGTGTGCTGTGTGAAGCACACCTATTATTAAAATGATAGTGTAAGGCATCAAAGCAAACACAGGCCGAGGCTTGGAGCCCCCCTCAAGATTATGAGGAATGGGAGCACAGCGGGCATGCGGGGTGTTGGTTGCGCCCCTGTTACACAACCCTGCTGCTCACATTTTGGATTTGAAGCAATTGACCGCACCTGAGACCCATGAACCATCAGTAATAAAGACTGGACAGTTCACTAACAATGCTTAGTCCTAACTAACTCTTTCATTGGCTGATGACTCTGCCTTTCCCTTCGTTCTGCATCTTCAGCAACAGAGGCGCTGGCCTACCACATAATCAACGGTATCTGAGCCCGACGACGTGACTCACTCTACCCTAGGCTCACAGCATGTTCAGGGAGACTGGCTCACCATGTTACTAACCAGACATTGGTACTGCTCTTATTCCTGGTGTGTTAATCTGCATGTTACTCACAGATGATTATGACATTGGGGACTCACAGGTGTACCTAGGATGCAGTAGACTCTATTCCAACCCTGCTAGCCTTTCAGAGGATCTATTCTGACGAGGCCTATTGCATGCAAGCTCTGCAGGCCATCATGAAGGCAAAAAAAGAGGTACATGGTTCAAACAACATAAATAATGAGAGTATAGGGTAGCTCCAGAAAAAGCTTTTATATATATGTGGTCACTGAAAAATACAAAGGTTAAAGTAACATTATAGTTGGGGACACTGGAATTATGCACCAGGAGACGCACACATTATGCAGCAGGGTTGAAGAAATTGTGCAGCTTGAAAAGGGAAATTATTTGGCATATTTTGTAATAATACTTTTTCATCTTTTTTAACCTTGGCAACACTGGGCATTGGTTGCACCTCATTAGTACCAGTTTAACACCTAAATATAGCAAAATATAGCAATAACTGTCTCTATATATATATATGAACAAGACAGATTTGTTCTGTCGAAACGCGTCATGCTGGGACACTGGGACTTCGTTCAAAAAAGCTAGCACATAAATGACTATAGTAGCCTAATTATTCTAAGTTTTTTCAGATGAACGCTATTAAATAAATACAAATATAATACACACACACACATATATATATACATATATATAAACACACACACACACACACACACATACATGCATACTTAGGAATGTGTGGGTAGGAGAACAGGATGTGGTCTGTGAGTGATTCAGCAAGTACCTGAATTTACTTGCCTTCTTTAGAACCAACAAACTTTAATAGATTGGCTATGATCCTCTAGGTGAGGCATTTGGCAAGCTTACCCGCAGAAACATTAATTGACAATACAGTGGTTATTTTAATAGTGCCATTTATGTTTTTTAATTCAAGTGTAAAGTATGGAAAAAAACTGGCTACTGTATACCTGGGTAACAAATCTTCCTGCCCATGCCCTCCCTGATACAACTAACGACTTAATGAGTACCACAATAAGGAGTCAATGTTGCGTATGAAAAATTGGCAGCTATATTCAGGAGGTTTCTGAAATAAAAGGAGGAAAATCAATTTCTGATTTTATTAGGTGCGAGAAACAGCACCTATTCCAAGTTTCTTCTTCAAAATTGAGAATAACATGCAGATTTCGGTGTTTTTTTACTGCTAAACCTGCGTGTTCCAGTATTTATTTTCTTTTTCAACAATTACATTTTGGCAGGTTTGACCTGCCTACAATCAACTGGGATTAAACACTGAGGGTGCATTGTTTATTGAACCCAGAAATTACCAGGTGCGGCAAACTCTGCACCTCGTGTACCTACGATCTCGCAAGCCTCCCAGCAGAAGTTTATGCATCACAAAACACCGGGACACTAGTAATCGAGAACATAGGGATGATTCTCCACTCAGTGGCCCCTTGGTAAAGTGAAGTGGCATTTTGATGGTGCAGTAGTGTGTTCATACCTTTAAACTAGGTTCTGTAATTGACATGCGGCACAAGCAATGCTATGCTGTAATATATGTTCAGGGTGTGCATGCAGTGTCAAACATTGTCCTCAGCATGCTAGTGTACACACAGCCTACCTGCTGGATGAGAAGATTGCAAAGCTCCTGCAGCAGCACTATGATCCGTGCTGGGGTGTTATAGTACTTCGAATTCGCCCAGATCAAGCACACGACATGGAGCAACGGTTCGACCAAAGGCTTGACCTCATTAAAGTCAACATTCTCGACTTCATCAAAATGGCGCTGAAGGGGCTTCAAGTGCACATTAATATCCTGAGCTTCAGACAGCGCTGCAAGAGAAGAGTGGGCGGGGGGGGGGGGAAAGCAAGCTGCAATTAAGTCTTCCCAATTTACACAATCATGAATCGTCCTAGAGCATCTGCTATATGGTAAATAGGTAGACACACTGCAATTCAAACCCACACTTTCCAACTATTAAAAAAAGATTGCCTTTTACTATTGAATTCTATGGCCAATCAAGAAATAGCTTAAAGGCCACTTCAACAAGGTCATATAATTCAATAAACGCAATAACTCAGAAAACACTTCAATGGAATAAAATTGAAAAAAAAACCCATCAAACTCAAGTTTTGCAAAATGGAGATTGCAAGACATGCAAGCACACAGGCGCGAATACCATACCAACAAACGCATCACCGGCTGGCCTGGAACTGTAGGTGGTCCTGTGCTGCACAACTAGAGGGCTGGAGGAGGACCTTCCAGCAACGTGGGAGAAGGTGAGAAACAAGTGCGTCAGTGATCCGAAGCTTCTGGCAATGGCGGCATACTGCCCGTAGAACAGGACTCTGGTCTGATACTGCCTTGTGATACTCAGATGTGATGTGCTGCATGTCAGTCATGATGATGGAAGCGTAGGAGCCAGAGTGGCAGTGAAATGATCCAAGTGTTGTGATTTCATAGCCCACCAAGCACCAACTTCTGTGTACTGCTAGAGAAACGCATCTTTGTGACGCTTGAGGCCACAGCTTGGTTGTGGGCACTGAAATGGAAGAGGACCCCAGGGCACCTCTCGAAAGACATGGTGTTTAATCAAGGTGTTTTTTTTTTTTTTATAGCGTTGACCCTGGAACGTGCTGAATTCAGAGGTAGCCAGCAGAAGAGGAGAGCGGAAAGAAGAGACTGGCCACACCAACAAGCGAGAGTGATTTCAACTAACAGGATCCTGGTGAAAATGGGGCCAGGGAGCAAGGGCAGATATCCCGATTTAAAGGAAGGGATAGTTCCCAAGTATAACAGTGAAGGTGTCATTCTAGGTTGAGGTCCAACCTAACCAGAATTATATAAAAAAAACACTTTTAATCATACAGACTACAAGAAGAAGCTCTGTGAGGAGACAGAGCACATACTCTTCACATACTTCTAAGTGCCTAGACTAAAATGTAAATCACTATATAAAAGTGAACTTTAGAGATTGGCTCAAGCTCCACAGGTGTGCAAAACATTCAGGCCTGATTCACACAGAGCCTCCGCACTTGTGGTGGAGGTCCCACTGTCATGGTGGGGGGCCCGCACTATAGCAGGATGCGCGCACTGCAGTTTCCCATTGTGGAGGTTCAGTCACGACTGCGGGCCCCCGCCACGACTGCTGGGCCTCTGCTACAATTGCGGGCCCCCCGCCATGACTGTGGAGCCTTCACCACGAATGCAGGACCACCCGCCTTGAGTGCGGGACCCCCGTCATGACTGTGGAGTCTTCACCATGAATGTAGGACCCCCCACCTTGAGTGCGGGACCCCCGCCATGAGTGTGGGCCCTCCGCCACGAGTGCGAGCCCCCTGTCATAACTGTGGAGTCCTCACCACGAGTGCAGGACCCCCGCCATGAGTGCGGGGCCTCCGCCACGAGTGTGAGGTCCCTGCCATGACTGCGGGGCCTCCGCCACGAGTGCGGAGGACCTCTGTGAATCAGGCCCTGAATGTCTAGGCACGAGATATAATCTAGAACTCTTAACCACAAGCTCCCATGGAGACGGCAGAATAAACGCTCACGCTGTTTCAGAACAATTGCACTATATTACAGAGATCAAGAGTCTTCATGCACAGGCGGTTTTAGAGAAAACAATACAGCATAGAACGAGTTAGAACAAAGGAAAAAATCAGAACATACTACATAATACACTAAACAGTCCATCGATTCACAGTGCATAAGGAACGGAGAAAGACGTTTTCCACTGGGATTCATGCTGTAAATGAAGCATAGCTAAAAACGATTAACTTTGTCCTTAATGCAGCGCCTCCTATGCTGCAGCTCGTCTTTTGAGTAAGCATGGGTGTTGGGCCGCTTTTTAGTGAGCAGGTCTGCTTTACCAGCATAATCCATCTCTTTCTTGTGAAAAGCTGTGCAAAAGGCATCTATGTCTGCCATCTGCCCCTATGAGGTGCATAGTTAATCAACCTGCATTTGACTCATCGGTGCACTCCGCTTCTCGACTGTCATCCCTCTCTGCGGGATGCAGGCCATTCAGCCAGCTTCTGGTTCTTATTTGAATTTGGCGGCTCTACCAATATTGTCGTTTCAGTAGCTACAACTGCTTGACCAGAATCTGTCTACTATGCTTGGGCTGTTGGTTGTCCATCATCTGCCTGTTCAGCTTGTGCGGCTGCTGGACCAGTATTTGTGTCCTTACTATGTTCATTAGTGATGCCTAGTAGGAAGACCAGCAAGACATGCAGATCGCTGCAGAAGGGCCACAGATGACACTGCTATGTTATTTCTTTGTCCACCTATATACACTTACATCTATATAGTGGAACTATGCTCAACTACATATCAGAATTTGAGGTATGCAAAGTTTTATTCCAGCTGCAATGTGTCGCTTACTTTCTGGCTTTGCCCCATACAAAAGTTGCAGTCTTCCAGTTTCCTTTCACCAAGCTTACATTGTATGGAGTTTTTAAGTGCACAACAGCCTTTCAGACGAAAAACACTAAGGCTCGACCACAATGTACCGGAAATATGCATTTGTAACTTTCACAACCACTAATTTATGTTTGCGAGGGGTACAGTGATTATTAAGTGTGCACTTTGCAGCCAGTTCCATACTTGCCATCCCAGAATGAGGATTAGCCTGTCAATAGTATATGATATGCGCAGTTCTGATTTGTGCCAAGATTGTATGTGTACTGTTTGCCCCGAACACCCATAATTTGCCCCCGAACTGTAAACGCTTGCTGGCTGCAAACAGGAGTTTGAGCCCGCAATGAAGTGGGTTGTACTCTCAAAAACAACCGGTGCTGTTTGCTGTGGGATCTCTGGTTCTGGACATCGGCGGTGGGTACAACTACGAAGTTCTGTGTAAAATGGTTTTGAGCTGAAACACAAAGTGCATGCATTTTAAATAAATAAAGTCAGCTGCTATATGCAGCTTGGGTAATGGGCTATGTACAGGTCGTGCTTGACAGGTCACAGTTTGTGCCCAGTGGTTGGCATCAGCTTTGGCAGACAGCGATTTCATGGGACCAGTCTGTTGACAGCGGACATCGCCTCCTCACCTTCAGCCCTGTTCATAAGACAAGCTTCTGTGTTTGTTCGAAGGCAGATTTCGACAGTGGCATGGACGTCCACAGACAGGGTTATCGAACATGCAAACTCTCACATGTACAACCCTCCCTTTGAGACTGCTCAAGACAGCCACAATGCATTTTTCTACAGCTAAAGGAACGGTAAGCTATTCCTACAATCTCCTTACCTTTAACCCTTCTTCTGGTACAATTTCTGAAAATTATTTCCCCCCATTCTATGTCTGCAAAGTTCTTGCTTCTCAAAATGGCTGATGATCGAGGTTTCATTGAAGGAACAGAAGTGACATGCTTTGTTCCTCCTAACCCATCATGGCCGCAAACACAGTTAATGATCATGTTTACATTCCAACTTGTTGTGGCTGTATTACGTTTTGTATGTCACATACTGCTTCCTATAATACTACTTCCTGTTTTCACCTTTATAAGGAGGTGGATTCTTCTGTATCCCGTTTTGCAAGGTTTTTGACATCAAGTTCTTCGCCACTTGGTTATGGATTTTTTCCCCAAATGTTTTCTCAGATACATTCTCCTGGATTCTTCTTCAGCAAACTCCTTTCTCTTGGAATTATTCTCAACCAGGAGCCATACATTATTACTCCGGTTCATGGTTTGTGAATATCTGGTCTCTTTACTTCAGCTACTGTGCTCAACTTCAAACTACTTACCTTCGTGTGTTTTTTATATGCCTTTCAGAATATTCTTCCGAATTGCGACCCTTCAAAGAGAGACCCATGTGATATATATTAGTATTAAGCAACACAGTGGCCACAGGAAGGAGTTGAAACGTTGAGAAGAAGGTGCAACCAAGCATCCTGCAAGTGACAACCACACAGCTGTGCAAACATGCAGGCATGAGTGAGTGAGGAAGACTATAGTCTGACTCAACATGGCAATTATCCAGAGGAAGCATTGGGGCAGACGAGGCGAAGGCTAAACTGTTATGATTCAGTTGGAGATTGAGCAGAACTGCACGGCTTCTGCTGGGTGAAGTGTTTTAATGCATAATGTTTCAAACTTGTGCAATTCATCGTTACCTCATTCTCTATAAATTATTGCAGCTCGAATTCAAATATGAGGTTATATTTTTACATATCTGGATTCCTTAACAGATTTATAATTTGACCTATTTTTCTAAGCTAGCCTTTAATGAGGTTTAACCTTTGAGCTGTCTTATTGAAAAGAGTTAATAAGTCTGCTACACCAGTTGGCAGGTCAAAGGCCCCGGCAGACAACATGCCGAGTCAAGGTTTCATTATCTTCTGTTGGAAACAGGAAGTGATGTTCATACATCATTCTGCACTTGCTAACTAAATCTGTGGAGTGATGCCCCCATGACTTTACAACAGAAATGCTAAGATGTTTGCCTTTGCTGCTTATCAATGGGTCCCTTTCAAACGTTTGAGAAGGAACATGCAGGCCAGAGCTGAGGAGATTAGCTTATAGATGCCCCTTGTATTGACCTGCTATTTGTAATCCCACCCAGAATGTAGCACGTTGGTGGGGCAAGAATTGAACTAGTTGCTGTTAGTGCTACTGAGAGGTAAAATGGATGATCACATTGAGTGGGCACCCTACCAATCACCTGAGTCTCTGCAAAGGCTCAGCAAGTTGTGACATGGAAGAACAGAGCAAATATCACTGTGGCTGAAGAGTGTAGCCTCTGTCTGGAGCTTGAGGGCCACCCTTGCTTGACCTGTTCTCTGGCTCTCTCCAGGCATTGAGGCCCTTATGGAAGAGGAGTAGCGTGGATTTCTGTTGGACCTTTCACGTTGTGATGGCCCAGGAGTGGGTACTGCACACTCTAGTTTTTGCTCATTGTCGCCATGTAAGTGGCACAACTTAAGGCCTGTGTGGCTGTGGAGTACAGGAAAGAAGCGTGGTCAGACATGGAAAACATTAGAGTTGTACTAAAGAACACCCCAGTTCAGGAGACCACCAGGGCTGGGCAGCAGGGCAAGCCCAGGCTAAGCATCCATGCTCTTGCTAAGGAGGAGAAAACATTAGTACCACATGCTGCCAGCAAGCTGAAGATAATCATTACAAGGAAGTCCTCGAGTCAGGAGCCCCTAGACAACATCCGGGCAGCTGAAATCTTCGACCAGGAATACAACTCAGTCAGCCCCACTGAAAACAGAGCAGAGGTCCCGAAATATTTCTGCTTCAAGTAGCACCACATGACTGGTGTTTTCGAAATTGCAGGGTATGCCCTAAGGCTAGGTCACCCATTGAAGCAGAGAAATCTTAAGCACAATCATACTATATCACTGGTGTAACTCTTTTGTATTGGATCCCCCCAGGGGTCAGTGGAACAATCCCACTCCTGATAAAATGATCACCTTTTTTAGGTGGGGGCTTCTGGAGTCAAATAATTCCCTGCCCTGCGGTATCACTTGAAGCTCAGCCCATTTGTAAGGATCTCTCACAAATGGGCCCTCTATCTGCTCTCCGCGCCTAAAGAGGACGCGGGGGGGGTAGGAAGACGGAGAAAAGCCGGATAACACACCAGACACAAAGTGGAATGTGGAGGGTGTAGCATCCTGCTACTAATGACCACAGACACCATTACTTATAAATCAAGGAGCTTTATTGTCTGCTTCCAACCTGCTTCATGTCCCTGCTCTCACTGCCCTCATCCTGTACTGACCCCTCCTCTTCCCTTCAGCCCACCTATCTCCGCCCACCCCAGCTACTAGACTGTCAACTATATTACATCTCCCCCTTTCTTATCAAAATGAGCTTAATGTCTTCAGTGTTCGCAATTCTTCAATCCACCACACTGGTCGGCGGACAGTCTGTTCTTCAAACCTCAGTAGTGTCGAATCAGTGGTGGGCTTGGCTTTGGTCAGTCTTTCTGTTGTATGGATCAGGGTGTTCCTGACCACGCTGCGTTTGAACTGTTTATTCTCACACTCCGCGGTCATCATGTTTCCTTCCTGCGGTGTAACGGTTGGCTCAGATGCTCGATCTCCTTCATGAGTGGATAATGTTCGGGTCCTCTTCTGAGCACCAGCATCTACCTTTACTTCCTTTCGTCTTGTCCAGTCGAGGGCATCACTGCTCTCCAATCCAGGGTCATGCATACCAGACAGTACGGGGTGGCTTGATCATTCGTTCACGGCCTCGGGTTGTCTAGCGAGCTCGTGGGCTATCTGGGCATAGGCATGTTTCTCTCTCATCTGGTGATTAAAGTCTGGTGTCTCTGTTTTCTTTTTGTAGGTCCTTTGGGTCAGCCTCGCGGACCCCTTCAGGGGTGACGGTGTCTGATCGATGTCCAGATATACTTGTGACTGACCTGACAGGTTGTCTTGTGGCATGACTGGGTGTTCAGAGTCCTTAGTGTGTGACGTGTTGCTCTTGACGTGAGGGATGTCCTTTGGTTCCATGATGCGTTTGGGTGGTTGACGCCATGACTGTTGTCGGGACCATGACTCGGTCAACTCACGGGATTGAACAGACGAGCCCTCAGGGTCAGAGAAGTCTCTTGTCGACTTCCAGGATCGGACAGACGTGCTCTCTGAACCAGAGGAGTTCCTGGCCATAAACGTGCTTTCTAGGTCAGAGAAGTCTTTTGTCGACGTCCAGGATCGAACGGACGTGCTCTCTGAATCAGAGGATTTCCTGGCCATTCTCCTTTTGAAACGTTCCTTTGAGGGTGTCTCGGGTACTGGATGTCTGAAATGAGTGGGCCGTGATACGTTGTTCGTTGACTCAGGGTTGTCTCTAAAACGATTCTCCGGGCGTCTTCGTCGACTTGTCTTTGGCATTGTTTCATCTGAGAAGTTGCTCAACGACCACGTGCTTGTTCTTTGTGTTTGCTCTTGAGATTTCCCATCTTTGCCTTTCTCACATGTCAACGACGTCTTCTCAGTTTCTTCGTCGTCCCCGGTGTCATTGATGCATTGGTCTTTTCCTGTTCGTTGTTGGGGAGGGTCAGTTCGTTTTATGTGATCTATTTCTTCTTCCCACTTGTTTGGTGCTCGGATACCCATGATGGGGGTGTGATGTGTTCTCCTGCTGGATGATGTTCCTTCAGACTCGTCTTCACAACTTGACGAAGAGTGTTCCTGCGCCGACTTCCAGTTTTGACCATATTGAGCTCTCCTTCTATAGTTTGTCTTCCTTACTCTCTTGTTGTGTAAGTTGCTATCTTGTCCAGGGGTGCGACCTGTCCCACTTGACGCTCCTTCCTCGTCAGACTTTGAATGACATCTTGAGGGTGAATGACTCCTTGAGGTTGTCCTTTGACTGATCGATTCGGAGTATTCCTTGTCACTGTGTCTCTCCCGTTGGCCAGACTTTGAGTGACACCTTGAAGGTGAAGAACTCCTGGAGGTTGTCCTTTGACTGATTGACTCAGAGTATTCCTTGTTACTGTGTCTCTCCCGTTGTCTTTTCATTGGTCTGCCTTCCCTCTCCCTCTTTTTTGTTTTGTCTGTTTTCCAAGTGTCATCTGTCCAGGCATCTGGACAATTTGTCTTCAGATTCGGGTCCTTTGATCTGTCCCTTGCCTTGACATGCATTCCCATTTCAGCTTTCCTGATGATTTCTTCTAGCGACCACTTTCCTCGCAAGATCTTGAGCTTCGTGTCGGGGTTTGCGCAGCCTTCAATTATCCGGAGTCGAACTGCGTCCTCGTTCGTAAAGGTGTTGAAGTTGCAGCCTTGTACCAGGTTTTGCAACCGAGTGATGAAGGTTGGCAATGGTTCCCCTGGTTCCTGCCGAGCTGTGTTGAAGGCGATGCGCTCTTGATCCACTTCCGCTTGTGCCGAGAGACAGGCACATAGCTTTTCTTGGAGTCTTTTATAGATTTCTGTGTCTTCTTTGGAAAATGTTTCGATTGGGCATCGGCCCTCCGGACCCACCAAGTGGAGGAGCAGCATTAGACATTTCCTCTCTCTTTGTTCACCATTGGCGTCCAGGAAGTCACCCAATGTCGCCAGCCATTGGTTCTGTTTAAGACACAGACTCCAGGTATCATGCTGCATTCCTGGGGGTGGTGCTCTGATGCAAGGGTTGCGTCGTTGTGCTACTTCTTCCGTCGCCATGAGAAGAGGATTCTGATTGATTGTATTCGGGCGGGTTGTTCACTCGGCTTCTCGTAGTTTTAGTTAATCCTCTTTGGTCGAGGCCTTGGGTCTGGTCATCTGTTGGGGCGTCACTACTCCTTGCAACCACCACCGTATGCGCCAGTGACTAGAACTTGGATTTCCTGCGTTCCGAGATGTCCACTGTCCAGCCGCACTGTGTCAGTCACAGGGCTCCTTCTCTTTTCGAATCGCGTGCTAGTGGCAGGTGGTTATTGACTCTTCCACGGTGAGGCTAGTGCAAGTCCTTTAGTCACCTCCGTGTATGTTGTGCTTGTTTCTGGGACCGTCCTTCGCAGTCTTGCCTTCATCTGAACCTCGTGCGATTCTGTCCAGCAGCTCCTCCCTTTTACGCTCTGAGGTATGTGTTCACCATTCCCTTTTGTAGGTGCTCGTGCTGGTTCGCTGTTTCTCGCCAATGTTTGTTTATTTGCTTTTCCAGTGCTTGTTGGTTTCTATTCGCCACTGCTTGTTTGTTGGTTCTTGACAGTGTTTGCTTGCACTTGTCTACCCGTTTTGTTCACCTTTAGTTGGCTACTGCTTGTATGTTATTGCACCTGTGCATTGGCTCATGCACGTACTTTCTTATTGTCTTTGCCAGTGCTCGTTGCTAACAGTCGCTTTTGTTCATTCCCCTTCTGGTCACTGGTATTGGTGCTTGTTTTCTTTTATATTTCTTGCATTGGCTAGTGCTTGTTTCCAGTTTCCGATGTTTGTTTCATCAAGCTGGAGGTTGCCCCTACTACTGCTTCTCCTGCATTTACCAATGCTTGATTGCTTATCCCTCGCCTTCGCCAATGCTTGTTTGTATGTCTCTTGTCAATGCTTAGTTCCAAACACTGCTTGCCTGACTTAAAGATGGCCGCTCCCGATTTTCACAGGGATGTCCCTTTGGCTTGCCTGACTCCAATATGGCCGCCGCCCCTGAAATCCCAGCTTGCACGAGACTTTCACTTTGCTCATTCAGACCCGGGCTGACTCAATCAGGACTCACCGGCCGTCGGTCCCAGGGACATCAGCACTTCTCCAGGTTCCCACACTTATCCACAGGTGAGGTCGGGGTGGGCTCCCGCTTCGTTGCACTGGGGGGCCGAGTCCACGCGGCGACAGCAAGCCAAGACTCACGCATCGGGCGTGAGATTTCCAGCGTCGGGAGCCACCGAGGCTCCAGGTCCACCGCGCTCGACTGCGCTCGCTGCCAGACCTTCTCGGGGCGCTATCCTTCACTCAGGCACTGGTCCTCTGCTTCTAGGGTGCTAGGCAGAGTCGGGGTGGGCTCCCGACCTCTGCTCTTTCCGTATGTGCTGGGGCGCATGCATCCAGCGACATCGCGTTTCGGCGCGAACTGTTCCGACTTTTCGAGCGCTCCAACGCTCGTTGCGGTAGCTCCCTCTTTCCTCCCTTGGGGCCTCTGGAGGGATAGGGTCACTTGTTGCCAGCTTCTCTCTGAGGCAGCTCTACACAGCGGCGATTTCTTCTTCTTGGCGCCGCCTTCACATTCAGCAGCGGAGCTCGTTTCTCGACGCTGCGGGGACAGGGTGGTTTCACAAGGTGCTGTGGTTTGTGGGGATTTGCTCATCCCACCCTCGTCGCCAGTTGTAGCATCCTGCTACTAATGACCACAGACACCATTACTTATAAATCAAGGAGCTTTATTGTCTGCTTCCAACCTGCTTCATGTCCCTGCTCTCACTGCCCTCATCCTGTACTGACCCCTCCTCTTCCCTTCAGCCCACCTATCTCCACCCACCCCAGCTACTAGACTGTCAACTATATTACAGAGGGAAGACAAGAGTGCTGGCAGGACCACACAGACGACGAGGAGAACAGTTCGATCCCAATAGGAAAGTAGGGACAATGTCACTAGCCCTACAAAAATAAAATGCCTGCACCAACTGTACTTCTGTCAGGATCAAGTCAAAATATAGGTAGAAAATAAAGAGACAGCGCGGTGGCGGCAAATGGATCAGTGGTGCACCCCAAAAGACCTGTGGACAGGGTGAAAATAATTTGGCTACACCTGAGGCACAGTGGCAAGCCCACCAGACTGTAAAATTATCACGGCTATTTGGGCACCGCAGAGTACCACTACAGAACGCCCAGAGCAAGGAAATATTTTGTAATAATTAAGCCCTTATTAAGAATGGGTTGTGTGTTCTGATGGACCCAGTAACTGTGGAAGTTGGGGTGCATTGGAATTGCATATTTTAATTACACTCAGATTTTTGCTGTGACTGTAAGCAATTCACTGTGGTGTTACATATGTACAGAGAAATTTTCTAGAGAATACACACCTTCAGGAACGTAAAGAGCGCTCTTCACGCTCTCAGGGGCATGTTGTGGGACGCTGCACTCAGTGATTGGTTAAGTGTTGCTGCCGCCAGAATCTCCACATCTCACGGTCAGACAGAGGGGAGGTCTGCACACTGCCTAAAGCATAAGGCATAAAGGGCAGCAGCAGAACTGCAGAAACCATTGTTTTGCCACACAAATACAATGAGTTTCAGGAAAGGGATGCAGAAAAACCTTATGAACTGACTTTTCCGAGATGGGGATATAGGTGCTATCAGAGGTTCCCAATCTAAGATGAAGCAGAGCTTTTTACTGTGATGCTAGTTCATGTTTGAATCATAATAAGGAGGAATTTCCAAGTGATGGATGCCTCGCAAAGCATTCATGCGCCTATTTTTTGCGTGTGCCTCGCCACCTTGAAAATATTTTTGTACCTGATTTTTTTTGTAGTTGAAACCTCTACTGGATTCTACTTTTGGATGCTCTTGCTTGGATTTTTTCTTACAGCATAAATAATGGGGAGTTCAGTGTTTGGACAAAATATCAATGTTTTTAGATCGGGAGATAGAGATATTGTGGTAAAATATTGTGATACAAACATATTGGGCCTCATTTATGAAAAGTGACGCATCGCTGCGTGAAAACAGCGATGCGTCACTTTTGACTGTGCACTCCTTGTGACACCAATGATGCGTCATATTTGCAGTATGACACATCATTGCGCAAGGAGTTACAGATATGTCAGTATTTTTTACGTATCTGTATGGCGCAAAAGTGACGCATTGCTGGGGTGTGTCACAAAAGTGACGCAACTCCAGTAATGTGTCCTTTCACATAGGGCAAGCCCCATGTGAAAGGGCCTGCGTCAGTCTTACGCCTGCTGTGAGGCAGGCGTAAGAAATTGACGCATTTGCGTCCTAGAAGTGGCGCAGTGAAATCTTATAGATTTCACTGCGTCACTTCTATGACCTTTTCTTGCGTCAGAACGCCCCCCTGCATATATTATACCTGGCGCAGGTATAATGTAGCGCAGGGGTTTACAAAGTGACGCATCTACCTAGATGCGTCACTTTGTAAATATGGTGCAACAAGGCACATTTTTAAGCTGCTGGTGCGTCACAAAAAGTGACGCACTGGCAGCGTAAAAGTCACGCACAGCCTCATAAATGAGGCCCATTGTCTTTTAGGTAAGGAATATCGTTAAGTATATCATTGTTAATATCGTTTTCAATAATACAGTTATAGAAAATGTAATTTTTAAATTATTTTAATGTTTTAGTTTATATATTAATTGCATGTGTTATTATGATATGTTATTAATTATTTAAAATCTAGTTTGTAATTTCAAGTGATTTAGATTTTTCTATTAAATTGTTAATAGTATTTTATAGTGTTCTAGAGGGTTGCTGGGTTTGTAGGGGGATATGGTGGGTAGTTAATTAAGTAATAAGTATTTATTAATTGGTCATTTTTAAGCAAATATGTGATCAATATTAAGTATGCACATATGCATACTCATTTATTTTAGTTTTATTTTAGATGCAGGTTGCTAGGTTTGTAGGGATGTGTGGGAAGTCAATTAAGTAAGAATTCCTTATAATTAGTTAATCATTTTTATTACAATTGTAATCGATTAATAATTATGTATATTGTATTATAATTACATATTTAGTTATATTTCAGGAGTTGGCTACTGGGTTTGTAGAGGTATAGGGTTGGAAATGAATTAAGTAATAATTAATGAACAATTAATTATTAATTAATTATTTACTTGATTATTAGTTATTTAAAATGTATTATACTTATTTATTTTAGTTACATTTTAGGTGTGTGGGGTACAGGGTTGAATTAATTAAGTAATAATTAAATGACAATTATTTTTCATTGACAATTATTGAATTGTGTATTGAGTAAATTGTTTAACTATTTTTTAATATGTACATATTTGAAAAAATATATATATATATATGTATAGATATATAGGTTAACTAATATTGTTTATACTAACAGTTTTATAATTATTTTTATAAATTAATAGGGTTATTAAAATATGTAGGGTGTTTGAAGTGACGCACTTCACCTACTGGTGCTCAGACTGGAGTGGGAATAGTAAATTGAATTCCTCCTAAGTCCAACGCTTTGCATACTCTTGAACAGACTGAAGTCCAATGCTTTCCCCACTGTTACGTGGATTGGAGTGGGTATAGTACATTTAGCCCCTCAGAAGTCCAACACTTTCCCCTATTGTAGCACAGAGTAGAGTGGAAATAGTAAATCCTGCCCCTTCGAAGATCAATGTTTTCCCTACTGTTGTACAGACTGGAGTGGGAATAGTACATTTAACCCTTCTAAAGTCCAACACTGTTCCTACTGCTGCACAAACTGGAGTGGGTATAGTAAATGTAGCCCCTCCAAAGTCCAACACTTTCCCTACTGTATCACAGACTAGAGTGGGAACAGTAAAAATTACCTCTTCGAAGATCAATGTTTTCACTGCTGTTGTGCAGACTGGAGTGGGAATAGTAAAGGTAACCCCTCCAAAGTCCGGCGTTTTCCTACTGTTTTACAGACTGGAGTGAGAATAGTAAATTTAACCCCTTCAAAGTCCAACACTTTCCTTACTGTTTATAGTATTTTTAGCAAAGTGGTTTTTTGGGGGTTTTAAATTTGTAATATTAATTTATTGTCTAAATTAAATAATATATTGTATGTTATTGGAATGTTTGTATTTTTCATGGTGTTATTGTGTGCACCCTTGCTGCTGAGCACCCGTTTCATGATGTTAATCACGCCGGCTCCGGGCGTGAAGGGCTGCACCACCCTTGAGATGGAATAAGGGTCGCTGGACACGTGGCCGGAGATCAAAATAGCATGGGGTAGTTAAATGCTTGTAATGTGGGATAAGGAGAGGAGTATTTTATAGGCTGTAAGCTTTGCTTTAGTATGGTGAAAAGCTTATGTTAAAGCCAATAAGCTTAGTTCTGCACATTGTGAAAAGTACATATTTTTCAGAATGTAAGTATTACTTCCAGAGACTGTGGGACAGTTTTATTGATTTGAATTCCTTGTGAAAGCCCAGTAGACATGCTTTTGAATTGCAAAAAGCATTTTGTGTTTTTGACATATGCATATATAGGGTTATCAGTATTTTTAGGGTTAGGGCCTATGTGTAAGCAAATTATCACAGTGCAATTTGCAAATATCAAGAACAGACTAAATATAATCAATCAATCAATCAAACTTTTATATAGCTTGGCAAATCACCTGTTAGGATCTCGAGACACTAAAGATGCTGACTGCAGCGTGGAGGCTTGATCAGTCAAACATCCAAATCTTTAGTTCTCTTCTGAATTGCTGGAGCAACGGTGTGGTTCTAAGATGCAGAGGAGATTGTTCCATGCCTTTGCTACCAGGTACGAAAAGGAGCGCCCTCTACTGTTTGCTTAGCAGATCCATGATGAGTCTGCGAGAGAGAGAGAAGCAGATCATAGGTGTCTTGTCGGTTGGTGGAAGGTCAGGCGTTTGTTGATGTATGCAAGTCCTTTGTTGTTTCGGCCCTTGTAAACATGAGTCAGCAACCTGAACTGGCATCTCTTCTGAATCGGGAGCCAGTGAAGTTTCTTGAGATGGGGTGTGATGTGGGTCCTTCAGTTCACTTATGAGTCTTGCTGCCGAATTTTGTATAGTCTGGTGTCTCTTCAGGTGGTGTGCAGTCTGCTGGTAATGAGGGCCTGTGTGATGGTCCTTCTGGTGTTTACCAGGAGCCATCTGAGGATCTCGCAGAGCATGCAAAGGGTGTGGAAACAGGAGGATGAGACTGCGTTGATTTGTTTCTTTACGGATAGCTTGTAATCCAAGATGATACTGAGGTTGCGGGAGTGGTCTTTTGGGGCAGAGGGTGTGCCAAGATCCGCAGGCAACCATGCATTGTTCCATGGCGAGATGTTGTTCCCAATGATGAGGACTTCAGTTTTATCTGTGTTGAGTTTGAAATAGTTATTCTTCATCCAGTCCGCAATGTTCATCATGCATCTGTGGACGTATGCTTTTGTGGTGGAGGGATCTTCGGATAGTGAGAGGTTGAGCTGGGTGTCATCGGTGTAGGAGAAGATGCTCAGTCTGTATTATCTGACGGTGTCGGCCAGGGGTGTCATGTAGTTGTTGAAGAGGGTCAAGCTGAGGGACGATCCTTGGGAGACTCTGCAGATGATCTACTAGGCTTTGAGGTGTATGGTGGGAGAGGAATACTTTGGGTTGTGCAGGTGAGGGACAAAGCAATCCATTATTTATTTTATTTTATTTATTTATTTTATTTATATAGCGCAAATCAGCTACCCACCAAAGGGTTTCCCGGCGCTTGATAATTCAGAAGTGCGTTCTAGTGCCAAGCAATATTAGATGTTAAATAGCCAGGTTTTTAAGGCCTTTCTAAATTTCACGTGGCTCATCTCCGTACGTAATGCATATGGCATCGCATTCCAGAGAGACGGACCCAGGAAAACAAAAGATTTCCCACCCATCCGTGACAGTTTGATTTTAGGAATCACGAAGTTATTGGCAGTTGCTGACCTAAGGGTTCTAGATGGTTGGTAAGGACGGACACGTTTCTGCAAGTATTTTGGGGCAGTGCCAGTTGAAATTTTATGCATGAAGCACAAGGATTTAAACTTAATCCCATTTTCAACTTTCAGCCAATGTAGGTCACGAATGTATTTAGAAGTAGAGCAAGACATAGGGATTTTGAATAAGAGTCTCGCCGCCGCATTTTGCACCATTTGCATCCTTCTGATCGTAGTTTTTTTTGCCCCTAAATATAGCACATTGCTATAATCAAGCCTTGAAGTTACCAAAGCATTAATAACTGTTTTTTTTGTACAATCAGGTAGCATCCAACAGATTTTTTTTAGCCATTTTAAGACTGCAAAACAGGTGGCTGAAGTCTTAACAGCTTGCTGGTGCATATTCAAAGATTCATCAATGATGACACCTAAATTTCGAGCCTGTAGGACTGGCATCGGAAGAGGGCCCATTTCAGATGGCCAATGCTGGGGTCCCCATAGTTCTTTATTTCTTCCTAGAACGATTAGCTCTGTTTTCTCGCCGTTTAATTTTAGAAAATTAGCTTGCATCCATCCCGCGATCTTACCCAGTCCTAGTTTTAACGTGGAAGGATGATCGCTTTCTGCTGAGAATCGTCAGCATAGGAAAACATATTTAAACCTGCCTCTTCTACTATTCTGGCAAGTGGACTCATATATAAGTTAAAAAGCAATGGGCTTAGAATTGAACCTTGTGGTACTCCATGCTTAAGAGTTAAAGTCTCTGAGCAGGCAGACTGGGAGAAGACTTGAAACGTACGATTGCTTAGCAAGGAACTTGATCCAGTTTATAGCAGCGCCATGAATACCTATAGAGGAGAGTGTTCGTAAAAGTACCGCGTGTGACACCGTATCAAACGCGGCACTAAGGTCTAATAATACGAGTGCAACCGTTTCTCCTCTATCCATCATGGCGCGGATGTTCTCTGTCACTCCAAGCAACGTAGTTTCAGTTGAAAAGCTTACGCGGAAACCAGATTGTTGCGGGGGCAAGAGATCGTGTGTCCTTATAAACTTAGTGAGGGACTGAAGAACATGTTTTTCTAAAATTTTTGAAAAGATAGGCAAAAGAGAAATTGGCCTAAAATTTGAGGGCATGTTTGGATCAGATCCAACTTTCTTCAACAATGGATGACCCATTGCATGCTTCCATTCTGCTGGAACATATTCTTCCTGAAGGGAAGCATTTAGAAGGTCCGTGATCGTAGTCATGGCGTTCCTATTTAATTGCTTTAAAATAGAACATGGTAGAGGGTCTTTTGGTGAGCCAGATTTGATTGTGTTTAGTAAGTCGATGACCGAATCAACACTCAGCAAAGGCCAACTTTCTAGTGTAGCGTGCAAGTTAACAGTGACACTTGAATCTGATACATTAATATTATTGCATAAGTCCTCGGTTGTGCTACTAAGGATAGTCGTGTTCGACTGATTTTGGTCCTTTAGTATACGTTAAATACCCTGGATAAATTGTATCCACTTTATTTACAAAAAAGGAAGCTAATTGGTCACATTGCATTTTGTTTATATCAGGAGGTGTTTGAACGGTATTTGACCCAGCGAGTTCTTTAACGATATTGAACAATGTTTTGGATTGGTTAAGAGCATCCGTAATCGTCATACAAACATATTCTGTTTTTGCTTTCCTGCACAGCATCTGGAAGTATGTCAGTTTAGTTTTATATTCTTGTTTGGCTTCAAGGGAATACGTTTTTCTCCAGTTGCGCTCAGCGCTTTTACATTCGGTTTTCTCTTTTTTCAAAATATCACTGAACCAGGGGGCAGGGGGGCGATGGACGTGACCTCTTAATTTCGTTTTGGGCAGGCACGTATCAATGGCTGTCATGAGCCATTTCTGTACTAGTGGGGAAAGATTTTTAACCTCTGTCTTTGTGCATGGGGTATGTTCTTCAAGGAATGCATTTAGAGCATCAATATCTAACTTTTTCCACTTCCTAATGTATTGATTAGTGTTCAATGTATTTTCATTTTGTCCCGTATTTATTTGAATGGAGAATTTAATTACAAAATGGTCAGACCAAGGAATAGGTAGGGCGGGGAACATAATCATGTCTGTAATATTAGAAAAGACAGGATCTAATAGGTGACCAGCACGATGTGTGGGTCCGGTATTTCTCAAATTTAGGTTAAGGGAAGCTAAATCGAC
The DNA here is from genome assembly GCF_964261635.1 of Lissotriton helveticus. Lineage (NCBI taxonomy): Eukaryota > Metazoa > Chordata > Amphibia > Caudata > Salamandridae > Lissotriton > Lissotriton helveticus. The sequence goes on from NC_136068.1 coordinate 1,410,124,071, forward strand.
AATAAGATCAATAGCAGTTATACAATCCTCTTTGTCCAAGTGTACATTTAAGTCGCCAATGATTGTGAAATTTGCCGCCTTCATTACCAAAGGGCTGAGCAGGTCTGAGAAGGTGGTTTGCCACTTGGATACTGCGCCAGGCGGTCGATAGACAAGGACACCTGAAAAGGTGTAGTTGGGAGCAAGTATAAGCTTAAAAATAGCACCTTCACAACCAGAGCATGGAAGTGTGCTAAATTCACAATTATAGTTTTTCTTAAAAATAATAGCTAGACCTCCACCTAGTTTCAATGGTCTATCCTGTCTGACAATCGCATATGAGCCCGGGAGAGCTGCTGCAATGTCAGGACCAGAACTGTCCTGAAGCCAAGTTTCTGTCAAAAATAAGGCATCAGGTGCCTCATCAAGTAACAAATGAAAAATCTCCGTCGTATGTCCAGGAAGAGAACGACAATTCAAACTCAGAAAGGAAAAAGACTGAGATGTATTATGAGAGGATGTTTTACAAGTTCTGACTTCACTAGTTTTAGTTCCCACTGGATTAGTAGTGATATTACAATTTTGGCAAACATCTCTTTTTCCTAGTTCTAGTAAAATGCAAAGAGGTGACCTAGGGATTCTTAAAAATCGTATATATTCCGATGTATATGTAATACCAATATTCGGAGTTTTCTCTGCCTCATGTAATACCTGTGAAGGATCCTTACTAATAGGTGTTGGTAACGCCATATCCCTATGGCACGTCCGAGGCGCGGACGGGCGCAGACGGGCTGACTCAGGCGTGACTCCGGCGCTGATCGAGGCGCTTCCACAAACACGCGTCCGCTAGCGCGGAGAACGACTGTTTCCTTAAGTACTGGAGACTAGAGCGCTCTCACCGCTGTCGCCTCCCACCCAAGATGGCCGCCGTTGGGGATGTTATCCCTAAGGCTCGGTTTACAGCCCTAAGATCGGCTGAGACCGTGTGAAATGCGGCGAAAATAGGTGCAGGCAGCTAATGAGTATGCTGTGTGCAAACAGAGTGGAAATACAATTTTTTTAAATTCGGCGATTAAAATAGTAATAGCACACAATCTAAATTGCTCAATTCAGCTACAGTGAGCAGCGCCTCAGAGAGGACAAGTAAAGTGCTGGCAAACGCTTAGAATCTCGCGTCTGCTTTCCCTGGGGCTCCATTTGAGGCCATTTTCATGGATCCTGATGTAATAGAGTCTGTTGATCAGGATGAGATGGGAGACACTGTCAAACGTTGCCGACAGGGCCAGGAAGATGAGGTCTGCTGTTTCCCTGCGGTTAAGGAGGGCTGATGTCAACAGTGGCTGCAATCAGGGCTGTCTTAGTGTAGTGGTTAGCTCAAAATTTGGATTGGGAGGGGTCCAAGAGGTTGTGGTCTTCTATGTGTTGGGTGAGTTGTTGGTTGTCATTTTCTCAAGGACTTTTGCTGGATAGGGGAGCAGAGAGATAGGCCGGTAGTTCTTTCGTTCTGCTGGGTTGGCGGATAGTTTTTTTCACGAGGGGCCTCACTTCAGCTTGTTTCCAGCCCTCAGGGAAGGAAGCCATGGTGATGGAGGTGTTTAGGACCTTCCTGAGCTCATCTTCGATTGTCTTGTTTCTGAGATTGAAGATGTAGTGGAGGCATGGGTCCATGGGTGCTCCCGAATGCACGGAGTTCATGTTGGAGATAATGTCTCGCGTGTTGAGGAGGTTTTCAGTGGCTGAGCAGTTGTTTGGGGATTGTTTTTGTGAGAGTGAGCTGGTTGATGCTGTCAGCAGCGAAAGGTTGGCGTTTGAAGTTTTCATAGATGGCCGAGATCTTGTCATTGAAGAAGTCAGCAAGGTTATTGCATAGTTGCTGGGAGGAATGGAGTTGCCCCAGAGAAATTGTATGGTTTTCGTGCCTATTCTGTGAACCCCATTACAAGGTGGTTCCATTTTGTAAGTCTGCTGAGAATTTACAAATGTGTTTCATTTTGTGTGTAGGATTTAGTTGTGCATGCATTAAACTGCTTTGCATTTTTAGGGCTCGCCTAGGCAGTGATTGCTCTTTCTCTTCGAGACATGGTTTGTTCAGGATAAGGGCATTGAGCTTCGCCAATTTACCGCCCATATTTTCAATTAGCTCTTGTGACTGTTTTGTGTAAATGCTTTTTTTTTGGTTTGTTTGCTTAGAAGTCCCTCCTTAGTCCCGGCTTTTCTACTGTTGTAACCTCCGATTAGGACGGCCCCTCTTATATATGCTCTTACTTCGTGTGTTTCATTTGCAATATCAGAGCACTATTTTCTTAATAAACAGGTGTCGCAGGCACAAAGCTATCACTTCCCAACGGCACTTCCCTCACCCTAATGGTATTTTTTATGTATTTTGTTTCTTCTGGTGCAGTGCAGCATGCTGTGCTTTATCTTGAAGTATGGAAGCCATGCCTTCCTTTTGTTCTGCATGGCACGGCTCACCACCTCCATTTTTTAAATAAATAACTTGAAACATAATTTAACTCTAGGCGCGGGCCAGTATCATGAGCGCCGGGCATTATCTTTTACTTGCAGGCTCGGCACTGCATCTCCCTGTGGGATTCCCTCTTTCCCTCCACAGAAAAAAAACTCTTCCTATGCTACACTCCTCTTGTCTGCTGCCTGCTTATTGAGATCATGCCTTTAACTTCAGCCAGAAAACACTACTGGGTATGGGCTCCCAACAGTAAGGCCAAGCCACTGACCTACTAATAAACTATTTTTATTTTAACTTCAGCCAGCCACTCTGCTTGGACTACATGCACCGCGGCCACCTTTTCAGATTATTTATTTTGTTGCAGAGCGGAATGTTTGCAGAAACGTATCTAATGGTGTTTTTTATTTATTTACTTTCTTTTGTTGCAGCGCGGCATGCCACGCTTTATCTTGAAATATGGCGGTTGCCCCATTCTTTTGGAAAACACACCATTTACAACGTCAATAGCTTCATGGATCGGGTTTCCCTACTGATGGTATTATTATATAAATGCCTTGCGTGTCACTGAGCACGATCCCTCACAGGATGCAGTACCTTATGTGGCCAAGAGAGGTCCCAAGGGAAACCTAATGATAACCTGTGGTACTGCACCCTTTCAGTGCTTCGTGCACAGTAAAAAAAATAAATGTTGCTTCGCCCACAATAATGTGCTGCATAGCTTTTATGTATAAGGTCTGATAGAGCAAGATTTCGCATCGCGACTTGCTCGAGTCAAGAACCTCGAAAATCTATTATAATCCCGTAACTCAAATTGTTTGTGTTACTAATTTTATGTATTTTGAATGTGTGTAGGTATCATAGAGACGCTTGCCTATGTGTTTTACTAATACGATTAATCCGTGTCCCTAAAATGGCCGCTGCTTGACTTTCCTCTTCTGCGCATGCGTCAGTCACACTCACGTGACTACACTTAGAGATAGTTTTGGAGGGAAAGGGTGCGCATGCGTAATAGCCACAAGATGGCATATCTTTGTATTAACGTGGTGAAGCTTTGTGTTGCTGCTCTTGTGAAATTGTTAGTTGCACTTACCATTAACGCATAGTATATTTTTATAATGATGAATCCTGTATTGTGAAATCATGACATGTAATACATTCATTTATTTTTATGTACTAATTTGTTTTCGCTTACTTTTCATGTATCACGGGAAATGGGGGTCCAAATGGGTCGTGAGCCATTTTGAAGGTCCTTTCTGCGCATGCTCAAGATGCAAGGCCAAAGACAAACTTGGACCGTGGAACTCAGCCAGCTGGCAGCCACAGTCGAGATGCTCCTGAGAGAATTACCTCTGACCCAGGAGGATGGAGCCAATGTCCCTATGTTGTTACAAATGTATAAGTTTCATTGTATTCCGTGCGACTTTCTCATGGGAACCCCAATCTTGCTAGGCGGCACCTTAACATGCAAATTAGGCCTTAGAATAGTCTGTTCTGATTGGTGCGTTAACCAAATCCTACCTTAGGACTAATCGAAATTTGGGGATTCTGACACTTTGCAACATTGGGGGGTGGTACACTGACCCAAAAGAGTATATCTAGCCTAGGTTTAGCTAGAGAAATGGTCCGACTTGTCTGAATAGCTGACCTGTCACTGACCCAACGCACTCAATAGGTGACTTGATACAGAGGTGCTGCGGAGCTCTCTGTCCGAAATTTGACCATAGACTCTGAAGGTTTTACTGAACCTTAAGTGCTGGCGGAGCACTTTGCTGGGGAATTCGCTGACCCAATCGGGGTCCTGACTGATAGCTGCAGAGAGGGTGGAGCGCAGGCGTTGCTTCCGAACTGCGGGTGCTGGTCGTGTCCTGGTGGTCCTGTCCTGATCTGAATCTGGGTTTCCAGTCCTGTCCTGGGTGTCCATTCTGCACCTGCTGTCCCACTGAGGGTTATCCTTCCTTGAGGGTTTTCTTGTCCTTAAACTGACCCGTGGCCAGGGTTGGTTTTCACACCAGTCTAGGTAAATATCGCTCTGAGTTCTTAAACTGCACCTTTCTATTTTTCTGTCTTTGCTTCAATAAAGACATACCCTTGCACGTGAATAAATTTTCCATGCTTTCTCCTGCAACCATTGCATTTCATAAAATCGTTTGCATTTTTATTTCATAGCGTGTTCCTATGTTACCCTACCTTTTAGAAATCATTTTTGTATTGCAGTTTGCAACTTCCTGTTATGATCTTGGGTTTTCCCTCGTAAACTGACTAAAGTAACTCAGATTTATAGCGTGTTCACTTTGCCCTTATCTTAGTTTTCCTCTCACTTAGCGGGTTCCCTGTCGCACTAGTATTCTTTGATAAAGCTGTATGACTGCCTTTTATCTTGAATTTAAGATAAACTTTCAAAACTTCCAGTTGTCCGTGGTCATTTTATGAAAAGTAAAGATTTATGGTGAATAGTATTTTTTGCTGCCTTTCCTTTTACAGCTAGCTCCCTGACCCATCGTGGTCATAGGTACCCATAACGGTGGATGGTAAGTTGGGTACACTAGAAAACATCGAAAGGGAACACACAATTATTGGTAGTAGATTGCGTGGTGTTGGACAGGCCACATGAAGGGCTCGCTCCCTCCCCGCAGGACAGGGCCCGGGCCGCCGTCAGCACCATTGCCCGGCCCAGCCGCCATCTTGGACACGGCACCACGCGGCCGCGCGGCCTCAGCCCGACCCCAACCCTGGGCCTGGCCAGGCCCCGACATCCCGGCACCACCCTCCACCCAGGAGGTGAACGGACCACTTGGCAGGTCAATGGGAGTAAGAAGCGTCGATGGCTCTCCCCCGCCAGGTGCCGAGCACCCCCAGCCTCCTCGGGCGCTGGCTCCACCCCCCTGCTGGGTGTCTGGACTCCCTCATCCCAGACCTCCCGACCTCCAAGAGCGAGGGTCCGGACATCAAAGGGCGCCAGACCTATAACTGAGGCCGCCCCAGGACAGGAAGGCAGTTGTATCCTGGAGTCGAGAGACACCGCGACAAACTCATCCTTGACGGACTGCTGGCGCTGCCACAGCCCTGCCTTGTGAACTATTGTCCTGCCTGCTGGCGCTGCCGCGGCCCTCTGCAACCTTCATCCTCGTGGGACCTGCTGGCGCTGCCGCGGCCCGTTGTAACCTTCATCCTCGTGGGACCTGCTGGCGCTGCCGCGGCCCGTTGCAACCTGCATTCTCGTGGGACCTGCTGGCGCTGCCGCGGCCCGTTGTAGCCTTCATCCTCGTTGGGACCTGCTGGCGCTGCCGCGGCCCGTTGCCACCTACGACCTCTTCGGGACCTGCCGGCGCTGCCGCGGTCTGACCCATCCGAACACCGAGCTCGAGGATTGTGAGCTATCCCCGTTACACCTCAGTACCCGTGGGTACCAAGACTGTCCCGCTACCCCCTTCCCTTACTAGAGACTAGAATTGAGAGGATCATCGTGTCCTGATCGCCTTGTATCGTACCACTCTACTACCAGAAGTGCCTATAAAAGGTGTTACCCTGATCTTGGTGTGGTGTCCATCTGTGGGGGGGAAGTTACCTGTCTGTGCGATCACTGTGCTCGGCCGACCCTCCAGGTCCCCGTCTAACATTGGTGGCTAGCGGCGCGATCCGAACCAACGCGTACCGTACAGACAGTAACTCACCCTACGACTAAAACCACAATGATGACCAAAGAGAGCGGATCGGCGGAGAAGTTTCAGATGGAAAAGCTGGAAGAATACAACCACCGAGAGCTCAAACAATTTTGCATGGACTTAGGCATTGCTACCACCGGGCTAAGCACAAAAGAAGACTTCAAAAACGCCCTAGAGGCATGGACAGAGACAAATACCGCAACCCCCCGGGACCCCGCAGCCCCGGAAGTCAACACCACCCGGACGGAAGAACGGAGAACAGGCCCTTCCCGTGAAGAGATCCAAGAGCGGGAAAAAAATAGATTACACGAGTTAGACTTGGCACGACTCAGATTAGACGGAGAATTGAAACTGGCGGAACAAAAGATAAACTTAGAACACTTACGGCTCAGAGAAGAGCGAGAGGAAAAACAGAGACAGAGAGACCTCGAAGAAAAAAGACTGGCATACGAGCACGAGTGCAAACTAGCAGAGATAGAAATACGCAAACTGAACAAAAACCTAGGGGTGCCCGAGCAACCGCACTCCCCGGGCCCTACCGAGCAGAAGGTCCACATCCCCAAGGATGTGGTCCGAGAATATCACCGGAACGACGACATACAGCAGTGGTTCAAGGCCTATGAGATTGCCATGACCGCCCACCGGGTCGCTCGAAGTGACTGGGGAGCCGGTCTATGGGGGAGATTCGTCAACGAGGGTCGTGATGCCCTGCTGCAGCTTCCGGACCATCAAATGACGTCCTATGACCACATGAAGGCCGCCCTCCTCAGTCGATATGGGCTTACACCCGAAATGTATCGCCAGAGGTTCCGCAACTGCACCCGGATCCCAGGTACGACGTGGTTGGAATACGTGAACTATTTCAGCCGAGCCTTCGAGGGGTGGATCAAGGGTAACAACGTAACCACTTACGAACAACTCTTCAATCTCATTGTGTGGGAGCACCTCTCCAACAACTGCTTCGTCGAGCTCAGGCAGCACCTCCTCGACAGTAAATTGACTGAACCCCGGCAGCTCGCCACCGAGGCTGACCGGTGGGAGAGCACCCGAGTGGCCCGGAGTGGGCCGAATGAGCAGAACAGAACCAACCAAGGTCATCATCGTCCCCGAGGAGGAGGAGGAGGCCCGGGCCGGGGCCGAGACGCCGTCCCGGCCGCGCCCACTAACGCCACCCCGGCCCCAGCAGGCCGGGGAAACCCCCCGATGCGCCCGGAGTTCCGAGCTAACGTGACGTGTCATCGATGCCAGCGAGTCGGCCACTATGCCAGTGACCCGACCTGCCCGAAGAACCAGGTCCCCGGGCCCCGCCAGATGGCGGCCGCCGCCCTGGGAGAAGAACAAGTCTCCGAAGACACGGAGACCTATGAGTCGGAGCAGTTCGAGTGGGAACCCGCCGCCATGACCCTGGCATGCCTGGGAGGAAGAGACATGGTCCCGCGGACTCCCCTGCCCGCCAACACTCGGAAGTACAGCCAATGGGTGAGCATCAATGGGCGCAAGGCCGAGGCCCTGCGTGACACCGGGGCCAGTGTGACGGCCGTCCGTTGTCACCTGGTGACCCCAGAACAAATCCTACCAAACGTACTTTGCCCCGTCCGATCAGCAGATAACTCGGAGAGCCTGTGTCGGATGGCCTGCGTCCCCTTCGAATGGGGAGGAGTGTCCGGCATGCTGAAAGTAACTGTCCGCGACGATGCCCCCGTGGACTGCCTCCTGGGGAACGATCTCGAGAGCTCCCCGTGGGCCGCTGTTAAAGAAGAGAGCATCTGGGGATGTTGGGTCTCCCGGACTGGGCGTGCGTAACCACCCGGTCCATGGCCACCCGCACCATCCCTAGACCAGAAGAACCAGAATGGGCAGCACCTCCGCCCTCGATCACTCCAGAAGAAGACTTCCTCCAGACCGACCACCCGGACCCCACCACAGAGGGGTCCACACAGCCCCCCGAGCTTCCCGACCTGGCTCAGTGGCGTCAAGAAGGGGGGCCCACCCAGGAACAATTCCGGCAGGAGCAAAAGACCTGCCCCTCCCTCGAGGGATTGCGACAGCAAGCGCTCGCCCAGAGCCAAGGAGACACCACCGGGGCCCACTGGGTTTATTGGGACAATGATCTCTTGTACAGCGAGCAGAAAATCGCAGAACTGGGGGCCGGACGAGTGCTGGTGGTGCCCCTCCACTTCCGAGACTTCCTGTTGAACCTAGCCCATGATGTCCCCCTGGCCGGGCACCTGGGCCAAGACAAGACCTACCACCGCCTGGTGACTCACTTTTTTGGGCCCAAAATGAGAAATGACGTCTCCAACCATTGCCGGTCCTGCCCGACCTGCCAGGCCAGCGGGAAGAGCGGCCGCAAACTCAAGGCACCCCTACAACCATTCCCCGTGGTGACCACCCCGTTCGAAAGGGTGGGAATAGACATTGTGGGGCCCCTGGACCCCCGAACAGCACAGGGGCATCGCTTCATCCTGGTCCTGGTGGACCACGCCACCCGCTATCCTGAGGCGGTCCCCCTTCGTACTATAACAGCCCCAGTAGTGGGTCGAGCCTTGATGGGGATCTTCTCTCGAGTGGGCTTCCCCCGGGAAGTCGTCAGCGACAGGGGTACGAACTTTATTTCAAAGTATATGAAATCCCTCTGGCAGCAGTGCGGAGTCACTTACCGCTTCACCACCCCCTATCACCCCCAGGGGAACGGACTGGTCGAGCGGTTCAACCGCACCCTCAAGGGAATGATCATGGGGCTGGAGGAACCCCTACGCCGCCAGTGGGACGTGCTACTACCGTGCCTCCTCTTCGCCTACCGAGAAGTCCCCCAGAAGTCCCTCGGCTTCAGCCCCTTCGAACTCCTGTACGGACACCCCGTTCGCGGGCCTCTCAGCCTAGTGAAGGAGGAATGGGAAATGGCCCCCCTAAAGACCCCTCCGGACGTCTACAAATACCTCCTGACCCTCCGAAATCAGACCCGGAAATTCAGGGAGATCGCTAAAGCCAATCTGGAGGCCAGTCAAGAGGACATGAAGAAGTGGTACGACCAACATGCCTCCTCCATCGAGTTTGAACCGGGTCAGCAGGTATGGGTGATGTCCCCCATCGAACCGGGTGCCTTGCAAGACAAATGGACGGGGCCCTTCAAGGTGATCGAGCGCAGGAGTCCCGTCACCTATCTCATCGACCTGGAGTCCCCCCGGAACCCCCTCCGGGTCCTCCACGCCAACAGACTCAAACCCCACTTCATGCGCTCAGAGCTCAGCCTGCTGATGGCGACCGACAGTGGCACAGAAGGAGACTCCGAGCCCCTCCCTGACCTACTGAGGACTCGGGAAAGAGATGGCTCGGTGGACGGGGTCCGACTCTCCGAGGTCCTGACCCCAGAGCAGCGTCAAGATTGCCGGGCCCTCCTGCTGCCGTTCGCGAACCTGTTCTCCCTCGCACCCGGAGTCACCTCCTGGTGCCTGCACGACGTGGACACGGGGGACAGTCCTCCTGTCCGACACCGGGCGTACCGAGTACCGGATCGGGTACGTACATGCATCCAAGAAGAAGTCTCCAAGATGCTCGCCCTCGGGGTCATCGAGCCTTCGGACAGTCCCTGGGCCAGCCCGGTCGTCCTGGTCCCCAAGGCCGCGGCACCGGGCACCACGCCGGAGCTCCGATTCTGCATCGACTATCGGGGGCTGAACGCGGTCACCCGAACCGACGCTCACCCTATCCCCCGAGCAGATGAACTAGTCGACCGCATGGGGGCAGCCCGCTACCTAAGCATCTTTGACCTGACAGCGGGCTACTGGCAGATCAGCCTCACCCCCAGGGCCCAAGAACGTTCCGCTTTCTCCACCCCGGACGGGCACTACCATTTCAGAGTGATGCCCTTCGGCATGAAGAACGCTCCAGCCACCTTTCAAAGACTGGTGAACCAGGTATTGGCGGGCCTCGAAGAATTCAGCGCCGCCTACCTGGACGACATCGCGGTATACAGCCGCCACTGGGCAGACCACCTCCACCACCTCAGAGCGGTCCTGCAGGCCCTCCAACAGGCCGGCCTCACCATAAAGGCCAGCAAGTGCCAAATCGGCCAGGGGTCCGTGACCTACCTCGGACACCAAGTGGGGAGCGGTCTGGTGGCCCCCCTCCAACTCAAGGTAGCTGCCATCCAGTCCTGAAAACACAAACAGAGGTCCGAGCCTTCCTGGGGCTCACCGGATACTACCGGCGGTTTGTGAGGGACTATGGCAGCATTGTGGGGCCCCTCACGGAACTCACGTCTAGGAACAACCCAAAACGAGTCAACTGGACTCCCGACTGTCACGCGGCCTTCGAGACGCTGAAGGCCGCCATGTGCACCGCTCCGGTGCTCCAGGCCCCCGACTACAGCCGCGAGTTCATCGTGCAGACCGATGCCTCCGACCATGGTATTGGGGCCGTCCTCTCCCAACTGAACCCCGAAGGAGTGGACCAACCCGTGGCCTTCATCAGCAGACGCCTACTGCCCCGAGAACAGCGCTGGAGCACCATTGAGCGAGAGGCCTTCGCAGTGGTATGGGCCCTCAAGAAGCTCCGGCCCTACCTCTTCGGAACCCATTTCCGGGTACAGACAGATCATCGGCCCCTGCAATGGCTCATGCAGATGCGGGGGGAGAACCCCAAACTATTGCGATGGTCCATCTCCCTGCAGGGAATGGACTTCACTGTGGAGCATCGCCCTGGCCAAGACCACGCCAACGCGGATGGCCTGTCCCGCTTTTTCCGCCTCGACGAGGAAAGTCCCCAAGAAGATGGGTGACTCTCCCCGCCTTCAGCTGGGGGGGACACATGTTGGACAGGCCACATGAAGGGCTCGATCCCTCCCCGCAGGACAGGGCCCGGGCCGCCGTCAGCACCATTGCCCGGCCCAGCCGCCATCTTGGACACGGCACCACGCGGCCGCGCGGCCTCAGCCCGACCCCAACCCTGGGCCTGGCCAGGCCCCGACATCCCGGCACCACCCTCCACCCAGGAGGTGAACGGACCACTTGGCAGGTCAATGGGAGTAAGAAGCGTCGATGGCTCTCCCCCGCCAGGTGCCGAGCACCCCCAGCCTCCTCGGGCGCTGGCTCCACCCCCCTGCTGGGTGTCTGGACTCCCTCATCCCAGACCTCCCGACCTCCAAGAGCGAGGGTCCGGACATCAAAGGGCGCCAGACCTATAACTGAGGCCGCCCCAGGACAGGAAGGCAGTTGTATCCTGGAGTCGAGAGACACCGCGACGAACTCATCCTTGACGGACTGCTGGCGCTGCCACAGCCCTGCCTTGTGAACTATTGTCCTGCCTGCTGGCGCTGCCGCGGCCCTCTGCAACCTTCATCCTCGTGGGACCTGCTGGCGCTGCCGCGGCCCGTTGTAACCTTCATCCTCGTGGGACCTGCTGGCGCTGCCGCGGCCCGTTGCAACCTGCATTCTCGTGGGACCTGCTGGCGCTGCCGCGGCCCGTTGTAACCTTCATCCTCGTTGGGACCTGCTGGCGCTGCCGCGGCCCGTTGCCACCTACGACCTCTTCGGGACCTGCCGGCGCTGCCGCGGTCTGACCCATCCGAACACCGAGCTCGAGGATTGTGAGCTATCCCCGTTACACCTCAGTACCCGTGGGTACCAAGACTGTCCCGCTACCCCCTTCCCTTACTAGAGACTAGAATTGAGAGGATCATCTTGTCCTGATCGCCTTGTATCGTACCACTCTACTACCAGAAGTGCCTATAAAAGGTGTTACCCTGATCTTGGTGTGGTGTCCATCTGTGGGGGGGAAGTTACCTGTCTGTGCGATCACTGTGCTCGGCCGACCCTCCAGGTCCCCGTCTAACACGTGGTCATCTGATCAATGTATATGGTGAAGTAAAGTATATGGGCCCGAAGCCAGAAGTGGCAACATTATTGGTCGGGTGACCCGCGATCTCTAGCAGTAATTTTCTGGTAGCCAAGAGGATGGTTAGGGAATAGTTAAAGGTTAGGTAGGACTAGTTAGTCTAGCTAAGTCGGATGCTGCTATAAGAGTAGGCGCTTCAAGAGAAATTGATCAATCGCTTGAAATTGTTTACTTTAAAAATTATGAAATGTTTTAAAATCATTGTTCTTGTTATTATACTGTTATATGTATTAATCCATTCGTACGTAAAACGTTTTTTATGTTGTTAGGAATTCCCGGGGAATTGAATAGCGAGTGGTGAATAGAATCCACTTGCTTTGAGGTCATTTGCTCTAAGGAAAGTTGGTGCAGGTTAGGCAGAACTGGAAGCACTGACTAGGGTTTTTCTGAATGTATGATTGAATAAATGTTAGTAACGAGGTTCATTGGCAAAATTCCTACTGTGGCATAACCTAGTGAGGGTCGCACCGGAAGAGTAGCAGGTTCATCGGAGCTCGAGTGAAAGCAAAGGGGTTCGCTAGGGAAACTTTAGGCTCGGATATATCCCGGAAAGGTGGATGAGTCTAGGGGAGTAACAGGTTCACCAATGCTAGTGTGAAGGGTAGGCAGAAGAGATCTACTCGTAGTGAGTGAAAAGTAAATGGAAGTAGTTTACTTGCAGTAAAACAAATCTTTCCTGTCTAGACACTTGAGCACAGTGGCGAATGTGTATTCGTTGTTAAATAACCAAGCACTGAACACTTTAGAAAGTAAGAAAGTTTCCGTTACCTTGTGAAGGAGGGAGTCAGTCGCGAAGCGGCTCTGACGTCACTCCGTGCCGCGCTGGGATTGGTAGGCGTAGCGAGCTGGTAGCAGAGCTGAAATTGTAAAGGAGGGGTGAGTGCCAAAGCGTGAGAACTGTCTCGCGAAAGGCCGCGCACCCATTGGTCGAGATTATTTGAACTCGTGCATTTCATTGGTCGCACGAAAATAATAGGCGCACTCGGATTGGAAGTGATTTTGTAAACAAGTCACTCGCAAAAATCGTATGTGGCATTCGTATAGACCGCATACCAGACCTGATCCACGTTATATGGGATTTGAGAACGATCAGTGGAAAGGCGTCAAAAACCACATTATGTACGGAACTAAGAGAAAAGTGTCTCTCGTAAACAAAGTGAAGAATTATTTCAAAAAGGACAAGCCGATTAAAACTAGAGAAGGTGTTGTCATACCGCAGCCCAACACTCCCGCATCTTTCATGATGTTCGATAAAGGGTACAACACATGTGTAGGGTTGGAGAATTGGGTGGAATACACGAAAGATGACGGAGTATTGGCTTTTCCGTTAGATGGAACATTTAATAGTAGGATTCTATTCAATCTGAGAACCCGAATGAATGACTTACATCCCAGACCTAGGTTAACGCAGTATGAAGCACTAGAGGAATGGGAAATTGAGGCTTTTGAAAGGGATAAGCCCCGAATGGATAAAGGGTTGACTAAATTTTATCCAAAATTGAAGCAGGAAGCACGAGCTAAAAAGATGAAACAGTGGAGGCAGAACATGAGAGTGGAAGGGTTGTTTCCCATGATGCCAGCAGATGATCCTTCTGGGGGACAGAAACGGTTAGAAAAATCTAAACATTGGGTACACATCGGAGAGTCGGATGATGAATTATTAGATGACCTATGTACAAGAAGTCCGCCCCCTTATAATGAAGGACATCGACCTTCCAGTGCAGGAGATATTTCCCGAAGACTTCCTCCCCAGGAAGAAGTTAGGTCCGCAAGTGTAGGAGGGGGTTACCATATACCTCCCTATACCGAGAGTCTAGGACCAGTAGATACCAGAAACATATACCCCAGAATGTCAGCTAGTGGAGAGACAGGGTATTCCCGTGAAGGAGATTTTTGTTCTCGACCTCCCTATGGAGGCGAGATGAGACCCTCAAGTTCAGGAATGCCGTTATTACAGCCACAGTATGAGGAGGAACGAAGGTCCCTAGGATCAGGAAGTTTATTCCCAAGACCAAATTATGGTGAAGGGCCTAGTGAGACTCATCCCACTGCCCCGAGTTATGCTCCCACACTGACCCCGCAGGTGTTACATGACAAATCTATAGAGAGATTACTGGAAGAGAAGGAGCGGGACGTTCTAGCAAAACAGAGAGCTGAGATCATTCATAAAATGACCCAGTTAAACACCAGTCCTGAAGCATTGACAATCCCAGTAACAATCGGACCCGTGGTTTCATTGTACGGGGATCGGCATGAAAGTCCAAAACCTCCAGTCATTACTCCCGTTATAGCACAGCCCAGACCTGAACCCTTAATTGTAGATGAACAGACGAGTGAGTGTGAATCTGAGGTCTCACTGATGGATATGCCCATTAGAAATACAGGGAAAAGGATGCAGAAAAGACATAATCCTTTCAATGCAAGGGAGATTCAGATGGAATCGACTTCGGGTACTAGAAGTGTCACTTTGGTCACACCTGAGGAAATCGAAAGATGGAGTCAAGAATTAGAGAAACAAACTTCGCAAACGAAACCTTTAGACCTCTACAAACTAAGAGTAGAAATCGAAGAATTAATGGCAGGAAACGTAGGATTAGACAGATTAAATACCTACTCTGAGGAAGAGTTGTTGTTTATGTGCAAAAGTCTTACCCGCAATGTCCGAGTACTTCATGAAAAATTGACAAATACTGCTGCTAGTATGGGAATAGACATTTCAAAATCGAAACCCTTGAAGAAACCATACCGAGCTGAATTTTCAGACAAAGATTTGGAAAACCTGAATATATCAGGAAAAAAGGCACAGGTCAAAGAACTATTGACAGTATTGCAGAGATGGGGAGACGTAGAAAAATGGAAAGCCAGATGGGCTAGGAAGAAAGATGAGGCCAGGTCTAGGCAGGTAACTCCCGAATTCGCTCTAAGAGAAGCAGACAAGCCAGAACAGTTATGCCCTATGCGTGAAGTACCAGGGGGAAAATATGTACATGTCCCATGGTCCCGTCAGGATATTGTGTCCTTTACAAATGACTTCCCAAAATTACGAGAAAAACCGGTCGACTGGTACCGGCAGGTAGAGAGATTCGTAAAAGTGCAGAAATGCCTATGGAAGGACCTGGATGGGTTCTTCGACATAGTGGTCCCTGTAGATCTGTGGACTGAGTGTAAGATAGCCATAGCTTGGCCTAGTGAGGAATACCCGAGAGACGACAAAACAGGGGAACCATCGAAGGAAGTGATGAGGAAGTATGAACAAGTAATTCAACATTTGAAATTAAAAGTGCCTGCAAAGGAAACTGATTGGACCAAGATAGATAGGACCACGCAAGAAAGAGATGAGACAGTGCATTCTTTTTATGAAAGGCTGTTGCAGGTATTTAAAACATACAGTGGTATAGATAACATCGAGATGAAGGACATGACCCATTTCATTTACAGGTTTGTAAACGGTTTAAGACCCGAAATTTGTCAGTGGATAAAGGATAATAAAATCTGTTGGCATACCAAAAAGATAGATGAGGTCCTACGGTACGCAAAGTACTGTGAGGACGAAATGGCAGAAAAGAAAAAGGCCCTGAAGGAAAAGGTGATGTGGGCTCAAGTGAAGCTCGCAGAACAGCAAGAAAAGCAACTGAGTAAATTAAATAAAGTTACTCAGAACCAAGGTCCTGGGGGAGGGAATGGAGGAAAGCCCCGACCTAAAATGAGTAGAGAGGAAGCGAAAAAGAAATTTCCCTGCCATCAGTGCGGAGAAATTGGACATTGGCGAGACGAGTGTCCATATTTACAAAGTGATAATGCCCAAACACCTGATTTAATTCCACAGACGCAGAATGAAAAGCAAAGAAAGACCCAGCAGCAGGTAAAAACGATTCAAGTGCCACGAGCGCCAAAGCCTATATTTAAAGGGAAGTCACCGCAGGGTGATGATGTAGAAGTCTGGGGAGGCAATGAAGATAGAAATACAGCAACTTCGCAGTATTTGTTGAGCGACACGTTTTTCTGTGATGACCAGTACTGACGGGGCCTGAGAGGGGAGGACGAGGAGTGCGTACTTGGCGCCTCTTTGCCGGTGGACCAGTCAGGGCCATACATTGAAGGAAAGGTTGATGGAAATGATGTCACCTTTCTATTGGACACTGGTGCTACCCGTTCTACTGTGAGAACAGTGGACATTCCAAACCTACCCCTCTCGGGAGAAGCAATCCAAGTAGTAGGAGTATCTAATCAATTAATTAGTACACCTGTTACCGAACCCATGGAGATCTCAATTGGAAACTTTAAGCAAATGCACAGATTTGTTGTCTGTGATACCAGTCCGGTAAATTTACTGGGACGTGATTTGCTGTGCAAAATGAATTGTACCATCTTTTTCACACCAAAGGGCGTCGAAATTCAAACCCCAGATGAAGACGGTATCTACAAGCTAATGCTAATTAGACCTGACTCAGAAATAAAACGACTGACTATACAGGACTTACCTGAAGAACTCCAGCAGACAGTGAAGCCCGAAGTATGGGACTTTACTGGAAAGGATGTGGGATTAATGAAAAATATAGATCCAATACAGATAACAATGAAAGAAAATGCAGTTTACCCTAACACTAAGCCTTACAAAATGAGTGCCGAAGTGAGGGCAGGTGTTGCTATTGAAATACAGAAATTGCTAGAAGCAAACATCATACAGGAAGTTATGAGTAGCCCGTGTAATTCACCCATTATGGGCATTAAGAAGCCTAGTGGCAAGTATCGAGTAGTGCAGGACCTGAGAAAGGTAAACAAAATTGTGGTTCCTTGCTGTCCCATTGTCCCAAACCCAGCAGTCATCCTGTATCAGATTCCCTGGGATGCTGAATGGTTCACTGTGATAGATTTATGTCATGCTTTCTTTTCGATCCCATTGCATCCAGATAGCAAATTTCTTTTCTCATTTGCTTTCAACAGTAACGTATATGTCTGGAACAGGGTCCCTCAGGGGTACACAGAAAGCCCCTCTATCTTTAATCAGATCTTGAAAAAATGCCTTGAAACTTTAGTCTTACCTGGAAAATCTGTTTTGGTACAGTACATTGACGATCTATTGGTGGCGTCTAAAAGCCATAGGGATTGCGTGGTTGACACCATTGCCCTACTGAATCACCTGAGTGAAAAGGGACATAAAGTGGCCCCTGAAAAATTACAGTTCTGTTCGAAATCAGTAAAATATCTCTGACACCAGATAGAAAAAGGTATCAGAAAAGTCACCTCAGAGAGAGTCAGAATAATTCAAAATATGCAGTTACTTCGTACTCAGAAAGAAATCAGAATGTTCCTCGGAGTTGTAGGTTATTGCAGGCAATGGATTGTGGGATTCGCAGTCCTTGCAAAGCCCTTGATACAAATGACAAAGAAAGGAGCAAAGGACCCAGTTGAATGGAATGACGAGAGCTTAACAGCTTTCACACAGTTGCGAAATTGCCTGTGTACAGCCCCTGCTCTGGGAATGCCTGATTACTCTAAGGAGTTTGGCCTTTTCTGTGACACTCGTGACAATTGTGCATTGTCCGTCCTGACTCAGGAGCATGGTTTAATCAGAAGACCTGTGGCATATTTTTCTGCCACTTTGGATCCAGTGGCTGCTGGACTACCTGGATGTCTAAAAGCAGTAGCTGCAACTTGCACCAGTTTAGAACAAAGTGAGTCAATTATTATGGGACATCCTGTAACTGTGTATGTTCCACATGCCGTTGTGATCCTATTGACTCGTACGAAAACTCAGTATCTCACCCCTAGTCGGCTGACTAAATATGAGAGGATTCTCATGGGTGCTGCAAATATAGTCATTACCCGATGTAACATTTTAAACCCTGCCACTCTACTCCCTGACTCAATGGTAATGGAAGATAAGGGAGATCATGAGCATGACTGTATTGACCTGACAGAGTTTAGTACTAAACCTCGCCCAGACATAAAAGAAACTCCTTTGCCTGTACATGATGAGGAATAGTTCGTAGATGGCTCATGCCTGAGGCATGAGCTAGGAGGCCTAAGTGCTGCTTATGCTGTAGTCACGTTACACAAAATTGAAGAAGCATCCTATCTATTTGGAGTAAAGTCTGCACAAGTAGCCGAATTGATCGCTCTGATAAGAGCTTGCAAATTGGGAAAAGACAAAAAAGTAACAGTGTATACTGATAGTCAGTACTGTTACGGGGTTGTGCATGACTTTGGCCAATTAATGCTACAAAGAGAATTCCTGACTTCTTCAGGTACCCCCATTCGAAATGGAAAAGTTGTTCAAGACCTTTTTGAGGCAATCCAATTACCAAAGGAATTGGCAGTGGTCAAATGTGTTGCTCATAAGAAGGGCCTTGACCCTGTATCTATGGGAAATGACTTTGCTGATCGGGTGGCAAAACAATGTGCTATGGATCAAATGAGAATAAATCCCAATCGGGGTGGGGTTGGAAACAGCTGCCAACTTAGAATGTTTGAAGAAGTGCCTACATGGGATGAAGTGAGAGAATGGCAGCATGTGACGCCCTGGGAAGAGAAAGAGAAGTGGAAAGAACAAGGTTGTAAACCGAGACGTGAGGATGGTGTCATTGTAGGCCCAAATGGTATGCCTGTGTTACCTAGACACCTGCTTGCCCCAATGGCTCGATTGATACATGAGGGATCACACATTGGGAGGGACGCCATGGTTCTGGTATTTCAACAGACTTGGTACAACAAGAAGTTCAGGAAAGTAGCAGAATCTCTCTGCCAGAGGTGCTTGACCTGTCAACAGTTCAACGCTGGCAAAAGAACAGTAGTTGAACTGATGAAAATTGGGAGATCAGGGGGTCCCTTTGTGAGAATACAAATTGATTTCATTACCATGCCTCGTTGTGAGGGAAAAAGGTATGTCCTTGTCATTGTCTGCCTATTTTCAAAGTGGGTGGAAGCTTACCCTGCCACACAGAATGACGCCATAACAGTAGCTAAGCTCCTACTAAAAGAGTTGATACTTAGGTTCGAGGTTCCAGTCTTTATTGATTCAGATAGAGGCACCCATTTTCAGAATGAAATTTTGGCCCAGCTTTGCAAAGCATTCGGGATCACACAAAAGCTACACTGTGCATATCATCCAGAGGCTTCTGGAGTGGTAGAACAAATAAATGGCACTATAAAAAATAGATTGGCAAAAATGTGTGACTCTACTGGCTTGAACTGGATAAATGCCTTGCCTCTTGTTCTGATGGGACTCGGAAGAATTCCAGATCGAAGAACAGGCCTGAGTCCCCATGAGATATTGATGGGAAGAGTGATGAGACAAGCTTGGGTACCAGGATACAAACTGTTAAACATTTCTGATGATTTGGTACTTGAATACTGCAAGCAACTGGGTGACCAAGTGCGTTCTATCTCTCGCCAGATTGGGGCAGACGCCGTCGCCAACCCGACAACACCAGTTCACAAATTGGTTCCTGGTGACTGGGTTAAGATAAAGAAGCATACTCGTTCGAGTTGCCTTGAACCAAGGTGGGGACAAAAGCGCCAAGTAATCCTGGTCACCACTACAGCGGTGAAGTGTGCAGGCGTTCCCAAGTGGATCCATGCCAGCCATACCCAGAAGGTGATACCCGACGAGGAACCTGGAGCAGAAGGTCGTCCAGCTGAGGGGTCTTCAGCTGTTGGTCCTGAAGTAGCTGATATCAGACGGCCGAGCACCAGTCCCATTGAGGGTCCTGTAAGCGTTGGTCCAGAGGTAACTGATGACGTATGGCCAAGTACTAGTACTGCTGAGGATCCCACCGCTGTTGGTCCAAAAGTAGCTGATGACGAGCTGCAGAGGATTTGGCCAGAAGAGTGGATACCCATAATCGACCTTCCGGGAGACCCACTCAGAACAAGAGAGCGAATAAGAGAAGACATATAGTGGAATAGAGAGGTCGAGCAAGGCACAGGCGAAGACCCTCAGATCATTGAGATTCGCATCAAATCTGAGGACGAAGAAGAAGGTCAGACAGGGACAGAACAAGTGATCGATACTCCTCCACTGACTCCTGATGTCGAAAAGGGACAGACTAGACATAGTGTAATAGTTCGAGCAGAAGTAAATCAAGGGATCGAAGTGCTCGAGCAGGATCAGGCAGAACTAGAAGAACGTGTTCAGGACATAGAAACAGAGACATTTGAAAGCCAAAATCAAAACTCACCTGAACAAGGCCAGCTTAGTAACCAGGCAGAAGAAATAGATACAAGACCTGGGACTAGTCAGACAGAAAGGGAGAAGACAGAAATTGAAGTGCTACAAACAAATGAAAATAAAAGGACATTAGAAGAAAGCCAAATAACAGTGCCAACCAAAAGACTCAAGAAAAAGAAGCACATTGAGCCAAGGTATATTAAGAGACTAAGATTAAGAATAAAAACTGTCCAAGAGAAACTTGCAGATATAAGAAAAAGTCCCCGAATTGCAGAAATACCTGAAGATAGCTCCAAGAGAAGGAGTGAGCGAATAATAAGACAAAACGAAAAATACAAGGATCCGGAGTGGACCTACTTAATCTTGGAAAACTTTGATATTACTGACGAAAGCGACGGAGAACGAATTACTGATTACTCTACAGAGGAAGAAGAAGAACCGCCGTGAGATTGCACAGCATAAAATACCTGGGAAAAGCTACAAAGAGGGGTTAAAATTTTCTTCTGAGCCAAAATGTCTGATACAAACGTGAGTGGTAGACCTAGTCGCAGTTGTTGCAAAACATGCTGCAAGGTGTGCATATGTAGCATAGTTATAGTTATAGTAATCTGGATAGGATTAACAGTTTTCATTCCCTTTATGGTTAGCAAAAATACTAATATTGACCCTACCCAGACTCCTGACACTGAAGAACTGACAACACGAAGTGTAGAAAGACGTGAGAAAGCACTCAGACAGACAAAACAAGACTTAGAAGCATCAGATGAGGAAGGACTACATTACCACGGAGTTAGAAACAAGACTCATTTAAATGTTTTCGCAGACCTGTTAGTGCATTATGTAGAAACTATGGAAATAGAAGATTGCTATGTCTGCATGAAGCTACCTACTTCTGTGGCTGAAAGCGTGACATATCATCACCTACCTCTGACCTATGGAATCTCCTGTAGTATTTTAGCAAGCTTATTTTACAAAAGAGGACCGTTACAGTACTATTATTCTAATAATGACGTGATCTTTTCTGAACTTCCTATTCGTGGAAACTTGAATCCTGTACATACCAAAAGTGACGTAATACGATATATGGGAGACTATTTTCTGACTATAGGCAATATAGATATAGCTGAAGCACACAGAGACAACTTGACCTGTTCATTACATGAACAAGAAAAGGTATTCTTAAACATGGCAGAGAAAAGAAGGGAGAGTTTCCAAAGAAAGGCAAATGACAAAAGGCAGAAAACACCTAAATGGGCTGAAAACATGGAAAGCACCTCAAATGGCGGGGCAGGGCCTGCTTTGTTGCTGGATTTCGAGAAGAAAGGGAAACTCTGTCTTCATCGCGAGAAGACTAGTTATTATAATAACATTTTCATTGGTTCCAGTCAATGTGAGCACAATTACAAGGTAATTGGAGGTTGGGGATTCAAAAATGGGTCAGAGCCTGTGTTTCCTGGAATTTATTATATATGTGGAGACAAGGCTTATTTCAAATTGCCGGATCACTGGTATGGAAGCTGCTATTTTGGCATTGTCTTCCCGAGAATATACCATGTGAATGAAATTGCTGGAAGCAGTGAAAATACTAATGGCTTAGGGCGTAGTAAAAGAGAAAGCGTAGGTGAAATAATGGGTAGTATTTTTAGTGCACTGATACCTGGAGTGGGAGTGGTTCTGAACACTCACAGAATTTGCAAATTGTCCACAATAGTGGATGTGTTGTCTACTGACACAGCTCATGGATTTCTGCTGGTCAATACCGAAATGGTTGCGATCAGATCAATGGTTTTGCAGAACAGACTTGCTCTTGACACCTTATTAGCAAAAGAGGGCGGAGTCTGCCGGATGCTGAAGGCGCAACATTGTTGCACTTACATTCCGGACAAAAGTGTACAGCTCAAAAGATATGTGAAAAACATTACTAATTTGGAAAAGGAACTCAAACCACTCGAGGTTGACAGTGCCTGGAAGAGACTGGTTGATGGTCTCTCCAATGTAGGTCATTGGTTTGCTAGTTTAGGTAAAAGCTTATTGTTAAAGGTACTGATGCCAATTGGAGTGATAGGTCTTATCCTATTTCTCATATTCGTCTGTTGCAAATGTCGAAAGCATACTAAGAAGTATCAGGTGAATGCAAGAGGAGTGAAACGGAGTGCGGATGAACTTGAATTGGAAGAAATGAATAATTAGATTTATAAAAAGGTGAAAAATTCTCACCCTACCTTAAATGAGAAAGAAAAACTGAATCGCCTGTTGGAAGAGATAGAAATGTACAAGGTGTGAAAGAAAGTTGGCATCTGGTTCCATTTTTTGTGATGATAGTAAATATCATCAAAGAGGGGATTGATAGAGCAAGATTTCGCATCGCGACTTGCTCGAGTCAAGAACCTCGAAAATCTATTATAATCCCGTAACTCAAATTGTTTGTGTTACTAATTTTATGTATTTTGAATGTGTGTAGGTATCATAGAGATGCTTGCATATGTGTTTTATTAATACGATTAATCCGTGTCCCTAAAATGGCCGCTGCTTGACTTTCCTCTTCTGCGCATGCGTCAGTCACACTCACGTGACTACACTTAGAGATAGTTTTGGAGGGAAAGGGTGCGCATGCGTAATAGCCATAAGATGGCGTATCTTTGTATTAACGTGGTGAAGCTTTGTGTTGCTGCTCTTGTGAAATTGTTCGTTGCACTTACCATTAACGCATAGTATATTTTTATAATGATGAAACCTGTATTGTGAAATCATGACATGTAATACATTCATTTATTTTTATGTTCTAATTTGTTTTCGCTTACTTTTCATGTATCACGGGAAATGGGGGTCCAAATGGGTCGTGAGCCATTTTGAAGGTCCTTTCTGCGCATGCTCAAGATGCAAGGCCAAAGACAAACTTGGACCGTGGAACTCAGCCAGCTGGCAGCCACAGTCGAGATGCTCCTGAGAGAATTACCTCTGACCCAGGAGGATGGAGCCAATGTCCCTATGTTGTTACAAATGTATAAGTTTCATTGTATTCCGTGCGACTTTCTCATGGGAACCCCAATCTTGCTAGGCGGCACCTTAACATGCAAATTAGGCCTTAGAATAGTCTGTTCTGATTGGTGCGTTAACCAAATCCTACCTAAGGACCAATCGAAATTTGGGGATTCTGACACTTTGCAACATTGGGGGATGGTACACTGACCCAAAAGAGTATATCTAGCCTAGGTTTAGCTAGAGAAATGGTCCGACTTGTCTGAATAGCTGACCTGTCACTGACCCAACGCACTCAATAGGTGACTTGATACAGAGGTGCTGCGGAGCTCTCTGTCCGAAATTTGACCATAGACTCTGAAGGTTTTACTGAACCTTAAGTGCTGGCGGAGCACTTTGCTGGGGAATTCGCTGATCCAATCGGGGTCCTGACTGATAGCTGCAGAGAGGGTGGAGCGCAGGCGTTGCTTCCGAACTGCGGGTGCTGGTCGTGTCCTGGTGGTCCTGTCCTGATCCGAATCTGGGTTTCCTGTCCTGTCCTGGGTGTCCATTCTGCACCTGCTGTCCCACTGAGGGTTATCCTTCCTTGAGGGTTTTCTTGTCCTTAAACTGACCCGTGGCCAGGGTTGGTTTTCACACCAGTCTAGGTAAATATCGCTCTGAGTTCTTAAACTGCACCTTTCTATTTTTCTGTCTTTGCTTCAATAAAGACATACCCTTGCACGTGAATAAATTTTCCATGCTTTCTCCTGCAACCATTGCATTTCATAAAATCGTTTGCATTTTTATTTCATAGCGTGTTCCTATGTTACCCTACCTTTTAGAAATCATTTTTGTATTGCAGTTTGCAACTTCCTGTTATGATCTTGGGTTTTCCCTCGTAAACTGACTAAAGTAACTCAGATTTATAGCGTGTTCACTTTGCCCTTATCTTAGTTTTCCTCTCACTTAGCGGGTTCCCTGTCGCACTAGTATTCTTTGATAAAGCTGTATGACTGCCTTTTATCTTGAATTTAAGATAAACTTTCAAAACTTCCAGTTGTCCGTGGTCATTTTATGAAAAGTAAAGATTTATGGTGAATAGTATTTTTTGCTGCCTTTCCTTTTACAGCTAGCTCCCTGACCCATCGTGGTCATAGGTACCCATAACGGTGGATGGTAAGTTGGGTACACTAGAAAACATCGAAAGGGAACACACAATTATTGGTATTAGATTGCGTGGTCATCTGATCAATGTATATGGTGAAGTAAAGTATATGGGCCCGAAGCCAGAAGTGGCGACATTATTGGTCGGGTGACCCGCGATCTCTAGCAGGTCCCAAAGGTGAGACCTATTGCCGTGCAAATGCTGTTAAAGAAAAGGCTCCGAAAAGGGGGTGGTGATGAACAGAGTGCCTGAATTAAGCAGACCACTCTTACCCAGTCCAAAGATCAGGGCTTGATCCATCACCGTTTTTTAGCTCACTGCACCATCCCAGCTCAGAACTTGGCTATATGCAAATTAGTCTGTTCCTGTCCCAGTGCATGATGGGAACAGGGCAAAACAAACTACCAAGCCAATTCTTATACTGGGAAGGAAACAAGCTTCCGGGGACCGGTTTCTGCCATTTCAGGCGTCGTCGGCCCGGCTTGCTTGAATCCTGATGGTGCAATGAGCAAGGGACTCACATCTGAGTATACCCTTCCACGCATATGGTGGACAAAATGATTCAGAAAAGGGGGTGGTGATGAACAGAGTGCCTGAATTAAGAAGATCACTCTTACCCAGTCCAAAGATCAGGGCTTGATCCATCACTGTTTTTTAGCTCACTGCACCATCCCAGCTCAGAACTTGGCTATATGCAAATTAGTCTGTTCCTGTCCCAGTGCATGATGGGAACAGGGCAAACCAAACTACCAAGCCAATTCTTATACTGGGAAGGAAACAAGCTTCCGGGGACCGGTTTCTGCCATTTCAGGCGTCGTCGGCCCGGCTTGCTTGAATCCTGATGGTGCAATGAGCAAGGGACTCACATCTGAGTATACCCTTCCACGCATATGGTGGACAAAATGATTCAGAAAAGGGGGTGGTGATGAACAGAGTGCCTGAATTAAGCAGACCACTCTTACCCAGTCCAAAGATCAGGGCTTGATCCATCACCGTTTTTTAGCTCACTGCACCATCCCAGCTCAGAACTTGGCTATATGCAAATTAGTCTGTTCCTGTCCCAGTGCATGATGGGAACAGGGCAAACCAAACTACCAAGCCAATTCTTATACTGGGAAGGAAACAAGCTTCCGGGGACCGGTTTCTGCCATTTCAGGCGTCGTCGGCCCGGCTTGCTTGAATCCTGATGGTGCAATGAGCAAGGGACTCACATCTGAGTATACCCTTCCACGCATATGGTGGACAAAATGATTCAGAAAAGGGGGTGGTGATGAACAGAGTGCCTGAATTAAGCAGACCACTCTTACCCAGTCCAAAGATCAGGGCTTGATCCATCACCGTTTTTTAGCTCACTGCACCATCCCAGCTCAGAACTTGGCTATATGCAAATTAGTCTGTTCCTGTCCCAGTGCATGATGGGAACAGGGCAAACCAAACTACCAAGCCAATTCTTATACTGGGAAGGAAACAAGCTTCCGGGGACCGGTTTCTGCCATTTCAGGCGTCGTCGGCCCGGCTTGCTTGAATCCTGATGGTGCAATGAGCAAGGGACTCACATCTGAGTATACCCTTCCACGCATATGGTGGACAAAATGATTCAGAAAAGGGGGTGGTGATGAACAGAGTGCCTGAATTAAGCAGACCACTCTTACCCAGTCCAAAGATCAGGGCTTGATCCATCACCGTTTTTTAGCTCACTGCACCATCCCAGCTCAGAACTTGGCTATATGCAAATTAGTCTGTTCCTGTCCCAGTGCATGATGGGAACAGGGCAAACCAAACTACCAAGCCAATTCTTATACTGGGAAGGAAACAAGCTTCTGGGGACCGGTTTCTGCCATTTCAGGTGTCGTCGGCCCGGCTTGCTTGAATCCTGATGGTGCAATGAGCAAGGGACTCACATCTGAGTATACCCTTCCACGCATATGGTGGACAAAATGATTCAGAAAAGGGGGTGGTGATGAACAGAGTGCCTGAATTAAGCAGACCACTCTTACCCAGTCCAAAGATCAGGGCTTGATCCATCACCGTTTTTTAGCTCACTGCACCATCCCAGCTCAGAACTTGGCTATATGCAAATTAGTCTGTTCCTGTCCCAGTGCATGATGGGAACAGGGCAAACCAAACTACCAAGCCAATTCTTATACTGGGAAGGAAACAAGCTTCCGTGGACCGGTTTCTGCCATTTCAGGCGTCGTCGGCCCGGCTTGCTTGAATCCTGATGGTGCAATGAGCAAGGGACTCACATCTGAGTATACCCTTCCACGCATATGGTGGACAAAATGATTCAGAAAAGGGGGTGGTGATGAACAGAGTGCCTGAATTAAGCAGACCACTCTTACCCAGTCCAAAGATCAGGGCTTGATCCATCACCGTTTTTTAGCTCACTGCACCATCCCAGCTCAGAACTTGGCTATATGCAAATTAGTCTGTTCCTGTCTCAGTGCATGATGGGAACAGGGCAAACCAAACTACCAAGCCAATTCTTATACTGGGAAGTAAACAAGCTTCCGGGGACCGGTTTCTGCCATTTCAGGCGTCGTCGGCCCGGCTTGCTTGAATCCTGATGGTGCAATGAGCAAGGGACTCACATCTGAGTATACCCTTCCACGCATATGGTGGACAAAATGATTCAGAAAAGGGGGTGGTGATGAACAGAGTGCCTGAATTAAGCAGACCACTCTTACCCAGTCCAAAGATCAGGGCTTGATCCATCACCGTTTTTTAGCTCACTGCACCATCCCAGCTCAGAACTTGGCTATATGCAAATTAGTCTGTTCCTGTCCCAGTGCATGATGGGAACAGGGCAAACCAAACTACCAAGCCAATTCTTATACTGGGAAGGAAACAAGCTTTCGGGGACCGGTTTCTGCCATTTCAGGCGTCGTCGGCCCGGCTTGCTTGAATCCTGATGGTGCAATGAGCAAGGGACTCACATCTGAGTATACCCTTCCACGCATATGGTGGACAAAATGATTCAGAAAAGGGGGTGGTGATGAACAGAGTGCCTGAATTAAGCAGACCACTCTTACCCAGTCCAAAGATCAGGGCTTGATCCATCACCGTTTTTTAGCTCACTGCACCATCCCAGCTCAGAACTTGGCTATATGCAAATTAGTCTGTTCCTGTCCCAGTGCATGATGGGAACAGGGCAAACCAAACTACCAAGCCAATTCTTATACTGGGAAGGAAACAAGCTTCCGGGGACCGGTTTCTGCCATTTCAGGCGTCGTCGGCCCGGCTTGCTTGAATCCTGATGGTGCAATGAGCAAGGGACTCACATCTGAGTATACCCTTCCACGCATATGGTGGACAAAATGATTCAGAAAAGGGGGTGGTGATGAACAGAGTGCCTGAATTAAGCAGACCACTCTTACCCAGTCCAAAGATCAGGGCTTGATCCATCACTGGAAGCTTGTATCCTTTCTGGTGAAGAATTGGCTTGGTAGTTTGGTCTGCCCTGTTCCCATGATGCACTGGGCCACGGACAGACTAATTTGCATATAGCCAGGTTCTGAACTGGGATGGGGCAGTGAGCTAAATAACGGTGATGGATCAAGCCCTGATCTTTGGACTGGGTAAGAGTGGTCTGCTTAATTCAGACACTCTGTTCATCACCACCCCCTTTTCTGAATCGTTTTTGGCCACTATAGGTGTGGCAGGGTATACTCAGACATGAGTCCCTTGCTCACTGCTCCATCAGGATTCAAGCAAGCCGGGCCGACGAGGCTGAAATGCCAGAAACCGGTCCCTGGAAGCTTGTATCCTTTCTGGTGAAGAATTGGCTTGGTAGTTTGGTCTGCCCTGTTCCCATGATGCACTGGGCCAGGGACAGACTAATTTGCATATAGCCAGGTTCTGAGCTGGGATGGGGCAGTGAGCTAAATAACGGTGATGGATCAAGCCCTGATCTTTGGACTGGGTAAGAGTGGTCTGCTTAATTCAGACACTCTGTTTATCACCACCCCCTTTTCTGAATCGTTAAAGAAAAGGCAACAACAGTAATTCATTGAGTGTTGTTTGGAGAGTTGATGAGCTCCCATTTACTGACACACAGTACCTTCCTGAATCGTTCTGTACTTCTCTACCTTCTTACCCTGACTTTCAAGTGCTAATACAAGGGGTTTGGGGTCTCCAGTTTGAGGGCCTGTGGTACAGAAGCCACAGGACATGAAAGGTCCCATTGATGCGTGCAGTAACCTCAGATTGCTGAGGGATGTTCAGAATCAAATTTCTCATAGCACCGAAAATAAGATTTACAGCCCCATCACAAACAGTCCCTGCTATCTTCCAGGATATATATCTCTGAGACACCTTTTAAAGAAGGATCTATGCAACACAAATTGTTGCTAAAGCCACCATTTTAAAACAGTGTCCGTAGGAAAAAAATTGGAAACTACGCAAAGTAGCTAAGTAAGTTTAGCTTAGATTTTGGTTGAGGCTGCAAAAAAGAAAACAATTTGTTCACCACCTACATTGCCTAACCAAGGTGTAAAAATAGAACAAAATAAATTGATTAATTAATTATAAGATATGTCAGTTCCACCCTCTTGCCCCACCCTACCACCCATATCTGGCTTAAAGTCTACCTGAGCCTGCAACGAAAGAAAAGGAATGTGTTCCAAAGATAGGAGGGAAAATATGAGCTATATCAAACACCGTAGGGATGGTAGTAGACAAGGTGCCCTAAGATATCTCAGCTCCTAACAAGAATACTCTCTTTGTAATCAGATCAGCGGAAGATGTCATCTGTAGCATGGATCCTTAGCAGACAAGGGTATTGCAGTGTAAGATGAAAGTGGGATACTTGTCTGTTATGAAAGTAGTGCCACAGAGAGCAGGTAAGAACTAAAATGTGAAGTGTGACCTTTGGCAACCGAAGGCCGCAGAAAAAGAAGCGCGCCTGCTCATCATAGCTTTCAATATGTGAATGTAGCGCCAAAGTCTTACCTGCTACTACGTCTCGGAACATAGCTTTGAATGCAGGAAAGTAACTGCTCTGCACTTTTTCCAGCAGCTCTGCCATTTTCTTGACTCTTTTGGTTTTCAGTTGGTTGTAGATACATTCCAAGTCGGCATACCTAAAAGAAAACAATTTAGAAAGAAAATAACAACATCCCGCAAGAGCTGGCTTACCAGGAGTCAACCTGATAGACTAATATTGCAGTGCAGAGTGTTGCTGATTCAAATAGAACTCTAACAATTAATGTCATATACTTGTATATAAAATCACTTACAATGATAGGCAGTTGAATTACACAAAGAAATGTGTGTGCAGTGTACTTAGTGCTGCGTGCTTGAGTTGATAGTACTGCAGGGTCAGGCATGCCGCTCTAGTCTAGGGCTCCACCTTGTAAAGAAGGATACAGTGGGACTACTCATGTTTTACCGCATGTTTCATAACATTAAGTGCCAGAGTGTGCAGTATTTACAGGGTAAGGCATTGCCCCCAAGTCCAGACCCTCCAGCTTGTAATGAGAGTTTCAGTGGGACTAATGCATGTTTTACCGCATGTTTCTCAACTTTAAAATCCAGAATATGCAGTATTTTCTCAACACAAACTTTGCATGATTTTCCTAGCAAATTCTGTTCCGTATTACTGCGTTAGTTGTATCTCTGTCCGGATGCAAATGCTTGTTTCTGCCCAAATGGGGATTACCTGCCGTTCTGGAATGAGGACTTTGGACTTCTGTGATGTTCTGTGCTTGTTGGTCCGCCTGTGATAAAGACTATTTGGTTCGGTCACGTGTAAAAATAAAAAATAAAGTGGCAAATTAAGTGATCCCCGGTTATATGTAATGTACTATTACATATATATAAAAGGCACGACAGTCTCTTTGACGAATGAATGTATTTCCTGCATCGTGAAATATATGTATCATTAAGAAAATTAAACAGTCAGTTTAATGTGGACTGTTTGAAAGCAATTCAACGTGCACAATCAGAACTACAAAGACCAGAATACATATTCAGTATAGGATGTTGCTTTAAAAATGTGTTTTTGGAAGAAAACAGCATTTCAAGGCAGTAAGTGGGCCTACACAGCAAACGAGATTCTTGATCAATCCGAATATTAGCTCTTTTTCGTTTACCGGTCTGGCAATGCTAATCTGCCCGCTTAGAGTCACTGTGAGTACCAGGCGACGCTGTGACAGGATGTAGGAGTTGAACCCGCAAACACATGGCGCCTGGGGCCACAGACAGACGACTGCTTCTTCTGCCATAACAAGGACCGGGAACCATACAACAACTACAAGGAGGTCCTCGTAGGCCATGGAGCTATTTTTAAGGTCCCCATCCCTATGATAAAATCTTTATGGCAAAATATGGACGCAGAATGTGATGACTCAGACCCTTTGTCACTGCGGGTACACGGCCACTGTTACTGGCGTCTGCTCCGAATAGAAGAGAAACATGGGAGGTGCAAAGACATAAGTAAAGCCTGTCAGTCAAAAAGGGTTACAAATAGAAAAAAACACAACAGGCTGGATAAATCAAGTTCTCTATGAAAAAAGAAAGGCATGTAAACGTATCAATAAAATAAGTCAACAAAATCATCTAACAGGAAATCGGTAACAGCGCGCCCAAGAGTTACTTAGCTGTCCCAGGAGCAGAGACAATAGCATATGCTAGGGTCGCGTTGGATTAGATTAGTGTCAATGTTCCAGACATTGTTGGGTGCGTGTGTTCTGTATTCTACTTTATGCGGTGGAATTTATAGATTAAAGGGAAATTGCACTGTATGACATCATTTCTAAACAGGTCGTATTATACCAGAGGTGGCTCCTAGACGTTAGTTCTAGGATATTTCCCATGAAGGATATTGATGCATGTTATTTTTGCCTGACGTTTGAGGACTACCTTTGAAGGCTTTAATAGGGTAAAAAGTAGGCGTTGAGGTAGGTGGCAGGAAGCGTAGAAGTGCATCTCCCGACCAGTTGCTGGTTGGGTAGCCGATTCGACTGTGCGGAATGCACCAGTCAAAAAGCCTCTGAAGTGTCTAAGAATATTTGCTTGTAGTGCAGACATGTTTCTTGGGTAGTCTTACTCCAGACACAGAAGGAGGAACATAAGAACGGAGAAACAGAGACAAAGGCCCTGATTACAATGTCGGACAGACTGCCGCCGACAGGCAGTCAGTGGTGGTCCGACCGTCCAACAGCACTTTACACGGCAGCTTATGCTGCAGCTCTTTTCCTGGGCCACAGCACAAGCCACAGTGTAAAGGAGCACTTTGCGACCTCCAGCCCAGCGATCGCATCATAATGCACTGGTGAGACCACCGAATGCTTGTTAGGCGGTCTCTGGACCACCGCAATAGCGGTCGGCGGTCCAACCGACCGCCATCATAATAAGGCCCAAAGGGAGAAACAAGGAGTGAAAAAGTAACTGCAAGAGTGAGATAAAGAGGTAGGGAGTGTACGAGTTTGGATTAAAGAGGCATGAGGTAGAATCAAGACTATGCAGCCCTGGTATTCACCACCACAATCTTCAATCGTGCTGGGCTTGAAATTCTAAACAAAACTTTGGGCCCGGGTTCTGATTGTTGGCACATTATAAACTGATTAAAAGGTACAAATATATGTGAAGAGATATACACTGGACTCTAATAAAAAAATAGCTTTCGATTTACCTGTTTTTCCAAAACTCCAGCTCGACATTTGGATTGGGATTCTCGCCTTGCAAGAGCGGCTCTGCGGACTCCCTCTTCAGCACACCCCGGATCTGATGGCTCCAGTCGATGATGGCAGATTCAATGGCATGTACGATGGCTTTATCCAGGTGGTCTCCACTGCAAAAGAAAACCTTCAGATTACACGGTACATATTTTAAAATGCTTAGGCTCACAGAAGTGGGACCCCAACGTGGTTCTCAAAAAATGATATTAATTATGTGTGGCCATAGTAACAATACATATAGACATTCTCTTAAAGAGGCCTTAATCATTTCTGTTACTTAACTCACAATATTTACCTTTACAGGGTCCCAGTAATTCCAGGGATCAAGGAAATAGCAGAAATTATGAGTTTTTTGGGTGCATAAAAGGTGGAAATTGTAAACTAAATGTGATATATTTTGTGCCTGTTATTTCAACAGGAAACTTCATCTGCTTGAAGTAGGTGAAATCTGCGGGTGGATACCGCTTAACAGTGTTCCTGCTGAACACATAACTTTGATGGGTCCAGTACATTTCGTTAAAAGCCCCATCAGATATGAGGGGCCGCTCATAATGGTAGCCGCAGTGCACAAATCTATGGAACAACTATATGCATTAAATAATTTGTCGTTGTTAATTCCAAAATATCTTCCCTTACTCAGAACAAGGACCCACAAATCAACTCTCCTCCACATGACAAAGTAAGTAATGTATTTGGTTCAGCACCAAATCTTGTAACTTGATTTAATCAGCAAATCATTTTGAATTTTATGAATACTAGTGCTCTCTCATTTATTCTCTGATGAAGACCTTTGTTATCCGTGTTCAGCATGTGAGGGCACCCTTCAACTAGCAATGCAAAAATGTAAAAAGCCAGACTGCTCCAGTCTGTGGTATCTCTGGCTGAACCCTCCTCCTTCACTGTGGCTCGTGCAATCATCACCCCGTAAGCCTTAGATTGCAGACACAGCTATGTGTGTGCTACACAGGAGACCGTGCACAAACACAAACTGCAAGGCAGTTCAAAAGTCAAGCAATATTATTTGCCCCGGTTATCTTTCACTAGAAAATGTCTAGAATTATCTGAGTCCAGGAAGAGGTAAACTCAAAAGGTAATACTTTCAAGTGTTTTTATTATGAATTTTTGTACAGAGCTCTATCACTTTAGTCTACGCCCTTAGTACAAGTTATAATTGACCCAGCGTAGGAAGAATGTCCATGTGAACCAGTATCCCCGTTTTTAGGTTGAGCTTCAATCGACCTGTTATATCTCTTTTGTGGGGTTTGGCAAACCCACTGATTGCCATTGGTTACTATCTGTGGCATTCAGAAAGGCTGGCGTCTTATTGGTACATTTCTGTAAAAGTCCCTCCTTTGTGTGTTTAGTTCTCTTTGCGGCAATTTCATTCAGAGAACATTTTGGTTGGTCATCACACAGTACAGGTTATGATGGCCTCTCTTCCCTCTTCCCTTCTGGCTATTGCAGGTCAGGCGTTGGTCTTTGTTTTGTAGTTTTATGTAGCGCAAACTCAACCCGAAGGTATTGGAGCCCTGTACATGAGCGCCAGTTATGTTACACAAGGACACATTCATTATTTGGTAGGCACGGGGAGATTAAGTGATTTGCCCAGAATCACCAATGTTGAGTTGGGTCTAGTCCATAATTCCACACTAATCCCAACAATCACACACAGACCCAGACTTAACCAAGATACTGAGATCCACCCAGAAGAGAACAACAAATCTTTAGATCCTTCAAAAACGTCTCCAATACAACCTAAGCTTAATTCAACTCTTGTCCTACCAACTCCACGTCTGATATTACCATTAACACCCTTCTAAACAGCTTAAATCATTTTCTGGGAAACTATGTGAACACCCAAGCTTCAACTAAAAAACTTAAGTGCAAGCCTGCGCTTTCACACCCTTGTACCCCAAAGACCTCACCCACACCAAACATTCCCTACAGTAACAGGAACGAAAATGGAAGACAAACAGAAACCTGATGACCTCATACTACTGAAGTACTTCCGTGCAATATGCAGACAACTTACCACATCTGGCCAAGCACAGTACTCAGGAGGAAAATTCTACCATGGCCAAGGAGTGTCACCCCACTGTTTGAAAGTAGAAAGTGAAAAACAAAATGATAATAAAACATTTTTATTATCATATTATTTTTCATTGACTCAGCCAAGTTTTCTGAGTCTGGGGCAGGGTGCGGCAAGGTCGCAGCATCACCAGCAGGGGGAAGAGGAGTAGTGGGCACTGAAAGTGCTCATGTTGGTTTTGATGGCCGTCCACAGCCAGCCAAACCAACATGCACACTTGGATACCTTCAGGCTATTCCTTGGAGATATTGCAGGGCTCAGAAGCACAGGCTCCCAGTGCCTGCTGGAGCATAAAACTGGCCCTCTCTGCCCAATCCCAGCACTTCTTTCATGCTGAGAGTAATAGCATGAGAGAAGTGCTGGGATTGCGTCGTGAGCTGGGAGTCTGTGCTCATGCAAATGGCAGTGCAGGGAGCAGCGGAGCAGTGAAGCACGGCGCGGGAGCAGAAGGTAAGTGTACATTTATTTATTTTTCATTTATTTTTCCACGTGCTGCCCCCGCACCACCCCACCACGTAGAATGGGCAGCAGCCATTACTGCCAGTACTATACCACCACCATCAACAAAGGCGCCAACAGACAAGTGCAATGTGAATAACCTATTCTTCAGATAAACAGACAGAAGATCCAAAACTCCAGTTCCCAGAGTTTTTTAAGGAAGGTCTGTGACCGTGCACTGTGCATAGGGCATAGGTAATGGACTTTGGCCATATATGTTATGTTATGTTATGGGAACTTATACAGCGCATGGCTGCCCCAGCAATAGGGTGTCCCAGCACTAACGGAGCAAACAGTAAAAAGGAGTGTAGCTAGATACAATTAGATATAGTCTCCATCACTTCTTTTCAAGTGTTTTGTGGACACACCCTGAAGCTGTGGAGAGCAAGGAGAGATGGTTAGTTTTGTTCATGCCCTGTGGTTGATACCTTTGCACAGTCCTTGTAGTCATGGCTTCTGCTTATGGGCAGTGTTGGACCTGGGGTTACCAGTCCACATGGGGTAGCCTGGCACAGAGTGGGTAAGACTAGACTCCGAGGCAATATTTTAAAATCAAAGAATACATTTTGTAGCTCTTACCTAGCCCTAGATAACATTATTAATTTTGATAATGTATCCCAGTGCTTTCCTATGGAGCAATTTAAACTGCAACAGTGAAAATAGTTTTAGGGCCTTGCCGCTGTAAGGACATGTTTAGCATTAGACTTTTACATAACCACCTTTTAAATACCATGCAGCCTGACTTGTAAGCGGGAAGGCCTGCAGTAAGGCCTACTGAGGGGTAACTTATTATTATTTAAAAGGAAGGTTTAGGCTTGTCAAAAGGGGTTATTTTGACAGGTCGCATTTAAAGTTTTAAAACTTCACAGACAGGCTTCAGTGGTAGGCCTCCAGTCAAGTTTGCACTGTCACTGTAGTGGGTGGCACAATGGGCACGGCAGTCCATTAGTGACATTTAACCGAGTACTATATGTACCATATACTTGGGACTTATAGATATGTTAACTATGCCAATTAGGAGTGTTTTAGGGGTCAGAGCACATGTACTAGAGGCTGGGTAGCAGAGTCCCAGTGCACAGAGTCGAAAAACCAGCAGCTCCAGCCCAAAGGAAGTGGTGATCATGCAAAAAGAAGCATTGTCTTACACTGCCACTATCTGTGGAACTCAAAATAGCAGCCTCTGACAATTGGCGGTATAAGAAATAAATCTGGGGTTGAAGAAGTAAACCGTAAAAAGTCTCACCTTGGGACAACAAAATATTCACATCCATATCTTCCTCACAGTCTCAACAGCTTCAGTAGGCCATTCATCCACCCTACTTATTTCAATTATATTAGTACCACAACAATATAAAAAGGATTATAGCTCTTCAAGAATATGTTCCCAAATACTAGGTACAATATCATATAATTTGAATATCAATATGACATGATCAAATACTGACAATACCATCATACCAATCAAAAACATTATAATAAAGTAATTCCTCAAAAATTCAGCGCAAGGGATGGACCCCACAAAATTTTTATATATATAAAAAATACATACAAGAAGCAATGAGGCACCTATCGAATACGACATGCTACAATAGAGTAGATCACTCATATCTTACGAACCTACAGAATAGGGGACATCAACATCTTAGGAGCTGGGCCAACGACAAACTCTTAAATTGGGATGAAACTAAATTTCTCATCAATGAGAACCCAACTACACCCACCTTTTACCTTCTACCAAAGGTTCACAAAGACCCCCTACAGCCTCCAGGCAGGCCAATAGTGTCCTTTATTAAAAGCCTTCTAGAGAATGTGTCTCACTATGTAGACCACTTTCTGAAAGACTATGTTAAAGATCTAACCTCACATATTGAAGACACTAAAGACTTTTTGCAAAAAATAGAAAACATTAACTGGGAGAAACACTTTTGGCTAGTCTGTCTAGACGTCGAAAATGTATACACAAGTATTCGACACACTGACGGATTGAGAGCCTGTGAATACTTCCTGAAGTCCAGGAGTATACACCTTGGAGCTCACTCCAAGATGCTGTTACAAATGGTCGAACTTTGCTTGGTGGAAAATGTCTTCCTGTTTAACGGGGCACTCTACAAATAGATCCAGGGCACGTCGATGGGCACCTGCTTTGCCCCCAGCTATGCCAATCTCTTGGTAGGCTGGTGGGAGGAGCAGGTGCTTAGAAGTGATGCCCTGAAACACTGGACCACCAGGGTCAATATATAGCTCCATTACATAGACGACAACTTCTTTGTCTGGGAGGGGAACGAGAGAGACCTTCTGAGGTTCATCAAGACATTGAACCAGAATAGTCTCAATCTGAAGTTTACTATGCAGCATAGTCAGGAGAGTGTAGACTTCCTGGATATCAAACTCAGAGTGATCAATAACAGAATAGAAACTGAGATATACAGGAAAGAAACAGCTGGCAACTCCCTGCTCCACGCCTCAAGCTGCCACCCCCCCCCCCCAGTTTCAGATGGGCCATTCCGTTTGGTGAGTTCTTACACGCCAAGAGGAATTGCAGTACCCATGAGACCTTTGACAAACATAAAAAGGAAATGCAAGAAAGATTCAGAGCAAGGGGATATCATCCAAATATGCTCAGAAAAGGAGAGGAAAAAGTTGAACTGATTGATAGGAAGGAGGCACTGTACAAAGCACCTAAGGCCGCTCCTAAGAGAATTGAGACACCTATCAGGCTTATAACAACCTACTACACACAATCCCCTATGTTCAGCCAGATTATAAGAAAGAGATGGGACATCTTACAACAAATACTATTCAAGTGCCACTATATGCCAATAGTGGCATCCCTGTTGTGTGGGCACACCTTAGGTTCTCGTCTAGTAAGATTCCACATAAGATGATATCGCAATTTAATCAGATGTCATCATTATTCTTCATGATAAACTTTCTATTCCATATGGTATTCAATAGTTATAACAAGCATTCATTAAGCCATCAAGTTCTAAAAGAATGCAAACTGCTCCAATGCATTTGGGTTATTCGCCCTTCATCTGGGAGCTCTATAACATAAATATAAAGATATAGCACTAAGTGTATGCCCACAAAATCAATAAATATTGTCTAAGTATCGCACTAAGCGTAGCAAGCAGAAGGTATAGGTGAGAGGGTGCATCCGGGTGGTCAACTTCTAAGACCAAAAAGTGAAATCAAAGCGTAAGTGAGCTAGACGTGGGGTGATGTTCAGTGCCTACCAGATTTTTAATAAACCAATATACGTGCGGGTTCATAGCGTGAGCGGGTGTTTTAAAAGTGTCTAAAACGAGAAACGAAACGTAAAAGAACCCGTGAGTGACATAAAGGCGCACACTCACGTATCATCTAGTGATGCAGGAATCTGAAAGTGAGGAAATATACCCAAAGTTAGAAAAAGTGTCCAAGCACATAAAATTAATGTCATACCAAATCAAAAAAAGACGCGGCAAAATGCCGACTTACTTAATGGTTATTTGGCATGGTGCCTGGGTAGTTCATGGGAGTCTATCTCGATCGGCAGTGATGGTCGCTGTTACAACCGGAAGGGGAAGTAAAAGTAAGGGGAGGTACCGTCGTAAACAGTGTAAACGGACTAAGGTAGAATCATGTGTGGCAGCCATGTTAAGTGAACATCGTGAAACTTGCAAAGTGTGGGGAGTGAGTCAGATCATTAAAAAACCAATGAGGCACAATATACAAACTTAATCAGGAACTGATACACCAAGTACCAAAATTAAAAAGTGAAACAATATACATACGAAATATTTGCGAGGCATAATATATTGGCCAGTTTCCAAAGTAATGCAGCACTAATGGAAGTTCAGTATAAGACATATAATACCAGAGAGAGAGTATTTCATAGGAAACATGAAAATTCCAAACGATCGTTTAGTCCCATCGGTTTCATAGATTGCATCTTAAAGATCCAAGCGATCTCTCTTTGTAGCAAATATTTGTTGTTATCAATACCCTCTCTTTTCTTGACAACTTCAAGAATCATAAACCTAAATTGAGAAATGTTATGTCTGGTTTCATTAAAATGTACTGCGACATTAGATTTGGTGTTCTTCAATCTTATGTTAGACTTGTGCTCATGATACGAGTCTTGACTTTCCTCTCAGTTTTGCCTATATAAATCATGCCACAAGGACATTTGATCAAATATATAACATTGGGAGTATCACATGTGGCGTTAACGTTTAGTTTGATGTTAGTTCCTTTCATAGGATGATTGATAACATTGCCTCTGATGATGTTATTGCAGTTCCCACAATTCATACAGGGTATTGTGCCTTTAGAAGTTGTTTGAGTAGAAGTCTTTCTGTTCAGAATTTCCTTAAAATTTGCATTGCGGGTGTAAGCAAAAATAGGCGAATCTTTAAATGTGGTTCCAAAATCAGGTTCAGCACTCAATATGGGCCAGTGTCGTAGAATGATCTTTTTGTAAGCTACACTTTAAGAGGAGAATTTAGATACCAGAATCATTCTTGCTTTCTTGTTCTTTATGGTTCTTGTTAGTAATTTTTCTCTCTTAGTTTGAATAGTATTCATTCTACTGACGTGTTTAGGATGGACACGCCACCTGGTTGGAGCACCCCACTTGTTTTTATACATTTTTTCCTCCAAAAACAAAAACTTTGAAAAAACAGCTGTGCGTCCCCCACTTCTCTTTTTTGAAATCTTACAACAAGACACAATCCTCAAGACCAAGCTAGGATCTCACCCCAGCCATTACCTACAGAAAAGGGAAGTCTATCAGAGATCTGATTGTGAATAGCCATCTTGAAACTAAAAAACAGTCTTGGCTGACAGCAAGGGGAGGCTTCCACAAATGTGGAAAATGCAAAGCCTGTAGCCATAGTGTGAATGTAAGGGAGGTGGTACTGAACAGAATTAACAAAAGGTGGAAAATAAATAAGAACGTCCAGTGCAACACCGACCATGTGATATATGTAGTGACATGCACGTGCAACAAATGGTACATAGGGTCCACAACGTTTCCCATGAAGAAACGGATATTGGAGCCCTGGCGTGCCATTACTAACAAAGACCTCTCCTATAGTACATCAAGACATTTCCACTCACACCACAATGGAGATTGGATGCAGGCAAAATATTTTGCCCTGGACTCAATCCCCAAGAACCCCACAGTAGGTGACAGAAAGATGGCATTACGAAGGGCAGAATCTAGATTCATTCTCCAGGCAGGGAGCCTTGCACCCATGGGAATGAACATCGATGAAGAGATGTATATACACCTGTAATAATGACAAAATGAGATATTTACCAATACCTTCAAGAACTCGGTTCCAAACTGTTTTTAACCCAATCACTATAGAGTAAATAATTTAGAACATTACCGCGCTTGATCCCAGATACATGACAGTGGGCTATTTCTGCACATATAGAATTGAAACAATGAATGGAATGAATGATGTCCTTGTGATTATGTTAACAGTACAAAGATACTTAGTTTAACATTGAGCTCTAGAACTAGTAGGATTTAGTAGTGTGGCACTGTATGTTCGACATGTACTGAATCTTATTTAACCATTTTTGTCTCTCTCTCTCTCCTTTTTGTAGATTATTCCGGTATGATGGAGTAAATGAGTCACACATAGTGATAACAATTATGAGCACAAGAAATCGAGGAAGAACACTACTACTACGCGATATGAGCATGAAGTAAGGGGGCATAGCCACATACAAATTGCACCACCCCTTCTTCTTCTTCTTCTTCTCTCTCTAGAACTTTTTTTTACAATCTTGCTTTGATATACCTTTCTTTTGGCAGATCTTACTGCTAGCTTAACTTAAGTTACCCATTTGTATGACTATTGGACACCATAGAGTATTACTGACCAGTATTTGCGTAAATTAGTAGGAGAGTAGTGAATGGTATACCTATATTTAGAGTACGAACGGTTGGATGAACACTAGTAGTAGGGGTACTATACCCATGAATTTATTTAATTGTTTTACATAGATTAATTAGCAACCCAGGAACGAGTTGCAATTAGATATTACAGTCGTATTGAAAATTATATAATTTTTTGAACATCTGAAAACCTACACTTGTATATAGAGCTCACTTTCAACCAATTATTATTTAGACCAAATATTCTTACCAGTATATTCCTTCCTGATCTAAGAATGGACACATTGTTTAATTATTTGTGTTTTACACTACATAGGCAGAGGGTACTATACCCCGAATTTTTGCCCACTAACTGTTGATATTTAGGTTGTGATTTTATTAATGTGGAATAAGATTAAACAGCGTCCTAACTACTTTATAAAATGAAGGGACAAGCCGGTACAATTCTATTGTTCTATGCTTAATTGTGTCGTAAACAATGAATTTATTTATAATTTACACTGTGACACGGGACCTGTGTGATGTTGCAAACACAGAGTCTTTCTAAGAGTACAATTGTGCGAGACTTGGAACCATGGTCATGTGACCAAGAGCCTGTGCGCTCGACACGCGCCTTTTTGCCCGAAAATAAAATTCCTTGACAGTACCTGGTCGGTGTGGCTCGATCTTCTTTCCAGATCAGGAGAAGTTTGGTGTATATATATACATAACTATATATATAAATATAAATATATATATATATATATATATATATATATCTCACGTTAACACTCCCAAATGCTTGCAGCAGAAACGTAGAAACTGACACTTTCTTGGCTCTTCAGTCGCAGGTATTTTATATTTTCAATTTACAGAGTGAACTGCAAGTGCAAAACCAGACGCGTTTCGGCGAACTCAGTCGCCTTAATCACTGGACAAAAGTGAAATGTGACCCAACAATTTTAAAACACCGATAACCAATCCTGTGTTTGGATGTCACCTGACTTGTAGAAAGACATGGTAGAAAGACTCTGTATACCACGCTTAAACTATCAAGGGCACTGGTGATTACATATTGTAAAATACACAGCTCCATAGTCAGAATAATTAATCTGAATAATAGAAGGTTCGGCAACACCTAATTTGGCAATTAATATCTATATATATATATATATTTACGTTTCACGAAAGGAGACGATGCTGCACTGCTGGGGGCTTCAATTCGCAAGGTTCTTTTATTTGGCAGACAGCATTTCGCACCGCAATGTGTTTCGACATCTCTCTTTCTCAAGTGGTGCCAAAATCATGTCGCTCTAATTGACACACCTTAAATAAAATGAATGGCATTCTGGGAAATGTAGTGTCTTTTTGTTAGACCATCTGGAAGTCCTTAAAGTAATTAATTGCACAATGCTCTTTCATATGCCGCTTTCCCATGTGCCTCATTTTACTGTGTGGCAGTTTTGACTAAATGTCATTTTCCCTCCGTTGCCAACTCCCAGGCCCTTGCTCCCATTTGTCACGGGCCGCATCAGTGTTGAAATTCAAGGACAACTCTCACCTTTACTCCTTGATTAGAGTGTATCTAAACCAAACAAGACCAAAACAACAAAAATCCAACATACACAATTCAAGATATCACTTTTTAGAATGATTACTGCAAAAATAAAGCTCATAAAAGCATAAAGCTCAAACTGGGGCTATTACGATGTCATGACAGGAACAAATCCAAAAAACGGCATTGACGGTGAGGTGCACGGGCCAGCCACGAAGTCACACCGATCCCCAAGTAACAGTATCTTGGAAAACGAAGCCAACGGACGGTGCACTGCGTCGTGGAGGTGAGGCATCGATTGCCAAGGCAAGGCTGGCTCCTTACTGTCAAAGGGGAGACGAGGTGTTGAGTCTGCAAGGAGGCAAGGTGTCAAATCTGGGTTGGCAGCAGAGGCGAGGTGGCGTTGGCTGTGAGGCGTCGTTTCTGTTCAGCTGTGCGGTGTTAATGAGTTCGGGAAGTCACCTAAGTCGGTTATCGGCTCTGCGATGACGGGATGCAGGCGTTGCGGCGACAGGCGTCGGTGCAAGCAATGGCTCTGGGGAGGTTGATAGCTTGCAGGTGTCGGTGGGCGTTGGAGCTGCGGTACAGGCAGGGAGGCGCGTTGTGCACTTCAAAAGCAGTGCCCACGGCCGGCGTTGCTGACGGTATTTTGTTGTTTTTCTTGGATTGCAGCACCAACCACATGATTCCAAGGGCCCAGGAACTGGAATTGGTATCCTTGGGTGATCATGAGTCCAGCAGACCAGTCCAGGGGCTGTTTAGCAACATGCAGGTGAAGTCTTTGTGTCCCTGGCACTTCAGAACAGGAGGCAAGCTATACTTTAAGCCTTTGGAGAATTTTCTTAAGCAGGATATCACAGCAAGGCAAAAGTCTAGTCCTTTCTACTGCCCACAGACATAAGCAGCAACTGCAGGCCAACCCAGCAAAGCAACACACAGCAAGGGGGAAGTACTCCTCCTGTCAGCTCTTCAGCTCTTTTCCTTGGCAGGGTCCTCTTAGTCCAGAAATATTCTAAAGTTCTGGGGTTTTAGGTCTAACATTTTAGTCTTTGTTGTAAGAGTGTCTGAGGTCAGTGAAAACCAGTTCTGTCCTCCATAGTCCAGCTTCACTACAGGAGGTGGAGACAACATTGTGCAGATCAGACACCGATTTTCAGGTGTTAGTGAAAACTCCTCCCACCACGCTACATGCAGAAAGGTCTCTTTGGTCTTATTATGAGTCACTCAGGAAAGGCAGGACACACATCAAACCCCCTATTGAAGACATATGAAATTGTACCCACTGTTTGTGAACATATCATAAAAAATCTGTAATCCTTTTTATATCGTTGTGGTACTAGTCTGATTGGAAACGGGAAGGGTGGATGATTGGCCAATTTAAGCTGTTGATACTGTGAGGAAGATGTAGTTGTGAATATTCTGTTGTCCCAAGGGAAGACTTGTTTCTTACTGTTTAATGATGGGGCTCCGTCCCCTGGATTGAGGGGCCCTCTCTCTTGTTGTGGTGATGCAGCAAACACCCTAAAATGTCGTCAAATGTTCTGAGAAAAAAAATGACATTTCCCAAAGGAGCCATTTCTACCCTCCGTGCTGCCAAAAATAGGACCTCTTTAGCATTCAAAATGGAAATATAGGTAGTTCTT
Source organism: Lissotriton helveticus (assembly GCF_964261635.1). Lineage (NCBI taxonomy): Eukaryota > Metazoa > Chordata > Amphibia > Caudata > Salamandridae > Lissotriton > Lissotriton helveticus. Next base: position 1,410,167,709 of record NC_136068.1, read on the forward strand.
CTAATTTGATGTGAACACACCGTATGACTTGAAGAAGAAAATCTACCTACATATATTAAATACCTTTTGGACTAAATGTCTACAACCTCCAACCACATACATTTGGCATAAGCAAGAAGCTATTTGTTTAGAAACTGGTTATTTCTCTCAAGAAATTTTTGATTTAAAACTTTGTCATGTCCAATATGTAATACACCAACAAGGTACTGAGAAATCTGATGGAGGTGGATGCGAAGCACTCCAGGTCTAATTCGATTAATGGAAAAACAAAACGAATCTGTCATATGGACGCATTACAGTATCCTAAATACATAATACTTACTTCTTTTCATTTTCATACTCCACATAGTCCATTTTCTCAGAACCGGCAGGAAGAGGCAGTAATGTCTTTCCACGGACTTGACCAATAACAACGAAAACATTACTTTTGAGATAGTTGACATGCCGCATAACATCTTGGGACACGACATTTGGCCAAGTGTTATGGTTCTTCTGGTTCGACAAGACAGGTACTACAACCTGAAAACAGAAAATCAAGATTTTACCATGGCCATTATATTATCTAATATAAATCTTACCTCTGTAGCATTCTTGGCATTGCTTTGCATTTTAAAACATTGTTAAATTCTTGGTAGATCACAAGAATCATGTAATCTACTTCCCAGTATGGAACCAACAAATTGAGTCATTTTAGGCCTTTGAAGAGGCAAATATACTATTTGAACTGTTTCACACATGGTGTTTACAAGAAGAGATATCGGGGTTGCATCCCTTTCCATGCTGGATGACTTGTGCAGAGTAGCAGTAGAGTTTCAGTGGTCCTGAAACTTCCAGCCAAAAAGCTCTGAGAGAATCATGGCTGCTATGGTTGCATCTTTTTCTGAGCATTTGGGCACTTTGTCCCGGACCTCCAAAGGTCACTTCAAATAACTAAGGACCAGAACTACAAAATGTAGGGATTGTGATTTCCTAATGAAACAAAACTTACAACTTTGAAATAGCAATTCTTAGTGTGTTGCAAATTGGCCTACCTCATGAATATTAATGAGATGCGTCGCAGTTTGTGACTCACTAGGAATCACAGCCATCATAGAGTTGGTGGCCTGCTGGGGTCATCAGACCACCATGTCTGTGATTGCTTTTAAAAAACTTTTTTTTTTATAATGCAGTTCATTTTCCTGATAAAAAATGGAATATGTTTCAAAAAAGAAAATGAAACGTTTAAGTTTAATTTTTTAACATTCTCAAAGAGCGAGACGAGAGGTCCCAAGGGGATCTGTCCCCATTCATGAATGGGTTACGACCTCCTTTGAGGTGCTGGTAAAATATTAGTGTTTTGCGATCGGAATTCAGTCGCAAAATATTAATACACCCAATTCCAAAAAGGTATTTGGAAGGGAAGCCTTAAACACACCCCTTTCAAATTCCAAATCAGTATGTTTCCGCAATTTCAAATTGTGTTTTGAGACTTATACACACCAAAACGCTTTTTGCGTTCGCAAATGGGCCGATTCTGCAAATCGGTCCTTTTGCAACTGCATAAAAAGCATTGCTCGTTTCCGCAAGGAGGCACAGCCTGATTGATCAGTCGAAGCATAATTGGTATAGTGCTGAAGTTGGTAGCTTGACCGGAAATGGTTCATCAGGGTGTTGTCTGAAATATGACATTGAAGCTGTTTGGCAAACTCGGGAAGGCTCCGGTCAGTGCTTTATGCAGGCCATCTGCTGTTGGATTCAACTCTCTTCGCACACGTTCCAAGGTGGGTACCAGTGGATAGATAGCCTATAATGATCTGTACCCTGCTTTCCTGCTAGCAGCCTGCGCTGTAAAGTACAGAGGGAAGAAGAACGTCTTCCCTGCAGAATATGATGCTGGAGGAAGAGAGACCCAGCACATGCCTTTCAGTAATGGGTTTTGTAGGTCTGCAAGAATCACACTGGCAGAAGTGGCATGTATTATCCAAATGGTTACCCAGAGGTCAAGAGGACATCCTACATAGAAGAGATTATAGAAAAGGTCTGATTCACCCCAAAATCGCTTGCTTGTTGGATGCAACAGAGAGGCCGTAGAATAGCCATTTCCCAGGCACAGAAAAGCTTTTTTTCTCCCAGTTGATTCTATGAGCCCTAAATAAAGCATCAGTTATATACAAAGTGGTGCAAAAGCAGCAAATCTTCATAGTATTAACCCCTGCATCAAACAAAAACTTAAAGAGTGGTCATGCGATAAAAGCCTTCTTTCTTCAGAATGTTACTGGACAACAGAACCAAAAAAAAGATAGCTTCCCCTTAGGTGGCTTCACCTTTGACATTATCTTCTACAGTGGGTGACAACATACCTGACTCCTCATATGTTGCTATCTATAAGCATCATTGACAATAGTGCTCTCCATCTTTTACAGGTTGCCCTTGTTTTCCAGAAATGGCCAAAAAGCTCAAAACTGCTGCTGTTCTAGACGTCTCTCATGGAGCCATATACAATGGATTTGCTCAAAGCCATTGGCATGGCCTCAGAATTTCACAACAATCATCTCTCTAACTAAAAAGCCCACTCTCTATGCAGAAAATCCAACAACATTCTACGGCTACCACAGTATTCCTCTGGTAGCAGAAATCCTGAAGGAGTTTGCCAAATAGCTAAAATGTCAAATTTCAGACAACAACATGATCTGCGTTTCCGCGGTCAAGCTCCAAACTACAGAACTACCCCAACCATGCCTCGACTGATTAATCGGGCTGTGCCTCCTGGTCGAAACGAACAGTGCTTGGGTAGCAGTCCTCGCTGTGTTAAATTGTAGACTGCTTTTGGCTTCAGTAGTGAATGGCAGTGTTAACAACAACTTTAGCTTCACTATGATGCTTCCAGCTAGAACATTCAAAAGGTAAAAAGGTAGGTCTTGACCAGCTCAACAAAAGAACCTGCCCAGTCCTACATCGTTTTAGCTTGTCACACTTCCGTTGTAATGTTTACTCGTAGGCACAAGCCTGGATAATTGATCATTGTAACATGTATTCCAAGATTTATCGTTTTCTGTAGGCCATCCTATGTTGTATGAAAAACAACTGCCTAAATGGTCAAGATTCTTTTGTGGTCACAAAACTGGGGATTTTCAAATCACAGTCTTTACGACTTGAAAAGTGAGTCACAATGTGCCACAAATAAAGATCTTTCTGACTCGAAAATTACATTTGCAATTCATAAGTCACAAAATGGACATGGGGGCATATTATCAAGACAGGCGATAAAATTATTGCCGTTATAGCGGCAGAAAACTGCTGCTAAAACGGCGATAATTGTATCGCCTGTCTTGATAATATGCCCCATGGTGTTAAAGTGGCATCCCCTTCTCATTTCAATTTGAAATGAAAAGTATCCACTGCTTGGGCTGCTGGACAGGGATAAGGCACAGATTAGTCACTGGTGGTAGAGATGAATTCAAGCATTCAACTCACGACCTTTTTGTTCCTCATTCTGCAGGGGCGGTTTCTTCATTAGGGCGGCAGGGCTCCGCCCATTCCCCCCATCCCCTCCTTCAATGTCTGCATCAATTGCCCACTCGTATGTTAAACATCATCATCATCAAAAATCTTTATTTCGGCTAGATTGCCATAAAAGATAATGCACAGCGGTGATACAGATAAAACAAACTGTTGTATCCCAGACAACTAATCAAAAAGTCCATTGAAGCATTAAAATTGATAAGAAATAATACATGTTGATGATGTTTAAAATTATACAATGAGTCTACAGCCCTGGGTGCAAGAAGCTGTAATAAGTCCATTGGAACATTAAAATTATTAAGAAGTAATTACATATTGATGATATTTAAAATTGTACAGTTAATCTACAGCCCTGGGTAGCAAGCGTCTTCTCTTCTGCCAGCAGGTTTCCAGGTATTTGGCTACCGCAAACACTATCATGCTAGAAAGGTCCGATTTTAGAACCCTATATGCCTGCAGGCAATGAGTAAAGCCTAAATTTTTGCAGTCTGGAACTATCCACTTCCTTCTCGCCTGCCCATAGGTTCGACAGAAAAACAGTATGTGCAACTCGGTTTCCTGATCGTGGTTGCACCCAGGGCAGTGACACAGGGAGGGGTCAGTCCACTTGCTAGTGAAGGCTCCGATTGGTAAACTTCCGTACCTCCACTGTAGGTACAGTTTCCTAGTATTAGATGGAAATATAACATCTAGGATTACCTCTAACTTATAAGTGTCCTTGATCTTTAGGAAGAAGTCGGTCAGGGTACCTGACTGTGTGCCCTGTCTCTGTGCCGCAATTTTGCTTTCTCGGTAAAGTGAGAGTAGCTGTTTCCTTGAAACCGTGGAGCAGGCGGACGCAGGGTCAAGCCACAAATCGAGTAGTCCCAAACGCATAAACTCATTTTTTATGTGCTGGAACCAGGGGATATTCCCTGCGAACAGATAGTTCATGATTTCCTGGAGCTCAGACCTATAGCTTACCAACTCTGGAGTGGTCTAAACTCTGCGCCAGAAGATTAGGGGCCTAACTCCCAAATCTTCATCAAGTGGCCTTAATCCCAAATCTAGCCTCATTGGCAAAAGGGGGGTACTAGGGGGGAGAGATAAAAGCTGCCTGATAAATTTGTTCTCCGTTACCACTAGCTCGCGATTACACGTATGGCCCCAGAGTTCACTGCCATACATGACCGCTCCCCTAGCCTGCACTCTGTATATCTCTAGCGGGGGACCAATTGCCCTGATGGAAGATTTGTTTTTATTTATGAGGGCGATAACTCCTCCCACCATTTGGGCCAGTTTGAGTTGTGATTTTGTTTGGTGGTGTCGCCAAGACATATGCTCATTTAGAGTCACCCCTAGATATTCAAAGGTTCGGACCCTCTCCAACCTATTTCCGCCAATGCATGGATTAGGGCATGTTTTTGGTGGGGGATTAAAAATCATATATTTGGTCTTGAGGGCATTAATCTCAAGGCCATGGATTCCACAAAATTCCTCAAAACCCTTAAGGATTCGTTGGATCCCCATAGGTGTCTTAGACAGAAGCAGGGTGTCTTCAGCGAACATAATCGCCGGCACCCTGCTTCCGGCTAGTCTGGGGACATCGCTGTCCTCTACCCCATTTAGGTGAGAGATTACCCCGTTGACATAGAGGCAGAACAGGGTCGGTGCTAACACACAACCCTGTCTTACCCCCCTGTCAACGGGAAATCTGTGAGGTAGAGAACCATCCGGGTCACATCTAACCTGCGCATAGTTATTTGTGTGCAGGTGGATGATCATGTTTAGGAGATGTTGGGTACCCCCATATTGGACAGAACAGACCAAAGTTTTCTACAGGGTATGAGGTCAAATGCCGCCCGTAGATCTACGAAAACGGTACAGAGGCTGCCACCCCCCATTATTACCGTTTTTCAGTATAGGAGAGCCAAGCGAAAAATTTGGTCTATAGTGGAGACTTTCTTTCTGAACCCCGCTTGGTAAGGGCTCAGAACCGATTGTTCAAGCATCCACTCCAATAAGCGGTCCAGGATGAGCCTTGCGAAGACCTTTTGGGGGACATTTATGAGACTAATAGGCCTGTAGTTGGCTGGGAGCAGAGGTGAGCCCTTCTTGAAGATCAGTACAATCTCTGCTCCCAGCCAAGTACTAGGTACCTCCATCCCACCCAAAATTGAATTAAAAGGACCTGTAGGTATGGAGCCCATACAGTTGGTTTGTGCTTGAACAAGTCTCCGGGGAGCCTGTCCAAGCCCGGAGCTTTCTCCGCTCTTAGTTTATCGATTGCAGCACCAACCTCCCCAACAGTCAATTCCTCCTTGGCCAATTCGGAGCTACGGCCCCTCACCAGATTGCATATATCCTCTGGGTGATCTATGTTATCCAGCGAATATAGGGTGTGAAAGTGGGCCTCCCAGACACTAGGAGCAATGTTGGCTTCTACTGCTGGTGTTGGGTCCACAGAACCATTTTTAACGATCTGCCAGAATTTCCGGGCGTCTCCAAGATTAAGAGCACCCACCATTTCAGACGAATTTTCGTTATCCCACTTAGTCTTGGCAATCTGAATTTGATGTTTGTATTCTGACCTTTTTGCCCTAACCAACACAGTGCTAGCCCTTTGCTTTATAGCCTCAAGGAGTTCGGCTTTGGCCTTCCTGCAGGCTGTGTTATACCATGAGGCTTTTATTGATTTGCTAAGCTTTTTATTTACTCGTGGGTTCAGCACCTCTGCTAATGCGTTGGTGAGCTCATAATGGAGATCAAGTGCATTGTGTTTCTCCGCAGACGGGCTTAATAAAATGAGCTCTTCTGCACTTTGAAAGACCGGTAGGATTGTGGCATAAAGCCGGGAAATAGATGCTGGGTTCCCTATGACTTTTGTCCACCTTATTCTGCGTCTATTGCTAGATAGGATCGCACTGTGGTCCGAGGGGGTATTAAGCATCTCGTTCTCACTGATAGTGCCAGGGACCTGGAAATTCAAGATCAATGGATTGTGATCGCTTTTATCACGTGGGGTTACCTGAAAACTCCTTACCAGAGCCCAGTTACGGGTTTCCACAAAAATGTAGTCTATGCATGACTCAAATCCTGGTTTATTATAAGTGGGTTTCGGGGGGATGTCCCTGCTGACCCGCCCGTTGCAGGCCCTTATAGAGTTATTAAGAGACAGGGCCATAATTTGGGTAGCAAGCGGTGTCCAGGACTTAACTGGTAAGCCCCCAACAGATGGTATGTCCCATTGGTCATCCTCCTCCAGTGTGGTACCTTGCAGGAAGGCTGGCAGTGGCTCGAATTGACAATTAAAGTCACCCCCTACCAGATATGGGATGGCTTGGGGGATAGAATCAAGGAAGAGAGATAGATCCTCAATTGTTCCTGAGACACTGGTCATGCCCGTTGGTCTTGAATATACGTTGACTAATATTAGTTTAGCCGCATTGGGCCATTCCAATGCCACACTTTGGATATCCGCGGATTTTGTCTCCAGTTTCGTTGCAGAACATCCCAAGTGTGAACCCACCCAAATGAGTAGTCCACCTGACGGGCGTCCCTTCCCACCCCATTTTGCCTCGATAGAAAATGAGGCGAAACCAGTGCGGTGATGGTCTTCCCTGGCCCAGGTTTCCTGAAATAGGCAGACATCTTGTGAGTCAATAAATGACCCCCAGTCTGGCAAGTCAAGTTTATTTGATATTCCTGCCAGATTCCAGGAAACGATTGACAGGGAGCCATGCTCCATGTTTGCTCTTGTTCTATGATTCATAGCCCCGTTTACAGCCAGAGATGGTAGTGCCTGCATTGTAATTGGGCTACATGGTCCATTTAAGTGTATCGTATCCTCGCTATTTGTATTAGGGGGGGAGACCGTTGGACCTGTTTGGCTTTCAATTTCATTAGTCTCGCCGACTTGATTAAGGAGTCAGTCTACACCCTCCAGATCATTTAGAGGATCAAACCTATTGTAAGGTGGTAAGGGGTGCACTAACCTATGGAATGGGTTTGCTCCACGAAATCCTCTTTGGTGAAAAATGGGAAAAGAATTTTGGGGACCGTTGTTCATAAACCCTGGGTAAAAGTACTCAAGGCCCAGAGATTGAATATCGCCCTCTCGGCCAAATCTGGGTTCTCTCCGAATGTGGTCTACAGCCCAAGTGTCTCTAAAATTCACTAGGATGCAATCCCCTTCAAGGTCTTTAGGGTTTTTGCCCACCCAGTGTACCCTTCTAACACCCAAAATCTCTGTACTCGAGGATGGGGGAAGTGTCCTATTCCTATCTAGCCAAAAGACCACTTTGTTCTTTAATTCCCTGTACGATTCTGAATTCCCTGCCCCCAAGGATCGCACTCCCACTAAAACTATTGTATAAGGTGCTGCCTCTGGCGGAAGGTTTAAGCTAGGGAGTTGGTCTTTACTAGCTTCCTTATCCTGCTGGATTTGCCTATTTGGCCTTCTGTCTGTAGTCAAACCACTAAATAAGGGCTGAGCTGCACGTACTGGGTCCATTACCTTCCCACCCTGCCTTGATGTGCCTACGTGTTTCTTCGAGTATGGTTTTGGGGTGGGTATATTTAATTTTTTTTCTGGGTTTTTTGGGGTTCCTCAGCTGCCGCCCCAGCAATTACAGTACTGGGGCCCGGATCCCTTATAGTAATCCCTGATGATCTAGTGTGAGCATTACCCTTGGCCAAATCAGCTAATACAAGTGAATTTTCTCCAACCTGCTTTTCAATCTGATCTAACTTAGAGTTGATCATCCTGGTTCTCTCTAGGAGTGGCAACATAAGGGCTTTCATCAGGATCTCAATTTTACTCAGGAGATCACCATCAGGGACTGTTGGACAGACAAAGGGGCTAGTGACTTCTGTGCCGGGCCTAGGAGAGGTGGGGGGTTGGGGAACAACTTTCGGGGCCAAATATAGGGACTTCTTTTGTTGCTTAGCAAGATGGCTCATTAGAGAGCTGCCCCTTCTTTTCCTGCTGTTAATTTTCACCCTGTCTGGGGAGCCCTGGGACAAAGTGTAAACAAATTGGGTACCAGGCCCTGTGCAGTTATGCGAGCCAGCGATGTCACTGCTGGGGGCCGGGCTCAGAGACGATAGATTTAGGCTCAAACTATCTGATACATCCCCAACATCCACCAGCCTGATTTCATCCCCTGCGGTGTTAATTGGCGCGGGGGAAACCGTAGTGCCTATGCGACCTAAAGAAGACCGTTTCCCCGTTATTAAATCCAAGGAGAGACGCTTTTCTGCATAGGCAATCTCCTTTTCCAGTATGGTGGAGGCTCTCTTAAAGAAATGGTCCAGAGTGCCAGTGACCACCCCGCTGGAAGTGGGGATAGCAACGTGGCGATTTTTCCCAGACCGTAGAGACATGCTACTGATAGCCAGAACCAGCCCACAATTTTAAGTAGCAATCACCTGTGGTCCTTCAGAATCTTTCAAACACTTAATTTTCTACCGTTGCCAAACAAAAAGAAACAAAGATAAGGGGGGGGGTTCCAGCCCGGCCTTGATCGTCCTTGGACGGCCTTAGACGGCCCGCCCTTTGCCCGGGCTTAGCCCGGCTAGTCCCGCGCGCGTCCCGCGTCGCGGGAAGAATGAGGCTGATTTCAATATTCCAGCTAGGGGGTGTGAGCACCGATGGAAGAGGCTGCAGGTGTGGCTGAAACGGCCTGCTGGTCCTCGCAGTCCCTCGGTGTATGTAGTCCTCTAATGCCAAGCCCCGTGTTGCAACAGGATTCCTCCGAATAAAGCACCTCCGGCAAACTCTTTGACCCAAGGCAAGTGAGAGCAAAGTTTAGACGGTGAGCGGCTCCCGCGGAGCGGGGGCCGCGAACAGTTGATGAGGAGGCAGGCGGGGGGCGTGAGCATCGAGGGAAGAGGCTGCAGGTGTGGCTGAAACGGCCCGCTGGTCCTCGCAGTCCCTCGGTGTATGTAGTCCTCTAATGCCAAGCCCCGTGTTGCAAAAGGATTCCTCCGAATAAAGCACCTCCGGCAAACTCTTTGACCCAAGGCAAGTGAGAGCAAAGTTTAGATGGTGAGCGACTCCCGGGGAGCGGGGGCCGCGAACAGTTGATGAGGAGGTAGGCGGGGGGCGTGAGCACCGAGGGAAGAGGCTGCAGGTGTGGCTGGAACGGCCTGCTGGTCCTCGCAGTCCCTCGGTGTATGTTGTCCTCTAATGCCAAGCCCAGTGTTGCAACAGGATTCCTCCGAATAAAGCACCTCCGGCAAACTCTTTGACCCAAGGCAAGTGAGAGCAAAGTTTAGACGGTGAGCGGCTCCCGCGGAGTGGGCGCCGCAAACAGTTGATGAGGAGGCAGGCGGGGGCGTGAGCACCGAGGGAAGAGGCTGCAGGTGTGGCTGAAACGGCCTGCTGGTCCTCGCAGTCCCTCGGTGTATGTAGTCCTCTAATGCCAAGCCCCGTGTTGCAAAAGGATTCCTCCGAATAAAGCACCTCCGGCAAACTCTTTGACCCAAGGCAAGTGAGAGCAAAGTTTAGACGGTGAGCGGCTCCCGCGGAGTGGGGGCCGCGAACAGTTGATGAGGAGGCAGGCGGGGGGCGTGAGCACCGAGGGAAGAGGCTGCAGGTGTGGCTGAAACGGCCTGCTAGTCCTCCCAGTCCCTCGGTGTATGTAGTCCTCTAATGCCAAGCCCCGTGTTGCAACAGGATTCCTCCGAATAAAGCACCTCCGGCAAACTCTTTGACCCAAGGCAAGTGAGAGCAAAGTTTAGACGGTGAGCCGCACCCGGTTTAATCCATTAAACCTCAAGAGTGTGACCCGCGCTCAGCGCGAGGGTCAGTTAAACCCAGGCCCTGCCAATATAGGCACATGTGCTATAGCACATGTGCCAGCCGTCGCAGGATTTGCAGGGCTTACCTGATCTCAGCCCTGGTCCTCGGCGTCCGACAACACTGTAAGGCACGTCCCCTTTATGACGCTCTGCAACCTCGCTGATTGAAAACAGCCTGGGTGCTTTAAGCATAAGCCCTGGGTTTCGAAGGCTGTTTGTCAATCAGCGAGGGTGTAGCATTGCACCCCACCCATTTCCTAACTCGTCACAGCATTGTGATAATTCTCACACCGCTAGGGGCTGCGCAAAGCTTTTCCCCGGGATCCTGTCTGCCCTCATCATCACCAGTACAGCCAGAGAGCCTGGCACCTTCCCCATGCCACCATGGCCAAGTGACTCTCACCCAGTAGTGGACGCTGATTAAAATTCTAAAGCTTGATCGAACAAAGAATTTCATATTGCAGCGATCAATGACTACATCCACTCAAGGTCGATCTATCGCAAAGCTAATTGGTCTAGCTTTGGTTGCCAATCAAATTCAGATTATGCTTTGATGCTTTTCCCATCAAATGCAAATGACATATTCAAGAGCAGGCCTTAAGCTCAGATCTTCAGTTCTTTCTGCAGGATCCCCCAAATCAAGATCCATCACCTAGAGGGACAGTCTCTTCAGGTGCAGCGGCAAGATGGTGGAATTCTCCCCTCATTCCCTAGCAGGTGGGGTCTAGTCAACAAAGATTTAGGAAGGCAATTAAATTCTGAGTGTTTAATCAATAGCAGATTTGTATCTTGTGTCAGCTTTGGTGAGTTTTAAATGCACCGATTGCTTTTATTTTTCAGGTTGTTGTGAGCTGCTACTTATTGCACTAACATCTGTATAGTTGTGCTTAACAAATATATTTATTAACATAAAATAACATGCAGGGGAATGTTGGGAAGGCTGGACCAACTATCTTTTTCCAAATCCTGCTTCCACAGATAGGCCACTGCTTTGTTCTCAAGACATATCAGGTGGTCAACCTCGGACATCATGAGGCTGCAGTCAGATGGTAGACTATCCTATTTAACCGGTAGGAAAATAATGTTCAGGAACGGTCAGTGGTGAGAGGTTACACATATTAAAGACACAAATAGAGCGGGAGGGAGGGGGAGGGAGGAGGGAGTTGCAATAGTTATAAGCTTTGGAATTAAGCAAACCAGACATGTATAAGCACAGTTATTAATACTATGCACTGCTTTGCTGCTGTATAAGGAACACTTATTTAAAAAAAAAAAAAAATCCGGTTTAATAAAAACCAAATAGAGCCTTATACAGGCGGCAATATTGCCCAGTGGAGGAAATTGGTTAGATGTTTGCACCCGTCCCCTCTTCCCGGATACACTCCTGCATAGAGTTTTTAAGACGATGCCTGAATGCGGTATTAAATGAAGAATAGTCTAAAGCTGTGTCTTGCAATGTACATACAGTGGATTATTTGATGAAGCTGCTGTAATCAATGAAGCACTGGTATTTCATTGAGAACCTTATGTTATACATGAACAAGAAATAGTACAACAAATTGTTGGAAGGTGGGGCCTAGTGCCACTGGAGTTTTATGTACTTTCTGACGAATGGTCCATGGAGAGAGTAAAGGAACGCTGGCTTATCCTCAGCAGGACATCCCTCATACTGGGCCGCACACAGTGGCACAGTCCTTATTTATTTATGTGCCTCGTGGCCTGCTTCATGACACTCATTTAGTGCACCCTGATGTGAGATGGAATTAAAAAAGATAGAAAATAAGTTGAGTGGCATTTGGGAAGGTATAACCTTTGCGACCATACCTTCTTATTAGTTGGAGAGGGGTAAGAAGCAAATAATAAATAGACAAGGGAACAAATAGGCTATTGTGGGAAGACTCTTGTGGGAACCTCGTGATTAAACAAACAAAATCAGAGATATCATTGTTCAGCATCTCTCTTTCTGATCTGGCACAAGACTTTCTAAAACCTTTGCTACAGCAGGGAGTGATATGATGGATTGATCGTTCCCCCGGATCTAAGTTGGGTTTTGTTCAATAGAGGTTTCATAATGCCTTGTTTCGGCTCGGAGGGAATGATAGCAGAACGTACTGAAAGATCATTAATGCTGTAAAGAGTCTCCATACATCTGTGAATATCCATGTGAAATATTTTAACTAGAATATGGTCAGTTGGAGAAACAGTTTGTCGGAACCAGCACTTTCTGGTTGGCTAAAGGGATGACCCCAGCCAGGCAGATCCTACCGCTCCCATCAAGGGTGAGTGAATACACTCGCTAAATAACCTGTGCTCACCATTGGGTAGTTTGGCAGTGAGCAGTCAGGCTTATCTCAGAGACAATGTGTAAAGCAAAGGCACAGCAGTCACTCGCAATAAATACACTGAGCCTCACAAATGAGACATCACACATGATGTGTGTAAATACAATTTGTATTCGACACACATATTCCATCATTATAAAATGAACATCATATACTTTTGGGCATTAAACACATTTGGAAATATTACTAGCTGTACTAGGCCCTCTCTTATTGTTATGATATCAATAGTATGCACACTGTGGACAATTTCTAATCTCAACACCCCCCACTACACACACACACAGAGCACCCTTATGTGGTGTCACACGCCTCCACCCCAGGTCCACCCTAGCAATCCTGATAATATGATCTCTCACAGTTACATGGGACACCCCAGGTCACAACGATATCAAAGATATGTACATACATGAAAATAGAACACTTTTTAGCAGCATCGCGGGCCAGAGCCATGCGGTTAAACCCAATGTCAAATGTATTGTGCTCTTGGCATAAAACTAATGTATAAAGTTGCACTGCTGGCCAGTGTCGTGAATGGTAGGCAGTCCTCCGACTATCACTCCCACCTACACACTCACTCCGCACCGCTACATAGTGTGACAGGTATCAACTCAGTCCATACAGAACATTCTTGCACACATATGCACTCAGCACCCTAATGCTATGCTACTGGTACCCAGCAGGTCAATGGATAACACCCTGCAGACTCCGGGGCCCCAGCCTCCTTCCACCCTCTAGTTCACCCCAATTGCCCTCTACCCCTAGATGGAAGATTACCAGCCCCTCCTCCTAGATACTAGGTGGCACGTGGCCAAAGTCACACTTAGTCTGGGTCGTCTGGAAGCAGGTAGGGATATGTAGCAAGTTTTAATTAGGAGGTAGACGTAAAAAGGGGGAGTTTAGCTGCCACTTTGGAAGTCACCCACAGGTCTCAAAACACAATGGAGTCACGTAGGGGCATATTAACAGGAACCTCGTTTAAAATTATCGCTGTTTTAGTGGCAGGAAACTGCCGCTAAAATGGTGATAATGGGCTTGCTAATATGCGTTATAGAATTCCAATAGAAGCCCAGGTTAGATGTCCTGCACATCTAACCTGGGCTTTTATTGGAATTCTATAACGCATATTAGCAAGCCCATTATCGCCGTTTTAGCTGCAGTTTTGTGCCGCTATAACAGCAATAATTTTAACGAGGTTATTGCTAATATGCCCCGTGGTCTCTTGACCCGCTTCCGACTGTCTCTGAAGCATTCCTTCAACCCAGTCAATCTCCCTCGCTACTACCTGGTGTCAATATGTCTTCAGGAGGGGCCAGGTGTGAAGAGGGCAGTTGGTTTACCATGATGAGGGTCAAAGGAGAACAACCGATGAATGGGAAGTAACATAGGGGAGCCTTTCGATAGGAGGAGGCACTCCGACTGATACACGTTGATCAGAGTCATGCCCAGGCAATTCCGGCACAGCGTCTGTTGTGCATTGGTATGCGTTGCACCAGACACCTCAGGCCTTTAACACAAAGTGTTGCAAATTTCGTACCTCCCTGGAAATGAGGCACAATGACTGGTTCACATTGGGATGGGTGCACTAGGCAATTTTGGTCACACACAGTGAAGAGCTGCACTTCTGCACCTCCCTAGAAATGAGGCACAGCGTTCTGTACAGGTTGCTCCAGTCCAGTCACACACACATGCAGTTGCAAGTTCAGCAGAGCCACAAGGTAGAAAGAGGCACTGCTGCAGGTACATAGCCCCCTCCGAGGGTCGCACCCTTTGAATCGGACACCACATGCAATGAGCATGCAGTCTACATGAAGCACGAGAGAGATGCCGTACGATTGACAAAACGGGCCACACGGGGTCCCGCAACTTGTGAATCTGCACACCGCCAACTATATGCTTATGAGTGTCAGGGTCCCTGTGGTACAGAAACCATGCACCTTAGATGCAGGCAAGATTTCTGCGGGTACGCACTAGACAATCCGGTCTCCAGGCACAAGTCTTGGTTCCACGCTCACACTGCGCTACCTGTTGGGATTCAGTAGCCGATGTGGGCACTTGAGAGGGCACCGATCTCCAGATGTCACAGATAGATGGTGTAGGTTCCTTGCCGGAGAACTTTGATGTCCTTGATATCTCCGGAAGAACAAGAGGCCCACCAACAGGGCCTTGGATAGAACACTTCAGGGTGCCACACGTCAAGAGGTCTTCGGGATAGACCATACACTATTTAGAAAGGGCATGCGGTCACCTTCCATGGCAGTAATCTTCCATGTGCACAACAGAGTCCTCTGGCAATGTTCACCATGCAGTCCGTTTCCCTGGTCCCACGTCCCCATCTTATCTTTTGCAGAAGGATGGCACCAGTTATACTGTCATGTGTCTTTGAAGTTAGGGGTGGTTTAAGGGGTTTCCCTTTTGAGCCACAGATGTCTCCCCTAAATTGTAGGCCTGTCTGCCATGGGGTCATGAAATGTATATCGTTATCTTTAGTGAGACCATGATCCAGCCCCCAGGGGCCAAGCATCAAACTTATGCCCATGGTTTATGTCTGTTGCTGGGGAATGCACAGATGCGCTCCCCAGACCCCTGGTGTCCACCGGAGCCAGGCACCATGGCACAAGACACTGGAGCATTGAAATGTCCATATTCTATAGGTTCCATTTCTAAGCAACATATGCCAATTCCCCTTTACCACTGGAAAGGGCTTGACATGACAAATCCATTGATAGGAAACATCATGAGGCTGCTCCACTGCAATCCACTATTGTAGTTCTAAATAATATCAACCACTTCCCCTTGTTAACCTATGGGAAGAGCAAGCCTCATAGGTAGTGAAAACACACACAGGTATTCCTCACAACTTGAGTGCACGTCTGCGAGTACCCAAACAGAACTGCAATGGCAGGTAGGACACATAGTCCTCAGCACCAGGGGTGCAAGTGCACCAAACCAAGTCTGCAATGGCAGACTGGACACAGATTTACTAATATGAGTGTCAGTGCGCACATACAGTTGCTCGCAATAGCAGGGTGCTCATGGGTTTAATCGTGATAGATGCCAGTGAGCAAACACTGGTCTGCAATGACAAGCTGAGCACATGGGCTTACCCTGGCCTAGCAACTTGGGTACACAATACCCTGCTCGGGCCAGCCAGACACGGGTTGACCCT
The DNA here is from genome assembly GCF_964261635.1 of Lissotriton helveticus. Classification (NCBI taxonomy): domain Eukaryota; kingdom Metazoa; phylum Chordata; class Amphibia; order Caudata; family Salamandridae; genus Lissotriton; species Lissotriton helveticus. Next base: position 1,410,183,501 of record NC_136068.1, read on the forward strand.
CTCATGGGTGCAATTGCACACACCTTCGCCTGACACTGTGGACCATGCACCTTGCCACCAGCACCATGGGTACACCGAGGATGCAGGTATGCACTCACAGGCCCATGATGGGAGGCCGGGCACCTATCAAAAAGACCGTAGATGCCATCCAGGCCTGTAATAGAGGTGAAAGTGCGACTCCCAGGTCTGCGTTGGCTGCGTTTCAGAACCCCGTATCAGTGCCCTTTCTTAGCCTGTGTAGGAAGGTGCATGCATTTCCACAATGCTGGAAAGTGAGGACGTGCTCCAAGCCCCGAAGCAAAACACAAGAGAATCGGCGACACACCAGGATTATGCCCTGGGAAGAGCCGAACTCCAAGGCAGGGGAAGCTCCACATGGGGAGTTCCTCACTACCTGGGCAGGGAACATCCATAAGTACCTGCCTAGCCTTCAGCCCACCACCACTCCCCTCGCCCATCAGGGCATCCCTGGAGGGGATGCACTCATGGTATGGATGACCCACTCAGGGTTGGCTGAAGTATAAGTGATGCCAACCTAGCAGGGGCGCAATGGCACCCCACAGGCCTGCAATGGCAACCCCCGATACATGGTTGACAGGCTATCTGGTGGGTGGCACACTCAGTGCTAAGTCCCAGTACTAGCAAGTGCCCTACCCACCCAGGCATGTGGTGTACCTGTTTACAGGGCGCATGGAGGTATGGTACCTAAACCCATCCCATTCACACCCCCTGCCTAATGCAGCGAGGCATGCACACACACCTTTCCTCTGCAGTACAGTGGGAAGATGCCCAGATTCCTACGGTCATGCATAGAGAGTTGGCAAAGACTATGAGGAAAAAGTGAAATGTTTTGGGGTAAATTATCCTAAGAAGGACCATGTCCAACAAAGATGTACTAGTTTGAACTGTTTTAATGGAAGGGTCAAGTGTAGGACAATTAACTGTTTAAGTGAATGTGCTGGGGTCACTCCAGTTTTAATGTGAGGCAAGACAATTCTATCAGGTGGATCCTTAATGTCCCTAATGTCATCTCCAGAAGGCATTGGAGAATTAACTCATATTGTTTCGTGAATGTAGGATTTGTTCTCTTCAAAGAAATGTGAAAAATTGTTACAAAACAATTTAGTACAAACAGACGGAGGAGTAGTAGTATTTGAGTTATTGTAAAGGTAATTTACAATCTTAAAGATTTCTTCCTATTTATTAACTCCATTCTGAAGGCAATTAGAGTAGTATTGGTTATGTGTTATATTAATAGCTATAGTTTATAACGTATTCTGTCATCGGAGGAGTAGTGAAGGTGCAACTCATTTGTGTCTGTTCAATTTCTGTAAGTCACCTGCCAATTAAAGAGATCACTTACTTTTTTTATTGCTCTGTGGGGAGCAATTTACTTCTTCATATCCCTTTGCTATGCTTCAATATTTTCTGTGTCCCTAGTGTTCAGCAACAGATTTTGAGTACTTCTACCTCGATAGTAATGCCAAACTTGCTAAATGTCAACCTTTTAAAACATTTTTCAGCATGCTCTTTTTCTGTGTGTTTGGCAGCTATTTCACAATCTTTGCAGCAAGCACCATACTGGCCACCACAGAATACTATGCTTTGCCAAACCTAGTATCTTGCTTACTAGGTCAAAAAATAAATGTAGCCATTCATTTTTTACTACCAGGGATATATTTTTCAGGAATTTTGATTATTGCCAGGCCTTCCACCGGGTAATCAAGAAACAGGAAGCATCACTGAATCACTCAGATGGAAACAGCAAATCAAGAAAGTGTTCCAAGCAAAAGTTGGAAGGCGAATATCTTATGGGGCTGAACTGTGATAACTGGACAAATATGCAGACAAAATTGGCCCCCATGAAAGAAAGTTTTGGAAAATGCTGCTCCGTCTTTGGACAGGGGTCCAAAGTACCCAATGGAAACCAAAGTCAGTTGTAGCTCATTACTGGACAGATGATGATTGTCAGCTCTAAAATATGCTTTGAAGTGCTTGAAGTCAACTGCAAAGCGACTGCATGAAGGCGCAGTCGCAGATGAGCAGAGTGCAACAACACGCAAGACCGAAAAACAGACGCACTGAGTATAGACAAAGACTGCAAACCTTAAGCAAACTCTAAGATCACTGCCACTGCAAATTGCCCATTCCATACTGAAGGACACATCTCAACATCAGTGTTAGACCTGGCACCTTGGTGTGGGTCTCCCTCCCATGTTTTCTGTTGCCTCATGTGTTTTTGCTGGTGTTAGATGCTTTGGGCACTGTGCCACTGCTGTCCAGTGCCACAGTGCAAGTACTCCATATTGTAAATTGATGTATGGATTAGTGATTCTATGATTGACTGGTTTAGTTTACTTGTCAGACCCTAGTACAGTGCACTGAGTGTGCCCAGGGCTTGTAAACCAAATGCTGCTAGTGGGCTTGCAGCACTGGTTGTGCGACCCACAGAAGCAGCCTGTAAAAGTGTGTCTCATGTCTGCTATTGCAGAGCCTGTGTGCAGTCTGGTACTGCCATGTTGACTGGGCACGTGCACCCAGGTGCCAGTCCCTAAACCTTCCCTTTTCTTCATATCAGACACCCCTATGGTAGGCCCAAGGGCAGGGTGCATTATAAGTATAAGGTAGGACAAGCCCTGATGTGTGTGGCATGTCCTAATAGTGAATTACAGCCATTTTCGTTTTTCACTATTGCAAGGCTACCTATTCCCCATAGGCCAGAATGGGCAGTTTGATTATTACATCTTATAATCCTAACTGACTTAGGCAACTAGGTAGAAATTTGAGTTTAGTATGCCCGAACTCAGAATGATAAAATACACCTTATAGTAAAGTTGGTTTTAACATTCTGTGTTTGAAAATACCACTTTTAGAAAGTAGGTATTTTCTTGTCTAACTATTCAAGCCTGCCTCGGCTAGATTGTGTATTCCTTGTCTGGCGTATGAGTGACAGGGACTGGGGGATTCCAGGACACAGGGTGAGTCAGCCCAGTGGTGAATAGAGTGATCTGCATCTAGATGGGAGGGAGGAGTTGCTCCTGGGACCTGAATAGGGCTGTGCCTTCCCTCCACAATGCTGGCTCCACCTCCTGTGGTGCGTCTGATGTCTCTGCCCTGCACTGTGAAAGGAAAGAAGGAGTCATGTCAACAGAGTGCTCCAGGACTGACCAGAACTGGTTTGAACTAGGCAAAGGCCTCTCTGCCTTCAGATAACAAAGAGAAACTGTGTATAAAACAGGGGACCCAAACCCCAGAGAATTAGATCACTTTTGGACAACAAGAAGACACCTTTGCTGAGGAATGGAACCAGATAGACTGAGGAGAGACTATCCCTAAGCTGAAGCACTGCTTGGGGGATTGGCCTGCAGTGGTTGCCTGACTGCCAAAGAAAGGAGAGAGGACCTTTGTGTGTATTTTCAACAACTTGTGTAAGGATCTCCAAGGGCTTGAGAAAGAGCTTGCCTCCTACCTGAAGGACAACAGACTTCACCCACCAGCTCCCCAAGAGTTCCTTTAAAGTGCCTGCAGTTGTGCTGGACTTTTTGAGGACTTGCATGTCGCAAGGAGCTAGAAGCGCGACTCAAGACCAGGAAGCGTGTCGCCGAAGTGCCGCTGCCGCTTCACAACATAAAGCGCCTCGGATCGCCGGAAAAGAGGATTGATGTTGCAGCAGACGACGCCGCATCACCTGGAAGCGTGTCGCAGAAGAATCGTTGAGCATTGCAGATCCACCAAAGCGCCTCGCATCGCCAGAAGAAGAAGATCGACCTCGCAGCAGATGCCGCCGCATAACTGGGAAGCGTGTCGCAGGGCCTGTCTCGGCTCATCGCCGGAGAAGAGGATTGACGTCGTAGCAGACGCCGCCGCATCTCCGAGAAGCGTGTCGCAGGGCCAGTCGCGGCTCATCGCCGGAGAAGAGGATCGACATCGCAGCAGATGCCGCCGCATCACAGGGAAGAGTGTCTCAGGGCCTGTCACGGCCCGCATCGTTGTGGAAGCTACTCGCATCGACAGGGGAGAGGATCGACGTCGCTGCAGACGCCGCCGCATCACTGGGAAGCGTGTCGCAGGGCCTGTCGCGGCTCGCATCGTGTCAAGCATCTCGCATAGCCAGAGAAGAGGATCAACGTTGCAGCAGACACCGTCCCATAACTGGGAAGCGTGTCGCATCAAGGAAAAAGAGCAATCTTTGTTTCTTTGCACCAGATCCTCAACGCATCATCTTCCCTGGAACACATTCGTTGCCCTGCGTTACACATCTTAAGGTACATTGAGTCAAAAGTGTTGCATTTTAAGATCTACGAGAACTAAGCTAATTCTACCATTTTAAGTACAGTATTTTCTTCATATCAGACACCCCTATGGTAGGCCCAAGGATAGGGTGCATTATAAGTATAAGGTAGGACAAGCCCTGATATGTGTGGCATGTTCTAATAGTGAATTACAGCCATTTTCGTTTTTCACTATTGCAAGGCTACTATTCCCCATAGGCCAGAATGGGCAGGTTGATTATTACATCTTATAATCCTAACTGATTTAGGGAACTAGGTAGAAATTTGAGTTTAGTATGCCCGAACTCAGAATGATAAAATACACCTTATAGTAAAGTTGGTTTTAACATTCTGTGTTTGAAAATACCACTTTTAGAAAGTAGGTATTTTCTTGTCTAACTATTCAAGCCTGGCTCGGCTAGATTGTGTATTCCTTGTCTGGCGTTTGTGTGACAGGGACTGGGGGATTCCAGGACACAGGGTGAGTCAGCCCAGTGGTGAATAGAGTGATCTGCATCTAGATGGGAGGGAGGAGTTGCTCCTGGGACCTGAATGGGCTGTGCCATCTCTCCACAATGCTGGCTCCACCTCCTGTGGTGCGTCTGATGTGTCTGCCCTGCACTGTGAAAGGAAAGAAGGAGTCATGTCAACAGAGTGCTCCAGGACTGACCAGAACTGGTTTGAACTAGGCAAAGGCCTCTCTGCCTTCAGAGAACAAAGAGAAACTGTGTATTAAAGAGGGGACCCAAACCCCAGAGAATTAGATCACTTTTGGACAACAAGAAGAAACCTTTGCTGAGGAATGGAACCAGATAGACTGAGGAGAGACTATCCCTAAGCTGAAGCACTGCTTGGGGGATTGGCCTGCAGTGGTCTCGGCTCATCACCGGAGATGAGGATTGACGTCGCAGCAGACGCCGCCGTATCACCGGGAAGAGTGTCGCAGGGTCTGTCACGGCCCGCATCGTTGTGGAAGCTACTCGCATCGACAGGGAAGAGGATCTACGTCGCAGCAGACGCCGCCGCATCACTGGGAAGCGTGTCGCAGGGCCTGCCGCGGCTCGCATCGTGTCAAGCATCTCGCATAGCCAGAGAAGAGGATCAACGTCGCAGCAGACACCGTCCCATAACTGGGAAGCGTGTCGCATCAAGGAAAAAGCGCAATCTTTGTTTCTTTGCACCAGATCCTCAACGCATCACCTTCCCTGCAACACATTCGTTGCCCTGCGTTACGCATCTTAAGGTACATTGAGTCAAAAGTGTTGCATTTTAAGATCTACAGAGAACTAAGCTAATTCTACCATTTTAAGTACAGTATTGTGGATTTTTGTCGTTTGTGGTCTTGTGTTAAATCTATTTAAAGAATACTTATTTTTAATATACAACTATGTGGTGTCCATCTGTATTGTTGTCACTTGATTACTGTATGTGTTCACAAATGCTTTACACACTGCCTCTGAGATAAGCCTGTCTGCTTCTGCCAAGTTACCAAGGGGGTGAGCAGGGGTTATTTTAGGAGTGTGCCCCTTTACCCTGATTAGCCGCAAGGGTCCCTATTTGTCACAGGTACTACCTGTACCACTAGAGACCCCCAAATTTAACAATCAACATCAAGAGATAACACTGCAGGCCCCAGAGAATTACCACACGGCAGAACTAACAGGACTGTTTCACTCCTCACAGTTGGCTCAGTCTGATGAGGTTCACAAACCCAAGGAGATGGAGGCTGCCTGCTCTGGCAAGGAGCCTCCCACCCCAAATGGAACATTAATGGAGAAAATAAATCTAGCCCCTACAGAAAGCTATGAATGTGGCCATTAACAAGACTTTCCCTAATTAACCCTCAGTTGTCCGTTCTAACTGAAATTTGAGAAATCACCATTGCATGAGTTATTTCTAAAGAGCATCTGGCGGCAGAGGGAGAAACTGTGCTCTACCTACTTTGTGACAACTTAACTACCACTCCGAGGTTGAGGGACCAATTAAGAAAGGAGGTGGACAAGAAAGTGAAAAAGCGCTAGTTAGAAAAATGGTGCATATTTTATTTATTTATGTATCCAAAAAGGATGTCCCGGTGTCAAGCATGACAAAAACAGACTGTCAACTTATTATAGCCATGCAAGCAGAGAAGTACAGTCCCTGAGGATTTTGGGGGAGGAAGTTCCACAGTCTTGGACCCTACACTGCGAAAGAATGTCCTCCCATCCGGGTCAGATGGAACCTAGGTGCAAAAGGCCAGGTTTGAAGATCTCAAAGAACAAGAAGGGATGTAAGGTATCCCTGGGTCCTGAATGTAACGTGGAGGGAGCTAATCTAGCTTTGGCCTTAAACATGTAGCAGAGAGCCATAAATTGAATCTGTTAAGAGACTGTGAGCCAAAGCAGCTCAAGGAAGATATGTAAGTCTAAAGCTTGCTTATAAAGCCAAAACAGCAATCTGGCAGCCAAATTCTGGACCATCTGCAGACGCCTGATAGAAGCCTGGTCTATTCCCAAATATAGAATGTTGCCATAATCTAATCTAGATATGATCAGGGTCTGAATCATAATCCTTTAGACAGACTGAGGAATCATCCAGATGATCTTCCTCACCCATTTCAGGACAGTGAAACAAGTGGAGGTGACCGTAAACATCTGAGGTTTCAGCTATAGTTTTTCGTCAAGAACAAAACCTAGGTTCTTAACCTTGGGAGACAGAATGGGGAGAGGTTCTAAAGAGTCCTGCCAATGTAGGGAGCCCCAGAGGTGAGCGTGCTTTCTCAGGACCATGACATCTGTCTTCAGGGCCGGCTCTAGGGCTGTGCAACCGCTGCTATTGCACCGACTCCTGTTGTGGGCACCATGTTTCCAACTATATTAGGGTGTAAAAGCACCTGCTACCATGTTACTGGCCACCAGGGACCACCTCAAAGCCTCCTAAAGAGATATGGGACATCTCTGCGGGACCCCACCTGTTCTCCCTGGTTCCCAGTGTCACTGATTGGTTCGTCCATGATGTAGACACTGGGGACAGTCTTCCTGTGAAGCACAAAACTTACAGGGTGACTGACAGGGTGAGAGCTTGCATCAAAGAGGAGCTCTCAAAGATGCTTGTGTTAGGGGTGATTGAGTCCTCTAACAGTCCTTGGGCCAGTCCAGTGGTCTTTGTCCCAAAGGCTGCCACACCGGGTGCCACAAGATAACTCTGATGATTAATGTTCTTCTTGGAGAGAGATTTGAGTTTTGTCTCATGAAAGTTATGACTCATCATACGGTAAATCCTTACAGATCGCTAATTTATATAGAGACCAACCTATGGGTGTGAGAAAAAATCTTTACACAGGTTACCAAATTTACAGAACTACTTTTGTCAAATAACAATTGTTGGACAAGGGCACACTTTCACACATGAGCTTTGATATGTATTATTTATTAATAATCTTGTTAAAATATCAGTACAGTACTGGTCACTTTATACAATTTAAAACAAATGATCACAATATTTAAAACCATAATTGATGAGAGCTTTCAAATTCACAATTTAAAAAAAAAATTCTCTTTGCAACACTACATTTATTAGCAAACAAACAAATTGTTGGCGCGGCGTTGCGGTGATCTACACAATCTGCACCTTCTTCAGGACATTGTTGTTTATTACAAACACATCTATTGGGTCTGCACGGAACCTCCAATAGTCTGTGCGAATAAAAACTTGGGAGCTTTCAGATAAATCAAGCTAGGGAATATTTCCTTCCTGGCAAGTTTGTTCTGGTATCCAGGCGTATTATTTTCTTGTATTATTTTACTTAAAACATGGTCTTTAACCTTCTCCTGAGTTATTTATGGAGAGGCGGTATATTCTCTGCTATTAATCTTTTAGAGAGTGTGGGGAGGACGTATTTCCACTAAAGATCATGGATTCCCTTTTTTTAAATCTTAGGTATTTCCCAAAAGTTTTTTCTATGGGGTCTTCTCTGTCATTACTTCCTTTTATTAGAGCAATGCCACTGGTTTGGTATTTTTTTTTAATTGTTCCAAATTGTAGATAGACGAGTCCAGATCGACGTCCTCCCTTCTGCCTTCTCTTTCTGCAAGAGTTTTAATAAATATTACATATCGAAGCTCATGTGTGAAAGTGTGCCCTTGTCCAACAATTGTTATTTGACAAAAGTAGTTCTGTAAATTTGGTAACCTGTGTAAAGATTTTTTCTCACACCCATAGGCTGGTCGCTATATAAATTAGCGATCTGTAAGGATTTTCCACCCCCCAAAGATTTTGGAAAAGGAAATTTGGTATTTTGCATTTGTGACCCATTCCTTTTCCAGTAAAAGGGTATCTCCCTCTATACTTAGTAGTTCATCATACGGTAATGCATAGTGTTAACATGCCTGCTGCAAAGAATGTGTACCATGCAGATCACAAAGTGCATATAATATAATTAGGTCAGTGGGTTACTGCTCTTGTCAGAGAAATCCTTTAGTTACTTGCAGTTTATAAATTAAAATCCTAATCAGGAACAGGGAGCTATTAACTGTCTTTGAAGAGCTGCATGCAAACTGCAAGGTATAGATAAGAGCGTTATGTTTTTCCCCAGTTTTTCAGTATCCTAATGTTGCAAAAAGGGTTCATTTGGGTAGAAATTAATTCTTATTATAAAAGAGAACCCCCAACCATGGGGTTACTTTATAAATTCTGAGTTTGTGCTTTTCCAGACCAAGCACTCTTAAACCTATGTTGCCTGTCAGTACGGATGACATGTGTTGGAAATGGCCCTTTTTGCAGGGTTATCACAAAACATTTTGCTTCTTCCTCCCTTGGTTTTCCTGACCTGTGGTTGTTGGCTATAGGACTCTGGGCACTTTACCACTGCCTGTCAGTGCTAAAGTGCATACACTGTCCCTGTAAATTGTTATTGTGATTGGTTATCCATGATTGCCATATTTATTTTACCGGTAGGTCCCTAGTAAAGTGCACTGAGTGTGCCAGGGCCGGTAATTCAAATGCTACTAGTGGGCTTGCAGCAATGATTGTGCCACCCATATGAGTAGCGCTTAAAAGAGGTCTGAGGCCTGCCACCGCAGTGCCTGTGCGCAGTTTGCTAATTGCCATATTGCCCTGGTCAGTGTACACACTTGCCAGGCCTAAACCTTCCCTTTTCTTACACATTGGGCACCCCTATGGTAGGACCAAAGTATCCCCCTGGGCAGGGTGCAGTGTATGTCAAAGGTAGGGCATGTTCTAGTGTGGGTAATATGTCCTGATAGTGAAATACTGCTAATTTCGTTTTTAACTATTGAAAGGCTTTCTTGCCCATAGGATAACATAGGGAATGCTGTGTAACATGTTTACCTGCATATCTTCCCATAGCGGTAAGATGGACATATGGAATCTGGTATCCCTGAACTCAGAATTTAATAACGCATCTTTTAGGAAAGATGTTTTTTTAATTCCGTGTTTGAAAATAGCAATTTTAGAAAGTGGCTATTTTCTTGTTCAACCTTTCTGTGTGCCTCTGCCTGTTTGTGTATTGGCTTTCTGGTTTGTGAGTGACAGGGGCTGGGGGTGGCTGAAGGAGGCTGGGTGAGTCAGCACTAGGCTGAATAGACCTATCTGCACGTGTAGTGGTGGGAGGAGTTGCACCTGGGTCTCAATAGGGCTGTGCCTGCCTTGCACAATGCTGGCTCCACCCCCTGCAGTGTGTCTGATTGCCCAGGCCCACACCCACAAAGGAAGGAGAGGTGCACTGGCAGAATGCACCCTGAACTGGTTTGGAATGGGTCCAGGACCCCCACACATGAAGAACAAAGACTTTTGGGGTATAAATATCTGCGCTGAAACCCCAGTAAAATTAGACTACTTTGGAACCAAGGAGGAACCTTTTCTGAGGAGAAAAGCTGAAGAGCTGAAGGAGAAGTACTGCCCTTGCTGTGTGTCTGGGGTTGGCCTGCAGTTGCTATTTCTGCCAAAGGAAAGACAAGGGGCTTTGCTGAGTGCTGTGTCCCCCTGCTTGACAAGGACTTTGCTGTGTGCTGTGTCCTGAAAGGAAAGTCTCGAAGGGCCTGGGAAGAGCTGGCCTCCTGTTGTGGAAACACAGGGATATAAAAGTTTCCAAGACTACTTCTGCAACCAAGAGGAATCTCTGCCAAAGAAGATCAGCTGAAGAAGACTGAGGAAAAGGACTGCCCTTGCTGTGTGATCTGTGATTTGGCCTGCAATGTGCTGTTGCTACTAAGGAAGAGAACTAAGGAACTTTGCTGTGTTCCCCTCCTGCTTACAGAAAGGACTTGTTATGTGTCCTAGACGAGTCTCCAAGGGCCTGAGAAAAGCTGGCCTCCTGTTAAAACTCAGGGACAAAAGGTTTACCAAGGACTTCTGCAACTCACTCTGCCTCATGCAGTCTGCCTGACTTGCACAGTAAATCAACTCGCCAAGTGAGAAGAACGAGGGCTGGCACTTTGCCTCCACCAGCCCCCGCTCTTGCCGCCTTGCCGAACCTGTTGAGGCTGTGATCACCGCCACCAGCCCGGGACACACAGAAGTCCAGAATCAGCCTTCACTGCCGCGGACTCGGAGTCCGCTGACGTCACCATCCGCCATGCTGGGATTGGCCCCTGCAGTAGCAGTTACCTGGCAGCGCGAGGAAGCTTCCTTGAGATTCACTGCCCCAAGTCCGGAATCTGATGATGTCACCTCCCTGCCGCGCTGGGATTAGCCCCAGTCGGAGAGAGTTGCTCAGCCACCCGGAGGCTCATCGGACGAAGCCGCGCCATGTCCTGCTCAGCATGAGGCATTCTTTAGTGACTGGGACTGCCAGCGAGGTGCGGCACCACCAGGAAGCTGCCACGCCGGCACCGAAACCACACACCGCAGCAACGAAGGTAACTCGCGCCTGAGAGACACGGGGTGATTTGTTTTGTACACAAATGCTGGCAGTATTAACACGCACTCACGCCTGCGCAACACGGGGATGATTTGATTCTAAAGATAAGAGCACGAACTACTGGTCGAAAAAGACACCCATAACTGGCTTTTGAGATTCACCGAAGCCAGCTAATATAAAAAAGTTACATTTAAGACCCTTGGAGCAGCTGGGTATTGGAGTGGTGTTAGAAATAAGCTGGGTTTAGGAAGAATGAATTATTATACTGTTCTGTTCGGGAACCCATCCCTCCCCGAAATTTTGCAGGATGGAATTATGCGCCATTGTGACGCTTTGGGGGTGAAGACGATGGTGGATCTTTATGACACTGATGGAATAATCTTGAAAACAAGGAGAGGGGCTCATAGAGTCCGAAAGAGACAGAGCACCAGGAACAAAGAAGTTAAAAAAAAAAATTCCATTTGGACTAGAACGCTTTCTTATACATGCATACACCAAATGTTATGGCACACAGTCCACACTCAGACATTTGGAACAGCTCCAGAGGGGATACAGCTAATCATATTACAAAGCTCCTTTTTATTAAAAAATCTGAATATATTAAAAACATCACAATATCAAATCATCACATGTGAATAAAGGGTACTGAAGTTCCCACAGCATTTAAAAAACACAATTAAAATACATAGTGCCTACACAAAATGTCATCATTATTACAGCAGCAGGCTAACACCACATGGAAGGAGCAAGAATAAGGCAACCAAATTATGCCTTTATGGGGTTAATTTGAAAAGACTATGAACAAGGCAAAGAACAATACATTTTGGCCTCTCTGCTTCTTGTCCAGCTTCAAATTTAACAGAGTTTATTGTGTCGACGTGTTTCGGTGGGACTTAACGGATACATCCACCTTCTTCAGGACTAACATAGATAATCCTTCCACTTTTGATTCCAATCAATGTATCTTTATTCAACTTGTCTAGTTTGACTTCTTCAATCCTTCTAATTTCCAATAGAGAAATATCTGCCTATTAGCTCAAACCTTAATATATATAAAACAACTCACCTAGGATCATATCACTGCAACCGCAGTTAAGGTCAATCATCTGTGGTCTCCAGATTTGCTGGAAAATTGGTTGGTCCGTTTTACAGATTGTGACCTCAGCTCAAAAGTATAGAGAGCAAGTCCTTGGCAATTATAAAAGACAAGTATTCTTGTGACGTATCAACAATACAATACAATACAATACAACAACATTTGTAGAGCGCGCTACTTACCCGTGAGGGTCTCAAGACGCTGGAGGGGGGGGGCTACTACTGATCGAAGAGCCAGGTCTTGTGAAGTCTTCTGAAGGTCGGTAGGTCCTGGGTCTGTCGTAGGTGGGTGGGGAGAGAGTTTCAGGTATTGGCGGCGAGGTAGGAGAAGGATCTGCCGCCGGCGGTGGATTTCCAGATGCGAGGCGTTGTGGCGAGGGCGTGGCTGGCCGAGCGGAGGCTGCAGGTGGGGGTGTGGAAGCTGAGTCGGTCGTTGAGGTATTTGGGTCTGGTGTCGTGGAGGGCCTTGTGTGCGTGGATGAGGAGCTTGAAGGTGATCCTCTTGTTGATGGGGAGCCAGTGTAGGTCTCTCAGGTGGGGTGTGATGTGGCAGCGTCGTGGGGCGTCGAGGATCAGTCGGGCTGCGGCGTTCTGGATGCGTTGGAGCCGTCCCAGGAGCTTGGTTGTTTTTCCTGCGTAGAGGGCGTTCCCGTAGTCCAGTCTACTGGTGACAAGGGCGTGGGTGACGGTTGTTCTCGTGTCGAAGGGGATCCATTTGAAGATTCTGCAGAGCATTCGGAGGGTGTTGAAGCAAGACGCAGAGACGGCGTGGACTTGCTGGGTCATGGAGAGGGTGGAGTCGAGGATGATCCCCAGGTTGCGTGCGTGTTTAGTGGGTTCTGGTGGAGTTCCTAGCGAAGTGGCCACCAGGAGTCGTCCCAGGCTGAGGGGGTGGAGCCGAGGATGAGGACCTCTGTCTTGTCTGAATTCAGCTTCAGCCTGCTGTCCGTCATACATTCGGAGACGGCCTTCATTCCTCTGTGGAAGTTGTCTTTGGCGGTGAGGGGGTCTTCTATGAGGGATATGATCAGCTGGGTGTCGTCGGCATAGGAGAAGATGTTGAGGTTGTGTCGTCGTGCGACCTGGGCGAGCGGTGCCATGTAGATATTGAACAGCGTCGGGCTGAGGGAGGATCCCTGTGGGATGCCGCAGATGATCTTGGTGGTCTTAGAGCAGAATGGTGGGAGGCGGACGCTCTGGGTTCTGCCGGAGAGGAAGGATGTGGTCCATGCCAGGGCCTTCTCTTGGATTCCGGCGTCGTGGAGGCGCGCTGTCAGGATGCGGTGGCAGACCGCGTCGAAGGCTGCTGATAAGTCCAGGAGGATGAGGGCGGCTGTTTCCCCTTTGTCCATCAGGATCCTGATGTCGTCGGTGGCGGCGATGAGGGCGGTCTCAGAGCTGTGGTTGTTGTTGCGGAAGCCGGACTGGGATGGGTCCAGGATGTTATTGGCTTCGAGGTGGTGGGTCAGTTGACGATCTTCTCTGTGACTTTCGCCGGGAAGGGGAGCAGGGAGATGGGCCGAAAGTTCTTGAGGTCCTTGGGGTCTGCCTTGGGTTTCTTCAGTAGGGCGTTGATCTCGGCGTGTTTCCAGCTCTCCGGGAAGGTAGCTGTCTCAAAGGAGGTGTTGATGATTTTCTGGAGGTGGGGTGCGATGACTGTGCCGGCTTTGTTGAAGATGTGATGGGGACAAGGGTCAGATGGGGATCCGGAGTGGAAGGAGTTCATGGTCTTGATGGTGTCTTCCTCGTTGACGTTGGCCCAGGTGGTCAGGCAATTGGTGCGGGCAGAGGTCGCGGGGCGGTGTCGGCGGTGGGTGTGGGGGTGTCGGAGTTGAAGCTGTCGTGGATTTCGGCGATCTTACGGTGAAAGAAGGTGGCCAGTGAGTCGCACAGGTCTTGTGAAGGTGGGATGTCATTGGTGTTGGAGCTGGGGTCGGAAAGTTCCCTCACGATGCTGAAGAGCTCTTTGGAGTTGTGTGCGTTGTTGTCCAGGCGGTCCTTGAAGGCGGTCCTCTTGGCGATCCTGATGAGTTGGTGGTGACTTCGGGTGGCGTTTTTGTGGGCTGTGTGGTTGTCTGGGGTTCGGTCGCGAAGCCATCTCTTCTCTAGCCTCCGACAGGTGTGTTTGGAGGCCCGGAGGGCTTCGGTGAACCATGCGGCTTTCTTGTTGGTGCGGTGGGTTGTGCAGGTCTTGAGAGGGGTGAGCGTGTCGGTGCAGTTGTTGATCCAATTGTTGAGGTTGCTGGCGGCGATGTCGGGGTCTGCGGGGTCGTCGGGTGGATTGAGGGCGAGGGTGGTGGTCAGTTGTTCCTCGGTGATCTTGCCCCAGCGGCGGCGTGGTAGCTGTTGGGTGCGGTGGTGTGTGGTGGGTTTCCTAAAGGTGAAGTGGAAGCATCTGTGGTCGGTCCAGTGGGGTTCGGTGGTGTGGTTGAAGGAGACATGGGGACTTGCTGAGAAGATGGGATCCAGCGTGTGTCCGGCGGCATGGGTGGGGGTCGTCACGAGCTGTTTGAGTCCGAGGTTGGCGAGGTTGTCGATCAGGGCGGTGGAGTTGGCGTCGTTGTTGTTTTTGAGGTGGAAGTCCAGGTTCCCCAGGAGGATGTAGTCCGTGGATCCGAGGGCGTGGGTGCTGACGAGGTCGGCGATGGTGTCGCTGAACTGTGGTCCTGGTCCGGGTGGTCTATAGACGAGTGTTCCTCTGAGGGTGGTTTTGGGGTCGATTTGGATCTGGAAGTGCATGTTCTCGGCGGTGGTGAGGGTGTCGTCGGTGTTGGTCGAGACTCTGAGGGTGTCCTTGTGGATGATGGCTATTCCTCCTCCCACTCCGTTGGTGCGGTCTCTGTGGAGAATCTTGTAGCCCTGTGGGATAGCTATGGCGATGTCTAGCACTGAGGTGTCGTTCAGCTAGGTCTCCGTCAGGAAGGTGACATCGGGGGCAGTGGAGTCTAAGAGGTCCCAGAGTTCGACAGCGTGCTTGCGAGCGGAATGGGTGTTGAGGAGGATGCATCGGAGGTGGTTGGGTTCTCTGGTTGGTGGTTTGGCGGGCTGGATGCTGGTGAAGCTGCAGTTCCGGCAGGTGAAGGGCCCTTGGGTGTTCTTTGGGGTTGCTCGGTGGCAGGAGTGGTCTGGGTCGATGTTGAGTGCGTGGAGGGTGCTGGAGACGTAGTGCCGTCTGGTGTTGCGGCTGCCTCGGGGACCAGGGGTTCTGGCGCTGGCCGCGGGCCAGGCGCGGACGGGCGCAGACGGGCTTGCCTTTGGCGCGCCAGTGCGGCGTCCTCCATTAAAGGCGAAGTGGGAGGGAGGAGCAGCTGGGAGGCGGGAGCGGGGCGGCCAATGGGCGAAGGGGGACGGGGACGGGCCAGAACACAGAAGGCAAGGGGGCGGGGCAGCAGGAGTGCTGCAGCGGGAAGCGGGAAGTGGGGAGCGGGGTGGATACAGAGGGCAGGGGTGCTCGGGATGACCACAAAGGCGATACGAATGAGGTCCAAAAACTAAACAAAACAGATGAAGGGGGTACAATAAATTACAATAATTACAGGAAAGGCACAAGCAGACAACAAGGCTCAGAGCAGTCAGCAGAGGTACAACCAGTCACCAGGACGAGACCACGGGAGCGCGTCAGCGGCGTGCTCTCTGCAGTGGCAGCAGGGGTCAAGGGTCAAGGGAGCACAGGAGGAGCCGTGCGGCGAGGGGAGCGACCTGACCTGCGAACATGGTCAGGGGTCACCCCATTTTCTGTGGTTCATAAAAGGGCTCTATAGCTCCTGTACCAAGAATACTCGAGTCATGTGCAGCGTCTCGACTCCCAGCTTGGCTGGAAGTCGAGACGCTGCACACGACTAGCTGTATCCCTACTGGAGTTGTTCCAAGTGTGAGTGTGGACTGTGTGACATAACATTTGGTGTATGCATTTATAAGAAAGTGTTCTAGTCCAACGGGAAAAATATTTTTAACTTCTGATGGAATAATTACATTTGAAAATGCCCAAACTCTTTATAACCTCGATCGCAGGGAATTTTTTTTATTCCTCCAGATTTGCTCATCTATCTCACGGAAAAAGGGGGATGAGAAAGCTTTAGCTAGAGATCCAGTTATGGACGCGGTTCAAAACCCAGATGGGTGTTCTATCACCCAGATATATAGGGAGCTGACACAACTACAGGGCAATGATTTAGACAAACACTCCGAGAAATGGCAGTGGAAGTTGAATGTTGAAGGGGAGGAGTTTATTATGTCACTTAAGTTTGGCAATACGGTTTTACGAGTTGCGAGTCTCCAAGCCCAACATTTAAAACAATTTTTCTCTTTATCATACCCCAGCTAAAATTGCTCAATGGGGGTGACGGAAGGTATTTTTTGCCCCGCTGCCAGGGCGACGACGCAGATTTAGTTCATATGTTTGCCTCTTGCCCGGCGCTGGAATCTCTTAAAAGAGCTATATAGAACAATTTTTGGGGCGAATTCTGAGGATCCAAATAAAACTCACTGAAGTGTTGATGGTGCTTGGTGTGGCTCGGCAGGGAACAGCCTTAGATCATCATGAATTTATATTTCTTTCCATGGCAGTGGTCAGAATATGTATTTCTAATGATTGGGTGGACCCTATCCCCCCCATTACTCCAACAATGGCTTTCAAGACTCTTAGCTATGTACAACTTGGAAAAGGGACTGTATGAGAAGAAAGGGTGGAAGGCTAGAAAACTAAGGAAACTTATTTGGGCCCCTGTTATAGATTGGGAAATAAGAGAGGAGCTCGCTTTCGGTACAACTCTATGAGCTAAATCTGCTTGAGTGAACTCCTTTTTTTGTCTTGTTTTACGTGTCCTGATAATGTGTGTATGCCTGTAAACTGTGCTATAATCTTCTTTATTATTCCTTTTTTTCTTTTGTTTAAGATCTATCCATTTGGAACTCCCTGTATTTCGGTTTGCCTTTGCTTGTTCTCTTCTATGGATAAATTTGTGTTAATTTGTATATAACTGAAGGTGTTTAATAAAAAATAAAAATAAATAAAAAGGAAAAAAACAGACATATTTTATCATAGTCCCAGTGTGAAAGAAAACAAATCAGTATCGTGCCGGAGCAGGAACCTCCACCTTCCTTGTTCTGGTCTAATCCCCTCCATCCCATCGTATTTTAAATCACTCAGATTGTTGAATTTTCGAATTGAAGTATGCATTAATTATGCGATTGTTTTGACGTGTGTGAAAGGAGGCACACTTGCTGAAAGCACCTAAATAAAATGTGTAACATTTGACCTTGCACTATCATTCGATACTTTCTGTTATAGATAGGAGTCCAATGAGTTATCAGATCACGTGCAGCTGCCCAGGGCCCCGTCCAGCTGCCCTGCCCTCTCTCACGATAACCTTTAGTGACTAGATGAAGCAAACACACTCTTCAGAACATCATATTGTGGGATCCATAATCGTAAAGTCCACTTGAGGCACCTTATACTCGGTAAACCCGATTTTCCCTGGGCCTCTCACCCCTATAGATGGCAGCACCCAGGGTAGTTCTCTCACTTGTTAGATTGTATTCTTTTTTTTTTGCAGTTTTTTATAGCGCGAACCCGACCCGAAGGTATCAGAGCGCTTTACATGAACACCAGTTGCTTTACAGACCGACACATTCATTTTCAGACAAGGGGAGATTGCGTGATTTGCCCAGAATCACAGGATGTTTCAGCTTCCGGCCACACTCGAACCTGGCTCCTCAGCTACAAAGTCGGCCGCGCTAGCCGGTGTAACGTCCTCTCCAGAGCATTCCAGAGTACTAGCAACCCGCAAAAGGATTCAAAAATTGCCAGTGTTAAAGTTAACCCCTAGGTATTTGAACTCAGAGAAAATGAATGGGCAGCTGATAGCAGTCAGGTCTGCACTTTTCTTCACACTGGGTGCGTTTAGGCTCTCCTGAAGTTCAATACTGTCACTGAATGCCGAAGGCTTTCATTCCGGGTATCGAGGGTCCACCACTCCCCCTGATAAGGCGCATTGCATGCTGGTCGAGAACAGTTCTGTTTTTCAGAGTAGGGTAGCCAGCCAATGCACGTTCTACTACTTTTTAGTATTTTTGTTCGTGTGGTTCACCACAATCGACAGAGCATATAGAGTGCATGACGCTGGGATGACCACACTAGCAGGCATGCCAGCTGGAGCCAGAGCTTCCATATTCCTGATTTCACAGGTTATGTCTGTGATATTGAAGTATCTAATTTCTTGCCTCCCTAACCTGAGCTATTGTAGCATTACTTGGTTGCTGTTTGCCAAAAACATAGGTGGAGTCCAGTTTAAAGGTCACAGTACCCTGGCGGTTTTACAACTTGTACATATACAATTTTTTTTCTGTTAGTATCTTTTGTGTAACTCATGTAATCCTACTTCTTTATGTATCGCAACTGGTTCTTATGTAAAGCGCTCTGACACCTTCGGGTAATGTTCGCGCTATATAAATTCGCATTAAATACATAAAAAGAAATGAATAAAAAAAGCCTGACCATTGCTCAAGGGCTCAGGCCCACTGCTCAGGACTATTCTCTGTCCCTCCCGGCCACTTTGATTAGCCCAAAACATTGGCTAGGTGTGTCTACACATCTGTAAGACATCCTTTTTCAAATATAGTCCTCTGTCAGCTTACTATCAGTGGTAGGTAGGTATCTGAAATCTCCAAAGAGACAATTAGAATATGCAAAGTTCGGAGTGTTTCTGAACAAGAAGAACATCTCACCTAGGTACCGATGGCGCTGGGTCGGCAGAACACCTTTCTCAAGCGCTGGCCTTTCTATGCACAAGTCATTGCTTTCTGTTCTGGTCATCTAATTGATTCTGTTGAAATTAAGCAAAACTACAACTTGTAGAATGTTATGTAATAGATTATTAAACCCAGGTTCTGGACTGGAGAACTGTATTTTATGACGAACTCGTCTGGCGCCCTTCTAGCTACAATATTAGATTGGGGGGGGGGGGGGGGGTAGACAAGGCACTGACAAGTTGGATACCGGTCCGGAAGTATGTCACCCTGCTGAAATCTGGCACTTAATTAGTGTTCTCTGAACTCCGTGGGAGATCTTCTGTCAACGTGCGCTGTTGCTAGCCTCCCGTCACATACAAAACCTGTTGTTACTCCATCACTATGGCAACGAGAAGCACGGGGACACGAGGAGGACGTCTGTCTATCCACGCCTGCGCTCTTCCACACTCAGGGATGCTGCAACTAAACTATCTCCTCCATCTCCGGAGAAGCGTGTGATCACTGGTTAATGCACGGTACACAGTCAGTGTTGACACCGGCGTGCACACATGTTTAAAAAGCCCTCCAAAAAGCCGGGGGGGGGGGGGGATGAGGTTAACATAGGGCCTGTTTGCAGGGGAGAGCTTGGTCAGATTTACATTGGAAGTTCAGATGTGCTGGGCTACGGAAGCGGTATACAGATCGGCACACGTTATCAACACAACTCATGTTCTTTGAATGTGCACACGCTGTTGGATGCCCCTCGGCATGACTGTGAACTATCCAGGTTGCTTCTTCATTTACAATGAGGTTTGCGATGCCAGCCTGTTCCATTTGCTCACCTCGACCATTTCTTGCACCACTGCGTGTGTGTTAGCGCCTTCAATTCATTGTGGGACTTCGATTTACCTACATTTCGAAACTGCACGTAAAGCCTAAAACAATGTATTTTTGTTCCACCAATCATGGCTGGGCGATGTACTGTCACAATAACATGGCGACGAGTTGACTCTACTGTGGTTCCTCCCCCTTCCACTCTAAACATTTGTTGTCCACCAAGGAAGGATACATGGAATCTACATTTCATTTTACTCAAATTGGCCCAACAGCCTAGCATAATGCTCCAACAAAATAGTTTTTTTCATAAGGAGAATCATCTGAAGAATCTATAGCAGCATTTACAATTATTGCTTTTTGGTGATATCACAGACACGTATTTCAGAGGCAAGTTTGTTTCCATCTGTGCATCCCAAAAGATACAAGAACGTTTACTTGCATGCAGGAATCCTACTCTTGACAAAGATTTAGATGTTGCCTAAAGTACTGAAAGATCTACTATCTGTGCTAAACTGTTGGCTGAAGATGTTGGTGCAGGTGTTGTATGAGCGGTCTCTCAGAAAGATGGATATGGAAACATCTTTCAAAAGAAACATTTTGTGTGTTTCAGAAGTGGATCTCTAAACGTCATGTTGGAAATAGTCCTGCATGCCCTGTGACTGGGAAAAGGTTTGTTAAATGCAAAGAGATTAATAGGTCATTGTCAGAGTGCGTGAGCAGGAGTGTCAAAAATGCTGGTCCTCTAAGAGTAAAATCTATTGAAGAACTGCAACAGCAAGTTCAAAATAATTGAGTGTTTACTATTGAAAGCAGCACAGTGTGTCCTGGTAATGAGAATTTCGAGGAACGGTTAGGGTATGCTCATATTGGTGACGTAAATGTAAGGATAATGGCTGAATCTGGCTTACTTATATTATATCTGACAAAACATTCACTGGTAACTCTGGTAATTAAAAGTTGTAAGAACATGACATAAATCCAAAAGCGTTTGGAGAGAAAGACATTCTTAGGGCATGTTTATGAAACACTAAAATTCTTGAGTCAAAACGATATTGTTGGATGGCGTGATTGATAGGTTTGCGTGCCATATGAAAAACTGAGATGTAATCATAATTGTTCTGAATGGCATGACTGTTTGTTGCTATCTGAGGACAATAGCAGTGTTAAGGGAATTTTGGACATTTTTGAAAAGTTTTTGATGATCACATTAGATGTGTGAAAGACTTTCAGAATGCAAAATGCTTGAAGTAGGGAGTTGAACCTCTACAGTACAAAGGGAGGCAAGTGCCCCTCGGTGTCAGGGAAGACCTCAAAAGCGTACTGCCCATGATGCACACAGATGGCATCATAGAGCCTACTCAAATATCTGAGTGGGTTTCCGATGTCGTGCTCACCAAAAAGAAAATGGACGAGATTTGTGTGCAGACTTGTGATCTCTCAATGGGAACATATTGATGGATTGCAATCCTTTATCTTCTATTTACAAGATGTTGGCAACCATTTATAAGCCACGTTTTCATTAATTAATTTTAAGTCAGCATATCATCAAGTTCCTTTAAGAGAATCATTTATGGATTTTACGACTTTTGTTACAGCCTTTGGCACCATTAGATTTCTGAGGCTTCTCACTTTGGGTTAGCCTCAACAGCTAGTGTTTTCTGGGAACTTATGGAGAAGGAATTTAAATGCATCAAAGGGGTACAGGCATTTCAAGAAGATATATTGATTTTTTCAAAAACATAATAAAATTGTGATCGAAGTTTTT
Source organism: Lissotriton helveticus (assembly GCF_964261635.1). Classification (NCBI taxonomy): domain Eukaryota; kingdom Metazoa; phylum Chordata; class Amphibia; order Caudata; family Salamandridae; genus Lissotriton; species Lissotriton helveticus. The sequence continues at coordinate 1,410,205,057 of NC_136068.1, forward strand.
CAGATACTTAGCAAAAATAAATGAAAGTTGCATGAGAAAAATGTAAATTTTTGCAGAGCAAAGTTGATGAAATCTGCAAAGTTCTTAAACCCTTGAGCTGAGATTCATACATAGAGAAGAGGGGCTTCAGTACCTCACAGATATAGTTGCATCCCATCATCTAGTGCTCTGGCATTTCATATGGTCCAATATAGAGACTAGTTGTACAAAATACATTATTTTAGACTGTTTTACTTTGGACAAGGTTATGAAGATCCCATAGTTAAGTTATATTAGTTCATTGTACTGTAAATTATTTAAGATGTCAGTCTGGAATAACCCCCAACAAGTAACATCACTTAGTTGTTGATTAGGGAAACCTTTATGAATCATAGGAGGGAATCTTGGCTAGACTTTGAGACAGTAACGTTTTATTTAACACTTACATCACAAGTGGCTGACAAAATGATTTAACTCATGTTCCCAATCTTATGCATTGTTTTGTATTAGTTGATGACACAGAGGCCAATATTATGCAATCTCCTTTTATTGCCAGCTCACACAGCAGCAACAATTTAAAGGAATTTAGAACTTTGAAAACATTCTATTCGTCTAGATAGTCCAGCAACAGGCAGTCATCTTCCTTCTTTTATTGCTGCTGCTCACAAGATAAGTAATCTTTATTTTCTCTCCTAAAATTACCTGCATAGCTGTTCTTAATACGAGCTACCATTGACTATATACGTATTTATATCCTATTACATTATTTTCGTCATGTTTGTGTTAATATATACCTGTGACATTCAAATTAATTGCCCTTTAAGTTGTTAAGACTCTTGAGCTTATTTTACCCCGTTGGCTTTGGGCTGCCCCCCTTAACGCGCCTTTAAACTTATTTACCCTTGTCTTGCAACCCAAGACTCTTTTCCTAAATCTCTCAGAGGCCACAAAATCCTCCCCATCACAGCCAAGCGGCCCAGATTCAAATAACGCGCTGGTGCCTCGCTCACATCAACACGGCCCGCGTGCTTTGTCTCTCCCTGCTTCAATGCAGCTCACGCAACTGGCTGCACCGCTGCCGGCGCATACGCGAGCTCGTAACTGATTAAATTGGCTTACCGCACACCTCGCCTTCATCCTCTTCATCCTCATAACCTTGCTCCTGGGGGCACCATACCTCACATATCTATGGCGGTGAGGCCGTAACTCCAAATGCGACCGCACCGGGGGCATTTATCAAGTCCATAACACGAAAAATTAGAGGAAAAGTCCTTTTAACCTCACTAGGCACCCCACCACATCATTGCTTTCATATTTGAACGACGGTTGCAACTAAGCAGAGCACCTATTAACTCAAGCTGCCCCCTTCTAGCCATATTATTAGCTAAATCCCTCCTAATTAGGCAATTATATGCCCATATATTGTAGTTTTATCCCTTACTCACAAAGGGAGTCTTTTAGCTCATTCGTTACATATAATTACTTTTTAAAAAAAAGAAAGAATGTCTGAGGAGCAGTTAGATTCCTTAGTTGAGGGGAAATTAAAGGAATTAGCAAATAGAGCTATAGGGAAATTGATGGGGTCACTGGATGACACCATTAATAAAAAATTAGAAACCCTTTCGAATTCCCAAGTAAGGGGTCCATTACGATGTCGGGCGGTTTGCCTTCGCCAGGCTGGCGGTGGCCACCGCCGGCCTGGCGGAGGCAAACCGCCCGACATCACAAGCCCAAATCCCCTCTGCCAGATTAGGATGGCGGCGGTGAAAAACACCGCCCGCCTGTTTTCCGCCCTGGTCGGCTTGCGGCCGGGGCAGAAAACCTGTAACATGGTGGCGGTGTCTGTAAGACACCGCCCGCCATATTACAATGGGCTGTGAGGCAAGCCTTTCCGTGGCGGCAATGCCGCCACGGAAAGGCAGGCGGTCTTCACTCAGGGGGCCCCCTGCAGGCCCCCAGAGTGAAGGACAGTAGGAGGGTGCACACGGGGGGGTACCTGTGGTACCCCCCTGCATTTGCATAATGAAAGCGGCAGGCACTGCGCGGTGCCTGCCGCTTTCATTATGCAAATGGTGAAAAGCATTTTCAGCATTGTGGCGGGCGGTGCAGAGAGCACTGCCCGCCACAATGCTGTAAATACAGGATGTGCCCGCCACTGTGGCGGGCACATCCTAATCTCACCCCCGGGACCCCCGCCCTTATGGCGGGCGGTCCCATTCCCCCTAAGTGTCCAACCTGGATGCTCCTCCTGGCCTGATAAATCCCAGAAAAAAAGGCCATCAGGTGACCACCCTCATAAAAAGTCCAAGAAATCTAAAGGGGTCATTGAGGGTTTAGCGGATGACGCCGGTGATGAAGTCAGTGTGTTCGACACTGTGGATGGGCATGATAGAGGCCCGGTTGTCCCTATATCCAGTGAGTCTGATGACAACCAGACATACGAGCCGGAACTGGAATTGTCCTGCTCTTCAGAGTTTGACTCTGATTACGAGGACTCGCCCACGACTATAAAAGGGACATCTGATGAGGCATCAAAGGCCTCTGGGTCTAAGATGGGGATTCTTGACCCATTTGGGCATAATATGGTTGACCCCCTCCTTATAAAACATCCCCTGTAACCTGAATGGACCCCCTCCCAGCATGTGGCTGAATATATTACCTTCTGGTTGAGAAGGTAGATCCCTAAGGAAGTGAGGTCTCGTTTACGATGCCCTCGGCCATCCCTCTCCGACTAGATAACCGTAACACCCATACTCGACCCAAAGGTCATGTCATTCATTAACAAGGGGGAGAAAAGACCCTAGAATAGGCCTAGATAGATGCCTAAAGTCCTGCCAGGACAGACTCCTGGACATTACTGGCCCCCTCTCCAAAATCTTCGAGATGGCCGAGATGGCTTACCTGAGCGAAACTCAGGTCGACCCAAAAGAACTGCGAGAGTGGGCGCAAAGAGGAGTTTGAATCCTTGGGAACGCAAACACAGCTCTTTAAACGAAAGAAGGAAAAGCATCCTCTTGAAGCTCGACCCCAAACTAAAAGAGCTTGCCAATAGAGAAGGGGGACCTTCTTCCCAGGGCCAACTTTAGGGTGATGACTTCATAAAAGAGATGGCTAAATATGTGGGCATCTCCAGCACTATACAGAAATCCCAAAAGGAGATAAGGATGGTTTTTCACAACAGAGTTTTTGGAAGGGACGGGCGAACAAGTGGTCGGGATATTCCTTCCTTAAGACCCTTTATGGCACAAGGCAATAGGTCCTTTCAACACGCCTATGGCTCCTACTGTAACTTCTACCCCCAAAGACAAAGAGAGCACTTCAGAAACACCAGAGGCAACAGAAGAGAAAATAACTTCTCAACAGGTAGGTCATATGAAAGACCTTTCGGATTCCCCAATAAAAGTGGAAGGGAGACTAGCCGAGTTTTGTGGAAACTGGAATTTAGTGACACATGACCCTTGGGTGTTACAAACGATCAGGGGATACCGCATGGAATTCACAGACACATCCTTTCAACATAGACCTCTGTGTAGACAGATTAAATACTCAACTGACACATTTTTTCAGCTGGAAACCAGACCCTCAAGCTGTTGGGGTAGATGCCTTCATACAGGACTGGAGAGGTCTAAGGCCATATGCCTTCCTGCCATTTGGTATGCTACCCAAGTTCCTCTAACAAACACGCAGATTCAAGGACACAGTAGTAGTGGTAACTCCACTTTGGAGATCCCAAGCATGGTTCCTGGTAATTCTGGAAATGTCAGTAGACTTCCCCTTACTAATTCCGAATTTCGAGACCATAGTTCCTGGCCCTCGAGGGGAAATCCATCCTCTAATAGAAGAAGGCTCCCTCACTCTGATGGCACAGAAGATTTCCGTAGACAATGGGAAATCCCTGGCCTTTCGCCAGATGCTTTCAGACTCATATCTGAATCCTGGGCATCTGGCAAGAGACATGCATATAGAATGGCATGGAATACATGGATTTGCAGGTGTGTTCAATGGGGTATCAATCCCATTTCAACTGATGTAGTCCATGTAATAAATTATCTAACAGAACTATTTGAGTCAGGATTGTCATTTAGGATGGAAAATGTCTATACACCAGCCATTTCTGACGGTCATTGCTTGATAGATGGACTACCTGTCGACCAGAATGCTTTAACAAGGAAGATTATGAGAAGCATTAGGGTCCTCAACCCACCCATACCTAAGTACACCTCTCTTTGGGATGTCAAACTGATCCTTCAAGTATTAGAGAACTGGTGTGATAACCAATACTTATCGCTTAAAAAACTCTCTTGCAAACTCACAACCCTCCTATGTCTGGTTTAATTTAGATGTACATCCCATGTTAGAGCTTTAGACGTCAGCAGTAAGCTATACCAACCTGAGGGAGTATGTTTCGTTATTAAAAGAAGAACTAAGATTCTTTCCTCAACAGTTTTCTACCCTTATTTCTCAGGAAACCCAAGACTGTGTGTGGTGCAATGTATGAAAGGATACGGAAGGAGAACCCTTAATCTAAGAAACGCATCGCACAACTACTAATCTCTCATAAAAACCCTCCCAAAGCCGTTCCCCCCCTACCTTAGCTAGATGGGTGAAAGATGTTATGAATTAAAGGGGTGTGGACACCTCTATTTTTGGAGCACATTCGCTTAGAGGTGCTTCAGACTCCAAAGCTTTTATCTTGGGAGGAGGTTTACAGGACTTTTTAAGAGCAGCAGATTGGTCCAATGAGAGCATGTTCAAAAGTTGTTACTTTAAATCAATGTCTAATGTGATTGGTAATGTGTTGAATGTGCTTTGAACTTGCATAATATTGGCCTCCGTGTTGTGCCACAAAATGTAGATTTTCCACAGCCATACGACCAGAAAATCTGGATTTTATTAAGAACACGGAGGCAAAGATTATATTAACTCTGATTCCCGCCTGGGTAGACTAACTTATTTTATACTTTCTTTCAAAGTGACGAAGTTTGGATTTGGATTTCCACGTACGTTTGTTCTTCTGGATACATTCATCCAGAATTTATTTGGATTTAAAGTTTATCTTGTTCGCAGCGCAAAAAAGATGCCTGCCTGTTGCTGGACTATGTAGACGAATAGAATGTTTTCAAAGTTCACGATTCCTTTTAATTGTTGCTGCTGTGAAAGCTGGCAATGAAAGGAGATTGCATAATCTTAGCCTCCGTGTCCTTGATAAAATCCAGATTTTCTGATCATCAGGCTGTGGAAAATCTACATTGTCCATCATTTTATTGCTTTCCCGAACATGAAAACCTGCCCTTTGGACACGATTCCTTGCTCATGTAATGGACAGAGTAATCAGAGCAATGTACACTTTATGCTGTTTTGTGACTTTTATTCTGGTTTTAGAAATTATTACTTAAAACCACTTTTGCTCGCGAACGGCAGTGGTTCGCACATGGCTGCAGTAAAATATCTGTCTGAGTTAAACGATGTCAGGGTTTGGCTTAATGTGACACTTTATATTATCAATGCATGTAAAACACGCACATATAGTGACAACCCAACAATGGAATTAAGAAACTGTATTGTACTTTAAAAAAAAATACTATTTTAGGTGCTTTTAGAGGTGATTAACTTTGGGGCCATGGTGTTTGTTAAGCAATTTTCAGCTTTGCTTTTTTTATCTGATTGTGATTAATGTAACCTGTTTTTATGTATGTAAACTTTTATGGTTGTTTTTATACATACTGAATAAAGTTTTGAATCGATTGATTCATTAAGGTTCTTTTTAGGGTCTAGGTCATTATTAGGCCAGCTTTGCTCAAGATTATGCCTCGAATGTAGGACCATTAAAAAAAACTGCTGCATGAACTGGAGAAGTGTTTATGGAATAAAGAGCGTGCTATGGAAGGAATTAGAAAACGTATTAGGACTTCATCATGATCAAATCAGTTTAGTGGTTCCAAGTGTTCTGTAATAATTGATGCTAGTTCAGTTAGCCTTGTTGCTGTTTTGAGTCAGTGGCATGAAAGTAATGAGTACACACAAGCATTATCTACAACCCTCAAAAGTTGTGATAAAATGACAGTACCAGAGAATGTGACGTGAGGCACTTTCTTGAGTTTGGGCTTTTGAATAGCTTTAACCCCTCCCATGCTCATGACGAGCTCAGCTCGTCATGAGCCACGGTGGCCGTGTGCTCATTACGAGCCGAGCTCGCCATAACGGTCAGAACGCTCGCACGTGCTGTGCTGAACGTTCTGAAGAAACGGGTGTGGCCGTGACGAGCCCCGTGGCTCATGAAGAGCTCAGCTCATCATGAGCACCAGGTCATTGTGCGCGCCCTCCGCCCCCCAGCACAGCAGGGGAATTAGAACCGCACGCAAGGGGTTAAACTTATTAGTGGAGTAATCCTTTTGTTTTGTATATAGACCATAAACCACTTGTGTATTTCAGAAGTGGAAATGGCAAGGCATCTTCAATTCGGACTGGAATGTTCCCAAGGGGAGAAGGGTCAAGACTGATTTGCATATGGCTGGGACCAAATTTGGGTGCCATGGTGAGCATAACAACGATGGACTAAACCCAAGTCTGTGACTGAGGGGGAATGTTTGACACTGTTCAGCATTCTGTTCAGCATCTTTTTGTGCTGCTAAAATAAACTTTTTGCGAGTTCTAAATCTTCCTTTTTTTAAACTTGTAAGTCAATCCTAAGATAGGCGCCGAAAGGCTGATATGGCAGGGTGCATCGTTTTTAAAAGTAGTACCTGTGGGTTTAAATTTTACATTGCCTGGCAGTGAAACACTCTTTAAGTCATTTTTAAATATTGTCGGGCTGTCTCCCCCATATGCTAACACTGGGCTACCTTATTACATTTAATAAGTGATAACTTCAGTTTAGGAACAGATAGAGAAATGCTTCTTCCACTCTAATGAATTGTTGTATTAAATCCTCTTTAATAGTACACTTAGATTTTAAGCTACACTTTTGAAAATACAACTTTTAGAAAGCAATAATGTTGCTGTCCCAACTAATTGTGCCTTTCTGCCAAGGTCCTGGGTCACCTGTCTGTAAATGGCTCTCCTGTTGTGTATTTTCTTTCCAGAAATTGGGACAAAAGAAGATTAGATGTGAGGGGAGTGGGTCTTCCAGACTGTGAGGGGAGTGGGTCTTCCTGACCGGATGGCTGAGGAGAAGCTGTACCCTGAAATGATTACACTTCGAAGGCCCGGTCTGCAGCTCACACACAGTAACCTAGCACCAGGCCTGCCCTTGCCTTTGACACCTTACACAGTTTTGAGCCAGGACCAGATGAAGAGGAGAACTGACCAGAACTAGTTATGGGGGTAGGCCAGGAAATTCCCCACACACAAAGGATGGTATCTTCAGGACCTCTCCTCAGAAAACTCCCATACCTGAGGAAGATTCAGAAGATGGACTGCCCTACTGTCTGAAGAAGAAAGATTGGACCTGCTTGCCTTTGAAAAATGGTTCCCCAGAAGTGATATCAGGGGTTATCTGGCTGACCTCATGTTTAAGGTACTGGGACACAACAAGCTTCCAGAGGCCTCCCTCCAACTGCCAAGCTGACCAGCACCAACATAACCTGCGTGAGGTCTGCTTCTGGCCTGAGTCCTGTTCCCGAGGAGGTGTCCCCCAGGTTGTGGGCTCTTGGCTGGAATCTGAGTATACTATTTCTGATGAAAAAGAAAAGACCTGCAAAGTGACCTTTTCATGCCAATAGCGACCATCTTCGATGACTGCCCACGTAAGGCTCCAGCAAGACCTGCACTTTGCACCGACAGCGACAGCCCGGATAGATCTCCAATGCAAAGCTTCAGTGATGACCAGCTCTTTGCCCTTAAAACAGTGACCGTCTGTGATGCCCAGCCTGGTCCTCACACCAACAACACGAACAGCAGCTTCTTCCGAGGATTTGAGAAGGTCACTGTTCAGCAGGACGATCCTGGTCCCTGTATTGACCTGGGCTCCATCTCAATTGGCCTGAACGTGTAAATTTACCATGGTCCAGCGTGACAAGATAATCGTGAGCAGAGCTTTTTGGTGCTATTCTCACCTGAAACTTTAAAATTGGTATTACTGATTGGACTTTTGTCATTTTGGTGTCATTTAAAAAAAATACATTTTACTTCATGTTTCTAAATTGGTTTGTGATTTTTCTTGTATTGTGCTTTCACTTTATTAAACTTTTAGCACTGCATACATACTTTACACGTTGCGTCTAAGTTAAACCTGATTGCTTTTGTGCTAAGCTACCAGAGAGTTAAGCACATGTTTATTTAGTGACTTTTGTCGTTTACTCTCACAAGGATTGTGTTTATTATTTGAGTGGGGCTTACAGCAATCTCATCTAATGACCTAATTTCTTACAAGACATTTATTAGTTGTGTGTTTTATTCTTTAGAGATGGAGGGGATGTATACTATTTCATAAGGTATTTGCTCTCTTTCTAATTATCTCTAGTTATCCAGGCCTCTTCATTTAGAATATGCAATTGCGATGCCTGTGTATTTCATTTGCTCACCGCAAAAGTTTCCTTGGATTTCTCCATAGTGCAGGGCCTGGAACACACAGCTCCTTCAATTCCTTTTGGACCTTTAATATATCTACATTTCGACACTCCAAGTTAAAGGTCTCATTCACAAACTGTATTTTGTAGTATGTACAGGAGTACTACTTGCAACAAAAAGCAATTCACAAACCTACAAGTCTAAATAACCACCTCAATCTCTCCCATCTTTTCTATGGGAAAATATTCACACATGTAAGTTTACTACTTAGGGCCTGATTAGGATGCGGTCGAAAACGGCTCCAATCGTCTGTCGGAGCCGTTCCGACTGCATCCTAATCAGGCGGATTGATTCCTTTCAGGCCGACTCATTAGGATGGAATCGGTTGCAAAAGAATGCAACCGGACATTCTGAATGGCATCCGACAGGTTCGGAGAGCCCGTCTGCCAGTCAGAATGCTTACAGTAATCCAAAGGGCAGCTTTTTCCACCAGAGGGATTATGATGTGGGGTTCCGACAGCCTTTCTGTGCCGGCCTTTCTGACACAGAACGGCTGTCAGAAATCGAATTTGGGGGTCACCAGCAGGGCCCCCATGGGTGCAAGGCCTCCAGATGGTGGCTGAGGGGGCACCCTGTTGATCTCTGCATCCCGTGGCAGGCACCTTGAGGTGCCTGCAATGGGGTGCAGGGATGAACTGCACCTCGCATTTTTACAATGAGAGCATGCATTTGGGTCGGAATGCATGTTCTCATTGTAAAGAATAAGAGTTCTGGTTTGGGACCACCGACGGGAGGTCGGTCCCAGAACCAAATCGAGGTCAGACAGTCTCAGGTCTGTCCGACATCTAAATCGTCCTCTTAGTAGTAAATGTGAGAGAGCCGAGGGTGTCAGTGGAAAGGGGGCATACTTACTATTAAATTGGAGCGGTTTAGAGGGAGTAAGGTGAGGTCTAGGGAGAGCTAGGGAGATACGGGCACCCATCCACAAAAGAGTAACCCCACAAACTGCACTTTATAAATTACTACAGTCAAAAAGGACCCAAAACAGCAGTAAATGTACTCCCTCTCAGACCTGGAGTAAGTCCAGCGCCACACATGGTCTGCCACTGGTACTGATACATTCAGAGGTATGCAATTCCTAAGAAAGAAGAGGAAAGGAAAGAGGTGCCTATTGTACTGACTCCAGCGGTAGCAGAGGTTGGGGTCCATTGGACATTGCAACACTAGCCCAACGAGGAACTGCCCACTGATGAAGCATGACACCCCTTGGGGGTGTATGAGGGCTCTTGTTCCTGATGAAGCAGATCCCCTGACTTGATACATCAGGCACCTCTGACCTTTCCTCTCCTTTTCTTAGGAACTGCATACCGCTGAATGTACCTGTACCTCTGGTGGTTGTGTACGCTGGACCTTCACTCGCCCCTTGTCCCTCTTATTGTATACTCAGCCACTGATACTGCAAAAAGTAATGAATGTAGGGACTTAACACCTCACAGAAAACAATGCTAAATTATGTAAACTAGTAAAAAATATACATATATATATTGTAAGGTTAAAAAACATTCTGAAAATAAAATATTTAAAACTATTTTAATGTTTTTAATTTAGAAATTAATGTAATATTAATTTTGTATTAAAATATAATTAAATTATTTTATACATTGCTTTTAACAATTATTAATGCATATAAAAAATCTACTTTTTTAACTTTAGTTGGGATTTATTTAAAAACGGAAATTTCTGAAAAATATTTTTATTTCTATTAGTGTATTCAAACTAATCACATTTTAAATTTAAATTAAGTTAATGGTGCTGTATTATTTGTTTATATTTGCTCTACATTTAAAATAAATATATATAATAATTTACTTTAACATTTCCAATAAAAATATTTTTATGAATTGTTTAAAAGTTTTAAAAAACATTTTAACTTTTCCCTATACTTTTCTATAAGAAGATCTTCACCACTGGGATAGAGATCTCCCTAGGATAAAGGATAGGGGAAATTTATGTAGTATATTAAAGTTAAAAAAAAGTAAAAATATTGTTTTAATTATTTATTTGCAAAAAAATTACAATTATTGTTTATATATTCATTTCAAATGTAGAACAAAACAAAAAATGCTCAAGTACTATTAACTTAATTTTTAATTAAATATTTAATTAATTTAAATGTATTAAATGGTATGAACGTTATTTTTAAAGATTTAGAAAAAATCTCAACTAAAGTACATTATTTATATTTATTATGTATTAAAATTTAAAAAACATTATGTAAAGAAATAATCTACATGAATATAATTATTGTTGATTTTTTTTTTACATTTGTCTTTAAATGAAAAATGTTAAAATACTGTACCATAAAATAATATTTATTCATTTAATTATATTTAACTATTTTAACATTAAATTAACGTTATGTATATATTTTTTTTAAGTTGTATTAAGTTATTTTGATTCAACATTATTTCCCAAAGGGTTCTATTTTAAGTCCGTGCCTCCATTATTTTGTATGGGAGGATGTTACAGTGTCAGTGCTTGGCCATGTGTGATGCTGGACTTACCACTGCTCTTTTTTGCATGTAGTTACTTACACTGGTAAATGTTAATCCATTCACTGCTTTAAGAGATGGAGACATGCAAGTCTAAAATTTTGAGTAACTTTAAACTCATAAATGATGAATAGCCAAAAGTAGTAAGGGTACTCAAAAGTTTAATTGCAAAGTTATAAGTTACTCATAGGTGTAAGATACCTATGTGACTATCCCCTCAAGACTTCAACCATTTATTGGTGTTTCCACCAATCATTTATGGGCAAGGAGCCACAATATAAACTCACATATTTACTGAGAACACGATTCTGTTGTAGTGATATTTCAAAAACTGGCATTTGCCAAATGCAACACTAGCTCCTCCAGCAGTAAGACCTTGTTTATGTGTTTTATTTTATCATAAATTAACTTAAAAGCATTGGTCTCTTCTGAGTAGTGGAGGGCAAGCAACTGAAAGCTCGAGTCAGGCTCAACCCAAATGCCTGGCTTTGGCTCAGCTCAAGGACCTTTTGGAATCTCAACCCTAAAACAAGCCAGGGTTTCACAGAAGTACATGTAGCCTATGGATACAGCTGCCCGCCATGTAACATGTGGGATCAGGTTCAAATCAGGGCCTCAGCTCAGCATCCTATCAATCCTGGAAAATCTACCGGTGCCAAAAATACATGTAACACAGTTTGTGTCTGTTGTGAAATGCTGTTATGACCTTGGGCAAGGTTTTCTTTATGTAAAACTGTAAAAAAAAAAAAATACGAATTTTGCTTGTTACCCTAACTTCAATGTCACCCTCCAAGAATTAGGACAAAGCACTAACATTTCATGTCATAAACAGATGCCCACCAGTCTAGTGGCTGGATTGCACAGTGTGAAACTTGTAAATCTGGGATCAATTCAGGCTCCCCTGCTTGACCAAACTGTGTGATCATAGATGAACCTTTTATTTCACAGTGTCATTTTTGTTCATTATCACAATGAAATTGCCTCAAATACACAAACGCTCACTTTTAATAAATACTTGTCAATGCAGTGATAAAAATGTTACGTGTCAAAGTGAAACGATTCTGCTCGTTATAGAAATACACTTTTAAAATTTTTGAAGACACCATTTCATATTCTAACATGTTTGTTTCATGATTTACATGCCACATATTTTTAAGGTTCCGCTCGTGCATAGGCACTTAGGGTATGATTACGAAAGTCCACCAGACAACGACACTGAAGCAGGTCCGCCCGACTAGGAATCGGGAGTCCCGTTGGCCGCATTACGATGCGACCGTCTTCACGGCGGTCGCAATATGTATATTTTGTGTTGAGTCGTGTGTTGCGGGCATCAGCACAAGCCACAATACAAAAAAAACACATTTAAAACATCACTGCACTATGTACAGGCACCATGCAGTGCCTGCCACATGGTGCAGGGATGTTTTGGGGGGCACCATAGATGCACCACAAGGCCAATAGCGGAGGGCCAGGAGGGACGGGCCCCCCAAAGCCACTTTCTGCCTGTCTTTTCATGGCGGGTTAACCGTTACAAAATGGCCGGCGGAAAGGGACATCCTAATACCTACAGTGGTGCCTGAGCAGGTACCACCCCATTGTAGGGAATAGGAGTCTGACCGCCGCACTGACGGGATCCTTGATCCTGTCACACGTGGCAGTCTTTCCCCCGCCAGTGGAGAGCTGACTGTCTACATCCCAATGCGGCAGTCGGATCCAATGGGCTGGAAGGCGATGGGACCGCCACCGTAAGTCCCTCTGCCATCGTAATCAGGCCCTAAGTGCCCAAGCCGGCCCCTTGCCTCGGCTCTCCCTGTTAATTTGTTGGCTCACCCATCTCTGGATGAGGTGTGGCACAGCGGCCAGGGTGCCTGACTCTGGACCATGGGGTTCATGGTTCGATCCCCGGTGCCGGCGGCAGATCAGCCCAGCACCATGTGACTCTGGGCAATAGCTCGCTTAATCTTCCCTAGGGCCCCCAGCGCCGGGAAACCACTTCGGAGGTAGCTGTGCGCTTTACAAATTCAAGGTTATCTCTATGCAAGTCCCCACGTAGAAGGCCTCTGGAGCAAAGGTGTCTATTCAAAGCAGATACCCGACACTCCTTCAGGGCCCTCCTCTCCCTACAAATCTCGTAGCCCATTTAGAGAAATGCACCCGTAACCTAACCTTTCACCTCCTCCATCAGGGACAGAAGAAAAACTCACAGTTACAACCGTATGACTTTATTAACGGTCCCTTGCCCCCATTTTACTTCCTTCCCTTCATCAAAGACCACCGCAGACCCCTGCCCCAAAGGCTTTATATTTGCTGTCTTCCCACAGCTAGTCCAAAAGAAGGTGGAAGAAACCTTCGTCACAATCTGCCCCTGATCCTCTTCCGTACTGTGGCTGAACTTTGAATATTCTTCCCCCTCTATCTCTCCCCGCCCCCTCCCCCCACCCCCAATCCGTCCTTCCACCACCCTCTCACTCCAAACTTCCCCTGCCCGCTCACCTCCTCCACCAGCGCCGAGAGCTGTTCCAATGGGCTGTAGGAGATTTCCCCGGTCAGCAGCTGCCCCCGCGACCCCGCCAGACTCAAGGGCTCTTCCCCCTTCTTGAGGAAATAGACAGCCTTGCTCTTGCCACCGGGTGGGAAGTGCTCTGCGGGCATCAGCTGCCCCGCCGGGCTCAGTGCCAGCAGCAGCAGGCTATGCTCTGGCCGGTCCACGAAAGCCTGCACGGCCGCCCGGTACTCCTCGGTGCCCATCAGCTTCTGCCACCGATCCGGCTTCAGCCTCAGCGAGCGGAGCACGGTCTGCTCCAGGAAAAGCAGGCGACCGTCCGCACTCGGGGCCTCGGGCTCCGACATGGCGGCTGCGGGCACTGAGCGAGGCTAGGAACAGTGGCGGAGCCGGGGAGCGCTGCGCTCACAATGCTGCCAGTGTGACTGGCCTCCGTGGTTGGCGTCCTCGGTCTCCCTGGTTACAGTGTTTACATCCTGCTCCCTGGGGCAAGGGAAGAGACGACGGTTCGCAAGGTGATGGCGTGATTGGAGGGACTGGAGTGCGGATGAACAGGACCAGGAGTGCTTCAGGGCAAAGGGGCTCAGACTCTGGCCCTTTTACCGATTCTGGGCTCCATGGCTGGCGCCCAGGGTCTCCCTGGTTACAGTGTTTACTGCTGCTAAGCTGCTCTCTAGAGCAAAAGCTAACATTATGAGGTGGAACATGGCAGCGGACAAGACAACTGAGCTGCAAGAGCCCAGCTCCTCTTGCTGCCATGTACTGTGCATGGCATGGCAACATTAATATATTACACAGTCTCATAGATGAGCATTCCAAGGCACAGTATAGTCTAATGTTTTTTACCATAGCCCACCTCACCATATATGCACCATACCAAATATACCATACGTTTATATTATGCGGATACAAACTATAGTACACCATGCAATGATACCGTGTCGTGCTATATTCGTCTATGCTCTGCCACAGAGCTTTCGCGATCCTCAGGTCCATCATGCACGAGTAGCGCATCCAGTCCAGTTTTTTTTCTTTGCCTTCTGGGACTCATAGCCCTGCATTTCCAAGGATCTAAGCAGGAATACAAATGCCGTAATTCAAAGCAACAAAAACCTGAATTGGATGAGTACGTCGCACACAGATAAGGGAAATTCGCGAACTCTGATGCTAAAACAGCATAATATGTTGTGCCAATTCATAGGATACTGGGAGGCAGGCCCGGTTCTAGCGGGTGGGCCGGGTGGGCCAGGCCCACCCAAACATGAGCCTGGCCCACCCAAACGGGATCCTCGGCCCTCAGCAGTAAGGGCTGGAAGCAGGCCCGGATCCAGGAATTTCTATTTGGGTGGGCCAAGGGTGCATTTGGGTGGGCCACTGGGGCTCGATTTGTCGCAAATATTTCTGGGCAGGCCTGCTTCAGAGCCCTCCTTTATATCTTCTTAGTCTTACAAGGTCCAGTAAAACGCACTCTTTTCCAAGTCTCTTTCTTAAATGTTATCACTCTCAAAAAGTGTTTTTTCCATGTAATGTTCCTTTGATGGGAAGAGGAGGTTTCTGAGGTGGGAGTATCAGGCAAGTGACACTTCTCGGGCTCCCTCTGTGCGAGCCTTCAGGAAGAATCTCTCTTTATTACTACCTCCACCTGACCCCAGACTCTGCAACGCACTCCCTTACAGGCTTGAATATCCACTACTCCTCTCCAGTGCACCTCTTCTCACAGCTGACCTTGGGCCCCAGCCCCATACCAGGCACCATCGGGCTCCACTTTAATTTTTCCAGGTAAAACATTAGAAAAAAACACCTTCAAACTTAAAACATTGAATATAGCAGTAAATATAATTAGCACGCACTTTAAAGTATGTTCCACAGTAGCCCTTATGACCCGACTGCTAATTAAATAAACAAAAACGCCATGACAGGGCCGGCTTTAGCGCTAATGTGAAAGTCTTTGTTGGCGCCACACCAATAACCTCTTTCTACGTAAATACCTTTACTACCACCTTCCAACAGTGCCCCTCATCCCTCCATGACCCCCCTATTGACCTCCTCCTCGGATTTCCTCACTGCCTCACGCCACAAGTGCCCCTCATATCCCCATAGCCCCTCCCCCTCATGACCGCCTCGGAGACCAGTACCCCTTATTTCTCTGTAGCCCCTCCCCCTCATGACCTCCTTCTCGGAGACCAGTACCCCTTATCTCTCTGTAGCCCCTCTCCCTCATGACCTCCTCATCTGACTCCCTCACTACCACGCTCCACCAGTGCCCATCAGCTCTCCCTAGCTCCCTCTCCACCCCATGACCTCTTACTCGGATTCCCTTACTGCCACCCTCCAACAGTGCCCCTCATCTTTACATACCCCTTCTCTCATATGCATTTCATTTGTTGTATAGCGCTACTCCTATCAGTGTAGTGTGTGTCAGTACTTTACACCAGGCACACATTATACAGAGACAATGAATCATACAAGTATGTAAATCAGTCTACAGGGAATGTCAAATAAGCCAACGAGGATTACAAGGTGTATGAATCACATGTCATTCGTACTGGTGGGCAGTATATTTTAAAAGGGTTTGGTATGGGGAAACACAACCTTAGGATTTAAAGAGTATTCCATGGGGGTCAGCTTTACTGATAAAAATGTATATCTGCCCAAACATACTCATTTTAGCAATATTAGAATAATGAAAGACTGGGGAAGTTCTAACTATATCACAAAACAAAAAAAACAAAGTTCTAACTGTACCATTCATGTTTGTAGGCAGCTCTTCGAAGACAGTTCATTGGTCACTGCCCTATATTAGGATTGTAACTTCTGAACTGCAAGTAACACAAGGATCTCTGTGACAAAGGCAGTAACCCACTGAGCTATCCACATAAAATAGAGTTAATCTGTATTTAAAAACTACTAACAGACAAATGATTGCTCTCCAGCAGGATCATTAATCACCAGCATTATCTTGGCATTTTGTATTGTCTTATTGTCGTCCTGCATTGGCTATAATAATGATAAAAACTGTTTAAATGAAGTACACAGGAAGTATGTGTCCTGCTGGGCCTGTGCAGATTTTAAAAAGTGTAGTAACACATTCTCTTACCTACTCCATTCGTCAAACTTTGTGTCACAGCCTGGTGTGATAAGCCGGCTGCAGGGGTCAGAAAAGGTGACTAGGAATAAACAAACTTCTTTTCTCCTGCGCTGCTTAGAAAAGGGAATATCAACGCAGCAGGATAGTAGGCAAGGGTTATCAAAGGTTACCAGTGTGAAAGAAAGGATTTGTCACCTTTTGCCATGCAGAGATGAAGGGGTGACAAAATAAACAAAGCCTCCTTAACATGTTAATGGTCTTTAGAGACCTGTTAAGTACTCGGGTGAGGCTGTGATAACCTCTAAAACTGTCTGTGTGTGTGCGCCCGGGAAGCTGTCTCGGCCCGGGCGCACATACACACACGGCCGGTGCGTTGCACGCCTGCCTTCCAGCCCTTACTGCTGAGGGCCGAGGATCCCGTTTGGGTGGGCCAGGCTCATGTTTGGGTGGGCCTGGCCTACCCGGCCCACCCGCTAGAACCGGGCCTGGCTGGAAGGCAGGCGTGCACACCTACTGCTAGATACTCTGCAGGTGTGCTGCAAGTGATGTTTTTTTTTGGGGGGGGGTACAGCGCGAGTTCCTGGGGCACAGGTCTCTTCCGGTGACTTTAATTCCCACAAATTAGACTCCTTCTCCCTGAGCTGCTGTGCAGGCATAGCCTCCCCGAGATCCAGAGCCACCTTCCCTCTGACAGTAACAATCATTAATGTTAGTATTTTTACCCGCAGATTCTTAACCCAATACTTTCTCAGCACTACATTAACTTGTTAAAAAAAACTATTTTTTTAAAGCGAACTTCAGTAAGGCCCAGCTAGCACTAAATGTACATTATTTCTTACATGCGTTTTTCAGAACTTTTTGCAGCTTTTTTTGTGAAAACACCAGTAAAGAAACCCGGTGCCTAGTGGGATTCTGCAGCGTAATGATGGAATGTTACTAAAACGAAAAGCAATCAGTGGTCTCTTACTGTTTTTCAGAAGATACAGGTCGCAGCAAGGGTAAACACATGTTACTTTTGAGCACTGTATGAATTAGCAAATGAGAGCATATGGGTCTACTTACATTTGTTCCTACCAGCCTCATTCAGTGACTGTTAGTGCTCCAGCGCGGCTCCAAACCAAACCTCCAAACCATCACTATATTTCCTAGGAGCTATCACACTTTACTCATCAGTGGGGCCCATAACACCTCGAGTCATTCATACACACAAATCACACTTACTCCCAAGATCAGTGAAGACTAGAGGAGGAGATGCTGGATTTTAGCTGAGTGTCTTATTTAATTCTAAAATTTTATACACTATATACATCTGCAGTTTATCAATATTACCATGGTTTTATCCTTAAGAAACATTAAACACACCCCATTTGGTCAATGGATCAGCTAGTAAAAGTTAACTAATGGACAATAAGACCTGCTTAATTCTCCATTTATTTAATTTTTATTCAGAGACTTAATCTCCTAGCATAATCTTACTTTATTTAGCCTTAATTCAATAATCATTAAAACATTTTAATAACCTAGAGAAAAGAAAAGTTACATTCAAACAGTTTACATTTATTAGCAGAATAGTTCAGAAAAATAAGCCAAAACCATATTACCAAGATTTCAGTAAATGGACATCAGGTTAGCACAGGTAAGTTCTTAAAAATCGCCTCTCTATGCTTTCTTGATGTTCAACTCCTATCCGGACTCCACACCCATCAAAAGTTAAAGTCAAGAAAATTTTCAAAGTCTTGCACCATGGGAAAGAGTTCAGTCCGACAGAATGTCGTGGTGCGAAAATCAAATCAAAAGCAAGCTTTTTTCTCACTTCCAAACGTCCTCTTTTATACCCTTTTTCCCTAACTTATCTATCTAAGATTTGAAACTTTTAGGATCCCCGCTTACTCTCATTGGTCCATGTAAGGGGTGGATGAGCATAACCACATCTCATCATTGTCCATATTTCTGCCAAGTCATCATAATAATCAAAAAATAAGGTTTCGATTGTTCTTTAACAGTTTTTTCACTTGTCCTTTAAATTGTCACTTCGGGATTAATTCCCAGGCTCATGACATGGTCATACACAATCTTGGCACTCTTCTACACTTCCAGGCCACGCTGACCTTGACCCACGCTGTACAGGCACAGACTGCTTGCACATCTCTCGAGCATAGTCGCTCATGCGTAGATCACCACAGTTTCGGAGTTTCGCAAACCTCCATTTTCTAGTAGGTCGCATGGGCCATAATGGGAACTATTATAGAAACAAACACAAATAAACGTTAGATTTCGAAGTATAGCCCTTCTGTTTACCTCCCCCATTCTAAGGTAACCCTGTTAGCTATTACCTAGTATTTTAGCGACATTTATGCATTGTTTTCTTACCATTCTCCATTTCCGCCACAATAAGGCATATAGAAAGCATACATACACAAGTTTTCGTTAGATTATGACATTTTAGTATAACAATTTCACTTACTTAGTATATTATGATTTGCAACATAAGCAAATTAGTATCCTGCATGTATTTGTGTGTGTGCATTCTATTCTACTTTGGTTAATTTCAAAAGCACACGATTAATACATATTACTGTTAAGGGAAAGAGGCTTCGAGAGTGTGAGAAGTTGGTCTGATATATGATGCTCACTAGTTCTAGTGATCACCTTGTATCAGTCCAAACAACCCTTCCGGTGATTGGTTGTAAGTCAACCTTGTAGACCAGCTATCCTAATGGTAGCATGGACAAAGCAGTCTTAGGCTAAACTCTTTTGGCATGTGAAGCCAGCTGTTTTACCACAATATAACCCCTTGATTACCAGATGAAAGGACACCACACAGGTTGTTATGAAAATAAACAGTATATTTATTAATAACAACACCTCTGAACTCTTTATGAGGTCAGAGGGCTAAGCACATGACAATCTCTTAAGAAAAATACGACAAGTTGCACAAAATTACAATGGTGCCCTAGAGGCACGACAAACCATATACTAAGTAAGTGGAATGTGAAAGTCAATAAAAAGAATGGAGCTGTCCAGAGGCTGGAGGTTCGCTAGGACTACGCTATCTTCACCTTAGGTAAGTAATAGGAGGCCCATGGGACGCATGTGCAGAGTGTGAACTCACACGCGAGATGCGTAACAACGTCTATGGAAAGTACAGTTCAAGTTAAAAGGTGAGTACGGGCAATCCTGACTAGTTAGGACTAAAACGACTGTGGAACTGGACACTAGGACAGTTAAACTACCCTTGAGCACCAAAATGCTCTTGTTACCTCACCCACGGGCTGCGGGTGCATAGGTGTCAAAGTGTGTCGGGTTCTCGCGTTGAAGTCTATGGAGCCTGAAAGAAAAGATGCTGCAGGCGCCCAGGAGGAAGGTGTCCGGTGCGATCCAAGGGTGAATCGGGGAAGAAGAGGACATGAAAGCAGAGGGGACAGTGTTCAAAGTCACTAGCCAGTGACCGGTGTGGAACCAGGAAGGAACCAGATGCTGTTGTCGCGATTAGGTGAAGAGTGGACGCTTGACTCTGCAGCCACGTGGACCAGGAGGTGTCTTCGACAACCAGGATGGAGGCACGAGCTGTCCCATGCAGGCTCTCACTGTTGGCGGTGTCGGATCCGGAATTGGAGTCAACAGGCCTTGGCAAAGGCAACCCACGCGGTGAGTGGAAAAGATGTCTGGTGCGGACTAGGAGAGTCCGGGGTGCCCCTCTTTTGGAAGGGAGCAAGGGCCAGTCTGGAGCAACCAGACCAGCAGTGAAGATTCAAAGGTTCGTCGTCTAGGAGGTCACTAGCCAGCCGGCAAGTGACCAGACAGCGCGTCAAGCAGCAAACAAGCAGAAGAGCCCCACGCAGATCTCGTGGATGCTGGAGGGCTGGTCTTCGGTGCAGGAGCTGCTCGGGGCTGGGGCTTCTCAGTCCCCAAAGCACTTGGTCGAGTTTACCTCGGGAGTTGTGCTGAAAGCAAAGTGCAGGTTCGTTCAAGATGGCCAGTCCCACGTGTCTCGTCGCACCCACGGGTCTCAGCTTTGCTGCAGATATGAGTTGAGGTCAGAGAGGTCTGGGAATCCGGGTCTCGTTGGGCTCTGAAGTCTGGATCCTCGAGGGAAGATGACAAAGTGAAGCCGCTGGACGCTTGATGGTGCCTGCGGTTGCAGGGTGGACACTCCTTGCCCACAAGGGAGATTTCTTCAGTCTTCTGCGTAGAAAGTCGAAGTCCAGAGTTTCTTCTCGTAGAGTTTCAGTTCAGGATTAATCTAATTTGGAATGGGACCAGCTCCTACCTTTATTCTCCTAAAGGGGGCTGCACTACTGACTAGGTCCCTCCCCTGGGTGGGACCAGGAAGGGGGGTAGCTACACCCCCTATCCTTTGTCCGGTTTCCCGCCAGAGCTGGGGCAGGGATGCCCCAGCAACTGGTTTGAACCGGTGTATGAAGTGTGGCTCAAGTGGTTGGAGCGGCAGACCCTGATGCAGAGATCTGGCCCGGACCAGGGTTCAATTCCCCGCCTCGGCGGGTCTTGGGCTCAAATTTCCCCGGACCTGACAATTCTCACCTCGGTGCCTATTTCAATCATGGAGTCCCACTCTGCAACTCTGGGCAATAGCATGCTTAATCTCCACGACGGCCCCTCGCAGCGGGATGCCTGGCTTTCACCTTGGGGATGCCCAGTAAATGGGTTATCACACAGGGGAATACCAGGACGGGTTCCCTAAGCAAGCGCTTAGAAACCGGTAGGTGATACAGCGCTATATAAATAAATTACATTTACATTTACATTTACATTTACACCTTGTGTGCCCCAGGCATGTCTCATTCCTTTCAGGCCTGTCCTACCCAATACACAAAATCCTGTCTGGGGTGGTGCTAGCACCTCCCAAGGCAGGAAACCCTTTGTCCAAGCCTCCCTCGCTGGAAGGACTCCCAGCAGCAGGAGGTCAGACTTGTGTCTGTGGTGGCAGCATCCATTTTGTGATGCCAAGGCTCGAGTTAACTTTAACCGGGGTTCACAGTTACATACATGTTGTGCCCCTCTAGAAGGGTGGAATGCTTCCCCCGTCGCCAGAATTGGCGAGGGGGTAGTATTCCAATTCGTATGACACCTTACTCGACATGTTTTGATAATGTTATACCAGAGTTAGCATTTAACCGCGAGGATTATAATGCACTTAAGAGTATATGGTATAGCGTTATCATGGAACAGCTATTAGGACTTGGTTCCGCAAGCTGCAGACGGGCTCAGCTCATGCCAGAGCACCATCTCACATAATTCCAAGCACTCTGCCTTCAGGATTGATAAGGCCTGCCATAGGAGTGACTGATAGGAATATATGTGTCCATTTTAGGGTTAGATATAGGTATAATATATCTATAGCAAAGGGTGATTACACCACCTTGCCCCAGCTGTCATGCAGCCAGTTGTGTCAGTTTTAGATGGCCAGCCAGGGGTGCCATAATACATGCTTCAGTCCCTGGTAGGCCCTGGGTACACCTATGCCCTGGATACCTAAGGTACACTGTACAGGGACTGATAAGGTGGCCCAGTACCAATTGGTAGATGCACCTAAAGTACATGGTTGTCAATTTAGAGAGAGAACAGCTAGGCTGTGGGTCTGATTAGTAGGCCCACAGCCAGGGAAAGTCGTAAACCAGTGAAGCAAAAAGCAAAAATCTGGGGTGACCATAGGATTGCAGACCCCACTCTCCTACATAACCCCCCCCCCCAAACCTAGGGACATTAAACTAACCTTGACCAGGTGAGTCTTTTTGTTCTAAGTGGAAATACCTGGAGAGACCATCTGCATTGCCATGGTCAGTCCCTGGTCTGTGCTCCACTGTAAAGTCCATCCCCTGTAGGGAAATGGACCACCTAAGAAGTTTGGGGTTTTCACCCTTCATCTGATTTAGCCATAAGAGGAGCTTATGGTCGGTCTGAATCTTGAAGTGAGTTCCAAATAAGTATGGCCTCAACTTCTTCAGGGCCCAAACCACAGCAAAGGCCTCCCTCTCAATAGCTGACCAACGTTTCTCTCTATGGGTCAGCCTTCTGCTTATAAAAGCAATGGGCTGGTCATGACCATCAATATTCAGTTGAGATAGAACAGCTCCCACACCCAACTCAGATGCATCTATTTGGACAATGAAGGTTTTGGAGTAGTCAGGACTCTTGAGAATAGGTGCAGTACACATGGCCTGCTTTAGGTCATCAAATGCCCTCTGACAACTAACTGTCCACTGAACTTTCTTTGGCATTTTCTTGCTTGTCAGGTCATTAAGTGGTGTCACAATGGACCCATAATTCTTGACAAACTTCCTATAGTAACCAGACAGGCCCAAGAAAGCTCTGAACTGTGTCTGGGTGGTTGGAGGAGCCCAGTCCTTTATGGCCTGTATCTTGCTCTCCAATGGTTGAACCTGGCCTCCACCCACAAGGTGGCCCAGGTACACAACCTGACTCTGCCCTATCTGGCACTTGGTGGCCTTGATAGTGAGGCCTGCCTTTTGCAGGGCCTCCAAACTTTCCTCAGGTGGATCAGGTGATCCTCCCAGGTGGAGCTAAAGACAGCAATATCATCTAGATATGCTGCACAGAAGTCATCCAACCCAGTGAGAACTTGGTTCACCAACCTTTGAAAAGTGGCAGGTGCATTTTTCAAACCAAAGGGCATCACCACAAATTGGTAATGACCTCCTGCGGTAGAAAATGCTGTTTTGGCCTTGGCATCCTCAGCTAACCTGATCTGCCAATAACCAGCTGTTAGGTCAAATGTACTTAAGAAAGTTGCAGAAGCCAACTTGTCTATCAGTTCATCTGCCCTAGGTATTGGATGGGCATCTGTCTTAGTGACAGCATTGAGACCCCTGTAGTCTACACAAAACCTCATCTCTCTCTTACCATCCTGGGTGTGAGGTTTTGGCACTAGAACTACAGGACTAGCCCAAGGGCTCTCTGAGGGTTCAATGACTCCCAATTCCAACATCTTTTGAACTTCTTTCTTTATGCAGTCCCTGACGTGGTCAGGTTGCCTGTAGATTTTACTCTTGACAGGCAGACTGTCACCAGTGTCCACCTCATGGGTGCACCAGTTTGTCTGACTGGGGGTCAGTGAGAACATTTGTCTAAAGGATTGAAGAACCTGTTTACAATCCTCTTGTTGATGTTCAGAGAGGCTGTCAGAAAAGACTACACCATCTACTGACCCATCATCAGGGTTCTGAGTGAGCAGGTCTGGGAGAGGGTCACTCTCTTCCTCCTGTCCCTCATCTGTGGCCATGAGCAAGCCCATGTCCTCCCTGTTGACAAATGCCTTGAGCCTGTTTACATGAAGCACCCTGTCGGGGCTCCTGGGAGTTCCCATGTCCACCAAGTAGGTGACTTCTCCCTTTTGCTCAATGATGGTATGGGGTCCAGACCATTTGTCTTGAAGAGCTGTTGGGGCCACTGGCTCTAACACCCACACCTTCTGTCCTGCATGGTAAACAGTTAGGACAGCCTTTTGGTCATGCCAAGCTTTTTGAAGTTCTTGGCTGTCCTCAAGGTTTTTAGATGCCTTCTCCATGTACTCTGCCATCCTGGAGCGGAGACCAAGTACATAGTCCACTATGTCAAGTTTAGGCTTTTTGAGAGGTAACTCCCATCCTTCCTTCACCAGACATAGGGGTCCTCTTACAGGATGCCCAAACAGAAGCTCAAAAGGACTGTAACCAACCCCCTTCTGTGGGACCTCTCTGTAAGCAAACAGGAGGCAGGGTAAAAGGATGTCCCATCTTCGCCTAAGCTTTTCAGGTAACCCTTTTATCATCCCTTTGAGGGTCTTGTTGAATCTCTCAACAAGCCTATTGCACCATGGGTGATAGGGTGTGGTAAATTTGTAATTTACACCACACTCCTTCCACATTGCAGTCAAGTATCCTGACATGAAGTTTGCACCTCTGTCAGAGACAACCTCCTTAGGAAACCCCACTATTGAGAAAACTCCAAGTAGGGCCCTGGCCACAACAGGAGCTGTAGTGGTCCTAAGGGGAAAAGTTTCTGGATACCTGGTGGCATGATCCACTACCACCAGTATAAATCTGTGCCCAGATGCTGTTGGGGGTCCATTGGTCCAACAATGTCTATCCCCACTCTCTCAAAGGGTACCCCCACCACAGGTAGTGGTATGAGGGGGGCCTTTGTTGTGCCACCTGATTTGCCACTGGCTTGGCAGGTGACACATGAGCGACAAAACTCTTTAGTGTCCTCAGACATATGAGGCCAGTGAAAGTGTGGGGCAAGCCTGTCCCAAGTCTTGTTCTGGCCTAAGTGACCTGCAAGGGGAATCTCATGGGCTAAGGTGAGAAGGAAACCTCTAAGAGACAAGGGGATGACCAGCCTCCTGGTAGCACCAGGTTTGGGGTCTCTTGCCTCAGAGTATGGGATTCCATCATCCCAATATACCTTATGGGCACCTGTAGCATTCCCTGCAGCCTCAGCAGCAGCCTGCTGTCTGAGGGGTTCAAGGGAGGAACAGTCTAACTGGGCCTGCCTCAAGTCTGCCCTGGAAGGTCCCCCTGTCCCAAGAAACTCAACCTGTTCAGGTTCAAGCTCTTCTAGGACAGTTCCTTCTGGGGTCTTTGGGTCAGCCTCCTGTGAGAGCTGATCCTCTACCTGAGGCGGGGGGAAGGCTCAGCCTTACCCCTACTGCTCTTCCTCTTGGGTAGTGTCTGGTCCATTCTTCCAGGATCCAGCACCAGTTCAGCTGGGCATTTCTTGGCCTGTGACCTGGTCACAGCAAGGACATGTAGCATTTCTACATGAGTCCTGTACTCCACATGTGACCACAGTGAGGATTCCAAATCATTGCCCAAAAGACAATCTACTGGGAGGTCTGAACTAACTACAACCCTTTTGAGGCCAGTTACCCCTCCCCAGGAGAAATTAACAACTGCCATACTGTGATTGGTAGTGACATTGCTAGCATTGGT
Organism: Lissotriton helveticus; assembly: GCF_964261635.1. NCBI lineage: Eukaryota > Metazoa > Chordata > Amphibia > Caudata > Salamandridae > Lissotriton > Lissotriton helveticus. The sequence goes on from NC_136068.1 coordinate 1,410,230,638, forward strand.
CACTAGGTAATCTGAACCTAGCATGATCTGGTCAGGGTCCACAAATGTTGGTGTCACCATGGTGACACTGGCACATGTGTCGCTGTAGGCCTGAGCCATCTTTCCATTGATTAAAGGCGTTTGTCTGTATTTGCCCAGAGTACTAGGACTTATAGTAGGGGTCATATCCATGTCCCCAGTACAAACAAGAACTGCCTGAGTAGGAATTCTGACTAAGTCAGAATCCACCTCAGTTCCCAGGGTTAACCCAACTATAGCCTTGGGTTTACACTACCACTACTAACTGTACTAGGGGGTGCAGGTGTCTTAGGGACAGTAGTGGTAGGAGTTTGGCCTTTCTTGGTGCACTCACTAAACCAGTGAGTCTTACTTTTACAGTATTGGCACCATGGTTTCTTAGGACCATCCTTCTTCTTCTTTTGGGAATTTTGGGACCCACCCTCGTTAGGTTGTTGGGGCCCTGTTGAAGACTTCTGGTCATTTTGCTTATTCTCATTACCCTTCTGGTCTGCTTTCTTCTGGCCACCACCCTGGTTCTGGTTCTGCTGCTTGACCCTTGTCCTGACCCATCTGTCTGCCTTCTTTCCCAATTCTTGGGGAGAGGTCAGATCTGAGTCAATCAAGTGCTGATGCAACAACTGGTATTGACAATTATTTAAGATTTGCTCTCTCATAATTAGATTATACAATCCTGTGTAATCAGTAACTTTACTTCCCAGTAACCAGCCTTCCAAAGCCTTAGTGGCACAATCAACAAAGTCAGTCCAATCTTGAGCCTGAGTTTTCTGGGTGTCTCTGAACATTAACCTGTACTGTTCAGTGGTTAAGCCGAACCCATCAATCAGTGCATTTTTCAAGACTTGGTAATCATTAGCATCCTCATCTCTAACAGTGAGGAGCTTATCTCTACCTTTACCTTCAAAGGAGAGCCACAATATAGCTGGCCACTGACCCTGGGGTACCTGCTGTACTTTACAGGCTCTCTCCAAAGCAGTTATCCACTTGTGGATATCATCTCCTGTCTTATAGGAGGGCACTATTTTACTCAGGTTTCTAGTATCAAAACCTATTTCTCTATCCCTAGGGATATTGCTGCCACCAGTGGGGACTACCCCACTCAACTGTTGCTCTCTGGCAAAGGCAAGTTTCTCTTTGGCGAGGGCAAGTTCTTCCCTTTCAATCCTCAGATTCACTTCCCTCATCTTTGCTTCATGCTCTCTTCTCTGAGGGGATGTCATCCCTCTCTGAGAAGATGCCTGAGAGACATGGGTGTGAATAGATCTGTTAGAGCCTCTGGAATGAGATCTAACTCGTCTATTCCCAAGGTTAGGCCTGCTTGAGGATGGTCTTGGGGCTCCCCCAGTACCACCTTCATGTAGGCTTAAGTTGGCCCTTGTGAGTCTGCTGACCATTACTGGACCTTTGTCTGCCTCATCCCCAGAGGACTCTTCCTCTTCCTCCTCTTCCTCATCTACATTCTCTGTTTCAGGGGGGTTGGAGTTAGGATTACCTTCTAAGGGGGGCATGCTCTCATCTGGATTAGAGGGGCTTGGGTTAGAAGCCCTTCTGGCATCATATGTCCCTAAGAGACCTAACAGAAAAGGAGTGGTAGGGTTAGAACCCTGTTTCAGTTTCCTGGAGGTACACAATTGTCTCATCTCCTGGAAACTGAGAGCTGCATATCTGGAAAGGACCTGTGGAGGGTCACTAACCACTAGGGGAAGTCTCTCCATGGGTAGACATGCTTTCTAGTGAGGTGTAAGTGATGCACCTACCTTCACTATGGGTTTTCCTACTGGTCCCTTGCTAAGAGTTGTAGTCAGGGTGTGCTAGGCCCTTTCTACTACAACAGCTGGTTCAGTAGAACTCAGAGTCTTTCTAAGCTTGTTATATGTGCCTAGAGTACCTTATGTGATCTTTCAAATGATATTTCAAGATTATATCTGTAAAAACAACAGCAAGCTCAAATCCCAACCGCTGCACACCAATGTGAGAAGTTGGCCTGATATATGATGCTCACTAGTTCTAGTGATCACCTTGTATCAGTCCAAACAACCCTTATGGTGATTAGTTGTAAGTCAACCTTATAGACCAGCTATGCTAAAGGTAGCATGGACAAAGCAGTCTTAGGCTAACTCTTTTGGCATGTGAAACCAGCTGTTTTACCACAATATAACCCCTTGAATACCAGATGAAAGGACACCACACAGGTTGTTATGAAAATAAACAGTATATTTATTAATAACAACACCTCTGAACTCTTTATGTGGTCAGAGGGCTAAGCACATGACAATCTCTTAAGAAAAATACAACAAGTTTCACAAAATTACAATGGTGCCCTAGAGGCACGACAAACCAAATACTAAGCAAATGGAATGTGAAAGTTGATAAAAAGAATGGAGCTGTCCAGAGGCTGGAGGTTCGGTAGGACTACGCTATCTTCACCTTAGGTAAGTAATAGGAAGCCCACGGGACGCGTTTGCAGAGTGTGAACTCACACGCGAGATGCGTAACAACGTCTATGGACAGTACAGTTCAAGTTAAAAGGTGAGTACGGGCAATCCTGACTAGTTAGGACTAAAACGACTGTGGAACTGGACACTAGGACAGTTAACCTACCCTTGAGCACGGAAATGCTCTCATTACCTCACCCACGGGCTGCGGGTGCATAGGTGTCAAAGTGTGTCGGGGTCTCGCGTTGAAGTCTATGGAGCTTGAAAGAAAAGATGCTGCAGGCGACCAGGAGGTAGGTGTCCGGTGCGATCCAAGGGTGGATCGGGGAAGAAGAGGACCTGAAAGCAGAGGGGACAGTGTTCAAAGTCACTAGCCAGTGACCGGTGTGGAACCAGGAAGGAACCAGATGCTGTTGTCACGATCAGGTGAAGAGTGGACGCTTGACTCTGCAGCCACGTGGACCAGGAGGTGTCTTTGACAACCAGGATGGAGGCACGAGCTGTCCAACGCAGGCTCTCGCTGTTGGCAGTGTCGGATCCGGAATTGGAGTCAACAGGCCTTGGCAAAGGCAACCCACGCGGTGAGTAGAAAAGACATCTGGTGCGAACTAGGAGAGTCCGGGGTGCCCCTCTTTTGGAAGGGAGCAAGGGCCAGTCTGGAGCAACCAGACCAGCAGTGAAGATTCAAAGGTTCGTCATCTAGGAGGTCACTAGCCAGCCGGCAAGTGACCAGACAATGCGTCAAGCAGCAAACAAGCAGAAGGGCCCCACGCAGATCTCATGGATGCTGGAGGGCTGGTCTTCGGTGCAGGTGCTGCTCGGGGCTGGGGCTTCTCAGTCCCCAAAGCACTTGGTCGAGTTTACCTCGGGAGTCGTGCTGAAAGCGAAGTGCAGGTTCGTTCAAGATGGCCGGTCCCACGTGTCTCGTCGCACCCACAGGTCTCAGCTTTGCTGCAGACGTGAGTTGAGGTCGGAGAGGTCTGGAAATCCGGGTCTCGTCGGGCTCTGAAGGCTGGACCCTCGAGGGAAGACGACAAAGTGAAGCCGCTGGATGCTTGATGGTGCCTGCAATTGCAGGGTGGACACTCCTTGCCCACAAGGGAGATTTCTTCAGTCTTCTGTGTAGAAAGTCGAAGTCCAGAGTTTCTTCTTGTAGAGTTACAGTTCAGGATTAATCTAATTTGGAATGGGACCAGCTCCTACCTTTATTCTCCTAAAGGGGGCTGCACTACTGACTAGGTCCCTCCCCTGGGTGGGACCAGGAAGGGGGGTGGCTACACCCCCTATCCTTTGTCCGGTTTCCCGCCAGAGCTGGGGCAGGGATGCCCCAGCAACTGGTTTGAACCGGTTTATGCACAGGACACCTTGTGTGCCCCAGGCATGTCTCATTCCTTTCAGGCCTGTCCTACCCAATACACAAAATCCTGTCTGGGGTGGTGCTAGCACCTCCCAAGGCAGGAAACCCTTTGTCCAAGCCTCCCTCGCTGGAAGGACTCCCAGCAGCAGGAGGTCAGACTTGTGTCTGTTGTGGCAGCATCCATTTTGTGATGCCAAGGCTCGAGTTAACTTTAACCGGGGTTCACAGTTACATACATGTCGTGCCCTTCTAGAAGGGTGGAATGCTACCCCCGTCGCCGGAATTGGCGAGGGGGTAGTATTCCAATTCGAATGACACCTTACTCAACATGTTTTGATAATGTTATTCCAGAATTAGCATTTAACCGTGAGGATTATAATGCACTTAAGAGTATATGGTATAGCGTTATCATGGAACAGCTATTAAGACTTGGTTCCGCAAGCTGCAGATGGGCTCAGCTCATGCCAGAGCACCATCTCACATAATTCCAGGCACTCTGCCTTCAGGATTGATAAGGCCTGCCATAGGAGTGACTGATAGGAATATATGTGTCCATTTGAGGGTTAGATATTGGTATACTATATGTATAGCAAAGGGTGATTACACCACCTTGCCCCAGCTGTCATGCAGCCAGTTGTGTCAGTTTAAGATGGCCAGCCAGGGGTGGCATAATACATGCTTCAGCCCCTGGTAGGCCCTGGGTACACCTATGCCCTGGATACCTAAGGTACACTGTACAGGGACTGATAAGGTGGCCCAGTACCAATTGGTAGATGCACCTAAAGTACATGGTTGTCAATTTAGAGAGAGAACAGCTAGGCTGTGGGTCTGATTAGTAGGCCCACAGCCAGGGGAAGTCGTAAACCAGTGAAGCAAAAAGCAAAAATCTGGGGTGACCATAGGATTGCAGACCCCACTCTCCTACAGAGAGGGGTATACAAAACGTTTTGTTTTCACCCTCGCTCCATCAGTAGCAAGGAAATCAATACATAGAATGTACTAATATTGCAAAGATTTCAAGTAATACTCGTGGGTCTATTCAGTCCATTATCATTTCAGGACTACAAGTACCAGAGTGCAAATGACTGAACTGCACAAGGCACTTGCTTGTGTAAGAAAATCGTAGGCCCGGAACATTCTGTATTTGGTGACGGAGTCTTCTTATAATCTTAGCATTGGGGACATTGGCTTTCAACCTGTTTATGTCTCTTGAGCCCTACGACAATGCCAGGCGTGCCTTCCAGTAATTTGCACTCCTTCGAATCTAGGTCTTTGTCGTCACAGTCGTTACAAAGTGATCTAAAGCTTTGTTTAGTAACGGGGTGTACATACCTAATACAATGTAACAGATGTTCTCCCATTGTAGCCCCCACTTCTGTTTGGTTCTCCCTTTGTTGCTACATTAAAAAGTACATGCACTTCACCCATTTCTCGAATTATATTAAGCACCATCTGCTCTCTTATGAGGACTCGTAAAAGCTGAAAATCCAAGAATGTGACTAGACAGAACTGGACTTGAAATAATGGCGATTACTAATATGTAATCAAGGCATTACCTCTTCAGTCCTCTTCCTTGTCTCTACCCTTAACATGAAGGACACATTGGTGGTGTACTGTATTACACAAGGGAGCACTTTGCAGTGAACAAACCTTTCTAAGTGGGAGCTCTTCATAGAGTTGTTTTTAATCTCTACTTCTTTTAGCAGACTGGCCAGTAGGCCTGCCTGCTCCATTGGACCCCTCAACATAGAATCCATTCCTTTTTATGGTTGGATTAATCAGACCTATTGAGGTGAAACCTATACTGGAAGTAAGTAACACCCTGTATTCGATTTAAAAATAAATCGTAAATGCACTTGATGCAAATTTTCTTCATAAGAACATACTTTAAAACATTTAAAGAGATAGAACGGAGGGGAGTGGCTGAGATTGCGGCCTGAGAGGACGCCTGTTCAGGAGGCTCCTCGTCCCGGACCCCCTTAGCACCCCTAAATAAGCTTCGAAAGACCCCCTAGCTGGAGCATGCCTTGATATATGGTGGCGGAACATCTAGCGGTTACGCCGGTGAGGTCGGAGTCCTGCCTAGAGTTTGCTGGGGACTACTGCCGCCCACGCGGCGCATGTCTCAAGCACGGAGCGAGCAAAATGGCGGCTGAGCCCGCCGAGTCTCTGCAGCTAGCCCGGACTGGGGCGGCCTGACGGGAGACGGGGTTCCCACAGCCCAACACCCAGTGCAACCTTCGGGTGTAGCAAGGAGCAGGAGAGCCAGCGGAGAAGAGCGCGGGCGGCACCCACCGGAGCAAAAAGGCAGCCACTGACGATACTGCCGGGTGGAGATGTAATCGAGGTCCGGGATCAGGACTAGCATCGTGGGCAGCGGAGCAGCACGCCGGTACTTTGCCCGGCAGAGCAGCCGCTGGAGTGTCAGACGGGCATTGGGCGGACAGCGAGAAACTGTCCACGAAACAGCGAGCGGAAATAAGGCACAGCCCCGGAGGTGAGGAGCAGCCTACCAGGTCAGCAGCAGTGGGGGCGGAGCCAGACAGAGTGCAAATCGAGCCCCCGGCGTGGGGCCTACAACGGCCTAGTCGGCAGCCTGCACTCGCGTTGGGGAGGAGTAGCAGAGCGCGGAAAGAGAGTGGAAGCCGCGGCGCATAAGGGGCTCTAGACTGCGGGCATCTGTGCACCCGCATGGCCCTACTACATTGAGGCCTGCAACATCGAAAGGAGACCGGGCCCCGGGCCAAGAGAGACCTGCCCAGCACTTGCAACGCAGTGGCGGTGAGGAGCATAGGAGGAGGGTGACATCAGGGGGACAAACGGTTCAGGTCTAGTGGGCATTGGGGCCACGGTGTTGAGAGCACTACCTGGTGGTCTACGGTACTGGTGAAGACACCTACGCAGCACGCAACCACCCGCCGGCTGAGCCTTTGGACACAGCGCTTGGTCAAGTTTCAGCCTACGCCCGAGGCCCTTGACAAGAGGTACAGGCGTTACACCACAAACTGATGGTACGCCCAAGGGGTCTGCAATCAACGGAGGGCCCACTGTCTGTGCGATCCGGCTGGCCCGACACTTGAAGGCCGAGCAGTGAAAACACCATGGCGACTACAAATCGCAAGGGCGGTCGCACCATCTCCGATATGTTAATCAAAGGCACTCCTAAAGGTGAGAAGAGCCCGACGCCGCCGGCGTCGTTTAAAGAGGCCCCGGGGCAGGAAGATAAGTAAGCCCCCATCACCAAAGCCTTTCTGGAGTCCTTATTCAACTCCCTGAGGGATGACTTCCAGACCCTCAAACAAGACATGCAGGAGAGCATCGGGAGTTGCGTCGGGACGTGGATGGGCTGGGGGAACGAGTGGCAGCAATGGAGGAAACGGACCAATCTAGGAGTGAGGAAGTGGAATCCTACAACAGGAGGTCATCCGTCTCCGTGAGCAGCAGGTCGACCTACAGGCACACGCTGAAGACCTCGAGAACCGCTCTTGAAGAAACAACATAAGGGTCCGAGGCGCGCCCTCCAAATCGGAGGGGGATAATGTAACCGGCTACCTGCAGAAGCTGTTCCGAGAGATCCCGATGAATTTGAGGTACGCATTGATAGGGCACATAGAGTGGGCCTGGCGTGCCGGGAACCTGCACCCCCACCTGACATATTGGCCTTCCTGCCCTACTTCCCATTGAAAGAACGCATCCTGAAAGAGGCCCGCCGGAAACAACCCCTCAAGTTCCAAGGCCGCTCAGTAGCGTTGTACCAAGACCTTTCAGCTATCACCCTACAAAAAAGGAAGAGCTTTAAAGCGGCCACGACCTTCCTACGGGACAATGGGATCCCCTACTCCTGAGGGCACCACTTTAGACTTATTCTTAAATGCAAAAACAACAGTTGATGGACAGAATACAGAACAATGTCATACATTCACCCCAGTACAGAGATCTGGGCCTAAATCCATCGTTTTTTTGCACTCCACACCACCCCAGTTCAGACATGGCCATATGCAAATCAGTCTTGACCCTGTGCCTCATGGGAACAGTCGAGCCCGAACTGCCAAGCCATGCCTTTCCTGGACCGGAATCAAGCATCCTAGGACCGGTTTCTGGCTATCAGCCGTCATCAGCCAGGATAGCTTGACTCCAGTGGTGTGGAGAGCATGGGACTCACGTCTGAGCATACCCATCACAGAATGCAAAAACAACAGTTGATGGACAGAATGCAGAACAATGTCATACATTCACCCCAGTACAGAGATCTGGGCCTAAATCCATCGTTTTTTTGCACTCCACACCACCCCAGTTCAGACATGGCTACCTGCAAATCAGTCTTGACCCTGTGCCTCATGGGAACAGTCCAGCCCGAACTGCCAAGCCATGTCTTTCCTGGACCGGAATCAAGCATCCTAGGACTGGTTTCTGGCTATCAGCCGTCATCAGCCAGGATAGCTTGACTCCAGTGGTGTGGAGAGCATGGGACTCACGTCTGAGCATACCCATCCCACTCAGGATGACAAATGCAAAAACAACAGTTGATGGACAGAATGCAGAACAATGTCATACATTCACCCCAGTACAGAGATCTGGGCCTAAATCCATCGTTTTTTGCACTCCACACCACCCCAGTTCAGACATGGCCATATGCAAATCAGTCTTGACCCTGTGCCTCATGGGAACAGTCCAGCCCGAACTGCCAAGCCATGTCTTTCCTGGACCGGAATCAAGCATCCTAGGACCGGTTTCTGGCTATCAGCGTCATCAGCCAGGATAGCTTGACTCCAGTGGTGTGGAGAGCATGGGACTCAAGTCTGAGCATACCCATCTCACTCGGGGTGACAAATGCAAAAACAACAGTTGATGGACAGAATGCAGAACAATGTCATACATTCACCCCAGTACAGAGATCTGGGCCTAAATCTATTGTTTTTTTGCACTCCACACTACCCCAGTTCAGACATGGCCATATGCAAATCAGTCTTGACCCTGTGCCTCATGGGAACAGTCCAGCCCGAACTGCCAAGCCATGTCTTTCCTGGACCGGAATCAGGCATCCCAGGACCGGTTTCTGGCTATCAGCCATCATCAGCCAGGATAGCTTGACTCCAGTGGTGTGGAGAGCATGGGACTCACGTCTGAGCATACCCATCCCACTCGGGGTGACAAATGCAAAAACAACAGCTGATGGACAGAATGCAGAACAATGTCATACATTCACCCCAGTACAGAGATGCGGGCCTAAATCCATTGTTTATTTGCACTCCACACCACCCCAGTTCAGACATGGCCATATGCAAATCAGTCTTGACCCTGTGGCTCATGGGAACAGTCCAGCCCGAACTGCCAAGCCATGTCTTTCCTGGACCGGAATCAAGCATCCTAGGACCGGTTTCTGGCTATCAGCCGTCATCAGCCAGGATAGCTTGACTCCAGTGGTGTGGAGAGCATGGGACTCACGTCTGAGCATATCCATCCCACTCGGGGTGAAAAATGCAAAAACAACAGTTGATGGACAGAATGCAGAACAATGTCATACATTCACACCAGTACAGAGATCTGGGCCTAAATCCATCGTTTTTTTGCACTCCACACCACCCCAGTTCAGACATGGCCGTATGCAAATCAGTCTTGACCATGTGCCTCATGGGAACAGTCCAGCCCGAACTGCCGAATTAATTAATTAAGTTGACTGGGAGTGAGTGTTTGATTTGCTCAAACGCTCTGTCCATCATTCCCTTTTGTATTGCTTTGTTCGCCCTAAGTGTGGCAGGGTATGCTCAGACGTGAGCTCCTTGCTCACTTGGCCACTGGATTCAAGATAGCCTGGCTGATGAGGATTATGAATCCGAAACCGGTCCCAGGATGCTTGTTTCCGGTCCAGGGAAGACATGGCTTGGCAGTTCGGGCTGGACTGTTCCCATGAGGCACAGGGTCAGACTGATTTGCATATGGCCATGTCTGAACTGGAGTGGCTGAGTGGGCTAAAGAATGGTGATGGATTAAACCCAGATCAGTTGACTGGGGGTGAGTGTTTGATTTGCTCAAACGCTCCGTCCATCATCCCCTTTTGTATCGCTTTGTTCGCCCTAAGTGTGGCAGGGTATGCTCAGACGTGAGTCCCTTGCTCACTTGGCCACTGGATTCAAGATAGCCTGGCTGATGAGGATTATGAATCCGAAACCGGTCCCAGGATGCTTGTTTCCGGTCCAGGGAAGACATGGTTTGGCAGTTCGGGCTGGACTGTTCCCATGAGGCACAGGGTCAGACTGATTTGCATATGGCCATGTCTGAACTGGAGTGGCTGAGTGGGCTAAAGAATGGTGATGGATTAAACCCAGATCAGTTGACTGGGGGTGAGTGTTTGATGTGCTCAAACGCTCCATCCATCATCCCCTTTTGTATCACTTTGTTCACCCAAAGTGTGGCAGGGTATGCTCAGACATGAGTCAAAGGTCAAAGGTCAAAATAAGCTTTATTCGGCTTTTGAGAGTAAAACCATAAAAGCAACAAAAACAAATACATAAATACAAAAATAACTCAACATAACATTGCATAATTAAAAGGGAATACATTTGACCCAACTAAAATAGTTTAACAAATCAACGATTCAAAGCAAATCAGTAACCCAAGATACACAGAATCCCCCTTTTTCATCCAGTGTTATAGTGATTTGGTACTCGGGAACCAGGGTAAAAGTCATGCAGGTCCCAAATACAGATGGAGCCATCTCCAAGTTTGGGCTGGGTAGAACGCAAAAAGGGGGTAATGTTCCTACGTTTGAATTTGATTAAAATCAAGTCCCCCGAAACATTTTTGGGCAGATGACCAAGCCACCCCACCCTTCTGACACTCAGTATCCCACCATCTAGCGCGGATGGTAATGGTCTATTGTTATTGAGCCAATAAATGGCTTTATTCAGTAGGTCCTGATGTAATTCACGTGTGCCTGGGCTGAGTGCAGGGACCCCAGAAAGAACGGTGACATATGGGGCGGCTTCAGGGGGTAGATCAATACGATGCCCTCTTTCTGCTGAGATAATAGGAACTCTATGTGGGGCATGTTCAGGATTCAGAGTATCACTACGACCAGATAGAATGGGTGGTATAACAGGGGAGTCACAGGTTTGAGGTATCCTGGGAGCATTGTTGATAGACCTTTCCTGAATGTTAGCGGGGATAGAACATGTAGATATAACAGCGTTTCCAGGTGTTGGATTTGACCTTATTACAGATTTTTCGATCCTGGACAGCCTGTCCCCCAAATCATTGATTTTTGCTATCAATGGAGATAGAGCAGTGTATAATAGGCGCTCGATTTGGGCCAAAAGAGTCAATTGTAGGGGGGATACAAAGTCATTTGGTCGGGTCTCAGCTTTATCCAACGTTGATGAGGCTGGGTTGTGGCCAGGTAAAGAGGGGCTGCAGTTATTGGATAGAGAGAGGGTAATATTGGGGGAAGCCTGGGGAGTGCTAATTGTTTGATCAGTGACTCTGGTCACTATGGGGGGGGTAGAAGCATCCGGGATATAGTTTGTGCCACACAGGGCGTTCAGCTCTTCCCAGATGGACATAATAGGTGGTAGACAGGATCCCGGGCACCAGTGTAGGTAGTTAGAACGGTAGGGGTTGAAAGGATAATGAAGTGGCTGTACCTTCTCATATGATGGGGCCAAGAGTGGTGGCCCGTCCCGTCCTCCTTGTGCCTCCGAGGGCCACAGAGGGCCCGCCCTTTGCCCGGGCTTCGCCCCGCGCGCGGTCCCGCGACGCGGGGACTGCTGTCCTTTAATCACGCCTCCTTGGGCGGAAATCCGCTGGTGCGCCGCTAGGGCGTCTGGGGGATGTAGTTTTTTGGCCCCTCACGGCCGGTGGAGCTGGTTTGCTGGGTCCGTGAGCGGGAGAAAAGGTAGGCTGTCCCCCTGTGCAGGAAGACGCTGTCCGCTGCTTGTGCCCCCGAGTGTCTGGTGAGCCCCCCGCTTTGCCAGGACTGCTGTCCTTTAATCACGCCTCCTTGGGCGGAAATCCGCTGGTGCGCCGCTAGGGCGTCTGGGGGATGTAGTTTTTTGGCCCCTCACGGCCGGTGGAGCTGGTTTGCTGGGTCCGTGAGCGGGAGAAAAGGTAGGCTGCCCCCCTGTGCAGGAAGACGCTGTCCGCTGCTTGTGCCCCCGAGTGTCTGGTGAGTCACTTGCTCACTTGGCCACTGGATTCAAGATAGCCTGGCTGATGAGGATTATGAATCCAAAACCGGTCCCAGGATGCTTGTTTCCGGTCCAGGGAAGACATGGCTTGGCAGTTCGGGCTGGACTGTTCCCATGAGGCACAGGGTCAGACTGATTTGCATATGGCCATGTCTGAACTGGGGTGGCTGAGTGGGCTAAAGAATGGTGATGGATTAAACCCAGATCAGTTGACTGGGGGTGAGTGTTTGATTTGCTCAAACGCGCCGTCCATCATCCCCTTTTGTATCGCTTTGTTCACCCTAAGTGTGGCAGGGTATGCTCAGACGTGAGTCCCTTGCTCACTTGGCAACTGGATTCAAGATAGCCTGGCTGATGAGGATTATGAATCCGAAACCGGTCCCAGGATGCTTGATTCCGGTCCAGGGAAGACATGGCTTGGCAGTTCGGGCTGGAATGTTCCCATGAGGCACAGGGTCAGACTGATTTGCATATGGCCATGTCTGAACTGGGGTGGTTGAGTGGGCTAAAGAATGGTGATGTATTAAACCCAGGTCAGTTGACTGGGGGTGAGTGTTTGATTTGCTCAAACGCTCCGTCCATCATCCCCTTTTGTATCGCTTCGTGTGCCTTAAGTGTGGCGGGGTATGCTCAGACGTGAGTCCCTTGCTCACTTGGCCACTTGATTCAAGATAGCCTGGCTGATGAGAATTATGAATCCGAAAACGGTCCCAGGATGCTTGTTTCCGGTCCAGGGAAGACCTGGCTTGGCAGTTCGGGCTGGACTGTTCCCATGAGGCACAGGGTCAGACTGATTTGCATATGGCCATGTCTGAACTGGGGTGGCTGAGTGGGCTAAAGAATGGTGATGGATTAAATCCAGATCAGTTGACTGGGGGTGAGTGTTTGATTTGCTCAAACGCTCTGTCCATCATTCCCTTTTGTATTGCTTTGTTCGCCCTAAGTGTAGCAGGGTATGCTCAGACGTGAGCTCCTTGCTCACTTGGCCACTGGATTCAAGATAGCCTGGCTGATGAGGATTATGAATCCGAAACCGGTCCCAGGATGCTTGTTTCCGGTCCAGGGAAGACATGGCTTGGCAGTTCGGGCTGGACTGTTCCCATGAGGCACAGGGTCAGACTGATTTGCATATGGCCATGTCTGAACTGGGGTGGCTGAGTGGGCTAAAGAATGGTGATGGATTAAACCCAGATCAGTTGACTGGGGGTGAGTGTTTGATTTGCTCAAACGCTCCGTCCATCATCCCCTTTTGTATCGCTTTGTTCGCCCTAAGTGTGGCAGGGTATGCTCAGACGTGAGTCCATTGCTCTCTTGGCCACTGGATTCAAGATTGCCTGGCTGATGAGGATTATGAATCCCAAACCGGTCCCAGGATGCTTGTTTCCGGTCCAGGGAAGACATGGCTTGGCAGTTCGGGCTGGACTGTTCCCATGAGGCACAGGGTCAGACTGATTTGCTTATGGCCATGTCTGAACTGGAGTGGCTGAGTGGGCTAAAGAATGGTGATGGATTAAACCCAGATCAGTTGACTGGGGGTGAGTGTTTGATTTGCTCAAACGCTCCATCCATCATCCCCTTTTGTATCGCTTTGTTCACCCTAAGTGTGGATTCAAGGTAGCCTGGCTGATGAGGATTATGAATCCGAAACCGGTCCCAGGATGCTTGTTTCCGGTCCAGGGAAGACATGGCTTGGCAGTTCGGGCTGGACTGTTCCCATGAGGCACAGGGTCAGACTGATTTGCATATGGCCATGTCTGAATTGGGGTGGCTGAGTGGGCTAAAGAATGGTGATGGATTAAACCAAGATCAGTTGACTGGGGGTGAGTGTTTGATTTGCTCAAACGCTCCGTCCATCATCCCCTTTTGTATCGCTTTGTTCGCCCTAAGTGTGGCAGGGTATGCTCAGACGTGAGTCCCTTGCTCACTTGGCCACTGGATTCAAGATAGCCTGGCTGATGAAGATTATGAATCCGAAACCGGTCCCAGGAAGCTTGGTTCCGGTCCAGGGAAGACATGGCTTGGCAGTTCGGGCTGGACTGTTCCCATGAGGCACAGGGTCAGACTGATTTGCATATGGCCATATCTGAACTGGGGTGGCTGAGTGGGCTAAAGAATGGTGATGGATTAAACCCAGATCTGTTGACTGGGGGTGAGTGTTTGATTTGCTCAAACGCTCCGTCCATCATCCCCTTTTGCATTGCTTTGTTCGCCCTAAGTATGGGAGGGTATGCTCAGACGTGAGTCCCTTGCTCACTTGGCCACTGGATTCAAGAGAGCCTGGCTGATGAGAATTATGAATCCGAAACCGGTCCCAGGATGCTTGTTTCCGGTCCAGGGAAGACATGGCTTGGCAGTTCGGGCTTGACTGTTCCCATGAGGCACAGGGTCATACTGATTTGCATATGGCGATGTCTGAACTGGGGTGGCTGAGTGGGCTAAAGAATGGTGATGGATTAAACCCAGATCAGTTGACTGGGGGGGAGTGTTTGATTTGCTCAAACGCTCCGTCCATCATCCCCTTTTGTATCGCTTTGTTCGCCCTAAGTGTGGCAGGGTATGCTCAGACGTGAGTCCCTTGCTCACTTGGCCACTGGATTCAAGATAGCCTGGCTGATGAGGATTATGAATCCGAAACCGGTCCCAGGATGCTTGTTTCCGGTCCAGGGAAGACATGGCTTGGCAGTTCGGGCTGGACTGTTCCCATGAGGCACAGGGTCAGACTGATTTGCATATGGCCATGTCTGAACTGGGGTGGCCGAGTGGGCTAAAGAATGGTGATGGATTAAACCCAGATCAGTTGACTGGGGGTGAGTGTTTGATTTGCTCAAACGCTCCGTCCATCATCCCCTTTTGTATCGCTTTGTTCGCCCTAAGTGTGCCAGGGTATGCTCAGACGTGAGTCCCTTGCTCACTTGGCCACTGGATTCTAGATAGCCTGGCTGATGAGGATTATGAATCCGGACCGGTCCCAGATGCTTGTTTTCGGTCCAGGGAAGACATGGCTTCGCAGTTCGGGCTGGACTGTTCCCATGAGGCACAGGGTCATACTGATTTACATATGTCCATGTCTGAACTGGGGTGGCTGAGTGGGCTAAAGAATGGTGATGGATTAAACCCAGATCAGTTGACAGGGGGTGAGTGTTTGATTTGCTCAAACGCTCCGTCCATCATCCCCTTTTGTATCGCTTTGTTCGCCCTAAGTGTGGCAGGGTATGCTCAGACGTGAGTCCCTTGCTCACTTGGCCACTGGATTCAAGATAGCCTGGCTGATGAGGATTATGAATCCGAAACCGGTCCCAGGATGCTTGTTTCCGGTCCAGGGAAGACATGGCTTGGCAGTTCGGGCTGGACTGTTCCCATGAGGCACAGGGTCAGACTGATTTGCATATGGCCATGTCTGAATTGGGGTGGCTGAGTGGGCTAAAGAATGGTGATGGATTAAACCAAGATCAGTTGACTGGGGGTGAGTGTTTGATTTGCTCAAACGCTCCGTCCAGCATCCCCTTTTGTATCGCTTTGTTCGCCCTAAGTGTGGCAGGGTATGCTCAGACGTGAGTCCCTTGCTCACTTGGCCACTGGATTCAAGATAGCCTGGCTGATGAAGATTATGAATCCGAAACTGGTCCCAGGAAGCTTGGTTCCGGTCCAGGGAAGACATGGCTTGGCAGTTCGGGCTGGACTGTTCCCATGAGGCACAGGGTCAGACTGATTTGCATATGGCCATATCTGAACTGGGGTGGCTGAGTGGGCTAAAGAATGGTGATGGATTAAACCCAGATCTGTTGACTGGGGGTGAGTGTTTGATTTGCTCAAACGCTCCGTCCATCATCCCCTTTTGTATCGCTTTGTTCGCCCTATGTATGGCAGGGTATGCTCAGACGTGAGTCCCTTGCTCACTTGGCCACTGGATTCAAGAGAGCCTGGCTGATGAGAATTATGAATCCGAAACCGGTCCCAGGATGCTTGTTTCCGGTCCAGGGATGTCATGGCTTGGCAGTTCGGGCTTGACTGTTCCCATGAGGCACAGGGTCATACTGATTTGCATATGGCGATGTCTGAACTGGGGTGGCTGAGTGGGCTAAAGAATGGTGATGGATTAAACCCAGATCAGTTGACTGGGGGTGAGTGTTTGATTTGCTCAAACGCTCCGTCCATCATCCCCTTTTGTATCGCTTTGTTCGCCCTAAGTGTGGCAGGGTATGCTCAGACGTGAGTCCCTTGCTCACTTGGCCACTGGATTCAAGATAGCCTGGCTGATGAGGATTATGAATCCGAAACCGGTCCCAGGATGCTTGTTTCCGGTCCAGGGAAGACATGGCTTGGCAGCTCGGGCTGGACTGTTCCCATGAGGCACAGGGTCAGACTGATTTGCATATGTCCATGTCTGAACTGGGGTGGCTGAGTGGGCTAAAGAATGGTGATGGATTAAACCCAGATCAGTTGACAGGGGGTGAGTGTTTAATTTGCTCAAACGCTCCGTCCATCATCCCCTTTTGTATCGCTTTGTTCGCCCTAAGTGTGGCAGGGTATGCTCAGACGTGAGTCCCTTGCTCACTTGGCCACTGGATTCAAGATAGCCTGGCTGATGAGGATTATGAATCCGAAACCGGTCCCAGGATGCTTGTTTCCGGTCCAGGGAAGACATGGCTTGGCAGTTCGGGCTGGACTGTTCCCATGAGGCACAGGGTCAGACTGATTTGCATATGTCTGAACTGGGATGGCTGAGTGGGCTAAAGAATGGTTATGGATTAAACCCAGATCAGTTGACTGGGGGTGAGTGTTTGATTTGCTCAAACGCTCCGTCCATCATCCCCTTTTGTATCGACTTATCTTTAAATGGAAGGGGGCGCTGCACCAGCTTCGATCCATGAGGGAGACGTGTGCTTTACTGGGCATCGACAACGAGGAGGTTTCACAAACCTATGGGCCGTCAACGCTGCTATCGCCGACGAAATCCCTTCAATCCTCCCAGGAGAGATGGCAGCGCGTGGGATGTCAACGCTCGCCCAGAAACAACCTTAAACCAGACCCCACAACGATGGCGCAGGAACAAGCGGCGGCTATACTGGAGGTGTCCAAGGAAACGACAATTGAGACTTGATGCAGAGATTACTGGGGGTTTCAACGCACCTTCACTGCACGGGGCTGGGGGGGGCGGGGTGGGGGGCCAATGGGGTAGCCACTGCCACACACTCCTTTTCTTCCTATTACTACGGGCCTGAACTACGTGGGACCGGCCTGAGACTATGGTTTGCAATTTGGAACTTCAAGTTGAGGTTGGGAAGGGGAGGGGTAGGGGGAGGGGAGAGCCTTGACATGTGTGACATACAGCCTAACACACAAGATTTCTTGGTTGGGGTGGGAGTTGAGGGGGGTGGGCTCCAGGGGGGGTTGTTCTGGCAGTTCTTTTGAAGGAGATTTGCTTGCAGGGTGGGCACCCCTCTGTCCTTTCCCTTTATTTTGGGTTTTCTTTCGTCCCTTGTCCCATAGGCTATCCAGAGCCCTTGTGCCAACATTGAGAGACGATGACTCATTCCAGACCCTTAACGTGCGAGGGCTCAATAAGCCCATTAAAAGGCGAGAGGTCCTGTCCCAGGTAGAACACTCCAAGGCCGACATCTGCCTCCTACAAGAGACTCATTTACTGCCTAAAGACCAACATCAACTTAAATCCTGTGCCTTCCCCACGCAACTTTTCTCGTCCTCTGCCAAGAAAGCGGCAGGGGTAGCAATATTAGTGTCCAGATCATTCCCGGGCACGGTGCTTCAGCGGGAGGCAGAGATAAAGGGGCGATTGATAGTATACCGTTACCTGATAGCAGGCCAGACACTAGTGGTAGGCTCTCTATATGCGCCCAATGAGGGACAGAAAGCCTTTCTCCAGCAAGCGCTAACTGCTGCCACAGCTAACACTGATAGATTTTTACTATTGGGGGGCGATCTTAACTTAGTCTTCCATAACACAGCTGACCGCTCCTGCCAACGGTCGGGTCAGGTGGGGGCTCTTTCTAAGTCAGGACAGGCGCACCTCAGGGATTTGGGCCTTATTGACCTGTGGAGACACATACACCCACGTAGCGCTTCCTACACCTATCACTCGGGGGCCCATAAATCCTATGCCAGGCTCGATTATTTTCTCTGCGCCTCCACGCTGGTGCAAAGAACCCAAGACATAGACATCCTACCGGCGTCCCTGTCAGATCACTCCCCGATGGTAGCGACCTTCCTTTTTCCGGCTGTCCCGATGCCGCAGCGGCATTGGCGCCTTAGAGAGGCACTCCTCCATACCCCATCGACAATAGACCGGATCAAGACCCACTACCTGACCCACAATGCCAACGCTGACACTACGCGGGCGACACAGTGGGCTGCTCTTAAAGTGGTCGTGCGAGGCGAGTTGATATCTATCGCCACAGCTAACAACAAAGAGCGGGCGCAGAAGCGGGCCGAAATTGCGCAGCGAGTGGCTGAGCTGGACCAATTGCATCAGCGGACGGGAGCGACACAGGTTTGGCGTCAATTATGTGCGGAGAGGAAAATGCTGGCGGTTTTGGATCAAGACAAAGCGGAATATGCGGCCCTCTGCTTTTGGCAGGCCTACTATACCGGGGGAGACAGATGCGGGCGCCTACTGGCAAACAAGCTGCAAGAACAGCGCCAGCGACAGGGGGTACAGGCCATCCAAACCGCCCAAGGGGACTTGGTGTCAGATGAAGCGACGATAGCAAAGACTTTTGGGGCTTTTTAGGAGTCCCTTTACGCTGGTGACACCCTTGACCACCATGCAGGTGAGAGATATCTGCAGGAGGCACGCCTTCCCTCCCTGACCTCGGCGCTGGCAGATTTTCTAGACAGACCCATCGGCCTCGAGGAGGTGGTGTCGGTCATTTCACGTCTGAAACTGGGGAAATCGCCCGGCCCAGACGGGTATCCAGCAGTGTTTTACAAAACATTCTGCCAGCAGGTGGCCCCCCTGCTACGAGACCTTTTTAACACATTTACCCAGCCTGGCGTGATCCCTGCAGAATTGCTGGAAGCCGCAATTTCGGTCATTCCCAAACCCGGCAGAGACGCGACCCGCTGTAGCTCGTACAGGCCAATCTCGCTTCTGAACATAGATTTTAAATTGTACACAGGCATCCTGGCATGCCGATTAGCACCTCAGCTGATAGAGCCGGATCAAGCCGGCTTCATACCTCAGCGCCAAACCAGCGATAACACAAAGCGAGTTCTCCACCTTATCAAGGCAGGGTCGCGCACGTGACCAGATTGCATGCTACTGGCCATAGACGCCGAAAAGGCGTTCAATAGGGTGCACTGGCCCTATCTGGAACAGTTCTGGCACTCCTTTGGACTGGGTGACGCTCTCTGCACTCGTATCCTGAACAGCTATAGATTGCCTAATGCCACAGTGCGCGTCAACGTCCACACTTCCCCCTGCTTCCCGATCGGCAGAGGGACTAGGCAGGGGTGTCCGCTGTCCCCTCTCTTGTTCGCCCTTTATTTGGAGCCATTGGCGCAAAGAATCCGGCAACACGACCTGATCAAGGGAATCAAATTTAGAGGAGACATGCACAAAATCAGCCTATATGCTGATGATATTTTACTCTCCCTTACCGACCCAGTCCAATCCCTCCATGCGCTCTTTGTTGAATTACACACCTTCGCGCTCGCTTCTGGGTTTAAGATTAACACCGATAAGTCGGTCGCCCTAAACATCTCCCTGTCCCCTGAGACGCTGGCCGCAGTACAGGAGGAACACTCACTACAGTGGTCCAGCTCCACGGTTCCATACTCTGTCCCCGCCACCATAGAAGCAAACTACGCTAGGCTTCACACAAAGCTCCGAGGAGAACTCCGGAGATGGAAACGCCACTCCCTCTCCTGGTTGGGGAGGATAGCAGCCACCAAATGACGCTCTTGCCGCAGATCCTTTACCTGTTTCAGACCCTTCCCGTTCGCCCATTGACGGGGTGGATCCAACAGACACAGTCTGAACTTGCGCGCTTCATTTGGCAGGGCCGACGTCCACGCTTTAAACATGTCATTGCAATCCTACCGCCTGAACACGGCGGAGTGGGAGTACCAGACCTACAACTCTACTTCTACGCAGCACAGCTCCACAGCTTAGTGGAATGACATCAACTGGAATCTGGCAAACATTGGCTCTTCCAAGACCAGGCGGTAGCGGGCATGCCCCTGCAAGGTATTCCGTTTCTCCCCAAACAGTATCAACCGCCTAATGTCTACGCCTCCCAGATCACTAGCACAGTCATGGAGGTGTGGGATCGAGTTGCCTCTAAACATGAGTTCACATCCTTCCTGTCCCCCCTGACTCCGCTATTCGCTAACCCTGACTTCACACCAGGCCTCGATCCTAAAGCATTCGCGTCATGGCGGAGTTCCCCCTGCAAACCCTGGGACATCTCTTTAACCTGACCGGTATCCGCTCCTTCCAACAAATGAGAAAAGAATATGGCCTCCCAGAGAGCGATAGGTTACCCTACCTACAAGTCCGAGACTGGGCTCTTCAGCCGCAGGTTAGGCCGGGAGCGAACCGTCATCTCACTCCCTATGAAAACTCGCTAGTCACTCGCACGTCGGATAAAAAATTGATCTCCGACCAGTACCAGCACCTCCTTACCATGACCATTTTCACATACAATGCAGGTAGGAATAGATGGGAGCGGGAGCTGGGGAGGACACTCACATTCAAGGAATGGCACGGGATATACCACAGAGCTAGGCACTCCGAATATCACACAGGCCTGACCGAAACTCTAACCAAGGTGGCTACCTACTGGTACCATACTCCTGAGCGCCTGCATCACTTCGACCCCCGCATTAGCGACCGCCGCTGGAGAGGGTGTGGGGAATGTGGCACACTGGAACATCTGCTGTGGAGTTGTGATCGCCTACAGGGATACTGGAGCTCCATCTTAGATGACATAGACTCCCACCTTGATACCCAACTCCCTCGGTTCCCTGCATACATCTTATTGGGGCTACCTAATGCCTTGATGTACCCCTTGAAATCACGGAAGGGTCGTCTCATCGCTATTGCACTAGGGGCAGCTATACAAAACATCTTAGCACGCTGGAGGACAACACAGGCCCCCCCACACACGGGCTGGCTCCATAGAATGTGGATGGTGCTCGGTATGGAGAAATTATCACTTGTGCAGGCGGGGAGGGGGGACGAATTCCCAGAATTGTGGCGGCCCTTTTTGACACTACATACCGGGGATTTTCAAGAACTGAGTTGCCCACGCTACCTCCTCCTTTTGGGGTTGGCAGATACTCCGATTCCCGAACAGAGGGGACCTGTGCGGAAACGAAAGGCCATACAATGTTGATTCATTCACCTTCCCACTTTTTTTAGCGGGGTTTCCCCACTTTGAGTTGGGACAGAGGGAAGTGGGTGGGGGTGGGACATGCTGTCTTGTTTGCGGGTGTTGTATGCGATCTGTATCGTTGCCCTCCACCTTCTGCATGACCTTAATGTATCGGACTTTGTCTTGCTTTGCCTGCTGGGACAACTGGGACAACTGGGATCCTTTTGTTTTGTTTTACTGAAACTTAAATAAAAGAGACTTTAATAAAAGAGTTAAACCATAAAGAGATAGAATGACACAATTAATCACTATAACAAAGTGAGGAAGTGGCATCACCCCCATTAAAACGGAACTACAGTCCAAGCAGTCTAATGACACCCACCATTTCGGCATTTGTAAGCCTTTGATTGGATGAAACCAACTATTGAGGGCTTTAGCCAGACTGAATTAAATTAAAGGCTTGGGAAACCTTGAATCGACGATAAGTCAAGTGGAAGAAAATCGTGAAGTTGATGTTTAAAGCCATGTTCTCTGGATTCAGGGCAGCTATGATGCCCTGCCTGCAAGTCCAAATTCCCGCTTTGTACCATTTGAACATGAGCTGATGTTAGAAAGAACTTTCAAGTGTATTAAGACTAAACTCACTCTAAAGCAGGCAATCAACCAACTGCATCCATGCGCTTGAACCTTCATACTTCAAATCCAATATCAACAAGGGGAACAATTATCCCATCTTGGTATGAATAATGAACAGGATCTGGGTATTAGCTCATGTGCATAAAAAAGAGGATCAGGGAGTGATAAAGGTCCAGCATACACCCCCCCCAAAAAATCTAGTCAAACAAAGAGTATGCAGGTCCTATTAATACCTAAGGATAACCCAACTAGTGTTCCCTTAGCAAGGTATGGCTAGGGTAAATATTTATATTTGGGAGCAAAGGTCCTCACCCACCGTACTCAGTGGCATGTTACATCATCGGTGTTAGAACTGGGGGTCTCTAGTTGGCACAGGTTGGCACTTATGACAAATAGGGACCCTTACTTCTAGTCAGGGTAAGGGGGATACACTCTTTAGATAACCCCTGCTCACCCCCTTGGTAGCTTGGCACGAGCAGACAGGCTGATCAAAGGCAATGTGTAAAATATTTGTACCAACACTCACAGTAACACAGTGAAAACGCCTCAAACTGACTCCACAACAGTTTAGAAAAACAGAGGTATTTAATCTAAACTACACAAGACCAAAACAACAAAAATTCAACATACACAGTTCAAGAATATGGTTTTAAAAGAGTTCTTAAGGTTGCGTTAAAATAATCCACAGTTGCATCACGTTTTAGCCAACAGTACCTTTAGATGCGACAAAAGTTCCAAGTGAAAGCTGCAGCGTTGAAAAGTAAGAGATGCCTCACTCCTGAGACCCTGGGGAGGCGATGTGACAATCCCGCTGGACGCAGCGGGCGTGTTGCGGTGACTCTTATCTGTATGGGGAGGGATGCGATACCTTGCGTGGATTCCGGTGCACAGGTTTCGGTGGAAGCGGCTCACAAAAGGTGAGATGCAACGATCTTCAGGGCGGCGACGATCTCCGGTGCGGCAATGATGCGTGGCTCAGCAGCGAACTTCTACTCTCGTGGCCCCTCGATGCGATGGCTCTGCGACGACTCTTGCAGCGACGTGATGCGGTCCGCAAGCAAGCGGTGCGATGATCTCACCCAGTGACGACAGGCTATGCGACGATACTCGCAGCAATGGTAATCTTTACGCACCAGCCTGGTGCGACCCGCAAACGAAGGATGCGACGACTCTGGCAGTGGCAACAGGCCCTGCGACGATCTCGGCCTTCATAGCGACGGGAATTTCCTTGCACTGACGGGGATGGATAGCCCTGGAGCACTTTGTTGGCATGATTCCTTCTCTCCTTTCACAGTGCAGGGCTAAGACATCAGACGCACCACAGGGGGTGGAGCCAGCACTGTGGGGGCAGGCACAGTTCTATTCAGGTCCCAGGTGCAACTCCTCCCTCCCATATAGATGTAGCTCTCTCTATTCACCACTGGGCGAACTCATTCTGTCTTCTGGAATCGCCCAGCTCTGTCACTCACAAACCAGACAGTCAATTCACAAACAGCCAAAGGCACACAGAAAGGTCAGACAAGAAAGCACTCACTTTCTAAAAGTGCTGTTTTCAAACACAGGATTTAAAAACCATCTTTCCTAAAACATGTGTTATTAAATTCTGAGTTCAGGGATTCCAGACTGTTATGTCCTATCTTGCTCCTATGGGAAGATATGAAGGTAACCACTGTACACAGCATTCCCAATTATAGCCTATGGGCAAGATAGCCTTACAATAGTGAAAAAAATGGCTGTAATTCACTACCAGAGCATGTCACCCACACTTGTACATGCTCTACCTTTCACATACACTGCACCCTGCCCAGGGGGGTAACCTTGGGCCTTCCATAGGGTTGTCCAATGTGTACGGAAAGGGAAGGGTTGGGCCTGTTCAGTGGGGACACTGGCCAGGTTCACATGGCAGTCCACAGACTGCACACAGGCACTGCGGTGGCAGGCCTGAAACACCATTTTAGGGCTACTCATGTGGGTGGCACAATCAGTGCTGCAGGCCTACTAGTAGCATTTGAATCACTCACCAGCCCTGGCACACTCAGTGCACTTTACTTGGGACTTCTTGGTGATACAAATATGCCAATCATGGATAACCAATTACAATAACAATTTACACAGAGAGCATATGCACTTTAGCACTGATCAGCAGTGGTAAAGTGCCCAGAGTCCTATTGCCAACAACCACAGGTCAGGAAAAACAAGGGAGGAAGAAGCAAAAAGTTAGGCGATAACCCTGCAAAAAGGGCCATTTCCAACAATCAGCATTTCCTAGTTAGGGAGGCATTGCAATGCCCAATGCTCTTTACTAGAGTTCTTTTGCTTGGTTTGCCATTGAAAACCTGTAGTAAAGATATTTTATGGGAGAAGGCCAGAGTTGAAGTAAGTGCAATATTCAAATTAACAAAGGACCTCCACCTCACTAGTTTATTCTTGTTGTAGTTCTTGTAAAGAGATAAAAAGCAAAGTGGAACATGAAAGAAAATATTTTTCCTCATTCTCAAGGTGTGGTCAATCTAAATATATGGGCAACATGTTTCTTGCCGTTCGAGAAGTCAAAATATTCTGTGGAAATTGGTCAGGACCTGGTGATTCCTAATCTACACTAGGTTAGTACTAAGATTCAATAATAGTAAAGTGCCCAAGGTTAGTAACCCCCAATACAGTGTGGGAAAATAAGTTCCTCTCACACTATGTAGAAATACTGTCATTAAAACCTCTGACCCAACCACAACAAGTGTTGGGCCCCTTAGGAATTGCAGGAACTCAGTGCACCACTGAATGTGTGGTTTGGACATCAGATAGGACACTGCAGTCGAACCTATCCAATCAACGTAATCCTGGCGGTACTTCTGCAATTCTGCCCTTCTTACAGAGCAGTAAAGCAGTCTTTCTGAGTCTAACACTGGTCCAGAGCTGAACTGAAGAGTTGAGTCTGAGGGTCCATAATGTATACTGTGTGACCACTTTGAAGTAGGAGAAGCTTCTGAAGGTTTCCAGCACCAGTGGGGCTTGGAATTTCCTGCCTACTTGTCCTGGAACCGGCTTGTCTGGGGTCACAAGAGACTAGGGTCAAACCTTTTGTGAGTGCGCTGGACAGGGCCTATGTGATGTGCAAGTGTGGCAGGTGACAGCTCCTCCGCCTCATCAAGTTAAAGATGACCCATCTGCCAACACCTATTCCCCCTTTGTCTCACTGTCTGGGATAAAGACACAACGACCAACTGCCAGATACACCTAGTCATGTGACCTAGGACACAGGCTGCAGCCACCAAATGGTTGGACAAGAAAATTCCAACTTTCTAAATGTAATTATAGAGTGGGAGAACCCAATAAACCCTTGGAGGTTTGGGCAAATCTGGTGGAATTAGGTACAGTGTGCCAACAAAGGATTTTATTCAGAAAATATAGTTCCACCAGAATCTTCAGTTTTGATTATACCCTGTTAATGCTGATATATAAATGAAAATATATATTTTTACATACATTATAAGATACTCCTGTGTGTTTTGTGTTGTTTTGATCTTTTGCGCATTGATCGCACAATTTATTGAATTTGTTTGCACTGGTTCACAGTTTGGAAATATTGAATAATCTTAATATAACTCAAAAGGAACAATGGGCCATATTATCAAGAAAGGGCAATACATTATCGTCGCTTTTATCGGCAGGAAACTGCCGCTAAAGCGGCGATAATGGGCTGGATAATATGCCCTTGTGAATTCCCATAGAAGCCCAGGTTCTGGTGTTAACCTGGGCTTCTATTGGAATTCACAAGGGCATATTATCAAGCCCATTATTGCCGCTTGCAGTTTCCTGCCGATAAAAGCGGCAATAATGTATCGCCCTTTCTTGATAATATGGCCCTATATTTTCTGAATAAAATCCTTTGTTGGCACACTGTATCTGATCTAACCAACTTTCTAAATGTGGCATTTTCGGAATTGTGACTTAAAATTCAACTTTACCATTAAAGATCGTTTTAAATTACACATTGTTAGATACCAAACTCGATATTCCTACCTGCTCCCAATTGAAAGTTTTCATGTATTAAATGTTATAGGCTAACCCAATGTTATCTTATGGGAGAGGTAGGCCTTTTGATAGAGACACATGAATTTAAGAGCTTCTGACTACCAGGACATGTAACAGTTAAAAGTACATGTCCAACTTTGAAAATACACACACCTTGCCCTATGGGTTGTTTAGGGCCTACCGTAGGGGTGACCCATATGTATTTAAAAAGGAAGGTTTAGGCCAGACAAAAGGTGTATTTTGTCAGGTCGAAATACTAGTTCAAAACTGCACACAGGCTGCAATAGAAAGCCTGAGACATGTTTAAAGCATTATTCAAGTGGGTGGCACAATAAGTGCCCCAGGCACATGTGGCACCCCTTAACCAGGGACTTACAAGTACATTAAATGTGCCAACTGGGTGTAAGCCAAAATAACTATGCTTAAAGGAGAGAACACAAGCACCTTAGCACTGGTTAGCAGTGGTAAAGTGAGCAGAGACCTAAGGCCAGCAAAAACAAGATCAGCAAAAAGAGGAAATTGAAGCAAAAAGTTTTGGGGAAGACCACCCACAGACTGACAGGTCTAACAATGCCC
This sequence comes from Lissotriton helveticus, assembly GCF_964261635.1. Lineage (NCBI taxonomy): Eukaryota > Metazoa > Chordata > Amphibia > Caudata > Salamandridae > Lissotriton > Lissotriton helveticus. Next base: position 1,410,257,207 of record NC_136068.1, read on the forward strand.
CACTTACACTTCAAAGGGCTCAACACACACACAAAAGACACTAGTCTTTTGTCACCCAAGACTTCTTGAAGCCTTCCAGAGAAAGGATTTTCCAGAACCAGATGTGGGAGTAGCATAGAAGTTTCCCCTACTTCAAAGACTATCACCAGGTACAAATAGTGGACCCTCAGAACATTTCTTCAGTATACTCCTGAGCCAGTAGAACACTTCATAAGGACTGCTTTGGATCCCCAGAAGACTGCCCTGCCACTTCAGGCCTTCCTTGGTCACACTATCTTTCCCACTATTGAATTTGATTAGGCACAAGTTGAGTACTTCTCTTGATAAAGAGTGCTTATATTTCACAATTTATGCATAATATGGTAGGCCTGAGTTGGTTATAGAAACAAACATTGATTTTGGCTGAAGCCTGCCTAGTTGATTATGAAAAGTTACATCCACTGCTGTAGGTTTAATATGTGATAATATGTTATGCAGTAAGGCTGAATTATTTAGTGTGAAAACCATATGTTAAAGCCAATAGACCTTTATGAGAGGATTGTTAATACAGTAGGTTGAGGCCTGTAGACAAGTATTTTCTCAAAGGGCCCCTACTTTTTCTAACTAGACCCCTTACTCAAGTGGGGAGGTGCATTCAATGGTCTAACCTTGTGACCAATGCAGTAGGAAGGGTTTCCACATAATGGACTCTCAAAAAAAATACAAAGGGGTTTTACTTTGAACTGCTATCCAAAAAAACATAACAAATGGCTTTACTTTCTGAACTCTCTTACAAATAAAATAGGAATGCGTTTTTTATTGTACACTATCGGATGGAAGCATTAGCAAAGGGCTTTACAATATAGACCCTCTGTCAGAAACAAATGGAAGGGGTTTTACATTGTCAATGCCGTGACAAACACAATAGGAATGTGTAAGAAATTGGGTTATTGGTTGAGGGTTGGTGAAGGCCTTCTAACACAAAAGCCATGAACCTTGTCAGTGTGAACCACAAAAGTCACTAAATAAACCTGTGCTTAACCCCTAGGACTTGGCACTTTAGCATTCAGGCTTATCTTAAAAGCAAGATGTAAAGTATTTATGCAGCACACAAACAGTAATCAAGTGAAAACACAATACAAGAACAATCCTAAACCAATTCAGAAAAAAGGATGGATACATTTTAATAAATAAAATGACACCAAAATGTTTGGACCTGTCAGCCTTGGGGTGGCCTCCCCCTACATTTTGCACTTGTGCCTCCCATTTTCACCGAACCTTTTTGTTGGACTTATGACTCTGGGCGTCTCACCTCTGCTAAACAGTTCTGAGGTGCAGGTGCTCTCCCCTAAAACATTGTGACACTGGCATACCTGCCACAGGCCTCTGCTACTGCAGTGAGGTCTAACCCTCCATAGGTTAACATTGGGGACCCCCCCTAATGGGATAATTTCTGACTAGGACCTAATAAGTATGTCATGTTTAGTCTTGTTGGAACCTGGGCAGGGAACCCTTTCCAATGATATATGGGGTTTGGGCACTACTACTTTAGAGATCCCACTTTTAGAAAGTGGACATTTTCCTGCCTACACTTAGTCTGGGCACTGCAGACTCCCCCTCCCATCCACACACTGATAGCTGCCTAGGTTGGGAGGTGGGAGTGGTGATTCACACCTTCTCCCCTTGAATGGGCTGTGAATGGCTGCCCACTGTAGCCTTAATGGCCCTGCCTTTTGTAACTGTGACAGCCAGGTCAGGGAAGGCAGGGAACATCCCAGAACTCCCTGGACTCTACCAGAAACCCCTGCCCCCAGACCCTTCCAGAGACTTCTACCACCTTCTAGTAACTAGACTGTAGGGTATAAAAGGGAGGGTCCTGGCCTCACATCTCTGTTACACTGTTGGGCTATGAGGGAACTCTGCTGGAGTGAAGACTGCTGTGCTAAGAGGATTGCCACCTTTGCTGGGACTGACTGCTCCAAGGAATTGCTGCCCCACGCTTGCTGCGCTGCCGCTTGCCTGCTGATCCTGCCCTGCTAAGAGAGGACCTATCAAACATCTCCAGAGTGTCTCCATAGAAGGAAGGACTGATCCCCTGGGCACTGGGATCACCAGGACAGTAAAAACACCAAGGACTGTCCCTGCAGCTTGTGAAACTGCTCTGCTGCAGAACGGAACAAAAAGGACAATAATGATCTGTAATCTTTCTATAAACCACCCTGCAGCACTGTAAATCACCGCCGGCTGGGGACCCTAATTGAACTGTGAGGCGCTGTGAGGAAGAAGCGCCGTTAGCCTAACTCATCGCCGTCTCCCGGGACCTGAAGGCACCGTGGAGCGCCGGGCCAAGGAGAACTGTGTGCCCGGGAAATCACCGCCGCCGCCCGGGACAGGAATGCGCTGAGAAGTACCGTGCAAGGACGGTAGCGCTGTGTCAAAGGAGCGTTGTGTGGTTGCGACCCACACACTACTGAAGGAGGCGCTGTGTGTATACTTTACCGCTGCTAGCCCGGGTTTCAAATATATTGAACTCTGCCTCCCCGTAATTGCCACCACGGCCCGGGAGCTTTGGGAGCCCTGGGTGTGTAACCCCCAGTGTCAGGGGGAAGCCGCACTGGGATTGGTTCTCAACTGGGGCGTCGCCTGGCAATGAGGGGCTCGTACCGAAGAGGAAGCAGTGCCAAGAGAAGGAAACGCGAGGCGTCGCCAGGAAACTCAACCGCGTTTCAAGAATCAGCTACTGCTGCGTCTGGTGTAACGCTGAACTTCCTGAGGGACAGAGGTGGTGTGGGTTACTGCCTTCTTGGCAATCAGAGGACCCTCGTGCCCGTACTAGGTAACACTCAGAGCAGGGGTTGGAATTCCCACAGGCGGGGCTGCTTAGGGACTGTTGAAACACTCCCCCTGTGATCGAGCCGCCCGTTTCGATAGAGCGCTGGTCCTTTTGGAGTTAACTCTGCGTGGGGGCTAACAGGGGCTGAGTAATTTTCCTTACAACGGAACTGGGTGGCAGTACGTCGCTAGAGCTCTCACCAGTGGGACTGAGAAACGCCTCCCCTTTGGGACCGGGTCAGTCCTTTGGAACTGGCTCACTTTACACTGGTAATGAAGAGGAAGTCTTACCAAAGAGTAAGAAACTGTCCTGAGCACTCTTTAAAGCACAATCGTGCGTAGTAAAATGATAATTGTTAGGAAACTGGTGAGTTTTCGGAAAGAAATTTATTCCATTGTTATGAATCCAAATGCAAGTTCATGATAACAATAATGGTTGTATTCAAATTTCAAAAGTTCATTTCAAAGCAGATCCATTGTAGATTCATGGAATGAGATTAACAGATGGTAAGATGGAAAAACCCCAATGCATTTCGTTCTACATTAGAACTTCTTCAGGGGGATATAATTTCTAAAAAGAAAAGCAAAAAGAAAACTTTGTCGATGGCTGTAATATACAGGAACTTGAAAAACACACAAACGTGCGCCCAGTGAAACAAAGAGTTAAGAGGGCCACCACCCGTCACGTAATCAGAACACCATGTGGAGACGCCAGGTAAAGCCAAAGGAGTGGGTGAATAAACTGAATAAATGTGGTAGTAAACATACGGAAATAACACTGATGATTGTAAACCCAGCGTTTGAAATGTTAGCAAGTGAAACGCCAATTATTAATAATGTGCAAAAAATATTCGAAAAGAACCAGACGAGCGCAAAGTAGACAAAAGGCAGAAACCAGGAATATGCCCGGTGATATCTGTAACTCACCACCATAGAATAACAAGAACGCATAAAGCAACTTACCCATTACCAAAGACGAACGCGTGTGTATGTAAGAACACGTCGGTAGTGTGGGACACAACCCGGAAGACGCCAGTGAACGACTAACATCCGTACTCAAGAACCCCAAGTGAATAAAAATAAAGATAGGACCAAAGCCAATAACGCGAGATAACTAGAAGTGAAAACGGACTAGAAGTACAGAGACGAGCCCCTATGGGTGAAAGAATAGACACAGAAGAATCACTCTAAACGAAAGGAGCGTGAGCGCTCACTCAAAACACCAAGAATAAATGTGTGTGAAAAAATTAAAACTGTGGAAAAATGCAAAATCAATAGCTAGATACCCATTATAAAAGTCTTGTACACATTGTAAAAGAAGCCCATCAATAAACAAAATGAAATACTGGACACAGTACAAGACAGTGTAAACAACACACAGGTCAAAGAGAGATCTCATAATTCATGGATTAAAGATGGCAACTGAGTTCAATTTTATCATTTAGCCCCTTCGGTTGAAGGGCTTGTAAAAAGTAGATCCAGTGAAGCTCACGTTGCAGCATGTACTTGGTGTTGTCTCTGTGTGGAACTTTTTCAACCATTTCCAAAATTAAGTAGCGGATTTGGCTGGGATTATGCGAGTGTGACACAAAGTGAGCTGCCAGGCTTGATTTCAAGTTCTTGGTCCTGATGTTGCTACGATGCTCATTCAGTCTGGTTTTAATTTTTCTTTCAGTTTTTCAGAGCTTCACTGGATCTACTTTTTACAAGCCCTTCAACCGAAGGGGCTAAATGATAAAATTGAACTCAGTTGCCATCTTTAATCCATGAATTATGAGATCTCTCTTTGACCTGTGTGTTGTTTACACTGTCTTGTACTGTGTCCAGTATTTCATTTTGTTTATTGATGGGCTTCTTTTACAATGTGTATAAGACTTTTATAATGGGTATCTAGCTATTGATTTTGCATTTTTCCACAGTTTTAATTTTTTCACACACATTTATTCTTGGTGTTTTGAGTGAGCGCTCACGCTCCTTTCGTTTAGAGTGATTCTTCTGTGTCTATTCTTTCACCCATAGGGGCTCGTCTCTGTACTTCTAGTCCGTTTTCACTTCTAGTTATCTCGCGTTATTGGCTTTGGTCCTATCTTTATTTTTATTCACTTGGGGTTCTTGAGTACGGATGTTAGTCGTTCACTGGCGTCTTCCGGGTTGTGTCCCACACTACCGACGTGTTCTTACATACACACGCGTTCGTCTTTGGTAATGGGTAAGTTGCTTTATGCGTTCTTGTTATTCTATGGTGGTGAGTTACAGATATCACCGGGCATATTCCTGGTTTCTGCCTTTTGTCTACTTTGCGCTCGTCTGGTTCTTTTCGAATATTTTTTGCACATTATTAATAATTGGCGTTTCACTTGCTAACATTTCAAACGCTGGGTTTACAATCATCAGTGTTATTTCCGTATGTTTACTACCACATTTATTCAGTTTATTCACCCACTCCTTTGGCTTTACCTGGCGTCTCCACATGGTGTTCTGATTACGTGACGGGTGGTGGCCCTCTTAACTCTTTGTTTCACTGGGCGCACGTTTGTGTGTTTTTCAAGTTCCTGTATATTACAGCCATCGACAAAGTTTTCTTTTTGCTTTTCTTTTTAGAAATTATATCCCCCTGAAGAAGTTCTAATGTAGAACGAAATGCATTGGGGTTTTTCCATCTTACCATCTGTTAATCTCATTCCATGAATCTACAATGGATCTGCTTTGAAATGAACTTTTGAAATTTGAATACAACCATTATTGTTATCATGAACTTGCATTTGGATTCATAACAATGGAATAAATTTCTTTCCGAAAACTCACCAGTTTCCTAACAATTATCATTTTACTACGCACGATTGTGCTTTAAAGAGTGCTCAGGACAGTTTCTTACTCTTTGGTAAGACTTCCTCTTCATTATTTGTGCCCACACCTCATGGAACCGGAAGGTGTTATCCTGAGCACCTAAAAAAAATTATTCTCACCTGGTTTTACTATTCGATAACTGATTTACCCGTTGGAGTGCAGCGGTTTGCTCTTTTGTCACTTTACACTGGGACATCAGGGCATTATTGACAGGCCAGCACACATTGGGGGCATGTTGTGATCGTCCCAGGCTGCCAAGCCAGGATCAGGTATTCTGCCATTTCCTGAGGAGCACCGCGCATCGGTAGCGCATGAAGGGTGTTATTAATTCACACCATTTCTAATAAAAGGGAGACACAGTTCCTACCAGTGACTTGCTCTAAAACTTGGAACCACTGACTGCATCAGAGGGACATGTCATGGTAATTGCTCAACCTCTGCCAATAGAGGACATATCTATTGAGAACCTCTGTGTGTGTACTGGACTCCTGTTAAGTTTTTTACCTTTGTCAAGTTACCTTCGCAACAATCTCCCCACAGACCTTATTTCTGAAAACCCTTGATTAGCTATATGTGGAGTCTACTATTTTTGGTATCTTGCATAATTTTTAGATTAAGATATTTTTATTTTTACATAAAACCAGTGTGGTGTCCCTTTTGTGAGTGCTTTTACTGTGTCACTGTCGGTGTGTGTTGCACAAATACTTTACACATTGCCCCTTAGGTTACGCCTTCCTGCTCTGCGCCAAGCTACCCTGTCGGAAACAGAGGTCCCTACTTGGACTAGGGTGCATACCCCTGCCAACTAGAGACACCGGTTCTAACAAAAACAAATTAAATCCAGTCAATAGAACCAGAGTTATGAATGATTAAAGTTTTCAGTGTAAAATAGTGCCAAAAGATCAATGCGCCAAATGTGGGTATCTGGTCATGTGAGACCGATGTAAAGTCAAAAGTTAAGGTCAATCGTGATGGATCACGGGTCAGATACACATGGTGTATTGGGTCCAGTCTCAGCTTACCTTCAGATTTAGAAGAAAATCTAAAGAAAATTCCAGAAGAAGGTAGAGTTCAATGGGACAAGATATAAGGCTGTGGCGGAGGAGGGATCGTTGTCACAGGGGATCGATGGACGAAGTCTTCATGAAGCGATCAGCGATCACAGAAAATTATCTTAGTGGGGAAAGTTGGATTCTCAGGCCAAGGAGATGGGAAGCCTGTTGGCACCGAGCCAGTGAAGATTTTTACCAGCTGACTTAGACAAATGTTTGTAAGTTGAAAACTCTAGTGTGATGAAGCTGTAGACATAGACGGCTCCACAATCCGGATACCGTTGTGGAGTGGTCCCGCTGAGCAGGATTTGAAGCTGCGAAGAAAGTAGAGGGAGCCATTGCAAAGTCAGGCTGACCAGCTATGTACCTTGGGCAGATCAGCTGGCAGGTAAGTCCCGGTCTTCTGGCAATTTGAGGGTGAACAGTTTTATAAATCCCACCTTTCAGAGTTAGGCAGGAGCAACACCTTCAACACCACTTCTAAGGGGCTAGGGCTGGAGGGGCACCACTCAGGGTGTTAGGACTCAGTTTTGTACAGGCCATGTGCAGGGTTCAAGGTCTCTGGCACTTGTAAATTCTCTCACACAGGAGTTCAGCCAACTAGCTCTTGGAGTCACTCTGGTAGTTCTGGGTTCAAGCACAAGGGCAAGGCAAGCCTCCGGCAATAGGGCAATCTTATCATAGCAGTTAGGAGACCAGCCATTGGCATTGACTGTTAAAACTCAACACAAATGGTCAAAACTCAGGACATTTCAAAAACAAGTGGGGGGTAGAGAAAAAATACAAAAGATTCTCGTCCTCCTTTGTTGATATGTGTTAATCAAAAAGAGCCCTTCTTGTCAAAGGAAGGGTTAATTTTCTTTCCACTCTAAAGTTAGTTGGAAAAATTGTGAATTTTCCTTAAATAACCCTTACCCACCAGTGTTTCCCCTTGGTGGCATGCTTCATCATTGGGTTCTTCTCGTTCCGCTGTAGAACGGGGCGTGCTACAACCTACGAGTTAAGTGCGAGCACTTATAGGTGGTAAAATATATATTTAGATTAAGTACATGAAAAATGGGAGTGGAATGAAATTAAAAATACCTGGCTAGTAGGAATAACATTATTTTACCTGTATCTGGTTTGATTAAAATATGGGGGAATGGGCGAACACAGAGGGAAAAATGTTGCTTAGTTCCACTGGTAAACATGTTTCTAGCTCTACCCCAAGGCTATTCTTCAGGACCAAAAAGGATACTCCCTGATATCACTCTGATATCCTCTCTTAATTAGGAGATAACAGACTTTAAAAAATATAGTTAAATACTTACAGCACCAAGTCAGGTTTGTATCAGGATATTTTGCAGAAAATACTGAATGATAAAGAAAAACAAAAGTTAGGTTGTCAAGGTAATCAGCCTAAACGTGCATGCCATAATTACCTGCGTGAGAAAAAAAGTGATATATTTGGCGCAGTAATGGTGACAACTTCTAGTGCTCCCAAAACATATTTTGTACTAAAAGAAAGTGAAGTATACACAGGGCACACAAACACTTAACATATAAAGTAGTTTCAATGAACACATACATATCAGTTGCTGTCAGATTGCAAAATGAGACCATACAGGGGGAAGGGAACCTGAAGTCAAATTCTGCATAGAGGAAAAAGGGAAAATAGACCCAAAAATGTCCAAATGCTGTAAAGCGCAATTAGCACTACCAGTCGGGTCCGCATTATGTGGTTGTTCCTGTTGGGAAAGAGCTATTACATCTACTGATCATTAAAATTCAGGACAAACATTCTGGACCAAAAAACTGTTTACATTGCTGTCTACAGAGGTCAAGCAATAATACAAAAGCAAGTAAATAGACAGCAGACACAAGTACATTGAAAAATCGAGTTATTTGTTGCTTGCATTATTAAATACCAGTACTAAGGAAACATGGATGTATGACACAATCACGCATGCTTTTATAACACAGGCCATTACAACACGGGCAATGCAACAAACGTATTGTTACCACACGTCCCATTACCATGCAAGTTGTTAAAATGGCTTGCCTTAGAGAATCTCTGGACTTTGAAGTAGTATATACTACTATTCCAACTCCAGTCTGTGTAACAGTAGAGAAGGTGTTGGATTTAAAATCCAACAACACGTTCTCTAATGAAAGTCATTGTAATGAGTTCCGTCGTAATGAAACACGTGGTAACAACACGTTCGTTGTATTGCCCACGTTGTAATGGCAGGGCCGGACTGAGAACCAAAACCGGCCCTGGCAAAGTGCTCGGCTGGCCCCCTGGGGGTGCGACCGAGCGCTTTGCCGGGGCCGGTTTTCTGCCGATTTTGTTACAGGGCCGATTTTGCAATGCTGCAAAAACGGCCCTGTAACAAAAACGGCCCGCAGGGCCCAAAAACGGCCCCCAGGGCCCAAAACCAGCCCCCACCCTTGCGGCGCACGGGGGATTGCCCGGTGCCCGCAACGGCCAGTCCGGGCCTGTGTAATGGCATTAAAAAGTTCTGGCTTCGTAGTAAAGGCTGTATCACAGCAAACATTCATATGAAAATAGGTGTATTTGCAGATTTAAAAACATGGCATAACAGTTTTTCTCAGTGACATAGAGCTCTAAGTCTGGGCTCCATTCTGCCCTCCAAAGCTCCTGTTTTTACGTCACTCCAACAAAGCAGGCACACAGATGTTTGTCAGCTTGAGCTGCAGAAAGGGGGCTATTGCTTCTGCGTAGGATGTGTAAAGGCAGGAAAGGAAGAGGCCTTAGGCTCCAGTAGAAGGAGGAAAGATGGGAAAATATCCTAAATTGGGGTTGAAGAGAGACTACAGCTACTCTCATGAAAGGGGCATATGGTTGCATGTGTGTAGGGGGAAGGGTGGTACATATATGACTAAACAGAACTATGTGCGCCTATAACAGCTGTAGAATGTTACGGTGCAACATATGCCATCTTCTCTTACATTGCAGTACAGCTGAGCCATGGGGGACCGCAATGTAAAACGCTTAGTGGACAGGTAATCAACATACCCCATGTCCTCTCCCAGAGTCATGGGCTTTAACTCATCTCCTCGGTGACCCCGGTAAATAGTTTTGAAAACGTTGCAAAAAATATATTCGTTGATTCAGCAGCATGTCTACACCAATGGATCAATCCCTTCAAGGTGGCAAATTGTTACATTGCTTCCTACAGCTTTTACAATATTTAGAAGATGTAGAAGCTGAACATAATGAACTAATATAGAAATGAGAATCAAAGCAGAAATGCTACTGGCTCTCAGTGTGGCAAAGGTCTGTCTCACACATTTTACGGATATGAAGTTTGAAAAGTGGGGAAGGTAAATTGCAAGGATGAGACATAGAGCTTGGCTGCGTCCACAGATGCGAGGATTCAATATATCAAGTTTTGTAACTCGAAGATGAGCCACAAACAAGCCATATTTACAAAAGAAAGGACATGCAATGTTGGGCTTATCCACACAAGGAGAATGCAGGTCTCAGATGCAGTGGTATCCGAGCAACCGAAAGAGCTATGTTTATAGGACCCCAGAAGCCATATACAGTGACACAGTAAGTGGATGAATGTGCATTATCAATGTTTGGGTATATTATCTTGTAAATGTCAAGTATAAAGGCTCACAGTTTATCATGCATAGTGTAAATTGAGGACCAAATGTGTGATTTACTCTTGCAATGAATTTACGATGATGATCTTTGCCCCAAGGAGGATACATTTGGAAATGATGCTCCAGCAAATTTATGGTGAAAAGTGGCCGTGAAGCACTTAAAAAAAAAAGTACTTCACTGCTGACTGATTTCTTATAATTTGGCTAAAGCAAAGTTTTTTTAATAACTCCAACACTGGGAGAGAGCGTGGGGGTAAGAGAGAGAGAGAGAGAGAGAGAGAGAGAGAGAGAGAGAGAGAGATAGTGACCGATTAGGGTCACTCACGACCACCTCTCACACTTCCATACAAATAAAGAGTTGGTCAGACAGTAGAGAATACAAACCAAAGTTATTTATTAGTCACACACTCAAGTGGAGTCCAGTCTGACCAGGCTCCTTAGAATGCTGTAGAGGGACTGACTCCAGTCAACATGGTAATACAAGTTATGCCTTTCCAACACCCTTAAAGACCCGCCCAGACTGGAATTTTCCAGACAGGGCGCTGATGAACAAAGGAGGTACAGAAGGACAAGCTACCATCCTGAGACCCGGTACATGCTATCTTCGTTTCAAGGTTAATCTGCCCGTGCCCGTTTCTCTGCGAGTGGGAGCAGGGCTATCTACTGGGAAAGGCATGCAAAGACAGAACGATCTATTCATTAGTGCAGTGAAGCTCAACCTTGAATAATAAAGAGAAACAATCGAGGCAGCTTTCTACTGAGGCAGACAGTATGTGACAGAAGCTTAATTCCGTTCGTAGTACAAAATAGTGACTGGAAACAAAATGGTTCAGCTAATGCTAACTTAACTCGCACAATGCTAGAAGGAGTCGGCTAGACGCATTCTCAGTCGAACAAGAGAGAGAGAGAGAGAAAGAAAGGCACACCAGTGTTTAAGAAGTTTGTGGGGAGGCTGTGGCTGCCACCTTTGCCTCCACTGTCACAAGAGTCCTAACAGGAACAAACCAATTACGTACTGGTAATCCTCATTATCCTTTCCTCATCCCAGTCCTTACTAAATGAGGCACTCCTGCCTCAGACTGAATTATAACCATGCTATGAGAGCTCCATGATACAGGAGTAGAAGAATGTCCCTCCATTTACCCTACTTCCTGTGTCTTACACGACTCAGGACTGAGGTGCGACTCTGGGGGGAGGAAGAGACATGGCCCGGTATGAAGAGGGCTACAAATCGGTATAAAAAAGATTACAGGAAAGTAATTGGCTCATTACACCTTCATCTCCATCCTTCTCATCCCAGCCCTGACTAAATCAGGCTTTACTACGGAATAAAACCTTGCACCAACAGTCCACAAATGTAGACAAACAATTATTTAATCAACAATTACTTTATTGTTGATTTGAAGACAGAAGAAGCAAAATTACATTCATATGAATTATTTAAAATCAATTAATAATGATTCACAAGTCTCTGATGAGCGGACCATATGGCGACCCTACATAGGTCCTGTAGAGATGCCACCCTAGTCCTACCCAAGTTTTGACACTGATTTAGTAGATTTTCCATGAAGTATGGATAGGGAGTTCCCCATGGACATATTTGATTGAGAAATTACCGGCCTAACCCATCTACTGATCGTTTGGGGAGGGATGATATTTTCCCTTTGATGGCAGACCATAGAAAATAAAGAGACAGTTGGAGACTCTAAATTCCTTATGATCTAGATGGATGGGCAACATATCCCTAACGTCCAAAGAAGAGGCAGTTTGAGAGTCATTAGGTGAAGGAAAGACTGGGAAGTTAATCTTGGGAGCTAAATGAAACTGAGCATTGTTCTTTGGCACAAACTACAGATCCAATGTAAGCCCTAACCTATTGGAGAAGAATCTTAGTGAAGGGTAAGAGTTGACAAAGACCCCCAGCCCTCTTAACCTCTCTGCAGATGTTATAGCTATCAGAAATGTTGTCTCATTAGACAACCATCTCAGACCGGCTTCTTCACAGGGTTCAAAGGAAGCTTGATGTAATCCTCTTAATACTACAGAGAATTCCCAGTTTGGTATTGGAGAGGCCACTGAAGGCATTTCAATTTTAAAGCTCCTGAGAATCCTCAACACTTGTGGGAAAACCCTAGTCCAATCATAACCTATTGGAAGAGTTTAATAGCTGCCCTGTGAGAGGGCAAAGTAGAGGGTGGAAAACCTTTTATAAAGCCATCTCTGAGCCTTTTCTAAAATCTCAAAACTATCAATAGATACAAGGTCAAACCCTTTAGTACTGCACACGTTTTGAAAAGATCGCCGAGGTTTTTGTAGGACACCAAAGGTGAGGGCCTACCCATTATCTGAATATCTTCCGCAACTTGCTCTGAACAACCTAGATGTTATAAACCTACCCTCACAAGTTCCTGGTCTTCACCCTTAGATGGCACAGTTGGATCTTTGGTAAACAGGGAATTATGGAGGGAACGGTTGAATTGACAAGTTGAGATAGTCATCTCTGGCTAGAGATATCAGGAGTGAGAACCAAGACCAGCAAGCGAAAATGGTGCTATCACAATTACCACTGCCTTCTCCTCCCAAATCTTCCAAAGCACCCCTAGGAGCAGGGGAAATGGAAGGGTAGCATAAGGAATTCCAACCGCCATGGGACCGATAGTGCACCCATTGCACAGGCCTGAGGACACCATGATTCTGTGCAAAAATTCAGAATCATCTTGTTGTGTTTTGATTAAAAAAAAAGGTCTAAACACAGATCCGATTGAACTCCCGGTGAGACAGATGATACTTTGCTGAGAAGGAACAGTTCCTGCTGATGCTGTTTGCCTGAACATTCAAGCAATCCTGAATGTATACTGATTTTAGACCCAAGAGGTGTCTCTCAGGCCTTGAAAGATCTTAGTGGTCAGAAGATTTAGACAGTTTCATCTCATATCTCCCTGATGGTTTAGATACGCTCTTGTCACTTGAGTGTCCACTATGAGAATTACATTGGAGCCGTCCAGCTGAAGGGAATATGCTGCTAATGCATTCTATGCTGCTGCAAATTCCATCCAATTCCAAGAGAACATTCTTTCCTCTTTCAGCCAACAACCATTTATTTCTTGAACCCCAAGTGTCTTTCTCCAACTAAAGACTGGTATTTGTGGTCATTTGTACAAGTGGAGGAAAACGGAGAGGGACACACCTCAACAGATTATTTTGCATCCGCCTCTACTGTAAGTCTTGCTGCATTTGAGAGGTGACTGGGATCAGGTTTTTGCAGTTTTGGGAGCTTGGAGGCCAAAATTAAAGTGAAACCATGAACATTAGATCCTGAGCTAGAAAGAGATAGTTCAGTTCAAAATATCAAGTCCCAATTTTTGTAAGTTTTTTCGTTTTATTCTTCTTTGGTCTTTTAGTAGAATCAATCCAATCTTCACACGTACAAAAACAACCGCTGCCAACACGTGTTTCGTCTAGGTCATCAAAACCAAACGACTTCGTCAGGGCTGTAAGTATTACAATAAATATGAACATAATTACATTCCACTCAGGAGAGGTTATCAAGAGTCAAAAACACTTGCTATTTACATTAAGTAAACAAAGTGGCTTTCGTTCAAACCTTAAAATACAACTTTTTAGTAAAGTTTTCACATCAAGGGTTAAATAAAACTCACAAAGAGTATCTCAAAGTTGTCTTGAAAACACTCCATTTACAAACCAACCAGCCAGGTGAAAGTCTTTGTGCCAAATCTATTCCAAATTCAGTTAAACCCATATAAAACATTCCCGAAAAGAGGGTTCATGCGGTTGAACGGGGTCTGAATTTTGAGGATGAATTACAATTTCTTTGGTATAATCCTCTCTGCTAACTGAAATTTTGAATTTCCTCCAGAATGTGACAAACCTATATATCTAATTATCTACCATTGGATGAACAAAGAAACGGGATGATGTGTGTAGTTTGTAGATCTCATTGGCAAGTATATGGAAAATATACCTCTCTGGGGTTTCTTTTACTTTTCTTTACCATATTTTGAAAACTGTGTAAAGTATCTGTGCATGTATAATAACTTTCGTATAACGGATATAGGAATGTTATTATTGTACTTAAAATGAAGATTATGGACTCTCTTTTTACCTTCCGTCTTTTCTAGTGGGTGACACTGACATAACCATACCTTTTCACATACTATTGGTTTCTTAACTTCTTGGTGTACACCCACCTTTTCCCCCCCCCTTTTTTCTGATATTGTAATGGTTTTCTGAATGGTTCTAACACTTGGTCTTACTTGTGTTTATTGACGGACTATTTTCATGATGATATAAACTAAAACTAGCAATAGCACGAATTACGGTGCCTTTTAGAAAGCCTTTAGCTTATTTTACTCAACTTCCCAATACCTTGCGTGTTATTCTGAGCATTACAAGATGTCGGGCGTTTGCAGCTAGAGACCTTTTGGTCCTACTTCTATGTTTCACGTCGCGTGTATGATGGTTTAAGTAGCTTGAAAACATGGCGCGGTAGCTGCACGCCGGTTTACACTGGGGAACTCGCTCCTGTTCGGTCTCTGCACTCGGAGGTACGTGGGGCCGCCATATGATTTAACTTTAGACTGACTTGCGTTATAAAATTATTTTCGCAAGTGTAAAGAGTGTATAAAGATGGTTTATGTCCCTGTGACATGGGTGCAGTTTTGGCTTTTGGTCCGTCTCTGTATTCTTTAACTATTTACTGATCGCTATCGTTTTACTGTTTTGGTAACTAATAGAGCACGCTATGGTTTTAACTATTGCCTCGGTTGCAGTACCCTCTTTACCTTAGCTTTGAGGGGGAATAATAACCAAGATTATGTTACATTTGGCTCCTAGGTAATCACCCTATCGTGGAAATCTTAGCGACTTAGTCCCTGGATATTTGGGACATGAACTTTTTTTGCTTGGAAGGACAGGACACCCTTGGAACTGATTAATACGCCATATGTTGCATGCTTAAGTGAGTGCAGCATCCTACTTTTATTGGTTTATACTAATCGCTTTTGTCGTTTATTATTGAAACTGGAAGGGTCATCCAATATGTTCTTTGTGTGCAGTTTTCTTGCAGATTTTGGACTTGGAGTTACTATCTCCGTATATCTACATGACCGTTTCGTGAAATCTCCAGGGTGAGCCCATCCCTTCTGTTAGTTCATTCTTATCTCACACTTGGCTGAATAATTAAGGGCTCGGTTTCATATAGATGAGGGTTACGAGTATCTCTGTTTGGCTTACTCTGATGGAACCTCTGTACAATTCGGGTTTTTAATTTTCATATTACTTGTTCTGTACTTTTTGGTGGGGTGTGGTGACTATCCCTTGCCCTTTGAACAATTCTGGATATATCACGTTATGGAATTCTATGTGATACTCGACTCCTTATTCACAAAAACATCACTTATTTCACCGGTTGCACAATGGATTTCTTAATCACGGTGTCTGCCATTGACTTTTTACCTTTGGACGTGCTTTCTGTCCTTGCACAGATTTATTTTTTTATTTTTTTATTTGGTCTACCTTTCTTTTCCAGTCTCTCCCCCCTCTTTTCGGGAATGTTTTATATGGGTTTAACTGAATTTGGAATAGTTTTGGCACAAAAACTTTCACCTGGCTGGTTGGTTTGTAAATGGAGTGTTTTCAAGACAACTTTGAGATACTCTTTGTGAGTTTTATTTAACCCTTGATGTGAAAACTTTACTAAAAAGTTGTATTTTAAGGTTTGAACGAAAGCCACTTTGTTTACTTAATGTAAATAGCAAGTGTTTTTGACTCTTGATAACCTCTCCTGAGTGGAATGTAATTATGTTCATATTTATTGTAATGCTTACAGCCCTGACGAAGTCGTTTGGTTTTGATGACCTAGACGAAACACGTGTTGGCAGCGGTTGTTTTTGTACGTGTGAAGATTGGATTGATTCTACTAAAAGACCAAAGAAGAATAAAACGAAAAAACGTACAAAAATTGGGACTTGATATTTTGAACTGAACTATCTCTTTCTAGCTCAGGATCTAATGTTCATGGTTTAACTGTACAAACGTGGCCCCCTTGGAGTCACACTTTGTTTGATCCTGGTTGGGTGACCAGTATCTGATCCTTTTTTGAGCTTACCAAATATTGTTTCTTATTAATAATTTTTTCTTTCCAGCGCAAACTTTCCCCACTCACCCGTTCTCTTTTGTGTTGTGCCAAAATTAAAGTGCTTTACTCACAGGAGGTTTTATATGAAAACGAGCCCATGGAATTTTTGCTGTAGCTATGGCCATCAGACCTTGTAATCTCAGGCAATACATCGTCAGTAAAAATGATTGACTGAGCAAGTGAGAAAAACAGGCCGGAATGATTAATATTTCCTTCTGGGGGAGAAAACCACACCCCCACTTTTATACCTAGTACCAACCTGTTTGTGCAGGACACTCCCTTTGTGTAACCCTACACTGGTTGTGGTCAGTTGTTCCATATCACCTGGTTCTGGCTCCAGCCTGGCTAGTGAAACAATGGGCAGCCAGACAGAGGTGTGGTCTGCATTTGCTGGTAACAGGGCAAGCATCTTCTGAAGTCGGGAAGGAGCTGGATAAAGCACTCAGGCAACCGTTTGGAAGGCTGGGTAGTCCCCTATGCTGTCATGCTCAGGGAAGGAAAACCCCTCCCCACACTAAAGGTCCGTTTGACCTCTGTCTGGAAGGAAAATATATTGCACCACAGGAGAACTGCGAGACCTCTCATCCTTGGCATGGTCTCCCCTCTCTTTTTGCCTCTACCACCTGTATTTGTGACTGTTTGCTGGACTTCATTTTTGCTGGTTTGTGTACTCTGGGCACTTTGCTACTGCTGGCCAGTGCTAAAGAGCAAGAGCTCCCTTTGTCAATTGTGATTATAATTGGTTATCCATGATTGGAATATTTGATTTACTGGTAATTCCATTATAAATTGCACGGTGTCTGCCCAGGGCCTGTAAATCAAATGGTACTAGTGGGCCTGCAGCACTGATTGTGCCCCCCACATGAGTAGCCCTGCAAACATGTCTCATGCCTGCTACTGCAGTGCAATTTTAAACTGCCATGTCGACAGTGCAATTGCACCCACTTGCCAGGCCCAAACCTTACCTTTTACTATAAGTAAGGCACCCCTAAGGTAGGCCCAAGGTAGCCCCATGGGTAGGGTGCAGTGTATGTGAAAGAGGGGACATGTAATTGTGTGTTTTAAATGTCCTTATAGTGAAATACTAACAATCTTGTTTTTCACTAGTGCAAGGACTATCTCTCCCATATGTTATGATTGGAGCTGCCTTGTAACATCTTACAAGTGTAACTTTAAATTGGAAAAAAGACAGAGATTTGAAGTTTGAGTTCCCTGAATGCAGGATTTAACAATACAATTTTAGTGCAGTTGGTTTTTACATTGTGTGGTTGAAAATGCCACTTTTAGAACGTGGGCATTTTCTTGCTTGGCCATCCTAGAGCTGTCAGGAGGACTACTGTCCCTTTGCTGTGTGTTGCTTTGCTGGGTTTGGCTGAAGTTGCTGCTTCTGTTTGTGGACAATGAAAGAACTGGACTTCGCTTTCTTGTATCCTGCTTTTCCAACGTCCCCAAGGGCTTGTGTGTGCTTGCCTTCTATTAGAAGTCTTAGGGCTATTAAAGACTTCATCTGCAGTATCTCTGAACTCCACTGCTGGTAGTTCTGTCCTGCCCAGTGGTGACAGTTCCATTTCTGGGCCCTTGGAGGTGGTTCTGCTGCATCAAGACTTGAAACTCCATGCATCGCCCTTCCAACGCCGTTTTTCCCACCACAAGTTTGACATATGGTTGAAAACCAACACATTGACGTGGTGCGACTGATAAATCGACGCAGCACCTGTTCGCAACCTAAAGAACCACTGCAGCCCGAGTCCACAGCACCGTGTCGTCAGCGTCCGAGAACACCGCTCTGACTTTGGTACAGGCCCTGCAGTGCGGCTGAAAGAATCAACACATCACCTGTTTGAGGCTGTGGAAATCAGCTCAGCTCCTGTTTCGCTGCCCCCTCGACCTGCAGCGCCTGGATTTTCTTGCGCATCTCTCCTGTGCATCAAGTTTCCAATGCATCACCCCACCAAAAGAATTCACCTCTGGAAGTGAATGCATCTCGTCTTGCACCATGGAATCAATGCAACACTTCTCCTGCATGCAACAGAACTGACACATCCATTCCCTTGGAACTCAATAACCAACGCATCGCTGTGTTTTCGTATGCTTTTCTCCTTTGCAGCTGTTTTCTGTCTTGGATTTTGATGCATCAAAGGTATTTTGTGCCAAAAACAAAGCATCCATAGATTTCTATGGAAAAAATTGCATAAACCTTTTAAAAGCAATATTTTGAGTTATGTATGTTGGTTTGTTTGTTGACTTGGTCTTGTTTGGTTTACATAAAGGTTGTTTATTTTATTTTTCTAAACTGGTGTTGTGTCCATCTGTAGTGTTTTCACTGTGTTAATGTGTGTGTTATGCACAAATACTTTACACATTGTCTCTGAGATAAGCCTGACTGCTCGTGCCAAACCACCAAGAGGGTGAGCAGGGATTATCTTGGGTGTGTAACTCCCATACTCTGACTAGAAGGAAGGGTTCCTACTTAGACAGGGTGCAAGCCACAGCCAACTAGAGACCCTCATTTCTAACAAGAGCCAATAGCAGTCATGAGACCCTGGACACTGTCAGAAAAGCACATTTGGTTTAGGCAGGAAAATGCCAACTTTCAAAATAGTAAACTAAAATCTGACTCTACTATTAAAGAGGATTTTAATTTACAGTTAAAATAAGTATAAGAAGTGTTTCTCTAGCTGTTTCAAAACTGAAGTTATCACTCAATAAACACAATAAAGTAACTAGTGTTAGCATATGGGAGGTTAGTCTTGGCACAGTGAAAAAATCAACTTTGGGAGGTTTTCTCTCACAGGACATGTAACACAAGGTTAACCATTTACATGTGTCAAAAAAGTACTTGCTCCCCTCATATCTCGGGAAGAAGAAATACACAATAAGGAGTTATACAAGAATCAAGTTTGCAAAGTGCTCAATATATTTACATTGGTGAAATCACAAAACATACCCTAAAAAACAAAAAGATATGAAGGGTTGGCACTTACTGAAAAAGACTTTAATAATTCGTGAAGCGCGCTCAACAAAGTTGCGTTTTGACTGTGCTCAAAGAAAACAAATTCAGTAAGTACGCCAATCTCCTGACTTTAGAACTAAGCAGTTTCTTTTATCATGACTGGAGGACTGACTCCCTTTATTTGTACACAGTATTAAATGCCACATTGCGTGTTGAAATTTAGTAAGTATGGCACAGTCACGAGGTGTTAAAAAAACAAGAACACTGGTATTCCCTTTTAAATGGTTTTAGTATGCCTTCTCTTGCTTTCATTAACCACAGTCAAAACACAACTTTGTCCCCTATTTAGAATCTCCAGGGAGTAACCTACAATAGTTGCTCTTAGTTCTAAATAGTATAGTAGACACAGATGCATTTAGCATAAAAGACACATCCACTGTCCACTGATCTTTTGTCTACCCCCTTGCTATTGTTATATAAGTGAGATCATTGAGTACATTATTGAACACGAATCCTAGTGTGTATGCCCTTCACCAGGCACAATACATTGTTTTTCTTCATAGTGCACAGAGTATATAAATACAGGGGTTAAATTGTTTCCTCCCTTCTCTGTGTTTATTTTCTAGGCACTATGAAGATTTTACCCCAAAGAGATTTGTGAATTGCACCAAAAAACTTGTAGGCATATTAACAAGGAACAGGGAAAATTAACGCTAAGGGCGCTTTGCATTAAATTTTTTAACGCCCACTATCGCTGGATAATATCGCCTGGTTATCGCGTTATTAACAACGCTAAACGCCTATGCGATAAAAAGTCCAGCAATAGCAGCATTATGGGAGGTTATCGCTGTTAATCCAGCAATAAAACTACAAGGATATGGATATCCTTGTTGATAGCCCATGGTGGACTTAGCCATGTAATCCACCTCCCACTGGATTACATGGCTAAATCTGAAAATTAATAGACGTAAAAAAGCAGCGTTAACCGTGGTTAGCGCTGCTTTTTTTGTCTCTAACAGGGTTAGGGTGAAGCTTGATAATAGGAGAAATATCGGTTAGCGACATTTCTCCTATTATTTTGCACTGGAACGCCCACTTTGCATCTCATTAGAGATGCAAAGGGAAACCCTTGTTAATATGCCCCTAAGTTCCACGAAGACAAATAGTCCCACCAGGGATAGTGATGATCAGATATGCATAACTCTGGTCCTCCGGAGAGCCACCGCCCCTTGTTTGGAGCAATTTGGCTGAATCATGTCGACCTCCTGTTTGTTTTTATTAGATGTGTAGGATGACCTAATAGTCCTATGTATATCCCTTTTGTTTTTTAACCTTGCCTCTGTTCTCTTTTTAACTTCAGATCAAAATAATTTTTCTTAGAGAACAGGAAGCAATTTTAAGTCACCCTTTGCACACATCCCACCATGTCTCAAACAGTAAAGACTTAACCTCCTGGTAGAGGAGAGGCCCAATGATGATGTAATGTAACCAAATTTATATAGCGCATGGTTACCCGGAGGCATCCCAGCGCTGCACTAGAATCAGGCTCAAGAGGAAGAAAAGAGAATAGAGAAAAGAGAAATGAGAATAGAGGGTCATTTGGGAAAAAGGAAGGTGTTCATGATGCAAATGACTACAAGTACTCCAGTGGTGATAATATTCTAATGAGAAAATTGGTCAGTGAGGGCCTTACTATTACTATTATTGGTACCTAATGAAGAGACTCTAATGATCACAGAGAATGGAGTGGGTGCACTCCCTATCATTACCTTTAACTTTCTAAAAGTGGCTTTTTTAAGATTGTTATGAAAAATCGAACTTTGTCATAAAGAAGGATTTATTATTACAATCCCATAGGCACAAAACATGAAAAGTTGGGGGCGCTAGAGGGCGCACGAGTGGAATAGCTGCCGTTAGGTGAGGCTCCTACTCCCCAGATTCATAATCCTTAATAAATCCTGTTAAACTGGGTTCAGACTGAGCTGTTGTACATTTCACGGCTTTTTCCTATCCTGCGGCGCACTCGCTGAAAATCTGGGGCCGAATGGCTGCTGTACGCCGGCGGGCGAAGGTGCTGAAGAGCTGACCGGCTTTGGAACAGAGCCTGCAGAGTGGCGCAGAGCGGCGGTGGTGATTAGGACACACCGCGGCTCACCACGAGGGCAGTAGGCCCTGAATGACTCGGCGAGGACGCCGGGGGCGGACGCGGCATGCAGAGAGACTGAAGGTGCGTCCTCTAATCGCGGCACTATTGGGTGCTGCTCTGCCGCCCTGCGTGTCAAGTTTGCCAATCTGCGGCCCTCTATGTGGGCTTTCTTTATAATCACTGCGGACTTTGCCTAGAGACTGTTGCGGCCCGACGGCCCTTGGGGACTTAAGTCATACCACAGCGCCGCGGCGCAAACGCTGACCTCCCGTACCAGCGGGGGGCTTTGCTGCCGAGGCGGGGGCGCCTACGCTAGGACCTCGGTGAGTGGCGCTGCTGGAGCTATAAGAGAGTGCACAACTGGCTTGCTTGGATGTTCGACATATGAGGCAATACCCCGAGAGCCCCACACGTCTGCAAGTCCCAGCTATGCATATTTGTGTGAGTTCCTGGAGCAGCTGTTGTCGCAGTGATTAAGACAACTGCAGGAGTCATCGGGGTGAAGGCCTATACACCACATTTTGGACGGGGGAGCACACGTGAGAGGTGGTGGAGAGCCTAACGGGATGTCATGGCCATCGTAGTGGTTTTTGATGTCAAGGCCTGGTGGTGGCCGATGGTGACTGTCTGCTGACAGGGAAGAGCATACACCCCCCCTAAACACTACAGCGGTTCACACTGTGCAGACAGTCCCCCACTGGCGTGCCCTTTGGTGCAGTCACCGGACAGACACACGGCCAAGCCTCTGACGCTCATTATGACGCAGGATACCAGAGTGGAGGACATTGCATACCGGGCGGCGGCCTGATCTGTGTCGGATGGCCCATAGACCTGCTCTTGATCCTTTCGCAATGATGGGGAAGCCGGATACTCGCCAGCCTAGGCTCACCTTTGAGGTCACAAAGAAGGGACCTAGGCCACCGGCTGGTACGGGGGCCTCGGAGAGCCCCGGGGCGCAGGGAGGACCTGAGGACACACCGGAGTTGGACATGCGCCAAATCCCGCTGGAGATGCGTCAAGGATTTGCCACCGTGGTGGACAAGGTGGACCGCATTTCCTCCAGACTGGACGCCCTGGTACCAGCACGAGGATCGCATCAAGGAAACGGAGAGAAGAATCTCTGAGACGGAGGATATAACTGCCGGTCACTCCACACAGCTGACAAGGGTGGACAAGCTACTACGAGATATTGCTGCCAAGAACGAGGATTTGGAAGCCCGGGGGCGACGTAACAACATCCGCGTCAAGGGCGTACCCGAATCCACAGACACTGGGCGTATGGAGGACTATATTGAGAAGTTGCTACTAGCCTCTATAGGTGCCGACAAGTTCTCCGCACAATTTATAGTTGAGAGAGCGCACAGATCCTTAGGTTCCCAGACCGGAGCCTGGGGCTCCGCCCAGGCCGATCATCACACGGTTGCTGAATTATCGCGACCGGGATGTGGCACTACGAGCTGCGCAAACCCAAAAGGAGCTGACATACAATGGAGTCTCCTTCTCCATATTCCCGGATTTCACTCCGATGGTGCAAGAACAGAGACGCAAATTCCTCGGGGTGAGTTGCGTGAGGCACAGATCGACTACGAGCTGTTATATCCCGCCCGACTCCGAGTGACGCATCAAGCTAAACAATATTTCTTTATCAACCCACAACAAGTGGAGGACTTCCTGCGATCCTGGCGACGGGGGAAAAAGGTGGACCATCTCGAGATGATTCGCAGCGGGATCAGGACCACATCATGGACAATGAGGATTGATGCCCGCACATAGCTGATTGGAGATAGCATGGATTGCTGTACTGTGCCATTGACATTCAGGATTGTACTGCACTTCTAAGACGCTCAGGCCTGATGTTCCACGTTCAGTAAGGCACAGAGTGCGGAAGACAACAGACTCGATTTACACCCAGTGGTAATGTATACCGGGACCACTCTCTCTCCTCGACTGGTGCCTAGGGGTGGTACAGGTCCGAAGGCACGAGGGGACGGGAGGGGTCGTGATGCTCTTTGGAGGTTCCCCCAGAGGGTGCTCCCCCATGGGGTGTTTTTTCTGTGTTCCATTTGTTGAGGTTGGGAGGAACAGGGGGGAGAGGGGGAGGGACATGCATACTGGCAAGTTGGGGATGCTTCAGTGGGATGGGGGTACACCTCTTTTTGAGAGGGAAGGGGGAACTAGTTAACTGTTCTGAGCAGGGCACAAGGCAGGCAGGATTTGCAATGGTGGGGAGGGCCGGGGAGGTTGGGATGGTCCCACACGATGGATATCTTCCAGACATTGGGAACAAACCCACTGATGGTCATCACAGGAGATAATATGAATGCATTGTTAATGATATTGTCATGGAACGTTAGGGGTCTCAATAATCCAAGGAAATGCAGACAGATATTGACATATCTAGATAGACATGGTGCACAGTTGGTGCTGTTACAGGAAACGCACATCCCCCCACACACCACTCCATCATTTGCGAGTCGATGGGCAGGCCGCAGATGCTTCTCGTCATATTCCTCATACTCCCGAGGAGTGGCAATATTGATTAAACTTAATGTTCCCTTCCTCTTACAGGGTGAGACCACCGATGCAGCGGGCAGATATGTAATAATTTGGGGCAGGCTTGGCGACTCCACGGTTTCGATTGTGAATTGCTATGCTCCCAATATCGATACGCCTGAATTTTTTGTGCTCCTCTGGGGTAAAATAGTAGACATTGGATCCACACACGTCATATGGGGGGTGATTTCAATGTGGCAATGGTGCCTGCAGTGGACAGGGCGGATGGCATGGCACAATATCACCCTAAATTGAGGGAAGTGTTACAGGGCATAATGCTGGAATGTATGCTAGTGGATAGCTGGAGACACTTACATCCCCAAAAGCTCGAAGGTACACACTTTACTTCACATACAGGGACCTGGGCGCGTTTGGACTATTTTCTCCTGATGCATCACTTGGCAGGTACTGTATCCAGCGCGAAACACTTAGCCCGCACATACTCGGATCACTGCCCTGTGGTGGTTACATTGCAGATTCCTGGCCTCGACCGTCCCAGACCCCCATGGCGGTTACATCCCACTGCGCTACTAGACCTAGCATTCAGAGAGGAACTGCGCAATGACATTGCTGATTTCTTCCTCCGTAATCAAGGCTCTGTCGACAGCGTGGAACACATTTGGGAGGCCTTTAAGGTTACAGTGCGTGGTTGGTGTATTTCGAAGGGGTTTGGGGTCCTGCGGGACATTCAGAGAACGATTAGCAGATTGGAGGCCGAACTGAGAGTCTTAGAGCACGGCATGCTGAGTGGTGACAGTCAGGGAGCGCAAGCTTTGTTTAGGAGTAAATTGACGGAATACGAAGTGGAGGCAAAGCGTGAGACACGCTTCCGTAGCAAATACTGGAGTGCTAGACGGTATTGGGAAGGGGAAAGGCCTGGAAAGACACTTGCCACCATTGTACGCAATTCCCGGGGTACTAATACTGTGCTGGAGATAGTCGATAGCCAGGGGGACACGCTGAGGGGCAATGTTCCCATAGTTGAGGCCTTTACTAGACATTATACGGAGCTTTATACTTCCCAGGCTAGCGATGACTGTGACTTTGATCGCTTTCTGGGAGATATGGCCTTATGCTGGCTTAGTGATGTAGATAGACAATTCCTGGGGGCCCCTTTTGAACTCGATGAAATAAAGATGCTATCATGTCCTTGAAGAATGGGAAAGCACCCGGTTTAGACGGCCTCCCGGCCGAATTCTATAAGTGCTACATAGACTTTATGGCACCTGTGCTACGAGAGGTCTTCGAGGATGCGCTAGAGGTGGGCGTACTGCCTCGCTCTATGCGCGAGGTGATAATAACTTCCCTCCTGAAGCCCGGGAAGGAGTGTGATTCCTCCCGACCACTCTCGCTTATCAACTGTGACGCCAAGATTCTGGCTAAAGTGCTGGCCAATAGGCTGTCGCTACTCATGACCCAAATTATACTTCCGGACCAATCAGGATTCGTTCCCACAAGAGCTACGAGACACAATCTTAGAACTCTATTCTCCCTAGTAAACACGGTAGCACCTGAGATCCAGCTAGCAGCGGTGTTCTTGGACGCTTCTAAAGCGTTCGATTCGGTGGAGTGGCGTTATCTATTCACAGTATTGCAGAGAATGGGATTCCCTCCAATGTTTCAAGCGTGGGTGAAGCTGCTCTACACGGCGCCCACAGCGAGGGTGCTCATCAATGGCCACCTGTCACATGGGATAACAATTACGAGAGGCACCAGGCAAGGGTGCCCACTCTACCCTCTCCTGTTCGCCATCGCTATAGAGCCCTTGGCTTGCAGAATACGACAACTACATACACATAGTGCTCTTCAATGCTTTCGGAGGCAGATATCTGTGTCATTATATGTAGATGACGTCACGCTCTATGTTAAGGACCCACAAACTCATTTGAATGCGATGTTGCGCGAATTTCTGGTATTTGGCAGGATCTCAGGCGTCAACATAAACTGGCGCAAATCCCAATTCTTCCCATTAACACCTGCTGTATGTAAGTTCTCACTGGACTACCCGATCGAGTGGTGTGATGACGACCTGAAGTATCTGGGGGTACGGGTCTCCAGAGACCGTGAAGAGACGCTACGTATGAACTATGGCACGGCTCTCACAAAACTGCAGGACACTGTGACGCGCTGGATAACGCTACCCTTGTCCATGGCAGGGCGGGTCTCCCTGGTCAAAATGGTTGTCCTCCCACGTTTTTTGTACCTTTTCCTAAACATTCCCTACTATCCGGGACGCTTCTTTTTCAAAAACGCTGAGAACAGAACTGTTCTGGTCTGGGGAGAGCGGCAGCCTAGACTCAGATGGAGTGTGATGGCGCAACCGTACACGAAGGGGGGTTTTGATGTCCCTGACCTTAAGGCCTACTACCTCAGTGCCCAGGCGCACTTCTTTTACCACTGGTTACGACCTACCCCCTTTATGCCACAGCTAGCGTTGGAGGACTGGATTGCGCACCCGCTTCCTCTGACCGGGGTAGTACACGGGCCGATTGCTGCACTGGACATGCACCCAAACACGGTATCATGCACGATAGACGCTTGACGTAGAATACTTGGCAGACTCCAACTCCCCCTGCTGTATGCACCACACATGACCCTGACATACCACCCACAGTTGGCAGTGCTACAGGAGACGGGTTTCCAGAACCTATGCAAGAAATTACAGAAATCCAACTGGGGGGATATATTCCATAATGGGAAATTTTGCACTAAAGAACAATTTTTTGGCGACGCTGTCCCCACCCCCCTAGAGGTTTTTTATTATATACGGCTCCGAGAGGGAATGAGAAAACTACTGGTAGCATACCCGGATGAACCCGAGGTAGTTCCTCCGCTGCTCACACTACTTAATAGTCCCGAGGGTGCACACATGGTTTCTGGTCTGTGTTGTAGTCTGAGGGCACACTCAGTGGAGGATGGCGGGAGGGCACGTCAGTACTGGGAACAGGACCTGGGAGAGGCTATACCTGATGATGCCTGGGAATATTGTTGCACAATGGCGGGTCGTATCACGTCTAGCTGTAGATTTAAACTCATCCATTATAAGTTTCTCCAACGTGTCTATTACACACCCGCCAAGAAATATCGATTTGGCCTCACGGACTCTGACCGATGTGAGAGATGTGGGCAGCCGGGTGCTGGCTTCTTCCACTTAGCCTGGCTATGCCCGCAGGTTTCTACTTACTGGGAATTGATACACGAGGCATTGGAGAAAATGGTACCCATTGAGATGACCAGGGACCCACTGCTGTTTCTACTAGGACATACTCCCAATATACCTAAACCATATAGGAAATTTATTGACACAGCTCTCTTGCTGGCCAAACGTATATTGGCATGTAGATGGGGGAGGGGCAGAGCCCCGAAATTCAAGGAGTGGCTCCAGGACATGCTACACTGTCAGGATCAATACGCAATATGTGCTGAATTACAACCTGTCACATCAAGGCCCAAAGATATATGGGGACCGCTCCAGAAATACACGCTACAACAAGAGGCAGACGAAGAGGGTAGTGACGATCAATGAAATGCGAGACCACTGGAGGGCCCTGGGGGAGGAAATACTGTATAATAGTCCTGGACATGTCGTTTGACAACATTACCATTTGGCACTGTGGAGGAGTCTGCATTACATGTTCTAACGCAAGTACTGTTTCAGGAAATTAATGGTGTGTCCTTCTTTTCTTGGTATATGAATGCTGATCCTATGTATAGCATTTGCACATTGTCTCGGTTGTATTTCCCCTACTACCTGACTATACATGTATGGGACCGCCCCCCCGAATGCTATCCCGCTATATTGATTCTGTCTGTATATGCAATATTAATGAACTGCCTTGTCGAATGTCTGCTCATTTTGTACGAATTTTTTTATAAATAAAGTTTAAATAATAAGAAAAAAAAACATGAAAAGTTTATCTCTTTACAATTGGGAATTACACCTATAAAATGTAATAAAGTAATACAAATTCTATTCTATGGGAGAAATAGGTCTTGCAGTAGTCAATAACAAATTTAAGAGCTTTTCACTACCAGGACATGTAAAACTTAAACGTACATGTCCTAGTTTTTACATGCACTGCATCCTGCCTATGGGCTATCCAGGGCCTACCTTAGCGGTGACTTATATGTATTAACAAGGAACGTTTGGAACTGGCAAGAGGTTTAACTGCAACTGCAGGCTCTGCAATGGCAAGCCTGAGACATGTTTAAAGGACTACTTATTGGGTGGCATAACTAGTGCTGCAGGCCCACTATTAGCATTTAATTTACAGGCCCTAGGCACAGGTAGTGCATATTACTAGGCACTTATAAGTAAATTAACTATGCACAATGTGGATAAGTCAATATTACCATGCATTAATTAGGGAGAGAGCACATGCAAGTTAGCACTGGTAAAGTGCCCAGAGTCCTAAACCTAACAAAAACAAATCCAGCAAAAAGGGAAGGAGGAATGCAAAACATTTGGGGTGACCATGCAGAAAGGGCCATTACTAACAACAGCTTTGATCTTGCATGCTACAGTTATGCAAAAAACATATGAATAAAACTGAAACCTGAAAACCATAAAGACACAGGTAACACAAATCTCAAAACCTGCTTCAAAGCATAGCCCAATGGAAGACACAGAGCTACCTCAATGCAACAAAAACCAAAGTATTCAAATGTGCACAATAGAAATGTTATAGTTCTACACTCTGACTGTCAATCTGTATCTACCACGAATAATACATGAGGATGTACAAAATCTTTGAATTGTCACTGACTCTGCAGTCTCCATGAATGCCCATGTGGAGAAACAAACTAAATAGGCCTTCTACACTATGAAAACACTGTCACTTTTTCCCCATTTTGGATTTCCACAAATAGTTCAGGCAAGAACATCACTCATTCTCTCAAAACCAAATTAGGCAAATTGCCTATTTCATGGAATGTAACCCTCAACCATCAAAAGGCTCTAGGGAATTCAGATTCAGCAGCAAGCCTTTTTTCACCTGTAAAGATACAAACTCATATATCCCTTATCATGAAGGCTCTGAACTATTAGGTATCCCTTGCAAGTTGATAAGCTGTAAATGTCTGGAATTCCTCCTAGTGAAAAATCAACAAATGCTCCCAACTTAAGAACTTACATTGTAGGCTAATTTCATAACTAATTATTCCCTATTACAAAGAAAAAATGTTGGTGTACAATTTAATCTGTACAAACTGTGTAATTTACTCTGCAAAAAATTAAAGCCATTAAAATCCCCTGCATGTCAGAAGAACAGTTAAGAACTGGTAAGTCTCAACCTGGTGAGGAAAAGTGTCCTTCTTGTCGGCATTTATTTTGTGTCAGGACTCCTTTATTTTTGCATTGCCATTTCGTGTCAAACACCTCTGCATGACCCTCCTGGTTGTTTCTGCTGATGTCTGATGAAACTCTAACTGTCATGACCACCCTGCCCTTCCTGCTCCTTGTGGTTGAGCCAATTTTGAAAAAGGGAACAAAGAATTGGCATCACCACCCTCGGACTGAACTCCTGCACACACCCACCCTGTTCCGCAAGACTTGGTCACACCACTGTCCCAGAACTTGTTTCTTTCACATATCCTGCTGTTCAAGATCTGTCTGTTCTCTCACGTACATATCCTGTTTTGCAAGACCTGTCCGTAATCTTTTGTACCATCTGTTGCAGCACCGTCCTGCCTGAACAAAGAATGGCGTAACTGCATTCTGACTCGGGGGCGCCAGGCCCCCATCCAAACTGGTTTCTTAAGGTGGGAAATGTGTACATAAGGCCTGTAAGCTGTGGAGTGAAGCAGCAGCCTCCTCTGTCTTGTCTCCGACGAGCTTGGGACTCTGTTCCATAGCTAGAGCTATTCGAATAAAACTTGGTTCCTTCTGCAGATGAAGGCTCCTGTGTCTCCTTTTTTCTATATAAGTAGGGTATGGAAGACTTGGGCGGATCCCCCACCACCGAGACCCATTAAGTGGGTATAAACGGTTCTTCACTGGCCAACATAGACCCTCAAGATGCATAATTTTCATAAAGACAGGATACACAGGATTAATCTCTACTGCTCTGTCCACTTGACAGAATTTCAATACAATTTATGGTAGAACACATTCAACCTCCTCTGCTAAAATGTTGGGGTTCAAACTCTGTAAGAGTTGCCAAAAACAGATGTCAGTGTCTGACTCCATCGAGATCTAACTCTGGTGTCTCAGCTCCTTGCCTGATTTCCAGTTTTGCTACAAATGCTCTTGGGTAAATCCAAAGGCTAACCGGGACTGCAAGTTCAAACTCTCTGTTGCCTAGCATCTTTAGGAAAGCTATTAAGGACTGTCCTGATTGAAGTTGCCGACATAGACGTGTTCTCAGTCCTGAGGCCGCACCCCAGAGATTTTCAACCCATGCCAAGTCAAAGAGAAGTTTTAGAATATATATTCTGTAATGTTTTTCCTGCACTGCAGATCTGCATCCTAAGAATCATTTAAAGAGGTTAGAGTGCACTGGTATTGGTGTCAAGCCAAAACATCAAGTTTAAATATTGAGAGACTTAAATATCGAATATTAAATATCATGACACACAAATATTGTGATGCACTAATGTCATTGACAAAAGTATCTTTTCTTGAGCTAAGTAAAATCATTTTAAAGAATATCAATGTTTTTAATATAGTTTTTAGAAATATAATTGTAAGAAATATAATTTTTAATTTTTTTAATGTGTTTTAGCTGATATACTAATTTTATGTGTTGCTATAGTTTATATAAATGTTATTGAGTTTAAAAAAAATGTAACATGTAATTTGAAGAGATGTAGAATTTTTTGTTTACTTCATAATAGTAATTTATAGTATCATAGCAGGTTGTTGGTTTTGTAAGGGTAGAGGGTTGGAATTAAATTAGGTAATAATTCATTATCATTCATTAAAACTTTTATTATCTAATTCATGGAATATTTATTAATTATTAATTATTAATTATTTAATTAATTTTTTACTACGGAATATTGATTTATTTACCTATATCATAGTTGCAGGATGCTAGGTTTGTGGGGGTCCGAGGTAGGAAGTTAATTAGGTAATAATTAATTAGCAATTAATTTCTAATTGTAAATGAATCATTTATAGATTTCTAATTATGTAAATTATGGAATACTGATTTATTTCACTTATATTTTAGTTGCGGCCTGATAGCGTTGTAGGGGTATAGACTGGGAAGTTCAATAAGTAATAACTAATTAACTATTCATTATTATTTGTAAATTAATTGTTTAATTGAATTTGAATTGTATAAATTATGGAATCATTTTTATATTTATTTCATGAATGGGCTGCTATCTTTGTAGGGGTCTAGGGTGAAAAGTTAATCAAATATTTAACAAATTATTTACTTGATTTCAAATATGTACATTTTGGAATACTTATTTTGTTTCATTATATTTTAGGTGTGGCTTGCTAGGTTTGTAGGGGTATGGGATGGGACATTAATTAATAATTGAATAACAAATATGTATTCATTGACAATTATTTTATTGAATAGTAATTAGTTAACTTGATTAATTGTTTTTAGTTTAATACATATATGTATATTTTTTTTATATTTGACCCCTCCAAAAACAAACACTTTCCCTTCTGTTGTTTTGTTTTGAATGGGATTAGTAAATATTACCCCTCCAAGGTTCAACACTTTCCCTACCGCTGCACAGTTTCGAGACAGAATAGTAAATTTTACCCTTCCGAAGACCAACACTTTCCCTACTGTTGCCCAGTTTGGAGTAGTAATACTAAATGTAACCCCTCCAAAATACAGCACCTTTCTTGCTGTTGCAGAGACTGGGGTGGGAATAGTACATTTTAACCCTCTGAAATTCAACACGTTACTCACTGTTGTCTGGACTGGAAAAGAAGTAGTACATCTTACACATCCAAAGTTCAATGTCTTCCCTACTGTTGCTTAGACTGGAGTGGGAATAGTAAATGTAACTCCTCTGAAGTCCATTGCTTTCCCTACTATTGCACTGACTAGAGTAGGAATAGTAAATGTACCCCTCTGAAGTCAAAACACTTTCCCTACTATTACAATGACCAGAGTAGGAACACTTTCCCTATTGTTGCATAAATTAGAGTGGAAATAGTTTGTTTAATATTCTTAGACTTAAATGTATGGCATTTTTTTATATTTCATGCAATTTGTTTTTATTTTTACATTTATTTTAATGTTTTAAGTTTGTAATATTTTATTTATTATCTAAATCAATTAATAGCTTTTGTTTGTTATTTGTTCATATTTTTATGGAGTTATTGAGTATGAAAGGAGTACATATACCGACTTTCCCTTCAACACGCCACGCCGCGATTTTGCCCAGCTAGAGTTCATGTAAGCCAGTGGCTCGAGACGTGCGGCCAGTTAAAGAAGCAGAGATGCAAAGAGTGCACTATTAACTTCAGGACTTTAACCATGGCAGATGAGTTTATGAGAGGGCACGAGGAATCCGCCAAGGCCATTTTTATCAGAACACCATCAAGTACACAGCCATCTGAGAGTGTGAGGGCTAAGAAGACCCAATCTACACTGAAACAGAAGGACAATACACTAGAACGTCTGAGATGCAAAGAGACCAGCAGATGGTGGGAAGCGACCTCACTTCAGAACTACTTGGAAGTCAATCGCATCCCCCGAGGTCTCGCATTTTTATCACCCCTACACTTTCTATACCCAAACCACAGGTATTAAAAGTCTGGGTCGATAATGCAACGGCATGTTCGAAAAGAATGCTGGAGATACTTATAGCCAACGCCTGGGATGAGCACAAAAGCATACTGGAAAAGATTCATGATTTAATGGAGGACCTCAGCAAATAGACAAATCAAAAAGAAACATAAATGTGATCAAGATGGTAGACGAGAGAATGAAAGCCTTTGAGAAAGACATCATAGCCACGAAACAGTGCAAATTCTTGTGTGATTAAAGAGACTACGCAACTGGGCGCATCCTGACTTTTGCCCAGAAATATGACAAGATGAGGTCTGAAGTCACAAAGGATCACACACTAAGCCTCCTAGAAACAACCAAAGGGGGATCTGCGACTGATTTGAATTTGAATTTAAAAACATTTCTAAAGCGCTCGTGTACTAAGCAGTTTCTTGGCGCTAGGGGCAACAATGGTAAAAACAAGCAAAATAGAGAACAGTGGCTAATCATTGAACGCTTGCTGAAACAGTAAAGTTTTTAAGGCCCTGCGGTATTCCATGTAGGATGGCAGGAGTCTTATTGAAGGGGGGAGGGCATTCCAAAAGGTGGGGGCCAGAACTGAGAATTTCTGACCACCAGCCCTTTTCTTCTTAAAACGTGGTACTGCCAGCAAGCCCAGAGAAGAGGAGCGGAGAGCTCTCGGCGGGCAGTAGTTCGTAACGGCAGAGTTGATAAATGCCGGGGCGGTGCCTGCTCGAGCTTGAAAAGTGAGGCATCCCAATTTAAACAGTGCCCGCTGCTTAATAGGGAGCCAGTGGAGGGCTTTCAGAAGGGGAGTGGAGTGATGTGACTTAGCCAGGCCATAAACCAGACGAGCTGCCTGGTTCTGGACCAGCTGAAGCCGGTGAAAAGCGTATGCGGGAGCACCATTAAGGACGATGTTCCCGTAGTCGATTTTTGACAAAACCATGGCCATTATGATCAATTTAAGGGTGGGGACAGAGAAAAAACTGGATATTTTCCTAATAGTTCGTAGGGAAAAAAAACAAGAGGAAACAACTGAACTGATGTGTGAATGAAGTGTAAGTTGGTGATTAAGAGTGATGCCCAGCGTTTTAACTGATGAGGAAGGGGTGGGAGGGGTACCTAAGGAAGGGGGCCAAAAAAGGGGTGACCAAGGATTGGCGACACCGCCCGTCAAGACCAGCTCCGTTTTGTGCGGATTTAATTTCAGATGGTTCGTATTCATCCAATCGCGGATGAATAACATCACGGACTGGAAGCTGGTTTGACCTGGCGAGGTCGGGGACAAATCAAAAATAAGTTGGAGGTCGTCGGCGTAGTTATACACCGCGACCTCCATGTGCTGCAAAGCAAAAATGAGGGGAGAAATATATAAGTTAAAAAGTAAAGGGGAAAGGGAAGAGCCCTGGGGGACCCCACAGGTAATGATCACTGCTCATATGTGGAATCAATAGACAGCAACGCCTCACCAAACACAGAACAGCAGTCTTTGTCTCAAGAACTACGCCTCACGCAGAAGGCCAAAGAACAATTCAACAGAGGGAGGCTGAGATTAAAAAAGCAAGGGAATGCAGGAAAAACCGCAAGCGGAACCTCAGGTGCAGAAAATCCAACAACTGGCATTGGAACAAGAGGCCAGAAGACCAAGAACCCATAATGGAAGACACCGCACCAAAACTTACAGTAATGAATCTTGCTGAAAAGGTTCTTACAAATGATGAAATAAGTGTGCTAGAATTAGGTCTGTTTCTTGTCCTGATGTGGGTTTTGATTATTCACAAGCACGGGTTGACTTGTATAAATTTGAAAGAAAGTTAAAACTGTAAAATACATGCTGCAAGAAAGAATCAAACTGAGGTAATGACCAGAGTCACAGGGGCAGGAAACATAGGCCTAACCATTGAGGATATCCCAACCCTACACACTATGATAACCCTAGATATTGCTGAAAACGCCTCCAATGACTTCAAAGCAAAATCCAAACATGTCCCCATTACAGTCAAGGACAACATTGCCAGTTTTAGCGACTTGGTAGCTTAAGATTTTCTTGAACTTCTTGAAAAAAAAACTAGAAGTAGCAACATGACCAAAATTCAATGGGAGGCAGTTTCCAGATTACAAAAAGACCAGGAGCTTGTTATAAAGCCCTCCGACAAAGGAGGCAATGTGGTTCTAATGACTAGGACCATGTAAATGTAAATGTAAATGTATTGCGACTTATATAGCGCACGTATCACCCGAAGGCATCAAGGCGCTTGCTTAGGGAACCCGTCCTGGTATTCCCCTGTGAGATACCCCGGCAGGGTATCCACACGGTGAAAGCCAGGCATCCCGCCGCGAGGGGCCGTAGTGGAGATTAAGCGAGCTATTGCCCAGAGTCGCAGAGTGTGACCCCGTGAGTCGAGTAGGCACTGGAGCGAGAATTGTCGAGTCCGTGGAATTTTTGAGCCCGAGTCCCGCCGAGGTGGGGAATCGAACCCTTGTCCACGGCCGATCTCAGCTTCCAGGTCTGCCGCCTCTTACCACTGAGCCACGCTTCTCCAAAGAACCTGTATACCAAAGAAGCATTAAGCCAACTCAATGATCAAACATGCTGTGGGAGGGTTGACAAAAAATATCTCACTGACCTCAAAAACATGAATATAGGCAACCTCCAAACATGGCAGGACAAGGGTTTACTATCATGGGATGAGACACGCTTTCTTAAAAATTACACAACCACGACACCAGCCCTGTACCTCCTCCCTAAGGTGAACAAAAATGAAAGCGACCCACCAGGTTGACCGATTGTGTCCTCAAAGAATAGCCTCCTTGAAAAACACAAGCAGGAATGTTGACCATTTTCTCTTCCCCTATGTGAGAAACCTTTCATCCTGTCTCAGGGACACTACTCATTTTTTACAAAAGATTAGGGATGTCAACATGGGAAAGATCACTGGCTGGCATGCCTTGATGTGAAGGCTTTGTACACAAGCATCAGACATGATGACGGCATTAAGGCGTGTATGTTCTTGGACATGATAACAATATGCTTGAAAGAGAATGTCTTCAATTTTTAAAAGGAACATAACAAACAGCTGCAGGGGACTTCCATGGGCACCTGCTTCGCTCCTAGCTATGCCAATCTTATGGTAGGCTAGTGAAAGAAACAGGTGCTCTGGAATGACCATACTGAACATTGGATATTTAATGTATCAACATGGCTCAGGTATATAGACGTCATTTTCTTTGTGTTCAAAGGGTCCGAAATGGAACTAAACCAGTTCATTAACTGCTTGAACATGAATAATGTGAATCTCAAAGTTACTAGACACTACAGTCAGGAATCCATTGATTTTCTAGAGCTCAAACTAAGGGGCTCATTAGGATGGCGGACGGACCTGCGTCCGTCCGCCACCCTAGAGGAGGAGGGACCGTCCGCAGGGGCAGCGGCGGTCCCTCCAGTGCAATTAGGATGTGACCGCCAGCCTGGCGGTCACATCCTCAATATTTAACATTGTGGCAGGTGCTGCTTGAAGCAGCACCCGCCGCAAGGTTAAATATGCATGCTTAGCATTTGCATGCACAAAGCGGCAGGCACTGTGCGGTGCCTGCCGCTTCGTGCACGCAAATGCAGGGGGGTACCGTAGGTACCCCCCATGTGCACCCCCCACCCCCCAATCACCCTTGGGGCCCGCAACGGGCCCCCAAAGAAATCACTGTATGCCTTTCCACGGCGGAGAATCCGCCGCGGAAAGGCATCTGTTTTCCACCATCCTAATACGGCTGGCGGTGTCTGATAGACACCGCCAGCCATATTAGAGCTTTTCCGCCGCGGTCGGAAGGCGACAGCGGCGGAAAAGCTGCGGACCGATTTTGAGACCCTGCCATCCTAATTTGGCGGTGGGTCTTTTGTGCCTCCCCAGCGGTTTTCCTGCATCCTCCGGGCCGGCGGTGGCTTCCGCCAGCCCGGAGGATGCGGGAAAACCGCGATCCTAATGAGAAAGTAGAGAGAGGGGAAAGATCAGTACCAACTAATTCAGAAAGAAAGCAGCAGGGAATTCCATCCTTCATGCTGCCAGTTCTCACCCTCCCAGCTTCAGGTGAAGAATTCCATATAGTGAATTTCTCAGAGCCAAATGCAACTGCAGCACCCCGCAACTTATAAAAACACCAAACAGGAAATTAAGTCCAGATTCAGAGAGAAGAGATACTCTAGGAAGGTCATTGCCCACGCACAAAAGCAAGTCGAGAGTCAATACAGAGATTACATTGTAGATAAACCCCCAGGGGAGAAGTCCCTAAGTACTGACACAAAGAGTCAAGTCAGATTTATCACCAAATACTTCAACCAATATAACCAGATACGTAGCATCCACAGGAATAGATGGGATATTCTCAGGAGGGATCCCATTCTAAGGAATAATATGAGTCCAACTCCATCGGTAACTTACATGAGAAGCCCATCTCTTAGGGATTTTCGTGTACATAGCCATCTCCAAACGAAAGAAGGTAGCTTGCTAAAGCAAACTAAAGGTTTCCACACATGTGGAAAATGTAAAGCCTGTAAGAATAGCAGTAACATATTGGAGGTAACCCTAGACAGAACCAAGATCAAATGGAAAATTCTGAAATTCATTACTTGTGGAACTGACTTTGTTGTATATGCTATAGTGTGCCCCTGCAATCTCTGGTACATTGGTTCAACTACGTTCCCCATTAAAAAACGTATCTTAGAATATTGGCGGGCAATCACCAATCTTGACCAAAGCTATAGCACAGCAAGACATTTCGGTAGGGAACATGGTTCCGATTGGACAAAAGCCAGATACTTTGGACTGGACACGATCGCACCCAACCCAAGGGGAGGTAATCGTACTGCAGCCCTCCACAAACTTGAGTCATGCTTGATCCTCTAGGCAGGCACAATGTACCCAGATGGTCTTAATCAAGACGAGGAATTGTATTCATACTTGTAAAATGATTGTACTACATGATTATACCTTTGCCTTTACTGAATACTCACGCCCTACCCCTCCCTCCCTTTCCTTCTTCAGTTGAATTCACTCCCCTTTTTCATGTGTGTGTTATTTTATTTTGTAGACAGATGCTAAGTCTTTCCCTGAAATGATGTTTAGAATTGTAAAGTCTCTTGAAAACTTGGTTTCTATACTCATTACAGCTATAATCATGAATGTTGTCGGTTTATTAAATATCATGATACTAATTATTAGTACTTTGTCAATTTTACAGAATTGAAGCTGTGAATCACCCTGAGCTGCACGTTGGCAATAAAAATATGAGCAACAGTGTTTGACCGAGGTCCCATCCAACTCCTAGTCACTACTTGCACTTACCTCGGCACTAAACCTGCATTACTGCGAAAGACAAAGGTTGATCATAGCCACAAGGAATTTACTCTAGTCACTATAAATTAGCAAATAGGGCACTAGTCCCTCGATCTCTCAAACTAAGCTGAACAATGATGCTAATGAATTGCCACGTGATTTACTTATTATTAACCACAAAACTGCTTTGAAACTGTAATGTACAAAATGTCTAAATTAGCTGATAATGAAACAACTGCGTCTGTTTTCACCTTTTTAATTTTACCACTATACAAGTGCTGTAAACATTTCATTTATGTTCATGAAAATTCAAAGTGCACGTACCTTTCAATACAACAAAATGGAGGGGGTGGTCATGTGACCAAGTGCAAAACGACAGTTGATGGACAGAATGCAGGGTATGCTCAGACGTGAGTCCCTTGCTCACTTTGCCACTGGATTCAAGCAAGCCGGGCTGAAGACGGCTGTAATGTCAGAAACCGGTCCTCGGAAGCTTGTTTCCGGTCCAGGGAAGGCATGGCTTGGCAGTTCGGGCTGGACTGTTCCCATGAGGCACAGGTTCAGACTGATTTGCATATAGCCATGTCTGAACTGGGGTGGCAGAGTGGGCTAAAGAACGGTGATGGATTAAACCCAGATCTTTTGACTGGGTGTGAGTGTTTGATTGGTTCGGATGCTCCGTCCATCACCACCCCCTTTTGTACCGCTTTTGGCCGCCATAAGTGTAGCAGGGTATGCTCAGACGTGAGTCCCTTGCTCACTTTGCCACTGGATTCAAGCAAGCCGGGCTGAAGACTGCTGTAATGCCAGAAACCGGTCCTTGGAAGCTTGTTTCCGGTCCAGGGAAGGCATGGCTTGGCAGTTCGGGCTGGACTCTTCCCATGAGGCACATGGTCAGACTGATTTGCATATAGCCATGTCTGAACTTGGGTGGCAGAGTGGGCTAAAGAACCATCACCACCCCCTTTTGTACCGGTCATGTGACCAAGACCATGGATGTGGTTGAAACACGTCGTCCTTGTTTGCCATACCAAGATTACAATGCTGAAACTGACCCAGTGGGCTTGTGTGGATTCTTGTATGAAAATCCCTTTGCTCTGCGATATATATATATATATATATATATATATATATATATATATGTATATATATATATATATATATATATATATATATACCTAAACTTTGATATAAACACAAACACACACACACGTACATATATATAGATATATATATATATGTGTGTGTGTGCGTGTGTGTGTGTGTTTGTGTTTTCATGTAAGAATATATTTTTAGATAATTGTAAATGTTAGGGGAATTTATTTAATTTACATTATATTAAAGTTATAAATTAAAATAGTTAACATTTACTACTTTAAACTCTATTTCTATTAATAAATCTACCCTACTCTCCCCTTCTTTTGCATTTTAATGAGCACTTTAATGTGGCTGTGTGGTCTGGACCCGATGGTCGTCTTGTTGTTGTCAAAATTCAACCAAAATCAATAAATAGTGTTATAATTTTTTTTTAATCAGTAGTTTTTATTTATTTTTGGATGATATCAGTGTCAACATTATTTTTTTTTCTGATATTTTTGTACTTCCCATTACAAGTATAGGTGCACAACATTGTGGTAAACGATATTTCTGACACCATTTTTTTGTCAACTATATTGTGTACCACAATATTGTGTCAGTAATCTCTGGTTAGGGAATATAATTTGCTTCCAATTTCACACCATCCATGGCTGACTGTACATGTATTTCCTACATGGATTTACATTTTGCTTTTTATGACGTTTCCACTTCAATGTAGGTGCAAAACACTGTCTGATGAGCTGCCAATAAACATATTTGGTGATTTTGAAAATCGTTCTTGACTCCACACCTTTTAGCAAAGTAATTATGTTAATATGGATTACAAGACAAAGCTTCTGTTTGAATTATTGTGACATTGAACAACCTCACTCTCTTCTTTGTTTGCTTTGTAATCAGCAGTCAACAGAGATTTATAGCTGATCTAAAGCCACCGACAGTTTACACTGAAACACTGAAAGGAGACTTAGTACTTAGCAACATTGATACACTTTGTGACTGTTCAAATACATTTTGCCAACAAAAGCAATTGATCGAAATTCATTTGCAGTGTTTTTAACGCTGCTTGTCTCACGTTGCTTCGGAGACCGCCTACCCCCCTTTTGTCTGTCTGGCTCCTTTCCCTTTCTTGTTCTTCCTCCATTGGTTCGGCTCCCTGGTTTTCTTTGGACTTGGCACTCGTAACTTTTGGACTGGAAACATGTGTGCGCCCTGCCATTTTGTGACCGTCTCCTGTTGTTGCTCTTGTCCTTGGTCCACCATCTTGTGAAACAGCAGACATTCTACTGCCTTCCCTTGGTGCTGTGACTGCGTCCCCCCTCCGACCCCACTTAATGGAACTCTGCTCTCCTGGTTTTTTGGGTCTTGACCTGAGAAAATCTACTATTTGTATATATATGTATATAGAGATAACTCTAATTACTAGTATATGTAGTAGACCTTTGTACTGTCTACCATTCCTATGTGACTTTTAGAGTTTATCCATTTGTATCTCTTCCTTGAGTGACTTTACAACTTGTACATTTGCACATTTTTTTCTGTTTATATCTCTTCCTTGTGTGACTCTACAACGTGTATATTTTCAATGTTGTTCTGTTTGTATCTCTTCCTTGTGTGACTTTACAACTTGTACATTTGCAATTTTTTCTGTTTGTATCTTTTATGTAACTCATGTAATCCTAAATCCTTATGTATAGCAAATGGTTCTTATGTAAAGCGCTCTGACACCTTTGTGTAATGTTCGTATGTACATTATATTTTAGACCAGCTATATGTTAATCTGTGTGTTGTATGTGTGGCTGAATACGTATATTGCAGCTGCAATTTATATAACCGAGTGTAGATATTAGTTTCACAGTATATTCACATATAACACAATGTACTTTCTTAAATTAGCTAGAGTGAGCGAAGGCCTAAAATGACTTTCCATGTTAAATGAAATGTTCCTTGCTTTTCTGCTGTCATATTTTTATCTTCCTTCCAGGAACAAGATACCATAAGCTAGTTAGAAGAGTAGTCATTGTATTAATTGAAAGTTAGCTGTGGTTTACACTATGAGTGGAGATTAAATCAAGCATCCTGTACCATGCCGGAAGGACTCATGAAACATCCAAGGTCGTGCAGCTGTAAGTGCAGCAATGGGGAAGAGGGCAGTTTACCTTCTCCAATGAGACTCGGTGTTCTGATTGGTTCCCTTGTCTGTGGAGTTCGGGAGGCGGGGGGGGGGGGGGGGGGGGGGGAGACCCTTTCATGACTTTGCCAGAATCAGCTCTTTCTCTTCAGACTTTATATTTCTTGTTCTGGAGTTAAAGTCTTGAACACTTATGCCTGCCCTTGCTTTGAACCTTCATATAGTTCAACTTTAGAGTTTGACCTACTGACACCACCTGCTTAGAATTTACCACTTTAGACACGTTTAGCTTAGCATTGGGGAA
This sequence comes from Lissotriton helveticus, assembly GCF_964261635.1. Lineage (NCBI taxonomy): Eukaryota > Metazoa > Chordata > Amphibia > Caudata > Salamandridae > Lissotriton > Lissotriton helveticus. The sequence continues at coordinate 1,410,298,906 of NC_136068.1, forward strand.
GTTCGTTTAAAGAACTGCGGGGCATATTATCAATAACAGGCGATAGAATTATTGCTCCTTTATCGGCAGGAAACTGCCGCTAAAGCGGCGATAATGGGCTCGATAATATGCCCTTGTGAATACCCATAGCAGCCCAGGTTAACACCAGAACCTGGGCTGCTATGGGAATTCACAGGGACATATTATCAAACCCATTATCGCGGCTTTAGCGGCAGTTTCCTGCCGATAAAGCGGTGATAATTGTATTGCCTGTTCTTGATAATATGCCCCTGCGACTTTCTCTATTTTGCATTTCGAACTGTTCAAATGATTAATGCTTGCATTTGCCCATTTATATTTTGTTTGGATTGATTAACCTTACTGAATTTTGAATGTTTAACTTGACTAATTTGCTATTAAACCTTCATGGTTAGAAAAGATTACTCTCTGTCGTTTTTGTGGAACCAAACGACTTTCACTGCAATTTGAAATTAGTTGATTTCATTTTTGCTCCCAGTATTTGCAACTCAGCTGAAAATCAATGGTCCATTTGGCTAGAGAGCAATTGATAGTGGAAAAAGCACCTGAGATTCAAAGGGTGCAGAAAATTGCGATGTATCAGTTGGTAGCAGTCAAATGTTTTTTCTCTAATGTGTATGGAGCTAGAAAATAACCCAGAGACAGTTACAATTTGCACAAGAGCAGTCCAGACCAAAGTCTATGGTCCAATCCAGAATATTGGCAGTATTCCGGCCTTCCTGAAGCAATTGGATTGTCCTTGGTGTGAGTATAGGAAGGGTTATGCCTCACCGTTTGTGTGCTGTCAAATTTGAAGGTGTTTGTGATGATTTTGTGTGCTTTATATGTGGTGTCTATTTTGTGTCAAAGAAGGCTACGTATTGGACTTGAGAATGAATGTGCTTCTTTATGTATTTTGATGATGCTTAGAAATGTAAATGCGCTTGTTGCAAGAGTAGAAGTTTGTTTATCAGACTTGTAGTAGTCTAATCTCCTTCAATAGATATTGAGGGGCAGATTTACAAGCCCCTTGCGCCTCTATTATGGCGCCGTTACATCACTTTTGTGGCACAAATCCTGCACCATAGTGCGGGGTACTTACAACGTGACGCATCTGGGAGACGCGTCACGTTGTAAAGCCCTGCGCCACATGTAGGCGTTCCTGCGCAGGGGGGGATGTTCCGGCGCAAGAACATCTCCTAAAAGTGGCTGAGTGAAATCTACAAGATTTCACTCAGTCACTTTTAAGCCCATGCTGGGTCAAAACCCTGCGCCTGCTTGAAGCAGGCGTAAGGACTGACATAGCATTTACAGGATAGGGCACCCCCAAGCCTTGCTGGTACTGTGTCGTGCTTGCGACGCAACTCCAGCAATGCGCCGCCTTTATGGCAGCAGATGTGTCACGCATCTGTCAATTTTTGCCCCATGGTGCGTCGCATTATAAATGCGGCACATTCATGGTTGCGGAGCGGTGACACATAATAACTGGCGCATCCCTGCTGATTTGCAGGGATGCGCCAGTTATTGTAAATCTGCCCCTAAATACATTGTTGTTGAACTTATCTGTTGAGGTTGTGGTGTTGGATAGTGAGGTGCCATCGGTCACACAAAGATAGGGACTTGTTAACGTCTGTTATGAGAGTGTGCTAATAGTGATTGGTGTTAGTTAATCCTTTTGCTCATAGAGAAACTACAGTATCAGGGTGACTGCACCCCCTGCCCTCTCCTCCTAATTATGTATCTCTGCTGGGAGCAAGAAGCTGGCCTCCTCTTGTGCTGCCTGGAAGAAACAGATAACTTACTTAAAACATTTCATGCTTCAGAGGCAAAGGAGAGCACACCTTACACTTCTGCTTCACAGAATGACCTGAACTTTGTCCCAAAAAGTAGGACATGTATTTAAAATTAAGAAAAGCGTTGGGACATCCAGACAGTCCTCTGAAAACTGGGTCTGAGGAAATCCAGAACATCTAGTCACCCTTGCTTCTGGTGCTCCTCCTCAAGTATTATTACTTTTGTGGTGCTGACACTTGTTGGACCAGAGGGATCCTGTAATCCATATGCTGCAGGGTATGCTTATTCTTTTTTTCATCTTTCCTGATACCGACAAAAAGCTAGAGCCTATTGGACCTTAAAAGCCCAATCTCATTTTAATTGTGCATGTAGGGTTTTTTAAGGCTGTTTTAAAGACTGCACCTACATTCCTGGTTAAATTAGAGGTAGTAGCTGCGGTGGGATTGCTCATAATTTTGCTTAATGGGCTGAAAACAGGAGTTATATAACAGCTGTGGGGTGTGGGGACTTCAGAAAAAGGAAAAGGCCTGATCAGAACTTACTTGTGGACATTAGATACAGTTATTTGCGGGGAACATCCTTTTCGACGCGGATTTTACACCGCAGTACTTTTAGAACGCTTCCTTTACAACGCAAGTCGTAACCACGACTTGCGCTGGAGGGCGCTAGAGGATAACGAATAATAAATTTACTATTCCAACACCTTCCCTAGTATCCACGGGGACTGGTGTTGGAATAGTAAATTATATTATTTACTATCCGCGCCCCCAACGCAAGTCGTGGTTACGACTTGCGTTGTAAAAGCACGCGTTGTGACGGTACGCGTCGTACCGTCATACATCCTTATTTGCTCTCAGTTCAGCTTTTGCTTGATGCCTGTGACCATAGGGGAGAGGATGTAGCCTTACTGCTAGAGCTGTCCACGTCGAAGCTGGGGAACCAGGTTCGAATCTCTACTAGAACGCTCAACATCCTGTGATTCTGGGAAAATCACTTAATCTCCCCGTGCCTAGGAAAAATGATTGTGTTCTTGTGTAACGAAACTGGTGCTATGTTGTAAAATGCTCTGATACCCGATTTATCGGCTCTAGTTTGCGCAATATAAAATTCACCTAAATAAAATACTGACACATATTAAACTGTTGCTACCATTCCCTGCTCTACAAGGTGTGGACAGTGAAGAGCGAGGTGTTTGGGCAGTGAAGGATAGCGCACATGTGCACTGTGCAAAGGTAGAAGCTTGAGACCCAATTATATGTCTCAGGAGCAGCCTGGGTTCCCATTACCTGGCGAGGCGAGCACAGGCCTGAAGGAGGTAGGGAGCAGAAGGCTTTGGTGTTACAGGTTGGCAAAGGTTCAGGCTAGTGAGTTTCGGAAGGCGGCTTTAGTGGACAGATTTACAATAAAATAATGCAGCACAGTGCAGCAAGTCATTTTGCTGCGTTAGTTTGGAAAGCATAGTGATGCAACATATTTATAACAATATGTTGCATCTCTGTGCTTCCCCCTGCTCTGACGCCCAAACTGCTGCCATGCACCGACGCAGTCACCCTTGTACTATGGTGCAAGAATGCCTGCATCGTGGGGAGATTGTTTGAAATGCAGTTTTCAACTTATATGTGTGCTGCATTAGCACACATAGAAGTTGAACATCAGCATTTTTTTCAATGATTGTTTATGTTCAGGAAGGGGACCCTTCCTGAACAAAAACAATCGTTAAAAGTTATTTCCTCTTTCAATGTGTGCTGCAGAATGCAGCATGCATAGAAACAGGAAACAAAAAAAAGGAGAAATTAATACATTTCTCCTCGTAGCTCCTCCCTATGCCTCCCCTGGGGAGGTGTAGCATTCACACGCATTTCCAGATTCACAATTTCTCATAAATCTGGAAATGTGTCTCGTTCCTTGGGTGTTGCGTGGGAACACCCACAGCAACACCCATGGAAAGCCCCTTTCACGCAAAGTGCTGCGTGTTGAGAGGCCATATTTACAAGGACAGGAAAAGCCATTCAGGGTGGCTTTTCCTGTCCTTGTAAATATGGGGCAGTGTATTGCGCTGCCAGTGCATCACAAAAAGTGATGTACCGGCAGCGCAAGGGGCATGTAAATCTGCCTCTGGGTGAGGTGTGAGTCAGTGAAGGTGTGCTACATTTGCCTCAAATTGAAGGACTGTTTCAAAAACAATTTTTTGATCTATTCTGATCTCACAATGACAGCATGAAAACTCTGTTCCACTAGAATAGTTCATCTAGATAATACAGTAAGACAACATCTAATGCACTTTGAAACAAATTACGCTGTTCAAATGTTTTAAAACAAATTGTAACCATTATGCCTCAAAAGTAGAGGAATATTTAGGTGCTACTTTATTTCCAATCTTTGCCCAGCAGTCCCCCAAAGACACACAATCCCCAGATTGTAAAAAAAACTTAAATGAGTTGTCATTATAATAGGAGTCCCATCACTGAAACTGCTGTTAATGATTGTAGGGTTATTATCCCCTCTACTGCAGATTATACGCTGCTTGATATTGACATTGATTTTAATAATATGAGATGTGATATGTTATCCATTTGTAGAGCGCGGTGTATCACACACTGATGGTGTATCTCGACGGTAATTTCTACAGGAACCATCATCATAGATCTAGAATAGCCAGATTTTCAACAGCTTCTTAAATTGACGGAAATCTACACAGCTGGCCAGATGAACAGGAAGTTGGTTCTATGCCCTTGGAGCAGTGTAAGAGAAGGATCTACCTCCATATCTAGAGAGTCGAATCCGAGGGACAGAGAGGGGCGCTTTGTCACTGGATCTCAGTGAGCATGTCGAGCAGAAGAGAGTTTCCAGTCATCCAGGCAGTGATATCTTTCGTACAGTTTTGGAAGCGATGTATTGAGTTCTCAATGTCCTGTCCTATAGTGATGATCAGCTGTGTATCATTGGCATACAAGATTACTACAAAGCCATAGGATCTTACCAGCTGTGCCAGGGAGAAATGTAAATATTACATATCGTTGGGTAGAGTGATGAGCCTTGATGCACTCCCTTGGTGAGAGGTACCTGCTGAGATTTAAAGGCGGCCAGGGTTTAAGGAAAATAAGCAGCATATAAAAAACATGGTTTTATTTAAAAAGCAATTACAGTGATAAACATGGTGGTCTGCTGACCCCAGCGAGCCACCGTCCCTGTGAGTGCAGGCTGTTCCCAATGAGTCACAAATTGCGACCTACCTCACGGATATTGATGAGGTAGGTCATTTGCGACCCCACTGGGATTTTCTAACTGTGTCTGAGACACATTAGTACATTTCATATTGAGAGTCTAATTGTGAGTCACACAAAATCGCAATTAGAGGCTTGCAAAAATGAAATCCTCGTATATCTGGCTCCCAGTGTATTAATTTGAGGCTGATTTTTTTTTAAAAAGTAAGCAAACTACTGCAGGGTGATCCCTCTGACACCAATCTCATGCAGTCTGCTAATCAGAACTGAATGAGAAACAGTGTTGAAAGCTGTTGAAAGGTCCAATAGTATCATCATGGCAGGGGCACGAACATCTAAAGAGAGACGGATAGAATCGGTTACTGCTACTATAGCAGTTTCTCTGTTATGTGCTGCTCGTAATCCGTACTGGGAGGGATCCAAGATCGAGTGATCATCCAGAAATCTCATGAGCTGTTTGTTCACATGTATACAAAAAGGGGAGAGTGGGGATCTATTGTAGATCCAGAGGGCCAAATTACCACTCGAGACAAGTGGAAGGTCCAGACCGCAGCGTGGGCCCTCAGATAACTTGTACCAAGGAGGGGACTGGGCTGTTCCTGGGTTCAAAGTGCAGGTCACTGGGGGGTGGATATGTATTGGAGGTTAAATGGTAACCTACCTGTGGGTATCCATTTTGTTGGATATATTGGTCTCACACACCCTTGCAGGTGTCATGCTTCATCATAGGCAATGCTCCTCATTGGGTGGGCGGTGCAATACCCAACGGGCTACACCTCAAAGAGGGGCTCTTTGGCGGAGATCTTTTATCCAACTGCCCTTGGCTGAAGTGTCGGTGAGGGGCCAGAGTAATAGTAGACAGCACGTGAAATATAAAATAATGCAGGGGTACCAGAAGGAACTTTATTCGGGCGGTCCCGTGTGTTAACTAAAAATACCAGTTAGTCTAGGAGGTCTGGAAAGTGATGTTTTCCGCACTCAAGACTATACTAGTAGGTGAGGGTTGTGGTCGACACGTTTCTCGCTCAGGGCTTATTTACCCGCGATTCATCAGGACCTATAAAAGTACTCGTTGTCTACAGTATTGCTGATCTATCTAAGTATCAGTGCTTAAGTATACAGTTAGGAAATGGAGTACCTGCATATACATTGTTCCATGCCTGGGTTTAGGAAACAAAAGGAGAAGGTAAGGGGTTACATCTCCCAAGCCGGTACAGTACATTCATCCACATCTTATTTGACCTGGTGCATTCAGTGGCATGCTAGTGTTGGTGACTACTAGCACGTGGTGAAAGTGAAACATCTCCAAAAGGAGCAATAATAACTGACATGCTCACATGTGTAGGAGAGGGGACGTTTCTTGTGACATTAAAAACAAGAAGAGCAGCAGCGTTAAAAATTAAGAATTAAGTAACAGCAGTTCCGGTCTACATGGGTCCAAGATAACCCCACTCACCTAGAGGTCATTTGTTAAATGTAGCAGCAGTGTCTGGCGGGATGGACATCGGTGAGTCAAACCTCTGTAGCTAAGGCTAGAATGAAATTGCAACAAGGGGGGGGAAATAGGGACAACGTACATATTCAAATCGACCCACCTTATGCATTACTTGGTGATTCAACTAGCTTCACTGTGCCTTAGTTATGCAGATATCTAGTATAGATAGTATGGTGCTGTTGCCTAGGCTTGTTTTAAGGGTACAATTAGCTAACCTGCCACTACTGCTCTGAGAGTGTTTCAGGGCGTCAGGTAAAACAGTGAATCAGGTTTTATCTGCGTTTGTCTTCACACGCTCCTGCTACCAATCATATAAGGAAGCAGGCCGTGTGAGCGCATCAATCATAGCCCTCGTTAAGTAACAATACAGGCCCAAATGATCCGACGACCCTACTCGGTCAGAGTCAAGAGTGAGCCCCCTTTCCTTAAAGCGTGCGGCGAGCCGCTCAGGGGACCGCAACGCCAACCAAATCCAGGGCGCTCTGTTCAGATCAGTAACATTCCCCTTCGCTACCCGGTCATTCACTTATTTGAAGCTCCCGTGTCCTTCTTGTGTAGCCTACCCCTCTCCGCCAGGACCGGATAGAACCGAGGGTCCGGCGGTCGCTGTATTTATCTCAGTAATGGGCGGGACGGGTTTGGAGGGATTTCGCCGGCTAGATGCAGGTCATGTGAGTAGCTCGGTTAGAGGAGCGGCCATTTTGGAGTGGTGTGGCGGAGCTCTACTATCTATCGCATCTACTATTGAAGTTGGAACAACTCATTCGTCTTGTGTTTGGGGGAGAAATACACGAATCTCTACTGCGTGGGATATATATCATGTAGGTTAAAGCTATAATTATGTGGTGGTGAGCGCGTTTTAATATCCCATTCTACTTAGGTGAGTAGAATTACCCAGCTCACTGCGGGTCATGTGATCTAGTCCATTAGGAGGAGCGGCCATTTTGGAGAGGTGTCAGCTAACTCAATTGACTATAGATTCAGCCATTCAGGGGCGAAGCATCTTGTGCATCTCGTGTTAAGAGAAGATATCTACGAGTCATATGTACTGGTATAGGTATGACTACGGACTTCATACAGATGTATACATGTACTCTGTGCCAGGACAAGTGGCTATCATATATGTTCTTGACAGCATAATGTTGTTGTTGTTGTCCGGATCTTCCCTTACTGTTATTAAGAAATATTGGTCCTAATACCTAGGGGAATAACTAAACAGTCATCAGGATTATAACCCAGGGTATGTAGAAGTGTAGGTGGCGATTAAAGGGAACTCCAGGGGATGTCCTCGTTTAGACCTCTCCTGTCTGTGGCTAGACGATGGATCCATCTTTTCTCCCTGAAGAAGAGATTCTGTTTTGAGATGCTTGCGTTTGCTTCAATTATAAGCCATTTCATAGAGTCTACTGTGTGGTTTGTCTCTAAGTAGTGCCTACACATCTTTGTATTGTTTTTCTTGCATCCGAAATTACTCCGATGCTCTCAGATGCGTTGTTTGATTGGTCTAGTGGTCATCCCCACATATTGGAGCCCACAGGGGCACACTAGTAAGTATACACAGTTCGGTGTGTTGCAATTTGTGTGTCCCCTTAACTCCCACTCGAAAGAGTCTGTGAGCTGGATAGTTTTGTATATTGCAGTGAAAGGGCATGCGCTGCACGAACCACAAGGGTAGTGTCCTTTCACTGGTGGTAATTGCCACAGGGTAGTCTGGCCCATTATATTTTGTTTCTTTGGTCTTGTGTTAATGAGTATGTCTTTCATGTTTTTGGACCTCTTAAAGGCAAACTTGGAGGTTCAAGAGAGAGTTCGCCTGTATTGAGGATTTTAATGATCTTTCTCACCGCATTTGAGGCTGGCGTGAAGGTGGTGACGCATGTCATCGGTTCATTGATTTTGGGGATCCGGTCCCTATGTTCTAGGAGCGCTCCTCTATGATTGTTTTGGGCTCTTTTCTGTGCTCTTGTTATCTCTCTACATGGGTAACCCCTGTCGGACAGATTCCTTGAAAGAATACTAGACTGGGTTCTGTATTCAGATAGGCTGCTGCAATTACGCCGTACTCTCAAAAATTGCCCGAAGGGTAGGTTGGCTCACAACGCTTTTGGATGGTGGCTACTATAATGGAGTAGGCTATTGCAGTCTGTTGGTTTTCTGAACATGCTGGTACTTAGTTGACCTTCCGTTAGTTTGATTGTCAAGTCAAGGAAGGAAAGCTGTGTGGCAGAGGCCGTTATTGTGAATTTTAGGGATAGTATAGAAGTACGGAACCCTGGGGTCTTTCTTAGTCAGGAATTCCACCTCCTTTTTGGTAATCCAACCCTCGCTGAGAGCCGACTCAACAAGCTCCGCAAAGGAGGCGGAATTCCTGACTAAGAAAGACCCCAGGGTTCCGTACTTCTATACTCTCCCTAAACTTCACAAGGAGACCCCTCCCGTACCTGGACGCCCAATCGTCTCAAGCATCGACTCCATACTGAAACCGCTATCACAATTTTGTGATCACTTCTTGCAACCCTTGCTCACTTTGCCACTGGATTCAAGCAAGCTGGGCTGAAGACGGCTGTAATGCCAGAAACCGGTCCCCGGAAGCTTGTTTCTGGTCCAGGGAAGGCATGGCTTGGCACTTCGGGCTGGACTGTTCCCATGAGGCACGGGGTCAGACTGATTTGCATATAGCCATGTCTGAACTGGGGTGGCAGAGTGGGCTAAAGAACGGTGATGGATCAAAGCCAGATCTTTTGACTGGGTGTGAGTGTTTGATTGGTTCAGATGCTCCGTCCATCACCACCCCCTTTTGTACTGCTTTGGCCGCCATAAGTGTGGCAGGGTATGCTCAGACGTGAGTGCCTTGCTCACTTTGCCACTGGATTCAAGCAAGCCGGGCTGAAGACGGCTGTAATGCCAGGAACCGGTCCTCGGAAGCTTGTTTCCGGTCCAGGGAAGGCATGGCTTAGCAGTTCGGGCTGGACTGTTCCCATGAGGCACAGGGTCAGACTGATTTGCATATAGCCATGTCTGAACTGGGGTGGCAGAGTGGGCTAAAGAACAGTGATGGATCAAACCCAGATCTTTTGACTGGGTGTGAGTGCTTGATTGGTTCAGATGTTCCGTCCATCACCACCCCCTTTTGTACTGCTTTGGCCGCCATAAGTGTGGCAGGGTATGCTCAGACGTGAGTCCCTTGCTCACTTTGCCACTGGATTCAAGCAAGCTGGGCTGAAGACGGCTGTAATGCCAGAAACCGGTCCTCGAAAGCTTGTTTCTGGTCCAGGGAAGGTATGGCTTGGCAGTTCGGGCTGGACTGTTCCCATGAGGCACAGGGTCAGACTGATTTGCATATAGCCATGTCTGAACTGGCGTGGCACAGTGGACTAAAGAACGGTGAGGGATCAAACCCAGATCTTTTGACTGGGTGTGAGTGTTTGATTGGTTCAGATGCTCCGTCCATCACCACCCCCTTTTGTACTGCTTTGGCAGCCATAAGTGTGGCAGGGTATGCTCAGACGCGAGTCCCTTGCTCACTTTGCCACTGGATTCAAGCAAGCCGGGCTGAAGACGGCTGTAATGCCAGAAACCGGTCCTCGGAAGCTTGTTTCTGGTCCAGGGAAGGCATGGCTTGGCAGTTCGAGCTGGACTGTTCCCATGAGGCACAGGGTCAGACTGATTTGCATATAGCCATGTCTGAACTGGGGTGGCAGAGTGGGCTAAAGAACGGTCATGGATCAAACCCAGATCTTTTGACTGGGTGTGATTGTTTGATTGGTTCAGATGCTCCGTCCATCACCACCCCCTTTTGTACTGCTTTGGCCGCCATGAGTGTGGCAGGGTATGCTCAGACGCGAGTCCCTTGCTCACTTTGCCACTGGATTCAAGCAAGCCGGGCTGAAGACGGCTGTAATGCCAGAAAACGGTCCTCGGAAGCTTGTTTCTGGTCCAGGGAAGGTATGGCTTGGCAGTTCGGGCTGGACTGTTCCCATGAGGCACAGGGTCAGACTGATTTGCATATAGCCATGTCTGAACTGGCGTGGCAGAGTGGACTAAAGAACGGTGAGGGATCAAACCCAGATCTTTTGACTGGGTGTGAGTGTTTGATTGGTTCAGATGCTCCGTCCATCACCACCCCCTTTTGTACTGCTTTGGCCGCCATAAGTGTGGCAGGGTATGCTCAGACGTGAGTCCCTTGCTCACTTTGCCACTGGATTCAAGCAAGCCGGGCTGAAGACGGCTGTAATGCCAGAAACCGGTCCTCGGAAGCTTGTTTCTGGTCCAGGGAAGGCATGGCTTGGCAGTTCGAGCTGGACTGTTCCCATGAGGCACAGGGTCAGACTGATTTGCATATAGCCATGTCTGAACTGGGGTGGCAGAGTGGGCTAAAGAACGGTCATGGATCAAACCCAGATCTTTTGACTGGGTGTGAGTGTTTGATTGGTTCAGATGCTCCGTCCATCACCACCCCCTTTTGTACTGCTTTGGCCGCCATGAGTGTGGCAGGGTATGCTCAGACGTGAGTCCCTTGCTCACTTTGCCACTGGATTCAAGCAAGCCGGGCTGAAGACGGCTGTAATGCCAGAAAACGGTCCTCGGAAGCTTGTTTCTGGTCCAGGGAAGGCATGGCTTGATAGTTCGGGCTGGACTGTTCCCATGAGGCACAGGGTCAGACTGATTTGCATATAGCCATGTCTGAACTGGGGTGGCAGAGTGGGCTAAAGAACGGTGATGGATCAAACCCAGATCTTTTGACTCGGTGTGAGTGTTTGATTGGTTCAGATGCTCCGTCCATCACCACCCCTTTTGTACCGCTTTGGCCACCATAAGTGTGGCAGGGTATGCTCAGACGTGAGTCCCTTGCTCACTTTGCCACTGGATTCAAGCAAGCCGGGCTGAAGACGGCTGGAATGCCAGAAACCGGTCTTCGGAAGCTTGTTTCCCGTCCAGGGAAGGCATGGCTTGGCAGTTCGGGCTGGACTGTTCCCATGAGGCACAGGGTCAGACTGATTTGCATATAGAAATGTCTGAACTGGGGTGGCAGAGTGGGCTAAAGAATGGTGATGGATCAAACCCAGATCTTTTGACTGGGTGTGAGTGTTTGATTGGTTCAGATGTTCCGTCCATCACCACCCCCTTTTGTACTACTCCATTATAGTAGCCACCATCCAAAAGTGTTGCGAGCCAACCTACCCTTCGGGCAATTTTTGAGAGTACGGCGTAATTGCAGCAGCCTATCTGAGTACAGAACCCAGTCTAGTATTCTTTCAAGGAATCTGTCCGACAGGGGTTACCCATGTAGAGAGATAACAAGAGCACAGAAAAGAGCCCAAAACAATCATAGAGGAGCGCTCCTAGAACATAGGGACCGGATCCCCAAAATCAATGAACCGATGACATGCGTCACCACCGTCACGGTCACGCCAGCCTCAAATGCGGTGAGAAAGATCATTATGCGCCACTGGCAAATCCTCAATACAGGCGAACTCTCTCTTGAACCTCCAAGGTTTGCCTTTAAGAGGTCCAAAAACATGAAAGACATACTCATTAACACAACACCAAAGAAACAAAATATAACGGGCCAGACTACCCTGTGGCAATTACCACCAGTGAAAGGACACTACCCCTGTGGTTAGTGCAGCGCATGCCCTTTCACTGCAATATACAAAACTATCCAGCTCACAGACTCTTTCGAGTGGGAGTTAAGGGGACACACAAATTGCAACACACCGAACTGTGTATACTTACTAGTGTGCCCCTGTGGGCTCCAATATGTGGGGATGACCACTAGACCAATCAAACAACGCATCTCAGAGCATCGGAGTAATTTCGGATGCAAGAAAAACAATACAAAGATGTGTAGGCACTACTTAGAGACAAACCACACAGCAGACTCTATGAAATGGCTTATAATTGAAGCAAACGCAAGCATCTCAAAACAGAATCTCTTCTTCAGGGAGCAAAGATGGATCCATCGTCTGGTCACAGACAGGAGAGGTCTAAATGAGGACATCCCCTGGAGTTCTCTTTAATCGCCACCTACACTTCTACATACCCTGGGTTATAATCCTGATGACTGTTTAGTTATTCCCCTAGGTATTAGGACCAATATTTCGTAATAACAGTAAGGGAAGATCCGGACAACAACAACAAAATGATGCTGTCAAGTACATATGTGATGGCCACTTGTCCTGGCACAGAGTACATGTATACATCTGTATGAAGTCCGTAGTCATACCTATACCAGTACATATGACTCGTAGATATCTTCTCTTAACACGAGATGCACGAGATGCTTCGCCCCTGAATGGCTGAATCTATAGTCAATTGAGTTAGCTGACACCTCTCCAAAATGGCCGCTCCTCCTAATGGACTAGATCACATGGCCCGCAGTGAGCTGGGTGTTTCTACTCACCTAACTAGAATGGGATATTAAAACGCGCTCACCACCACATAATTATAGCTTTAACCTACGTGATATATATCCCACGCAGTAGAGATTCGTGTATTTCTCCCCCAAACACAAGGCGAATGAGTTGTCCCAACTTCAATAGTAGGTGCGGTAGATAGTAGAGCTCCGCCACACCACTCCAAAATGGCCGCTCCTCTAACCGAGCTACTCACATGACCTGCATCTAGCCGGCGAAACCCCTCCAAACCTGTCCCGCTTTTACTGAGATAAATACAGCGACCGCCGGACCCTCGGTTCTATCCGGTCCTGGCGGAGACGGGTAGGCTACACAAGAAGGACACGGGAGCTTCAAGTAAGTGACCGACCGGGTAGCGAAGGAGAATGTTACTGATCTGAACAGAGCGCCCTAAATTTGGTTGGCGTTGCAGTCCCCTGAGCGGCTCGCCGCACGCTTTAAGGAAAGGGGGCTCACTCTTGACTCTGACCGAGTAGGGTCGCCGGATCATTTGGGCCTGTCATGTTACTTAACGAGGGCTATGATTGATGTGCTCACACGGCCTGCTTCCTTATATGATTGGTAGCAGGAGCGTGTGAAGACAAACGCAGATAAAACCTGATTCACTGTTTTACCTGACGCCCTGAAACACCCTCAGACCAGTAGTGGCAGGTTAGCTAATTGTACCCTTAAAACAAGCCTAGGCAACAGCACCATACTATCTATACTAGATATCTGCATAACTAAGGCACAGTGAAGCTAGTTGAATCACCAAGTAATGCATAAGGTGGGTCGATTTGAATATGTATGTTGTCCCTATTTTCCCCCCCTTATTGCAATTTCATTCTAGCCTTAGCTACAGAGGTTTGACTCACCGATGTCCATCCCGCCAGACACTGCTGCTACATTTAACAAATGACCTCTAGGTGAGTGGGGTTATCTTGGACCCATGTAGACCGGAACTGCTGTTACTTTTTTCTTAATTTTTGACGCTGCTGCTCTTCTTGTTTTTAATGTCACAAGAAACGTCCCCTCTCCTACACATGTGAGCATGTCACTTATTATTGCTCCATTTGGAGATGTTTCACTTTCACCACGTGCTAGTAGTCACCAACACTAGCATGCCAATGAATGCACCAGGTCATATAAGATGAGGATGAATGTACTGTACCGGCTTGAGCGATGTAACCCCTTACCTTCTCCTTTTGTTTCCTAAACCCAGGCATGGAACAATGTATATGCAGGTACTCCATTTCCTAACTGTATACGTAAGCACTGATACTTAGATAGATCAGCAATACTGTAGACAACGAGTACTTTTATAGGTCCTGATGAATCGCAGGTAAATAAGCCCTGAGCGAGAAACCTGTCGACCACATCCCTCACCTACTAGTATAGTCTTGAGTGCGGAAAACATCACTTTCCAGACCTCCTAGACTAACTGTTATTTTTAGTTAACACACGGGACCGCCCGAATATAGTTCCTTCTGGTACCCCTGCGTTATTTTATATTTCACGTGCTGTCTACTACTACTCTGGCCCCTCACCCACACTTCATCCAAGGGCAGTTGGATAAAAGATCTCCGCCAAAGAGCCCCTCTTTGAGGTGTAGCCCATTGGGTATTGCACCGCCCACCCAACGAGGAGCATTGCCTATGATGAAGCATGACACCTCCAAGGGTGTGTGAGGCCAATATATCCAACAAAATGGATACCCACAGGTAGGTTACCATTTAACCTCCAATACATATCCACCCCTCAGTGACCTACACTTTGAACCCAGGAACAGCCCAGGCCCCTCCTTGGTACCAGTTATCTGAGGGTTGCAACAAAAAGTATTGTACAGAGTTCCCCAATGGGAGCTAAAAAATTAGCTCAGCCTATCTTCTCTCTCACTCATTAAAAAGGTGGGGGTTAAGTGCATAGTGTAGACCCTTTTCAGAATGTAAGGATACCTCACACAGGCTAACGGCAGGACAACTACTGTTATCCCAGCCGATGACCGTCCAGCGTCATCATCGGTATCCTGCTCCTACGACAGGCTGGCGGTGCAATGCCCGTCGGGCAGCAAGGGAAGCTGCACTTTGGCGGAGATCTTCTATTCCGAGCCAACGGGTGTGTGGGTGTGAGGGGCCTATGAAAAGTGCAATAGTGAGCGTGGTGGCGTGTCTTAAAAAAAGTTAGTAGAGTCCTAATAGAGATTTTATTGGTCAGGCTCACTACTTTATTAAAAAAGATGAAGGGATATTAAGGAGTGGTGAACAATGAGACCAAACCTTTATTCAACCCTTGTTGTGAAAACGGTCAACATGTTTCTCGCCCTAAGGGCGATTCATCAGGACCTTTGTGCTCATATAATTGCTAGTATCCTCCGGATTAAGAGGACACTGGTATACGACCTGTGTAGTGTCGTTCGGAAATGGTTCCTTGCGAGGGACCTCCTGGAAAAATGAAAAGAAGAACGCAAACAACAATGATGTCACAAGTAAGTATGGACCAGAGTGCATCATATTTGTGCCTATATCCGGGGTGTCAGAGACTACGTGCCCCGTGGGTAGTGTTCTGTCTAGGTAGTGACAGGGTCGGGTAGTGCTGTGAGTGAGAGTGGTATAAAAATGCGCGTGAGTGGAGCGCACTGCATAGTGCTGCCATGCTGGATCGCTATAGCATGCATCTAAGTGGAGGCGCCATTTTCCCGCCTGTGCATTGTACAGGATGGTGGTGGCACATCCTTCTTTTGTCGAGAGGGGGGTGGCGCCAATATTAAAATATTATTCATACACTTATAGGCTAAGATTTGAGCCATAAATGGTGAAAAGCCGCACAGTAAAAACCATTAAAGGTGATTTGACACTCTGTTACAAGGTTAGTTCAACGCTAGCGGGAAGGTCGTGTATCCCGGCGAGGAAATGTGTAAATAAAAAAGTCGACATGCCATGCTCGACGAGTGCGCATAAGACAGCGCCAGTCTGCGAGTCCCTGTTCCACTTACCCGTTGGGATTCCTCTTTACAGCCTCACGGGCTGTCCAGGTGGGGCCAGCAGCGAGTGAGGAATTCCTACGGGGAAAGTAGCGCATTTAGCGGGAACGTAAGGGAGAACTTACCAGCCGATAACCCAATTGCGAGAGTGGGCTTGCTGTGTGTGTAAACAAGTAACAAGCTGTATATCGGGGCTCAGATCCACACCTTACCTCAGAGGTCGCTGGTGGCGGACATCTCTGCACCTACCCCTCCCACTGGAACTCTGATAACTGGACAGCCCATTCCGTGAAAATCTCACGTGTTGGCGTCGGTACATCGACGACATTTTGGTTTTCTGGAAGGGAGATCGGACGACTTGTGAGGCCTTCTGTACATGGATAAACCAACAAGACCCTTTTCTTAAATTCACGGGCACCATCTCCGACAAATCCATACCCTATTTGGACCTCAGCATAACCCTGGAGCCATCTATAATCAGCACCAGTCTCTATACTAAGGAGACTGACAGGAACAGTCTGTTGCCTTACTCCAGTCACCATACGAGATCCCTTAGGGACAATCTCCCCTTTGGACAATTTCTCCGCCTTCGGAGAAACTGTAGTTCTACCACTGACTACAAACGACAAGCGCAAGCCCTGCAAACCAAACTCCTGGACCGGGGGTACCCTACACGTCTTCTAAAAAACTCTACCAAACGAGCCCTCAACAACAACAGAGAGGCCCTACTTGAGACACACCCCCAGGAGCCAGATGACAAGATTACCTGCGTTACCTCATTTACAAGAAACTCCTCATTCATCAAAAAAACTGTCAGTACCCATTGGGGCATTCTCAACTCGGCAGGAATGGAGTTACCGCGCCCACGGTTTGCCTTCAAAAGGACGGCTAACCTCAAGGACACCCTTATCCATACCCGTCCCAAGAAAACCAGCACTCAATCTGTTAATACGCTTTGGGACCTCCCCCCAGTTACTGGACACTATCGCTGTGGTTCATGTGTTGTCTGCCCCCAGACCATCCAGGGCAAGACCGTTGTACTTAACAAGAACTTCACGTGGACACTGAACAAGCATACTAACTGCAATAGCTCTAGATGCATTTATGTTTTGATTTGTCCTTGCGAATCGCTGTATATCGGGATGACAATGCGTCCTGTTAAGCAACGAATAATGGAGCACAATAGTAACATCCGATGTCACAAGACACATACAAAGCTCTACGAACATTGCAAGGACTACAATCATTCTCCAGAGAACATCCGATGGACTGTCATTGAGTCTTTACCGAACCTGAACCAACAAGCCCTGTTCAGATATGAACAGAGATGGATACATCGCCTTCAGAGCGATGAATTGGGATTGAATGATGGGGTGCCCTGGACGACACTCGCCAGATAGTTATTAATCTGGATCAGTTATCCAATTCTAAGTGTCTTTACATGCCTTGCCACATTTCCAAACCCATTCCAAGATGGCCCCCGCTTTGATTGTCCCGGGCAGCATCATCTCCAGCCACCCGCGTGTTGGGTTTCTTACTCCTGCACACCTGGGCGATACCCGCCAGATAGCTATTATTTAGCTGGACCAGTTGTCCACTTCTAATTCCCTTAAAAGAGGCCCTACTAGACTTCCAAACCCATTCCAAGATGGCCACAGCTTAGTATAGCTCGGGCCACGCTATCCTCAGCTAATCCCTCCTTGCCTTTTACTCCCGCATTCCAGGGCGTTACTGGCCTGACAGCTATTAACAATCTGGAGTTCTGGACTTTTTGGTTCCGTCCAGAGGTGTCAGGGATAACACCCGAAGACCCCGGAGTTCCACCTGTCTCGGTGCACAAAACAAACAGAAACACGGGCTTCTCGATGGTGGCGTCAAAGACCAAAGGTTTATTACTGCAGGGACACAGAAGTCACAGAAACTACACATGGGCAGTATCTAGGAGCCTGTTCAATTTGTACAAAGAGGGTTGTTCCTTATATACTAAATATTGGGCTTCAGGCAAATTCTTTACATGTTACCACAGTTCTAAACATTCGTGTCTTAAACAATAAATATTTGGCGTTGCACAGGAATCGTCAACAGTATCTGATGTCAAAACATTACGAATGAGGGGTTCCCACTAGTCCATCATAATCCCATGTCAATTCTTCATTCAAGACCCGGACCGCCTCATCGTAAATTTCGTTACCTCCCCCTAATAAAGGCCCAGAAGGAAAAGAGCAGAGCCAGGTGCAGAAGATAGAAAGACAGGATAAGAAATGTTTGTGGGTCGTAAATGGGCACGGTTACCAGCTTCGGCCGCCTAATCATGATCAGGCCAACGAACACAAGAACCAGTATAGCAGGACTGGCCTCAGGCTGGGGAGGCAGTTCTTGCCGAGTCATGCTGCTACAGCGTTGCTGGCCTAAGGTGCACGTGTCACTCGCAAGGTGAATCGCCGGTTAAGGCCTACGTGTCCTTAAATAAAAAGAGGTCATTGCGTGTCCATTGACTATGTGAGGGCAAGGAATACAAAATGGCTTCCGTGTTCTAAGATGGATGTCATGGGTAAATCACAAATGTGTTGGTAACAGGAGTGCTCTTGCTCGTAGCATAGCGAAAACACCAGGATATACTAAATGGATCATTTGCGGTTCACTGATACCGAAATTATGTATTTACGACAATGTTTACAAACACGAGTAAAATCGTCACGGAACCTCAGACCCTCCTTTTGCCCTTACATAGGCAATTACTCAGTCTATGTCAGAGTCAGAGTCTAATTCTATGCTCATTAGGTCAGTGACATGTTGTTGTATCATCATCCTGTCTCGTGCCTTTTCTCCTAATGCAGGTGGTTTTCTGAAACAGGTTGCAGCACAGAGACTACACAGAGCGGGACCACATTGGATAATAAGACAGCACGAGAACAGAAATACTAGGATGACACCAATGACCATCAGAACCTTCCATCCCCACGCTGATACCAGAGTCCAAAACCACTCCATGAAGGACCACTTTCCCTTATCTACGTGTATAGAGTCGGAAATCTTGTGTAGCTTAGAGATTGCTTCATAGACTGTTGGAGCATTATTTGGAATAAAGACACAGCAGCTCGATTGGATCATTCTGCATACCCCACCTCGATCTGCAAGTATTACGTCTAGAACCATACGGTTCTGCAACGTCATGAGACGATCCGCCTGAAGCTCAGCTGTTAAGTTACTAAGGGCACCAGCAGTTTCTGTAATAGTAGATTCAACTACCCGTGTTAGTTGACGTAGATTTCTACTATTGGCCATAGGCCCCCAAAACGGAAGGAAACCTTTGAAAAAGTCTCCAGCTTCTTGACCAGCGGTATCTTCCTTGCTGAAGACACCTCTTGCTACTCTGGTTTTGTGATAATCTGAAGAAGCAGTGTATGTCGGGGGTAACAATCGAGCAATATAACATGAACCTGAAAAGTCAGCAGGCAGCCATGTATATGCTCTGTCCTGACAGATGAAGTAGGTACCCCTAGCAGTCAGAAAGGCAGGGGAGGAGTTAGACGGAAATACGTAAGTCTCAACGCACTCACTCCTCCCTAGCTGAGCTCTCGGATTTCTCCCATTTCCTTGCAAACAGACCTGACCTCGGTGAGGCACGACCCAAACTGAAGTGGAGCTTTTACGCTTGCTTTCTCCCAAACTAAGGCGATACTCTGTAGAGTTCCAACTCAAATACACCCGTAATTCATCTCTAGGATAAGATGGAGTATTATTGACGTCTTTAATCATGTCAATAATTCCCTGGACTAACGCTTTGTTGGCTGAGTTGTATTTAGTGGACCGTGGTGGACGCGGAGGATAGGTCTCAAGGGCATATGAAAAAATGGTCTGAAAGGCCTGAAATGATCCATTGTAGCTAAAAGGCAAGACTAGATAGGGAATGCCTTTATCCATAGTGTGAGGTATCAAGCCACACACCCAGCAGTCTGTAGTATTAACTACCAGTTGGTGTTGATGCAAGAGCTGTACAAATGTATTGTTAATAAATTCTGAGCGTCGAGCTTGTTCGTGTTCAGGAAATGAGTGAAAAGAATGCATAGAAGAAACCGTAGAAGTAGTAGGATCAAGGGAAGGTACTGTAGTTACTGGCATAAAAATCAAATGTACACCAAAGACGATTCCACCCACCAACGTTATTAAAACAATTAAAAATGTAACTGCACATTGCATTAGAAAGCATTTGCTGTGAAGTATTCTGTACAGTCTATTTCTGCGAACATAAATTACATTTTCTCGTTGTAGCTCAGGAAGCTCCATCTTCTACGACCGTTCGCGACCACTGATGATGTGTACGTAGATGAAAATGCCTCTATCAGCCCTGGGAGTTCCCAGAACTAACAGAAAGATCGACCTTGTGTCTGACCCCCGCAGATTCAACTAGGCACACAGCCACGACCCTACGGCTACCCAGACGGCAAGGCAATTTTAAAACAAAAAGAAAGTATTAGCAAACTTCCTGGCTGGAGGCAATGTATAGCAAATTCAAATCTGAAAATAGGCAGTTTCCTGCTTTATTTGTCCATATTGCGAGAACGTAAGTTGTATCTCAGTTTTGCAGGAGCTGTCTGATCTGGAAACAATGTATTTTCAGCTGACGTTGCAATGTTCACGTTCGCAGATGGCAAATGTTCTTTTGGTGCAGATGGCAAATGTTCATTGGGTGTGGATGACAAATGTTCAGGGTTAAAAAGAGCAGTTTCAGGAGGAGAGTCAGAATTTGGTGAATCCGTGATCAGTTCTGCATCGCTGAAAGGTATGAACCTGGGGATTTGTTCCGTTTCAGAGGTACCGATTCCTTTCTTTACCCAGTTGTCGTAAGGAAGTGGCAGAGGCACACGTTTAGCATGTGTCGTATGGATCCAGTTTTTCCTTCCGGCCACACGAATAGCAGTTCTCGTTGCTAGCAGGACTTGGAAAGGGCCAATGAATCTGGGCTGAAGATTTTTTGTTCTTGCAAAATTTTTGATGACCACCTGATCACCCGGTTTCAGCTGATGGCCTGGACTCTCCGGTGGCTTTGGCAATGCATCGAAAACCTGTTGGTGAATAAGACTCAATTTAGCAGTCAAGTCGAAAAGGTAATCAATTAACATTGGGTATTCCAGCTGCTTAAATTCTTTCGGTCTAGGTACCCCCCAAACATTTGCAGGACGGCCAAAAACTATTTCATAAGGACTAAGCCCTACTCTAGAATGTACGGTTGCTCTTGTTGATAGCAAAGCCAAAGGCAATGCGTCTGGCCAGGACAAACCCGTGGATGCTTGTATCTTAGCAAGTTTCAGTTTAAGGGTGCCATTGTAACCCTCGACTAAACCCGCGGACTGGGGATGATTCGCACTATGAAACTTCTGTCTAATCCCTAGGCCGGCACACACACTCTGCATAACTTTCCCTACGAACTCACTTCCGTTATCTGACCATACAATCCGTGGCATTCCGTATCTGGGGAAGTATTCTTTAAGAAGAATTTTGGCAGTGGATAAGGCAGTATTGTCCTTCAGTGGGTATGCTTCGATCCATCTGGAGAAAGCACAAACTACCACTAGGACGTATTTCAGATTATTGCAACGATCCATGTGAATGAAGTCTAGCTGGATCACTTCAAAGGGGC
This sequence comes from Lissotriton helveticus, assembly GCF_964261635.1. NCBI lineage: Eukaryota > Metazoa > Chordata > Amphibia > Caudata > Salamandridae > Lissotriton > Lissotriton helveticus. The sequence goes on from NC_136068.1 coordinate 1,410,320,432, forward strand.
AGGAAGGAGGAGCGAAGTGACCTGCAGGTGTGGGGATTCCCTTGCCAGGATTATGCATCAAGCATACCATACAATTTCTCACCACTCTCTCTGCACACTTACTAATCCCATCATTCTTCCAGACCGGAGCCAACATCTTACAAATCCCTTTTGAACTGATGTGCGCTGTTCCATGTGCCATCGTTACTACTGCAAGCACATACGCATCAGGCAACATCCAACGCTGTTGTTCCGACAAGTCAATCCAACACCCACTCGAGTCCAATTTACCCGTGCTCTCTCTCCATGCAAGCTTTTCCTCCTCAGTCGCCTCTTTCTGAATTTCCTTCACGCTTTCCACTGTGTCCTCACACATTCCAGACTCAGAAATCCATCTTGCAGACGTTGCAACATACATTCTACTCATCATATTTCTAGCTGTCTGTTTTGCAGTCTCATCAGCAAAAGCATTCCCACGACCAACATCATCCGTGATTGCTTTATGAGCACTGCATTTCACAATCGCAACTTCAGTCGGTAAGGTTAGAGATTCCAACAAGTCATTAACTAGCTGACCATGTTGAATCTTAGTCCCATGGGACGTAATGAAACCTCTCTCTTTCCACAAACGGCCAAAACTATGGGCCACGCCGAACGCGTACTGACTATCTGTGAACACATTCACTCTCTTTCCCTTAGCTAAAACGCACGCTCTTGTTAGCGCGATCAATTCTGCAGCCTGGGCAGAATTCTGACTCACTCTCGCAGTCTCCACAATCGTACTCAAAGTCGTTACTGCATAGGCAGCAGTCACATCACCATTCTCCAATTTGAAGCAAGACCCATCAACATACAACGTGCCGTCTGGATCTGACAACGGAGTGTTTTTTAGATCAATTCGTCCTTTTGTTTCTTCCTCAGTTTTGAAATAACAGTCGTGTGGTTCGGAATCACTCGACTCTTGGCTAGTCGGCAACAATGTTGCTGGATTCAATACATTGCATCTTTTGATCTGAATATGACTCGCTAGCAATGTCAGTTCGTAACCTGATAATCTAGCACTGGTAAGGTGCTGCGTCTTGGTTCGGTTCATGAGTGTATCCACAGCATGAGGAACCATAACTACTAGCATGTTGTTCATTACTAAACCAGCAGATTGTCGAATGGAAGCTGCAGCTGCGGCTGTAGCTCTCAAGCAACTAGGCAATGCTCTAGCTACTGGATCTAATGTTGATGAAAAATACGCACAAGGGCGTTGTTTATCACCAAATTTCTGCGTCAAAACACTCAATGCACAACCTTCTCTCTCGTGGACATAGAGCGTGAATGGCTTACTGTAGTCGGGTGTACCCAATACAGGTGCTGAACACAGTGCATTTCGTAACTCAGAAAAACTCTCCTGACATTCTGCAGACCATGGTACCGGACTCGGAACATTTTTCCCAGTCAAAGCTACCAGTGGTTTTGCTAGAAGAGAAAAATTCGGGATCCATTGCCTACAATATGAGGTAATACCTAAAAAGGCACGTACTTCTCTCTGCGTGCTAGGAACATTCATCTGTGTAATTGCTTTTATTCTCTCTGGGGTCAACTTCCTTCCCTCCTTTGACAAGAGATGACCTAGGTAGGTCACTTCTTGGCAGCAGTATTGCATTTTTGAAGGTGACACCTTGTGATTCAAATCTGACAAGTGATGCAATAAAGAAATCGTAGCTGTTTTGCAAGTTTCCTTGTCATCGGCAGCCACTAGAAGATCATCGACATACTGTACTAAAGCAGAACCACGAGGAAGTACGAAGGAATCTAACTGGCTTTTTAATGCTTGACTGTAAATGGATGGGCTTTCACAATAGCCTTGTGGAGCGCGTTTAAACCTAAAGCTTCGTCCTCCTAGAGAGAAACCGAAGATATCTCTGCTTTCCTCGGCTATCGGAATGCTGAAAAAGGCATTTTTCAAGTCGACAACTGAAAACCATGCTGCTGTAGCAGGAATCAACGTTAACAATGCAGTAATGTCTGGAACCACAGGAAACTGTGGGATCACAATTTTATTAACCTCTCTAAGATCAATTACGAATCTATATACTGGAGGCTTTGTTGGGTCAGTTCGTTTCAAAATAGGCAGTACAGGACTATTACAGACATTTCCTCTAGTCTCTTCTACAACATCTTTCTTGATCAGGTCTTGTACTATCAGTAGGAGCGCACGCTCACCTTCACTAGAGATTCTATATTGTGGAATTCGTGGAAGTTTGACATTTGCTTTCAAAGTTACTACATAGGGTGGAATTTCCAATAGACCTACATCATTAGGACCAGTCGCCCAAAGAGTATCAGGGAGTGAACGCAGCTCTGGTGGGAGCGCATCCATCGACAAGTACATCGGAGAGATTATTCTTTTACCCAACGTAAGTTGTACTCCTGCTGGAGAACAGTACAATGTCGCGTACAGGCGTTTTAACAAGTCTAAACCAAGCAGATTTTCGTTACAACCTGTCGTCAAAATCAGGGGTGCTTTCAATTGACGGGGTCCAACAGAAATAGACAAAGGACCAGAAACAGGGTTGTGAACAGGGGCGCCCGAAAAACCTACTGAAACGTTTGTTGAGCCAGACAAAGGTGCGCCAGGGAGTTTCGCATGTATGATAGAACTTTTTGCTGCACCAGTATCCAACAGAAACGGTTCGACTATACCTGATGTTGCTACTGCGACATAAGGCCCACTCTGATCTACTGGTACTGATACTACTCCCTCTCTTTGTCCATGGCTGTCCTAGTACTCGCTTTGCTGACCTTCCTCACTAGCTTCATAATAGTCTTCCACATGATATTGTGGAGACCTATTCTGTTGGGCAGATTGTCCATTTCGCTGGTCGAAATAATTAGAGGGGCGATCACTTGTCTGTGGAGGCATAGCACCTCGTCCTCGACCTCTAGAGTTTTGCATAGAACTACCACGACCTCTCTGAGCTGCCGCAGCATTATTTTGTGCCCGAACTGGACACTCATTTTTGTAATGACCTTCCACTTTGCAATAAGCACATTGATTCCATTGGTATTGTGGTCTTTGAAAATTATATTCCGTTCTTTGATATGACCCTTGCTGCATATTAGTCTGATTCGTGCGAGGCGGATAAGCTTGCTGTAAAAGTACTTTAGTTTTTAAATCTTTCGTCTTTTTATCTGATTTTTCCTTCTCTTCTTTATCCCTATTTTCATAGTACTGGGCAGTCGCAAGTATTTGCGCAGTCGTAGAGACAGCCCACGCACTTTCAGAATTCTTTAATTTACTACTAAGTTCTGGCAACAGATTGTGCACGAATTTATCAACAAATAATCTCTGGCCTCCTTCTGTGCTCATATCCTGACCACTATGATCCACAAAAGTCTCTTCGAATCTTGTGAAAAAGTCGGAGACGCTTTCGTCTTTCTTTTGTTTGCACGCGGACAATTTGTCCCAGTTAACGCGCAATGCTGGCATCAAGGTTTTCATTAAATCGATTATTCTACCAGGCAAATTAGCAATTAAAGGTTCAGGTTTGGAACCACCTATTTGTTGACCATCCGCTGCAATTATAGCTGCCCAGTCACCACCTAGGGCAACTGGATGATTCTCTTTACGAATTTTAGCCCAAATTGGTTGCGGTACTACATTACCAAATAGCAGATCTATGTCAGCAAGATTCAATACACAAGCGTCAACCGTTTGAGCCAACTCTTTGTAGTACCCTGCAGGATTTTTACGCGGATCTGGCAAGGCCTGTTTTACTGCTAACACTTCAGCTCGCTTCCATGGAATATGTATCCATACTCTCTGGAATTGGGCCGGAGCGGCTGCAATACCAAGGTTTACATTAGCTTGCACAGCTTCACGCCAAATTGGTGGAACCTCTCTCATTGGATATTGACGATTTTGTTTCGTACTACGTTTCCCTAACTCTCTTGGTGAACGAAGGGATGGGTCATTCCTATAACTTAAAATCAGTTCCATCGTTTCTTTTATATTTTGACCAACTATCATACCTGTAGCAAACTCTTTCTGAACATTAATTAATTCTCCTAGATTTGATTCAGGGTCATCCTCTTCCAATTCCTCACGTAGAAGGAAACACATTTCATCGAACACATATCGTTGTGTCGGTTCGTTCCATTGCATAAATGTATCTAATACATCTTGTACATTATATCTTCCAACTTTCGAAACCCATCTAAGAGCAGTGGAATCTAGTATTCCTCTTTCTTCAGTACTGGGAAGCTGACTACGCCTCTGCACAGAGTCAGAGGTAGGAGTCTTAATCAGAGTTTTATAGAAGGGAGATAGAATATTAGAGACAGAATCAGTGATTCTTCGACGAACAGAAAGCGGAGTCATAATATTAGCAGAGGCAGTAAATAGAGTAGCAGTTGGAACAGATAGATTAGGAACAGTAGGAGTAGCAGGAAAAATAGCTTGTGAAGTAGCAGGTGTGAGCGACACAGGCATAGGTAAAGAAGCCGGCAACCCTAGAAGAGGGGTTGTCGAAGGAACATTAATATTGACCACAGGAGGTACAGGAACTTGATTCAGGGGAGCGGGAACAGGGACACCAGGTTGTCCAGCAACCGGTAATTGAACATTCGGTATAGGTGGAGCCGTAGCACCCTGTGCATACGGTGGGGGTGATCGTAACAAGTAAGACAACAGGGGATCCTTTTCAGGGTCCTCTACTATCTTAGCCGTACTCGATGGCAAAGCAGGATAGCACTTGTCTATCGCTAAATTACGCTCTCTATCGGCCACCTCCATCGCTTTCTCAGACTCGTTGAGTTGCAGCTGCCTAGCAGACTGTTCTAAAGTCAACTCTTGCTCTTTCTGTTCTTTCTTCAACTTTTTAATTTCTCTCTGTTTAGATTCTTTTCGCCAATAACGGAAAGAATCAAACATTGCCGGCCGGGCTTTCTTCTTAAACAACCTTCTTTCTAGATTATCGAGAACTTCTGGTTCAAAACTACCATGTAGTGGCCAACTAAGGACATCATCTTTCTCTGTGAAGCGGATCCATACCTCATTATAAGAGATAGGGCCCACACCAAATTTGCAATATAGATCATAAAGGGGAGTTCCAATCGGAGGAACCAAACACGAGTCCTCCAACTGGGAATCACTGTTGCAACTAAAACAAGACAACATACAATTTTTCCGACTTACCATTTTATAATCCGGAACACAAAACAAACAAGACACAAACAGAAAAGATGCGCACTCGAACCAAGAACTTAGGCCTACTAGAACTGACAAATGTATCGATACCTGAACTGAACAGAATGATTATCGTAACCAGAATAACCAGTGATAATCTTACAGAACTGAACTGAACTGAGAACTAAAAGGATTATCCAAACAGGAGCAACCCTCACAAAATACTTAACTGAGGTACTGAAGACGTCACCAAGGAGAAACCCGTCACGTCTCGCCGTACTAAGGACTGCACCTCGGGTCCAAGACAGGGCGACGGTCAAGGCAACGGACCACTGCAGCCGTCTGAACGGGAACCCTCGTGGAAGAGAACGTCGGGGCCACTTTTGCGATATGCCGGGATCGATGAAGTGGGGCGCCTCCCTCTGAAATCTTCACACGAAGCTCCTCGAACTCTTCAGGCTTTTGGACCGGTACCGAATGACGTCGCCCCACGTTGGGCGCCAATTGGAGTTCTGGACTTTTTGGTTCCGTCCAGAGGTGTCAGGGATAACACCCGAAGACCCCGGAGTTCCACCTGTCTCGGTGCACAAAACAAACAGAAACACGGGCTTCTCGATGGTGGCGTCAAAGACCAAAGGTTTATTACTGCAGGGACACAGAAGTCACAGAAACTACACATGGGCAGTATCTAGGAGCCTGTTCAATTTGTACAAAGAGGGTTGTTCCTTATATACTAAATATTGGGCTTCAGGCAAATTCTTTACATGTTACCACAGTTCTAAACATTCGTGTCTTAAACAATAAATATTTGGCGTTGCACAGGAATCGTCAACAGTATCTGATGTCAAAACATTACGAATGAGGGGTTCCCACTAGTCCATCATAATCCCATGTCAATTCTTCATTCAAGACCCGGACCGCCTCATCGTAAATTTCGTTACCTCCCCCTAATAAAGGCCCAGAAGGAAAAGAGCAGAGCCAGGTGCAGAAGATAGAAAGACAGGATAAGAAATGTTTGTGGGTCGTAAATGGGCACGGTTACCAGCTTCGGCCGCCTAATCATGATCAGGCCAACGAACACAAGAACCAGTATAGCAGGACTGGCCTCAGGCTGGGGAGGCAGTTCTTGCCGAGTCATGCTGCTACAGCGTTGCTGGCCTAAGGTGCACGTGTCACTCGCAAGGTGAATCGCCGGTTAATGCCTACGTGTCCTTAAATAAAAAGAGGTCATTGCGTGTCCATTGACTATGTGAGGGCAAGGAATACAAAATGGCTTCCGTGTTCTAAGATGGATGTCATGGGTAAATCACAAATGTGTTGGTAACAGGAGTGCTCTTGCTCGTAGCATAGCGAAAACACCAGGATATACTAAATGGATCATTTGCGGTTCACTGATACCGAAATTATGTATTTACGACAATGTTTACAAACACGAGTAAAATCGTCACGGAACCTCAAATCTGGGCTAGTTGCCCGCTTCCAGGTGCCTTTAACATGCCCTGCTAGACTCCTAAACCCATTCCAAGATGGCCCCAGTTTAGTATGGCTCGGGCCGCGCTATCGTCAGCTAACCCCTCCTTGCTTTCCTTTCCAGCGTGCCGTAACCTAGCAACTAGAGGGACACACCCCTCTGCGCGCGCTTCATTCTCCCTTATCTAGACCGGACTTTGCCTCACTACCGTGCCGGCTGTCCAGTTATCAGAGTTCCAGTGGGAGGGGTAGGTGCAGAGATGTCCGCCACCAGCGACCTCTGAGGTAAGGTGTGGATCTGAGCCCCGATATACAGCTTGTTACTTGTTTACACACACAGCAAGCCCACTCTCGCAATTGGGTTATCGGCTGGTAAGTTCTCCCTTACGTTCCCGCTAAATGCGCTACTTTCCCCGTAGGAATTCCTCACTCGCTGCTGGCCCCACCTGGACAGCCCGTGAGGCTGTAAAGAGGAATCCAAACGGGTAAGTGGAACAGGGACTCGCAGACTGGCGCTGTCTTATGCGCACTCGTCGAGCATGGCATGTCGACTTTTTTATTTACATATTTCCTCGCCGGGATACACGACCTTCCCGCTAGCGTTGAACTAACCTTGTAACAGAGTGTCAAATCACCTTTAATGGTTTTTACTGTGCGGCTTTTCACCATTTATGGCTCAAATCTTAGCCTATAAGTGTATGAATAATATTTTAATATTGGCGCCACCCCCCTCTCGACAAAAGAAGGATGTGCCACCACCATCCTGTACAATGCACAGGCGGGAAAATGGCGCCTCCACTTAGATGCATGCTATAGCGATCCAGCATGGCAGCACTATGCAGTGCGCTCCACTCACGCGCATTTTTATACCACTCTCACTCACAGCACTACCCGACCCTGTCACTACCTAGACAGAACACTACCCACGGGGCACGTAGTCTCTGACACCCCGGATATAGGCACAAATATGATGCACTCTGGTCCATACTTACTTGTGACATCATTGTTGTTTGCGTTCTTCTTTTCATTTTTCCAGGAGGTCCCTCGCAAGGAACCATTTCCGAACGACACTACACAGGTCGTATACCAGTGTCCTCTTAATCCAGAGGATACTAGCAATTATATGAGCACAAAGGTCCTGATGAATCGCCCTTAGGGCGAGAAACATGTTGACCGTTTTCACAACAAGGGTTGAATAAAGGTTTGGTCTCATTGTTCACCACTCCTTAATACCCCTTCATCTTTTTTAATAAAGTAGTGAGCCTGACCAATAAAATCTCTATTAGGACTCTACTAACTTTTTTTTAAGACACGCCACCACGCTCACTATTGCACTTTTCATAGGCCCCTCACACCCACACACCCGTTGGCTCGGAATAGAAGATCTCCGCCAAAGTGCAGCTTCCCTTGCTGCCCGACGGGCATTGCACCGCCAGCCTGTCGTAGGAGCAGGATACCGATGATGACGCTGGACGGTCATCGGCTGGGATAACAGTAGTTGTCCTGCCGTTAGCCTGTGTGAGGTATCCTTACATTCTGAAAAGGGTCTACACTATGCACTTAACCCCCACCTTTTTAATGAGTGAGAGAGAAGATAGGCTGAGCTAATTTTTTAGCTCCCATTGGGGAACTCTGTACAATACTTTTTGTTGCATCTTTCTAGGACGAGTGCATTGGACCCCACTCAAAAATCGTCCCCCCCTATTCCCCCTGTTTGATACCACCAGTTATCTGAGGGCCCACGCTGTGGTCTGGACCTTCCACTTGTCTCGAGTGGTAATTTCGCCCTCTGGATCTACAATAGATCCCCACTCTACCCTTTTTGTATACATTTCCAAGCACGGCTAACCACTGTGGGAGTCCCTGGTGGGTGAGACTAGTTCTATCCCCCAGACAAATACCTTCTACTATCCTCGCGGAGGTACCTCTACCATCCAGAACTGGGTGGTTTCTCTCACTTATCGATTCCAACTCCGCCTCCTTATTCAACCTAGCCACCACAATATGGATGGCCAAGGCATGAGTTTCGGAGAGGAAGAAGCTGCAGCTATACTTAGAACACCTTCAATCCTCGGCATAGAGATTGATGCAGCCACCGGAAGTAACACAGCTGATTGGCAATCACTCTCAGATCTTAAAAGAGAATGGGTTAGGATCACCTTTCATGGAGCCTTGATGGCTGAGTATTTCAAGGCCAAAATTGCTCCAAATGGTCTGATTGTAAAAAACTTTCCAAGGATATTCTGGGAGGACGGCCAATTCAAGATCGAATGGTCCCAGATATCCTGGAAGTGTACCCATGACCTTCTCATCCTTATCGTGAACATGGCGAAACGCCTAGCGGATGAACTACTTAGTCGTATTCAAGCCGCTGAAAGCGCTTTAAAAAACTCTGTCCCCAACCCTGGGTTCAAAACTAAGCTAGCTGAACTGAATAAAGAGCTGGCAGAACACAAGGAATACTTGATGAACCAAAAGATCACCAAGTTACAAAAGGATATTAAACGTTTTTCCAAAGAAAAAGTGTATCCATACTTAAAAGACGATTATGTCCCACCTGGATCAGGGTACCTCTCAGACAACAGTGCCTCCTCAAGAAGAGGGTCTAACAGTGGCAGCGACTTCAGTGGAGACGACTGGCAACCACAACGACAACAATGGAGAGGCGCACGTGGAGGGAGACGTGGACAACAATACCACCCTCAAATCCCTTACCAGGGTCCTTCAGTCTGGCCATACCCCCAATTCCCACATCCTTTACCACCTTACGCCCCCCAATATCCACCACAATTCGCCCCACCAAGTAAGAACCAGCCTTTTTTAGAAAGAGGTTGGGGCAGAGGGCGCAGGCGAGGAAACGCGCCCGACAAGAGGGTCCAGTGGGAAGACACCCAGGGGATGGACACCAGGAGCAAGACCACACGAAAATGAGTCTAGTGGTCAATCTTTCAGCGCCCCACCTCACCTCACAAGAGGAGAAGGTCCTACAGAAGGGACTTGGCTTTGTCCCAACTCCTAAAATAGACAACTTCAAACAGGCTTGCGAAATACAAAAGTTTTTTCGCAAAATTAGACTTAAGGCCTTCTTTGATGGAAGACAGAGTGAGACAATTGAAAATTCTGGGCTTCACAATCCTTCCACTTTCACCCCCCACAGCGGGATGGTTCCTAACTAGGTCTTAACATACGAGCAAGCAGTGCTCAAGGAAATTGCAACACTCGACCACCACAGTAACCATCACAATATGTCCAAACTTGAGTCACAGACACTCAACTCGTTAGCCAATGACCCTGCGATTACTATCAAGCAGGCAGACAAGGGGGGAGCCACCGTTCTGATGAACACCACTGATTACGAAACTGAATGCCTTAGACAACTGGGGAATGGACGTTACTATACACCAATCCCTTCCAACCCCACGGAACGCCTCACACGCACCATTGCGGGGCTTGTTGAGTCGGCTCTCAGCGAGGGTTGGATTACCAAAAAGGAGGTGGAATTCCTGACTAAGAAAGACCCCAGGGTTCCGTACTTCTATACTCTTCCTAAAATTCACAAGGAGACCACTCCCGTACCTGGACGCCCAATCGTCTCAGGCATCGACTCCATACTGGAACCGCTATCACAATTTTCTGATCACTTCTTGCAACCCTTGGTAAAACGCATCTCATCCTATATACAAGACACAACTGATGTTCTACGTCTCCTAGACACCTTTCAGGGGAACCTCCAGATTGACCTCCTTGTAACCCTTGACGTAGAGGCCCTCTATACTAACATCCCTCAGGGGGCCTCTCTAGGGGTTATAGAAGAAATGCTAGATACCGAGACATGGTCCTCACCTACACCCCCAGCCTTTGTCATGGAATGTGCTAATCTAGCACTAACGGAAAACTTTTTCGAGTTTAAAGGAAAGTATTACCACCAAACTCAGGGCACATCGATGGGGAGTACATTTGCCCCATCGGTGGCATGCCTTTACATGGCAGACTTTGAAAAGAGGTACATAGACTCCCCTACCAATCCCTACCACAACATCAAATTGTGGAAGCGATTCATCGATGACATTTTGATCTTCTGGGCTGGCACCAGAGACTCACTCGATGAATTCTTTGAATGGGTAAACACACTGAATGTATATCTACATTTCACAATAACGGCCTCTGCCACACAGATTTCCTTCCTTGACTTGACAATCAAACTAACAGAAGGTCAACTAAGTACCAGCATGTTCAGAAAACCAACAGACCGCAATGGCCTACTCCATTATAGTAGCCACCATCCAAAAGTGTTGCGAGCCAACCTACCCTTCGGGCAATTTTTGAGAGTACGGCGTAATTGCAGCAGCCTATCTGAGTACAGAACCCAGTCTAGTATTCTTTCAAGGAATCTGTCCGACAGGGGTTACCCATGTAGAGAGATAACAAGAGCACAGAAAAGAGCCCAAAACAATCATAGAGGAGCGCTCCTAGAACATAGGGACCGGATCCCCAAAATCAATGAACCGATGACATGTGTCACCACCTTCACGCCAGCCTCAAATGCGGTGAGAAAGATCATTATGCGCCACTGGCAAATCCTCAATACAGGCAAACTCTCTCTTGAACCTCCAAGGTTTGCCTTTAAGAGGTCCAAAAACATGAAAGACATACTCATTAACACAACACCAAAGAAACAAAATATAACGGCCAGAATACCCTGTGGCAATTACCACCAGTGAAAGGACACTACCCTTGTGGTTCGTGCAGCGCATGCCCTTTCACTGCAATATACAAAACTATCCAGCTCACAGACTCTTTCGAGTGGGAGTTAAGGGGACACACAAATTGCAACACACCGAACTGTGTATACTTACTAGTGTGCCCCTGTGGGCTCAAATATGGGGGAAGACCACTAGACCAATCAAACAACGCATCTCAGAGTATCGGAGTAATTTCCGATGCAAGAAAAACAATACAAAGATATGTAGGCACTACTTAGAGACAAACCACACAGCAGACTCTATGAAATGGCTTATAATTGAAGCAAACGCAAGCATCTAAAAACAGAATCTCTTCTTCAGGGAGCAAAGATCGATCCATCGTCTGGCCACAGACAGGAGAGTCCTAAACGAGGACATCCCCTGGAGTTCCCTTTAATCGCCACCTACACTTCTACATACCCTGGGTTATAATCCTGATGACTGTTTAGTTATTCCCCTAGGTATTAGGACCAATATTTCTTAATAACAGTAAGGGAAGATCCGAACAACAACAACATTATGCTGTCAAGTACATATGTGATGGCCACTTGTCCTGGCACAGAGTACATGTATACATCTGTATGAAGTCCGTAGTCATACCTATACCAGTACATATGACTCGTAGATATCTTCTCTTAACACGAGATGCACGAGATGCTTCGCCCCTGAATGGCTGAATCTATAGTCAATTGAGTTAGCTGACACCTCTCCAAAATGGCCGCTCCTCCTAATGGACTAGATCAAATGACACGCAGTGAGCTGGGTAATTCTACTTACCTAACTAGAATGGGATATTAAAATGCTCTCACCACCACATAATTATAGCTTTAACCTACGTGACATATATCCCACACAGTAGAGATTCGTGTATTTCTCCCCCAAACACAAGACAAATGAGTTGTTCCAACTTCAATAGTAGATGCGATAGATAGTAGTGCTCCGCCACCCCACTCCAAAATGGTCGCTCCTCTAACCGAGCTACTCACATGACCTGCATCTAGCCGGCGAAATCCCTCCAAACCTGTCCCGCCCATTACTGAGATAAATACAGCGACCGCCGGACCCTCAGTTCTATCCGGTCCTGGCAGAGAGGGGTAGGCTACACAAGAAGGACACGGGAGCTTCAAGTAAGTGAACGGCCGGGTAGCGAAGGGGAATGTTACTGATCTGAACAGAGCGCCCTGGATTTGGTTGGCGTTGCGGTCCCATGAGCGGCTCGCCGCACGCTTTAAGGAAAGGGGGCTCACTCTTGACTCTGACCGAGTAGGGTCGCCGGATCATTTGGGCTTGTCATGTTACTTAACGAGGGCTATGATTGATGCGCTCACACGGCCTGCTTCCTTATATGATTGGTAGCAGGAGCGTGTGAAGACAAACGTAGATAAAACCTGATTCACTGTTTTACCTGACGCCCTGAAACACTCTCAGACCAGTAGTGGCAGGTTAGCTAATTGTACCCTTAAAACAAGCCTAGGCAACAGCACCATACTATCTATACTAGATATCTGCATAACTAAGGCACAGTGAAGCTAGTTGAATCACCAAGTAATGCATAAGGTGGGTTGATTTGAATATGTATGTTGTCCCTATTTTCCCCCCTTATTGCAATTTCATTCTAGCCTTAGCTACAGAGGTTTGACTCACCGATGTCCATCCCGCCAGACACTGCTGTTACATTTAACAATTGACCTCTAGGTGAGTGGGGTCATCTTGGACCCATGTAGACCGGAACTGCTGTTACTTAATTCTTAATTTTTAACGCTGCTGCTCTTCTTGTTTTTAATGTCACAAGAAACGTCCCCTCTCCTACACATGTGAGCATGTCACTTATTATTGCTCCCTTTGGAGATGTTTCACTTTCACCACGTGCTAGTAGTCACCAACACTAGCATGCCACTAAATACACCAGGTCATATAAGATGTGGATGAATGGACTGTACCGGCTTGAGAGATGTAACCCCTTACCTTCTCCTTTTGTTTCCTAAACCCAGGCATGGAACAATGTATATGCAGGTACTTCATTTCCTAACTGTATACGTAAGCACTGATACTTAGATAGATCAGCAATACTGTAGACAACGAGTACTTTTGTAGGTCCTGATGAATCGCGGGTAAATAAGCCCTGAGCGAGAAACATGTCGACCACAACCCTCACCTACTAGTATAGTCTTGAGTGCAGAAAACATCACTTTCCAGACCTCCTAGACTAACTGTTATTTTTAGTTAACACACGGGACCGCCCGAATAAAGTTACTTCTGGAACCCCTGCGTTATTTTATATTTCACGTGCTGTCTACTACTACTCTGGCCCCTCACCCACACTTCACCCAAGGGTAGTTGGATAAAAGATCTCCGCCAAAGAGCCCCTCTTTGAGGTGTAGCCCTTTGGGTATTGCACCGCCCACCCAACGCGGAGCATTGCCTATGATGAAGCATGACAACTGCAAGGGTGTGTGAAGCCAATATATCCACCAAAATGGATACCCACAGGTAGGTTACCATTTAACCTGCAATACATATCCACCCCCCAGTGACCTGCACTTTGAACCCAGGAACAGCCCAGTCCTCTCCTTGGTACCTGTTTGTTCACATGGCACTCAAGGATGTTTTCTAATAGAGGAAGTAAATACATCGGGTGGCTGTTGCTCAAATTAGTGGGATCAGTGTTCGCTTTTTTTCTCTAGTGGGACAACCTGAGCTGTTTTCCAAGCCAGTGGCACTTGAGCGGAGTCAAAGGACAGGTTGCATAGAGAGCGAAACGCCGGAGCAAAATCAGCTGACAAAGTGGCAACCATTCTCGGGGAGGGGGGGGCAAACATCCATAGGTGAGCAAAATTTGCCACTCCTCAAAGCAGATAGACCATGCTCTTCAGTCATAGGAGCGAATTTGTCCAAACATGGGAGAGAATAATTGTAAGGTGACAAAGGAGTAACATAACTGAACTGCTCCTGTTTAGATGGGAATTTTCTGTAAATTGCTTTCACTTTTTCCTCGAGTTGCAGATTTGTTGTGAAGCAGGAATGACAGAGCTATACACATGGGGGCGCGCAAAGTCCTTAAGTATCTTGAAGAGTTCTTTGGAAGAATGAGCAGCATTGGTTATAAATGGCGCTACATCTGGTTTTCCTAATAAAGGTGTGGTAATCAGTTAGAGTGGGTTTATACGCTGCTCTATCCTAAACTCTTTCTTCCACAGGTGTAAATCATTAGTAAACCAAGAGGCATGGGGCCTACCCAAGTGTACTTGTAAGTTTTTAGGAGAGCAATTTTATCGAAGGCGGTTGACAGCGAGAGATGGTAGTTATCGAAAATAAAGCTGTACTTGCTCAAAATCTGAAACAGCTACATACTACCCAACTCACCAAAAAACCTCAATGTACCCCCAGTTTAAAAAAATCCATGGATTCTTAGTTATCCAGTACTCCTGAAGCATTGATTTACATGCTTCCTGCCCTCTTTCCGGTAACTATGTGTAATATTCAGAATCAATTCAATGTTTCGAGAGAATTCTATCATCAACTTTAATTTTACTTGAAAAATCAGAAAATAATGTGAATGCCTTCTCTGAGATTCTTAACAAACTTGCTGGAAAGGATGTGGAGTTTTCAGATAAAGGTCCTTCCAAGCTCAAGCCTAATGGTAGGTTGGGCTGTAAAGCTCCTATCAACGCGGTCTTCTAAGAGCAAGTCCACATAACTCAGTCAAAGACTAGAGATATTGGGATACAAATTGACAAGCCCTATGGTGCAAAAAGTAAAGAAAAGCATTATAATAAGAGAGAAAGCTCTGAAATAATTGTCTAGAAATCTACTTGCTGAAACATCAGATGGTGTACCCTCTAAGGATTTTACCAGGGTGAACTTAGGGCCTCAAGGTTCCTTGTTTCCAATTTTTCAGGAAAATAGTGGAAATCCCTAGCAAAAAACAGAAAAAATGAATTCAATGTAAAACAACAAAGATTCAGAAAAAGCGGGTGAGGTAATTATGCTTTGCACCAATTGGGGCACCAGAGGCTTATTAGCTGATTTTGGAAGAGATTGTTCCATCACTGCTTTCCCTGCATGTCGGATACTTAACCAATATTATTCTGCCTGTTGGAGAGTGTCAGGACAATGCAGTTCTTCCATTACAGTTGGATTGTTTAAGCTCTTCTAGTAGAAATAACTGCTGAATTTAATCCAGCATGCTTAACCCGCAAACCAAGGCGTTTTTTAATCATATGAATGTTAAAATGTTTAAAAACTCAAAATATCCCTTTGCGCAAAATTTTGTTTATGATCCTGATGCATCATCTATCCTGGATTTTGTTATTCTGTTTGATAATCAGTTAATGCAATTGAATAGCTAGGCCATACTCGTAGCGGCGGTCCGACAACCGCCACCACGGCGTGTCCACCTGCAGTATTCTGAGTGTGGCATCTGCCGGGATCCAGGATCCCACAGTGGTCGAGCAGCAGAAAGGGGCAGAATTATGCTGGCCGTGCTGCTGAGTCACCCCCAAGCATATTCAGAGCTGGCTTTCCACCGCCCATTTCATGTCGGTGAACCTGCCATAAAAAGGGTGACAGAGGCAACTAAGGGGTCTCTAACAGGGCCCCCAACTGCTTCTTGGCCTGGCGGTGCATGGGGAGGCACATGTTGTGCTCCCCTGGAGTTTAACCCCTGTTCTTCCATGGTTTGGCATGCAAGACATGGTGCATGCCACACCATGCAGGAATGTGTTGCAGGCGCTGTCACGGCGGTATACTGCTGTTAAGGCTCTCCTATGAAACCGCTGCAACACCACCCGCCCACCCTGTATTCAACTCAGATTCTGGAAGGTGGGCACACCACAGGCTAGTCAGTTCTCCTGCGGGCGCAGGGGTGGCAGTGCAGTAGGACGACTGCCAGACTCGTAATCAGGCCCTTAGTACAAATTTAACAACGACCAAGAGTTATATTTACTCAAGGTAGTGGCAGATTTGATTTACAACACTGTCATTATTTCCTTTCTTGGGGATTGATGTTACTCCCTAATTTACCGGGAAACAAATGTCAAATTGTCACAGAATACTTGGAGTTATGGATACTGTGAAGAGTTTGAGGAGTATAATTTCAGCAAAAAATCTCTGGGGGGCAAACAAAAAATATGGTGGTTTCGATAGGTGAGTGGGAAGGTCTGTATCTATTTTAGATCAAGGCAAGCTAGGAGGGTATCTAGTAATGAAGACACTGGATACCTCATTTGGGTGGCCGGTGCCCTCAATAATAAATGTCACCTGGGAATACCGTCATCCCAATGAAGTTAACAGTGTACTGCTAGTAATTTTGTGGAACATGGCAGTCTCTTCTCGTGATGCAAAACATTTGATTTTGAATAACCTTAATGCATCCAGGAATCATGGCTGACTATTGATTTCCAATTTAATTATTATTATGTGCTCAGTTGCTCTGCAACGAACTCTATGAGGGGTCATGCAAGTGGGGGGATAGCAATCCTATTGACTACCAATTTCTTCTGGTCCTATTTGCTTTCATCCTCACCCCTCAAACTTACCTCAATGTGCAAAGATCTGGAGGAGTTCTGGGCAGGAGATTGGTGATTATTCCCAGCTCTTGGTGAACACATATATCCCCCCCTCCCCAATTCATCATTTACTCCCTTGGTTAAATCTTTTTTTCATTTATATCAGAAATTGCTGAATTGGAAAGCCGTCAAAATGTAGTTATGGTTGGAGATTTTAATGCAAAAGGGTCCAGTCACACATTTTTTGCGGATGCTGATAGGGAGGCCGCTGCTAATATCCCCTCTGCAATATTTCCAGCTAAGATAAAAATGGACGTCCATGGCAGTATTCTCTTGGAGTATTTAAGCAAATACGATTGCCTATTTGCAAATAGGAGAATGTAGAATAACATTTTGGCAAAGCACAAGAGTTTCCTCTCATAGAGGATTTGATTGTCTCATATTCCTCCTTTTCCTTGCTATCAGATTTGTATATAATTGACAACACCATCAGTGATCTTAAGATTCTTTCATTCTGTTTTGATTTTCCATTAGAAAGAGTGAGGTTCTAAAATATTAAAAGGGATATAGTGACTTTTAAAGGGATAAATGGGAGAACATATTGAAAAACTACTTCAATAGTGGATTTTAAGGAAAGATTTAAAATAATTATAGCTGACAAACAAGGTCTGCATCAAGATCCTCTGCCACAATTCAATCGGCATATGAAGTGTTTTTTGGGCAAGCTCTAACTATCAAGAGATCACCTAGGAAATGGTGACCAACCATACAATCTCTAAATAGATTAATTTGAAGGCAGTTTCTGTTTTACTTCAAAGAATAAAATAATCAGTCTCTTAAAAAGAAGAGCGAGACAGAAAGCTTCCCAAAATAAATTATAGCATGATCAAAGGTGAATTGATTGAAGAGAGGCAGTGACCACAAAGGATAGGATAACATTATGGATGATTTTGGCAGATGATTGTCGTTATAGGGTGCGTTCTATGTCTACGCCAATCAAAGAAGGGTATTGGATTAATTATAATATTGAACTACACGTCTTTCATTTCCTGCCAATAACTGATACTCTTTCTGCAGCTAATTATCCCATTTGCCCCCCCCCCCCGCCACAACAATGCAAAATAAATGCTTTATCGATGGTGCAAGATCATCACGGAAATGGGACTTGATGAGCTTCCAATTTCTGTAATAAAGAAAGAAGCATCTCTCTGGTCTCTCTTTTTAACTCTTTTTGTTATCACCTTGGAGTAATTCCAGAATCCAGGTCTGGGAGCATATTGTGCAAAAGCACAACAAGGGCTTACTTAATTTCCATAATAATTATAGGCAGATAGCCCTACTCAATTCTGTTGGGAAGATAGTTGCTAAAAGCATTCTTGAACAGCTGAAGGAATGGGTGTCTGAAGAAAAAATAATTCCTATTAAGCAAGCAGGATTTCGGAAAAACGGTTGCACTTTGGACAATACAGCCATGCAGCAATAGATCACTGAAAAATATGTTATTATCCATGGCTAATTTGTACAAAATGCCTTAATAGATTTGACCACAGCTTTTAGCCATGTAGATAGACAAACACTATGGAAAGAATTATTGAGCTTAGGTGTTCCTGAGTATTTAATACAGCTAATTATAGCATTGCATTCCTTTACTTGATGCCAGATGTTATTAGATGGTGATCAAGGCCTCTTATCCAGAACTCCTACATATAATGGTATTAAACAGGGTTGCCTTTTGGCACCTTTACTGTTTTCTTCATATATATATGATCTCCTGGAGATCGTCACACAGCTCGCGCTGTCAGTTCCACACAATGACGAAGAGCAGACCCTTCAATAGCTGGTGCATAAAGTGCTTTTTATTTATTTCATTAATGCCAGCGCGTTCGCTATGAAGAAGCTTGATCACATGACATACTGCTAACCAGGGAGGCAAACTTTTAAAGCGACAGTGAATTGCAATAGATGGTAAACATAGACAAAATACTGTGCAAAGTACGCAAATAAATAAATATTATATCATACGTAAATAAGCCAAATAGCAGCAAAAATGGGACAAAGTGAATATAAAACATCATTGTTATATCCATAAATGAGCAATGTGTGGAAGATTAATAAAAGCCATAGTGGCTATTATCGAATTAAAACTTGCATTCCTGCCTACACATTTTTATATATGGGGTCTAAAAAACCAATTCATTTTCATGACCTGACCTCTCTTGAATTTATGGGTCCAATTACATAAAGCTGCTGCACCGTTACCGTATCTATGTTAAATTTTATGCATCATGTTGTGACTGCAAGACACCACTGTCACAGTTGTTTTACAATTGAATTTATATGATCTGCACCAGGCTTTAACTGATTGTAGGGTTGATGCTCCAAAAATAGGGGATCGAATGATTCCCTGTTTATTATATGTGGATATTGTAATTGTGAACTCACTCCTAATGGTTTACAAAAACGTCTGATCAGTCTTCAACAGGATGCCAATTGTCATTTTTAGGTCCAGCCTTGCGGCAGTGCGCGTGCGCTACTTGCTCTGAGAGACTCCTGTAGTAGAGTGTTGGAGAGAAGCAGCCCTCCCATATTAATCATTGGCTTGTGTCATTGTCTTTCGTAAATGCTGCCTTCAGATTCGTTAATAGGCTTGTTAGTCTCTCCTTAGTACAGCCTTGTCTTAATTTATGCACTCTCATGGCGACTGGTCCCTTTACTTCCGTTGTTTCACGGGACCTGTTATTTAGTCTGTAAGCACTATTTACTTTTTTGAGCTTCTCTTACTGCAGGCCGGACATGCGCTGCTTCAGCTGAAACTGTGTGTTTTTTTAAGCAGCACTGCTGCCCCGTAAGACGGGCGCCTGCTTTGAATCACTTTAACCCGGCATTATCTTGTGTCTGTTTCAACCCCCAAGTAAAATAGATTAGAAATGATCAGCAAATTAAATTATGTGACTTCTAGGTAGCATATTATCCTGTGCCACCACCAATACCAATACCACCACCACAATAACACCACCAATACCAACACCACCACCAATACCACTACCACCACCAACAATACCAATACCACCAATACCATCATCACCAATACCACCACCACCAGTACCACCACCAACTATACAACAACCAATACCACTAATAGCACCACAAACCAATATCACCACCACCAATGCCACCACCACAAATACCACCTCCACTAACACCAATACCACCACCAATACCACCAATACCAATACCACCATCAATACCTCGATCATCAATACCACCAATACAACCAACACCAATACCACCAACACCAATACCACCAACACCAATACCACCAACACCAATACCACCAACACCATCAATACCACCACCAATACCATCACCACCAATACTACCATCACCACCAATACCATCACCACCAATGCCGCAACCAATACCACCACCACAACCAATACCACCACCACCATTATTAAAGGTCCTTTTACAAAATCTAATGCATGTTCTATCAATGAAGCATGACAGTTATTTTTTCCAGTAAATGAAATGTTAATCCTAGACTTGTTATTTTCTTACCTTACAAATTGCCATCAAGTAGAAAACAACATGGATGCAATTTCAAAGTTAGCCTACTGCAGGGGATCCCACAAGGTTAGATGCTTTCTCCAACCCTCTTCAACCTCTTTATGCAACCCCTCTGTGCGATCCTTAGGAACTCTGGATTTTTCATCTATACTGTGACGATACCCAAATACACTTGAATGTTTCTTCCCCTGATTACTTCACTCTCTAATCAAACATCCTGATAAGATCTCAATCTTGGATGACAACCAACCACCTAAAAGTAAACCCTGCAAAAACAGAATTTTTACTTATCTCCGCAAAGAATCTAAATCCATTACCTTAGGCTATATGTCACTCCTGCATCACTTGGATGGGCCTCCGTCCATCATCCAGAATGCCAAATCTCTGTGTTTTACCCCTGACAGACTTGTCACCCTCCAGAATCCTATATAAGCCATGGCCAAAATAGCTCGATTCCAAATAACGATGCTTTGTGAAATTAGGGATCCCATCCCAGAACAGGACCTAAAACCAGTTGTCCTAACAGGTGTTGTTTCAAGACATGACTACGGAATTACCATTCCATTAGGAATCCCCCAAATCCACCTAGGGCTAGGGGTGTACGGTAAACTCCACTTCACTGGTGAAGTTTGTCCAGAGTTTTGCCCACAAGTGAATGTAGATAGTGTCTCCTGGATTATGGGGCGTCCCCTTGAGCACAGCCGAAGGCCCTCAGTGAATTAAGTGAGGCTCTATGAACTGTAGAAATTTGTGGCAATAAATAATGCCCACAAGTCCCAGAAAAACATCTCTAACCTCTGTGTGGCGGAGTTTTGCTCAAATGTGGCTCCCCAACATTAATTTGGAAAGCACTAGTGAGAGAGTCGAGTGCTAACATTATTCCTTGGGTGATTTCTCAATGGGGGCACTCACAGCAGGTCGCTACCACTCACAATGAAAAAGCTGCCATTTGCATTGAGAAAGCTGCAGCTCGAGTAGAAAATCTACTTAAGTGGCAGGAAGAAGCAGCCGAGTGGAACAGTTCGTGCTGACTATACTGAGCTGGACATGCTCCCAGCACTAAAAATCAGCGCAAGCAGCGTGATGTGGTGAAATACCGCCTCTCGCAGAACTCTGTGGAATTTTGCTGACTTTGTGTTAACTTTACAGAACTCTGTGGAGTGAAATTCCACAAGTTCGACCTACCCCTACCTAGGACCACTTAGAGCAGTCCTATATGCACCAGCACACTTCGTATCAGACCACAAGAAATGTAATCATCACTCCTATTCTACATTTCCATCAGGGGCTTCCTTTGAGATGTGAGCCCAATTAAAAAAGGCCTACATTACGCACAAAGCAATTCACTCCTCTTTACCCTCATACCTAACTGAGAAACTGAATATTTCAGGTGCTAATTTGGACTCTAGAAGTGCTCATTCCCTCCTCCTTGAACCCTTCTACCTCCAAGAGAGAGCGCTACATGTCCCAATCCTTCTCTGGAAGTGCCACAAGAATCTGGAACTTCCTCCCTCCGTCCAAGCCGCCACATATCCTCATATAATGTTGTCTTCAAACGGGGCTCTTATTTGAACGTCACTTGGGTTCACTACCCATACTTCCATGCCATTTTCGGATGCTCCTTAGCCTACCCTGCATAATTTGATGAACCTTACATGATACAGTGTCCGCTTCGTTGGTTGCCTTTAAGTGTTCTTCACTCTACGTTTGTGCCACTGTTATGTTTTGAATCTATTGTAAAGCACTCTGATGCCCCCCAGCCTAGTCCACGCTATAAAAAAATCACAGAATGAATAAATAAAATAATACATTAATTGATTTGTGCGTGTTCTTTGGACATCTTAGGAGATCTAATTATTATAATAAACCTAAAGTGATAGTTAACCATGTAGACACCATGGGGTTTAAATATTGGCAGTTACCACCATTTTGCAAATGACCAGTGTCTTGTGCAAAAAAAGGCATGGAATGGAGTGTCTCCTGCACTTCAATTACAAAAGGTGCTTCTGTTTTTTGTCTTATCCGATTTGGCCCTGTAGGGTCTTGTTGGGAGGGGTGAATTGTCTTGAGTCTGTTATAACATATTGTGAAAGCATGAAGAGGCCTGTGGATCTGGGGATGGGATGAATCACATCTTGCCAACATTTTTAACAGGTTCCAACGTCCTCGTGTGTGCCAGCTCCAGCTTTGCATTGATGCTTGCAGAAGCAGAATGTCGGCTGACTCTATGAAGATTATGCAGATATGGTCCATGTTCTTGATGGCTACGTCTGCATATATTGTAGGAATTGAATTTCACTTGTTTAAAAGGATTGAGTTTGTCTCTGATGTTAGACAAAGGTTCACCAGCATGAACTCTCTTGTGCTGATAAGCCACAGGCAGGGAATTGCGTGGAAGACATTGAGCAGGTAGAATCTATTTAGTAGGTGGACAGATTGATGAAGTCATGGTGTAGAGTTTCCAAAGTGACAGGCTGGCTTAGCCTGATCTGGACACAAGGACGTGAGTGCCCTCTGAGTTGACTACAGTAAAAGGAGTAGTGGGTAGATTCAAAGGCCAGGCTGCGTTTAGGTCTGGGGAGAAAACTAAATGGCAGAATGTAGCAGGGGCAAGATTTGTATGCATTGGTCAGCAATGGCAGAGCTCTGAGAATTGTTGCACTTGCCACTAGGACCATTTGACGTAATTTTACAGCTTGTTAGGAGTTGTCGTTGCTGTTCTGGACTCAAGGTTTTACTGGGTCTTGACTGGTTTCCAGAGTATTTCTGTTATTTTGTTTTTGAATCCTTATGTTCTTTTTATGTCTGGCTTTGGTTTTGATGGCTTGGACTCTGCAGTTAGTTACCCAAGTGGGTTCTGAGATATGGGGAACAGGTTAACCCATTTTTGCAGGCACCATTTTGCCCTTATTTCTCTTTGCCACTTACTTTTGGGAGTGGAATTGAAAGTTCGTCGAAGAGCGCAGCTAGGGCATCATCTGCTATTTCAGTGAATTAATTGTTTGCTTACTGGTCGGTGACAGGATATACATTTGAGATTTTGGCTTTCTGCTTTGGGGTTTGTTAGAACTTTTATTTAGAATTTGCCTTCTATTTTGTGTCACCTGCTCTGGTTAATGTTCCACACTGGTTCTCTTGCTGTTCTTGAACTATGGTTTGGGCTGCGCAATCCATAATAAAAATGTTCACAGTTTAGCCGCAAATAATCTTTATAGCAGCATCCGACCTACCTATCTTAACTAGTCCTACCTAACTTTAACTAGTCCCTAACCATATCCTCTGCTACCAGAAAATTACTGATAGAGCGCGCAGGTCACCCGACCAACAATTTTTCCCACAATGCGTACCGGGCCCATATATTTCAATTTATCATATTCATTAATCGGGTGATCATACACTCTACTATCAGCAACCCTTGGTCCTTCCTATTTTATTTTCAATGTACCCGACTTACCAATCCACCGTTACGGGTACCTATTGATCACAATGGATCAGGGAGCTAGCTGTAAAAGAAAGGCAGACACCAAAATACTTATACTTTATATTTTCTATTTGTACTTTTATAATAACCACAAACTCAAGAAGTTTTGAAAACCGTTATCTAAAATTCTTCAATCTCTGAAAGCATGAGGTTCACAATGAACAAACAGTCGATAACCAAAATCATAAAGAGCACATATCCATAAAGAAAATAGATCAAGCCAACCATTTATGAGTCTACAGTAAGGTATGAACAAGGAACATACTAGGCAGCAGTTTCAGAATTTTGACTTAGTAAGGAAAGACTAAAGGACAGGGAAGAATAAAGAGCATACTAGAACTTCACAGTGAAATATTTCCCCATAAAGAGGAACTATAGGTAAAATGCAAAAAGACCATACTAATAAACCGGTACAATTACTTGAATCGACTAAATAATGGGTAAAGACAAGGAACATCTGTGTATCATGAACTGAAAAGGAATGAACTTAAAGGATGGGTAAGAAAATGGAACATGCTAGAATAACGACAATTTATGTATGACTTGTTCATTCAGAGATGCGAAAAGCATGGAAAACAATTTTGCAAGAATCTGACTTTATTAAAGCAAAAGAAAGGAAAATATAGAAGGTGCAGAGTAGACTTTCAGCACTATATTTACCTGCATTGGTGTGAAGACCAACCCTGGCCACGGGTCAGTTAAGGACGGGAGAAACCCCAAGGATGGACAGTCGCCAGTAGGACAGCAAGTACGGAAAGGACACCCCAGGACAGGACAGGAAACCCAGATTAGGATCAGGACAGGACCACCAAGGCACGACCAGCACCCGCAGTTCGGAAGCAACGCCTGCGCTCCACCCTCTCTGCAGCTATCAGTCAGAACCCCGATTGGGTTATCGAACTCCCCAGAAAAGTGCTCTGCCAGCACTTAAGGTTTCTTAACAAAACCCTCGAGTCTATGGAAATTTCGGACAGAGTGCTCCGCAGCCCTCTGTATCAAGTCACCTATTGAGTGTGTTGGGTCAGTGACAGGTCAGCTATTCGGACAAGTCGGACGATTTCTCTAGCTAAACCTAGGCTAGTTATACTGTTTTTGGGTCAGTGTACCACCCTCCAAATGTTGCAAGTGTAAGAATCCCCAGTTTCCATTGGTCCCCAAGTAGGATAGGTCAACACACCAATCATATTTCATTTCTACAAGCCTGCATTTACATGATTTGGGACCACCTATTGAATTTGGGGTTCCCATGACCTAACATTCTTATTACAATAGTACATCTATGAATTATGATACATTGAAAGCAATTCAGCTTCTTCTGCTAGGCGAAGGTGCATCTTCCCAGGCACATCTTGGCTGGGACTTTGGGTTGGCACGTTTTCAATGTCACCGGCAGAAGACTGTCATGCGCAGAAAGGCTGTTCAATATGGAATCTCGAGTGCTCCTCAGACCCCCAAGAATGCGATACATGGAAAGTAAGCGAAAACAATTTAGAAATACAGAAAAAATGAATACACTGTATACCATGAATAGCTACTCTATACCCCTTACTTTATAATAACTATAGCGTTAGGATGAGTGCGGAAACAAACAGCTTTGCAATAGCAGCTTTGCAAGCACGGAGCATATGAGAAAACAAAGCGGCCATTTTAGCAGTATTGCGCATGAGCAAACATTTCCCACCAGAACTGCGAGTACGTCACATCACGTGATTGTGACCGACGCATGCACAGACTAATTTCCCGCCAAGCAGCGGCCATTTTAATAGCAAGCGTTATTACTGTTTAGTAAACACATAGGCAAGCGTCACTGGGACACCCCGTGTAGTGTAAAATGTGCAATATTAGTAAGACAAACAATTTGATTAGACTATTAACATTATTCGAGGTTCATGAGTACAAGCAAGTTGCGTAACGTGTGAATCCTTGCTCCATCAATCCCCTCTTTGATGATATTTACTATCATCACAAAACAATAGAACCAGATGCCAACTCAAATTTTTCCCAATTCAATCTCTTCCAACATTCGATTCAACTTCTCTTTGGTCTCTTTGTTAGGGTGAGAATTTTTCACCCTTTTATAAATCTGATTATTCAGTTCCTCTAATTCAAGTTCATCCACATTCCGTTTCAAGCCTCTCTTGTTCACAGTATACTTCTTTTGGGGTTTGTGACATTTGCAACAGACAAATATGAGGAATATGACAAAACCTATCCCTGCAATTGGCATCAGTACTTTAAACAATAAACCTCTACCTAAATTTGCAAACCAATGACCTACTGCGGAGAGACCATCAGTAAGTCTCTTCCAGGCACTATCAACCTCCAGTGGTTTGAGTTCCTTTTCCAAATTTGTAATATTCCTTACATACCTTTTGAGTTCAACACTCTTATCAGGTATGTAAGTGCAACAATGTTGCGCTTTCAACATTCTACAGACTCCGCCCTCTTTTGCTAATAATGTGTCCAGGGCAAGTCGGTTCTGCAAAACCATAGATCTGATCGCAACCATCTCGGTATTGATCATCAGAAACCCACTAGCAGTGTCAGTAGATAACCGATCCACTACTGTAGACAATTTGCAAATTCTGTCTGTATTCAGAACCACTCCCACCGAAGGTATCAATGCACTGAATATACTACCCATTATTTACCCTATACTTTCTCTTCTACTACGTACTAAACCGTTAGTGCTTTCACTGCTTCCAGCAATTTCATTCACATGGTATATTTTCGGGAAGACAATTCCAAAATAGCAGCTTCCATACCAGTGATCTGGCAATTTGAAATAAGCCTTATTTCCACATATATAATAAATTCCGGGAAACACAGGCTCGGACCCATTTTTAAAACCCCAACCTCCAATTACCTTATAATTGTGTTCACATTGACTGGAACCAATGAAAATGTTATCATAATAACTAGTCTTTTCGCGGTGAAGACAAAGTTTCCCTTTTCTTTCGAAATCCAGCAACAAAGCAGGATTAGCCCCACCATTTGAGGTGCTTCCCATGTTTTCAGCCCATTTAGGAATTCTCTGTCTTTTATCATTCGCTTTTCTTTGGAAACTTTCCCTTCTTTTCTCTGCCATGTTTAGAAACATTTTCTCTTGTTCATGTAATGAACAGGTCAAGTTATCTCTATGTGCTTCACCTAAATCTATGGTACCTATAGTCAGAAAATATTCTCCCATGTAACGTGTGACATCACTTTTCGTATGTACAGGGTTCAGATTTCCACGTATAGGAAGTTCAGAAAATATCACGTCTGAGTTAGAGTAATAGTACTGTAACGGTCCTCTCTTATAGAATAAGCTAGCTAAAATGCTACAAGAAATTCCATATGTTAGTGGCAAGTGATGGTAAGTCACTCCCTCAGCTACAGAAGTAGGTAGCTTCCTGCAAACATAACAGTCTTCTATTTCCATAGCTTCTACATAGTGCACTAAAAGGTTTGCAAATACGTTTAAATGAGTCCTGTTCTTGATACCATGATAATGTAGTCCTTCCTCATCTGGTGCTTCTAAGTCCATTTTAGTTTCTCTAACGCTAAGTGCTTTCTCATGTCCATCTACACTTTGTGGTGTCAGTTCGTCAGTGTCCTTTGCCACAGTCTTTGTAGAATCAATATCAGTACTTTTACTCATCATATAAGGAATAGTAATTGTTAGTCCTATCCATAATATTAATACTAAAGCTACACTACATACACATACCTTGCAGCATGTTTTACAACAATTACGTCTAGGTCTTCCATTCACATTTGAATCAGACATTTTCGCTCAAAAGAAGCTTTCCAACCCCTCTTTGTACCTTTGCACAGGTAGCTTACACTGGGCAATTTCAGGTTGGTTCGCCTTCTTCGGCAGACTGGTCACCAGTCAGTTCTTCGTCACTTTCGTCACTTATCGCAAGATCCTCAAATTCTTCCAACACTAGGTAAGTCCATTCAGGATCCTGATACTTTTCGTTCAGTCTTTTTATTCGGGCACTTCTTTGCTTAGTGCTTTCTCAAGGTGGCTCTGTTTTATTGGAAGCTTGTTTCTTTTGCTCAAGCTTCGCCTCTACTGTTCTCAGCCTCAGTCTCAGTCTCAGTCTTTTGATGTACCTTGGTTCTCTATTTTTCTTCTTGAGTCTTTTAACTGGCATTGAGGTTGGGCTTTCTTCTAAAGCTCTTTTGTTTTCGTTCTGTTGGGGCACTTCTGCTTCTTCTTCCTCCCTATCTATCTGACTAGTTCCAGGTCTTACTTCGGTTTCTTCTGCCTGGTAGCTAAGCTGGCCTTGTTCAGGTGTATACTGGATTTGATTTTTGGACGTTTCAATATCTGTGTCCTGAACACATTCGTCTATTTCTATCTGATCCTGTTCAAGCACTTCGAACCTTTGATTTTCTTCCGCTTGAACTTTCGCCCTAATTTCTGTCTGTCCCTTTTCAATCTCAGGAGTTCTTGGAGGTGTGTCGATCACCTGTTCTGTCCCTATGTGACCTTCTTCCTCATCAGATTTAACATGAATTTCGCTAATCTGATTGTCTCCTTCTATTCCTGTCTCTTCCTCACTATCCCACTCTCTGTCGGCATATGTCTGGCTTCTGGTTCTAATCGGATCAACAGTCAGGTCGATCACTGGGATTCATTCATCTTGACTGGTGCTCGGTTGTTCATCATCAGCTACTTCAGGACCAACATCCGGAGACCCCTCAGCTGGACAACCTTCAGCAGCAGTTTTTTCGTCTTCGGTTACCTTCTTTGTATGACTGGCATGGATCCACTTTGGTACTCCTGCACACTTCACCGCTGTCGTGGTCACCAGGATCACCTGTCTTGGCTTTCCCCACTTCGGTGCAAGGCAACTCGATTGGGTGTGCTTCTTAAGTACCACCCAATCGCCTGGATTCAAATTATGGACTGGAGTTGCTGGACTGGCGACGGCGTCTTCCCCAATCTGGCGAGAGATAGAACGCACTTGGTCACCCAGTTGCTTGCAGTACTCAAGTACCAAATCATCAGAAATGCTTATCAGTTTGTGTCCTGGTACCCATGCTTGTCGCATTACTCTTCCCATCAGGATTTCATGGGGACTCAGGCCTGTATTTTGGTCTGGAATACTTCGGATGCCCATTAGAACGAGAGGTAAAGCCTCTATCCAGTTCATGCCAGTAGATTCACACATTTTTCCTAATCTCGACTTGATAGTGCCATTCAGTTGTTCCACCACTCCAGAAGCCTCTGGGCGATATGCACAGTGCAGTTTCTGAGTAATTTTGAATGCTCCACAGATCTGATCAATTACTTCATTCTGAAAATGCCCCCCTCTGTCTGATTCAATGGTGACTGGAACCCCGAACCTAGGTATCAATTCCTGTAGTAAAAATGTAGCTACAGTGATGACATCATTCTTCTTGGCCGGGTAAGCCTCTACCCATTTGGAAAACAGGCAAACAATGACAAGGACGTACCTCATTCCTCTACAAAGGGGTAACTGAATGAAATCAATTTGCAATCTTATAAAAGGGCCTTCTGCTTTTCCAATTTTTCCCAGGGCAACTACTGTTCTCTTCCCGGCATTGTACTGCTGACATGTCACGCACCTCTGGCAGAGTCTCTCTGCTATCTTCCTGAACTTCGAATTGAACCATGTCTGTTGAAAGACACGAACCATGGCATCCCTACCAATGTGTGTATTTCCATGTATTAGCCGGGCCATTGGAACAAGCAAGCTGTCAGGCAATACAGGCATACCATCAAGGCATACAATGACACCATCCTCACTCCTCTGGTGACACCCAAACTTTCTCCATCTTCTCCTTTCCTTAAGTGTTGCTGCATCCTGCAATTCTTTCAATTCCTCCCACGTATGTACACTTTCAAACACCATAAGTTGGCAGCTGTTTCCGCTCCCTCCCAATTTGATATTCACTGACATTTGATGTCTTGCACAATGTTGGGCTAGTTGGTCAGCATAATTATTACCTACTGTCATATTGTCCTCACCCGATTTGTGAGCAGCACACTTGACCACTGCCAATTCTTTTGGTAACTGGATTGCTTCCAGTAGTTCTTGTACCACTTTCCCATTTCTGATAGGAGTACCTGAAGAAGTCAGGAACTCTCTTTGCAGCCACAATTGGCCGAAGTCATGCACAACCCCATAACCATACTGACTGTCAGTGTATATGGTTATTCTTTTATTTTTCCCAACTTTACAGGCTCTCGCCAATGCAATCAATTCAGCTACTTGTGCAGACTTTACTCCAAATAGATAGGATGCTTCTACAGCACGTGATACTGTGACTACAGCATAGGCAGCACTTAGGCCTCCATTCTCGTGTCTCAGACATGAGCCATCTACAAACAGCTCGTAATCTTCCACAGGTAAGGGCATTGCCTTGATATCTGGGCGTGGTTTGGTACTAAACTCAGTTAGGTCAATGCAGTCGTGCTCGACCTCTCCCTTTGCTTCTGCAATCAATGTCTCTGGTAATAGGGTAGCTGGATTCAATATGTTACACCGAGAAATTGTTACATTTGCAGCACCCACAAGAATCCTCTCATATTTAGTCAGCCGACTAGGGGTGAGATACTGGGTTTTAGTTCTGGTCAGTAAGATTACAACAGCATGTGGAACATAGACAGTTACAGGATGTCCCATAATAATGGATTAACTCTGCTCAAGACTCATGCAAGTTGCAGCTACTGCTTTCAGACATCCAGGTAATCCAGCAGCCACTGGATCCAAAGTAGCAGAGAAGTATGCTACTGGACGTCTAGTCAGACCATGCTCTTGAGTTAGGACTGACAGTGCACAATTGTCTCGGGTATCACAAAACAGTACAAATTCTTTCGAATAATCAGGCATTCCCAATGCAGGAGCGGTACACAGACATTCTCGTAATTTTGTAAACGCTGTCATACCTTCCTCATCCCATTCTACTGGGTCCTTTACTCCTTTCCTGGTCATTTTTTATCAATGGCTTTGCTAGGACTGCAAATCCCACAATCCACTGTCTGCAGTATCCTACAACCCCAAGAAACATTCTGATCTCCTTTTGAGTGTTGGGTAACTGCATGTTTCGAATTATCCTAATTCTTTCTGAAGTAACTCTCCTGATATCTTTCTCTATCTGGTGCCCCAGATATTTTACTGAATTAGTACAGAACTGTAATTTGTCAGGGGATACTTTATTTCCTCCTTCACCTAAGTGGTTCAGTAGGGCAATGGTGTCAACAACACAGTCTTTCTGACTTTTAGACGCCACCAAGAGGTCGTCTATATATTGCACCAAAACTGAGTTTCTAGGTAAGACCAATGATTCAAGGCACTTTTTCAGAATCTGATTAAAGATTGAGGGGCTTTCTGTATACCCCTGAGGGACGCGATTCCAAACGAACACGTGACTGTCGAATTCAAATGAGAAAAGAAATTTGCTATCTGGATGCAATGGGATTGAAAAGAATGCATGACATAAATCAATTTCGGTGAACCATTCAACGTCCCATGGAATTTGATATAAAATCACTGCTGGGTTCGGAACAATAGGACAGCACGGAACAACAATTTTGTTTACCTTTCGCAGGTCCTGCACTACTCTGTACTTAGCACTAGGTTTCTTGATGCCAATTATCGGGGAATTACAAGGACTGCTCAACACTTCTTGTATGATGTTTGCATCTGACAATCTTTTTATTTCAATGGCGACCCCTGCTTTCACTTCTGCACTCATTTTGTATGGTTTAGTATTTGGGTAAACTGCATCTTCCTTTATGGCTATTTTAATTGGGTCAACATTTGCCATTAGTCGTACATCTTTTCCAGTAAAATCCCATACTTCGGTTTCACTGTCTGTTGGAATTCTTCAGGTAAGTCTTGTATTGTCAGTCTTTTAATTTTTGAGTCAGGTCTTATTAGCATTAACTTGTATATTCCATCTTCGTCTGGGGTTTGAATTTCGACGCCCTTTGGTGTGCAAAAGATGGTACAGTTCATTTTACACAACAAATCACGTCGTAATAGGTTTACAGGACTGGTATCACAGACAACAAATCTATGCATTTCTTTGAAGTTCCCTATTGTAATCTCCATGGGTTCAGTAACTGGGATACTAATCAATTGATTAGATACACCCACTACTTGGATTGCTTCTCCCGAGAGGGGTAGGTTTGGAACATCTGCTGTTCTTATAGTAGAACGGGTAGCTCCAGTGTCCAACAGAAAGGTGACATCATTGCCTTCAACCTTTCCTTCAATGTATGGCCCTGACTGGTCTACCGGCAAGGAGGCGCCAAGTACGCACTCCTTGTCCTCCCCCCTCAGGCACCGTCAGTAAGGTTCATCACAGAGGAAAGTGTCATTCAACAGAAATTGCGAAGTTGCTGCATTTCTATCCTCCTTTCCTCCCCAAATTTCTATGTCTTCACCTTGCTGTGCTTTTCCCTTAAAATTTGGTCTAGGTGCTCGGGGCAACTGATTCGCTTTTACCTGTTGCTGGGTCTTTCGTGGCTTTTCATTCTGCGTCTGTGGATTTAAATCATTAGTTTGGGGGTTACTATTTTGTGCGTATGGACACTCGTCTCTCCAGTGCCCTATCTGTCCGCACCCGTGACAGGGGAACTTCTTTTTAGCTTCCTCTCGGCTCATTTTTACTTTGGGCTTCTCTCCACCCCCAGAACCTTGGTTTTGGGTATTAGTATTCATTTTATTTAACTGCTTTTCTTTTTGCTCAGCTAATTTTACTTGTGCCCACATGACTTTTTCTTTTAAGGCCTTTCGTTTGTCAGCCATCTCATCCTCGCAGTACTTGGCGTACCTTAAAACCTCATCTATTTTCTTAGACTGCCAACAAATCTTATTGTCTTTGATCCATTGGCAAATTTCAGGTCTTAAACCGTTTACAAACCTGTAAATGAAGTGGGTCATGTCCTTCATCTCAATGTTATCTATACCGCTGTACGTTTTGAACACCTGCAACAGTCTTTCATAATAGGAATGCACGGTTTCATCCCTATCCTGGGTAGTTCTATCTATTTTGGTCCAATCAGTTTCCTTTGCAGGCACCTTTCCTTTCAGATTTAACATTACCTGATTGTATTTGTTCATTACATCATCAGAAGGAGCCCCTGTGAGAGGGTCCCTCGGGTATTCCTTACTAGGCCAATCAACAGCAATTTTACATTCTGTCCACAAATCTACGGGAACTACGATATCGAAAAACCCATCCAGATCTTTCCACAGGCATTTTTGAACCTTCACGAACCTCTCAACCTGTCGGTACCAATCTACAGGCTTCTCTCGTAATTTCGGGAAGTCATTAGTAAAGGACACAATATCCTGTCTGGACCATGGAACGTGCACATACTTTCCACCTGGCACCTCTCGCATGGGATATAACTGTTCTGGTTTGTCAGCTTCTTTTAGAACATACTCAGAAGTCATCTGTTTGGACCTAACCTCCTCCTTTTTCTTTGCCCACCTGGCTTTCCACTTTTCTAATTCTCCCCATTTTTGCAGTACGTTCAACAATTCTTTGATCTGTACCTTCTTTCCTGACACATTCATATTTTCCAGATCTTTGTCTGAGAACTCTGCTCTGTAGGGTTTCTGCAAGGGTTTTGATTTCGAAATATCCATTCCCATACTAGCCGCAGTGTCTGTTAATTTCTCATGAAACACTCTGGTATTACGGGTAAGACTCTTACAGATAAACAGCAGTTCTTCTTCAGAAAAGGTATTTAGTCTGTCCAACCCCACATTTCCGGCCATCAGTTCTTCCAATTCTATTCTTAATTTGTAAATATCTAATGGTCTCGACGGGGAATTTGGTTTCTCTAGTTCTCGACTCCATCTCTCGATTTCTTCAGGAGTTACTACAGTGGCACGTTTAGTACCAGAAGCTGACTCAATCTGTACTTCTCCTGAACTGAAAGGAGTGTTCCTTCTCTGGGAACCCCTTTCCAGCTCCCTCACTGGCAAATCCATCAAGGAAATTACAGATTCGCATTCGCTTGCCTGATCGTCTACAATTAAGGGCTCTTTTCTTGGCTGTACTATAGCCGGGGTAATAATCGGTGTCTTGGGACACCCCTGTTTATCCCCATACAGAGGAACGACTGGTCCAATAGTTACTGGGATGGTCAGGGCTTCAGGACTTGTATTTAGCTGGAATATTTTCTGAATTAATTCTGTTCTCTGTTTAATTAATGCTTCTTGCTCTCTCTCCTGTAGTATTCTTTCCAGACTTATTTCAGGTACTATTTGCGGAGTCAGGGTCGGGGAAGTTGGATGCGTCATACTTGGTCCCTCACCATAATTAGGTTTCATAAAGGGATTTCCTTTGCTTAAAGGTCTTGGCATCTCCTGATAAGGCGGTACTTGACAGCCTTCTCTTATATTTGCAGGTCTAGACCCTTCCTGGTAAGGAGGTCTCAGGCAAGCATCCCCTACACTAGAGGATCGGGATCCTTCATTATAAGGAGGTGGATTTTTCATGAACAAGTCATCCAGTAAATCGTCATCTGAATCCCCTCCGGTCATCAGATGCTTAGTCTTTTCGGTCCTTTTCCCTCCCATGGGATCTTCTAGGGCCATCATAGGGTACAGTCCTTCTACTATCATATTCTGCCTCCATTGTTTCATTCTCTTCTCTCGGGTTTCGGGTTTCACTTTAGGATACCATTTTGTTAACCCTTTATCCATTCGGGGCTTGTCCCTCTCGAAAGCCTCTATTTCCCATTCCTCTAAGGCTTTGTACTGTGTCAGTCTGGGTCTGGGATGTAAATCATTCATTCGGGTTCTCAAATTAAATAGAATTCTGCCATTAAATGTACCATCTAACGGAAATGCCAAAATTCCGTCATTTTTTGTGTATTCCACCCAATTCCACCCAATTTTCCAACCATACACAAGAGTGGTACCCTTTATCAAACATCATGAAAGATGCGGGAGTATTAGGAGGTGGAATGACAACTCCTTCTGTAGTTTTGATAGGCTTGTCTCTTTTGAAATAATTCTTTACTTTGCTTACTAAGGTCATTTTCTCTTTTCTCCGTACATAACACTTTTACGACCTTTCCAGTGATCTTTTCCAAACCCTAGATATCTTGGATCAGGTCTAGTCTCCGGAGTATACGAATGCCACATATACTTTCCACAAGTGATTTTTGTAACCAATCAAATGCGCGATTTCAAATAACCTCGACCAATGGGTGCGCGGCCTTTTCGCGAGACAGGTTCTCACGCTTCGGCACTCACCCCTCCTTTACAATTCCAGCTCCGCTACACACCCGCTGTCTCTACCAATCCCAGCGCGGCACAGAGTGACGTCAGAGCAGCTCCGCAACTGACTCCCTCCTTCACAAGGTAACGGAAACTTTTATTTCTTTCTTAAAGTGCAAGTGCTTTATTTGATTTACAACGTAAAAACATTCGCCACCGTACTCGAGTGTCTAGAAAGAAAGAGTTGTTTCACTGCAAGTAAACTTCTTTTGTCTACTTTTCATACTCTACGGATAGATTTCTTCTGCCTACCCTTCACTCAAGCATTAGAGAACCTGCTACTTCTTCGACTCATCCACTTCTTTCCGGGATATATACTAAGTCTAAAGTTTCACTAGCGAACTCCTTTGCGATCAATCAAGCTTAGACGAACCTGCTACTCCTTCCGTGTGACCCTTACTAGGTTATATCACAATAGAAGTTTTGCCAGCGACCTCTTTGCTACCATTTATTCAATCACACATTCAGAAAACCCTAATTAGTGCTTCTAGTTCTACCTAACCTGCACCAATTTTCCTCTAGCCAGTGACCTCAAAGCGAAGTGGATTCTCCTCACCACTCGCTATTCAATTCCCCGGGGATTCCAGACAAAACATATAACAATCACTAACGAATTTTGTTAAAACATATATCAATATAGCAGCAAGAAAAACAATTTAAAACATTTCATAATTTTTTAAAGCAAAAACATTTCACGTGATTGATCAATCTAGCAGCAATAAAAATATTTACAGTTTAGCAGCAAATAATCTTTTTAGCAGCATCCGACCTACCTATCTTAACTAGTCCTACCTAACTTTAACTAGTCCCTAACCATATCCTCTGCTACCAGAAAATTACTGATAGAGCGCACAGGTCACCCGACCAACAATTTTTCCCACAATGCGTACCGGGCCCATATATTTCAATTTATCATATTCATTAATCGGGTGATCATACACTCTACTATCAGCAACCCTTGGTCCTTCCTATTTTATTTTCAATGTACCCGACTTACTAATCCACCGTTACGGGTACCTATTGATCACAATGGATCAGGGAGCTAGCTGTAAAAGAAAGGCAGACACCAAAATACTTATACTTTATATATTCTATTTGTATTTTTATAATAACCACAAACTCAAGAAGATTTGAAAACCTTTATCTAAAATTCTTCAATCTCTGAAAGCATGAGGTTCACAATGAACAAACAGTCGATAACCAAAATCATAAAGAGCACATATCCATAAAGAAAATAGATCAAGCCAACCATTTATGAGTCTACAGTAAGGTATGAACAAGGAACATACTAGGCAGCAGTTTCAGAATTTTGACTTAGTAAGGAGAGACTAAAGGACGGGGAAGAATAAAGAGCATACTAGAACTTCACAGTGAAATATTTCCCCATAAAGAGGAACTATAGGTATAATGCAAAAAGACCATACTAATAAACCGGTACAATTACTTGAATCGACTAAATAATGGGTAAAGACAAGGAACATCTATGTATCATGAACTGAAAAGGAATGAACTTAAAGGATGGGTAAGAAAATGGAATATGCTAGAATAACGACAATTTATGTATGACTTGTTCATTCAGAGATGCGAAAAGCATGGAAAACAATTTTGCAAGAATATGACTTTATTAAAGCAAAAGAAAGGAAAATATAGAAGATGCAGAGTAGACTTTCAGCACTATATTTACCTAAAGTGGTGTGAAGATCAACCCTGGCCACGGGTCAGTTAAGGACGAGAGAAACCCCAAGGATGGACAGTTGCCAGTAGGACAGCAAGTACGGAAAGGACACCCCAGGACAGGACAGGAAACCCAGATTAGGATCAGGACAGGACCACCAAGGCACGACCAGCACCCGCAGTTCGGAAGCAACGCCTGCGCTCCACCCTCTCTGCAGCTATCAGTCAGAACCCCGATTGGGTTATCGAACTCCCCAGAAAAGTGCTCCGCCAGCACTTAAGGTTTCTTAACAAAACCCTCGAGTCTATGGAAATTTCGGACAGAGTGCTCCGCAGCCCTCTGTATCAAGTCACCTATTCAGTGCGTTGGGTCAGTGACAGGTCAGCTATTCGGACAAGTCGGACGATTTCTCTAGCTAAACCTAGGCTAGTTATACTGTTTTTGGGTCAGTGTACCACCCTCCAAATGTTGCAAGTGTAAGAATCCCCAGTTTCGATTGGTCCCCAAGTAGGATAGGTCAACACACCAATCATATTTCATTTCTACAAGCCTGCATTTACATGATTTGGGACCGCCTATTGAATTTGGGGTTCCCATGACCTAACATTCTTATTAAAATAGTACATCTATGAATTATGATACATTGAAAGCAATTCAGCTTCTTCTGCTAGGCGAAGGTGCATCTTCCCAGGCACATCTTGGCTGGGACTTCGGGTTGGTACGTTTTCAATGTCACCGGCAGAAGACTGTCATGCGCAGAAAGGCTGTTCAATATGGAATCTCGAGTGCTCCTCAGACCCCCAAGAATGCGATACATGGTAAGTAAGCGAAAACAATTTAGAAATACAGAAAAAATGAATACACTGTATACCATGAATAGCTACTCTATACCCCTTACTTTATAATAACTATAGCGTTAGGATGAGTGCGGAAACAAACAGCTTTGCAATAGCAGCTTTCCAAGCACGGAGCATATGAGAAAACAAAGCGGCCATTTTAGCAGTATTGCGCATGAGCAAACATTTCCCACCAGAACTGCGAGTAGGTCACATCACGTGATTGTGACCGACGAATGCGCAGACTAATTTCCCGCCAAGCAGCAGCCATTTTAATAGCAAGCGTTATTACTGTTTAGTAAACACATAGGCAAGCGTCACTGGGACACCCCTGTGTAGTGTAAAATGTGCAATATTAGTAAGACAAACAATTTGATCAGACTATTAACATTATTCGAGGTTCATGAGTACAAGCAAGTCGCGTAATGTGCGAATCCTTGCTCCATCAGGAGGCCCTCCCTGATGCCTGGCAGGATATTGAGAAAGTGGTCTGTTGTGGGCGTCTGTTTTTTTCTTTTTTAGTACCTTTAATATTCATTTATTAGTTTTGAGGTTTTATATTGTGCAAACCTGGTCCGAGGGCATTAGATCACTTTACCTGAGCAGAAGAATAAGTTACACATTGTTTATTTTTTTAAATAGGGAGGTTACATGATTTGCCCAGAACCAGAACGATGTTGAGCTAATGTGAGGATATGAACCTGCTTTCCCAATTCCAAAGTTGGTAGCTCTAACTGCAAGGCACATCACTAGTATGCTTACTGTTGAGGTCTCATCTAGAATATACGCCACTAGCTTGGAATGTTTTACATCACAATGGTGTTTCGAGTGTTGTGATTTAAAGGCGAGATCAGTTACTGTGAACCTACTTCCCTGCCAGTCATGTATGAAGGAGCTTTAATAAATAGACCTAACTTCAATTTTAGAGATTGAGGGTCTTTTCACTGGCAACGAGTTGACTGGCAGGGCTTTCAGCGTGCAGGGCAGAGAAAGGTATCCGGTGTAGGTTTCATGATTTGAGAGTGAATAAAGCAATACATGAGCAATGTACTCTGTTTCTGGATACTGCTCTGTCTGTGTCTCGCAGTGATTGCTCTTCGAGTGTCTGTTGTGTAAAGGATCTGCCAGAGACACATTGCTGGATCCTTGCTAAATATCCTTGCAGTTGGTGACGTGATGTTGCGGCCATAACAAGAGGTTACCAGACATCATCAGTGAAGAATCGTAAGGCATCGCAGCTATCTTGATAGACAAGCTTAGCAGTCTTACAACGTTATGCAGATTGCATATTATGTCATGTCCGCAGCCATCTTTGTTGTGTACCAGGCCTCGAAGAAGAGGCCTGGTGTGCCACATAAGACGTTCACGTCACCTTGAAGCAGCGCTACTCCAAAAATAAACTCTGAAACCATTTCACTTATCCTTGAGACACCAGAACATACATCTGCTCACCAGTGGGGCCCATATCACTGTGAGCTGCTGTTAGACCTGGCACCTTGGTGTGAGTTTCCCTTCCACTTTTTGCTGATGTGCCTCAGATGTTTTTGCTGGTGTCCGCTGCTCAGGGCACTGCGCCATGGCCAACCCGTGCCACAGTGCAAGTGCTCCCTATGTAAAGTGTAGCTGTGATTGATGTTCCTGATTGGTTCATTGGATTTACTGTCAGGACCAGTAAAGTGCACCAGGAGTTCCAGGGCTTGTAAATGCCAATACTGCTAGTGGGCCTGCAGCGCTTGTTGCACCACCCACGGAAGCAGCCTTGTAAAATGTGTCTAGGGTCTGCCATTGCAGAACCGGCGTGCAGTCTGGTACTGTCATGCTGGCTGGGCAAGTGCACACACTTGCCAGCCTCTAAAACCTTCCCTTAACTTCATATTAGTCACCACTATGGTAGGCCCAAGGGCAGGGTGCATTGTAAGTGTAAGGTAGGACATGCTCTGATGTAGGTGGCATGTCCTAGTAGTGAATTACAGCCAAATTCGTTTTTCACTATTGTAAGGCTACCTGTTCTCTTAGGCCAAGATGGGCTGCTGGAATTATTACACTCTATAATCCCAGCAGGCTCAGGGAACATGGTAGAAAATAATGTTTAGTATGCCTGAACTCAGAATAATAAAATACTTCTTTTAGTAAAGTTTATTTTAATATCCTGTGTTTGCAAATGCTACTTTTAGAAAGTTAGCATTTGCTTGCCTAACCATTTAGGCCCGCCTCTGCTAGGATGTGTATCTGACTGTCTGGGTTATGTGAGTGACAGGGCTGGGGGATGACAGGTGGTGAATGCAAGGATTACACCTTGGTGGGAGGTGGGAGTGCCCCTGGACTCTGAATAGGGCTGTGCTCTGCCACCACAATGCTGGCTCCACCCCCTGGGGAGCGACTGATGACTCAGCCGACACCTGGCCCAGGAAGGGCGAAGCACTGTCAACAAGGTACTCCTGGCTGCCCCTGTCCACACAATGCTGGCTCCACCTCCTGTGGAGCGTCTGATGTGCCTGCCCCGCACACTGAAAGAAGACACCAGAGTACACCCAACAAAGTGCTCAGAGACTGAATGAAGTCATGCAAAGGCCCTCCAGGCCTGTGAGAACAAAGAAAATGCTGTATAAAAGTAGGAGCCCTGCTCCTTGTAAATCAGAATCCTGTTTCCCACAAAGAACCTCTGCCCAACTAGAAGGAGAAGAAGACGCTGGAAGGACTGGCCTGCTGCTTGCCTTGCTGAGAAAGGAGAGGAAAAGACTTGCTGAAAAGACTTTGCTGATTTGTGCTAGAAACTTTCTCCAAGGGCTTGACTGAGCTTGCCCCCTGACCTGAGCCACAGGACCATCTGGCTCAACCTGCTCTCTGCTCGTCTGCCGGTAATTGTGAGGATTTCTGCCCCCGCCGGGGCCGTGACCCTGGTGCCCCCCAGCCCCTCCTCGAGGCCGTGACCAACTGTGTTTCCCCGTCCCCGCCGAGGAAGAGCCCCGCTCCGCCGAGCCGCTCTCCCCCCGCTAAGGGAAATCACCATGTCACCTCGCCATTCGGAGGCTCTCTGCCGTGACCTTGGTGCCCCCCAGCCCCTCCTCGAGGCCGTGATCAACTGAGTTTCCCCGTCCCCGCCGAGGGAGAGCCCCGCTCCGCCGAGCCGCTCCCCCCCCGCTGTGGGAAATCGCCGTATCACCTTGCCATTGGAGGCTCGCGGGTGTGCCCCCACGCTCCCGCCTGAAATCACCGCCGGACCCCAAAGACCCAGAGAACAGACTCACCGAAGCACGGACGCCTCGGGTGCCAGCCTCGCTCTGACCGGGAGCCGCTGTGCGCCTCGCATCTGCCTTCGAGGGAAATATCGCCAAGAACCGAGTCGCCCTACCCAGGCACGACTCGGCCTGAGAAGAGAACTGACATCCTAAGGTACGTTGCAGCACCAACGGGCTCGGGGCCCGCAACATTCTTATTTCCCCGTGATCGAGTTGACATCACCTGTGCGCCTCGTAGCCTGACAGAGAACTGTACCTTTCGCCTTAAGTGCGCCTTGACAAGTACGCCCCGTATTGCCGGAGTGCACCGAGAACTGGGGGCTGTGCGCGCTGCAGAGTTCGCCAGTGCGCTGTGAGATCCTACCCTCCCCGCAGTACGAGGCGCACCAGCTGGGTACGTCTCGCACCATTGGTTTTATCAGCTAGGAGCGGTACGCTTCGAACCCGTGCTCACGCTAGATGCGTGAGACGCGGTAGGGTCTCGCCCGATCTCACCGGGAGAAGCGCACAGTAGCGCTACGAAGCAGCTAGTAAGCCCCAAAAAGGTATCAAGGAGCTAAGAACAGTTTTAGGAGTCAAAGAGACTAAGAAGAACATTTTTGAACTGTAACTGAGAAGAAACGCTTGCCTATTTACAATCTTGTGGCCCAACTAAAACGTTATTATTGGTCTTGTGATAAGTCTTACCTGAATATATATATTTTTACATAAGGAGAACGTATTTTTATATATCTACAGTCTGGTGTCCATTTGTGGGGGGATTGGTATTTTTACTGTGTGTGTTATTACAAATGCTTAACTAACAGCGCCTGAAGAATAGCCTTGGCTGCTCACGCCACGCACCTAGAGGGTGAGCAAGGGTAGTTCTAAGGGTCATCCTTCGCCCTGACTTAGAGGAGAGGGTCCCTGCTTGTCACAAGTGAATACTTGCGCCAACCAGAGACCCCCAATTCTAACAGCTGCTCACACACATGTTTCACTATTCTAGGGATCAGTGAATCTAATGGAGAGATGCTGTATCATTTAGCAAAATGTCTAATTTAAACTTAACGCTATACTATTTACATCTGCAGTTTTCAGAAATTTACCATGGTTTTATCATCCGAAAATATACATTTAGACAGATTGCCATAGGGTCGACAGATCTGCTAGTAAGACATTAGGCGTATGAAAACTCAAGACCAGCTTTATTTTCCATTTTATCTAATTTTATTCAAGCAGTTTTAACATGTATATACTTATTTTCTTTATTTATTTTAGCTCTTAAAATGACATTTAGACGAAGTTTTATTCAAACAGTTAATATGCATTTATTTTGAAAATATCAGAAAATAAACATTAGCAATTTAGATTCAGAACGCAACTTTTAGCAAAGACTGATAGTTCTCAAAGTCCATTTCCTAACCCCTCTAACTAGAATCCCTCATTAAAGTGCATTTACTGAAAAGGAAAAGGTTAACGTTTCCCCAGGTTCCTTACGTGTCCAAAGTAATCAGCAGTCCAACAGCATGTCTAGCAGGAAATCGAAAGAGCGTTATTTCCATGGTAAAATCAGCACTTTTTATACCTTTTTCACTAGCTCTATCTACCTAAAAGAGTAACTTTCAGAGAAAAGTCGAGTCCTCATTGGTCAATTTAGAGGGGGATGAGCATAATCTCATCGTCAATTTTATACTTTTTCTTCCTGTCAGGGGTTTTTAATGCCCCCATTGTTTTCTACAGTCCGGCCTAGTCGAGTTCTTCATTTTGCAACTTCGGGTATAGTTCTCACGTTCAGAACCACTGTTCTCATCACTTGGCAGCCATCTAGACTTCCAGGCCACCACGACCTTGAACTCCGCACAGGCACAGGCCGCTCACATTCATTCTTGTCATCATTAATGCGCATGTGTCTTGTCTTTCGCTGTCAAAGCAGGCCAGCGACTCCATTTTAAATAGGCCTCATGAGCCAGAATGAGAACTATCATGGAAACAAACACAAATAAACGTTGCATTTAAGGAAAAATGGCCCTTCTGTTTTCCTCCCCCCTTACTAAGGTTTTCCCTATTAGTAATAACCTAGCAAAAGCTACATATATGCAAAATATACTTACTTTTGGCCCTAATTTTAGCCACATGTACATGGACAAAAGCACATTTACGCTTCATTCCATTATTTTAAAGCAGCATATTAATATTGAACGCGACAAAATTACACAGTTAGTAAATTATGATTGCAACACAAGCAAGAATTAGTCTCCCACATGTTGGTGTGTGTGTGACGATTTATTCTAGGTTGTTTAGTCCATGCATCACTCCATTAATTCAGATTACACGTTATTGAAGTGTGATTTCACAAGGGGTACACAACATTTATTTTCTCCACCTTGCTCCAATCTCAGGGGCCATCTTAATATTGGGAATCTCAATATTGCATATTTGTATTGTGCGCTGTGATGTACACATCTTAATCAACTGTCTCATGGTGGCAATCTTTGTGGGTTGCTAGGCTTTGGAGCAGCAGCCTAATGTTGCTGCAAAACATTTACGTCATTTCTGCAGTCATCTTATTATAGGAAACTTCAACGTTGGCATATTTGCATTTTCTGTGCTTTTTGTGATGCGTACACCTTGATCATATTTTGTCATTGACATTCAGGATCCAGAAAGTGATTCCATTGGCAACACCCCAACTACAGATAATTTATTGCCATTGGCAACACCCCATATACAGGTCTTTTATTGATATTTTGTGTGCTCAATAATGTGTTTACCTTAAACATATTGACATAGTGTGGCACAGTTTTTATCCACACCCACAAGGATATGTACATCATTTCTTGATGTACCTTTGCATGTCACATAAGGCAGTGAGGGGTACATTGTGAAGTGGGTGCACACTCGAATAGTGATACTGAATTTGTTGAAAATAGTATGATTTTTATACAACACCTTTACTGTGACTTTAACAGAACACTTGCATCAGTGAAGCGCACGTGGAGCGTTAGGTGCAAATGCTAGCGGTGATGTGTACTCTAAGTTTAAAATTTGTGATTAGTGTGATGATACCTATTTAGGTCCAAAAGTAAAAAATTGCATTTGGGGCAGATCATTTTGGCAGGTTCACAGCACTTTCAGTAGAATGCAGCAGAATATAATTTCCCACCTTCGTTTCTTCCTAGCCCAGGCCATCCTTACACTGATTGGGAACATAAGGAAGGTTTTGAGTCATATCTCGATGCTATCGATGAGTATGATTTTACACACAAAAATACATTTGCATTATTAAAACATTGTTTGGGTCCAGAAGGTAGGAAATTATTAAAGCATCTACCATGCCATTCCGTACTGGTAAGGGGATATGGAAGATGAATATGCATCTGCACTTAAAATGTTAGATGTGAGGTTTAAACCCCAGAAAAATATAGTTCTTGAACAGCATACGTTCTACAGACAGCGTCAATTACCTGTGTAGTCCTTGGAAAGTTATATGGGTGCTCTGGGAACTTTAGCATCGATATGTGAGTATAGAGACTTTGAAGATGAATTGATCAGAGATCAAGAAGTAGAGTATACTAATAACAGAAAGGCTCAGGAGGTTTTACTAACCACTACTAATTTATCTTTAAAATAGGCTATAGAATTGGCTGCAGATATTGAAAGCAGTGTGTCTTACATGGCACAACTATCTGTATCCCAATTAACTAAAGAAATAGTGGCCAAGTTGGGAACCAAACACAGTTAGTAGGGCAAAGTCAAGTCTAAAAGTTAAAAGTGTTACAGATGTGAGAGCGCCAATCATTTAGGAAATACAACTTTCTGTCCTGATATTGGCAAATTGTGTGTGAATATTAAGAAAAAAGAAAACTGCACCAAAGTGTGTAAATCCAAAGGAAAGGAAAAAGTAGTCAGTGCTGTAAATGATTCTAGATCCTCAGAATCAAGTGATGAGAGTGTTATTCAGTGTGTCGAAGAACACATTCAGAATGTTGTCAATA
Source organism: Lissotriton helveticus (assembly GCF_964261635.1). NCBI lineage: Eukaryota > Metazoa > Chordata > Amphibia > Caudata > Salamandridae > Lissotriton > Lissotriton helveticus. The sequence continues at coordinate 1,410,365,351 of NC_136068.1, forward strand.
AGGTTTTGCTCACAGATATTTCCATGATTAAGAAACCCTATTGTCAGGTAAATTTTGAAGGTGTATATGTGTTCATGATGGCTGACTCTGGTTCACCTTTAACGTTGACTGGAGAGAAGGACTGGAAAAACTTTCAGGACAAGGATATTATTTTAAAGTAATCTGCCATTAGACCAGTAGCGTATTGTGGTAAGCCCTTTTGAAGTTGTGGGGGCGTTTGATACAATGATATTTTTGAAGGAAGTGCTACTGTGTACTTTGCTAAGCATGGGTTACAGACAAGCTAGGAATATTTAAGGGATTCAGATACAGGATAATACTCAAGGAACAAGTAGATTCTGTAATTCACAAAGTTAGAAGAGTTCCATTGGGAGTAAGACCAGAATTAAAGGAGTAGACAGCTCTGTGAACATGACATAACTTAGCCCATTGAGGGTGCGGAATGGTTGACTCCATTTGTGTTAGCACAAAAATTCAACAGCAGTTTGTGTATGTGTATGGATTTGAGGGATTTGCACTTCAGAATTTGGGTCAACCAACATCCCTTACCTAACATCACTCATATACTTTTCTTAATAAAAGGAGCTAAGATGTTTTCTACCCTTGATTTGGCATCTGCTTACCACCATGTTGTCTTAGATCGGAACTCTCAACATTTAAATTCTTTTATCACTCCTGAAGGGGCTTTCAAATTCAAGATGATGCCTTTTGTTTTGTCTTCTGCCTCGGCTGTTGTTCAGCTTTTGCTGTACACTATGTTTAAAGGAGCGAAAGGAGTTACTTGTTTCCCATATAATCTGTTGGTGTGTGCGGAGGGCAATACCAAGCATGACAGGTAACTGCCTCGAGTACTAACTATTTTGGAGAAAAAGGGTGTTACCTTGAAGGCAGAGAAGTGCAAATTCAGAATATACAGTGTCGAGTATCTCTGGCACAAGTTATCTGCACAATGAGTGAAACTAAAGGGGAATTTGGTAAGGGCCATTGATGAAATTCCTGTTCCTGGAAGACTACAATCCTTTATGTGCCTTATATAGTTTTATGCACAATTTATTCTGAGACGTGCTGAGAGAACACATACATTGCGTGCCCTTTTCAAGAAAGGTGAGAAATATGTGTTGAATGACGAGTGCAAATGTGAATTTGAGGACATTAAGGACGCGGTGGCTAATTAAACCTTTTAATGCCAAAGATCCCAGCACTGTAATTACAGATGCTAGCCAGTATAGGTTGAGAGCGGTCTAGTTTCAAAGAGGAGACGGAAAGAATGAATTTGTTCCTTTCACAAGCTGCAGTTTTGTTAGGGGTGCCAAAGCCTCTTATTCTGTGGCAGAGTGTGAATCGCTAGCTTGATTGTGGGGGTCACTCCCATTAGTATTTGTGGGGATCAGAGTTTGAAGTACGACTGGATCATAAACCGTCAGTCGATCTATTTACCACAAAGGAAGCAGGTAGCTACTCACTAAGAGTTGCTACGTGTCAATACAGATTGCAGGATTAATGTTATCAGATGGTATATATTTCTGGAATTAGGAATGTGATGGCAGGCTGCCTTTCAAGATTACCGTTGGGAGTTGAAGATCAGAAATTTGAAGCATCTTGGCAGGATGGTGATGACATTGTTGTTAATAAGTTGTTGACTGCAATGCATGAGACTTTGCTGAGCTGGATTGGTTCAAAGCTTTGGAACAGGACAGTGCTCGGAAGCAAGTAATGGATTATGTTAGAATGAGATTGTTGGAAAACGAGGCAGCATCTGTGAGGCCTGCACAAATAACATGACTACATTTGTTCTTCACTGGGAAGCAAACACCCAATTGTAGCACCTGACTCTCAGAGGGTAGCGTTGCAGAGCAGTCTGAGGCTTACTCAAGGGAGGTGGTGTGGGCTAGTAATCGCCATTTGCAGGTGCGCAAAAATAACACTCAATAATTGATTGTCCAGTCTGTACTTTGCTTTATAAAAGTAAGAGTACATTTATTAAACACACCCACTACTCAAATACTATGCACCAATTTACAAATATACATAAGCTGATGGAATTACTTTGTGACATTGCATAACATCTCCACCCCTCCCGCCGGGGGTGGGGTCTTGTACCACCACTCCCATGTATGCACATCATCTTGCCCCCCAATGCAATTAGGTGAACATAACTTGGAGCGAGGGCCCTGCGCACTGGCACCATCCCAGTGGCTCCCCCCCCCATTATCTCAACAAGCATTAAACAGGGGTAAACCAGCCTTGGTGACACATGACCCTGACTGAGCATCTCCTACTGACCATAAAGTATGCACCTCTACACCTTAAGGGCTAACAGTCTGGGGTCTTCACCTAAGCGCAGCATCAAGAATACATGTTTACGCACACTTTAGAATGACAATACTCATAACAATTGGATATCATTAACGATGCATTGCAATTACAGCCCCTAAAGGTATCAAAGATGATCACAGGATTATGCATATAAAGTCAAACACCCTAGCAGGAATGTCTGATACATAACCCCACTTTGTTTAGGCTATCACCTTGCACCAGTACTTCAAATCACACATGACCTTCAGTCCCTCTATAAGGAATAACATTTGTAAAAGCATTTCAGGTGCAATTACACCTCTTCCCCTCCAGGGGATGCCTTCTTCCAGACATCCATCACCTCAGCCCTACACTTCATGAAGTACTTTTCAATCACCCTCAGCTAAAGAACAAAAGTTCCAGCCCATAAGTTTTAGAATGCATGTGGAGCCTTGAGGGGTTATTCTCTCCAACCCCTAAGACACTTAGGGTGGGACTTTCCTCTTTGTGCAGGGGGGAGACTGCACTTCTCTAGCAGCTCCCCCAGCACCTTAGCGCATGTGTGGTGGTGACCCGGCTCTCCTGGGGCCACCACAAGCCTTGAAAACGCTGGATTGCCCCTGCAGGCCGCTCCTGGCATGCAAAGCATTATGGGCTTTGCTGCATAAGTGATGAGGGAGAGCTGCGCTATGGCCTCTGGATGCGTCTTTGGTGGATTGGAGAGTCCGGTCCCACCCGGACCCCCAAGTAAGTGTGACAGCTCGGGGAGCCCTCCCAGGCTGTTCTGCCCGTTTCAGCGGCCCGGTCCCACCCGGGCCCCTCACCACTCCTCTGAAGCTTGCGGGGTGCTCGGTCCCACCCGGGCACCCCGCACGAACTGCTGGGCTGAGGACAGCCCGAGGAGCCCACCCCCGGCTGCCCCTGCTGGCTCCCCCCCAGCCCGCACCCATGTGTGCAGCTGCGGGAGACATCTGGGTACTTCGGGGGCAGAAGCGTCCACGGCTCCTCTGGTCCTTCTGGATTGCGGGGGAGTGCTGCGGCACTCCTCCAGCCTCAGGTCGGTCTTCGGGGCCCGGGGAGGGGGTCCTGGGCCCCCTCCATGACTTTGGGGCCCAGGGATGGTGTCCCGGGCCCCCGGACATCTGAGGGGGCGCGACAGCGCTCCACCGCTTCTGCGGGGGGCCAGGGTGGGCTCCTGGTGCCCCCCATGGGGCAATTTTCACAGGGGGGCGCAATGGCGCTCCCCCGCCCCCGCTCCTTCACATCACCAGGGAACAGGGTGGGCTCCTGCACCCTTCTGGCATCTTCACGGGGGTGCAACGGTGCAACCGGCTTTGCTTCCTCCTGGGGCAGCCCCGGGGACCTGAGCCACCCCGGGGGCATCTCTGAGACCGGCGGCGGAGCCCCATGCGCTTTGTCGTCTGTCTTCTTAGAGGTCAAAGGTCGCCTACCTTCCTGGGGCCATATCTCAGCCCCTGGGGGGTCCGATCTGCTCCATTTTCACGTCTTCTTGCTCCTGGTGGCATTCCCCAGCCACTGGGAGCACTTTCCTTTGTCTTCCGGGTCTCCAAGAGGGTGCATTCTGCAGGTACCGGTCTTCACTGGCTCCCTGCGCCTCTTCTCCCTGCGCAGAGGCCTCTTCTTCTGCGCACCGGTCCTTGGCTCTTCTTCTGGCGCTGTTAGGGGCCTGGGGAACAGTCAGGGGGTCTCTCCTTCCAACTGCCCATTGCCAGGCTCCAGCACCTTCTGCCTCCGCAGACCACACCCCAGAGAGAGATTCTCTTCCTGTGCAAGTACTTTTTAAAAGTGGAGTAGGGGGCTGGCAGGAAGTCTCTGTGTGTCCTATCAAACAGCAACACATCCCTTCCCTGCCCCTGCTCCCTCCTTGTCCAGCCTCTGGGTTTTTTCAAAATGGCGCTGTCCAGTGTCTCTGACGACATGGCCTCTGAAACCAAACTCCTTCCCCCCTCACCGTGGTTCAGCTTGGTGCCTGGCACCCAGCGACAGCAGTTGATGGATTGGCTTGTAGCTCCACCTATCTCTTCTCCATGGAGGGAAGATCTTCGCTATGGGAGGAAAGGACATTAATGTAACCTGCCAGGGCCAGAACCCAGCCAGGGACTCAGAGAAATATGACATTTCTGGAAGACCCGAAAGCAGTACAAATATGGCTTGGGAATACTTCTTTTCACATCTGCTACACTGGCCTTTAGTGCGTGTCTGGAATCTGTAGGCCTTGTGGAAGTTACTCTAGCCATGGGTTCCACCTCCCCATAATGGAATAATGAAGTGAAAAACACAGTAAAACACACTGACTTTCCCTGGCATGTTTCTTTCCAGTGTATAAAGCCTATTCCATATCACCACCCAATTCTGCATAAGTTCTGCCACACCATTCTCTCTGTAGCTGCTCCTGCACTGCGCACGCTAGGGATCACCCCTGCGCAGCCCCTACACGTGTGCCCACGAATGTACACATGTGTCTGCATGTAACCAGCCCGGTGCCCCCTACTCCAGCTGCTGCGCAGCGGCCTAGTCAAGCCAGGGGGACACCAGTAAAATCTCCATGCAGTCTCCTTCATTATGAGTTCACTGAGGGTGAGTTTCCGATTATGAGGCTCCCCCACAGTAAAAGCTCAACAATTAGGTGCTCAAAAAGTGGAAAATCCGGGTGGGCCCTAGTGTCAGAAACACCTTCTAACAGGGGTGGTCGAGTGGCAAGGTGATGGATGCCACAATGGATGTGTAAAGGCATGTTGGCCCTGAACTGAGTAGTCAAAAAGTTTTTGTATAGGTCTGATGTCCTAATTGTTCCCGAGAATTTGAAGTCAAAAGCGATGGCAATAGCACACAAGGGTCATATAGGGACGAGTGCCATTAAGAGAAGAGTAAAGGATAGGTTTTGGTTGCCTGAAACGGACAGAGAAGTGGAACACTTTGTCAGGCAATGTGTGTATTGTGTGGCCAGTGAGAACACACAGGTGACAATTCCTAGTGGTGAATGTGCAATTCCTGTTCCTGATATGGCATGGTCTAAGCAGCCCATAAAAATAATTGGTTCTCTGGGCATAGGAAACCATTGTGGTGGTTGACTATCATTCTAGATGTCCCGAAGTTGCATTTGTTAGTAGCATCACATCTTCTGCAGTGAAAAGCATGCTGAAGAATTTGTGTTTGAGAGAAGGCATGCCAGATGAGATGGTCTCCAATATTGAGGCACAATTTGTCACACTTGAATGTGAGGAATTTCTCAAAGGATTTGGGATCAAACACATCACAACCTAATTTTAGGACACCAGGAGAAATGTTATGGTTGAGCATTATAAGAAAGTAATCACAGAAAAAATACAATTGTCATAACTAAATGGTATGGACTGGGTATTGGAGGTAAAAAAATGTATTGTGGGCAATTCATACCACCCCTAACACTGAAAACCAAGATATTACCTTTTTTCTTAATGAAAAGAAGAGTTCCGGGGTCAAAAATGAACCGCATTTGGATGCAAAAGGAAGATGCCATGTAAAGAGACCTTAGAAAATGTGAGTGAGAGGGAAGGCTACTCAAAAGAAGTGTGTGAGGAATGCATCTAGAAGTTTCAGGGTAAAGGATGACAATATAGTTCAGGTCAAGAAATGTTGTTCTGGGAAACAAAGTAGTCGGATTTCCAGCCCTAGACGGGTAAGACGGGTGAAAATGCATTCTGTGATCTTGGTTGAAGTAAGGTGCTGGAAGAAAGAAAATACTTGTGGTTCAGAGTGAGAAAACAGAGGATGTTCCTTGAGTAACAGGATTCCATGGAACGATATTAGAAGATCATCTAGGGAACACTCTATCCCCGTTAAATTGCGGGATTATAAATTAATATGAATCTGTGGGTATGCATGCGTTTTGTTATTTATTTTAAAAGTATGAAATGTATACTGAAGTTAATTTATTCCCTGAGAACAACCTGTGCCTGTGTAGTACTGGGTTATGCGTAAAATGAACTTATTAATATTAGTTTTGTTTAGTATCTCTTAGTGATGTAAAATATGCTATTTGGTTATTACATGCCTATGAGTAAATATTTGCATAAGGGGAAAGAATTGTTGGGTGTTTATCTGGAATGTATGCCACTAGCTGGGAATGTGTTATATCACAGTGGTGTTTAGAGCATTGTGATTTGAAGGTGAGATCAATTGCTGTGAACCTGCTTCCCTCATCTTTTCCATTAGCTTTACATTGGGTTACCTTCTTACCTTTAAAAAGGGCTAACTTTGGACTAGAAGCAGATAGGGATATACTGTTTAGACTCAAATGAATTGTAATTTAAAATACTGATGATTGGTAAAGTTGGGTTCAAAGTTATAATTCTGAACTTTTAGAAAGTTGGCATTTTCTTGTTCAAGCCATTTGTGATTTCTGTCAGTGTCCTGGGCACATGACTGTATATGGCTCTGTTGTTGGGGTTTGTGTATTCCTCCTAGAGAGTGAAACAAAGGGGACTAGATGTGAGCAGAATGGGCCATCCCACTAGGATGGATGGGGTGGAACAGTGCCCTGTCCCACTTACACTTCAAAGTTCTTGCCCCCAGCACACACATCGGACCTGACACCAGTTGTTTAGAATCCTAGGCAGTTTGGGGCTTTGACAGGGGAAGGGAAGAACTTTCCAAAACCAGATATAGTGGTAGAACAGGGTGTGTCCTCACACACAAAGGCTGGTACAAGGTACAAATACTGGACCTTCAGAACCAATTTTCAGTACACTCCTGAACCTGCGGAATATTCCTAAGAAGGACTGCCTCGCTCTCCTGCTGCCTGGAGGACTAGATCTGCTGCTAGAAACTTGGACCACCATAGTGACTCCAAGGGCTAGTTGGCTGTAGCTATAGGGATATTACAAGCTCCCGATGCCTTGAACCCGCTGCTGGCTTCTGTTGGTGTGAGATCTAACCACTCCCACGTGCTTCCCCCCATGACATGGTGCCTAAAAGCTTGGACTTAGAATGTTTTTCAAGCAAAACTACTGAGAGAACCAACAAAATACGAGGACTTACCTGCCAGCTGATCCACCCAAGGTGCATCGCTAATTGGCCTGACTTTGCGGTGGCTACTTCTACGTTCTACAGAGCAGAAAATACTGTTCAGGGCGACATCCTACCAAAGTTATCCGGCCATGTGTAGACTTCTTTGGCTACTGCTTGCAGCCTCACCCCGCTGTTGGAGGATTCCAACATCAAAAAAACCATATAAGTCCAAATTTAAAATTCTTCATCACAACCTTGTCCAATAGCTCCCCGACAAGAACGCCTCTTCCTCAGACACAGCATTCTGCGTGCCCTGCTGAAGACTCTACTTTCTCCCAAAACTTTGCTGAAAATGTGATCGGAAGCCAAGACAGAGCCCAATTCACCCCTGGTGTCCGACACGCTCTCCATTGCAATCTGCCTTAACTTTTGACCAGATACCTGCAGTTGGCACTTTGATCTGTGAGGCCTTATTTTTCATTAAAAACTTAAATAAATCATAACTTTCGGTTCTATGGATTGGATTTAGTTTATATTGGTGACATTGATTTCCAAATTGGTTTAGGATTTTTCTTTTCTTGTGTTCTCAATTTATTACTGCTTGTGTGCTGCATAAATACTTTACACATTGCCTCCACATTAAGTATGACTGCTTTTGCGCCAAGCTACCAGAGGGTTAAGCACATGTTAATTTCGTGACTTTTGTGGGTTACCCTGAAAAGGATGGCAGCTGTTGCCCTAGTGGGGCTTCCAATCCCTCAGCCATTAACCCAATTGCAGTGCACAATTCTGATAGCCCTGTATTGGGATGGAAAAGTCACTCGCACGGTCAAGGACATGTACTCCAACCTGAGTGCCACCAGCTTCAATGATGGCTGGATCCGTAATCTTGTTTTTTTCTTACCATAATCTAACTTAGACCCTGCGTGTGCTTCCTGATATAGGCTCATGGACTGTGATCTTGTTGGTCCTGGAGGAGAGCCCAAAGTGCTACCTTCATCTTGGCAAAAGGCTGCTACCTTAACCAGGAGATTTAAGTGGAATGAGGGCAATTTTTTATTCTTGTTATTTAAAAAGGTTTTATATAGCGCTGGCTGGACCCTAGGGTATCAGAGCGCTTTACAAGGAAACATCAAGATAAACATAACAAATTTAAGTACACGGTATGCTATAATGAACCATAACGACAGTGTAAAGTAACGTAGTGTACAAGAGCAAAGGACTAAAGATAGCAAAATTACAGGGTAGCATGGCTCAAAGAGAGAGGGCAGGAAGAGTGATAGTTGAGCCAAAATAAGGGAGAGGGGGAAACTTATGAGGGAGGAGGAATAAAAAGGGGAGGATGAAGATGTGCAGGGATGGTGTAGAAAAGATCAATGAGCAAAGGGGGAATTGGGATGAGTGAGATGAGAAGGAAGAGATGACTGGAGTGGACGTAGAGTAAGGAGGGTGAGGGAAGTTTACAGTAGAGTAGCGGGGAGAGGCCAGGTCAGAGAGAAAAGGTCCAGAGACCATAACTCTTCTAAATGAAGAAAGAGGGTAAGGAAATAGGGTAGGGGAGAATTAAGAGGGGGTGGGGATGAAGCAGAAGGATGGGAGAGTGAAAAGAAAAACTGAGAGACGTAGATTAAAAATGGACACGTTTTAAGCGTACGAAATTAAGGGCCCCAGTAATGGTTGAGAAGGTGCAATTTCAGGGCTTTTTTGAAGCTATAGTAGGAGGGGTTACATCATAGTTCAATGGGGAGCGAATTCCAGATGGTTGGCACATTTCCAGTGTAGGAGTGTGATTGGGTGGCTTTTTTATTTAGTAGAGGAGGGATGAGGATGAGGTTGTCAGTGCTTCTCAAATCTCTTGAGGTGCCAGTTCTTCGAAGTTTCTCAGAAAGGTATTGAGGTGTGTTTTGGTGAAGTGCTTTATGGGTGATGCAAGCAGTTTTGTAGGTGGATCTGCCTTCAATGGGGAGCCATTTGAGGGATTTAAGGACAGGGGAAATGTGCTCGAAACGTTTGCAATCCATGATGAGCCTCGCTGCAAGGTTGAGGACAGATTTAATTGGGGATAAATGTATTTTAGGAGTTCCTGTGAGGATAGCATTAAAATAGTCAATTCTCGAAAGGGCAAGTGATTGGACCACAGATTTAAAATCCTTGTTGGGGATAAAGGGTTTTATTTTCTTGAGGTGTTGAAGTGTGAAGAGGGAACTCTTGGCAGCATTTTTTATGTGTGGAATGAGACTGAGGTTCTGGTCAATGCTGAGGGATTTCACTGAGCTGGATAAGGTGAGAGAGCAGTTAAGAGCATTCAGGTCAAAGATCCAGGACTGGATGGGGAGCAAGTTGTTTTTAGGCGAGAAGAGGATGATTTCCGTTTTTTGGGGGTTAAGTTTAAGGTGGTTGCCGTAGAACCAGGATTGAATCTTAGTCAAGGTGTCATTGAGGCGCAAGATATCAGAACGTGATTTAATCTTACAGTCGATTTGGGTGTCATTGGCGTAAAGGTGGTAGTTGGTTCCAGATTGATTAAGAATGAGGGTAAGGGCTCCATGAAGAGGTTGAACAAAGAGAGAGAGTATAGATCCTTGGGGGACACCAAGGGAGATGGGTCTAGGTTTGGGGACGCAATCAGAAATGTAAATTTGTTGGGACCTGTGTTGGAAAAAGGAATAAAACCATCGCAGGACAGAACCATTGAGTCCAAAATGGTCTTTTAGAGTGTTAAGAAGGGCAAGATGATTGATAGTATCTAACGCCGCAGAGAGGTCAAGAAGGATAAGAAGGGAGGCTTTGTCTTTGTCAAGGGAATGGTGTAAGTCTTCAATTACTTTAATCATGGTGGTTTCAGTACTGCAGCCCTTTCTGCAACCTGACTGAAGGGGATCGAAAAGATTTAAGGAGGAGATATGGCTGTCTAGTTGTAGAAGGACGCATTTTTGGAGGACTTTGGAGAGCAAAGGGAGATTAGAAATAGGTCGGAGATTGTTAAGGTTGTTAGGGTCTGTCTGAGGGTTTTTGAGGATGGGGGTGATTTGACCAAGCTGAAGGGAGAACGGTACACACCCAGAGGATAATAAAGAATTAATAACCTTTGTCCAATAGGGGGCAATGATGTGTTTTAAATCTTGAACATTGTTAGCAGGGAATGGATCTTTGGTGTGTGAAGAGGGTTTGAGCTTCGAAATAATGTTAAGGACCTCGCGTTCTGAGACCGGATGGAAGTTTAGCCAGGAGGCGTTATTTTTTGGTGAGGGTAAGGAGGGTTTAGGATCAGGCGGGGTAAAGATATGGGGGAGAGGAAAGGAGGTGGAATTGGAAGTGGTGATGGAGGAATCCAAGTGGGAAGGGTAGGAGGAGGATAAGGTAATGAAGGGGAGAGTGGATGAGGTGAAGGATTGGTCAATCTTGTTGACTTTGTCATTGAAAAAGTTGGCGGTTTCTTCACATTTATCAATTGAGGCCAGTAATTTAGAGGGGGAGGGGAGCAGAAGCTGTTTGATTTTTGACAATTCTGAACAGTTCTCGGGGCCTGTTTTTGTCTATGTCTAATTGAGAGCGTAAGAAGGAGGCCTTTACGTCAAGAATGTGTTTTTAATATTTGGACCTAGCAGTTCTTAGGAGAGTCAGATTAGTTGGGGACGGGTTTTGTCTCCATGCGTGTTCAAACATTCTAAGCGAACGTCTATCACTGTTGAGGTCAGAATTGAACCAGGATTTTGAGGAGGAGTTTTTTTGTGTTTTTAATTTTGCCGGGGCAATTTAGTCAAGGACTTCAGTTATGGATTTGTTAAAATGCTCAGCGAGGTCATTTGCATTTAGGGCGAGGGGGATGTGCTGTAGTTGGTCCTTGATTTTGGATTCTAATTCTTCAGGGGGGATAAGGTGAAGGTTTCTAATCAATTTCTTTAATTTAGTGGGTTTGGGGGGGGCATCGTGTTAGTAATCGAAAAGAGGATGAGGTGATGGTCTGACCAGTCAATGGGGATAATGTTGGTCAAGGAGGCCAGATCTTTGTCAGCAATGATAGCGTCTAGAATGGCCCCTTTGATGTGGGTCGGCACATGGCAAAGTTGCGTCAGGGCATTAATGTCAAGCAGATCAGTTAGGAGGTTAACAGAGGGGCCCTTGTGTTCCAGTGGAGGTTAAAGTCTCTCAGGAAGAGGTGCTTAGAATTGGAAAGCAAGGAATGGATAATGAGCTCAGACAGTTCTTCAACAAACGGAAGAAAGTCCCCTGGGGGATGGTAAATATTGTGTATGCGGATAGCAAGAGATCCTGGGACCTTAAATTCAATACCAAGGTACTCGTACGTAGTGTGATCCGAGTTATTGATAAGGGAGAGTAGAGGATAATTTTTATAAATCATGGCTAGCCCTCCTCCTATTCTGTGTGGTCTATCTTTCCTAAGGATGGAGTAGCCAGGAGGTGAGAGCAGGTCCAGAATAGAAGAGGAGTGGGAATTGAGTCAAGTTTCAGTTAGGAAGGCGATGGCTATGTCTTCACTCAAGATGGTTTCGGCTATTTCAGTTGCATGATGAGCCGCTGATAGGCAATTAACCAGCAGGCAAGTCAGGGGTTTAGGTATACTTTTGGGGGGAGAGCAAGTATGGATATTCAGAAGGTGGTCTGGGTGAAGCTGGGGATGTAGGGATTCTGCTGGTACCCAAGATAACTGGAATGGTTGAGAGAAGGGCAGGAGGGGATGTAGTTGGGGTATTGGAGGGAGAGAGGTGCGGGGGTCAGGGCGGTCGGTAGAGGCGGAGTGGGTCAGGTGGGGGGTGGGACTAAGATGCTGGGGAAATGAGGTGGATGTCAGGCTCGAGTTCTGGGGACAGGACCCCATGGGGGAGTAGAGTGAAGGGAGGGAGTTAAAGTCTATTCTGAGTGCTGTGAGTTCCGCTGAAAGGGTGGCAAGATGGAGTTCTATGTTGAAAAGGGTAGTGGATAGAAGAGATAGGGGGAGGGGGGTGGGACATTAGTGGGGAGAAGAGAATGTTCCAAGTTAGTCCTGGGGGGAGCATTGGGAAGGAGGAGGGGGGAAACCCCGGTGGGGGGTATAGTGGGGGGATGAGGGTAGAGGCTGACAGGGGGTTTTTAGGGTGTGAGAGGGCATTGATGGGTATCGTGGTAGTTAAGGGTGAGTGAGTCAGGGTCGAGGGAGAAAGGAGAGGGGAGGTAAACTAATTACAAGGGGGGCAGTCAGCTGAAGTGGGGGAACTAGGAGTGGCTGCGAGGGCAGATGAGGGAACGGGAAGAAGGGATTGCGGGTAGATCGAGGTGAGCTGGGCAGCTTTGGGGCTGTTAGTGGGGTAAGAAACTGTGGAGGGGAATGTTTGTTGGTTTGAGAGTCTCTCTGGGATGGTAGTTGTAGTGAGGAGCGGTGTTAAAGGCTAGAGTTTGTGGGAATTCAATGGAGGTCGTAGGGTCAATGGGGGAGGGTTGGAGTTTGGGGGGAGCGAGCGAGGGGATTACTTGAGTAGGGGGGATGCGGGTAATGGGGAGGGTTAGTGAGGAAGAGAGATAAGGAGATGAAATGTTGCTCAAAGATGGTGAGGTGGTTAACAGAAGCTTGAATGACGATATTGCCAGATTTGCATATGGAGATGTCAATATCACCTGGGAAGGAAGGGGGTGGTCGAAAGTTTCATTCCGAACGGGAATTTGCAAGAATGCATTATGGGGAGGTGTAGGAGGAAGATGCTTTTCCATTTAGAGGGGTGTTTGGTGTAGAAGATGTAGTTAGTTTTGATAATGGAGGTGAGGCTGCAGTAGTTGTCCATGAACAAGGTTTCTTGGTGAAGTTTTAAAAGTTTGCGCTTAAAATGTTTCTTAGCGTTTTTGGAGAGGGTATGAGGTTAGAGGATAGCCCAGGAGTTAGGACCATGTCTGGTGAGGGAAGGATCATGAGCTATGAAGGGAGCGGTGCGATGAGGCATGATGAATCAGAGTTATTGAAGATCTTTAGAGGTGGAAGGAGTGTGGGAGTGGAACTAAGAGTGGGATGCCAGGTGGATGAGGTCAAGAGGGGAGGGAGAGGAAGGGTCAACGTTACATAGAGAGAGCTAAACAGAGTAGGGTGGAGGGAAAAATGGACTGACAAAGAAGGGGGTAGGTAGGGGAGTCAAATGTCGAATATAGTGAGAAGATGGTGGAGAGAGACGCAGTGAGGAGGTGGGGATGGAAAGTGCTGGTAGTTAGTGGAAGAAAGTATGGAAGGCAAATTGGGCAAGCTGTTGTAAGCAAAGGGAAAGTTAAAGAAAAATAGGATATCCAAGTGAAGTCAAAACTATAAAGGGAAATGTAAAGATATAGGATAAACAATGACATAAAGACACAGTATAAACAATAGGCAACAACTCTTAAAACTAAAATAAAATAAAATAAATAAAATAAAATAAGATTAAAGATAAAAATATAGGTTAATCAAATAAGAAGAAAATACCTAAGGAATGTAGCTATGCAGATCACCCATAACAGATATCAACAAATACATTGGGTGGGAAAAGATCAATTAATTAACAATATATAACAGAGCATGAAGGTATACAGAAATCCCCACAAAACATCCATATGTAAAAGCTGTTTAGGTAGATGAGTTTGAATAGGGAGGAGCAGTCGAGGAATGGAAATCAGGGAGAGGTACCAGGATAGTCCTATTTTAGTGTTCATGAACAGGTGAGCAAGAACCCTTGAGGAGGAAGGGGAGGGGATTGTGCAAGGAAGGAGGCCGGGGACAAAATGGACTCTGGTGAAATCACCAGCTACTCTAAGATATCGTGCCAGAGATACCAATGGCAGAATGGAGGACAGGTGAACTCTCGATCCCACCAAGGGACTCCAAAATGCAGTCAGGTCAGGCGTCTGATGCGTATCTTCATAGTTACAGCCCAAACAAGTGCCATAGTCCAGAAACTCCGCAATTAAAAACAATTAAAAACACACTTCAAGAATTGAATTGAGTTGCCGATCGCCATAGGGGTCCAGAGGCAGCAGTCACTGATGGCAGAGGCAGGACGCCATATTCCAGTCCGACAAGGTCCTCACTCCACCCGATCAGGGAAGTGCATCGGGACACTGGTGAGAGAGACCATCAAAATAAAGTAAAATTGAAAGTGCCCCCCGGCTGAGAAGCAGCTCACGCAACTCCGCCCGGGCTACTGTTCGGGCAGGGAGACCCAACACAGGCAGGGACAAGCAACTGGAACAACTCACGGGTGGCGCCTCCGGTGCGAGCGGTCAAGGCATGCCATGCTCTGCTCCGCCGGAAGCAAGAGGCAGCGACGCTCTCATCCTGCATGTCCGGCGCAATCTCGGCCCCAGAGGCTCCCGGCGGGCTCCGCAGCCACTGTAGCCGATCCGGGATGTATGGCAGGTGGAGAGACACCGCGGGTTGAAGGAGGGGCCGCCTTGAGCACAGGCGATCCCAACGCGATACTGTGGTGCGCGGATCAATGGAGTAAGGCGTAGACCCGTTATAGCTCCAGGATGCCAAACATGAGACGATTGCAGGAGGGGCCCTGAAGACCGAAATAAGCAGCCCGGAATCAAAGGCTTCCACAGACATCGGAGGCCATGGCGACCCCGTCAGTGCAGCAGTCCACAGGTAGGCATACAACGGGAGCGCTGTATATGTAGATGCTGTCAACCGACCTGGGGTCGCTGTGTGGCTGGGAACATTTGCAAAGTGTGGGGGTAGAGAGGGAGGCAAAAGCAAGGATTTACACCCAAATTGTGATCCCGAGCCCCGGAGCCTTGTAGGCGACCTCTTGTCCGGCAGCCATAGTGTGAAGTGATCAGCAGAACTTGACAGGCCTTTTCTACCTGTGTCACTGGAGAGAGATCTACAGGTTCACTCACATAAACTTCTGCAGCTCTGAGCTTAACTCACTCTTGGCCTACAAGTTACTATGTAGCCCTGTGTAGTCCATGTGTGCCTATGACGGAAGACCCTGGTTCCAATTTGGGAGACCCAGGACTGACTGAACAGCATGAGAAGGTAAAGGAATTGCCCCAAGAAATATCTGTGGACTGCTGCATTCCTGTGAGCTGGGCAAGGCACACACTGAAGGGAAGAGAGCTAGGCTCTTCAGTACACTTCAACAGGTGCTCTTCAATTCAGGGAGATGTCACTGGGCACATCTCAGGAAAGATATTAATTTGACAAGAGAATAATAAAGAGTAGGCCTGTGGCCCAACGTTAACCTTTTGATGCACATATTACTGTATTTACAGGGATCGTCTTAATTTTATATGACTATAGAGAGCTGTGATACACAAGTGAATCAGGCATGTTGTGTTTCTTCCACATAATTTGTGTTCTCTTGATCATGAATATCACAGGATGTATCCTTTTTATTCTGAGTTATGTTTATTTTTATAAACTCTATACTGTTTTCTTTCTTGAAATGAGCACTGAGGTTCATTGTTAATACCCTCATCAATTGGGTTTTCCTTGTTTTATATGAGGGCCCGGCCCCACCCTTCCGTTAGTTTTTAGAGACCGCATATATGAAATTTAAATTAGTAGATCGTGAATTGTTTATATATTGTATGGAATTATAATTATGTTATGGTGCTTTTTTGTAATCACAGATGTATTCCTTGATTAGTAATTATGTTTTTACATTTAGGTCTTTGAGTATTTTGTCCTGAAGAAGGCGCTGGTCACCGAAACGCGCGTCGACGAGACACTCATTATTTTTTACCTTGTGATTACTGAATAGTTTTATTGAAATTGTGTTGTTGGTGTATAATTAACTTCATTGTCATTTGTTTATTGTTTGTATGATCACGCATGTAATCCATGCTTTTTAAAGTTTTATGTTGTGATTTTGCCCCTTTTTCTTTTAATACTGTTAAATAAAAACTGTCTTCTTCTCTTACAGAAGTGGTGCCGTGTCTTATCACTATTATGTGGACAAGTTCCCATTAATCGCCTGGGTTGTTACTCTCACACATATTACTGTATCGGACATTTGAGTTGTGACCCTCTAGTCACTCCTTTGGCCTGTGATCTGGAGTTGCTACTGCTGTGACAGACTGCTTTCTGGAGGAAGAGGAGCGGACACTTCGAATGGAAGCACACCACCATAACAAACTTCAAAGACTCAGATACTAAGTGGTGCTTAAGGCTCCCAAAATGGTCAACTGTCAAGGTACCAGTCAAACTGTATGTTGAGGAGGACTGAGGGCTAAGGACTCTTCCTCCTGCAATGTACCTCACTCTGCTTGTCTGCACCTTATATTGACCATCCACCTGCTGCATAGCTTTCGGCCACCCTACCTAGCATTTTCCTACGGATGATCGCAAGAGAATGCCTTAGTTACTTACAGGTAATCTTCATTACTCTGAGTCCTGGTCTTCCTTGATGTAAGCCTGAGTCTCCCAGTTTTCTTTCCTACTCCTTCTTCTGCTGAAGAGGTGTCTGTGCAATCTCTTGATCTTTGCAGGGACTGGTCAGTTTATCTGGAACATACTGCCTGCTTTTGGTAGTCACATTGGCCTTTTGCTAATTTTGGTCTTCCTAATAAAGGTTTTTAGCCTTCTATTTCTAGATGGATTAAGTCTGCAATCATGAGAGCTTATCAGGGTTCATGTTCTGCCATTCCGCACAGGTACAAAGTTGCTTAAATAGGGAGTATCTACCGCTTTGGGGGTCTTTAGGGGAGCCTCCTTGAGGGATTTGTGTGCTGCTGCTATTTGGAAATCCCATCACACTTTTCTTTCCCACTATCGTTTGCAATTAAGTAAAAACTTTTCTTCTTCTTTTGGAGATCATATTCTTTCAGCACTGGAAGGAACTTCTACTTATTTTGTATGATGGTGATCATTACATGTGATTGATATAATAAATCCAGTTTGTTTGAGCAACTCTATGAAACACTGTTCTTTTCTCTTTTTTGGGGTCTGTAAATAATGTTATCTTTCTGTTGGAGAGGAGAGGCATCGCAAGCATAAGCACTGCATGCAGGAAGAAGGACAAGGAGATAATAAAGCTTTTTTCAAAGATTACCTTCTCCCATTACCCCATCTTTTATCAGGAAATGGTCCTGGGGGGGACTGGCCAGTCGTTGTTTGTTAGGCCGCGCATAATAGGGCGTTCAGGAAATTTTAGCCGACTTCATTAAGGCCAACGCCTCTTGCTAGTGCCCAACTGTCTAGATTTAATAAATATATACCCTTCCACTTACTAAATATGGGGTTTTGCCTTCCCATTACAACTGGAAACATACTTATTCAAGCCTTTAATGGAAGCAAATTAAAGCTTTAGAGCTTGGGGGCCTGGTAATTATTCTGCAGGAAGTATATGGGAGCCTATCCACCAGCCTGTGTATCATATGAGGCCAAAGCCAACCACTCTGCACTGGTAGAGCGCATCAGATGCAGGGTGTTAAAGTCTCTAGTATTCTGAGGAGGCTCAAGTCAACATCAGCTTTACTTTGGTTCACTCATCTCTCTTTTTGAATCTCTCCTCCAGTTCAGGGGGCAGTGTGTATGTATTTCGATGAGTCCGCTTCAGCTGCATGGGAAGTGCAGCTGTAAGCATCACGCACCACCTTCGCCTTGCAGCGTGGCCTTCGCAGTCTTCTGTGGCTCCCGCTTTCTCGTTCCCATCTCTAGGGTGACCAGATTTTGAGAAGCAAAAACTGTAACGGGCCAGACATAGAAGTAAGACTAAAGGCTTTAGTCCTACATTTATGTCTGGCAAGCTCCAGTTTTTGCAAAGCCTTGTAAATATATATATATATTTACCTAGTGGCAGTCGCCACTAAGCAGTTATAGTTAGGCATTCTCTACATGAATGGAGCGTTTTTAGTTTCAAAAAAACTTTTCAAAAATAGGTTCATCCACCGTAGCAGCTTCCTGGAAAGTTTCAGGTGAAGTGGGGCCTGTAGGAAAGTGGGTTTATGTTGCAGTACTCTCCCGCTTTTTGTCTTGCTTTGATGCAACTTCGACTATAGATTACTTGGTCCCTGCTATCCAGATTTCCAGTACCAGTGTTCTTTCCCTAAAAATGTAGCACAATTGGCACCACTTCAATTACTCCTATACTTCCCTTGTGGAATTTTAGTTCGTGTACTGAACATCATCTACGCCATCTTGCCGACTCACGTATTAACATACACGACAGCCATTTTAGGTACCATGGTCTCCCTGTTCACGATCGCCCGTCAGCACACTTCCCTGAACCTTGCAAGCCTTCCCCGCGCACCCTGGCTGCCCCCGCACTCACATGCACTAGTCATGAACCCTCCCCTCCCATGACTCTGTCTCAGGGAATCACACCCCGCGCCTGACCAACACCTCCTTTCCGTCCATGAATACCCCTCCTTTGATGACCCCTTCCTCTGAGCCCGACTGCCTGTACGAACCGCTGGTCATCCCTTAGCCCGAGGATACAGTTTATTGCCCACTACTGTATGCACTCGCCTTTCTTGAAAGAAGCCACTATTGATCATGACCTTCCCACCCCCTGAGATTCGATCAGGCGCACACATTCCAAAGGAATCGGCAGAACACTCAGCTGCGTGATAGCCCCCCTCCCAATCATATGAGGGGAAAGGGCCTCTACTGTTGTCATGTGTTGGAATGGGCCGGAACTGGGGGGGTGCCGGGGATGTCGTTCTTATACTTCACAATGTCTTTGTTGTAATAAAGAGCGTCCACATGTCTTGAACCAGTGTATAAAAGACCAGGTCTCAGAGAGGTTGAGAGAGCACCTCGAGACGATACCTTGTTGTCCGATCTGATGTGTTCTACTCCGTCGGAATAAAACTTGTTTCCTGTCTTCCTGTCTCCAGCGCCTGCCTCATTATTGGATAACTTCGTATGGTATTAGAGGCGTCTAACGCCGGGCAAATTTAACTTAGGAAACATCAACAGAATAGCCTGACCATTTTGTATTGATCTTTATCAATTGGCGTCCCAAACGCGGGGCCCATCAGCGACACGTGGATCCAGTGGGAGAGGTCCCGACGACAGAGTGAACGACTGCAACGATCGGGAGAGCTCCTGTCCGATAGACCCTCGTCTGACAGCCGATCATCTGAACTTCACTGATTCCGAGCAGACCTCTCCCGAGTGATCTACGGTCCTGACTGGGAACCACCAGGAGTGCCGCGATAGCAACAGAGAATAGAGGACGATCGGGCGCTGGAAGCGGAAGACGAGAAACGGTCCGTGCGGTCCGGGTAAGGTCGTGACACACGACAAATTGCGAAATTGATTGATTGATTGTTTGAAAATACTAGTATTACTCGTCTTATTGTTTCTGAGAGATTCTCTATTTGCAAACAAGCACAGAGTCGCCATACTCTGTTTAGTCTTTGCAGATAGTGAAGGATAGGTAACGCGGACATTGAATTGCTCGAAGTTGGTTCTCTTAAGGATCTTCTCTGCCTACAAACGGGGAAGAATAGGAATATTCTCTCTCCCTTTGCAGATAGTGAAGGGTAGGCAACGCAAGCCTTTAACCCGTCGTGCCTATTTCATTCCTCATTGATTGATTGTTTATCCAAACATTGACTGTTTGGAATTGGTTCCTTCTGGAGGTATTCTCTGTTTGCAAACAGCGTAGAATAGAATATTCTGTCCAGTTTTTGCAAGTAGTGAAAAGATAGGTAGTGCAGGCTTTTGCCCCCTATTGTAACCCGTCATGCCTATCTTCTCCCCATTGGTTAGTAGTTGGGTCAACCCGGACCGCTTATTAGAGATGAACCATCCAGCTCCACTGGAAGGCACCCCTAATAAGGACATGTTTACTAAGCAAGGACTAGTCGCTATAGCTTATAGTAAGTTATGGCATAAATATACAAAAAAGGATCCTGAAAGTCAGTGGCCACTGATAGGTTCTTTTGATGAAAATAAAATAAAAACACTAGAAGCACCTGTAAAAATAAATAAGGCAACGCCCACTATGCTCGATAGTATTGGCATGTGGCGCAAAGAAGCAGAACAGCGAAGGAAAAGAGAAGAAGCAAAAATAGTGAAAGAGTTACGAAAAGCAGCCCATCTGGCCGCAAAAGAACTAGATGAAGAAATAAGAAGAAAAGAGGAAGGTAAACAAACACAAGAATCAGGACTGGCAGGCCAATGCCCTGTCAGGACCCCCCCTACGCTCTACCTGGAGATGCCCTCCAAACAGCGGGCAAATGACGAGTTACTGCTCGGTCCTCCAATTATCTACATGCCCCCTCCTTATGCTCCCTGCCAGCCTCTAGCACAACACTCACCAGCTCAAAGTGCAAGCGTGGGTGACCCTAGCGCTAGTGCCCCGGCTCTTGCGGCCTTCGCACCAGCCGCATTGGTAACAACAGCAGATGAACATGAGACTAGCAGGCAGCTAACAGCCAGGCCAAATAGGTTGAGCAAAGATGAGCGGGATGGAATCGACCAGATAGCAAAGACCCTGGTAGAACGGAAGGAGAGCGAAGAATATACGATGAATATGCACAATTCACATGCCGGTAGTCACAGACGGCATTTCATTTTACGGTTCAGCTACCACACCCTGAACGCCTATGAGGATAGGTACCAGAATAAGGGTCCTGCTAAACTGACGGCTCTATATAGAAGGGTCGATGTTGGAGATGGGACTGAGAGCGATGTGACGGACCTCTTCATGCAAACGCTTGAGGTTTTCCGCCACCTCGCGGAACAGAAACCAGAGATCAAGATCAAAGTCCCTGAGACGATTGAACCCCCATTAGAAGCAGCCAACACTATGATGCCTATCAGAGAAGCCGCCGCCTACTGGGTTCCCCCAAGAGGTCAGGGAACAAACGATGATATCAACCACGCAGATGCAAAAGGGAGGGTTGTGTACAACTGGGTTTACCAACCATGGGATCAGCAAGATATTTTAACTTTTAGGCAAACCCTGCCCGATTTAAGAAAGAACCCTACAGCATTTTATACCGAACTAGGCACAGCCTTGGGCTCAACCATAATGACTCTGTCGGACATCGATTTGTTTTTCGGGTTGTGTCTACCGGCCGATGTGTGGAAGCAAATCCGGAAAGCCGACCACACAGACCTGTTCGGACACACCTGGAAACAACTCGATGAACTAGATAGGCAGCGAGAGCCCGGAAAGAAACCTGTAAAAGCATACTGGAACTCCCCGACAAAATAGTGCAGAAGCTAAAGACGTTGATCCCAGAGAAGAAGGTAGACTGGTCGGTAGTCACGGCTTGCCGTCAGAAACCCCAGGAAGACGTATCAGAATATTTCTCCCGATTTGAAACGGTGTTCTCCGACTACAGTGGCCAAGACATGACCACCGCAACCGGACAACACCTATTCGTGCAAAACTACGTAAAAGGGCTATCGCAAGAGGTCTCCCAAAAGTTACAGACGAGTGAGAGTAGTTGGGGAGCCTCCAAACCTGCAGCTATCCTTCAGATGGCTCAGTATTACGAACACCAAAAGAACGAGAACGAGAGGGCGACTGAGAGAAAGAAAAAGGACTTAAAGGAACGAGTGATGATTGCTCAATTGCAGGGAGTGACTACAGGAAGGGAACGGTATAGGGGAAACTACCAGTCGAATGCCCCTAGGAATTCGCCCCCTAGAGACCGCAACCCCACACCTGGCGCTCCACGAACCGACCTCGATGAGAACCAGTGTGCATTTTGCAAAGAATTTGGACATTGGAAGTCTCAATGCCCGGCCCTTCGGGAAATGATTAAAAATAAAGAGACAAGGGACATGACAAATGGCCCAAAAACTGGAGGGCAGGGGCGAGGGCAGACCTACGACACCACCAATGATAGGCCTGGCAGACCAAACACATTTGACCGACCCCGACAAAATCAGTGCCAACAGTCCGACTGCAACAATGCTCACGACTCTGCATAGGACTGCCAGGGGCAAGGGAGGGATCCAGTCGAGCTCTGTGTTGACCAGCAAGGTCCTTACGTCACTGCTAAGGTCCTGGGTACAAAGTCTCCATTCTTGGTAGACACTGGAGCGACACGTAGTGTATTATCAAAGCGACTGATTCCAAGGGCACCCTTGTCTGGCTCACACATTACATCGATAGGTTTCGATGGAATGCCCTCCACTAATCCCCTGTCTGTACCTATCTCCTTTGACCTAGGAAACAATCCCACTGACACAACATTTCTGCTCTCCTCCAACTCCCCTGACGCCATTATGGGTATTGATTTACTGAAACATTTCCGAGCTACTATTAGGTGTTCCCCGGATGGAGTCCGAGTCATCCTGTACGACAACCCGAGCATGTCCAGACCCTACCCTGCACGACATATGTACACCATAATAGATGCTGACCTATCCTTGCTCGATACCCTACCCCTGTACCTATGGGCCAGAAACGACTCGGATGTAGGTCAAATGATGATCGATCCTGTACACATAACTGTTCGACCAAATGCAATACTCCCGAAACTCCCACAGTACCGGATATCGCCCGAAGGCGAGAAGGCATTGGTAGCGATTATTCAGTCCTTGGTAGATGCAGGAGTGGTAGAGGAAGTGGTTAGTAATGTCTGCAATAGCCCTATCCTACCCATTGTTAAGAAGCAAGGTGAGGGAGATGAGAAAGCATACCGCTTCATCATCGACCTGCGAGAAGTCAACAAAGTGGT
This sequence comes from Lissotriton helveticus, assembly GCF_964261635.1. NCBI lineage: Eukaryota > Metazoa > Chordata > Amphibia > Caudata > Salamandridae > Lissotriton > Lissotriton helveticus. Next base: position 1,410,388,265 of record NC_136068.1, read on the forward strand.
GGTGCCACAGTACCCCGTAGTCTCAGACATCGCCACCATTCTGACTCTCATCCCGTCCACTGCCACCACCTTCACCGTTATTGATCTTAAAAATGCATTTTTCTCTATCCCCATCCATCCAGACAGCCGTTATCTCTTCGGCTTCACTTTAAAAAACCGTTCATACTGATTTTGTAGAGCTCCCCAGGGCTACACTGAAAGTCCCAGCGTTTACAGCCAGGCCCTCAAAAGACAGCTGGACGCCGTCCAGCTACCAGATGGAGTGGTGTTGATCCAATATGTCGATGATATCCTTTTGTCAGCCGACACCACTCCACTTGCAATCACAGCCACTATCCAACTCTTGCACTTTCTTGCGGAGAATGGCCACAAAGTCTCCAAAAAGAAACTGCAGTTCTGCCAGCCCCAAGTGACATACCTAGGCCATCTCCTGTCCAAAGAAGGGAGGAAACTTACGCCCGACCGAATCCAAACCATCCTAGACACCCCCATTCCAAAAACACAGAAGCAAGTCCGTTCATTAATGGGCCTTACCTCTTTCTGCCGACAATGGTTACCAAATTTCAGCCTCATTATAAAACCCCTACTTTCCCTGTTGGCCAAAGATGTTCCGTTCCCACTCCCTTGGACTCCCGAATGCCAAGCATCCTTTAAGGAGTTGCGGGATGCCCTTTGCTCGGCACCCGTTCTAGGAACACCAGATTACTCCAAGCCCTACTCCCTTTTCACTCACGAAAGGGAGGGATGCGCATTGTCTGTTCTAACTCAGCCCATCGGCGCCAAACAGCGCCCTTGTGCCTACTTCTCTGCCACTCTTGATCCAGTCGCCAGAGCTCTACCTGCCTGCCTTCGAGCAGTAGCCGCTGCTGCTGTCTCTATCCGCCAGAGTGAGGGAATTGTACTTTCAAACTCTCTCATGGTATTAGTACCCCATGCAGTTGACACCCTTTTGAACCAGACTAAGACTCAACACCTGACTAGCGCACGACTAACAGGGTACGAATTGACTCTACTTGCACCCCACATCACTCTGAAGAGATGCACGACATTGAATCCTGCTACACTGTTACCCTTGCCCGAAAATGACCCCGATGTGCCCCCTATACACGACTGTGTGACCCTCACGGACGAACAGACTAGGAGTAGAGTTGACCTCCGAGACATTGCTTTTACAGATCCTGATGGAGAACTATGGGTAGATGGCTCTTGTATCAAACTCCCAGACGGCACCACTTCCACGGCCTATGCGGTGACTACAGCTCGAACAGTAGTTGAAACAGCTCGCATCACACAACGGTCCGCACAGGCGGCCGAACTAATTGCCCTCACACGAGCATGTATCATAGCAGCAGGAACCACGGCGAACATTTACACGGACAGCCAGTATGCCTTCGGGGTGGTTCATCATTTTGGGCTCCTGTGGAGGGAAAGGGGATTCCTGACGTCCCACGGTACGCCCATCCTTCACGGAGATCTAGTCTCCGCCCTGATTGAAGCAATTCTTCTCCCCAAACGATTAGCAGTGATCAAATGCCAGGCACACAAGAAGGTGATAGATTTAGTTGGACAGGGAAACGCACTAGCCGACATCACTGCCCGAACCACAGCTGAGAATAGGACAACGACACGCATGTATGTGACCAGGTCACAAGCAGAAAAATGGACTGACGCTAGGGAAACAATTAGGGACATCCAGTCGGCTAGCACACCTCTCGAACTGACTGAATGGGCACGGGTGGGTCTAAGGGACGATGAAGGCTGCTGGCGGACAAAAGACACGAACAAATGGTTACTGCCCGACTCATACTTGATCCCCATACTGACAATGGCACACTCCCCTGCACACATAGGTTCTGCCCCCATGAGTGAACTCATTTCCAAAGTCTGGCACAACAACAAAATCCCCGACTCAGCCAAACGCCTGGTCCAGCAGTGCCTTATTTGCCTACAACACAACCCCGGGAAAGGAACTGTAGTACCCCGGGGAGGGTTTGGGATCCCCGACCACCCCTTTGAGGTCCTCCAGATGGATTACATCCAACTGGAGAGGTGCCAAGGCTTGAAGTACGTATTAGTCATTGTATGTGCCTTCAGCAAATGGGTGGAAGCCTATCCGACCCGTGATAACACTGCCATGACTACTGCCAAAGTACTACTGAAAGAGTTTCTCCCTCGCTACGGCCTTTGTCGAATTTTATGGAGCGACAATGGCCCCCACTTCATAGCTGAAGTTATCCAACTAATCCTGAAGGGGTTGGGGGTAAAACAGAGGTTCCATGCAGTCTTCCACCCCCAATCCGCTGGCCTGGTTGAACGACACAACGCTACACTGAAACTGAAACTGTCAAAAATAGTGGCCACCACAGGACTTAAGTGGCCAGATGCCCTTCCACTGGCATTACTATCGATGCGCTCCACTCCCACTAAGCACCACTTGACCCCCTACGAAGTTGTATTTGGGCGACCAATGAACCTCTGGACTGCCCCTAAACCGACCTCCATTCACGACGTCCCCGACGTCCTGCTGTCAGATTATTTATACAAATTAACTAAAACGTTGTCTGTCATTCATCAACAGGTGCAGCAGGCCATCCCCAATGCTTCCAGGGGTCCCGGTCACGATATCCAACCGGGAGAGTACGTCCTAGTCCGAAACTTTCAACGGGCAAAGAGTCTGGAACCCCGGTGGACGGGCCCCTGGCAAGTACTGATCACCACTCGGACGGCTCTTCGAGTGGAGGGGAAGAAGCACTGGCTGCACGCACACCACTGCAAGAAGGTTTCCTCGACCCTGGCCACGACAGGCAACGTCAGCACCCAAGAAGAGCTCCTGAACAAAGACCGACCATCACTGAACTGCTATCCTGATACCGAGGCACTTGAACTTGCAAAACACTCTGATCCCACTGTGCCATCCCGAGAAGGGTATTTCCTGCGTCGAAAGGAGGGAGCTTCGGCTAAGTAGGCCACTGACTAAGTTAAAAATCTCAGAACGGTGACCCAAAGCAACCAAGGGTTACCCGGAGAGAAGCTAAACAAAGTCTGTGGTTCTGCCCACTACCGAGCACCTTGAAGATGAAGATGATGGAAGCGCCAGATAAGAAGATGATGGAGGCGCCAGATAAGAAGACGTCGGAAGCAACAGGAAATACCCACTACAGGAACCCAAAGACTGATAATTTGCACAAATCAAAGACAATCGCTTTCTTCATTGTCTTCCTCTTTTGCCTCCTCCTCATGACTTCCTTCTGGATCTTGGAGGAAAGCACACCCGCTCACCAGATGTTGCCAACCACTGTCCAGCCAACCACCATGAAAGAGCACCACCTGATCACCCTTTCACCTCAGCTCCGAGAAAGGCGTAAGGAGTTCTGGAACAATTCCTTCGTACAACTGTTGCACCAGCACAACCTTGCTTCAAATGCCACGAACTGCTGGATCTGTGGGTTGCTCCCATATGCTACCGGACACTCCATCCCCTTCATCCCTTCTCCTTTCTCAGTTCACGGCTCCTGCCTCGTCTGGTTGATCCTCATGCAGGAAAGCCACAAGGACAACGCCGCTTCCGGTCAAACAGTGTCACACTTCTACTATGGGTTCTGGCTGAACAAAACAGGAAAGACGTCTGCCCCCTTTTGTCCTGCAATTTCAGGTTCAACCTTCCTTACCAACATCCCTGCCAAAGAAAGGGTCGAAATGCAAGTGCTCCACAATCCAGCCAGACCCACCTTCTCCCACCTGCGGAAACAAACGGCTGCCACCCTGACCGTGGCCCTGTCTGTCATCAATGTCACAGGACTCGTATGTCTCGAAGGACAGGGGACGCAGCTGGTGGGTCACAGTTCTTGTCGCATCACCAAAACATTGGTCTCAGCTGACCCCCCCTCCTTTGTTGCTTCCCCGAATATGTACTTTGTTTGTGGCACCAAAGCTTACACTTGGCTCCCAAAAGGCTGGAGGGGTACGTGCTACATCGCCTTCATTCTTCCCCCCACGTATGTGGCTCCAGCCTACCATCACCGGCAAAAGCGCGCCGGAGACATTGGACAAGCCGACTCCACTGGAGCACAGTTCCTGGATGCGGCGAAGGGACTTGTTCCTCTGTGGGGCCCTATGGCAAATAGCCGCGCTATCCGACACCTGACTCAGGCAGTAGAAACAACCATTAACATCACCGCTGGCATCCTCGCCAACAACACGGCTGAGCTTCAGGCAATCCGCCTGGTGGCTCTTCAAAACCGTCTTGTTCTAGATGTGGTTCTGGCCGACCGTGGAGGAGCATGCCGCATCATCGGCTCCAGCTGTTGCACCTACGTGCCAGATAACTCACCTTCAGTCTACAAAGCAATCGAACACCTCCACAGACTGTCCTCAGAGGTTCACCAGGAGCAGGAAGGATGGTCGCTTGGAGGCTGGTTCTGGGACACTTTGAAGAACTGGGGATGGAGATTGTTCACGTTTATATTGATACCAATCATGATACTGTGTGGGTGTTGCTTAGGTATTCAATGTTTACCACCTTTATGTGCACTCATTTCCAACTGTATGTGCCCTAAGACTTTGGACTTTAAAACTGAGCACATGAGTCCCCTATACGAGATAGAGGTGCGTGGTCTCATGGGGATCGATCCGAACTGACAAGCTGGCGAGACATGTTAAAGGGAGGACTGTGGAATTTTAGTTAGTGTACTGAACATCATCTACGCCATCTTGCCGACTCACGTATGAACATACACGACAGCCATTTTAGGTACCATGGTCTCCCTGTTCACGATCGCCCGTCAGCACACTTCCCTGAACCTTGCAAGCCTTCCCCTCGCACCCTGGCTGCCCCCGCACTCACATGCACTAGTCATGAACCCTCCCCTCCCATGACTCTGTCTCAGGGAATCACACCCTGCGCCTGACCAACACCTCCTTTCCGTCCATGAATACCCCTCCTTTGATGACCCCTTCCTCTGAGCCAGACTGCCTGTACGAACCGCTGGTCATCCCTTAGCCCGAGGATACAGTTTATTGCCCACTACTGTATGCACTCGCCTTTCTTGAAAGAAGCCACTATTGATCATGACCTCCCCACCCCGAGATTCGATCAGGCGCACACATTCCAAAGGAATCGGCAGAACACTCAGCTGCGTGATAGCCCCCTCCCAATCATATGAGGGGAAAGGGCCTCTACTGTTGTCATGTGTTGGAATGGGCCGGAACTGGGGGGGTGCCGGGGATGTCGTTCTTATACTTCACAATGTCTTTGTTGTAATAAAGAGCGTCCACATGTCTTGAACCAGTGTATAAAAGACCAGGTCTCAGAGAGGTTGAGAGAGCACCTCGAGACGATACCTTGTTGTCCGATCTGATGTGTTCTACTCCGTCGGAATAAAACTTGTTTCCTGTCTTCCTGTCTCCAGCGCCTGCCTCTTTATTGGATAACTTCGTATGGTATTAGAGGCGTCTAACGCTGGGCAAATTTAACTTAGGAAACATCAACAGAATAGCCTGACCATTTTGAATTGATCTTTATCACCCTAGTAAATGGTATCCCTGCTACCTAGTGCATGGGTACTGTACACCTCACCAAGGCTATGCACTCTGCCATTGCAGGCTCCGTATGTTGATGCAGACAAATCAGAAGAGTCGACAACCCGGTGTGCCATGCCTCCCATACATTGCATGGGATAAAGGTAAGTCACCCCAACTGCAGGCATTTAGCCCTAAAGCAGAGTGCACTATTTTCTATATCGGCATGAGCAGATACGCCCCTACAATGTCCAGCACATTCTGAGATGGTGGAATTGCACAGGGAAGACACAGAGTACAATGGCTGAATACTTGTCAATACAAGTTTCCTAGCTCCATGATGGATTCACTGATTTCTAAGGTGTCTGGTACTAAACATCTTGTCTTAATAAATACTCAGTGATGGCAGTGTGGGGTTTATTAACAAATTCACACAGGAGACCCTTTTAGAGGGTCCCTGAAAACCTACCAAGCACTGGTGTGGTTGCTGACTTGTTTTTGCCAGCCTGCCACTACCAGACATGATTCTGACCTCATTGGGTGAGAGCCAGCGCTCTCAGAGGCCAGGGAAAAAGCCTGCTCTGGGCAGAGGTGCTTCACAACTCCTCTAGGACAGAATGGTCTACCTGGGTGGGAAAGCTTCAAAGACAATGCTGCCTTTGAAAGCCAATCCCAGGAACCCACAGATAGTGGGGACGGTAAGCCCCCTTTCCTGCTCCACTTTTGGCTGGACGAAAGGTGGGGAAATTAGTTAGATTAGGTGGCGGGCCCCCACTTAACCTGCACCACCTTTTGGGAAGGGCAGGCAATGTGAACCCCTCTCCTGAAGTCCTACCATCTTGAGATGGTAGGAAAACATCCTATCGGGGCTAAGGTTGTGCCTATTCCTACAGTAAGTCGTCACCAGAGGGTGTAGGCACCCTAAAGGTAAGCAGCCCATTGGCTAACTTGTCTCGCCTTGTAATGCCCCTAAATTCAGTATTGAGTTGGAACCCCGAGACCTGAACATCAGATTTGATGGACAAGAGAACATCAGGACAAAGAAGACCCGCTGCTAGAGAACTGATGCCCTGCTGAAGAAGAAAAAGGCACCCACCCCTGCCTGCTACTCCCAGGACTCGACAAGTGTTGCTGCTGTGTTGTCCTGAAACCTGTAAGGACTCCAAGAACACCGGAGCACCTCCAGCCTTTGACAAATCGCTGTGAAGCTCCCTTGGAGTGAAGGGATCACTCCTCTGCACACTGCAGGAGCCGATCCCATGAAGGTTCGTCTGTCAACATGCTGCTCCCCAACTATTTTGAGACAGCATCTAAGTGAGAATAGGTACAATAGCTCCTGAGGGTGAATTCTGCCTCCCCTCCAAGTTTGGAGGCACCAAGACCTACGGGAGCTGCGGCACACCATTATCGGGGGTACTTGACCCCCAAAGCAAACACAGAGAAGAGTCTACTTCAGGCTCCCAGAGTGGCAGTAGCAAGCACCCATTGAGGGACAGCAAGACACCCAAGACCCACTTCCTGAGATGCCCAGCTGTCCATAGAGTGCCTCTCCAAGATGCCTGCTACTGATTGAGAGGACCTCAAGATGCACATTGCTCAGCAGCCCGATTGCTTTGCACTCTGCCCCAACGGCCCCAGAACTGACCAACCAGCCCTTCTCCCATGGTACCCAGGCCCCTGCGACCTCCTCCCTCTAAGCATATCCACCAGACTTACTTTCAAATCCCTCTGTGCAGTGCTTTTTTAAGTGGCTCTCCTCATCATTGCACACCAGCTTCCAAGACCTTAGCACTACTACTCCTAGCAGATCCGGCACACTACGGAATTTCTGCTGCTGGAATTTTGGTCCTGACATTGACCTACAACTTAAAGGTGCACTTCGTGAAAAGATTGCCTGAATTTCTATGCAATGTTTTGCTTTTTCCCCTTTGTTTCCTCTGGTGCATAATTGTGCATTTAAGGGATATATTTATCGAACTTTGAAAATTCATTACTCTGAAAATATTTATTCTAGAACAGGATTTATAGGCTTAAAATGTATATAAAAATCAAAGTTAGCTTAACTAATTTGTCTTAGATTACTCTGCAATGTGTCTCCTTTGTTGCCCCTGTGAGTACAACAAATACTTAACACTACTCTCGGATAAGTCTAACTGCTCGCCCACACTACCATATAAAGAGTTAGTATTATGTACTTTTATCTCAACCTGCCTTTTGGGGATCTCTTGCATACTCTACATAGTGTATTTCATTTTAGTACACTCTACAGCGAGGCTGTTTCCTACAGGGGCTGAGAAAAAAGGGAGATCCCAAAACACAAAATCCCCATGCTTTTTCCATAGGTTTCTTTAGGCAGGGCTACAGCAAACACCGCTGATCGGAAATCAGGTAGGAAGCTAGATCTTGGTACATAGATTGTGCTTTTTATGATATTAAGCCAGATGTATGAAGGACCTGTTTTGCGATTTTCTAATTGCAAATCTTTGCAATTAGGAAATTGTAAAACAGAATGCATAAGAGTGTGGTTAACACTTTTAGCGATTCCTAGTGGATCGCAAATGACCAACCACGTGAATATTAATGAGGAAGATTGCAATTTGCGAACCCCTCGGAATCGTAAAAATCACAGGGATGATGGCCTACTGGGCTCAGCAGACCACCATGTCTGTGATTGCTTTTAAATAAACCAATACTTTTTAAATGCAGCCCGTTTTCCTTAAAGGAAAACAAGATGTGTTTAAAAAAAAAATGAAAAGTAAAAAAAGAAATTTAAGAGCAAGTAGTGGTCCGTGGGACCACTGCCTGATCGTAAAAAGATGATTTTACTAACATTCACCAAGGTGAAGGGGTCCCTTGACCCTTGAAGTAGGTAAGTAGGTGGTAAAATGCAAATGTTTAGCGGCCGCATTCACGGTCACAAAACATTCATGCATACCTTTTACTGTGGGAGAGCCTCATAAGCTGAGATTCACCCACAGTGAATTCCTGATGAAGCAGACTATATGTGGATTGCACCAGTGCCCTGTAGTACTTGAAATTCTGGACCCATGTTATAAACATCATCGTACCATGGCAATTTTGATATCAGAAGACCGAGAATGGTTAGTACACTATGCACAAGCATTTTCGTCATATTCGAGTGACGATTTCACCTTGAAATCGTAGTTTTCGTCCTGAACCCTTGGGTTCCATTTTGTGTACGGCAGCCATTTTGAGAGTTGCCCTCACATAGGCCAATGATTAAAGCCAAACATGGTCCTGAAGGACACGTACACCTTTTCTGACTTCTCTGCGACCTGGGCAAGCTGACTCCACTGCCCAAGGCCAAACCTGTTCGGTCAGTTCCTCTCCCAGTGGCCGAACGAGATAGTATCAAGGCACAACATGCCATAAACCTTTCATCGCACACAAACCACGCCTAATCTTGCACACACCTGTCCCTGTTTCCTACTTTATGACTTGCTTTACAAGGAGGAGGTGCCCGTTTTAATTGGGGTTTTGTCGATATCTGATGAAAATACTGGGCCTTGCCGGGTAATTGATTATGGGCTGAACAAGCTGAAACGTGGGATTGTCATCATGACTCTGTTTTTTCTTTGTAGTGAAAACATGTGAATGGTCAACTGTAAAATTAGGAATGTTTGCCTGAAGCATAATATTTTGTATAAAAAGAGAAGGCTGGCTTTGTAAGATTGAGCAGTCTCCTGAGAATATACACCGTGTTGTACTTCTAGGATACCTGCTACTTGGTTGCAGCCAATAAATTCGATCTTTGACTTCACCTAGAAGACTCTGTGTTTCTGTAGTCTGATACAGGAAGGACCCGAAGTCTTAGGGTGTTGTCCCTGGCACTGCTGGGTTACCGGTTCAGTTCCGGTTCTGAAAAACCCAGTACTTCAGTTGGCGCCCAACATGGGGCGATATCAGCGGTACCGGTCCAAGCCAGAGGTTCGTGAGGAGCTTCGTGTGAAAATTCTGGAGGAAGGCCGCCACTTCATCGACCCCTGCATGTCGACGTGGTCCGAAAGTCTTTGCTGCGAGGTTCCCCGCTTCCCGACAGCTACGAAGGACTGCTGCCCTGACTATCGCCCTGTTTTGGACCCTTGATGATTGGTAGAGCGAAACGATAGACGAGTCTTCTGGTGCAGTCATTGATACCTCAGTTAAGTATAAGTGGAGCGTCTCCCAGTCCTTAGTTGGTTCTTAGTTTTGGGTATCCCCTTGGGATCTTTAATTTGGAACTTGCAAGTACCAAAGCCGAGGGACTCGTGTATTCACGAGACTATCGTAATCAATAATCCTTTGAAGTTTGAAGCTAGACTAGTGAGCGAAGATGCCTGGTCTTAGCAGACTTGGAAACTTGTTTTGTCTTGGTTGTAATAGGGATTCCCGATTGGAGGACTCGTGTCCGGTTCCTCCGATTGGAACTCCAACCTATGAACTATATGTGAAACATTGAGTAGGCCCCATCACATATAATGAAGTATGGATCAAATACACCAGGAAGGATGGTGTTTTAAAATGGCCCCATTATGGTAGCTTTGACACGGAAATCCTAGATAATCTAGAAGTTAAACTTTTCAAGAAGAAAGCCCGGCCGGTGATGTTTGACTCTTTCCGCCTATGGCGAAAGGAAGCCAAACAGAAAGAAATTAAATTGGCTAAAAAGAATAAAAGAGAAAAGGGTATTTCGATAATGCAAGCTGCTATGCAATATAAAGATGATGAGGAACAACAAGCGAGTGAGCAGTTGCACAGGCAACGTAAAATGGTAATCGATAAATGTTATCCAGTTTTGCCGCCTCTTCAGTCAGGTGCAGCAAAAGAACTTGAAAAAGACCCCCTAATGTGGCATTTATTGAGTTCGCCACCCCCCTATGCGCAGAGTGCCACAGCACCTCCGCAACCTTTAGTCGTGCAACCCCTGGTTGTATTGCCTCCTGCTCCTCCACAACCACCGGCTGCTCTTCAGTTGGCTCCTACTCTTCCGGTGCAGCCTCCTCAAGGGCCACCGACTTTGACATCTGCTCTGCCCTTACTTCCTACAACTTTGACCACTATATCGACTACCACTCCTGGTATTCCCCCTGACACTGCCTCTGCGTCTGCCTTGCCTCACTCTGCTCTTCCGCCTGTCCTTTCATCGACTTCTCCTTCTGTTCGACAGAGAATGACTAGCACTGTTGCTAGCCTTCTATATCCTCTCTTTGGAGCAACAGGTGTAACTCCCGTCTCAGAGTGTAAACAGTTACGTAGCCAACTGCCCGATTCTAGGGAGAAGGAAACATTGAATTATTTGGCACATAAATGGGTTACCGACCCGATAAGATATGAGCTAGAGTCTGTTATGGATGTCTTCCATCAGTGGGAAGCACCAAAACAAAGATACGTTTTTGAGAAAATGTGTACTTTCCTCAGTGAGGATTTAGAGGAGAATGATTTGGAGCCCAATCCACCTGAGTTATGTCATATACGGTTCGAGTTTGGGAAAGGCGCAATTGTGGGTTCAGATGTTAAGAAAGCAGTTGCGACATTGTTATCATTCGGGAGTGAGGGTGTTTCTCGGTCGTTGTTTGAGTCTGATTCCTCTGTTAAAAAGAAGGTGAGACAATATCCCATGAGAGAAGTTCCCCCACAATGGAGAGAAGGGGACCCAAATGCTAATCCAGCCATTCTGCCACACTTTCAATGTGTTTGGGTACATGTTCCATGGAAAAGAGCTGAAGTATTGGCCCTTAAGCAGACATTACCTGATCCCCGTAAAAATCCTGCAGGGTATTACAAGGAATTGTCACAGACTGCAGGCTCTTGCATTATGAATTTAGCGGATATAGACATGTTATTGGAAATGTTGTTCCACAGCCTTTATGGGGAAAGATTCGTCATGCGTATCATGATCAAGAGTTAGGTGACTCATGGGCTAATATTAGTGCTGCGAATGATCGACAAGTTGGTGGTGCTAAACCCGAGCCTTTAGTAGCAGATCTCCCTGGTAGGATCATTAATTACATGAAGACTTTAATGCCTGCGATGCGAGTGAATTGGGACAAGTTGTCTGCGTGTAAGCAGAAGAAAGATGAAACAGTGTCTGATTTCTTCACTAGGTTTGAAGAGACGTTTGTCGACCACAGTGGTCAAGATATGAGTACAGAAGGTGGTCAACGGTTGTTCGTTGACAAGTTCATGCATAATTTGCTTCCCGAGTTGTGTAAGAAATTAAAAGAATCGGGAAGTTCGTGGGCCGTTTCCTCTTCAGCACAGATATTGGCTACTGCACAGTACTACGAAAATAGGGACAAAGATGAAAAGGATAGGGCAGACAAGAAAACGAGAGAGTTAAAAACAAAGGTTCTTTTACAGCAGGCGTACCCGCCTCGTGGTGGTCAGAGTAACTATCAGCAGCCTCAGCAGTGTCAGAGAAACATGCAAAGGACCGAATATCCTCAACAACGCTTTCCTGCAGGCCCTAATCAATGTGCATATTGTAAAGAGGAGGGCCATTTTAAAAGTAGCTGCCCTGCTTTATTACAGCGTATGAATGGTGTTTCTAGCGCACGAGGTCGAGGTACTCCACAAACGCCTAGAGGTAGAGGACGTGGAAATTTCCTACAGAACGGGCGATCTTTTCCGCTACAGAACTAAATGAATAGTTTTGATCAGCAAAATAACGCGTCTGGTAGGACGCCTCAGTACTATGCTGATGACTACTATGCAGAAGATGAGAATATGGAAGGTAATGATTGCTAGGACAGCCATAGACAGAGAGAGGGAGTTGTTTCAGTTCCAGTAGATCAGAGTGGACCTTATGTTGAGGTGATTACATCAGGTGTGTCAGAGCCTTTTCTGTTGGATACTGGTGCTACAAAGAGTTCCATTATGCACTCTAAACTCCCTGGCGCACCTTTGTCTTGCGAAATGAATGTTTCAGTAGGTTTTTCTGGCGCGCCGGTTAGGAACCAGATTTCTAGTCCTATGTCCCTTGCTGTTGGACCTTGTGAATTAGAAGCACCCCTTATTCTGACAACAGGTTGTGGTGAAAACTTGTTAGGATTAGATTTGTTGAAGAGATTGTATGCAACGTTGTATTGTTCTCCTTCGGGAGTACAACTTACACTAGGTAAGAAAGTAGTCTCCCCAATGTATTTGTCAAAGGATAAACTTCCGACAGAATTGTCGCTTCTTCCTGATATTCTTTGGGCTACTGGTCCTAATGATGTGGGTCTTTTGGAAATGCCGCCATATGTTGTGACATTGAAAGCCAATGTTAAAATGTCACGCATTCCCCAATATAAAATCTCTAGTGAAGGTGAAAAAGCGTTGCTAGCGATCATTTATGATTTGATTGAAAAAGATGTAATTGAAGAGACAAGAGGCAACGTTTGCAATAGTCCTGTTCTGCCTGTTTTGAAACGTACTGACCCTTCTCAGCCACCCGTTTACAGATTTGTGATTGATCTTTGCCGAGTTGCTTAAGAGCCACAGCGGCAGCAGCTGTTTCTATTCGACAGTCGGCTGGTTTAGTCATGAATAATACATTGATTGTGATGGTTCCACGTGCAGTGGACACGTTGTTAAACAGAACCAAGACACAGCACTTAACTAGTGCTCGATTGTCAGGTTACAAGTTGACACTGTTAGCGAGTCAAGTGCACATAAAAAGATGCAACACGCTTAACCCAGCTACGTTGTTGCCAATTGAAACAGAGTTAGATACTTCTGAACAGCATGATTGTTTTCTCAGAACAGAAGAAATAACGAAAGGGAGAATAGACCTTCAGGACACTCCTCTTGTGAAGTGTGATGGTACCTTATGGGTGGATGGTTCATGCTTCAAGCTTCCGAATGGTGATAGGACTGCAGCATATGCTGTTACGACTTTGCACACGATTGTTGAAGCTGCACGTATCCCACATAATTCAGCTCAAGCAGCAGAATTGATTGCACTTACGAGAGCATGTGTGTTGTCGAAAGGAATGAAAGTGACCATATATACCGACAGCCAGTATGCATTTGGTGTGGCCCATAGTTTTGGACGATTGTGGAAAGAACGTGGATTTCTGACTTCGCATGGAGCTAAGATACAGCATGGTCAGTTGGTGAATGAACTCCTCGAGTCATTGACTTTGCCGTTGCAAGTTGCGATTGTAAAATGCAGTGCACACAAGAAGGTGACTGATAATGTTGGTTGTGGAAATGCATTTGCTGACGAAGTCGCAAAAGAAACAGCGAGGGATGTGATGAGTCGAATGTATGTTGCAGGCCCTGCAAGATGGATTGGTGACGTTGGAATGTGTGAAGACACGATAGAGAGTGTAAAGTCTATTCAAGCTGAAGCTACAGAGAAAGAGTTGAGTACATGGAGAGAGAGTAAGGGGAAATTGGATGTGAATGGTTGTTGGATTGAATTGTCAGAACATCAGCGATGGTTGTTACCCGATGCGTATGTGCTTGCAGTGGTTACAATGGCCCATGGAATGGCTCACATCAGTGTGAAAGGGATTTGTAAGTTGTTGGCTCCGGTATGGCAAAATGCTGGAATCCCTAAGTGTGCAGAGAATGTGGTCAAGAATTGCATGGTGTGTCTGAAATACAATCCTGGTAGAGGAACCCCAACTCCAGCTGGTCATTTTGCGCCTCCAACGTATCCGTTCGACGTTTTGCAGCTAGATTTCATCCACATGGAAAGGTGCAACAATTTGAAATACGTACTCGTTGTTGTTTGTGCCTTTTCAAGATGGGTAGAAGCATACCCCCTGAAGGACAGCACTGCCATGTCCACAGCTAAAGCCCTTGTCAAAGAGTTCTTCCCTAGGTTTGGAATGCCGAGAATGGTCTGGAGTGACAATGGGAGTGAATTTGTGGGTCGAGTGATGAAGAAAGTATGTGAAGGGCTAGGCATCCAACAGAAATTTCACGCTGCAAATCAACCCCAATCAGCTGGACTAGTAGAATGTTACAATGGCACGTTAAAGCTAAAATTGGCCAAAATTCAAGCAAGCTCTGGTCTTAAATGGCCTGACGCTCTGCCTTTGGCACTCCTATCAACAAGAATGACTATGCAATGGCGAGTGGGACTTAGTCCGTATGAAATTGTGTTCGGCCGCCCGGCCAACATATGGGGAGTGCCAAGGCCGAAAAAATTCAGTGAGATCGAACACCCTGTACTGCTTGACTATTTGTACGAATTGACGGCTAAATTGCGTGTTTTACACCAACAGGTTCACGATTCTCTGCCTCAGGTGTCTGAAGATCCAGGCCACACCATCAATCCTGGTTCGTGGATTCTGGTGAAAAATTTCCAGCGGACAAAAAACGATCAGCCCCGCTGGACCGGCCCCCACCTAGTCCTGCTGTCAACGAGATCCGCCGTGCGAGTGGAAGGCAAAAAAGAACTGGATCCACGGCGTACACTGCAAGAGGGTGCCTTTGCCTCTACCGTACGACTGGTGGGTCCAGGAGGGTGTTGCGGACTCTGCGACTGAGACTGTGCCTCGTTTTCTGCCTCTCAGTGATGCACGCATAAAAGGAACAATTTCCGAACAAGAAAGTGACAATCTCTTGCAAGAAGCTGTGCCACCATCAAATCGAATGGACACTACAGCGCCTGAACTCCTGTTTCAAGACCAGGCAGTATCTGGGAAGCAACACTACAATCTGAGGCCGAGAACTATGGACAAATACATTTTCCTTTTCTTTGCTATTTTTGAAAGTGCAGCTCTCTCATCTGAGAAACTTTTTATTTTTCGAACCACCATCCGGGTTCCGCTGTAGGGTCGTGGTTGCCCAAGTCTTTGGGGTGCAGCTGAAGACGTTAGGTCGACAGTTCTGGTTGGTCTAAGGGAGTTGCCCTGGACTGACAGAAGCATTCCTTAGCATAGAACACCCTACCATCGCGAGCAGCATTTTAGAGAGGATGGAGTTTTTCGAGATGGAGAGACCTGCCAAACCAATGAACTTTAAGACTACAATTTGCAGAATGATGACCAAGAAACGTTTTTTCATATTATGTATTTTCATGTTGTTCAGCGTAATGATGTTTTTTATAGGATATGTTTTATTCTCTTTTCGAGTGACATTTGCACCCACTACATCGCCCATACCTCCTCCTACTGTTTCCTCACATTCTTTCCACCCTTTTCCTGAACATGAATCCGCTAGGAGATTAGAGTTTATTAATAACTCCTTCGTTCAGCTTTTGCACCAACACCAACTAGTAATGAACACGACTAACTGTTGGGTGTGTGGTCTTATGCCTCACACAACGGATAAAGGTATCCCTTATCTGGTTCTGCCTTTCAGCCATAATGGTTCCGTGTGGGCATACAGAACAATGTTCATTTACGCACATGAGACCTACCCCCTACATTATGTGGAAGATAATCCTAAGAATAGTGCTCTAGTTAAGGGTATAGTAGACATGATTAAGGAAGATATTTCCTTTGAGACTATCCCGAGGGAAGAGACACTAGTATATATAGGATGGAACGTGACCGGATATGGAGTTACTCTGAGTGAGAAACAGCAAGCTAAGAGATCTTCCCCAATTTGGATTGTACCCCATCAGGGTCACCTATGTCTGCAAGGTATTGGCAAGAATCCCAGAGCTCAGTTAGGGAAAAGCACCTGCACTGAGACATATGTTTTTGCGTCTCAGACTTCCCCTTCGTTTCTAGCAGCTAGAGGTACCTATTTCATCTGCCATGATAGAGCCTATACATGGTTGCCCCCTGACTTTTCGGGCACATGCTTTGTTTCGTTCCTGTTACCTCCCACCTACACAGCTGCGGCAGATTACCATAAGACAAGGATAGTTAGAGGTGTCTTCAGTGAAGAGGACACTGCAGAACAAGAATTTGGAGACTTCGTGAGGGGTTTTCTGCCGTTCTGGGGACCCATGGTTAACAGCAGGAACATAAGGCAATTAACAAGGGTGGTAGAATCAAACGTGGTTGAAACTGCCGGTGCCCTTAGTAACTTGACTGCTGAGCTCCAGTCGGATCGTCTTATGACCCTTCAGAACAGGGCCGTGTTAGACGTCATACTTGCAGACCGAGGTGGGGTATGTAGAGTGATCCAATCGAGTTGCTGTGTTTTCATTCCAGATAACGCTCCAACAGTGTACCAGGCCATCTCCAAACTACATAAGATTTCCGAATCTATTCATGTAGACAAAGGAGATTGGTCGTTAATGGGATGGTTCTGGGAACTGGTATCCGGCTGGGGATGGAAAATTCTAATGGTCATTGGGATGGTCTTAGCCATCCTTTTCCTGTTCTGTCTGTGCGTACAGTGTGCTCCTGCTATATGTGGCCTCTGTGCTACATCGTGTATAAGGAAGCCTGTATCGAGGGACGAGCTAAGTAATAGGATGATGCTACAGCAACATCTCAATGACTTTAGGAATATAGACCTGGACTCAGATTAGCATGAGTATAGGTTATTGCCTATGTAAGGGCAAAAGGAGGGTCTGTAGTACTTGAAATTCTGGACCCATGTTATAAACATCATCGTACCATGGCAATTTTGATATCAGAAGACCGAGAATGGTTAGTACACTATGCACAAGCATTTTCGTCATATTCGAGTGACGATTTCACCTTGAATTCGTAGTTTTCGTCCTGAACCCTCGGGTTCCATTTTGTGTACGGCAGCCATTTTGTGAGTTGCCCTCACATAGGCCAATGATTAAAGCCAAACATGGTCCTGAAGGGCACGTACACCTTTCCTGACTTCTCTGCGACCTGGGCAAGCTGACTCCACTGCCCAAGGCCAAACCTGTTCGGTCAGTTCCTCTCCCAGTGGCCGAACGAGATAGTATCAAGCCACAACATGCCATAAACCTTTCATCGCACACAAACCACGCCTAATCTTGCACACACCTGTCCCTGTTTCCTACTTTATGACTTGCTTTACAAGGAGGAGGTGCCCGTTTTAATTGGGGTTTTGTCGCTATCTGATGAAAATACTGGGCCTTGCCGGGTAATTGATTATGGGCTGAACAAGCTCAAACGTGGGATTGTCATCATGACTCTGCTTTTTCTTTGTAGAGAAAACATGTGAATGGTCAACTGTAAAATTAGGAATGTTTGCCTGAAGCATAATATTTTGTATAAAAAGAGAAGGCTGGCTTTGTAAGATTGAGCAGTCTCCTGAGAATATACACCGTGTTGTACTTCTAGGATACCTGTTACTTGGTTGCAGCCAATAAATTCGATCTTTGACTTCACCTAGAAGACTCTGTGTTTCTGTAGTCTGAAACAGGAAGGACCCGAAGTCTTAGGCTGTTGTCCCTGGCACCGCTGGGTTACCGGTTCAGTACCGGTTCTGCAAAACCCAGTACTTCAGTCCCCCTTGCGAGAGAAGGCTGCTGCGCTGCAGCCGTGGTAAGGAGCACCAAACTGGTTACATATAGACATGTGTTCACCTGTGTAAGGGCTGCACGGGGGAGATTCCTGTTGTGCGTAGCCCAGGAGCAGGTACAGAATGGTATGGCAAGACTTATGCAGAATTGGGTGGTGACATGGAATAGGCTTTATAATATGGGAAGACACATGTAAGGGAAAGTCAGTGAGCTTTACTTTTTTCAATGTAGGAACACTCCATTACTCGCCTATGAAGATGCGGACCACAGAGTAGTTACACTTCCCTAGGGCCTACAAATTCCAGACGCGCACCAAAGTAAAACGTAATTTGTGTAAAAATAAATCTTCTGCTGAGTCCAAAGCCATATCTCTACTGCTTAAGGGTCATCCAGAAATGTCATATTCCTCTGACTCAGCTCATAACCAGAGCCTGGCTGAGTGTGACCCTGCCAGGCTGGATAAATTATCTTCCTCCCAAAGATCTAGCATCAGAAGCCTAGCCCTTCACTGCAAGAATTCCAAGGGTGAAGGTCTTCTCTCCAAGAGGGAGAGATGGGGTGAAGCTGGAGGTTATCCATCAGCAGCTGTCATCCGGCGCCAGGCACCAGGCTTGCTCCGGCCCAGGCCATGAAGGCAGCAAGGGGGGGAAGTGGGCTTTTCAGAGACCATGTGGCATGAGATCCATGCCATTTTGAAGTATCCAAGAGGATTGTGCAGGAAGAAGGGAGCAGAGAGGTGATGTGTGGTTGTGGGATAGGGCAGAAGGGCCTTCCTGCCAGGCCCCTCCAAATTCTTTTAGTAGGTCTTGCACAGGAAGAGGAGCTCTCTCTGGGATGTGGTCTGGCTGAGAAAGACGGATGCTGAAGCCTGGCGCCATGGACAGATGGACAGATGGAAGGAGGAACCAGGGGGTCCGTGTCTGGCAGGAATACCAACAAGCCTTGGCAGCTGCAGCAGGGCATGGAACGTGAAGAAGGAGCAACGTTGGGACCAGCAAGATCCAAGGGACTCACCACAAGCAGGAGAGCAAGCAGGTAAGCCCACTGGAGTAGGAGAAGACCCTCAAGAGGACCTACAGGCCGAAGGCACAGGAGTCGCAAGAGAACCTTGTGCAGCTCACCAAAGATAAAGGCCCACAGCGCAGAGGATACGGTGAAGATGCTGATCTTGGCAGGAAGAGATGCTGAGGCTGGAGCTTCTTGCAACCCGAAGATCTCTGGAGTGCCGAACCAACAAACCTTGGCAACAGCAAGTTGACGCTGTGAAGAATGGTTTGGTCACAGCGGTTCTGAAGAGGAACACTCGCCTCAAAATTGCAGCGAGGACAGGTCAGGCATCGAGGGAATTGCAGAACCACCACGTATGGTAAGCCTTTTAGCCTTTTTGAAGTCTGTGGGATGTCAGAAGCAGCAGAGCGGTCAGGGTTAGTTTGCGGTGCCTGCAAATGCAGGCTAGTGACTCCTTCACTCCAAGGGATTACTTTAGGTGTTCTTGATGCCTGCAGGTCTTTTGAAGATCCTGAGAGAAGCACAGATACAGACGAAAAGACTTGAAGACCAGCGAAAGCAGGAGTCTTCTGTGATGTAGTCTCGGTTCCAGGTTAAGTCCAGCGAAGTCCAAGCGTCCTGGCAGTCGAAGAGTGACGTGGCTTCAGGCTTGAGTCTTGTCCCATGACGAATATGAGGGCACACCCAGAGGTAAGCCCTTAAATACCCTAGTAAGGGGGTTAGGAGGACTCCAGGATCCCTCCCAGAAGCGGGGCTAGACAGAGCGGAGGACAAAGCTGTGTCCTTTATCCGGTTACGGGCCAGAGCGGGGGCCACAGACTCCCTGAACTGGCTCAAACTAGAGCATGCAAAGAGGGCACCAAATTGCCCCATACACTAAGCCCTGTCAGGGAAGTAGTCACACCTCCCTGTTTTACTCACACAAGGGGAGGTTGTACCCTATTAATCCTCTATGCGTTTGTAAGCGGACCTCTTAGGAAGTATATGCAGGGAATTAAGTGTGTTAAATGCCTGTAGAACCAAAAATCCTGTTTTACGGAGCTAGCTCTTTGGCAAGATTAAAAACAGTGGGATGCTTTTCAGGATACAGTGGGCCTTAGCATCTATAGGTTGACATGTTTCAGTCATTTGTGTGCACGTAAAGGGTCAGGTGGCTTTCTTCAGGACCTTCAAGCAGAATTTATACCCTTCGTCAGAACGTTTTCTACCTATTGTTTTGCTTTCATTTAAAAAAACATTTTAGTTTATGAAGCATGCAGGTAACATACAGACCATACTTCATGGACTCTTTCCGGTATGGCCATTGCTGAAAGTAAGGATAAAGTGTAAGGATAAAAATGGTTAACAGTTTATTATTCTGTTTCCACAACAGTCGTACTTATTTTAGTATAATGAAAAGACTGCCACATTCTAGTAAAAAGATCTCACATTACATTTACGAGTGCTTACATGTACCCAAACGTAAGTACTTCACGAATCGTTAAAAGTGAACTTAGAAAGGACAGAATAAATGGAAAAATATATCACCCACATGGCTTAAATAATGTTAAGACATTCTGGGATTTACAGGGGCGGACGGTCTCTGTAGTCACACTGTCAAAAGAGAATAGTGATTTTAGTATAATATTTTATCTAGGTTATTCGGTTGTCTGATGGTCTCAAGATTTTTAGGGGTAGATTGTACTCAATTCATCAAGAGAAACCATCCGCCCTCTTGACGTCTGTCTCCATGTTTCCCAAATGTTACTGTCCTGGTGTCAGTGTTCTTTCTTACTGCAACGAGTTTTGTCACGTGTCGGTCACACTGCGTCCTGGTATTTCATTTACGGGAAACCTGGGCATGGATAACGCTGTAAGGGCGTGCTCGTTCTCTCCTTGTCCCTTCCCGATCTTGTGTGCAGAATGACATGTATCCTCATAGTCTGTCCCCTGGCCTGCTAGGAGATGCACTTTAGATGTTGCAGACTGAGTTCGACTCTAAAGGTATCAGCACTCATATAGCACTCATATAGACCAACGTGGTCTGGTGTGTTCTTCCTCTTAATTTACAAAAGTTATTTTATGTACATTCATGTTAGTAAAAAGATAATTGTGCCATATTGATAGATGACCGTCTCAGTATAATTTGCTTGCGTCACAGTCGTGTAAATAGTTAAAGATCCTGTTTTACACATTTGTGTTCTTTATCTAAACCCAGATTCTTACTTAATTGCTCATTAAGTTTCACAAGTGTGAGAGCCTGAAGCATTTGTAGTAGGTCATTGGTGTGACAGGTACTTTTATACAATATTGCCCCAGGGTATTTCATCATTCAGACCGTTGATGTGGGTGGATGGTCTATAAGGAAAATGCTACTTACCAGCATGCATCTGTTCTTGGCATGTAGAGCTGCAGAGTCTCACACTGTGCATTAGATCGCCACCTGGTGTTGGGCTCGGATGATTGCAAGTTGTTGTCTTGGAAGAAGTTTTTGTACTCACGAGATAGGTGACTCCTCCCTTAGACGATAGTGCGCATGGGCATCGACTCCATCCTTAGATTGTTTTTCGCCATGATGGGAAATGATAGAGTTAGTAGAAATAGAAAAAGGGATGTCCATGTGTGTGTATCTAATTAAGATAGAACTGGAACAGATACAGGCCCCGGGGAGGCGGGTGGACGTGTGAGACTAAGCAGGTCTACATGCCAAGAACAGATGCATACTGGTAAGTAGCATTTTCCGTTCGAGGCATATGAGCTGCAGATCGCTCACTGTGCATCGATTGTACAGCAGGGTCTCCCCTAGCGGTGGTCACATGTATCTGTTGCAGTAGATTGAAAGAGAGTTTTGAGGACAGCTTGGCCTACTGCAGCTTGCTGCTTGGCTTGCACATCAACACAGTAGTGTTTAGTGAAGGTGTGTGTTGAAGACCATGTTGCTGCCTTGCAGATGTCTTCAAGGGGAATGTTCCCTAAGAAAGCCATAGAGGCTCCTAGTTTGTTTGTGGAGTGCACTCAAGGAGGAACTGTTAATGTATGTTTTGCTTTGTGGTAGCATATTTGTATACATTTTACAATCCACCTTGCAATTCCAGCTTTAGAGATGGGGTTGCCTTTATGTGGTGGAGAGAAAGCTACAAACAGTTGCTTTGTTTTACAAAAGGATTTGGTCCTATCAATGTAATAGAGAAGAGCTCTTTTTACATCTAGTGTGTGTAGAGCTCTTTCTGCTACAGTGTCTGGGTTTTGAAAAAACACCGGCAACTCTACTGATTGATTTAGATGAAAAGGAGTAATTACTTTAGGAAGAAATTTGGGATTAGAACCACCTTGTTACAGTGTAATTGTAAAAATGGTTCTTGTATAGTGAAAGCTTAAATCTCACTAACTCTCCTAAGAGAGGTAATAGCAATAAGGAAAGCTGTTTTCCATGTAAGGAATTGCAGTTCACACTTATGTATAGGTTCAAGGGGGGGGCCCTATGAGCCTGGTAAGAACAATGTTTAGGTTCCACAATGGAGAGGGTGGTAACCTAGGAGGAATGATTCGTTTTAATCCTTCCATAAAAGCTTTGATTGCAGGTACTCTAAATAACGACATATGTTGTCTATTTTGTAGATATGCTGCAATTGCTGCAAGATGTAAACGTACAGATGAATATGCTAGATTACATCTTTGTAAATGGAGAAGGTAACAGATGATACTCTGTATGGACACATCTAGAGGATCAATTTGATTATTAGTGCAGTAAATGGTAAATCTCTTCCATTTTGCAGCATAGCAAGTTCTATTAGTAGGTCTTCTGGCTTCTTCAATGATATTCATACAGTCTGGTGGCAGGTTAAGGTAACCAAACTCTAAGACTTCAGGAGCCAGATCGCCAGATTCAGTTGACTTGGATCTGGATGTCTGATGTCTCCATGGTTCTGTGTTAGCATGGATGGTGTCAGACAGTCTTTGGTGAGGAACTAGAGAGAGTTCTAGCAGTGTGGTGAACCATGGTTGGCGTGCCCATGTGGGAGCTACCAGGATCAATTTGAGAGACTGTTGTCTCAGCTTGTGTACTACTAGTGGTATTAGTGGGATTGGCGGAAAAGCGTACGCAAATCTGCCTGACCAGTTCATCCATATCGCATTGCCCTTGGACAGTGGGTGTGGAAACCTGGTGGCGAAGGTTGGGCATTTTGTGTTTTCGTTTGTGGCAAACAGATCTATTTCTGGATGACCCCACTTGTGAAAGAATGGTAGAAGAACCTGCAGATGTAGTTCCCATTCGTGAATCTGTTGTGTCTGTCGACTTAACAGATCTGCTATCTGATTGTGAACTCCTGGAAGGTGTTCTGCAAGCAGATATATCCTTTGTGGAATGGCCCATCTCCAAATGTTCTGTGCGAGCTGGGACAGTTAAAGGGAATGTGTGCCTCCTTGTTTTTGAATATAGTACATGGCTGTCATGTTGTCCCTCCGGATCAAGACAGCTTTGTTTGTCCTCTAAAGTATCCTCTATTGAAGGATGTTTGTGTATTTGTTTTAAAGGAAGCTGAATTGTCTGCTCCAGCTTGTTTGGAGCCTCCTCTGTAGAAGGAGTGACGAAAGCAGCCTCGTGCTTGGCTGGACTGCAGAGCTCCCATAGACTTCGCTGTGTCAGTGTCTTTCTTCATTTTTTCAAGTGCAGTGTCTACTTCTGAACCAAACAATTGTTGTTAGTTGAATGGTTGATTTAAGATAGTAGTTTGCTTAAATCCTGAAATGCGCAGCCACGCGTGACGTCTACGGAGGACACTGGTGTTTATTGCTCTGGATGCAGTGTCTGCTACATCAAGTGCGCATTTAATGGAGGCATTTGATATAAGCTTACCCTCTTGTATGAGGTAATTTGCTTGTGCCTTATATTGGTCAGGTAGATGTTGTAAGAGCTTCTCTAACTGATCATAGTGAGCCCTATCGCATCTTCAGTGGAGGGCCTGTGTGTTAGGGATGCGCCATGTATTGCTAGCTTGGGCAGTTATTTTCCCTGAAGCGTCTATGATCTTTGATTCTTTATCAGGAGGTGGTGCTTCACCTGATGTTTGGGAATTTGCTCTTTTCCTAGCGTTTGAAACTACTAGGGAGTCTAAGGGTAGCTGTCCTTTAATGTAGGCAGGAGCCGCTCTGTACTTTTTCTCTATCCTTGGATTTATGATTCTAGCTCATACAGTATCTTTAAACACTTCTGGTGCATGTTTAATGACTCCTTTAATCATTGGCAGTATTTGCACAGATTTTTGGGAGTGCTCAAAAGTGTCTAATAAAAAATCTTCCTCTGCCTCATCTCAATGAATGGTAACATTGTGATAGTGTCCAAACTCAATATTGTCGTCTGGAGGAGAAGGTTTAGATGGATATGTATGTGGGTCAGGAATATCTGGTACATCCTGTGGGTTTGGATACTCCCAGTCTGGTGAACCTGTTGGGTAGGGAAAAGGGTCATCTGGGTCTCTCCCTCCCCCCATGCTATACTCATCATCATCATCAACATCCTGAGGCGGTGTATGTGGTGGAGAATGAGGAGGAGAATTTTGAGGTGAAAGGTTTAAAGGAAGAGGAGGAGAAGGAGATAGAGGAGAAGAAGTGTGCATAGGAGATGTGGCAGAGTCCTTCTTCTTAACAGGCACTGGAGGTGTAGGTGCTGTATCCGACTTCCTCTTCCTGTGTGGTGTAATGGAAACATGTCCTGTTTCTGGATCAATGTAGATCCTTTTTTGTAAAGGATCTCGTTGGAAAAGCTCCTCTTCTTGAGGCACAGCCTTCGGCGCTGATTTTTTCGGTTCCGAACCAGTTTGTTGCTTGTCTTTAGCCTCAGGAGTTGATGTTGAGTCCTTTGGTGTAGATTTTGGCACTGAAGATATTGTCTTTGGAGCCGAAGCCTGTTTCGTGGACTTGGAAGCAGGATTTGTCTGTTTCGGCATCAAGGGTATCGGCTTCGGAGTGGAAGCTGTTCTCAGGGCATCGGAAACAGGCTTCGTTGTTTTCGGAGCAGCTTTGTCTCTCGGAGTCGATGGTTTCGGAGTGTCTTTCGGAACCGGGACTTCTTTTTGTTTTGGTGCAGAGGGGGCAGGTGGTATCGGCACATGCGGTTTGCTCGGTATGGAGCTACAGGAAGTCTTCATTATTTATTTCGGAGCAGGGATCAATGGCGGGGCTTTCAAAGTGTTTTTTCGGTCTCGACTGGGCCCCGCAGGAGGAGTGTTGACCTTTGCCTTCGATTTTGGTGTTTGGGCTGGGGTAGGGGCAGTGGTACTCATGCGCTGACCCGAAGGTATGGAGTCATCGGAGTCATCTGCCTCGAATACGATCTGGAGATCATCGGAATCTTCTGGGACGCATGGACCTTCGTCGAAGATATCCACCGGTTCCGGAGCTGATCTCTGCATATCGCGTCGACGGACACTCCAATCTCCAATGGTTTTTTTCGATCGAAAGGATGCACAGGCTGTGCAGCTGGATTCATCGTGTTCTGGCGATAAGCACAGGTTACAGCCCTCGTGATGGTCACTGTGTGGAAATTTTGCTCCACACTCGGGGCATCTTTTGAATGATGTCCTTTCCACGAGGTGTAGGCCTCACGGCGCGGGTAGGCCCAACGGCCCGCGTCGACGACCGGAATCGAGCTGATGAAGTCGAGTCGATGTTTATCGGTATTGAAAGTTGTTTGACGTGTAAAGAATTTTATTCAAACTTCACCAAAGTACTTGAAAAGTAGATTTCAAACCAGAGCGGAAAGGTTCCAACCGAACCCAGTGGCGGAAAAAAACAATCTAAGGATGAATCGATGCCCATGCGCACTATAGTCTAAGGGAGGAGTCACCTATCTCGTGACTACAAAGACTTCTTCCAAGACGACAACATGCAATCATCCGAGGCCAACACCAGGTGGCGATCTAATGTACAGTGTGAGATCTTCAGCTCATGTGCCTCGAACACTCATCTTTGTTCTTTTTCATACAGACTTTTTCTTTATGTACCTGATTTCAGCTGTTATTTGTTGCAATACAATCCAAGTTAAGTCATTTACTGTGTGTTTTGCGGAAAGAAAGTGATCAGCCATTTTAGTACAGTTGCATCTGCAACGTATAGTGCTTCTATGTTTGCTGATCCGAATGCTTATTTTTCTAGTCGTCATACCAACGTATTTTAAGTTACATGGGCAAGTAATTAAATAAACAACTTGTTTGTTGGTCAATTGCCTTAGTTCACATGGGGTACTTAAACCTAGGTCTATTTCTTTTGTGGCTTTTGTGAGGTGACACACACACACACTGCAAGTTCCACATGGCCATTGTCCTGTAACCTGGAGGAGTTCCAGAGCTGTGTGAATGGTGTTCACTGTTCTAGGGTTTAACTTAGGTCTTGTATGTACTAGGGTGTCACATAAGCTATTAGCTCTTTTGTGAGGAAAAAACGAGGGGGATCCCAATGCCTTGCACCAGTTGTAGGAGAGTAGGGTCTGCTTCCTATGGTCACCCCCACTTTTTGCTGTGATTCTCAGTTTTTTCGACTTTAGTGTGGCTGTGGGCCTGCTAATCAAACCCCCAGCCCAGCTGTCTCTCTCTAAATTGATACCATGTACTTTAGGCACATACCAGATTGGTTACTGGGTCACCCTTGTGAGTCCCTCTATATTGTACCATAGGTACCCAGGGCATAGGTGCACCTTAGGCCTACCAGGGGCTGCAGCATGTATTGTATCACCCCTGGTTTGCCTTCCAAGCTGACACCACAGGTCTGTTCACACAGCCTGGGTAAGGTGGTGTAATCACCCCTTACTTAGATATAGTATCCCTAGTTCTACCTTTATATATAGACACATATACACCTATAATCCACTCCTATGGTAGGCCTCGACAATCCTGGAGGCAGAGTGCTTGGTTTTATGTGAGAGGATGCCCTAGCATGAGCTGAGCCCCTCTGCAGCTTTCAGAACTATCGCCTTATAACTGTTCTATGATATAGCCATACCATATACTCTTAAGTGCATTATAATCCTCGCGGTTAATGCCAACTTTGGTTTGGCTTTATCAAAACATGTTGTGTAAGGTGTCAAACACTTTGGAATACTAACACCCCCCCACCCCCCGCCAGTCCTGACAGCGGGGGTAGCATTCCACCCTTCTAAAGGGAGAAGACATGTAGTTACTGCTTTACTCGGTTAAAGTTAAACAGAGCCTCAGCATCACAAAATGGATGTGCTGCCACAGACACGAGTCGGACCTCCTGCTGCTGGACGAAACTCCGGCAGGGGAGGCCTGGACAATAGGTTTCCTGTCCAGGGAGGTGCCAGCCCCTCCCCAGACAGGGCTTTCTGTATTGGGGCAGGGAGGGCTGCACCAGCAGATGCTTTTCCAGACACTGCCTGGGGCACACAAGGTGCTCCATGCATATCCCGGTTCAAACCAGTTGCTGGTGCACTCAGCCCCAGCTCTGGCACGAAACTGGACAAAGGGAAAGGGGTGTAACCATCCCCTTCTCAGGTCCACCCATAGGAGGGACCTAGTCAGGTAATCCAGCCCCCATTCTTAGTATAAGTATAGGAGCTGTGTCCCCAGGACTTTCAGATTATCCTGGACGTATCTTTGAAAGACATATTTTGGACCTTCGACATTCCATTCTGACTGGAATACATCTCCCTTGTGGTCAAGGAGTGACCACTGTGTGCAAACAGGCACCAACAGCAACTTCGCCGGTCTGCAGTTTCAAGGCTCCCTTCGGAACCCGAAGACTCTGCGACACAAGAACTGGACTTCCAGACTTCTCTGACCCTGACCCACATCCACAGCAAAGCAGAGACCCGTGGGGGACACGAGAGATGTGGGACCGGACATCTTGGACATCCTGCATTTTGCTACCTGCACTCCTTTCCTGAAGCCTCAGTAAGTTGTGCATTGGGGTACGAGAAGCCCCAGCCCCGAGCACCATTTGCACCGAAGCCCAGGCCCCCATACTCCGCGAGTGTGCCTTGGGCCCCGCCTTTGCATTTGAGCTCGACGTGTCTTCCCGGTTCCTTGCCCGTTGGCTAGTGAGCCCCCTGAAGACGCCATCTTGAATTTAACTTGCTTTCCTGGTTGCTCCAGGCTTGCTCCATCTTCCCTGAAAAGGAGAAGCACCACAGACCTTGCTGGTCTGCAACAGAGCGACTCTCGAAGTGTCCTAGTTTAAAAGGGTTCCATACTAGTCCATCCGGAAGTGTCCTTAAATTGCATATTTGTAACTTCTTCGTTTCCCATAGAAAGTCAATGGTAACCCACGTCTGTGTTTAGACACTGCACGCGTCTCCCGTGGGCCTCCTACTTCCTAACCTTTGGTTGTTTAGTGTAGCCCCAGCGATTCGACTGGCCCCAGGCCTGCTTTCTAACTCCCACGTGGTACTTATACCACTTTCTTAGTATATGGTTTGTGAGGCCCCTAGGACATAACGTATACTGTGCAACTTATCGTATATTAACTGTGTGACTTGTATTGTATTTTGACCTCTGACCTCAAAGAGTGCAGAGGGGTTGTGTTTAGATTAAATACATATATATTTGATATATACCTTGTGTGGTGTCCTTTCATTTGGTACTCAGGGGATTATACATGGTAAAACAACTTGCTTAACTCGCCTACTGAAGTCTTAGCCTGCAGACTGCTTGTTCATGCTACCACTAGGATAGCTTTCTATTAGGTTGACTTTACAACCACCATCAATAAGGGTCGATTAGACTGGTGCAAGGTGCCCACTAGAACTAGTGGACATAATATATCACGCTAACTTCTCACATTGGTGTGCAGCAGTTGGGATAAGAGCTTGCAATTGTTTTACCAAATAATCTTGAGATATCATCTGAAAGATCATATCAAGGTACCTGCAGGTACATATAAATCAAGTTTTGTATACATACGTTCTACTGAACTTAGAAGTTGTAGGTGGTAAGGGCTTAGCACACCCTGACTACAACTCCTACAGAGGTTCTCGTAGGAAAACAAGTAGTGTAGGTAGGTGCACACACCACATCTCACTGCAATGTCCTTGGAAGCAGGGCCTAGTGGGCCTCTGTCAGAAGACAACCAGAGGTTGCCTTCGAAGTATGACACATTCTCTTTTCAGGAACTGAGAAGCTGGCGTGTGGTCAGAAGACTGAGACAAGGACAGAGTCCAACCTTTAACCACCTGGTAGATATCTTAGTGGCTCATGATGTAGAGAATCCATCAGACCCAGGTACCCAAGGTACTAGAGAGTGGGGCCATCCCTCCACAGAAGAGAATACTGGGGAAGATCCAGTGGTCTCTGATGAGGAAGTGGATGCTGACCAGGATGAGGTTGATGAACCTGACCTGGGCAAAACAGGACTATCTGGAGGTGGGGAGGGCCATGGTAGGCCCCCCTCTAACCTTCCATGTAGGCCTAACAGTGGAAACAGAAGGCACAGGTAACTTTCCTGGGTTCTGATCATTCTGATTCCTCAGTAGAGTCCAATGCCTCTGCTCTGAGGAAGATGCCTTCCCCTCAGAGAAGAGAGAATAACGCTAGGATGAGAGAGGCCTAGCATAGGGTCATGAGGCAATAAGTTGCCCTTGCAAAAGAGACCCTAGCTCTTGAAAGAGAGTAGAAATTGTGTGGGCTAGAGCACACTGGTGGCAGCATAATTCCTAGAGATAGGGAAGGGTCTCATGACCATAGAAACCTGAACAAGATTGTCCCTCCCTATCAGATTGGGGATGACATCCACAAATGGATAACTGCTTTGGAGAGGGCTTGCAAAGTACAGCAGGTACCCCAAAGTCAGTGGGCAGCAATCTTGTGGATCTCCTTTTCAGATAAAGGCAGACATAAGCTCCTAACAGTTAATGAACAGGATGCTGACAACTATTATGTCCTGAAGGGTGCTCTGATAGGTTGGCCTAACCACTGAGCAGTACAGGTTGCTGTTCAGGGATACTCAAAAGACACAGTCTCAGGACTGGACTGGTTTTGTAGATTGTGCTACGAAGGCTCTGGAAGGCTGATTTTTGGGCAGTAAAGTAAGTGACTATACAGGATTGAATAACCTTATTATGAGAGAACAAATTCTTAACAACTGTCAAAACCAGTTATTACATCAGCACTTGTGGACTCTGATCTGACCTCTCCCCAAGAATTGGGAAAGAAGGCAGACAAATGGGTCAGAAACAGGGTGAAGCAGAAGGTACATGTTAGAACTGGGGGTCTCTAGTTGGCAGAGGTAGGTACCACTGTCCAAATAGGGACCCTTGCTTCTAGTCAGGGCAAGGAGATAACCCTCTGAGATAACCCCTGCTCACCGTCTAGGTAGCTTGGCACGAGCAGTCTAGGCTAGCCAGAGGCAATGTGTAAAGTATTTGTACCAACACTCACAGTAACACAGTGAAAACACCACAAACTGACTCCACAACTGTTTAGAAAAATAAAGGTATTTTAATCTAAACTACACAAGACCAAAACGACAAAAATCCAACATACACAGTTCAAGAATATGGTTTCAAAAAGAGTTCTTAAGGTTGCGTTAAAATTCTTTAGGTTGCGATAGAATTCTCTACGATGCGATAGAATTCTCTACAGATGCGTGAAAAGTTCACAGTTGCGTCACGTTTACTCACAGTACCTTTTAGTTGCAACAAAGTTCCAAAAGCAGAAGCTGGTGCGGTGGAAAACAAGCGATGCATTGCTCCTGAGACCCTGGGGAGGCGTTTGCGACAGCCCCGCTGCAGCAGCAGGCGTGTTGCGACGAATCCGGTCTGTATGGGGAGGAAGGCCATTTGTATGGATTCCGGTGCGTAGGTTCCGTAGGAAGTCTGTTCTCGCAAAGGCATGATGCGACGATCTCGTAGGGGCTGCGACGATCTCCGGGGCGACGATGCGGGGTCCAGTGGTGATCCTCTCTCTCGCAGCTCCTCGATGCGATGGTTCTGCGACGATGCTCGCAGCGACGTGATGCGGTCCGCAAGCAAGCGGGGCGGCGATCTCACCCAGCGATGACAGGCTCTGCGACAACACTCGTAGCGATGTTCGATTTTCCCGCACCGGTCTGGTGCGTCCCGCAAACGAAGGATGCGACGGCTCTGGCAGTGGCGTCAGGCGCTGCGACTATCTCGGCCTTCGTAGCGGCAGGAAACTTCTCGCACTGTCGGGGATGCGCTTCGCAAGCGAGCGATGCGACACTTTTAAGTTTCAAAAGTCTCTCAAGCTTAGTTTCAAGCTTCCCAGCACAGGTACAACTTCCAGAGGCCCCACAACTGGATCAAGCACTCTAGGAAGGACAGAACTCTCTCAGCAGAGTTCAGGGAAGCTGGGGGTGAAGTCCTTTTGTTCCTGGGACTTCAGAACAGGGAGCCAGCTCTACTCAGGCCCTTGGAGATTCCTTCAAGACAGGGGACACAGCTCAACAGCAAAGTCCTTCCCCTCCCCTTGGCAGCAAAGCAACAGGTCAGTCCAGCAGAGCAACAGCAGGACAGTCTTCCTTCTTCAGTTTCAGCAGTCTCCTTGGCAGAGGTTCCTTCTTGATTCCAGGATGATCTAATTTTCTGTTGTCAGGGGTCCTGTACTTATACCCCTAAAGTCTTTGTTCTCTCTGTGCATGTGGGCCCTGAGCCCGGTCTGAACCAGTTCTGGGTGTTTCCTGAGTACTTTGTTTTGCTGGCTTCTTCTTTCCTTTCAGAGTGAGGGGCAGGGTCGTCAGCCGCCCAGCAGGAGGTGGAGCCAGCATTGTGGAAGGCAGGCACAGCCCTATTCAGGCCCAGGTGCTTACTACTCCCACCACTCCAGTTGCAAATGCAGTCATTCAGCCTAGGGCTGACTCAGCCAGCCTCCTGGGGAATCCCCAGCCCCTGTCACTCTCAAACCAGAGTCAATACACAAGCAGACCAAGGCAAACAGAAGGGTCAGACAAGAGAACAGCAACTTTCTAAAAGTGCTGTTCTCAAACACAGGATTTAAAAACAACCTTTCCTAAAAGATGTGTTATTAAATTCTGAGTTCAGGGATACTAGATACTTATGTCCTATCTTGTTCCTATGGGAAGAAATGCTGTTAACCACTGTAGCCAGCATCCCCCATGTTAATCTATGGAGCAAGATAGCCTTACAATAGTGAAAAACGAAAATGGCTGCCATTCACTATCAGAGCATGTTACCTGCACTAGTACATGCTCTACCTTTTACATACACTGCACCCTGCACAGGGGGGTACCTTGGGCCTTCCATAGGGGTGACTGATGCGCACAAAAAGGGAAGGGTTAGGCCTGGTCAGTGGGGACACTGACCAGGAGGACATGGCAGTTCTAAACTGCACACAGGCACTGCAGTGTCAGGCCTGAGACATCATCTTAGGGCTACTCCTGTGGGTGGCACAATCAGGGCTGCAGGCCCACTAGTAGCATTTGTCATCACCAGCCCTGGCACACCCAGTGCACTTTACTAGGGACTTCATGGTGATACAAATATGCCAAACATGTATATCCAATCAGAATAACAATTGACATAGGGAGCACTTACACTCTGGCACTGATCAGCAGTGGCAGAGTGTCCAAAGCATCTAAACAAGCAAAAACAAAATCCAGTAGAGCATCAAAAATACAGGAGGTAGAGGCAAAAAGATTGGGGAAAACCAGGCCAAAGATGCCAGGTCTAACAATACATAACCAATTTGGTAATCAGAAGAAGCAAGACCAAAATGGTGGGGAGAAAGCAAAAGACCAGAAGCCTTCTCAAGGTCCCCAAAAAGCTTCTAATGGTGGGGGGTTCCCAACAATCTAAAAAGAAAGAAGGCCCAAAGAAACCATGGTGCAAGTTTTGTAAAGTAAAAACTCACTGGACCAGTGATTTCACCAAGAAGGAGGCAGCTCCGGCAACCATTGCCCCATAGGCAACTGTTCCCCCTAGTTTAGCTCCAAGTGGTGGTTCTCAACAGAAGGGTGTAGGAGGGTTAACCCTGGGAACTGAGATGGATTCTGGCCTAGTCAGAACACCAACTCAAGCTGTTTTGATCTGTGATGGGGACACAATTCTGTCCTCTACTGTGAGTCCCAATAACTTGGGCGAGTACAGACAAACTCCTTTAATTAATGACAAAGTGGCTCAGGCCTATAGGGACATATGTGCTAGTGTCACAATGGTGACGCCTGGCTTTGTGGACCCTGGACAGATCATACTAGGTGAAAATTACCTAGTGACCAATGCCAGCAATGTCACTACCACTCATAGTATGGCAATTGTTAATTTCTCCTGGGGAGGGGTAACTGGCCTCAAAAAAGTTTTCTGGTTAGATCAGACCTCCATGTAGAATGTTTGCTTGGAAATGACCTGGAGACTTCAGCTTGGGCTGAAGTGGAGTATAGGACCCATGCAGAAATGTTAGGGATATCATCACATGTCCTTGCTGTGACTAGGTCACAGGTCAAAAATTACAACGCTGAACAGGCACTGGATTCTGGAACAATGGACCAGTTGCCTACCAGAAGGAGAAGCAGTAGGGTTAAGGCAGTGTCTTCCCCATTGCCTCAGGAAGAGGGTCAGCCTTGTCAGGAAGATGTTTGTGAGACCCAGGAGGAAACTGTCCTAGAAGAGCTTGAGCCTGATCAGGTTGAGTTTGTTGGGACAGGGGGACCCTCCAGGGAAGATTTGAGGCAGGCACAGTTGGACTGCCCTTCTCTTGAACCCCTCAAACAGCAAGCTGCTGCTGAGGCTGCAGGGAATGCTAGTGGGACCCATAAGACTTAATGGGATGAAGGGCTCCTGTATTCAGAGGCTAGAGACCCCAAGCCTGGTGCTACCAGGAGGTTGGTCATACCTTGGGCATTCAGGGGCTTCCTTCTCACACAAGCCCATGATATTCCCCTTGCAGGACATCTTGGCCAGAACCATACTTGGGACAGGCTTGTCCCTCACTTTCACTGGCCTCATATGTCAGAGGATACCAAGGAGTTTTGTCGCTCCTGTGTCACTTGCCAAGCTAGTGGCAAATCAGGTGGCACCACAAAGGCCCCCCTAATACCACTACCTGTGGTGGGGGTTCCCTTTCAACGTGTAGGGATTGACATTGTTGGACCAATGGATCCCCAAACAGCCTCTGGGCACAGATTTATTCTGGTGGTAGTGGATCATGCCACCAGATACCCAGAAGCCATTCCCTTAAGGACCACAAAAGCACCTGTTGTAGCAAGAGCCCTCCTGGGCGTTTTCTCAAGAGTGGGTTTTCTGAAGGAGGTTGTCTCAGACAGAGGTGCAAACTTTATGTCTGGATATCTGACTGCAATGTGGAAGGAGTTTGGAGTGAACTACAAGTTCACCACACCCTATCATCCACAGTGCAATGGTCTAGTTGAGAGATTCAACAAGACCTTAAAGGGCATGATTAAGGGTCTCCCTGAAAAGCTCAGGCAGAGATGGGACACCCTGCTGCCCTGCCTTTTGTTTGCTTACAGAGGTCCCACAGAAGGGGGTTGGCTACAGCCCTTTTGACTTCTGTTTGGGCATCCTGTAAGAGGATCCCTTTGTCTGGTGAAGGAGGGATGGGAGCTACCTCTCAAACCTACCAAACAAGACATTGTGGACTATGTACTTGGTCTCCGCTCCAGGATGGCCGAGTACATGAAAAAGGCATCCAAAAGCCTTGAGGCTAGCCAGGAATTGCAAAAGGCCTGGCATGGCCAAAAGGCTGTGCTGACTGTTTACAAGCCAGGACAGAAAGTGTGGGTGTTGGAGCCTGTGGCCCCAGCAGCTCTCCAAGACAAGTGGAGTGGACCCCACACTATTGTTGAGCAGAAGGGAGAAGTCACCTATTTGGTTGACCTTGGAACTCCCAGGAGCCCCCACATGGTGCTTCATGTCAACAGACTGAAACCATATGTTGACAGGGCAGACATGTGCTTGCTCATGGCTACATATGAGGGACTGGAGGAAGAGAGTGACCCTCTCCCAGACCTGCTCTCTCAGAACCCTGATGATGGCTCAGTTGATGGTGTAGCCTTGGCAGGCAGCCTCACTGACCAAGTTCTACAGTCCTACAGACATGTTTTCACTGACTCCAAGTCAGACTACCTGGTGCACTCATGAAGTGGACACTGGGGACAGTCTGTCTGTTAAAAGTAAGCTTTACAGGCAACCTGATCATGTCAGGGACTGTATCAAGACAGAGGCCCAAAAGATGTTGGATTTGGGAGTCATTGAACCCTCAGAGAGCCCTTGGGCCAGTCTAGTAGTCCTGGTGCCTAAACCTCACACCCAAGATGGTAAGAGAGAGATGAGGTTTTGAATGGATTACAGAGGCCTCAATGCTGTCACTCGGACAGATGCCCATCCAATACCCAGGGCAGATGAACTCATTGACAAATTGGCATCTGCAAGTTTTTGAGTACATTTGACCTGACAGCTGGCTACTGGCAGATCAGACTAGCTGAGGATGCAAAGCCAAAGACAGCATTTTCAACCCCAGGAGGACATGATCAATTTGTGGTAATGCCCTTTGGTTTGACAAATGCACCTGCCACATTCCAAAGGTTGGTGAATCTAAGTCCTCTCAGGTCTGGATGACTACTGCGCAGCTTATCTAGATGATATTGTGGTCTTTAGCTCCACTTGGAAAGATCACCTGATCCACCTAAAGAATGTTTGGGAGGCCCTGTAAAAGGCAGGCCTAACTATCAAAGCTACCAAGTGCCAGATACGGTAGAGTCAGGTTGTATACCTGGTCCACCTTGTAGGTGGAGGCCAGGTTCAACCATTGCAGAGCAAGATCCAGACCATAATGGACTGGACTGCTCCAACCACCCAGACTCAGGTCAGAGCTTTCTTGGGCCTGACTGGGTATTACAGGAAATTTGTCAAGAGGTATGGTTCCATAGTGACACCCATTAATGACTTAACTTCCAAGAAAATGGCAAAGAAAGTTCAGTGGACTGTCAGCTGTCAAAAGGCATTTGATGATTGGAAGCACGCCATGTGCACTGCTCCTATTCTGCAAAGTCCAGACTACTCAAAAGAATTCATTGTTCAAACAGATGCTTCTGAGTTGGGGGGTAGGTGCTGTGCTTTCACAACTGAATAAAGATGGTCAAGACCAGCTTTTATTAGCAGAATGCTGACCCCTAGAGAGAAACGTTGATCAGCTATTGAGAGGGAGGACTTTGCTGTGGTTTGGGCCCTGAAGAAGCTGAGGCCATACTTGTTTGGTACTCACTTCAAGATTCAGACAGACCATAAGCCCCTCTTGTGGCAAAATCAGATGAAGGGTGAAAATCCCAAACTGCTTAGGTGGTCCATTTCCCTACAGGGGATGGACTTTACAGTGGAACATAGACCTGGGACTGACCATGCCAGTGCAGATGGACTTTCCAGATATTCCCACTTAGAAAATGAAGACCGAACTGGTCAAGGTTAGTTTAATGTCCCTGCGTTGGAGGGGGGGGGGGTGTAGGAGAGTAGGGTCTGCTTCCTATGGTCACCCCCACTTTTTGCTGTGATTCTCTGGCTTTTTGACATTTCGTCGGCGCAGGCGGTCAGCCACTGCGTGAGGTTGCGGGCTGCTTCGTTGGGGTCCGTTGTGCTGGCGGGTGGGTTCTGGCTGAGGGAGGTGGTGAGTTGGTCGGCGGTGATCTTGCTCCAGCTTCTATGAGGGACCTGTTGCGGGTGGTGGTGGGTTGTGGTTCTTCTGAAGCTGAAGTGGACGCAGCTGTGGTCGGTCCAGTGGAGTCAGGTGGAGTGGCTGAAGGTGATGTGCTTGCTGGATGCGACGATCTCGTAGGAGCTTTCTTGGGCACAAAGACCACTGGGCTAGCCCAGGGGCTGCTGGAGGGCTCAATCACCCCTAGTGCCAACATCTTGGAAACCTCTTCCTTGATGCTGGCCCTGACCTTGTCAGATACCCTGTAAAATTTGTGTTTCACAGGCAGACTGTCTCCAGTGTCCACATCATGGACGCACCAGATGGTGACACCTGGGGTCAGGGAGAACAGAAAGGAGAACTGACCCAACACTTGGCGACAGTCCCTCAGCTGCTCTGGGGTCAGGGTGGTGCTCCTTAACTGCCAAGAGGTCAGGGAGAGGATCACTATCCTCTTCCATTCCTGCATCTGTAGCCATGAGCATAGTCACTTCAGACCTCTCAGTGTGGATTGAGGCGGTTCACATGCAAGACTCTCAGGGGCTGCCTGGGAGTCCTCAGGTTAACCAGGTAGGTTACCTCACTCATCCTTTCCACCACCTCATATGGCCCAGTCCACTTGTCTTGGAGCGCACAAGGCTCCACTGGCGCCATCACCCACACTTTCTGCCCAGGTTGAAATTCGACCAGAGTGGTATTCTGGTCGTACCATATTTTCATTTCTTCCTGGCTTGCTTCCAGGTTCGCCTGAGCGAGCTTCCTGAAGCGTTGTGTCTGGTTGCGGATGGCCAGCACATAGCTGAACACATCCTGGGGGGTTTTCCCACGGGACTTTTCCCAACCCTCCTTCACCAGTGAGAGAGGTCCTCTAACAGGGTGGCCATACAGGAGTTCAAAGGGACTGAACCCTAAGGACTTCTGAGGCACCTTCTGTAGGCAAACAACAGGCATGGTAACAAGACGTCCCACTTCCGTCTCATGGGCTCTGCTAGGCCCATAATCATACCTATCAGGGTCCGGTTGAACCTTTCAACCAACCCATTTCCTTGAGGG
The DNA here is from genome assembly GCF_964261635.1 of Lissotriton helveticus. Taxonomy (NCBI): domain Eukaryota; kingdom Metazoa; phylum Chordata; class Amphibia; order Caudata; family Salamandridae; genus Lissotriton; species Lissotriton helveticus. The sequence goes on from NC_136068.1 coordinate 1,410,425,813, forward strand.
TGGTAGGAGTGGTGAACTTATAAATTACCACACACTCCTTCCACAGAGACTTCATGTACTTAGAGAGGAAGTTGGTACCCTGGTCGGAGACCACCTCTCTGGGGAACCCCACACGGGAAAAGATCCCCATCAATGCACGGCCCACCACGGGTGCTGTGATTGTCCTGAGCGGGAGTGCTTCCGGGTACCGGGTGGCATGGTCCACCAAGACAAGGATGAACCTGTTGCCTAAGGCTGTCTTGGGGTCCGGGGGCCCTACAATGTCTGTGCCAACCCGCTCGAAAGGGGTGCTCACCACTGGGAAGGGCTGAAGGGGTGCCTTCAACTTCATTCCAGTCTTGCCACTGGCTTGACAGGTTTGGCAAGGACTGCAAAAGGAACCAACGTGCTTTCTCATCTGGGGCCAGTGGAAGTGGGTGACAAGCTGGTTTAGGGTCTTGTCTTGCCCCAGATGTCCTGCAAGAGGCACGTCATGAGCCAGACCCATTAGGAAGTTTCTGAAGCGCTCGGGTACCACCAGCACACGGGCTGCACCGGGCTCAGCAAACTTAGGCTCGCTATATAGTAGGTCATCTTCCCAGTAGATAAAGTGATCTCTGGCTGCTCCACCTGCTGCCTCATCTACAGCCTGTTGCCGTAGACCAATGAGGGAAGGGCATGCTTTCTGCACCTGGCAGAATTCCTCCCTGGAGGGACCACCTTCCTGCTGCCAATGGGTCAGCTTATGTGGGTCAGCTCAGGTAGGTCTCCCAGTTCGGCCACCTGTTCCCCTATAGGTTCCAGGGCATCCCCCTCAGGTTCTGCTTCCTCCTGGACCGTGGGAACGGCTGGGGCTGATTTCCTGCGCCCTCTGCCTCTTCCTCTCCTGGCAGGTCTCTGGGCCACTGTTTCCGGCTCCAGTTCTGCTGAATCACCCTTACTGGCTGCCATAGCACGCGTGGTCACACAGATCCACGCAGGCAGACCCAACATCTCCAAATGAGTTCTGTGTTCTACATCCTTCCATGGAGAACTCTCTAGGTCGTTATCTAACAGACAATCTACAGGCAAGGCATCACTGACAACTACTTCCAAAAGACCAGAGACTCCCCCTCATTCAAAGGGAACACACGCCAGCTTGCAGAGGCGCACTGAGCTGTTAACTGCCACTACAGGGTGGAGTACATCAGGGATGATTTGCTCTTCAGACACTCACTGACACCTCACGGATATCACGCTGGCTCCTGTGTCTCTCAGAGCCTCAATCTCCCTCCCATTGATGGTCACCTTCTGCCCATACTTCTTAGTGTTAGAGGGCAGCAAGGTTTCCTGGACCATCTCTTGGTCTCCTAGAGAGACAAGGGTCATAACTGCTAGCTCCCCCAGTCACTAGAAACCAAATCCCCTCCCAAAGCTACACTAGCTAACGCTGGGGCGGGGGCACCAGTGGGTGCTAGCTTCTTCTTGGGACAGCTTGGAGCAATGTGGCCCACCTCTTTGCAGTGATAGCAGGTAGGGGGACCTTGGTTATCCCTTCTGTCTCTATTGTCCCGCCTGCCCTTAGGGGGCCATGGCTGTCTAGGTTTGGGGGGTTGGGATTCCTTTCCCTGGGAACTATTTTGGGGCCCTTGTGAGAACTCCTTTTGGTTACCCGTGTCCCCCCCACTCTTCTGCTGGAGACCCTGCCCACTTTTGGCTGTGGTACCCACAATTCCTCTGTGGACCCTGGTACTGGTCCAGCGGTCCGCCTCCTTAGCAAGCTCAATGGGGTCTGTCAGCTTGCTGTCTAAAAGATGCTGGCGCAGCTCTGGAACACAAAGACTACTCAAGTGCTCCCAACTGATTAAATGCAACAACCCCTTAAAATCAGTTACTTTACTGCCCTTCATCCAACCTTCCAGTGCACGCGATTACAAATTCACACACTCCATCCAAGTCTCAGACTCTCTCTTCTTGGAGTTTCTAAACTGCAGTCTATACTGCTCTGGAGTAAGGCCATACCTGAGACATAAGGCCTCCTTCATATTGGGGTAGGTCATGGCACCTGCTAATTCTAAGGGCTCTAGAGCACTCCTCCCAGAAGTCTCAAAATGTTTCCACAGGCCCGCCCCCCAATGCTGATCAGGCACACCATTCATCTTCAATGCAATTTCATACGAAGTGAACCAGGCATAAATATCCTCACTCCTATGGTAATTCTGTACCAGGTCTTTGGGAATATATACTTTACCCCCATGCACTGGCTGCGCGCTGCAACCATTTGAACTGGCATCCACCTCCTTGGCTTTAAGATCCAGTTCTCTCATGCTCAACTCATGAGCCAAAAGCAATTTCTTCTCTTCTAAGGCACGGGCATTTTTGCTCTCCTCCGCCGCCTTTTCTACTTCCAATTGCTAAATTTTCATTTTCATGACTTCCAACTCATAATCTCTTACTCTCTGATTTTCTTGTAACTCTTCTGGGGAGAGGCCCCTGCTGGAATGGTTACTGCCAGCTCCTGCACCTACTTTGCCCACTGGCAAATCTGTGACTTGAAAGCTATTTTCTACATCCACATCATCATTTCCCTCTTGTGACTCCCAATGGGCTTTCAAGATTCTCTGCAGCTCCTCTTTCCTGGGGCCGCCTTTTGTGGAGCACCCAAACTTCTGGCAGAAGTACTGAAGATGTTTTGCTTGGTAGGAGTACAAATCCTCAATGGAAAACTCCAAATCTATTTCTGCCTCCTTACTGGGTGCCTTCCCATGCTCAGACATGATGCTTTAGAAGAGTTACTCAAATCAAAAAAACCAAAACCAGTAGTATGCGGTGGCGTAGTGGTCTGCACTCACTAGTGATGTACACCAATTACTGTGGGTCAAATACAAGTTCAAATCCCACCGCCTGACCACCAATGTTAGAACTGGGGGTCTCTAGCTGGCAGAGATAGGTACCACTGTCCAAATAGGGACCCTTGCTTCTAGTCAGGGCAAGGAGATAACCCTCTGAGATAACCCCTGCTCACCGTCTAGGTAGCTTGGCACGAGCAGTCTAGGCTAGCCAGAGGCAATGTGTAAAGTATTTGTACCAACACTCACAGTAACACAGTGAAAACACCACAAACTGACTCCACAACTGTTTAGAAAAATAAAGGTATTTTAATCTAAACTACACAAGACTAAAACGACAAAAATCCAACATACACAGTTCAAGAATATGGTTTCAAAAAGAGTTCTTAAGGTTGCGTTAAAATTCTTTAGGTTGCGATAGAATTCTCTACAGATGCGTGAAAAGTTCACAGTTGCGTCACGTTTACTCACAGTACCTTTTAGTTGCAACAAAGTTCCAAAAGCAGAAGCTGGTGCGGTGGAAAACAAGCGATGCGTTGCTCCTGAGACCCTGGGGAGGCGTTTGCGACAGCCACGCTGCAGCAGCAGGCGTGTTCCGACGAATCCCGTCTGTATGGGGAGGTAGGCCACTTGTATGGATTCCGGTGCGTAGGTTCCGTAGGAAGTCTGTTCCCGCAAAGGCACGATGCGACGATCTCGTAGGGGCTGCGACGATCTCCGGGGCGACGATGCGGGGTCCAGCGGTGATCCTCTCTCTCGCAGCTCCTCGATGCGATGGTTCTGCGACGATGCTCGCAGCGACGTGATGCGGTCCGCAAGCAAGCGGGGCGGCGATCTCACCCAGCGACGACAGGTTCTGCGACGACACTCGTAGCGATGTTCGATTTTCCCGCACCGGTCTGGTGCGTCCCGCAAACGAAGGATGTGACGGCTCTGGCAGCGGCGTCAGGCGCTGCGACGATCTCGGCCTTCGTAGCGGCGGGAAACTTCTCGCACTGTCGGGGATGCGCTCCGCAAGCGAGCGATGCGACACTTTTCAGTTTCAAAAGTCTCTCAAGCTTAGTTTCAAGCTTCCCAGCACAGGTACAACTTCCAGAGGCCCCACAACTGCATCAAGCACTCTAGGAAGGACGAAACTCTCTCAGCAGAGTTCAAAGAAGCTGGGGGGTGAAGTCCTTTTGTTCCTGGGACTTCAGAACAGGGAGCTAGCTCTACTCAGGCCCTTGGAGATTCCTTCAAGACAGGGGACACAGCTCAACAGCAACGTCCTTCCCCTCTCCTTGGCAGCAAAGCAACAGGTCAGTCCAGCAGAGCAACAGCAGGACAGTCTTCCTTCTTCAGTTTCAGCTTTCTCCTTGGCAGAGGTTCCTTCTTGATTCCAGGATGATCTAATTTTCTGTTGTCAGGGGTCCTGTACTTATACCCCTAAAGTCTTTGTTCTCTCTGTGCATGTGGGCCCTGAGCCCGGTCTGAACCAGTTCTGGGTGTTTCCTGAGTACTTTGTTTTGCTGGCTTCTTCTTTCCTTTCAGAGTGAGGGGCAGGGTCGTCAGCCGCCCAGCAGGAGGTGGAGCCAGCATTGTGGAAGGCAGGCACAGCCCTATTCAGGCCCAGGTGCTAACTACTCCCACCACTCCAGTTGCAAATGCAGTCATTCAGCCTAGGGCTGACTCAGCCAGCCTCCTGGGGAATCCCCAGCCCCTGTCACTCTCAAACCAGAGTCAATACACAAGCAGACCAAGGCAAACAGAAGGGTCAGACAAGAGAACAGCAACTTTCTAAAAGTGCTGTTCTCAAACACAGGATTTAAAAACAACCTTTCCTAAAAGATGTGTTATTAAATTCTGAGTTCAGGGATACTAGATACTTATGTCCTATCTTGTTCCTATGGGAAGAAATGCTGTTAACCACTGTAGCCAGCATCCCCCATGTTAATCTATGGAGCAAGATAGCCTTACAATAGTGAAAAACGAAAATGGCTGCCATTCACTATCAGAGCATGTTACCTGCACTAGTACATGCTCTACCTTTTACATACACTGCACCCTGCACAGGGGGGTACCTTGGGCCTTACATAGGGGTGACTGATGCGCACAAAAAGGGAAGGGTTAGGCCTGGTCAGTGGGGACACTGACAACAACACAAATATTGGAGGGTCTCAAACACAAACCACGCTCGGTATGCCTCAATAGAACAAAATTTAGAATAAACTCAAACCAATCTATCTAACAAGGGTCATCCCTAGAATGGTCATGGAAGGATGCCCATCAGTCACCACATGGAACCGCCCTTCATTATTTGGGATTCCATCAAGACCATACCAAAGACGGCCATTCAACTGTCACGGTCGGGGGTCCAGATGTTACAAAGGAGCTCCTCCGCCGGTCAGTAAGGTCCAGCTATGGTCTTGCCACTCATGTTTTGAGGATTGTAATATCAAAAGCAAGGGGGGACTGATGTTAGCAGTGCTCAAAAAAGTGAATAACTAAAAAGTGATACTAAGAGAAGTGATACTAAAACAGGATGGAGAGGTTACTAATAACTTTATTCTGGTGTTCCCTGACCTCCTGATCTAAAAAAGTAGTCAAAAGACAGTCATAAATTATAGACTGTCCAGATGTTTAAGGTGGTCGACATGTTTCAGCAATATAGCGACAAAATTGTCATTGCTTTCTTCAGGACCAATTAATTAACGGCTACTGCTAATGTGATGTGAGAAATCAAATAAGTGCTCAAATCAAAAATAAGATACAGAGATCACCTGATTCCACTAGGTGTTCATCTCCCTCTTATTCAAATTCTGTTGAAAGAAGGAAACAATTAGATATCAAGCATAAACAAAAAAATATTCAAGAGATATACCAGCGTACTTAATTATATTCATATTTATGAATCAAACTGGAATACTGAGTGTGTCCACATATCACTGTGTATTAAGTGCTCTTATGTTATCATTGGGCCCATACCTATGACTCACAATGACAGAAACGAAAAACACATCTTACCATGCTAGTAAGAGGTATAGACCTCACCCCACCTGGCCACGGCTCAGGGAAAGGAGAAGCACCGCTCTACGGTGGAGAGACAAAAAACAAACAAGTTGTTATTGTCAAGTCCATCATGGGGACACTGACCAGGAGAACATGGCAGTTCTAAACTGCACACAGGCACTGCAGTGTCAGGCCTGAGACATCATCTTAGGGCTACTCAGTGGGTGGCACAATCAGGGCTGCAGGCCCACTAGTAGCATTTGTCATCACCAGCCCTGGCACACCCAGTGCACTTTACTAGGGACTTCATGGTGATACAAATATGCCAAACATGTATATCCAATCAGAATAACAATTTACATAGGGAGCACTTACACTCTGGCACTGATCAGCAGTGGCAGAGTGTCCAAAGCATCTAAACCAGCAAAAACAAAATCCAGCACAGCATCAAAAATACAGGAGGTAGAGGCAAAAAGATTGGGGAAAACCAGGCCAAAGATGCCAGGTCTAACACTACATTACCAATTTGGTAATCAGAAGAAGCAAGACCAAAAGGGTGGGGAGAAAGCAAAAGAACAGAAGTCTTCTCAAGGTCCCCAAAAAGCTTCTAATGGTGGGGGGTTCCCAACAATCTAAAAAGAAAGAAGGCCCAAAAAAACCATGGTGCAAGTTTTGTAAAGTAAATACTCACTGGACCAGTGATTGCACCAAGAAGGAGGCAGCTCCGGCAACCATTGCCCCATAGGCAACTGTTCCCCCCTAGTTCAGCTCCAAGTGGTGGTTCTCAACAGAAGGGTGTAGGAGGGTTAACCCTGGGAACTGAGATGGATTCTGGCCTAGTCAGAACACCAACTCAAGCTGTTTTGATCTGTGATGGGGACACAATTCTGTCCTCTACTGTGAGTCCCAATAACTTGGGCGAGTACAGACAAACTCCTTTAATTAATGACAAAGTGGCTCAGGCCTATAGGGACATATGTGCTAGTGTCACAATGGTGACGCCTGGCTTTGTGGGCCCTGGACAGATCATACTAGGTGAAAATTACCTAGTGACCAATGCCAGCAATGTCACTACCACTCATAGTATGGCAATTGTTAATTTCTCCTGGGGAGGGGTAACTGGCCTCAAAAAAGTTTTCTGGTTAGATCAGGCCTCCATGTAGAATGTTTGCTTGGAAATGACCTGGAGACTTCAGCTTGGGCTGAAGTGGAGTATAGGACCCATGCAGAAATGTTAGGGATATCAGCACATGTCCTTGCTGTGACTAGGTCACAGGTCAAAAATTACAACGCTGAACAGGCACTGGATTCTGGAACAATGGACCAGTTGCCTACCAGAAGGAGAAGCAGTAGGGTTATGGCAGTGTCTTCCCCATTGCCTCAGGAAGAGGGTCAGCCTTGTCAGGAAGTTGTTTGTGAGACCCAGGAGGAAACTGTCCTAGAAGAGCTTGAGCCTGATCAGGTTGAGTTTGTTGGGACAGGGAAGATTTGAGGCAGGCACCGTTGGACTGCCCTTCTCTTGAACCCCTCAAACAGCAAGCTGCTGCTGAGGCTGCAGGGAATGCTAGTGGGACCCATAAGACTTAATGGGATGAAGGGCTCCTGTATTCAGAGGCTAGAGACCCCAAGCCTGGTGCTACCAGGAGGTTGGTCATACCTTGGGCATTCAGGGGCTTCCTTCTCACACAAGCCCATGATATTCCCCTTGCAGGACATCTTGGCCAGAACCATACTTGGGACAGGCTTGTCCCTCACTTTCACTGGCCTCATATGTCAGAGGATACCAAGGAGTTTTGTCGCTCCTGTGTCACTTGCCAAGCTAGTGGCAAATCAGGTGGCACCACAAAGGCCCCCCTAATACCACTACCTGTGGTGGGGGTTCCCTTTGAACGTGTAGGGATTGACATTGTTGGACCAATGGATCCCCAAACAGCCTCTGGGCACAGATTTATTCTGGTGGTAGTGGATCATGCCACCAGATACCCAGAAGCCATTCCCTTAAGGACCACAAAAGCACCTGTTGTAGCAAGAGCCCTCCTGGGAGTTTTCTCAAGAGTGGGTTTTCTGAAGGAGGTTGTCTCAGACAGAGGTGCAAACTTTATGTCTGGATATCTGACTGCAATGTGGAAGGAGTTTGGAGTGAACTACAAGTTCACCACACCCTATCATCCACAGTGCAATGGTCTAGTTGAGAGATTCAACAAGACCTTAAAGGGCATGATTAAGGGTCTCCCTGAAAAGCTCAGGCAGAGATGGTACACCCTGCTGCCCTGCCTTTTGTTTGCTTACAGAGGTCCCACAGAAGGGAGTTGGCTACAGCCCTTTCGACTTCTGTTTGGGCATCCTGTAAGAGGATCCCTTTGTCTGGTGAAGGAGGGATGGGAGTTACCTCTCAAACAAGACATTGTGGACTATGTACTTGGTCTCCGCTCCAGGATGGCCGAGTACATGAAAAAGGCATCCAAAAACCTTGAGGCTAGTCAGGAATTGCAAAAGGCCTGGCATGACCAAAAGGCTGTGCTGACTGTTTACAAGCCAGGACAGAAAGTGTGGGTGTTGGAGCCTGTGGCCCCAGCAGCTCTCCAAGACAAGTGGAGTGGACCCCACACTATTGTTGAGCAGAAGGGAGAAGTCACCTATTTGGTTGACCTTGGAACTCCCAGGATCCCCCACATGGTGCTTCATGTCAACAGACTGAAACCATATGTTGACAGGGCAGACATGTGCTTGCTCATGGCTACATATGAGGGACTGGAGGAAGAGAGTGACCCTCTCCCAGACCTGCTCTCTCAGAACCCTGATGATGGTTCAGTTGATGGTGTAGCCTTGGCAGGCAGCCTCACTGACCAAGTTCTACAGTCCTACAGACATGTTTTCACTGACTCCAAGTCAGACTACCTGGTGCACTCATGAAGTGGACACTGGGGACAGTCTGTCTGTTAAAAGTAAGATTTACAGGCAACCCGATCAAGTCAGGGACTGTATCAAGACAGAGGTCCAAAAGATGTTGGATTTGGGAGTCATTGAACCCTCAGAGAGCCCTTGGGCCAGTCTAGTAGTCCTGGTGCCTAAACCTCACACCCAAGATGGTAAGAGAGAGATGAGGTTTTGCATGGATTACAGAGGCCTCAATGCTGTCACTCGGACAGATGCCCATCCAATACCCAGGGCAGATGAACTCATTGACAGATTGGCATCTGCCAAGTTTTTGAGTACATTTGACCGGACAGCTGGCTACTGGCAGATCAGACTAGCTGAGGATGCAAAGCCAAAGACAGCATTTTCAACCCCAGGAGGACATGATCAATTTGTGGTAATGCCCTTTGGTTTGACAAATGCACCTGCCACATTCCAAAGGTTGGTGAATCAAAGTCCTCTCAGGTCTGGATGACTACTGCGCAGCATTTCTAGATGATATTGTGGTCTTTAGCTCCACTTGGAAAGATCACCTGATCCACCTAAAGAATGTTTGGGAGGCCCTGTAAAAGACAGGCCTAACTATCAAGGCTACCAAGTGCCAGATAGGGTAGAGTCAGGTTGTATACCTGGTCCACCTTGTAGGTGGAGGCCAGGTTCAACCATTGCAGAGCAAGATCCAGACCATAATGGACTGGACTGCTCCAACCACCCAGACTCAGGTCAGAGCTTTCTTGGGCCTGGCTGGGTATTACAGGAAATTTGTCAAGAGGTATGGTTCCATAGTGATACCCATTAATGACTTAACTTCCAAGAAAATGGCAAAGAAAGTTCAGTGGACTGGCAGCTGTCAAAAGGCATTTGATGATTGGAAGCAGGCCATGTGCACTGCTCCTAATCTGCAAAGTCCAGACTACTCAAAAGAATTCATTGTTCAAACAGATGCTTCTGAGTTGGGGGGTAGGTGCTGTGCTTTCACAACTGAATAAAGATGGTCAAGACCAGCTTTTATTAGCAGAAGGCTGACCCCTAGAGAGAAACGTTGATCAGCTATTGAGAGGGAGGACTTTGCTGTGGTTTGGGCCCTGAAGAAGCTGAGGCCATACTTGTTTGGTACTCACTTCAAGATTCAGACAGACCATAAGCCCCTCTTGTGGCAAAATCAGATGAAGGGTGAAAATCCCAAACTGCTTAGGTGGTCCATTTCCCTACAGGGGATGGACTTTACAGTGGAACATAGACCTGGGACTGACCATGCCAGTGCAGATGGACTCTCCAGATATTCCCACTTAGAAAATGAAGACCGAACTGGTCAAGGTTAGTTTAATGTCCCTGCGTTGGAGGGAGGGGGGGTGTAGGAGAGTAGGGTCTGCTTCCTATGGTCACCCCCACATTTTGCTGTGATTCTCTGGCTTTTCGACTTTAGTGTGGCTCTGGGCCTGCTAATCAAACCCCCAGCCCAGCTGTTCTCTCTCTAAATTGATACCATGAACTTTAGGTACATACCAGATTGGTTACTGGGTCACCCTTGTGAGCCCCTGTATAGTGTACTATAGGTTCCCAGGGCATAGGTGCACCTTAGGCCTAACAGGGGCTGCAGCGTGTATTGTCCCACCCCTGGTTTGCCTTCCAAACTGACACCACAGGTCTGTTCACACAGCCTGGGTAAGGTGGTGTAATCACCCCATACTTAGATATAGTATCCCTACATCTACCTTTATATATAGACACATATACACCTATAAGCCACTCCTATGGTAGGCCTCGACAATCCTGGAGGCAGAGTGCTTGGTTTTATGTGAGAGGGTGCCCTAGCATGAGCTGAGCCCCTCTGCAGCTTTCGGAACCATCTCCTTATAGCTGTTCTACGATATAGCCTATTCCACTCTAGGTGACGGTTTTTCTGCGCCAAGATGCTCCTTGGAGTGAAAGTTGCGCTCTAGAAGAATTAAATTACATTACATATACTCTTAAGTGCATTATAATCCTTGCTCTTAATGCTAACTTTGGTTTGGCTTTATCAAAACATGTCGTGTAAGGTGTCAAACACTTTGGAACACTACCCCCCCACTAGTCCTGACGGCGGGGGTAGCATTCCACCCTTCTAGAGGGAGAAGACATGTAGTTACTGCTTTACCCAGTTAAAGTTAAACAGAGCCTTAGCATCACAAAATGGATGCTGCTGCCACCACAGACACGAGTCTGACCTCCTGCTGCTGGACGAAATTCCAGCAGGGGAGGCCTGGACAATAGGTTTCCTGTCCCGGGAGGTGCCAGCACCTCCCCAGACAGGGCTTTGTGTATTGGGGCAGGGAGGGCTGCATCAGCAGATGCTTTTCCAGACACTGCCTGGGGCACACAAGGTGTTCCATGCATAGCCCGGTTCAAACCAGTTGCTGGTGCACTCAGCCCCAGCTCTGGTGCGAAACTGGACAAAGGGAAAGGGGTGTAACCACCCCCTTCTCAGGTCCACCCATAGGAGGGACTTAGTCAGGTAATCCAGCCCCCATTCTTAGTATAAGTATAGGAGCTGGTCCCCAGGACTTCAGATTATCCTGGACGAATCTTTGAAAGACATATCTTGGACCTTCGACATTCCATTCTGACTGAAAGACGGAACACATCTCCCTTGTGGTCAAGGAGTTACCACCCTGTGCAAACAGGCACCAACAGCAACTTCACTAGTCTGCAATTTCAAGGCTCCCGTCGGAACCCGAAGACTCTGCGACACAAGAACTGAACTTCCAACCTTCTGACCCCGACCCACATTCACAGCAAAGCTGAGACCTGTGGCGGACACGAGAGACATGGGACCGGACATCTTGGACATCCTGCATTTTGCTACCTGCACTCCTTTCCTGAAGCCTCAGTAAGTTGTGCATTGGGGTATGAGTAGCCCCAGCCCCGAGCACCATTTGCACCGAAGCCCAGGCCCCCACACTCCGCGAGTGTCCCGTCTTTGCATTTGAGGTCAACGCGTCTTCCTGGTTCCTTGCCTGTTGGCTAGTGAGCCCCCTGAAGACGCCATCCTGAATTTAACTTGATTTCCTGTTGCTCCAGGCTTGCTCCAGCTTCCCTGAAAAGGAGAAGCGCCACAGACCTTGCTGGTCAGCAACAGAGCAAATCGATATCCTGCGTGGGTTGCGGTTGCCAAGGCTTGTTGGGTCCAATCTGGATACCGACACCGCATGCATCTAGATCCATCGTGGGACAGCTCGAATCCAGCGCCTGGTCATCATCGATGCCTCCTGGACCTCGTGGCTGAAGAGACAAACTCACCTTCTTCACCCTCAAGCACCCAACATCGCCTGGTTCCTTCCTGGTCACTGGCTAGTTACCTAGACTCTGTCCGGGTGGATCCAAGGGTGGATCCAAGGTTGGATCGCAGATCTGAAGAACCTGAAAGCAGAGGGGACACTTTTCCTCTGATCGCCTGCAGCACTTCTTTGCAGCTCTCCATAGAAAAAGACGACGAAACCCGACACGAAAAGACACCTATGCACCCGGCTTCCATGAGTGAGGTAATAAGAGTACTCTGGTGCTCCCGTGGGTCTTGACTCTTGAAGTGTCCTAGTTTAAAAGGGTTCCATCCTAGTCCATCCGGAAGTGTCCTTAAATTACATATTTGTAACTTCTTCTTTTCCCATAGAAAGTCAATGGTAACCCGCGTCTGTGTTTAGACACTGCACGCGTCTCCTGTGGGCCTCCTACTTCCTAACGTGGTTGTTTAGTGTAGCCCCAGCGATTCCACAGGCCCCAGGCCTGCTTTCTAACTCCCACGTGGTACTTATACCACTTTTAGTATATGGTTTGTGAGGCCCCTAGTGCATAACGTATACTGTGCAACTAATCTTATATTAACTGTGTGACATGTATTGTATTTTGACCTCTGACCTCAAAGAGTGCAGAGGGGTTGTGTTTAGATTAAATACATATATATTTGATATATACCTTGTGTGGGGTCCTTTCATTTGGTACTCAGGGGATTATATATGGTAAAACAACTTGCTTAACTCGCCTACTGAAGTCTTAGCCTGAAGACTGCTGGTTCATGCTAACACTAGGATAGCTTTCTATAAGGTTGACTTTACAACCACCATCAATAAGGGTCGATTAGACTGGTGCAAGGTGCAAACTAGAACTAGTGCACATCATATGCCAAGCTAACTTCTCACACCAGTGTTCAAAATACGGCAAGTATGTTTGAATATTTGTTTTATATGATTTGATGCTATATACTGTGTCAGGAAACTTATTGTTCTACTTTCTCCTGCTTGAGGTCAGCTCAGCAGAAGGAGGGCAGAATCATGTCTCTGGGGTCGGCAGCTGCACTAGCTTGCTAGCAGACCCTGAAAGGCTGTCACCAGGAGTACTAGGGGCTACCTGGAGGAGCCCCCCAGTGCATGGAATCATACCTCCAACACCGGTAAATGTGTTGGGGTATGATTCCAACATGTTTGATACCAAACATGCCTAGGTTCAGCACAGCCACAACATAATTGCCGTTGCGTAATAATTGATGGCCACTATATGTTTCAAAATGGCTGGCCGCACTTACAAAGCCAGGAGAATCGACTCCGAGGTTTGTAGGGATGTCATGCTCATGCAGGGTCCCCCCTAACACTCGTGATCAAGCACAGTTACTTCAGGACTGAAAGGCTTGCCTTAGGGCCGACTTACAGGTTCTAAATACAGTGACCTCAGATATAAAAAAACTTGTATCCGTTTTAAGTGGTGCTAGCACCAACTTATACAGGCTACAATGGCAGGCCTGTAGTCTGTTTGAGTGGTCTCTCGTGGGTCAGACAATACATGCTACAGCCCATAGGAGACCCCTGGTGTACCTATGCCCTGGGTAACTTAGTACCATATACTATGGACTTAAAAGGGTAAACAAGTAGCCAATTGTGGATGAACAGAGGTACTTACTATAGTCAATTTATGGAGAAATTACAGTGACCAGGGTTCTGATTAGCAGGATCCCAGTCAGAGTAGTCAAAAAACATACAGACACCAGCAATAAGTTGAAGTAACAATGCTAGAAGGATCCTACCTTCTTCCACTTACCTTGGGTGGCTCCTCGTGTCCCCGGCTCCTCTGGGTCTTTTGGTCCAAGTCCCGTTCTCCTTTACAGTTTGCATTCCACTTTCTAAATATATGGTCTGATCTCCCCCTGGAGACCACTGTATTTTGTGCTACTTAACTTAATGCATTGGAAGTATTTTGGTGTACTGTTTTAATATCTCTGGGTAAGAGATATACCAATGTGTTACTGAGTGTTGTGTAATAAAGAGGTATTTTTATATAAACACTGTGTGGCTCTTTTTCATTTAACCTACACTACATAATTAAACTGGTAAAACAAGCAGCTTAACACTCCTTGGAAGCAAAGTCTGAAAGTTGCTCTCCACAGCTACCACTTTGAGCGCTTTCTATGGCCATCAAAGTCCACTAAAATCACAATAAGGGTTGCCTGGGTTAGTGCAAGGTGCACCACATATTAAGCCAGCCTCCTACAAGAGGTAACCAAGGAAGGATAGAGATAATACATCCTACGGTCAGAAGAAGAAGTTACGACAGTAACTGAGGTGGAAACAAAGACAAAGCTGGAAAACAACAACACAATGCCACATGAAAGTAGGAAGTGGAAGGCATTACCCACTACAGGAAAACAAGGGCAACCATAAAAGAACCAATGCCACTAACCAAGGAGGGGTGCCAGCAGGGGGATAGCAGGAGTAGCAAAGAATAAACAGCATGTGAAAAGTCTACAATGAAAGAGACGACGACTGCCAGGAGGAAACGAAGGGCTGGCGGAAACTAATGGCACCAGATAGTTGACTATGACAATCACACATTGTCCAACTTATGGAAGCAGGAGGCCAGGTAAGAAACCTGATCAATGCTTCACGAAAACTGGAGAAAAGATAGGCAAGGACCCATGGAAAAGTAATGAAATACCACCACACAAGAAAGGGGGGTAAATGGAACCCCTCCCATAGAAAAAGGGACGCCACGCAGGCTTGGAGGGAGAAAGGATACCAGACAGGGATCCAAACAATCAAGGGGACTGGTGTCCCCAGTGAAGAGGAATGAGAACATCAGACACGACAGCTACCCCATGTGTGTGCGATAGCAGATGTGTATTTAAAAAACAAACAAACAAGTGCAGCATGCAACAGCAGCAGCCGTTACCCAAGTACGTAGGTAGAACACTGAAAGGGTAAAAACACATACAAGAACACCAGACTACTGAAGATAAACAACATCAGGAGCACTATTAAGTAGAAAGGGACATACATAAGAAAGCAGTGCCCAGGTGCAATTCGAAATAATACGCCAAAAAGATACAGATACCACAAGGGCATTAGAGAGGTGGAGTCATGGAACTCAGGCCCAAACCAATAGGAACACAAATAAAAGTAGGAGAAAAGCTATGTAGTCAGAGTAAAACAGAACAAAGAGAATGTCCACACCAAAGAAGGTGGAAGACTGGAATGAAAGTAAACCAGGCGAAAAGTTTGCCTGCCTGTGGTACCAGTGTCACCCATATGGAGGGTGCAGAGAAAAGATGAGGCCGAAGTCCCTATAAGATATACTAAGTGCATAGATAGCAAATAAGGGCCCCCAAAACAGGAAACTAGGCTATAGTGCATTTGCACAACATAAAAAGAGTACCCGCCCCATAGTAAGAATATGGGTAGGTAAAATCAAGCAGCAAAAAGAAGCTGTGAGAAAAGACTCCTACAAGAACGCAAAACAAGATATGTACTAGATGGCTGGAAATAAAACCTGTCACTGACAGCATAAATGAGAAGAAAAGTACCTGCAGAAAGCAGGAACACCACAACGGGTGTAACCCTGGAAGGGAGAGAGTACTCCGCCCTATGAGCAAGGGGAAACAAACTATCCACGACAACCCTAGGACAACAACAGAGTTAAAGCTCCGTACCACCATGATTATCTCTGTACCGGAATAAAGCAGTCTCGGCATGTACACCAAAAAAAGGGAGGCACCATCAAAATGAATGTTGATGTAGGTTGCACACCCTCCGAAAACTTAGAAGTATGCAAGCATGCATGGCAACGTGGAGCTATGGAAGAAGCCAACGCCCGACCAACAGCGTCGGTGGTATCCTTACAACAGCAGATGCTGAGAGAGGCAGTTTGTTGCCAATCTCATACCAGTGGAACAAGAGCATTCCGGGCTTCTTCCGGAAGGGAGGGCAAGAGGTGCTCCACTGTGTCCCACAAGGTGTGGGGGAAGCGGGAGAGGACATGACGTGTTCAGAGAGTGCAGGGAAGAGATAGAAGAAGAGAAAAAAAACAAGTTACTTAACTGTACACTGTGGTTCTCCAGTATGGAGAACTTCCATAGATTAACATGCTTGTATCTTCCCTGTCGTCATGGTGGGAGCCTCGCGGTAAATAGAAAAGTAGTACTATAAAAGTACATTAGAAACCACCAAAGGAAAAGGAAAAACTAACATTCGTCAGCATTTTTATACAGGTCTAAACTTTGACCAATCAGAGAAGAGCCCTAGACCTCAAATCCACAGCAGAGCCACTAGACCTCAGATTTTGCACACACGTGTGAGAAGGTAAGTAGTAGCATGAGGTAAGAAGTGGCAAGTCTAGACGGGGAGGAGGGAGGGCTGCATGTGAATCTATGAAAGATCTCAATACTGGAGAACCACAGTGTACAGGTACGTAACTATCTTTTTCTCCAGTATTGAATCTTTCATAGATTCACATGCTTGTTTCAGAGTAGTTACAAGTACCATTTGTTAAATCGTTGCGACTAGGCAAAGACCTTTATATGCATAGAGACTGAACATATCATTAAAACACATATATAAACTAACAAGTTACTTAACTTCAGTAACAATATATCTGTAAGAAACATAGGTTAGTTATAGATTCCTTACCTTATAACAGTTAGTTATAGATTGATTACCTTAGAATTATCCTCAGACGTCCGACTGGATCCGGCAAGTTTTTTCATCAGCAGTACCCCTGCGCATTGGGAGATGGCATCTGTCGACTACGTCGTGGTCGCCGAGATGATGTCGTAGTAGCTACTTAGATGCCGCCCTCACGTGCTGATGTCAGTTCTGTACACGACTTTCCACGTCAGAAGCGCAGAACCATGCAAGACACTGACCACTGGTGCACAAAATTAGGGCCCTGAAAGGAAATCCTTAACCCTAGAAGTCAGTTTGCAGAACAGGGAGGATAGGTGGGGCGGTAAGGAATCTATAACTAACCTATGTTTCTTACAGATATATCGTTGTCGAAGGCAAGTAACTTGTTCATCTGAAAGAAACTGTTATAGATTCCTTACCTTAGAATAGATACTCCAGCAATACCAATCCCTGAGGTGGGTCTTCAAACTAAGTTCACACCAGAAAATCCTGGAGAACAGAACGGCCAAAGAAGACGTTGCTCCAGACTTGGCTGTCCAGGCAGTAGTGTTTGGTGAACGTGTGCAGCGATGCCCATTTGGCGGGACTCCACGTCCCAAAGCTGTAGTAGCAGGTGTCGCCCTGGTGGAAAGGGCAAGCGGCCCCACAGGAGGCTCCTTCTTTGTCAAAGAATAGCGGGCTTTGATGCACAGAACAACCCACCTGGAGATGGTCCGTTTGTACACGGCCCGACCTTTCTTATGGACAACATAACCAACAAAGAGCTTGTTGTCCACCTGGAATTGTTTGGTGCGGTCCAAGTAGAAGGAAAGTGCACATTTTGGATCCAGACGGTGGAGCCTCTCTTTCTCTTTCGAAAGATGCAGAGGCAGAAAGAAGGTGGGCAAAGTGATGGTTTGGCTAATGTGAAAAGTAGTAACCACCTTTGGAAGAAAGGAAGTTCTAATTCTAAGGAAGACCTTGTCTGGATGGACAACCAGAAAGTGATGCTTGGAAGAAAGCTTGTAGCTCACTCACCCTGCGTTCATAGGTGATGGCCACCAGAAAGGAAGTTTTCTAAGAAGTCTGAGAGGACAGTTATGTAGCGGCTCAAAGGGAGCACAAGATATGTAAGAACCAAGTTCAAGTCCCATTGGAGCATTACGAAGGGAACAGGAGTAAAAAGATGAGTAATGCCCTCAAGAAATCTATTTACAACAGGGGACTTGAAAAGAGAAGGCCGATCAGGAAGCCTAAGGAGGGAAGGCTGAAATGGCCGAGAGGTAGCCCTTTAGAGTGCCCAGAGCAGAGCCCTGCTGGGCTAAAGAAAGGAGGAACAAGAGAACCTCCGAAAGATGGGCGGAAAGGGGATACACAGCCTTTGCGGAGCACCATGCCACAAATGTATTCCATTTGCAGGCGTATACCGTCTTAGTGAAGGGACGGCTGCTGCCCAGATAACATCATAGACTTCGGGAGGCAGGTCAAATGACGTCAACTGCCACTGCTTAATCTCAATGCAAGGAGGTGGAGGCTGGACAGGTTCGGGTGGAGGGCCGTCCCCTGCTGCTGCAACAGAAGATCCCCTGAAGAGGCAGTCGGATTGGATGATAGATGGCCATGTTGAGCAGCTCAAGTTAGACTCTTCGTGCCCAATCCGGAGCCACAAGAATGGCTTGGGGCTGGTCGCGCTTCATCACTGGGTAGAAGTGGTATATGCAGAAAGGCGTATAGAAGACTGCAACTCCACTCGTGCCGAAAAGCATCACCTAGCGAGTGCAGCCTTGGAAATTCCAACATGCAGAACTGCCGACATTGCACGTTCTCTTCGGTGGAGAATAGATCTAACCAAGGCTCTCCCCACTGCTGAAAGAGACCTTGCACCACCTCCGAGTGACGACACCATTTGTGCTCCATCATGCACCTGCAGCTGAGTTTGTCCGCCCTTGCGTTCAGGGAACCTGCGAGGTGTTGAACCACCAAGGATATGCCCTGATGTCCATGACCCCCACCCACCCTTTTTGTTGCAGTGCCACATGGCGGTGGGGTGGTCTGTGAACACCTGCACTACCCTTCCCCGGATAGAGGGAAGGAATGCTTGGAGTGCAAGACGAATCGCCCGAAGCTCCAGAAGGTTCATATACAGCCCAGACTCCGCCGGAGACCAGAGGCCTCTGATCTCCGCCTCCCCTATGAGGCCACCCCATCCCAGAAGTGATGCATCGGTCACCACTGTGAACTCTGAGAAAGGAAGAGGGATCTGCCGTCGACCCAATCCTGGTTGGTGTGGAGTGCCCTCCGACATCTGGACGCAATCGGACAGGTTCCCCTGATGTTGGGCTCACTGGAACTTCAGCTCCCACTGCATAGCCTGCATATGCCATTTGGCCTGGTCCACCAGCAGGATGCAGGAGGCCATCAGACCCAGTAGTCTGAGGTCATCCTGACCGAAACCCAGGATAGAGGCTGAAAGATCGGAATCATAGCCCGAATTTCTCGGACTCGCTGTTCGGAAAGATAGACCCGAAACTGCGTCGTGTCCAGAACCGCTCCGATGAAGAGAAGCTTCTGAGAAGGAATCAGGTGTGACTTCTGCATTTGCTGGTGTTCTCCATCAACGTGCCGAAGGTCGGCCTTAGTCTGGAGGTGGGAGACGACAGCCTGGGGTGAGCATGCCTTCAACAGCCAGTCATTGAGATAGGGGAAGACTGGAACCCCTGATCTATGCAGATTAGCTGCGACCACCTCCATCACTTCCGTGAACACCCAAGGGGCGCTGGGAAGGCCAAAGGTGAGCTCGGTAAACTGAAAATGCTCGTGGCCTACCGTGAACCGCAGGTAGCGCCGGTAGGACGGGGATATGAAAGTAAGCATCCTGCAAGTCCAAGGCTACCATCGAGTCTCCAGGGTCAAGGGCAGACAGGACCTGAGCAAACGTCAACATTTTGAACATCTCGTCTCGGATGAAGCGGTTGATGTTCCTGAGATCAAACATAGGATGCAGAGCGGTGTCCTTCCTGTGCACCAGAAAGTAGTGGGAATAGCAACCACAACCTATTTCCGGGACAGGAACGCGCTCGATGGCTCCCTTGGCCAAGAGTGCCAAAACTTTCTGTTGGAGAAGGGCCAGATGATCCTCTGACATGCAATGGTATGGGGGTGACGTGGATGGAGGAGCTGTCTCGAAGGGGAGGGAGTAGCTCCTTCAGACTATCTGCAAAACCCACCCGTCCGACGTGATGGTGCGTGAGTGGGGGTGGTGATGGCAAATCCTGCCACCCACTGACGTTTGGTGGCCCTGAAAGGTCGGACTAGGAGGGTTTGGAGGCTGCTGCAGAGGGGGCTGTGGTGGACTGACCCGCCCACTGGCCGCGCTGGGGCTAAACAGCTTGCGTCTGCCTGTGGTCCTGGAAGGAACGTGGTGGGGCACCCCTTCCGTAGCCACGAAAGGCAGACTGCACAGGGCGGGTGGTGGAGAGGCCCAAGGATCTGGCCGTAGCTCGAGCGCGTTGTCTGCCTTGTTGCCAAAAAGTCGATGGCCATTAAAGGGCATGTCCATAAGAGTTTATTGGACATCCCTCGAAAAACGTCAACCTCAACCAGGTGTAGCGTCAAAGGGCTACCGACATGGAAATCGTCCGGCCTAGTGAGTCGGGGGTATCCAGCCCACAGCGGATGGTAAACTTCGCTGCGTCACTCCCTTTGGTGACTGCACGGGAGAGCACGGCCCGGGCCTTTGCACTGGGGAAGCACCTATGCTACTGTATCCCACCCAGAGCCGGTGTATCAGCCCAACAGACATGCAGTGTTTACTGACTGCAGTCCCAGCTGGAGGAAGAAATCATTTTCTTTCCGAGGTGTTCCAGCTTTATTGATTCCCTACCGGGTGGTAAGTTAGGAAATGCGCCATTGGACGTGGAGGCTTGGACCACCACGCTCTCAGGGAAGGGGTTTTGGGAGAAGAAAGTAGGTTCACCTGGGGCCAGGCAGTGGCGTTGGGCAATCGTCCTGTGCACAGGAGCCCCTGTGTTGGGCCTGGACCAGATGCCAAAAAGGATGTCTGTCAGGGCTACATTAAACAGCAGCAGGGGCTCCGAAGAGCTCACTGCCGGTTGAAGCACCTCGGTCAGGAGGTTAGTCCCAACTGCCACCGTAGGTTGCTTGAGGTGGAGAGCCTCGGCCGCCCTACGCAACACCACTGCGTATGACGCTCCCTCCTCCTCAGCCACGGTAGGAGGAGACAACATGCCAAGGTCTGGGGAGGTATCCAGACCACTGGCTTCCCCCAGTTCCTCTCTCCAGCCGGGTCATAATCTAACTGGTCGATTAAAGGGTCCCCAGACTCCTCCCAGTCCTCATCCTCCTCTTGCTGCCAATCTGGTCTCAAAGAGCCAGGGTAGAACAGGGGCAAAAGAGTACCCATCGGTGCCAGATCCGGCGTTTGTCGACGCCGGTCTGGCTACATGCCTACCTCGAGGTTGAGGCCGGGGTCAACATCAGCTGGGGACACAGCCAGTGGAATCTGCGCCGGGGTAGGCATAACAAGTTTGATGGGCGCCTATCCAAGGGGACCCTGCAGCGCCGATGCCGAAGGCGCTGGCGCCAAAGGCCCAGGGCCCCAAACCGAATCCGCATGGCCCCAAGGCGCGCCGACTGAACCGGGCTGCCCAAAGATGCCGTGCATCGCTTCGTAAAACTGACAAAGCTGGGCAGGGGTCGCTCCCGGTCAGGGGGGGAAACCTGGAGCCGACCCTTCGGATTCTGCACGCACAGCCACGGAAGGGGCACCACCTGCATCCCTCGTCGTGTCGGCCGATGGATAGGAAGAAGTCGAAGAGCAACGATGCTTCTTCGACTTCAACT
This sequence comes from Lissotriton helveticus, assembly GCF_964261635.1. Classification (NCBI taxonomy): domain Eukaryota; kingdom Metazoa; phylum Chordata; class Amphibia; order Caudata; family Salamandridae; genus Lissotriton; species Lissotriton helveticus. The sequence continues at coordinate 1,410,447,291 of NC_136068.1, forward strand.
TGTGCTTCATCTTACCTGATCCAGAGTGCGAAGATGTGGATTGAATGGTGGTGGCTATTCGACGGGTCCCTTGACCTCCTAGGCGATCAGGTCCTCGAGCGACGCGGAGCCGACTGCCAGGCATTAAGTAGCTTTCGGGACCGCTCCTGAAAAGACTTCAGGGCCATGGTCCGGCAGTCAGAGCACGACTTGGGGGTCATGGTCGCGCTCCAGGCAGTAGAGGCACACGCGGTGTGGATCGGTCACCGACATCAGTTGGTTACAGGAACCGCAAGCCTTGAAGCCGGGCATCCCTCGTGCACCAGTAGTCGATGGACTCAAAAAACAAAAGTCGAGAAAAAGTCAGTCACAAAGTGACTGGAGGTACCGCTCTCTCAGTATCTGCCCTTGCAGGCCAGGAAAGAGAAAGTACTGACAGCGTGTGAGGGCGGCATCTTAGTAGCAACCGCGACGCCATCCCAGCTACCACGCTGCCGCTGACGAACGCGGAGTCGACCAACGCCACCTTCCGACATGAAGGGTACTGCTGACGAAAACTTTACGGATCCAGTCTGATGCTTGGGGGTAATTCTAGGTAGGAATCTATAGCGAACTGTTTCTTTCAGATATATATATCTATATGCATTGTTTAATCCATATAAATAACCAGAAACCTGTAAGCCTGTGAAATGCAATGAATAAAGAAAAACAGAGATAAACGATATAAAAAATGCTGTACCTCAAGAGAACAGATGTCTCAGGACCGCTTGCCGCACTGCAGCATCAGTTTTCCTTGATTAACACAGGCAATAGTGCTTGCTTAATGTATGCATGTTAGACCATGTTGCCGCTCTACATGTCTGGAAGCGATACCCCAGCAAAGAGGGCTCTAGAGGCGTACTCTTGTGGAGCACGCAGACGCCTTTGCAGACAGGGGTTTTGCTATTTTATTATGGCAGAAGACAATTGCAGAGGAGATCCAAAGTACGATACTGCTCCTTGCAAGGGCTTGACCAATTCTTGGAGAAGCAAAAGACACAAAGATTATTATTATTATTATGCGTTCTTATATAGCGCTCCATTACCCGTAGGCATCTCGGCGCTTGCCTTGGGAACCCGTCCTGGCTTTTTTCCCTGTGAGATACCCGTACTGGGCATTACCAAGGTGAAAGCCAGGCATCCCGCCGCGGGGGGCCATAGTGGAGATTAAGCAAGCTAATGCCCAGAGCTGCAGAGTGTGAACCCGTGATTTGAGTAGGCACCGAAACAAGAATTATTGAGTCCGTGGATATTTGGGCTCAAGACCCTGCCGCGTCGGGAATTGAACCCTGGTCCCGGGTCTGTACTCTGCTTCAGGGTCTGCCTCCTCTAACCAGTGAGCCACACTTCTCCACAGATCTGATGCATTGTTTTACATCCAAAGAATGCAACGCTCTTTCGGCAGAGGTTGAAGGATTTCCAAAGTATGTTGTGAGCACGACCGGCTCATTTAAGTGAAAAGACGTTGGAACCTTTGGTATAAAGTGAGGGTTTGTTCTCAACATTACTTTGTCTTGTTTAAATTGAAGAAAAGGTTCTACACAGCCAAAGCCTGAATCTCGCCGATTCTTCTGCTCTGAAGTTAGGGCCAGTAAGAGGCATTTTCCACAATACGTATTTCAAGTCAGCTTTGTGGATCGCTCGAAGGGCGATTTCATCAATTGAGAATGGACAGTGTTTAACTCCCATGGAACTGCCGGACATTTTAAACTCTTTAATAATCCTTGTTGACCACAGTGAAAGTTCTCCTGGTTTTCTACGAAACCTGGAAATTGCAGCCAGGTGAACCTTAATAGATGAATGAGCCAATATCGACTCTGCTAAATGAAGTAGGTAAGGCAATACTCCGGGTCGAGAGTAAATGAAATATTTGTCCTTTTCCAAGCCCCAGTAGCAAAATCTTTTCCATTTTGCAGTGTATACCTTATTAGTAGAAGAAGCTCTGGCCCGCTGAAGGGTAGACTTGCAATCTGAAGCGATATCTAGATTTGTAAATTCATAGCCGTGAGGTTCCAAGCTGATAAGCTCAGATTTTATCGGAGGATGAACAATCTGCCCGTTGTCCATGGACACAGTGGAAACAAAACGTGCAGAGAGATGGAGCGTAGAAGAAGCTCTGGAAACCAAAACTGCCTCCACCATGCCGGAGTAATGAGAATGAGATGACCTGGTTCTTTCTTCATTTTGCTTAACACCTTTGGGATGAGAGGAAACGGCGGGAAAGAGTATGCAAACATTCCTGTCCACCGCATCTGCAAAGTGTTTCCCCAAGAGTTGGCCTACGGTAACCTGCTGGCGAACTTTTCGCATTTCCTGTTGCTCGCTGTCGCAAAGAGATACAGATTTGGAGTGCCCCATAGTTTGAATACTCGCCGTAGCTGCTTCCAATCTAACTCCCATTCGTGACATTGGAGATTGGTTCGGCTCAGAGAACCTGCCCACTCGGTGTCCATGCCTGGGATATGCCCTATCTGCAACATTATCTTGTGTTGAATTAGCCATCTACAAATTTCTTAGGCTTGGTCCGATAATGTGAGAGACCTGGTGCCTCCTTGTTTGGCTAGATTGAACATTGTTGTGATGTTGTCTATTCTCACCAGAACAGAGGAGCCTTGGATTCTTGGGACGCCTGTGGACCATGATAAACGGGCCCTCAATTCCAAGAGATTGATGTGTAATTGCTTTTCTTGACAGAGCATTTTCCATGGATTTGTAACTTCTGGAGATGCGCTTCCCAACCGTCTATTGAGGCATCCGTGGTCATTACATAACAGGGCTGTGCCACCTGGAACGATAGGCCTGGAGCGATATTGCATCCCTTCTCCCACCATGACAGCGTCTGTTTCATTGCCTGAGAGATCAGTATGAGGTCTTCGAAGGAGCCCTGCGCCTGAATCCACTGCTTGTCCAACTGCTCTTGAAGAGGTCTCATTTGGAGCAGACAATTCTGAATTAGTGGGATGCACAATGACAGCATTCTCAGTATAGATTTGAACACTTTTACAGAAGTGGACTCTCTTGCGCACAGGAGGGTTGCCAGGAGCATTATCTTGTGCTTGCGTTCTGCAGTGGGAAATGCCTTCATCAGCCTGGTGTCCAGAATTGCCCCCAGAAAAATACGACTGACTTGGCATCGGGCAGGACTTCTCTTCGTTGAGTTGTTAGGCTAGACATGTGAACAGGAGGTGGAGTAATCACTGGTGGCGTTGGTACTTGAATACTTGGGCCTCTGGGCGTCAGTGGAACTGGAGCGTTGCGAATCCAGGAATCGCTTGTAAAAATCGTTGAGCATCTGTCTCAGGTCGGTAACCAGGGAAGTTGGCACCGGCATTGAATCTCTTCTAACCTCCTGACGCTCCTCGTAAGCCTCATACGGATAGTGCTCCTGAAAAGAATCAATGTTGGGGCAGTGGATGACCTGTGAAGGAGTAGTCCCCTTCCAAGTACTCTGATGGGTCTTGCTCCTGTGCCTCCTCTTCATCATCTGTGTCCTGACATTTGACTTTGAGTTGAGAAGGGCTGTAAGCTGGGCCGAACATACTTTCATCTCCAGATTCCTCCCTATCCAGAAGGTGAGAAGGAGGCAGAGGTGATATCTTTGACAAAGAAGACACCCCTGGAGCCTTCTGGATAAAATGGAGGCTCCTATAGTCCTGTTTTTGATTTGTCGACCACGGAAAACATCTGAAAGAGATAGTCGTCGAAACCGTTAATGAAAAGGGGGGATTTAAACACAGTCGTCGACGGAGTGATAGTCGACGGAGCCATACATGACGTTGGCGACAGTGGCCCCATCAACGGGGCTGTAGGCGAAGTGGTAGTCATCGATGACGACAAAGCCATCGATGAGGAAATTGTCGTCACCGTATTCGTGGAGAGGCTGTCACCACAGCAGTCGTCAAAGCGGTCGTCACCACCAAAACTGATGGTGATTTAGCTGAAGTTCTCGACTACGGGTCCGTTGCACAAGTTACTTACCTTCGGTAACGATATATCTGTAAGAACTAGTAGTAAGTATTAGATTCCTTACCTTAGAATATCCCCAGGCGTCAGACTGGATCTGGAAACTTTTGCGTAGCAGTACCCTTGAGCGTCGCTAGGCGTCGTCTGCGGCTCCGCGTCCGTCGTCGGCGCCGGGATGACGTTGCCGGAGTACTTAGACGCCGCACTCGCGCGCTGACGTCAGTTCTTATACACAGCTTTTCCGCGCCAGAAAACGCAGAGCCATGATAAAAACCAACACTGGTGCCATAAAAACTAGGGCCCTGAAAGGGGATGATCTTAACCCGAGATATCGGTTCGCAGAACGGGGAGGATGGGTGGGGCGGTAAGGAATCTAACACTAACTGTTTCTTACAGATATATCGTTACCGAAGGTAAGTAACTTGTGCATCTGAAAGAAACATGTTCGTATTAGATTCCTTACCTTAGAATAGATACCCCAGCAATACCAACCCCGGTGGTGGGTCTGCGAACCAATGATCACACCAGAAAGTCCTGGAGAACGGAACGGCCGAAAAGCCATTTCTCCGGACTTGGCTGTCCAGGCAGTAGTGTCGTGCGAACGTGTGCAGCGAGGCCCACGTAGCTGCCTGACAGATGTCTTGCAAGAGGACTCCCCGGCCCAGGGCAGAAGTAGCTGCCGTAGCCCGAGTGGAATGGGCACGAAGCCCCACAGGAGGCTCCTTTCGAGCCAAAGAGTAACAAGCCTTGATGCACAAGATGACCCATCGAGAAATGGTTCGTTTTTGCACCGCCCATCCCTTCTTAGCGCCCACGTAACCAACAAAGAGTTGGTCTTCCACTCGGAACTGGCGTGTGCGATCCAAATAGAATGAGAGCGCACGTTTTGGGTCCAGATGGTGGAGCCTCTCTTCCTCCTTCAAGGGATGCGGAGGCGGAAAGAAGGTGGGCAAAGTGATGGACTGCCCGATGTGGAAGGCCGTGACTACCTTGGGCAGGAAAGAGGGTCGCGTCCACAACACAACTTTGTCCGGATGGACTGAAAGGAAAGGAGGCTGAGAAGAAAGGGCCTGGAGCTCACTCACTCTCCTGGCAGAGGTGATGGCAACCAGGAATGCAGTCTTAAGAGTAAGGAGACGTAGAGGACAGTTATGAAGTGGCTCAAAGGGAGCGCACATCAGAAAAATTAGAACAAGGTTCAAGTCCCACTGAGGCATCACAAAAGGAACTGGATTAAACATATGGGTGATGCCCTTCAAAAACCTATTTACAACTGGGGACTTGAACAAAGAGGGCTGATGAGGTAGCCTTAAGAAGGTGGAAATGGCCGAGAGGTAGCCCTTCAGAGTGCCCAGAGCCGTGCTGGGCAAGAGAAAGAAGAAAGAGGAGAACTTCTGAAAGAGGGGCAGAAAGGGGATCCACAGCCTTTGCTGTGCACCATGCCACAAATTTGTTCCACCTGCAGGCGTATACCGATTTTGTGGAGGAACGCCTGGCTGCCAGAATGACATTACAGACTTCAGGAGGCAAATCAAATAGCCTCAACTGCCACCGCTCAATCTCCATGCATGTAAGTGGAGACTGGACAGGTTCGGGTGGAGGACCGTCCCCTGCTGCTGCGACAGGGAACCTGCCAGGTGTTGAACCACCAGGGTCATGCCCTGATGTTCCAGCCACTTCCAGAGGCGCAGAGCCTCCTGGCATAGGGCCACCGACCCCACCCTGCCCTGTTTGTTGCAGTACCACATGGCAGTGGTGTTGTCCGTGAACACCTGCACTACACTCCCCCGGACAGAGGGGAGGAATGCCTTCGATGTAAGTCGGATCGCCCGCAGCTCCAGAAGGTCGATATGGAGCTGGTACTCCGCCGGAGACCAGAGGCCTCTGATATACGCCTCTCCCATGTGGCCTCCCCAGCCCTGGAGGGACGCGTGAGTCACAACTACGTGCTACAGTTGGGGTAGGGAGAGGGATCTGCCGCTGACCCAATCGCGGTCCGTGAGCCACCACTGCAAGTGTCTTGCAGTGCCTTCCGAGATCAAGACATGGTCGGACAAGTTGCCCTGATGGTGGGCCCACTGAAACTTCAGGTGCCACTGCAGAGCCCGCATCCGCCACCTGGCATGATGCACCAGAAGGATGCAGGAGGGCATCAGCCCCAGAAGCCGCAGCGTCAACCTGACCGAGACTCGGGATAAAGGCTGAAAGATCAGAATCAGAGCCTGAATATCCCGAACTCGCTGTTCGGGAGGATAAACCCGAAACTGCGCCGAGTCTAGAACCGCTCCGATGAAGAGGAGCTTCTGAGAGGGACACAGGTACGTCTTCGGCACATTGATGGAGAACCCCAGCAGGTCGGCCGTAGTCTGGAGATGGCTGACGACTGTCTGGGGCGAGCCCGCCTTCAACAACCAGTTGTCGAGGTAGGGGAAGATTGAAACCCCTAACCTGCGCAGATTAGCTGTGGCCACCGCCATCACTTTCGTGAACACCCGTGGTGCGCTGGTAAGGCCGATGGGGAGCACGGTAAACTGAAAGTGCTCGTGGCCTACCGTGAACCGCAGGTAGCGCCGGCAGGACGAGGATGTGGAAATAAGCGTCCTGCAAGTCCAACGCTATCATCCAGTCTCCTGGGTCCAGGGCAGCTAAGACCTGAGCCAGTGTCAGCCTCTTGGAACCTCTCCTTCCGGAGGAAGCCGTTGACGTTCCGCAGGTCCAAGATAGGGCGTAGGCCCCCTTTGCCCTTCTTGGGAACCAGAAAGTAGTGGGAGTAACAACCACACCATACTTCTGGCCCAGGAACGCGTTCAATGGCCCCCTTGGACAAGAGGGCTGCAACTTCCTCTCGCAGAAGATTCAAGTGATCCCCGACACGCGGTGGAACTGCGGTGGCATGGTTGGAGGGGTCGGCTCGAAGGGGAGGGGGTAGCCCCTTCGGACGATTTGCAGCACACACCTGTCCGATGTGATGTCGCGCCAGTGGAGGAGATGATGGCGAACCCTGCCCCCCACTGGCGTCTTGTGGGCCTGAAAGCTCGGACTAGGAAGGCTTTGAGACGGATGCTGTGGGGGTGGATGTGGACTGGCCGCGCCGTTGTCCCCGGGCACCGCCACGGCAGGTACCACGTCCGCCACCGCGCTGGATGTTAGTCTGCGGCCCGTGGCTGGCAGGACGTGTGGGGGCGCCCCTTCATTGGCCACGAAAGGGGCGAAAAGCAGCAGATTGCTTGCGCGGGGCCGACAGGCCCAAGGACTTGGCCGTAGCCCTGGAGTCCTTAAAGCGCTGATTGCACTGTCTGCCTTGTGGCCAAAAAGGCCACGGCCATCAAACGGCATGTCCATAAGAGTGTTTTGGACATCAGCTGAAAAGTTGGCGGACCTCAGCCAGGCGTGGCGACGAATCGCCACCGTCGTTGCCAATGCTCTACCCAGCTAGTCCGTGGTATCCAGTCCACATCTGATGGAGTACCGTGCCGCATCTCGACCCTCCGCAAGGGCTTGGGCGAGTTTAGTCCGGGTCTCCTCCGGACATTGTGGCAGCACGTCCGCGACCGTGCCCAACAGAGAGTGGGTATAACGGCCCAAGAGGCATGCGTTGTTAACTGACCGCAACCCCAAACTCAGGGAGAACATCTTTTTTCCGTATTGTTCGTACCTCTTGGATTCCTGATCGGGGCGAGCCGTCGGGAATGCGGTCTGGGAGTTAGAGGCCTGTATGACCAGGCTCTCGGGGGTGGGGTGGGTGGACAGGAAGCAAGGGTCGCCCAGAGCCGGGAGGTGGCGTCTGGCCACGTTCCTATCTACAGGAGGACCTGTAGCGGGCCTGGACCAGGTGCCCAGAAGAACTTCAGACAAACAGCAACAGAGGCTCCGAAGAGCTTGCTTGCGGTTTAAGGACATCAGTGAGGAGGTTAGTCCTCACGGCCACGACGGGGAGCTCAAGGGATAAGGCCTTGGCCGCCCGCGTCAACACCACACTATAGGCTGCCCCCTCCTCCGTAGCCACGGTAGGAGGGGAGACAAAGCCAGTGTCTGGTGAAGTGTCCAGACCACTGGCGTCCCCTAGCTCACCTGCCCAGTCCTGGTAAGGCTGGCATTCACGTGCCAGAGGGTCCTCAGACCCCTCCCAATCCACCCATCTCCTGGCATTCAGGGTCAAATGATGGGGCCGGATCATAGAAGTAAAAACCTCCCATCGGCGTCGAATGCGGCGTCGAGCAACGCCGCTACGGCGTTGGAACCGGACCGAGGGGGAACTGGGGACGTCGTTGACCATTGTCGGCGCCGGGGGCGACACCCTAGGAGCCGGCGCGGTCGTAAGGTCGACTAGCGATGACCCGAATTCGGGCCCGGATCAGGCGGAGCCATGCGGCGTCAGGACCGAAGCCGCCGGGGCCGAAGCACCCGACGGCGCCGGGGCCAAAGCTTGGGCTCCCAGTCGGGGCCGCTGAACCCGAGAGAGGATTGAGCGACCTCCTGGCCGTGAGGAAGGCGTCGATCTACTCCGGCGTCGCGTTCTGCCCAGGGACCGGCGGGTATGGAGCAGGCCGCAATGCCTGCGGCTCCGACGGAGCCGCGTGGGCGGTGTCACCCGAACCCCCGGCCGCGTCGGGGGAGTCGGAAGAGCGATGTCGCCTCTTCGACTTCTTGTGCCTCTTACCAGAGGACTTGGAGCTCGAGGAGTGGTGTTGATCCTCCGGGCCGTGAGGACTCCGGACCCTCGACCTCCTTCCGGACCGGGACCTCGAACAGCGCCGGCCGACTGCCGGAGCTCAAGGCGCTTGCGGGACGTCAAGGCCCGGCAGTCGGAGCACGACTTGTCATCGTGGTCGGGCCCCAGGCAATGAAGATACCGGCGATGGGGGTCGGCAACCGACATCAGTCGGTTGCAGGGTTTAAACCCGGGCATCCCTACCGGCACCGTCGGAGTTGTTAGACTTCGAAAAATATGATAAAAAAAGACCAAAACGTTTAGTCAAAAAATGACTAAATGGTACCACTGTTCCCGGATCGGCGCTTGCTGGCGCGGAAAAAATAGGAACTGACGTCAGCGCGCGAGGGCGGCGTCTAAGTATTCCGGCGACGTCATCCCGGCGCCGACGACAGACGCGGAGCCGCAGACGATGCCTACCGACGTGCAAGGGTACTGCTACGCAAAGGTTTCTGGATCCAGTCTGACGCCGGGGATATTCTAAGGTAAGGAATCTAATACTAACCTGTTTCTTTCAGATGATTGAGATTTTTTCGTCGACTAAGCCAGTTTTTGAGATGTGACAGGCAGAGAAGCAGCAGAAGATTTATTCAAGCCAGACTCCTTTAGTTTTAGAGCTGCTTTATTGGCAGAAGAGGATGTTTATGCATTTAACCTTTTAGAATCAGCCTTCAATGTGGCCTTCATTTGTATGTTTTCTCTCAGCTGAAGATGGCCCTGGCCTGTCTTCCACATCAGATCCAGAATCGAATTTAGATTTTTTCTTCTGGAGCTATAACAACCTAACTTCTCTATCCTTTATAGTTTTGGCACAAAAGGTTCTACAATATTTACAGTCCTTGGCTGTATGCTTGGGATAAAGGAAATACAGACAATCCTTGTAGGGGAATTCAGAGAGGTCTTGCCTTCCCACACGATCTGCAGGATCTAAAAAGCCTCTTCTTAGATCCCTATGACATTTTGTAGAAAATAAGGTAGATAAAACAGTACCTTGAGGTGAATCCTAGCAGGGTCAAAAGTTCACAAACTGACAAACGGAGCAGAGCTCAGGGAAACTCCCCTACACATAACGTGCGGTTAGAAATCTGAGGTCTGGTGGCTCTGCTGCTAAATTGAGGTCTAGGGCTGGTTTGGACCAACATAAAGATGCTGATGAATGTTAAAGTTTTTCTTTCCCTTTGGTGGTTTCTAATGTACTTTCATAGTACTTCTTTTCTATCTACCGCAAGGCTCCCACCATGATGACTGGGAAGGTACAAGCATGTGAATCTATCAAAGATTCAATACTGGAGAAATACCCCTACCACAAGCATCACATTTCCTGGCCTCTCTTTACAGAGGGGCAGATGGCTGAAAATCATTATTTTGCGTTGCTTAAGCAGCCTGAACCACAAAGCTCCTAGTAGCGTGATATCTAAGGAGACAGGAGGGATCTCCCAGGCTTGGCGATGTCTGTGAGAAATCAAGCGACCTACCGGAAGCCCGGTTTCTGGTTCAGACCAAGCACCCAGCAGGATATCAAAAAGACAGTCACTATAAGGAAGCACAGGCTCAAAGTTAGACTGGTCAGGATGAAGAACAGCAATAAAGGGGACAGTTCCACAGAAGGAAGTTGCAAATCCAGTACGACCGAAACTAGATTGAGCATGTCCACCAGAGCGGAACTCGCTCCCGTAGCCAAACCAGGAGGAGACAGAAGGCTGGAGAGGATTCTAAGCCACTGGCATCACCAAAGTCAAGTAACCAGCTAGAATGCATAGGGGTGGAGACACGCCACACCATCTGTATATTTGCACAACCATGGCCCTCAGAAGAACTAGAGGAAGGGAGTCTGGGACGGTCGGTTCCATCAGAGCCGTATCGGACACCAAAATCTAAGCCAGTCAACACTGAGAAGGCAAAGCGTCGACGTCGGAAGGAGCGTCAATCAGCGTCGATAGCACTACTATGGAAGCCGGCAGAAAAGAGCCAGACACAGACATTGGAGTCGGCAGACCAGAAATAGGAACCAAAAGTGGGAGCCTCGACGGGTTATGCACCAGCATCGCCAAGGTGTCAGACACAGTAGGCCGACCGGAAGTAGTAGGAGAACCCGCTGGCGGGGTCATAGGCATGACCTCATTTACTTCTGTAGGACCCGAGAGCACTCCAGAGGGAGAGGATGACCCACGCACAGAATGAAGAGATTGAGAATATTATGTCATCTGGGCCACCTCTGCTCCAGGATAAGTGGAGAACAGGAGTGGCCAGTGCGGTGAGGCATCAACAGACGACAAGGTAAAATGAGAAAGAAAAGAAAAACATGTACCTTGCGCTCGCAGCTTCGGCGAGGGTAGGGTAGGTGTTTTTCTTTTTTGTCATTTCATTTTCCCTCTTTGTCTGTCATCTTACCCTCCCACCTGCCCCTCATGCTTACCTGCACTGGCCGCTCCTGGTGGAGAGATACCTGGGTAGACTCATGCCCTGGCACTTCAACAGAAGAGCGGGGATCAGCGGTAGGCGACGAAGGCGGGAGGAGCCACAACTTACGACCGCCGATGCAGATACTTACCTCCAGATGTCGAAGGAGAATGACACCCACTAGAATGGCTCTTAGCGTGGACCGCAGTTGGTCCATAGTGTGTGCGAAAGGTACCAAGGATGATGAGAAGACTTCAAGGACTGACATTTATGCCACAAGGAGCTTCAGTAGACGTTCCCTGTGCGTTTTGGGTCAGAGGTGGTGACAGGAGTCGCACTCTTTGGAGTCATAGTGTGGTACTGAAAATTCTGGACCTATATTATAAACATCGTCATATCATGACGATTTTGATATCAGCAGACCGAAAATGGCCAGTATACTATGCACAAGCATTTTCGTCATATTCGAGTGACGATTTCACCCTGAAAACGTAGTTTTCGTCCTGAACCCTTGGGTTCCATTTTGTATACGGCATCCATTTTGTGGTTGCCCTCACATAGGCCGGTGACTAAGGCCAAAACCGAGTCTGAAGGACACGTACACCTTCGCTGACTCCTGCACGACCTGGGCAAGCTGACTCCACTGCCCAAGGCAAAACCTGTTCGCTCAGTTCCTCTCCCAGTGGCCGAACGAGATAGTATCAAGGCACAACATGCCATAAACCTTTCATCGCACACAAACCATGCCTAATCTTGCACCCACCTGTCCCGGTTTCCTACTTTATGACCTGCTTTACGAGGAGGAGGTGCCCGTTTTTATTGGGGGTCCGTCTATATCTGATGGAAACACTGGGCCTTGCCGGGTAATTGATTATGGGCTGAACAAACTGAAACGTGGGATTGTCATCATGACTCTGCTTTTTCTTTGTAGTGAAAATATGTGAATGGTCAACTGTAAAATTAAGAATGTTTGCCCGAAGCATAATATTTTGTATAAAAAGAGAAGGCTGGCTTTGTAAGATTGAGCAGTCTCCTGAGAAAATACACCGTGTTGTACTTCTAGGATACCTGTTACTTGGTTGCAGCCAATAAATTCGATCTTTGACTTCACCTAGAAGACTCTGTGTTTCTGTAGTCTGAAACAGGAAGGATCCGAAGTCTTAGGGTGTTGTCCCTGGCACCGCTGGGTTACCGGTTCAGTACCGGTTCTGAAAAACCCAGTACTTCAGTTGGCGCCCAACGTAGGGCGATTTCAGCGGTACCGGTCCAAGCCAGAGGTTTGTGAGGAGCTTTGTGTGAAAATTCTGGAGAAAGGCCGCCACTTCATCGACCCCTGCATGTCGACGTGGTCCGAAAGTCTTTGCTGCGAGGTTCCCCGCTTCCCGACGGCTACGAAGGACTGCTGCCATGACTATCGCCCTGTTTTGGACCCTTGATGATTGGTAGAGCGAAACGATAGACGAGTCTTCTGGTGCAGTCATCGATACCTCAGTTAAGTATAAGTGGAGCGTCTCCCAGTCCTTAGTTTTGGGTATCCCCTTGGGATCTTTGATTTGGAACTTGCAAGTACCAAAGCTGAGGGACTCGTGTATTCACGAGACTATCGTAATCGATAATCCCTTGAAGTTTGAAGCTAGACTAGAGAGCGAAGATGCCTGGTCTTAGCAGACTTGGAAATTTGTTTTGTCTTGGTTGTAATAGGGATTCCCGATTGGAGGACTCGTGTCCGGTTCCTCCGATTGGAACTCCAACCTATGAACTATATGTGAAACATGGCATAGGCCCATCGCATATAATGAAGTATGGATCAAATACACCAGAAAAGATGGTGTTTTAAAATGGCCCCAATACGGTAGCTTTGACACGGAAATCTTAGATAATCTCGAAGTTAAACTTTTTAAGAAGAAAGCCCGGCCGGCGATGTTTGACTCTTTCCGCCTATGGCGAAAGGAAGCCAAACAGAAAGAAATTAAATTAGCGAAGAAAAATAAGAGAGAAAGGGGTATTTCGATAAGGCAAGCTGCTATGCAATATAAAGATGATGAGGAAGAACAGATGAATGAGCAGTTGCACAGGCAACGTAAAATGGTAATCGATAAATGTTATCCAGTTCTGTCGCCTCTTCAGCAAGATGCAGCGAAAGACATTGAAAAAGACCCCCTAATGTCGCATTTACTGAGTTCGCCACCCCCCTATGCGCAGAGTGCCACAGCACCTCCGCAACCTTTAGTCGTGCAACCCCTGGTTGTATTGCCTCCTGCTCTTCCACAACCACCGGCTGCTCTTCAGTTGGCTCCTACTCTTCCGGTGCAGCCTCCTCAAGGGCCACCGACTTGGACATCTGCTCTGCCCTTACTTCCTACAACTTTGACCACTATATCGACTACCACTCCTGGTATTCCCCCTGACACTGCCTCTGCATCTGCCTTGCCTCACTCTGCTCTTCCGCCTGTCCTTTCATCGACTTCACCTTCTGTTCGACAGAGAATGACTAGCATTGTTGCTAGCCCTCTATATCCTCTCTTTGGAGCAACAGGTATATCTCCTGTCTCAGAGCGTAAACAGTTACGTAGCCAACTGACTGATTCTAGGGAGAAGGAAACATTGAATTATTTGGCACATAAATGGGTTACTGACCCGGTGAGATATGAGCTAGAGTCTGTTATGGATGTCTTCCATCAATGGGAAGCACCGAAACAGAGATACGTTTTTGAGAAAATGTGTACTTTCCTGAGTGAGGATTTAGAGGAGAATGATTTGGAGCCCAATCCACCTGAGTTATGTCATATACGGTTCAAGTTTGGGAAAGGCGCAATTGTGGATTCAGATGTTAAGAAAGCAGTTGCGACATTGTTATCATTCAGGAGTGAGGGTGTTTCTCGGTCGTTGTTTGAGTCTGATTCCTCTGTTAAAAAGAAGGTAAGACAGTATCCAATGAGAGAAGTTCCTCCGGTATGGAAGGAAGCAGTGCAGGCTGATGCCGGTAGTAATATTGATGCTGTTCCAGCACACTTTCAGCGTGTTTGGGTACATGTTCCATGGAAAAGAGCTGAAGTCTTGGCCCTGAAACAGACATTGCCTGATCCCCGTAAAAATCCTGCAGGATATTACAAGGAATTGTCACAGACTGCAGGCTCTTGCATTATGAATTTAGCCGACATAGACATGTTGTTTGGAAATGTTGTTCCACAGCCTTTATGGGGAAAAATTCGTCATGCGGATCATGATCAAGAGTTAGGTGACTCATGGGCTAATATTAGTGCTGCAAATGACCGACAAGTTGGTGGTGCTAAACCAGAACCTTTAGTGGCAGATCTCCCTGGTAGGATCATTACTTACATGAAGACTTTGATGCCTGCGATGCGGGTGAATTGGGACAAGTTGTCTGCGTGTACGCAGAAGAAAGATAAAACAGTGTCTGATTTCTTCACTAGGTTTGAAGAGACGTTTGTCGACCACAGTGGTCAAGATATGAGTACAGAAGGTGGTCAACGGTTGTTCGTTGACAAGTTCGTGCATAATTTGCTTCCCGAGTTGTGTAAGAAATTAAAAGATTCAGAAAGTTTGTGGGCCGTTTCCTCTTCAGCACAGATATTGGCTACTGCACAGTACTACGAAAATAGGGACAAAGATGAAAAGGATAGGGCAGACAAGAAAACGAGAGAGTTAAAAACAAAGGTTATTTTACAGCAGGCGTACCCGCCTCGTGGTGGTCAGAGTAACTATCAGCAGCCTCAGCAGTTTCAGAGAAACATGCAAAGGACCGAATATCCTCAACAACGCTTTCCTGTAGGCCCTAATCAGTGTGCATATTGTAAAGAGGAGGGCCATTTTAAAAGTAGCTGCCCTGCTTTATTACAGCGTATGAATGGTGTTTCTAGCGCACGAGGTCGAGGTACTCCACAAGCGACTAGAGGTAGAGGACGTGGAAATTTCCTACAGAACGGGCGATCTTTTCCGCCACAGAACTCAATGAATAGTTTTGATCAGCAGAATAACGCGTCTAATAGGACGCCTCAGTACTATGCTGATGACTACTATGCAGAAGATGAGAATATGGAAGGTAATGATTGCTAGGACAGCCATAGACAAAGAGAGGGAGTTGTTTCAGTTCCAGTAGATCAGAGTGGACTTTATGTTGAGGTGATTACATCAGGTGTGTCAGAGCCTTTTCTGTTGGATACTGGTGCTACAAAGAGTTCCATTATGCACTCTAAACTCCCTGGCGCACCTTTGTCTGGCGAAATGAATGTTTCAGTAGGTTTTTCTGGCGCCCCGGTTAGGAACCCGATTTCTAGTCCTATGTCCCTTTCTGTTGGATCTTGTGAATTAGAAGCACCCCTTATTCTGACAACAGGTTGTGGTGAAAACTTGTTAGGATTAGATTTGTTGAAGAGATTGTATGCGACGTTGTATTGTTCTCCTTCGGGAGTACAACTTACACTAGGTAAGAAAGTAGTCTCCCCATATTATTTGTCGAAGGATAAACTTCCGACAGAGTTGTCGTTCTTCCTGATATTCTTTGGGCTACTGGTCCTAATGATGTGGGTCTTTTGGAAATACCGCCATATGTTGTGACAATGAAAGCCAATGTTAAAATGCCACGCATTCCCCAATATAAAATCTCTAGTGAAGGTGAAAAAGCGTTGCTAGCGATCATTTATGATTTGATTGAAAAAGATGTAATTGAAGAGACAAGAGGCAACGTTTGTAATAGTCCTGTTCTACCTCTTTTGAAACGTACTGACCCTTCTCAGCCACCCGTTTACAGATTTGTGATTGATCTTAGAGAGGTGAATAAAATCGTTGTGCCACAATTCCCAGTTGTCCCTGATATCTCTGCCCTATTGACTATGATTCCAGCTTCTGCGACTTGGTTCTCAGTGAATGACCTGAAAAATGCCTTTTTCAGCATCCCGATTGCCGAGGAGAGTAGGGATATTTTCGGCTTCTGTTTAGGAGGTCGAAGCTTCCGCTTCAAACGCGCTCCCCAGGGCTACTGTGAAAGTCCATCGATATATAGTCAAGCTTTAAAAGCGCAGCTTGATACGATTGTTTTAGCTGATGGCGCTACCCTTATTCAGTATGTTGACGATTTACTAGTCGCTGCAGATACTGAGGAAATTTGTAAAGAAGCAACATTGTCATTGTTGCGTCATTTGTCTGATTTACGTCACAAAGTGTCTCTTTCCAAATTGCAATATTGTCGACAAGAAGTGACCTACTTAGGTCATCTCTTATCGAAGGAGGGAAGGAAACTGACCCCAGAAAGAATTCAGGCAATAGCAAAATTGAGTGTGCCTAGGACACAGAGAGAAGTGCGTGCGTTCTTGGGTATTACATCATATTGCAGACAATGGATATCGAATTTTTCTTTGTTGGCCAAACCTTTGGTGGCATTAACTTGTAAAGATACACCGAATCCCCTCCCATGGTCTGAAGAGTGTCAGAAAAGTTTTTCCGAATTACGCAATGCATTATGTTCGGCTCCTGTGTTGGGTACCCCCGACTACAGTAAGCCCTTTACATTGTATGTCCATGAGAAAGAAGGTTGTGCACTGTCAGTGTTGACACAGTTGTTCGGAGGCAAACAGCGTCCATGTGCATATTTTTCGTCAACTTTGGACCCGGTATCTAAAGCATTGCCAAGTTGCTTAAGAGCCACAGTGGCAGCAGCTGTTTCTATTCGACAGTCTGCTGGTTTAGTCATGAATAATACATTGATTGTGATGGTTCCACATGCAGTGGACACGTTGTTAAACAGAACCAAGAGACAGCACTTAACTAGTGCTCGATTGTCAGGTTATGAGTTGACACTGTTAGCGAGTCATGTGCACATAAAAAGATGCAACACGCTTAACCCAGCTACGTTGTTACCGATTGAAGCAGAGTTAGATACTTCTGAACAGCATGATTGTTTTCTCAGAACAGAAGAAGAAACGAAAGGGAGAATAGACCTTCCGGACACTCCTCTTGTGAAGAGTGATGGTACCCTATGGGTAGATGGTTCATGCTTCAAGCTTCCGAATGGAGATACGACTGCGGCATATGCTGTTACGACTTTGCATACGATTGTTGAAGCTGCACGTATCCCACATAATTCAGCTCAAGCAGCAGAATTGATTGCACTTACACGAGCGTGTGTGTTGTCGAAAAGAATGAAAGTGACCATATATACCGACAGCCAGTATGCATTTGGTGTGGCTCACAGTTGGACGATTGTGGAAAGAACGTGGGTTCCTGACTTCGCATGGAACTAAGATTCAGCATGGTCAATTGGTGAATGAGCTCCTCGAGTCATTGACTTTGCCGTTGCAAGTTGCGATTGTAAAATGCAGTGCACACAAGAAGGTGACTGATGATGTTGGTTGTGGAAATGCATTTGCTGACGAAGTCGCAAAAGAAACAGCGAGGGATGTGATGAGCCGAATGTATGTGCAGGCCCTGCAAGATGGGTTGGTGACGTTAGAATGTGTGAAGACACGATAGAGAGTGTAAAGTCTATTCAAGCTGAAGCTACAGAGAAAGGGTTGAGTACATGGAGAGAGAGTAAGGGGAAATTGGATGTGAATGGTTGTTGGGTTGAATTGTCAGAACATCAGCGATGGTTGTTACCAGATGCATATGTGCCTGCAGTTGTTACAATGGCTCATGGAATGGCTCACATCAGTGTGAAAGGGATCTGTAAGTTGTTGGCTCCAGTATGGCAAAATGCTGGAATTCCCAAGTGTGCAGAGAATGTGGTCAAGAATTGCATGGTGTGTCTGAAATACAATCCTGGTAGGGGAACCCCAACTCCAGCTGGTCATTTTGCGCCTCCAACTTATCCGTTCGAGGTTTTGCAGCTAGATTTCATCCACATGGAGAGGTGCAACAACTTAAAATACGTACTCGTTGTTGTTTGTGCCTTTTCAAGATGGGTAGAAGCGTATCCCTTAGGACAACACTGCCATGTCCAAAGCTAAAGCCCTTGTCAAAGAGTTCTTCCCTAGGTTTGGAATGCCGAGAATGGTCTGGAGTGACAATGGGAGTGAATTTGTGGGTCAAGTGATGAAGAGAGTATGTGAAGGGCTAGGCATCCAACAAAAATTCCATGCTGCAAATCACCCCCAATCGGCTGGACTAGTAGAGTGCTATAATGGCACGTTAAAACTAAAATTGGCCAAAATCCAAGCGAGCTCTGGCCGTAAATGGCCTGATGCTCTGCCTTTGGCACTCCTATCAACAAGAATGACTGTGCATTCGCGAGTGGGACTTAGTCCGTATGAAATTGTGTTCGGCCGCCCGGCCAACATATGGGGAGTGCCAAGGCCGAAAAAATTCAGTGAGATCGAACACCCTGTACTGCTTGACTATTTGTACGAATTGACGGCTAAATTGCGTGTTTTACACCAACAGGTTCACGGTTCTCTGCCTCAGGTATCTGAAGATCCAGGCCACACCATCAATCCTGGTTCGTGGATTCTGGTGAAAAATTTCCAGTGGACGAAAAACGATCAGCCCCGCTGGACCGGCCCCCACCTAGTCCTGCTGTCAACGAGATCCGCCGTGCGAGTGGAAGGCAAAAAGAACTGGATCCACCGCGTATACTGCAAGAGGGTGCCTTTGCCTCTACCGTACGACCGGTGGGTCCAGGAGGGTGTTGCTGACTCTGAGACTGAGACTGTGCCTCGTTTTCTGCCTTTCAGTGATGCACGCATAAAAGGAACAATTTCCGAACAAGAAAGTGACAATCTCTTGCAAGAAGCTGTGCCACCATCAAATCGATTGGACACTACAGAGCCTGAACTCCTATTTCAAGACCAGACAGTATCTGGGAAGCAACGCTACAATCTGAGGCCGAGAACTATGGGCAAATCAATTTTCCTTTTCTTTGCTATTTTTGAAAGTGCAGCTCGCTCATCTGAGAAACTTTATTTTTCGAACCACCATCCGGGTTCCGATGTAGGGTCGCGGTTGCCCAAGTCTTTGGGGTGCAGCTGAAGACGTTAGGTCGACAGTTCTGGTTGGTCTAAGGGAGTTGCCCTGGACTGACAGAAGCATTCCTTAGCATAGAACACCCTACCATCGCGAGCAGCATTTTAGAGGATGGAGTTTTTCGAGATGGCGAGACCTGCCAAACAAATGAACTTTAAGACTACAATTTGCAGAATGATGACCAAGAAACGTTTTTTGATATTATGTATTTTCATGTTGTTCAGCGTAATGATGTTTTTTATAGGATATGTTTTATTCTCTTTTCGAGTGACATTTGCACCCACTACATCGCCCATACCTCCTCCTACTGTTTCCTCGCATTCTTTCCACCCTTTTCCTGAACATGAATCCGCTAGGAGATTAGAGTTTATTAATAACTCCTTCGTTCAGCTTTTGCACCAACACCAACTAGTAATGAACACGACTAACTGTTGGGTGTGTGGTCTTATGCCTCACACAACGGATAAAGGTATCCAATATCTGGTTCTGCCTTTCAGCCATAATGGTTCCGTGTGGGCATACAGAACAATGTTCATTTACGCACATGAGACCTACCCACTACGTTCTGTGGAAGATAATCCTAAGAATAGTGCTCTAGTTAAGGGAATAGTAGACATGATTAAGGAAGATATTTCCTATGAGACTATCCCGAGGGAAGAGACACTAGTATCTATAGGATGGAACGTGACCGGATATGGAGTTACTCTGAGTGAGAAACAGCAAGCTAAGAGATCTTCCCCAATTTGGATTGTACCCCATCAGGGTCACCTATGTCTGCAAGGTATTGGCAAGAATCCCAGAGCTCAGTTAGGGAAAAGCACCTGCACTGAGACATATGTTTTTGCATCTCAGACTTCCCCTTCGTTTCTAGCAGCTAGAGGTACCTATTTCGTCTGCCATGATAGAGCCTATACATGGTTGCCCCCTGACTTTTCGGGCACATGCTTTGTTTTGTTCCTGTTACCTCCCACCTACACAGCTGCGGCAGATTACCATAAGACAAGGATAGTTAGAGGTGTCTTCAGTGAAGAGGACACTGCAGAACAAGAATTTGGAGACTTCGTGAGGGGTTTTATTCCGTTCTGGGGACCCATGGTTAACAGCAGGAACATAAGGCAATTAACAAGGGTGGTAGAATCCACCGTGGTTGAAACTGCCGGTGCCCTTAGTAACTTGACTGCTGAGCTCCAGTCGGATCGTCTTATGACCCTTCAGAACAGGGCCGTGTTAGACGTCATACTTGCAGACCGAGGTGGGGTATGTAGAGTGATCCAATCGAGTTGCTGTGTTTTCATTCCAGATAACGCTCCAACAGTGTACCAGGCCATCTCCAAACTACATAAGATTTCCGAATCTATTCATGTAGACAAAGGAGATTGGTCGTTAATGGGATGGTTCTGGGAACTGGTATCTGGCTGGGGATGGAAAATTCTGATGGTCATTGGGATGGTCTTAGCCATCCTTTTCCTGTTCTGTCTGTGGGTACAGTGTGCTCCTGCTATATGCTACATCGTGTATAAGGAAGCCTGTATCGAGGTACGAGCTAAGTAATCGGATGATGCTACAGCAACATCTCAATGACTTTATGAATATAGACCTGGACTCAGATTAGCATGAGTATAGGTTATTGCCTATGTAAAGGCAAAAGGAGGATCTGTGGTACTGCAAATTTTGGACCTATATTATAAACATCGTTTTCGTCATATTCGAGTGACGATTTCACCCTGAAAACGTAGTTTTCGTCCTGAACCCTCGGGTTCCATTTTGTATACGGCATCCATTTTGTGGTTGCCCTCACATAGGCCGGTGACTAAGGCCAAAACCGAGTCTGAAGGACACGTACACCTTCGCTGACTCCTGCACGACCTGGGCAAGCTGACTCCACTGCCCAAGGCAAAACCTGTTCGGTCAGTTCCTCTCCCAGTGGCCGAACGAGATAGTATCAAGGCACAACATGCCATAAACCTTTCATCGCACACAAACCATGCCTAATCTTGCACCCACCTGTCCCTGTTTCCTACTTTATGACCTGCTTTACGAGGAGAAGGTGCCCGTTTTTATTGGGGGTCCGTCGATATCTGATGGAAATACTGGGCCTTGCCGGGTAATTGATTATGGGCTGAACAAACTGAAACGTGGGATTGTCATCATGACTCTGCTTTTTCTTTGTAGTGAAAATATGTGAATGGTCAACTGTAAAATTAGGAATGTTTCCCTGAAGCATAATATTTTGTATAAAAAGAGAAGGCTGGCTTTGTAAGATTGAGCAGTCTCCTGAGAATATACACCGTGTTGTACTTCTAGGATACCTGTTACTTGGTTGCAGCCAATAAATTCGATCTTTGACTTCACCTAGAAGACTCTGTGTTTCAGTAGTCTGAAACAGGAAGGACCCGAAGTCTTAGGGTGTTGTCCCTGGCACCGCTGGGTTACCGGTTCAGTACCGGTTCTGAAAAACCCAGTACTTCAATAGTGCACACCCAGGCACCATATCCAAACCGATTGAGGGCCCGTGGTGGACATTTGTCCTCCACAGAGCTCAAAAGGCTTGAACCTCAAGGACATTGAAGAGTAGAAAAAATGGCACACTGCTCTGGTGACGAAAAACGCCAAGTTGGCCGAAAAAAAGCCAGAGGAACTGTAGTGCAGATCCGCATTATTAGCAAAGACAAAGAAGGAAAAGAAGAAATGACATAAGCACGCCTGGGGAGGGCTTATATGGACTACCTGGACGTAACATCCAGGAGACGACGTAGCTACGGAGTCGCATGACGCCTCTACTGAAACGCAGAGGTACTACTCAAAATATGCCCGGATCCAGTCTGGCACCTGAGGAGGATTCAAAGATAAGGAATCTGCAGCTAAATGTCCACTTTCTAAAAGTGACATTTCTAAAATAGTAATGTTAAATCCTACTTTACCAGTAAAGATTATTTAGCATTATGATTCCAAAGATATGAAACATGATGCCGCTACTCCTTTCTAATTCCAAAGAAATCCCAAGGTTAGCCTATGAGACAGAATATAGACATCAAAAATATCGTTTTGAAGGTAAGTAATGCAATATAAAATGTTAAAAATATAGAAAGTTAAAATATCGAAGTATATATTATAGGTTAATAAAATTATCGAAATTTTTATAATATCGAATTTTTTATAGTGTTTGTTATGTTATTATATGTGTGAAAAGTGTGTATTTATGTTATAATTAATTGTAATTAATGAATTTTATTTTTTTATGCTTTGCGTAATGTAATTCTGTAGCGGGTTGTGGGTTTATAGGGGAATAGGGTGGGAAGTAGTTTAATTATAATTAATTAAATATGTAAATTTATATATTGGTATTAATTTTTAATTAATTGTTAATTTATATTTGGTAATTAAATTTTAATTGCCGATAAATTTTATTTAATTGATTAATTGCTAATTATGTAAATTTTACTAATTTATTTTCTGTAGCGGGTTGTGAGTTTATAGGGGAATAGGGTGTGAAGTAATTTATTCATAGTTAATTAATTAATTCAATTTATTTAATTGTATTTAATTTGAATTAATTGTTAATTAATTTTTAATTGTTAATTAATTGTTAATTTGTAATTAATTTGAATAGGTAACTAATAGTAAAAATTAATTGTAATTTGTAATTTTAATTGATTAATTACTATATTATATTAAATTGGTAATTACTTTTAATTAATTTTTTCCCTACTGTTGCACTCTTTGGAGTGGGAATAGTAATTTTTACCCCTACGCTATCCAACGCTTTCCCTACTGTTGCACCCACTGGAGTGGGAATAGTAATTTTTACCCCTAAGCTATCCAACGCTTTCCCTACTGTTGCACCCACTGGAGTGGGAATAGTAATTTTTACCTCTACGCTATCCAACGCTTTCCCTACTGTTGCACTCTTTGGAGTGGTAATAGTAATTTTAACCCCTACATAATCCAACGCTTTCCCTACTGGTGCACTCTTTGGAGTGGGAATAGTAATTTTTACCCCTACGCTATACAACACTTTCCCTACTGTTGCACCCACTGGAGTGGGAATAGTAATTTTTACCCCTACGCTATCCAACGCTTTCCCTACTGTTGCACCCACTGGAGTGGGAAAAGTAATTTTTACCTCTACGCTGTCCAACGCTTTCCCTACTGTTGCACTCTTTGGAGTGGGAATAGTCATTTTTACCTCTACGCTATCCAACGCTTTCCCTACTGTTGCACCCACTGGAGTGGGAATAGTAATTTTTTCCCCTACGCTATCCAACGCTTTCCCTACTGTTGCACTCACTGGAGTGGGAATAGTAATTTTTACCCCTACGCTATCCAACGCTTTCCCTACTGTTGCACTCTTTGGAGTGGGAATAGTAATTTACACCCCTACGCTATCCAACGCTTTCCCTACTGTTGCACTCTTTGGAGTGGGAATAGTAATTTTTACACTTCCGCTATCCTACGGTAATAATATTGGATATTATTTAATTATATTATGTTACTATATATATATATATATATATATATATATATATATGTTTTAATAAATAGGATTGTAAACATTTTTTTTTATAACTTCCATTAATTATTATAAGGTAATTTAAGTATAATTTAGTAATTAATTTTGAATATTAATTTAACATTGTTTTTAATAAAGTCGATATTTTTTATAAACTATTTTTGTAAACGATATTTTTTACTCGATATTTTGGTACTTACCTGTTTGTAGATACAAAGTCGATATTCTGTCTGTCGATATTTTGTCGCCGATATTTTTGATAGTCGATATTATGTCCCTCGATATTATGTCAGTGATCCACAGCACCCTGCCCCTAGGGCTCCCTTGGGGGTGACTTGTGTGTAATAAAAGTGAAGTTTGAGGCCTGGCAAGTGGTCTTAAATGTCAAAATTGCAGTAAACTGCACACATAGACCTTGCAATTGCAGGCCTGAGACAGGTTTGCAAGGCTACTTGTCTGGGTGGCACAACCAGTGCTGCAAGCTCAATAGTAGCATTTAGATTACAGGCCGATGGTATATGGTATGCCACTTTACAAGGGACCTACAAGTAACTTAAATATGTCATTTGTGTATACACTAATGTTACCATGTTTAGGGAGAAGCAAATGCACTTTACTACTGCTGACCAGTGCTAAAGTGCTCAACGTGCTACGGCCAACAAAAAGATACAGCAAAAAAGGAGGCAAACTAGTAAGAAGTAAAAAATTGTACAAAATAAACCAACACGCCGTTTAAAGCAAATATGTATTTAATGCAGCACCTTGGTATTAACTCGAAAATGGACCATGTGTTTCAATTCATAAAATAAATTATTTTAACTAATATTTACACATTTGTATTTTGTAGTGAAGCAAAATTCATCACTTCAATATTCAGGTGCTGTCATGTCAAAGATAAAACTTTCCAAAGTATACAGAACATATAACATTAGCAGAATTAAATAACTAATCTAAATAAGAGATTTGAATTTTAAAACTGAAAATCTGACTTGGGGTGGTATGATCTTTTATAGAAACGAACACTTTCAAAAGATTTGGACAAGATGATGCTTAAAAAAACAGAAGGATAAAAACAAATTCTTTTTCGGTTTGTGATAGTTTCAAAAAGAGGATTCATCTGGTAAGTATCTCTAAAAGCCAGAGTGACACCTGGTTACTGTTCCATATAAATAAATGGGTGGCAAGTGTCGCCACAGGTTGCGACAAAGCTTTTGTGGCACAATAAGAATTACAGTGAGTTATGTCTAGCACCTAGGACGCCATTGACACTGCCATCCCATCCTCATTATTTAATCTAATCGTAAATTAACTGGAATCAAGCATTTACTCCCATGATGGGAGGAGGGTTCCTATGA
The DNA here is from genome assembly GCF_964261635.1 of Lissotriton helveticus. Classification (NCBI taxonomy): domain Eukaryota; kingdom Metazoa; phylum Chordata; class Amphibia; order Caudata; family Salamandridae; genus Lissotriton; species Lissotriton helveticus. The sequence goes on from NC_136068.1 coordinate 1,410,472,225, forward strand.
TACATCTACCAAAAGAAATGTGGCATGACCGAGAAACTGCGCTACCACAAAATAAGTGATCACCAATATTTAACATTTCCATCTCTTTTAGGTCTCCAAAGTATTCCCTAGTATTTTGGATAGAGAGGCCAGATGATGCTCTGAAACGTTAGCACCATAATCAAAACGATTATGCAGCAATGCAAGTCCAATACGACCGGAGTCAGAGCACTGGTGAGAAGGAGGATCTTTGTTATGGTGTAAAGGAAAAGCCACGTGTCTGCTTCGCATAGCAAATATGGCTGCCCGATCCGTAATGAAATAATCTCTATTTGTGATTATGAATCAAAGTGTCATTATTGCATGAAGCAGCAAGCTTCAGTGGAGGTCATGATTCACATTAAGTTTGTGTACTTGGCAATAAGTGCCTCCTTCCTTAGATATTCAGAGGACTTGTTATTTACCACGAGATCATCACAGAGGAAAAAATACTCTAGGAACGGAGAGTTCTATTAGCAAATCAATGAAGCTTTTACTCGGCTGCTGATAATAAAGGAAATGCAAAGCTGGTTACAAGCTGACTGGCCTGGTCAATATGAAACACAGAGTCTGCTTATAGAAGAGAAAATGCTTAAGATAATATTTGGATCAACCCCTTCCAAAAAAAAACAAAAAAAAAAAACTATTTCAACAGTCCAGGAGCGGATTTTGCCCAACATCAACTAAAAGTCGACCTCGAACCCTACTGGAATTACATGAGGACAAGAAAAGAATGGGTTGTCAACCTGGTAAAAGTGATGTGTCAGGACCTTTAAAGTAATAACTCACTTCTGATCAACACAAATATGGAAAAATAACCAATTAAACAGTGAAAAGTTTTAATATTTAGACCGGTCAGAATGCTGATCCACCCTCAAGGGTTTTAGGGCAGTAAAACTGCACTATAACATTTAGGACTTCCAGCGAGAGCCCCCAGCCACCATGCAGTGTTAGTACACGAGTCAGGCTATACGGAGGAGACTTCTCAGGTAGCGAGAAAGGTGTGGCTGCACTCCACATCAGCCTTTCTACACAAGTCAGAAATCACAAAGGATGGGCCTGACTATAAAGTAGCAAGTCTGATAACTAGAACTATCGGTCCCACTGTGCATAATAAAGAAAGCAGTTGCTGGCAAAATTCTCAACCTCCAGTAGATAGAGGAAATCATTTGCAGAGATTGAAAACTGTAAATAGGTGGAAGACTCAGGTGGCAAATATTGCATCCTCAAGGGACTCCCTCCACAGAAAATGCACAACTCATCTGTAAACGATGCAGGGGAATGTAGTCATTACGTAAAACGTTTACCATTTCCTTATTAGATTCTGCACAATTTCTAAAGTGCAAAGAAAAGATATACCATGGCAAAATGGAAATTACTGTTATGCAATGAATTATCAATCACTGTGCGTGGGAATTAAAATTTCTTACTCCATATAGAGCCAAACTAAAACAATGTAGCAACATGTTTCAATGAAAACTTTGGACGGCTCAATACAAATTATTTTAACAGGAGAGGGACAATTTAATGTTTAATTCATTTCATTGCCAGTCATGGGTTAGGTTTGGGCGTTATCGTTTGTATTTCACAAATCACCTTGTTACCAGCTGAGAGCTCCATTAGCCAAAAACCATTAATTAATTCCAGTAGTTGATTACAATTCCTGAAACTCCTTCTCCTGAAGCCACAAATACTTAACATACACCACTGGAGCTTACTCCAGACCGATAGGGCATCAAGAACCTGATCCCAGCAGAGAAGCTACTCGTCAGTATCCGCAATCTTCAAGATGCATCTCACATCTGCAAAAGCCCTGAACAGGTTAACAGGTTGTCAATGTACTCAAAAGAGTATCAGTCAATTTGTCTTTAGCTTCTTGCTTTCCAGGTCTGGGGATTCTTCAAGTTCTCTTTTTTTACCACCAGGCACACTACTGTCAGCTTCTTCTGCTCCATTCATTTTTTGAAGTGCAAGTAGAGCCTCTTTCACCTGACGCAGCTCCCGCTTATCTCGCCTCTCTTCCATTTCCTCAATTTCCTCTGCAAACAAGGCTTTCAGTGGGGTAGTCAATTTAGGAATGACCCCGAAGTCATCAATACGAATCTGAAGTGAAATCAAAAGAAACAATCCATAGTTAGCCTTCCTTCAGCCACTTACACGCATTTTTCATTAGAAAATACCACTTCCGCCCTGCATTTTCCCATTGCCTACAATGAAGTAACACTAGCAAACTGATAGCAATGGTTTTTCCTAAACGCATACAAACGCATGTTCAAGATTGAGAGGCGATATCCTCACCTGGGTTTAAAATGAGTCATTTCGTCAACTGGCATCAACTAACCGAATGCCAGTGTGTGTATAAATGAAACCTTACATGCCCTTTTCCTTAGGTCAGTGGTTCTTAACCTGCGGTCTGAGAACCCCCTGGGGGGTCCCGCGAAGCCTACTCCCAGTGTCCGGGACGGTTTTACAACATTAAATATTACCATTAATAAATTAGAATGAATAAAGAATATAGAAATAACTAGCCAAAATTAAAAATATGAAAACCTTTTTCTAGATAAAGGGAATTAAAAAAGTATTTCAGCATTTGTTTGGTATATACTTATTTCTATATTTTTGTGTATTGTTTTTGTGCAATTGCTTAGGCCTGAGGCTACCGGCTTACTATAATGACTCAGTAGGGCTCCCCGGATTCCAGGAATGATTCAGTGGGGGGAGGGGGTGAATGTCTACAGAAGTCAAACATTTAAAAACACAATACCTGAAGGGCATTGCAAGCTTTCCACCAAAAAAAAGAAAGGAAAATGCTACTTACTAGTATGCATCTGTACTTGGCATGTAGAGCTGAAGATTCCTACACTTTGCATTAGATCGCCACCTGGTGTTGGGCTCGGATGATTGCATGTTGTTGTCGTCTTGGAAGAAGTCTTTGTAGTCACCAGATAGGTGACTCCTCCCTTGAACGATAGTGCGCATGGGCATCGGCTCCATCCTTGTTTTTTGCCATGATGGGAAATGATGGAGTTAGTAGAAATAACAAAGGGATGTCCATGCGTGTATATCTAATTAAGATAAAAACTGGATCAGATACTGGGCCCGGGGAGGCGGGAGGGTAAGTAGAATTTTCCGATCGAGGCATATGAGCTGCAGATCCTACATTTAGCATTGATTGTGCAGCAGTGTCTCCCCTAGCGGTGGTCACCTGTATCCGTTGCAGTAGTTTGAAAGAGTTTTGAGGACAGCTTGGCCTACTACTGCAGCTTGCTGCTTAGCTTGCACATTAACACAATAGTGTTTAGTGAAGGTGTGTGTTGTAGACCATGTTGCTGCCTTTCAGATGTCTTATAGGGGAATGTTCCCTAAGAAAGCCATGGAGGCTCCTAGTTTGCGTGTGGAGTTCACTCTAGGAGGAACTGTTAATGTGTGTTTTGCCTTGTGATAGCATATTTGCATACATTTAACAATCCACCTTGCAATTCCTGATTTTGAAATGGGGTTGCCTTTATGTGGTGGAGAGAAAGCTACAAATAGTTGCTTTGTTTTGCGAAAGAATTTGGTCCTATCTACGTAATAGAGAAGAGTACTTTTTACATCTAGTGTGTGTAGAGCTCTCTCTGCTACAGAGTCTGGGTTTTGAAAAAACACTGGTAACTCTACCGATTGGTTTAGATGAAAAGGAGTAATTACTTTAGGAAGGAATTTAGGATTAGTCCTTAGAACCACTTTATTACGGTGTAATTGTAAAAATGGTTCTTGTATAGTGAAAGCTTGAATCTCACTAACTCTCCTAAGAGAGGTAATAGCAATAAGGAAAGCGGTTTTCCATGTGAGCAATTGCAGTTCACACTTATGTCAAGGTTGAAAAGGGGGCCCCATGAGCCTGGTAAGAACAATGTTTAGGTTCCACACTGGAGAGGGTGGTAACCTGGGAGGAATGATTCTTTTCAATCCTTCCATAAAAGCTTTTATTGCCGGTACTCTAAATAACATATGTTGTCTGTTTTGTAGATATGCCGCAACGGCTGCAAGATGTAAACGTATAGATGCATATGCTAGATTACATCTTTGTAAATGGAGAAGGTAACAGATAATATTTTGGATGGAAGCATCTAAAGGATCAATTTGATTATTAATGCAGTAAATGGCAAATCTCTTCCATTTAGCAGCATAGCAAGCTCTAGTAGTAGGTCTTCTGGCTTCTTCAATGATATTTATACAGTCTGGTGGCAGGTTAAGGTAACCAAACTCTAAGACTACAGGAGCCAGATCGCCAGATTCAGTTGACTTGGATCTGGATGCCTGATGTCTGCATGGTTCTGCGTTAGCATAGATGGTGTCAGAGACAGTCTTTGGTGTGGAACAAGAGAGTTCCAGTAGTGTGGTGAACCACGGTTGGCGTGCCCATGTGGGAGCTACCAGGATCAGTTTGAGAGACGGTTGTCTGAGCTTGCGTACTACTAGTGGTATTAGTGGGATTGGCGGAAAAGCGTACGCAAATCTGCCTGACCAGTTCATCCATATTTCATTACCCTTGGACAGCGGGTGTGGAAACCTGGTGGCGAAGGTTGGGCATTTTGCGTTTTCGTGTGTGGCAAACAGGTCTATGTCTGGATGACCCCACTTGTGAAAGAATGGTTGAAGAACTTGCCGATGTAGTTCCCATTCGTGAATCTGTTGCGTCTGTCGACTTAACAGATCTGCTATTTGATTGTGAACTCCTGGAAGGTGTTCTGCAAGCAGATATATCTTTTGTGGAATGGCCCATCTCCAAATGTTTTGTTCAAGCTGTGACAGCTGCAGGGAATGTGTGCCTCCTTGTTTTTGTATGTAGAACATGGCTGTCATGTTCTCCGTCCGGATAAAGACAGCTTTGTTCTGTATGTGCACTTGGAAGGACTTTAGTGCTAGGAAAATCGCAAGCAACTCTAGGTGATTGATGTGAAGCGCCTTTTGTTGAGCGGTCCATCTTCCCTGAGTTGTGTGGTGGAGCAGATGTGCTCCCCATCCTGTCAGGGATGCGTCTGTTGTCAGTACTATCTGTGGAACAGGCTCGAGGAACAGCCGCCTTCTGGACAAGTTTTTGGTGTTCCACCACTGCAGAGAGTGATGCGTGCGGCTGTCCACCAACACCAGGTTTGTCAGTTGTCCTTGTGCCTGATTCCACTGATGTGCTAGACATTCCTGCAATGGGCGCGTTTGCAGTCTTGCATATGGTACAATAAAAATGCAAGATGCCATCATGCCTATTAATTGCACAAACTCTCTGGCTGGGAGAGAGTGTTGGTTTTGAAACCTTGTGACTAAGGCTTGAATGCTCTGTATCCTGGCTGGACTAGGATAAGCTAGAGCTGTATTTGTGTTTATGGTAGCCCCTAGGTATTGATGTACATGAGAGGGCTGTAGATGTGACTTGGTGTGGTTTACTGTAAACCCCAAGTTGTGCAGTGTCTGAATTGTTTGAGATGTGTGTTGAACACACTGGTTGAATGACTTGGCTTTTATGAGCCAATCGTCTAAGTATGGGAGGACATGGATATGTTGTCTTCTGAGATGTGCTGCTACTACTGCTAGGCACTTTGTGAACACTTGTGGTGCAGTTGTGACCCTGAATGGAAGGACTTTGAACTGATAGTGTTGTCCTTCTAGCACAACCCTGAGATACTTCCTGTGAGAAGGATGTATGGGAATGCGAAAGTAAGGTCTAGTGTAGTGAGGAAATCTCCTTGTTGCAATAATGGGAGCACTTGTAAAGTGATCTGAGTGTATATACAGATTGAGAGGCCTTAAATCTAGAATTGGTCTTAGTGTCCCATCCTTTTTGGGTATTAGGAAGAAGAGTGAGTAGACCCCTGTTCCTTGATGTTGCAATGGAACTAACTCTATTGCATCTTTTTGCAGCAATGAGAGAACCTCTTGTTGGAGCAGCGTTAGATGTTCTGTGGACATTGGACGCTGTTTTGGGTGGTATATTTGGAGGGATAGCCGTAAGCTCTAGGCAGTAACCATACTGGATAATCTGTCTTACCCACTTGTCTGTTGTGATGGAATTCCAGACAGGTAGGAACTGTGCTAATCTCCCCCCTACAGGAGTGGGATGCTGTTGGGGGAGCTGAAGTAAGTCACTGTTTAGTTGTGGAAGATGATCGATTGTTATTACCTCAACCTCTTCCCTTATTGTTATTACCTCTGTAGCCTCCTCTAAAATATCCTCTATTGGAGGATGTTTGTGTACTGTTTTTTTAAAGGAAGTTGAATTGTCTGCTCCAGTTTGTTTGGAGCCTCCTCTGTAAAAGAGCCTCTTGCTTGAGTGGACTGCAGAGCTCCCATAGATTTTGCTGTATCAGTGTCCTTTTTCATTTTCTCAAGTGCTACGTCTACCTTTGGACCAAACAATTGTTGTTGGTTGAATGGTTGATTTAAGATGGTTGTTTGCACCTCTTGCTTATACCATGAAATGCGTAGCCACGCATGTCTTCTAAGGAGGACACTAGTGTTTATTGCTCTAGATGCAGTGTCTGCTACATCAAGAGCGCACTTGATTGAGGCATTTGAAATTATTTTACCCTCTTGTATAAGGTAATTTGCCTGTGCCTTATATTGGTCAGGTAGATGTTGTAAAAGGGTTTCTAACTGGTCATAATGAGCCCTGTCGTATCTTGCGAGGAGGGTTTGTGTGTTAGCTATTTGCCATGTATTGCTAGCTTGTGCAGCTATCCTTTTGCCTGAAGCATCTATTATTTTTGATTCCTTATCAGGAGGTGGTGCCTCACCTGATGTCTGAATTTGTTCTTTTTCTAGTGTTGGTAACGACTAGGGAATCTAAGGGTAGCTGTCCTTTAATGTAAGCAGGATCCCCAGGAGCGGACCTGTACTTTTTTCTATTCTTGGGTTTATGATCCTAGCTCGTACAGGATCTTTAAACACTTCTGGGGCATGCTTAATGACCCCTTTAATCATGGGTAATATTTGAACAGACTTTTGTGAGTGTCTAACAAAAAATCTTCTTCTGCCTCATTTGAGTGCATTGTTACATTATGATAGATGGCAGCCCTATTGAGTAGATGTCCAAACCCAATATTATCTTCAGGAGGAGATGGTTTGGATGGATATGTATGTGGGTCAGGGATATCCGGTATATCTTGTGGGCTTGGATATTCCCAGTCTGGTGCATCACTAGGGTATGGAAAGGGTTCATCTGGGTCTCTCCCATCCCCTATGTTATACTCATCATTATTCTGTGGAGGTGTTTGTGGAGGTGAAGATTGAGGTGGAGAATTTTGTGGTGAATGAGCAGGTGAACTTAGGTGAAATGTTAAAAGGAATAGGAGGTGAAAGAGGAGGTACAGGAGAAGAAGGGTGCATAGGTGATGTAGCAGAGTCCTTCTTGACAGGCACTGGAGTTGAAGGTGCTGTGTCTAGCTTCCTCTTTTTATGTGGCATAGTGGAAACATGTCCTGTTTTTGGATCTATGTATATCCTTTTTTGCAAAGGATCAGGTTGAAAATGCTCTTCTTGAGGAATCGCTTTTGGTGCGGATTTTTTCGGCTCCGGGCCTGGTTTCTTCTTGTATTTAGCCTTAGGAGTTGTTGTAGAATCCTTTGGCGTAGTTTTCGGCACCGAAGGGAATGTTTTCGGAGTCGAGGCCTGGTTCAAGGGCTTGGAGGCATCGGAAGCAGGCTTTGTAGGTTTCGGCACCGAAGATTTTGGGCTGGAAGCTGTTGGTCGGCTTGGAAGCATCGGAAACAGACTTTATTGGTTTTGGAGCCGTCTTATCCTTGGGAGTCGACGGTTTCTGAGTGTTTTTCGGAACCGGTACTTCTTTCGGTTTCGGTGCGGAGGGAGCTGGTAGTATCGGCACGTGCGGTTTGCTTGGTATGGAGCTACCGGAAGGCTCGATGGCTTGGCTTTCGAAGCATTGTTTCGGTCTCAACTGGGCCCCAAAGGCGAAGTTTTGACCTTTGCCTTTGGTGTTGGGGCTGGGGTAGGGGCAGTCGTACTCATGCGTTGACCTGATGGTATGGAGCCATCGGAGTCGTCTGCCTCAGATACAATTTGGAGATCGGAATCTTCCTCAGGGACACATGGACCTTCGTCCAAGATATCCACCGGTTCCAGTGCTGATCTCTGCATTTCGTGTCGACAGGCCCTCCAATCTCGAATGGTCTTCTTGGATCGAAAAGACGCACAAGCCGTGCAGCTCGACTCGTCGTGTTCTGGTGATAAGCACAGGTTAAACACCTCTTGATGGTCGCTGCGTGGAAATTTTGCTCCACACACGGGGCATTTTTTGAATGGTGTTCTTTCCATGAGTTGTAGGCCTCACCACGTGGGTAGGCCCAACAGCCCGCATCGACGACCGGAATCGAACTGATGAAGTTTAGATTATGGATATTGATGTCGAAAGTTGTTTTATAAAGTTTTGCACGAAGTCCTTGGAAAGTAGATTTCGAACCGGAGTGGAAAAGTTGCATCCGAACCGAGTGGTGGAAAAAAACAATCTAAGAATGGAGCCGATGCGCACTATCGTCCTAGGGAGGAGTCACCTATATCGTGACTACAAAGACTTCTTCCAAGACGACAACAACATGCTAGCCCAGGCCGCTGTGGACCATCCGTGCCCTCTTATAGGCGATTTAGAGCAGGACGTCGAGTCCCTGCAGGGATGGTTGACGGAGAGGCTGAATGATCTGGCCCCTCCAATGGCCCTGCGGGACACGGCTAAGAGGGTTTCGGCCCCGTGGTTCACTGAGGCACTGTAGGCTACTCGCCGCCAGTGTAAGGTGGCGGACAGGGCATGGCGCCTACACTATGATCTGGAGGCTAGACTGGCCTATAAGTCTATGGTTAAAGCATACCATCGGGATATTCTCCGGGAGAAAAGAGATTATCTGGCTAGGAGGATTGATGCTGCCTCCAACTCGTGTAAAGAGATCTTCACTGTGGTCAGGGAGTTTATGGCCCCCAGATCTAACTTGCCCCAAGGGGTTCCATCTGAGTTGTGGGTCTGTGATTTGGCCAAATTCTTCATGGATAAGATTAAGTCTATCCAGGACTCTTTCACAGTTGTGCCTGCTGGGGCGGGTGCTAGTTTGGTGTCGGGACCGGCGCGGTTGCCCGCGCAGGCTGCGGTTCTCGCAGTTCCCTTCTATTTCTATTGATGCCTCCCTAGGGCTCTTGGCCACTCTTAAATCGGGTTCGCCCCTAGACCCCTGTCCGGCCAAATTTTTGGCTAAGATGGCTATCGTGGTCAACCCACTGGTCAACCCACTTGTGAATTTGTCTCTTAGTGAGGGGAAGGTCCCGTCGCCATGGAAAAGGGCTATGGTGATCCCCCTCCTCAAGAAGTCCGGTTCGGACCCTGAGGTTTTGGCCAATTATAGGCCGATCTCCCTTCTCCCGGCGTTGGCTAAGATCACGGAGAAGCATGTGCATGGCGTCCTCTCCAGCTTTTTAGAATCCAGTGATCTGCTTCACCCTTCGCAGTCCGGTTTCCGCCCTAATTTAAGTACGGAGACGGCACTGTTGGAGGTGTCAGATCATTAGGGAGACACTGGATGCTGGAGGCAGGGCCATGCTGGTCATGCTTGATCTGTCGGCGGCCTTTGACACCGTCCCCCATGAGGTGCTCCTCGCCAGACTTTATGACATCGGTCTGAGGGGGACGGTGTTCAATTGGTTTACATCTTTCCTTGAGGGCCGCCAACAAACGGTCTGGGCCTCTCCGAGCTCCGCCGAGATGCCGCCATTGGGAGTCGGTGTTCCGCAGGGTTCTGTGTTGAGCCCGACTCTCTTTAACATCTTTATGACACCTTTGGCGGCACTGGTGGAGTCTTTTGGGGCCCGGATCGTGTCCTACGCGGATGACACGCAATTGCTTTTTGCGTGTGGGAAGGATCAGGCCTTTGATGGGGAGAATATTCGGGGGTGTTTGGAGCTGGTCTTTAACTGGTTTCAGTCGAACAGCCTCAAGGCCAATTCCAACAAATCGGAGGTGTTGTTCTTTGGCGCTCCCTCGACCCCGACTGGCGGGCGTGGTGGCCCATGGATATGTGTCCCCCTGCCCAGGCATCGGTGGTGGCTAAAAACCTGGGAGCAAAGATGGACAATAGCCTGTCGCTGATTCCACATATTCAGGGCCTGACGGGCACCTGCTTTGGGATACTCAAGATGCTCCGGAAGTTCCTACCTTTGCTCACAGAAGAGCATCGAAAGATTACTGTGCAAGCCTTAGTGGGCTCCAGACTGGACTATGCGAACGTCCTGTATATAGGTCTTCCGGAGTATCTTGTCCAGCGGCTGCAGGTTGTGCCGAATTCCGCAGCCCGCGCCATTTTCGGCCTTCACAGACGAGTGAGAGCCTCCGGTTTGGTGCAGTCGCTTCATTGGCTGCCCATTAGGAAGCGGGTCATGTTCAAGGTTTTGACCTTGGCGCATAAAGCGCTATTTGGCGCGGGGGCAAAGTACCTACAACGCAGGCTGGCCTTCTACCGTCCAACTAGATCTCTGCGGTCAGAGTCTTTGTTTCTGGCTGTGGTGCCTCGAGTGAGGAAGGCACTTACTGGGGGACGCTCCTTTAGTTTGAGGGCCCCTCAGTTGTGGAACTCCTTGCCTCTGGCGTTACGGTCCTCCCCGAATCTGCTCCTGTTTAGGAAAAGCCTGAAGACTTGGCTTTTTAACCTTTAGGATCCCTGTTTTTCTCTTTTCCTTGTTTGCTGTTTGCTGAATGTTATGTTTTTTACTCTGAGCTGCCTCGATAAAGCGCCAGGACACTCCTCGGAGTAGCCGTGCGCTATAGAAATAAATATATAACATAACATATATAACATAACATAACATAACATGCAATCATCCAAGCCCAACACCAGGTGGCAATCTAATGCAAAGTGTAGGATCTTCAGCTTATATGCCTCGAACATTAACTTTCTAAAAAATACCTTGTGGGAAAAAGGATGAAGAAACGGGACACTAGGACGATTGATTGGTGGTACAAACAAAAGGTTAGTCATGAAATTGATGGCAAAAAAGAAAAAAACCAACATTTTGAATTGATTGACCAAACTAAGTAGATAAACAACGTTTGAATTTGGCAAAAAGAGGAGCACTTGGAAAAGAGGGGTTCTCTGGCACGTACATACAGACCGCTTTTTTTTCAGTTGCCGTTAGGTTACAATAATTAATAGGAACTGCTGGGGTAACCCTGTCAGCAGTACAGAATAAAACTTAAAATGACAATGGAAATTCCAAGAAACTGAAGTTTCTAAGAAGGGTCTAAACTAGTAGAAACAATTGCTAATCATCAAATGTAATTTAAAAGAGCAATGGAAAAGGCCACCTCTACTAGAACATTCAGGCCAGGTATCTGAAATGTGTTGCATGCTCAATAATTAGGACCAGATAAGCAATGATCAGCTCCACTAGGAACCGCCTAGTCTGAACAGCTCCTCTAGATGGAAAACAAGCATGCCAAGACCGTTTCATCCTGCTCGGGCCTTGTAATTGAGGTATAGCTTGAATCCTGTGGCACAGTGTGCAGAGGACCCACCCTATGGGCATACCCATTTCTTAGCAAGTTTGACAGCTCGCCCTACTGCACAGTCAGAAAACCCCTGACCGTAGAAAAGTAAAACTTGGCCAACAAGAGAATAAAAATGCTTTTGCAGCTATGAAAGCAAACCTCTATATCGGAACACAACAGGGCAGGCAGCAGAAATGTTCATAGAACGTCTCTTGTGCCTATACAGTGCACATATGACATATGTCATCTGTGTTACCTTTGGCGTTGTGTGTTATGTTCAAAGGGTTGCTTTGGGACTAGTGCAGGCGAATCAAGGACAATGAGATCTGAAAATTTACCATTAATGGCCCCTTTGCAGAGCTGCCACTCATTAGATGACTGCTAGCAGGCAACTGGCACTGAATGTCTGAGACCAGCTTTGGAGAGTAAATGATGGCCCTATCAACATAAATGATCCTAGTAGATCCCTAAAAGCCTACTTCGCTTTAGAACTATAGGTCTGTGGCCTGACCCATATATGACTGATCGCTCTGCCTTATCCTTACTAATCTTCCACAGACGGAAGTAATTAGGAAAAAGAATCACAATCCTCAGAAGGAGTACCCTACTGTACCAAAACAATACTCTTTAAAAGTATACCTGCAATTTCACAAACTTGTCATATAAAATAAAGTTTGCAGCTAATGCCACCACCAGCCAAGCCCCGCACCCATACCCACCTGTCAATGCCATGAACTAAAACCTATAAGATGTACATGATGTTAAACTTCAATCTGAATATGCAAGACCTACCACAGTAAGGTCAAGAAGAATAAAATAAATTTGTAAGGCAACAGAAAGTTTGTTGATAAATAATCATAAAGGATATCCTGCTATGGCTGTAAGTTGAGAATGGGGATTTTACTACTTACCCTCATATGATCGAAAGCAATCCCAACTTTTTCATTGAAGTCAGAATTAAACAGGGGAATTTTGGCATATCTCTGACTGAAGTGATTTAACATGATGAATTCTGCATTCATATTCATACCGACGTTGATCGCTTGAGATGTTGTACTGTGAATATAAGTAATTCATTGTATTAGGTAAAGCAATCTGAGTGAAAATAAACATTGATAAAAAGTGAGAAAAGTACATTGCAGGCAGGCGTTTTGCCTTTCTATTTCTACTTTGTGCTCTGTTCCAAATGTGGACATCTTGTGATTTCAGTTTGTTTAGAACGTATCACACTAAGGTTTCCTCTAAGGACAGCAGGGAACAGGAGAGAAAAGGGGTTAAAGGTTATTTTGTTTGTAATGCACACACTATGAAGTAAAAAATCTCTAGTCGTGGTCCGCAGGGAGATCTGCCAGCAGGGGGCGAAGTTCATAAATGATACATATGGTGACATTAAGAGGAATGAGGGCAAGTCTGACAGAATTAGAAATTGAGAGTGGCTAAGGGAACACACAGAATGTGAAGACAATCTTTGTCCAACGTCAGGGCAAGGCTCAATGGGGGCATGACAGGCAGGCTGGCTCACGGAGAGCTCCCTCATAGTGAAAGAGGATTTGGCAATGTGAAGTCGGGAAAAACACGGGAATCTCAGAGGAGCGTGCTTTGATGGAGGCTTCCGTGAATCATTGGTAATTCACCCACGGCCACTTCTCACATTGAAAACGGTTTCGTACAGACGCAACGGACCACTTGCAATGTTAAAAAGTTTGAGCATAGCAGTTCATGGCCACAACATGTTCTATTACTGGTTCTTGCCAAAACCTATGAGACTGAATACAGTTTTGATAGGATTTAGCTTCACAGAGAACACAAATCAGGACTGAATGGTATCCAGAAAGGTTGTATGTCTAAACAACTACTGCCTAAATCACGACTTCCTTAACCACGAAAGCCTAACCGCGAGTTATTCTTAACCACTACCTTTTTTAGCACGACTTCCTAAACCACAAACTGAAACATCTCGTGTTTGGCCATTAGATGGCACTATTGTAATAACAATACTTCTTCCGTGAAACACTCGTAAAAAAAAGACGGATCTAAATGTACTATGTTAGTATGCATTGATAAGGCATACCATTAGCTCTTTTTTAATTTATCCTTTTTTGTGGGGGGGGGACCCCCCCTCCCCTTATTTTCCCTTAATCCCTTAATTCTGAGGAGTGAAGTTATACAGGAGCGGAGGGTAGTGGAGAGACTCGAGGTTTAGGGAAGCCATGCTTAAGGAAATTCGTGGTTTTTGAAAGTCGTGGTTCCAGCTTCGTTGTTCAGGTAAGTCGTTATAAAATCTTTGTTGTTAAGGATGTTTCCCCGTCCAGAAAGAGCATGTCAGTTGCCACTGGACAATACCTTGAGATATAGATGCATATCAGCATCCTGCTATGGGGTGAAGTGATACTTGACAACGCCACCTAGGGGCACTGTGTACAGATTAGCAATCACAGGGGCTATTACTGGAGCACTGCTGGAATTTATAAATGGCATAGGACTAGAGGGTACTAAAAGTAGTCCATTTAAATGTATTAATGCCTATTAGTTACAAAGGAAGAGAGCCACTTGAGAACAAGAGTGTGGGACATGGCCCTTCTTGGGTGATTTCCCTAAATGTTTTGTTTTTTCTCCTCCTGGTTTTTGCCGATTCTCTTTTCGTGGCCATAGGACTCTGGGCGCTTTCAAACTGTAATACAATGTGAAAGCACACGCGCCGTTCCTACCCATGCTAGGAAGTGGGGCTTACTTGATTGGTTGAGGTGTTGCAACTGTGAGAAACACCACATACTCAGGGCAGGTACTGCACTGGCTAATGGTGCGACGCAGCACTGATTGTGCCATCACCAGGATAGCCTTTCAGTAAGTAAGTAGGTACATATGCCCTCTGCAGGGTCTGTCAAACTTAGTGCGTAGTATTAGACTGAGTCAGTGGGGCATGCCTCCGTCAGAGTTTGCTTCGACGTCCGCAGGGAGGTGAGATCATCAGTCAATTTGTCATCCTGTCCTGTTCACCGCACAAGCACTGCTTCTGCTCCCACCCATTCCAACAAGTCGCTTCTACAGGTCTGTATTGTAGGGGGTCTTGAGATCAACCAGGCTATTGCATTACGTCTCTTGGCCACCACAAGGCCTAGGTTCTCAAACGGTCTGCTCAATTTCATTTTGGGGTTGTCTGGGTTTAGGCCCAGTGGACACTGTTTAAAGGTATGAGGGATCAACCTTACCATAATGGATTTGATGTGGGATAGAACCTCTGTCCAATAAATCACGATGACAAAACACCGCCACACAATAGGATTACGATCAGCTTTTACGTATCTGCACCTAGTGCATTCACAGGACCTAACAGGTTATACATCTTGCGACCTACTCAGAGACATACAATATAACGACCTACACCTTATCTGCTTAAGTTTGAATCAAGAGATAATAGAGCCCCACGTACCGCCTCATGAATTTTGGTCCAGTCAGTGGGTCTTTGCAGGCCTGTTGCCAAGTGGACTCTTGACAGCTCGGTGTAACTATTTGCCCGGACTGCCCGGTATAAATGTATTATATGTTGACGGCCTATAGCTTGCGAAAGTATGGTAACCATAGTTTGTGTGGCCTCAGGGAATGAGGGCCACACCTGCCTGGCAGAAGCTGCAATCTTGGCATAGTGCAAGAAATGTCCTAGTCCAAAGGACTCTTGTATAGTTAAAGAACAGCCATTTGAGTACAAATCAGAGAGCATAAGGCAGCCACCCTCCTTTCATCTGTCGACATGGACTGGGAAGGGACACGATCCACAAATCCAGATCTGGAGCAAAAGGTGCCCGACACAGCACCCCCTGAACGGTCTTTCGCAAAGTAGAGGCAACAGCCACATCACATGCGACAGACTGGGACACAGTTGCCCCTCATCAGCAGAGCTCCAAGTTGATAGCCATCATGAGGGCCTGCAAAAAGGGACAGCTCATAATTCTCATCCTTGCCAAATCAATTAACGGCAGGTGGATTGCTGGGTAGTACAGCTTCAGTCAAGGAACTTCCATGCCCCCTTTCTCCATTCACACTTCAGGGTAGCCAACCCAGTCTTGAAGCTCTTCCTCACCCAAAGGAGTTGCACCAAGAGGCAATCCAGATCTTTAAAAAACAGGTGCTGAGCCACATACATGGTTCCCTGCAGTATATACATGCATCAAGGAGTGGAGGAGTGTGGCTCAACGGTTAGAGCGGCAGACCCTGATGCAGAGTTCTGGCCAGGGACCAGGGTTCGATTCCCGCCTCGGCGGGGTCTCGGGCTCAATTTCCTCGGACCTGTTAATTCTCGCCTTGGTGCCTATTCTAATCACGGGCCCAACGCTGCAACTCTGGCCAATAGCTTGCTTAGCCTCCACACCGGCCCCAACAGCGCTAAGAATGCCTGGCTTCGCCCAGGAGTGGACACTTCACAGGGAAAGCCAGGAGGGGTTCCACAGCGGTATGAGTATCAGCGTCAGGAAGCCGAATAGGCGACACCGCAAGGTGACCGTCTGGTGACAGTGCGCTCTATAAGTACCATGACATTTACATTTTGACATTTACATCAAGGCAGCACTACCATTTTGATAAGGGTGATTTTTACCCATGAGGTATAACCGCAGTGAGTTCCCAAAAATCTATTGAAGGGAGGAGATTAAGTACTACCCTCACTTGATTTAAGTTGTGGGCTTCTTTTCAGTGACAGGCAACTGTGTGGCCAGTAATCTGCCCAAAAGGTTTATCGGAACAGGGCTGACTTAGCGTTATCGATAAACGGTTTGAATGCTCACCAGATCCCAGATTGCGTGTAGTAAGATCGGTACCGATATATTGAGCTGACTGAGGTAGAGCATTGGGTCGCTGGCATACAATGAAAGGATATGTTCAGTATTGGCAAAGAGGATACCCCACTTTCGAAGGACACTATGGAGGCGGCACACAAGCGGCTCCATTGCTAGAGGAAAAAGCAAGGGTGACAATAGGCACCCTTGACGTGATCAAGGCCAAAGTAGGATATCCGCTGACACGTAGTGGCCAGACCGCACTTTCGTGACTGGGTGTGCATATAGTAGCTGGGCCCCTTCATGTAGTTGTGACCTAGCCCAACCGCATCTAGTACCTGCTAAATATAATCCCAGCCAACCTTATAAAACACACACACACACACACACTATGTCTAAAAAGGCAAGGCTGTAAAGGTCATCTGGTAGCTGGGGTGTGTGTCGGACATGTGTGCAGGCTAACAAGGTGCAGAGGGTATTACAACAGGGAGTGAATCCAGACTGATCAGTGTGGATCAGTTGAGGCAGGTAAGGCAGAAAGTGCGCTACCAGTGTGTAGCTGAGAATCTTTTTTTTTTTTTTAACAAAAACCTTTATTACACCTTCAATTCACACAGCGAAATGCCTACATCCCAGTGGGCTGGCCGCTATAGCAGGTTGTATGACACACGAGACATGATCACTGGTTATTTAACATTCGTGAACTTTTCCTTCATCATGTCCGCTGCTAAAAAGAAATGGCGTGTTATAAGCAAAATTATACTCGTGAGGTCAGGTTTTTGATTTTTACGTTTTCTTCCCCCCCCCCCCCCCCCCGCAAACAACAAAAACTTAAAAGAACAGTCAGGAATAATCATGTGTTCATGTAAGTGTTACCACTGAGTTATCGTGGCCCCCGCAACCATGTACCCTCAAGTATTACGCTTCCTAGTTCTCCCATCTTCCCCAACTACAATACACGTGTTGAGGTATGGATCCTTTCTCAGCTAAGGTTCGCAGTCCCCCTTGACCCCACCCCTCACTGAAGTGTGGCTATACATCCCTCCCCGCAGTCCCCCTTCCTCCCTTGGTGCAAATTACTTCAGCCCTCCTCCTCTTCCTCATCTGACTCCGCTAGGTCCTCCTCCGGCAAAGGGTCACAGATGTCCCCCCTGTAAATGTTCCATTTGGACCAGATTTTATTCCATTTCCCCGGGCATGCGCGGTTGGAGTACACCGCCCTCTCGGTTATCATTATTCTATCCATGTTTAGACACCAGGCCGACGTGGTTGGAACCTCCGCCACTCCCCACCTCTGTGCAATATCACGCTTCGCTACAACCAGTCCCACCGTTGCCCAAAGCCGCCCATGTCTAGTAACATCTGTAGGTGCCCACACGTTTAACAGGCATCTCTTTGGTTCTGGCTCTAGGGATAATTCCAATGTTTGTGAGATCGTTCTCATTATTTGTCTCCAGTATTCCTGTATGCGGGGCAGTCCCATATGGTGTGGAAAAACGTTCCCTCCTCCCCACAACCCCGAAGGCAATAGGGGTGCTGAGCTCGGGATATACGGTGTAGCATTGTCCTCGTGTAATATACCCTGTGTAGAATTTTCAATTGCACTAGTCTCAGTCGTGCCGAGATGCCCACTTCCTTGGGCGAAGCTAACGCCTCATTCCATTCGTGCTCATCCATCTCCTCTGTGTCTCCCTCCCACTTCACCTTCAGGGAAAGCATTGGGTCCGGTAGATTGTTAATCAGTTTGCGATATGTGAAAGATGTCGCTCGCTCCAACATGAAATCAGTAAGGAGGCGGTCCTCCAGCGGGGAGGACTCTGGTAGGTCCGTTCCCGCGGGGAGGGCCGTTTGCAGTGCGTGTTGGATCTGGATGTATCTATAGAGTTCCCTGTCATCAAGTTCGTACAGTTCCTGCATTCTAGCGAAGGGTATGACCCCTCCCCTGTCCCATAGATCGCCCACAGTGGAAATGCCTATTGTATCCCAGTGCGAGAAACCCTTGCTAATTCTCAGGTTACCAAGGACTCGGGAGTCCCACAACGGGGTTAATTTGGTGATCTTACCCTTCCATCCCAGGGCCGCCGTTGCCGTGTGCCAGAGTGTTACCGTCAGTCTAGTAGGGCCCACTAGTGTGCGCGTTTTACGTTGCTCATATAACGGGGCCAGGAGGGTGGTGGTGCCCAATTGCATTCTGTCTGCTCGGAATGCAGGTTCAGTCTGCGGAGCATGGATCCATTGGTTAATGGGTTTAAGGTGTGCTGCCCAGTAGTATAATTTTATATTGGGAAGGGCAATACCTCCGTCAAACCACCCTCTATGCAATTTGGATTGGGCTACACGTGCTGGGAGGGTCCCCCATAATAGGGTTGATACCAACGCTGATATCTTTTGGAAGAACCCTGGGGCTACCGGAAAGGGAGTATTTTCAAGAACATATAAGAGTCTAGGCAGAGCCATCATTTTATAGAGTGCTGCCCGTCCTAAAAGCGTCAATGGGAGTCATGACCAAAATTGCACATCACGTTTGAGCCTGTCCATGTGGGGCCGTAGATTTTTGTACATAAATTCCACTGGGTCCGCGGTGACCTGAATGCCCAGGTATTTAAACGAGGTACCCGCTATCCGTAAAGGACAGTCCGCTGCCAGGACCGGGGTTTCCCCCTTCAGGACGTACATCTCTGACTTACTCCAGTTCAACGTATAGCCGGAGGTCTTACCATAGGCATCGCAGAGGTGTAAGAGCGCAGGGATTCCGCTGTCAGGGTTGGTAAGGTATATCAGCATATCTTCTGCATATAGAGACAGCCGGTCCTCCCACCCCTCCTTCCAGCTAATACCCTGAAGCCGAGGCGACGTCCTAATCAAAGTGGCCAAAGGTTCTAGTGAGATTGCAAACAGCAACGGCGACAGAGGGCAGCCCTGTCGTGTGCCCCTGCCCAGTGGGAATTCTCGTGAGATATGCCCATTCGCCACCACCCGCGCCGTGGGGTTGGTGTAAAGCAATCGCACCCATGCAATAAATCGGGGGCCGAACCCCATGCGCGACAGTGTTTCAAATAGGTGGGCCCACTCCACGAGGTCAAAGGCCATCCTAGCATCAACTGCCAAGATGACTGCCTGAGTAGTGATCGATTCAGCACGAGCTAACACCCCATGTAATCTGCGTAGATTTAGTGCAGTGTTTCGATGAGGCATGAAACCGGACTGGTCCGGGTGTATAAGTGATGCCAAGTGGGGCATCAATCTCAGGGCTAGAAGTTTGGCGAGAATTTTGGTTTCTGCGTTAAGCAGCGATATGGGACGGTAGGAAGAGCACTCCTCAGGTGGCTTGCCCGGCTTGGAGATGGCCACTATCGTAGCCATTCGTTGATCCGGCGGAAGTGTACCCCGCCCCAGGCATTCCCTATACATTTCCAGTAAATATGTACTGAGGGTCTCAGGCATTGTCTGGTACCATTCCACTGGTATTCCGTTGGGGCCCGTTGCCTTACCCGGGTTCAATGCGCTGATCGCAAGTTGTATTTCCTCAGCGGTAATGTCTGCATCCAATTCAGTAGATATTTCCGGGGTCAGCGTACTGACCTCGATTGGAGCTAACACTTCTCTGGCCATTGCAGGCGTCACCTCACTCTCTGGGGTGTATATCCGTTCGAAGTGGTCTGCGAGCAGTTCCACAATGAGCTCCGGGTTGGCATGCACCTCTCCCCGGTCATTTTTCAATCTATGGATTCCCCTTGAGTTCCCTTCTCGTTTATCGAGCCATGCCAACATCCTTCCCGCCTTGTCACCCACCTCATAGACCCTGTTCTGAGTGTTAGACATGTCGTTCCTAACGTGTAGGCGAATGTGATCAGTATACATCTGCTGTTGCAATGTAAGCGTGTGTAGAGTAGCTGGGGTGGGATGTTGTTCATGTGCTGTGGTCGAGTCCTGCAGTGTCAGTTCCAGGTGCGCTAGTTCCCGGGACCGCTCTTCCTTGTATCCCGTGATAGCATTTATAGCTTGCCCCCGCAGAACTGTTTTATATGCCTCCCAGAGGATCTCTGCAGATCCCACCGAGCGGACATTTTCAGAGTAATATTGTGTCGTGGCCTTTTTCAGAGCTTTGCGAATCTGGGGCACTTTGAGGTAGGTAGGCTGTATAAGGTATATGCGCCTACGTGTTGGTATCTGGGAGGAAAGCGTAAGAGTCAGTGGGGAGTGATCTGAGATCCCCCTAGGGTGAATCGCTATTTCGTCTACATATTGAAGCCCCTCCCCTAGCGTTAGAAAGTGGTCGATCCTAGACAGACTTCCATGCACTGCTGAATGGTAAGTGTATTTCTGATCTGAGGGGTGGAGATGCCTCCAAATATCTACTAGGCCCATGGCCGTTAAGAATTGTTGGAGCCGAGGGACCCCTCCCCCAGAGACCGGTGCCGGGAATCTGTCAAGTTGAGCATCTATGACCGCATTGAAATCCCCCCCCCCGAGGATGACTTCCCCTTCCGGGAGAGATAGGATAAAATCACCCAGTTTAGGGAGTACTATCGAGTGGAGCGCCGGTGGGATGTACACTGAAACTAGACTGATGAATTTCCCTTCCCACTGCCCCTGAAGGGCAGCAAAGCAACCTTGATCATCAGTCTTGGTCTGCAGGGGAATGAACAGCGCGTTTTTTTGTAACAGGATTCCAGTCCCACGGGAGCCGGACGTGAATGCCGAGTGGACCACCATTTTGTATCCTCTTCTATCCAAAGCCTTAACAGCCCCCCCTGTTAAGTGAGTCTCTTGCAGGAGCACTACAGTGGGCTTTTGCCTCTTAATCACTGCTAGGACCAAACCCCGTTTCACTTTGTCACCCAGCCCTCTCACATTCCATGTCATGAGTCTCAGGGTGGGACGTGTTCTCTCGGTGTCTGCGGTGCCTCCGCCATTCAAAGGTATGTCAGCCATTCTGAACTATGGGTAGCATGGGGTGTCGGAAGGCATACGTAGCATCGGCTATGAGTGCATGGTTATTTAGGGGAACGGTGGACGTCCCCATCGGGGCAGATTTCCTCCATGCTCTCGTCCCCTTCGGGGTATACACAGATAGGGGCCTGACATTATTCCGTGAAATATTATTCCAACTCCTAACTACAAAAAACCAACAACAACCCTCCTCCCAACCCCCCCTTCCCTGCATCCCTGCCTAACGGACTTACAACTGCCCGCCCCCCCCAACTGAGCAGAGTGCTTTACCCATCCCTTAACCAGAGTACTTGCTTGTAAGGGGGAGAGTGTCTCCCTGAGCAGGCGGCATCCCTGCGTGCATCCGGGGTGTCCATGCCAGCGTCCATATGCAGCTATGAAACTGTGCTGAAACCGTCAGCGAGCGTCTCGACCTTAGAGTTCAGTGGGGTGGGGGGGGGCTTCGTCATTCTTCTCCGCCCGCCCCTGCAAGTCCACGGGGCGGAGAGCCCTCCGCTCCTTCCCGGCCAGACGTTTGTGAAGCAGGCCTGCTGCCTCCTCCTCGATCCTGGGTAGATCTATTTATTCTCCTCTGTCTGCCCACGGTGTGCCATCCCTCCAGCCAGTCCCGAGCAGCGTCCGGGGAGTCAAAAAGCCATACCTTTTTGTCCGCTACCACTCGTAGCCTCGCCGGGTAGATCATCGAGTACGGCAGTTCCTTCTCCGGCAAAGTCTTTTTCACTTCCAGAAACGTTTTTCGCCTTCTGGCGACCTCTGCCATGTAGTCCGGGAAGAAGGCTATTCTCGAGTTCTGAATCTGAATGGCCGGTGCTACTCTTGCGGCCTGCAGAATGGCGTCGCGGTCCCTGAAGTTGAACAGCCGGGCTAAGATTGGCCTAGGCGGTCCTCCTGTCCGAGGTTTGCCCCCTGGCACTCTATGGGCCCGTTCCACCGAAAAGAAATTTGAAAGGCCCTTGGGCTGGAGCCTGGTTTTGATCATGTCTCCTACATAGATGTCCATTGCCCCTGTGTTTTCCGATTCGGGCACACCCAAAATTCGTACGTTATTGCGCCGGGAGCGCCCTTCTTGGTCATCCAACGTGTCTCTAAGTAGTTTATTGTCAGTCTGTAGCCGCTCCATCGCCGTTTGTAATATAGAGACATCCCCAACCAAGGATTTAGTGACCACTTCAACCTGTTTGACTCTTTCGCTCATTTTCTGGAGGTCCGCCCGGATCAAGGTGACCTCTGTGGCTGTAGTACCCACCGTCGCCTGTACTTGGGCCAGTGCCGTCAGAACGTCCTCCAACGTGGCCTTTTTCGTCCCCTCAGCTTCTGTCGTCTTTCCGGCGTTTCTGCGTTGCTCCGGCGGAGGAGTGTGTCTCTCGTACGCAAACTTATCCAGCTTGGCCTGGGTAGCGTTGTGTTTTGGGCCTCTGTTGGACATAGTTGTGTTCTTATGGGCGGTGCCGCCTGGTGTTGGGGAACAGTGTTCGGGCCCGGGAGGGATATCTGTCGTACTGCAGCTTCTATCTGTGAGGTTGCCGCGCAGACAAACATTCAGGGCGTGGGCCTCATGTCCCTCATTGGCCTTCAGGTGTAGGGCCCCAGCCCAGCAGAGACGCTAGGTCCGGCAGGCCCACCGCTGTAAGCAGGAGGCAAGACGCGGTACCCCTCCGACTGGTGTTGGTGCTTACGTGGCTCGCTGAGCCTATATGCCTGCAGAGTGTCCCAAGGAGGTAGGCGGGTACGCAGCACAGCCGACGCAAGGCCGCGGCTCAGCGTCTCACCTCGGCGTAATGTCCCAATGATAGGTGTGCCGGCACTGTCTCTCGCAACTATTTTACACCGAGGTGCCTCCCGGGGGGGGGGGGGGGCCTCCAACCATCGCCCCCACCGCCGAGGATAGGCACCGGTCAGTCCGCCAGCTCCCTCCTACGTAGCGCTTCAAGGATAGCGGGTCTCAATATCGCCGCCCTGGAGAGCAGGCTGCCTCCACTGGAGCCCTGGGTGCGATGCGCCTCCGGCGCCCAAAATGGCGGTCCCGATCCGTGAACCGCTGGAGTTGTCTGCGCCGCCTCAGGAAGGGGCCACTCAGCCGTGTCCGCTGTCGCTGGATGCCGCCGGGTCTCGCCTGCCACTCCGGGCCGGCAGGGGATGATTCAGGCCGTGTGCTCCAGGGACCGGCACTTCCGGTCTATCGTGGCCGCCAAGAGGTCACTTCCGGCCGGATCCTCTCATCCCACGACTCCGCTGCTCACAGGATGTCGGAAGGCCCCTCCCCACTCCGGTCGTAGCCGCACGAGTGTTGGCAGTTTCCAGGTCGTTGCCGCTTCGAATTTTCACCGGCGGGTGCCGCAAGGACTCAGGGTCCGGTCCACCCCGTTAGGCACCGTCTCACTCAGGATAAGTAGGTCGGATATTAGCGGGAAGCCGCCTCAACACGGGAGCCCCTCTAAGCTGTGGCCGCCATCGTCGGCTGCCAGCCACGCCCCTCAGCTGAGAATCCTTTGATCAACATTTAACATAGCTAATGGACGATATAAGCCCACCTCCATAGGGTCCATTCCAGGTTTCAGAACCAGTACGAGGGCATAGGACTCCTCTCTCCCAGGCTTCCATATATACCAGCAGGAGACTATCAAGGAAGGTTCCGGTGTACGCCTTATAGAATTCTGCTGATAAGCCTTCGCCCCCAGGCACATTAGCGGTTTGGAGCAATTTTGCAGCCTGTAATGAATCCTGTTTAGTAAGAAGTGACCCTAGTGACTACCTATCTTCAGGTGTAAGGCACAGCAGGCGACGTCCCTGTATATATTTATAGAGGGTGTCGGTGTCCGTATCTTGCAGAGTGGCACACACTCCCTGTAAATCAACCTAAGAAAACCCTATTTATCGTCTGCTGGGTGGTTGCTACGTGACCTATGTGGTCTCTCACCGCAAGCACGGGTTGAGGCGTGGACCCTTTCATGTACAGTTTCCTACAATTAATGAGATGGGTGGCTTATCAAATTGGTCCCACAACGAACAAACCAGGTGTCTCAGTCGGTCCCATCAAGCAGGCTGTCCAAGAGTGCAGGTTCTAGGGTTTTCAGTTTCTACTCCTCCAAGTCTATTTCCAAAGTCTAACGTATTCCTACCGTTGTGGCCAAACACAGTCCCCTAACAACCACCTTCATCTCATCCCACTCAACAGCTCTACTGGCTGCAATTTCCCAGTTAGTCTCAAAATAACGATCCAGTGCGTCCAATAATGTGTTAAGGAAGACTGGGCTTGTTAGGGCCTTCACCCTTAGTCGCTACAGTGGTACCCTAGGAAGCGAGTACGTCAATAGTAAAGGGAAGTGGTCAGATAAGCATCAACCTAATTAGGCTGCGTCCAAAACGCGATGCGGACGTGGACTGAATAAAGAAATAGGCGTTCCTGCTATGCGTTTGTGTCATTGGAGTGTAAATGTAATATACACCGCTCAAATGACTTTCATATTTCACTATACTAATTCACCAATAACCCTTAAAGGGTTCCGGAGTAGCGTGCTACTCGCTGAAAAAGAGCTTCAATGCCTCGTCTGGGGTAGTAAGTGCTATATAAATGCAATTACAATACAATAAGAGAATGCTCGCGTATGTGGATGCTATGTCTGCCATATATCCAGCTGCCCATACCATTTCACAGTTGTGCGAGGGCAGCTGTTATATTTGGTTTCGTAGCCTGGCGAGGAGGGGACCTGTCCTTTCCCCCCCCATCGATCACGCAGTTGAAATCACCAGTCAACATTATCTCAGATTCCAGGCATGGCTAGGCCGCCTCCAGGGTCCTGCCAAAGAATTGGCCATCAATATTTGGCGCAAACACATTAATAAAATAAAAAATATGACCATCTAGTGTCCCCGCCAGCACGACATATCAACCGCTTGAGTCCACCTGCACATATGACTTTTAAAAGGGCACCCCTATTGCTACCCATATCATAGTCTTGCGTGCATATCCAGAGTTGGAGGAGGAATAAATATGACCATGCCACCTTCTGTTTAGGTATTTAATGCACTCTCCCCAAACGTGTGACTCTTGGAGAAAGGCCACTCTCACTCCATATCTCCAGGAGGTATGTGTGTACCCTGTTCCTTTTTACGGGTTTATTTAGATCCCACATATTCCAGGTGAGGAATATGTAATGAGACCCTGGCGTAGGGTCTCGCATGCATATTTCAGTCTTGTAACCAGAACTCCTAGCATCCGACATTAAGCTGCAAGTCCCCCATCCCCTACCACTTTCTTAACAGCAACAACCCTAGTTGTAACTCTGCCCCCTCAACTACCTCCCCGGTCCCTCCCATGGGCAGAACTAAAAGAACCCCCTCCCCGACACAACCCGAGGCCAGTCTGGTCCTGAATACCACACCACTCCCCCCAAACCCTCAAGTAAACAACAACAATTGCAGGTGTAGATACCATCTAAGATGCTCACACCTCCACAAATCAACAGCCACAAGGTGGTACTACTGCGACTGAG
This sequence comes from Lissotriton helveticus, assembly GCF_964261635.1. Lineage (NCBI taxonomy): Eukaryota > Metazoa > Chordata > Amphibia > Caudata > Salamandridae > Lissotriton > Lissotriton helveticus. Next base: position 1,410,497,976 of record NC_136068.1, read on the forward strand.
CAGAAGCAGTCATTTTTTTGATCGGTACAAAGTTGTTACGCAGGTCTTAAACCTTCCAGGTGTTATCCGGTGCTGTATCACTCCATACCTCTGCCACTGTGGCCCAAAGTTCTTCACTTCAGTTTTTAAGGGGGTGAGGTCATCTTCAGTGCCAGTGACGCACTCGGCCACGTTATGGAGGTCTGATCTTTGAAGATTTACATCGAGAGCAATGGCATCCATCTTGGCCTCCAGAGTGGTCGTAACACATTGAATGGCTGCCAGTATCTTGGCCACAGCCAATTGCGTCCTTGGGGTCTGGGTCAGGCCGCTTCCCCTGCATCTGGCCTGGGGCTGTGTATTGATCAATTTTGTTAGTTTGTGCAGGTTCAGCGCCCTCGTCTTCTCCTATCATGAGCTCGACTTTATAACACAAGCTATAGTATGTGCTGGAGTAGTTGTTAGAGGGACTGTCTGGCCTCCCGAGCAGGGTATTCAGGCTCTCCCCTCAATCCACCCCCACAGACCAAGGGCTCCCCACGCGCTCTCGCTCGGGTGCCAGGGGCAGGAATATGACTTTCAAAAATCGATGAACGTTGTATGCTGCCTTTAGCCTTGAGGACCACTCAAGACCCATTGATTTTTAAAAAGAAACTCAAGACTCTGCTGTTTTAATTCAGACAATTGGACATTCTTTCCCCCCAGGAGCTAGCGCCGGGACACTTTGAGTGGCTGTGCGCTTTAGAAGTACAAAATAACAACAGTTTAAGGCGATAGGCTAGGCAATTCGCTCAGTCTTTTCTCACTTCCACAATGCAGATGGAGACAGTGATTGTACACTTTACAAGCATCAATAGGAGCTGGGCTGCAAGAGGTAGTAAAAGGTTACCTCCCTGGTTTGCCCTGGATGCAGCTGATTATTGTGGCATCAATCCAGCCTCCAGCTGCACAAAGTGGGAGAAACATTGGGTCATCTCTCTCGCCGTAGGGGCTTCAACAGTCCCAAATAGGCGCCCCAATCCAGTCCACTAGTGCAAGTGATTGGAGCCAACAGCAGCCATGGACCCAAGCCCCTCTGCGTTAATGTACAGATGCAACACAAGGAAATGAAAGCCTCAGGGCTTATTGGCTGCAGGCTGGCCCTCGGGATGGTCTATATGAATGGGCGTTCTTGGGGCTTACTAGTGGGGAGTGCTGAAGTGCCCACGAGTCTGCTTCGAATGAAATGCAGCACCAGGTGGGGCAGCAGGTTTGCACACCAGCAAAGGGCCTGCCATCCACCACTCAAGGACCAGTGGCCCGTAGACTCGCACCACCCCAGGCACCAATGTTTTGTTGGTGCCTTCAAGCTCGGGCTCCAGGCCCTCATGCAACATCTCCCCAACAGGCCGAGCCCTGCAAACAACACGCACCAGTCCTCACCGCTGAAGGCGGCACCTTCCACAGGGTCCGGGGTCTCAAAAACCACCTCTTTAGGTACGTCGGAGACCAGGGAGCCACAGAAACTAACCACGAGGCCAGGGCCGTCCCCGTACACTCCGCCCGCTCAGATCTCTTGGCAGGAGATGGCTCGGCGTGAGGAGGGGATCCTGCCCTCTACCTCAGTAATATTGTCCAGGCCGTCTGCGAACCCCGATGTCAACAGCGGCAGGCAAATTTTGCTTCCAGGCTGGCCACACCTTACCCTCGTCAGTCGATCTGTGCTGGGCCCAATCTTGAGGGAAGTCCCAGCAGCAGAAGGGGCCAGCATCAATGTCTCCTCCCTTGTCCCCATTCACAGTCTCAGGGATATAATTCACGGAGCGCCACATACACTCAGGAACAGACCTATGCCAAAGTGCGGCTCAACTCAGGGCCGTCCTATCGCAGGAATGCCCACATTGTCTACTTGTGACACAGAGAGCAGAGCCCTCTTAAGTGCCCACATAGTCTGCTGGATCCTAACAGGTAGCGCAACTTTAGCGTGTATCTAAGCTTAGCAAAACTGGACTGATGCAGAGGGCGCAGTGTGGAACCCTTTGTTTGAATAACTATCGTCCTCAGCCAGCTGTACCTCCACATACGGTTGGTGAACTTCAAGTAGTGGCGAAACCCCCATTTGTCGACAGCCGCCTAATTAGCCTTGCTATCTACCCCCACCTTATTCCCTGGGACCCTGACTACGGCCGCAATCAGCCTAGTATCAGGGAGAAGTTTTACTTTATATCCAGCTTGTGTGTGTGGGTAGTTTGGGTAAGCTGAATCGTGGAGGAGGGTTTGGGCCACAGGGTCTGCATGTGATTTATCAACTGACCTGCAGGATATCAGTTGCATCGCATTACGGTGCTGTGCGTGTGTAGTGCGCTCCATATGGACCAGCCTGATATCCGTGGCACAGCCTACCGATGCAAAGTGTTGGGAATGACTGCCTGTTATTAATTACCCCGCGTGGCGGTGCGGCTCTACACGTTGATTCCTTGCCAAAAGAATACTACCTTTGACATTGGTTATTACCCGCGTGGTCTCGACTCACAGTGCTGTTTAAAGTTGTCATTATTTGTGAGTGAAAACACAAAAGGGGTGCTAAGGTCCGTGGTGGCCTCAAATGTCTAACGTGTACTCAAAGAATGAAGGTATAAACTGTAAGAGTGAAAAACAGAGGTGAAGTGAACCCATCAGCCCACCCATTGGCGGAACTTCATCATCTGGGTTTGAAAAACACCAGCCTGGTATCCACTAGGTGCCTCAACTTGAGAGGAGTGTGAGTACAACAGCTAGTATATGGTACACCAGTGATGGAAAACTGGGTAAAAGTGTATGAAGGACTGTGGGAGGTGAAGAAAGTTGCAGTGTACAAAGCATATGTGCTATTGAAAAAGTGATGAGATAAAATTGACTAACATGGTGCCTAATAAACCTTTATTCTGACGGTCACCATGGTGCCAACATTAAAAGCAGAGTGTGAATGGATGTAAGTATATATTACCATTCAGAGGTGAATCAATCGGTCGACATGTTTCAGCCTAAGAAGGCTTTCTTCAGGACCTAATAAGACACTACTGCAACTGTGATAGCAAAACAAAAGTACAAAAGTACATACCATGCTAGAGACAATAACCTACCAGTCTTGTGTGAATAAATTGGTAGGAGATGGAGTCATGGTATTTTGAAACCAACTGCTCCTGAAACACAAAAACAGTGCATACAGACAAACAGATACATGTGTTGTAAATACTAACCAAGAATTAATGTGAAGGATAAGACATAAAGGACCACAGAGACACTGCTCTATTGCTATAAATTGATTAGTTAATTAATCACTCACCCGCAATTTGCTGGGAGATGGCCTCACCTCGCCTGGCGCTCGCTCAGGACTATGAGGCCCCGCTCTGGTAAGAAATAAAGAAAGGAAAGACATCAACAGAATCACTGATTTTGCTGGGAACCTATCTATTTCTTAGACCACTAGGTGTATAAGAAGGCAGATGTGACAGGACAATAGTATTTGCTGACCATGTTTAATCGATGTTGAGATGTACATGAGAATTATTTGATGACAGTATACCTGTAAGCTATTTGATGGTTCAGTCTGTAGACCCCCCCATAAATATTTTTGGGATCTGCTAGTGTCGAGTGAGCAAGTTCATAAAGCTAGAGTAGTTTCACAATGTGTAGCTTCAGGACATGAGACATTGGAGAAATAAGAATAAAAAGCAAGCTAGTATAGTTGAAGAAATAGTAAGCATGCCAAGAGATCACTCGGGAGATGAATCAACATGTTAAAGGCTAAACACCCAAGAGCTAGTAGACACTCACCTGTCCGTCGGTACCTCGAATCCCTTCTGAGTCGAGGGGAAGGTAACTCGACGGACAGGGAGGTCTGTTTAAATGTCGGTAGGGCGGACCAGAAAGTAAACACTTAGTTGTGTCGTCCCCGACACGAAGAACATGGCCAATGCGTACTTCGTAGGAAGGCCACAATGCGTCTCAGCAGCTGATTGGATAAGGACGTGTATAGGAAGTTTTGATAGGTCGAGTCATTGACCATTCATGGAACAAGCCCTTCGGAACGGGCTCGTCCAAAATGCAAAAAAAACGATCGTTTTTGATTTATATGCTGCAGGAAGAACTCAACGAGACGAAGCTTTGAAGATTTAGTGTTATATTCATTTGTATCAAAAAGGCATCCAAATATATCTGTAAATGCAAAAAAAACGACACTGGGGCCTGTGCGTGCCTCACATAAAGCTAAATATGTGCAGAGCTTGTGAAATGCGTCCAGACTTCTAATTGTGTCAAGGCGTGTATAGACAGTATGGATTGGTCGAGTCACTAGCCAATCGAGGAACCGAGACCTCGAGGTGGACTCATCCAACATGCAGGTACCAAAACGTGTATGGTTTATTCGTTGCGGGGAAACTTATTAAATCGATAGAAAATGGATGGGTATTCATATTTAGTGATGGCGCGAGCACGTCTGTACAGTGCCGATTTTTAAATCCATCTGATTTGCTGCAGCGGAGCAAGGAGCCTGATAAGCGGGCATGCTCCGTCTCGCATTCGCTGCATTGTGCGTAATAGCATCCAGTGTCATGTTGTTACATACATGGAGAAGAGATACAGAGAGTGTGTGGGCTGCAGTAGCGGACAGATATGCTCGTGGGAAAAACTGGTAGAGTCAGAGGCTAGTCGGTATGGTATACAAACAGAATAAGAGTTACTCGGGGCATATCGGACAAAGGCTTCGAAACCGTAGACAAGTTGTTAAGGACATACATTGTTAAGGACATAATCTTTAAGAGATTGTCAACTAGTGTCCTGAGCTCTCTAGATTTGGATCCAAGGGATCTTGTCATTCAGCCCTCCTGTCGTGCAATTCAGCCTAAAAATCCACTTCTGTTCCTTAACGAACAGATAGTGTGAAACATCACTGATGTGTGGTGGAATGAAAGGTTTTTCGATCACTATCCATTTCAAATCTTCAACGTTGTGTCTCATGGTAAGAAAGTGGTTAGTGAGATGTGTTGCCTGGCGATTACACCGAATGGTGCTCTTATGCTCCAGTATCCTGAGTCTCACTTTTCTTGTTTTCATCCCTATATTAGAAGAAAATCCAAGTATGTTAGACTCTATACCCACTACCAGTTCGGCACCGTTGGGAGATTGGGATACCATTCTAAATTTTTTAAAAAGTCACTCGCGTACCATCATACATGGCCAAATCATGGCAGAGAACCTTCACGGGAAATGCTCACCTACTGGTCTCATAGTAACTAATACTCCAAGACTTTTTCTAACGGACAAAACCTTGCTCAAGGATTGGGCATTAATCGCTTGGCGATGTACTTGCGACTGGCTGATTCTTATCATCACCAAGGCCAAGAGAATGTCAGATGCTATACTGGTTGAGATACAAGTGTTAGAGGGCCAAATCAAAACTACCATCACTGATAGACAATTCAAGAAACAATTAGAAGAAGCTAATAAAACCAATAAAGAATATAAAGATTCTATCTTTTTTGCGAAGATAGATAAATTCAAAAAGGATCTTGATAAATTCTCTTTTGAGTAAATGTATCCTTATACCAGCGACAACTATACACCACCCGATTTTACCAAGAAAGGCAAAAGATATGGATCTAATTACTCCACATCTTCCTCTGACTCTGATTCAAACACATCAGATCCAAACATGGGCGATCCTACTCAGTCTAGAGGTAGAGGTCAATATAATCGACCGAATCGTAGAAGGACAGGACAAGGTAATCGATTCCAACCAGGGCCTTGGTGGCCCCCAGCACCTTGGGGTTATCCACAATTTCCCTACCCCATGGCACAATATCCCCCCCCCCCAACCTCAACCATTCTTTGACGGCCAGACTTTTTTAGGGCAGGGTCGAGGCTGGAATTGAGGCAAACGGAGGGGACAGTCGACAGTACAGTGGGCAGACGAACGGGAACCTGTCCCACCTCGCAACCGACGGGGCCAACAATAATCACCCAAGGCAGCACAGATGACCTGGTAGTCAACCTCAGCGTGCGGACACTTACTCCCATAGAACACCAAGTTCGTAAGGACTGGGCTTTGTCCCTACCTATAGTGGTGACGCTTTCCAACTAAGAACTGAAGTTGAAAAATTCTTCAGAAAAGTGCGGCTGCACTTTTTCTTTTTAGATCAAAATACTGATCAGGAACAGCGAGTTGTGAACACTGGTCTGAAAAAGAAATACACCTTTACCCAGTTACCTCATCAAGTACCTCCGATTGTGTGTGCTTTTGAGAAAGCAGTAACTCACGAGATCGGTGCTTTGAATCTATCCAAGCACGACACCTTTCAGAATCTTTCCAGAGCTGAAAAACTGGCATTAAAAACCTTGTCCGAAGACAGCCTTATTACTATTAAACCTGCCGACAAGGGGGGAGCAATAGTGATTCTTGACACTACTTCATACCGAGCAGAGTGCTTAAGACAGCTAGGTGATTCCAACTCCTACACTCTTCTCACTGAGGATCCCACTACTAGACTTTCATCTGAAATCAAGAACTTAGTAGAGGAGGCTAACGCGGAGGGCTGGATCACACCTCATGAAGCTTCATTTCTGATTACCACCCATCCAGTGACCCCATATTTCTACGCCCTACCGAAAATTCACAAACCAACCAGACCCCCTCCGGGGCGACCAATTATATCTGGTATCGGTTCGCTACTTGAGCCCCTCTCCACCTTTGTGGATTTTTTCCTGCAACCCTTAGTGAGCACCATGCCCACCTATTTACAGGACACAAAGGACGTATTGCGTCTTTTGCCAGAGGTTGATTTCAACATCGAGACTGACCTCTTGGTCAGTTTCGATGTGGAATCACTTTATACCTGTATTCCCCAGGAAGAAACTCTGTTTACGATAAGAAATTTGCTAGAATCTCAAGATCTTAGGAGCATCACTCCGGTGAATTTTATCATGGAGCTGGCCAGGATGGCCATGACTGAGAACTTCTTCCAATTTGAGGACTCACTGTACTTACAAATCTCTGGTACCTCAATGGGGAGCGTTTTCGCCCCCAGTCTGGCGAACCTTTATGTCCACCAATTTGAGACACAGTCGATATTTGATTCCACCAATCCTTTTTCCACACAAATGTTAGTGTGGAAAAGATATATCGACGATATCCTGGTGATATGGCGTGGGGACACAACATCTGTCCTTGCTTTTCAGACTTGGATCAATGCCCAAAATCAATTCCTTAAATTCACTCTTGAATTTAGTAAGACAGAACTCCCTTTTTTGGATTTACTTATCTTCCCAAGAGATGGCCACTTGGCCAGTAAACTCTATCGCAAACCTATGGCGAGAAATTCGTTGCTCCAATTCCAAAGTCATCATCCACGTTCCCTTCGGGAAAACCTGCCTTTTAGTCAGTTCCTTAGGGTACGTAGGAACTGTACAGAAATGTGTGACTACGTAGACCTATCAAAGGATCTAAGCACTAAACTGAAGAAGCGAAACTATCCATCTTCTATCATACGCAAGGCAAAAAAGAGGGCTTCTAACAATCACCGTGATGCACTGCTTGCTCCTCCAGTTCCAAAACTTCCTCTTGAAAACTTGACGTTTGTAACCCCCTTCAGCACAGCCTCAACTCAAGTACAAAAAATAATCAGAAAACATTGGCGTATTCTTAACACGGCTGGAGTTTCCATACCCTGCCCAATGTTTTCTTTTAAACGGAGTCAAAATCTCCGTGACGGCCTAGTACACTCCAGACCATGTAAGCTTCAACAGGAGACTATTCACACTCTATGGAATCTTCTGCCAGTTCAGGGTCATCATCCCTGTGGCTGCTGCTCCGTATGTCCCCAAACTGAGAAAACCTTAACAGTAGACATCGGCACAGCACGCCCCTGGATCTTGAAACATCACACCAACTGTAACAGCGAAAAAGTGATTTACATGATTTCTTGTCCGTGTTCCCTACGGTATATAGGGATGACAACAAGAAAAGTGAGACTCAGGATACTGGAGCATAAGAGCACCATTCGGTGTAATCGCCAGGCAACGTGTCTCACTAACCACTTTCTTACCATGAGACACAACGTTGAAGATTTGAAATGGATAGTGATCGAAAAACCTTTCATTCCACCACACATCAGTGATGTTTCACACTATCTGTTCGTTAAGGAACAGAAGTGGATTTTTAGGCTGAATTGCACGACAGGAGGGCTGAATGACGAGATCCCTTGGATCCAAATCTAGAGAGCTCAGGACACTGGTTGACAATCTCTTAAAGAATATGTCCTTAACAATGTATGTCCTTAACAACTTGTCTACGGTTTCAGAGCCTTTGTCCGATATGCCCCGAGTAACTCTTATTCTGTTTGTATACCATACCGACTTCTTATTCTGTTCGTATACCACACCGCCCTCTAATGAGATCGCACTCACATAGATAAGAGTACCAGCTAATAACAGCGTCAGGGCTGGCTAGCCTCTGACTCTACCAGTTTTTCCCACGAGCATATCTGTCCGCTACTGCAGCCCACACACTCTCTGTATCGCTTCTCCATGTATGTAACAACATGACACTGGATGCTACTACGCACAATGCAGCGAATGCGAGACTGAGCATGCCCGCTTATCAAGCTCCTTGCTCCGCTGCAGCAAATCAGATGGATTTAAAAATCGGCACTGTACAGACGTGCTCGCGCCATCACTAAATATAAATACCCATCCATTTTCTATCGATTAATAAGTTTCCCCGCAACGAATAAACCATACACGTTGTGGTTTCCTGCATGTTGGATGAGTCCACCTCGAGGTCTCGGTTCCTCGATTGGCTAGTGACTCGACCAATCCATACTGTCTATACACGCCTTGACCCAATTAGAAGTCTGGACGCATTTCACAAGCTCTGCACATATTTAGCTTTATGTGAGGCACGCACAGGCCCCAGTGTCGGGGTTTTTTGCATTTACAGATATATTTGGATGCCTTTTTGATACAAATGAATATAACACTAAATCTTCAAAGCTTCGTCTCGTTGAGTTGTTCCTGCAGCATATTAAATCAAAAACGATCGGTTTTTTTGCATTTTGGACGAGCCCGTTACAAAGGGCTTGTTCCATGAATGGTCAATGACTCGACCTATCAAAACGTCCTATACACGTCCTTATCCAATCAGCTGCTGAGACGCATTGTGGCCTTCCTACGAAGTACGCATTGGCCATGTTCTTCGTGTCGGGGACGACACAACTAAGTGTTTACTTTCTGGTCCGCCCTACCGACATTTAAACAGACCTCCCTGTCCGTCGAGTTACCTTCCCCTCGACTCAGAAGGGATTCGAGGTACCGACGGACAGGTGAGTGTCTACTAGCTCTTGGGTGTTTAGCTTTTAACATGTTGTTTCATCTCCCGAGTGATCTCTTGGCATGCTTACTATTTCTTCAACTATACTAGAATGCTTTTTATTCTTATTTCTCCAATGTCTCATGTTCTGAAGCTACACATTGTGAAACTACTCTAGCTTTATGAACTTGCTCACTCGACACTTGCAGATCCCAAAAATATTTCTGTGTCTGCCAATACCGGGCTATCAAGATATTTATGGGAAGTCTACAGACTGAACCATCAAATAGTTTACAGGTATACTGTCAAATAATTCTCATGTACATCTCAACATCGATTAAACATGGTCAGCAAATACTATTGTCCTGTCACATCTGCCTTCTTATACACCTAGTGGTCTAAGAATTAGATAGGTTCCCAGCAAAATCAGTGATTCTGTTGGTGTCTTTCCTTTCTTTATTTCTTACCAGAGCGGGGCCTCATAGTCCTGAGCGAGCGCCAGGCGAGGTGAGGCCATCTCCCAGCAAATTGCGGGTGAGTGATTAATTAACTAATCAATTTATAGCAATAGAGCAGTGTCTCTGTGGTCCTTTATGTCTTATCCTTCACATTAATTCTTGGTTAGTATTTACAACAAGTGTACCTGTTTGTCTGTATGCACTGTTTTTGTGTTTCAGGAGCAGTTGGTTTCAAAATACCATGACTTCATCTCCTACCAATTTATTCACACAAGACTGGTAGGTTATTGTCTCTAGCATGGTATGTACTTTTGTACTTTTGTTTACTACCACAGTTGCAGTAGTGTCTTATTAGGTCCTGAAGAAAGCCTTCTTAGGCTGAAACATGTCGACCGATTGATTCACCTCTGAATGGTAATATATACTTACATCCATTCACACTCTGCTTTTAATGTTGGCACCATGGTGACCGTCAGAATAAAGGTTTATTAGGCACCATGTTAGTCAATTTTATCTCATCACTTTTTCAATAGCACATATGCTTTGTACACTGCAACTTTCTTCACCTCCCACAGTCCTTCATACACTTCTACCCAGTTTTCCATCACTGGTGTACCATATACTAGCTGTTGTACTCACACTCCTCTCAAGGTGAGACACCTAGTGGATACCAGGCTGGTGTTTTTCAAACCCAGATGATGAAGTTCCGCCAATGGGTGGGCTGATGGGTTCACTTCACCTCTGTTTTTCACTCTTACAGTTTATACCTTCATTCTTTGAGTACACGTTAGACATTTGAGGCCACCACGGACCTTAGCACCCCTTTTGTGTTTTCATTAGTTCCATAGGGGTAGGGTGTTGTTAGGTTCTTAATCTCATAAACCCCCCAGACCCCTTCCACCTTTGTTTGTCCATTATTTGTGAGTGCATATGTGATTATGAGCCGTGGGTTGCGTTTGACAGCCATCGAAATCTAGCCCATAGTTGGTGTACATACAACTGGCCCAAGGCAAGTGTGCTTGGCCCCTTTTATTGTCAGGCGCCATGTCACTTGTGACGCCTGTGCTGGATGAATTTGGGGTGAGCGTGACAAGCCAGCCCTCAGTCAGTGGCTGGCAAACCAGTACATTGCCAAACACTAGAATGGGTCCAGCAGAACTACATCCCTCCCAAACCTTACTCAAAGAAGATACACAAGTCCAACCTGCTAGACCGATATCTTCAACCATTTGTGCAAACCATGAGATCATTTCTCAAAGACACCACGGACTTCCTAAATAAATTACGAGAAGTGAGAGTAGGTGAAGACGAAACAATAATTTTATGTTCCATAGATGTTAAATCCTTATACACCTCGATACCTCATCAGCTAGGCATAGAAGCAGTGGAGAAAGCCTTATTGCAGATGGATTACGATGAGAACATGAACATTTTTCTTATGGAATTACTTGAATTTACCCTCATGCACAGCTATTTCAAGTGGAAGGATAACTGGTACCTACAGAAGAGTGGCAACTCTATGTGTAAATGTGCAGCACCTATGTATGCGAACATTTTCATGAATGAGTATGAAGAACAACATATCTTGAACTCACCCTCATGGAAAGATAACATTCGTCTATATTTGCGCTATATAGATGCCATTTTCATCCTATGGAAAGGCACTGAAGAAAATCTAAAGACAAACAGCCAACCTCAACACTATCAATGAACGGATCCAATTTACGTACAGCATACAGAATAACACCATACATTTTCTGGATGTAGTCATAACCAAAACCGCAACAGGTTTTGAAAGGAATATGCTACTTACCAGTATGCATCTGTTCTTGGCATGTAGGGCTGCTGACATTCATATCTGTGCATAGATCGCCGCCTAGTGTTGGGTCCGGATGATTGCAGTTTGTTGTCCTGGAAGAGTCTTCGAAGTATCACAAGATAGGGGACTCCTCCCCTGGACTACAGTGCGCATGGGCATCCTTTCCATGCTCAGATTGTTTTTCGCCATTGTGGCAGAGGTAGAGATAGGAAAGTAAGAGATGTTCGTGCTAGAGAGAATGCTGCAGCTGCGACAGGCGCCGGGGAGGAGGGCCGGCGATATGAATGTCAGCAGCCCTACATGCCAAGAACAGATGCATACTGGTAAGTAGCATATTCCGTTCAAAGGCATGTGGGCTACTGAATTCATATCTGTACATAGACTGAATAGCAGTATCTCCTCTAGCAGTGGCCACCTGTGCCATCTGCAGCAGTTTGGAAAAGAGTTTTGAGGACAGCCTGGTCTACAGCAGCTTGCTGTTTAGCTTGCACGTCTACACAGTAGTGTTTAGTGAAAGTGTGTATGGTGGACCATGTGGCTGCCTTACAGATGTCTTCGAGGGGAATATTTCCTAGGAAAGCCATGGATGCCCCCATTTTCCGTGTAGAGTGCGCTCTAGGGGGGACTGTTAAAGTGCGGTTTAGCTTTTAGATAACATATTTGAATGCATTTAACTATCCATCTGGCTATTCCTGACTTTGAAATAGGATTTCCCTTGTGCTGTGGTGCAAAAGCAACAAACAGTTGCTTTGTTTTCCTAAAGGATTTAGTTCTGTCCACATAGTATAGTAGAGCTCTCCGAACGTCTAGTGTGTGCAGGGCTCTTTCAGCTACTGATTGTGGATTCCGAAAGAATACCGACAGTTCAATTGCTTCATTAATATGGAAGTTGGATACGACTTTAGGCATGAATTTAGGGTTTGTTCGAAGAACTACCCTGTTAGCATGTACCTGCATGAAAGGTTCTTGAATTGTCAGTGCTTGGAATTCGCTCACTCTTCTGAGTGAGGTGATGGCAACTAAGAATGCGACCTTCCACGTTAGGAATTGCAATTCGCATGAGTGTAGAGGTTTGAAAGGAGGTCCCATGAGTCTGGTAAGCACTATATTTAGATTCCAGACTGGGGAAGGAGGGTGTCTTGGAGGGATCACTCTTTTTAGACCCTCCAAAAATGCTTTAATTGCTGGTACCCTGAACAGAGAAAGGTGTTGCCTGTTCTGAAGGTATGCTGCTATAGCAGCGAGGTGTAGTGGAATGGAAGAGTATGCTAAGTTACATCTTTGTAAGTGCAGCAGGTAGCATATAATGTTCTAAATGGAAGCGTCTAATGGGTTGATTTGGTTTTGATGAGGAACTAATGACAGTTCTAGGAACATTGTGTACCATGGTTGTCTCGCCCATGTGGGAGCAACCAGGATTAGGGTGAGTGAGTGTTGTCGCAGTTTGCGTGCCACCAGCAGGATTAACGGTGCTGGGGGAAAAGCGTACGCAAATCTGCCTGACCAGTTCATCCATATCGCATTGCCCAGTGACAACGGATGTGGGAATCTGGCGGCAAAGTACTGGCATTTGGAGTTTTCTTTTGTGGCGAAGAGGTCTACCTCTGGGTGACCCCATTCCTGGAAGAATGGTTGGAGAACTTGGGGGTGAATTTCCCATTCGTGTATTTGTTGGCTGTGCCTGCTGAGCAGGTCGGCAATCTGATTGTCCTTCCCTGAGAGGTGTTCTGCTAGGAGAAAGATGTTCTTTGGAATTGCCCACTTCCAAATGCTGTGCGCCAGATGGGACAGCTGTGGAGAGTGGGTTGCTCCCGGTTTCTGGATATAGTACATTGCGGTCATGTTGTCCGTCTGGATCAACACCATCTTGTTGTACATGTATTTTCGAAAGGCTTTTAGGGCTAGGAAGATTGCTAGCAACTCTAGTTGATTGATATGCAGCCTTCTTTGTTGTTTGTCCCGAGCCCTTGTACTGTGTACTGAAGGAGATGGGCTCCCCAGCCTGTCAGTGATGCGTCCGCTGTTAGTACTAGTTGTGGAACCGGCTCTAGGAACAGTCGCCCTTCTGAAAGGTTTAGTGGGTTCCACCACTGCAGAGATTTGTGTGTGCAACTGTCCACCAACACTAGGTCTTTTAGGTGTCCACGAGCCTGGTTCCATTGCCGTGCTAGGCATTCCTGTAACGGGCGCATTTGAAGTCTGGCATGGGGGGACAATGAATATGCAGGAGGCCATCATGCCTATGAGCTGCATGAAAACTTGGGCTGGCAGGGAGTGCTGTGGCAGGAATTTGCGGATGAGTATCTGCATGCTGGCTATCCTTGCTGTGTTTGGGTACGCCTTTGCCACTGAGGTGTTTATAGTGGCTCCCAGGTATTGTTGTATGTGGGAAGGTTGCAAATGCGATTTTGTGTAGTTGATTGAAAAGCCTAGGCTGTGTAGCAACTGGATAGTGTGGAACGTGTATGCTGCACACTCTTGGTACGATTTTGCTTGTATTAGCCAATCGTCCAGATAGGGGTACACATGGACGTGTTGCCTCCTGGGATGCGCTGCTACTGTCGCTAAGCATTTTGTAAAGACTCTTGGAGCCGTGGTAACCCCGAAGGGCAAGACCTTGAATTGGTAGTGCTGCCTTTCTATTGTGAACCTGAGGTATTTTCTGTGGGCTGGATGGATGGGTATGTGGAAGTACGCATCCTTGAGGTCCAGTGTTGCTAGGAAGTCTACCTGTTGTAGCAATGGGAGCACTTGCTGTAGTGTGATCATATGGAAGTGCTCCGACAGTATGTATTGATTTAGGGGCCTGAGGTCCAGTATTGGTCTGAGGGAACCGTCCTTTTTGGGAATAAGGAAGTATAGGGAGTATACTCCTGTCCCTTGCTGGTGGAAAGGGACTGGCTCTATGGCCCCCTTTTCCAGCATGCTCTTCACCTCTTGTTGAAGTAGGGTGATGTGTTCTATGGACATAGGACGATGTCTGGGTGGTATGTTTGGTGGCGTAGAAGTCAGTTCGAGGCAATAACCAGACTGGATAATTTCTCTCACCCACCTGTCTGTGGTGATTGTGTGCCAGACAGGTAGGAACTGTTGTAGTCTGCCTCCGACTGGTGTTAAGTGTTCCGGAGGCAGCGTAATGAAGTCACTGTTTTGTGGTGGCGGAGGCTCTGGTGTTATTGCCTCCCCGCCCTCTTCCTTTAGGATTGTCATCTCTGTAACCACCTCTGTTGGTGTTCTTTGTGAAGGAACCTTGTGTGTTACCCTTGTAGGAGGTAGATGTTTGTGAAGCATTTCCTCGTGTGTTTGCTCTGTATGAGGAGAGCCGAAAGGAGCCCCTATGTTGCAAAAAGTGCAGTGCACCCATGGTTTTTGCTGTTTCTGTGTCCTTTTTCATTTTGTCCAAGATGGTGTCAACCACAAGACCAAATAAAAAATCTGGGTTGACGGGTTGGTTGAGAATGGTGGACTGCACCTCATTCTTAAAACCTGAAACCCGCAGCCATGCATGTCTGTGGAGAAGGACACTAGTATTAATGGATCTAGCTGCGGTGTCTGCAGCGTCCAGCGCACATTTAATGGAGGCATTGGAGATGAATTTTCCCTCCTGAATAAGATCATTTGCTTGTGCTTTAAACGGCTCGGGCAAATGTTGCATAAGGCTCTCGAGCTGATCGTAATGTGCCCTATCGTAACGAGCCAGTAGTGCCTGTGTGTTAGCAATTCTCCAAGAGTTGGATGCCTGTGCCGCTACCCTCTTGCCCGATGCCTCTAGGATTTTGGACTCTTTATCAGGGGGAGGTGCTTCCCCTGTAGTCTGAGAGTTTGCTCTTTTTCGTGCGTTAGCAGCCACTAGGGAGTCTAGTGGCAGCTGGCCTTTGATATAGGTGGGGTCTGTAGGAGCCGGTCTATACTTTTTTTCTATTCTGGGATTGATTACCCGTGCCCTGGCTGTGTCTTTAAATATGTCAGGGGCATGTTTTAGAACTCCCTTTAACATTGGAATAGTTTTGACACTCTTCTCTGGAGTAGTGAAAGTGTCAAAGAGGAAGTCCTCTTCTACAGGGTCACTGTGCATGTCCACGTTGTGGAATTGCGCTGCCCTGTCTATGAGTTGGTTAAATACTACTGTGTCATCGGTGGGCGATGGTTTAGTAGGATAAGTGGGCACATCAGGGATAGGATGTGTATCATAAGGATCTGTTGGCTCCTCCCAAGGTTCCTCTTGATCTGGGTCTTGAGGAAAGTAATATAGGGGCTGTGGTTTGTAGGAGAGTGGGGTCTGCAATCCTATGGTCACCCCAGATTTTTGCTTTTTGCTTCACTGGTTTACGACTTTACCTGGCTGTGGGCCTGCTAATCAGACCCACAGCCTAGCTGTTCTCTCTCTAAATTGACAACCATGTACTTTAGGTGCATTTACCAATTGGTATTGGGCCACCTTATCAGTCCCTGTAACAGTGTACCTTAGGTATCCAGGGCATAGGTGTACCCAGGGCTTAAAGCATGTATTATGCCACCCTTGGCTGGCCATCTAAAACTGACACAACTGGCTGCACGACAGCTGGGGCAAGGTGGTGTAAACACCCTTTGCTGTAGATATAGTATACCTATATCTAACCCTAAAATGGACACATATATTCCTATCAGTCACTCCTATGGAAGGCCTTATCAATCCTGAAGGCAGAGTGTTTGGAATTATGTGAGATGGTGCTCTGGCATGAGCTGAGCCCATTTGCAGCTTGCGGAACCAAGTCCTAATAGCTGTTCCATGATAACGCTATACCATATACTCTTAAGTGCATTATCAACCTCGCGGTTAAATGCCAACTCTGGTATAACATTATCAAAACATGTCGAGTAAGGTGTCATACGAATTGGAATACTACCCCCTCGCCAATTCTGGCGACGGGGGTAGCATTCCACCCTCCTAGAGGGGCACGACATGTATGTAACTGAGAACCCCGGTTAAAGTTAACTTGAGCCTTGGCATCACAAAATGGATGCTGCCACCACAGACACAAGTCTGACCTCCTGCTGCTGGGAGTCCTTCCAGCGAGGGCGGCTTGGACAAAGGGTTTCCTGCCCTGGGAGGTGCTAGCACCACCCCAGACAGGATTTTGTGTATTGGGTAGGATAGGCCTGAAAGGAATGAGACATGCCTGGGGCACACCAGGTGCCCTGTGCATACACCGGTTCAAACCAGTTGCTGGGGCACTCCAGCCCCAGCTCTGGCGGGAAACCGGACAAAGGATAGGGGGTGTAACCACCCCCCTTCCTGGTCCCACCCAGGGGAGGGACCTAGTCAGTAGTGCAGCCCCCTTTAGCAGGAAAGGTAGGATCTGGTCCCATTCCAAATTAGATTATCCTGAACCATTCTACAAGAAGAAACTCCGGACTTCGACGTTCTGCTCCACAGAAGACTGAAGAATCTCCCTTGTGGACAAGGAGTGTCCACCCTGCAATTGCAGGCACCATCAAGCGTCCAGCGGCTTCACTTTGTCGTCTTCCCTCGAGGATCCAGACTTCAGAGCCCCACGAGACCCGGATTCCCAGACCTCTCCGACCTCAACTTACATCTGCAGCAAAGCTGAGACCCGTGGGTGCGACGAGACACGTGGGACCGGCCATCTTGAACGAACCTGCACTTCGCTTCCAGCACGACTCCCGAGGTAAACTCAACCAAGTGCTTTGGGGATTGAGAAGCCCCAGCCCCGAGCAGCCCCTGCACCGAAGATCAGCCCTCCAGCTTCCACGAGATCTGCGTGGGGCCCTTCTGCTTGTTTGCTGCTCGACGCGTTGTCTGGTCACTTGCCGGCTGGCTAGTGGCATCCTAGACGATGAACCTTTGAATCTTTGCTGCTGGTCTGGTTGCTCCAGACTGGCCCTTGCTCCCTTCCAAAAGAGGGGCACCCCGGACTCTCCTAATCCGCACCAGACGTCTTTTCCACTCACCGCGTGGGTTGCCTTTGCCAAGGCCTGTTGACTCCAATTCCGGATCCGACACCGCCGACAGCGAGAGCCTGCGTGGGACAGCTCATGCCTCCATCCTTGTCGTCGAAGACACCTCCTGGTCCACGTGGCTGCAGAGTCAAGCGTCCACTCTTCACCTGATCGCGACGACAGCACCTGGTTCCTTCCTGGTTCCACACCGGTCACTGGCTAGTGACTTTGAACATTGTCCCCTCTGCTTTCAGGTCCACTTCTTCACCGATCCACCCTTGGATCACACCGGACATCTTCCTCCTGGTCGCCTGCAGCATCTTTTCTTTCAGGCTCCATTGACTTCAACGCGAGAACCCGACACACTTTGGCACCTATGCACCCGCAGTCCGTGGGTGAGGTAACAAGAGCATTTCGGTGCTCAAGGGTAGTCTAACTGTCCTAGTGTCCGATTCCACAGTCATTTTAGTCCTACCTAGTCAGGATTGTCCGTACTCACCTTTTACTTGAACTGTACTGTCCATAGACGTTGTTACGCATCTCGCGTGTGAGTTCACACTCTGCAGACGCGTTCCGTGGGCCTCCTATTACTTACCTAGAGTTAGTGTAGCGTGGTCCCATCGATCCTACAGCCTCTGGACAGCTCCATTCCTTTTATCGACTTTCACATTCCACTTACTTAGTATATGGTTTGTCGTGCCCCTAGGGCACCATTGTAATTTTGTGCAACTTGTCGTATTTTTCGTAAGAGATTGTCATGTGCTTAGCCCTCGGACCTCATAAAGAGTTTAGAGGTGTTGTTATTAATAAATATACTGTTTATTTTCATAACAACCTGTGTGGTGTCCTTTCATCTGGTATTCAAGGGGTTATATTGTGGTAAAACAGCTGGCTTCACATGCCAAAAGAGTTTAGCCTAAGACTGCTTTGTCCATGCTACCATTAGGATAGCTGGTCTATAAGGTTGTCTTACAACCAATCACCATAAGGGTTGTTTGGACTGATACAAGGTGATCACTAGAACTAGTGAGCATCATATATCAGGCCAACTTCTCACATGGTTCATACCCTGTGTCCCCCTCATCGTCATCGTGGTTAGAAGGTGAGGTAGGTGCAAGTGGTGTGGAGGGCATAATAGGTTGAAAAGGGAGTGAGGGCCTAGTGGGAGTAGTGACAAAGTCCTTTTTCTTGAGTGGGATAGGTGAATCAGGTGCTAAGTCCAAAGGTCTCTTTTTCCTATGCAGGATGGTAACTTTACCAGTGTCTGGGTTAATGTAAATTTTTGCTTGGTCCTCGGATGGATCTGCGTGGAATAGTTCTTCCTCTACAGTCCTGGGTTTAGGCATGGACCTTTTTGGGTTGACAAAGGCAGGTTTGTCGACGGCCTTTGGTGTTTTGCTTTATTTTTTCGGCTTGGGCCCTGATTTGGGCTCGACTCGTTTCGGGTCGACGGGAACTTTCGGGTCGACACGTTGTTGGAGCTCCTTAGGCTTTTTTGGGTGAGAGTCTTTCACCGGATCGATGGTCTTTTTCGGATCGACCGGTGTTTATGGAGTTGTTACTTTCTGGTCGACAGATTTGTCCGGCTTCGATACGGCACTGGATGCCGGGTCGACTGTTTTTGGAACCGCAGGCTTGGTCGAGACGGCGACCTTCCTTGGTTCGGCGCTCTTCAGCTGCGCTCCCTTGTTTAGCTCGACCGATTTTTTGGGGTCGACGGCTTTTGGCTGAGCGGCCTTTGCGGGGTCGACAGTCTTTCGGCTCGACGCTCTTTGGCTGTACGGCCTTTTTTGGATCGACGTCCTTCGGGTCGGTGACCTTTTTTGGCTCTGGAACCTTCTTCTGGGCAACGTTACTAGGCCCTGGGGTGTCTGAAGGTTTCGGTTTCGTAGCAGAGCCTGAAGGCGGGGCTGTCGAAAGTCTTTTATGATCTTGGCTAAGGCCTGTTGGCGATGCCTCGACCGGAGCCTTTGGTGAGGGGTCAATAGGTGTCGGGGGCAGTGTACTCACGATTTGTCCCGACGGGAGTTCGTCGGAGTTGGAGTAGTTCTCGACTGTGATGATCTCTAGGTCAGAGTCTGGAGCGTCCTGTAGGTCCTGTTCATCATCGAAGATGTTGTCGGGTTCCGGTGCCTGTCGTTGCATTTCTTGCCTAGCGGCCCGTCGGATCCGTATGGTTTTTTCCGACCGGAACTGGGCGCAGGCCGGGCAGGTTTCTTCCCTATGGTCTGGGGAAAGGCACTTGTTGCATACTGAGTCTCTGTCAGTATGGGGGAACTTTGAGTTGCATTGTGGGCACCTTTTGAAGGGCTTTTATTGTGATTGAATTTAATTGTCTAACAGTCTTGGAGAAGGTGTATTTAAAAACAACTAATGATTTAAGTATTCTATGTTGGCAGACCCAGTGCTTTTTCAACTGGTGTATTAAACCCCCATTTGATTTAGTGCTGTGCAGGATGAATGTGTGAGGTGTGTTTGTGAAATGGCTGAATTGGTGAGATTGAACGTATACATGTGAATTTTGTGCACTTTCCCTTCTGTCCATCCCCATTGTTTGTACAGTATTTTTTGTATTAATGTGATTGAATTGCAAATGATTTATAATATATACATTTTAGAATAAATAGCTATTAAATAGCACCAGATGCATTGTATGGTTGTCTATGCATTTCTGATAGAGTTGTTTTTTTAATAAGGCATCAGTACTGTCATTGAGTCAGCACTGCCCAGCGAGTCAGCAGTGTTAAGACCACAACAGATGGTGAACTTGGCTGCGTCTCTCCCCTCAGCAATAGCTTGGGAAAGATTTGTCCGAGCCTCCACCGGACACTGAGGCAGCACTTGCACAACCGTATATCACACAGAAGGGGAGTAACGGGCCAAGAGACACGCAGTGTTCACGGACCGTAGGCCTGAACTGGTGCACCGGCAGTGCCGGACAGTCCAAAAACAAGGGCCATGGCTTACAAAAACTCCTGCAGCTGGGCCGGAGTCGCTGATTGACCCGGAAAGGGCAGGTAGGCCATCAGCAACTGCCTAGGCTCCGCCGGTACAGCACCACCTGTCCCCTTAGCAGCATTGCGCGACCGGCTAGGGGAAGGCGAAGAGCGACAATGCTTCATCGACTTTTTATGCTTCACCTTACCTGACTCAGAGTGTGAAGACTTCAAGTGATGGTGATGGCTCCACGCCCGGTCCCTCGACCTTCCTCTGGACTGGGAACGTGAACGGTGCGGAACCGACTCCCGGGCCTCGAGCCACTTTAGGGACCACTCCCGCAATGTTTTCGGAGCCGTGGCCCGGCAGTGGGGGCACGACTGAGTCATGGTCGCGCCCCAGGCAGTAGAGACTCGCGCTGCGGGTCCGTCACCGACATCATGCGGGGACAGGCCGCGCAGGACTTAAAACCGGGCGTTCCTATGCACATGTAGATTGATATATTACTTGAAAACAGAGACAAAAGTCCCCAAAAATTCAGTCAAAAAATGTCTGGGGGTACCACTCTCTGGAACTGCACTTGCCGGCGTGGCAAAAGAAAGTATTGACGTTCGCGCGTCTGGATAGCTACAGCAAAGTCATCTCGGCGACTGCGGCGCACGTGGAGCCGTACGACGACGCTTACCGATGCACAGGGGTACTGCTGTCAAAAAAACTTTCCGGATCCAGTCTAATGCCTGGGGATATTCTAAGGTAAGGAATCTATCACTAACGGGTCTCTTTCAGATTAGTAGCATGCCAACAGGGAAACACCAGGCATGCAGACAGGCATAAGATGCCAAAGCTAGCTTGCTATTGTAAGAGAGCACCTGTGTAGTCTGACAGAATGTTTTATTTCATTTATGAGTTGCAGTTTAAGGGTTTTGCTTATGACTTGCAACCAGGGGTGCACACTCCGTAAGGGCATGGCCTTCTGTGCCTGCTCTCGGTTTCTACGTGTGGAGCCTGTAGAATTCTTGTGATTCCTGCAAACCCTGGCTTAATCAGAATTTGGTCTAAAGCAGTATGGAAGACGTGACCATTGAAGAGGGTGCCCAACTTTTAATGCAATAAATAGTGCCCAAAGCTTTTCTCATAAGCCCGCTACCATACACCCTCCCTTTATCTCACTCTTGCAGATTCTTTTTCATCCCTGCTTTCTCCAACTGCTATTGTTTTTCTGTGTTTCTATCTCCCCCCTTCCCCCACACACACACTTTCGCTGCCTTGCTCTCTTTTGCTTGTGTCCAACTATGATAATAATAAATACATCTCACCACCCAAAAATGAACACCGGTGGTCCCTACCCGCAGCTCAAATTAAGCACTGCCCGAAGAAGGATTTGTGAGCGAGCCTGAGGTTTCAAGTTCGATTTTTCCTACTATTCTTGTAATATGTCATATTTTGTGGGCTTTACCTGTGGGTTTTTTCAATGGCCTCTTCCTCCATCCCATCTTCTAGTGTTGCCTCATGAATTAGCAAAGTGGCATTCTTTCCTGTTAATACAGACATAATGTTAGAATAAATAGTAAAAACAGTGTTTACAATTATGTTGCCAAACTACATAAGTGGGCGATCTGTTGAATTAGACTAAATGTGAAATGGTGGCAGATACATTTTTATTTTCTCCCACTAAAAAAAAAAAAAGGAATTAAACAGTGACAGAAGACACAAAGGTGGATCTTTACGGATATAGCAGTCACAGTTTTTGTTGCCAGAAAATACATTACAGTATTCACAACAGAATGTATAATGAAAGAAATAAGTAACCAAAAATAATAACAAATGACATGTTTACCGTCACTCGTTTTCAAATATGAGATTTCAAAGTGTTCACAATTTACAGCACAAGAGAATGGATTGCTCTGTGGAAGAACACTTACTGCTCAATGAGGCAGAATACGGCGTGACCCAAAACACCACATAGTTATGAGAATCGTTGCTAACTTATATTGGTGGTAGGAACTGCTCTGTAATAGCTCAAATAGTACTGGATGCCTCATCGGTCAACAGTCTGTTGAATATGAAGTTCTTTCAGGCTGGATAGTCGCTATTTGGAAGACCCATGGAGATCAATGAGTTTTACTCAACAACAGCTCTTCCTTGGATAAAGAGATAATAGCAGAACTGATCAATGTCAAATTTTGTCAAGTCAAATATGCTGCAATTTAAGGGAAGTGGTTGGTGGACAGGGAAGGAAACACCCACAAATTTTTGGAACATGCCGATTTTGGTGTGGTTGCGATTACTGGGAAAAAGCATGGAACAGGTGCTTTAAAGGGTGCTTTGATGACTACGTCTGTTGGAAATCTGCCATTGCTGCAGATTTTTCAATTTTTGCTCAACCCTATATTTTTGCTGACTTTACAACTCTGTGCACTTTACTCCACGTTAGATCTGACATCCTGGATATGGTTTCACCCAAACCTTTTGCCCTCAGACTCCTCTCGTTTTGCTGAATTTGTTTTTGTTGGCTCTAGAATTCTGCACACTTTACCACTGCTAACTAGTGCTAAAGTGCTTGCGCTCACTCCTGTAAACATAGCACAACTGGCTTGCACCCAATTGGCATATTCAATTTTCTTGCAAGTCCCTAGAAAGTAATAATACATAAACGCAGGGCCTGCAAATCAAATGCTATTAGTAGGGTGCAGCACTGACTTTGCTAACCACTTAGATAGCCTTTTAACCAGGTCTCTGATCTGCCATTGCAACCTGTGTGTGCAGTTTCAAACTGCCATTTGACCTGGCAAAATCAACCATTTTCCCTGGCAAAATCAACCATTTTCCCAGGCTTAGTTAAATCTCCACTTTTAATACAGATACGTTATTCTAGGGTAGGCCCTAAGCAGCCCCTAGGGCAGAGTGTAGTGTATTTAAAAAGTTGGACATGTACCTTTAAGTTTTACTTATCCTGGTAATGAAAAACTCCCAAACTTGTTTTTCACTACTGTGAGGCCTACCTCTGCCAAAGAATAACATTGGGTTACCTTATTTCTACCTGCTTCTAAACAAACATTAGTACTTACTAAATGTAATGTCATGTATGGTGTCTGAGGAATTGTAATTTAAAACCCTCTTTAGTGGTAAAGTCAGATTTTACGTCCGAATTCTGACAATGACGCTTTTAGAAAGTTGCCATTTTCTTGTCCTAACCATTTGGTGCCTGCAACCTTTATTCTGGGTTACAAGACTAGGTATAATTGGATTTTGTGTATCCCTACCAAATATTTTCACAATAGAGAGTCTGGGTGTTGGAAGGATGGGCCAATCTGATTGAAGGGGTGGGGGGACAGAGCTGTCATCTATCACTCTTGCACTTTAAAGGCAATGGCCCAGCAAACTCTCAAAAGATTCACTCTAACCTGCTGTGCCCCAAGTCACACTGGGGCCAGGGCAGTGAAGCTGGAACGTTCAGACACTACTGTAAGGTTAACACTCCAGAAGTTTCTATCACTTTAAAGGATGCACCAGGTATGAATATAGGACCCTAAGACCCACTTTTCAGCATTCTCCTTGATCTCTGGATACTACAGAAGGAGGACTGCTCTGCTGCCAGAGACCTGCCCTGCTGTCCGAGAAGGAACCCTAAAGTACCTTCACTCCTCATTCTAACCTGACTTAATTGAAACACTCCCATTTGGTATATTTAAATGCATTTAAGTCCCTAGTAAAAGATGGGTACCCAGAGCCTGGAAGTTAAACAACACTAGTGCCCTGCAGCACCTATTGTGCCACCCACTACAGTGGCTGTGCAAACATGGCTTCTAGTATACCATTGAAGTCTGACTGTGGGAATGTAAAAACTGCATTTCAACCTGTCAAAATGGACCCTTGTGTAAGGTCAGAAGCTTCCTTTAAAGTAGTAATAAAGTCCCCCACCTATGTAGGCCTTGAAGTCGACAAGGCGTGGTGCATGGTATTTAAACGTAAATAGTATCTCTGCTCGGGACAAAGACCTGTATTGCCGGAGTTTCTTTTTCTATTCCTTTTTACCATTTCAAACACCTGAACACGTTTCTAACTACAATCGAGTTCAACTTTTTTCGTGAAAAGGTCTCTCAGAGTGCTAGTCTTCTCTAACCATTCTTAATGAATATGCTGTATAATACCACCACAAGGGAAGACAACAATTCATCTTAGTGATAACTTCAGCTTAGGAGCAGATACAGAAATATGTAACTCATCTGAATTGTAATTAAGAATCCTCTTTAATGGTAAAGTCAGATTTTAAGTTACTATTCTGAAATTTCATCTGCAATTTTTCTACCTAAACCAAATCTGCCTGTCAGTGTACAGGGTCACAGGACTATTAAAGGCTCTCCCGTGGTGTAATGTATATTCCTTCCAGACAGGAAAAAAAAGGGACTTGGGTGTGGGAAAGGGTGTTCTCCTGTGCAGAATCACCTGGGAGTTGTACTCAGCTCTTCCTGTTCTTCAAAAGGAGTATTCTAAGGGATGTGACCATCCCCTTCTTGACTTCTGAAGACGCCTGCCCTGTTGCTAATAAACAGAGCTTACAATTGGGCTAGCCTGCCCTTTGTCACCTTAGACAGTCTGGGCCCAAACCCAGGGGAAGGGGCAGAACCTGACCAGAACAGTTTAGGGGTAGAAAAACAGAGGTTACCTTCATGAACAGGCTGATACTGGGTAAATTAGTGGCACCAGACCGCACCCTCACAAACTCAGAGCATTCCAGGAACTGTGCAAGCAGGTTCAGTTGTCCATACTCAGCAGCAGGGCAGCCCATATTCTGGTTGTTCCATTGCACCCAGGATCCCTAGAAGTGAATCTAAGGGTCAAATGGCTGACCTTCGGTTTGAGCAACAGGAACCTAACAAGCTTCCAGAGTCCTTCCCTGCAACTGCCCCACTAACCAGCACCAACTGAACCTACCGGAGCCCTGCTGCTGAAGTGAGTCCTGATCCCCAGGAGGGGCTCAACAGCTCCCGGAGCCTTTGCTGGTGCCAGAGTGTACTCCTCATACAACAAAGCTGCAAGAACTGGTCTCCCTGAGAAAATACATAGATTTTGTCTCTCAGCGACTGCCCGCATCTCGAACCAGCATGAAGCTCCAACGACAGCCATGGCCTTTGCACTAACGATCTTGTGACTCCTGCCACTGAGTAGCTCCAGCTGAAGAACCTTGTGTGGAACTGGACTGTGTGAGGAAGTTAAATTCTCCAACAGAATGAACCTGGTCCCCGTATCCGACTCCTGTTCTATCACAGTTGACCTGAACTGATGACTTTGACCTGGCCCAGCGCAGCCAGATAAAAGCACGTGGTGATTTGTAAAATCATAACTCCATTTCTACCTATTGGATGGAGTTTTGGTGTTGTTTTGTTTATTAAAATGTACTCTATTTTTCTAAATTAGTTTGGAATTTTTCTGGTGTTGTTTACCACATTATTACTGTTCAAGTGCTTGAGTGCTGCATAAAAACTTTAAAACTGCCTCCAAATTAAGCACAACTTATAGTGACTTTTGTGGTTCACCCCGACAAAGACTTATTATTTGAGTGGGGCTCTCACTCCTCTTAACTAATAAACTAAATTGATTCAGTACTTGTGTTTGTGCAGTGCTACTAAGTGATCTGTGTAAAACTAAAAATCCCTTGTGATAATCTGACACCAAAGGTGATTTTTATAAAAATTCTCCATTTTTAAATTGCCCATTTTATCCCTTTTATCAAATTCAGTATCTGCCTCATTTCCTTTTTTCGTTTGCAAAAACAACCCTAAGCAACACTGAAGGCTACACTGTGACAGAGCTGAAAGAGTTGTGCAAGGCAAGCTTCAGCTAGCAAAAGGCTCCTAGAAACTGGAGTACCAGATAGCCCTCCAAGACTGGGAGGACACCCAACGGCTGCAGTGTACAGCGCAGGAATAGGGTGATGTGGAGGATGATAAAATCATGGAGGAAGGAGAGAATCTCCTGACCATGGCCCTAGAACCAGAGGAAAGAGGAGGGTCCACAGGAGACAAATCCCCTGCTGGATCCAGAGCAAGCAGCAGGGTGCCCTTTCACAACCAACACCCGGGGAGTTGGAGAAAAGAAGGGCTGAAAGAGCGCAGAGGCTACAACGTACCACTTAAGCCATGGAAGAGAGAAAAATGGCCATGGACGAAGCACACAACACCAGGACCCTGGAGGAGAAAAGGTTGGCCTTGTAGAGGGGAAAAGGTCTTGTTGGGTCATGATGTGAATCAGAAAGAATTGGGCTCAAAGGTCAGGAGGGACATACAGTCAATTCAGAGAGATGGTAGCAGCGACACAGATGTGCCTTGAAGAGGTAAAAGGGTCCATATTCCCAAGGTCCTGAGGACAAGCTATGTAGAGAGGGATGATATTGATAAGTGATTTGCAGCATATGAGGCAGCCCTGCGTGAGTATGCATAGAGTCCAAGACACAGACTGGGGGAATAGTTTACGCAAGCACATGCTAGATGTTGGGAGGGATACCCTTTTGGACTTAGTGGTGACTGACCAAATGAGACCCGCACCCCTAAGAAGGCAGCCCTGATCACCAAGTTTGGTTTCAACCTAGAGTTGTATGGATTTAGTTTCAGGGACAGTCACAAACTGTCTTATCAGTCCGAGTGGATAACTCCAGTGAGGCACTGAATGGTGGGTGAAGGGCAGCAAAGTGAGTGACTTTGCTGGACCATACATGTAATTTTGAGAGTGCACGTGCTTAGCAGTTGTTTTACCAAGTTGCTCCAACACCTGATAGAATCAAAGCTCACTGAACCCAGGGAGCTTGCAAAGGATTCTGACATCAGGATAAGTAACAGAGCCTTTAAGAAGTTACCCGGTGTTGGACTTGGCTCTTTTGGCAGGTTCACCCCTAAACTTGCTTTTAAATGGGACCTGATGTTAGTTGTTTTGGGCTTCTGCGCACTTTACCACTGTGTCCCAGGGTAAAGTGCGTGCGCAATCTGAGTGTGTGTGATGAGATTGGCCTGCCCTCCCAAAGGAATGCATGGGGAATATGTGTGTCCATGGTAGTTCCTGATGTGTGGGGAGCGCAGGGGCGAGTTTGGCATTTGTGAACTCGTGAAATTAAATGCTGCGCGACGGTGTGCGCAGATTTACTGTGACTAGTGTAGAAGTGCCACTAATAGAAGTTAGAAAAACCAAAGGTGGTGATGGACGGAGCGTTGACAATAAAAACACTCACCCCCAGTCAACTGATCTATGTTTAATCCATCACCGTTCTTTAGCTTACTCCGCCACCCCAGTTCAGACATGGCCATATGCAAATCAGCCTGACCCTGTGCCTCATGGGAACAGTCCAGCCCGAACTGCCAAGCCATGTGTTCCCTGGACCGGAATCAAGCTTCCCAGGACCGGTTTCTGGCATTACAGCCGTCTTCAGCCGGGCTTGCTTGACTTCAGTGGCAAAGTGAGCAAGGGACTCACGTCTGAGCATACCCTGCCAACTTAGGGCGAACAAAGAAAAACCAAAGGTGGTGATGGACGGAGTGTTGACAATACAAACACTCACCCCCAGTCAACTGATCTGGGTTTAATCCATCACCGTTCTTTAGCTCACTCCGCCACCCCAGTTCAGACATGGCCATATGCAAATCAGCCTGACCCTGTGCCTCATGGGAACAGTCCAGCCCGAACTGCCAAGCCATGTGTTCCCTGGACCGGTATCAAGCTTCCCAGGACCGGTTTCTGGCATTACAGCCGTCTTCAGCCGGGCTTGCTTGACTTCAGTGGCAAAGTGAGCAAGGGACTCACGTCTGAGCATACCCTGCCAACTTAGGGCGAACAAAGAAAAACCAAAGGTGGTGATGGACGGAGTGTTGACAATACAAACACTCACCCCCAGTCAACTGATCTGGGTTTAATCCATCACCGTTCTTTAGCTCACTCCGCCACCCCAGTTCAGACATGGCCATATGAAAATCATTCTGACCCTGTGCCTCATGAGAACAGTCCAGCCCGAACTGCCAAGCCATGTCTTCCCTGGACCGGAATCCAGCTTCCCAGGACCGGTTTCTGGCATTACAGCCGTCTTCAGCCGGGCTTGCTTGACTCCAGTGGCAAAGTGAGCAAGGGACTCACGTCTGAGCATACCCTGCCAACTTAGGGCGAACAAAGAAAAACCGAAGGTGGTGATGGACGGAGCGTTGACAATACAAACACTCACCCCCAGTCAACTGATCTGGGTTTAATCCATCACCTTTCTTTAGCTCACTCTGCCACCCCAGTTCAGACATGGCCATATGCAAATCAGTCTGACCCTGTGCCTCATGGGAACAGTCCAGCCCGAACTGCCAAGCCATGTCTTCCCTGGACCGGAATCAAGCTTCCCAGAACCGGTTTCTGGCATTACAGCTGTCTTCAGCCGGGCTTGCTTGACTCCAGTGGCAAAATGAGCAAGGGACTCACGTCTGAGCATAACCTGCCAACTTAGGGTGAACAAAGAAAAAGCAAAGGTGGTGATGGACAGAGCGTTGACAATACAAACACTCACCCCCAGTCAACTGATCTGGGTTTAATCCATCACCGTTCTTTAGCTCACTCCGCCACCCCAGTTCAGACATGTTCTGCATTCTGTCCATCCATTGTTGTTTTTGCATTTGTCCCCCCGAGTGGGATGGGTATGCTCAGACGTGAGTCCCATGCTCTCCACACCACTGTAGTCAAGCTATTCAGGCTGATGACGGCTGATAGCCAGAAACCGGTCCTTGGATGCTTGATTCTGGTCCAGGAAAGACATGGCTTGGCAGTTCGGGCTGGACTGTTCCCATGAGGCACAGGGTCAAGGCTGATTTGCATATGGCCATGTCTGACCTGGGGTGGTGTGGAGTGCAAAAAAACGATGGATTTAGGCCCAGATCTCTGTACTGGGGTGAATGTATGACATTGTTCTGCATTCTGTCCATCAATTGTTGTTTTTGCATTTGTCACCCCGAGTGGAATGGGTATGCTCAGACGTGAGTCCTATGCTCTCCACACCACTGGAGTCAAGCTATCCAGGCTGATGACGGCTGATAGCCAGAAACCGGTCCTTGGATGCTTGATTCCGGTCCAGGAAAGACATGGCTTGGCAGTTCGGGCTGGACTGTTCCCATGAGGCACAGGGTCAAGGCTGATTTGCATATGGCCATGTCTGACCTGGGGTGGTGTGGAGTGCAAAAAAACGATGGATTTAGGCCCAGATCTCTGTACTGGGGTGAATGTATGACATTGTTCTGCATTCTGTCCATCAATTGTTGTTTTTGCATTTGTCACCCCGAGTGGAATGGGTATGCTCAGACGTGAGTCCCATGCTCTCCACACCACTGGAGTCAAGCTATCCAGGCTGATGACGGCTGATAGCCAGAAACCGGTCCTTGGATGCTTGATTCCGGTCCAGGAAAGACATGGCTTGGCAGTTCGGGCTGGACTGTTCCCATCAGGCACAGGGTCAAGGCTGGTTTGCATATGGCCATGTCTGACCTGGGGTGGTGTGGAGTGCAAAAAAACGATGGATTTAGGCCCAGATCTCTGTACTGGGGTGAATGTATGACATTGTTCTGCATTCTGTCCATCAATTGTTGTTTTTGCACTTCTAGAAGTTGGCATGTCTGTGTGCAGTGAATGTGAATTGACTGTCTGGCTTGTGAGTGACAGGAGCTGGCTGGTGTGCCTGGCTCCAGGAGTCAGGATGGGTCTGCCCGTTGGTGAATGGGGAGATCTGCATGTTGATGGCAGGGAGGAGTTGCACCTGGAACCTGAATAGGGCTGTGCCTTCCCTCCACAATGCTGGCTCCGCCCCCTGTGGTGTGTCTGATGTCCCTAGCCTGCCCTGTGAATAGGGAGAGGGGCTGAGCACAACAAAGTGCTCCAAAACCAGTTGCATCTGGTTTTCCCTTAACCCTGTGCTAGGAGAAAGGAAAATGTGTATAAAAGGGGCTGTGACCCCATGAAAAATATTCTCCGTTCCTGACTTGAGGGGGGCATGCGGCTGCTGCTGGGCGCCAGGAGGAACTCCACTGGGGACTGCCTCCCTGCTGGGGGCCCTGTGAGCTGGCCCCTGGGCCCAGCCTTTTCCCCCCACTCTTGCCTTCTGGAAGACTTTCCCTGGAAGTATGTACTACAGCGCCTGGGGAGCGCTATATCTTTAGTGCATTGAAAGCGCTTTATTTTTCACCTTGAGGAAGCGCTAAATCTTTTATTTCAGAGGAGCACTTTATGGTGTTGCCGAGAGGAAGAGCGCTCCTGTTGTGCATTTGCAGCACTGCGGCTGCCTGAGAGTCCACACAACGGGTGCCCACCCAGCTGCATGCTCACTGTTGCGAGCGGGTGCTCACCCCGCATATTTGCCATGTTAATATCCCTAGTGGGTGCCCACCCCGCCAGGGACTTTGCGCTTCGGGAATATCCCTAGCAGGTGTCCACCCTGCCAGGGACTGTGCATTGGAAAACGGGACCCTACCCCGTACTGCGGAAGGAAGAAGCCTGGAACATTGAGGGCTGCCGCGCTGCCTGCGGCGACCCGGAAGTGCTGGTGAGAAAACAGGAAGCGGACCCACCCCGCGCTCCTGTAAAAAGAAGAGAGTCCGGCCGAAGGAGTGAAGCCGGCCCTGGGAGAGGCACGTGATGTTAGGCCTTCCGCCGCCGGCTCGAGATATTACTTGGAAGGCCGGTATTTCTCCCCCCCCCCCGGTCCCCAATTGCCAGGAGTGCTGCCGTGGTGTGGGTGGTGTCCATCGCTCTGTGAGCAGCCTGCCTGAGGCTGGGTCCGGGAGCTGGGAGGATCCGCCTTTCAGACTTGCCAGATGGTTGCCCAGCAACCAGGACTCTCGCAGCTGTTCCCCTGAGAGAGGAGGCAGGAAGTCCCGCGCCCGCAGGACGAGGCGGAAGTAATCCGGAGCCTCGCGGGCTTCATAACAAAACCCCGGTCTCCCAGGAGGAGGCCGGGTGAAGTGAGGGGAGGCCGGGCGAAGGCTTGTTGTCGGGGCTCCCATGTTGAGAGAGCCCCGCGTTACCCCGGAAAAGAAGCAGGAGGGAGCCTACCTTGCGCTCCTGCGACAGGACCCCAGAGAAGAGAGTCCCACGTGGCCAGCACCCATCCGGAGACCCGAGGAGAACCCCCAAGACAGTTCCGGTGAGTGAGGGCTGGGCAGAGGGTGCAAATCAGTGTTTAACGGGTCCAGAGTAGCCCAGGTCCTTGCCCGCATTTTTGGCACCATTGCCCCGAGGGCCTCATTGGCTCCACCCGGGGCACATCGTATTAGCAGTCCCAGAAGGGCTTCGGGCCACAGTGGAGTCTACACTAATTTTCTCTTGGGGGGCATATTGTGTTAATAAAGCAGGGGACCCTCTGGGGATTTTTAAGGGGCCTATCGGTTTTCAGAGCCTAGAGGACTCCAACGTGTGGCTGATTGTTTCCCTGAGCCCCGTGGCTCCAACGTTTGGCGCCATTTGTTTAAAGGGCTACTGAGAGCCCTTGCTGCATTTTTCCCTACCTCACAGCTGCCCAGCAAGTAGTGGGCAGCTGCACCGTTTAGGCATTTCATTTTTAAGGGACATGTTCATTGGGATTACACAGCTGCCCAGCAAGTAGTGGGCAGCTGCCACGTTTAGGCCCTAAACTTTTGCACAGTCTTCTTTTGCTGCATGCGCAGCCAGCCCTGACTTTTGGGACAAAGGGTGTTTGAGCCCCATTGAAGGCCAGTTTGCATGGGGTCAGTATCCTATGAGATTCTGGCGCAAGGTGATTGCCTACTGTGTTTATGATGATAATTGCCTAATGTGAGTTATGCGTAATGTGCAATGCCTTTATGCCTGTGATGCCTCTAACTGTTTTCATGCTTAGGAGGTTGTTTTGCTTAGTATAGTTTATACTAGTGAGTTTATGTGTCCCTGTGTGATCTATGCCTAAGGTGATTAGTATTGCGAAGTGTGTACCTACCTTTTACCATTGGTTGCTGGTTGTGTTCTACAATTGTTATTTTGTGCTACAATTATTCTATGTTCTAGATCTGCTATTTCTACTTAGTGCAGATTCTGACAGTGGCCCACTTGGCCCCGTCATGTGTAAATAATCCCCTGTAAATACTGCCCAGTGCCAGTTGGCACAGTGTAATTGTGTGATTATGATCTGATGGGTTTATGGTAATACAAAGGGTATTTTTTTTTACATATATACCTTGTGTGGAGTTCCTTTTTGTGGTGTGCCTAGTGTCTTGCTGCTGCTGTGTATGTGTGCTGCGCAAACGCTTTACACACTGCCTCCGGGATAAGCCTTACTGCTCGTGCCACGCTACCAAGGGGGTGAGCAGGGGTTATCTTGGCGTGTAACTCCCTTGCCCTGACTAGAGTGGTGGTTTCTGCCTGGCTTTGGCGCAAGCCTCAGCCAACCAGAAATGCCATTTCTAACACCCGGGAAGGGAGAATTGGGAGAAAATCACCAGAAGTGTGGACAGGCTCCCACCCAAAAGGAAGTAGGGAGTTGACGGAGGAAAGCCGAAAGAGTTTTCACAAGGCTCCCAAAAGGGTGTTTGGGAAAGGATCCCTAGACAGTCCTAAACACAAGAGGTGGTTTGAATGGAAGATGTCCCAGGGCTACTTCAGGGCCACATGCTACCAGTATTGGCACTTTAAGGAGGATCCCATCTGCGAGTTCAGGAAGAAGTCCCCCAGTTGCCCAGGGATGGCTAGTGGAATGCTCAGGCAGGAAGAATAGAATGGGAGGCATTTGCACTGGTCTAGGCACTGAAGAAGTTGATAGAATTTTTGTTTGGGACTTACTTCTGGGTTCAGACAGACCACAGAGCCCTATGATGGTTGATGCATATGTTGGGTCATAATCAAAAACTGTTGGAATGGTCCATCTCCCAACAGGTAATGGACTTTACAATGGAACATCGCTCTGGGGCTGACCACCCAAATGCTGATATTCTTTCTAGGTTCCACAGCCATAGCGATAAGAAGTTCGTTGAGGGTGGGAAGATCTACCCTCTTCCCGCTAGGAGAAACATGGTAGACCTGGCCCCTTTGCAACGGTTTTCCCCAGACCTTTTGCCTTCATTACCTTATTTTTCATTAACGCATTTCTGTTGCCATTAGTACTCTGTACACTTTTCCCCAGCTAACCAGAAGTAAAGATATTTGCCCTCTACCTTAAACACAGGCTCTCGCAGTTATAATTTATGAGAAATGAGTATACATTGGTCTAATTAGCCTCATGCATTTAATACTATATCAATTGAATCTCATATAAACATTTGCATACTAGAGACCCTCACTAGTTAACTTTGCTATTAAAAACATTTACCATATATTTGAACACACATATGATCATATTAACACAGTAAATTGGCATGCAACACAATTTCCATATTTGAGATGCCCTCACTGGAGGGAGTCCCCAAAAGTCTTGCAGGGTGTTACTGACTCTGCCCTGCCGAGTGTACTAAGAGGTCGCTTATATTGTTTTACATCTTTAATAGGAAAACAACAGCAGATTGAAAGTGGGATCTATATTTTATATAATATGCCAATGTTTCTTAATCAATGTTACAATTTTGTTTGTACGGTTGCAAAAAGTAGTTACACACACTATTTGGTAACAACATTTCTCAGGTTTGGTTTTCAAAGGAGTTCGGACCCCCAAGAAGTGCCTGTCAGGTCCTGGACCGTACCTGGTGTCAGAGTGTACACCACCTACAACAAAACCGCAAAAACTGGACCCCAGGTGAAAATCCAGAAGTTCTGGGCTCTTTGCAACCACGAATGACGACCTGCATCTCTCGCCAATGTAAAGCTCTGACGGCAACATGCTCTTTGTAAGACAACGATCTTGAGACTGAGAAGGTAAACTCAGCACCATTACAAATCTATTCACCATATCAGTCCTGTGCTTAATATTGGTCAGTCTGAACTCAAGACTTTCACCTTCTACAGCGTGACTAAATAAACGTGAATAGTGCTTCTAGGTGCTATTTTTACCCAAAACTTTAAAAATGTAGAACTTCGGTTCTACTCTTGGATGCTTGTTATTTTAGTACGTTTATTTATTAAAATGTACTCTATTTTTCTAAGTTGGTTTGGTGTTTTTCTGGTGTATTATTTACACTCTATTACTGTTTGAGGGCTGCACAAAAACTTTACATATTGCCTCTAAGATGAGCCCAACTGCTTTTGTACCAAGCCAAAGGGTTGGGCATAGGTTTATTTAGCGGTTTTGTGGTTCAACCGGACAACTGTGTTTATTATCTGAGTGGGACTCTCACCCCTCTCACTGAACTCAATTCCCAACAACTCTGTTGCAACTTTACCAACACAATGTTTAGTTAAAAGACAGATTTGCATTCATTGCAAACAAGCACAGCTCTCTGCAGTTCAATCTGTAGAGAAAGTCCCTAGTAGTTTTCAAGATTCCTTGAGCAGAACTTCTTCCAAGCTGGATATGTCTTTCCAACTTGCAAGCATCCAGTCATGGTAATGTATTTTTAGGTCGAGCCTGGGCATCTCTTGCACTGCTCTGCGAGGGGTGCTGAATAAGAGTATGGACTTGAAGCCCCAACCACATTTGTCATTGGCTTGTGTCATTGTCCTTTGTAAATGTTGTCTTGTGATTCGTTAGTAGGCTTGGTAGTCTCTCCTTAATACCGCCTTGTCTTCATTTGTAACCTTCAACGAGGACTGACCCTTTTACTTCTGTTATTACACAGTAGGTCTAATTTAGTTTGTAAACACTATTTTCTTTGAGTTTCTCCTACTGCAGGCACGACATGCGTTCCTACAACATTCAGCGCATCATGTGCACTTTCAATTTCCAAGCAGTTCGGGACAACGGCAGCCGCTTCTTTGAAATGAAAAGCTTAAACTCTTGTAAATGCAAGACCTGATGGCATTTTAAATGACAATGCCTTTTATTTATATGTTAATTATCAACACAGAAAAATAAAACGTATGGAGTAGTTTCTTACCTGTAACTCCAGTTGGGGTATCACTGTGATAGTCATAATCTGTGAATAGTCCCGCCCAAGTGCGTGGACCCCGGAGCAATCAAAATAGTCTTTTAAGTTGTCCTCTTCTGCAGTCCTGCATAGAAACTTAAGAGAAAACTAAGGACAAATAATGCAGCCTGACATTAACAAGGCTACATTGGCCAGCACTTCATCCTGAAGTGAAAAAGGATAGCCAAATAATAATGAAATTTTCACATTTTACAGAGTTTCACCCATAGAGAAACTCGCCTTCACAAAAATCCTTTGTCATGATAGAGAGGAAGGGTTGGACAGACAAGCCCCATAGGCTGCCATTATGTGCCTGGAAAAGGGATACCGTGCCTTTAAGGAACCCTCCAGAGACCCTGAGTATCCCATAATGCAAAGGCAAGTTACTTTCAGTTCTTTTTGAAGGTGTATTAAGCCAGGCCTCTAGCATCCAGGAAAACACTGTTTCTTCCACCGGGTAGGAGGATGGGTCGCTTATGACTATCACAGAGATACCGCTACTACAGAACTGGAGTTACAGGTACGAAACTACTCCTTCTGTAGTAGGGGATCTCTGTGTATAGTCATAATCTGTGAATAGAATGGCAAGCCCATCCCAAACAAACCAAAACCAGCGGTGAAAGAAACCTAAAACAAAAACCCTTACTGAGCAAATAAATTCCTCAGCGAAGCCTGCCCAACTTGCGCATCTGTCCTGGCATCAGAGTCCAGGCAGTAATGCTTAGCAAAGGTATGGACAGATTTCAACATAGCAGCCCTACAGATGTCTGCAATGCGAATGTTACGTAGAAAGCCGCTGCAGAAGCCTCTACTCAAATGAGCCTTAGGCTTACCTCCTAGAGTCTTGTTAGATTTCTGATAACAGTTGTATAAAGGACACAATCCACCTAGATATGGACTGTTTGGAGGTGGCAAGACCAATCCTGACTGAACCGTAATTAACAAACAACTCATCTGACCTACGAATGCCTTTGTCTTATCTAAGTAGAATTTCAACACCCGTCTCACATCAAGTGAATGGAGGGACCTCCCACCGGAGAGGAATGATGTTGAAAAAACGTTGGTAAAGTGATCGTCTAGTTGACATGGAAATCAGATATCACTTTAGGGAGGAACTTCGGGTGAGTCCTCATGACAACCTTGGATGCATGAAATACAGTATAGGGCTCTTGACAGCACAGAGCCTGAATCTCACTCACCCTGCCAGCCGATGTTATAGCCACAAGGAAAGCTGTCTTCCAGGATAAATGCTGTAAAGAAGCCTTATGAATAGGCTCAAAAGGCTCCTTCATCAACCTAGTCAGCACCACATTCAGCTCCCACGGAGGCGAATGACGCCTAATGGGAGGAAGGAAAATGCTACTTACCAGTATGCATCTGTTCTTGGCATGTAGAGCTGCAGATGTGTACACTTAGCATTAGATCGCCACCTGGTGTTGGGCTCGGCTGATTGCATGTTGTTGTCATCTTGGAAGAAGTCTTTGTAGTCACGAAATAGGTGACTCCTCCCTTGGACGATAGTGCTCATGGGCATCGGCTCCATCCTTAGTTTGTTTTTCGCCATGATGGGAAATTATGGAGTTAGTGGAAGTAAAGAAAAGAGATGTCCAGGCGTGTGCATCTAAGAAGATAAAATTGGAACAGATACAGGTCCCGGGGAGGCGGAGGGCGTGTACAATTCTGCAGCTCTACATGCCAAGAACAGATGCATTCTGGTAAGTAGCATTTTCCGATTGAGGCATATGAGCTGCAGATTGTACACTTAGCATTGATTGTGCAGCAGTGTCTCCCCTAGCGGTGGTCACTTGTATCTGTTGCAGTGGTTTGAAAGAGAGTTTTAAGGACAGCTTGGCCAACTGCAGCTTGCTGCTTGGCTTGCACATCAACACAGTAGTGTTTAGTGAAGGTGTGTGTTGTAGACCATGTTGCTGCTTTGCTTATGTCCTCTAGGGGGATGTTTCCTAAGAAAGCCATAGAGGCTCCTAGTTTGCGTGTTGAGTGCGCTCTAGGAGGAACTGTTAATGTCCGCTTTGCTTTTTGATAGCATATTTGTATACATTTTACAATCCACCTTGCAATCCCACCTTTAGAGATGGGGTTGCCTTTATGAGGTGGAGAGAAAGACACAAACAGTTGTTTTGTTTTCCTAAAAGATTTAGTCCTATCTATATAGTAGAGAAGGGCTCTTTTAACATCTAATGTGTGTAGAGCCCTTTTTGCCACAGAGTCTGGGTTTTGAAAAAACACAGGCAACTCCACAGATTGGTTTAAATGAAAAGGAGTTATGACTTTTGGAAGGAATTTTGGATTAGTTCTTTAAACCACTTTGTTACGATGTAGTTGTAGAAATGGTTCTTGTATTGTAAATGCTTGTATTTCACTTACTCTTCTAAGAGAGGTAATGGCAATAAGGAAAGCTGTTTTCCACATGAGGAATTGCAGTTCACATTTATGTAAAGGCTCAAAAGGGGGTCCCATGAGTCTTGTAAGAACAACATTTAGGTTCCATACTGGAGAGGGTGGCAACCTGGGAGGGATAATTCTTTTTAATCCTTCCATACATGCTTTAATTGCAGGTACTCTGAAAAAGACAGGTGTTGTCTATTTTGTAAATATGCTGCAATTGCTGCAAGGTGCAGGCGTATGGATGAATATGTCAAGTTGCATCTTTGTAAATGTAAAAGGTAACAGATGATATTCTGGATGGAAGCATCCAGGGGATCAATTTGGTTATTGTTGCAATAAATGGCAAATCTTTTTCGTTTAGCAGCATAACAAGCTCTGGTAGTAGGTCTCCTGACCGCTTTAATAATGTTCATACAGTCTGGTGGTAGGTTAAGATAACCAAACTAAGACTTCAGGAGCCAGATCGCCAAATTCAGTTGATTTGGGTCTGGATGTTGGATGTCTCCATGGTTCTGCGTTAGCAGGAATGGAGTCAGTCGTAGCTTTTGATGTGGAACTAGAGCTAGTTCTAGCAGTGTGGTGAACCATGGTTGACGTGCCCATGTTAGAGCTACTAGGATTAGTTTGAGAGACTGTTGTCTGAGCTTGCATACTACTAATGGTATCAGTGGTAGTGGCGGAAAAGCGTATGCAAATCTGTATGACCAGTTCATCCATATCGCATTGCCCTTGGACAGCGGATGTGGAAACCTGGCGGCGAAGGTTGGGCATTTTGCGTTTGTGTGTGGTGAACAGATTTATGTCTGGATGACCCCACTTGTGAAAGAATGGTTGAAGAACTTGCGGATGTAGTTCCCATTGATGAATTTGTTGTGTCTGCCGACTCAACAGATCTGCTATCTGATTGTGAACTCCTGGAAGGTACTCTGCCAACAGATATATGTTCTGTGGAATGGCCCACCTCCAAATGTTCTGTGCGAGCTGGGACAGTTGTAGAGAGTGTGTCCCCCCTGTTTTTGTATATAATACATGGCTGTCATGTTGTCCGTCCGGATCAAGACAGCTTTGTTCTGTATTAGTACTTGGAAAGTTTTGAGTGCTAAGAAGATTGCTAGCAGCTCTAGATGGTTGATATGGAACAATTTTTGTTGACTGTTCCATTGTCCTTGAGTTGTATGACGTAGGAGATGGGCTCCCCATCCTGTGAGGGATGCATCTGTTGTGAGCACTAGTTGTGGAACAGGTTCGAGGAACGGCCGCCCTTTTGTCAGGTTTTTGGTGTTCCACCACTGCAGAGAGCGATGAGTGCGGTTGTCTACCAACACCAGGTCTGTTAGTTGACCTTGAACCTGGTTCCACTGGCGTGCTAGACATTCCTGCAACAGACGCATCTGTAGTCTTGCATATGGTACTATGAAGATGCAAGATGCCATCATGCCTATTAGTCTCATGGACACTCTGGCTTGCAGAGATTGTTGCTGTTGAAAGACTAACTAAGGCTTGAATGCTCTGTATCCTTGCTGGACTGGGATACGCTAGAGACGTAGACGTGTTTATTGTAGCCCCAAGATATTGATGTATGTGAGAGGGCTGCAGGTGTGACTTGGTGTAGTTGATTGTGAACCCTAAGTCGTGCAATGTTTGAATTGTCTGATGTGTGTGTTGAACACACTGAATGACTTGGCTTTTATAAGTAAATCGTCTAGATAAGGTAAGACATGTATTTGTTGTCTCCTGAGATATGCTGCTACTACTGCTAGGCACTTTATGAATATTCGTGGTGCCGTTGTCACTCCGAATGGAAGGACTTTGAACTGATAATGTTGTCCTTCTAGTACAAACCTTAGATACTTTCTGTGAGCAGGATGTATAGGAATGTGAAAATAGGCATCCTTCAGGCCTAGTGTTGTGAGGAAATCGCTTTGCTGCAGCAGTGGGAGCACTTGTAAAGTGATCATATGAAAATAATCTGATTGTATGTAATGATTGAGGGGCCTGAGGTCGAGAATTGGTCTTAGTGTCCCGTCTTTCTTGGGAATTAGAAAATACAGTGAGTAGACCCCTGTTCCTTGTTCTTGTAAAGGAACTATTTGTATTGCGCCCTTTTGTAGAAGTGACAGAATCTCTTGTTTGAGTAGAGTAAGGTATTCTGTAGACATTGGACATTGCCTGGGCGGTATGTGTGGAGGGGTTGCTGTAAGTTCTAGGCAGTAGCCATACTGGATAATCTGTCTTACCCACATGTCTTGTGATGGAGATCCAGACAGGCAGGAATTGCGTTAATCTGCCCCCCACAGGAGTGGAATGCTGTTGGGGAGCAGAGGGAAGTCACTGTTTTGTGGTGGAAGAGGTTTGATTACTGTTGTTTCCCCGACCTCTTCCTTTGTTGTTATTCCCTCTATATCCTCCTCTAAAATATCCTTTGTTAGAGGATGTTTGTGTGTTGGATTTGAAGGAAGTTGTATTGTCTGCACCAATTTGTTTGGAGCCCCCTCTGTAGAAGGAGCGACGAAAGGAACCTCTAGTTTGTGTGGACTGTAAAGCTCCCATAGATTTGGCAGTGTCTGTACCTTTCTTCATTTTTTCAAGTGCTGTCTACTTCTGGCCCAAATAATTGGTTTTGATTAAATGGTTGATTTACAATGGTAGTTTGTACTTCCTGTTAAAACCCTGAAATGCGTAGCCACGCATGTCTTCGAAGCATGACACTAGTATTTACAGCTCTAGATGCAGTATCTCCTACATCTAGTGCGCACTTGATTGAGGCATTAGAAATAAGCTTGCCTTCTTGTGTACGATCATTTGCCTGTGTTTTATATTGGTCAGGTAGATGTTTTAACAGTTTCTCTAACTGATCATAATGAGCCCTGTTATATCGGGAAAGGAGGGCTATACGCCATATGTTGGTAGCTTGCGCAGCCTGAGGCATCCATGACCTTGGATTCTTTATCTGGTGGTGGCGCCTGGCCTGAGGTTTGTGAGTTTGCTCTCTTTCTAGCATTTGACATAACTAGTGAATCTAATGGTAGTTGTCCTTTAATGTAGGTTGGATCTGCAGGTGCAGGCCTATATTTTTTCTCAATTCTAAGGTTCAAAATCCTAGCACGTAAATATTTCTGGAGCAGGTCTAATGACCCCTTTGATCATAGGAAGAATTTGCACAGATCTTTGCGATTGTTCAAATGTGTCTAATAGAAAATTTTCCTCTGCCTCAACAGAATGCATAGTGACCTCGTGGTAAATGGCAGCTCTGTTCAATAGGTGCCCAAAACCAATATTATCCTCCGGGGGGAGAAGGTTTAGATGGGTATGACTGTGGGTCAGGAATATCTGGTGTATCCTGTGGGTTTGGGTACTCCCAGTCTGTATTATCTATAGGGAATGGGAAAGGCTCATCTGTGTCTATCCCTCTTCCTAAACTATACTCATCATCATTTTGAGGCGAGTGTGAGGATAAAGGAGGAGAATGTGAAGGAGACATCTGTGGTGAATTGTTAAGAGGGGCAGGAGATGAAGGGGTAGGAAGTATAGGTGAAGAAGGGTGCATAGGGGTTGTGGCAGAGTCCTTCTTCTTAGCAGGAACCACAGGTGTGGGTGTTTCATCTGCCTTCCTTTTCTTGTGTGGTGTAGTGGACACATGACCTGTTTTTGGGTCAATGTAGATCTTCTTTTGCAGAGGATCTGGCTGGAAAAGTTCTTCTCCTTGTGGAACCTTTGTCGTCGCTGATTTTTTCGGTACCAGACGAGGTTGCTGCTTGTCTTTAGCCTTAGGAGTTGATACCGTGTCCTTTGGCGTAGTTTTCGGCACCGAAGGTGTTGTTTTCGGTGTTGTAGGCTGTTTCGAGGGCTTTAACGCGTCAGAATCAGGCCTTGTTGGTTTCGGCACTGAAGACGGTGTCTTTGGAGTGGAAGCTGGTCTCGTCGGCTTCGAGCCGTCGGGCGCTGGCTTCATACCCTTTTCTTTAGAGGTCGACGGTTTCGGAGCAGAGACTTCTTTCGGTGCCGAGGGAGCTGGTGGAATCGGCACGTGCGGCGTGCTCGGGACTGAGCTACCGGAAGGCTTAGTTATATTCTTCGGAGCCGGGCTCGATGGCGGGGCTGTCGAAGGGGTATTTCGGTCGCGACTGGGCCCCGGAGGCGGAGTGTTGACCTTTGCCTTCGGTCTGGGTGCTGTGTGTGGTGCAGGGGCAGTAGTACTCACGCGCTGACCCGATGGTATGGAGTCATCTGAGTCGTCTGCCTCTGATACGATTTGGAGATCATCAGAATCTTCTTCTGGAACGAGCGGAACCTCCTTGTCGAAGATATCCACCGGTTCCAGAGCTGATCTCTGCATGTCGTGTCGACGGGCCCTCCGATCTCTGATGGTTTTCTTGGATCGAAAGGACGTGCAGGCTGTACAGCTGGATTCGTCGTGTTCTGGCGATAAGCAGAGATTGCAGAGTTCCTGGTGGTCACTGCGTGGAAACTTTGCTCCACACTTGGGGCATCTCTTGAATGGCGTCCTTTCCATGAGGTGTAGGCCTCACAGCGTGGATAGGCCCAACGGCCCGCGTCGACGACCGGAATCGAGCTGATTGAGTTGAGACGATGTTAGTCGGTATCGAAATTAGTTTGGAGAGTTTTTGGGAAGTTTTTTGTGCTTTGAAGAGCTGGAAAGTGTATTTCTAGCCGGAGCGGAAAACTTTCATCCGAACCCAGTGGCAGAAAAAAAACAATCTAAGGATGGAGCCGATGCCCATGTGCACTATCGTCCAAGGGAGGAGTCACCTATCTCGTGACTAAAAAGACTTCTTCCAAGACGACAACAACATGCAATCATCCGAGCCAAACACCAGGTGGCGATCTAATGCTAAGTGTACAATCTGCAGCTCATATGACTCGAACATACCTTCTTCAACCCTTCCAGAAAATCTTTGATGACAGGGATTTGGAAAAAGGAAATTTGAAGGGCATTTCCTATACGCAGTTAATGCTGCGAGGTGAACCTTAATAGAATGAAAATTAAGGCCAGATTCAGCCAGATGCAGCAGGTATGGAAGGATGATATCTTCCTGGCAGGATGTAGGATCAGCATTCTTGGACATGCATCAAATGCAGAAACTCTTCCACTCGTAGGAAGTCCTTGTAGACTGTCTCTTTGCCTCCTTCAGTATCGCCATGCAGTTGTCAGGCAGGTTTAAATGTCCATACTGCACTAGCTCAGGAGCCATGCAGCCAAACTCAACGACGAGAGGTTTGGGTGCACCATCTGCCCCCCAAACTTCGTGAGAAGGTCCGGCCAACATGGAAGCCGCAGATGTGGCTGGAGAGACTGGTTCAGCAGGCGGGTGAACCACCACTGCCGAGGCCACTCCGGAGCAATGAGGATCATCAAGGCCCTGGATTGGGACAGCTTGATCAACACTGCTGGAATCCGAGGAATGGGTGGAAAAGCATACAGAAAGCTGTTCGACCAGCTGATCCACAGTGCATTCCCCAGAGACCCCGGTTGGTAAAACCTGGAGGCAAAGTCTCGGCATTTGCTGGTGTCGGCGGTTTCGAACAGATCTATTTCTGGAGTGCCCCATCTTGCGAAGATGTTTCATAGCACCTAGTCGTTTAAGACCCATTCGTGATCTGCCTGAGCATTCTGCACACCTGGTAGATGGGTAGCCGTTATCGTCAGTCCTCTGGCTAACAGCCAGCGCCAGATCGCTTGCGCTTCCTAAGACAGTGTGCACGATCTCAAGCCCCCCTGCTTGTTGAGGTAATACATTGTTGTCGTGTTGTCAGTCCGTACAAGCAGGGAGCTGGTCCGGAAGGACGTGTTAAAGGCTTTCAGCGCCAAATGAACAGCTATGAGTTCCCGAAAATTGATGTGATAAGTGGTTTCTGCCTGAGACCATGTGCCTTGGATCTGAAGATGGTCCGAATGCGCTCCCCAGCCCTGGAGAGAAGCATGTTCAAGTTCAGGCATTTGTATAGCGCACTACTCACCCAGAGGGTCTCAAGGCGCTTGGGGAAGGGGCTCATTATTTGTCGAATAGCCAGGTTTTAAGTTCTTTTCTGAAGGAGATGTGGTTTTGAGTAAGGCGGAGGTGAGAGGGGAGTGAGTTCCAGGTCTTGGCAGCAAGGAAGGAGAATGATCTGCCACCCATGGTGGATTTTCAGATGCGCGGGACTGCGGCGAGGGCTTGATTGGACGATCTTAGTTGGCGGGTGGGTTTGTAGAAGGACAGTCGGTGTTGAGGCATTCGGGTCCTAGATTGTAGAGGGCTTTGTGTGCGTGGGTGAGAAGGCGGTAAGTAATTCTTTTGTTTACGGGAAGCCAGTGGAGGTCTTTTAAGTGTCCGGTGATGTGATCTTGGCGGGGGATGTCTAATATGCATCTTGCTGATGCGTTTTGGATGCGTTGGAGTTTTTTCTGTAATTTTGTTGTGATTCCGGCGTAGAGGGTGTTCCCATAATCCAGTCGACTCGTGATCAGTGCGTGGGTGACAGTCTTCCTTGTCTCGAGGGGGATCCAGCGGAAGATCTTTTTGAGAATGCGAAGTGCGTTGAAGCAGGAGGATGAGACTGCGTTGACTTGTCTGGACATCGAGAGAGAGGAGTCTAGGATGAAGCCCAGGTTACGTGCATGGTCTGTGGGAGTGGGTGCTGTGCCCAAAGCGGAGGGCCACCAAGAGTCGTCCCAGGCAGAGGGGGAGGATCCTAGGATGAGTACCTCGGTTTTGTCTGAGTTGAGTTTTAGGCGGCTATGTTTCATCCATTCGGCTACTTCTTTCATGCCTTCGTGAAGATTGGTTTTGGCGGTGTTGGGCTCTCTGGTGAGGGAAAGTATTAACTGGGTGTCGTCGGCGTAAGAGATGATGTTGAGGTTGTGTTGACGTGCGATGGAGGCAAGAGGACTCATGTACACGTTGAAGAGGGTGGGACTGAGTGAGGATCCTTGTGGTACGCCACAGATGACTTCCGTGGCCTCTGAGTTGAATGGGGGAAGTC
This sequence comes from Lissotriton helveticus, assembly GCF_964261635.1. Lineage (NCBI taxonomy): Eukaryota > Metazoa > Chordata > Amphibia > Caudata > Salamandridae > Lissotriton > Lissotriton helveticus. The sequence goes on from NC_136068.1 coordinate 1,410,542,829, forward strand.
GAACTCTGAGTTCTCCCAGCGAGGAATGAGATGATCCAGTCCAAGGCTTTTCCTTGTATGCCGATGTTGCTGAGGCGTTGTATGAGGGTGCTGTGGCAGACTGTGTCGAAAGCGGCGGAAAGGTCGAGTAGAATGAGGGCCACAGTTTCTCCGTTGTCTAGTAGTGTTCGGATGTCGTCGGTCGCTGCGATGAGGGCGGTTTCGGTGCTGTGTTTGGACCGAAATCTGGATTGAGATGGATCGAGGGAGTTGTTGGATTCAAGGAAGGCGGCGAGTTGGCTATTGACGGCTTTCTCAATGACTTTGGCCGGGAATGGGAGGAGGGATATGGGTCAGTAGTTTTTTAGTTCCGAGGGGTCTGCTGTGGGTTTCTTCAGAAGGGCGCTGAGTTCTGCGTGTTTCCAGCTATCTGGAAAGGTGGCAGAGTTGAACGAGCAGTTGATGACGTCACGGAGATGGGGTGTGATGATGGAGTCAGCTTTGTTGAAGATATAGTGGGGGCAGGGGTCGGTTGGCGAGCCAGAGTGGATTGAGTTCATTAGGCGGGTGGTGTCTTCAGTGGTGATTGGGTTCCAGTTGCTAAGGTTGTTAGTTGGCGAAGTAGGATCAGAGGGGGGTGGGGGGGGGGGGCTGATCGCTGGGGGTATTCTCGAAGCTGTTGTGGATGTCGGCAAGTTTGTTGTAGAAGAAGGAGCATAGCGCATCGCAGAGTTCTTGGGAGGGGGTGATGTCGTTAGATGCAGCGGTGGGGTTGGTGAATTCTTTGACGATGTTGAAGAGTTCCTTGCTGTTGTGAGAGTTGTTGTCGAGGCGATCCTTGAATGCGGATTTCTTGGCGGATCGAATCAGTTGGTGGTGTTTGCAGGTGGCTGCCTTGAGGGTGGCCATGTTGTCGGTGGTTGGGTTTTTTCTCCATGTTTTCTCCAGGGTGCGGCGTATTTTCTTGGATTTTTTAAGGTCTTCGTTGAACCAGGGAGCCTTTTTGCTGGCTGATTTGATCTGGTGCTTTTTCAGGGGTGCTAATTCGTCAGCACTGTGGGTGATCCATTGCTTGAGATTGGTGGCCGCTTCGTTTGGGTCCAGTGAGAGGGAGGGAGGGTTTTGGTTTAGTGATGTGAGGAGTTGGTCTGAGGTGATTTTGTTCCAGCTTCTCCGAGGAATAGGTTGTGGGCGGTTGTGGTTCAGGGTGGTTTTGTAGCTGAAGTGAACACAGCTGTGGTCCGTCCAATGGAGAGCTGCATATGTGGGGGTGTCAACAAGTTGTTTGAGTCCGAGGTTGTCCAGGTTGTCCAGAAGGGTGGTGGTGTTGCTGTCGTGTTTGTTTTCAAGGTGGTAGTTGAGGTCTCCCAGTAGAATGTAGTTCTCGGAGGCGATGGCATGTGGGCTGACGAATTCCGAGATGTCATCGCTGAATTGAGTGCGGGTACCTGGAGGTCTGTAGATGAGGGTGCCTCTAAGTGTTGTCCTGGGGTCGGTGTGGATCTGGAAGTGGAGATGTTCGGCGGTTGCAAGATTATCGTCGGAGCTGGTCGTGATCTTGATGGTGTTCCTGTGGACGATGGCGATGCCTCCTCCTGTTTGATTGAAGCGGTCTTTTCGGATAATCTTGTAGGCGTCCGGTATGGCTATGGCGATGTCGGGTGCTGATGATGTGTTCATCCATGTTTCTGTGAGGAAGGCGATGTCCGGTGACGCAGTGTCGAGTAGGTCCCAGAGTTCAGTAGCGTGTCTGTGGATCGAGCCGGTATTCAGCAGGATGCATTTCAGGTGGTTAGAGTCGGAGCTGTGTGTGGAGGAAGTGGGTTTGGTGAGGGTCCTGAAGCAGTTGAACTTGCAGGAGAGGCAGGTGAATGGGCCGTGGGTACGTCCTGGGGTGGCTTCGCAGCATTGTGGTGTGCGTCCGGGGTTGAGGGCGAGGAGAGTTGCGGCATCATATGTGATTCTAGATCGTTGGGTACTGCGGGGAACAGGGGGTCTGGCACTGGGCGCGGTCCAGGCGCGGACGGGTGCAGACGGGCTTACCTTTGGCGCACCTTCGGCGCATCCATCATAATGGTCTGTATAGGAATGTGCTTGTAGAACAGCACTCCCTTGAGGAGATACCCCGCTGAACACCAGCACTTCAGGGACTGTTGAGCGTGTTGAGACAGTCAGATTCTGTCCTCCCAGCTCCCTCGTTTCTGGTCCAATTGATCCTCCAGACATTCCTGCAGCGGCCTCATGTGGAGGCATGCATGTGGTGTGAGAAAGATGCAAGAAGCCATCGACCCCAGGAGAGAAGACACCGTCCTCACTGTCGTTGATGGAACGGACATGAGAGCCTGAGCCTTCCGAAGGATTGATTAGCGTCACTCCTCCGAAGGGCACACGCTTGCCTTGAGAGTATCGATGGAGGCTCCCAAGTACTGCAGACACTGAACAGGAGTTGGGACAGTCTTGGACATGGTGATGTGCAGACTCCGTTGGTTCAACAGAACAGCCGTCCTGTTGAAATGCAGTTGCGCTTCCTGGAAGGTGGATGCTTTGTTCAACCAGTCGTCCAGGTACGGGTAGACAAACACCTTGTTTTTCCTCAGGTGCGCTGCAACCACTGCCATGCACTTTGAAAACGTCCTGGGTGCAGACTTCAGACCAAACGGAAGTACGGTGTACTGATAGTGGTTGGTGCCGACTAGGAAGCGCAGGAACTTCCGGTGCTTCTGTGCAATGGGAACGTGGAAGTACGCGTCCTGCAGATCTATGGCACAAAGCCAGTCTCCTCGATGCAACTGAGGATAAATCTGGTGCAAGGACAGCATGCAAAAACTTTCCCTGCAAATCCATTTGTTTGCTTGTCGCAAATCCAGAATGGGCCTGAACTCGTTTTTTTTCCGTTTTGCGCACAAGAAAGAACATTGAGTATAGACCCTTTCCTCTTTGAGATGGAGGGAAGTCTTCCATCGCCCTTTCTCTGAACAGGGTATCTGCCTCCGCTTGGAGTTCGTGCAGCAGGTATTGTGAGCAAACCGGTGGAATAGCCGGAGGAGGGCTCAGAAAACGTAGACTGTATCCATTGCAACAACAAAAAAATCAGCACCAACTTGTCCCGAGTAATTTTTCTCCACTCTGCCAGGTAGTTCTGAATGCTTCACCCCCCATCGGAGTGGGTAACAGAAGAGGGGGAAGTAATCCCTCAGGGCTTACACCCAGCCCTCTGCCCCTCTAAAGTCTTTGGAAGGGCTGCCTCTGATATTGTTGTTGCTTCTGCGGCTGCTGCCCAAGCTTGGCGACCCTACCCGCGTTGTAACCGCTGGGAGGAATAGCTCAGTGGGTAGGGGCGGAAAGTCTTCCGCTGTTCCTTAGGCTTCTCCAATCCCACAGTCTTGAGTGTCTCAAATTCCGCCTTCATGCGAGCCATTTCCTCATCCGCATGGGCCCCGAAGAGCGTGGACCCCGAAAAGGGCAGGTTGACGATCCGCTGCTGTGCTTGCGGCTTCAGGGAGGTAAGCCGCAGCCAGGCGTGCCGCCTCAAATTCACACCGTGACAGTATCCATGGGCTGTTATGAGAGATGTGTCTGCAACCACACTGATGATTTGGTTTGACACCATCATGCCTTCATTCACAACCTCCTGAAAGTCCTCACGTTTGTCCCTCGGGAGGAGTTCAATAAATTGTTGGAGAGACTCCCACAAAGAATGGTCATAGCGTCCTAAGAGAGCAGTTGAACTTGCTGCCTTCATGGAAGTTGATGCTGTACTACAGACCTTCCTCCCGCTGAGTCCAGCCTTCGGCTCTTTGTCCGGTGGCACTGTGGACGATGAAGCCGTAGCGTGCAGTTTCTTTGCTACTGAGGTACTGGGTTTTTCAGAACCGGTACCGAACCGGTAACCCAGCGGTGCCAGGGTACACCCAAAGACCTCGGGTACTTTCCTGATTCAGACCACAGAAACTCAGAGTCTTCTAGGTGAAGTCAAGGATCGATTTTATTGGCTGCAACCAAGAAACAAGCGTCCTAGAAGTACAACACACTGGATGTATATTCTCAGGAGACTGCTCAAACTTACAAAGTCAGGCTTCTCTTTTTATACAAAATATTGTGCTTTAGGCAAACATTCTTCGAATTTTAGTATACCATTCAAATATTTTCGCTACAAAGGAAAAGCAGAGTCATGATGACAGCCCACATCTCAGTTCGTCCAGCCCACAACAAATCACCCGGCAAGGCCCAACATTTCATCAGATATCGGTGGACCCCCAATAAAAATGGGCACCTCCCCATCATAAAGCAAGTGAGAGGAAAAAGAGCAGGGACAGGTGTGAGCAAGATTCGGCAGGGTGTGTGCGATGAAATGGGTTTATGGCCTGTTGTGCCTTGATGCTATCTCATTCGGCCACTGGGAGAGGAACTGACCAAACAGGTTCGGCCTGGGGCAATGGTTCCAACTTGCCCAGGTCACAGGAAAGTCAATTAAGGTGTATGTGTCCTTTGGAATCGAATTTAGCTGTATCATAAGCCTATGTAAAGGGCAACTCACAAAATGGCTGCCGTATACAAAATGGAAGCCAAGGGTTCAAGACGAAAATGACGATTTCGAGGTGAAATCGTCACTCGAATATGACGAAAATGCTTGTACATAGTGTACTAGCCATTCTCGGTATTTTGATATGAAAATCGTCATGCTATGATGAAGTTTAATTCTCGAGTCCAGAATTTTCGGAACTACAAACCCTCCTTTTGCCCTTACATAGGCAATTTAACCTAATCTCATGCTAATCTGAGTCCAGGTCTATATTCCTAAAGTCATTGAGATGTTGCTGTAACATCATTCTAGTACTTAGCTCGTCTCTTGATACAGGTTTCCTTACACATGATGTAGCACAGAGGCCACATATTGCAGGAGCACACTGCACGCACAGACCGAACAGGAAAAGAATGGCTAAGACCATCCCAATGACCATCAGAATTTTCCATCCCCAGCCGGATATCAGTTCCCAGAACCATTCCATAAACGACCAATCTCCTTTACCCACATGAATAGATTCGGAAATCTTATGCAGTTTAGAGATGGCCTGCTACACTGTTGGAGCGTTATCTGGAATAAAAACACAGCAACTCGATTGGATCAATCTACATACCCCACCTCGGTCTGCAAGTATGACATCTAGGCGACCCTGTTCTGAAGGGTCATAAGTCGATCCGACTGGAGCTCAGCAGTCAAGTTACTAAGGGCACCAGCAGTTTCAACCACGGTGGATTCAACCACCCTTGTCAATTGCCTTAGGTTCCTGCTGTTAGCCATCGGTCCCCAGAACGGCAGAAACCCCTTTACGAAGTCCCCAAATTCTTGTCCTGCAGTGTCTTCTTTGCTCAAGACACCTCTAACTATCCTTGTCTTGTGGTAATCTGCCGCTGCTGTGTAGGTGGAAGGCAACAGGACCGAAACAAAACATGAGCCCGAAAAGTCAGGGGGTAACCATGTATAGGCTCTATCATGGCAGATGAAATAGGTACCCTTAGCTGCTAAAAACGAAGGGGAAGTCTGGGCTGCAAAAACATACGTTTTAGTGCAGATACTCTTCCCTAACTGAGCACTGGGATTCGTGCCATTACCTTGCAGACACAGATGACCCTGATGGGGTACAATCCAAATCGGGGAAGATCTCTTAGCTTGCTGTTTTTCACCCAGAGTAGCTCCATATCCGGTTACATTCCATCCTATGTATACTAGTGTCTCATCTCTCGGGATAGTCTCATAAGAAATATCTTCCTTAATCATGTCTACTATACCCTTAACTAGAGCACTATTCTTAGGATTGTCTTACAGAACGTAGGGGGTAGACTTCATGTGCGTATATGAACATTGTTCTGTATGCCCACACAGAACCATTGTGGCTGAAAGGCAGGACCAGATAGGGGATACCTTTATCCGTTGTGTGAGGCATAAGACCACACACCCAACAGTTAGTTGTGTTCATTACTAGTTGGTGTTGGTGCAGGAGCTGAACAAAGGAGTTATTAATAAACTCTAATCTCCTAGCTGATTCGTGTTCAGGAAGGGGTTGAAAAGAGTGTGGGGAAACAGTAGAAGGAGGAGGTATAGGCGATGTAGTGGGTGCAAATGTTATTCGAAAAGAGAATAACACATAACTTATTAAAAATATCATCACACTGAATAACATAAAAATGCACAACATCAAAAAGCTTTTCTTTGTCATTATTTTACATATTTTGGTTTTAAAGTTCATGGTTTTGGCAGGTCTCTCCATCTCGGAAAACTCCATCCTCTCTAAAGTGCTGCCCGCGATGGGAGGTTGTTTCTGCTAAGGAATGCTTCTGTCAGTCCAGGGCAACTCCCTTAGACCAACCAGAACTGCCGACCTAACGTCGTCAGCTGCACCCCAAAGACTTTGGGCAATCGCGGCCCTAGCAGCGGAACCCGGATGGCGGTTCGAAAAACAAAAATAAGCAAGTTTCTCAGATGGGAGAGCTGTACTTTCAAAAATAGTACTTGGAGGGAAAAAAACACTTTTATTAGTTCGTATTTCTCGGCCTCAAGTTATACCGTTGTTTTCCTGGTATTGTATTATCTTGGAAAAGGAGTTCAGGTTCTGAAGTGTCCAATCGAACTGATGGTTGCAAAATTGTATCACTCTCTTTTTCGGTAACTGTTCCTTTTACACGTGCATCACTGAAAGGCAGAAAACGTGGCACGGTTTCAGTCTCTGAGTCGGCGACACCCTCCTGGACCCACCGGTCATATGGCAGAGGCAGAGGGATCCGCTTGAAGTGGATCCCGTGGATCCAGGATTTCTTCCCCTCCACTCGAACAGCTGATCTTGTGGAAAGAAGAACGAGGTGCGGTCCGGTCCACCTGGGCTGGTCATTCTTGGTTCGCTGGAAGTTCTTGACCAGCACCCAGGATCCAGGGTCAATCTGGTGTCCTGGAGCTTCAGAGACTTGAGGCAGTGAATCATGCACCTGTTGGTGTAAAACGCGCAATTTAGCCGTCAATTCGTACAAGTAATCAAGCAAAACACGGTGTTCAATGTCACTGAACTTAGTGGGCCTTGGCACTCCCCATATGTTGGCCGGGCGGCCGAAAACTATTTCATAGGGACTAAGTTTCACTCGCGAATGCACAGTCATTCTGGTGGATAGGAGTGCTAAGGGTAGAGCATCAGGCCATTTAAGACCTGTGCTCGCTTGAATTTTGGCCAGTTTTAACTTAAGCGTGCCATTGTAACATTCTACTAATCCAGCTGATTGGGGGTGACCATACTCTCTTCATCACACGACCCACAAATTCACTCCCATTGTCACTCCAGACCATTCTAGGCATTCCGAATCTGGGGAAGTACTCTTTCACAACGGCTTTAGCTGTGGATAAGGCAGTGTTGTCTTTTAGGGGATAGGCTTCCACCCATCTTGAGAAGGCACAAACCACAACGAGTACGTATTTTAAGTTATTGCACCTCTCCATGTGGATGAAATCTAGTTGCAAAACCTCAAACGGATACGTAGGAGGTGCAAAATGACCAGCTGGAGTTGGGGTTCCCCTACCAGGATTGTGTTTCAGACACACCATGCAATTCTTGACGACATTCTCTGCACACTTGGGAATTCCTGAATTTTGCCATACTGGAGCCAACAACTTGCAAATCCCTTTCACGCTGATATGAGCCATTCCATGAGCCATTGTAACCACTGCAAGCACATATGCATCGGGTAACAACCATCTCTGATGCTCTGACAATTCAATCCAACAGCCATTTGCATCCATTCTACCCGTACTTTCTCTCCACATGCTCAACTCTTTCTCTGTAGCCTCAGCTTGAATAGACTTCACACTCTCTATCGTGTCCTCACACATTCCAACATCACCAACCCATCTTGAAGGGCCTGCAACATACATTCGGCTCATCACATTCCTTGCAGTTTCTTTCGCGATTTCGTCAGCAAATGCATTTCCACGACCAACATCATCAGTCACCTTCTTGTGGGCACTACATTTCACAATCGCCACTTGCAGAGGCATGGTCAGTGATTCAAGAAGCTCATTCACCAACTGACCATGCTGAATCTTAGCTCCATGCGAAGTCAGGAACCCACGTTCTTTCCACAATCATCCAAAACTGTGAGCCACACCAAATGCATACTGGCTGTCGGTGTAGACAGTCACTTTCATTCCTTTTGACAACACACATGCTCTCGTAAGTGCAATCAATTCTGCTGCTTGAGCTGAATTATGTGGAATACGTGCAGCTTCAACAATTGTATGCAAAGTCGTGACAGCATATGCTGCAGTCGTGTCACCATTCGGAAGCTTGAAGCATGAACCATCCACCCACAATATACCATCACATTCAGCAAGAGGAGTGTCAAGGAGATCTATTCTCCCTTTCGTTTCTTCTTCTGTTCTAAGAAAACAATCATGCTGTTCAGAAGCATCTAGTTCCTCTACAATTGGCAACAACGTAGCTGGGTTTAGAGTGTTGCATCTTTTTATATGCACATGACTCGCTAACAATGTCAATTCGTAACCTGACAATCGAGCACTAGTTAAGTGCTGTGTCTTGGTTCTGTTCAACAACGTGTCCACTGCATGTGGAACCATCACGACTAACATATTATTCATCACTAGACCAGCAGACTGTCGAATAGAAACAGCTGCTGCCGCTGTTGCTCTTAAACAACTCGGCAATGCTTTAGCTACCGGATCCAAAGTCGACGAAAAATATGCACATGGACGCTGCTTGTCTCCAAACAACTGAGTCAAAACTGACAATGCACAACCTTGTTTCTCATGGACATACAATGTAAAGGGCTTACTGTAGTTGGGGGTACCCAACACAGGAGCCGAACATAATGCTGTGCGCAATTCAGAAAAACTTTTCTGACACTCTTCAGACCAAGGAATGGGATTGGGTGTATCTTTACACGTTAATGCCACCAAAGGTTTGGCCAATAACGAAAAATTTGGTATCCACTGTCTGCAATATGATGTAATACCCAAGAAAGCACGCACTTCTCTCTGTGTTCTTGGCACACTCAATTTCGTTATTGCCTGAATTCTTTCTGGGGTCAGTTTCCTTCCCTCCTTCGATAAGAGATGACCTAAGTAGGTCACTTCTTGTCGACAATATTGCAATTTTGAGAGAGACACTTTGTGGTGCAAATCACACACATGACGCAACAATGACAATGTGGCTTCTTTACAGATTTCCTCAGTATCGGCAGCAACAAGCAAATCATCCACATACTGAATAAGGGTAGCACCTTCAGGTAAAACAATTGTATCAAGCTGTGTTTTTAAAGCTTGACTATATATTGATGGACTTTCACAGTAGCCCTGTGGAGCTCGTTTAAAGCGGAAGCTGCGACCTCCTAAACTGAAGCCAAAAATATCCCTACTCTCCTCAGCAATCGGGATGCTGAAGAAAGCATTCTTCAAGTCAATCACCGAAAACCATGTTGCAGAAGCTGGAATCATAGTCAATAGGGCAGTAATGTCAGGAACAACTGGAAATTGTGGCACAACTATTTTATTGACCTCTCTAAGATAAATCACAAATCTGTAAACAGGTGGCTGGGAAGGATCAGTTCGTTTTAAAACAGGCAGAACAGGGCTATTGCAAATGTTGCCTCTTGTCTCTTCAATGACATCTTTTTCAATTAGATCGTAAACGATCGCTAGCAAAGCTTTTTCACCTTCACTAGAAATTCTATATTGGGGAATTCGTGGTATTTTAACATTGGCTTTCAATGTTACAACATATGGCGGTATTTCTAAAAGACCTACATCATTAGGACCAGTAGCCCAAAGAATTTTAGGGAGAGATGACAATTCTGTTGGAAGTTTGTCTCTCGACAAATACATTGGAGAAACCACTTTCTTACCCAGTGTAAGTTGTACTCCAGAAGGAGAACAGTACAAAGTCGCATACAATCTTTTTAGCAAATCTAATCCTAGCAAGTTTTCACCACAACCTGTTAGAATAAGGGGTGCTTCGAATTCACAAGGTCCAACAGAAAGGGACAAAGGGTCAGAAATCGGATTTCTAACTGGGGCGCCAGAAAAACCTACAGAAACATTCATTTCGCCAGACAAAGGTGCGCCAGGGAGTTTGGAGTGAATAATAGAACTCTTTGTAGCACCAGTATCCAACAGAAAAGGCTCTGACACACCTGATGTAATCACCTCAACGTAAGGCCCACTCTGATCTACTGGAACTGAAACAACTCCCTCTCTTTGTCTATGGCTGTCCTAGCAATCATTACCTTCCCAATGCTCATCTTCTGTATAGTAATCATCAGCATAGTACTGAGCTGTCCTACCAGAGGCGTTATTCTGCTGATCAAACCTATTCATCGAATTTTGAGGTGGAAGGGGACGTGCGTTCTGGGGGACGTTTCCACGTCTTCTACCTCTAGGTGCTTGCTGAACACCTTTACCTCTTGTGTTTGAAACACCATTCGCGCGCTGTAACAGAATAGGGCAGCTATACTTAAAATGACCCTCTTCCTTGCACTACGAACACTGGTTGGGGCCTACAGGAACACGTGGCTGAGTATACTCGACTCTTTGTGAGTTCCTCGGATACTGTTGGGGCTGCTGATAATTATTCTGATAGTTACTCTGACCACCATTATTCTGGCCACCACGACCACGTGACGGATATGCTTGCTGTAACAAAACCTTTGTTTTCAACTCTTTAGTTTTCTTTTCTGCTCTTTCTCGTCTTTGTCTCGATTTTCGTAATATTGTGCAGTAGCCAATATCTGCGCTGAAGAGGAAACTGCCCAAGAACTCTGAGTCTTTTAACTTTTTACACAACTCTAGAAGCAGATTGTGCACGAATTTATCGACGAACAGTCGCTGACCACCTTCTGTGCTCATATCTTGACCACTGTGGTCGACAAAAGTCTCTTCAAACCTGGTGAAGAAATCTGAGACCGTTTCATCTTTCTTCTGCTTACATGCAGACAATTTATCCCAATTTATTCGCATGGCAGGCATTAAAGTCTTCATGTAATTAATAATCCTACCAGGGAGGTCTGCTACTAAAGGCTCGGGTTTAGCACCACTAACCTGTCGGCCATCTGCTGCAGTAATATTAGCCCATGAGTCACCTAACTCCTGATCATGATCTGCATGACGAATCTTTCCCCATAGAGGCTGTGGAACAACGTTCCCAAACAACATGTCTATGTCTGCTAAATTCATGATACATGACCCAGCAGTTTGTGACAACTCTTAGTAATACCCTGCGGGATTTTTACGGGGATCAGGCAATGTCTGTTTAAGGGCCAAAACTTCAGCTCGCTTCCAAGGAACATGTACCCACACACGCTGAAAATGTGCTGGCACAAGTGGTGGAACATTACCAGGACCAGCTGCTACTTCTTCTTTCCATACTGGAGGGACTTCCCTCATGGGGTACTGTCGCGCCTTTTTCCTACCGGATGCGTCCTGCTGAAATAGTGATTGAGAAGTGCCCCCCTTACTCCGATATGACAACAATGTCTCAACCGCTCTCTCGACATCGGGACCTACGATCATGCCCTCTGCGAACTCGAACCGCACACGACACAACTTGGGAGGGTTGTATTCCAGATCATTGTCTTCCAAATCCTCACAGAGAAAAACACACATTTGTTCAAAAACATATCTCTGCTTCGGTGCTTCCCATTGACGGAAGACTTCCATGACAGACTCTACATCATACCTTACAGCGTCGATAACCCATTTATGCGCTAAACGATTCAGTAAATCTCTCTCTCGATAGTCAGGCAGTTGACTCCGCAACTGTCTTCGTTCTGTGTTAGGGGTCGTATTAGGCGACCCGAAGAAAGGTGAGAAAAGATTAGTAACAGTGTTGGCCATTCTCTGTCGAACGGAAGGAGAAACTGACGGAAGAACGGGTGGAAAAACAGGGTGAGATAAGGCAGGGGCAGAGGCAATAGCAGAGGGATCATTAGGAGAAATAGAAGGTGCACTAGGCAAAGTCGTAGAAAACAGGTGAAGCAGATGTGATCGGTGGGCCTTCAGGAGGCTGCACCGAAGGAGCAGGAGTCAGCTGAAGAACAGCTGGTGGGTGCTGTGGAGGACCAGGAGGCACAGGTTGCACAACTAAAGGTTGCGGAGGTGTCGTGGCATTTTGCGCATAGGGGGGTGGCGAACTTAATAAATGCGCCATTAACGGATCTTTTCCAAGCTCTTTTGCTGCATCTTGCTGAAGAGGCGGCAGAACTGGATAGCATTTATCTATTACCATTTTACGTTGCCTGTGCAACTGCTCACTCATCTGTTCTTCTTCATTGTCTTTAAACTGCATAGCAGCTTGCATTATCGAAATACCCCTTTCTCTTATTTTTCTTTGCTAATTTAATTTCCTTCTGTTTGGCTTCCTTACGCCATAGGCGGAAGGAGTCCAACATCGCCGGCCGGGCTTTCTTCTTAAAAAGTTTAACTTCGAGGTTATCTAAGATTTCTGTATCAAAGCTACCATATTGGGGCCATTTTAAAACACCATCTTTTCTGGTGTATTTGATCCACACTTCATTATATGTGATGGGACCTACGCCATGTTTTACATATAATTCATAAGTTGGAGTTCCAATCGGAGGAACCGGACACGAGTCCTCCAATCGGGAATCCCTATTATTACAACCAAGACATAACAAATTTCCAAGTCTGCTAAGACCAGGCCTCTTCGCTCTCTAGTCTAGCTTCAAACTTCAAAGGATTATCGATTACGATATTCTCGTGAATACACGAGTCCTTTGGCTTTGGCACTTGCAAGTTCCAAAAATGATCCCAAAGGGAATACCCAAACTAAGACCAACTAAGGACTGGGAGACGCTCCACTTATACTTAACTGAGATATCGATGACGTCACCAGAAGACTCGTCTTATCGTTTCGCTCTGCCAAACTTCAAGGGTCCAAATCAGGGCGATAGCCAGGGCAGCAGTCCTTTGTAGCCGTCGGGAAGCGGGGAACCTCGCAGCAAAGACTTTCGGACCACGTCGACATGCAGGGGTCGATGGCCTTCCTCCAGAATTTTCACACGAAGCTCCTCACGAACCTCTGGCTGGACCGGAACTGCTGGTATCGCCCCAAACGTTGGGCGCCAACTGAGGTATTGGGTTTTTCAGAACCGGTACCAAACCGGTAACCCAGCGGTGCCAGTGTACACCCAAAGACCTCGGGTACTTTCCTGATTCAGACCACAGAAACTCAGAGTCTTCTAGGTGAAGTCAAGGATCGATTTTATTGGCTGCAACCAAGAAACAAGCGTCCTAGAAGTACAACACACGGGATGTATATTCTCAGGAGACTGCTCAAACTTATAAAGTCAGGCTTCTCTTTTTATACAAAATATTGTGCTTTAGGCAAACATTCTTCGAATTTTAGTATACCATTCAAATATTTTCGCTACAAAGGAAAAGCAGAGTCATGATGACAGCCCACATTTCAGTTCGTCCAGCCCACAACAAATCACCCGGCAAGGCCCAACATTTCATCAGATATCGGTGGACCCCCAATAAAAATGGGCACCTACCCATCATAAAGCAAGTGAGAGGAAAAAGAGCAGGGACAGGTGTGAGCAAGATTCGGCAGGGCGTGTGCGATTAAATGGGTTTATGGCCTGTTGTGCCTTGATGCTATCTCATTCGGCCACTGGGAGAGGAACTGACCAAACAGGTTCGGCCTGGGGCAATGGTTCCAACTTGCCCAGGTCACAGGAAAGTCAATTAAGGTGTATGTGTCTTTTGGAATCGAATTTAGCTGTATCATAAGCCTATGTAAAGGGCAACTCACAAAATGGCTGCCGTATACAAAATGGAAGCCAAGGGTTCAAGACGAAAATGACGATTTCGAGGTGAAATCGTCACTCGAATATGACGAAAATGCTTGTACATAGTGTACTAGCCATTCTCGGTATTTTGATATGAAAATGGTCATGCTATGATGAAGTTTAATTCTCGAGTCCAGAATTTTCGGAACTACACTACCACCACTATAACCGAGTCCGGAGGAGGATCCGTCCGCACGAATGCGGTGTCCGAGTCCGGGGGTCTGTATTTCTTCCGAAGTCGAGACGGAGCAGACTTCGCAGAAGCAGGCGTCAAGAAAAGTTCCACAGCCGGTTCCTCCAAACCAGGCACTAGAGAAAGCAGGGGACTAGAGTTGCTTCCGTTGCAGCATCTCAAAGATGACAGAAGTTGAAGGCGTAGGCGCAATCAGCGCAATCCCCAACTTAGCCGCTCGCCTCAGTAGCACATGGTGAAAGGTAGAGATGTCATCAACTTGAGATACCCTCGTGGGAGGAGAGTCTGACAAGGTCGGCCAATATCTCCCACCACAAGAGGAATCCGTGTACCTAGTGCACCTGGATCGTGATCTCTCACGATGGCGACGATGGCGAGACCTGGTGGAAGACCTGTGCCGGCTACGAGAACAATGATGGATTCTGGAGCGAGATCTCGGTCGTCTGGCACAGGTGGAATCACCGGCACCGGTGGCTGAGGAGGCGGTGGTCTGGGCGGAGGAGGCAGTGGAGGAGGAGGTGATGGAGGAGGAGTCGGAGTCAGAGGCCGTGGAGGCGACAGATGAGGGACCACAGGCTGGTCCATCCCTGGAGACCTAGTTGGTGAAAAGGTCCTGGAGTATTCAGAGTCTGGTGAACGAGTCACTCTTCTCCTCTTACAGGCCAGCCTTGAAGAAGGCACCCTGGAGGCCCTGTCCCCTGATGGAGACCACCTGTGCCGCTCCGACTTAGAGCGGTCAGATGTAGAAATGTTGACCACCGAGCGTGAACTGCTCCTGGAAGGAGTCCTCTTCCTAGAAGTCTACTTCCTCCTCGACGTTGAACTTCTCCGACGTCGATTTTCTGTACGATGTCGATTTTCATCTCGACGTCAAAGCTCTCCTTCTCGACGCCGACCTGCGCGTTGACGGTGAACGGCGGTGTCGCCTCGTCGGAGAGCGCCGAAGCAGATAGATTCCCTCCTCGCCCGAGGTCCCACCTGCATCCTGGTGTCTTCTCTGCTCCAGGCCTTGAAGACGAATCTTCTCCCTGTCACGCAGGGTCCTCCTGGAGAATGACTTGCACTTGACACAGGAGTCAGGAACATGAGTAGATGGAAAACCAAGTATGCAGACTCTGTGAGAGTCTGACTTGGCCTTCTTCCTGCCACACTCAGGGCACTTTTCAAATGAAGCTGGCATTTTGACAAGAAAGACGTGGCTTAGCTGCTCAAAAAAAGAAAGCAAAAGGAAGAGAAAGGCCACAGACGTAGAGTGAAACACTAAAGCTTTACAAAAAAACTAAAAAAATTGAAATTAAACAAATAAAGGTAGAGCTCAATGCTCCAGGGACCTGCTAGCAAGAGCCGGAAAAAGAACTGAAAGTAACTTGACTTTGGCTGTGCATCATGGGATACCGAGGGTCTCTGGAGGGTTCCTTAAAGGCATGGTATCCCTTTTCCAGACACATAATGGCAGCCTATGGAGCTTGTCTGTCCAACCCTTCCTCTCGATCATGACAAAGGATTTTTGTGAAGGAAAGTTTCTCTATGTGTTAAACTATGTAAAATGTGTAGATTTCAATATTATTTGGCTATCCTTTTTCACTTCAGGATGCAGTGCTGGCCAATGTAGCCTTGTTAATGTCAGGCTGCATTATTTGGCTTTCATTTTCTCTTAAGTGTCTATGCAGGACTGCAGAAGAGAACAACTTAATAGACTATTTTGATTGCTCCGGGGTCCACACACATGGGCGGGACTATTTACAGATTATGACTATACACAGAGATCCACTACTACAGAAGGAATATGCTACTTACCAGTATGCATCTGTTTTTGGCATGTAGGGCTGCTGACATTCATATCTGTGCATAGATCGCCGCCTAGTGTTGGGTCCGGATGATTGCACTTTGTTGTCCTGGAAGAGTCTTCGAAGTATCACGAGATAGGCGACTCCTCCCCTGGACTACAGTGCGCATGGGCATCTTCTCCATCTTCAGATTGTTTTTCGCCATTGTGGCAAAGATGGAGTATAGAAAAGTAAGAGATGTCCATGTAAATGTATGTAGAAAAAGTCCGGCAGCTGTGACAGGCACCGGGGAGGAGGGTGGGCGATATGAATGTCAGCAGCCCTACATGCCAAGAACAGATGCATACTGGTAAGTAGCATATTCCGTTCAAGGCATGTGGGCTGCTGAATTCATATCTGTGCATAGACTGTATAGCAGTATCTCCTCTAGCGGGGGTCACCTGTAGCAGCTGTAGCAGTTTGGAAAAGAGTTTTAAGGACAGCTTGGCCTACAGCAGCTTGCTGCTTTGTTTGAACATCTACACAGTAGTGTTTAGTGAAAGTGTGTATGGTAGACCATGTAGCTGCCTTACATATCTCTTCTAGGGGAATGTTTCCTAGGAAAGCCATGGATGCCCCCATTTTACGCGTTATATGTGCTTTTGGGGGAACTGTTAAGAGTGCGTTTAGCTTTGTGGTAGCATATCTGAATGCATTTGACTATCCATCTGGCTATTCCTGATTTTGAGATGGGATTCCCTTTATGTTGTGGTGCAAAAGCAACGAATAGTTGCTTTGTGTTTCTGAAGGATTCGGTTCCGTCAACGTAATATAGCAGAGCTCTTTTTACATCTAGCGTGTGTAGAGCTCTCTCAGCCACTGATTGCGGGTTTTGGAAGAAAACTGGCAATTCTATGGACTGATTGATATGGAAAGTGGATATAACTTTTGGCATAAACTTAGGGTTAGTACGAAGCACTACCTTATTTTTATGTATTTGCATGAAAGGTTCTTGAATGGTTAATGCTTGTAGCTCACTCACTCTTCTGAAGGAGGTAACGGCAATCAAAAATGCCACCTTCCAAGTTAGAAATTGTAATTCACATGAATGTAGTGGTTCAAACGGAGGTCCCATAAGTCTGGCAAGTACTATATTTAAGTTCCAGACTGGTGAAGGTGGGTGCTTTGGAGGGATTATTCTTTTAAGTCCTTCCATAAAAGCTTTGATTGGGGGTACTCTAAACAAATACATGTGTTGTCTGTTTTGGAGGTATGCTGCAATAGCAGCAAGATGTAGTCTTATGGAAGAGTATGCCAAATTGCATCTTTGAAGATGCAACAGGTAACAGAAAATGTTTTGGATGGAAGCAACTAATGGGTTGATTTGGTTATTTTTGCAATAAATTACAAATCTCTTCCATTTAGCTGCATAGCATGCTCTAGTAGTTGGACGTCTCGCCTGCTTTATAATGTTCATGCAATCAGGGGCAAATTAAGGTACTCAAACTCTAAGACTTCAGGAGCCAGATCGCTAGGTTCATCTGATTGGGATCTGGGTGCCCGATTTCTCCATGGTTCCGAGTTAAAAGATGTGGCGAGAGGCGCAGTCTTTGGTGGGGAACCACTGAGAGTTCTAGGAATGTAGTGTACCATGGTTGTCTTGCCCATGTGGGAGCAACCAGGATCATTGTGAGTGACTGTTGGCGCAGTTTGCGTGCCACCAGCGGAATCAGTGGGGCTGGTGGAAAAGCGTACGCAAATCTACCTGACCAGTTCATTCATATCGCATTGCCCTGTGACAACGGATGTGGGAACCTGGCGGCAAAGTAGTGGCATTTTGAGTTTTCTTTTGTGGCAAACAGGTCTATCTCTGGATGCCCCCATTCTTGGAAGAATGGTGGAGAACTTGAGGGTGAATCTCCCATTCGTGTAGCTGCTGGCTGTGTCTGCGTAACAGATCTGCTACCTGATTGTCTTTCCCCGTCAGGTGTTCTGCTAGGAGAAAGATGCCCTTTGGAATTGCCCACCTCCATATGTTCTGTGCTAGGTGAGATAACTGTGGAGAGTGTGTCCCTCCTTGCTTCTGTATGTAATACATGGCAGTCAAGTTGTCCGTCCGGATCAACACAGTCTTGTTGTACAAGTACTTCTGAAAAGCTTTCAGTGCTAGAAATACTGCTAGCAACTCTAGGTGGTTGATGTGCAGTGTTTTCTGTTCCATTTTCCATAGCCCTTGAACTGTGAATTGAAGTAGGTGGGCTCCCCAACCTGTCAGTGATGCGTCCGCTGTTAGTACTACTTGTGAAACCGGCTCTTGGAACAGTCGCCCCTTGGAAAGGTTTTGTGGGCTCCACCACTGCAGAGAGTTGTAAGCACGACTGTCCACCAACACTAGGTCTTTTAATTGCTCTTGAGCTTGGTTCCACTGCCTTGCTAGGCATTCCTGCAGTGGACGCCTTTGAAGTCGGGTATGAGGGACAATGAATATACAGGAGGCCATCATGCCTATGAGCTGCATGAACACTCGAGCTGGTAAGGAGTGTTGAGGCTGAAACTTTTGAATGAGAGTCTGCATATTGGCTATCCTGGCTGGATTTGGATGTGCTTTTGCTACTGAGGTATCTATTGTGGCTCCCAGATATTGCTGTATGTGAGAGGGTTGTAGATGTGATTTTGGATAATTTATGGGAAACCCCAGACTGTGCAGCAGCTAGAGTGTCTGGGACGTATGGCTTGCACACTGCGTATACGAGTTAGCCTTTATGAGCCAATCGTCGAGGTATGGAAACACGTTAATGTGTTGCCTTCTGAGGTGTGCTGCTACAACCATTAGGCATTTTGTGAAAACTCTTGGGGCTGTAGTTACTCCAAAGGGGAGAACTTTGAATTGATAATGTTGCCCTTCTGTAGTGAACCTGAGGTATTTTCTGGGAGCTGGATGTATAGGTATGTGAAAGTATGCGTACTTGAGGTCCAATGTAGCAAGGAAGTTGTTCTGCTGGAGTAACGGGAGTAATTGCTGTAGAGTAATCATATGGAAGTGCTCTGAGAGTATGTATTGATTTAGTGGTCTGAGGTCTAGAAAGGGTCTGAGGGACCCATCTTTTTTGGGAATTAGGAAGTATAGAGAGTATACTCCTGTCCCTTGATGTTGAAGAGGGACTGGCTCTATGGCTCCCTTTTCTAGCATGGACGCGACCTCTTGTTGTAACAGTGTGATGTGTTCTTTGGACATAGGACGATGTTTGGGTGGTATGTTGGGTAGAGTAGAAGGGAGTTCCAGGCAGTAACCATACTGGATAATTTGTCTCACCCACCTGTCTGTGGTAATGGCTTTCCAGACTGGTAGGAATTTTTGTATTCTGCCTCCGACCGGTGTTGGGTGGTCTGGAGGGAGTGTGATCAAGTCACTGTTTGGTGGCAGTGGAGGCTCTGGTGTTATTGCTGCCACGTCCCCTGCCCTTGTTATAGTTTCCCCTATAACCACCTCTGTTGGAGCCTTTATTAAAGGTACGCTGGGTGTTACTCTTGTATGCAGAGGAAGTCTGTGATGTGTTGCCTCTTGTGGCGCCTCTATAGGAGGAGCAACGAAAGGAACCTCTATTTTGCTGAAAATGAAGTGTGCCCATAGATTTAGCTGTTTCTGTATCTTTTTTCATTTTGTCTAAGATTGAATCAACTGCTGGACCAAACAGGAAATCTGGGTTAACTGGTTGGTTGAGGATTGTGGATTGCACCTCGTTTTTAAAACCAGAGATGCGTAACCACGCATGCCTGCGTAGTAATACACTCGTACTAATGGATCTTGCTGCTCTATCAGCTGCATCTAGCGCACATTTAATAGAGGCATTAGTTATGAATTTGCCTTCCTGAATGAGGTCGTTAGCTTTAAAAGGTTCTGGTAAATGTTGCAGCAAACCTTCAAGTTCATCGTAACACGCTCTATCATAGCGTGCTAATAAAGCCTGTGTGTTTGCAATCCTTCATGAATTTGCAGCATTTGAGGCCACCCTCTTGCCTGAGGCCTCTAAGATCTTAGACTCCTTGTCAGGAGGGGGAGCATCTCCTGTTTGTGAGTTGGCTTTCTTTCCGGCATTTGCCACTACTAGAGAGTCTAAAGATAATTGGGATTTGATATAGGCAGTGTCTGAAGGGGCCGCCTTATATTTCTTCTCTACTCTGGGATGGAGTACACGCGCTCTGGCTGGATCTTTGAATATTCCAGGCGCATGTTTAAGTACCCCTTTTAACATAGGAAGTGTCCTGACATGTTTCTCAGAAGTAGGAAAGGTGTCAAATAAAAAGTCCTCTTCTATGGGGTCAGTGTGCATGTCCACATTGTGATATTTTGCTGCCCTATCTATCAATTGATTGAAAAGAATGGGGTCGTCAGTAGGCGACGGTTTTGTAGGGTATGTGGAGGTATATGGGATGGGCTGTGGATCATATGGATCGTCACACCATGGGTTGTCTTGTGCATCAGGATCTTGTGCATCAGGATCTTGTGGCTCATCAAAATTGCCATGAGGATCTACTCCCATGTTCTCTTCCTCATCATACTGTTAATGTGTAGGAGAGTAAGGCACAAAAGGCATATTAGGATAGAGAGGAGGAGGAGTAAAAGGTCTTGAGGGAGATGTCCCTAAGTCTTTTTTCTTTGGAGGAACAGGGGAAGGAGTGTCCGTGTCCAAGGGTCTCTTTTTTCCCGATGATAAACTGTACCTTTTCCAGTTGCAGGGTCTATGTACAGTTTAGGCTGTTCCTCACTCACAGGATCAGGATGGAAGAGTTCTTCCTCAACTCTCCGTGGCCTTGGCGTCGCTGTTTTTGGCTTAGTGACTAGTCCGTGACTTTTTGGCTCGAGAGCCTTAGGTCGTGGAGCTATTTCTGGATCGACTGTTTTAGGGTCAGAGACCTTTTTCGGTTCAACAACTTTGTCCTTGTTGACGTTCTTTAGTATTTTAACAGTCTCTTTTGGTCCGGCGACCTTCTTTGGATCGACAACCTGTTTCGGATCGACCGGAGTCTTTGGTTCGATACGTTTTTCTTGTTTCTTGTGCTCGACGACCTTTTTCGGCTCGATGTTTTTGCTCGAGTCGACGGCCTTTTTCTTCGGGTCGAGTATCTTCTTTGGATCAACGACCTGTGCCTTTGAGCTCTTTTTCGGCTCTACAGGCTTCGGCTTGATAACTTTCTCGGGTTGGCCGACCTTCTTTTGTTCGAGAACCTTCTTCGGTTCGACGATTTTTGGGTCGACAACCGTCTTCGGGTCGACGACCTTTGGTTTGACAACCTTTTTCGGGTCGACAACCTTCTTGGAGAGAGTGTTACTCGGGCCAGGTGTATCAGAATGCTTAGTCTTTGGCTTCGGAGGCGAGCCGGAAGGCGGGGCTTCTGAAGTAACTTGTCGATCTCGGCTAAGGCCTTTAAGCGATGCGTCGACCGGAGCCTTTTCTTTTGGGATAAGCTGGGTCAGGGACTGAGTACTCACTTTTTGCTCACTTTTTGCACTTTTTGCTCCGGCGTGATCTGGTCTTCTGAGTCCGACTGGTCCTAAACGGTGACGATTTCTAGATCAGAGTCCGCCGCTTCTAGTAGGTCGTGTTCGTCCTCGAAGATGTTCTCCGGTTCCGGTGCCTGCCGCTGCATCTCTTGCC
Source organism: Lissotriton helveticus (assembly GCF_964261635.1). Taxonomy (NCBI): domain Eukaryota; kingdom Metazoa; phylum Chordata; class Amphibia; order Caudata; family Salamandridae; genus Lissotriton; species Lissotriton helveticus. The sequence goes on from NC_136068.1 coordinate 1,410,564,287, forward strand.
TAGCAGCCCGTTGATTCCGGATGGTTTTCTTCTAACGGAATTGGGCACACGCTGGGCAAGTTTGCACATTGTGGTCTGGCGACAAACACCTGTTGCAGACTGTATGTTTGTCAGTATGCGGGAATTTTGCGTGGCATTGTGGGCACCTTTTGAACGGACTTCTTTCCATTGACAGCAGTCCCACGTGGCGTCGAAAAGGCCCAACGGCCCGCGTCGACGACCAGATAGAGATGGAAAGTTTGATCGAGTCAAGGAGTACCGAACGAGAACAATACCGTCGAGGTAGAAGGCCTTAGGCCTTCGAAAGTAGGTTAGTTTTGATTCCGAAGTTGGAGTATAGGAATAACATCCGAACCCAATGGCGGAAAAAACAGTCTGAAGATGGAGAAGATGACCATGCGCACTATAGTTCAGGGGAGGAGTCACCTATCTCGTGATACTTCGAAGACTCTTCCAGGACAACAAAGTGCAATCATCCAGACCCAACACTAGGTGGCGATCTATGCACAGTTATGAATTCAGCAGCCCACATGCCTCGAACCGTCATTTACAATGCCAATAGCTTAAACTCTCGCAAATGCGAGACCTATTGTATTGCAAACGCTTGTTTAAGTCAGCATCTGTTCATCAGTGTAAAGATGACACGTTAAGAGAAATAGGCGTCACAGGAATACTAACCTCACAATGACTAACTAGTCTTGCCTCCACCCAGTGCTTTATTTAAGCATGTGGTTGCTGGTGAGGGCCAGCAGCACTCATTTGTGGGTGCTGGAACTTATTTTTTCACATCAGATATTTGCCAAGCGCAAGAGAAGGAAAAAGACACAGATGAGAAAGAGAGGAAGAGAAAGAGGGCAAAACCGTCACAATGGGAGGAAGGAGGAACCTGCAACAGGGAGCGTCTGGTAGTGGATTAAAGAAACTGTGAACGTACATTTTAGGTGTATAAGAGTCCCTTCATGCATTTCAATGGAAGAACTTCCTGGAAAGCAAACTGTTGTACTAAATAGCCAATAGGATGTGGTTAGAAAGCAATACCCCTCTGTTAGAACTCAAAGCTGGCTTGAGGTATAGTTTAAAGACTTTGTAACAATATGGCAGAAGACAGCTGTTCTGTCAAGTCAGGCCTAAAAATGGCAATATATTTGGCATCCAATCGAACACTTGTATATTTTAGTAACTAGGAATATTACAAGGTCTGGTTCCTACTTTGATATAAGGTTCATGCTCTAAAGTAAGCAGCCTCATCTGAGTTCTTGGTTGACTGAGAGACGCCTGTTCATTTACACTAGTTGTGGGTGCTTAAAAGTTCTGTAAATGAGAACTATTTTAACAATATCAACTGGGGTAAGTTATTTCAATGGCCCTCAGCATTTAATTTCTACCTGTGTGATGGATTTGGTAGTCGATTACCAATATCGGACAGCAGCACCTATTTTTATTCTCCCTAGCTGACCATAAGTATTCCATAAAACTCCACCATATTTCTTACAAAAGCTTGGGGAATCAACCATCAGATGCAAAGAATAGTTCAATGGGAATTTAATGTCGATCTGGGAGCAGATGACCGTTTAATTTCATGTCAAACAAAAAAGGTGTTCACTTAAGTTTCCCTTGGTCGGCAGGGTTAAGTCATTTTCAAACACTTACCACCAAGTAAACAACCTGAGGAAGAACAGTAACACAGGTGTCAAGAAGCAGAGGTCCGATTGGAAAAGCATTACGTTGTTCAATGGTGGCAGTGCTGATTCTGTTGGATCTTTCGGCCGCTTTCGATAAGGTCTCCCATACCATCTTGGGAGAACAGTTAAAAAGAACCGGCATCTCGCACAAAGTGCTGGCCTGGCAGGTATCATTTCTTGAGAACAGGAGACAAACAGTATCCCTAGGTAACTACACGTCTTCAGAGAAACAACTTTGATCAGGGGTCCCCCAGGGCTCAGCCTTGTTCCCAATACTCTTTAACATATACATGTGCCCATCTTTTGGTATCGAGACTGTGTCCTTTGCTGATGATACACACCTTATTCTAACCTTGGATAAAGAGTCTATGGCAGCAGAAGAAAACTCCCAACATGCCTCACTGCTGTCTTTGATTGGATGAAATACAATCACCTTAAGTGCAATAGCCAAAAGACGGAGATTATGCTGCTAGGAAAAACAATATCTTTACGCCCAAACGGTGGTTGCCGACTGACATAACCCCTCCCCCAAATACAGTGGACGCCGTCAAGAACCTAGGGATTTTATTTGAACCTGGGATTATATTCGACACCGTTCTTTCATCAACAGGCGCTGTCTGTGGCAGGCTCGAGCTTTCACTGGATCAATACACAAGTAAAATTCTTTGATCTCCTTCCAGCGCAAAAGACTGTAGCAGTAGCATTAATCTTATTGCATTTGGACTACTGCAACAGTCTTTACGCAGGAACAAAGAAGACTACTATGAAAAAGTTAGACTGCGCCAAATGCAGCGACCCGACTTGTACTGAAATTGCCAAGGGGGACCTCGGCGGCCCTCCACACCCGTCACTGGCTGCCTATACACAAAAGGGTACTTTTTAAGATCCACGTTATAATCTTTAGATCGGTGAAGCAAACTGGACCCAAACATCTCAGGACAAGAATTAAACCCTATGTAACGCAATGTTCCTTAAGATCCTCCACGGAAAATGTGTTAGTACCTTCTCGGGTCCGCCTGATGTCCAGAGGAGGAAAGTCAATGGTGGTCCTGGCACAAAAGCATGGAACCACTTGCCCAGTCTTCTGAAACTCACACAGTCAGAAGCTATCTTTACAAAAAGACTTAAAACTTGAATCTTCGCAGTCCCAGATAGCCGAGCTCTATCCCTCATCTGATTACGGTACAACAGAGACCATTCTCCTTGACACTTCGTCCACCCGCCACTTAGCACCAAGATGCTCCTTTGGGAGTGAAAGCTGCGCTCTACAGTGTCCTCATTAATTAATTCACTCAATTATAGTAGTCAGATGCAAAATATTCTTTTCAGAAGAACAGCATACTGAATGCATATGTAGTGTTGCTAAATATTTTAGCTACAAACTGTGCATTTGGAAATTTCCCAGATCAGTTGTTCGGGGACCAATTGACTAGATATGATAACCGAAACAATAGAAGACTGGGGACATGTAAATATGTAACCTGAGGCTGTTGACCTAGCCTACCACAAATATGTGCAGGCACAGTCCAGAAGTAAAAAGAAAAAACATGCACAGTGCCAAATCCAGTGATGGGAAAGAATCTATAGTAGTTTATTTGTTACAGGTGTGGCATCAATGGCAAAACAGGAGTGTCCAATGTATACTGGAAAAAAGGGGGAAGTAGGTTCAGGGTGAAACAAACTCTTTAAAGGGATTGCTCAAGATTTACAAAATAACGTGTTATTACACATATATATTCCTCTAAAAATAACCTCAGTTCAAGAGATGGTCTGTTCACAAACTAAAAAAAATATGCTCAATATGATCCCACAACACACCTAGTTGCACTACTCATGACTTATTTAAACATTACAGATGACATCCTAAATTACATCAATGGCAAAATGCGGTCATTTAAACATGAATATCCTACTATTAACACCATTTAGTGGCGTAAGAATTTCAACATCATGTGATTGCAACAGACTAATGTATTCCCACTGTCAGCTTGGAAATGTGGAAAATAGTTAATGTTGAGGATGCATACTGAAAATGTAGGATACTCACTGCAAAAGGTCAGGTTTGTTTTTTGGCGCTAAGAAGTCTAAAATAGCAAGTCTGATGGATAATCACATATTTGGTAACGGAGTTTTCAATTTTCGGGGGGAAGGAAAAGTTCTTCACTCGGAAGTACTTTAAAAAAAATAACTAACAAAGTCTTGACTGAGCTCTGCACACAACATGAAAACCTTCTCAGTATTCATAAATACACATTGTGGAAACTGGGATCTTTTGGTTATCATTCTTGATGAAGTGAGTTTATTTTTGCATAATTAGGGTATTCTTAATCGTGTCTTTTGCTTCAGCAGAATATGGTTGATTTGTTGCTCAGCTGCCATCTAAATTCACTTTGACATGATAAACCTGCACAATAATAATAGTTTTCTCGCCGTTTTCTGTGCTCTTACTTACTGTAAAGATACGTTTTACATTATGTTTAAGAAAGAGGTTCTATGGATTTCAAGTTTATGCTCCCAGTTATGAAATCACTAACTCTGCTTTGGACCATGCAATACTCCAACCTTGAAGCACAAAGAAACTACCTAGTTTCCGAAACCAATTGGAAACGCACATTTTCAAATAAAGTTCCCTAAAAGTAACATCAAATACAATATAAGGTCAGGTTAACAAGTAGGCCTGAGTAGAATTTCAACACTGGAGTAATTTTGGTAATTCCGCGGTGTTCTTTGACACCGAATTATAGATAATTACACGATTACTCCTGCTTGGGTAATTCAGAGTAACTTGAGGGGGGAACAATTGTACAGAGAGAACATTTCGCGAGAAAGGGAAGTTGCTCACACTCTCTATTCGAGTTCCGTAGCATTTAGCGTTTTTTTAGCACAAAATGCACTGCGTCCACAGCTATATTTTTATTGTCAGCGCAAAAAATTAACCTTGTATTCCAAAGTTCCATTTATTGAGGGAGAATCCAGATAAGTGTAATTTTAGAATCACGAAATTTACTGATTGTGTCAAATACGCCAGTAAGGCATTTTCGACCATATAAAATTGACAAACTTTGTGTGGGAAAGATGGAGTTTTAAATGGCATGTAAAATGCTTAAGACAGAAACATATTGCTTATCCAGTGGCACCAGGAAAACACATGCTACGCAAGTCCCAAAACCAGCTGTACAAATATAGTGGTGAATACCCCCAACTTTAATGTGTGGTGGCGGCCCGGGTACATGTGATCCTTTACAGGGAAAGCATGTTGAAATAAAAAAATATATATATTTTTTTAAAATATGCAACTATATGTTTCCGCCCGACTTATACATGCAGATTTACCCTCACCAGTAAAAAGTCAAACGGCAAGACGCAATACAGTTGCTCCTGTGGCAAATCTCAATGTTCATACATCTCCAGAAGTACTCTTACAGAGATATGTGACAGCCACTAAGTTAGATATGTACTCCAAAATTTGGAGGCTGCATATAGGAGTAGACGTCCGACTCTCTTTACCAGGGCTTTGTTAAACGAGCACTCTTATAAACCAATGAGTACACTTGTGTGATTGTATCATAAGGCGGTATGTGTTGAAAGTCATGCTTGCCCGCTTCAGTAAGACTGGATACCCAAGAGGATAACAATTGCTGCATCATGGGTTCATTAAAAAAGCTCAAATGTAAGAGCCCATAGAGAGAGACAAAGTCACAGTAGAATCAAGTTTTCACTCCACTAGTCTTACCTATGCAACATGGAACAGAACAGTATAATATACAGTAAAACGTATGGAGCATATTCATCCAAGAGTGTAAATAAACGATAATATTTCAAATACTGTCCTAATGCGAGATGTTAGAATATAATATAGCATTCAAAACCTAACAAATATCATGGTATTGACATCAAATCAGCTAAAACTGTTACCAAAAATATAAGTATTACTGACCCATTTGAATAAGTGCATCACATGGCATGGTGTCCCCAGAGTACACTATTTTCCAGCCCGATTTGTGTATTATTGCACAAGCAAAGGCATTCTTACAATGTCGTACCAAACAGGTTTGAAACTAAAAAAAACAGAAAATGTAAAAAGTAAGAGAAATAACAGCAATGTAAGGCAGGCCTACACCTTGTGCAGATCACAACACTTAAATGCTTAGCACAATGTTACCATATGCTCAGTCTTTACCTTTTCTAGTTCATAAGTTTGTAAAAGTGAATCTATGAAGGCCTTAGTCTCAACGTTCATGACTTGAAAATCTTCCAAAAGAAACCTTGCAGGAATGACACTAAAAAATAAATAAAGACAGCAGATTAACAATTGGTATGATTTTTAAAAGTGAAAATTACTCTCATAATGTGTGTATCTTTGTGCAGATTTACTCCTTTGTGAAATATCCATTTGAGTCTGACTGGTAGAGTGAGTGTGAGGGAGTGGGGGAGTGAGTCGGTAGGACACAATAAGAGAACACAATTGGTTGGAGAACCCCACTGCAGCTCACCAGGGGAGCACTGATAAGGTTCACATAATGGAGATTAAATGACAGCCAGCAGATAGGTCATGGGTTTATAACACGTGCATATGGTGGTACGCTAGCACATTGGTCAGGCTAGGCTTCGACACACAAAAATAAATGGGCGTTTGCCTCAAGGAAAGCAAGATTACTTGTAATGACTTCTAGCCTTTGAGTCTTCCTTTCTGTCCGGGTCCCTTTGTTTTCGCAAGATTTTAAGCCACTATGATTGTCCAGGACATTGCTTCTATGGCCGTTATATCCATGATTTGTCTGGACACTTGAGGGATAATTTCTCCATTTCCCCATGTTTGTTTTTACAGGAGAGGTCGCGGTTGGATTAAGAAGAGTGCTTATTAACTACATTCTTACGTCCTGCTTTTTAGCAATGTACTTACGGTGGGTTTTGTGAATGTGTGGTTAAACTGCTAGGTATGCTTATATAGCGACATTAGAAGATCCACATGGAGTTTATCTTCCCTGTGAAGCATGCCCCAGTTCTGCCATCTGTGAGGCCTGCCCTGCCAAGTGGTGCAAATCCAGACTTGGGACCTTGAAAGGAGACTTCTGCTGTACAGAACCATCAAAATCAACAGTGATGATTTAGCACTGTTCGGAACCGATGCATTGCCCTTGGACGCAGGAGCTCAGCGATGATAGCACTTCGATAGACTGCGCAGCGCGACGACGCAGTGCCTGTATCGTAAGGGGTTAGTCAACAAAGCCTTCCTCGACTGAGAGGATCGGAACAGACGCATCGAGTTTGACGTCTATGCTTGCTCCATCCAAGGTACCTTTTCAGCAGGAGTTGCATGAGTGCTGTAGCCCAACTGCCCTCCATCGCAGACGGCCTTAACTTTGGACGTACCCAGGCCCAGTATGACCTCAAGTACCCCCTAAGCGCTATTTGCTTCTAAGCACATTTCTATCAATTCTTTAAAAATGCATAACTCCAGCTCAAATTATTGGATTTTTGATGTTTTGATCTTGTTTTACTAATAAAAAATATAATCTATTTTTCTAACCCTATGTGGAGTATTTATGTGGTGTTTTCATTGTGTTACTATGTGTGTGTTGCACAAATATTTAACACTTTGACTCTTTAGATAAGCCGGACTGCCCGACTGCTCGGTGTCAAGCTACCAGGCTGAGAGCACACACTATCTTTTAGTGTCTATCTAGCGTACCCTGCCTAGAATGATGGTTCCTGCTTGCGCAGAGACAACCAGAAACCCAATTTCTAACATTGAGATTTACTTAAATTACAGACTCTACTTGAAGGTTTCGCTGAGGAGTCCGGGCATGTAAATTGTCAAAAAAAAGGCATGGACTCACATTATTAATCAACACGTCTTTCTACCGGTAATTGAAAACTCCGAAAAGAGCTTTTCATTGAATCACAATATTGTTAAGGTGTCTAAGAAAGAACGTTGTAGTTCCTTTACAGTCTTCATCATAGTTGGTCAAGGTTGTACATAAGACACCATACTTATTTGGTGCATTTCAGAAGGACCTGACAATTCTTCATGGCATGGTTATTTACAGCCAATAAATAAAATACAATACTTATGACATTTGAGTTACATTGTAAAATATTATTTATTTAATTTATTTGTATGCTGTATGGTACGGATCCAACCGCATGGAAGGGCACAAGCTGGTGATTATTTATTATTAGAATACATGACCGATAGTTAAACATCAAGATACATTTTGAATCTGTGTGTCCAAGTTTTTCCTCGAAATATATCAAGTTGCTGTTGAGTCTTGGATTATGTAGAGGGCAATTCCATCAAGGGTAGTCAAACAAAAGGAGGATTAATTTGTGTGGACTTTTTATTTCTTGGGTTTTTGTGAGATCAGATTTTTTTCTAGTGTTAAGACCTCCAGTCGGTTGTATTTTGTAGCTGATTGGGCCAACATGTAAGACTTTATATTTCATAGATATCATTTTGAAGTGACGATCTCCTTACATGGGTAGCCAGTGAAGGTACGTTAGGCTTGGTGTGATATGGCATGGTATTTTAGTGCCTGTAATATGGGGTATGCAAAAACCAGACTACTCTCTTATACCAGAGGCATATCTCCTTAAAAACTGTTAACAAAACCAAAGGATAATCAGGAAAGATCTTACATATTGTAACATTCAATAGGTATGCATGCATCAAACATTTGAATTAAACAGTACAGCAAGGTAAATTAGTAAAGAAAAACGCACAAAGAAGAATGTAGTGAATATTTGTATTCATTCATCATACACATATTGTAAGAATTGCTCTTTGGGGAGTGTTGCCTTGTACAAATGACAATGGCAACTTTCTATGTATTCAATGGTATACCCAGATGTGATTCCTAAGCCTACTGTGTCACCGCAACCAAGCTACATCTAACTGATGAACCTTAAGCAGGGCGAAACTGGTCTTAGGTTGCTTGTTCCAGTTCAGAAAGGTCCTGACCTGGCAGTTCAGGTTGGACTGTTCCTACTGGTGCACAGTCAAGACTGATTTGCATCTGACCTGGTCTAAACTGAGGCGGTATGTTGAGCAAAAGAACAATGGGCTGGGATGCTACTAAGAGCAACTGCCAGTGGTCAGACTTATTGCAAGCTTTCCTCCCATCACCTTTTGTGTGTTTGATACTTTTGAAAGAGCTACACAACCCGCACCATGAATTACTCTAAAATCATGTCCACAAACGGGCCACCCAGCCAAGAATAGTGTGCACACAGACTGTGCACTCCCAAGCGGTGAGAGAGGAAAAGGTCTGTCGACATGGCAAACCAGGAGATGGCAGGAATGGGCTGAGAAAAGCATGGGGACAAGCGGGGCCTGGCTGTACCACCACAACTGTAATGAACACCCGCTATGTTGCTTGGGGAACAAGACAGGCCTGGCAGAGCCCAGCAAGAGGTATGAGCGGGGTTTAGAGGGGATAAATGGGAAGAGGTTGATGCGTGTATTTGTGCCATGCAGAATGCACTTCAAAAGAAGACCTAGAGGTGAGGCCTAACGAGCCAGAGAGCGCAGAGCTCAAAGATAGAGGTGACTAGGTCTGCACCAGACACAGTGGTTCAGTGAACTGTTTGCAGTGAAGGTGCACTAAGGTGAAATGGTACCCAGACCCCACTGAGGACTGCATCCTGGGTCTGCTGAACCACTACAGGCTGGTAGGCAATCTCTTGTGGTCCGATGAACTAGGATCACACTGGGCAGAGGACACATCAGGAAAGTCCTGGAGATAAGGTCTGCAGTTCTTAGGAGGGTGGAGTGGGATGGAGCCGGCGCTGAACACATCAGAACAGAAGCTTGGATTCATGAAAGGGACAGCAATTGGGGTCAAGGAACAGTGTCTATCAAGTGGCATGGAAGATACAACATAGCAGGCCAAGACAAAGGAATTACATGATCAAAGGACTAAGAAAGACATCCAAAACCAAGCGGAAGCGATTGTGGAACTACCCGTGAGTTAAAATGCTTCTGGAAGGTGTGCCTTGAGAGATAAGGGGCCAAGGCAGTTTAGTGAGACAACCACCAGTCATCCCAGCTAAGCACCACGATTGATCTCAGTAACTTGAGCCATGACTACAAGTTGGAGGGATGCCCAGAGGCCCCAGTTGGAATTTTTCTGATGGCCTGAGATGGTAAGCAGTGGTGAGTACTGCCCAATTACAATGATAACTCACTAAGAAGAGGTACAGTGGCCTGGCACCACTCAGGGACTTTTAGACATGCCCCACACTGCATAAGCCCCTCAGTTGATCACTTCTGTGATGGAGCCCACACAGCGGAGGTTCTTGTGGCTGTACAAGAGGCAAAGACTACTTAGCACAAGATGGACATGAACACTGATATCAATTTTTTCAGAGATGATCTTTGCAAAATGAACGGAGTACGCCTCACTGAACAGCTAATTATGGTAATTAAGTCAGAAAAAGTCTAAATCAACCTTGACAACACTTAAAAAGGAGTAGAGAATGGAATGAGACTGGATGACGTTGAAAGGCGCTCTAGGGGAAACCACATAAGGTTAATGGTGCTGCCGGAAGAAGTAGAGGCACCAAGTACTGAAATCTTTGTGGAAAAATGGGTTACCACACTGTTCCAGCTGAACCGACCACGGTAATCATTCCATGTTTCTTCAACTTTGGCAACCGGTATGTCATACTACAGGCAGCAAATTAACAAGGGCCTGTTAAATGTAAAAATGCAATGGTAAATCAGTTCCCAGATTTTACCACAATCATACACATGAAAAGGAAGAGTTCAGTGATGAAAAAAAAGTTCTTGGTCATCAAGGTCTGAAATACAGGATGAAGTTTGCTGCATGGAACACGTGCAATTTTCTATCACTTGAGGTGTGCGATTGGCTCAAGGGCTGGCATCCTGCAAAACACCAAATTCACAATGCTCAGTTGGCCCCACGCAAACAAAAGCTAACAAATGGTGAACTGCAGGAGAACGGCAATGAATGGAAGTGGACATTGTCTCAAAGTACAGACAGCACCAATGAATACCAAAACACAATAACACGGAGAGCAAAGTGATAACCCATAATTAATTGCACACTCAACGGAAGAGACCTGAAGAGAACATCTGAGGAGAGGCATACCAAAGAACATTTACCTACCAACCGGACACACCAAGAATCAGAAGGAAAGAACTCTGGAAGCTTAGGATGTGTACCACCACAAGAACTTAACAGCTTAAGTGTGTTCACGGTGGATGAGATCAGCAGATACCGGACATATGGTAAAGCTTAGGTATGTAATTTCATGATCTCAGTGTTCACATAACGCAGGAAATACATACGGAAACAGACAAAAGAAAATGTGGGCTGATTCCCAGTGAAGCAGTGCTAGGTTGGGGGAAGGATAAGTGGTGGCCCATTCTTCACTTCAACCAGTCTTATTTGATAGATGATAGTGTCTGGCAAGACAACGGTGCTCTAACAAGCTATATTTGAAATAAAATTAATATTACCCACAGATACGGTTCTTTGAGGTAGTGGGCAGTCCTAGGCTCACAGTGTGAACGTGTGGGGAGTTGGGGTTTTATAATGGATTCAATTCTTGCTTAGGTTGCAGTAAGAGCAGTAACATCCTGATACTCCTAGGATAGAACAGAAACATGAGTGCATACTGACAAGGCAAGACTCGGATGTGATTTTCATTCAAAACAAACCTAATAAGCAATAACTGCAAATTATTAGGCAGAGGGAAATACAAGCTAACTTATCACTCCGGTAATACAACTAGCGCTAGAGAGATGGCAAGCCTAGCAAATAAGTCCACCACGTTTTACATATAGGCAGATTAGCTGGATGGCAACAGGAGATATGCAGCACTGCTAGGAAAATGTGATGAACAGATAACTATGAACGTACATATCCAATCCAGACTGCGTTCCTCCAAGTTAAACACATTAGGATGAATATTATAAGAGTTCCCATCTGCACTTCTTATATTAAGTAGTGATTTGAACTTAACTACAATTATGAATGATATGCTCAAACCATACTGTAGGGATTCACAATACAGGCCTCTATGACATGAGAGAAAACTAAATAAGTAGATAATTCTCTTTTTACTCACAGGACTCTGACTCAAATACAATAATCTCTTTATAACAACCATAACATTACATAGCCTTTAGATGGCATCTTACTTAATGAGAGGAGAATCAAATCACTACCCACTAAAGGCAACCCTGATGTCCAACAAGCCAAGACATAAGCGTGAGTGGCAGTTAGATAATGAATGCTTAACAAAACAGGAACAAGTAATATAATATAATACGGGTCTGGTGCCCAGCACAATCACAATATGGGAAGTGTAGAAACCCTGTAATACAGGACTTCAGGGTTGGTGGCTAAAATAGCAGTCGCAAGCAAGCAAGAGAAGTGCCTAGCTACACATGTTAATCCTGCAGAATCCTGATCCTCCCCTCTGCTGTGTCCCAATAAAGTACAGTGATCTGCAGCCTCAATCACCGAGGTCTGAATTTGGCTGCTGATACACATGGAGACTGACTGAGTTGTCTTCAGAGATGTGAAGGTTTTGTCTGCCCAGATACAGCTTACCCATTGGGCTGGAACGTGACCTTATGATGTGGGCATCTTATTGACGGCCAGGCGTGACCGTGGAAGAGCCACTGAAGTTCTCGCTCTCTCCTGTTGGGCCAGTGGTGTGAAGGGAGTAGTCTGGAGGACTAGTTTGGGAGCTCTGCTCTCAACGCCTGATCCAGGGCTGTGGTGCTGTAGCAGAGGCTGCTTGCCGGGTCGAGTCCTGCGAAGGCAAATTTACCAAGCCCTCCTATGCGAAGGTGGATGGCCCTGGCGAACCCTCACAGGATCTAGAGGGCAATACCTCAAATTCAGTATTTCTGGACATGATAATGAAAGCAATCCATGACAATCAAACAATCCTAGAGTATAAAATTGGTGGCTGGAGGGTGCAGTCAAAAGTTCTCCCTGCATCCTCAGGACAACTCGGAGTCAGGGTTGACAGAGTTCACGGAGGGCAAATTTGTTAATAGTGATGCGATTTCGCTCGTATATGCGAGTATCATAAACCATGGCATCAATTTTATCAATATTAACAGACCGACACCTGCAGCTGTGACAGAAGATCTTGCTGAAGTGGCAGCCTGATCGGAGGATTGATACTCATTTGTTGGAGCTTGGGATACCAGACTCTCCGTGCCCAGTCCTGAGCAACAATTCCAGCCCAGCTGTTCCTGATTTTTTGAGAACTCAGGCAGGAGTGGTATGGATGGGAAGGTGTACAGGAGGCCTGAGCTCCACTCAAGACTAAAAGCAGCTCTGAGTGAGAGTTGCCCTGGAAACTCCAGCATGCAAAACTGCTGACATTGCCTGTTCTCGGCTGAGGCGAACAGATCTAACCAAGGCCCTCCCCGCTGTTGAGAGACCTTTTGCCACCTCCAGGTGGAGACGTCACTCGTGATCTGCTAGGCATCGATGGTGGAGTACGTCCACACTGGCGTTCAAGGAACCTGCATGGTGTTGGACCACTAGGGAAATACCCAGCTGTTCCAGCCATGTCCAGAGCATTTTGACAAAGGGTCCACAACCACACTCTGCCCTGTTTGTTGCGGTACACATGGCGGTGATGTTGTCCGTGAACACTTGAACTAGCCTTTTCTTGATTGACGGTAGAAAGGCTTTCAATGTCAAGTGATTTGCTCGAAGCGCCAGCAAATTGATGTGTGGAACACAGATTCCGACGGAGACCAGATACTCTGATCTCCATCTTTCCCAGATGGCCGCCCAATCCTGGGAGTGACGCATCGGTCACTACTGTGAGATCGCGTTTGTTAGATCTGGGGGTCTCTAGTTGGCAGTGGTATTCACCTTTGTCCAACTAGGGACCCTTACTTCTAAGTCAGGATAAGGGGATTACACTCCTTAACCCCTGCTCACCCCCTTAGTAGCTTGGCACGAGCAGACAGGCTTATCTCAGAGGCAGTGTGTTAAGCATTTGTGAATATACACAGTAATACAGTGATAACACTACAGATGGACACAACACAGGTTTTATAAAAACAAGTATTATTTATATAGACCCAACACAAGACCACAAACAACAAAAATCCACAATACTAGACTTAAGATTGCTTAAAGATGATAAAACGTTGCTTAGTTCAAGTTGATGATAAATGCGACAAAGTTCTCAACAGAGTACCTGGATGCGTAACGCAAAGTAAATAAAAGGTTCGCAAAAGGGGAGATGCGTCTGTTCCGTGATCCGGGGGAGATGATGCTCCGGGCCTCAATGCTTGCCCAGAGTAGGGGATGTGTCGTGATCATTACTGGTGCGGAGGTGATGCGTAGATTCTTGGCCTGCGGGCCGTTGAGGTGCGCAAGTTGGCGCCTTGATACGATGCGATGATACGGTTGCGATGCGAGAAGATGGTGCCCTTGATGCGGCGAAGTGATGAAGATGTGTAGACGCCCTGGCAGCCTTGCGACGACTCTGTACTTTGGTGCCGCGGCAGGTCCTGCGACACGCTTCTCCGGTGATGCTATGGCGACTCTCTCAATGGGGTGACGCTTTTCCGGTGAAGCAGGCAGCTTCGATGAACACACCCTTCCCGGAAGATGTGGCGAAGGCTCGCTTCTCCTGTGCTGCGACGATTTCAGCTGCCGCGGCGAACACACTTCCTCTCAATGCATCGCGTCCAGCTCTCGGTGACACGCAAATGCCGGGAGTCAGAATTCCCAGCCAGGAAATTCAGAGGAGAGATGGAGATTAAGTCTTTTTGTCCCTGAGACTTTAGCAGGAGGCGAACACTGTTCAAGCCCATGGAGAATATTCTGTAAATGATGAAAGTCCTTTAAAAGTTCCTTCTCCTTTCCTTGGCAATGAAGCAACCACTGCAAGCTAACCCAGCAAACAGCACACTGGCAGAGGGGCAGTAAACTCCTGCAGCTTCCTTGGTTCGTCTCCTTGGCAAAAGCTTTCTTGTTCCAGAAGTGATCTAATTTCTTGGGATCAGGGTCCCAATATTTATACTCAAAATCCTTTGTTCTCTGAAGGCAGAGACTGCCTAGTCCAAACCAGTTCCTGAGCACTTTGTTTACATGACTCTTCTTCCTTTCACTGAGGCAGGGCAGAGACATCAGCCGCCCCACAAGAGGTGGAGCCAGCACAGGGGAGGGAATGTACAGCTCTGGAGCACTTTGTTGACATGATTCCTTCTCTCCTTTCACAGTGCAGGGCAGAGACATCAGACAAGCCACAGGAGGTGGAGCCAGCATTGTGGAGGGAAGGCCCATCCCTATTCAGCTCCCAGGTGCAACTCCTCCCTCCCATCTAGATACAGATCTCTCTATTCACCACTGGGCTGCCCCAGCCTATCTCCTGGCATCCCCCAGCCCTGTCACTCACAAACCAAGACAAGGAATACACAACCTAGCAGAGGCAGGCCTGGACAGTTAGGTAAGAAAATACCTACTTTCTAAAAGTGGTATTTTCAAACACAGAATATTAAAACCAACTTTACTAAAAGATGTATTTTATTATTCGGAGTTCAGGCATATTAAATTAGAATTTCTACCATGTTACCTGAGTCAGTTAGGATTATAAGAATGTAATAATCTAACTGCCCATTCTAGCCAATGGAGAACAGGTAGCCTTCAACAGTGAAAAACGAAAATGGCTGTAATTCACCATTAGGACATGCTACACACATCAGAGCATGTCCTACCTTATACTTACAATGCACCCTGCCCTTGAGCCTACCATAGGGGTGTCTAACATGCAGCAAAGGGAAGGTTTAGGGACTGGCAAGTGGGTGCACTTGCCAAGTCAAAATGGCAGAGCTAGACTGCACACAGGCCTTGCAATTGCAGGCCTGAGACACACCATACAAGCTGCTTCTGTGGGTGGCACAACCAGAGCTGCAAGCCCACCAGCAGCATTTGATTTACAAGCCCTGGGCACACATGGTGCACTGTACTAGGGGCTGACAGGTAAATCAAATAACCCAATTATGGAATCACCAATTAGTACATCAATTTAACACAGGGAGCACTTGCACTGTGGCACTGATTAGCAGTGACACAGTGCCCAAAGCATATAATCAGCAAAAACATACCAAAACAGAGGCGGCAATCCATCAAAAATGGAAGGGAGACTCATGCCAATGATGCCAGGTCTAACAGCGTTGGAGAAGGGTCTGCGTCTGACCCGGGAGAGGGTTTTGCCTCTGACCCAATGGCAGTTAGTCAGCCACCACTGCAGGGCTCATGCAGTTCCCTCTAAGATCTTGACCATGTCATAGAAATGCCCCTGATGCTGTGCCCATTAGAACTTCAGGTCCTACTGCGGTGCCCACATATGCCATCTGGCATGTGTTACTAGCAGGATGCAGGAGGTCATGAGGCCCAATACCCTCAGAGTCATTCTCACAGAAATCCATAATAGGGTCTGAAACATCTGCATCATAGCCTGAAGATCCTGGACTCGTCGCTTGGTAGGACAGTCCCGAAACTGCACTGTGTTCCGAACAGCTCTGATGAAAGGGAGCAGTTGAGATGGAGTCAGGTGTGACTTTGGCATGTGGATAGTAAATCCCACTGAATACAGGAGGTTTTCCGTAGGCTGGAGGTGAGAGACAACAGCCTGGGCGAGCCCACCTTCAGCTGCCAGTTGTCGAGATAAAGGAATACTGGCACCACTGATCTGCGTAGATAATCTGCAATCACGGCCATCACCTAGGTGAATACCAAAAGGGTGCTGCTAAGGCCAAAGGGGAGCACGATGAACTGAAAATGCTTGTCGCCTACTGTAAACCGCGGGCAGGATTGGAATGTGAAGACAGGCGTCCTGCAAGTCCAATGCTACTATTCAGTCACCAGTGTTCAATGCAGACAAGACCTGGGCAAACGTGAGCATCTTGAGTTACTCCTTTTTGAGTAAATAGTTGAGGGTTTGTAGGTCTAGGATGGGATGAAGGCCCTTGTCCTTGTTCGAGGCCAGAAAGTAGCGGGGATAGCAACCACAGCCTGCTTGTGGCACCATAACCTGCTCTATGGCTCCCTTGGCAAAGGGATCCATGACTTCCTCCTGGATCAATGGTAAATTATTCTTCATCGGCTGGTAGTAGTATGGAGGGAGAGGTGATCTTGAAGGGGAGGGAGTAGCCTTTGGACAAACTGAAGGATCCACCTTTCCAATGAAATGTTTTGCCGGTGGTTGAGGTGATGGCTTATCCTGCCACCAACTGGATGCCCATCAGGAGGGGCAAGACTAGGTGGGCTTAGAGGATGAAGCGGAGGCTGCCGGGGGTGTGGTGGTTTGACCAGACCTCTGGCTACGAGACCCTTGTGGTTGGAACAAACCATGCCCTCGCGCGAGGGTTGTGAACACCCTCCACCCCCACCTGCAGTGGCTGGAATAGGGCTGGTGCAGTTGAAAGTCCCTTCCATAGCCAATAAAGGACCAAATAGCAAACTGGGGACTGGGACCAGCTTTGTCAGCCTTGTTTCTGAAGAGACTGTTGTCATCAAAGGGCATGTCCATGAGCGATGCCTAAACATCCTCTGAAAAGCTAGCTGTTCTTAACTAGGCATGGCGTCTAACAGCCACCGTCGAGGAAATCGCTCTACCCAATGAGTCAGTTTAGTCCAAGAATAGGAGTTACTAGCAAACGTGGAAGTATACACTGTGCACTGGATTTCTAAAGAACCCTAATCATTAATACAAAATTTCAACAATACAATGAATATAATGAAACCAGTGTTTTAGTACAGATACTGTATTAAGTTATATCTTCTTATACCTAATTATACATCATAGTCGCATCATTAAAATCTAATAGTTTCACAAATATACATCAAATGATTTAAGAAATAACGTGTAGTCATTGCATCATGAACAACACATGAAATAATATACACAAAACTGTTTAAAGAAAGCCCGATGCATTTCGGGATAGGGGCGTCCCTTCTTCAGGGGAAACCTTGCTGGGCACAAAGTGTCAAACTGTGGAAAAGTCCAACATGGATGCTAAGGGGAAACGCAGATAACCTTCGTAGTAATGCGAGGATAATAAAATTGTAAACCCGATCTTACAGAAGCGATTGTCCAATGTTCAATGTCATGTAGAAATGCTGTAGTTGTGTAACCAACTCAGATGCTAAGGGAAATGCAGATTCCCTAAATTACAATGTGGGATGATAACCGCTGACTGCTGCAACGTGCATCAGTCAGCGGTTGTTACTGGTGTTCGGCTGCGTTGAAACAGTTCCGAGATTCCGGTTAACTCGACTTCAGCATTCGTACATGATATTTGAACATTTGGCACCAACTCCTGTGCGTTAGGGCTTACAAGCGTTATCATCCCACATTGTAATGGGGCGAGCCCGCCTTCAACAGCCAGTTGTCGAGATAGAGAAAGCATGGAACCCCTGATCTGCGCAGTTGAGATGCGACCACCGCCATCATTTTGGTTAACACCCTGGGGGCACTGGTAAGGCCAAAGGGGAGCACAGTGAACTGAAAATGCTTGTGGCCTTCTGTGAAACGTAGATAGCATCTGTGGGCTGGCAGGATGGAAATACGGAAATAGGCGTCTTGCAAGTCCAACGCCACCATCCAGTCTCCAGGGTCGAGGGCAGACAGGACCTGAGCCAACTTGAGCATACTGAGATTCTCCTTACGAAGGAAGCGGTTGCAGGCCCCGAGATCTAAAATCGGATGCAGTGCTTTGTCCTTCTTGGGCACCAGCAAGTAGAGGGAATAGCAAACATGACCCACTTCTGGTGCAGGGACCCTCTTAACCATTCCTTTGGCCAAGAGAGCGGAGACTTCCTGGCAGAGAAGCGCCAAATGATCCTCCGACATGTGATTGAAAGACAGTGGCATGGAGGGAGTGGTAGTCTCGAAGGGGAGGAAGTAGCCCCTTCGGACTATCTGCAAAACCCACCTGTCTGACATGGATTGCCAGTGGGAGAGGTGATGGCGAATCCTGCCACCCACTGGCCTTAGATGGGCCTGAAACGTCAGACTCAGAGGGGTTGGGGCTGTGGCAGGGGAATGGTCTCGGTCCCACGTCCGAGACCATTCAAAAAGCAGACCATTCAAAAAGCAGACTGGAGTGGATGGGAATGCAGAGCGAGGCCAAAAGATGCTGGCCGCAGCCCGAGAATCTTTAAGAGCTCCAGTGCAGAGTCTGCTTTGTCGCCAAAAAGATGACGGCCATCAAAGGGCATCTCTAGCAAAGTTGACTAGACATCCCCCGAAAAGGGAGAGGTCCTCAACCAAGTGTAGCGCCTAAGGGCTACCGACGCGGCAATCGTTCTGCCTAGTGAATCAGTGGTATCTAGACCACATCTAATTGGGAATTTGGTGAAGTCTCTCCCATCTGTTACTGCCTAGGAGAGAACGGCCCGGGCTTCCTCTGGAAACTGAGGCAGCACCTGCACGACCGTATCCCAGATGGTGTGGGAGTATCGGACCGATAGGCATGCGGTATTCACAGACAGCAATGCCAAACTGGAGGAAGAGAACATGAGCTTTCCAAGGTGATCCCGCTTCTTAGATTGCCTATCTGGAGGAACAGAAGGGAATGTGCCCTTTGAAGAAGAGGCTTGGACCACCAAGCTCTCAGGGCCCGGGCCTCCTCCGAGAACCGAGGCTGCACCTGCGTGACCGTATCCCAGATGGTGTGGAAGCATCGGCCCAAGAGGCATGCGGTATTCACGGACCTCAATGCCAAGCTGGAGGAAGAGAAGCACAAGTTACTTACCTTCGGTAACGATATATCTGTGAGAAACAGTAGTTAGGATTAGATTCTTTACCTTAGAATATCCCCAGGCGTCAGACTGGATCCGGAAACTTTTGTGTAGCAGTACCCTTGCGCGTTAGTAGGTGTCGTCTGCGGCTCCGCGTCCGTCGTCTGCGCCGGGATGACGTCGCCGGAGTACTTAGACGCCGCCCTTGCACGCTGACGTCAGTTCTTATACACAGCTTTTCCGAGCCAGAAACGCAGAGCCATGATAAAAACCAACACTGGTGCCATGAAACTAGGGCCCTGAAAGGGGAGGACCTTAACCCTAGATATCTGTTCGCAGAACGGGGAGGATGGGTGGGGCGGTAAGGAATCTAATACCAACTACTGTTTCTTACAGATATATCGTTACCGAAGGTAAGTAACATGTGCATCTGAAAGAAACAGGTTAGTATTAGATTCCTTACCTTAGAATAGATACCCCAGCAATACCAACCCGGTGGTGGGTCTGCGAACCAATAATCACACCAGAAAGTCCTGGAGGACGGACCGGCCAAAGAAGTCAACCCTCCGGACTTGGCTGTCCAGGCAGTAGTGTATTGCGAACGTGTGCAGCGAGGCCCACGTAGATGCCGGACATCTGTCCTGCAAGGGGACTTCCCGGCCCAGGGCAATAGTAGCCGCCGTGGCTCGAGTGGAATGTGCCCTCAGCCCAACAGGAGGCTCCTTCTTAGCCAAAGAGTAGCATGCCTTGTTGCACAACATGACCCACCGAGAGATGGTCAGTTTGTGCACCGCCCGTCCCTTCTTAGCGCCCACGTAACCAACAAAGAGTTGGTCATCCACTCAGAACTGGCGTGTGCGATCCAGATAGTATGACGCAAGTTTTGGGTCCAGACGGTGGAGCCGCTCTTCCTCTTTAGAGGGATGCGGAGGAGGAAAGCAGGTGGGCCAGGTGATGGACTGCCCGATGTGGAAGGCTGTGACTACCTTGGGCAGGAAGGAGGGTCTTGTCCGCAACACAACTTTGTCCGGATGGACAGAAAGGAAAGGCGGTTTAGAGGAAAGAGCCTGGAGCTCACTCACTCTAATGGCAGAGGTGATGGCAACCAGGAAAGCAGTCTTAAGTGTAAGAAGACGGAGAGGACAGTTATGAAGTGGCTCAAAAGGAGCGCACATCAGGTAAGTAAGAACCAGGTTCAAGTTCCACTGGGGCATCACGAAAGGAACAGGGGGAAACATATGAGTGATGCCCTTCAAGAATCTGTTAACAATCGGGGACTTGAACAAAGAAGGCTGATCAGGTAGCCTCAAGAAGGCGGAAAGGGCAGAAAGGTAGCCCTTGATAGTGCCCAGAGTAGAGCCCTGCTGGGCAAGAGAAAGAAGAAAGAGGAGAACCTCAGAAAGGGGGGCAGAGAGTGGATCCACAGCCTTTGCTGTGCACCACGTCACAAATCTCTTCCACCTGCAGGCATATACCGACTTTGTGGAGGGACGCCTGGCTGCCAGAATCACATTACAAACTTCAGGAGGCAAGCCAAATGGCCTCAACTGTCGCCGCTCAATCTCCAAGCATGGAGGTGGAGACTGGACAGGTTCGGGTGGAGGACCGTCCCCTGCTGCTGCAACAGAAGGTCCTCCTGAAGAGGCAGACGAATCGGGGGATCGACAAACATGCTGTGTAGCTCTGGATACCAATATCTTCGTGCCCAGTCCGGAGCCACAAGGATAACTTGGACCCGGTCGCGCCTAATCTTCAGCACTCTGGGCAGAAGTGGAATAGGCGGAAAGGCGTACAACAGACTGCAGCTCCACTCGCGATGAAAAGCGTCTCCGAGCGAGTGCCGCCTTGGAAATTCCAACGCGCAGAACTGATGACATTGCACGTTCTCTTCTGTGGCGAATAGATCTAACCAAGGCTCTCCCCACTTCTTAAAGAGGCCTTGCGCCACGTCAGAGTTCAGACGCCATTCGTGATGCATCATGCACCGACGGCTGAGTTTGTCCGCCCTGGCGTTCAGTGAACCTGCCAGGTGTTGAACTACCAGGGTCACGCCCTGATGTTCCAGCCACTGCTAGAGGCGCAGAGCCTCCTGGCATAGGGTCCACGACCCCACCCCGCCCTGTTTGTTGCAGTACCACATGGCGGTGGTGTTGTCCGTTCCGTGAACACCTGCACTACACTCCCCCGGACAAAGGGGAGGAATGCCTTCAGTGCAAGCTGAATCGCCCGCAGCTCCAGAAGGTTGATATGGAGCTGGGACTCCGCCGGAGACCAGAGGCCACTGATCTCCGCCTCTCCCATGTGGCCACCCCAGCCCTGGAGGGACGCGTCCGTCACAACTACGTGCTCCGGTTGGGGTAGGGAGAGGGATCTGCCGCGGACCACTGCAACTGTCTTGCAGTGCCCTCCGAGATCAAGACATGTCGGACAAGTTGCCCTGATGCTGGGCCCACTGAAACTTCAGGTCCCACTGCAGAGCCCGAATCCGCCACCGGGCGTGATGCACCAGAAGGATGCAGGAGGCCATCAGCGCCAGAAGCCGCAGCGTCAACCTGACCGAGACTCGGGTTAACGGCTGAAAGATCAGAATCAGAGCCTGAATATCCCGAACCCGCTGTTCGGGAGGATGAACCCAAAACTGCGCCGAGTCTAGAACCGCTCCGATGAAGAGGAGCTTCTGAGAGGGACATAGGTGCGACTTCGGCACATTGATGGAGAACACCAGCAGGTGCAGGAGGTCGGCCGTATTCTGGAGGTGGCTGACTACTGTCTGGGGCGAGCCCGCCTTCAACAACCAGTCGTCGAGGTAGGGGAAGACTGAAACCCCTAACTTGCGCAGATGAGCTGCGACCATCGCCATCACTTTCGTGAACACCCGTGGGGCGCTGGTAAGGCCGAAGGGGAGCACAGTAAACTGAAAGTGCTCGTGGCCTACCGTGAACCGCAGGTAACGCCGGTGGGCCGGGGATGTGAAAATAAGCGTCCTGCAAGTGCAGAGTGGCGGAAAAAACGGTAAACATGCAACTGATGGATTTCGTGGAGAAGGCTACCCTCCTGCACGACATCCAGTTTGGTTTCCGTCCCCGCCACTCAACTGAATCAGCGCTTCTGATGGCTGTGGAGACCTTACGCCAGGGGGCGGATGAGGGTCAGACCATGGCCCTCATCCTGTTGGACCTAAGTGCAGCGTTCGACACTGTAGCTCATACCACCTTGCTGCAGTGTCTGAACAGCGGCGGGATATCTGGCGCGGCACTCGAATGGCTCCAATCCTTCCTGACAGGGAGAAGCTTTCAGGTTCGCCAGGGAGAATGTTATTTCAGGGAATTCGGTCTGGGACAGGGCGTGCCCCAGGGCTCGTCCGTTAGCCCCACCCTATTTATTTTTTATGTCTCCCCGGTGGCACCTATTGTCGAAAGCCATGGTCTTCGCATAGTCTCCTAAGCTGACGACACGCAGCCGGTCATCTCCCTTTCGCGCACGCCCGGTCTTGCGGTGGACAGATTCAGAGCTTGCATGCAAGAACTTGCAACCTGGATGTCCACCAACTGTCTCAAGCTGAACGGCAGCAAGACCGAGGTGCTCGTGGTGGGGGGTAGCCCATCTGTTTGGTCATCGGCATGGTGGCCCTCATGCTTAGGCGAAGTTCCAACACCCTGTCAGGAAGCCAGGAACCTTGGAGTCTGGCTCGACACGGACCTGTCCTTTGGTCCTCAGATAGGCCGGGTGGTGGGTATGTGCTTCACTGTGCTAAAAGGTCTACGGAAGGTTTTAGATCTCCTTCCTACGACGGCCCGTAGGACACTGGTGCATGCCCTCGTCACATTGCGCCTGGACTACGGCAATTTGCTGTACCTGGGAGCCACCAGTAAGGCAATAAATCGCCTCCAGGTGTTCCAGAATGCGCCAGCCCGCCTGATTCTGAAATTTCCCAAGAGAGCTGCTTTGAAAGCAGCCCTTCAGACCCTTCATTGGCTCCCAGTAAGGAGTAGGGTCGAGTTTAAGGCCCTTTGCACCTGCCATTGCATCCTCACTGGGAAGGCACCAGCACCACTGCAGAGTCTGGTCACCCGAAACGCGCCCACGCGCACCCTGCGCTCCTCCTATGGAGGCCTACTAAAGGTCCCCAGGATAAGAAAGGCTCGTATGGGAGGCAGATCTTTCCGCTACTTGGCGGCGAAAAGCTGGAATGCCTTACCTTTGGACCTCCGCCTGGAGCCATCTGAACTTGGCTTGAGGAAGAAGCTTAAAACCCACCTGTACACACGGTAAACCTCTAGATCTTGCGGCCCAGCTTTGCCTACTCCACTTGCCTTAGCGCGGGGACACGCCATCCGAGCGTAACCAGGCGCTTTATAAAACTCCCTTAATAATAATAATAAAGTCCAACGCTACCATCCAGCCCCCCGGGTCCAGGTCAGCTAAGACCTGAGCCAGTGTCAGCATCTTGAACTTCTCCTTCCGGAGGAAGCCGTTGACGTTCCGCAGATCCAAGATAGGGCGTAGGCCCCCCCTTTGCCCTTATTGGGTACCAGAAAGTAGTGGGAGTAACAACCACACCCTACTTCTGGCCCAGGAATGCGCTCGATGGCCCCCTTGGCCAATAGGGTTGTAACTTCCTCTTGTAGAAGTTTCAAGTGATCCCCTACATGCGGTGGTACTGCGGTGTCATGGCTGAAGGAGACGCCTCAAAGGGGAGGGAGAAGCCCCTTCGGACGATTTGCAGCACCCACCTGTCCGATGTGACAGTGCGCCAGTGGAGGTGGTGATGGCGAACCCTGCCCCCCACTGGCGTCACATGGGCCTGAAAGCTCGGACTAGGAGGGTTTTCAGGCGGATGCTGCAGGAGTAGGTGTGGACTGGCCTCGCAGTTGTCCCCGACCGCCGCCACGGCGGTTTCCACGTCCGCCACCGTGCTGGATGGTAGTCTGCGGCCCATGGCTGGCAGGACGTGTGGGGGCGCCCCTTCCTTGGCCACGAAAGGGGCGAAAGGCAGCCGTTTGCTGGCGCAGGGCCGAGAGGCCCAAGGACTTGGCCGTAGCCCTTAAAGCGCTCAAGCGCATGGTCTGCCTTGTCGTTAAAGAGTGGACGGCCATTAAACGGCATGTCCATAAGGGTATTTTGGACATCAGCCGAAAAGTTGGCGGACCTCAACCAGGAGTGGCGACAAATTGCCACCGCCGTTGCCATTGCTCTGCCCGGTGAGTCCGTGGTATCCAGCCCACACCGGATAGAAAACCGTGCCGCATCTCGACCCTCCGCAAGGGTGTGGACGAGTTTAGTCCGGGCCTCCTCTGGACATTGTGGCAGCACGTCCGCGACCGTGTCCAACAGAGAGTGGGTGTAACGGCCCAAGAGGCATGCGGTGTTCACTGACTGCAACCCCAAACTCGGGGGGGGGGGGGGGAATACATTTTTCCCGTATTGCTCATACCTCTTGGATTCCCAATCGGGGGGAGCTGTCGGGAATGCGGTCTGGGAGTTAGAGGCCTGGATGACCAGGCTCTCGGTGGGGTGGGTGGACAGGAAGCAAGAGTCGCCCGGAGCCGGGCAGTGGCGCCTGGCCACGTTCCTATCTACAGGCGGACCTGTAGCAGGCTTGGACCAAGTGCCCAGAAGAATGTCTGACAATGCCTCATTAAAAGGCAGTAGTCTCTCGGCCGAGCTTGCCTGCGGTTTAAGGACCTCAGTGAGGAGGTTAGTCCTCACGGCAGCGACTGGGATCTCAAAGCCCAAGGCCTTGGCAGCCCACATCAGCACCACACTATAGGCAGCCCCCTCCTCCGTAGGAGGGGAGACAAAACCAGTGTCTGGCTAAGTGTCCAGACCACTGGCCTCCCCAAGCTCACATGTCCAGTCCTGAGAAGACTGACACTACGCGCAAGAGGGTCCTCGGACCCCTCCCAATCCTCCTCGTCACCCATCACCTGGTACTCCGGTTAAAAGGATGGGGCCGGGTCGTAGAAGTAAAAGTGTCCCATCGGTGTCGAGAGCGGCGCCGCTCTGACGTCAGACCCGAAATCGAGGGTAGGACCGGGGACGGCGTCGTCCTGGGACGGCACCTGGGGCGACATCCTAGGGGCCAGCGCCGGCGAGGTCGACCTACGACGACCCGGATCCGGATCCAGCAGGGCCGAAGCACCCGGCCCGCGTGGGGACCCAGTCGGGGCCGCTTGGCCCGAAGGCGCCTCTGAACCAGACGGAGATGCGAGCGACCTCATGGCCAAGAGGAAGGACTCTAAGGATGGATCGACACACTTTTTCCAGACTCCTAAAGAGGCATGGACTTGGCTTGAATCGTATAGAGCTGGTACGGACCGCAGAGGTAGAGGGGACCGGGGAAAGCCGAAGCCTGCCCAGGTGTGCAAATCGCAGCGCCTCCGCAAACGCAACAAACTCCAAAAGACGCTGCAGGACACCCAAATGGCCGCAGACAAACGAGGGGCTCTAGCGGCGACAGCAGTGATAACAGGGTCACAAAAAGGAGGACCATCGGTGGGCTCGGAATCTGAAGTTGAAGGGGAAAAATCACGAATGGAACTCTCAGATGCGGACAGTGCCGGGGGACCGTTGGTCACCCCCAAAACGGCGGATGGGATCTTCAGCGAATGACGCCTCCGGGAATAGACTACTGATGGCTAGCCCCTGGCGGAGTTGCTGTAACCGGTAAACTAAGAGACTGAAGGTACTGTTGCGGACTATTCCATGGGGTCTTGGGCGCGGGGTGGTGGCGTGCCCTGCCTCCTGTGGGCCCTGAACCACCCTCCTGCTGCCCTTAAGGCTATCTGTAGTGGCGACTACAGAGTAACTTTGTGTGTATTGTAGTGGACTTTTGGATGGGGGCTAATAATGTGTTATTCCTGTTCTGGGGGGGGAGGGATGGGGGAGTTTCGTGGGGAGTTGTGTTGGTGGGATTGCGCTGCAATGGTGTGGGCGAACGAGACGCGCAGATGGGGCGGATGAGGGATGATTACAATGGGGACGTTACCTAATCTGAAATGTCTCGCGTGGAACGTCCGTGGCCTCCGAACCATGTCAAGGCGTTATAAGGTGCATGCGTATTTGGTGAGACGTGTGATTCAGATAGCGCTGCTGCAAGAGACACATCTCACCAAACAGGAGTGTAATGCCCTGCAGAAGCGATGGCGTGGTCAGGTATTCGGCACGACCTACTCTGCGTTTGTTAGAGGGGTGTTGATCTGGGTGAGGGCGGGAGTCCCTTTCCAGGCCGCGAACCAGATAGTGGACCCTGATGGTAGGTTTGTGGCGGTGAGGATGTTTGGCCGTGATGTGGTCCTATGCAGTGTTTATGCTCCCAATATAGACCAGGCCCGCTTTTTTGATGGACTGTCTGGTTCCCTGGCACACTTTCTGGTGGGACCGGTGATACTAGGGGGGGACTTTAATTCCATTACAGACGTATGGTTAGACGGATCGCACCCTCCATTGACGGACTCCCCGGTTCGCAGGCTTGCCAAGCAGAGGACGGACTGGCAGGAAAGGTGGGACCCCCTTGATGTGTGGCGGGGGCACCACCCTGACCTTAGGGATTACTCCTTTTTTTCGACAATCCACGAATTGCATGTGCGAATAGATACCATACTATGTAGTGGTCCGATAGCCGCCAAGGTGATGCACACAGAATATCTAACTAGGACCATATACGATCATAACCCTCAATTAGCTTGTGTTCAGTGGCAGCGAGTGAGGTCGGCGGTCCCCACGTGGAGGCTGGGGCCAGAAACATTGGAAGACGAGGTTTTCGGTGCTGCCGTCCGTGAGGGTATTGAGCATTACTTTGGCGAGAATGGGGGAACGGCTACCACTAGATCAGTGGAAAGGGACGCATTCAATATAGTGGTAAGAGGCCTATGTATTGGTAGATTCTCGGGTGAACGGGCAGCGGTCCTGACTGACGTAAGGAAGGCGGAGGGACCATTGAGGGACTTGGAGCAGCAGCGACCGGAGCGACCGACACTACACACACGGCTACAGGAAGCGAGGGAACTAGTTGCAGGAGAAACGGAGAGACTGCGGAGCTATGATAGGTTATACATTACTAAAGTGCATGCGGAAGGGGATAAGGTAGGCACGTTGTTGGCAAGACCAGCGAATCCGGAGCCCAGAGGGAGCCCTATTAAGAGCATACGGGGGTAACGGGAGAGATGGTCTATTCTCTAGCTGCAGTCCTATCACGCTTCTTGAGTTACTATACGACTCTGTATCAAAGTCACCTGGAAGCTGAGGCTTCTGACATAGGGGACTATCTGGCGGGAGTTCAACTTCCGGTGCTAGATGAGGACAGCGCTGAGGACTTGGGCCGCGACATAACGGTGCCTGAGATTAGAGGGGACATGAAGCAGATGGCTAGGAACAAGACGCCGGGAGTGGACGGCCTGCTGATTGAATTTTATGCGAAATACATTGATGTTTTGGCGCCCAGGTTGCTCGAGGTCTATTCCGAGGTGTTGGAGCTAGGGCACTTGCCTCACTCGATGAGAGGCGTTGGTCGTTCCGTTGCTGAAGCCCGGGAGGGAAGGTAACGATGTGACCTCATATAGGCTGTTGTCCATGCTGACAGTGGACTACAAAATTCTGAGTCGCATTCTGGCCACCAGACTGTTGCCACACATGACAACGCTGAGTCATGCGGATCAAGCCGGGTTCATCCCCACTAGAAACACCTCGACTAACATCCACCGCCTTGTTCGAGGGCTAGGGACCCACCTGGACTCGGATCAGATGCCGGCAGTGTTGTCCGTGGATGTCGAAAAAGCTTTTGACAGCCTGGAGTGGGAGTACCTTGATAGGGTGCTGGAGAAGTTTGGCTTAGGAGAACAATTCGGGCGTTGGACGAAAGTTCTCTACTCTTTCGCGACGGCCAGGGTAAGACTGGGATCGGTGATATCCTCTGAATGCCCGGTGTGCAGAGGGA
Organism: Lissotriton helveticus; assembly: GCF_964261635.1. Lineage (NCBI taxonomy): Eukaryota > Metazoa > Chordata > Amphibia > Caudata > Salamandridae > Lissotriton > Lissotriton helveticus. Next base: position 1,410,592,663 of record NC_136068.1, read on the forward strand.
CAAGACAGGGATGCTCACTCTCCCCTTTGTTGTTCGCGCTGGCGATAGAACCCCTGGCGGCCCAAGCGCGATCGGGCGTAGCGTATGATGGGATTGTGAGCGGCGGGACCCCGCATTACATTTCGCTATATGCGGACGATCTGCTGATGTTCTTGGAGGACACGGGGACGGCGCTGGAGGGGGCAGTTGCAATGCTGTCGTGTTTTGGGAGGTTGTCAGGCCTTAGGGTCAACTGGGGTAAGACGTGCATTTTTCCGCTGCGCGCGGATATGCCCCGTCCACCCCTGACGGTAGATGTCATCTGGGAAAGGTCGTGCTTCACCTATTTGGGGGTCCGCATATATCATGAGGCTACCGACATGCCGGAGGGGAATATAGGGCGTTGTATAAGGGCCCTGAAAGGATGTATGACCTTCTGGGCATCTCTCCCCCTCTCGGTGCAAGACAGGGTGGCGCTGCTCAAGATGGTGGCTTTGCCCCGATTGCTCTATTATTTTCGCACGTTGCCGATATGGATCCCTCAACGGGTTTTTAAAGAATTGCGGACATGGACTACTGACTTCCTGTGGGGGCATGGGAGGCGTCGAGTAGCCTTGACTACGATGATGAGGCCTAAGGCTGAGGGGGGAATGGCGGTTCCTGATTTCGAATTATACTATCAGGCAGCGCAATTGCAGATTCTCACACAGCATGTCGCAAGAGAATTCAGGGGCCCGGATAGAGACAGAGGGACAGGGATACAGAGACATATCCTATTCTATATTGTCATGCAACAGAAGCTGGAGTTGCGGGACCTGACCGTGGAGGAGAAGACATTACGGCTGTGTTGGCATAGAAGCTTGAAGAGAGCGGGGACGGCGCGCCCATATGCCCCGGAGATCCCTCTGGGGATGCTGACGGCGTTGCCGCATGGCGGGGATTGGTCTCCCTTACTGGACTGGGAGGACTTGGGCCATCATATGATGGGCGACCTATATGTTGATGGTGAGTTGGTGCCCTTCAGAGTACTCCAGGACCAATTTGGCCTCCCTGATGGGAGCTTCCTGTTACACGCAGCCGTGACAGCGGCGGTACGGAAACATTGGAAAACTGGATTATTGGAACCCTGTACAACCATGGCCTGCCAGTATGTTGTAATGGTGGCGGGCATGCTCAAGGCGGTCACATGCCTCCAATCTAGAATGCTGCACGAAGGTCTAGGGCCACTCGCAGTCTTGAAGCAGAAGTGGGAGGAAAGCATAGGGAAACCCATACCGGACGCGACTTGGGGCCATATCCTGAGGAGGATACGGAAGGGGAGCAGGAATGCCCGGTTTCAGCAGGTGCACTTCTTTGCAATACACAGAGCCTACCTGACCCCGGGGAAGATCCGGAGGCATTTCCAGGTGCAAGAAGCAGCATGCCCTAGATGTCTGACACCGGATGTGGAATTGGACCACATGCTGTGGGATTGCCCAAAACTGGGGTCGTATTGGTCGGAGGTGGGGGAGCTCCTTAATGCAGTCACTGATAGACAGGTAGAATACGACATGGCGGCATGTCTGTTGCTCTGGTTCCCTCACACGGCCAAGACAAAAATAACAAGCAAATTCATTGACTTTGCCCTTATTTTGGCCCAGAGAGAAATTACTTGGCATTGGAAATCGAAAGCGGGTCCCTCTACTGGGCGATGGACGAACGAATTGCAGAAATGGGCCCGGAGTGAGAGTGCGGTCAGACTCCGACAAGCCACTCGTGCGGCGAACGAAAAGGGCTTGGAAATGGCGACGGCCTGGGAGGCAATAGTGCAGGCCCTAAAGGACTATTTCATAGAGGACGAGGACTAGTGGAAGGCCAGTATAGGAGGTTCCATGGGATGCGAAGATACATATAAGAGGGTCCCTTAGGTCGCAACAGATCTGATTGTGTGTACGTGAACATGGCCCACACCAGCAGCAGTTGAGGGGGGTGGGACACGGGGAGGGACAGGTGGGGACTGGTACGGATAGCAGAGAGAATCGCTAGACTCATGCCTGGGCCAGTGTGAGGAATATTTATGGGATATGTGCCCGACGATGTGGTTAGATTGGTTGAATGTAGACTGTCAGGAGTCGCCAAGGGGGGCGTCCCATAGGATGACTGAGTGTGATTGAGTTGCGTTAGTAATGCTATTATTCGATATCGGTTGGAATCTGTATTCAGTTAACTGTATTGGGGGGGTGTTGGGAGTTATAGAAAAGCAGATACTAAACAGTATGGTTGACCTGATGTCTCTGTTCGATCTTTTCTTTGCTATCTTTGACGGATTTGTAGCTCCGGGATGTGCGCTAAATGGCTGTGTGCAATTGCATTGTTGATCGGTGACTTACGGTGGTTAGAGGTGTGAAGGTAGAAATAATTCATTGTTTGTTGATAAATCTGCAATAAAAACATATTTAAAAAAAAAAAAAAATGAGGAAGGACTATCTCCTCTGGCGTCGCGTTCTGCCCAGGGACCGGTGGGTATGGAGCAGGCCGCGACGCCTGCGGCTCCGGTGGAGCCACGGTCTCCCGAACCCCCTGGCCGCGTCACTCGAGTCAGAAGAGCGATGGCGCCTCTTAGACTTCATATGCCTCTTACCTGAGGTCTTCGAGCCCGAAGACTGATGACGACTCCCGGAACTGTGGGGACTCCAGCCCTGCGACCGGTCCCTCTACCTCCTTCCGGACCGGGACCTCGAGCGGCGCGGGGCTGACTGCCGGAGCTCGAGTCGCTTGCGGGACCGCTCCCGTCTAGCTTTGGACGTCAGGGCCCGGCAGTCGGAGCAGGACTTGTCGTTGTGGTCGGGGCCCAAACAGTGAAGGCACCAGCGATGGGGGTCGGTAACCGACATCAGTCGGCTGCAAGCGACGCAGGGTTTGTACCCGGGCATCCCTACCGGCACCGTCGGAGTAGAGAGACTTCGAAAGATGATCAAAAAGGATCGAAAAAGTTAATCAAAAATTGACTAGGGTACAACTTTTTCCGGATCGGCAGATGCTGGCGCGGAAAAAAAGAAGAACAGACGTCAGCGCGCGAGCGCGGCGTCTAAGTACTCCTCTGACGTCATCCCGGCGCCAACGACGGACGCGGAGCCGCAGACGACGCCTACCGACGCGCAAGGGTACTGCTACGCAAAAGTTTCCGGATCCAGTCTGACGCCTGGGGATATTCTAAGGTAAGGAATCTAATACTAACCTGTTTCTTTCAGATCATGCGCTTCCCAAGGTGATCCAGCTTCTTGGATTCCTTATCTGGAGGAGCAGAAGGGAATGTGCCCTTTAAAGAAGAGGCTCGGTACACCAAGCTCTCGGGGAAGGGTGTTGAGTGAGGAAAAGTGGGTCGCCAGGGGCCATGCGGGGCAATTGTCCTTTCCACAGGAGCCCCCGTGCTGGGCTTGGTTCAGGTGCCCAGGAGGACATCAGGGAGGGCTTTGTTGATGGGCACGAGGGGTTCAGAGGAGGTTGCTGAAGGATGAAGCACCTCTGTCAGGAGGTTAGTCTTGACTGCCGCTGAAGGGAGGTCCAGGCCCAAGTCTTCAGCCGCCCTTCGCACCACCAAAGTGTAGGATGACTCCCTCCTCCGTAGCCATGGTAGTGGGAGAAAGCATGCCAATGTCTGGAGAAGTGTCCTGGCCACTGGCGTCATCCAGGTCCTTTCAGCAGTCTGGTTCTTCTAGCTAATCTGCTAAACAGTCCACATCACCGCATTCTGGGTGGCAGGGAAATATCAGGGATTAACAGAAGAACAAAAGTACCCGCTGGCGTCTGATCAGATGTCGACTGATGTCGGTACAGGTCCATCTCGGGGGCAAGTATGGGGACAGCACCGGCCAGGGGCATGGCTGGCGCCGGGGAAATCCCGTCGGGACCTGCGCATGGGAAGGTCAAGTAAGATCGGTCCGGATCAGCAAGGGCCTGCCAGAATCGACAGCCCACGACCCCTGACTGGCTCTGAAGGGCCCAAAGACACACCGGTGGAGTCAGGCTACCAAAAACTAGGTGGAGGGCCTCATAAAATTTAAGAAGTTGGGCAGAGGACGCTCAGGCTTCCAGAAACAGGGGGTGGCGCGGAGTAGTCCCTGAAGTCGGCACCTGAGACGAAGCCTTAGAGCGATGAAGCTTTGGGTCCCACGTAGCGTCAGTCGACTGCTTCTTAGCCTCCTTCTTGGACTTACCCGAAGACCTCAAGGACTTGGAGTGCAATGAGGTGTGGTGGCTCCGCGAGCAGTCTCAAAACCTTTCTCTCGAACAAGACCAGGAACAACGCAGAGCCGACCACCGAGCCTGCAATAACATTCGAGACCGCTCCTGCAAAACTTTGGATTCATGGCCCTGCAGTTGGAGCATGACTTCGGGCACTGGTCGTGCTCCAGACACCAAAGAAACACCAGGAGTCGAAGACTCAAAAAAGAAGTCGCCAAAACCTCAAAAAAGGTTAGTCAAAAAACGGCCAGGGGTAGCTCTGTCCAGATCTGCGCTAGGCTGATGCAGACAAAAAAAAGAACCAACGTCAGCAAGCAGGGGCGGCGTCATCCCGGCGACCAAGACGCCGCCGACGGACTCGACACACGCCACCTACTAATGAGCAGGGGTCCTGGTAAAAAAAAATTCTCCGGATCCAGATGGACGCGTGGAGGTAATTCTAAGGTAAGGAATCAATAACTAACTGTCTCTTTCAGATACCTTTTTTTTAAGGAAATGGCAGATTGGGAAATGCAAGGAGGTTATGGAGTACTTACAGCTCTTACAATCTTATGCCGTTTGTCAAACCATCTTTGAATTTTTAATTGCAGCAACTCAAAGGAAGAAGGTGGGGAAATTAATTGTTTAACATATGTATGGTTATCTTCTGTACATGTACTGGTTTATGATATATGTATCTAGGGAAAGAACAAACTCCACTGACTGTCTTTGAACGCACTGGGCCATTTAATTTTATATTTGGATTTTTAAACCATTTTTTTAATTTGTTGAATTTTAATGATTTTATTACTGGCTTTTCCTGTAGTTTATCCTTTTGCCTTTTATAGTTTAATATAAACCAAATAAACATTCTTTGAACTGGATATGCAAGATGAAGTGACCGCCACATGGATAGAATTATCGCCTGGGTCGACTACTGTGCTATTTGCATGTAAACCACTTTCTATACGGATAGAGAGAAGACTAATGACCATCGTCCTGTGAGAACAAGGTCTCAATGCTAATGGCTGCTGCTCACGGAGACCAATTGAGAGGGTACTCACTGACACAATTGTGAAGACACCAATAAAAATTAAATATGGTTTAAAAATTATTTCTAGAGCAATATACAGGTGCTAGTATTATGCAGTGTAAAACCCTTGCGGAATGTACACATTCATAAGTAGAGTGCATGGTGAGGGTGTCCGGTTGTTTTTCAATAGTTCAGCTTGTAACCTCACAAGCTAGGTTTATAATCGGCGTTTATTCATTCTGTCCTTCATGTTGGAAGCCTCATCACGGTCATTCTAGGATAATGAATATTGCAGATCTTCTAATATTTTCTTTGATTATAATAATTGACTATATGTAGGATTACTCTCCTCAATGTAACTAATGACGCAGGTGCTGATGGTATGATAATTAAAATTCACAAAATTTTAAAAACAAGTTAAAAAAAACTAAGTAGAGTACATAAAATTTTATTATACTCAAGTACAAAAACAACAGTTGATGCACAGAATGCAGAACAATGTCATACATTTACCCCAGTACAGAGATCTGGACCTAAATCCATCGTTTTTTTTATCACCATGCCATTCCAGTTTGAACTCAACCATATGCAAATCAGTCTTGACCCTGTGCCCCATGGGAACAGTCCAGCCCGAACTGCCAAGCCAGGTCCTCACTGGACTGGAAGCAAGCATCCAAGGACCGGTTTCGGGCTTTCAGCCCTCATCAGCCTGGATAGCTTGATTCCAGTGGCATGGAGAGCCACTGGAGTCAAGTATCCTGGCTGAAGACGGCTGATAGCCAGAAACCGGTCCTAGGATGCTTGATTCCGGTCCAAGGAAGACATGGTTTGGCAGTTCGGGTTGGACTGTTCCATGAGGCACAAGGTCAAGACTGATTTGCATATGGCCATGTCTGAACTGGGGTGGCTTGGTGAGCAAAAGAACGATGGATTAAACCCAGATCTGTGAATGGGGGTGAATTATTTGCCATTGTGCAACATTCCGTCCAATATCTTGTGTGTTTTGGTGTTTAAGAACACATTCATGTTGAGATAACATTGGCTGCTTTTGGTGCTTGCTGATGTAGCATTTATAAAACGTACATTTTAGCACAATGTTTTTAGAGGCTAGAAGGGCACAATATTACTAATTATTGGTTATTGATGGTTACTGATCTGAATTACTTTTTCAGGGTGACAGTAATGCCATGGCTTGCATAGGGCTGTGTATGTTTCGTAGTGGCCTATAACATGGGGTTAGCAGAACCAGTTTTACTTAGAGTCAAATGCTGCATTATTTATGAAAGAATGGGAGCAGAGAAAATTGTTGTCAGTAAAGGTAAAGAGAGTAGATGAAGAGAAGAGGTGGAGAAGATAGCATACAGGGTAGCATATCACTGAGATGGGTGTTCGACGGCACAGCTGGGTATTAGTTGTTTAGAGAGGTCTTAGGAGGCAGTGTTTGAAATTTGAAGGTGAAGTGAAAAGATTGAAAATAACGTACTATTTATATTGATTTTTAAGTGGAGTATAACATTTGTAAGCCAATGCTACATAAATGAAGTTCAGGTATGAACATTGAGAGATCACCATTTAGAGATCATATGTTACTCACTTGTAATGGTGAAGGATATGCTGACAATGATCGTTGTACTGGTTCAACCATGTTACAATCTGTAAAGGCGTAATTAGCAGTACGGGGCTGAAAGGCTTCCCAAGTGTTTTCTAAAAGAGAAGGACACTTTTCAGCAATATTAATGGATCAGAAATCATCAACTTCAAAAACAAATGTGCAAAATATATAGAACATGAAGAAAAAATTACTTACAAATGCCTTCTCTCGTTCAAGCAGCACATTCAATAAACCCTGGAATTAAAGAATGGACACTAAATACCGTAGTTCATGGTTTTTTTAACCATAAAACTGATATGCCAAAAGCACCACCACATTTTCAAACAAACAAAGTTTTTTTCATCTGTCACCTTATTTTAAAAAATAGACTTACTATGCTTGAAAGTGCCTGAACTGGCAATAGCGTATAAGTGTGTTGCTATCAACAATGCAGCATAGAAGGAAAAGCGAGTGCCAGAATACAAAGCGACCACTGATGATTTTTGACTGGATTGCACATACTAACAAATATAAAGCAACTGAAAAATACCAGACAAATGTTCGAAGAGGGCATTCACAGGAAATAGACGACTCACATTATCTTTTCAGTAATGCAGGTTCTTCACATAAGATATAATTAGTCCATGGATTCGCATTCTGAATTTCCTGTCCTAAGTAGTAATAATAATACCATTTACTGTACTTACATGAAAGCAGCAGCATATATGCCCACCTCTGCCATACATCACAAAAGCAGATGAAGAATTATTCATTTCAGTCTTGGTCACCTTGATGAAACAAATACACCAGCTTGAGAATTTGTTAGCCAGTTGCACCTATTCCCGAGGAAATCTATAACTGAAGCCTTCATTCCCCTTTTTGTCAGTGGAACCTTACAGTTAATACAACGAGAAGCAGCAAAGAACTTGAAAAGTAGGGAATGGACACCTCTATTAGGGACAATTAAATGGTGTGCAGAAATCATGTTTGCAAGTTTAAAAATCTGCAAATACATAATCTAAATAATGAAACTGTTCGGTCGAGTCTGCATCAAACTAACCTCTAATTCAACAATGGAGCAGAGACGTAACTCTAAACGTTCATGCTTTTAGTCCATAAGTCGTCTCTCCAATACAGAGAACTATCACTACCACACAACCGGGATGATGTTTCTCAGATTGTGCAAATATACACTTGTTAGAAATGGGGGTCTCTAGTTGGCAATGGTTGGTGCCAATGTCCAAATAGGGACCCTTCTTCCTAGGTCAGGGCAGGTGGGCTACCTCCTTTGATAACCCCTGCTCAACCCTGTGGTAACGTAGCACGAGCAGTTAGGCCCATCTCAGAGGCAGTGTGTGAAGCATTTATGACCATGCACAATAAGGCAGTAACGACACCACAAAAGGACACAACTCAAGTAGGTATAGAAAAATAGTATCTTTATCTAAGGTTTAACACAAGACTCTCAAAGCGGTTTAACCAGCCACAATGCACGTAAATCAGTATGGACTTAAAAAGGCAATAATGAATTCACCAGAACGTGGCACTGACTGAGTTCAAGGTCTGGGTCTACCTGACCCGTTGTGCACCAGATACCTGCCGTTGGACGGGGATACAGAACACAGCTTCTCGAAGAAGCGGAGACGGTGAAAGGCAGACTCCCAGCGACCACAACTCTTGACTGCAGTGGTCCGCAACGTGCACCCACAATGATTCGAGCACTCACAAACAGGAGGGCTCGCAGCAGCACGTGGCCGCGGCAGCCCAGGCTGGTGGTGGCGATAACTCGTCGTGCAGCTCCGTGGTGGGCTCACAGCGGCAGCAGCTCTCTTAGCTGCAATGGCCCACTGGACGACTCACCATGATGCAACGTTGGCAAAGGTGCGGGCACTCAGCGGCAGCAGCTCCATTAGCTGCGGCAGCCCACAGGACAAATCACGGTGATGCAAAGTTGGCAAAGGTGCGGGCACTCAGCGGCAGCAGCTCTTAGCTGCGGCGGCCCAAAGGACAAATCAGGATAAGGCATAGCTGGCAAATGAGCAGGCACTCAGCAGCAGCAGCTCTCTCTTAACTGCGGCGGCCCACACAGATTCAGCGAAGGTTCAAATTAAGGCGGGCTCTCAGCGGCGGCTGCTCTTAGCTGCGGCAGCCCACACAGAGTTAACAAGGGTTACCAGTCCGTGTTCCTCACAGTAGAACTAGAGGCTCCGGATTACTGGGAGGCCTCACCTGCAAGTAGAATCCCTCATACAGGAATTAAGAAGGCTGACTGGGTGAAGTCTAATGTCCGTGAGACTTCAGCAGGAGGCGCTCTCAATTCAGGCCCTCGGGTAGTTTCTTCAGCAAGCTTGGTGAAAGTTTCAAAGTCCTTTCCTCTGTTCACTCGGACAGAGTTTCGTCTTGACATCCAGAAAGAACACACCTGCAAAGGTTTCAGCACAGCGTTCTATACCTAAAAAGTCTTTGTTCTCTAAAGCCACAAATTACTGAATCAAGCCAGAACCACTTTGGTGGGGTCGGGGAGCACTTGGTTTACGAGGCGACATCCTGCCCTTTGAGAATCAGGGGGTCTGCTATCAGACGCACAGTGGGAGGTGGAGCCATCATTCACCTAGCCAGGCATGGCCCTGCTCAGATCAAAGAGTCACCCCTCCCCATGCTCTGAATGCCGATCTCTCTCTCTAGCCCAGTCTGACCCAACTAGCCCTGCTGACGGCCAATATACATACTAGCAAGGCCTACAGGAATGCTTAGGCAAGAAAATACCTTATTTCTAGAGGAGGCATTTTCGAACACGGGATATGCAAATGATCCTTACTAAAAGATGCATCTCTATGTCCGGAGCTTAAACATACAAAATTCGAATTTCCTCTCAGGTTCATGGGGGCAGGTAGGATTATGGAATGTAATACTCAGCCTGCCCATTCTGGCCTATGAGAACAGATAGCCTCACAATAGTAAACAGTGAAAAGGAGGGTAACTCGCTATTAGAACATGCTACACAGACATACATTAAAAGCTGCTTTAGTGGGTAGCGCAAATCACTAAAACTTTTTAAAAAGCTCCAAAAATTTAAGATATACCAATAAAGGTAGAGCTCAATGCTCCAGGGTCCTGCTAGCAGGAGCTGGAAAAAAGACCTGAAAGTAACCTGCCTTTGGCTGTGCATCATGGGATACCAAGGGTCTCTGGAGGGTTCCTTAAAGGCACGGTATCCCTTTTCCAGACACATAATGGCAGCCTATGGGGCTTGTCTAGCCAACCCTTCCTCTCTATCATGACAAAGGATTTTTGAGAAGGGGAGTTTCTCTATGTGTGAAACTCTGTAAAATGTGTAAATTCCTATATTATTTAGCTATCCTTTTTCACTTCAGGATGAAGTGCTGGCCAATGTAGCCTTGTTAATGTCAGGCTGCATTATTTGACTTTCATTTTCTCTTAAGGACTGCAGAAGAGGACAACTTAAGAGACTATTTTGATTGCTCCGGGGTCCAGGCACATGGGCGGAACTATTCACAGATTATGACTATACACAGATCCCCTACTACAGAATATCCTCTTAGAACTGAAGTATCCCCCCTCCCCCACACAGAGCAGGCAGCAGTGCATCTTCAAGGAACCAGGCCTCTAGGGGAGATGGAGGACAGGAGGGAGGAGAGAAAACAGACTAGAGCTAGCCAAGATGGAGAAGTAACTTGCTTTGGCTGATAAGAGACAGGTTCTAGAGGAGAAGACACTAGCGATGGAGGAGAGGTAGATGTCCAGCTCTGAGAGGCTGAGCTCTTAGGACATTATACCCTGCAAATGGTGTCCAGCAACTTGATGGTGGCAGCATACCTGCAGTATCTGCTACAGAAGCAAGAGTCGGAATCCCAAAGGATTTGGTGCCCAGCTATATGGTGGGGGATGACAGACAAGTGGTTCGCAGTCTATATGATGGCTCCAAGAGTGGAAAAGGTCCCAGAGGAGTTCTGAGGTGGTAGACTTTGGATGTACATGCTCACCATCGGGAAGGATACACTTCTCACACTATAGGCAGAAAACCAGACATGCTACACTGCATGTTTGGTGAGAGATGACACTTTCCGAATCATGGTGGAAGAATACTGAATCCATGCCAGAAGAACACAGCTGCAAAATAAGCTCCTGGATGAAGGGCACTCTGCCCGAAATGCATTGGAGCAATTGTGTATAAATTCTACATATACAACAACGATGCATAAATGTGTATTTGGAATGAAATATAATTCTATTACAGAATAAAAATGGATTGAACAAGCATCTTCTGAACTTCTATTGAAAACCAATATACCTTGATTAATGAACTAAAGGAGTCTTTTCTAAAGAACCAAAGGTGTGCCTTAGCAAGGGATCCTTCCAACATTTGGAAGCACATTTCTGACATTGCAATGAAGGCCATCTTGGTTTGTAAGTTTGGGCTGAGACTTGAGAATGAATATGCTACTTACCAGTATGCATCTGTTCTTGGCATGTAGGGCTGCTAACATTCATATCTTAGCATTAGATCGCCGCCTAGTGTTGGGTCCGGATGATCGCACATTGTTGTCCTGGAAGAGTCTTCGAAGTATCCTGAGATAGGTGGCTCCTCCCCTGGACTACAGTGCGCATGGGCATCGGCTCCATCCCCAGATTGTTTTTCGCCATTGTGGCAGAAGATGGAGTGAAAAGTGTAAAGGATGTCCATGCTAATGATTGAATACAATAGTATATCTGCAGCTGCGACAGGCACCGGGGAGGAGGGTGGACGATATGAATGTTAGCAGCCCTACATGCCAAGAACAGATGCATACTGGTAAGTAGCATATTCAGTTCGAGGCATGTGGGCTGCTAAATTCATATCTTAGCATAGAATACATAGCAGTCCCTCCATCAGCGGCGGCTGCCCGTGCCAGCTGCAGAAACCTGAAAAAGTGTCTTGAGAACAGCCTGTCCTACAGCAGCTTGCTGCTTGGAATGCACATCAACACAGTAGTGTTTTGTAAAGGTATGTGGGGTAACCCACGTGGCTGCTCTGCAAATGTCTTCTAAAGGAATGTTCCCCAGGAAAGCCATGGATGCCCCCAATTTGCGTGTGGAGTGCGCCCTTGGGGGTATCGTTAAAGTGCGCTTGGCCTTTTGATAACAGATTTGGATGCACTTAACAATCCACCTGGCTATTCCTGCTTTGGAAATAGGGTTGCCTTTGTGCTGTGGTGAGAAGGCAACAAAAAGTTGTTTTTTTTCCTAAAGTGTTGTGTTCTGTCTATGTAGTACATCAACGCCCCCCGTACGTCTAACGTATGGAGCATTCTTTCCGCTACCGTTTGTGGGTTTTGGAAGAATGCCGGCAAGTCAATAGTTTGGTTGAGATGAAACTGTGACACCACCTTCGGAAGGAATATGGGGTTAGTACGTAGCACTACCCTATTTGGATGAATCTGAATGAATGGCTCTTGGATTGTGAGCGCTTGTATCTCACTAACACGCCTCAGTGACGTAATAGCAATGAGGAAAGCTACTTTCCACGTTAGGAACTGGAGTTCACACGAGTGCAGTGGCTCAAAGGGTGGTCCCATCAGTCTGGTGAGGACCACATTGAGGTTCCACACCGGAGCTGGCGGTGTTCTTGGGGGAATGACTCGTTTCAGACCTTCAAGGAAAGCTTTAATGGCAGGCACCCTGAAGACAGAGAGATGCTGCCTATTCTGAAGATAAGCTGCGATGGCGGATAGATGTATCCGAATAGAAGTGAACGCTAGATTGCACTTGTAAAGATGTAGCAGATAGCAAATGATGTTAGGGATAGATGCATCTAGCGGGTTGATGTCATTGGCTGTACAGTAAATGACAAAACGCTTCCATTTTGCAGCATAGCATGCTCTGGTAGTAGGCTTCCTTGCCTCCTTGATGATGTCCATGTATTCTGGAGGTAGGTGGAGGTATCCAAACTCTAGGACTTCAGGAGCCAGATCGCCAGGTTGAGCTGTTGCGGATCTGGATGCTGAATGTCTCCATGGTTCTGCGTCAAAAGTCTGGCCGTGAGGCGCAGTCTTTGATGCGGCACCACTGAGAGTTCGAGGAACGTGGTGTACCATGCTTGGCGCGCCCACGTTGGAGCAACCAGGATGAGAGTCATCGAGTGCTGCCTTAGCTTTCTTGCCACCAGCGGTATCAGAGGGGCTGGCGGAAAAGCGTACGCAAATTTGCCTGACCAGTTCATCCATATCGCATTCCCCTGCGACTGTGGGTGAGGGAACCTGGCGGCAAAGTGTTGGCATTTTGCGTTTTCTTTTGTTGCAAACAGGTCTATCTCCGGATGACCCCACTGCTGGAAGTACGGGTGGAGTACAGATGGGTGTAACTCCCACTCGTGCATTTGATGGCTGTATCTGCTGAGCAGATCCGCCATCTGATTGTCCTTGCCCGGGAGGTGTTCTGCCATGAGGAAGATGTTCCTCTGAATGGCCCACCGCCACATGCCCTGAACCAGATGAGACAGCTGTGGCGAGTGGGTGCCCCCCTGCTTTTGAATGTAGTACATCGCGGTCATGTTGTCCGTCCGGACTAACACTACCTTGTTGCACAGATGTACAATGAAGGACTTGAGCGCCATGAAGATTGCCATCAGTTCCAGATAGTTGATGTGCATCTTCTGTTGCTGCGTCGTCCATAGTCCCTGCACTGTGTAAGTGAGCAGATGAGCTCCCCATCCCTGGAGAGATGCGTCCGTTGTCAGGGTAATCTGTGGCACTGGCTCCTGGAACAGTCGGCCCTTGCAAAGGTTGTGTGGAGTCCACCAATGCAGAGAGTCGTATGCCCGACTGGTAACCAACACTAGGTCTGTTAATTGGCCTTGAGCCTGTGTCCACTGATTTGCTAAGCACTCCTGGAGCGGGCGCATATGCAACCGTGCGTGAGGGACTATGAAGATGCAGGAGGCCATCATGCCTATCAACTGCATGAACACTCTCGCTGGAAGTGAGTGTTGTGGTCTGAACTTCTGGATCAGAGACTGCATGCTGTCTATCCTGACTTGGTTTGGTTGAGCCATGGCCGTCAGGGTATTGATCGTCGCACCTAGAAACTGCCGGACATGTGCCGGCTGAAGATGCGACTTTGGGTAGTTCAACGAGAAACCTAGATCGTGAAGGAGGTGAATGGTAGTCGACATGTCCGCGGCGCACCGTTGTTCCGACTTGGCTTGAACGAGCCAGTCGTCCAGGTAGGGGTAGACATGTATGTTCTGCCTCCTGAGGTGCGCTGCTACTGTCGCCAGACACTTGGTAAACACTCTTGGGGCTGTGGGCTGTGGTCAGGACCTTGGGTAGGACCTTGAACTGATAATGCCTGCCTTGGATAGTGAACCTGAGGTATCTTCTGTGGGACGGGTGTAGTGGTATGTGGAAATAAGCATCCTTGAGGTCTAAGGTTGCTAAGAAGTCCCCTTGGTTTAACAAGGGAAGAATCTGTTGCAGTGTGAGCATATGGAAATGTTCTGACAGTATATACAGGTTGAGGGGACGTAGATCTAGAATGGGTCTGAGAGATCCGTCCTTCTTCGGAATAAGGAAGTACAGGGAATATACCCCTGTGCCTTCCTCCTCTACTGGCACAAGCTCGATTGCGCCTTTTTGCAGCATCACCACTACTTCCTGCTGCAATAAGTGCAAGTGCTCTGCGGACATAGGCCGTTGCCTTGGTGGGATGTTGGGTGGAGTGGATTTTAACTCTAGACAATAACCGTACTGGACAAGTTGTCGCACCCACCTGTCTGTGGTGATGTTTCTCCAGACGGGCAGGAACTGCTGTAGTCTCCCCCCGACAGGTGTTAAGTGGTCGGGGGGCAGTGACAGAGAGTCACTGTTTGCTTGGGGCAGAGGAGCGGGAGTTGTTGTTCCCTCTGCCACGTCCTCTGGTGCTGTTTCCTCGGTAACCCCCCTTGTTCTGTTTGGGGTACGAGGATTGTGCTCCACCTCTAGAGAATTGTGATTGTTGACCCATCTGTCCTCTGGTAACTCCACGTGCACCTGAGCGACGAAAATTGTTGCCACGAAACTGTTGTGATTGTAGGGCCCCCATAGACTTAGCAGTTTCGGTGTCTTTCTTAATTTTTTCTAGGGTGGTGTCCACATCTGGACCAAACAGTCTATCAGGATTGACTGGCTGATTAAGAATGGTTGTCTGAATGTCAGGTTTAAACCCCGATATGCGGAGCCACGCCTGTCGTCTCAGCATGACGCTAGTGTTAATGGCCCTAGCTGCTGTGTCTGCGGCATCAAGTGCACACTTTATGGCTGCGTTGGAGATTAGTTTTCCCTCTTCTATAAGCAGTTTGGTGCCCTCTTGAAACTGCGAAGGCAGGTGTTCTAAAACCCGCTCTAGGGTGTCGTAATGCGCCCTATCATAACGTGCCAAGAGTGCCTGTGTATTTGCAATACACCAAAAATTGGCAGCCTGTGCAGCTACCCTTTTGCCTCCTGCCTCTAGCACCTTGGACTCCTTATCTGGGGGAGGAGCTTCACCCGTTGTTTGGGAGTTGGCCCTTTTGCGGGCTTTTGCGACCACCAGGGAGTCAAGCGGCAACTGTCCCCGAATGTATGCAGGGTCTGCAGGTGCTGGTCTGTACTTCTTTTCGATACGTGGATTGACCACTCCCGCCCTGGTAGGTTCCTTAAAGATGTCCGCAGCATGTTTGAGGACCCCTTTGAGCATAGGCAGTGTCTTTACTGTCCTTTCAGAGACTGAAAAAGTGTCAAATAGAAAGTCTTCTTCTACTGGGTCAGCATGCATGTCCACATCATGATTAGCAGCTGCCCTTTCAATGAGTGCATGAAAACCTGCAGAATCTTCTGTTGGGGATGCACGTGCAGTGAAAGGCTGTGGGTCTTGCCCCACATCTTGGGTGCCTTGGTCACCAATGTCATCATATGAATCCGGCTGTGCATCTGGTTCATTGATGGGGAAAGTGTATTGGTCATCTTCAACATATCCCTCACCCTCAGAGTGTTCTGGGGAAGGAGTTGGGCTCCTTCTTGGAGGAGGCTGGATAGGTTCCATGAGGCCTGAAGCGTCTTGAGGAAGCCTTTTTTTCTTCAGGGGGATGACATAGGAGTCCACTGGCTGTGAAGTGATCCTCCTCTTGTAAAGGGTCAATTTGCCCGTGTCTGCGTCGATAAAACGCTCAGAATCCTCTTCAGAGTCGAGTACCCGACTTGAAAGTGCCCCTGCCGTCGAAGAATCCGACTTCTTTGGCGTCGATTTTGTTGAAAAGGCCTTCGGCGTCTCTTTTGGCGGCAGAAGGAAGAGAAGTTTACCCGCAGGCTTCACCGGAATGTCCATCGGCTTCTGTGGCGATGGCATCGGAGCCGGTGTAGCAGAGGCCTTCTCCCTGATTCTCTGTAGTGAAGAGGCGATGGGGGACGCGTCACTTACAGTGGCCTTTGGCGCCGACGAGGAGGTCTTTACCTTGCCCTCGGATCCGACGTCCTGTCGGCCCTTCTGAGTTTTGGACGATGATGCCGCAGCCGCCGACCCAGAGTCCTTGGACCGATGCGCAGATGTGCCAGTCTTCGATCCGTGTGATTTTGTCGGCTCCGTCTCCACCACGCGTCCGACTAACGGAGTCCCAGTCGGAACCGGAGCCATGTCGCTGGCTTTGGCGTGCTTTGACGGCGTCGCAGCGGTTGACCCGTGCCGACCACCCTTCTTAGAGGATCCCTCCTCTGGCGCCGATTTCGACCCTGTGGAATCGACAGATTTCTTCGACTTTTGTGGACCGGAGGTCGACGCAGTCGATGAAGCAGCGGGTGTAGTCGTTTTTGGTGGTACGGCCGCCATCTTAGGGTCGCTCGAATCGATAAGTTTCGGTTTCGTTTTCGGGTCGGCCATTTTAGGTGTAGTCGATACCGTAGGTTTCAGTTTCGGTTTCGATACGGGCTGCGCAGCAAGTACGTCCGTGGCCGGGCCTGAAGGCGGGGCCGTGGCTTGCGGTACGGGGTCTTGGGTAAGGCCGACAGGCGATCCCGTGACCCGATCTTGATCTTCGTAACCTTCGGGGCATAGCTCGTCCCCTGAGCTATCTTCCGCGGCCCCATAAATCTCTTCGACGTCCCCTACCTCGTCGACGTATTCAAGGCCTTGACCCACGACTCCGTCGTCGTCTTCCGGATCTGCCTCGACCTCCGTCTCGGGCGGGGAGATTTGAAGATGATGGCTCTGGTCCTCCTCTTCTTGGTCGCCGAAGATGTTTTCTGGATCCGTGGCCGCTTGTCTGGCCTCAATGCGCACCGCGCGCCGAAGCTTGAGTGTCTTCTTTGACCTGAATCTTGCGCAGGCCCTGCAGTTGTCTTCGTTATGGTCTGGTGAAAGGCATTTGTTACAGACCGGGTGCACGTCGATATGTGGGTATTTGGACCCACAGAGCGGACAGTACTTAAACGGACTCCGCTCCATGCTGGAAAGTTGCGTCGTGTCGCGATGAGAAGGCCTCGATGTCCGAAGAGTGCAAGCACTCCGTTGATTCCGACTCCAAGAGATGGAAGAACTCAAGACCGTGCGCAAACAATACCGACGCAAAGAATACAAGGCTTTTTGGCCGTAAAAAGTTAGTTTTTCTCGGTTCCGACAGAGAAACGTCGAGACCGCATCCGAACCCAATGGCGGAAAAAAACAATCTGGGGATGGAGCCGATGCCCATGCGCACTGTAGTCCAGGGGAGGAGCCACCTATCTCAGGATACTTCGAAGACTCTTCCAGGACAACAATGTGCGATCATCCGGACCCAACACTAGGCGGCGATCTAATGCTAAGATATGAATTTAGCAGCCCACATGCCTCGAACATAGCGACATAAGTTCAGGGCAAGTCACAAGATCACAGAAATGGACCCGAACACTCCAGGGCAGGTTACGAGTAACTACTGGTGGTACAGTGGTACTTTTGCCCCTGGCTCCCTACAAACCTAAGTCTCGAAGGAGTACTCCCAGAAACCGACCATAAATAACTGAACGCAACATGGCCCTTTTCTCCCATAGGAAAGCATTGCTGCATAAAGACACACTTAAGTAAATATTTTACTTACCTGTTATAGGACTTTGCACTTTTCCCAGAAATTTTTCGTTTTTTATTCCTTTAATTTAGGATGTCCCCATTGTAACAAAAGTGTATAGGCCCTGTGTAATGTTAAATTAATGTTAAGGTGCAGGTGCCCTCTTCCCCTAACATGGCTGCCACTGACCCCTGCTACTGCAGCGCGGTCTTTGTGGGCGCATTCTAGTGGCCAGGAGCTGGCTAGAACCCTCCAAACAATGTATCAATACTAGCCTGCCAGCCTGCCCATAGCCAGAATGGTGGAACCTCCTAGAACCTCCTGGAACAGGTGAGGTGACACCAACTGCCACTGCCAACTGTCAACTGGCACTAAATAAGGAAAGGGAGGAAAACTTTCCTGTCAGACTGAGGGAGCACAGACCTGGGGGAGAACCTACGCAGGAGCTTTAGGCGGTGGGGGCCTAGACGGGGACCTATGACACTGGTAGAGACAGGGCCTAGGTGCTGCTTATCAAGTGTTGAGGTATCCTGAATTTGCCCCCACTGACCTGGCCCGGCGGAAGGGGAACCCCAGGTCTGCTTGAAGGGAACTGGCTGAGGAGACTTGATATCAACCATCAACTTCAACATTCCCCCCCCTTCAAGGAACCCAGAGACTGCAATTTACAAGGGCGCAAGAAATATAAAGCGCCAAGAAGAAACCAAATCACCACAGGACTTTTGAGAAATCAACCAGGTATTGGCGCTGTAACACTCCCTGCGCTCCCTGACGCCACCTGGGATCCCTTTTTAGGTCTCGCCTGTCGATGCGCATGCGCATCGAGCAAGCGAGACTATAGGGGCTCATCCAGACTTTATCTAACTTGCAAGGAATCGTGGCGATTCCTTGCAGTGCCCGTGACTTTTAAGCTCAATGCGCATGTGCATTGAGCTTAAAAGCGCGTGCACATGCCCCCAGCCGCCTGCCTTGCCTACTCTCTCTCACAGCCTCCCCCAGCTCCGCCCCCTCACTACTTGATTGCACGGCCGCTAGGCCGTGCCTCCCCTACTCTCCTCCCCCCTCCTCCTCTCCTCCCCTGCCTGCCTGCCGCTAGGCCGTGCCTCCCCTACTCTCCTCCCCCCTCCTCCTCCTACTGCCGTGTCGCACCTCTCCCCTCTCCGCCCCCTCCCCTGCCAGCCGTGTTACGGTGAAAGGCTTGTTGTTCTTTGCTCTTGTTGGAAAGATGACGTTGCCGGGGTCTCTGAGCCGCGTCTCTTCCTGCACTTATTCGCTGGCGGCCATGGTCCTGCTGCTGTCCCTGTGCGCGCTGGGGGCCGAGGGCTTAATTTTCCCACAGAAGCCCACGTGAGTACCTCCCCCCCGCCTCACCCCCACCCTTTGCCAGTCTCCCTGGATGTCAGTGTCATTACTGGCACCGGAGTCATCCCCATCACTGCCAGCAGCATCGCCGCCAGCGCTGCAAGCGTTGCTCCCACTACTCTTGCTGCCAAAAGCGCCGCTGCCCGTACTGCTGTCCGTACCATCTTTCTCAGCAGTACTGCTGCCACCGCTATTACTATCACGCTGCCAAAAGCGTCACTGCCCGTACCACTGCACTTACGATCTCTCTCAGCAGTACTGCTGCCACCATCGCGGCTAGTACTGTCAATGCCAAAAGCATCACTGCCCGTACCACTGCCCTTACTAGCAGTACCACTACCATGCAAGCATCGGTACTACCACTATCGGTACCAACGGCGTCACCTCGAGTACCACTGTATTTACGATGTCTCACAGAAGTATTATCAGTACCACAACTACTGCCCCCAGCATGCACGCCTCACTGGCAGCACCGCTGCCCTTGCCATCTCCCTCAGCAGTGCGACTGCCACCTGCACCAGCATTCACACACCTCTGCTGGTACTACCACTGCCAAACACGTCACTGCCTTTACCACTGCCCTAATGCTTTTTCTCAGAAGTACCACTGCCGGCAGTGCACGCTTCTCTTCTACTGCTGCCAACTCCGTCACTGCCAGTAACACTACTCCGGTCATCTCTCTCAGCAGCATTACCGGTACCACTACTATCAGAGGAGCCAGCATGCTTTCATTGAGGCCAGTACCACTGCCTCTCGGGAGTATTTTCTGTGCCGCTGACTCCAGCGTGCAATCCTCACTGTTACTGTCGCTGCCGAAAGCCTCACTGCCGGTAGCACTGCCCTCCAGATATGTCTCTGCAGTATTATCAGTATTTATTCCACAGCCTCGCTGCCAGTACCACTGCTCTTCAGACGCCTCTCAGCAGTATTATCGGTGCCACGACCACCAGCATGCAAGCCTCACTGCCAGTACATCTACCCTTCAGATACCTCTCAGCAGGATTCTCCGTATGTATTCCACAGCATCACTGCCCTTATCATATTTACCATCAGCGGCATCGTTGTCAGTGCCACCAGCACCCCTACCGCCAGCCTTACTGCCTATATCACCAGCAGTGCTGCCACCATCCGTACCTCCAGTACCCCAGCATCTTTGCCAGCAGTACTAGCTATACCATAAACAGTGCTACCAGGATCAACAGTGTTGGAGCAAGCATCCGTGGTAGCTTCGCCAGCAGCAGCGCCAGTGCCGTCAGCATTGCTGCCACCAGCATCACAGCCAGTGCTCCCAGCACTCACTGGCATAACTGCCACCACCCTCCGGTGTTATCATCCGAGCCGCCTGCCTCCGAGAGCTTCAAATTAAAGCATCTGTTGCTGTTGCTTCCCCAGCGCACTCGGCCTCACTTCTCCTCCCCCTAATTAACACACACTTCTTTCACGGCCGCGAGGCCATGCTTCAAAGGGATCCGCTCCCCCTGTAATGTGCAGGAATTAGTGATTTTCCATGTATCTGTGAAAACGTACTTCAAAGCGATCCGCTCCGCCCCCTGCTGCATTCACTTTCCTTCCACGTTCCCTCTTCTTCCTTCCTCTCCCCGTCTCCCTGGTGACACCTCTTTGCCCACTTCTTGTTTTACATGTTCCTAGAGGCCTTTCAGATTCCCTATCATTCAGTGCTTCTGCCTGGTAAACACGTCTCTACCTATCACCTACACACAATTTACCCCTGCCCGTAGCGGACATTCAGTTTCAGGGCTAATTAATCGGTGCCTCTCGTAGCTCGTGTTTCACACGAGCGCTAAGAGGCCTTACGATATGCAGTCCTAATAATTCGGTACTTCATACGCTTACCATACTAATGCCTACGGCGGGTTGAGACTACACTGCTAATAAATCAGCCCTTCTCCCCAGCACCATTCATACAGGCGCCTAGAGGCCATTCACTATGCAGCGCTAATAATTACTTCTCAGCATCACACACGCGCCTACAGTACCACAAGACTGTGGTGCTAATACATCAGCACGTCTCACCAGAACCTTGTTCATACAAGCGCCTAGAGGCCATTCCATATGCAGAGTTATCAGCAAAACAAGCTGAAGGACCTCTAGGCGCTTGCTTGAGCTGGGTGCTGTGAGAAGCGCCGAGTTATTGACACTGCAACCTGAACGGCCACTAGGAGCTTGTGTTAAATGGACGATGTTAAGAGGTGCTGTATTATTAACATTGCAAACCTCTAGGCACTTGCATGAACTGGGTATTATGAAAAGTTGCGTTCTGCAAACTGAAGTCTTCCACCGATTGGAAACTCTATCCACTGGGGTGCAGAGCACCTGCTCAGGGGAGGATTAATGTTAAAACTCCTCCCCATCCGTTCATTGGTTTCGTTGCTGGGGATTCAAGGCTTCTGTGACACAAGAGCCATAAATAAATAAATACATAATTAATAAATGAACTACCCTCCCTTGGTGGTCGTTTTTTCCTGCTTGAATGAACGTGCGTTGAAAAGGAAAATTGATATAAAATATGGCCACAGGGCCCTATACAAATAAAAAGTCTTAAATCTCGATGTAATAGACTAACACCTCCAAAAATGGAAAGTAACAATATTTATTGAGTGCCAGACCGTATCCTTCAAATGTGTAGGTGTGCGCGTAGGTTACATATAAAACAACGCTTTTTTCCTTCCTCATTACCATCCAAAGTCAATATTTCCTTCCACTCCATAACTTTCTAAAAAACGCAGGGATTTCACACGAGCTTTTCGCCGTTCAGCACTTTTTACACCTGGATCAGCCCAGTATACATTTAAAAATATGTGAAACCGAGGGGAAGAAATTGAAAATGTTCATGCACATTGTGGGTGTTTACGGCCCCCTCAGTTTCACCCTCACACCCCCTCACCCTTACCCTCACACCCCCTCACCCTCACACCCCCTTACCCTTACCCTCACACCCCCTCACCCTTATGCTCACCCTCACACCCCCTCACCCTCTCTCACCCTCACACACTCACCCCTCTCACCCTCACACCCCCTCTCACCCTCACACCCCCTCTCACCCTCACACAACCTCTCACCCCTCACAAACCCACTCACCTTCACACAACCTCTCACCCCACACCCACCCTCTCACCCTCACTTACCCTCTCACCCTCACACACCCTCTCACCCTCACACACCCTCTCACTCTCACACACCCTCTCACCCCCTCACCTTCACACCCCCTCACCCTTACCCTCACACCCCCTCACCCTTACCCTCACCCTCACACACCCTCAACCCTCACACACCCTCACCCTCTCTCACCCTCTCACCCTCACACACACTCTCACCCCCTCTCACCCTCACACCCCCTCTCACCCTCACACCCCTTCCCACCCTCACACAACCTCCCACCCCTCACACACCCACTCACCCTCACACAGCACGTTCCCATCTAATTGTGTGTATACAGTACAACATATTATATCCTATGTCTTCATTAACAATATAGTGTATCTGTACTGAATATATATCCAGCATTTCAGACTGCATTTCAGAGCTTTTAGAAATGTTTATGGCTTTTTTTTTTTTTAATTCTTTAGCATTGGCTACAGGAAACAAAAATGCTAAAGATTTACAAAAAAAAACCATAAACAATTCTAAAAGCACTAACTCTAATGCTGCGAGACCTATTGCATTTTCAATGCTTGTTCTGGATTGCCACTGTTGTGTGAACTGTCCTGTGGAACCTGCTGATCTGACTCCAACTAATATAAACTGTCTGCTGCCTAAGCGCTCTTATTCCCTGGCGCTAGCACCCTGCACTACCTGTCCTGAGGAAAGTGCTCCACTGAAGTGAATGCTAAGCGCTATCTCTGCGTAGCACTAGCCTCCTGAACTGCTAGCCTAACTGAATTGCCTGAGGCTCAAGCACTGTAACTGCCTGCAGAAGCGCTAGAACCCTGAAGCGCTATATCTGCCTGAATTGCTAGCCTGCACTGTCTGAACTGTACTGATGCAAATAATCTACCTGTGAAGCGCTATTGCTGAAACTACCAAGCGCTAGCACCCTAGACTACCTGTCCTGCTGGGGCTACCTGAACTGCCTTATTTATGGGAATGGCCCAAGAGAAGCGCTGTGCCTGCGAAGCGCTGGGGCTGTAACTAACCCTGAGTGCCCAGCGCTGTCATTTGAGGATCTGTGGCTGCCAGGCGCGCTATTGTGGAAACTGCCCAAGCGCTACTGCTGTCTGAGCGCTAGCTCCCAGATCTGCTGTGTCCCCTGCGAAGCGCTGTACCAGAGAAGCGCTATCTCCAGGACTGCCATATTCCCTTCCCCTTCAACTGACACCAGAAAGCCATTACCAGCGCTGTTACTGCGAAGCGTTGTGAACCTGAGAGCTCGGCTGCTGCCTGGGGACCCTTGAGGTACTGTGAAGCGCTGTACATCCAGCATCTGTCATTAACTTCAAGCGCTGCATCAGCGAGGCGCTGTGTGCCCAGGACCTGAATTTGCTGCCTGGCGCTGTGTCAGAAGGCTCCCTGAACTGGGGAATAGCCCCATTGGCCCTTCAAGTACTGGAACTGGGCCAGGGCCCCCCCCAAAAGACACCGTGGGGGCCTCAGCTAATAAAAGTTAACCCCTGCCTGGGGTACAGTTGCATGCCAGTTAGTGTAGCCCTATGCATGTTTATGGCTGAGTAATGCAGCGTTTATTCTCTCATGAAATGTTGAGCCTTTTTATGGGGTACTTACCTAATGGAAAGTTTTATACTCCTGCCCCAGTGTTCTAACTTCTACCTACCAACAGGGATACTCTTGAATACTGAAATGTTTTATCCCTGCGTCAAGAACTGCAGAGCAAGGAATTGGTTAATTGTGCCTGTCTAATGAAAGGTTTTGTTCCAACCTGAGAATTCCTGCACATGTGCCATTGTCTTACTGGTTCTTAGGCACAGGGTTTAGATATAATTAATGGAAGGTTGATCCCTGCTTGAGGAGAATGTTATTCTGGGTAAATGAAATGTTTAGTCCTACATAAGGGGCTGTTATTTTTAAGCTGCAGGAGCTAGCAAAACCTTATTACAGGCCCTGCCGATTCGAGGAGCTTGCTGCGCAACATTACTAATGGGGCCTGGGTTCTAATGACCTATTTATTCCTGATTAAGGAAAAGGTTGCTTCTGCCAATTGAATGGTTTACCCTCATTCGAGGCATTGTTTATTCCTGCGGTTTTGGAAATGTTAATGCTGAGAAATGCAGTGTTTGTGCTCCTAATGAAATGCATAAGGAGTTAAGGCTGTAGTAACTTTGGAATTGCCTTAAGGAAATGCACATATTACAATAGGCCTATTTATTATTGCTTTGAGGAAATGCTCTGCATAGGCCCAATTAAATGTGCAGGTCTGAGTCATGAAATGGTTGATCTATTATTAAATGTTTACTTCTGCTCAGAGAAAGGCTACCCTGATTGAAGGAAATGTTTGTCTTACTTGATGAGATATGTAATTCTGGCCTAATGAAATGTTTTACACTGGCTTCATAGGAAGTTCTACATCTGCTCAATGAGAATGTTCTTTCTGGCCTACAGAAATGTATTGTAGCTTATGAAATATGTAGCCCTAATCTAGGAAACGCTTATTCATACTAGGAGTGATTCCTAAAATGGTTATTCCTGATTAAGGAGTGGGTTATACCTGCACAAGGGGATGTTTATTCTTAATGAAATGTTTTTCTCCCACTTAGTGCTGCATTTACTGGAAGCCTACAGTTACCTATTCACATGTTTACTGCTGTATAGCGGAACGTTATTTCTTTTCTGATTGGAACACTGAAATGTACTATTGAAATGTTGGTTCTTGTCAAAATGAGCCGCTCACTCTTGGCTAAGTGCCTGGTTATTTTTCCTGAAATGGTTTAAGGAAATGTTCACCCTTGCTTGGTGAGAAGTGGGTAGAATGCCTGCAGAACCAATGAGATGTAATGTCATTTGGTTGTCTTTGTCTTCTAAATGTTTTCTTACAGGTGCTGGCAAGAAACAAAGCTAAGGTCAGGCCTGTGGTTATCGACACTTAATGTTATCTAATATTCAATATTTATCTGATATTTAATATTTATTCATCTGACTATTTATTACAAAATGTTGTAACATGTATTTTAAGGGAAAGGCTAATAAGCTAACAATATTGCAATTCTTGATTACCCTGATCCTGATCTACATAAAAGTTATTTGCTTTTTATACAAGTTCGCTGGAGTGGCGTCACTTATTGCGTGCCCATTTTTCTGTCTCAGTTGTTGCGTGTGCTGTATGGTCGCTTTACACAAGCTTTCGGATGCCTACCCGCTCGTGCCATGCTACTCTCGGGGAGCTGGTGACCCCAGTTCCAACACCTGTAAAAATAAATATTAAAAAAATACTTGATAAAGAAGTTCTTGGAATCAAAATGTACATAAAAATCCAACTTGTTTTTCTAAATTGGTCTCAGATTTATTATTGACTTTGTGTCTCATTTATTGCCTCCGAGTATAACAAATGCTTGGCACTACCCTCTGATAAGCCTAAACTGCTCGTCCACACTAAGTGAAACCTAGACCTTCGGTCCAGGTCAGCACCCTCCCCAGCATCGTTGCCACACAGCAGCAGCCTCGAGTCCTCCGCTGCGCAGTGTTCACGCCTGCAACCCGTCAGATCTCCATCTGATTTATTTTTCTTTAACTGGATTCCGCCGGACTCAGTGATTATTATATTTAATTTAGATAATTGACTTGAGCCCGGTTTTCCGCCGCTGCATCACCTGCGGCCCCTCCCACCTGGACACAGCCCACGCTCCCGCCTCCCTACCTCTGGTCCTGCCCCCCTCCCCTACTTAATGCCGACCCCTGTGCCGTCGCGCAGCTGGCACGCCAAAGGCGCACCTAAGGCAAGCCCAGTCAGTGTCCCGGAAGCGGCCAGCACCAGGAACCGTGGATCCACAACCTCCCACCGCTACAATAACGCCGCCCTCCTCGCACTCAACTCCGAAAGACTCAGACTGCCAACAGGCATCTCGAGCCTCAACCCACAGCCAGTTCTCCTGCCACCACTGCCGCCAGACGTTTTCCTCCACCCAGACTCCTGGAACCACAAACACCGCCGCCAGTGACACACTAAGGTGCATCCTCCTCAACGTGCGCTCATTACACATGGTAATCTGGAATCTACTCTACTCTCTCTCGCCCGACATAGCCTTCTTCACTGAGACCTGGACCAACGCCACCTCAGCTCCCGACAACACCGCCATCCGGACGGATACAAGATCCAGAGGAAGAACCATCCCAACCACTCGAGAAGAGGACTCTCCATTGTCCAGAAGAACCCCATTCGACTCACCACCTCCAGCGAAACCTTCCCCACCACAGAACACTTGCACTTCCAGATCCGGACCAGCCCTAACACCACAATCTAAGGTACCCTCATCAACAGGCCGCCCGGCCCACCTTCGCCACCACCATTAACGACTTCATCGCACCTCAAGCCATCGCATCAATGATCTACATACTCATCGGAGACCTCAACTTCCATCTAGACAACCCCACCAACCCCAACTCCACCACCCTCCGCGACAACCTCGCCAACATCGGACTCAACCAACTCGTCACCACGCCCACACACAGAGCAGGACACCCCCTCGATCCCATCTTCGCCGCAGGCAACAGTGTCTGCTTCAGCCACACAACGCAACCTCCATGGACTGACCACCACTGGTCCATGCCTAAGGCACCAAAACGTCCCCCCCGCCTACCTCGAAGGAACTGGAGCAAAGTCACCGACGAGCAACTGAGCTCCACCCTCGCCTGAGAAAACCCCACCTGGACACCCGACGCAAACGCCACAGCCAAAGAACTCCACACCTAGATCTCCAACTGTGTGGACAAACTCGCCTGCTAAGGAACCCTAAGGTTCAACACAGATCTCCAAGAAACAAGACGCACCTGCAGACGCATGGAGAAGACCTGGATGAACACCAAGACAACTACTCCACCTACAAGAACGCCATGACAAACTACCACAACCAAATCAGAACAACCAAAAGGAACTTCATTCACAGCAACATCTTCACCAACTCGGTGGGGGGCGCAAGAGGGCGCATGCAATATGGCCCCCGTTAGTGTAGCTCTGCCCGGCTGAGCTAAAATCCGATCATTTTCCGCCACTAAATCGTGACATCTGTGTCCCTCTTGCACGGGGACTGTGTGCTCCGACTTTCCTGCCTTAGTGGGGAAAAAAATCTGGCGGTGTTTGGCAGTGCCGTTGAGCTGTAGTCTCCAGCTGAAGACTCTGCGTGAGTGAGGACTAGATGGTGCCTGCAGTGCGGCCCGGAGTGAGCTCCTGCCGGACTGGCTGTGGCAGAGTGTGCTCGCTGACATCCGGAGGATCGTAGGCAGAGCAGGATGATCGTCGCAGCTGCAGAGTACCATTTGCTGCACCGGCCGAGGGAGGAGCTGCCGCCTGAGTGCTGTGGGCCGGATTGGTGTTCCGCGGTGTGAGGAGAGGTAGCCTGCACTGTAATCCCTACCCCTGACTGCCTGGAGAGCGCCCGTCGCTGATCGATACCTCTTGAAGCCAACTGCGGTGAGTGGGGCTTGACCGGACAGGGCTCGCAGCTACAAAGGTGGGTGTGGGCCCGGGGGAGAGGGCCGCGCTCCGCGAACTGTGGGGAGCACTGGGTGGGGGAAGAGAGGGACGGGTTCGATGAGCGCTGGTGATCTGTGGAAGGCTGCCTGATCTTACCTGGGGGCATCGCCTGCGGGGTCTAAGTTCCCCTATACATATGCGGCCGTGAAGATTTGGGGGAGATTGGGCCTCAGAGTGCAACCCGCAACGTGGTTCCGGACACAATGCAAAGAGGCCGCGGCTGCTGGACTCAAGAGTGTAACAGCGAAGGTGTGAATTGAGTGTTGCAGGCCCTGTGGAGGTCGCTTCCAGCTAGCGGTGCCCCGAACCGTTCCTCCTACATCCTCTAGGGGTTGGTGGTGTTCCGCTTGTGGGGGTTCCTCTGGCCTGGCAGGGACGAGGTTACCTACCTGGTCCGCAGATCTGGTCCCCTGTGAGACCCTCTGTTCTATCCAGGCTGGTGGGGTCCTTTCGCAAACCCTTCTTCCCTGGGGGTATTGCTAGGATGCCTATTCTACGTGAAGGAATCTGCGGCTAGTAGTCTCTATCAGATATACGAGTTACTTACCTTCGGTAACGATTTATCTGGTAGAGACGTTCTAGAAGCAGATTCCTTCACAGCCTGCCCTTCTCCTCCCCGTTCTGCGAGGACCCTTGGGTTGGTCTTCGGTGCTCGCCTCCTGTGAGTGTCTTCTTTTGCTCCTGACGGGTGGCTCCGTCTGGTTGCGATTCATTCCTCCTCTTGGTTCTTGGAGGATGGAGTTACCGTGCGATTGTGCCCCGCTGCTCTGACTACTCTAGGTTTCTGGGGGAGGGGGGGGGGGGGTATTTGCCTTCAATCTTGGGCCTTCCCGCCCCTTCCTCTTGCTGCTAGGGGTTCTGGCCCCTCTACTAACCTCTGAATAGGGGTCCCATGCCTTGCCCTTGTTCCTTGGGGGGGGTGGTTGCACTCTATACGAGGTGGCTTGGAAGTTTGTTGTTTCTGTCTATCTTGGGACTGGCTCCCCTTCCTTGTTCTGGATGGGGGTGGTAGGCCAACTACATGTGTCATGACTTTTTACGCATGTTCCTTGTCCCTGGGGCATGGGGGGTCTATCTATATACTGGCAGGGTGGCTGCTCAAGGCTCTGCTCAGTTCTTTTTTCTGTCCCTGTCTTTGGACACTGCAGTGTTATGCTGTTCCTTATGGTGTTGTTGTCTCCACTCTCTTTTTCTACTCTTTCGCATACTGTTCCAATGTTCCCACAGTTTTTTGTCTGGTGGCTTCGCGTTGTGGTGCGGAAAAGTTCTCCGAAGAAAACTGACGTAAGCGTGCTGGGGTGGGGCATATGTGACCTCGCTGACGTCACGTACAACGCCTGGGCGGAGTCGCGTGATGCCGCCCCGCCCCCGGCACGCAGAGATGCTGTGGAAAAAAGTTGCCGGATCCAGTCTCACGCCTGGGGATACATTTACGTGAAGGAATCTGCGGCTAGAATAGTCTCTACCAGATACATCGTTACCGAAGGTAAGTAACTTGTGCATTAACTGACCCGGTGTTTAAACAAACCATTGGGGAGGTGATACAGACTCTTTTTTTAGGGAGAACAGTGATTTTGTGGAAAATGCGGGAGCCCTCTGGGAAGCATTTAAAGTTAAAAATTAAGGGCACATGAATAGGAGCCCAGGCTGGAGTGTTGCGAGATATTAGGCGTAGAATAAGTAGGCTTGCTGCAGAAATTTCTAAGTTGGAGCATGAGTACGATCGGTCCCTCTCCTCCAGCACGCTGGCAGCGATACGGGATCTTGTTACGGAGCACAATAGCACCGTGGATCAAGAACTGTTGCACAGATCAAGGCGCGGCATAGCTCGGTATTATGGGGAAGGAGGTTTCTCTGGTAGATCCTTGGCCCAGAAACTGGGGGCGCCGCAGAGCCAAGCCTATATCACTGAGATGCTAGATGAGGATGACCTAGCTCATCATACAACACCCGAAATCAGCGATGTTATTGTACAATATTACACAACTCTGTCCATGCCCCAAACGGAGATACACACTTATCTTGATGATGTCGCGCTGGGGTTG
The DNA here is from genome assembly GCF_964261635.1 of Lissotriton helveticus. Classification (NCBI taxonomy): domain Eukaryota; kingdom Metazoa; phylum Chordata; class Amphibia; order Caudata; family Salamandridae; genus Lissotriton; species Lissotriton helveticus. Next base: position 1,410,622,582 of record NC_136068.1, read on the forward strand.
TTGTCCCAAGGGCACAGGGAATACATCACACAGCCCTTTGACGTTGAAGACGTTAAACTGGCTATAATGTCTCTTTCTACGTGTAAGGCTGCTGGGCTAGACGGACTCCTGAGTGAGTTTTATAAAGCTTACGCAGATGAGTTGGCCCCTTGGTTGCTGGAGATGTATGCAGAGGCCTACGATAAAGGACAACTCGCGCCCACTCTAAAAGAGGCATTGCTGGTGACCCTCTTGAAGCCAGAAAAATCTGCTAATCGCTGCGAATCAGATCAACCTCTTTCTATAATTAATATAGATGCCAAGATACTAGCAAAAATTATAGCTACTAGGCTGCAGCCGCTTGTTCCCCTCCTGGTGCTGCTGGATAAGTCAGGTTTTGTGACAACTAGGTCCACTACACACAATTTGCGTACGATTTTTTTACACACTGCATTACTTTGATCCCGGCTTTCAGGCAGTTGCTGTGTTACTGGACGCAGCAAAGGTATTGGACTCTCTTAAGTGGGACTATATGTTTACTGTTTTTACTAGAATGGGATTTCCTCCGTTCTTTCTACAGTGGATACGGATGCTGTACACGGAACCTCTGGCGTGAGTACGTGTAAATGGGGGGGGGGGGTCTCATCCTCTTTCCCAATAGAGCGGGGCACACGTCAGGGCTGACCCCTGTCACCAATGCTCTTCGCGCTCGAGCTGCTGGCTTGTAAACTTCTGCAGGGTCATTTAGCGGCTGCCCTGTGCTTTCGTCAGCGACCATTGGTGGTTTCCCTTTACACAGATGATATGCTGTTGTATATTAGGGAACCTGCCACCTATCTCCCAGCACTGCTTCGGGAGTATGTTCAATATGAGAGGTATTCGGGTCTGGGAATAAATTGGATGAAATCCACTGTGTTTCCGCTCACTGCTGAAACCCTAGAAGTGGAAACGTTGTTCCCGCTGGCGTGGACTCAGGACCCGGTGAAGTACCTGGGGATATGGCTACACAGGGATCCGGATTGGGTGATCACTGAGAATTATGGTCGGGCGCTCACATGGATGATTGAGCAGTGGACACTGTTGCCTCTCTCGTTAGCAGATCGAATCGCAGCTATTAAAAGGACTATTTTACCCAAATTGCTCTATATCTTTGTCAATATCCCTATCAGACTAAATATACCATTGTTCCATATTCTCCAATCTGCGCTACTCACATTTGTATGGGGCGGGAAGAAACCCAGATGCAGTTGGGATGTGTTTGTATAGCCCTTTGACCGCGGCGGCTTCGAGGCACCAGATTTAAGCTTTATTATGTTTGCGCACAAGCGCAGTTTGCACACTATTGATATTTTCTGCAACGTTTTCAACCTCATACTGCGATAGAGGCAGACGGTGTTCTTCATATGCCTCTCCCGGCCGCTACTCTCTCTGGGGGAATGGGCAGATGTGGCTGTAGTGAACAGGTTTCCTCTGGTCCCATGTATGTAACCTTCACAGTAATGCTGGGGATGTTACTAATCCCGCAGACAAACGAATACCAATTGCCATGTATGGTGCCAATGTATGAGGAATCTCCAACTGCATGGCCATCCAACAGGAAGAAAACGGATTTCTAAGGAAGACTTTATCCATGCCCATGTCTGCTGCACATTTTATTTGTCATAAGGAACTCGGGCTATCGTACTTTGGAGATGTGATCCAGGCGCTGCCTGTTTTGTTGTGGCTCTCAATCTGGAAGACCCCGGAGACTGCCCTAACCAGGGAAATAATAATGGTTTGCCTTTCCCTGCACAGAGGGCTACAATTCCCTCGCATTTCTTACATCAAACTGAATATTGTAGAAACGAGATGCAATCTTTTTTTTTTTACAGATCCCCTCTCATGTGTTAGCATTATTAAGAAGAGTGTAGCTGACGGATTTTATAAACTCGAGGAGACACAGCAGTTAAAGGATCGGATAGACAAACCCACTAGGATTAGATATCTTGATCTATGGGATTCAGACTGCACTAACAACTGCATCTGGATTGCTTGCAATGGATGGGAGTGCTCCCAATTATTCGGTTTCAGAAACAATGCTGTCAAATATTTGCTCTGTTTTCCCATTTAGTCTGCAAATAATCTATACCTTGCCTATGTGAAGACTTAGCTGGTCAACCGATGGTCGATTTTACTTTCTTTTGTAAATTGTATGCACGTTATATGAGAAATTTTGTTATATTGGCCAATGTAGACCTGCTTTTAGATTTTTATTACTTTAATAAAAAGTTAGGGATGAGCGTGCTTTTTTTTAACATTGGTTCCTTTTTCAAATCTGCTGTACGTGCACACAGGTCAATGCTCCTCTAAACAGGTCACCGTTATTATCCTGTACTGTATTTTTTAATTCATTTTATGCATTTCTGTAGTCGATGCATTTTGAACTGTTTATTGCTTAATTTGCACTGTTATTCGGTTTCATGGATGCTGTAATGCTTCCGAATAACGTTTTTTAAAATTGAAAATGGTATATACCAGTGATAATATTCTGATAGTCGGTTCCCTCCCTCTTGATAGAAGCTGATGTTCCTTTTATTAAATCACCCGGCTTTGTAAGCTCTAATCTGAGCCCGAGTCAGTAGAACTTTCAACTATCTGAATCTCTTCCTTTTGCAAATCTAAATCTGGCAGAAAGAAGTTGTTACAGAGTGCGAGTTCACATTGCCAAAATGTAATTTATGGTGATTTTGGGCTTTATCTGTCCTAAAGTAACTAAGTATATTAAGGTGACAGGTTTGAAATACAAAACAAATTATAGCCCAAAATAAACTTAAACCATTTAATGCGTTTCAATGAACATTTTCCTGGCAATACTCACTGTATGATGATCAGCGTGTATGTGAGAGAGAAAGACAGCTGATATATTGCAAAGGATCATGTCCACTTGATCCCCATAATGGCGGCAGAGCTGGCCAAACGTTCCTTCACCACAGTCCAAAAGTAGAGATTGTGAAGGGCTAGCAAAAAAATGAGGTTTGAGTTAGTTCGATAACAAATTAAAATAATGAATCAATAGATTTACATATGCAAGCCTGTTCTTTTCTCCCAGTTCTGGAGCCATAGACCTATTTAAAACACAGGGCCCGATTTAGAGTTGGGCAGACAGGTTACTCTGTCACAAAGTGATGGATATACCGTCCGCCTTATTAGAAGTGAATTATATTCTATTGCATTCATAATCAGAGGGATGGGAAAGCCATCACGTTGCGAGAGAATAACCCTTATGCCAAACTCTGGATCAGGCCCAAGGTGCTATTGACACACTATCAGTGAAATTATTTGTTTTGTGAGAAATGTTATAGGCTAAGGAAAAGGTTCTAAAATACATACATTTTCCTGGTGATGTGGTGGCAATTACAGGTTTCACTCTCCAAAGCCCTCCAATAAGACCTAGCTGCTCTCCATCCCTGAAATTACTAAGTGATTGAAGTATCACACTTTTTCCTCACAAAGTGCTTGCTGCCACAATCTGACACCTTTGTAGGGCAGTATAAAAGGTAAGTTTTCTTACCTATAATCCTAGTTCTCCTTTAGGGTAATCACCATTGAAATCGTAATCACTGAATAGTCCTTACCATGTGCAGAGATCACATAGTGCTTCTCCAAAATAAGTCTGCTTAAGTGTACATCTTCACCCTACTTCAGGAAGGCCACATTTTAAGATATACCTTTAAAATGTTTGCAGCCTATAAAAAAAGGCTATAAAGACAAATTCCTTTCATTTACTTTTAAAAAGGGCAAACTAAAATTACTAGAAACAATTCACAACCCTTTAATAGGGAAATGGGGATGAAGTAAAAGGCCAATTTAAACACATAGGCAGCACCTAAGGTAGTATGAAAATGGACACTGTACCTTTAAGGGGTCACAGCCAACCAGTATCTCATATTCCCCAACAGATGTCCAGTACCTCCGTCTTTATTTACAGAGCAATAGAGACCAATTCTACTAAAAACTAAAAAGTCTATTAATTATCTTTATGAGGAGGATGGAGGGTTTCTTATAATAACAATGTAAATTCGCCTAAGAAGGGAGTAGGTTTGCATGTAAGAACTTTTTCCTTCTCCAGGGGATCTGAATGGACTAGCGAGCTCATCCCTAAACAAGCATTTGCAATGCAATAGGTCTCGCATTAGGAAAGTTTGAGCTATTGGTATTGTAAATGACAAATTTTGTATTTATGTGTTGGTTTTGAAAATAGCTAAAATTAATAGCTTTGTCATTTACAATGCCAATAGTTTTAACTTTCGCAAATGTGACACCTATAGCATTTGTAATGCAATATGTGTTGTATTTACGTGACTTAGATGTATTGATATTACAAATAACAATGGCTTTTAATTTTTTTAAATAATTAATACTTAAAAAAAAGTTATTGTAATTTATAATGGCAACAGCTTAAACTTTTGTAAATAACTTTTGTGAAGATAATGTTCAGTGTATTATATTGTGACGAAAATATTTGCCTCAAATATATACTCTCTTGGTATCTTCAAACTCTGCTTATCAGGGAACAAACATACCCACACTGCAGAGGTTCTTCAGTGTGTAACCGGTGTATATAGTAGTGTGCAACACACTATCCAGTAAGCCATCTTTTTATTCAGTTAATAAAAAAAGTTTCCCTGTTGACGGATTCATCTGTCTGTCCTGGATAAAGCACTTCTTCTCAGGAGGAGGCTGGACCAAGAAGGAGGGTAGGGACAAGCGCATCTGCATCCAATCAAAAGAGAAGAAGAAAAATCATCTTCCCTTTGAACGTCTGAAGTCCTCTTTATTTCTAGGAGTCTTGTTATACCTCTTCAGGATGCTCTGCCTCTGCAATAACTCACGGTCCAGATACAGCTTTGGTGATATCTAAAACATTGTGGGTCAAGCGAGAGGATAGGCGGAGTCTCAGAACTGGCACTTTCCACCCTAATAAGGGTATAGAACCACAAATCATTAAATTAGGTTCTAAATAAACAAGCTGATGTGCAAGATAACAAAGGCTATTGATGTGGCTAAACTCTTTTGATCGCCTAGGAGGTAGAATTTTTAAAATATTAACGTAGGCTTTTTGTTCTCAATTGAGTATCTCATTAGAAGCATATGCATCGTGGAAAAGGACAATAGTAATAGTAGCTAAGGCTTTAAACAACCAGCCAGATACTGACGTTGATGCTATGTTTTTGTCCCTAGCTTTGCAAGTACTTTGAAAATGCCTGGGGTTAACTAGGGAACATATGCAGTTCAGCCGCCCATGTCCCTTTTAAACAAATGTCTAAAAATTACTAGTTTATACCTTTTCAAATGCGGCATTTTCGAAAGTGAGATATTTAACATTGAAGTTGAACTGCTTACTATTTGCACAGATTGTTAAAATATTATACCTTGTACTTTTTTTTAAATGTCATTCCACTGTAAAAATGGGAGCCATTTCCTAGCAAATCATGAAGATAAATTCCCTGGTGCAACAAATTCGATCCTTGGCCTGGCGTGCTCCAGCTGGCGAGGACGACCTGTTCCCCACTTCCTAAAATGCAAGCACCTAAACAGGCAAAGGTAGCATGCATGTCTGATAAGGGCAATTGTCTGGTACTTGTAATGCAGCAAGCAGGTAGCATGCACCTTTGATATTTCACAACAGGAGACCAAACGGGGTTGATTGTCCTATTTACTGCACGGAGTCCGGAGTTGTTGGGCAGCTGATTAGCTGCTGCATGGGAGGAGGAGGGATGAGGAGGGGGGGGGGGGGGGGGGGAAAGGTCTGAGGCTGGCTCAGCAGCCGATCCCTGTGACTCTTGCGCCGTAGAGATGATCCCGGGAAACGATGAGCCCGGCCGATGATCAACTCTTTAACCCGGTAGCGGGGTGAATGGAGAGTTAAAAATGTTTTTGGAGGTGGGAGGCAGGGCACACTACGGGGAGATGGAGCTTCGAAGCTGAAAGCACAGAGCTTGTGTAATGGGTGCCGCGCTACAATGAATGGTTGCAAGTTATTAAACAAAACAGGCGAGCCATGCCCTGCAAAAGAAAGACCAGTTTTTTATGTAGCTTTATATAGCGCGAAGTCGGCCTGAAAGTATTAGAGCGCCGTACATGAGTCAGAGGGACCCTGCGGCCCGCGCCTGCCTACCGTAAGTTTCAGCCTCTAAGTGACGTCAGGCGGGCGCACGCACTTCCGCGCAGAGTGTTCTTTGCCGCTTCTCCGGGTCCGCTTGCTGATGGTGTAGAAGAGGCGATGGATGGCACTGGAGCCCCTGGCAGCGTCGCCCCCGCCCGCCCGCCCACCGTAGCAGCACTGGAGCCCCTGGCCGCGTCACCCCCGTCCGCCGTAGCAGCACTGGAGCACCTGGCCGCAACGCCCCCGCCCGCCCATCCATCCATAGGGAGCCCACAAGAAAACAGGGATTTCATCACGAAAAGAGCCCGGTGAGGTAAGGGGGGGGGGGGGAGGAGCGTGTGTGTATGCAGTGTGTGTGCGCGTGTGTGTATGCGACGGCGGGGGTGGGTTCTCTGTATGTATGGGTGCGTGCGTGCATGGGCGCTCGTGTGTGTGTGTGTCTCTGTGTATGCGCATGCGTGTGTGGTGTTGGAGCTTCCGAGGCAGGAGATGGGCACGGCGCCGTGCGCGCCCACGAGGTCAAATCTGAGCTCGTGACACTCTCGTGTCTACATTCCCAAAAACGGCTGACAATAGTTGTGGAGCAGACCAGCAATCAATGCTTCGCATTGAATGCAGGTCGAGCTCGACCTAAAAAGGCAGTGGAAGAGGAAAAAGATATTCAACAGAAGACACAAAGCAAAGAGATATCGAAGGAAGCTCGTCAACTTTAGCATCTGTTCTAGCACTTGAAAGGTGACAATAGTGTCTCAAAGGTGTGGACAGACCTCCATGTGGTTGCCTTCTAGATTTCCCCAATGGAAATATTCCTCAGCAAAGTAGCGGTCACAAATGTACCTCTGGTGGAATGAGCGGTTTGCTTATACAGCTAAGGCTTTGTTTACTTATTGACAACATAAAAGACAACTAGAGACGATCCATCTGTATTTAGACTGTTTAGAACTAGCTCTGCGGGCTGCGCATTACGTGCGCCCAGTTGTGGATGCTGGCTGGTCAATTATTTGGCTCTCTGCTAAAGTGTTTATTTGCTTTTTGGTGATCGGAACCCTCTCACCCTGGAAACCCTCTTCGTTTCATTGTAGGAGAGTTACGACGCTGCTACGATGAGACGCGGACAGATGCTGCCAAAGAGGAAGAGCCAATGGTCACGGCTTGTCGGTGCTGGATTACTGCACCGCGCAGCCTCTATGCTGAATCGGCTTGATCCCTCTGCACTAGTCAGCCTTGCAGGGGGCGGATTACCACCTGGGCTTCCTGCGGCCCCTCTACCCACCGCAGCCACTATTCGAGCCTTTTCTGCCGTCGGACTGCCAAGCAGCAGTGCCCCAATATCTGTTGCTTGACGTGAGAACAAATGAGGGTGGCACTGAAAGCACCACTGGCCCTACAGCATCATGGCCACAAAGTATCAAGAGGAGAGACAGCCAAAGCAATGGCCAAGTGATAACCAAGAGCAGTGCAGAAGCTGTGTGAAGCTGCATAGGCAGAGGGAGGCGGTAGGAACCTGGCAGTAAGCACTAGGCAAAGCCCTCACAGTCTCATTCTTTGGTTATCTAAACAATGCTCTAGGAGTGGATGGTGAGCAGGAGCATTGAGAGAATGCAAGGGTTTACAGCCAACAGCAGCACTCCAGTGGCCGCAGTTATCAGCCAGTGAGCCACCAGTGGCAGTGGCTAGCAGCAGAGGGGACTGAAAGGCTGAAACTGTGGTGCAGAGGCGGCAAGAAGAGGGAGACTGCTGTAGAAGCAGATGGAAGCAAAGCAGAGTGGGCGTAGCGGGCCTAGTTCCTGTTACAGTCGTTTGAGCCCTAGGCTCATGGAAGCAGTACAACCAGGTTAGAGTGTGGCTTGCGGCCTGAGCGGGCCCTCCCCCGCACTGTGTTAGTCACAAAGTAAGTAGCAGAAGTAATGGCAGTAGAAGATGCTGAGCTCTAATTGGCCATGGAGGAAACATGTGAAACCCACAAACCCACAAATAAAGGATTTCTTGCAGTCGCAGGTACTGGGAAATTGCCTGTCCAATCACCTTCCTGTGTACTACCACTAGCTGACTTGGACTCACCTAGGGTGAAAACAAGCTCTGTACCAAAGGCACCAGAGAAGCTAGTAGCACCCAGTGCTCTCACATTAAACAAAATCAGTAACTATATTACAAGTGCTTTGAACACTGAAAAGCTATTAGTAAAGATAAACATAGGGTCTCTCTCATTTGACCATAACAATAAACACCGTCAGGACATGAGTGCCAGCATCAGTGGGCAACTTCTCCCCTCTAAGAGTCTGGTAACAAGGCTGGAAAATGCCAGCGGAGGTAGTACCCACACGGAGCTCGTGGAAGGTGAGGCAGGTTTCTCTTCCTCCTTAAGGGAAAGTGCATTGATAAGCACCAAATCATAACCATAGTCAACATTTACAAAGAATATAATACTGGGGAGAGTAATAGCCAGGTGCCAGCGACCAGACCCTGTATCAGTCCCTCTGTAAAGAACGGGACAATTGGAAACTGTAGACAAGTCCTATCTACCCCTTGTGCTGGTTTGATATCTCGTTTGAGCTGGATGATGAAGTCCTGGGTCTAGTACATACATACCATGGAGCGCCAGACTACAACAGTTCCTACCCTCATAGTACCATGAAATCAGCGTCCATGGACTATCAGTCATCAAAGCTTATGGAAGCGGATGCTGTAGACTCGGTCCCCCATTGTGCATGGTATAAATCACTGCTTCGATCATAGTGCTTCTCTTGTGAGATTAGGCTATTCCCCAAAATGACAGAAAGAATCAAACCCTCAAGCAGCCACACAAACAGCTGTATACAATTTAAAACAAGCACTGGCATAGCCAATAGGTCTCGCCTTTGGGACCTTATAAGTGTTTAGCCATGCAACAGTTGATGTTGCACCAAGGAAATTGTGCTGGATAACCAAACATAAGGTCACAAAGGCGAGACATATTGGCTATGCCAATGCTTGTTCTTTTTGTCATGTGTAAAATGCCTGTACCACTGCCCTCATAACGTGTAAATAAGAGGTGGGATTGACTAATTGTTACTTTTATTTTGTACTGGAAATATAGGAACAACATGTACTCTGAATCAGTGCTCGCGAATAAGCGTTGGCAAGAGCGATCCTATTCACGGAATCAGTGTTATCATGATGTATGTATGCTGTAGGAGTAAAGGCCGCTGAGTCACCTATGAGTGAGGTATGTTTGTTGTGTATTCTGAGAGAGCTGTACAGGATCATACATATATTAGTGATGGGAGCATGGATTTCAGCTCTTTTGTCTGATCTCATGTCTTTAAGTGTATACGTGTGTACTATGATTTAGATGAGTACGTATGTAGGTAGTATTTGAATAGCGTAAACCAACGTGGAAGGAAGGCAGTCGAGTGCTCTGCTGGGTCAAAAGCAAAGCTACAGTCAACAAGTGATTGGAGAGGGGGTTCTGTATTAACATGTCGTCATATCTTCCAAAGGCTGGTTATACTTCAATATGTTGTACTGTTGCACGGTATACATAAACAGCATTGTGGAAATGTTAATGAGTGAATGTCCATGGGTTGGCAGAGAGGGAGGGGCCTTTTTCTAATGTAGCGCAAACTCGACCCGAAGGTATTGGAGCGCTTTATATGACACCAGTTACGTTACATAAGGAGACATTATTTTTTTTTAGGCACGGGGAGATTAAGTAATTTGCTCCGAATCACAGGATGTTGAGCGTCATTGCCGAGACTCGTACCCAGTTCCCCACATTTGAGGTCGACCACCCTAGCTGTCAGCCACGTCCTCTCCAAATATATTTACAACCTGCATCGCCCTCACCCACCACCCCCCTTTTGTGAGTCTGGAGATCTGATGGATTGCAGAGTCCTCTTCTATACATGCGGAGGCAGTGCACTGTTGATATGTTCCCGCTCTATAACAGGCGAGGATGCGAGGACGTCACACCCAGAAATGTACACAAATTCACGAAGGTTAGACCCATGATCCAAAGTGTCGCATCAATGTCTTCTATTTTGTTAAGGTGGGTCACATGAATTCATCTGGCCTTACCCGCTTATTCATCAAAGGCGTAGTAGGAGCAGGTGATTTTCTATGATTGCTTCATGAATAAGGTGGACCGGTAGACAGGTGCTTCGATGTGTCAGAAGGTGAATTCTCCAAAGCATTTCAATTGAACGTCCTATGAGCCTTGAGACTATCACTTGCCCAGTCAAGTGCCGAGGCTTGAGCCTATATAGTAACAATTTGAGCGCTTCTGCAGTCTCCTAGTGCATTAAATAACAGGTCACTAAAATACTCTTAGTCAATTTAATGGGGCCCAATTTACCGATCTCGCAAAGGTGAGTGCGACTCATGGCCTGCAATCACAGAAGATGTGAATTTTAATGTGCTGAACCATCTTTGCCAGCCTGTCGTAAGGGTTCTGTGGCTGCATTATGTTGTGCAGAAAAATGTTGTTGGATATAAGAGGAAAATAGATTTGACTCAAACTTGGATCCTCAAACCACAAACTTGGTGCCAGATCATGAGATAATACAAGAGACCTGCTCCAAGCGTCCTGTTAAAAGCAATTTCATGCGTCTTGCTAGTTTATCCGGGGAGTGAAGCTAAATATCAGAACTCCTTAATCCGGGGTAATGATCCTGGCCGATAAGCACTCAGTTTCCAGACAGCCGTTAAAGCCGGAGCTTTTTAGATCCATGGAAAAAAATGATCTAAATAAAGCCCAATCCTCAGAGCTGCGCGCAGAAATGGAACATTGCCTTGCACATAGGTTGCCGCCATGTTGTACCTTCAGTCCTATTTCTGTCAGGAGGGGAGATGTTCCTGCCCTCAGTGCGAATTCCGCCTTTTGGTAACCGCACCAAAAAAGCCCACGGTTTTGCTAGTGCTCTGACTGCAGAATACGTGTTATTATTGACGTCATTGTTTATATTTGTATTATCGTTCTTAGCATTGCCTATGTATGTGTGGCCCTAGTTTTCAACCAAACTTTTACTGGTTGACCAAGTAGATCCTTTCTGAAAATGCACAGATGAGGAGTGTGGAGCAGACCGACTTACCCATGAGGCTGCGCGCCTCCCTGTGGGACCAAACCCCGTCTCTAGCAGGGAAGTGAAAGCCTTGGACAGGCAGGAGCAGTGGCCATCTGGAAACCGCTGAGGGTTGGGGAAGGGAGAGTGGGAGAGAGAGGGATAAACCAGCACCAGAAACACAAAGGCGAGGGAGGCCTGTGCTGGGAATGGGAACTGATCGCCCCCAAACACATGGTGCAGGCAGCCTCCCAGGAACCAGGAAAGCATCTCCTAATTAGATCCATAAACGAGGGAAACCTTTCTCATTACCTGCGTTTGCAGCTGCGGCCACGAAGATGTTTTCCGGCAGACAGGCCTGTGTGTCACAAAGCAAGTGTCTTGGGGTATGATTGCGGGGAGGAGGGCGGCGGGCTGCAGCAAGGCAAGCAGCAGTGGGGAAGGGGGGGGGGGGGGGGGGAAGGGATACCCAGTTACGCCGTGGACCCCTCCGTTCCTTCATGCCATTGGTTTTCATGAAACAAGAGGTGCAGCGATAAAAACCATGACCTCCTTCCACTGGGGTAAGCTGCGTTCTTATCAGTGCAGCTAAGGTTTTAATAATGCTTAGTGCCGGCGTTTCGTCCTTTTTGAGTGCTCACAATTTGGGCAGATAAGGAGACAGTGGGGGCGGGGCCTATGAGTGATTTGACAGCGAAGCCCTGATAAGGACTTGGGCCTCCTCGCGCCACACCCTGACACACAAGCGTGGCTGTGAAAGTGATGCAGCCCAGAAAGTGAAAGCGATCGCGCTAAAGGCCACGCTAATTAAAACAAATGCAGCCCTGAAAGTTAAAGCGACACGCAGCGTTTACCTTATGGGAGCGAGCGTGATAATTGCACACAGATGGCGCTGCTGCTCGCTCCCGCAAGATAAATGATACACATGCACACGTACTGATTGGAAACAGTGCAGTACATGCACGAGTTTCCAAAAAAGAATGGAGTGATGGCAAGAGGTCACTCCTAAGCAGCGCTTGCGCGCAGCGTAGGCGAGACCTAAAAATCATTGAAGAAAAACAGCAGAAAGATCAGCAGGATGGATAACAGACCAGCGAGGGTAGAAAACTTTCATGCAGGGAGGAGGAGACAACAATGGGAGCGCTATAACACACTAACTGCGATAGGCAAGCCGAACAGCGATTAAAGAAGGCAATCCATGCGGCACACTTATAACTACGGGAAATGTGCTAAATGAAGTAAAAAAAATTAAAATGTGAAGCATCGTGCAGGAAGCACACTCATACAGAAAGATTCCCTACTGGTTCCAGGACAGTGTCTGAACATGTAGCCAGTGGGCAGGATATTGCGGCCACCCATATGAACGTTTTAAGCTACACAGAGTGTGCTCTAGAATCTGAAACTGCCTCAACAAGGAGTAATGGGACCACTTATTTGCAGCAATTTGGCCAATCAGTATATATATACCCAACCCCTCAGGGCCCACCCACAGCAATGCATAAGGTATGTCTAGGACCAATGGTCATTACCCAAGAAAATGACTGGCTAAGCAACAGCAGCAGCCACTTGTGTGAGGTGGCAGGTTGAAGCTTCCACCCAACTCCCAACCATAGACCATTTTAGTAGGGTTGGTGATAGTCACAAAAGCCTCACAAAATCCTGTAGCTGTGTGTGCAGCATCAAGGGTTAACTCCCATGATGCAGTGTTATCTGGCCCGAGCATTGCTTGCTTTCAAGCAGGACCGAACAACAATCCCTGCGATAACTATCTACTTCAATGGCCCTCAATCTGCATCCATAAAACACACTTGTGAAAATAAATGTATAACCTGGGCTAGAAGCGAAAACTAGTCAGCAACAGTTAACATATCAAAGCAACAAAGCCCATCTGTGATCTAAAACCCAAGGTCGGCACCGTGCCCGTCTAGCATTTCAAGGGGTAATGATAAGCATAAAGCCCGTACTCACTACTGGATATACACTGGCAACTGAGGAACTGGGCATTCGATAGACAAGTTCATAATTTGCAGCAGTATGAGCAGAAGAATATCATAATTTGCAGCAGTATGAGCAGAAGAATATTGACATGTGCACTGCAAAGTCCAGGGTCAGTCGAATGGGACCTGGTAATACCCATTGTGAAATATCATAAGAGGGTCCGGTAAACTATTTGACAAATGCGATGATGTCTAGCGAGTCCCACAAGGACCCCGTAATTTTGATATTTACACCAACATACAGATCACAGGGACATCATAACATCCTGAACAGTTGCAACCAATTGAGAGTACTGCACTTCTTGCGAGGATTACAAAATTTAACATCACAAGCTCTACTAAAAGTCGGCTTTGCATCTGCTAACTCTACAGAAGAGTTGGACTCAATGATAACATGGGAGGGCAAACAGGCATCTGGGGAACCAGATCCTAGGCAATAGTAACACTGGCCAATAGAGGAATAATGGCCCATGAAGGCAACCCAGAACCCTACCCAAAGGTATTTGAAACAGTGTACACAGATACAACAAGGTATAGAGACATTGAATCCCAAAGACCCAAAGTTTTATTAACAGCCCTGGGTGCCCATAGACAAGTTCTTAAGGAGGATACCCGTAGCATAAAGGTTAAAATACAGCGGACTACTGAAAGCTCTAATCTGCAAAGCTTGGGAAACAATAAAAAGCTATACCACCATGGCACATACACTACCTGAAGAGGCACAGAGAGGATGCACATGGACCCCTTACCAACCACATGCTATGTACTATCCATAGGAATCGGATGCTGATCAAAATTACATGACTAGGCTAAAGGTGCATAGTTGGAATATCACAGGCTTGAAATCAAAGATAGAGGATACGGACTGTGTTAAATTCATTAAATCAAATATTATTTGTTGCTTCCAGGAGACTTGGGCTCTGGACGAGTTTAACGTGGATGAGATTAAATCGTTTTCGACAATGGCTACAAAGGAATCAAAAGGGAGGCCGAGTAGTGGTTTCACTCTCTGGATTTCTATTAAACTCGATAGTCAATTATTCACCCAAATCAACAAGAAATTTCACATGCTCGTTATTTCTGCCATATATTGGTTATATGGGTAAACATTTTCTTTTTGCCAGGCCTGCAATCAGACTTTCGCAAGCAAATGACTGAGTTGTAGAAATCCATCAATACTGCACATCAAAATATATCGTCGCACCCCTTTTTGACATCGTCACCCCAACTTTATGCCTGGTATTTGATGTGATTTTGACTGGGTGTGCACTGGGCTTATGTTAGCCATGTCCCCAGTACCAGATCTCTTTCCCATGACTGTACAATTGTTCCCAAAACAGTACAAGAAGGCTAAAGAGTGTCCGCAAGGGCTGCAGAAGTTGTGCCACCCTAAGGGACCTCCTCATCAAGCACATACAGACTGCCACTGCACACTGTGTGTCTTGGTGCAGAAATAAGTGAATACACGACATTGCACACATTGTGTGCCATGCCCAGAAACACCAGGCCTTAGAGTCCTAAGCAGGGTGTGCACTATACTACATGTGTAGATATACCTGCATGAGCAGATATGCCGCTGTGCTGATCAGTTCTAATACTGCCAGTTTAAGTGATCAGGGATGCAATTTTAATCACATGTCCTGGACACTGATGAAAACAAGTTCCCCAGGTACATGATGGCTTCACTGAAACCAGAGATGCTCGGTATCAAACAGCGCTCATTAATAATCCCACACAGATTCCAGTTTTGGATTTATTAATACATATACCCAGAGGGCACCTTAGAGGTGCCCGCTGGGGTGGGGGAACCATATCGCCCGAGCTATGTTGATTTTTACCTCGGGCAAGACGATTTAATGTCTATTTTGTCCGATGGACAAGTAGACATTAAACCGCATACATAATGCAGGCTGTGGGCACTCTGGGACTCGCAGCCAATCAGAAAGGCTGCCAAAGAGCCGGAGACGCTTTTGAGGCCTGTGATTGGCTAGCAGCCCATAACTGGGCTCTAGCCAGTGATTGGCTAGGGGACTGAAACGTCAGTCTCAACAAGCTGCAGTCTCAGCAATCGGGTGTCTCGCTTTCTCAAGCTCAATGGGGTGGATATGTAGAACCACGAGGAAGCCGTCTCAATTTTAACACAAGAGGGTAGCAAAAATATATTGGAGCTGGTGGCGAGACCCGAGACAGAGGAGAGGAGAAAGGGTGGCATTAAGGTAACCAGGTTAATGCCAAGTGAGCTTGCGGCACCAATTCTGTACTTGTACCGCCTTCATTTGAGCCCTTGTGTGGGTATAAAAGGACCAAGGGCCAGATGTAGGTATCCAAATACCGGTCGGTAACGGACGAAAATACCGATTTTCGGCCGCTACCGACCTGTATTTGGATACTGAGATGTAGGGCATCTCAAAATACAGATTCGGTAATTTTACCGATTCGTTAAAATTACAGATTCGGTAAAATTACCGATTCGGTAATTTTGAGATGTAGGTGGCACTGTACACAGTGCCACAGGGCTTTAAGGATTCGTTATTTACTACCAACTATTAGTTGGTGGTAAATAACGAATACCTGTGTATATGCAAATATGTGCATGTACACCTGTGCCATGTGACAGACATACATGCCCTTAGGGCATGTATGTAAGCCACATGGCACACAAGCACTAATCAGGGGTGCAATAGGGTGTCAAAGTGACACCCTGCCACCCTTGACCATTTCACTGAATCGGTATTTACCGATTCGGTAATTGACATTCATTCCTATGGGCCTGGAGGCCCATAGGAATGAATGGCAATTAACGATTCGGTAAAAAATACCGAATTATTACCTACATCTAATTTACCGATTCTAAAATACCGAATCGGTAAAATTCAGTATTTTAGAATCTGTAAAAAAGGTTTACCTACATCTAGCCCCAAGCTCCTTCCAGTCCGTGTGCTACTTCATACATTACCGAAGGGTGCTGTGTGAATGTAGTTCCACCTCATGAGGATTAATAAATTGTCTTTTCTATTCCAGCTTCTGTGCCAACTTCTTTCTATTGGTCCGAGGACTCTGTGCAGAGAAGGGAGAACCCCTAGCACTGGTAGGCCTTGCTGAGGCTCACCACCACAAATTGGCGCCCAGCGTAGGGCTCATCGGCGACTCGGATGCCCGAAGGACTGGTCGAGACGAAGGATTGGAATCTCGCTTTTGGACGCGATCGCTGCCTGAGGAGACCAGAGTCTTGGCACCCATGGCGTTTTTCCTTTCTTTCTGATCTGACCATCCAGGTGGCGCCGGTCCTCGACTGAGATCTCTTCTGTTGATTCGCCGTGCATTGACCATTTGGATGATTTGAGAACTTGGCAGTTGGAACCTGGATACCATTTGATTGGTAAGAGCCGTTGTGCGGCACTTGCTGTTGGTTTGACGCCTTTGATTGGTAAGGTAGTTTAGTAACACTTACTGCGGCTTTGTTTGTACGATTGGCCAATATTGAAATCTGTTTGACAATAATATATGTATTGCAATTCATATAGGCAGGTAATGAGGAGATTTTTCTCTATTTAACTTTGTTAGAACGGCACAACGTACGAAGAGTACCTTAAGCTCTACTTTGATTATAATACTGCATATTTTGCACTATTTTTGGCATGCCTGTTTCCAGCACACTTCGTAGGATGTGTTGCTTTTGTAGTGGTACCAATTTGAGACTTGACGAAGCACAACCGCCCATCCCACCCCGGAGGGGACGCCTAATAGGGACATGTAAGTCAAGTATGGTATCTCTTCCATAATGTACAGCACGTTATGGAATAAATACACTTGTAAAGATCCTGAGTTGCGTTGGCCTATGCATGGGTCATTTGATTCGCGAAAGATTCAGTATGTGGAGCAACGGATGTTTAAGCGAAAGGCTAGGCAAGATATGTTTGACTGTCGGAATGTGGGAGAAAGAAGTGCGTGAGCGAATGAAGCGTGAGCAAGCCTTGATTGAAAAAGAACGTAAGAACATTCATGCGAAAGCATTGGAAATTAAAGAAATTAAAGAGAGGGAAGATCGGGAGCGTCATTTACAGGTAAATGGCCAATACACTGTTCGTAGACCTCTTTATCCTATTCTTAATAAACCCCAAGATGATTCTCTCTTATTAGATCGTTGTTCACCTCCGTATACTCTTCCTACGGCTCCTTATGAGTCAGATGAGGACTCTCCTACAGACCAGGACAAAGGTCAAGAAACTCGTTCAATGTTATATGCTGGGCGTGCATCTGACATTAGATCTGCTGCGCGTAAAGCCGTTCGTAGTACTGCCAATGCTTCTGAACTTTTAGATAGTATAAAAGGTGGTCAGGAAAGGGAGCAAATATATTTTACCGATACATTTGCCGCAGAGGTTATTGAACGATTTAGGAAACATTCAGTAGAAATGGAGCCTGATGATGTATTAGCTGATTGTAAACAATTACGAGACGATCTTTTTGTCATTTCCCAGGTGCCTGACACGATCAGACACTTGGTTCAAGTGCGTATTGACACAGCCCGTTTGCGAGAGGAGAAAAAGGCAGCAGATGCAGCTGCACAAACATCCCACGTCAGCATGGCACAAACTTCTACTCTTGAAACAGATAAGAATGTTGTAATTAATGTGAAACCCATGCGGGAAGCCGCGCCTTTATATGTTCCTCCTAAGGGAACGGGTACAAATGATGAGAAGACTTCTGTAGATGCTAAAGGGTATTTTATTTATAATTGGGTTTATACTCCTTGGAATAGAGCAGATGTTATGGCCCTTAAAAATGCATTGCCTGATCCGCGAAAGAATCCAGCAGCCTTTTATGAGGAAGTTGAGGGTGCAATTAGTTCTTGTACTATGACTTTGCCGGATATTGATTTGTTTTTTGGATTAACATTACCACCTGATATGTGGAGAACTGTGCGTAAAATTGATGACCGTGCGACATTTGGAGCATTATGGAAAGATTTAGAGCAGTTAGATGGAGACAGAGAACCTGCACAGAAACCGTGTCAGTTAATTTTAGACCTTCCGGCCGCTATATTAGTTAAGTTAAAGACTATTATTCCCCCTAAAAAGATAGATTGGACTGTATTAGCATCGTGTAAGCAAAAGGCAGATGAATCGGTTTCAGATTTCTTTACAAGCTTTGAAGAGGCATTCCACGATTTTAGTGGCCAGTCATTAACAGATGACACGGGTAGGCATCTGTTAGTCGATAAATAGGTCGCAAACCTTTTGCCAGGAATAGTTAGTCGCCTATAGGCCAGTGAGAGTTCATGGACTACCTCTTCTCCGGTTTCTCTCCCAACCATGACTCAGTATTATGAGCGACAAGAATTAGAAGCTAAAGGTAATGAGGATAAAAAGTGTAAAGAGTTGAAAACAAAGGTTATGTTAGCTCAAGCATATGGACCGCCTTCTAGAGGTAATGATCGAGGCGGACGTGGATCTTACGGTTCGTCTTTTCCTTCTTATACTCGTTCGAATTTGTCTGTTGGCCAGTGTGCGTATTGCAAGAAATTTAGACATTGGCTTTCTGATTGTCCAGTACTGTGTGCTCAGCAGTGTCCACGTGGTCGGGGACAAATGAGAAATCGCTCAGGATATTCAGGGCCTAGAGGAAGCACGAATGATAGCGCTAGGTTTGATGCAAATACACGTGGGCAGGATGGGTTTAACACTTTTGATAGAAGGAACCAATATCAAATGTCCGACTATGTGCCGTTTGATTTTCAAGATTCTGCTCGTGCATAGGATTGCTTAGGATGGGGTAAGGAATCAGTTGAAGTTCCAGTAGATCAGAGGGGTCCCTATGTTACAGCACATGTTTTGGGTTCTACTGATCAGTTTCTGGTTGATTACAGGATCTACTCGTAGCGCCTTGTCTAAACAATTGGTTCCAAGGGCTCCCCTGTCTGGCTCAACTAGTACATCGATAGGTTTCGATGGGACACCTTCCCTTAGACCATTGTCACACCCACTCGCATTCCATGTTGATAAGTTTACTGCTCCCTGTCCATTTTTGCTTTCTCCAAACACGCTAGACAATATTGTGGGTCTTGATATGCTCAAATATTTCAGGGCTACGATACGATATTCTCCGGAAGGAGTACGGGTTATTTTGAATGACAACTACCCTGTGATTGAGAGGTCATGTATTGTTAAAGAGGACATTGCATTAGCCTCAATCCCTAGTACTTTGTGGACTACTTACGACACCGATGTAGGGCAAAAGGTTATTCCGCCAGTGCATATTAGTGTCAAGGAGGGTGCTTCATTGCCAAGACTGCCTCAGTATAAGATTTCTCGAGAAGGGGAAGAAGCACTCACACGCATTGTACATGACTTGATCAAAGTAGGGGTCGTAGAAGAAGTTTCTTACAATGTTTGCAATAGTCCGATTCTTCCCATTTTGAAAGAAGATACGGACACTAAGATTTACAGATTTATCATTGACTTGAGAGAAGTCAACAAGATTGTAGTACCGCAGTACCCTGTGGTTTCTGACATAACGACATTGCTTACCCTGGTTCCTCCGACAGCAACTACATTTTCTGTAATCGATTTGAAGAATGCTTTCTTCTCGATTCCTATTCATCCTTATAGCCAATATTTGTTCGGTTTCACTCTGAATAATCGATCATACCGATTTTGTAGAGTTCCTCAAGGGTACACTGAGAGTCCGAGTATTTATAGTCAAGCCTTAAAACAATTAGATTCCTTTACTTTGTCTGAAGGAGTGGCTCTCATACAATATGCTGATGACATCTTGTTGACAGCTGATACGCCTGAACAGTGTGAAAAATGTACTTTGTCTTTGCTTTCTTTTCTTGCTACACACCTCCATAAAGTATCACAAAAGAAATTGCAATATTGTAGACCGAAGGTAACCTACTTAGGTCGCCTTCTGTCTAAGGAGGGCCGTGCATGGACAACAGATCGCATTCAAGCAATTTTAGACACCCCAGTACCTTCCACACTGAAAGATGTCCGTGCGTTCATTGGTTTGACTTCGTTTTGTAGGCAATGGATATTGGGCTTTTCACACATTGTTAAACCCCTGCTAGCGCTTTTGACTAAAAACACTCCGATCCCCCTTCCATGGACAGATGAATGCCAAAACGCTTTTCGTCAGTAAAGACAAGTTCTCTGCTCTGCACCAGTGTTAGGCACACCAGATTATACTAACGCTTTTACACTCTATGTACACGAGAAAGATAGATGTGCATTGTCAGTTTTAGTACAGACACATGGTGATAAGCAGCGTCCCTGTGCATATTTTTCTGTAGTTCTTGATCCTGTTGCTCGTGCGTTGCCTGGATTCTTCCGTTCAGTTGCAGCAACAGCTGTGTCCATATGTCAGAATGAAGGGATAGTTTTGTCACGCAAACTGTTGGTGCTAGTACCCCATGCAGTAGATGCCCTTTTGAATCAGACCAAGACACAATACTTAACTAGTGCTCGCCTGACAGGATACGAATTGACACTGTTAGCACCTCATATTACCTTGAAGAGGTGCGCGACTCTGAACCCAGCCACTTCGTGAGGTTCCTTTGACTGGGACTGAGTCACAGGATATGGTAACAATTGTATAATCCTTACTGAGGAACAGACAAAGGGTTGCATTGATTTGCAAGATACGCCCCTTCCAGATTTAGATGGGGAACTGGAGGTTGATGGGTTACCAGATGGCACGACTTCAGCTGCTTATGCAATCACCATGCTTGAGACAGTAGTGGAAACAGCACGCATACCTCAGAAGTCGGCTCAAGCAGCTGAACTAATAGCTTTGACACGAGCGTGTGAACTTAGCACTGATTTGTGTGTGAACATTTACACGGATAGCCGCTATGCTTTTGGAGTAGGCCATGATTTTGGCCTACTCTGGAAGGAAAGAGGCTTTCTTACATCCCACGGGATGCAGATAATGCACGGAGAATTAGTACATTAATCTCTTGACTGCACTTACATACCCAAAGAAAGTTGCTATTATGAAGTGTAGCGCACACAAGAAAATCATTGACAAAATAGGACAAGGCAATGCCTGTGCAGATCGCGTAGCTCGTGAAACTGCGATGCAGCGAAACACTACTTCCATGTACGTAGTGAAGTCTCAAGCTGAGCGTTGCATTACGCTAGAGAGGAAGTATTGGATATACAGAGATCTGCTTCTGTGGAAGAGCTTGAGCAATGGTCTAAAGAAGGAATGTTAGACGATGAGGGTTGTTGGCGTAACAAAGAAATGAATAAGTGAAATTGCCTGCAGCCTATTTACAACCTATGGTTCAAATGGCACATGGGCTGGCACATGTTGGAGCTCTAGCAATACCTAAATTGCTTACGCAAGTTTGGGAGCATCCTGAAATTGCCAGCACAGCTAAAAGAGCGGTACAGTCCTGTTTGATCTATTGGCAGTATAATCCTGGAAAAGGGACACGGACTCCTACAGGAGGGTTTGCTACAGCAACCGCACCTTTTGAAGTCTTGCAGATGGATTACATCCAACTTGAACGCTGCAATAATCTAAAATATGTCCTAGTGGTGGTATGTGCCTTCAGTAAATGGATAGAGGCATACCCTACAAAAGAGAATACTGCTCTCGCCACAGCAAAGGTGCTTCTAAAGGAGTTTTTCCCTAGATATGGTGTTTGTAAGCTTTTGTGGAGTGACACCGGACCTCATTTTATTGGGCAAGTTGTTGAGCATGTCCTGAAAGGGTTAGGGATCAAACAGAAATTACATACAGTCTTCCACCCGCAATCAGCAGGATTAGTGCTACTTTAAAATTGAAGTTTGCGAAAATACTGGCTTCCACGTCTTTAAAGTGGCCAGATGCATTACCCTTGGCATTGTTGTCCTTAAGATCGGTGCCACATTCACGATCTGGTCTCACCCTGTACAAAGTGGTCTTTGGGGGACCGATGAATATTTGGGCAGTTCCTAAGCCACGCCCCATACATGATGTTCCTTGTGTTCTGATGAATGATTATTTGGCACAGTTAACCAACAGTTTGATCTCTATTCATCAACATGTTCGAGAAGAGCTTCCTGACAGATCTACAGGTGAGGTCCACGAACTCCGTCCTGGCGACTATGTGATGGTCAAGGTCTTCGACAGATCGAACAGCTTGGAACCGAGGTGGCGAGGTCCGGAGCAGGTGCTCCTGACTACAAGGACAGCAGTTGGAGTGATGAACAAGAAGAACTGGGTCCACAGCACACACTGTAAGCGTGTGTCGCCTGCCTTGGTGAAACCTGCTGTGCTGACCGACCATCGAGAGATTCTGGAGACGGAGAAAGGTCAAGCTATCTCACCTGATGAATCTGCGGAAGTCTTCTCGGACCACATGATTCCTGGAGCATTGCGATACCACTGGAGACCAAGGAAAGCATCTGCAGTGTTGAAAAAGACTGGATGAGCTACCGCCCTGGGTTAGTGAAACGGAGAGCCGATGTGGCAGGGGGGGGGGGAAATCAGCCCTGCGTTAGTGTAGTGACACCCGTCTTGGCCCGTGGTGAAGAAATCAGCGGCTGCCCAAGGGATAAGAGCTCCAAGGATGGTTTTCAACGAGTTTTTAGGAAGATCAATTATCACTGTTGCTGAAATGAATAACAAAAGAATCATTTGTGCTGTAGGGTGTTGTTGCTCTGGGGGTTATGGCGATAATCACCTGGTTTGTTGAGAAAGTGGCTCCTGCTCGACAGCTTCTTGTTGCCACTACTCCAGCTTCAGTGGATCATCACTATTTTACACTTCCCTATCACGAGCAGAAGCATAGACAATCCTACCTAAATAACACATTCATCCAGATGTTGCATCATACACACAATGCCACGAATACTACCAATTGTTGGGTGTGTGGGATGATACCTGCACACTAAAAGAAAGGAGGAACACCTTTTATTCCTCTACCGTTTTCCCACAATGGTTCATGTAAAGCTTGGTATGCCCTTTTGCTTGCTCTCGGAAAGCCCTCAGTAGGTGGAATCATCTTTCGGTTGATTAAATTATGCTACCAAGATGAAGATGGTGATTCGATGACGGACTGCAATCTGGTTCTCCATTATTGAAGAACTGAGTTTGGGAAAACTGCGGACGAGCTGCGGCGGTCGAACGTGCCTGTCTCCCTCACCTTCGGCCCTTACCTGCCGCGGTCTTTGAGTGCCGCTGGGAGCTGCTCTGTGTGGGGTGGGCGCCTGGGTTCCTTTTGTGGCTCTCCCACGAGGTCAAGGCGGTCAGAGCATTAGGGGCCCCACCGTGGACTGTCTTGGCGCTGGGTTTCCCGTGAGGGGAGAAAACATTCTGCAAAGAAGAACGCGGAGTTCCTCTCCTCGAGTGAAAGTCCATTTCATCCCCCGCTGGGCTCACCTGAGTTGGAGCAGCCGGGGTGGCTGTTCGCTGGAACAGGAGCACGGGAGTATGCTGAACCGATTGAGGAGTGCCAGATAATGCTGCAGAGCCGGCATGTTTAAACGCGGTAGGAATTACCGTCTGGTGGTGAGTTTCTTGTCAAAGGAGTGATATTGTGAGGCGATAGTGGAACGGACTGTGTGCTAGCTGCAAGCCCCCCAGGTGGGAAAAAATAAACTTTCCTTTTTCCTGTCTAAGCAGTGGAGTCGTGTGGTAACTGGGAGGCAGGTTCTGCTTGAGGCAAACTGGGGAGTGAAATTTCATTGTCCTGGGTCTGCTCTGGACCTCCCAAATTGAAGTAGTGGCAAAGCTGGTTTTGAGGCGTCCCATCCCTGTTTTTGGAGGTGGAGGTGGAGTTTGTACGAGCGGCAGCAGCGGCGGCGGCGTGTGAGTTCTCACTGCGGGAACTCGGGCTGTTCCGTGCCCCACGGTGTGTTGCCTGTGCCTGTGCCCAGTCCTGTCTTGGCCCGGCGGCGGAGGTTGGGGCTCGGCGTCCGGCCCGGTGCGGGTCAGGGCGAACTCGTGGAGCCTCGCCGGGAGGAGAGGAGGGGCCGCCTGCGTGGCCCTGTGCCCTGTGTCATTGTTTAGTCGGGGCTGGGGTGTGGCTCCCAAACCGACAGCTGTGGAAAAAAGTGAGAGGCAGCGTTGGTGGCGGGCGGCAACGGCGTCGTCAGTGGGGCAGCAACAGTGGAGCAGTGGAGCAGCGGCGATAGCGTCCGGAGGGCGTGAAAGTGAGGTGAGCAAGGCAAGCAAGCGAGGCGGTAAAGGAGCTGTTGGCGTTAACCCCTCCCTCACCCCCTCCCCACCCCTTGCCTGCTGCTGTTCTACCGAGCTTGGACCTCAGGGATATTCTCCGTGGTTCCCCAGTGGGGGGGTTTCCTATCAACTTGGGGGGTCCTGGACCTGGGCCCGTGGATTTGTGGATCTCGTGTGGACTTATGTCGTACCCTGTCTCATCTTAAAGGGCACCAGAGACTGCCGCAGAGCCTACTACGGTTACCACGCCATCGCTATCCCATCCCCAGAGCCAGACGGGGGTCGGTGTGTGGTTCTGATTGGAATTGATTGGGCCACTGCTGAATCGCCCAGGCTTCGGGTAAGGTGGTATGTGAATAGCAGTGGGGTATCTGCGAGGCAATTGAGGCGCATCTGAGGCAGTGCTATCTCTGCCAACCCCTTCAGGGTTGGGTTTTTTATTCTTTCTTTCAACCTCATACGTATTGTTAGCTGCTTCCAACATTTCCCATTAACAGCTGGAGGAGCAACAAGGCTAAGTGGCATTATATTACTGGGGCAATGGTAATGTCTGTTAGGCGACTACGTTCACAGTCAAAAGCAAAACTAGTAGAAACCCCTAGTAACCAGCAATCAGAGTGCCGAGAGCCCCCTGAGTCCCCTAAAACCTAAGAAAACTATTCGTCGACGCAGAAGCGGAGCGCATTTGACATTATTGAAATCCTATCCATCGGTAAGGTCAATGTTTACCAAAAAGGGAAGAAGTTCTAGGTATGGAACTATTCTAAAAAATGGGGATGAAGGAAAGGAGGGTAATCCAACAGAGGTCTCAATGGACTCCGAAACAAGAGCCAAGAACGGAGTGGAGAGTCATTTAATAGGTCCAGAGGTGCTTTTCCCCGTTGTAAATATACTAAAGATAAATGGGGTCGAACGTAATGCAACACCCCTTTTATCAGTAAGAAGTGCAGATCTGCAGCAAGAAGGAGTGGATAATATTTCGGAAATGGAGATGGAGATGGCCCCTTTCAAGCTTGAGGTAGTGGGTCCTCCTCAAGGCAGGGGGAGTGAAAGAAAGGAAACCACCCCAATATCCCTTTTTGAAAAGTCAGATGACAATGTTAGTGCTCAGAGGCTTATGTCGGAATGCTCATTAGTAAAAGTAAGTGATTTCACTCCTAAAATGGAACAGGAGATAGATTACAGCTTACTTACTGGGAGGCGAAAATAGAGGACTTAACTCTTCCGGACATTGCCATCCCATTAGAAAAGAACGCTGATCGAGTGAAGCTGCTACAAAAATTGGATGCTCAAGGTTTGGACTCAGAGTCTCATACTAACAAAGAAGCATTGACATCTCGAGAAGGAGCTCACACACACATGCCTATCATGTATAGTAGTACTCCTACTGAATTATCTTTGGTTTCGGACTCACATAATTTTTCAGGTGAAGAACTAACAATGTCAAGCGATAAAAGAATAAGGAATACCCTGTATTCATTGCTTGCAAATGAGAATGCAGGGGCAGAGGGGCTAATGAACACGTTTCTCAAATTGGAAAAAATCCTATCCGCAATTTTGTCCCTGCTGGAGAAAAGTACTTCTAATTCCGATCATATTCTCAAAGTCCTCACGCCTATTCTGGGTGTGGTTTTAGATCTTAAACATCAAAGTCAAGCATGCGTGAAATGTACTTCTAGGTCTAGTAAAGCATGTCAAACGTATAATGTGATAAATAATACTGATATGGTATACGGGATAGGGGAGTCAAAAAAATTGCTGGTAGACTTTGAAAGTTCGACACCTGTAAGAAATTCAATCCTAAGTCCGTCCCAAGTTAACCTTAATGATTCCGTAAAGGTCCCCAATCCGGGGGAAAGGTTAAATGTAAGTGTTTCACCTGTAATAGACACAGTGCGTGTTTTTCCAATCTTTAATATGTGTAAGTTAAAAAAACCTAAACCTCAACAACCAGATGAAATAATTAACATCTTAGAGAGTTCTGCTGAGGGGTAGAAGTCTCAACAGTAAGTAAGGGAATCACTAAAAATGGTTGTGGGAGGAAAAAGATGAAAAATCGCAGGTTCCAAAAACGCAAGCAGAGAAAGCTGCGGTTCCAACTAGTAAACGAAAAGGAAAACACTTACATAGCCCCTGTGAAGGAAAAGAATACAATGTCTGTGGGGCAACTGAATATGAGTTCGAGTTTGAATCATGAGCAGGATCCTGCCCTTCAGCAGAATAGTTTGTTTGTTAGGTCGAACACCAATCAGAATAATGATGGGGTAGGAGAAAGCAGGTCAAGTAGGGGCCCTATTTTGCATAGTAGCTCAGGAATTAAAGAGGCCAATTTAAAAAGCGCCGTAACACTCCTGAGTGTAGAACTAAGTGATGCCGCACAGGAGTCAACTGGACCTGCATCTTCACCAACGAATCCAGTATTAAGTAATAGTGGGGGAGTCAGTCAGAGAATGATTACAGCGGGTACTAAAAATCAGGGGTGGAATTCAAATGACGATTTCCCCTGAAGCCTGCAAGATACTAATTTAATTAGGCTTCCCGAAACAGTAGCACGGCAAGCGAATACGACTTTAATTCTTATCCCCCTTTTTGATGCTGAGTTAATGACACTGAATAGAAGCGCCCTTCTTAGAATCATATCAGAAATAGATGATCTAAAGTCAATTTCCAGTAATGATATCAAACTGGTTCATTTCGATTGGGGGAACAAACCTTATGTAACTAGAGCTATTTTTACATCTGGGGTAGTGTATTCGCTAGTTTTAGAAAATGTAGACGGTTTCAGGAAAAGAGGAATAGATGTTCTTACTAGTACGGTATCACATGGGGCCCCGCCCAAAAACCTCGAAATACCTTATCATCAAAAAGGGAAAAGATTCATTGTACAGGAGAGTGAGAATACACCTATAAAATTTGAGGATTTGGAAATTACAGTAGGTAGGGTATCGGGTGCAAGGGAAATTAAGTTTTCAGCACCCGAAGTCCAAGAGGTCCTTAGTATAGATGAAGGAGACGAGGTGTCTAAATGGAGTTGGATCGCAAGTACTTTGAATGGAGCAAAAACAACTAACACAAAACCCATAGAGCGGGTGTAGCCATCTGGGGACAATTGTGTCATGGAACATGGCGGGGCTAGGTAAAGAAAAACAGAAGCTTAAATCTTTAGAACATCTAGCCCCCAAGATAATTTTCCTACAGGAAACGTGGGCAAGGGAAGAGTTTCAATTAGAGAGCTACTATGTGTACTGTAGTGAAGCAAAAAAAATCTATAAAGGGGCATGCAAGTGGGGGTTTAGCCATTCTGTTAAGCTGTGAGTTGGCATGGGACCCTGTGATATACATACATCCATCACATTTTTGTATCTGCGCCAAGTTAAAAATGGAAAAAGATAATTTTGGATTTGCAACTTTTTTACTTTTGGTAAACGTATATATTCCACCTGGGAAAGTGTTTACTCCATTGGTTGATTCCATTTGCTCTTTTGTGCAAAACTTATGTAGTAATGGAGAAAGAGTATGTATAATGATGGTAGGGGACTTTATGCTAAAGTAAGGCCAATTTAAAATCTGACAAAAGTGGCCTTTCGCTCTTGCAAAATCTTAGGAATCTTGACCATGTATTATTAAATGGTAGATTCCTAGAGGATTCACCCGCAGCACTTACCTTTCATGGGACATTTGGCCACTCCCTACTTGATTATATGGCAGTGTCTTTTCAACTGTTTGAGGCATGCTCACAGTTTAAAGTGCTTCCCACTAAACTGAGCGACCACAACATTTTGGTGGTAAATTTAGCATTAAATTTCGAGAAACCTGAACTCTGGAACCAGAGGAACGACAACGTAACTTATTCTCGAAATAATGGTGGCACATGCTGGTCACATAAGAACCTTCCGAACTTCCAGTGGGAATTTAAAAATATTGTGCCTAGTTTAATCTGGGAGACCCCGATCCTGAGATATGAAAGAGTAATGGCTGCTGTAAGAAATCTGGGAAAAAAGAAGCAAGGTGAAAGAGCTGCCCCTAAATCATTATCCTCCATTGAAACTAAAAAGCTTATTAATAAGCTAATGGGCTGATTAGAGCCCAATTTAGAGATCCTAGCCCATTAAGACAAAAAGAGATGAATATGCTACTTACCAGTATGCATCTGTTCTTGGCATGTAGGGCTGCTGACATTCATATCTATAGCATAGATCGCCGCCTAGTGTTGGGTCTGGATGCTTGCACATTGTTGTCCTGGAAGAGTCTTCGAAGTATCACGAGATAGGTGGCTCCTCCCCTGGACTACAGTGCGCATGGGCATCGACTCCATCCCCAGATTGTTTTTAGCCATTGTGGCGAAGATGGAGTGTAACAGTGTGAGCGATGACCATGCTAAGAGTAAGTGTAAGTGCTGCAGCCGCTACAGGCGCCGGGGAGGAGGGCGGGCGATATGAATGTCAGCAGCCCTACATGCCAAGAACAGATGCATACTGGTAAGTAGCATATTCAGTTCGAGGCATGTGGGCTGCTGAATTCATATCTATAGCATAGAATATATAGCAGTCCCTCCATTAGCGGCGGCCGCCTGTGCCAGCTGCATCAGTTTGAAAAAGTGTTTTTAGAACAGCCTGGCCTACAGCGGCTTGCTGCTTGGAGTGCACATCTACACAGTAGTGTTTTGTAAACGTGTGTGGGGTAGACCATGTGGCTGCTCTACAAATGTCTTCTAAAGGGATATTTCCAAGGAAAGCCATGGAGGCCCCCAACTTGCGGGTGGAGTGGGCTCTTGGGGGGATGATTAAAGTGCGCTTAGCTTTTTGATAGCAAATTTGAATACACTTAACGATCCACCTGGCTATACCTGCTTTGGAAATGGGGTTGCCTTTGTGTTGTGCGGAAAAGGCAACAAAGAGTTGTTTTGTCTTCCTAAAATCTTTGGTCCTATCAATGTAATACATCAAAGCTCTTTTGGACGTCAAGAGTGTGGAGCATTCTCTCCGCCACTGTCTCAGGATTTTGGAAGAACACCGGCAGTTCGACAGTTTGATTGATATGGAACTGTGAAACCACCTTTGGAAGAAATTTAGGGTTAGTGCGCAGCACCACCCGGTTGGAGTGAATTTGTATGAATGGCTCTTGTACAGTTAGTGCCTGAAGCTCACTAACACGTCGCAGTGACGTAATGGCTATCAGGAAAGCCACTTTCCATGTTAAGAACTGAATCTCGCATGAATGCAGAGGCTCAAAAGGTGGACCCATTAGTCGGGTGAGGACCACATTAAGATTCCATTCAGGAGCAGGTGGGGTCCTGGGAGGAATGACTCGTTTGAGTCCCTCAAAAAAGGCTTTAATGGCAGGCACTCTAAAAAAAAGGGAGAGATGCTGCCTGTTTTGGAGATAAGCCGCTATGGCGGATAAATGTATGCGAATGGAAGCATATGCCAGACTGCATTTGTAAAGATGTAACAGATAACAAATGATGTTGTGCGTGGACGCGTCGAGCAGGTCTATGTTGTGGTCCACGCAATAAATGACAAACCGCTTCCATTTTGCTGCATAGCATGCCCTGGTAGTGGGCTTTCTTGCCTCCCGTATGATATCCATGCAGTCTGGAGGCAAGTTGAGGTAGCCAAATTGTAGGACCTCAGGAGCCAGATCGCCAGGTTGAGCTGTTGTGGATGTGGGTGCTGAATGTCGCCATGGCTCTGCGTCAAAAGTCTGTGTGTGAGGTGCAGCCTTTGATGCGGTACCACGCAAAGTTCTAGAAACGTGGTGTACCATGGTTGGCGTGCCCACGTTGGATGAGCGTCATCGAGTGTTGCTTTAGCTTTCGTGCCAATAGCGGTATTAGAGGTGCTGGGGGAAAAGCGTACGCAAATTTGCCTGAGCAGTTCATCCATATCGCATTGCCCTGCGACTGTGGGTGCGGGAACCTGGCGGCAAAGCTTTGGCATTTGGCGTTTTCCCTTGTGGCGAACAGGTCTATCTCTGGATGCCCCCATCGCTGGAAGTACGGGCGGAGTACTGATGGATGTAGCTCCCACTCGTGCATTTGGTGGCTGTACCTGCTGAGCAGATCCGCCATCTGATTGTCCTTGCCAGGGAGGTGTTCCGCCATGAGGAAGATGTTCCTCTGAATGGCCCACTTCCACATGCCCTGAGCCAGATGAGACAACTGTGGAGAGTGTGTACCTCCCTGCTTCTGAATGTAGTACATGGCCGTCATGTTGTCCGTCCGGATCAACACGACCTTGTTGCACAGATGTACCTTGAATGCCTTCATTGCCATGAAGATCGCCATCAGCTCTAGGTGGTTGATGTGCATCTTCTTTTGCTACGTCGTCCATAGTCCCTGCACTGTGTAGTGGAGGACATGAGCTCCCCAACCCTGGAGAGATGCGTCCGCTGTCAGGATGATCTGTGGCACAGGCTCCTGGAACGGTCGTCCCTTGCAAAGGTTGTGTGGATTCCACCAATGCAGAGAGTTGTATGCACGACCAGTCACCAACACTAGGTCCTTTAACTGTCCGTGAGCCTGGTTCCACTAACGTGCTAAGCACTCTTGAAGCGGACGCATATGTAGTCTCGCGTGCGGGACTATGAAGATGCAGGAGGCCATCATGCCCATCAACTGCATGAACACTCGTGCTGGAAGCGAGTGTTGCGGTCTGAATTTCTGTATCAGCAATTGAATGCTGTTGATCCTCACTGAAGTTGGCTGCGCTGTGGCTGCTAGAGTGTTTATTGTCGCGCCTAGATATTGCCGCACATGGGCGGGCTGAAGGTGTGACTTTGGATAATTCAGTGAGAATCCCAGATTGTGAAGAAGGTGAATGGTGTGGGACATGTTGGCAGCGCACTCTTGGGCCGACCTTGCTTGGACAAGCCAGTCATCCAAATAAGGGTAGACGTGCACGTTTTGTCTCCGGAGGTGCGCAGCCACTGTCGCCAGGCACTTTGTGAACACCCTGGGCGCTGTGGTCACTCCAAAAGGGAGGACTTTGAACTGGTAATACTGATTGTGAATCTGAGGTATTTTCTGTATGACGGATGTAGTGGAATGTTAAAATATGCATCTTTGAGGTCTAATGTTGCGAGGAAATCCCCCTGATTGAGCAACGGAAGAACCTGTTGCAGTGTGAGCATATGAAAGTGTTCTGATAGAATGTACTGGTTTAGGGGCCTGAGGTCCAGTATGGCTCGGAGGGACCCGTCTTTCTTTGGGATCAAGAACTACAGGGAGTACACTCCTGTGCCTCTTTGTTCCACTGGTACGAGCTCGATTGCCCCTTTTTGGAGCATGACGAGCACCTCTTGCTGCAATAAGTGCAAATGCTCTGTGGACATAGGACAGTGTTTTGGGGGTATGTTGGGTGGAGTGGATGTTAACTCCAGACAATAACCGTACTGGATAAGCTTTCTGACCCAACTGTCTCTGGTGATGGATTTCCAGAATGGCAGGAACTGTTGGAGTCTCCCCCCCGACTGGTGTTGTATGGTCGGGGGCAGTGACAAGGAGTCACTGTTTGTTGGCGGCAGAGGATCGGGAGCTGTTACCACGACCTCTGCCTTTGGAGCGGTTTCTGCGATAGCCACCTCTAGTTTGCTTGCTGTATGAGGTTTGTGCACCACTCTTAGTGTACTGTGTTTGCTGGGACAGCTGGCCTCTGGAAACACCTCTATTGATTGAGCGACGAAAAGAACTACCCCTGAACTGCTGGGACTGAAGAGCCCCCATAGACTTTGCAGTCTCGGTGTCCTTTTTGATTTTTTCTAGGGCGGTGTCCACCTCGGGTCCAAACAAGTGATCAGGGTTTACAGGCTGATTTGGGATGGTGGTTTGTATCTCCGGCTTGAACCTGGAGATCCTGAGCCAGGCCTGACGCTGCAGCATTACACTTGTGTTAATGGCCCTAGCCGCGGTGTCAGCCGCGTCCAGTGCACACTTAATAGAAGCATTTGAGACGAGTTTTCCTTCTTGGATGAGCATCTCTGCTGCCTCCTTATATTCATCTGGCAAGTGTTGTAACAGGGTTTCAAGGGTATCGTAATGTGCCCTGTCATATCTGGCCAAAAGTGCCTGAGTGTTAGAAATGCGCCAGATATTGGCTGCTTGAGCCGCCGCCCTCTTTCCTGATGCTTCTAGCACTTTAGATTCCTTGTCAGGGGGAGGAGCATCACCAGTAGTCTGTGAATTTGCCCTCTTCCGGGCATTAGAAACAGGAGAGTCCAACGGCAACAGGCCCTTGATGTAGGTAGGGTCGCCAGGCGCCGGCTTGTACTTTTTTTCAATTCTGGGGTTTATAACCCTGGCAAGTGTGGGTTCTTTAAAAATGTCTGCAGCATGCTTTAAGACATCCTTCAACATAGGTAGAGTCTTTACGGTCTTTTCAGAGGTGAAAAATGTGTCAAACAGAAAGTCCACTTCAATAGGGTCAGCATGGAGCTGGACGTCATGATTCTAGGCTGCCCTCTCAATAAGCGCATTAAATGCCGCAGAGTCCTCAGTAGGTGAGGTTTTGACAGTGTACACTTGAGTGTCTGGGGCAGTTTGTGGATCCCCTGGGTCCGCAGCATCTGTCCATGTGTCATGTTGATCTTCAGGATCAGTGTCGACAGGGTAGTTGTACTCATCATATTCACATTCCCCAGCCTCCACATCTGAGTAAGTGGGCGAGATTGGGGCACTGTCCTGACCATGTGGAGTTATTAGTTCAACAAGAACGGGGGAATCCGTGGAAACCTTCTTCTTCTTTAAAGGAATTGTGTAGGACTCCATAGGCTGTGCTGGAGTGATCTTTCGCTTGTAAATGGAAAGTTTACCGGTGTCGGCGTCGATAAATTGTTCCGACTGCTCCTCCAGCAGGGGCTGTCGATGCTTTGCGCCCACAACTGCAGGGGTAGACTTTGGCCCCGTGGTCACCTGGATGGACGCCTCGACTACCTTTTTGGGCGCGACCGCCTTCGGCGCCACTTTCGGCGGCAGCGTGAACTGAATCGGCGCCGTCGATTTTGGCGGTTTGGCGGCAGGCTTCGGCATGGAAGTATCCTTCGGATCGACAGCGGAAGCCTTCTCTTTGATGCATTTCAAGGAGTCCGAAACCTGCTTTATGAAGGAAGCGGACGGCTGCGTCGACTCGATAGGTGCCCTTGAGCCACCACCATGCGCGGACTCGAGGGTCACAGTACTTTTGGCCTTTTCTGGCCGACGCGCAGGATCGACAACCTTTGTAGTTCCGAGTCCTTTGTTTGTGTCGAAGGACTTTGGCGCCGAAGTCTTCGGGTCGACGACCTTGACAAGCGCTTTCGGTGTCCCAGTCATCGGCTCGACGCTTTTGAGCGACTTCACCGGATCGACAACCTTCTTTGGCTTTGTATGCACTGACAGGACAGAAGCCGTGGAGCCGACCAAGGCGACAGACGCTTTCTGTTTTGATGGCGCCTCGATCACTTTCGGTTTTGTCGAGACCGAAGCTTTCTCTTTCGGTTTCGATTTGACCAATGGCGGCTCCTTAGAAGTGTCCGTAGCCGAGCCCGGAGGCGAGACCGTGGAACTGGGTGCAAGATCTTGGGTAAGGCCATGTGGCGATCCCTCGACCTGAGCCGGAGCAATTGTCTGAACGGGGCATAGCTCCTCGCTTGAGCTATCTTCCGTGGCCCCATAGGCCCCATCGTCGTCTCCTACCTCTTCGACGATGTCGTCTGCATCGAGCATTTCAACGTCTGCGTCGTAGTTGGAGTTGATCTCTGCCGCTGGATTGGAAATCGGCTCTCGATCGTCCTGCTCGTCTGCCTCTTCTCCCTCGGTATCGAAAATGTTCACCGGGTCAGGTGCCGTCTGCTGGGCCTCCTGACGCGCCAAAGTCGAATCGTCTTCTTGGAGCGGAAACGAGAACAAGCCATACCGTTGGCTTCATCGTGATCCGGCGACAGGCACTTGTTGCACACAAGATGGACATCGATGTGGGGATACTTAGAGTTGCACACGGGGCACCTTTTGAACGGGCTCCGATCCATAATGGTCCGTCGAATTAGTCTTGTTGCGTCGACTGGGCCTCGAGCACTGAAGAGCCACGGAACTCCTCAGGACGTCCGACTCGGGAACTGAGCCGGAACAGAGCTGGGCACCGATCGCAAGACAATACCGACGATATAGGAAGGCCTTCGGGCCGAAAAGAAAGTTTCTATTGAATCCGAACTAGAGTGATCAAATATGCATCCGAACCCAATGGCGGAAAAAAACAATCTGGGGATGGAGTCGATGCCCATGCGCACTGTAGTCCAGGGGAGGAGCCACCTATCTCGTGATACTTCGAAGACTCTTCCAGGACAACAATGTGCAATCATCCGGACCCAACACTAGGCGGCGATCTATGCTATAGATATGAATTCAGCAGCCCACATGCCTCGAACTATACAGATTAAAACAGGTCCGGAAAAGAAAGGTAGCAGCTAACCGTAGGGCCTGCGAAGATGAAAAATGGGTTAACCTTCGGGAAGTTGCACTTACTGGTGATTCTAGAAAATACTGGGCCTTAATAGCCAAATTCTGTGACAGTAGAGGAAAATCTCAACCCATGTTAATCCCAGAAACAGAGTGGTCAATTTATATATCTTTATTGTATGCCCCTAATCTATTAGATGACGAGGGTGAGGGTCCCTTAATACCATAGCACTGGCAGGTGACGTAGAAGCTCCATCAGAGGGAAATTGAAGGGTATATTAAGGGGGCGAGATTCTCGGGCGCAATGGGTCCGGATGATGTCCCTGTAGCAATAATAAAAAAGGATTGTGGCGAGTGGGCAAAAGTATTACAACCTTTATTCGCCCATTGCTACAATTTCGGGGACATTCCTTATTCCTGGAAGGGAAGCATAATAGTTCCGCTATATAAAAAGGGCCGTAAAAACTCCCCGGCTAGTTTTAGGCAAATTTCCCTTCTAGACGCAACGGGAAAATTGTTTGCAAAAAGTATCCTGGTTCATTTACAAGAGTGGGTATTTGGAAATAATTTAATTCCCCTTGAACAATCAGGGTTTCGGAAGAACAGTGACACTCTAGATAACATCTCTGTTCTGCAAACCCTAATTGATAAATACCCCGTTGGTCGGAGGACTCCATTGTATACAGCATTTATTGATTTCTCCACAGCGTTCGATAGGGTAGATCGGGGACGCTGTGGAAGAAATTGATTACTATGGGAAATCTGCTAAGAGTGATAATTGCTCTTCACTCCTCTACATCGACCCAAGTTTTGTTAGGGGGGACTCAAGGCCTTTTAAGGAAAATTTCTACTAATAACGGGTTAAAGCATGGGTGCCTATTGGCCCCTTTACTCTTCTCAATCTACATAAATGACCTGCCGAGTCGGATAGGGGAGAGTAAAGGGGATCCTCCACAAGTGGGTAACCTAAAAATAAGTTGTTTGCTGTACGCTGATGCTATAATAATGGACTTAACCCCAATTGGGCTGCAGAGACGACTGTCAGAATTGGTTAGGTACACTAATTAATACTTTTTAAAAATAAATGTCTCAAAGAGTAAAGTGATGATTTTTAGTTATAAGGGCTGTAAGGTTAGATCAAACTTACAATGGTTTTTAGGAGATGAAATGACGGAAATAGTAAAATTTTACCCTTATCTAGGAAAATTTTTCACAAATAGGTGTTCTGTTAAAAAACACATGGACCATTGCAAAAGTAAAGCTATTTCACAAGCCTCTGCAATTAATCGCTTGTACTTGCAATGTGGGAAAAGACATTTCTCACACCATTGCCGTATATAAAATAAATATTCCCCCAACTTTGTATTACGGCAATGAAACGATAGATGAATGTGAATGGGCAAAGTACGAGAAAGTGGAAGGTAAAATCTGGTGACAATTATGCAATTTGAGTCATGCTGCGTCAATTGCGGCCCTTAGGCTCGAATTTGGCCTTCTTTCAACATATGTCTTAACAATGGCAGCTTGTTTAAGATGGGGTAACGCATTGATTAATTCTCAGGAGATCCTATTAAGGTTGGCATTGCATAAGGAAATTTTTGTTAATATGCTATCTAAAAGTGTAATTTTTAGGAATTATTTAAAGGCTTTAAGCAGTTTTGGTTTAGATTTTGAAGGGGCAGCAGGTTTGGATAAAATAACATTAAAACATATAATTAAAAGAACTATATATGTGATTTCACGGGAAAGAGATTTGAAAATATGCCGCGTGAATGGAAGGTTGGACTGTATTGCGGAGAGCTCTATAGTTAAAAATCCTCAGCGTACATTCTTTGGAACTTGAATCATGGAGTTCGAAGAGTGATTTTATTATTAAGAATGAACCTGCTGCCTTTGAGGATTTAAACAGGTGCCTGGCAGGGTATCCCCAAAAACAAAAGACACTGTGATTTATGCAATGGCGGCATACAAGACCTTAACCATGTTTTGATTGTATGCCCAGCACTTCTTTCAATACGCCGCAAATATTTAAGGCATTTTTTTAACAGTATAAAATCTCAACAGCAGAACAGGCCCGTAATTTTCTTCTGCTCCCACCATCTGAACTGATTTGTTTTAAAATGTTTCGCTTTTTTAAAGAATTTTTGAATGTATATTAAAATTTAGCAGACTTAGGTGATCCTTATGCCTTTATAGTACTGTGTGATGTGTTCTCATGCATTAGCACTTTGTTATGCACTTTAATTAGTCATTAAATATGAAAATCAATGCTTACTTCTACTGTGTACTAGCACTCCTGTAAGATAGTTAATTAACAAAGTGCATTTCCTTAGAAGCATAGCTCCTGGGTAATTATTTGTGAGAAATGTCCTAGAATAGGGTATTAATGCACTAGCACTTTTGTATTGCATTAGCACTTTATTTAGCACTTTATAAATATACTTGCTGCTATTTCCATTTCATGATCACCTCCCTAAAAAGTTTTTAATTATTTATGTAAATTGTTATGTGTATATTGGATGGTAATGGTATTTTTATCTTAACCAAGTGTGATTCAAAAGTAGATTTAAAAAAAAAAAAAAAAAAAAAAAAAAAAATCAGGGTGAGAGTTCAAAGTTTTACCCACCTGATAATAATAGACATTGGCTGTAAATATATTTTACTAGAATGTTGTAGCCCACCGTAGTGATGAACTTAATGGAGAAAAGAGAATTAGACTACTTGAGAATTATGCAATTAAGGAAAATTGAATATGTAACTCTTTGTGGTTTAGAGACTGCCCTCTGTCGTCCTCCAGAGTGTAGTCTATTGAAGAGAAGTGATGATGTACTCTTGGGTGTAACCTAGAAAAATTCATGTTGTAATTTTTCCTGTTTTTTACTATTGTGATTTGAATGAAATGTTGTTTTATCTGTATTTTATGTGGAATTCCTCGGAATTCCAAATCATAATAAAATAATTGAATTGAAGATGGTTATCCTCAAGCTAAAGGGACTAAATGGGAATGGGAAGAGTACCGAATTGGACAATATTTCAAAACCATATGTCTTCACGAATATGATGACTATCAAAGACAATAGACCTTTTGTAATTTCTGTGACAAGCTAGCCTGGCTGATGAGGGGTGATGCCCCAAAACCGGTCCTAGGATGCTTGTTTCCAGTCGAGGGAGGGCCTGGCTTGGCAGTTTAGGCTGGACTGTTCCCATGAGGCACAGGGTCAAGACTGAATTGCATATGACTGGGTCCAAACTGGGGTGGTGTGGTGAGCAAAAGAGCGATGGTTTAAACCCAGATCTTTGGGACTGGGGGTGAACTTTTGCATTGTTCAGCATTCTGTCCATCATTTGCTCCTTATGCCATCTATAGTATACTATAACAGTGAACATTTTTATTAATCAATTTAAAAAAAGTGCATTTTGCTGTAATAACATTTCAGACCAATGTTTTCCAATAGAAAAGCAGAGTATTCCAACTAACAGTGAAGGGGAAGTGCTCAACACGAAATTCAAAAAGAATCAGCTATGATTCGGATTAACTATGGCATTTGTCTGGCTAGCTCTGGTAGACACAAACAAACATTTACACATTGTATAAAATGGGGTATTATTTACTGGCCTCTTTCAAGTTCAGTAGATCAGCTTTATTATTAGTATTGAACTTTTGGGCGCTAAGGCATTCCCCAAATGTTTAGATCAGAGTGAATTCCAGTGGCACGTACCTAAGAGGTAGAAAGACCTGGGTTTGGAGGCAGCGCAGAGTGGTTTGGGTGTAGTTGGGCAGCAAGACAGCTGGTCAGAAAGCATTTTACGCCATGCCATTTACTAATTTGAAAGCCAAAACAACTTCATTATTAACCCTTTCGTACATAAATACGTCAAAATCACAGCTGCCAAAATGCCTGAAAGAAAAGAACAGTTACCTGTAATCTGTTGTTCTCCAGTATTGGTATCTTTCAGAGATTCACATGCCTGAATCATTCCCAGTCGTCGGAGTGAGTCCCACGGTATATAAAAATAGCAATAATTATGCATAACATAGTTACATCATAGGTAGATTAGAACCAGGAAGTGAAATAGCTAGAAGTCAATAAGAAAAAAGTTCCACTAGCATGACTCGTCCAGGTCATTATATATAGTCCAAACTACAGCCAATCAGGCGACAGCACGCTCCAGAATGTTCTCCTCAGAGGCTCAGGCTCTCAGATTTTGTAGCACAAGTGTGATCTAGAGTGCCAAAAAAAGAAGAAAGAAAAAAAAAGCATAGAAGAATCTGACGGATGGTGGGTTGGTTGCATGTTAATCTATGAAAGATACCAATACTAGATAACCACAGATTACAGGTAAGTAACTATTGTTCTTCTCCAGCATTGGGGTATCTTTCATAGATTCACAGGCCTGAATCAGAGTAGAGAGCAGTAAATCCATAATAATATTCGTGATATTCTGATCACGATATAAACATATGCATATCAGAAGCAATATGTAACCACAGTTATAGATCTCTATATTTATATCCATATATAAAAATAGAAATATATATATAGTCAAAAATTGACTAAGGTAAGGAATCTATCACTAACGTGTCTCTTTCAGATATATATTTACATATATTTATCCATAAACAATCATAAGATATGTATGTAAGAAAATACCAAGAGGAGGAGGGAAGAATAGAGGCTCAACTTATTTAAAAAGATTACGGAGTACCACTTGTCCCACAGACGTGTCTGCATTGCTGGCAGCCTTCAGACAGTAGTGCTTAGTAAAGGTGTGCCTGCTGGACCACGTAGCAGCTCTGCAGATTTGATGAAGAGGCACACCAGCAAAGAGCAGTATAGGAAGAGATTGCTCGAATAGAGTGCGCTCTGGGAGTGGCTTGTAGTGGTCTGCCTGCATGCTGATGTCAGAAACAAATTGCAGCAGAAATCCAACGAGCCATGGATTGTTTGGATATTGGGTGTCCTGTACGCATCTTTCCATAAGCTATAAATAGCTGATCAGATTTTCGAATTGAGGCTGTTCTCTGTAAATAGAATTTGAGACACCTCTTAACATCAAGAGTATGCAAAGCCCTTTCCGCACGGGATTAAGGATTAGGAAAGAGTCTTTAAAATGACAGGTTCATTGAGATGGAAGTCCGAAGGTACTTTAGGCATAAAAGTGGGGTTAGTGCGTAGCACCACCGAATCCCTGGTGAATTGGAGGTAAGGCAGTTTTATAGTGAAGGCTTGAATGTCACTGACCCGCCTAGCAGATGTGAAAGCTAACAGTAGAGATGCTTTCCATGAAAGAAACTTCAAATCGGTCTTATGAATAGGTTTGAAAGGATGGCGCAGGAGTTGTGAAAGCACAACGTTAAGATGCCAAGATGGAGGTGGAGGCGGAGGCGGATGGGAGGAAACATGCGAAACAATCCCTTGAACTGCTGAATGATCCTGGAAGAGTAAAGAGTTGGAACCATCCTGTCGGAATCTGGAGATAGCCGCTAAGAATACTTTGAGGGTAGAATGCGAAAGGCCTGATCTTGTCAAATGCAAAAAGAAAGGCAAAATTTGTTCCGGTTTTGCCTGAATTGGAAATGTTGGCGGCTTGGCACCAAAGGCAACAGTTTCCATTTGAACCTGTATGTCTTTATTGTGGAAGGCGCCCTAGAATTGGCCAAGACTTCCCTACAGTCAGAAGGAATGTCTAAGTGAGGGAATTCAAAGTGCTCAGACGCCAGGCCGCTAAGTGCAGGGATGCAGGATCCGGGTGGCAGATCTGTCCATTCTGAATGGATAGAAGGTTCAGTATTGGTCGCAACTGAATGGGATCACATTCGGAGAGCAGGAGGAGTTCGGTAAACAAGAACTGGCGAGGCCACCTGGGAGCTATGAGTATTAGACGACAAGGCTCCTTCATTTTCCAGAGAACGCTGGGAACCAACGGTGTCGGTGGAAAAGCGTAGGCATAGATCCGCGACCAGTTCATCAAAAACGCATTCCAGCATGACCCCTTGTGGGGAAGCCAACTTGCGAAGAATGGGCATTTGCAGTTCGGACTGGTCGTGAACAAGACCAGATCGAATCGACCCCACTCATGAAAAATATGATCCAAAGTTGGAATATGGAGCTCCCACTGGTGATTGGAAATTGTCGATCTGCTAGGGAATCCGCAAGAACGTGGAAACTCCCAGGACATGGATTGCTGTCAGACTTACCTGATGTTTGATCGCCTCGCCCAATCCCACATTTTCTGGGCTTGTTGAGACAATAGAGCAGATCTTGTCCCTCCCTGTTTGTTCAAGTAGTGCATGCTTGTGTTGTCCGTCCGGATCAGCACTGATGCTCCGAGAATGATGGTGCAAAAAGATTTTAGAGCTAGGAAGATCGCCAGCAATTCCAAGCGGTTGATATGCCAAGTTGGTTGTTAAGCATCCCATCTCCCGCTGACAGAGTCTTTGCAGGTGAGCTCCCCATCCTTCGAAGGAGGCGTCCATGGTGACGACGAAGCTTGGAGCTTCTATTAGGAATGAGCAGCCTGCTGTTACATTTCTCTTGCAAGTCCACCATCGTGGAGCGTCCCTTATTCAAGGAGTGATGTGGATGAGATTGACGAAGGATCCAGAGACTTGCAGCCACTGTTTGTTGAGTTCTTCTTGCAGAGGTCTCATCCGGAGACGGCAGTTGGGGATCAGGGAAGTCAAGATGAAAGCATCCCCAGAAGCGACTTGAACTGTCGGACTGAAATGCACTTTCTTGATCGCAGTAGCTGGGCGAGTTTGCAAAGTTTCAGTTGCCTTTCGTTTGAAACAAAGGTTTGTATTCGCAAAGTGTCTATGGTGGCTCCCAAGAACGCTCTTTCTTGCGATGGGACGAGGTGTGACTTGTCGAAATTGATTGAGAGACCCAGAGATTAGAAAAGAGATAGACATCTCTGAATGTGGACATTTGCGATTTTGAAAGAATCCGCCTTGATAAGGCAGTCGTCTAAATGAGGCAAAAATCTGGATTCCCTCCAGTCGAAGGTGTGCAGCCACCGGTGCTTAAGACCTTGGTAAAGACCCGTGGTGCGGAACGTAGTCCGAAAGGAAGGACCTTGAACTGAAATCCCTGCCAGCTACTCTGAACCTCAAGAACTTTCTGTGGGTAGAATTAGTACATGAAAATAAGCGTCTTGGAGGTTGGGATGGTCATATGATCTCCCGCCATGAGGAGTTGAAGGATCTCTTGAAGAGTCAGTATCCGAAAGGATAATTTTTTGAGATATATTTGTTGAGAGAGCGAAGATCTAGAATGGGACGCCATTCTCCCAATTTTTTTTTTTATTAGCAGAAAGAATATGGAATAAAAACCGGTTCATCTTTGCAATCGGGGAACTGTGTTGATCGCTCCTTTTCGCAACATCAAATTTATTTGGGCAAAAAGCTCTGAGAGGTGAGCTGGAGGCGGTCCTTTGGGAGGAGAATTCGGAGGAAGTTTTACAAACTCTAGAACATGGCCTCAGGCTACAAAGTCCAAGACCCATTTGTCTGTTATCTGCGACCAGTTGGAGTAGAAACGGGAGATTTTTCCTCCAACTTTTAAAGGGGTAAGCGGTAGAGCAGGTAGCAGTTGTCACTGCTTCTTGGGCGTATAACGCCCGTGGTAAGTAGATTTCCTTCTGTTTTGTGAGTAGGAGGTAGATGGTTGCTGTCTGAAGGATTGTTGGCACTGGGAAGAGTAATGTTGGTTACTCTGATAGGACTGATATCGTCTTTGCTGATTATAGCCTCCTTGATTAGAAAAAGATCCGCGCCTCTAGCCCCACGAAAGGGCGGTTTACGAAACTGAAGCGTTCCGAGAGATCTGGCTGTCTCTGAATCCTTTTTAATAGCCTCTAGGGCCTCGTCAACATGCAGACCAAAAAGAGACTCGCCATCAAAAGCCATATCAATTATTTTAGCCTGAATCTCTTGGCAAAATTATGTTGATTTTAACCAGCCCTGCCTCAGCAGGACCGCAGCACCTGCCAGTTGTCGAAAACCTGTAGATGCAACATCCACTGATGAATCAATCTCAGCCGAGATTCATTCCCCTTCCTGAAGGATCTTAAGCGCCTCTGACTTAGAGGGCTCAGGCAACATGTCGATGTAGGGAGAAATGTCCGACCACATCGGTCTATCATATCGTCCTAAGATAGCCAGTGAGTTAGCTGAACAGATGGTCGTTGCTACCATCGTGGACACCTTCTTTCCAATAGCGTCCAAACATCTCCCATTCTGATCAGGAGGTGCTGACAGCGGAGAGGAGGGATTCCGCGCTCGTCGTTGAGCTGCTTTGGCGATAACAGAATCTGCCTTTGGTTGACCTATTAGACATGCAGGTGAATTGTTCGGTGCCTTATACTTTTTATCAAGGCGGGGCAGGACCGCCGTAACAGAAGCAGGAGCTTTCATAACTTTTAGTCCTTCCTGCCAAATAAAATCAATAATCAGGATAGACCGTATTTGTTTCCGTGGTTGATCTTTAAAATCGTAAAGAAAACAATCATCCTTTTTTGTTTCCATAGGAAGAAGAAAACGCTGTTTAGCCCTCTCCATAAGAAGGTGAAAACCTCCAATGTCAACAGGAGGAGAGTCGGCAGGAGCAGGAGTTGAAGGAGACAGAGTTTGTATCTGGTAGTCATCCTACTCCGTAAGGAGAGATCTGTCATCCAATCCTCCTTCTCCATTGTCGTGAGAGGTGTGAGTTTCCTGAGAGTGATGTGAAGGTACCGGAGAATGTGGCCTGGGCGACCTCAAAGCTGATAAAGATTGAGGAACCGGTGTGGGCGGTATAGAAGCCAATTCAGATGGAGAGAAACAGCGATGGTAATCATCCAACATATACTGCAGATTATTTAGAAAAGCCAAAGGCATTTGGGCTGTAGGAATCGGATCTGGAGCTGAAGGAACCGTCTCCGGACAAAACGCGTCATCTTGATCCACATCTTGATACTTAATGAGGAGCTCAAAAGGGCTCCTGGCAATAAGGAACCTATCTACCTCATCTGATACTTTATCCTCATCTTCAGAATCCAACAATTGTTCAGGTAACCTAAGAGGAACCTTAGCAGTGGAGATTGTAATTGGAGAAAGGACCTCCAATGAGGATCCACGTCTATGTAACAAAGAAGACGTTTCTGTCGACGGAGGCAGCTGTATATATGGTGTCGCAGACGATGTAGAAGATACTTCAAGCGTAGATGAAGACCAAACCTGAAGAGCTGTACATGAAGACAGTGGTAGCGTCGACGAGGCAGCCGTCGACAACACTTAATCTTCGTTGTTGGAGTGTCGACGGTAGATTTAATCTCTTTCGTCGACTGGACTGGTTTTACGGAGACTGACACCAGCGTCAACGGCGAAGATGCTGACGACATCATCATCTGTGGGTTCGGTGACAAGAACCTAGCAGTCGACGTCGTAGCAGCGGCGACGGAGGGCTTCGCCGATGAAGCGTCGTCATCGAGCTAGTCGACGAGGGACCCCGTTTCTGAGGTAAATCTTTGTCAGAAACCTGTTTTGAAGTTTGAGAGTTCACAGT
The DNA here is from genome assembly GCF_964261635.1 of Lissotriton helveticus. Lineage (NCBI taxonomy): Eukaryota > Metazoa > Chordata > Amphibia > Caudata > Salamandridae > Lissotriton > Lissotriton helveticus. The sequence goes on from NC_136068.1 coordinate 1,410,666,888, forward strand.
CTCTCGGGGGCGCAGAAGGCATAGTCTTACTTTTAGAAGGTGGAAGAGCCTTTTTTCAGTAGAAGGCAGCTCAGCACTCTTGGAGGTATGCGGTTTCTTCGACACCCTGGCCTCAGGAGAAGATAAGTCTGTGTCAGCAGTCCTCTTCATAGAGGACGTAGTCTGGACAGAGGCAATACTCCCAACTTCAGATAAGGAATTGTCCTGATCTTTAATCTTCTGTAGCCACAGAATTAGACACCCCTCCCTCTCCCTCAGAGTCTTTTGTGGGAAAGTTCTGCAGATCTTGCAGTCTCTCACCTGTTGGTCAGGATTCAAGCAGTAAATGCACTTCTTGTGAAGATCTTCTGAAAACAGACGGAGTTTCCCACAAGACTCACATGGTCGAAAGAGATTTCTTTGAAGAAGACATCATAAATGAAGAATTTTTCAAAGAAAAAACAGAAGAACTGAGCAGAGCTCAAGGAGACTCCCTTCACACGACGAGCATTAGAAAATCAGAGCCTGAGCCTCGGAGGAGAACATTCTGGAGGGTGTTGTCGCCTGATTAGCTGTAGTTTGGACTATATATAATGACTTGGACGAGTCATGCTAGAGGAAATTCTTTCCTATCGACTTCTAGCTATTTCACTTCCTATTTCTAATCTACCTATGTTATGCATTATTATTGCTATTTTTCTGTACCATGGGACTCCAACTCCGACGACCGGGAATGATTCAGGCATGTGAATCTATGAAAGATACCCCAATATTGGAGAAATAACATTACACATTTTATATTCAGCAGAAAGACATAGCCTGACCACACTCCTAGGTAGGTGTAAACACACAAATGTCACAGCCCATACTACGTCGAAGTATCCTAGCTCTGAAACAGCTTGAGCAGGGATATTCTCCACTCAATCACTAATGCAGTTCAGATCAAGGATCAAATCCCATTTGTTATATTCTTGTTGAGCGTAGCATCCACCCCCCCCCCCCCATATCCCCCCCGTCCCCCCATCCCTCTCAGGCCCTCCAATTTCACCTGCATGTATAATGTAACCATGTACAATACCACTGTATTATTATGCATCATGTTTCATGACTCATTTAAGGACTTTCACAGGCTTCCCTTTGAAGTTGCCCATAAGGTAACATGCACGCAAGTGACTGAACATCACCCACCTACCTGAAAGAGAATCTTTAAACTACTGGAAGGGAATAGAATAAAAGAGGCAAATACGGTCTTCTTTAACCCCTGGACCGCGGCGCAAATTCCGCCGCGGTGCTGGGGAATTAAGGAGTGGGCGTTTTTCGGAAGGACCCCGGCCGTCCTCCACATATGCCCACTGTGACGTTGGACGGCCAGAGGCTTCAAAACTTCACAAAGTAAAACACTCTGTATTCTTGTGACTAGAACAAAGGTTTTAGATTTAAGTGCCAAAAAACATAAGACTCTAGCCTTATGTTCAATACTTCCAAATGAATTGAAAACCTCACTTCTTCAGAATTCACCTTTAAGACGAATATTTTTTTTTCATACACTTAAGTTTCTTTATTCTACATTCTTGCCACTTCACTCTCTAGTCCTCTTTATTCTCTGAATTTTAACTCAGACTATTCTTAACTGCACAATGTTCAGCTGTCATGTGGTTAATTTGTACTACGTAAAAAGCAGAACTAAATACCTACAATTTAGCCTCAGAAAATGGCATTTTAAAAAGCAGAAATTCTGACATTATTTGGGGAAAATGATACAAGTTGCGGGACAGAAGTTACTATGGGTCGCAATGGTGACAGAGTATTCATACCGCCAATATGGAGGTCCTTCCGACAGATTTAAATACAGGTGTACATTCGGTTAAATCAGTGGGAGACACTTCTCCAATAGCCCTGGGTAGTAAAGGCCATCTAAGATATGGTTACATGTCTGCCAACCCAATTTAGAGGGGCTGCAGTAGTAATGTTTTACTGTACCTCACGGCCAGTCTTTTTGAAAAGAAAAAAGAAAATAGTTTGCTGCAAGGGCCACATCTTTCCGACACAGCCCTGCAGCAAACATTAAAATGCATTCTGAAGAACCGCCAAGATGGCGGTGTCCGGTAATGCCTTCACAAATAACCACCTGCTTGGTGTTCATTTATAAATTATTTGGGATGCCTCTCAACCATAGAATGGAGTAATTCACTCCATCCTCAATGGCGGACTCACGGACCGTCCACCCAAAACTAAAATCGGGCCCTATGTGTTTTGAAATCTTTTTACATTTAAGGGGTTTTTATTTTCTTTAACTTTGTTCTGAAAAGCAACAAATACAGAGCAAATGTTTCATGTACAAAGATATGTATTGTTTGAAAAAAAATTTAAATGAACAAAAAAAAGGTCCAGTGAATTGGTGCACAGTCCGAAGTATTCATAAAGACTGAATACTTCGAAGATCCTACAACAGAAAACATGTTTCTAGAGTCAAAGGAAGGTAAAGAAAAGTAAGGCATAGAAAGCTTCAGCATAAGAATCTCATCGAAAAATTACCCACTTGTCCTCCTTAATAATACACTGCAGTATTAAAATGAGGAAGACATAAGTTGTCCTAGGACAATTCGATACTTCCATCATAACCCGAACACAAGCAGATGTAGATTAAGAGAAAACTACTTAAGTATTTCCTACCTGATATTTATAAGAGTGGAACTAACATTCCTAATTTTCATTGGGATTGCTGATCCGGTTCCTAAGAAAACAGTCTCTGGATACTGGTCATACTTTCCTGAAACATGAAGGAAATATATTCATCCAACTTGAAAGAAAAACGGAACTGAAAAATAAATACTTACAATGCCCGTAAATCTAGCTGAAGAAAGTTTCTTTTGTGTAATTGATGACCTTAGGCATGAAATTAGAAAAATACATGCACACTGCCACTCATATTTGAACTTATGTATCCATGTATTCATCCACTTACTAATTCTCCGCAGTTAAACACACACACACACAGTCAGAAACACATGCGAGATAAGTCAAAAGAAAGCATGCTGCCATCTAAACTCGGGGGCAACATATGCTTGCAATAACAAAACTAGACATAGCAGCAGTTGTATGTCTTGCAAAGGTATTGTAAATGGTTTATTGTTGTTTTAAAGTTAAAGCACAACTACCACATTTAGAACGAATATGTTGGACACCTTGGAAGGGTTAAAAAGGAAAACGCTACTTACCAGTATGCATTTGTTCTTGGCATGTAGAGCTGCAGATTCTCACACTTAGCATTAGATCAACATCTGGTGTTGGGCTCGGATGATTGCATGTTGTTATCGCCTTGGAAGTCTTTGTGGTCACGAGACAGGTGACTCCTCCTTTGGACGATAGTGCGCATGGGCATCGACTCCATCCTTAGATTGTTTTTCGCCATGATGGGAAATGATGGAGTTAGTAAAAGAAAAAAAGATGTCCATGTGTGTATATCTAATTAAGATAGAACTGGTACAGATACAGGTCCCGGGGAGGCGGGTGGGCGTGTGAGAATATGCAGCTCTACATGCCAAAAACAGATGCATACTGGTAAGTAGCATTTTCCGTTCGAGGCATATGAGCTGCAGTTCTCACACTTAGCATAGACTATACAGCAGTGTCTCCCCTAGCGGTGGTCCCCTGTATCTGTTGCAGTAGTTTGAAAGAGTTTTGAGGACAGCTTGGCCTACAGCAGCTTGCTGCTTGGCTTGCACATCAACACAATAGTGTTTAGTGAAGGTGTGTGGTGTAGACCATGTTGCTGCCTTACATAGGTCTTTTAGGGGAATGTTCCCTAAGAAAGCCATAGAGGCTCCTAGCTTGCTTGTGGAGAGCGCTCTAGAAGGAGTTGTTAATGTTAGTTTTGCTTTTTAATAGCATATTTGGATACATTTTACAATCCAACTTGCAATACCAACTTTAGAGATGGGATTGCCTTTATGTGGTGGAGAGAAAGCTACAAACAATTGTTTTGTTTTGCAAAAGGATTTAGTTGTGTCAATGTAATAAAGAAGGGCTCTTTTCACGTCTAGTGTATGTAGAGCTTTTTCTGTCACAGAGTCTGGGTTTTGAAAAAACACTGGCAACTCCATTGATTGAATAAGTTGAAATGGAGTGAGGACTTTAGGAAGGAATTTTGGATTTGTTTTGAGGACCACTTTGTTACGATGTAATTGTAAAAATGGTTCCTGTATAGTGAAAGCGTTATTCTCACTTACTCTTCTAAGAGAGGTAATGGCAACTAGGAAAGCTGTTTTCCATGTGAGGAACTGTAGTTCACATTTGTGTAAAGGTTCAAATGGGGGTCCCATGAGCCTGGTAAAAACAATATTTAGGTTCCACACTGGAGAGGGTGGTAACCTAGGAGGAATGTTTCTTTTTAATCCTTCCATAAATGCTTTAATTGCAAGGATTCTAAATAGTGACAAATGTCTGTTTTGTAATTACGCAGCAAGTGCTTCAAGATGTAAACGTACAGATAAGTATGCTAGATTACATCTTTGTAAGTGCAGTAGATAGCAAATGATATTCTGGATGGAAGCATCCAGTGGGTCAATATGATTATCGGTGCAGTAAATGGCAAACATTTTCTATTTTGCAGCATAGAAAGCTCTAGTAGTGGGTCGTCTGGCTACTTTAATGATGTTCATACAGTCTGGAGGCAGGTTAAGGTAACCAAACTAAGACTTCTGGAGCCAGATCACCAGATTCCGTTGACTTGGACCTGGATGTGGGATCTCTCCATGGTTCTGCGTTAACAGGGATGGGGACAGGCACAGTCTTTGGTGTGTAACTAGTAGGAGTTCTAGCAGCGTTGTGAACCACGGTTGGCGTGCCCATGTGGGAGCTACTAAGATTAGTTTGAGAGTGTTGTCGGAGCTTGCGTACCACTAGTGGGATTAGTGGGAGTGGCGGAAAAGCATACGCAAATCTGCCTGACCAGTTCATCCATATCGCATTGCCCTTGGACAACGGGTGTGGAAACCTGGCGGCGGAGGTTGGGCATTTTGCGTTTTCGTGTGTGGCGAACAGATCTAGGTCTGGTTGACCCCACTTGTGGAAAAATGGTAGAAGAACTTGTGGATGTAGTTCCTATTCGTGAATCTGTTGTGTCTGTCGACTTAACAGATCTGCTATCTGATTGTGAACTCCTGGAAGGTGTTCGGCTAGTAGATATATTTTTTGTGTTCTGGCCCATCTCCAAATGTTTTGTGCAAGCTGGGACAGTTGCGGAGAATGTGCGCCTCCTTGTTTTTGTATGTAGTACATGACTGTCATGATGTCTGCCCGGATCAAGACAGCTTTGTTCTGCACATGTACTTGGAAGGATTTTAGTGCTAGGAATATCGCTAGCAGCTCCAGGTGATTGATGTGGAACACTTTTTATTGAGTGGTTCATCTTCCCTGGGTTGTATGGTCTAGGAGATGGGATCCCCATCCTGTGAGAGATGCGTCTGTTGTAAGTACTATCTGAGGAACAGGTTCGAGGAGCGGCCGCCCTTTGGACAAGTTTTTGGAGTTCAACCACTGCAGAGAGCGATGTGTGCGGCTGTCCACCAACACCAGATCCATAAGTTGTCCTTGAGCATGATTCCACTGATGTGCTAGACATTCTTGTAATGGACGCATTTGAAGTCTTGCATATGGTACAATAAAAATGCAAGATGCCATCATGCCTATGAGTTGCATGAACACTCTGGCTGGGAGAGTGTTGGTCTCGAAATTTTCTGACTAAGGCTTCAATGCTCGCTATCCTGGTTAGACTGGGATAAGCTAGAGCTGTGGAGGTGTTTATTGTAGCCCCACGATATTGGTGTATATGAGAGGGCTAGAGATGCGACTTGGAGTAGTTGATCGTGAACCCCAAGTTGTGTAATGTTTGAATTGTTTGAGGAGTGTGTTGAACACACTGATTGAATGATCTGGCTTTTATCAGCCAGTCGTCTAGATATGGAAAGACATGGATTTGTTGTCTTCTGAGATGTGCTGCTACTACTGCAAGGCACTTTGTGAGCACTCTCGGTGCAGCTGTCACCCCGAATGGAAGGACTTCGAACTGATAGTGTTGTCCGTATAGTACAAACCTTACATACTTCCTGTGAGAATGATATATGGGAATGTGGAAGTAGGCGTCCTTGAGATCTAGTGTGGTAAGGAAATCGCCTTGTTGTAACAGTGGAAGCACTTGTTGTAAAGTGATCATGTGAAAATGATCTGAGTGTATATATATATATATATAGGTTAAGGGGCCGGAGATCGAGAATTGGTCTTCATGTCCCGTCTTTCTTGGTTATTAGGAAATACAGTGAGTAAACCCCTGTTCCCTGATGTTGTAAGGGAACTATTTCTATTGCTTCTTTTTGAAGCAATGAGATAACCTCTTGTTTTATGTTCTGTGGACATGGGACGCTGTATGGGTGGTATGTGAGGAGGGGTAGCTGTAAGTTCTAGGCAGTGAATATACTGGATAATTGGTCTCACCCACTTGTCTGTTGTGATGGAATTCCAGACAGGTAGGAACTGTGCTACCTCCCCCTGACAGGAGTGGAATGTTGTGGGGGGAGGGGAAGGAAGTCACTGTTTTGTGATGGGAGAGGTATGATTGGTGTTGTTACCTCAACCTCTTCCTTTATTGCTGTTTCCTGTGTATCCGCCTCTAAAATATCCTCTGCTGGGGGGATGTTTGTGTATTGGCTTTAAAGGAAGAGGAGTTGTCTGCCTCCATTTGTTTAGAGGCTCCTCTGTAAAAGGAGTGTTGAAATGAGCCTCGTGTTTGTGGGGGACTGTAAAGCTCCCATAGATTTGTCAGTCTCAGTGTCTTTCTTCATCATTTCTAGTGCAGTGTCCATAGACGGCCCAAAAAGCTGTTGTTGGTTAAATGGCCGATTAGGGATAGTAGTCTGGACCACTGTTCCCTCTAGGCCGCGCGCGCGCACCTTCCCGGACGTCAGCGCGCACCACCTAGCGTGGAGCGCGCACACAGGCCGTCGCAAGAGATTTGCGCCGCCCGCCGCTTTTACAAAGCGAGCGGCGCGAACATGACATGAGGCACTTTTAACAGTGGTGACGGCGGTGCAGGCGTGAGGAGTTGCAGGTAAGGATCGGGAGGCGGGGGGCGGGAGGAGTGTGTAGGAGATTGTTCAACATTACCTGCTAGTTGAGAACTATATGATGGTGAGTCTTGCATAGGTGAAATGTGCATTAGTGGCTGGGGATTGCTAATTCCTAGCACTAATTTTGGAAGACTGCTGCCTGGCCATGAAGAGTCCTTTATAGGGATGTTTTATGTCGGAGCAAAAATGTCTTCCTCTTCGGACAAATTCCGCCAGCTCCTCCTCTACCAGCATCAGCTCCTCCTCCTTCAGCGCCTTACTACACAGCCTGGGTGGGAGACGTGGGTGGGAAGAATCGTCTCCTCTTTCTCTGCTGTTCTTCAGAGACCTTCGGAATGAGCGGGAAAGTCACTTCAATTAAAATCCACGGCGTTAGGGTTGTCTTTTGGAATGCAGGCTTTTCTACCCTTTTTTGCTATTTAAAGGTCCTTCAGTTCTAGGCACAGCAGACACAAAAAACGCGTGGGACACAGGACAGAAAGGCACAAAAAACAAGTGAGACACAGAACAGAAAGGCACAAAAAACGAGTGAGACACCGAACAGAAAGGCACAAAGTATTGTAAGCGCTGTACCTAGGACAATGCATTATAGCACTGCTGCACTTACAACACTGCTCGCATGTGTGCATGCACTGGTGCATATAGGTCATTTACTGCAGGAAGAGAGTGAATACTGTCGCTATTTCGTGTGATGATAAACAATTCCCATTTATGCTTCTGAACACCTACAGATTGAATAGTTGCCCTGGTTATGCATGGTAGGCTCCTCCTCAGAGTCCAGCTACCTGCAGTGAAACTGACTAATCAGATATGTGTGCCCACCAAAATCCTTTTCCAACTCCTGCCTCACTCACAAATAACCCTCAGTTTTAACTATGTGAGTTTGATCATTTGTGTTCGTGAACATTAGAGCTACATTTATAAAGACTGTATTAGCCGGTTTATTGAACAAATAACTTTCTTCAAAACCTGTCGGGGTTTAAAGAGAAATCATTTTACAGTGAGATTTGAGAGTCCTTTCAATCAGTTTTTTTAGGAAGGTAAGTTGTAAATGTGCCTCTTAAAGCACCATTATTACTAACAACAGTTTGATTTAATGAGAGGCAGAAAGGCACTAAAAACGATTGAGCCACAGGACAGAAAGGCACAAAAAAAACGAGTGGGGCAGAGGCCAGAAGGGCAGAAAAAACGAGTGAGACACAGGACAGAAGGGCACAAAAAACGAGTGAGATACAGGGCATAAAGGCACAAAAAACTAGTGGGGCACAGGACAGAAAGGCACAAAAAAACGAGTGGGGCAGAAGGGCACCAAAAACGAGTTGGACACAGGACATAAAGGCACAACAAGCATTGGAAATGCAATAGGTCTCGCATTAGAAAAGTTGGAGCTATTTGTCTTGTAAATGACAAATATTTTATTTATGTGTTGGTTTTTAAAATAGCTAAATGGATAGCTTTGTCATTTACAATGCCAATAGTTATAACTTTCGCGAATGTGACACCTATAGCATTTGGAATGCAACATGTTTTGTATTTACGTGACTTAGATGGCAGCTCTGGTCGTTAGGCCACATCTCTAGAGAGCACGAGAGTGCAGCAGGGGAGAGAAGCACAGAGAGGGAGCAGAGAGTGCAGCAAGGAAGAGAAGCACGGAGAGGGAGCCCAAGAGTGAAGCAAGGGTGAGATGCACGGACAGGGAGCCTGAGAGTGCAGCAGGGGACAGAAGCATGGAGAGGGAGACAGAGTGTATCAGGGGCGAGAAGTACGGACAGGGAGCCCAAGAGCGAAGCAAGAGAGAGAAGCAGGAGAGGGAGTCTGAGATTATAGAAAGGGAGAGAGTTGAGCATAGAAAGGGAGAAGATGAGTTTGGGAGAGAGGCATGAGAGGTGGAAGGCAGAGCAATGGAGATAGACCTGGGAAAGGAGTAACCATGGGGGAGATGAAGATGAGAGCAACAGGGAAAAACTAGTGGTGTTGACTAATGCCGAAATGGTATAAATGATGCTGTGTTAGTGCTCATTGACAATCGTGTGTACCTTGAGGAGAGATGGGAGAGGGGAGGAGAAAGAAGGGAGATTGAGGAAAGAGGGGAGAAAGGGAGGAGAGTGTGGGGATAGAGGGTAGAGGAGAGAGAAGGACGAGTGTGGTGGGAGATGGTAGAGGGGAGGGGAGAGTGCTTATCCAATTTTGCAAACCGCCCTTAAGACCCTTATTGTGGCGCTGTATGTATGAAAATGCACTATCTTTTCACTTTTTAAAGTACAATTTTGGAGTGCCATTTGGCGCCGCAGACACGCGTGGTTTGGTTCCTGGCGCACATAGCCATGGTTGCAGCGCACAGAGACCCTCCATTGCCGCACACAGAGGAAAAAAATTAGAGGGAACATTGGTCTGGACCTCTTGTTTAAAACCAGAGATGCGTAGCCAATCAGGTGGGTCATTTGGGTCTCTAAAAGGGTCTTCTGGGTCACCCCATACTGGTATTTATTGCTCGAGAGACAGTGTCTGCTGCATCAAGTGCACATTTGATTATTCATTTGAGATTAGCTTACCCTCTTGTATTAGATAATTTTCTTGTGTCTTATATTGGTCAGACAAATGCTGTAGTAGTGTTTCTCACTGGTCGTAATGGGCTCTGTCATATCTTGCGAGCAGTGCTTGTGTGTTAGCTATGGACCAGATATTGCCTGCTTGGGCAGCTATTCTTTTACCTGAAGCGTCTAGCAGTTTCGACTCTTTATAAGGAGGTGGCGCTTCTCCTGATGTTTGGGAGTTAGTGCGCTTTCTAGCATTGGAAACAACCAGAGAATCTGAGGGCAGCTGTCCCTTAATGTAGGCAGGATTTGCAGGGGCAGGCCTATACTTCTTTTCTATTCTGGGGTTTAGAATACTGGCACGCATAGGATCTTTAAACAGTTCAGGGGCATGCTTAATGACTCCTTTAATCATGGGTAATATTTGTACTGACTTTGGAACTGTTCAAAAGTATCTAATAAAAAATCCTCTTCTGCCTCATCTGAGTGCATTGCGACACCATGATAGATGGCAGCTCTATTAATTAAGTGTCCAAAACCAATATTATCTTCTGGAGGAGAATGTTTTGAGGGGTATGTGTGTGGATCTGGGGTGTCCGGTATGTCTTGTGGATCAGGGTACTCCCAATCAGGTGGGTCATTTGGGTCTCTAAAAGGGTCTTCTGGGTCACCCCATACTCCTGTGTCATCATCATCATCATTGTTGTTGTTGTGAGGAGGTGTATGAGGTAGAGAAAAATGAGGTGGAGAATTTTGAGGTGTAGTAAATGTTTAGGGAGAGGAGGTGGGTTAGAAGGAAGTATAGGAGAAGAAGGGTGCATAGGCGATGTGGCAGAGTCTTTCTTCACAGGCACTGGAGGAACAGGTGCTGTGTCTAACGTTCTCTTTCTATATGGTGCAGTGATAACATGTCCTGTCTCTGGATCAATATAGATTTTTTACTGGATAAGATCAGGATGAAAAAGCTCCTCTTCTGGGGGAACCGCTTTCGGCGCCGATTTTTTCGGTTCAGAACGGGGTTGTTGTTCGTTTTTGTCATTAGCCTTAGGAGGCGTGATAGAGTCCTTTGGCATAGGTTTTGGCTCTGATGATCTTGGTTTCTGAGCCAAAGCTGTTTTTTTCGGTATGGAAGCGTCCGAAGCCGACTGGTCTACGGGCTTGGGAGTTTTCGGGCCAGATTTATCTTTTGAAGTCGACTGTGTAGGAAGTGGTTTCGGAGCTGGGCCTTCTTTCGGTTTTGGTGCCGACGGCGCTGGTGGGATCGGTCCCAAGCTACCGGACGGCTTTTGGATTTTCTTCGGAGCCGGGCTCGAGGGCAGGGCTCCTGAAGTATGCTTTTGGTTGCGACTGGGCCCAGCAGGCGGAGTGTTGACCATTGCCTTAGATTTTGGTGGGTGGGTTGGGGTAGGGTAGGGGCAGTAGTACTCACTCGTTGACCCGGAGTGATGGAGTCATCTGCCTCGGATACGCATTCAAGATCTTCGGAATCTCCTTCTGGGACATCTGGGCCTTCGTTAAAGATGTCCACTGGTTCCGGAGCTGATCTCTGCAGGATGTGTCGACAGGCCCTTCGATCACGAATGGTCTTCTTCGATCTAAAGGATGCGCAGGCTGGACAGCTGGACTCATCCTGTTCAGGTGATAAGCACAGGTTACAGACCTTGTGATGGTCACTGTGCAGGAACTTTGCTCCACACTGGGGGCATTTATTGAATCGTGTCCTTTCCATGAGCTGTAGGCCTCACGGCATGGAAAGGCCCAACGGCCCGCGTCGACTAACGGAATCGAGCTGATGAAGTAGAGTCAAGGGTGGAGATGTTTAAAAGTTAATCCGAAGATTCAAGTAAGTTTTTTCGCGTCAAACTAGTTAGAAAGTAGATTTCAAACAGGAGCGGAAAATTTACATCCGAACCCAGTGGCGGAAAAAAACAATCTAAGGATGTAGTCGATGCCCGTGCGCACTATTGTCCAAAGGAGGAGTCACCTATCTCGTGACTACAAAGACTTCTTCCAAGACGACAACAACATGCAATCATGCGAGCCCAACACCAGATGGCGATCTAATAGCCCAACACCAGATGGCGATCAAATGCTAAGTGTAAGAACTGCAGCTCATATGCCTCGAACACAATGATATGCTATAGACAGCAGCATTCCTTAATGGTCACCTGGTTTACATTAAGTGGCCTTGTGAGATGTGGCATACTGCTTATCAAATTAACAGGCAACCTGCTAGCACTTGTGAGAAAGTGCCTCTTTTGACATGGTTAGCCCCCACTTTTGGCTGGTACTGGATGTGGTTTTGATTGTAGTGCACAAGGTCCCTGCTAAACAGGTCCTCTGTGCACGTGCTTCACTATATATGTTCCACAATTGGCTCTTCTGACCCCTGTAAGCCCCTAGTAAACGGTACCATTGTACATAGAGTATTGGGACTGAAGTGGGTCCTCTTACCTAGGCCCTGCAGACTGCCACTGCAGCATACATGCCCTAGTGCAGACAAAACAAAGTCGACATAGCACACTGCCTGTGTGCCATGCCAACTAGCACGGCCTAAAGTATAGGTAGTCACCCCTTTAGAAAGCCATACAGCCCTACGGCAGGGTGCACTACACCACAGGTGTGGGCATATGTGCATGAGCAGATATACTCCTACAATGTTTCTATTCATAGATATTGTAAGTGCCAGGGAAGCCATAGAGAGTACATGGGTTGGAAATGACACCTCTAGTTTCCCAGCACCATGATGTCTTCTGTGAACCCAAGAGTGTTTGGTACCAAACTACTCCTCTCAAACCCACACTGATGCCAGTGCTGGATTTTTGAAAACATGGATCCAGAGGGCCACCACAAAGGTGCCCTCTGGGAACCAACTGACCCTGGTGTGGCCACAGACTGGCCTTAGGCAGCCTGCCACCAACAGATATGTTTCTGGAGCCTCTGCTCTCGGGGACCAGAGGTGTTGCACCTCCTCCCCTTGATGGGAACAGTGCTCAAGAGGGAAGCTTCAAAGTCCTGCTGCCTTTGTAATGTGATCCCCACCCGCTGCTGCTAGCAGCAGATGGCAGCCCCCGGTTTACAATCTCACTTTGAACGGGAAAACCTAGGAAGAATAGGAAGTGTACCCACCTCTGCCAACTCCACCTCTAAGGAAGGGGAGGCGAGGAGAAGTACATCTTTCATTATTTGCGATAAATTAGCCATGTTCATCAATCATTTATCTATTCATGTTCTTAGCCCTACATAAAAGTCACCCATTGTTTCATTTTTGTTTTCATCCACTCACACTACCACACACATTTGTCTGTCAATAAAGAAATGATGGATTTGACAAGGATTGCTTTATTTAAGTACAATTATTGTGAACTAAACGCCATGTGTACTCTAGTTCTGGTTGTATTTGTTAATACGTTAGTTCGTCCTTGCACAAGGAGGTTTACAGACACACAAACACACACACACACACACCATTGTAATGCTATTAAAGTGTTTGAGATAACCGGTGAATTTATGGTGTTTGTTTTTCTCTGACAACAGCACAAATGGGATGGTGGGCACTAACTTTAAACTTCAGAGTGGAGTTTTGTGTTTGAGAGTGCAGGGTTACACCAATCTACATGAATTTTTCAGTGTGGCTTGACTTAACTGAACGTGAGCAGAAAAATAAATAAACTGTTTTCAGGTCTCGACAGAGAGAGGGGCTCTACCACATTCTTGTAACCCCGAGTACAGTATTTAATTGGGCCTTATTTGTGTATTTCCACCATAAAGACTGCCTGTTTTGCACATTTTGGCTTGTGGAAAAGTTTATACATGACACAGAAGGTCTGCATTGGTTATCGTGGCAAGCCAATGATCATGGATATGGGCCTGTTTAGTATGAGCGTGGGGAGCGACCTTTGACCCTGCTCGCAGGCAGGTCGCTCCCCACGCCGCCACACAGCCGCCTCGCCGCTCCTGTATACCTGCTGCCGCCATTTCCTGCACCCTCATTCCCGCCGCTGCGTCCCTCTGTTCCCCATTGGACACCCCGCTCCCGCCTCCCAGCTGCTCCTCCCTCCCTTCTCTTAAGGGGGCTGCGCAGTGGCGTAGGAGCGACCTTTGACCCTGCTCGCAGGCAGGTCGCTCCCCACGCCAAACACCTTTGATGCATACTCCTCAACACCCGCTCCGCACACAAACATGCCGACGAGCTCTGGGACCTGCTAGACACCTCTGCCCCAGACGTGGCCTTCCTGACCGAGACCTGGTCAAACGACTACAAGATCACCCGCAGGGATCGCGCCAACGGAATCAGAGGAGGAATAGCCATCATCCACAAGTCCGCCCTCAAGGTCGCCACCCACGCAGACGACACCCTTAACACCGCCAAACACCTGCACTTCCGGATCCACACTGACCCCACCACCACCCTCAGAGGAACACTCATCTACAGACCACCCGGCCCCCGAGCACAATTCAGTGACTCCATCGCCAGCACCCATGCACTTGCCTCCAGAGACTACATCCTCCTCGGGGTCCTGAATTTCCACCTCGAGAACAACAACGACGCCAACTCCGCCACCCTGATCAACAACCTCGCCAACCTCGGCCTCAGACAACTCGTCACCACACCCACCCACCCACGCCGCTGGCCACACACTGGACCCCATCTTCTCCACAGGCACCCACGTCGCCTTCGACCACACCACCGAACTCCACTGGACCGACCACCGCTGCATCCACTTCACCTTCAACAAACCAATCACCGCACCAAACAGCTGCCTCGTCGCTGCTGGAGCAAAGTCACCGGAGACCAGCTGATGAACACCCTCGCCCAGAACCCAACCACCAACCCCACCAACCCAAACGACGCAGCCCTCAACCTCAGACAGAGGATCGACGACTGCGCCAACACCCTCGCCCCACTCAAGAAACCGTCCAACAACCATGCCAGCAAGAGAGCCACCTGGTTCATCGACGAGCAGCAGACCTCCAAACGCGTCTGTGGGAAACTGGAGAAGATATGGCTTGACGAACGCACTCTGGACAACCGCGCAGCCCACAAGGATGCCACTCGCAGACACCACCACCTCATCAGATTAGCGAAGAGATCCTCCTTCAAAGACCGCCTGGATAACAACGCACACGACAGCAAAGAGTTCAGCATCGTAAAAGAACTCTCCAATCCCAGCGCCAACGACATACCGCCCTCACAAGAACTGTGCAACTCACTAGCCATCTTCTTCCACCGCAAGATCGCCGACATCCATGACCGCTTCAACACCATGACCGCCCCGATTACGCCAGACCCCACCCGCCCTGGTAACACCACCAGCGCCAACCGCCTGACCTCCTGGTCCAACGTCAACGACGACGAGAGACACAAGGTCATGTACTCCATCCACTCAGGATCTCCGTCAGACCCGTGCCCACACCACGTCTTCAACAAAGCAGACGCTGCCATCGCACTCCAACTACGGAAGGTCATCAACATCTCCTTCGAAACAGCAACATTCCCGGAAAGCTGGAAACACGCCAAAATCAACGCCCTCCTCAAGAAGCCCAAGGCGGACCCGAAGGACCTCAAGAACTTCCGGCCCATCTCCCTGCTCCCGTTCACGGCGAAGGTTGTCGAGAAAATCGTCAACATGCAACTGGCCCGCCACCTGGAAGACAACAACATCTTGGACCCGTCCCAGTCCGGGTTCAGACGAAACCACAGCACAGAGACAGCCCTCATCGCCGCCACAGACTACATCAGGCGCCAACTAGACAACGGCAACCATCAGCCCTCATCCTCCTGACCTGTCAGCCACCTTCAACACGGTCTGCCATTACACTCTAAAGACACGCCTCCTAGAAGCCGGAATCCAAGAGAAGGCCCTTGACTGGACCACGTCCTTCCTCTCCGGCAGAACCCAGAGCGTCCGCCTCCCGCCCTCCGATGCGAGGCCACCGACATCATCTGCGGCGTCCCCCAGGGCTCATCCCTTAGCCTGACGCTGTTCAACATCTACATGGCCCCCCTCGCACAAGTGGCCTGCCAACACAAACTCAACATCATCTCCTACGCCGACGACACCCAGCTCATCCTCTCCCTCACCAAGGACCCGCACACCGCCAAAAACCAACCTCCACGAGGGAATGAAGGCCATCGCCAACTGGATGCAGAACAGCTGTCTGAAGCTGAAATCGGACAAGACGGAGGTACTCATTCTCGGACCCACCCCCTCAGTCTGGGACGGCTCCTGGTGGCCGACCACACTGGGAACAGCACCGACACCCACCAACCATGCACACAACCTAGGATTCGTCCTCGACTCCTCCCTCTCCATGTCCATGTCTAAACAGGTCAACGCTGTCTCCTCCTCCTGCTACAAAACCCTTGCATGCTCTGCAGGATCTACAAGTGGATTCCGACCGAAAGAAGAACGGTGACACAGGCCCTCGTCAGCAGCAGACTGTACTACGGCAACACACTCTACGCAGGAATCCCAGCCAAACACCTACGACGTCTACAACGCATCCAAAACGTCTCCGCCCGACTGATCGTCAACGTCCACCGCCGCAGTCACATCACCCCCCTCCTGAGAGACCTACACCAGCTCCCCGTCGACAAGAGGATCACCTTCAAGCTCCTCACCCACGCACACAAAGCACTCCACAACGCCGGACCAGCCTACCTGAACAGCAGACTCAACTTCTACACCCTGACCCACCAGCTTCGCCCCGCCAGCCTCGTCCTCGCCGATGTTCCCCGCATCCAACGAACAACCTCCGGCGGCAGATCATTCTCCTACCTCGCCGCCAAGACCTGGAACACCCTCCCTACCCACCTACGTCAGACCTAAGACATACTCGCCTACTGAAGACTCCTCAAGACCGGGCTCTTCGAGCAGTAGCGGCACTCCCTACCCCTCAGCGCCTTGAGACCCTCACGGGTAAGCAGCGCGCTTTACAAATGTTCTGATTGATTGATTGATTGATTATGAAATGTTTTTATAAAAGCACTAGGCCCGACATATTTATTGTGAAAATCATATATTAAAGCAGTTTGGTATTTAAATGTGGATTATTATTACACTACATTAAATCTTAGAGATCAGTATTTTGTGAGCTGAAGCTCTGAAACCTTGGAAATTTGGGGAAGGACTCATAATAAAATTACACTATGGTACGAGCTAACTCCTTAGTGGTCTTCAAAGCAATAATGTCAGGATTAGAAAACATATGAAAGTTACCAACCTTTCACCACAGGAAGAGCTTCCAGGCTCTGGTGACATTCCTTCACTCTTTCCTCAAAATGGGGTATTTCCATTGCTTCCTTTATAAAATCAGCAGAACTAGAGCTGATAACAGCATCTCTTAAAATAAAAAGATTTGCGTCACAGTTATACACAGCTGACGAGGTGGTGTTTAATGTATATTATTTACAATGACCAGTGTTTGCCTATGAAATGTGACCATATATAAGGAAGCATATGCAGCGTAATTAACAAAAAGCATGATGCAATATTCTGAACCCAGCCTTCGATGACAAGTGAGTGTACAGTGTGTGATCTTCAGCAGCATATGCTGCACATTTGACATGCTGGCAAAGGAATCTTATTTCCAATTACTGGCTACATACATTTCATAAAAGCACATACTGGATTATTAGATTTCTTTTTACTATACTTAGGAATGCTTTAAATTATGTTCAAATATCTTGGGACCAATTAATTACATAAGAACACTTCATATTACATGTATATCGGTGTTAGGCTCAAAGATGCAAAAAATACTTAACGGTGTCACTTTATATGTGACGGTCAGAAACCTCTTTAACATGCCTTAAGTACACTAACATAATTTTCCCTCTGTGGCTGAATGTCGTGCGACTGGCATGCTCAGAAAGCAAAGAAAATTATTGGGAGGCTAGCACCAAACAAGAATATGGTTAATCAAAATACACTTGGTTTGACTGGGTGGTGTAAAATAGGGGCTGCTTTTTATACCATAATACTCTAAATGCCATACTCCTCATCGGGCCCGGAATCTACCCAAGAACAGGGTTCAAATCAACAAATAGGTAAAAGATTTAGCTACCAAATTACTTAATAAGTATTATCTTGCAGCATCACTGTTTTATCCCTGAAATATAGCCAGTAAGTTATTCTTCCAACTTTACTCCTCCTTAGTTAGGAAGTTTAAAAAAAAGTTTTCAAAACTGATGCATGGGGTGAACGTGTTATGGTGGACTGCAGAGTCCCTACACCCATAATGGATTTGCAATCACTAATCCAAGGACAATAGTGCACCATGTACTACCTTATTCTTAAAACAGATTTTTAGGGATGCCCGGTCAGAAGTCCTTATTTTCAGTCTATCTAATTTCACAAACTGAACCAATGACTAAGCAATAATTCAGTGAACTATTTATGCTACACGATCACTTAAGATAACTCCTACCATATTCTTTATAATTGAAGTAACTGCTTGATATGACAGATTCACGTATTGAAAATGTTGCATAGCAATGCTACTACTTGGCTATCTATACATCTTATTCTGCTAAAATCCACATTAAAGGTACATTTGTATTACACAATTACAAGCATGGCAGCATAAACAATAACTAGATCTCACTGGAAGATTAACCAATATCAGGGTTAAACTATGTGGCCATCTGAGTAAACTTGTAATGACACAAACCTTTGCCACTCACGTTTCGGCCTCAGTTGATACTTAAGAAGACATTCCCCTCGGACACTAGGCACACTTAGGGACACATGTTCTTCCTGAAAATGTAAAGAAAGAGCTACATTCAAACTCTACCCTTAATGTGGCTATAGAGAGACCATGCCTGAACAGACCCATTTACCTACCTTTTTCTGGTTTCTACTTAGCTGAGGGAAAATTTCTGGGTGAATTAAATTCAACTGGGTTTGAATTTTGTCACTACGGAGGTTATGTACTGTGGAAGAATTTTCATTAAGAATCAGGTGTTCCGTTGTTGGTCCAAACCTTGAAAAAGAAATTAGAAATACATGTTTACAGCAAATGAACGACACATGCACCTTAATGTCCTTACAATAGTTACAACAACAATAACTGCTTCTTTACTTTCACAAATGTACTTCCAAACTATGTAAGACTCATGTAACTAGGATCTCTTTGCACTCACACTTGCTTGTCATAAATCTTAATCATTAAAAGGCTGTGAATAGCCATTGCTGCACCAACTCAAAAACAATTACATTTCCAGAGCTAGAAAACAGCTATTGGGATAGCGCTGTCTGATCTGGTTTAACTTCTTGTGCATTGTCCTGTGAGTCAAGCATTAGGGTACCCAAACCACTTCAATCATCACTATTCATAAGAGATTCCTGGTTTGAGAGCTAGGGCAAAAGATCTGGGGAGTCTTCAAAACTGCACAACTAAAATTCAAACGCTGACAGAGTACGTATCTTAAATCTATCGCAATGAAAACTAATAATGTTTGTGCTACCAACTAAGGAACAATATTTTCCATACATCTAGAGTTACATGACTTGTCTTTGCTTCTGCCACAACAAGCTAAATCTCCAAGCAATTTACGTGGTGATTGACATATTATTTGAAAGTTTGAACAATTCATACCCACATGCTATGGAGAGATATTGTATATTCAAGACATTAAGAGGGCTTCTGGATTGCAGTTTTAGAATGCCTCCCCAAAACTACTACAATACTGTTAGAAATGGGGGTCTCTAGTTGGCAATGGTTTGCACCTTTGCCTAAATAGGGACCCTTGCTTCTAGTCAGGGTAAGGGGGATACACTTCTAAAATAAGCCCTGCTCACCACCTTGGTAGCTTGGCACGAGCAGATAGGCTGATCTCGGAAGCAGTGTGTAAAGCATTTGGGAACACACAGTAATACACTAAAAACACTACAAATGGACACCACACCAGTTTAGAAAAATAAGGAATCTTTATCTAAACCAAAACAAGACCAAACAACAAAAATCCACAATACAGTTATCTGAATACCCACAAAAATAGGTTTTTTAATTTTAAGTCTCTAGCAACAAATAACTCCACCTGGAGTTATTGTGACGTCGTGACAGATAGAAATCACAAAGTACGGCGCCACCCGCATGGTGCGCGGCGTCTGGCGCGGAGTCAAACAGACTCACAAAGAACAGTACCTTGGAAATGATGAACATAAAGACGTCACACGGCTCGGGCAGAGATGCTTCGTCGGTGGCGTCTGTTCCTTACGACCCCAGGAGAGGTGAAGCCTCTGTTCCTTACTGCAGTGCAGGGGAGGTGAGACGTCCGTTCCTTACTGGATCAGGGAGGTGACATCACCGCAGCGGCGAGGAGTCTGGTCCTTACGACGGTGCGGTGTCGATGGATTCGGGAGTCACCCATGTAGAGTATCGGCTCCGCGTTGATGAAGCACCGGCTTCGGAGTTGATGTTGCGCGGCGTCACCAGGCTTCGGGCCTTCCACGCAAGTCAGGGCGGTGCGTCGTGCTCTTCACGAGCGGTGCCCAGGGCTTCGATGCAGGTTACGGCATTGCCCGCCTGCGTCAGTGTTACAATTTCCTTCTGTGCTAGCTGAAATAGCAGTTACAGATGCAGAAAGATAGAGGAAATGAAGTCTTTGGGTCCCCAGAGACTTCAGAACAGAAGGCAAGCTCAGGTTCAAGTCCCTGGAGATCTTCTTCCTGAAGTAGATGACAAAGCAAACAGCAAAGTCCTTTTTCTCCTTTTCCTTGTCAGCAAGTAGCCACTTCAGGTCAACCCCAGCGAGCAAACAGCACAAAAGGTTTCTCTTGGATTTCCAGAAGTGATCTAAAAGTCTGTGGTCTGGGACCCACTTTTTATACACACAAATCCTTTGCTCTCTGAAGGCAGAGAGTGTCTGTACCCAGCCAAAACCAGTTCTGTCCTCACAGGTGCAGCTTCCCGGCAGGAGGTGGAGACAGCATTGTTGAAGGCAGACCAGGCCCATTCAGGTGAAAAGGAAATCTCCTCCCCTTACTCTAAATGCAGCCCAGGTCCATTCAGCCTAGCCCTGACTCAGACGTTTGGAGCCACAGCCCCTGTCATCCAAAAGCCAGACTTGCAATACACAAACCTAGCAAAGGCATACTGGATGGTTAGGCAAGAAAATACCAACAAACTGAATTGGCAGTAATTCACTAACTATCAGGACATGCCACACACACACACCTGGGCATGTCCTATCTTTTACATACACTGCAACCTGCCCACAGGGGTACCTTGGGCCCACCTTAGGTGTGGCTAACATGTAGAAAAGGGAAGGTTTAGGAACTGGCAAATGTGTGCACTTGCCTAGTCTACATAGCAGTCCCAGACTGCACACAGGCTCTGCAATGGCAGGCCAGAGTTACATTTACATTTAACAGGGTGCTTCTGTACACTATACAAGGGTCTGACAAGTAAATCAAAGATGCCAATTATGGAATCACTAATCCACAGCAACAATTTACAATGGGAGCACTTGCACTTTGGCACTGAACAGCAGTGGCAAAGTGCCCAAAGCATCTAGATGAGCAAAACAGAGTCCAACACACAGCAAAAACAGAGGAGGCAAAAGCAAAGAATGGAAGGGAGACCCAATCCAATGGTGCCAGGTCTAACACGTGTCCCCTCCAGCTGAAATGTGTGGAGAACTACCCACCCTCCCTCAGGCGGAAAAATCTGGACAGACCATCAGCATTGGCTTGTTCTGTACCGGGGGGCGGAGGGGGTGTTCTACCTTGAAGTCCATCCCCTGTAGGGAAATGGACCATCTCAATAGCTTTGGATGCTCACCCCTCATCTGCATCAACCATCTGAGGGACCCGTGGTCTGTCTGAACCCGAATGTGAGTCCCAAACAAGTATGGTCTCAGCTTCTTCAGTGCCCAGACCCCAGCAAATGCCTCATGCTCAATCGCACTCCACCTCTGTTCCTGTGGAAGTAACCTCCTACTAATGAAGGCTACAGGTTGGTCTAGGGCCTCCTCATTTAGCTGTGAGAACAACGCTCCCACACCATGCTCTGAAGCACCTGTCTGCACAATGAATTCCCTTGAGAAGTTGGGCACCTAAAGCACAGGCGCCATGCCATGCACATGGCAGGTTTCAGGGCATCGAAAGCCTTCTGGAAGGTGTCAGTCCAGTTCACCTTCCTGGGCTGCTTCCTGGAAGTCAGCTCTGTCAAGGGGACAACAATGGAGCCGTAATCCTTGACGAATATCCTGTAATACTGCATAAGTCCTAAAAAGGTTTTCACCCTTTTCTGGGTTTGCAGAGGTGGAGTGGTCCCAAGCCAGAATGGTATAAATCTTGGGCTGTAGGGGCGCCACCTGGCTGCTCTCCACCTGGTGTCCCAGGTACACCACGGAACCCTGCCTGATCTGGCACTTACTCGCCTTGTTCGGGAGACCTAGCCTTCATAGAGCCTTCAACACTTCAGAGAGGTGGTGCAGATGTTCTTCCCAAGTGGCACTGAACACTGCAATGCCATCCAGGCTGTCGGCACTGAAATCTTCCAGTCAAGCCAACACCTGGTTGACAAATCTCTGAAAGGTGGTAGGGGCATTCTTCAACACAAAGGGCATCACCTAGAATTGGTAGTCCCCCTCTGGTGTTGAGAATGCGGACCTCTCCTTTGCCCCATCAGTTAAAATCAAACGTACTGAGGTACCGTGCAGCTCCCAACCGACCGATGAGCTCATCAGCTCTGGGGATGGGGTGCGCGTCAGTCCTGGTGACCAAATTGAGCCCTCGGCAGTCCACACAGAACCGGAGTTCTGGGGTGGCACCGGGTGCGACAGCCTTTGGGACCAAGACCACTGGGCAGGCCCAAGGGCTGTTTGAGGGCTCAATCACCCCTAGCTCCAACATCTTGGAGACCTCCTCCTTGATGCAAGTCTTGACCCCGTCAGTCACTCTGTAAATGTTGTGCTTCACAGGAAGACTGTCCACAGTGTCAACATCATGGACACACCACAGAGTGACACCAGGGGTCAGGGAGAACAGAGCAGCAAACTGTCCCAACAGTTGGCGACAGTCACTCTGCTGTTCAGGAGTCAGGGCGGAGGAGAGTGATACACCGTCCATTTACCCATCATGATCCTTTGCAGACAGGAGGTCAGGAAGAGGCTCAGTCTCCTCTTCCATTCCAGCATCTGTTGCTAGGAGCATGCCCACTTCGGACCTCTCCAAGTGGGGCTTCAGGCGGTTCACATGCAGGACCCGCAAAGGGTTCCTAGGAGACTGCAAGTCCACAAAGTAGGGGACGTTACTCTTGCGCTCCACCACCTCAAATGGTCCGGTCCACTTATCATGGAGCGCACAAAGATCCACTGGGGTAATGACCCATTCTTTTTGTCCAGGCTGAAACTTTCAAAGAGGCGCTCTGATCATACCACTGTTTCATCTCCTCCTGGCTGGCTTCAAGATTAGCCTGAGCGAGTTGTCTTAAGCGCTTTCTGAAGGCCAGTATGTAGCTATATACATCCTTGGGAGGTTTACTGGGAAGCTTTCTCCCAGCCCTCTTTCACCAGACTCAGAGGTCCTCTTACAGGATGGCCGTACAGCAGCTCAAAGGGACTGAACCCTAAGGAATTCTGGAACACCTCTCTGTAAGCAAACAAAGGCATGGTAAGAGGACGTCCCACTTACGCATTATGGGTTCACCAAGACCCATAATCATGCCCTTCAGGGTCCGGCTGAATTTCTCACCCAGCTCATTACCTTGGGGGTGGTAAGGAGTGGCGAACTTGTATGCAACACCGCACTCCTGCCACAGGGACTTCATATACTTAGATATGAAGTTGGTACCCCGGCCGGACACCACGTCTCTGGGGAAGTCCACACAGAAGAAAATTCCCATCAACGCAAGACCCACCACGGGGGCAGTCACAGTCCGGAGAGGGATGGCTTCCGGGTATCACCAAGACCAGGACAAACCTGTTGTCCATGGCTGTCTTGGGATCCAGAGGACCCCCAATGTCAATACCCACCCTCTCAAAGGGGGTGCTGACCACAGGGAAAGGATGGAGAGGAGCCTTGCACTTCCTCCCACTCTTGCCACTTGCCTGGCAAATCCTACAATGAGTGTCAGAACTCTTCCGCATTTCGGGCCAGTAAATGTGGGTGACAAGCCTTTCAAAGGTCGTCTTGCCCCAAATGTCCTGCCAAAGGTACATCATGAGCCAGACCCAGTAGCAAGGCTCTGAAGTGCTGGGGTACCACCAGCACGTGGGCTGACCCAGGCTCAGCAACCTTAGGCTCGCTATACAGGAGACCATTCTCCCACTATTATCCAATGTGATCCAGACTGATCACCTGCTGCCTGGTTCGCAGCCTGCTGCTGCGAACCAACAAGAGAACTGCACTTATGCTCCTAGCAGAATTCTTCCCTGGAGGGGCCTCCTTCATGCTGCCAATTGGGTCATCTCAGGCAGCTCCCCCAGTTCAGCCACTTGTAGGCTCTAGGGCATCCCCCTCAAGGTCTGCCTCCTCCTGGACCGTGGGAACTTCAGGGCGGTTTTCCATGCCCCCTGCCTCTTCTCTTTACGGCAGGCACCTGGGCCACTCTTTCAGGCTCCAGGTCCTCTTGAATGCCCTTACCGGCTGCCATAGACCAAGTGGTCACACACGCCCCCTCAGGCAGACCCAACATCTCTAAATAAGACCTCCGCTCGACCTTCGCCCAAAGTGACCTCTCCAAATCATTGCCTAACAGACAGCCAACAGGCATGGCTGGCCTCACAGCTACTTGCAAGGTATCTGAGACTCCCCCTCCTCCCCCCACACTCAAAAGGGAACCTGTGCCACTTTGCAGAGGCACTCTGAATTGTCAGTAGCAGCTACTGGGTAGTATGCGTTTGGGGACCACCTGCTCTTCAGACACCAGCCGACAATTGGCAACTGTCACACTGGCTACAGTGTCTCCCAGAGCCTCCACACTATGGCAATTGAACTGAACTGTTTAGTGTTATCAGGCAGATGAGATCTTGGGATTATCTCACTGTCTCCTAAAGGGACAAGGGACTTCTTTGCGGGACCACACCCACCTTGGGCACCCGTCTCCTACCCCAGGGTTACATTAGCCATCTGCTGAGGCGGTGCACCAGTGGTTAACCAGTGTTAACATTTTTGGGACACTTAGGATCCCATTGGAAGTGACCCACCTGACTGCAACCAAAACATGTCTTGAGATCCCTTTGAACAGGTTTACCTGTCGGGACCCATGGTTTCTTCTCAGTGGGAGGCTGGGAACCCTTACCTTGGTTCCCTTGGGGATTACTTAGGGGCCCTTTCTGGAACTCCTTGTGTTTACCCTAATCCCACCCACTCTTCTGCTGGGGACCCTGCCCACCCTTGGCGACTCTTCCACAAACCCTTTGTGGACCCTGGTACTGACCCAGCGGTCCGCCTCCACTACAAGCTTCCTGGGGTCAGATAGCTCACTGTCAATCAAATGATGGCGTAGCTCTGGAAAACAACTACCAGACATGTGCTCTCATGCAACAAAGTCATAGAGCCCCTGCAAGTCATTCACCTGACTACCCTTCACCCTGCCATATAATGCTCTGCAAAAGTAGGATACATACTCAACCCAAGTGCTGGACTGCAGCATCTTACAGTTCCTAACCCTTGGTCTGTATAGCTCTGGGGTTAACCGATACCTCCTTACTAAGTCTTCCTTCATGGGGGCATAAGACATCTGATCCTCAGTGGGCAATGTTTGCAATACATCCCTCCCCTCCTGGATAAAGCGGCCCCACAACCCCGCTCCCCAAATCACTCTTAGGGATTCTGTAGGACTTCATTGCTACTTTATAAGCTTTGCACCACTGACCAATGTATCCCTGCTTTGTGAAATCCTTCATAACATCCTTGGGAATCTATACCTTTCATTCCCCAGGCACTGATAGTGTGCTGCCACCAGAGGGACTGATCTCTAAAATCTTTGCTTTCAGAGCCAACTCCCTCAACCCTCTCTCGTGCTCCAAGAGCATATTTTTCTCCTCCAGGGGTAATTTCTCTCTGCAATGCCATCTCCTTATCCTCCTTCCCCAGCTTGCGCTTCATGAGCTTCAACTCATGCATGCTGTTTTTCCCCCGGTCCTCCAGCTCTTCGGGAGACAGGACCCTTTGAGACACACTGCTGCCTTTCCTGGGAGTCACC
This sequence comes from Lissotriton helveticus, assembly GCF_964261635.1. NCBI lineage: Eukaryota > Metazoa > Chordata > Amphibia > Caudata > Salamandridae > Lissotriton > Lissotriton helveticus. The sequence goes on from NC_136068.1 coordinate 1,410,692,686, forward strand.
CCATCTCCAGTAAGGCCCACTATCCCTTCCTGCTGTTCGTCTAAATTCTCCCCCTCTACCATAGGCTCCTCGGTCTGCCCATTGGCCTTCTTTGCTACCAACCAGGCCCTCAGCGCCTTTTGGAACTCCTCCTTTCGGGTGAGGCCTCTCACGGAGATTTTCCGTTTTTTGCAGATGGTTTTAAGTTGTGGCACAGTGTAGGTATCAAACCTCTCCTCTTCAATTTCCAAATCTACAGATGCTGGTTTACTCATGCTAAGAATTGGCAGTTCTTCAGATGCAAGAGAAAAAAAAAATAGTCCCAGGAAAAGAACTCTACCAAATGTATGTGGTTGCGTGGTGGTCTGCACTATACCAGTAGTGTACACCAATCACTGTATGCAAGTCACAAATGCAAGTCCAGATCCTCACCGCTGAGCACCAAAGTTAGAAATGGGGGAATACACTTCTAAAATAACCCCTGCTCGCCCCCTTGGTAGATTGGCACGAGCAGACAGGCTTATCTCAGAGGCAGTGTGTAAAGCATTGTAAACACATACAGTAATACAGTGAAAACATTACAAATGGACACCACGCCAGTTTAGAAAAATAAAAAATCTTTACCTAAACCAAAACAAGACCAAACAACAAAAATCCACAATACAGTTATCAAAATATCCACAAAAATAGGTTATTCTCAATTCAATTCTTTATTTATTTGTCCTTCCGAAGACAGGTCATAAAAGATACATACATTAACAAACATCATTTAAAATCAGACATCCCAACAAATTCAAACTAATTTTCCATTTAAAAAGGATACGACAGCAAGCAAAAACAGTGATATTGCTAGGAACTAAATTGACAGTGCAAAACGATGGAGTTCAGAAATAGCAGCAAATATTATCCAATAGTGCAAAATGACTGAATCCATGAATAGCAGCAAGTATTATCCAATAATACATAAACATTAAAATTAATCCTATATTGGAGTTAGCAGCAGTAAACATTTTAGCAGCAATACAAATACAATACATACAAAAAGTGGTAAAACACATTGATATTAAAACAGCATGCTCCTTCTCTTTGCTAAGTTACACTTCAAGAAACTCCCAACGGCAAAACAGACATTGCGATCATTGAGTTGCTGCAGAAAGTACAAAGCCACTTTGCACTTGGAAAATGTGTGTCTGCGCAAAAGAGGTATTACAAATTTCCTGGTAAATGGAAGATCCAACTGACAAAATGTAAAATGGTTTGACTCGAATGTTCATCACAGGGGCAAATGGTAATAGATTCAGAAGAATACTGGCCCAGGGGGAAGCATATCAACCAGCGAAGAGACCCCAGCCTAAATCTCGTCAATAAATCTCTTTGTGCACATTATTTACGTATAAAAGACACGGGGTAATATAGGGAGGTACTTGTATGAGGTAATAATCCCCGACGATGGGTTTGGCTACTTCAAACAATTCCCTAGACAATTCTTTGTGTTTTCGGAAGCTCTCCAAAACCCTCTGTCGGTCCCCTTTACCAATTGAATCTGGTTGCTCCAACAAAGAGGAGTAACCAAGTTCTGTAAAACAAGTTTTGATATATTGGAGCCAGAGGATACAGAGGCCACAAGTGCAGCTTAAACAGTCTCTAATAATTGCCAGATTAAGATCAGCCTCTTAATTTGTCCAGATATAAATACTGCACCTTTAGCTATCTGGTGTTCTAGTATCTTGGACGTAAATCGAGTCCTAACTCCAGATGGAGGGAGAAATGTGGCGAGGAAGTGGGAACTCTTAAAACTCTACAACAAAATCTGTTCTCCTCTAACTTCATAGCAAGTACGTCCCTGCATCCCCAAATGCCCATAGCCTATGTTAAAATCTGAATATATTTACGCTTATAAATCTCTAGGATTGGGGCTATGGGCTTTTTACCTATGGACATTGCAAGTGAATAAGTAGTACAAACTGCACGTGTGAATCATGTTATTCTGTTATTTATGCAGGTATGCCACGTACAGTCTTCATCAAATTCCAGACCTAAATATGGGAAGGAACTAACCTTTTGAAGATTTCTCATCTATATTCAGACTGCAGGACTTAGTGTTTTTGAGGCCACAAATCATAACAAAAGATTTATTATAATTTGGCTCCAGCCCAAAGTACTTCATAAAGTTGACATAGCTGGCAATTAGTTTTTGTTAGCCCCATTGCCAAAAGGGCTGCGTCCACATAAAGGAGCGCTGGCACAGCCTTTTTCTCATTTGCCGAACGTCCGCCCCAAATGTAACTAAAGTATTCTGCGAATTGTTAGTGTAAAGAAGGAATAAGATTGGGGCAAGAACAAAACCTTGGCGCAACCCGCGCTTAATGCTAAACTGCTCTGAGCATTCACCAGCATTACCATACCTCACTGAGGCAGAAAGATAGTGATAGAGAAGCCTCAGAAAAGACACCAGACCCGCATCGACTCCCATATTTACTCAAATGTCCCAGAGCTTGGAGCGTGAGACAGTCAAAAGCGCTGGTCAAATCCATAAATGCTAAATGAGTAGAAGGGCCATTCGCATATTTATATTTAGCCAAGATGAGGTGAAGATTAAGGCACGGATCAAATGGATGTCGAACAGCCGCCTGAAACTGAACTCGGACAAGACTGAAGTCCTCATCCTGGGATCCTCACCCTCCGCCTGGGACAACTCCTGGTGGCCCCCCGCCCTGGGCAGCGCACCCAAACCAACAGACCACGCACGCAACCTGGGCTTCATCCTGGACTCCTCCCTCTCCATGACCAGACAAGTCAACGCCGTCTCCTCGTCGTGCTTCAACATCCTGCGCATGCTACGTAAGATCTTCCGATGGATACCCACCGAGACCAGGAAGACGGTCACCCAGGCCCTCGTCACCAGCCGTCTGGACTACAGCAACTCCCTCTACGCCGGAACCACCGCCAAACTCCAGAAGAGACTCCAGCGGATCCAGAACACCTCAGCTCGACTCATCCTGGACATCCCCCGCCGCAGCCACATCTCCGGACACCTGAGAGACCTGCACTGGCTCCCGGTCAACAAGAGAATCACCTTCCGGCTCCTCACCCACGCACACAAAGCCCTACACAACCAAGGCCCAGGATACCTCAACAGCCGCCTCAACTTCTACGCTCCCAAACGCCAGCTTCGATCGACCAGCCACGCCCTCGCCGCCGTCCCCCGCATCCGAAGAGCCACCACAGGAGGAAGGTCCTTCTCCTACCTGGCCGCCAAGACTCGGAACTCCCTTCCGACCCATCTCCGCCTGACCCAAGACCACCTCGCCTTCAGGAAGCAGCTCAAGACCTGGCTGTTCGAACAGTAGCGGACCGCCCCCCCCTCCACCCCCCCCCCAGCGCCTTGAGACCCTCCGGGTGAGTAGTGCGCTATACAAATGCTTTGATTGATTGATTGATTGTACCTAGACCTTTTCTAAACCCGCACTGGGTGGGAGCCAAGATATGATTGGCATTTATCGAGTCCAGTAGGCGGTCTAGCACAGTTCTTCCGATCACTGTGGCAAAGAAGTCCAAAAGAGATATTGGTCGGTAGCATTTAGGATCATGCACATTACCTTTTTTAAAAACAGGCACTATAACAGATGAACGCAAGGAGTTTGGGACTATCTCGCTGCAAACTGAGTTGAAAACCATGGTGAGTATCAGGGAGCAGAATACTGGGTCTTCCTTAAACAAATCCAAAGGGATTCCATCTGGGCCCGGTGCCTTCTCACCTTTACTATTGACAATTGCTTTCCGGACTTCCCCTTCATTAAAAACAATATTTTGGCATGTTAAATTCAGCTGTATTGGGGCATCCTCTGCAGCAAAGTCAGCAGAGTAGAGAACAGCGTAATGTGTCACCCAAGTCTCAGGAGGTATATGGACAGTTACTTTATCGGCTGGTAGGGTGGGAGATAGAACTGACAGTACAGCCTTCCAAAAGGCCTGAGGATCTTTTGTAAGACAGCAGCCCACCGCTAAATCCCACTTCTCCTCCTTCAATGCTAGCTTTTTTTTGTGGCAAGCTTATACAGCTTCCTGCTTTCCCTGATCATAGTCTGGTCTCAGGGATTTTGTTTTAGAGCCCTGCGTAGGGTGTTAGTAGCCTCTCTGCAGGCCAGATCAAACCAGCAATGAGCCTGATTACTATACTGGGTAATGGGTTTGGAATGTAAGTGTTTGACTTTATCTAACAGAGCTGCAAAACCTTGTAAAATACGAGTTGGCTCATGTGGTATGCAATTGCAGCTAAACACCAGAGCAGAACTAATCGGAATTACATGTGACATATTGCTATTCATATTCGCTGTACGCCATACAACCCTACGCCCAGCATCTTTGGTGGATAATGCCTAGATGGATAAAGGCTTAGGCTTCTGTCCCCTATAAGGCAACGCTATCTTTGCAGAGATAGGATTGTGATCACTATATGGCTGGATAAGAACCTTGCTGTCCTTAATGAGGGGAAAAATGCTCCAGGAGATAGATAGATATATATATATATATCACTGAAAAAAAACATAGGTTTCAGGAGTGTCCTAGTTAGCTGGACATTTCACTCGTACAAAACCATTCAAATTCCTCCGTTATAGTTAGTTCTACTAACTATAACTCGCGCGCCCGCAATCCACTGCTGATGATGTTACATATTACATCATTCATGACATGGTCAGTGACATCACTCATGACATCTCAAATTAAAAAATAAACCCTATGACTATGCGGTCACGCTACGTATAGGTGGAGAACCAAGATATGTCGCCCCTTTCCATTTCCAGCTACGTATGTGTGTGAGGTTTTTTTTTTTTTAAGAAGGAACCACTAACATACCCTGGTATAGTGGTTACAAGTGATCTATTTCCCCATTGACGTGAAGGGTAGTCACAACCATAAACAACTAAGAGGCACAAGTTCATATACCTAACTTGTCAGGATAGAAGGTTGTGTAGCGATGATGCGCAGAAAGAGCCTGAAGCGCACTCACCCTCTGTGCCAATGTTATAGTCACCATGAAGACAGTCTTCATGGTGAGCACTTGCAGAGTACACCTGTGCAGCGGTTCAAACAGTTAACAAATCAGGAACTTTGGAACCGAATTCAGGTCCAAGTGGGGGCATAGCGAAAGGAAAAGGGGGAAACAAATGCTGCAGGCCTTTCAAAAACCTCATCATAACAGGTGATATGAACCGCAAGGACTGATCTGGAAACTGCAAAAAAGCTGAAAGGGCTGAAAGACATTCCTTAACAGTGCCCAAAGCAAGACCTTGCAGGGCCAGGTACAACACAAACAAAAGAATCTCAAGATAATTTTGCCTTTAGTGGGTAAATCTGCTTAGTAGAACACCAGGCCACAAACTTGTCCCAATTGCGGGCATACGCAGACTTGGTTGAGGTATGCCTAGCTGCCACAGTAATGAATATGCTACTTACCAGTATGCATCTGTTCTTGGCATGTAGGGCTGCTAACATTCATATCTTAGCATTAGATCGCCGCCTAGTGTTGGGTCCGGATGATCGCACATTGTTGTCCTGGAAGAGTCTTCGAAGTATTCTGAGATAGGTGGCTCCTCCCCTGGACTACAGTGCGCATGGGCATCGGCTCCATCCCCAGATTGTTTTTCGCCATTGTGGCAGAAGATGGAGTGAAAAGTGTAAAGGATGTCCATGCTAATGAATAAATACAATAGTATATCTGCAGCTGCGACAGGCACCGGGGAGGAGGGCGGGCGATATGAATGTTAGCAGCCCTACATGCCAAGAACAGATGCATACTGGTAAGTAGCATATTCAGTTCGAGGCATGTGGGCTGCGAAATTCATATCTTAGCATAGAATACATAGCAGTCCCTCCATCAGCGGCGGTTGCCCGTGCCAGCTGCAGAAACCTGAAAAAGTGTTTTGAGAACAGCCTGTCCTACAGCAGCTTGCTGCTTGGAATGCACATCAACACAGTAGTGTTTTGTAAAGGTATGTGGTGTAACCCACGTGGCTGCTCTGCAAATATCCTCCAAAGGAATGTTCCCTAGGAAAGCCATGGATGCCCCCAGTTTGCGTGTGGAGTGCGCCCTTGGGGGTATCGTTAAAGTGCGCTTGGCCTTTTGATAACATATCTGGATGCACTTAACAATCCATCTGGCTATCCCTGCTTTGGAAATAGGGTTGCCTTTGTGTTGTGGTGCGAAGGCAACAAAAAGTTGTTTTGTCTTTCTAAAGGGTTGTGTTCTGTCTATGTAGTACATCAACGCCCTCCGTACATCTAAGGTATGGAGCATTCTTTCTGCCACCGTTTGCGGGTTTTGAAAGAATGCTGGTAAGTCAATAGTTTGGTTGAGATGAAACTGACACCACCTTCGGAAGGAATTTGGGGTTAGTGCGTAGCACTACCCTATTTGGATGAATTTGAATGAATGGCTCTTGGATTGTGAGCGCTTGCAGCTCACTGACACGCCTCAGAGACGTAATAGCTACTAGGAAAGCTACTTTCCACGTAAGGAACTGGAGTTCACACGAGTGCAGTGGCTCAAATGGTGGTCCCATCAGTCTGGTGAGAACGACATTGAGGTTCCACACCGGAGCTGGCGGTGTTCTTGGGGGAATGACTCGTTTCAGACCTTCAAGGAAGGCTTTAATGGCGGGCACTCTGAAGACAGAGAGATGCTGCCTGTTTTGAAGATAAGCCGCTATGGCGGATAGATGTATCCGAATGGAAGTGTACGCTAGATTGCACTTGTAAAGATGTAGCAGATAGCAAATGATGTTAGGGATAGATGCATCTAGCGGGTTGATGTCATTGGCTGTACAGTAAATGACAAAACGCTTCCATTTTGCAGCATAGCATGCTCTGGTAGTTGGCTTCCTTGCCTCCTTGATGATGTTCATGCATTCCGGAGGTAGGTTAAGGTATCCAAACTCTAGGACTTCAGGAGCCAGATCGCCAGGTTGAGCTGTTGCGGATCTGGATGCTGAATTTCTCCATGGTTCTGCGTCAAAAGACTGGGCGTGAGGCGCAGTCTTTGATGCGGCACCACTGATAGTACGAGGAACGTGGTGTACCAAGCCTGGCGCGCCCACGTTGGAGCAACTAGGATGAGAGTCATCGCGTGCTGCCTTAGCTTTCTTGCGACCAGCGGTATTAGAGGGGCTGGCGGAAAAGCGTACGCAAATTTGCCTGACCAGTTCATCCATATCGCATTCCCCTGCGACTGTGGGTGAGGGAACCTGGCGGCAAAGTGTTGGCATTTTGCGTTTTCTTTTGTGGCAAACAGGTCTATCTCCGGATGACCCCACTGCTGGAAGTACGGGTGGAGGACAGATGGGTGTATCTCCCACTCGTGCATTTGATGGCTGTACCTGCTGAGCAGATCCGCCATCTGGTTGTCCTTCCCTGGGAGGTGTTCTGCCATGAGGAAAATGTTCCTCTGAATGGCCCACTTCCACATGCTCTGAGCCAGATGAGACAGCTGTGGCGAGTGGGTGCCTCCAAGCTTTTGAATGTAGTACATCGCAGTCATGTTGTCCGTCCGGACTAACACTACCTTGTTGCACAGATGTACAATGAAGGACTTGATCGCCATGAAGATTGCCATCAGTTCCAGATAGTTGATGTGCATCTTCTGTTGCTGCGTCGTCCATAGTCCCTGCACTGTGTAAGTGAGCAGATGAGCTCCCCATCCCTGGAGAGATGCGTCCGTTGTCAGGATAATCTGCGGCACAGGCTCTTGGAACAGTCGGCCCTTGCAAAGGTTGTGTGGAGTCCACCAATGCAGAGAGTCGTATGCCCGACTGGTAACCAACACTAGGTCTGTCAATTGCCCCTGAGCCTGTGTCCACTGATTCGCTAAGCACTCCTGGAGCGGGCGCATTTGTAACCGTGCGTGAGGGACTATGAAGATGCAGGAGGCCATCATGCCTATCAACTGCATGAACACTCTCGCTGGAAGCGAGTGTTGTGGTCTGAACTTTTGGATCAGAGACTGCATGCTGTCTATCCTGACTTGGTTTGGCTGAGCCATGGCCGTCAGGGTGTTGATCGTCGCACCTAGGAACTGCCGGACATGTGCTGGTTGTAGATGCGACTTTGGGTAGTTCAGCGAGAAACCCAGATTGTGAAGAAGGTGAATTGTAGTCGACATGTCCGCGGCGCACTGTTGTTCCGACTTGGCTTGCACGAGCCAGTCGTCTAGGTAGGGGTAGACATGGATGTTCTGCCTCCTGAGGTGCGCTGCTACTGTCGCCAGACACTTGGTAAACACCCTTGGGGCTGTGGTGACTCCGAAGGGTAGGACCTTGAACTGGTAATGCTTGCCTTGAATAGTGAACCTGAGGTATTTCCTGTGGGACGGGTGTAGTGGAATGTGGAAATAAGCATCCTTGAGATCTAAGGTTGCTAAGAAGTCCCCTTGGTTTAGCAAGGGAAGAATCTGCTGCAGTGTAAGCATGTGGAAATGTTCTGATAGTATGTACAGGTTGAGGGGGCGTAGATCTAGAATGGGTCTGAGAGATCCGTCCTTCTTTGGAATAAGGAAGTACAGGGAATACACCCCTGTGCCTTCCTCTCCCACCGGCACGAGCTCGATTGCTCCCTTTTGCAGCATCACCACTACTTCCTGCTGCAATAAGAGCAAGTGCTCTGCGGACATAGGCCTTTGCCTTGGCGGGATGTTGGGTGGAGTGGATTTCAACTCTAGGCAATAACCATACTGGACTAGTTGTCGCACCCACCTGTCTGTGGTGATGTTTCTCCAGACGGGCAGGAACTGCTGCAGTCTCCCCCCGACAGGTGTTAAGTGGTCGGGGGGGCAGTGACAGAGAGTCACTGTTTGCTTGGGGTAGAGGAGCGGGAGCTGTTGTTTCCTCTGCCGCGACCTCTGTTGCTGTTATTTCTGTAACCTCCCTTGTTCTGTTTTGGGAACGAGGATTGTGCTCCACCTTTTGAGAACTGAGATTGTTGACCCATTTGTCCTCTGGTGACTCCACGTGCACCTGAGCGACAAAAATTGCTGCCACGAAACTGTTGTGACTGTAGGGCCCCCATGGACTTAGCAGTTTCTGTGTCTTTTTTTATTTTTTCTAGGGTGGTGTCAACATCTGGACCAAACAGACTATCAGGATTGACTGGCTGATTAAGAATGGTTGTCTGAATATCTGGTTTAAACCCCGAGATGCGGAGCCACGCCTGTCGTCTCAGCATAACGCTAGTGTTGATAGCTCTAGCAGCTGTGTCTGCGGCGTCAAGTGCACACTTGATGGCTGCGTTTGAGATTAGCTTCCCTTCCTCAATAAGCAGTTTGGTGCCTTCTTGGAACTTTGGAGGCAGGTGTTGTATAACCTGTTCTAGGGTGTCGTAATGCGCCCTATCGTAACGTGCTAAGAGTGCTTGTGTATTGGCAATGCGCCAAAAGTTTGCGGCCTGCGCAGCTACTCTTTTGCCCCCTGCCTCTAGCACTTTGGACTCCTTATCCGGGGGAGGAGCTTCACCCGTTGTCTGGGAGTTGGCACGTTTCCTGGCATTGGCGACCACAAGAGAGTCCAGTGGCAACTGTCCCCGAATGTATGCGGGGTCCGCAGGTGCAGGTCTGTACTTCTTTTCAATGCGTGGATTGACCACTCGTGCTCTGGTAGGCTCCTTAAAGATATCCCCAGCATGCTTGAGGACTCCTTTAAGCATAGGCAGCGTCTTTACTGTCCTTTCAGAGACTGAAAATGTGTCGAAAAGGAAGTCTTCTTCTATCGGGTCAGCATGCATGTCCACATCATGATTGGCCGCTGCCCTCTCAATTAGCGCATGAAAACCTGCTGAATCCTCAGTTGGGGATGCACGTGCATTAAAAAGCTGCGGGTCCTGCCCCACATTTTGGGTGCCCTGGTCACCAGTGTCATCATATGAATCCGGTTGTGCATCTGGTTCATTGATAGGGAAATTGTATTGCTCATCCTCATCATACCCCTCACCCGCAGAGTGTTCTGGTGAGGGAGTAGGGCTCCGTCTCGGAGGAGGCTGGATTGGTTCCATGAGGCCTGAAGCATCAAGGGGCACCCTTTTCTTTTTCAGTGGGATGACATATGAGTCCACTGACTCTGAAGATATTTTTCTCTTATAGAGGGTCAATTTGCCTGTGTCAGCGTCGATGAAATGCTCTGAATCATCCTCTGATTCGAGTACCCGACGTGGAAGTGGGCCAGCCGTTGAAGAAACCGCCTTCTTCGGTGCCGATTTGGTGGAAAAGGCTTTCGGCGCCTCCTTTGGCGGCAAAACAAAGAGAAGTTTGCCAGAAGGCTTTGCTGGATTGTCCTTTTGCGCCTGCGGCGATGATATCGGAGCCGACGGAGCAGAGGCCTTCTCCCTGATTCTCTGTAGTGATGCGGCGATGAGGGACGTCTCACTCTCAGTTGGTTTTGGCGCCGACGAGGATGTTTTGACCTTTCCCTCGGATCCGACGTCTTTGTGGGCCTTGTGGGCTTTCGACGCGGATCCCGCTGTCACCGACCCCGAGTCCTGGGACCGGTGCGCAGACGTGCCAGTCTTCGATCCGTGCGCCTGCGTAGACTCCGTGGAGCCGGCTTTGGCGTGCTTGGACGGCGGCGCCGATGTTGACCCGTGCCGACCACCTTTCTTAGAGGACCCCTCCTCTGGCGTCGATTTTGAATGTGCAGCAGCGGAATCGACAGACTTCTTCGACTTCTGCGGACCGGAGGTCGACGGAGTCGATGGAGTAGCGGGTACAGTCGTTTTCGCTGGCACGGCAGCCATCTTAGGGACACTCGAGTCCTTAAGTTTCGGTTTCGTTTTCGGGTCGGCCATTTTAGATGTAGTCGATCCCGATGCTTTCGGTTTCGGTTTCGATACAGTCTGCTCAGCAAGTAAGTCCGTGGCCGGGCCAGAAGGCGGGGCTGTGGCTTGCGGCATTGGGTCTTGGGTAAGGCCTACAGGCGATCCCGTGACCCGGTCGGTATCCTCGAAACCTTCGGGGCAGAGCTCGTCCCCTGAGCTATCTGCCGCGGCCCCATAAATCTCTTCGTCGTCTCCTACCTCGTCGACGTATTCAAGGCCTTGACCCACGACTCCGTCGTCGTCTACCGGATCCGCCTCGACCTCCGTCTCGGGTGGGGAGATTTGAAGATGATGACCCTGGTCCTCTTCATCTTGGTCGCCGAAGATGTTTTCCGGATCCGGGGCCGCTTGTCTAGCTTCCATGCGCACCGCGCGCCGAAGCTTGAGAGTCTTCTTAGAGCGGAACTGTGCACAGGCCTTGCACTTGCCGTCGTCGTGGTCAGGCGAAAGGCATTTGTTACAGACGGGGTGTAGATCGATGTGTGGGTACTTGGACCCACAAAGCGGGCAGTACTTAAACGGGCTCCGCTCCATGTCCGAAAAGTTTTGCAGTCGTGTCGCGATGAGAAGGCCTCAAAGTTCGAAAAGCGAAACAAGACTCCGCTTATTCCGGCTCCAAGAGACGGAAGACTCGAGACCGTGCGCAGACAATACCGACTCAAAAAAACGAGGCCTTTTGGCCGCTAAAAGTTAGTTTTTCTCGGTTTCGACAGAAAGACGTCGAGACCACATCCGAACCCAATGGCGGAAAAAAACAATCTGGGGATGGAGCCGATGCCCATGCGCACTGTAGTCCAGGGGAGGAGCCACCTATCTCAGAATACTTCGAAGACTCTTCCAGGACAACAATGTGCGATCATCCGGACCCAACACTAGGCGGCGATCTAATGCTAAGATATGAATTTCGCAGCCCACATGCCTCGAACCATCCATAACCTCATGAGGAATGTCAAAAGCACTCTGATGCTGCTCAATCTCCACGCATGGAGGGAGCGTGCGCAGGCTGGGGTGAAGAACTATGTCCCGCTGCTGCACCAGGGGATCTTCAATGAGGGGCAGTCTAGTCGGAGGGCCGATGTTTATGCTAACACTTATTTGACACCCCAATCTCTGTGCACAATCCGAAGTCACTTGGATGACTCGCGTGAGGACGGTTCTGATCAGAACATGGGGCAGGAGAGGTATCAGCGTAGAGGGGCACAGAAGCTGGTGCCACTCCAAGCGGAGAGAGTCTGTAAGCGAGTTGCGCTTTGGAAACTCCAACGTGCAGAAGTGCTGACATTTGTGGTGGCATATAGATTGAGCCAAGATTCTCCACATCCGCAGAAGAGACTTTCTGCCACCTCGAATTTAATCGCGACTATCATCCGCAAGGCATCAACGGCTGAGTTTGACTGAACTGGCATTGAAAGATCATGTCAGGTTTCGCACTACCAGGTAAAATCCCTTGGTTTGTCAGCCATGTCCACAGGTGCACGCTCTCTCCCCACAGGATCCCCGACACCCAACTAACCCTACTTGTTGAAGTAACACATTGATGGGCTTTCAATGCCAAGAGGATGGTTCTCAACTCCTACAAGTTGATATGGTGCTGAGCCTCTGCCAGACCAGTCCTCTGATCTTCACCTTCCTCGGATGGCCACCCTAACCCAGAAGGGATGCATCATCCACCACTGTCAGCTCGGTGGAGAAAGGTCTGCCACTGACCCAATCAGGATCCTGTATCCACCACAACAGATCTCTTGCAGTTTCCTCCGAAATATGAACTGAGTCAGAGAGATCCCCTTGGTGCTGGGACAACTGAGACTTTAGATCCCACTGCAGAGCAGATCTATGCCACTTGGCATGGTTGACCAGCAGGATGCAGGAGGGCATCAGTACCAGAAGTATCAGAATCGGCCTCACTGCAATCCAAGACAGAGGTTGAAACATCAGGGTCATAGCCCAAGTGTCCTGGACTCTCTGTTTCTGTAGGTAGGCACAAAACTGCAGCAGGTCTAGAATGGCTGATAAAAGGGAGTGACAACAAAGGAGTCAGGTGTCACTTATGCACATTTACTGTGTTCTCCAACATGGTCAAGTTTGCTGTAGTCTGTAGGTGGAAGAGGACTGCTTGGGCGAGCCTGTCTTGAACATCCAATCGTCGACGTAGGGGAAGACTGGAACAGCTGCCCTCCAAGGGTGAGCAGCAACCACTGCAATCAATTTCTTGAACACACAAAGGCTACTGGTGAGACCAAAGGAGAGCACAGCAAGCTGGAAATGCTCCTAGCCAACCATGAATCAGATACTGCTGGTGGGCCTGCAGGATGGGGATTTGGAAATAGGGGTCCTGTGGGTCAAACTTTACCATCCAGTCTCCGGAGTCAAGGGCAGACAAGACGTGAGCAGGAGTGAGAATTTTTGGATTTGTCCTTCCCCAAAGAGGCACTGAGAGGGCATATATCTAGGATAGGACGAAGTCGTCGGCCTTTTTTCGACACCAGGAAGTAGCGTGAATAGTAACCACAACCTACTTTTGATGTCGGCACCCTCTCAATGGCGCTCGTTTGAGCAAAAGTACCTGCACTTGTCTCGTGAACAAGGATGGTAGGGTTTCCCACAACAGGAGAGCGTAACCCCGCTGGATGATCTGTAATAACCACGAGGTGACGTGTGCCACCCTGGCAAAAAGTGTAGGATTCAGCCACCAACAAGGTGTCTGTGAGGCGTAGAGAGCATACTAAAGAGGTTTAGAGGGTCTGGCAGCAGGATGGGTGGAGGACTGTCCCGGTTGGCCACAGGACCGATCAGAGCTGCATCTGCAATAAAGCTATGGGGTCTGTTGGGCTGGCACAAACTGGTGGCAGGGCTGAAATCTTCTTTCGTAGCCAGGATAGGGATTAACAGTGGGGTGAGGTTGGCGAGGAGCGCCACTGAGGCCCAACGAGCGGGCAGGTGCTCTGCTATTTAAAAAGCGTTCCAGCGCAGTGTCAGCCTTTGCCCCAAATGGGTGGAATCCATTGAAGGGCATGTCCCAAGATTGGCCTGGACATCCCCCGAAAAGCAAGTAGAGCGCATTCAAGCATGACTGCAGAGTGACCATGGAGCCAATGGCCATGGTCAAATAGTTTGTCATCCAGCTCAAAGCAAATAGTAAATTTAGCTGCATCCTGGCCATCCATCGTGGTATGCGATAAGATCGCTCGGGCCTCCGATGGGACCATCACCAGAACCTGGGCATCTGAGTCTCAATAGGGTGTTGGCGATGCGACCCAGCAGGCAAGTGGTGTTGACAGAGCGCAATGCCAAGTTGGTGGAAGAAAAAGGTGGCTAGCTGTTTCCATATTCCTATCGGGGAGCAGTAGGGAATGCATCTGAATTCACTTTGGCTGTAAATCGTTACACCACCAGATCTCTGGTAGGATGCTGCCTCAGAAAGTCCGGGTCTCCAGGGGCAGCATAATGATGACAGGCAATTTGCCAGCTCACCTGCGGTCAAAGCAGGGCTTGGCTCGGGTCCCCAAAAGGACAGTCATCAAGGCCTCATTAAAGGGCAAGAGGGGTTCAGTTCTGATTTGGCTGGCTGAAGAACTACAGTGAGTAGGTTCATTTTGACTTGCTAGACTGGTAGTCGCAAGTCCAAGGTTTCCACTGCCCTTTGCATGACCATAGCAATGGATGCGGTTTCCTTCATCACCAGTCCTGGGGGAAGAGAGCATGTCAGTGTCTGGTGAGTAATCCAGGCCACTAACATCTTTATACCTCGTACTTGTGTCGTCTTAATTGGGGGAACAGATCATCCTCAAAGTAGCCCTTTTTGGAGTCATCCCCAAACAGATCATGAATTAGCCTTGGTCTGCCACAGGGCAAAGGAATGCTATCTGAATAAGAGGGATGACCCATAATGCGAGCACAAGGGTGTCAAGTACGGCTCCAACTGAGGCTGCAGCGGCACCGTTTGAGTCAGACAGAACCAGAACAGGAAGCCGTCCATATCCAGTGAAAAGGGGATTTTTCTCCAGTTAAGATCTCATGGTTGGAACGGGGTTCAGGATAGGAGTCAGTGTGGATCTGGAAATGTCTCCACGCTGGCAGGGAGGTCCGACCGACAGCAACCCAAATGGGGTAACTCTCGGTTCTTGGGGGCCACAGGCGCATCACAAAGAGCTGGGTCGTGCCAAAGATTTGCCTCATCACATCCTAAAGCTCCTGGATATGGGCAGGAGTAACCCTAGCCTATGAAATTCAGGCTGGCGCGCAGTAAGATTTGGCGCCAGCACTGAGGAACGGCTGCACAAGTGGGACAGTGAGGCACAAGAATGTCTCCAAGATCATGCAACCAGCGACATGGAGGAGAGCAAAAAAGTCGAGCTGCACTTCGACTATTTAGACTTACCAGACTTGGTCTTAAATGACAAACTGTCACAGGAATAACTGTGGAGACAAGATCAGTATTGTGAGGATCAGTCACAGACATCTGCTTGTGACAATCTGCACAAGGCTTAAACCATGTGGGCTCACATGGGACCTTTTCCTTGCATACGGATTGAACAAACTTTTGAAGAACAAAATTTGAATAGTTTGGTCTAAAGACCAAGGTAGTTCTGGGTCCGCGTCTGTTGGTGCAGAAAGAAAGGAGCTGATGTCAGCTCGCATGGGTGGCGCCTACACGGGCTGTCACAAATCACATCTGGTGTGGAAGATGCTGATGTAGAGCCATCTGTGCCATATATTAGCTCATAGAGGTACTGCTCAAAAATGTTTCCAAAGTCAGTCTGATGTCTGGGGAATATCCTAAGGTGAGGAATCAGCACTTAGAAGTCTCTGCCAGAAATAATAATTAGTAATAGCAATTCCAGGCACAGAGGTAATATGTTTTGCCAATGAAACCCCTTTAAAACATTTTATTTTTTTAAACAAATTCAAGCAGGTTTTATTTGAAATGCTAAACAAACCTACCTTTCCATCCATTGCTGGTACTTTACACCGCAAAGAATGAACTCAGGAGTCATATGAATAACTAAGGATACTGGGTTTTCAGACTTTTCATCTTGATACCTGCAATATTAAAATCTGTGTTTATTTTACGGCATGCTACAAATGCTGAAAATTTTGTTTTAAGTGCAAATTAATCATTCTTTTGGAGAAAAACCTTGAAGAACTAAGTGAATGAGAGGGCGGGTTAAAATATTGGTAAAGAAGATCTAGGGCCGATTGGCAAATATGAATAGGACATAGGTTATTCATACGGATTACAACATTGTATGTGCCTCATTAGACAAAGAAAAGCCAGATTAAAAACAAAGTGAAAAGAGGTTACGGAAATAAAGTGAAGATGTTGGGGTGTGTTGCAACTTTTACTGAATGGCTTAGGGTAATTCAATATTGGCTTGCTCTTTCCCCTTTTAAAGCCTTTTGTTGGGATCTCCTATTGAGTCTCATTTGAATCTCCCTACGTCCATGTTCCCTGCGTGGAACACAGAACGTGGGGAGTCTGGCAGTTGCTGCCTGGGAGCTGGGAGGACTGGTCACAAATAAATGAGCTACCAACTTACCTGTGGTCCGCTCTTCTTTTCACCTTTGCATAGGGATCTGCTATCACAAAACTGCTTAAAAGAAATTTCTTGGACTTCTGCAAAAAGGTTTCTTCCTTCCTTCAGTGTTGGAGCCACTTATCTCAAAAGGTTCGTAAGGTTATTTGGACGCACTTTTGTTGGGAAAACAGAAGCCTACTCCAAGAAACTGAAATAGGTCCGTGAAACTACAGTAACATCTGAATGGAGGGGACAGAGTATGGTAGAACCACACCTGAAAATGAACAAAAACATGTTCGGATAGAACTGCTTTTACCCTGCTGAATCTACAAGTAGGTATCAATATCCATTTAGAACCGGAGACAGATTCCTACTGCTTATCACTGAACCGACAGTGCCATGTGCCCTTCAAAAAACTAATTTCACTAGGCTAAAGCTGCTCATCAAACCCCTCACAGTGCTTAGCTGCATAACCACTTTTATGAGCCACTGGTCCAAAAAGAGTGTTCTCGCAACACACTTCTGCCTTTGACATCTCCTCAACATTTGACCAGTATCCACTTAAACTCCATCCTGACGGATATAGAGTCCCTTGTGCCAAAGATTCTGCAAACTTGAGCTAGAGCTGCACACTGTTTATTGACTGGGTTCTTTCTATATCAAATCAAACTTTATCAGATCAAACCTTGAAAGGGTCGTCTATTAGCTACACTCATTGCTCTAGAATTTGAACTAAAAGACAATGCAAGTTAGAGGGCCAAACCCCATACCAATAAAGACATAATATCTAGTACTGTGCTTGATCGTTTTTTTTTCTCAAATGCCCATTCCATATTCTTTGGATTATTCTTGATATTTTATGCTTTTGCTTTCTATTATTGAATACATTAAATAATGCAATTCATTCTCCGTTTTTGGCTTCTTCAATTATCATGCTTACACTTATTTTTCGTTCCAACATTGTTTGTGCTAATTAAACTAAACCACGGGCAATTTATTAGTGACTGGCTTACTACTCTAACCTAGATACTAAAGAGAAGCAAAGTAGCGCTTAAATAAAGTGGTTTAATTCTGTGGGGTGGATTGTGGGGTATAACCCGAAATCACCATCAAGAAAGCAATGCTAGTAGAATTAGTGTGTAGTAGGCCTACTGACTCCATGTACATTTCATTAATGAACCCATACCTCAAAAACGGTATAGGCAGTTAGTAAGACTGTAAATATGTACTCTGTGTTTTCTAAAACGATGCCAGAGCTTTATTGCAATAAAACGTAGGATAAAAGGAGTTATTTTTACAGATGAAGAAACTTAATTAAAAGACAACATTAAGTGACCCTACTTCAAAACAGCTATCCTTTAATAATGTATGCACAGTAGTCAATAAAGCAAACCAGACCCTGTCATGGTAAGTGAACTACAACTGTTTCTGACTGGTTATTCAAACACACCACAGCACTTATGTAAAGTTTCTTATTAGTTAAACCCTTTTACCCCCAGCGCCTGAAGAGGCTGGTCTGCATTTCTCTGGCATGATCCTGGTCCTTTTCATACTGTGGAGGTCAAAACTGAACACAGAAATGTATGTATGGTCCTAACAGTCCACAATAAAGGGGAATTATTACTTTCATATTCAGTGACCACTCCTCTTGTCAAACAGTTTAGCAGTTGATGAGCTACAGTGTGTGAATACATTTAGTTTTTTTTCCAAGAAATCCCAAACCATTTACAGGATTATTGTAATTTAGCCACCTAGTAATATCACTTATATAAGAGCTTGCTTTAGGGTCATTCATTATTTATTTCTACTGTGATGTTCACCAGCCCGGCCTCCTAAGGTCTGTTACCTAGCTGCTTTTCTAGACTGGGTTTACGAATATTTAATCATTTTTCTTTTATCAACAATATGAACAAGATATAGATTCCCACTAGATTACATTCACATACATTAAATGAGGATGAAAGAAGGTGTTCTACACCTCCAGTTATCAAACATGAAGGAGGAAGATCCATTTGTTTTAACTCTACACAGCTCAAAACTATGCACTGTTTGGTTTGAAATGACGACTACATCCCACCACCATGAAATCCCTCCGCTGGTTCAGAGTAAAAGAAAGAGCAAGTTTCAAAACTCACTGACTGTATTAAGTGATCGATTGCGGATTACCAATCTAAATCCTGAAATGTATTGTTCTTCACTTACCAACCAGAAGACTTACGTCCACGAAGCTGTCTTTTTATTGCCCACTACACTATACTCAAGAGGTTTGGAGGGAAATCTTTAAAGACCCACCTATTTCGCCTGACAGTTAGATAATCCGGTTCATCTACAAGAGATTTTCAGGACATATTTAAAGGTGGTGCATCCTGGACATGTCGTACAACTACATCTTGATCTACTGAACCCTATATTGTATTGTAATTGCATTTATATAGCACTCACTACACCCGATGAGGCGTCAAAGCGCTTTTTAAAATGAGTAGCATGCGCCTCCGGAACCCATTTCACCAGGCCCGTAACGTTAATCCAGCTACTTACTATCTTTACATGTGCCCCCAATACAAAGTACTCTGGGGCCACTGAAGGTGGGGGGGGGTTTATAGGACATTTAAAAAAAAACTAAATAAACAAATGA
Organism: Lissotriton helveticus; assembly: GCF_964261635.1. Taxonomy (NCBI): domain Eukaryota; kingdom Metazoa; phylum Chordata; class Amphibia; order Caudata; family Salamandridae; genus Lissotriton; species Lissotriton helveticus. The sequence continues at coordinate 1,410,711,673 of NC_136068.1, forward strand.
TTGCTGTAAATGAACCAAGTAATGCACAAGCATAAAAAGAAGAAGAGAAACAGCAACACACAATGGTCAGAGATGTACGGATGTCATGAAGGTTTACTGATAAATAAAAATTGAAATTCCAAAATACATAAGAATCAAAAACACACTTACTGGGAATGAAGTTTGAGACAATAAGCCAATTATGCTATGCCAACAAATGAGATATGGTGGTTTATATTAACACTTTGAAGTCCGACCCGTTCAGTAAAAATGATTCTAAAGTACAACCTCTCTCCATAAGGTTGAAACAGTGAAAAAGTATAAAGAAACATGAATAATAGTAGATCGATAAGTGAAATGAACACTGAAAAAAAACTTTTAGTCATGACTTTGTGACTGTCGAGGAGCAACACTAAAGAGGCCCAAGATTTTTTAAGGAAGGCAAAATTATGTATAATGGATAAAGGGTACCAATACATCTCAAAGACCAATGAAAAAATAAACAGAACGTTGGATTACCTTTTGAAAGTGTCATTTTGACAAACGGGATCCACAAAATCTTCATTAGGACAATCTACTACAATAAAGGCTGGGCCAGGATCAGTTGGAGTGCAAACCTCTTCAGGAAATATCTATAACAGAATGTGAGACCATTAAGACCCAATGGGATACGTCATAAAAATCTTACAATGAAATTCACTACAAGGCTAAACACTGGTGCCTGCATGGTGCCTTGCAGAGGCAAATTAATGAATTATAGGTTATGCTCAGGTGCTACCCAGGCATCCCATGATCATCAGCTTAAGATGTGAAGATATAAAATAAAAGTGGATAGTGTAATGTATCTGAGAGACAGAGAAAACGGTTTCCATGTATTTACTGGCAAAAATTCACATCGACATAACTTTAATAAGTCAAATTCCTTCATTCATTTTTCATAGGTTTTGGACAACAGTTATTGGTGAAACATAAATGAGTGTCCTGACTTACCTCTTTCCCTTCATGAATTACACTTTTCCCACTTTTTAAAGCTGCAATAAATGGAGCAATTGCGGCGGTACCACTACAACAATCAACAAAAAGAGGATCAACACAAATGATTTCATCCTTTGTCACCACATTTAAACATAAGAAAATTCAAGCCATTGTACTTACACTGGCAGCCCCAGCTCTTTAGCTTTAAGAACCAGAAAATTTCCTTTTTTTGGGTGAAGCTGTAGATATAGAAAACTGTTAATTTCATCATCTTTACAGCAACAAGGAATAATCTGCTAATTTAAAAGTGACAATACTATTCACAGGACCTGCCGTATCCCGTCAATATATAAACTTTTGCTTACATAAGCCCAAACACCTATTTGCTTAGTTTCATAAAATGAAAGCACATTTAACGTGGAAAATTGGTCAGCTTTCACATTTTTCAGTTTTTCACTACTGAAAGGTGTATAGATGTATATTGCTATAAACTATATAGTTGTGAAACAATAAAGATTAATGACTCAACAGTCCCAATAGTAGGCTATTGGGTCCATCATGTTTGTGAGAGGAGGCATTCTACGTTGAAGGGCTTGTATCAAAGAGACACCGGCTCTCAAGAGAACTAAATCTATGTTATTTGTTCTGCTTATTTTGACTAGCAACAATTAATGAGCCTTTTGCTTAATATGTCATTATTCGGTTTTATCTGAAAAACAATGAAAACATTCTAATACTATAGTCACAATTGTGCATTTTGCAATGTCAAAAGTTTACAATTATTTACTACTACATGAACACTGAAGCCAAAATAACTGTAAACGAACATATAATCAACTATTTTACCTTGCAAATGAACGCTATAACCAGAGAACTGCTTGCTCCTATTCTTTCCGAGGTATCTAAAGCCAAATAAATAAAATTAAATGTAATAAATAATTTACAATACAGGCTGCTCTAAAATATAGCAAACGTAACAGAAAAGTGAAAGTCAAAGGCAGGAGTTAATGCGCGAACCTCTATACTTAATCGTAGTAGTCAATGTGAGGCAGAGGGATAAGGTAAGCACCCTTGGAAAGACCCGAGTAAGCACAGACTAGCCGCAGAGGAGACTATGAGCATACAATAATGTTAATCTGGATAGATGTTTTTTTTTAGCTGATTTTCAAGTTGCTAGCAATTGGGGGTACGGCAGGAGGACTTGCAGGAACGCTGGTGGGTCTCAAAGTCACGAATTCTCAGAACGCGTTCAGAATCTTAGCCTACACAAGAGCAACAGGACTTTGCAGTCGGTCATGTAGCACATACAGCCAAGAAGTCACTGACAACACTTGCAGCTAATTTTCATCTTTTTTCATGTTTCACTTTGCTGGTGAGGACCTGCCCATACTCAGCAGAAAGGGCAGTGAATAAATCAGGCCATGGAAGAGTTAGTTATAGCATGTAGTTGCCTTGCAAACTGCCCATATCATCTGACAACAACGCCACTGCATGAATCGGTTAGCTACCTTTGCTACAAATTAGCTGTCATCATGGTCAGAAGTTCAGAATTCCTAAAATGTTAAACTGTCAGACCTTTTGGCAACTGAGAGTAATTAACATAGGCTGGGTTTTAGGCCACAAAGATCCAGGGGCCCGGTTCTTTAAGTCAGAAATAAATACCCAAAGAAGGAACCTGTAAAGTTAAAGGTAATTGAGTAATTCACTGTACCTTTTCACTGATGCATAGATTCTTGCTGAGGGGGACATTTGCTGGTCACTATAATAAACTATTGAAGAGACGCACAGTATGTAGTGTGATGTGGATATTGGACGTTCATCACAGCAATGCACTCAGCCACGTTCCCCTGGCATTTCAGGAGCAGAAAACCAAAAAGTCAAACAGGCAGGGTCTGCAGCCTACATCCTTCCTCCTCCACAGACATTTTACTGCACTGTATCGGCGCTGCCAATTAAATCACTCCCCTTGAAGTTTAAGGTCCAGGAATGTGAAAGTCAAGCAGTCAATGCTCTACATACAGGGGCACTTGTGAACACCCATAAATTCCTGAACACCCCTAAATGTGCCACTAGGGCCCAAATGCTCTATTAGAGCATCCAACATACCAATATATATGAGGCCCTACATTTGAGTAGTCTAGATAAGGATGCCATAAGCTTTTGAAAGTCGTTTTAGCATCCCAAGGAGTACTCTTTAACCCCTTCCATGCTCACGACGAGCTGAGCACGCCATGAGTTGCGTCGCTCGCATGCTCATGATGAGCTCAGCTCGTCATTTAACACGGTAGATCGGAAAAAGCCGCACAGCGCAAAAATGACCGCAGCACGCATGCGGTTAAACCTTTACACCGGTCCACCTGGCATCTAGGGAAATGAAGAGGAGTGTGTTGATGTGAGCCTCAGCCAGGCCTACCAGTGCTAGGGGTTCACCCTTCTCTGCACAAGTCCTCAGACCAATAGGAAAGAAGTTGGCACGGAAACTGGAATATAAAACAAAGCTTTAATTAATAAACCTCATGAGGTGGAACCAATTCACACAACACCCTTCGGTAGTGTATGGAATAGCACACTGAACAGAAGGAGCATGGTCCTTTTATACCCACACAGGGGCTCAAAAGAAGGCAGTACAAGTACAAATCAGAAGGGTTACATACATAAAAGGTCATACAGAAATGCACCGTCAACAAGTAGGAGAAGCTAGCAATTGTTAATTCTAGTAAACACATCCTGACAGTTACACACTAAGGACAGGCGCATGGACAGTCACAGTCTCTTCTGCGCAAGTGCAGAGTCTGAATATAGTCTGTCTCTAAGCAGAGTACAAGAGCAAACGACAGCAAGGTAGGACAGAGCACATGGCAAACAAGATGGCTGCAGAATACGAGATGGCTTCAGCTAAATGCTAACCCCGATCGCTGCCAAATTACAACAGACGACCCTTTTAGCATTAGCTGAAGACATTCGTTCATTTGGGGTAATCTAGGTTCATATCCTGTACATTGATGTTCATCATTTCAGTGACCTCTTTATTTAATAAACGTTGTGCTTTCATTTCTGCAACATTTCGCTTGGCAGGTGTACAGGCAGAAATACAGGCAGAGCATTGGACCACATTGTATACATACACAACATGTAATAGTATCATGAGTATTACACATAGGATGGTCAGTAGCTTCGAGCCCCTAGTGGCAAAAAGTGTCCAAATACAGAAAGTAAAAGTCCAGGTGCCAGTCGCTGGATGAATTTCAGCAGCGAGCTTATGCAGTTTAGAGATTGCATCAAACATTGAAGGTGAGTGGTCAGGAATGTAGACACAACAGCTACTGCCGATGAGGCGAGATGCACCACCTCGATCAGCTAGAACCACGTGAAGAACCATACGATTTTGGAGTGCTACAATCCTCGCAACTTGCAGCTCTTCCGTAATGTTCCCAAGTGCCATAGCGGTCTGATTTGTAACAGCTTCCACAACACGAGTCAATCGCCTTATCTTCTACTGTTTAATGCAGCACCCACAAAGAAGAACAAGCCCAAATTACAGTCGATATATTGTTGCAAAGTTGAATCAGTCTGGTCAACCTCATCTGTACTTATTGTCTTTTTGTATCTGTTCTTAGAGATAGCATTGTATAGCTTAAAGTCTCTGTGATACGATGCAGGTGCCAGAAACACAGGGGGCAACAAAAAGGACACATTGCATACTCCTGACCATCCAACAGGTAGTTGGTAATATCCCTTGTTACCGCAGACAAAGTATGTATTATGTGAGGATATGAAGCTGCTGTTATTGGCACCTTCAATAGTCAAAACCACAGTACACTCACTTCTCCCCACTGGAATTCTCCCAACACTCCCTATACACAAAAGTCTGCTTTAGCTCTGGTCACAGAAATCACAAAAGGTCCATTGTTCTTAATAGTTCTCAAATTTGGAAAAACATATGGCGTAGAAATATTCTCAGGTCGATACTCCTCCCATTTCCAATTAGTTCCTTCAGCTCGCGGATTACCATCTTCATCTGGATAACACACTTTATTGAGATGATAATTAATCCTTCCAACTGCCGCCTTTCCAGAAGCAATTAAAAGTGCAAACCAAGCTTGGCAAGAACCATTATGAGAGAAAGGAAGAGGAATAAAAGGTGTTCCTCCTTTCTTCTGGTGAGCAGGTATCATCCCACACACCCAACAGTTGGTAGTATTTGTGGCATTGCGAGAGTGATGCAACATCTGAATAAACGTATTATTTAGGTAGGATTGTCGATGCTTTTGCTCATGGTAAGGCAGCGTAAAGTAATGATGCTCAATTGGTATTGGAGTAGAGGCCAAAAGCTGTCAAACAGGAGCCACTTTCTCAACAAACTAGGTTGTCACTGCTATAGCCACCATAGCAACAACAAATCCTACAGCACAAATGGTCTTTTTATTACAGATTTTAGAAACAGTTGATCTCCCTGTAGATATTATCACTTCGTCGTTGAAACAATCGTTGGAGCTCTATGCCCTGGGCAGCCGTTGGTTTCTTCACCGAGGGTCAAGACGGGTGTCACTATGTAGGACTGATCCCCCACCCCTTGCCACATCAGCACTCCGTTTCACCAAACCAGGACGGTTGCTCAACCAGTCTTTCAACACTGCAGATTCTTTCCTCGGTCTTAGCTGGTCCCGGGATACTCCAGAGATCGTGTGGTCAGGGAAGACTCCCTCAGATTCGTCAGGTGAGATGGCATGGCCCTTCTCAGTTTCCAGAATCTCTCGATGGTCAGTCAGCACAGCAGGTTCCATCAAGGTAGGCAACACTCGCTTGCAGTGAGTGCTATGGACCCAGTTTTTCCTGTTCGTCACTCGAACCGCTGTCCTCGTCGCCAGGAGCACTTGCTCCGGTCCTTGCCACCTCTGCTCAAAGCTGCTCGACCTCTCGAAGGCCTTGACCATCGCGTGGTCACCATGCCGGAGTTCGTGGGCCTCACCAACAGATCTGTCAGGAAGAGCTTCTCGAACCGGTTGATGAATAGAGATCAAACTATCAGTCAACTGTGCTAAGTAATCATTCATCAGAACACAAGGTACATCATGTATGGGGCGTGGCTAAGGAACTCCCCAAATGTTAATCGGTCTCCCTAATACCACTTCACAGGGTGTAAGCCCAGATCATGAATGTGGCACCGATCTAATGGACAACAATAACAAAGGTAGTGCATCAGGCCATTTCAAAGCCATGGAAGCCAGTATTTTTGCTAATTTCAACTTCAAAGTAGCATTATACCTCTCCACTAATCCTGCTGATTTGTGAGTGGGAGACTGCATGGAACTTCTGTTTGATCCCTAATCCTTTCTGGACATGCTCAACAACTTGCCCAATAAAATGAGGTCCGTTGTCACTCCATAAAAGTTTACAAACATCAAATCTAGGGAAGAATTCCTTTAAAAGCACCTTTGCTGTGGCGAGAGCCATATTATCCTTTGTAGGGCATGCCTCGATCCATTTACTGAAGGCACATAACACCACTAGAACATACTTCAAGTTATTTGTAACGTTCAAGTTGGATATAATCCATTTGCAAAACTTCAAAAGGTGCAGTTGGTGTAGCAAACCCTCCTGTAGGAGTCAGTGGCCCTTTTCCAGGATTGTACTGCCAACAGATCAAATAGGACTGTACTATTCTCTTAGCTGTGCTGGCAATTTCTGGATGCTCCCAACTTGCGTAAGCAATTTCGTCACTGCGGAAGCTCCAATATGTGCCAGGCCATGTGCCATCTGAACCATAGGCTGTAAATAGGCTATAGGCAGTTTCCACTTATCCATTTCTTTGTTTCGCCAACAGCCCTCATCATCTAACATTCCCTCTTTGGTCCATTGCTCAAGTTCTTCCACAGAAGCAGATCTCTGTATGTCTAGCACTTCTTGTCTAGCGACATGCCAACGCTCAGCTTGTGACTTCACTACGTACGTAGATGTAGTGCTTTGTTGCATTGCAGTCTCACGAGCTACGCGATCTGCAAAGGCATTGCTTTGTCCTGTCTGATCAGGTACTTTCTTGAGTGCGCTACACTTCACAATAGCTATTTTCTTTGGATATGTCAGTGCAGTCAGAAGATTATGCACTAGTTCTCCGTGCATTATCTGCATCCCGTGGGACGTAAGAAAGCCTGGGCCACTCCAAAAGCATAGCGGCTGTCTGTATAGATGTTCACACACAAGTCAGTGCTAAATTCACACGCTCGCGTCAACGCTATTAGCTCAGCTGCTTGAGCCGACTTCTGTGGTATACGAGCTGTCTCCACTACTGTCTGAAGTGTCGTAATTGCATATGCCGCTGAAGTAGTGCCATCTGGTAACTTCAAACAAGACTCATCAACCCACAATTCCCCATCTACATCTGAAAGGGGCGTATATTGCAAATCAACGCGACCCTTTGTCTGTTCCTCAGTAAGGAATATACAATCATGAGACTCCTGTGACTGAGGCTGAGTCGCTGGATATGGTAACAAAGTAGCTGGGTTCAGAGTCGCACACTTCTTCAAGGTAATGTGAGGGACTAACAATGTCAATTTGTTTCCTGTCGAAGATCCGGGTGTTTAAGAGCGAGTGGGGGATTCCGGCACTGGGCTCTGTGAGGCTGAGGGTTAGTTGGCGGTGATGCGCCTGTAGTTCCAATGCTCGATGGCAGGAACTCCCTCCCTCAACTTCCTCATAAAAAGCGGCTGGATTTTTCCGCAGATCAGGCAATGCAGCTTTAAGAGCCATGACATCCGCTCTATTCCAAGGAGTGTAAACCCAATTCTAAATGAAATAACCCTTTGCATCGGCGGAATCCTTATGATCACTTGTTCCCTCGCCTCTAGGTGAACATACAAAGGTGCAGCTTCCCGCATAGGTTTCGCACAAACTATCATAGTCTTATCTATTCCAGAAGCAGAAGCCTGTGTCACGCTGATCTGAGATGTTTGTGCAGCTGCCTCTGCTGTCTTTTTCTCTTCTCGCAAAAGGACTGCTTCAGCAAGCAGTTTAACCAAACGTCTGATTGAGTCAGCCACCTGAGAAAAGACAAAAAGACCATCACGTATCTGCTTACAGTCATTTGCTACATCAACGGCCTCTAATTCCTCAGAATGTTTCCCAAACCGCTCAAGGACCTCTGCGGCAAATAACTCAGTAAAATAGATTTGCTCCCTTTCCTGCCAACTTGTTATGTAATCTAAAAGTTCAGAAGCAGGGGCAACACTACGAACGACTTTACGAGCAGCGGATCTAAGATCAGCCGCACGCTGAGCGGACAACATAGAACGAGTTTCCCGTGCTGTCTCCTGGTCTGCAGAAGAGTCTTCATCTGACTCATGAGGAGCAGAAGGAAAAATATACGGAGGCGGAGAACGATCTAATAACAAGAAATCATCTTGCCGTTTATTAAGGATAGGATGGAGACGTCGCCGAACAGCGTATTGGCCAGTTACCTGCAAATGGCGCTCCCTATCCTCTCTCTCTCTCTTTTAGTTCTTTCATTTCTTTATTTTTCATTTCTAACGCTATCGCATGAATGCTCTTTCGCTGTTCTTTTTCAATCAAGGCTTTTTCACGCTTCATTCGGTCACGCACTTCTTTCTCCCACATTTGTACACAGTCAAACATATCTTGCCTAGTCTTTCGCTTAAACATACATTGTTCAACATACTGAATCTTTCGTAAATCAAATGACCCATGCATAGGCCAACGCAACTCAGGATCCTTACTAGTTTCTTTATTCCATAACGTGCTGTACATTATAGAAGAAATACCATACTTAATATACATGTCCCTGTTAGACCTGGCATCTTTGGCGTGGTTTACCCAATCTTTTTGCCTCTACCTCCTGTATTGTTGATGCTGTGCTGGATTTCGTTTTTGCTGGTTTAATTGCTTTGGACACTCTGCCACTGCTGATCAGTGCCAGAGTGTAAGTGCTCCCTATGTAAATTGCTATTCTGATTGGATATACATGTTTGGCATATTTGTATCACCATGAAGTCCCTAGTAAAATGCACTGGGTGTGCCAGGGCTGGTGATGACAAATGCGACTAGTGGGCCTGCAGCACTGATTGTGCCACCCACAGGAGTAGCCCTAAAATAGTGTCTAAGGCCTGCCACTGCAGTGCCTGTGTGCAGTTTAGAACTGCCATGTCCTCCTGGTCAGTGTCCCCACTGACCATGCCTAACCCTTCCCTTTTTGTGCACATCAGTCACCCCTATGGAAGCCCCAAGGTACCCCCCTGGGCAGGGTGCAGTGCATGTAAAAGGTAGAGCATGTACTAGTGCAGGTGACATGCTCTGGTAGTGAATGGCAGCCATATTAGTTTTTCACTACTGTAAGGCTATCTTGCTCCATAGATTAACATGGGGGATGCTGGCTACATTGGTTAACAGCATTTCTTCCCATAGGAACAAGATAGGACATAAGTATCTAGTATCCCTGAACTCAGAATTTAATAACATCTTTTAGGAAAGGTTGTTTTTAAAACCTGTGTTTGAGAACAGCACTTTTAAAAAGTTGCTGTTCTCTTGTCTGACCCTTCTGTGTGCGGGGGCCTGTTTGTGCATTGACTGTCTGGTTTGAGAGTGACAGGGGCTGCGGATTCCCCAGGAGGCTGGATGAGTCAGCACGAGGCTGAGTGACTGCAATTGCAACTGGAGTGGTGGGAGGAGTTAGCACCTGGGCCTGAATAGGGCTGTGCCTGCCTTCCACAATGCTGGCTCCACCTCCTGCTGGGCGGCTGAGGACCCTGCCCCTCACTCTGAAAGGAAAGATGCAGCCAGCAAAACAAAGTGCTCAGGAGCCACCCAGAACTGGTTCAGACCGGGCTCAGGGCCCACATGCACAGAGCGAACAAAGACTTTAGGGGTATAAGTACAGGACCCCTGACAACAGCAAATTAGATCATCCTGGAATCAAGAAGGAACCTCTGCCAAGGAGAAAGCTGAAACTGAAGAAGGAAGACAGTCCTGCTGTTGCTCTGCTGGACTGACCGGTTGCTTTGCTGCCAAGGAGAGGGGAAGGACTTTGCTGCTGAGCTGTGTCCCCTGTCTTGAAGGAATCTCCAAGGGCCTGAGTAAAGCTGGCTCCCTGTTTTGAAGTCCCAGGAACAAAAGGACTTCACCCCCAGCTTCCCTGAACTCTGCTGAGAGAGTTCTGTCCTTCCTAGAGTGCTTGATCCAGTTGTGGGGCCTCTGGAAGTTGTACCTGTGCTGGGAAGCTGGAAACTAAGCTTGAGAGACTTTTGAAACTGAAAAGTGTCGCATCGCTCGCTTGCGGAGCGCATCCCCGACAGTGCGAGAAGTTTCCCGCCGCTACGGAGGTCGAGATCGTGACGTCGCATCCTTAGTTTGCGGGACGCACCAGACCGGTGCGGGAGAATCGAACATCGCTGCGAGAGTCGTCGCAGAGCCTGTCGTCGCTGGGTGAGAACGCCGCACCGCTTGCTTGCAGACCGCATCACGTCGCTGCGAGCATCGTCGCAGAACCATCGCATCGAGGAGCTGCGAGAGAGAGGATCACCGCTGGACTGCGCATCGTCCCCCCGGAGATCGTCGCAGCCCCTACGAGATCGTCGCATCGTGCCTTTGCGAGAACAGACTTCCTACGGAACCTACGCACCGGAATCCATACAAGCAGCCTTCCTCCCTATACAGATCGGATTCGTCGCAACACGCCCGCTGCTGCAGCGGGGCTGTTGCAAACGCCTACCCAGGTTTTCCACCGCACCAGCTTCTGCTTTTTTGGAACTTTGTTGCAACTAAAAGGTACTGTGAGTAAACGTGAAGCATCTGTGAACTTTTCACGCATCAGTAGAGAATTTTATCGCAACGTAGAGAATTCTATCGCAACCTTAAGAACTCTTTTGAAACCATATTCTTGAACTGTGTATGTTGGATTTTTGTCGTTTTGGTCTTGTGTAGTTTAGATTAAAATACCTTTATTTTTCTAAACTGTTGTGGAGTCAGTTTGTGGTGTTTTCACTGTGTTACTGTGAGTGTTGGTACAAATACTTTACGCATTGCCTCTGGTTAGCCTAGACTGCTCGTGGCAAGCTACCTAGAGGGTGAGCAGGGGTTCTCTCAGAGGGTTATCTCCTTGCCCTGACCAGAAGCAAGGGTCCCTATTTGGACAGTGGTACCTACCTCTGCCAACTAGAGACCCCCAGATCTAACATTGGTGGTCAGGCGGTGGGATTTGAACTTGTATTTGTACTTGACCCACAGTAATTGGTGTACATCACTAGTGAGTGCAGACCACTACGCCACCACATACTACTGGTTTTTGGTTTTTGATTTTTCTATTTTTGAGTAACTCTTCTAATACATCATGTCTTTGCATGGGAAGGTACCCAGTAAGGAGGCAGAAGCAGAATTGGAGTTTGTCATTGGAGATTTGTATTCATACAAAGTTGAGCAACTGAGAAAATTCTGCATTGAGTTTGAGTGCCCCATAAAGAGCGCCTACAGAAAGGAGGAGCTGCAAAGAATCTTGAAGGCCCATTGGGAGGCACAAGAGGGAGAGGATGATGTAAATGTAAATGTAAATGTAAATGTGTAAATGTACAGGAATTTATATAGCGCAAATCACCAAGCGGTTTCTAAGCGCTTGCTTAGGGAACCCGTCCTGGTATTCCCCTGTGAGATAACCCTGGTAGGATATCCGCAAGGTGAAAGCCAGGCATCCCGCCGCGAGGGGCCGTTGTGGAGATTAAGCAAGCTATTGCCCAGAGTCGCAGAGTGTGAACCCATGAATCGAGAAGGCACCGGAGCGAGAATTGTCTAGTCCATGGACATTTTTAGGACTCAAGACCCCGCCGAGCCGGGAATTGAACCCTGGTCCCGGGCTGACCTCTGCTTCCAGGTCTGCCTCCTCTAACCAGTGAGCCACACTTCTCCACATGATGTGGATGTAGAAAACAGTTTTCTAGTCACAGATTTGCCAGTGGGCAAAGTAGGTGCAGGAGCTGGCAGCAACCATTCCAGCAGGGGCCTCTCCCCAGAAGAGTTACAAGAAAATGAGAGAGTAAGAGAGTATGAGTTGGAAGTCATGAAAATGAAAATGAAGCAGTTGAAAAGGCGGCGGAGGAGAGCAAAAATGCCCGTGCCTTAGAAGAGAAGAAATTGCTTTTGGCTCATGAGTTGAGCATTAGAGAACTGGATCTTAAGGCCAAGGAGGTGGATGCCAGTTCTAATGGTGGCAGCGCGCAGCCAGTGCAGGGGGTAAAGTATACATTCCCAAGGACCTGGTGCTGAATTACCATAGGAGTGAGGATATTTATGCCTGGTTCACTTCGTATGAGATTGCATAGAGGATGAATGGTGTACCTGAACAGCATTGGGGGGGCAAGCCTGTGGAAACATTTGGAGGCTTCTGGGAGGAGTGCTCTAGAGCCCTTAGAATTAGCAGGTGCCATGACCTACCCCAATATGAAGGAGGCCTTATGTCTCAGGTATGGCCTTACTCCAGAGCAGTACAGATAGCAGTTTAGGAACTCCAAGAAGAGAGAGTCTGAGACTAGGATGGAGAGTGTGAATTTGTACTCGCGTGCACTGGAAGGTTGGATGAAGGGCAGTAAAGTAACTGATTTTAAGGGGTTGTTGCATTTAATCAGTTGGGAGCACTTGAGTAGTCTTTGTGTTCCAGAGCTGCGCCAGCATCTTTTAGACAGCAAGCTGACAGACCCCATTGAGCTTGCTAAGGAGGCGGACCGCTGGACCAGTACCAGGGTCCACAGAGGAATTGTGGGTACCACAGCCAAAGTTGGGCCCCAGCAGAAGAGTGGGGGGGACAAGGGTAACCAAAAGGAGTTCTCAGAAGGGCCCCAAAATAGTTCCCAGGGAAAGGAATCCCAACCCCCGAAACCTAAACAGCCATGGCCCTCTAAGGGCAGGCGGGACAATAGAGACAGAAGGGATAACCAAGGTCCCCCTACCTGCTATCACTGCAATGAGGTGGGCCACATTGCTCCAAAATGTCCCAATAAGAAGGCCGCACCCACTGGTGTTCCCGCCCCAGCGTTAGCTAGTGTAGCTTTGGGAGGGGATTTGGTGTCTAGTGACTGGGGGGAGCTAGCAGTCATGACCCTTGTCTCTCTAGGAGACCAAGAGATGGTCCAGGAAACCTTACTGCCCTCTAACACTAAGAAATATGGGCAGAAGGTGAAGGTGACCATCAATGGGAGGGAGATTGAGACTCTGAGAGACACAGGAGCCAGCGTGACATCCGTGAGGTGTCAGTGGGTGTTCGAAGAGCAAATCATCCCTGGTGTACTCCGCCCTGTAGTGGCAGCTGACAGCTCAGTGCGCCTCTGCAAGCTGGCGCATGTTCCCTTTGAATAGGGGGGGGGGGGGCGACGGGGGGAGGGGAGTCTCTGGTCTCTTGGAGGTAGTGGTCAGTGATGCCTTGCCTGTAGACTGTCTGTTAGGTAACGACCTGGAGAGTTCTCCATGGAAGGATGTAGAACACAGAACTCACTTGGAGATGTTGGGTTTGCCTGCGTGGATCCGTGTGTCCACACGTGCTATGACAGCCAGTAGGGGGGATTCAGCAGAACTGGAGCCTGAAACAGTAGCCCAGAGACCTGCCAGGAGAGGAAGAGGCAGAGGGCGCGGGAAACCAGCCCCAGCCGTTCCCACGGTCCAGGAGGAAGCAGAACCTGAGGGGGATGCCCTGGAACCTACAGGGGAACAAGTGGCCAAACTGGGAGACCTACCTGAGCTGACCCATTGGCAGCAGGAAGGTGGTCCCTCCAGGGAGGAATTCTGCCAGGCGCGGAAGGAATGCCCTTCCCTCATTGGTCTGCGGCAACAGGCTGTAGATCAGGCAGCAGGTGGAGCAGCCAGAGATCACTTCATCTACTGGGAAGATGACTTTTTATATAGCGAGCCTAAGTTTGCTGACCCCGGTGCAGCCCGTGTGCTGGTGGTACCCGAGCGCTTCAGAAACTTCCTAATGGGTCTGGCTCATGACGTGCCTCTTGCAGGACATCTGGGGCAAGACAAGACCCTAAACCGGCTTGTCACCCACTTTCACTGGCCCCAGATGAGAAAGCACGTTGGTTCCTTTTGCAGATCTTGCCAAACCTGTCAAGCCAGTGGCAAGACTGGAACAAAGTTGAAGGCACCCCTTCAACCCTTCCCAGTAGTGAGCACCCCTTTCGAGCGGGTGGGCATAGACCTAGTAGGGCCCCTGGACCCCAAGACAGCCTTAGGCAACAGGTTCATCCTGGTCTTGGTGGACCATGCAACCCGGTACCCGGAAGCAGTCCCTCTCAGGACAATAACAGCACCCGTGGTGGGCCGTGCATTGATGGGGATCTTTTCCCGTGTGGGGTTCCCCAGAGAGGTGGTCTCCGACCGGGGTACCAACTTCATCTCTAAGTACATGAAGTCTCTGTGGGAGGAGTGTGGGGTAACTTATAAGTTACCCCACACTATAAGCCAGGAAGAAATGAAAAGATGGAGGAATGGAAGAGGATAGTGATCCTCTCCCTGACCTCCTGCCAGTTAAGGAGCAAGATGGGTCAGTGGATGGTGTGGTCCTCTCGCCCACCTTGACCCCAGAGCAGCAGAGGGACTGTCGCCAAGTGTTGGGTCAGTTCTCCTTGTTCTCCCTGACCCCAGGTGTCACCAACTGGTGCGTCCATGATGTGGACACTGGAGAAAGTCTGCCTGTGAAACACAAATTTTACAGGGTAGCTGACAAGGTCAGGGCCAGCATCAAGGAAGAGGTTTCCAAGATGTTGGCGCTAGGGGTGATTGAGCCCTCCAGCAGCCCCTGGGCTAGCCCAGTGGTCTTGGTGCCCAAGAAAGCTGCTACGCCCGGTGGCCCTCCAGAACTCCGGTTTTGCGTGGACTACCACGGGCTCAATGCGGTCACGAAGACTGACGCTCACCCCATCCCCAGAGCTGATGAGCTCGTGGATCGGTTGGGAGCTGCCCAGTACCTCAGTACATTTGATTTGACTTCTGGGTACTGGCAGATTGCCTTAACTGATGGGGCCAAAGAGAGGTCAGCATTTTCAACGCCAGAGGGGCACTTCCAGTTCCGAGTCATGCCCTTTGGGTTGAAGAATGCCCCTGCCACGTTCCAGAGACGGTTAACCAGGTACTGTCCGGGCTGGAGGAATTCAGCGCCGCATACCTTCCGTGTTTAGACCGACCACAGGCCCCTCAGATGGTTAATGCAAATGAGGGGTGAGAACCCAAAACTGTTGAGGTGGTCCATCCTCCTACAGGGAACAGACTTCACGGTGGAACACTGCCCTGGCACAGAACACGCCAATGCTAATGGTCTGTCCAGGTTTTTCCGGCTTAGTGAAGAGAACACCCAAGAGGGTGGGCAGTTCTCCCCACTTTCAGCTGGAGGGAACACGTGTTAGACCTGGCATCTTTGGCGTGGTTTCCCCTACCTTTTTGCCTCTACCTCCTGTATTGTTGATGCTGTGCTGGATTTCGTTTTTGCTGGTTTAGATGGTTTGGACACTCTGCCACTGCTGATCAGTGCCAGAGTGTAAGTGCTCCCAATGTAAATTGCTATTCTGATTGGATATACATGTTTGGCATATTTGTATCACCATGAAGTCCCTAGTAAAGTGCACTGGGTGTGCCAGGGCTGGTGATGACAAATGTTACTAGTGGGCCTGCAGCACTGATTGTGCCACCCACAGGAGTAGCCCTACAATAGTGTCTAGGCGTGGCCAAGATGGCAGAGTGAGCGGACGTGTCTCGCCTCAGCTCCTGCCAACGGCCTGTATTCGGCACCGGTTCCGGCGCCTTTTCCGACCGAAGTCGGTGTCAGGGGCTGCCGGAGCCGTCTCAGCAACGGAGCGGACCAACAGGAGGCATCCATCGTCGCCGTGGGCAGACGCGGTGCAAAGTAACGGCTCGAGGGAAGAGGAGCACCCATCCCCCCCACTGGGTGGCAACGAGGCCGTCGTGCGGCGGAGGACGCGGCCGAGGGAGGGCGCACCTGCAGGGCCCTGGGACGGGTCCCATCCACGGACGTTTGGTGGCTGATACAGGTCCGGGACCCCCCGCGAGAGGCGCCTGAGGTCCGGCGGAGCGAGAGAAGCTGTCCTGTCGGGGAGACGAATGCATCGGCCCGCCCACCTCGGAGAACGGCAGCGAGGCGCGCACAGAGGTGAGAGCGGGCCCTGGGCACGCTAGGCGGCGCTGAGGCGGTCCTGGAGCTCGGCCGGAGTGACTGGGCAGCGAGCCTCCCGGTGGGCATTTCGACCCGGGGTCTGCGGGGCCCTACCTCTCCCTGAACTGTTGGGGTCCCCGTGGGGGCCCCGTCCCTGGGGCATCTCTCGCCACCCTACCAGAAGCGGCCCTGAAGAGTCTGGGCGGGCCTGCCTCCCTCCCAGTGTGCCGGGTAGCGCCAACCAGGGGGCAACACCAAGGAAGCACTACCGACTGCGTCAGGGGACCGCGCCGGGAACTCTTTTACCCCACGCGGCCCCCGCGGCCAAGACTTCCTTCCCTCCTCGGGGGCCTTGATCCTCACAGCTTGGGCACCACACAGGCCCTCCACAGAGAATTGCACGGAGGTCGTGAGAGATGCGCAGCGATACTGCGCCGCGGCTAGCGGAGGGGCGATTGAGAGGAAGTAACGCCGGGGGGCCCCTCGGCTGGTGGCGGGCTCGCTGCGGACCACGACCAACGACCAGAAAGGGGGCAGCGGAGGAGGGGGCGCCTGGGCCACCGAAACGGAGGAATGTCCGCGGCAAGACGGTGAAGGAGACGTTCGCCAAAATGCAATCCCCTCCGCAGAAAGATACTTTGGCCCCAGCGCCGAAGAAGGCGGAGCGGGTCCTGGAGGAGGGCTCGGAACCCATTACAAAGGCCTTCCTGGAGTCCCTCTTCGCCACCCTGAGGGATGACATCCAAACCCTTAAGGCTGAGTTCGCCAGCGAGATTCGGGAGGTGCGGCGCGAAATGGACGGCATAGGGGAACGGGTGGCAGACTTGGAGGCCAAGGGCGACGAACGGGAGACGGAACTCTCGACTCAGCAACAGGAGATCATTCGCCTACATGATCAACAGGTGGATCTGCAACTTCACCTGGAAGACCTGGAAAATCGTTCCAGGCGACACAACATCCGTATTCGCAACGTTGCCACGTCTGACGCTACTCAGGACGCCTTTCGCTACGCCAGAGAACTCTTCAACCATGTGCTGGGGAGGCCGCTGGACTCGTCCTTGCAGCTTGACAGAGCCCACAGGACTGGCCCACCCCGTGCGGCGACGGCTCCGCCGCCCGACATCCTGGTGTGTGTTCAGGACTACCGCACTAAGGAGGAAATTCTTCAAAAAGCGCGCCAGACGCACCCGATAGCCTTTCAGGGCACATCACCGCTGCTGTTTCAGGACTTGGCTGCGCTCACGCTACATAAGCGCCGGCTCTTCAAGCCGGTCACTTCCTTCCTACAGCAGAAGGGTGTTCCGTACAGTTGGGGCTACCCCTTCCGCCTGATCTTCAAGCTGGAAAATAAGCAGTACCAACTTCGGTCGGTGGCTGAAGCTTGCTCTCTGCTTGGCATTGAAACGCCGACAGAGGACGCGGAAGACCGGGGGCCCTCGCCAGAGACCGAGGGGAGGAGGCCACAATGGAGCCAACAGCGTCGTAGGAGACGAGTTAAGAAACCCCCAGCGACGGAGATTGCAGCGGGTCAGCGCGCCGCGGTGGACGCCGTGGCCACGGATGGTGGTTCGGGCCCTACAGGATGACAGTCGCAAGACATTGCCTGATTCACATGTCCGCTCTGGCCTTCTGGCCGTTGGCGGGAGACAGACTCACGGACACTCAAGTAAGACTACCTTACTTTACTTCAATTTTCTACTTTTCATCCCTGGATGAGAGACTATGACTTTCTTTTGGACACACATTGATGGTTTGCAGTTGGGGGGGAGGGGGGTGGGGCCTTGGGGGTTGGGTGAGTTCTTTGAGGTTGGGCATGCGGAGGGGGGGTTCCAAGGTTCGTGGTTGACTGGATGCATGAAGTGCCGATGCTGCAGGGGTGGGAATGGCGGCATTGCAGGGAGGGGGATGGGCCTGCTGTTACGGGCATGGGGCGTGGCATTGAGGGTCAGCTGATAGTCTTTACTTCGTTGGACAACAATGGGTGACTTGATTGTGCTCACTCTCAATGTGAGAGGCCTGAATAGCCCGGTGAAACGTAAGGCGGTACTCTTGCTTCTAGAGCATTCCAAGGCTGACATTTGCCTCTTGCAAGAGACGCACCTCCTAGCTAAGGACTGCCACCGCCTCCATTCTAGTAAATTCCCACTACAATTTTTCTCCTCCTGCACCGAAAAGAAGGCCGGGGTGGCTATCCTGGTGGCGCGCACATTCAAGGGTAAGGTTTTGGGTAAGATGGCAGAAATTGAGGGCAGGTTGCTGGTTTACAGGTTTGCGTTAGGGGGTCTGAATTACACGATTGGCTCGATCTACGGACCAAACGAAGGCCAGGAAAGGTTCCTACACTCCGCACTTACAGATGCGACTGACACGGTGGACCACCACATTCTGCTTGGGGGCGATTTGAATTTAGTCCTAGACAACTTGCTAGATCGCTCCTGTCAGCCCGTTAGCCAGGTGGGTGCCTTGTCTCCGTCGGGGCTGGACCGCTTGAGGGACTTTGGGCTTGAGGATGCGTGGCGCGAGCTTCACCCAGGCGAAACAGACTACACGCACTTCTCAGCAGCGCGTAGGACATATGCACGCCTAGATTACCTGCTTGTCTCCACTGCCGCTCGCCCACTTGTCACCAATGCAGAAATCGGGACCGCGTCTTTATCTGATCACGCGCCGGTCACGATCACCCTAAAAGGGCCTCGAGAACCGCGTTTGGGCAGGGTGTGGCGCCTCCGGGACTCTTTGCTTCATAGGACAGACACGGTCACTAGAATTCAAGACGCCATAAAAGACTACCTGTCCTACAACAGTAACGGGGACACGGTGCTGGCTACACAATGGGCTGCGCTCAAGGCCGTGCTGAGGGGTGAATTTATATCGCTTTCCTCTGCGGAAAACAAAGACCGCCAGATCAAGAGGGACGAACTTACCCAAAAGACCAGAGAGCTCGAGCAAATCCATAGAAGGACGTGAGCCCCGAGAATTTGGCGCCAATTACGGGCTGCCCGTCAACAACTGGCAGCTCTGGACATCGACAGGGCGGAGTATGCAGCTTTACGGCTGAAACATGCCTACTACACTGGGGGGGATAGATGCGGGCGCCTTCTGGCACACAAGCTACGCACGGTGGCCCAGAAACGTGAAGTTAAGGAGCTGAAGGGACCTGATGGCACTAGGGTCAGCGGTGACCGCGCAATAGCGGAAGCTTTTCGCGACTTTTATGCCACTCTCTATGAAGCAGACCCGCCTAACCCAGAGGCGGAACTGGCTTTTCTCGCAGAGATAACGTTACCAACCTTGACCCAAGATCAAGTGGATAACCTGGAGAGAGACATCAGACCAGAGGACGTTATCTCAGCGATCTCACGGCTCAAACTCGGGAAGGCGCCGGGGCCGGATGGCTTCCCGGCGAGCTTCTACAAGACCTTTTGCGTTCAACTTGCACCTCTTTTGGCCAGACTCTATACTTCGTTTGCAGAGGACGGGGCGATCTCCCGGGACCTGCTCGAAGCGTCCATCGCGGTCATACCCAAGCCCGACAAAGATCCTACTGACTGTGGGGCGTACCGGCCCATTTCCCTTTTAAATGTCGATCTTAAACTCTACACAAGCATCCTCGCGTCTAGGCTGAGCCCCTACATGGGGGGCCTTATACAACCGGATCAGGCGGGCTTCATCCCCGAGCGCCAGACCTCTGACAATACCAAGCGGGCCCTCCATCTCATTGAGAAGGCATCCCGCACGCAGGGCGAGTATCTGCTGTTAGCCATCGACGCAGAAAAGGCCTTTGATAGGGTTCACTGGCCCTATCTTGAGAAGGTCCTCCTGAAGGCTGGTATGGGTCCCAAATTCCGGGCCAGAGTACTTAACTGCTATAAATTTCCCTCGGCCTCCGTTAGGGTTAATGGCTTGTCGTCCCCGCGGTTCCAGATTAAGAGAGGCACACGGCAGGGGTGCCCGCTGTCCCCTCTCCTATTCGCCTTATACATGGAGCCGTTGGCACAGCTCATTCGAACAGACCCGGAAGTTAGAGGCATCAAATTCGGGGCTGACGTTCATGTCATCAGTCTATACGCGGACGACGTCTTGTTATCACTCGCCGATCCCCGAGCTTCCCTCCCTGCTTGCATGGCCGTCCTGGACATTCGGAGGAGTATCGGGCTTCAAAGTCAACCTGACAAAATCGGTGGCCCTCGACCTATCACTGGCAGTGGATACGCGTGCCACGCTACAGGCCCAATTCCCTTTGCGATGGGCTGCGGAGTTGGTTCCTTACCTGGGGATCAAACTGGCGGCCTCCCTTCAGACCACGGTGGAGGTCAACTACACCCGTCTCCGGCAGAAAGTTCGACAAGAGCTAGGACAGTGGAAACACTACCCGTTGTCCTGGCTGGGCAGGGTTGCGGCGATCAAGATGACGATCCTTCCCCAGATTCTGTATGTCTTCCGCACTATACCTCTCGCCCCTCCTACAGGTTGGATTAAACTGGTGCAGTCGGATATTTCCCAATTTGTGTGGAACGGGAAGAAACCACGCCTAAAAGCCCAAATAGCGATGCTCGCGCCGGAACAAGGGGGGATCGGGATTCCAAACTTGGCCTCCTACTTCCAGGTGGCACAACTGCGCTTCCTGGCGGAATGGGTACAATGGGAGTCCGGGAAGCACTGGTTATTCCAAGATCAGGCAGTGGCAGGGCGCACGCTGCAAGAGATCCTGTTTATGCGCAAAATGCACAGGACCCGCAACTTGTACGCCTCCCACGTTACACGAGTCCCGCTTGAGATATGGGATCGGGTAGGTGTGGAGCTCGGTCTCACGACCGCCCCCTCACCTCTCACCCCCATTCTTGATAACCCTGACTTTCAGCCGGGAATGGACGGAAAGGCCTTCGAACGTTGGAAGTCGGCAGGTTGCCGCTCCCTATGCCAGATATACGGGCCCGAAGGCGTAATCCCATTTCCGCAACTACGCCAGGACTTTGGCCTCCCGGAAACTGAGCGACTCCACTATTTTCAAATCAGGCATTGGGCCCTCAGCAACACGGTGAGACCGGACGCGGATCGGCGACTGACGCATTTCGAATATTGGTTGATTACCCGCAAGTCGGACAAGCAGCTAATCTCCGATTTATACAAAATGCTCACACTCAAGCACCAACACAACTACAGTGCGAGTAGGGCGCGCTGGGAGAGAGAGATGGAAAGGACATTTACCCATAAAGAATGGGAGGGTATATACTATAGGGCACGACACTCGGCGTATCATATGGGGCTCACGGATACTCTAACGAAAGTGGTGACCTACTGGTACTACACCCCAGAACGGCTGTATGAGATGGATAGTAACAAGGACCCCCTGTGTTGGCGAGGTTGCGGACAATTGGGCACCCTCATGCATATTCTTTGGGAATGCAGCTTACTGCAGGATTACTGGCGCCAAGTGCTGGATGACGTGGATAAACATTTTGACACTGAAATCCCGCGCTACCCGTCCTACGTCCTCCTAGGGCTCCCAAATGCACTGACATACCCCTTACGTTCGCGGAGGGGACGCCTGATAGCCATAGCTCTGGGTTCGGCGCTACAGAACATTGTCGCTCACTGGCGCACGACCCACGTTCCCGCATATCAGGGGTGGCTCCACCGTCTGTGGATGGTCCTGGGTATGGAGAGACTTTCCCTGTACAAAGCGGGGGATGGGGCAAGGTATGCGGAACTTTGGCAGCCGTTTCTAGCCCTTCTGTCCTCAGAGTTTGTGGAAGTCACCTGCCCGAGGTATCTTCGACTGTTGAGGTTGACGGAGATTGCCCCCACGGAGGGGAACGCCAAGCCGGGCCCCAAGCGGGGACAGAATGGGGTGTGACCTGCCAGAATGAAACCATGGAACACCTGGGGGGGAGGTGTGGGGGGGGGGGAGGGCCATGGGGGTGGGGGGTGGGCTTGGAGTTCGGGATAACGGGAGGGCTGGGTACAGGAGGGATGGGAGGGGTGGGGTGTTTAAAGAGGGGTTGATAGTTTAATAGTGTGTTGACAATCTGCACGGTTGAGTGTCGGAAATGAGCCGTGCCTTACGTCAGCGTCGGAGGGCACGGGCTGGAGACAGGAGTTGGAGCTACCCCGACTAACGTTGCAATGTTTTGAAACGCGGCCGGCCCGGTTGGGTTGTAGGCGGCTTGCTGTGTATAACTGAACTTACTATACGCTGCACACCTTGCCCTCTGATGAACATGCGCCCTAGCTCTGCTGATTGTTTGACAAGTGATCGTGATTGTTGATGCCTGAACTGTGTTGATTTCTTCAATAAAAACATTTACTACTGAAATAGTGTCTAAGGCCTGCCACTGCAGTGCCTGTGTGCAGTTTAGAACTGCCATGTCCTCCTGGTCAGTGTCCCCACTGACCAGGCCTAACCCTTCCCTTTTTTGTGCACATCAGTCACCCCTATGGAAGGCCCAAGGTACCCCCCTGGGCAGGGTGCAGTGTATATAAAAGGTAGAGCATGTACCAGTGCAGGTGACATGCTCTGGTAGTGAATGGCAGCCATT
The DNA here is from genome assembly GCF_964261635.1 of Lissotriton helveticus. Taxonomy (NCBI): domain Eukaryota; kingdom Metazoa; phylum Chordata; class Amphibia; order Caudata; family Salamandridae; genus Lissotriton; species Lissotriton helveticus. The sequence continues at coordinate 1,410,734,320 of NC_136068.1, forward strand.
TTCGTTTTTCACTACTGTAAGGCTATCTTGCTCCATAGATTAACATTGGGGATGCTGGCTACAGTGTTTAACAGCATTTCTTCCCATAGGAACAAGATAGGACATAAGTATCTAGTATCCCTGAACTCAGAATTTAATAACACATCATTTAGGAAAGGTTGTTTTTAAATCCTGTGTTTGAGAACAGCACTTTTAGAAAGTTGCTGTTCTCTTGTCTGACCCTTCTGTGTGCCTGGGCCTGTTTGTGTATGGACTGTCTGGTTTGAGAGTGACAGGGGCTGGGGATTCCCCAGGAGGCTGGATGAGTCAGCACTAGGCTCAATGACTGCAATTGCAACTGGAGTGGTGGGAGGAGTTAGCACCTGGGCCTGAATAGGGCTGTGCCTGCCTTCCCCAATGCTGGCTCCACCTCCTGCTGGGCGGCTGAGGACCCTGCCCCTCACTCTGAAAGGAAAGATGCAGCCAGCAAAACAAAGTGCTCAGGAGCCACCCAGAACTGGTTCAGACCGGGCTCAGGGCCCACACGCACAGAGAGAACAAAGACTTTAGGGGTATAAGTACAGGACCCCTGACAACAGAAAATTAGATCCTGGAATCAAGAAGGAACCTCTGCCAAGGAGAAAGCTGAAACTGAAGAAGGAAGACTGTCCTGCTGTTGCTCTGCCGGACTGACCTGTTGCTTTGCTGCCAAGGAGAGGGGAAGGACTTTGCTGCTGAGCTGTGTCCCCTGTCTTGAAGGAATCTCCAAGGGCCTGAGTAGAGCTGGCTCTCTGTTTTGAAGTCCCAGGAACAAAAGGACTTCACCCCCAGCTTCCCTGAACTCTGCTGAGTTCTGTCCTTCCTAGAGTGCTTGATCCAGTTGTGGGGCCTCTGGAAGTTGTACCTGTGCTGGGAAGCTGGAAACTAAGCTTGAGAGACTTTGGAAACTGAAAAGTGTTGCATCGCTCGCTTGCGGAGCGTATCCCTGACAGTGCGAGAAGTTTCCCGCCGCTACGGAGGTAGAGATCGTTGCAGCGCCTGACGCCGCTGCCAGAGACGTCGCATCCTTCGTTTGCGGGACGCACCAGACCGGTGCGGGAGAATCGAACATCGCAGCGAGAGTCGTCGCAGAGCCTGTCGTCGCTGGGTGAGAACGCCGCACCGCTTGCTTGCGGACCGCATCACGTCGCTGCGAGCATCGTCGCAGAACCATCGCATCGAGGAGCTGCGAGAGAGAGGATCACCGCTGGACCACGCATCGTCCCCCCGGAGATCGTCGCAGCCCCTACGAGATCGTCGCATCGTGCCTTTGCGAGAACAGACTTCCTACGGAACCTACGCACCGGAATCCATACAAGCAGCCTTCCTCCCCATACAGACCGGATTCGTCGCAACACGCCCGCTGCTGCAGCGGGGCGGTGGCAAACGCCTCCCCAGTGTCTCAGGAGCAACGCATCGCTTGTTTTCCACCGCACCAGCTTCTGCTTTTTTGGAACTTTGTTGCAACTAAAAGGTACTGTGAGTAAACGTGACGCATCTGTGAACTTTTCACGCATCAGTAGAGAATTCTATTGCAACGTAGAGAATTCTATCGCAACCTTAAGAACTCTTTTCAAACCATATTCTTGAACTGTGTATGTTGGATTTTTGTCGTTTTGGTCTTGTGTAGTTTAGATTAAAATACCTTTATTTTTCTAAACTGTTGTGGAGTCAGTTTGTGGTGTTTTCACTGTGTTACTTTACGCATTGCCTCTGGTTAGCCTAGACTGCTCGTGCCAAGCTACCTAGAGGGTGAGCAGGGGTTATCTCAGAGGGTTATCTCCTTGCCCTGACCAGAAGCAAGGGTCCCTATTTGGACAGTGGTACCTACCTCTGCCAACTGGAGACCCCCAGATCTAACAGTCCCTATTAGGCGTCCCATTCGGGAGGGGGGGGGGGCAGTTGTACTTCATCAAGCCTCAAACTGGTACCGCCACAAAAGCAACACATTCTACGAAGTGTGCTAGAAAAAGGCATGCGGAGAATAGTGCAGAATATGCAGTATTATACACCAAGTAGCGCTTAAAGTGCACTTGTACGGTGCGCCGTTCAAATCTTAGTCAAAACAGAGAAAATTCTCCTCATTACCTGCCTATATAAATTGCATTTCATATATATATATATATATATACACACACATCACAGTTTCCAAAATTGGCCAATACAAATTCCAAAACCAACAGTAAGTCGCACAAAACGATCTTACCAATCACTGGTATCAAACCAACAGCAAGTGTTGCATAACGACCCTTACCAATCCCTTGGTGTCCAGATTCCAACTGCCAAGTTCTTAAAATCGACCAAACGGTCACTGCATGGCGAATCAACAGAAGAGATCTCAGTTGAGGACCGGCACCACCTGGATGGTCGGTCAGAGCAGAAAGAGAGGAAAAACGCTGTGGTTTGCCAAGACGCGGGTCTCCTAGGGCAATGATTGTCCGTAGCGAGATTCCAATCCTTCGTTTCGACCACTCCTTCGGGCATCCGAGTCGCCGATGAGCCCCACTGGTTGGGCGCCAATTTGTCGATGTGGGCCTCAGCCAGGCCTACCAGTGCTAGGGGTTCGCCCTTCTCAGCACAAGTCCTCAGACCAACAGGAAAGAAGTTGGCACGGAAAATGGAATATAAAACAAAGCTTCAATTAATAAACCTCATGAGGTGAAACCAATTCACACAACACCCTTCGGTAGCACACTGAACAGAAGGAGCATGGTCCTTTTATGCCCACACAGGGGCTCAAAAGAAGGCAGTACAAGCACAGATCAGAAGGGTTACATACATAAAAGGTCATACAGAAATGCACAATCAACAAGTGGGAGGAGCTAGCAATTCCTAATTCTAGTAAACACCCTGACAGTTACACACTAAGGACAGGTGCATGAACAGTCACAGTCTCTTCTGCGCATGTGCAGAGTGGCAGAGCCTAAATATAGTCTGTCTCTAAGCAGAGTACAAGAGCAAACGACAGCAAGGTAGGACAGAGCACATGGTGAATACATGGCAAACAAGATGGCTGCCGAATACAAGATGGCTTCAGCTAAATGCTAACCCCGATCGCTGCCAAATTACAACAAGTGCACCTGGAACAGATGCAGGTCTTTTTACAACTCGACTTGACATCTGCATTTGACGGTGTTGTTCATGATAAACTTTGGTCTATCATCACTTCAATGGTGACGATTGCACTATGGTCAATTTCCTTAGACACTTGTACTCAACGAGCTCTGCAAAGATCCGCTTTGGTATGAGAGTTGAATGAACACGTTCAGTTGACATCAAAAAGGGAGTCTGTCAGGGGTGCGTGTGTAAGAAAGTGCCATCTTTCTTGCATTGGTATGCCCCCACTTTTTTCTGACTGCTGATGTGATTTGACTGAGTGTGCCCTGGGCTCCTGCCAACCAGGTACCCAGGGCCTGTGTTCCTTCCCTAAAAACAGTGTTGAAACTAAAACCCAATTGGCATCTCTGGCCACCTGTCAGCCCCATGTAAACGGTACCCTAGGTACCCAGGGCATGGTGACCAGATCAAACCCCTAAGGACTCCAGCACTTATTGTGCCACCCTTAGGGGCCCTGTACCCTGGCACCCGCATTGCTGGGTAAGGTAACCCTCAATTACCTACTTTCGCAATTTCAAGGTCTCTCCTGGCCTGGCATTCTTCACACCTGGGCACACCGAACTGATATCTGGGTCATTTGGGAATATCCTTGTGTTGCCTGGTTTTACTGTTTATGCATATTTTACTGTCATAACCTCCTAAATATATCCCACAGCACCTAACCTCAGTGTATCAGCCAGAGCATTATCTGAGACTAATATACATTTTATGGAATGCTCCCACTGAGCAGATGAAGGGATTTCTAATTAACACTTGCTAAGGCTCTGGTCTCACATTTCTGCAAGCTTTTCAGCGATTGCGGTCTTCCAAATCTTAACATCACAACATTAGCCAAAATTGAAAAAACTTAAGATACAGCTGAGATTCTACAAGACATTTAACAGGCTGTCTATGAAAGAGGATAGCAACAAAAAGAATTAAGGAGTGCCTGAATAAGCAGTAGTGGAGGTCATGAAAGGTAGAGTTTGCTGTGTTCTCTCGAATGACCGGAAGGGCAGTTTAGTGCTCATTACACGAAGACTTGCTCGGATACCAAAACTACGTGTTTATTCATTAAATTCCTCGCCATAAAAAAAAAACACCGATTTTGGTTCGAACCCTATCTCCACATAAAGATATGGGAATCAGTACCCCCTTTACTGCTCTCCTGTAGCGGCCTCTCCTTATAAATCTGAAATAATGTAATACCGGCACTGTTCCACGAGTCATCTGCATCGGTAATAGACAAGAAAATAGTTTCTTACACAGGCATCCCACATACAACTTTCTCCCATCTTGCAAACATCTAGATTTGCTAACCCCCTCCTTCCCAGGCAATACAAAACACAGGCGATACTAATCGCAATAAATACGGCTTTACACATAGTTCTGCCAACATAACACATTACCCGCTATAGGCGCTTTTCTCATTAGCATTAGGATTAAGATGGGACATGCCACGTCAGTAACATGTAAATGTCCTTATAGTGACAGGTCTAACAAGCATTGGCATAGCCCATAGGTCTCGCCTTTGGGACCTTATAAGTGTTTAGCCATGCAACATTTGTTGTTGTTGCACCAAGGATATTGTGCTGGATAACTAAATACTTATAAGGTCTCAAAGACGAGACCTATTGGCTATGCCAATGCTTGTTGTGGAAGTGACTTTGCAGGACTGCTATTTTTTTTTTTTTTTTTATTGTTTATACAATAGATAGTTTTTGCTTACAAAAGCAGAAATGTTTATATTACGTGTGGTTCCATGAGATTCAGTCTTCTCTTCCGCAGGGGCTTCATTTTGCTCAGAAAACTGCTGCTCTGCTTTGGGTGACTTTGTCTTCGGGCTAACTGTGCCAGGTGACTTTGAAGGGCTGTTTCGGATTTCATTCTTTTCCCTAGCTGTTTCCAGATAAATAGAGAAGCATCAACCTTCGCTCTTAAACACTGCACTTGATATTCTGCTGGATTATATAGGCTAATTGAAGAACATGCAAAATGTACTAAAAGAATTAAAGAATGATCGAGAACAGTGAAAATAAAAAAAATAAAAAAATAAAAATAGTGTCATACAGTACAGGAGTACACTGGTAGGCATGCTCCATGCATTTCATAATTAAGGTAAAGGAACCATATAGGAGTACTGGAAACAAAATAGCGCACAGGAGGCACATTGCTTCCTCTGTCATCTATTCATCCCACTGACATTCCCTGCATCTCAGTTCCTGAGCGTGGGGCCTTGCTTAGTCATACAGTGGAAATTAAAACCTTAGGGTGTGATGTAAGGAGACAATGTGTGGTAATCCCATAACTGACATCCTGTGGGGACTACTGGTTGCCTGCTGGTTTATTTAAATAAAAGCATGAGTGTTCATAAAGTATGTCTAATGGCAACAAGAAGCCACCTGTAGATAACTCTGGGTCTATAAAAATAGTTCTTACCTTGTTTTGTGAAGCAATGCAAGGCAAGAGATCTGAAACCATGCTTTACAACTGATCGAATATTTTAATGGTGTTGCGTAAATTAAGGCTCTGACATGGTTCTACAAGATTTGTCTTTCTCACACATGATGCCAGAGTTTGGTTCGGAGCACCAACACTGGAGTGTGAAAGTACATGTTGTAGCCCCACACAACCCTACTCAAAATACTTGTTAATGTGGTGTTCGTGTTTTCTCGGTTGCTAACAGCCCCTTAAAATGGTAGAGAAAGTGTACTCCAAGCAGATCTCAAGGTACTGATTTAAGTGTGCACCACCAAGAGAGCCAGTCGAGAAGATACGATTGATAAACCTGTAACCAGGCGAGGTTGCCCCCACACACCCCTGCTACTGCCTCCATCAACTGTGCCCTGTTGCTGCCTTCGTTTTTCTTCTTTGTTTTTTCCCCTCTCCTAGCTGCCTAGCTGTGCCCTTCTCTGCCTGTTGCTGTCTTCCTTTTTTCCCCCTCTCCTAGCTGCCTAGCTGTGCCCTTTTGCCACCTGTTGCTGCCTTCGTTTTTCTTCTTCGTTTTTCCCCCTCTCCTAGCTGCCTAGCTGTGCCCTTCTCTGCCTGTTGCTGCCTTCGTATTTTCCCCCCTCTCCTAGCTGCCTAGCTGTGCCCTTTTGCCACCTGTTGCTGCCTTCGTTTTTCTTCTTCGTTTTTTCCCCTCTCCTAGCTGTGCCCTTCTCTGCCTGTTGCTGCCCTCGTTTTCTTCTTTTTTTCCCCTCTCCTAGCGTCTGTTCTCAGGGCGACCCAGCCGCCGCTGAGCCGCCCTCTGCCTTCCTTCCCGCCGTTGCCTACCTGCGGCCCCGCCCCCCTCCTGCCAATTCGCCGCCCCGCTCCCGCCACCCAGCTGCTCTTCCCTCCCGGCTCCTTCTTATGTCGCCCCCACGTATGCGCAGTGGGCGCGTCGATTGTGCGCCGAAGGCGCGCCAAAGGCAAGCCCATCTGCGCCCGTCCGTGCCTGGCCCGCGCCCAGCGCCAGGACCCCTGGCCCCCGCCCATGCAAGACGACCCGACTGACTTACGAAGCCGCCGCCCTCAACGCACTCGATGCCGGCCGAAACCCCGCCTGCTGCCGGGCCACCCCGAAACGCACCCACGGACCCTTCACCTGCAAAATCTGCAAGTTCACCTGCCTCCGAACCTGCACCACACCCGCCAAGCCGAGCACCAGCAGAAACCACCTCAAGTGCATCCTGCTCAACACCCGCTCCGTCCACAGGCACGCCGTGGAACTCTGGAACCTCATCGACACAACATCACCAGACATCGCCTTCCTCACGGAAACCTGGATGAACGCCTCCTCAGCCCCCGACATCGCCATCGCCATCCCGGAGGGGTACAAGATCATCAGGAGGGACCGCGTCAACCAGACCGGAGGAGGCATCGCCATCATCCACAAGAACACCATCCGCATCACGACCGACTCCAACGACACCTTCTCCGCCGCCGAGCACCTCCACTTCCAGATACACACCGACCCAAAGACGACGCTCAGAGGCACCCTCGTCTACAGACCCCCGGGACCACGCACACGATTCAGCGAAGACATCGCCGACTTCATCAGCCCGCACGCCCTCCCCTCCGCCGACTACATCCTCCTAGGGGACCTGAACTTCCACCTGGAGAACAACAAGGACCGCAACACCGCCGCCCTGCTGGACAACCTCCCCAACCTCGGACTCAAGCAACTAGTCAACACCCCCACCCACTACGCCGGCCACACGCTTGATCCCGTCTTCTCATCCAGCAAGCACATCACCTTCAGCCACTCCACCGGACTCCATTGGACTGACCACAGCTGCGTCCACTTCAGCTTCAGAAGAACCATGACCCACCACCACCCACAACAGGTTCCTCACAGGAGCTGGCGCAAGATCACCGCCGACCAGCTCACCACCTCCCTCAGCCAGAGCCCACCCGCCAGCACAACGGACCCCAACGAAGCAGCCCGCAACTTCACGCAGTGGTTGACCGCCTGCGCCGACGACCTCGCACCACTGAAGAACCCTCCCAGCAGACCCAGAAGCAAGAAGGCCTCCTGGTTCACCGACGAACTCAAGGACTCCAAGAAGACCTGCTGCACCCTCGAGAAAGCCTGGCTCCTCGACCAGACCACTGACAACATGACCGCCCTCAAACACGCCACCCGCAAGCACCACCAGCTTATCCGCACCACCAAGAAGAAATCACTGAAGGAACGACTGGACAACAACACCCACGACAGCAAGGAACTCTTCAGCATCGTCAGGGAGTTCTCCAACCCCAGCACCGGCAACAACGACATCTCTCCATCTCAAGATCTCTGCAACTCTCTCGCCTCGTTCTTCCACCGCAAGATCGCCGACATCCACAACAGCTTCGGCGCACCATCCACGCACCCAACCGGAGAACCAATGCCCCCCACCGCCACCCTCCGCACCTGGACCACGGTGACCACCGAAGACACAGCCCGCACGATGAACACCATCCACTCCGGATCTCCAACCGACCCCTGCCCCCACCACGTCTTCAACAAGGCCGACTCCACCATCGCACCCCAACTCTGGAACATCATCAACACCTCCTTCGACACCGCCACCTTCCCGGAGAGCTGGAAGCAGGCCGAGATCAGCGCCCTACTGAAGAAACCAACAGCGGACCCCACCGACCTCAAGAACTTCCGCCCCATCTCGCTCCTCCCTTTTCCTGCCAAAGTCATCGAGAAGATCGTCAAAAGACAGCTTGCCACCTTCCTCGAGACGAACGGATCTCTCGACCCCTCGCAGTCCGGTTTCAGAGCAAACCACAGCACCGAGACCGCCCTCATCGCAGCCACCGATGACATCCGAGCCCTGCTCGACAACGGGGAAACAGCGGCACTCATCCTCCTGGACCTCTCTGCAGCGTTCGACACAGTCTGCCACCGCACCCTAGTTCAACGCCTCAACAACATCGGCATCCAAGAGAAGGCACTGGAGTGGATCATCTCTTTCCTCGCCGGAAGAACCCAGAGAGTCCGCCTCCCCCCGTTCAGATCCGAGGCCATCGAAGTCATCTGCGGCGTTCCGCAAGGATCATCACTCAGCCCCACCCTCTTCAACGTCTACATGAGACCTCTTGCAACCATTGCACGCCAACACAACCTCAACATCATCACCTACGCCGATGACACCCAGCTGATCCTCTCCCTCACCAGAGACCCCAACACCGCTAGAACCAGCCTACACGAAGGGATGAAAGACGTCGCCGAGTGGATGAAGAACAGCCGCCTGAAACTGAACTCGGACAAGACGGAAGTCCTCATCATGAGACCATCACCCTCCGCCTGGGACGACTCCTGGTGGCCCCCCGCCCTGGGCAGCGCACCCAAACCTACGGACCACGCACGCAACCTGGGCTTCATCCTGGACTCCTCCCTCTCGATGACCAGACAAGTCAACGCCGTCTCCTCATCATGCTTCCACACCCTTCGCATGCTCCGCAAGATCTTCCGATGGATCCCGACCGAAACCAGGAAGACGGTCACCCAGGCTCTCGTCACCAGCCGACTGGACTACGCCGGAACCACAGCCAAGCTACAGAAAAGACTCCAGCGCATCCAGAACGCCTCCGCCCGACTCATCCTGGACATCCCCCGACGCAGCCACATCTCCGGCCACCTGAGGGACCTGCACTGGCTCCCCGTCAACAAGAGGATCACGTTCAGGCTCCTCACCCACGCACATAAGTCTCTCCACGACATGGGCCCCATGTACCTCAACGACCGCCTGACATTCTACACACCCACCCGCCAGCTACGATCCACCAGCCTCGCCCTCGCCGCCGTACCACGCACCCGAAGAGCTACCGCCGGAGGCAGATCCTTCTCCTACCTGGCGTCCAAGACCTGGAACTCCCTCCCCACCCACCTTCGGCTGACCCAGGACCATCTCGCCTTCAGGAGACAACTCAAGACCTGGCTGTTCGAGCAGTAACGGACCCCCCTCCTGCCCCCCCTCCCAAGCGCCTTGAGACCCTTCCGGGTAAGTAGTGCCCTATACAAGTGTTATGATTGATTGATTAGTGGCAACACAAATTGAAGGAATATTCATATAAAATGAAGTGTTTTAGGTTGTGTAATGCAGATGCTAAGTTTCTATAAACAAGTTGTTGGTTAAGAGCCTGATGAAGGTGCTCAAGACAAGAAAATCCAAATGAGCTTCAAAAAGGTGTTGTAGCTGATGATGCCTTCATGGGTTAAGGCTGGAAAAATGTGGTCAGAGGATGAAATTCTATCTGAAAAGGTTAGCCTTGGGACAAGCCAAGCGGTAGCTAGAAGGTACATATTTCTACTATGGTGGAGGAGGCAGTAAGGAGAATGGGTTTGTTGAAGGTTTCAGACAACTGATAATGAAGGTAATAAAAGTACGAGTTACTTACCTTCAGTAACGATGTATCTGGTAGAGACGTTGTCTAGCCGCAGATTTCTTAACTTATAATTATCCCTAGGCGTCAGACTGGATCCGGAAAATTTTTGCAGCAGTACCTCTGCGCGCCGGGTGATGACGTCACACGACCCCGCCCTGATGTTGTCCACGGACATGACGCCGGCCAGGTAATATAAGTCCCTCGCAGCATGCTGACGTCCGTTTTCTTTGGAGAAACTTTTCCGCGGCACAACGCTGAGCCACCAACAAAGCTGTGAAAGTATGGGAACAGTGTGGGAAGGAGGAAAAAATCCACGAAACAAAGAAATAGGATGGTGCGTAACACCATCATAAATGACAGTATCAGACACGGACTACTTACAAACCAAGAAGTAAAGGTAGAGTATCGCTCTGAGAAACAACCCCGCAAGCGAAGCGTGGACCCTCCCTAGAGACTGAGCAACAAAGGAAGAATATCTCGACAGACAAAAAAGGTAGACTGTTATTACAACGCAGAAATGTGCAGGCCAACAACGGCGGAGCTCAGGAAGAAAAACAATTTACTGCAAGAAGGCATTACTAGAATGGCACTTCCCCTATAGTAATGGAAGGCCGAAGCACAGCCCAGCAAATCCCAAGAAGACGACTGTAAAAGACTCCCTGTTGCGGGAGGGAGGGAAAGCAACAGGAGAAGACCCCACACTGTAAGGACCAGGTGGAGGAATGCAGAGAAAGGTAAGAAGAATCTCCAGGTGAAGGCGAAGCATAAGGCACCGCTCTACATGAAAAGAAGCCAACTGGAGGGAGGTGATTGCATATGTCAATCCTTAAAAGGGTCGCATCAATTTGAGCACCTTGGATGAAGACCAGTGCCAACTGAAAGGAGGCAAAGTGGAGAAGTCCACCTGACAAGGTCCTCGCAGAATGGCGAGGATGGGTGGGCGTTAAGGAATCTGCGGGTAGACAACGTCTCTACCAGATACATTGTTACTGAAGGTAAGTAACTCGTACATCTGATAGAGATATCTAGCTGCATATTCCTTAACTTAGAATAGATACCACAGCCGTACCCCATGGGGAAGGTGGGTCTGCGACAGAACAGAAAGTGCCCGATAGCACTGAGCCGGCAACAGAGTGACGGACTATGGGGAAAGCTGTGGCGGTGCAGTAAGTCAGCAACCCAAGCAGCTCGGAAGAGCAAAGGACAACGGGAGACAAGGTATCACAAGACTGCCAGAATGGCACAAGACCATACCTGTGTGAGTATGAGATTTAGAAACAGCACTAAGCCATATCCCAGAACGGAAGAGAGAGTTCATAACAAAGGGAGGAAAGTTCATACCAAAGAGAGGAAGAACTACTCCCAGAGCTCAATGGTGCACTAAGTTGACAAACCAAAGCCAGAGCCTACCAGGCGAGCCCAGGCAAGGGAGGTCGGACAGGTAGCATCCAGGAAGCTAAGGGCAAGAGGCAGGAACTGAGCAACGTCTCTGAAGTACAGGCGGGAACATAAGACACGCCAAGTGCACACTTAGTCACAAGAAGGCGACAGGGGAGGACACCACCTCTCTGAAGCACACCGAGGCGGACCACAACGAAAACATGCATATAGCACACAGCTAGGGCGACAACAAGGTGGCCTAGCTAAGAAGAGTACAGGACTGCCCAACAAGGCAGTTTGAAGGCCAAGGGGAGAACGCACCCACAGGAGACAGACTCAGGGCGCAGCACCTTTGCCAACCTTCATCAGAGGAGCAGTCCTGCAGGCACACCAGACACAGATTAGGGTGAGACCCAAAGGAAAAGAACACATCCGAAGGGTGTGGCATCCGAGGCACTGAAGGTGCCTATAGGAACCGTGAAGAAGAACACGCATAGCTGTTGAGAACACCACCAGATCTCCAGTCCACCACCTCCGACGCGGAGGGGAAATGCACCCCCACAGAAGGGTGGAACTATGCAGTACATTAACGGGACAGACAAGAACCCCAACAAAAGAGCATCCAGAAGCGGATGCCCACCCCAGGGAGCGGAACCCCGGAACGCTCATTGCCGAAGATGCAGGAAAAGGCACCGAAGTGCACTATAAACGTGCTAAGAAAAAACACTGTCGAGCAGAACGATGGCAAGCTTGAGTACAAGGTACCCAAATGCTCCCCGAAAAACGGGAATATAGAACCAGACCTTGCAAAAGCGAAGAGAGGTGGAGGTGTGTAAAAAGGGTTACCAAACGGGCAATGTGTGTGTGTGTGTATATATTATAATATATATATATATATATATATCAATATCAAAATCTCAAAAGGGGCGAGCCACGAGACCATGCAGCTGCGGGTGCTATAGAAGGAAACCGCCTAATACACCTGTGGCAGGAGGCAGCCTCAGTTTGAAGCGGGTTGAAATACACTGAAAATAGTAGTACAAGGAAAAACCTCTAGAAGAGGAGAATGAGGAACACACACAAGGCGCAAGCAAAGCGAGACCTGTTGCATGTAGGAGGCAGTGCCAGAAGGAACACTGAAAACCGTCCAAACAGTAAGATAATGGCGTCAATAGACGTAGAGCGCCCAAAGGGACCTCCACGCCTGCCTGCCGCAGAGCGGAGCTACACAATAGCATACAGGTACCCCACCTGGAGTATATCACGCCCCCAAGAAAAACAGGGGAACACCTCTTAGGGTAAACCACAGTCAGAGGACAGAACACAACCTGTGGAACAACGCCACAGTAGGCTTACTGCCAGCCCAAAAACGCGTAGTCCAACTGGTGAACCCTAAATAAAAGGGTAACCACCCCAGGATATGACAACCTGAGACCTGCTTAGTACAGACCTATGGGGGAGGGCGAAAGCCAGCAAGGGGGCGCTGAACTGATGAATCGGCGTGGGTATCAAACAAAAGGACTTCATCAAAAGGGCAGGTCAAGAAAGAGTTCACGGATATTCTCCGAGGAAGACGCCATCCCGCAACCAAGCATGGTGTAGTAGTGCAACCGAACCAGCCATAGCTCAGCCTAAGAAATCTGAGGTATCGAGGGCCGAGCGTATAGTAAATTCCACCAGATCACAGCCGTCATGAATAAGACGAAGGAGGTCAACACGAGCGCCCTCAGAGATGGAAGATAGAAGAGACTCGGCAGAGTCCCAAAGGGCAGAAGTAGCCCCAGCCAAGACACACTGTATTGATTGAGCGAAGAGCTGTACTAGTGGAGACGAAAATATTACGACCCTACGACTCCAGCCATCTGGACTCCCAGGAGGGATGAAGCAGCAGCTGCGGCAAAAGAGTTAAAGCAGCTTGCATAACAACCCCCTGAACGTCTGGATGAACAAATAAGCAAACTGGATAATTTGGAGCAGGGCGGTGGATGATAGAACGAGCCACCGGATCACCGGACGCCGGCAGAGCCCAGGTGGGCATCATAAAGAGAAGCTTTGATAGGCAGAAGCGGCTCTACATTCCCGCACCAAGTTGGAGGACACCCAACAAAGGGTCAACAGGCAGGGGGACTGAAGGGGGCTGCATACTCATAACACGGGTGGCCAAGGAAACAACTCGTATAAATGCCGCACCAGCCTCAGTAGCCCTCCGAGGAGGGGACAGTAACTCATCCATGGGTGAGGGCTGTAAACTGAGCCTCCCACCCACAGAGTGTTGTCCGATGAATGGAGGATGAGACCAATGTCCAAATGAAGGATGCCCCATTGATGAATGAGGGTCCTGATAGGGATCCTGAGGAGGCGGGGAGGCCGCCGGAGCCAAAAATTCCAAGGGGGAGTAGAAGATGGGGGGAGCGGGGGAGGTGGGCGGGGGCGGGAGGGATCAGGGGGGAGGAAAGGACGGATCCGGTGACGCCAAACTCCCTCCGGAAGCCTCCGGAGAGGAGTCAATGATCAGGCTTCGAGACGGTGCCAGGGCGTCCTCGGCCGGTGCAGACTCTGCCTTGTCCGGCAGACTCGACCTCAACTAAGACAAGTACCGTTTCCGAAGGGGAAAGGTGGAGGAGCCTGGGAGGCAAGCCTACGGCGCTGTGCCAGCGCCGACATAGCCTCAACCAAGACAGGCTCTGACTCCGAAGTAAGGAGCGGAGCCGGAGCGGCATGCCTACGGCGCCGAACCAGCCTCTGAAAAGGCAGCTGACTGTCCGGAAGGTCAAGGTGGACTGAGCCAAGCAGCCAGGACCACCAACCATCTGCGACGCAACAAGGAGCCCCACTGGACTATGCGGCGCGGTAGGGGTCCTATGGGTCAAAAAGGGGGACACAGCCGGGCCGGGCCCGGACGTCGCCATATCTCCACCATCCCTGGAGGCAAGGAGCTCAGTCAGCGCAGGACCGAGCCCACCGGCGAGTCCTCCGGAGACCCTCCCAGGGAGAGGAGGTGACCCAAGAGAGGCCTGCAAGGCCGCAGCATAGGTCTCCATCTGGGTCAGAGTCGACCCGCGCCCGAAAAAGGCGGATAGGGGAGGGACGACTCCCGGGGGCACACGTCAGGAGAAATCAGGCAACTAGTACACCCAACAACAGAAGGAAGGGAGGTCGAGGACCTCGGCGACATGCATCGGGACTTACCAGGAGGAGGCGAGCGACGCACACAGGACCCAGACGGCGACAGACGCCGCAAACGGAACCCACTGCCACTGGGACCTGCCGAAGAGTAGGCTGGGGGCCGTGACGACTGACAGGGACAGACTAGTCAAGAGTAGCTTTATCCGGCGCTCCCGCCGACACTTCAGCTCGAGTTGGTGGCAGGTGTCGCAATCCGTCGAGTCGTGGTGTTCGCCCAGACGCCACATGCAGATAAGGTGTGGATCCATTTAAAAAAACTTTACTTTTACTGATTGTCACTTTACTCTGTTGCACTTGGCACTTACTTGCTCCTGTTGCGATCGCGCAGTGGATCCAGCGCTGCCGCGGCCCCCAGATCAAACAATCTCTCCCTGCCGCCATCTCGGCGAGGGCGGAGGCCACACCCCCTTCTGAGGCCACGCCCCCTGATGCCGCCCCTCCACACCTATAAATAATGTGTATCTTTCGGAGGCGCAGAGGGCGAGCGCAGCAGGCGTGCCGTTTGCGCGCCAAAGGGAAGCCCGTCTGCGCCAGGCCGGGCCTTAGGGCAAGCCCCGCTGGCCGCCTCACCTCATATTCGTCACAATCCCTCCGAGAGCTACAGCACTTTGCCCCCCCGCTGTCTCCTAATACCAACCGCCGTATACACACAGCCGGCCTGACGAGCCCTGCTCTACACCCCCCACGCGGACGCTCACCTTCAGTCAAACCGATCAGGAACTCTACCTCCATTAGGGTGTCATATTTGAACACCCGCTCTCTAGTAAAACACTATGAGGACATCTACATTCTGTTATCCAACAACAACCCTGACATATTCTTGCTGACTGAAACATGGTTAACGTTAGAGTCCCTCCCAGACATTTTGGCGGCCCTCCCCCCGGACTACTACATTCTCCATGCCGATCGCCCCGGTGACCGGCCCGGGGGTGGGGTGTGCCATTATATCCAAGCGCCTAAACTCGATCTCCTCTTATTCCCTCCCACTCCCTGAGGTGGATAACTTACTTATTACTGTGGAAACTGACACCGGTGCCCTCACTTTCCACCTCTTATACCGGCCTCCTTATCCAATGCCATCCTTTTCTACCCTCATGAGCGAACAGCTGTCCAATCTACTAACGCAGCACTCCAGCTTCGCCCTTTTCGGCGACCTAAACTACTGGTTCAATGACACCAACGCCGGTCCCCATGCTATAGAGCTCTTTGAGTCTCTCAACAGTCTGAACCTCATCCAACAGGTCACCCGACCCACCCATATCAAGGGCCACATCCTGGACCAGATCTGGACCTGCAACCTGGCGCTGTCCCAGCCAGATATATCCCCTTGTGTCTGGTCAGACCATTACTTAGTTGACACCTCCATCACGGTCGTCGGCCGGATTCCTGCTGCTCTGATGCCCGGCGGCTTCTCACGAAAATGGAGTACATATGACTCCCAGGGCTTCCTCACAACCCTAGCCGTCACTCGTCCAGTCTTTATTTATTTATTTTATTTATTTTGGAATCTTGTATAGCGCACAGTTACCCTTGGGCATCCCGGCGCTCGTTCATGACTCAGGGAAATGGCACAGAGAAAACAGAAGGCGAAAAACAGGAGCCTATGATGATACATTAAGCAGGAAATAGATAGGTTTTAAGTAATTTTCGGAACAGGAGGATACCTAATTCTGTCTGTAAGTTCGAGGGAAGCTCGTTCCACAGCTTGGCAACGTTCACAGAAAATCTTCTACCCCCCGTTCTGGCTCTTTTCACTCTCTGCACTTGTTAAAATTAATGGAGGCCCATGTCACCCGATGTCTGTCAAACTTTATCGAATCTTCCGGTCATCTTGAGCCAAACCAAGCCGGCTTCAGACCTGCCCACTCTACTGAGGCCGTCATTCTGGCAGTCCTGGACACACTCAGGAGCAATGCGGATGCGGGGTTCACCCAAGCCCTCGTACTCCTGGACCTGTCGGCCGCGTTCGACACGGTGGACCATAACATCCTCCTCCACCGTGTCGGACAGTCAGGCATCCAGGGTACTGCTCTTAAGTGGGTCGAGTCTTTCCTGACTGGAAGAACACAGGCTGTCCGCCTGGGCCCCTACACCGCAACAAAACCCCCACGACCTGCGGAGTCCCTCAGGGCTCCTCTCTCTCACCGCTCCTGTTTAACCTATACCTCCGGCCCTTGATCCACTCTCTTCAGAAATGGGACGTCATTGTCTACAACTATGCCGACGATTTACAGATTGTCCTCCCGCTCAATTCACCTCATGCCATCAACACGTTTCATGCAGTTATGATCCACATCCAACATTGGATGAACCGGAACCAACTGAAGCTAAACCCCGGGAAAACTGAGCTCCTTCTTCCTGGACTCAGCCATGCTCACTGGGGCCCACAGTTCTGGCCCTCTGAGCTAGGCCCCTCCCCAGTCCCGGTCAAATCAGTGAAGAGTCTGGGAGTGATTATCGACACCGAACTGTCCCTTAAAGCCCAAGTGGGTGCGGTAATTTCATCTTGTATGTACCAGCTCCGGAAGATCCGTAAAGTTCACCACTTATTTCCGCCCGCCGCACTTACCCAAGTTGTCATCTCACTTGTACTTTCTCGTCTGGACTTCTCCAATTCCCTCTACTACGGTCTCCAACAATCCCTGCTACACCGCCTTCAGGTTGTCCAAAACCAGGCGGCCCGCCTCATTCATAAAACCCCCAGATGGCACTCGGCCAAACCTCTACTTCATAGACTGCACTGGCTCCCAATAGGCCAAAGGGCAGCCTTTAAGGTGGCCTGCCTCACATTTAAAACCCTCCACTGCTCCGGTCCCGCGTTCCTCAAATCCTTAATTACTCCTCATCGTCCAACTCGCAACCTCCGATCAGCCCACCGTCACCTGCTAGTTACCCCGAAAGCTAAAACCAAGAAATTCGGTGGTCGCCGCTTCTCCCACCTGGCTCCCGGGCTTTGGAATCTCCTCCCTCTCTCCAACAAGTCCACCCCTTCCCTCCTGAACTTCAGGAAATTGCTTAAAACTCACCTCTTCCCTTCCCTTGGTTAAAACTCCACTGCTCACGCTTTCAACCTCACTCATTCTGTCTTAAAGCGCTAGGAAGCCTTTGGTGTTAGCGCGCTCTACAAATGGCACTTAAGATTAGATCCATCGCAGACATTTGCCGCGAACAGGAGGTACACGCTTTAAAGCCCAAAGGCATCGCACACTGTTCCGGATGCAAAGCGTCGAAGGGGCCTGAAAACAGGCCAGAGGAAACGTTTACTCTGGATCTGTTTTGCACGCGGAAAAGAAGGAAACTGACGTCAGCGCGCCGCGAGGTACTTGTATGACCTCGCTGACGTCACGTCTGTGATCGACGTCAGGGCGGGGTCATGTGGCGCCGTCCTCTGGCACGCAGAGATGCTGCTGCAAACATTTTCCAGATCCAGTCTGACGCCTAGGGATCTCAGTTAAGGAATCTGCAGCTAGGTGTCTATCAGATAGGCATCATGAAAAACATACGAGATTGAGGGCAGGGAAGCCAAACATAATTTTGGGTGGCTTTTGATAGCAAAGTCATTAGTTTTTTTATTTGCTGTGTAGTCAGAAACATACCTCAGGTGATGGTTCTCAATGCTATCACTTCGACAGAGGTTCATACTGTGCTTTGAGCAAGTTCACCATGGTTGTTGCAGGCATGTTTGCAGTGTTGTGTGGACAAGTATGTTTTAGAGATTCCCGATTAATAATCGATATTGCTTGAAGCACCTTTTGTGGACAACATTAGTGCAATGGTGGTAGTGGAGTTTCTTGAAAATGTGGTTGGGAGCGAAGGCCTCCTAGATGAGTTAGTAATGGAGAACAGTCCTCAAATGCCAGTATTAGATATGAACTATTTTTCTGGAGAAGCTAGTGTGTAACCTACTCGGTAAATACTTTACTGGCAAATTTGCATCACACATTCATGGCTTTAACAGGGATATAACCTATAACCTATAACCTCTTAAAAGATAACTGGCAGCTAATTTTGGCAAGCAGAATGGGCTGGAAGGTAAATGTAAATTGATACTTGTATAGCGCACTACTCACCCGCAAGGGTCTCAAGGCGCTTGTACGAATACCGCTGTGGAACCCATCCTGGCTTTCCCTGTGAGGTGTCCACTCCTGGGCACCCCCAAGGTGGAGGCCAGGCATCCTTAGCGTTGTGGGGGCCGTTGTGGAGATTAATTACAAAAAGGGGGTGGTGATGGAAAGAGTATCTGAGTTAATCAGAACACTCCTACCCAGTCAACAGATCAGGGCTTGATCCATCACCGTTTTTTAGCTCACTGCACCATCCCAGTTCAGAACCTGGCTATATGCAAATTAGTCTGTCCCTGGCCCAGTGCATCATGGGAACAGGGCAGACCAAACTACCAAGCCAATTCTTCACTGGAAAGGAAACAAGCTTCCGGGGACCGGTTTCTGGCATTACAGCCGTCTTCGGCCCGGCTTGCTTGAATCCTGATGGTGCAATGAGCAAGGGACTCATGTCTGAGCATACCCTTCCACACTCATGGTGGCCAAAATAATTACAAAAAGGGGGTGGTGATGGACAGAGTATCTGAGTTAATCAGAACACTCCTACCCAGTCAACAGATCAGGGCTTGATCCATCACCGTTTTTTAGCTCACTGCACCATCCCAGTTCAGAACCAGGCTATATGCAAATTAGTCTGTCCCTGGCCCAGTGCATCATGGGAACAGGGCAGACCAAACTACCAAGCCAATTCTTCACTGGAAAGGAAACAAGCTTCCGGGGACCGGTTTCTGGCATTACAGCCGTCTTCGGCCCAGCTTGCTTGAATCCTGATGGTGCAATGAGCAAGGGACTCATGTCTGAGCATACCCTTCCACACTCATGGTGGCCAAAATAATTACAAAAAGGGGGTGGTGATGGACAGAGTATCTGAGTTAATCAGAACACTCCTACCCAGTCAACAGATCAGGGCTTGATCCATCACCGTTTTTTAGCTCACTGCACCATCCCAGTTCAGAACCTGGCTATATGCAAATTAGTCTGTCCCTGGCCCAGTGCATCATGGGAACAGGGCAGACCAAACTACCAAGCCAATTCTTCACTGGAAAGGAAACAAGCTTCCGGGGACCGGTTTCTGGCATTACAGCCGTCTTCGGCCCGGCTTGCTTGAATCCTGATGGTGCAATGAGCAAGGGACTCATGTCTGAGCATACCCTTCCACACTCATGGTGGCCAAAATAATTACAAAAATGCCAGTATTAGATATGAACTATTTTTCTGGAGAAGCTAGTGTGTAACCTACTCGGTAAATACTTTACTGGCATCTTTGCATCACACATTCATGGCTTTAACAGGGATATAACCTATAACCTATAACCTCTTAAAAGATAACTGGCAGCTAATTTTGGCAAGCAGAATGGGCTGGAAGGTAAATGTAAATTGATACTTGTATAGCGCACTACTCACCCGCAAGGGTCTCAAGGCGCTTGTACGAATACCGCTGTGGAACCCATCCTGGCTTTCCCTGTGAGGTGTCCACTCCTGGGCACCCCCAAGGTGGAGGCCAGGCATCCTTAGCGTTGTGGGGGCCGTTGTGGAGATTAAGCAAGCTATGTTGCAGAGTGGGACTCCATGATTGGAATAGGCACCGAGGCGAGAATTATCAGGTCCGTGGAATTTTTGAGCCCAAGACCCGCCGAGGCGGGGAATTGAACCCTGGTCCCGGGCTAGACCTCTGCATCAGGGTCTGCCGCTCTAACCATTGAGCCACACTTCTCCACAGGTAGTGTGGGATATTCGCTCTGGGTACCTCATTTGAGCATCAGCTGGACTCCTTTTATATTGTTAATGGAAAGGGTTGCAGGCACCAAGGAACACAGTTGATCAATGAAATATGGGTGTTAAGATTGGACCCCAGTGATGGTGCAGAAAGATATTCATTATGTCCCATATCTTTTGCCACCCAATCCCCAACCATCATATGAATTAGGGCAACATCTACAGCACACAGAGACCATGATGTAAAATACTGCGTGGAGTATAGCATTCGAGGAACTGGTAACAGAAGAATCTCTTCAAAGATATGGTATATTTATTTGTGGAAGCTCCATTAAAAAAGTGGAGGAGGGATTTAATTGCTCATGCTGAGCGATTTGTAATGAGTTAGTTATGGAAACTGGGTTAGTTAAACATGATATAAGCAAAAAAGAACTAGGAGTAATAACATGAACACATGAAGAAGGGATGTAGATGAAAATACATTTTGGAAAATGGGCTCCTTCAACACGATCTGCACCACAAGGCTGCACCCATATGAATCCCAAAGCAGATGCTGTCCCTGAGCAAATCAGATCCCGTTCCATACGAGATCACTAGTTAGTGAAGATAACTGTGGTCATAATGAACAGATAAATTACACTGTAACTCCCAAATAGGCGTGCATGTCCCTTTCACATCCCATCCGATCTACGATTTATAATCTGTCGCAAAACCCCTTCTGCGAAACAGAAGGGCTTTGGACTTGAGCTGGGAGATAAGCCCCAGAGTTTTATACAGGAGGCCCATAAATTCTTACATACTTGTACTAATCAGCGTACTTTTCAACTTCCAGGCAATACCACAGGCAAAAGTGGAAGAGGATCTGCATATCTTTCCAAGTGAAAAAGAGCCTCCAAAGACTGAAAAATGAAGGAAGGTATAAACTGTACAAATGTCTAAGGAACTACAGAGAACTATTTCTCTTCCAAAATACACACTATTCCTTTCTTGCCAGCTACCTGCCTTGGTTTCTTTGTTACAAACTTTTAGCAGAAAGGACTGCAAACTTTGTGGGAGTTTGTGGTCCATGGAAACTGATATAGGGCCACTGTCCTTTGCTCAGAAAGCTGGAAATGTTGGTGCTTTAACCAGTTCCATTTGCTGATCGTGTCGGAACACCAACTCTTAAATCACAATTAGGAGATAGAAGAAAACAAGTTACTTACCTGTAACTTTGGTTCCCCAGTATTGGTAACTTTCATAGATTCCCATGCTTTGTATCATTCCCCGTCGTCAGAATGGGAGCCTCGGTAAATAAAAAAATACCATAGTAGTAAGCACAAAGTGAAAAAATAGGCCTAGGCCTCATCTTATTTTGTAGCTTATCCACCTCTTTTTGTAAATGAGACCAAATTCTTGCAGTAGCCAATCAGAGTAGCATCACCCCCTAGAACCTTCCTGAGAGAGCCTCAGATTTTCGTAGCCGTTGTGAACAGCAACATCATTGGGTAATAAGGCTGAGCTTTCCCAGGGGAGGAGGGTGGGCGCATGGGAATCTATGAAAGTTACCAATACTGGGGAACCAAAGTTACAGGCAAGTAACTTGTTTTCTTGCCCCAGTATTGGAACTTTCATAGATTCCCATGCTTTGTATCAGAATAGCTAGCAGTAAATAGAAAAGCATATTTTGTAACATATGTATCTGTAAACATCATACGTAATTCTGGTAAGAAAACAGAACACATTTGCATCACAAAGCAGAACAACAACAAGTAATACAAAATATGCAATAAGGAAGGCGGGATAGTAAGGAAAGCTCACAGACTTATTGGAAAAGGTTCCTCAAGACAGCCTGGCCCACTGCCACATCCTCTTTCACAGAAGAATCCAAGCAGTAGTGGCGAGTGAAGGTGTGGACACTGCTCCATGTCGCCGCTCTACATATGTCCTTGATCGGGACACCTGAGAACAGAGCCACTGATGAAGCCATTGATCTCGTAGAATGCGCACGAACTGCTCGCTGAAGAGGTTTTCCCGCTTCTTGATGGCAAAACTGGATTGCGCTGGATATCCACCGGGAAATGCAGGGTTTAGAAATTGGACAACCCTTACGTGGAGCACTGTATGAAACTAAAAGCTGGGAAGATTTTCTGAACAGTCTTGTGCGCTCCAAGTAGAACTTGAGACATCTGTGAATGTCCAAGGAATGCAGAGCCCTCTCTGCTGGTGTGGAGGGCCGTGGGAAGAAGGACTTAAAGATCACCGGCTCATTCAGATGAAATTCAGAGGGGACCTTAGGAATAAATTTAGGATTCGTACGTAGGATGAGAACCTCATTTTTAAATTGTAGAAAAGGTTCCTCAATCGTGAAAGCCTGGAGCTCACTAACCCTTCTAGCCGATGTCAGGGCCAAGAGAAGAGCCAGTTTCCATGAAACAAACTTCATGTCCGCCCTATGAATAGGCTCAAATGGGGCCTTCATTAGACGTGAACAAACCTTTCAGAAATTGTTTAATGATCCTTGCAGACCAAAGGGAAGGACCGGATGATGATCGTCGAAATCTAGATATGGCAGCTAGATGTACTTTTATAGAAGAATGAGCCAATCCAGATTTTGCAAGAAAAAGGATGTAAGGCAAAAGTTGGTGTGGTGCAGAAGTATATGGATGTAGACCTTGTCTCTGACACCAAAGGCAGAATCTCTTCCACTTCGCCCGATAGGTTTTATTCGTACTTGGTGCTCGGGCTTGAGCTAAAATGTCTTTGCATTCTCCTGAGAGATTTACATCCTGGAACTCTCTGAACTCAGGAGCCACGCTGTCAATTGAAGTGACTGCAGGTTTGGATGCAGAATCTGCCCGTGAGCCATTGTTAACAGCGTTGGAACAGGACGCAGGAGAATTGGTTGATCCTGGGAGAGCAGAAGAAGCTCTGTGTACCAAAACTGCCTGGGCCATGCTGGTGCAATGAGAATCATTTTGCATGGCTCTGCTTTGAGCTTGCGGATCAGCTTCGGGATTAGCGGAATAGGAGGAAAGGCGTAAACAAATGCGCCGTACCAGGCAATCAAAAGCGCATTCCCCAAGGATCCCTGATGGTGAAGCCTGCTTGCGTAGGACTGGCATTTGGCGTTCTGAGGAGTCGCAAACAGATCGATGGTTGGGGTCCCCCAACGATGAAACAGTTCGTTCAGAACAGTCTCGTCCAGTTCTCATTCGTGGCTGACATTCCTTTTGCGACTCAAAGCGTCTGCTGTGGCATTGAGAGTGCCCGCCAGATGTTCCGCCGACAGAGTGATATTGTGTTGGATCACCCAATTCCAAAGCTTCTGTGCCTCCTTTGACAGGGTGCCAGATCTGGTTCCGCCCTGCTTGTTTATGTAGTGCATGGCCGTGGTGTTGTCTGTACGAAACACCACGGCACGGTTGCGGATCCTCTGAAGAAAAGCCTGTAAGGCTAGACGAATGGCCATAAGCTCCAGTAGATTGATATGGAACTTGACCTGGACTGAGCTCCAATGACCACTGACTTTCAGTTCTTGGAGGACCGCTCCCCACCCCTCCATGGAAGCATCTGTTAATACCATGGGAGATGGAGGAAGTTGGAATGGCAAGCCCACTGAAAGATTGTCTTTTAGCAACCACCAGCTGCCTGCCTTTCGCATTCCCGGAGTAATGACTATTTTGTCGTCGAAGGAGCCTGTCACCTGACGCCATTGCTTGTCCAACTGTTCCTGCAGTGGACGCATCCTCAGCCTGCAGTGTGGTATTAATGGTATGCAGGATGAGATCGATCCGAGAAGCGATTTATATTGGCGAACTGACAGAAACTTCCGTGTGTGTAGGAGGCGAGCAGAGAAAATCAGTTTGGTATGGCGCTCTTCCGAAGGAAAAGCCAGGCAGCACTCCGTGTCTAGGATTGCACCCAAAAACCTCGCTGTCTTGGAGGGGCGCAAAATCGACTTTTCTCTGTTGAGCCGAAGGCCCAGTTGCTCGAACAGCTGTCTGCAGGTCGTGACTGCCCTGGACGCTTCTTGGAAGGAGCCTTTAGCAGCCAATCGTCCAGATATGGGAAGACTTCGAAAGACTGCTTTCTGAGAAAGGCTGCCACCGGAGCCAGTACCTTGGTAAAGATCCGCAGAGCGGACCGGAGACCAAAAGGCAGTACTTTGAATTGAAAATGGCTCTTGCCTACTGTAAATCGAAGGTATTGCCTTTGAGCTGGATGAATGGGTACATGGAAGTATGCGTCTTCCAAATCTAAGGTCGCCATGTAGTCCCCTGGATTGAGAAGGCGGAGGATGTCCTGAAGATTGACCATCCTGAAGGACAACTTGATGAGATAAGAGTTGAGCTGTCGTAGATCTAAGATCGGACGCCACTTGTCCTTCGTCTTCCGAACCAGGAAGAACCTGGAATAGAACCCTTTCCCCTTTTGGGAGAGAGGCACAGGTTCTATTGCCCCCTTGGTGAAGAGTTGGTGGGCCTCGAGATGAAGGAGTTTGAGATGTTTGGGTGTAAAGGCGTCTGGAGCTCTCGTTGGAGGAAGATCTTGGAACTCCAACGTGTGTCCTTTCTTGATGATGTTTAGGACCCACTGGTTTGTTATGACCATCCAGTTGTCGAGGCAAAGGGCAATCCTGCCCCCCACTGGTGTTAATGAGGGCACAGGAACAGTAGAAAGAGCCTTCTGGCCGCTATTGTCTCTTGGAAGTATCCCTCCTCTGCTGCCCTTGCCGTCCTCTCGGTGGCTTGCGAGAGAAAGAACCCCTCTGCGAATACTGGGGTTTGTAAGTCTGGCCAGGTTGGGAGTTGGAAGAGTAGCGGTGCTGATTGCCGCCTCTATAGGAGGAGAATCCTCTTCCTCTTGCTCCTTTAAAGGGCACCTTGCGGTACTGTAAAGTTCCTAAGGACTTGGCCGTATCCGTATCTTTCTTTATGCCCTGTAGGGCGTCATCCACGTGCTTGCCAAATAACATCTCCCCAGAATTTTATTTTGTACCTCCTGTCTGAACCACGTGGCTCTCAACCAACCCTGGCGTCTCAGAACTGCCGAGCCGGCTAGCGCTCGGAAGGCCGTAGTGGCTATATCCATAGCGCAGTCGATTACTTCAGAAGAGGCTCACTCTCCTTCCAGTAAGATCTTTTTTACCTCGTCCTTAGATGTATCCTGAAGTTCTTCCACGAACGTGGAGAGATCACACCACATCTGGCGATCGTATCTCCCTAGAATCGCCAAAGCATTAGCCGCCCTAACAAGGAGGCTGGCCATTGTGGAGAATATTTTTCCAACATTGTCCAAACGCCTGCCCTCTTTATCCGGTGGCGTCGTTAGCGGCGTGGAATGGGTTTTTAGATTTACTCTGTGCGGCCTGAGAAATGACCGAATCCGGCTTTGGCTGACCTAGTAGACATGCCGGGTTGCCGTCTGGCGCCTTATATTTTTTTCTCCAGTCTGGGGAGTACCGGGAGGACTGTGGCCAGATTCTGCATAGTTTTTAGGCCTTCAGACCAAACATGTTCAATGATGGGGATTGAACGTACGGATTTCCGGAACGGTTCTTTGAAATCGTACAAAAACACTCGGACTGAACCGTGGTAACAGGAAGACCAAATCTCTTGGAAGCTCGTTCCATCAAGTTGTGAAAACCTCCGATATCTGCTGGAGGAGAGATTGCAGTATCAGGCCCGGTGACGTCTGGATCTCGAAGGTCATCCTGATTCCAGTCTACATTCTGGTCTTGGTCAGGTGCCACTTGCTGATCAACATCCGATGAGGCATTGTCATCATCTGTATCATCCCGAATGGGTACCAACTCCTGTGGATGTTCTACGGGCTCTGTGTCACGCCCTCTTGAAGGCAAAGAGTGTCCTGCCACAGGCTGAGATAACTGAGGCGGCGGTGTAGGAGGGCGTACCTGTTGAACCTCCTGAGGAGTAGGAAATCGCCTCCGATAGTCCTGCAACATTAGTTGTAGATCAGAGATGAGAGTGGATGGCATCGCCACCATCTCCTGCTGAGATGGACGTGGAGGTTTCTGGAAAGGCACCTGCATGCTTGGCATGTCCTGTTGTTCATAACATTGTTGTTGAACATATTGTTGTTGCTCCATATCCCCTTCCTCAGAACTGATGTCCTGTATCTTACTTGTAAGTCAGAAGGGCTATAAGCCTGGCCAAAATCGCTATAAGCTTCTTCATCAGAATCCTCATCCAGCAATAAGGTAGGAGGTAACGTCGTAACTCGTCGTGGAGATGTCATTTCCGGTGTTATTTGTCTCTTTCTGTGAGAAAAAACAGTTTTTCCAGTCGTCGACGGAATCGCCGTCGACGGTTGAATCTGCAGAGACTGTTTCGTCAACGGAGGCGCCGACGAAGAAACTGCGCTCGTCGTCGAGGATGGAGTCGTCGACGGGGAGATGGTCATCGTCGACGATGGTTGGATCGTCGACGGGACCGTCGACGAACTCGTTGTCAGCAGCAAAGAGACAGGGGTCGTCGAGGCGGTCGTCGTCGAAGTGACTTTCGTCGTCATCGTCGACGTGGAGAAAGTCATTTTCGACGACGACAAACAGGCATCCGGCGTCTTAAACATAGTCGACGGCGCAGGTGCCGTCGTCGTAGCCACCGAGCCCGTCGACGAGGGCAATTTTACAAACAAGTCTTTTGTGATAGAAATCGTCGGCGTACCGGAGGTTTTCACCGTCGACGAACGCTGTTTCTGGTCTGAAACGACCTCCTGAGTCGCAGTAGAAGGCTTTTTCACCCCTCTATCCTTGTCAGAGGGTGGTGAAGTCACAGGGACAATCTTCCTAGCCTTTTTTGAAGGTTGCGACTCCTCAAGCTTACCCTGCCTCTCCTTTTCACCGTGGTGAGGAGATTTTTGGGAAGCAGGCCTATCGGACCTATCAGAGGTCCCAGGTAAGGCCTTGACATGGGGCTCTTCAGATGTAGCAGGGGGAGACCGACCCCTCTTCCTCGACCTTCTTGATGACACCATCGAAGAGGAGCCCTCACTGTCAGAAGATATAAGTTCCTTGCGGTCTTTCATTTTCTGTAGCCAAGTGAGGAGACGTCCCTCAAGGTCTTGGTGGAGAAGGTTCTGCAAATCTTGCAGTCCGTGGCCTTATGATCCGGATATAAGCAATATATGCAGTCTTGATGTTTGTCCTCAACAAACAACCTCTTTTTTGAGCAAGTAGCACAGGCTCTAAAAAGTGCTTTCTTCTCTTTGTCAGACATGACGAAAAATTAGGCACAAGTTGAAGAAAAATACTAAGAAGTGAAGAAATTTGAGCAGAAGCTCAATGGAGACTCCCTTGCACAACGTGCGGTAGAAAATCTAAGGCTCTGAGGCTCTCTCAGGAAGGTTCTAGGGGGTGAGGCTACTCTGATTGGCTACTGCAAGAATTTGGTCTCTTTTACAAAAAGAGGTGGATAAGCTACAAAATGAGATGAGGCCTAGGCCTATTTTTTCACTTTGTGCTTACTACTATAGCATTTTTTATTTACCGAGGCTCCCATTCCGACGACGGGGAATGATACAAAGCATGGGAATCTATGAAAGTTCCAATACTGGGGCAAATACAACTTTTGGAAAGTTCAATTTTGGGAATTCTTTCAGAAAGATCAGCGGTCCACCACAGGGAAAAGGAGTCCAGTTTCAGTGGCAGGAGAGGGATGAATTAGGGGTTGCCAACACTATCACAACTGCAAGACCATCTTAGTGGTGCTGACCACCTTACCCAGTAACAATCTGTCCTGGGGTTTCTGCCAACAATCATGGAATGCAGCTAGAAGAAAATAAATGTCCTAAATTCAATTAAGTTGTGAATACACCCGAGCAAGATCTACTGGGCTGACAGGTTAGATGTCTAGTTTGGGTGCAAAAGAGTAACCACCAGGTACACAGGAAATGTTGTTAACTGAATATGCTGTAGAAGACTCTGCATTACGTCCCAGAACTACTGTGTGCTTTTCTCTTCAGTATTTAGTGGCATCTCTGACTACTTCAGGTCTAGCGGTCACAGTTTCCTCCGTTACCCCATCTGATCTAAGAAAGGCAAGCTTTCATTCTCTCATTCTTTTACACTGCAAGTTTGATGGCAGAGGGAGGCCTCTAACTATCCAGTAGATTTCAAGGCAGTTAATACCGTTGCCTCAAATACCTGGCAGGAAGTTACAAAACTCCATTTTGAATGCAGTCATGCTCAAAACCATCATCATCAATAAAGTCTTCATTAAGTGAAAACACGTACCTTTTACTCATCCTCTAACACAGCGAGTGTGTAGGCATGTTACACAAAACTGCAAATTGAATAATCTGTACACTGAATTGATGGCCAACTGAGGCACCCTCCAAAAAAGAGGCAAAAATACAGTTCAGGTAAAGAAAAAAAAATTATATAAATATATATATATATAAATTATATATATATATATATATATATATATATATATATATATATATATATATATATATATATATATAAAATGTTCAAGTGGGGTTCCACAAAGCTAATGCTATTGTAGCCCAGTCCAAGTATACCCACCAACTGTGAAAATAGAAGGACACAATCAAAGTTCACAAGGTTTCTCTGCCATGGAGCAGAGGAGCTCTACTGAAGTCTGTAATGCAACAGGCTTACATTTTGGATTTGATGGTACCTAGATCAAGAAGCATGTTGTCTGATGCGCCCGGAGGAGAGCAGGGTCCCTTTTCCCTTTGTGACTTTCAGTTCAACCCTTTCCATAGGTGGCATTGCTTATACAACTGATGGTAGTCATGTGCTTGTCTCTTCGAAAAAAGGCTGCAGGTAATATTCATACCCTCTGTTGGGTTGGGGTGAGTAGTTAGATATTCACCCACCATGGCGCCCGCCACCTCATACTGAGCTACTGTGGATCATGCCCTTTACATTCCTCAAACAGAAAGGGGGCCTTTGAAGCCATGCTCCCTAGTGATTGTGTTCGATCATACCACGACAATACAAACAAGAGTGGGGCTCTGCTGAAATGGCTCTCGCTGAGGAGATCCACATCACCGCACATTTTGCACACCCTTCATGTTCCATTAACTACTGGAGCATCCGACTGACAAACCACTTTGATCCTCTTGCTTTTAGCACAGAGCACTAGGACTGTGTGCCCTGTTCCTGTAGCTCTCAGCATAGTTAAGACATTACAAACTAAGTTGGGACTAAAAAAAAACACTGTAAAGAAATAGAGATCAATGTGGAAGTATAGTTTGATTTTTT
This sequence comes from Lissotriton helveticus, assembly GCF_964261635.1. Taxonomy (NCBI): domain Eukaryota; kingdom Metazoa; phylum Chordata; class Amphibia; order Caudata; family Salamandridae; genus Lissotriton; species Lissotriton helveticus. The sequence continues at coordinate 1,410,763,879 of NC_136068.1, forward strand.
TTACATTAGTTGTTCATAGCGAATTTACTGAAAATGTTTACATTGGTTGTTCATAGAGAATTTACTGAAAAGACGTTTGACATCACAATGATGCAGACAGGATTGCCTTTAATCTTTGGAAAGTAACCAAAAACACAAAAAACATTACTAGTTTTAGAATGCTCTACATATGTATTTCAAATATAGAGAAGCAATAACAAAAGCAACAGGATCTTATCTTGGATAAACATTTAAATGCAGGATTTCTCAATGTTCACTCCTACCTTCATTTATGGACTATCCTATTTAGGAGAATGGTAGTATATTTCCAATAAGTTAATTGTGAAGGGACACTACACATATTCTAAGAATGAGGTCTCTCATGCATACCAGCTCAAACATTGCCATAGTCCAAATACTTAAGAAATGCTTATATAGGTCATCAGGAGTAGGTAAAGGAGGTTTTAGAATACGCAATTTTTAACTGAAAACCCTCAAATCAAAGAGATACATTGTGAAGCATAATCAAACATACTTACAGAATAGAGGCACTTGATAGACTGTCATGGTGTCATCTGTATATTCTGGCTCAGTATAGGGGCGTACAGCTGCCAACAAAAAGGAAAGGTTGCATAGCTAAAACACTTGGTACACTTAGCTTCTCTCTCATCAAGTACTTGCCATTAGGTTCTATAATAGTTAAACATTGACTAGTACCATGCGCTGCCCCAGTCATGCAACTATAGTTAACTTTATTTGAAGGAACAGATCATCAAATGACTTGCTTAGAAGGCACAAAACTACAGACTCTAGCCAGGCGTGAGTGTCTGAAATCCAGCTTTACAAAAATGTTTACCTTTCTCAAGAGAATGGGCCCAGAAAGATTCTACAGGTCTTGGCTAAATTATTACACTGTGCTTCAGGAACGCTGTAGAGGTCTAACTGTGGTGAATGGGCACTCGTGCACTCGGGGGAAGTTACTGTATGGATCTTGGAGGATCAGGAGGCATACATCATGATCCGGTAAACATGGGGGTATGTCAACGGATTGCATTGTTACAAGAGATGGCAAAATGTTTACCAATTCTCGTTTCAGCAGTGAGAGAACCCACACATTTTACCACTTTCAAACAGTGCAATGTAATTGCACCTTGACTCAATTTGGGCTCAACGCTAATATTACACTATTGGATCATGTGGAATTCTGAAGAATGAGTATAAAGGATAAACTCAATTGTTTTGCCAAAATAAATCAAGGCTCATGATCATTCAAAAAGTAATCTTATCTGTTCAAGTTAGAAATTTAAAACTGCATAAATTTATGAGAATTTTTATAATTATTTTTTTTATGTTTGTAACAGTAATTGGTAGCATGATGAGCAGTGAAAACAGCCAAAGAAAATTGCAACGGGCTAACCAAGAATAGTTGAAAACAAATGTAAGTGAAGTGAGAGATGTAGGCATGCACTGGTTGATCTTTGGGGGCCTTGTTCGTAAGTGCTCAAAGAAAACCCTTTGCAACATGTCTAAACATGTTTAGAACACAATGAGAATGCAACTATCAACACAAATGTTCAGACAGGCCATCACAGTGGGGGGGGGGGGGGTGTAGTGTAGTTCCTATATTCCCAATAGGCTCTAAGTATTGGAATAATATAGCCTATAGATGTGACGTAGGACTTGTGTCTACTAGGTCTCTATCGAATATATTAAACTTAATTGCGAGTGCCAGCTAGCTCAGAGGTCACTAGAAACTTTCTAGAATTCACAAGAAGGGATAAACACGACAACTTTCTGTCCCCAAGATAAAACTGATCTTCAGAGTCGTGGAAACAATAGATAGATATTTTACCTAGTCATTCGTGCATGCTTCGTTTCACCAGAGGTGCAGAGAAATAGAGAGACGGGCGTTTTCAATAAAAGTATTTATTGAACAGTCTTCTTTCTCATGCAGAAGAAATGAACTGCTACAATCGTAATACCGGCTGTAAAGTATAATGCATACAGCAAGAAGAGTATTATAAAATACTGTAACAGCATGGTATGGTTTTCAAGCCATAAAATAAATACATAAATAAAGACTAAAAGAACTCAACTGGTGCTTCTAAAATACGATACACCTAACCTAAGTCTAGTACGAGGGAAGAAATAAGTGTGGTGTAGCATAAGTTTAGTATTTTTTGACAAGAATCTATCCAAGATTTCTCTTAGGGTTTAATCAGCTCCGTACCATGGTTTAGAATGAAGGAGGTCTGGTATCTCTCTGTCTCAGGACTCGATTTCAAGGGACAAGGGAAGCCTGGAAACACTGAAGCTGGATTTTTCGGCAAGAGAAAAGACAGCGTCTCTCTCAGTGCGCCTGCAGGAGGGTCGACTTCCTTCGGCACTTGCTGTTACTAGATGCGTCAGGCAAGTAGATAGTCGAACTGCTCCAAACCATTGTGTGTTTGCTTGGGCAAGTGTGGGCATATTTATACCTTGAAGGTGTCGAGTTTGACATAAAGGTGGACATAATAACGTCATCAAAGAGTCTCAGTTCTTTGAAAACTCCATGAGTTCTTGGACAAATCAAAATCCAAGCAAAGGGAAGTCCCTAACTGCTGAAGCCAAGATTTCCAAGAAATCGTTGTGGATTTTCGGAACTAGTGGAAGTAGCCATGCCGTATTTGAACAGCATGAGCTATGTCTAAATATGGTTGTGATTTCTATGCCTATATTAGGACATGGTGATTTATACCTATGTAAGGGCATGAATCGGGAAAATTACACTAGGGTCCTAAAATGCTATACAACACCCACTGCACTTTATTATGTTCGACATTACTAAAATGTAAGCACTAAAACATATCTAAAGCATGCGATTACAATCCCACCCAAAAAGGCATAAAATGCTTTTGAAAATGGTTGTACACATAAAATGAGCATTTGTACTATACGCATTTAGAAGCAATGATTTCGATTCAAGCATAAAGTATGATATTGGCAATGATAACTGAATGAATCATAAAACTTACATTTATGAAATGGCTCTGAATACAGAAAAAAGGTCGAGACCATCCCATAGCCGAATATATAATCTGTTTTGGTTTGTGGATAAGGTCAATATCATTTCTAGGAAGTATTCTTGTTCTCTAAGAATAGTTCTACTTTAAGCAGATTACTTTGTGCCAAAGTTTAGATTTGGAAAGAGTCAAAGTATCGGGTTATAAACTAAACATAAACAAAACACAAATTATAGCTAATTATACACCGGCTCTTAACGTCCCTGAGATCTGTAAGTCAGCCACATACTTAAGTGTTAAAATTACATCTAAAATACGCGAAATAAATAACCTTAACTATAATAAACTAATTAAACTACTATCGTCCTGTTAAAAAATGGCACAGACTGCCTTTGAATTTAATCGGCAGAATTAACCTTATTAAAATGAAGATACTACCAAAATTCCTTTACCTCTTCTGATCCATCCCATTAGGTCTAAACAACTTTTTTCTTACAATTAAATGGTATATTTAGTAGTTTTATTTGGGGGTACAAAAAGGCAAGAAGATCGCTGAAGCTTCTTAAAAACAATATAGACAAGGGTGGTTTAAACTTCCCTGATTTTAAGTTATATTTTTGGTCTTCATTTATTAGGCGCCTTCGATCTTTGTTACTTGAAGATACTTTTTTCTTTCATATCTTTCTGTTAAAATCTGAATCAAATATGTTTTTATTGCGAGCCAACGATCCTAATTATTACAAGAGGGTGAAATTTAAGACCGCCAAAGATATAATCAGGATATGGGTTAACATTATGGCTTACTGCAAAACCTCTTGTTATCATCCGAAATTACCTCTATGGGGCAATCCAGGCTTTCCGGGAATTTTTAATGACGGAATGGCCCGTAGATGGTCTATATATGGCATCAATACTTTGGGAGATTTATATGGAGCACAAGGGCTTCTGGATTTTCATACTCTTCAAATTCTTTACAATATAACGGAAACAATGAGATTTAAATACATACAAATACGCGATTTTTTTATAAGAAAGAAACAACTACATAATATTCTAGATTGTGACATCTGGAACTGTTCATATTCCAGTAAAAACAAATCAGTAATAAGTGAAACTTACAAATGTTTCTGCGATATGAAAACTGATGACTGTACAAAACTAGCTGAAAAATGGAGTAACAAAACTGGCTTAAATATAACCTTCAAACAAATTACAAGCTCTTTAGCTAATATTAACAGTGCTGTAAGGTCATCTAGTTTAAGATTACAACAGTTTCGTACTACATGTATGCTATACTACACGCCGGAAAAGATTTCCAAGTGGTCCCTGAATAACAGTCAAGGGGATCGGTCTAAATGTCCCAAATGCTCTGCTCATGCAGCAGACCTAGGACACATGTTGTTTTCTTGTCCAACATTAAGGGATTTTTGGGGGGGACGTACTTAAAGTCTTGGAAATCAAAAAAATGTGTTTACCAGTTCTAACCATATCGTCTGTATTATTGGATATACATCCTATCTCCCATCCCCAGTCTATTCTGATAACGATACTCATGTCCTGCGCACAACTCACACTGGCCAGAGCTTGGATAAGTCCCAAACCTCCAAATATTTGGGAATGGTGGTCTCTAACTAATGAAATTTACTCTATGGAGCAAGGATTAGCTAAACTAAGAGGAGCTCGCTCTTTACAAAAATTCGAGAAAGTATGGGACAAATTTATTGATGGCCCTGCGCCTACTTATGTATAGTAATTTACATTGGTATTGGTTTTGGCTTTATATTTTTAGTTTCCTCGCTTTATTTTATATATGTATGCATTGAACTATCATATACTGTGTTCTAAGTGGAAAATGGAATTTGTGCCCGTCAGGGAATGCGCTGTATATGCTATGTAAATAATGTTTGTTTTTTTTACATGTACAATGTATTGTCTTCCCTATCAGTCTGTCAATAAAAAAAATTAAAAAAAAAAAAAGGAAAGTCAATTCAAATCGCAGAAAAATAGAGTTCCAAAGTTGGAAGTTTTGGTTTGGAAAAACAAAGGTCAAATTCAAAGCTGATAGAACGCTGTGTGCTAATTTCAAAAGTTATTCTCGGTGTCAGGAGAAAAACATTAAATCTTCTAAGCTAAGAAATCGTCTACCACAGTAGGTGAAAGTTGAATCACTTCATTAAGTAGCTCAATCGTACACAGATGAGAAGCATCGCCGTCAGCATCAGTCGCATTAGCAATGTTCGCAGTAGATGGTACCGGTGTGCCTGTTGGTCCACGTATCTCACCCTCAGCTGGAATTGCCGGTGAGACCTAAGTGAATGCAATCATCAGGATTGGTAGCCGCTGGGGACAACACAATGCATGAGCCGTTACCGAACCAAGCAAAGCGTCAACATCCTTTGGCCATGCTGATGGAAGTGTTAGACAGATATCCAACACGCATTCCTCTCCACAAAGCAGGCATCGTAGAACAGGTAAGATGCAATCTTGCCAGATTGGTCTGAACGATAGGAACCACGTGGTATTCAGATCTCTCAAACGAGCCAAGCTAAGAATCTGTGTTATGCACTCACGATACTGCATTGCCAGAAGAGTGTTCTCAATGGTAATCTGGGTATCGCTGGTGACTAGACTTGCCATATCGGAGCAGAAGGAACAAAAATAGTGTCCCTGCTACGAGTCCCAAGATGAGAGGCAGGCCGCCGAACATAGAGTGCACGAAGTTAGGAAAAATGCCTAGGACTGCTTCAAAGGGTGCTAACATTCCAGGAAAAATAGTCTTAAATACATGTACAATACCACTGGTATCAGACATGTTTGAGATACGACCTAACATTTCTGCGAAATGTATGGGGCAGTTTGTTGGTAATAAGGCAAGTATCTCTGCAGAGGACCTTGCAACTTGCAGATCATACGTCTCTCTGGACGAGGTCAGTAGCAGTTTTTTGTAAAAGAATGGCTTTCATTCTGCTTAAAGTATCAATTCGTATAGAAGAGATGTTCAGTGAAGGCCATAGTGGCGACACCCCGTCTGTCTTAGTTTTTGGAAACAATACTTGCATACAACAAGTGACCCTGGCTGACACACTAACGAGATAGGCTATTCCTGGCATCATTCCACAACAGCTGTGATCATTCAGCATTATGTAGCTTCCATTGGAAAGCGGACAAAAAATTGGATCTATCACTGCTGCCGGGGAACCCTGCAGGTGGCAGGATAAACTGGTCGAAGAACCATCGCAGACTCCATGTAAATTAATACCCTGACATAGAAGTGTACCGTTCAGTGTGGTTTTGTCATTTTTACCACTAAGTAATACCTCTTTTTCCCCACTCCAACATTTGTGTGTGTATTGTAAATCCCAGGTCGACTTTATGTATTCTTTACCCAACCTTTCATACAGGCCTGCTGGTATGTGTGTTGAGCAATAATGAAACTGGAAAATAGTCACTGGTATCGTGATGGTGCCATGTATTATCCATTTAACGGCTGGTTTCTCAGAAACGGTTAATGGTAATCTTTCCAGTTTTTTTCTATGCTCAGAACAGTATAGTCTGCTCCCCTCTGTGCCAAAGAGATTTGTTTATCTGTAAGGTTAAATCCAGTAAACAATGACGTGGTGTTGATTAGACGTCAAGGCACATAGCCTGAACAAAGGTTTTGTAACGTCCAGCCTAGCAGCATTATAGAACGCAATTGAAACTGTCCATGTTGTAACATGAGCAAGTCTTGTTCCATTATGTCTATGGCAGAGGATCCAATGCTGTCCAAAGAATACATTCTGGATGACCGAGTTGTTAACCCATTGTCAACTACAGAGAGCGCTTTCTCTAAATTAATAGGATAATTTTTCCATATTCGTTCTGCAGTTTCCATTTGCGTGACTTTCCATGCTTCATTATAAGCAGCGTAAATACCGGCGAATATGAAACGTTTATGACGTTGTTTGCGAGGTCCTAGTAAGAATTCTCTCAAATCAATGACATCTTTAAGTAAAGTTAAGTGTTGTTTTATATCTGGGAGTGCGGATTTTTGTAGCCACTCCAGACACAGTTTTCCTACACTGCAAGTTGTTATTATTCCATGATATCTCTTGGATCTGGCCTAGTTACTGTAAACCCTTGTGTGTTGTTCAGGAATCTATCTTGACAGTTATTCGTGTCTGTGGGCCAGATTAACCATTTTTTCCAATCAGGATTAGTTCCGTTTTGTTGTAAAATATAATTTACGTCTACCTCCTCATCTGTAGTTCCATTACTATCAGGTGCGGGTTAGGTATGGACGGTTTATTCAAGTCTTTTATCTTAGCAAGGCCAAGACAAGAGGTATGTTGAACAGTTTCATTTAAAAATATTTGTTCGGGGATGATGCAGGCTCGAAATAAGGCTTCTAAACCTTGCACCTGCCAGTCTTTTGTGCCCCAGACAGTTTGTCTCAATGTTGGCTTTCCAAAAGTCAAAACCTAATGAGGACAATCGAGCATAAAAGGTTGTAGAATAAATTTGCTTAGTATTAGTCAACATACTTTTCATTCCGGTCTTATTAACATTTTTAAAAGAAAATGTTTCTGGTTTTGTGACATTAAAGCCTGAGCAGTATGGAAATTTTTCATAAAATGTTCTAGCGCTACCCTTTGGTGGAGTTGGGCAATGTTCCCATTGATTAGAAGTTAAAACATTTCTAGGGTTTGCAGATTTGTGCAAATAATGGGGACCATAATGATTAAAACAATACATTTGTTCATAATCTGATGAACCTTCTAAGTATTCATGTTTTGTACATTTTGCTGCCAATTCTAAATCTGTCAGGTTATTAACAGTCTCAAAGTCCGAATCATCAGAAAATGCACAGGGTGAAACAAAATCACTCAAGGAAACCTTAAATTGGTGTGGAATCTTCAACAGCTCGACCGGACCATAAATGTCATAGTCAGTTCTGTCCACCACCTGGTAGGTGATGTTTACTGACGACAGGTCTCTTTGTTCACGATGAGATGATTTGTGTGGCTTCAGGAGCAAGTTGATGTTCTTACTTGCTGTGTCCATTAAACTATATTTTCCATCTATCAGCTTTCCCAAACTTAAAACAAGAATGAGACAAAGAAGGAGACAAGGTACACCTACACAATCCAAAATTCAACCCCTGGTGAAACCAGATATGTATTTGCAAGCTGGAGAAAAAGTTCTGTTACTTGTTCCTTGAAAGGCAGTTCTATCAATTGTTGGTATTGCATCCGGATTGTTTGAAATCACTGGAGCTGCTTGTTCTTTTGACATATTTGTATAGTCAGATGCTACATCATTGTAGACAGGAGTTTCTTGACGAACTGTTATTTGGGTTTCAAGAGGCACAAGTTCCATGGCTTTGTTGCATAGTCCTTTTCTCACTGCAGATTCTTCAAAGGTGATTAATCTTTCAGTTTGAAGCTCTTGGATAGTAGCAAGATTTGGTCGTCTGCTACATCTTGGGAGCCCACTGGGCCTACTACTTATCGGCCACATGGTGTGGTTTTACCAGGTCAATTGATACAAACCGGTTCTCCTTTCTTCCAGGAAGGGACGGCAGTAACACTGTTCTTGATCCGTGGATTGCTAGTACAGGTACTGGTTTTCTGTAAGAAGGCCCAAATTCCTTCTTATCCGCTATTTTCTCTCTGACCAGATCCCCAATCTTTGGAATCCAGACGGGTCTTGCTGGGACAGGTGGTTGTCTTCAGTGGTTGTTGGCTTCTGTATGGTGTTGCTTAGACTTCTTGTTTCATTTAAGGCCTGCAAAACAGCCAAACGGTCTTTGATATCAAAGGGTTTTTGTTCTACCACTGAAGTGTGACGATCGAGGTTTTCGACCATCATTCTAGTACCAAAAAAGGTTTCATATGGAGTGATTCCACCCAGAGAATTTCTTGGAAGATTATTAAGACTACGTTGGACACTTATTAGATGTTTGACCCACCCGTCACCCGAGCCGAATACCCTAGCTGTTATAGATTGCTTTATGTCACGTTTTTTTCTTTCCACTACCGCATTTCCCTCAGGCTGGAATGGCCTGAAGTACTGCAATGCAACGCCCAAGCTGGCCATGGCCTCCTTGTTAGTTCAAGAGCTAAACGCAGGACCCTGGTCAGAATATAGCGTGCCGATTGCGTACGTGCCGATAAAGACTCGCAAATCTTTTATAACAGTATTGGCGTCAGCCGAGTGCTGAGGCACATTCGAATGAATCTTGTCCTTATAGTTGTGGGACCGCTTTTGTCCATAGGGACGTCTGGATAGTCTAATGCTATCTAACAATGGTGTCTGCACTGTGCTGGCTACACTGTAGTCAGGAATCTGGCGGCTCTCTAAGCTGTGATCTCTGTAACAGACATCACAATTAATTCCAAATTCGTAAATGTGGGCATTCATCCCTGGCCACCACTACATCTCTTTTAACTCTAGTAGAGATTTTGAGATCCCTTGATGAATCAGACCCTCTCCCATATGTGCTTCTTGAATCAAAGCACCTCTTCGATTCCTGTTTGGAATTACCCTATTCCCCACTCCAGGGATTCGACCAAAGGGAACGGAGTTGGCATCAATTATGTATGAATATTTGAGTGGATAGTTTAGAGGTAACGCTGCACCGCAGCCTTTGCTTGTGGCATTGACAGCTAGCATTGTTTCACCATCTATTTGTGTTTTTGAACGAGTGATTGCAGCTACGGAAGCAGTTTGCACAGCTGCCTTTGCAGCTTCATCAGCCAATGAATTCCCTGCAAAGTGAAAGCCATCAGGCTGATGACTCAGTGTATGGATCACGTAAGTCTTTTTTAATTCTTTCTGTAACAGAAATACTTGTTCCCAAAGCAATTTATGCTTAATCGTGCCACCTTTTGCATCTTTGAAACCGTTTTGAACCCAGTTCTGCAAATATTCATTGTAAGATTGGACGCAGTAATACGAATCGCACACTACGAGTGTGGGGAATTTGCAATCGGTATTTGAGCCCAATCTTGAAAGCCTGTAGTTCAGCTCGCCGAGCTGTACAGTCAAGAGATTGAGTTTTTGTGACCATAGGTCTGAATTTACCATCATGCCAGCGACCTTTGACAATCGCACACGTAGCACTATAAGCTTGTTTTCCCCCAATTGCGGGTTGTGCTGATCCGTCTGCATAAATTATACATCCATAATGTTCTAGAGGCAGAATCTCAGTGGTCAGAGGACATTCTTGTTCGTATTGTAGAAATTCCTGAGTTTTCAAGTAGGGGTCAAAAAAGTATTCAATGTCTGTTGCAGCAAGAGAATTAACCCATTGTATCCATCTCAGGTGTAAATCTTTTGCATTTGGAATGCTCGCTTTTGTCACTGCCTCGAAGGCAGGTACAGGAGTAACGACCTTTATGCGTTTTCCCTACGCGAGGGCTCTCCCTTTTGCTACTGCAGTTTGAACCGCTGTCAGAATTTATTTTGTTGTAATGAATATCATTTCAGCTTGTGTGTACAAGTGTGATTTGTAAGCTATTGGTACCTTTTCACCTTTATTAAAGGTGAAGTACGTGAATCCGCATCTCCCTAGGATGATTCAGATTACAAGGTTGCATACGTTTACGCGTGTCTGTACATGGGTTGTTGCTAACATGTCTGTTTGCACTGAACGCAAGTCTTTTGGAGTCCAATTAGTAGGTTTGAAATCAGGTTTGATTAGTTCGTAGAGAGGTTTAACCCTTTCTGCGTAATTAAGAATGTAAGTATTTCCGAAATTCAGGAATCCTAGAACTGACTGTAGGTTTTTCAGTGTTTTTGAAGGTTGCAGCAGGGCACATTTTTCTAAAAAGTTTGCTGCCAGGCTTTTGCCTTTACTTGAAAGTTCGTATCCTAGGAATAGGACGCTGAGGTGGGCAATTCTTGATTTCTTAAAATTGAATTTGTACCCTTCAGAGGCAAAGCCAAGTATTATAGTGATCACCCTGTTCAAGTGCTTGTCCAAATCATCGTCTGTAAGATAGATGTCATCGACATACGATAATGCCTCATCATCATCATATGTTTGTAGTAACTCTGTTACTCTGGCTAAAAATAACCCTGGACTATTCTTGAATCCCTGGGGGAGACGACAGAGTGACGCTGTGTCCCCATAATTGAGAAAGCGGTCAAGTACCTGCTTTCAGGTGGTATATTTTGACAAAAGAAACCGTTTGAAATATCTAATGTGGTTTTATATTTTTTGCACACGATGTTATTCATCAGTGCTGCACTGTGTGCATTTTGTACTGTAACAAGAATTTAAATGTCCGTAGTCCAAAACTAGACGATATGTATCGTCTGGTTTGGAGCCAGGAAACAAAGGATTGTTCATGGACCAGGTGCATGTTTCAATCACCCCTTGGTATTCAAGTTGATCTAAGATCTCCCTGACCTGTTTCTTAGCTTCTTGCTTAACTGGATACTGCCTCTGAGCAGTAGGTTGATTTTTTAACTGGATCTAATGGTGAGGAGAGTCCTCATCCCATCCCACATGGCTGGAGCCTGGGCCACAGCCCATTTTCTGGCATAGGTGTATTTTTTATGAATAGGAATAGGATTGGAGAAGGCTGGCATAATGATCTCTTCGCCATGTGGGCACTCCCTGACAAATTCAGGTGGCCAGTCTTTTTCAGCCAGAAGGATGTCATAACCCTTAGATAGTTTTTCCCAAAAGAGTGCTTTTATTTTTCTAGTTATGTCCCCCTCTATCCGGAGTGTTACTTCATATAACTTATGGGGTACACTAACCCTGGTTTCGGCAGTTTCAACTTGAATGTATTCATTCAGGTCCACTGTCCCGGGATGATCTTTCAGGATCTTGCGAGCTATGGTAACTTCTGCTGCGATGTCCAGCATTGTCTGGGCCCAATCCACGTTCTTGAGTTGTGTCCTCAAGATCCTCGGCATGTCTGAATTTTAGACTTGCTACCATCTTCTTGGTGAATTGAGTTTTCTTATTTTTGGGAACGTGTTGATCGTCTTTGGACTTTGCGCGTTCTTATTTTTGTTCGGATCGTTCTCTTCCTTCAGATTTCTGTGAGGAAGTTGGAAATGTACGAGAGGAACGTGTATCTGTATCTTGATATCTATCAGGTTTTCTCAAATTATCCCAGTTTCTGAGGTTATACCTTTTTTCAGAGGTCCCCTTTTGAGGAGACCTTCCTCTTGATTGAGAATGCTTCTCCTTAGGAAGTGTCTGTCTAGTACTTTCGCACTTCTTTTTAGGAGTAGAGAGAGTGTTTTTAATAAACACTTTTTCAGGATTTTCTGTTAGTTGGGGTTTTACTGGTTTCCCATCCAAACTATCCTTCCTAGTTCTTCATAGGATTTTTCTATTATTCTGGCCAGTTCATATGGTTGCTCAGTTACATTAAGTTCTTTTAGTTTTTCACAGATTGCCACGGATGCTGCTTCACCTTTAATATTTGCTAATATTATAGCGGAGACATGTTTGAAATCCTTCAGTAACTTCATACCGAGATTTAAAGCAGGCTCTGCCCCGTATTCATTTTGAATCTGTTTCAGGATGTCTGGTATTACCGCCATGGATGGAACACCATGTGTTTTTGTGTAAATCGCAGCAAAGACTGTACCCCAAGTGTCACAGTCCTCCAGATGTCGTGCGATCCCGATTGGTAAACACATTGTTAAGACTCCTGTGTTTCTCATGAAGTGTACTATCGGGAAATACTGCCTCGATTTGAGTAATTATTTGAGCTAACCACAATGGAATTTGTTCCATTTTTGTCGGTAATTTATCAATGAATGATTGTATAGTCTGTGGTGTAATTGTGTTTGTGCTCCCTTGAAGAGGGGTTTGCTGTGGAATCCTGGTTGAGGGTTGGACTGAGTCCGCATGACATATTGTACCAATTGTCTATGTATTTTAATTAATTGTTTTAGCTGAGCTAACAGTTCTACATCGGTCATTCTTTCAATGTCAGGATGTGGTATATAGCTGGCTAGTACTGGCCATGTTGCTCCTGGTCTACATAGTGGACTGATCCTAGTAATGTGATTTTGATGTTGTAGGGCGCCTTTAAACCAGAGCGGATGCTCTTGGTAAGTTAGTGGAATTTCAATGACCTCGAAAGGAATGTATTCCGCTGGAGGTTCCTCTATCTTGTAGAAGTGGAACACACGTGTTCTTGGATTTGCTTCAGGGAAGATAATCATGAATAGAATACCTCTGTCTGTCGATATTCGTGTGCCTCTGTGACAAATATAACCCTACCACCTCTTGGTGATAGGCCATTTTCTATAAGCTTTATAGCTATTATTGTTTTCCGTACATTTTCCAGGTTGGTTATAGCATCCGCATTGTCTTGTTGGAAACTTGTAGCGTCTAAACCCGGATGGGCTGCACTTACTGCAGCTCCAACGGTTCCGTCATTGTCGTTATTCGACATTTTGTTGAAAGTCTTGCAGAGCAAGTTTCAAGGAAACAAAGATAAGGTGCACAATATTTTTGGAACACTGTATCCTTCAACGTTGAATAAAACCAATACAGTTACGGCGGATTTTATCCTTTCACCCACTCCAGACGTCTATTGGAGTATTTACGCGAAAAAGGGGTCTCTGTGAAAAGCACGATTGAGTTACTCTAGTATCTAGCGTTAAATTAGTGCCTTACTGTGAGAAGTTGGCCTGATGTGCAGTGTTCACTATTCTAGTGATCACTATATATCAGTCCAAACAACCCTTATTGATGATTGGTTGTAAGTCAACCTTATAGACCAGCTATCCTAGTAGCATGGATACGAGCAGTCTAAGGCTAAGACTCTAGAGGGCGTGTTAAGCCAGCTGTTTTACCATCACATTACCCCTTGAACACCCAGTGAAAGGACACCACACAAGTGTTATGAAAATAAACAATGTATTTATTAGAATCACAACAACCCTGTACTCTTTATGAGGACAGGGTGCTAAGCACACAACAAAACTCTTATGAAAATACTTAAGTTAGCACGTTATACACAAATGCCCGAGGGGCACGAAAAACCATATATTCTAAAAGTGGAATGCGAAATTACTAGCAGGTAAGTACCGTACTAATAGGCTTTGGAATCGCTAGGACTTGACTAGGGAATCGTTAGATTACTTCTAGGAGACCTAGGGGACTCGGGTGCAGAGTGTGCACTCTCACGCGGGATGCGGGACAAAGTCTATGGAAGCTAGTAAAGGCAAAGTTAGTGTTCACGGGCGAACCCGACCTGGTAGGGAGAAAACGACAGTGGATCCTGACCCTTGGATAGTGAGGCTATGCTGGGACACCGAAGTGCCGAAGTTACCTAGCCCAGGGGCTGCAGCTGCATAGGTCTGAAAAGACGTCGGGAATCCTCGTGCCGGACCAGGAGCCTGGAAGAAGGAAGTTGCTGGCAGGCGACCAGTGAAGAAAAGTTCGATGGATCCAAGCCTGGATCAAGGAAGAAGAAAACCTGAAAGCAGAGGGGACCAAGTTCTTGAATCACTAGCCAGTGATTAAGTGGGCACCAGGATGGCACCGGGCGAAGTCACCGCAGTCAGGTGAGTGGGCGCTGCTGGGCTCTGCAGTCTCTCGGACCAGGAGGCGTTGTCGGCGACCAGGATGGAGGTGCGAGCTGTCCCACGAAGGTTCTTGCTGTCGACGTCGCTGGACCCAGGATTGGGCAACAAGCCTTGGCAAATGCAAGGCCCACGCGGTGGACCTACAATGGCGTCTTAGCCGGACCAGGAGGGTCCAGGGTACTTCTCCGATGGAGGGAAGCAAGGGCCAGTCTGGAGCAACCAGACCAGCAGCAGTGTTGTCGTCGGGCGTCGTTCAGAAGGCCACAAGCCAGCGGGCTAGTAGCCAAACAACGCGGTGAGCAGCAGAAAGCAGAAGGGCCCCACGCCGATCGTGGAGATGCTGGGGGGCTGCTCTTCGGTGCTGGAGCTGCTCAGGGTGGGGGCTTCTCGGACCCCAAAGCACTCACCAGGAAATTACTCGGTGGGCTTGCTGTGCAGAAGTCGTGCAGTCTTGGCGATGGCCGGTCCCTCGAGGTCTCGTCGCACCCACGAATCTCAGCGTGACTGATGATGTAGGTAGAGGTCAGAGGTGCCAGGGAAGCCGGTTCTCGTCGAGCTGGGCAGTCTTGATCCGGAGGAGAGACTTGCAGCAGACCGCAGTGTTCTTAAGATGGTGCCTGCGGATGCAGGGTGACTACTCCTTAGTCACAAGGGAGAAATCTTAGGAAGAAGTCTTGAGTTCCTTTCGTGGAAAGTAGTTTCAGGATTCAAAGATGATCTGATTTGGAAGGGGGCCAGTTCCTACCTTTATCCTGTAAAAAGGGGCTGGCACGCGACTAAGTCCTGCCCTAGGGGTGGGACTAGGAGGGGGGTGGTTACACCCACTTCCTTGGCGGGCTTTTCCCCAGCACAGGGTCTGGAGTGACCCTGGAACTGGTTCCAGCCAGCCTATGCACAGTGAGCACCGGGGTGCCACGTGCAGTCACCTTCCTCTAAAGCCCTGCCTACCTACAATACACAAAACCCTGTCTGGGACGGTGCT
Source organism: Lissotriton helveticus (assembly GCF_964261635.1). NCBI lineage: Eukaryota > Metazoa > Chordata > Amphibia > Caudata > Salamandridae > Lissotriton > Lissotriton helveticus. Next base: position 1,410,779,392 of record NC_136068.1, read on the forward strand.
GGCACCGCCCCTGGCAGGAAACCCTTTGTCCTTATCTCCTGCTCTGGGAGGACTCCCAGCAGCAGGAGGGCAGACTTGTGTCTCGGTGGCAGCATCCATTTTGTGGAGCTGAGGCTCTGTTTGACTTTAACCGGGGTTAGGGGTTACATACATGTCGTGTCCCTCTAGAAGGGTGGAATGCTAACCCCGTCGCCAGAATTGGCGAGGGGTTAGTATTCCAATTCGTATGACACCTTACTCGACATGTTTTGATAAAGCGATACCAGAGTTGGCATATAACCGCGAGGATTATAATGCACTTAAGAGTATATGGTATGCGATATCATGGAAACGGCTAAGGGATGGATCCCGAAAGCCGCAGACAGGCTCAGCTCATGCCAGAGCACCATCTCACACGATTCCAAGCACTCTGCCTTCAGGATTGTTAAGGCCTGCCATAGGAGTGACTGATAGGAGATCTGTGTGTCCATTTTTAGGGTTAGATATAGGTATACTATATCTAAAGCAAAGGGTGATTACACCACCTTGCCCCAGCTGTCAAGCAGCCAGTTGTGTCAGATTTGGATGGCCAGCCAGGGGTGGCATAATACATGCTGCAGCCCCTGGTAGGCCCTGGGTACACCTATGCCCTGGGTACCTAAGGTACACTGTACAGGGACTGGTAAGGTGACTCAGTATCCAATTTAGATATGTACCTAAGGTACATGGAATCCATTTTACAGAGAGAGCAGTAGGCCTGGGGTCCTGAATAGCAGGGCCCCAGGTCAACTAAGTCAGAAAACCAGCAAAACACCAGGCAAAAAGTTGGGGGCAACCATAGTCAGGGATCTACCTTCCTACACTTACCAAACGTTGGGCACCTTGTAGTGTAGTTCCTATATTCCCAATAGGCTCTGCGCATTGGAATAATATATCCTATAGATGTGGCGTAGGACTTATGTCTACTAGGTCTCTATCGAATATATTAAACTTAATTGTTAGTGCCAGCTAGCTCAGAGATCACTAGTTCTCGAATTCAAAAGAAGGGATTAGTTTCTGACAACCGCGTAAACATGACAACTTTGTTTCCCCAAGATAAAACTGATCTTCAGAGTCGATATTTTACTAAATTGATATTTTACTAAGTCATTCGTGCATGCTTCGTTTCACCATAGGTGCAGAGAAATAGAGAGACGGACGTTTTCAATTAAAGTATTTATTGGACAGTCTTCTTTCTAATGCAGAAGAAACAAACTGCTACAATCGTAATACTGGCTGTAAAGTATAACGCGTACAGCAAGAAGAGTATTATAAAATAATACTGTAACAGCATGGTATGGTTTCTAAGCCATAACATACATACATAAATAAATAAAGACTAAAAGTACTCAACTGGTGCTTCTAAAATATGCCACCCCCGATGTACCTAACCCAAGTCTAGTACGAGGGAAGAAGTAAGTGTGGTGTAGCATAAGTTTAGTATTCTTTTGCCAAGAATCTATCCAAGATTTCTCTTAGGGTCTAATCAGCTTCGTACCTTGGTATTCGAATGAAGGAGGTCTGGCATCTCTCTGTCTCAGGGCTATATTTCCCAACATTCCACAAGGGGAGCTTGGAAACCCTGGAGCTGGATATCACAGCAAGAGAAAAGACAGTCTCTCTCTCAGTGCGTCTGCTGGAGGGTCGGCTTCCTTCGGCACTTGCTGTAGCGAAATGCGTCGGGCAAGTAGATAGTCGAACTGCTCAAAACCACTGTGTGTTTACTTGAGCAAGTGTGGGCATATTTATACCTTGAAGGTGCCGAGTTTGACGTAAAGGTGGACATAATAATGTCATCAAAGAGTCATTTCTTTGAAAACTCCATGAGTTCTAGGACAAATCAATATTCAAGCAAGGGAAAGTCCCTAACTGCTGAAGCCGAGTTTTCCAAGAAATCTTTGTGGATTTTCTGAACTAGTGGAAGTAGCCATGCCGTATTTGGACTGCATGAGCTATGTCTAAATTGGGTTATGATTTCTAGGACTATATTAGGACATGGTGATTTATACCTATATAAGGGCATGAATCAGGAAAATTACACTAGGGTCCTAAAATGCTATACAACAGGGGGAGTGCTGAAACCCCTAAAGGGTTTTAATTTACTTATATAATTCATGGGAGCCTGCAATCCCTGCTTAAAATAGGTCTCCAATGTCCTTAATATAATCGAGTTGTGACACCTCTAGTCACATGTAGTAACGAAACGACATAGCTGCTAAACTGTAATACATTTGAGTTGTAACGTCACGTCGCCAAAGTCAACAGCCAAGGTGAAAGGCAGGTCACAGAGCATTAATATAGCACAAAGAAATGTGAACTGGCTTATCATCCTTCTGATGTGAGCTACAGCATTTTTTACATTTGACCTGCATTAAACTGATACTAATATTGTTTGTAATTATTTTTAGGTTTATTGAATTTTGCAGTACAGATTCTATTTTATTCTTAAAACTTCTTTACTATACCATCTCCTTCATTTGAAGGAGTAAGACACCATGGATGTAAGCAGTCTGTGTGAAGGGTGTAGATGTGACCATGTATGATAAGCTATGAAATACTCTCCGCTGTAGGTTAAACCGATATTACAATTCACCTTGGGATTCCATGATCTCCATATGGTCACAAAACACATCGGCAATTTGCAAATTCATTAAACCGTGCAAAAGAGATACTTTCTCACATATATTGTTCACACCATTTGCTACTAAGGAAATACCATGTAAAAGCAGAGTAAAAAAGAAAAAAAAAAAAAAAAAGGTTTTCAATCTTTCACTGTGAGTCACCCTGGCCCTCTATTCAAAATGTAAAGCCGTTTGTCTGTGTTGCAGCTTGGTTAAAACACGGCAGGAACCTGATATTACTGCAATACACTATTAATTACCAAGTGTTTGAACGGAGAGACTGCTTCATTTGATCCCAACGTGCTGCATATAAAGGAATGCTTGCATATTAGCTGTGTTCAGCCCTTCTTAAATGTTTAATAGCTATAATGCCAGCCTCCTCACCCCACTTTCAACTCATTTAGGGCTCCAAAACTATGGTACGCACCTTCTCCTCTTAGATGTGAAAGCTGCCAGTGACGATGCAGCTGCAGATCAAATACTACAAACTGCAATAAAGACAGGCTGTCACCTGCAGAGAAAGGTACTGTGGACCAGAGTGTCGACTTGACACAATATTAAACCAGTATGTGTTAAATGTACATAGGTATGTACGCCAAACCCAAAGGATTATGGGAATATTCTCAATGGCACTTCTCATACGTATTTAGAAATTAAGAAGCTCTTCAAGATTTTCATTTGAAATAGTCAAATTGGCAGCTGGTATTGAGCCATCCCATTCATTGGTGAACGCATTGCAGATCACACAGTATGCTCATTTTCTAATGTGTTTAATGTAATCAAACAATTCTGTAGGATGCTGTGGTGTTCTGGTCAGGCCTACGGGCTAACAAATCAGAGACCACACTTCGTTGCTTTGGTGGTCAGTACACTGCCTGCCACGCCCAGGGCCCTGGGCTCTTTATTAGCTCTCGAACGTGCCCTCTGTATCTACGTCGGGCTGAACCATTAAACATACGCCTGAGGGGAGGAAAGACACATCATGGTAGTACTAGGTGTGGGCCTTAGTGGTTGCGCCCACTTGGTGCAACATTACAGATGCGTCTTTTTTTATATACTTAAACCCTGGATATATCCTATTTCCTCCAATGATGGACTAGAATAAAACACACACCGGCTGATGGGCTGCACAAGGTGTGAATTGCCTGAATTTTATCAGATTAGTATATGAACTATGTCATTGGCAGATTGTTGCCTCTCACACTGTGAACGCTATATTAAAAGTGTAGGGATGGGAGTGTGGGATGAATCGAAAGTGATCATGTAAAATATCAAAATTAGAACCAAGTCGAATTCTACACTACTGTTTTCTTATGGACAGTAGTTGCACGTTTGCAGGCTACTAAACGCATCATGCTAATGAAATATATTGCCAACAGTTCTTACCTAGGTCTATTCCTTTTAACGGGCCAGAAAACACTTTAATGGCATCCAGATACTTTTGCTGAAACAAGAAAACAACCCTCATAAATAAAGCGATAAAGATCATTAAGACTTTACACAAACCATTAAATGCAGGCAGACAAAATATATCATATCGTGGCAGTTTACACGAAAAATGGAATCACCCCATGGTGTATTGTTAGCCAACCTAAAAGGTATTTTTATTGACCTCGAAGGTCGAAAACCTGAATCTGTCCGGCTGACATCCAAACAACTAGACTACTGAAGCCTTTCCAGTTACCTAGCTTTAGTAACAGCTATTAAGAAAAATCAGTAAGTTGACTCTTAAGAGGTGGTTGTGATGAAGCAAAGCTTCGCATATTTTGCGGCTTGCCGAAATCAAGAACCTCGTTTATGTGTAATAAGGTAACCCGTGTATGTTTTACTAACGTTTATATTTAGTTTAAGTAAAGTTCCCGAAGCTTGCCTATGTGTATTTCTAATGAATTAATCCGTGTCCTTAAAAAATGGCCGCCGCTTGTATTTTAGTTACTGCGCATGCGTCAGCCACACTCACGTGTCCTGACGCGTCTGCAGAAGTGGAGGGAAAGTTATGCGCATGCGTAATTCATAGCTGTGCTTATCATGTGGTACTGCTCGTGCCACTGCTCTTGTGTCCGTGTCAATGTAGCTAACATTTAATGCAATAAGTTTATTTCTGGATGATGAGTTAAAAGTACAAACCCTGTGATGTGTTTTCATAATGACATTATTATGTATTAATTTGTTTTCGCTTACTTTTCATGTACCGCGGGAAATGGGGGTCTGAGTGAGAGGAGAGCCATATTGGAGGTCCCTTCTGCGCCTGTGCGACATTCGGCAGCACGAGGGACCTTGGCTGATGGAACATAGCCAGTTGGCAGTGATGGGCGAGATGCTCCTGAGAAAGTCACCTCTGCCCTGCGAGAACAGCGAATGTGGCTCCTTATATGATACATTGTAATGTTGCGCTACTGTTTGCCGTGTGACTTCTCATGGGAACCCCAAACCTGCTAGGCGGTACCCAAATATGTTAATGAAGGCTTCGAATCGTGTATTGTGATTGGTGTGTTACCCAAACCCTACCTTAGGACCAATCGAAATTGAGGGATTCTGATACTTTGCAACATTGGGGGGTGGTACACTGTCCCCAAACTGTATATCTACCCTGGGTTCACCTAGTGAACCGTCCGACTTGTCTGGTTTAGCTGACCTGTCACTGACCCAACGCACTCAATAGGTGACTGAAGATACAGAGCGCTGCGGAGCACTCTGTCCGAATTTGACCATAGACTAAGGTTCTACTGAACCTTAAAGTGCTGGCAAGGCACTTAGCTGGGAGTTCGCTAACCCAATCGGGGTCTTGATCGATAGCTGCAGAGCGGGTGGAGCGCAGGCGTTGCTTCCGAACTGTGGGTTCCGGTCCTGTCCTGAAGAGGGTCCTGTCCTGAGGGTCCTGTCCTGATTCCTATTCCGAGGGTATCCTGTCCTATCCTGGGTGTCCATTCTGCACCTGCTGTCCTTTGAGGGGTATCCTTCCTTGAGGGTTTCCTGTCCTTAACTGACCCGTGGCCAGGGTTTGGTTTCCACACTTTTCTAGGTAAATATTGCTCTGAACCTCTTGAAATTCTTGCACCTTCTGAATTTCTAACTTTTGCTTTAATAAAGTTCAACATTGCATATGTGATATTTTCCATGCCTTTTTGCAACTATTGAAAGTCATTTATATTTTCCATAAGTATATTCCTATGTCTTCTCATTTGTTAGAAATTATATTTTGCATAGCAGTGTGTCATTTCCTGATATGGTCTAGAACTTCGTTGCCTAGATTGTTCAAAGGCCCATTCACCTTAAGTGAAGCGTGTTATTCATTATAAGCTCTCCTATAGTCACCCACACTTAGTCTATCCCTGTTTAGATAATACTGACTTGCATAGTATTTTTCTCGCTACATTTTATTTAGTACCTTGATGATTACTCTGTCATTATTTCTTCATGCTTATGTGATTTACGTTATCTTGGTTATTGATTGCCTTATTTTACTGTACCTCATGCAAGAAATTATTGAACTTTAGATAAACATTTTAAAACTTCCAGTTGTCCGTGGTCATTTTAACAGTATTTCGAATGTTATTGGTTGGGTTTGTATTTTGCTGCCTTTCTTTTACAGCTAGCTCCCTGATTCATTGTGGTCATTAGGCACCCGCATCGGCGGATGGTAAGTCGGGTGCACCGAAATTTGGTAGCAGGGAACACACACACATCAACTTGATAGAGCTCGTGAAGTCACCTGATCGATGTATATGGTGATTTGAAAAGTATATGGGCCCTGAAGCCGGAAACGGCGAAAACTATTGGTCGGGTGACCTCGCGCGCTCTATCAGTTTTCTGGTAGCTAGAGGATGGTTAGGGACTAGTTGAGAGTAAGGCAGGGATTAGTTGGACTAGTTAAGTCGGAAGCTGCTATTATATTAATGCTGCTATAAGAGCGGCTGTTCTGAGGGAACTGATCACTCTCTTGTGAATACGCTGCTGAAACTCATGAATTTTTGTATTGTTATTATTCTTGTTCTTATATTGTTATATGTACTAATCCATGCATTTGTAAACCGTATTGTTTCTTGTTGTCCGAACTCCCCGGGGAATTGAAAGGGCAAGTGGTGAATAGAATCCATTGTCCTGAGGTCACAGGTTCGAGGAAAGTTAGGTGCAGGTTAGGATAACCGGGAAGCACTAACTAGGGTTTTCTGAATACATGTGTGAATAAATGACAGTAACGGGGTTCATTGGCAAAATTCCAATAGTGGCGTAACCTAGTAAGGGTCACATCGGAAAAGTAGCAGGTTCCTCGGAGCTAGCGTGAAAGCAGAGGGGTCCGCTGAGAAACCTTAAACTCGGAATATATCCCGGAAAGAAGTGGATGAGTTTAGGGGAATAACAGGTTCACCGATGCTAGAGTGAAGGGTAGGCGGAAGAGATCTGCCCGTAGAGAGTGAAAAGTAAATGGAAGTAGTTTACTTGCAGTAAAAGAATTCTTTCTCTGTCTAGACACTTGAGCACTGTGGCGAATGTGTATTTGTTGTAAAATAACCAAGCACTGAGCACTTTAAAAGAAAGAAAGTTTCCGTTACCTTGTGAAGGGAGGGAGTCAGTCGCGAAGCGCCTCTGACGTCACTCTGTGCCGCGCTGGGATTGGTAGAAGCAGCGGGCGGGTAGCGGAGCTGAAATTGTAAAGGAGGGGTGAGCGCCGGAGCGTGGGAACTGTCTCACGAAGGGGCCGCGCACCCATTGGCGGAGCTTATTTTGTGTCGCGCACCCATTGGTTGCACGAATTTTCTGAAGCGCGTTTTGATTGGAGGTAGTTTGTAAACAAAGTTAGCGCAAAAGTCGTATGTGGCACTCGCGGACTACAGAGACTCGACCTGATCCAAGGCATCTAGGGTTTGAAAGGGATCAGTGGAAGGCTAACAGATACGATATTATGTACGGAACCAAGAGAAAAATGTCCCTTGTAAGTAAGGTGAAAAATTATTTTAAAACGGACAAACCGATAAAATCTAGGGAAGGTGTTCTTGTCCCAGCACCCAATACTCCCGCCTCATTCATGATGTTTGACCGAGGGTACAATACCTGTGTGTGGCTGGAGAATTGGGTGAAGTACACAAAAGATGACGGAGTATTGGCTTTTCCGTTAGATGGTACTTTCAATGGTAGGATCTTATTTAATTTAAGAACCCGAATGAATGAACTGCATCCCAGACCAAGACTAACGCAGTATGAGGCATTAGAGGAATGGGAGATTGAGGCTTTTGAAAGAGAAAGACCCCGAATGGACAAGGGTTTGACCAAGTGGTACCCCAGGCAGAAACAGGAGTCCAGGGATAAAAGGATGAAACAGTGGAGACAGAGCATGATTGTTGAGGGTCTGTTTCCCATGATGCCGGCATGTCATAACATTGGAGCGGGGGAGAAAAGTACTGAAAAATGTAAGTATTGGGGGGCCCTGGGAGATTCAGATGATGAACTAATAGATGACATCTGTACCAGAAGTCCGCCACCTTACAATGAGGGAACCCGACCTTCCAGTGTAGGAGATGTTCCCCGACGCCACTTCCTAAAGGAAGAAGACAGGTCCCTGGGACTGGGAGGGGGTGGTCAAGTATTGCCCTATCCTGAAAAACCCGAACCGACGGAAACAAGGGATATATATCCCAAAGTGCCCGCAAGTCAGGAAGAAAAATATTCACGTACGAAAACCTTTTCTCCCCGACCCTTGTATGAAAGCGAAGAGAAACCATCGAATTCAGGACTGCCTTTTGTTCAACCTCCATATGGGGAAGAGCGCAGGTCCTTTAATACTGGAACTTTATTCCCGAAACCAAATTATGGGGGAGGACCAAGTGAAACGCATCCTACTGCCCCGAGTTTTACTCCTCCATTGACCCCCCAGATATTACATGACACAACTCTAAGAAGGGTACTAGTGGAAAAGGAGCAAGAGGCTCTAGCTAGACAAAGAACAGAAATAATTCAGAAAATTTCTCAGTTAAATACCAGTCCTGAGGCATTGACTATTCCAGTAACTATTGGACCGGTGGTCCCGTTATACGGAAATGGTCAGGGAAATCCGATTACTCCAGTTATGACCCCAGTCATGGCAACCCCGAAACAGGAACCGATCATTATAGATGATCAGTCCAGTGAGTGCGAGTCTGAAGTTGCGTTTTTGGAATTGCCAAACAAACAGACTGGAAAGGGAATACAGCAGAGGTATAACCCTTTTAATACAAAAGAAATTAAATTAGAGACAGCAACAGGTACTAGGAATGTCTCTCTGGTAACTCCGGATGAAATTGAGAGTTGGAGTCGTGAATTAGAGAAGCAGACTCCGCAAACAAAACCTTTAGACCTCTACAAGCTGAGGGTCGAAATCGAAGAATTAATGGCAGGAAATGTGGGGTTGGATCGATTGAATACCTACTCGGAGGAAGAATTGTCGTTCATATGTAAAAGCTTTACTAGGAACACCAGAGTGCTCCATGAAAAACTGACCGAAACAGCAGTTAGTATGGGGGTAGATATCTCAAAATCCAAGCCCTTACAGAAACCGTACAGAGCAGACTTCTCAGACAAAGATATAGAACACCTGAATGTGGCAGGGAAGAAGTTGCAGATTAAAGAATTAATGGGGGTACTGCAGAAATGGGGAGATGTGGAAAAATGGAGAAGCAGGTGGGCGAAAAAGAGGGAAGAGGTTCGCTCCCGACAAGTGACTCCCGAGTTTGCTTTAAGAGAGGTAGAAAAGCCTGAGCAGTTATGCCCCATGCGCGAAGTTCCAGGGGGGAAATATGTGCATGTCCCCTGGTCTAGGCAGGATATTGTGTCCTTCACGAACGATTTTCCAAAATTACGAGAGAAACCAGTTGACTGGTACAGGCAGGTGGAGAGGTTCGTGAAGGTACAGAAATGTCTGTGGAAAGACCTGGATGGGTTTTTCGACATTGTGGTTCCAGTAGATTTATGGACCCAGTGTAAAATAAACATAGACTGGCCGAGTGAGGAGTACCCCAGAAACAAGGAAACTGGAGAGCCATCAAAGGATGTCATGCGAAAATATGAGCAGGTAATTCAGCATTTGAAAGAAAAGGTGCCCGCAAAGGAAACTGATTGGACAAAAATAGATAGAACAACACAGGAAAGGGACGAGACAGTGCACTCCTTCTATGAGAGGTTATTGCAGGTATTTAAAACATACAGTGGTATTGACAACATCGACCTGAAAGATATGACGCACTTTATTTACAGGTTTGTAAATGGTTTAAGACCTGAAATTTGTCAGTGGATAAAAGACAATAAAATCTGTTGGCATACTAAGAAAATGGATGAGGTCCTGCGGTACGCTAAGTACTGCGAGGACGAGATGGCAGAAAAGAAAAAGGCCCTTAAGGAGAAGGTTATGTGGGCTCAGGTGAAGCTCGCAGAACAACAGGAAAAACAATTGAGTAACATGGTTAAAAATGCTGAGAACAAAGGTCCTGGGGGAGGGGGTGGAGGAAAGCCCCGGCCCAAATTTAGCAGGGAAGAGGCTATGAAAAAATTTCCCTGCCATCAGTGCGGCGAAATTGGACACTGGCGAAACGAGTGTCCCCAATTAGTCGATGTTAATGAGAAAACTCCTGATTTAACTCCACAGACGCAGAAAGAAAGACCAAGAAAGACTCAACCCCAGGTAAAAACAGTTCAGGTGCCTCGAGCACCCAAGCAGGTATACAGGGGAAGACAGGCAGAAAATGAAGAGATAGAGGTTTGGGAAAGCGGGGAGAACAGAAATACAGCAACTTCGCAGTATCTGCTAAATGATACCTTCCTTTGTAACGATCAGGACTGACGGGGCCTGAGAGGGGAGGACGAGGAGTGCGTACTTGGCGCTTCCTTGCCGGTAGACCAGTCTGGACCATATATTGAAGGAAAGGTTGACGGAAATGATGTCACCTTTCTGTTGGACACTGGCGCTACCCGTTCTACTGTAAGAACAGTGGACGTTCCAAACCTACCCCTCTCGGGAGAAAATATCCAAGTAGTAGGTGTATCTAATCAATTGATTAGTACTCCTGTTACCGAACCAATGGAGATTTCAATTGGAAATTTTAAACAGATGCATAGATTTGTCGTCTGTGACACCAGTCCAGTGAATCTACTGGGACGTGATTTGCTGTGCAAAATGAACTGTACCATCTTTTGCACACCAAAAGGTGTTGAAATACAGACCCCAGATGAAGATGGCATTTATAAATTATTGTTACTTAGACCTGACTCAGAAATTAAAAGATTGACCCTGCAGGACTTGCCCCAAGAACTACAGGAAGCCGTAAAGCCAGAGGTGTGGGATTTCACTGGAAAGGATGTGGGGTTGATGAAAGATGTGGACCCCATACAAATAGCCATCAAGGACAATGCAGTATATCCTAACACTAGGCCCTACCGAATGAATGCTGAAGTGAAAGCAGGTGTCACTCTGGAAATACAAAAATTATTAGAAGGAGACATCATACAGGAAGTGATGAGCAGCCCATGTAACTCACCGATTATGGGCATCAAAAAGCCTAGTGGCAAGTATAGGGTAGTGCAGGACCTAAGAAAGGTTAACAAAATTGTGGTTCCTTGCTGCCCTATTGTCCCAAACCCTGCAGTGATATTGTACCAGATTCCTTGGGATGCTGAATGGTTCACTGTGATTGATTTGTGTCATGCATTCTTTTCGATACCCCTGCACCCCGACAGCAAATTTCTTTTCTCATTTGCCTTCGAGGGTCACGTGTATTGTTGGAACAGGGTCCCTCAAGGGTATACAGAGAGTCCCTCGATCTTTAATCAGATCTTGAAAAAATGTCTAGAGACTTTGATCTTACCTGGGAACTCTGTGTTAGTACAGTACATAGACGACCTTCTACTGGCGTCTAAAAGTCACAGGGACTGTGTAGTTGACACCATTGCCCTCTTAAATCATCTGTGTGAGAAAGGGCATAAAGTAGCCCCTGACAAACTACAGTTCTGTGCGAAATCTGTAAAATATCTGGGACACCAAATAGAAAAGGGTGTCAGAAAAGTCACATCAGAAAGAGTGAGAATAATTCAAAAAATGCAGTTGCCCCGTACTCAAAAAGATGTCAGAATGTTCCTGGGTGTATTAGGGTACTGCAGGCAGTGGATTCTGGGATTTGCAGCCTTAGCCAGGCCCTTGATAAAAATGACCACGAGAGGAATGCCAGATGTTGTAGAGTGGGACGATGAAAGTCTAATGGCTTTCACAAGACTGAAAAACTGTCTGTGTACGGCCCCTGCGTTGGGAATGCCAGATTATTCCAAAGAGTTTGCCCTTTTCTGTGACACTCGCGATAATTGCGCATTGTCTGTCCTGACTCAAGAACATGGCACGACCAGAAGGCCTGTGGCTTATTTCTCTGCCACACTGGACCCAGTAGCTGCTGGGTTACCAGGCTGTCTGAAAGCAGTAGCTGCTACCTGTGCAAGTTTGGAACAGAGTGAGTCCATTGTCATGGGACATCCTGTGACCGTGTATGTTTCACATGGAGTGGTAATTCTATTGACCAGAACTAAAACACAGTATCTCACCCCTAGTCGGCTGACTAAATACGAGAGGATTCTTGTGGGTGCAGCAAATGTAAGCATTGTTAGGTGCGGTATTCTGAACCCTGCCACCTTACTCCCCGACCCCTTGGAAATGGAAGGTGGGGATGATGATGAACATGATTGTATTGACCTAACAGAGTTCAGTACCAAGCCACGCCCAGACATAAAAGAAGTACCATTGCCTGAGCATGATAAAGAACTATTTGTGGATGGTTCCTGTCTAAGACATGAATTAGGAGGCTTGAGTGCTGCTTATGCAGTAGTGTCTTTCACAAAAATTGAACAAGCAGGTTACCTATATAACATCAAGTCTGCACAAGTAGCCGAATTGATAGCCATGATAATGGCTTGCAAAATTGGGAAGGACTTACGCATAACAGTGTATACTGACAGTCAGTACTGTTATGGCGTTGTGCATGACTTTGGCCAATTATGGCTACAGAGGGAATTCATGACTTCCTCAGGTACTCCCATTCGGAATGCAAAAGTTGTTCATGACCTTTTAGAGGCCATCCAGTTGCCCAAAGAACTGGCAGTGGTAAAATGTACCGCTCATCAAAGGAGCATGGACAGAGTATCACTGGGAAACGATTATGCTGATCGAGTGGCTCAATGGTGTGCCAAAGATCGGTATATTGTAAATCCAAAACGAGGGGGGCCAGGAACCAGCTGCCAGCTTCAGGTGTTTGAGGAAGTGCCTACATGGGATGAGGTGAGAGAGTGGCAGGAGTCGGCTCCTTGGCAAGAAAGAGAGAAATGGAAGGAGGATGGATGTAGACCGAGACGTGTGGATGGTGTCATCTTGGGCCCAACTGGTATGCCTGTGTTACCCCGACACTTGCTTGGCACGATGGCTAGATTAATACATGAAGGATCACACATTGGTAGGGATGCCATGATTCTGGTATTTCAACAGACTTGGTACAGTAAAAAGTTCAGGAAGGTAGCAGAGTCCCTCTGCCAGAGGTGCCTGTCATGTCAACAGATGAACCCAGGCAAAAGGACAATGGTTGAACTGAGCAAGATTGGGAGATCAAGGGGTCCCTTTATAAAGATACAGGTTGATTTCATCACCATGCCCCGTTGTGAAGGGAAACGATATGTCCTTGTCATTGTTTGCGTATTTTCAAAATGGGTAGAAGCTTACCCTACTCCTCAAAGTGACGCACTGACAGTAGCGAAGTGTTTACTAAAAGAACTGATACCTAGGTTCGGAATACCATGCATTATTGAATCAGATAAGGGTGGACATTTCCAGAATGACATACTGGCTGAACTCTGTAAGGCCTTCGGAATAAGGCAGAAACTCCATTGTGCATACCACCCAGAGGCTTCTGGAATAGTGGAACAAGTAAATGGAACTATCAAAAACAGACTAGCAAAGCTGACAGATGCTACTGGCATGACCTGGGTGAAGGCCCTACCCCTGGTCCTGATGGGACTGAGAAGTGTTCCAGACCGCAAGACAGGCCTAAGTCCCCATGAAATCATTATGGGAAGAGTGATGAGACAAGCATGGGTGCCAGGAAGCAAACTGTTGAGTATTACTGATGATTTGGTGCTTGAATACTGCAGAAGATTGGGTGACCAAGTGCGTTCTATCTCTCGCCAGATTGGAGACGACGGCATCCTCAATCCAACGACTCCTCTCCACAGCTTGGTTCCAGGAGACTGGGTCAAAATAAAGAAGCACACTCGATCAAGCTGTCTGGCACCAAGGTGGGGAAAGAAACGCCAAGTAATCCTGGTGACAACCACTGCAGTGAAAGTCGCAGGTGTTCCCCAGTGGATCCACGCTGGACACACCCAGAAGGTATTGCCAGACAGAGGATTTGAAGAAGAAGGGCAACCAGCAGAGGACCCTGAAGGAGCCAGACCAGAAGCAACTGACAACGAGCAGCCCAGCACCAGTCAGGTTGCAGGAACAGCAGACGTTGGCCCAGGAGTAGTTGACTACGAACTGCCAAGAATCCAGCCTGCTGAAGAGGTCCAGGAAACTGAGCCAGGAGTAGCTGAAGACGAGCTGCCAAGCATATGGCCAGAAGAATGGATACCGATGATTGATCTGACCGAAGATCCTATCAGAACAAGAGAACGACTTAGTGAAGGTAGAGAGTGGACTAGTCAGGAAAAGCAAGGCACAGGCGAAGAACCTCAGCCGCTTGAGATTCAAATCAAAACTGAGGAAGGAGAAGGTCAGACAGGGACAGAGCAGGTATTTGATACACCTCCGCGCACACCTGATGCAGATAAGGGAGAGACTAGAAAAAGAGTGATAGTTCGAGCAGAAGAAAATAAAGAGATCGAAGTGCTTGAACAGGATCAGAGAGGGTTAGAAGAACGGGTTCAGGAAACAGAAACAGAAATAAAGACAATCGAAAGCCAAAAACAAAATATTCCTGAACAAGGCCAGATTAACAACCAGGCAGAAGAATTTGATGCTAGCCCTGGAACTAGTCAGATAAGGGAAGTAGGAGAAGAAAGTGGAGAAGAATTACCACAAGATAGAGAGAACAAAAAGATAAGAAAAGAAAGTGAAGTCCAAGTACCGACTAAGAGACTAAAGAAAAGAAACAACCTTGAGCCTAGGTTTGTAAAAAGATTGAGACTTAGGATAAAGACAGTGGAAGAAAAACGTGCAGAAGCAAGAAGAAGTGCTCGGATAGCAGAGCAAGAAGAAGACTCTTCCAAAAGAAGGAGTGAGCGAATAAAAAGACAAAACAAAAAGTACAAGTCTCCTGAATGGACACTGGTTTTGGAGGAACTTGAAGATCTTGATATAACTGACGTGAGCGACGGGGAACCTGTCCCAGAGTACTCAGCTGAAGAGGAAGACGAACCACCGTGAATTTGCACAAAGTAAGCTAGTTGTGTAAAAAGCCAAAAAGAGGGGTGAGAACACTCCTTCTGAGCTAAAATGTCTGATTCAACAGTGAATGGTAGACCTAGTTGCAGCCGTTTTAAGACGTGTTGCAAGGTGTGTATATGTAGTGTAGTAGTACTGATAGTTATCTGGATAGGATTAACAATTTTCATTCCCTTTGCTGTAAGTAAAGATACTAACATTGTCCCTACTGAAGTTGTAAATACTGACAATGAGGAGCTAACAACACAGAGTGTAGAAAGACATGAGAGAGCATTGAGACAAACTAAACGAGACTTAGAAGCATCAGATGAGGGAGGACTACATTATCATGGAATGAAGAACAGGACACATTTAAATGTTTTCGCAAACTTGTTAATACACTATGTAGAGACTATGGAAATTGAAGATTGCTATGTCTGCATGAAGCTACCTACTTCTGTGGCTGAAGGCGTGACATACCATCATCTGCCATTGACATATGGAATTTCCTGTAGTATTTTAGCTAGTTTATTTTACAAAAGGGGACCGTTACAGTATTATTACTCTAACAATGACGTGATTTTTTCTGAACTTCCTATACGTGGGAACTTGAATCCTGTACATACCAAAACTGACACCATAAGATATATGGGAGACTACTTTCTGACTATAGGTAACATTGACATAGCAGACGCACACAGAGATAACTTGACTTGTTCTTTGCGTGAGCAGGAAAAGATGTTCCTGAACATGGCAGAGAAAAGGAGAATTAAAATTCAGAAGAAGGCTAATGACGAAAGTCAGAAAAAGCCAAAGTGGGCAGAAAACATGGAAGGCACCTCATCTGGTGGAGCGGGTCCTGCTCTGTTGCTGGATTTTGAAAAGAAAGGCAAGCTATGTCTTCACCGCGAGAAGACTAGCTATTATAATAATGTTTTCATTGGTTCCAGTGAATGCGAACATAATTACAAGGTAATTGGAGGTTGGGGTTTCAAAAATGGGTCAGAGCCTGTGTTTCCTGGAATTTATTACATTTGTGGGGACAAGGCTTATTTCAAATTGCCGGATCACTGGTATGGGAGCTGCTACTTTGGCATTGTTTTCCCGAAAATATACCATGTGAATGGAAAAGCTGGAAGCAATGAAGATACTAATGGCTTAGTGCGTAGTAAAAGAGAAAGTATAGGTGAAATTATGGGTAGTATTTTCAGTGCACTGATACCTGGAGTGGGAGTGGTTCTGAATACTCACAGAATTTGCAAATTGTCTACTATAGTAGATGTGCTGTCTACTGAAACAGCTCATGGATTTCTGCTGGTCAATACCGAAATGGTTGCGATCAGATCAATGGTTTTACAAAATCGACTTGCTCTTGACACCTTATTAGCGAAAGAGGGCGGAGTCTGCCGGATGTTGAAGGCGCAACATTGTTGCACTTATATTCCGGATAAAAGTGTGCAGATCAAAAGATATGTGAAAAACATTACTAATTTGGCAAAGGAACTCAAACCACTCGAGGTTGATAGTGCCTGGAAGAGACTGGTAGATGGTCTCTCAAATGTAGGTCATTGGCTTGCTAGCATAGGTAAAAGCTTATTATTCAAAATTCTGATGCCAATTGGTATTATAGGTCTTATTATACTTTCCATTTTCTTATGCTGTAAATACCGCAAGCGCACCAAAAAGCACGAGGTAAATGCAAGAGGAGTGAAACGAAGTGTGGATGAGATTGAATTAGAGGAAGTGAATGATCAGATATACAAAAAGGTGAAGACTTCTCACCCTGCTAAAACTGAAAGAGAAAAGTTAGAACGGTTGCTGGAAGAAATAGAACTTTATAAAGTGTGAAAGAAAGTTGGCATCTGGTTCCATTATAATATGTGATGATAGTAGATATCATCAAAGAGGGGATTGATGAAGCAAAGCTTCGCATATTTTGCGGCTTGCCGAAATCAAGAACCTCGTTTATGTGTAATAAGGTAACCCGTGTATGTTTTACTAACGTTTATATTTAGTTTAAGTAAAGTTCCCGAAGCTTGCCTATGTGTATTTCTAATGAATTAATCCGTGTCCTTAAAAAATGGCCGCCGCTTGTATTTTAGTTACTGCGCATGCGTCAGCCACACTCACGTGTCCTGACGCGTCTGCAGAAGTGGAGGGAAAGTTATGCGCATGCGTAATTCATAGCTGTGCTTATCATGTGGTACTGCTCGTGCCACTGCTCTTGTGTCCGTGTCAATGTAGCTAACATTTAATGCAATAAGTTTATTTCTGGATGATGAGTTAAAAGTACAAACCCTGTGATGTGTTTTCATAATGACATTATTATGTATTAATTTGTTTTCGCTTACTTTTCATGTACCGCGGGAAATGGGGGTCTGAGTGAGAGGAGAGCCATATTGGAGGTCCCTTCTGCGCCTGTGCGACATTCGGCAGCACGAGGGACCTTGGCTGATGGAACATAGCCAGTTGGCAGTGATGGGCGAGATGCTCCTGAGAAAGTCACCTCTGCCCTGCGAGAACAGCGAATGTGGCTCCTTATATGATACATTGTAATGTTGCGCTACTGTTTGCCGTGTGACTTCTCATGGGAACCCCAAACCTGCTAGGCGGTACCCAAATATGTTAATGAAGGCTTCGAATCGTGTATTGTGATTGGTGTGTTACCCAAACCCTACCTTAGGACCAATCGAAATTGAGGGATTCTGATACTTTGCAACATTGGGGGGTGGTACACTGTCCCCAAACTGTATATCTACCCTGGGTTCACCTAGTGAACCGTCCGACTTGTCTGGTTTAGCTGACCTGTCACTGACCCAACGCACTCAATAGGTGACTGAAGATACAGAGCGCTGCGGAGCACTCTGTCCGAATTTGACCATAGACTAAGGTTCTACTGAACCTTAAAGTGCTGGCAAGGCACTTAGCTGGGAGTTCGCTAACCCAATCGGGGTCTTGATCGATAGCTGCAGAGCGGGTGGAGCGCAGGCGTTGCTTCCGAACTGTGGGTTCCGGTCCTGTCCTGAAGAGGGTCCTGTCCTGAGGGTCCTGTCCTGATTCCTATTCCGAGGGTATCCTGTCCTATCCTGGGTGTCCATTCTGCACCTGCTGTCCTTTGAGGGGTATCCTTCCTTGAGGGTTTCCTGTCCTTAACTGACCCGTGGCCAGGGTTTGGTTTCCACACTTTTCTAGGTAAATATTGCTCTGAACCTCTTGAAATTCTTGCACCTTCTGAATTTCTAACTTTTGCTTTAATAAAGTTCAACATTGCATATGTGATATTTTCCATGCCTTTTTGCAACTATTGAAAGTCATTTATATTTTCCATAAGTATATTCCTATGTCTTCTCATTTGTTAGAAATTATATTTTGCATAGCAGTGTGTCATTTCCTGATATGGTCTAGAACTTCGTTGCCTAGATTGTTCAAAGGCCCATTCACCTTAAGTGAAGCGTGTTATTCATTATAAGCTCTCCTATAGTCACCCACACTTAGTCTATCCCTGTTTAGATAATACTGACTTGCATAGTATTTTTCTCGCTACATTTTATTTAGTACCTTGATGATTACTCTGTCATTATTTCTTCATGCTTATGTGATTTACGTTATCTTGGTTATTGATTGCCTTATTTTACTGTACCTCATGCAAGAAATTATTGAACTTTAGATAAACATTTTAAAACTTCCAGTTGTCCGTGGTCATTTTAACAGTATTTCGAATGTTATTGGTTGGGTTTGTATTTTGCTGCCTTTCTTTTACAGCTAGCTCCCTGATTCATTGTGGTCATTAGGCACCCGCATCGGCGGATGGTAAGTCGGGTGCACCGAAATTTGGTAGCAGGGAACACACACATCAACTTGATAGAGCTCGTGAAGTCACCTGATCGATGTATATGGTGATTTGAAAAGTATATGGGCCCTGAAGCCGGAAACGGCGAAAACTATTGGTCGGGTGGCCTCGCGCGCTCTATCAGTTGCACACCATGAAAATGAGACTTACATAACGTAATCACTGTTGAGGCAATATAGATCTTCTTTGTTTGCATAACATGTAAAGTATTTCTATTGGGTCCTGAACTAGCTAGCAATTAATTGCAATGTCTTTTGTGCGTGTTTTCGTATATCACAGCAGTTTGGGGACATCAGGTACTACTCCACTTCACTTTGGGTAACCACATTGCTCTCTCTATATCCTTGATTCTCCAAGGAGTGATGGGTCGAGTAGCAACAGTTTATGCCACTCCAGGAGGAGGTGATATGTTTGGAACTCAAATACTCGATAAAGTATCAACTCAGAAACTTAATGTCCAGTCAGAAATATTTTTCAATTCCAATTACAAAATTCCCACACTGTGCTGGGCAGTATCCATGGCAAATAAACCACAAGGCAACAAGTTAATTTTGTATGATTTCTTACCGCACTCCGCATACACGAGAACTCACTGATATTAAATGACTAGTGCAAACAGTAAAAGAGCCACAAACAGCACTGATGTAAGTTTAAAATAAAAATCGCTCTAAGGCTTGCGATGGGATCTTCAAAGCAAGGTTGTAAGATAACCAGAATGTGTTAGTGCAGCAGGGCCATACGATTGTCAACATTTGCACTATATTAATGACTATATTTATGAACCACCCGAAAAGTAGGTCAGCTAAAATAATAATTTGTTGGGATTTATTAAAATAGGAATTTGTAGGATTTAAACTAAATAAAGTACTTATATAAAAGAGTGTGTATGCCTCCCTTCCCTTTCACTAACTGTGCACTGGTTCCCAGAGGCTACATGAGCTCCACTAACAGATATACTTGATTTGGTTGTATTCAGGTGGACGGCTGCAAAGTTTTTGTGGGTCATGGCAGCATAATTTGTTGCGTTAAGCAAGGCTTCAACAGTGAATCCATATATTAAGCATTGCACATAACTAAGAACCGATCGTATGCTTGCATGGCCGTGGTCTGTGCATTTAAAATGCTAGAGTGAAAGGTGATAAATGCAGGGCCTAGAAAGTAATCGTACTTTCTTGAATGATGCAGCTAAACAATGTGGGGTTAACTACACACGTTCCTTCAATATACCCAAGACAGAGAAAGAAATTCACATTCTCTGATGCAGGTTTTGTTTAGAAGAGCAGCATAGCTGAAATAAGGCTGCAAGGATAGAGGACCTTGGGCAGTCAGTCTATCTTGTAGGAAGAAAAGAAGCATTAAGCTTCTGAATATACTTTGAAAAACGCAGAAAACAAGCTTGAGCTGACCCCTACTCGTTTCTTAGAACATCATGCTTCAGAAAGGTATACAAGATGCCAGTTTAGCGGTGGGGTTAGAGATACAGACCAATTGCTGGAGGAAAGATGAAATACAGAGTTCCAACAACAGACCAGATGGCACAATAGGGTATGCGGGGAGGCTGTGCGTGCCTTAACATATGATGATAAGCAAACAAGGGTATAAATAATTTAGGTAGGTTAAAGACTAATAGGACAGGACTATGTGATCAAAAAATGATTGGCGCTCATCTAACCTTTGCCCTAAAAATGATAATGATTACTCAGTTGCTTGTAAAATTCACAGTGAGTAATAAACAATCTTGTACTAAATAATCATTTAGTGTAAAACGCCAATAATGGTTTGCACATATTGATTAAGTTGTAGGAGGCAGAGATCTGTATCTAACACCTTCAGATGATAATTTTTTCTGACACCTATTTGATAACTCAGTAGGGGAGAAGTGAGAGACACCAGCAGGTTTCCATTTTTTCCTAAATGGTCACAGCGTGGGACTAAAGAGAATCTGCTGAGTGACTCCAATAATTGGGGAGAGTGGGGGTGTTGAACATGATATGGCGTCCAAAGTGGGGTAAGACCCTCGAGGACCTGGAAGCCCAAAAATAAGTTGGGGATACAACCCGAGGTATTTGATAACCTCCTCAATGCTAGGGAAGGGGTGCCCTATACAACTGAGGTGGCTTGACCACTTAATTAGAAATGATCTGTTGAAACCAATTCAGGGTCCTCATAAACAACAGCCAGAAGTGCAAAGAAGGTAGAAATATAAACCTGATCTACCTGAAAGCATGTGCCCTGCCCAGACAGGCCATTTGACAGCACTCTGATTCCCATTAACCAGGGGTGAAATCACATTAGTGGTCAGAGCTAGCCCAATTTATACCGGTGGCACATTCTATTCATGGATTAAAATAGAAGCTGGTGATGCAGTAGGATTATGTATAAAATATGCCACATTAGATCCTCCAGTAGGTAGACCGCCTAAGAAAAAGACTGGTTCAAAGAGTAATATATCCAGTATTTCTGATTAGTTGGAACAATGATCTTCATTCAAATTTTGTCCCTTAGGGGTCTTATCCAGCAGACTCCTTATGATGCGATAGACTCGGTTCGGCCTGCTTGTTCTAGGCCTCTTCAGGATGGAGCAAGGGTATGTACATTCACAAATATTTTCTTGCTCGCAATAGTGTGGATTGGCCAGTGGGGCAGAGGGTCTCACAGGAGCAAAAAGATACAATCACTAGTACGCACGCGCTCAGTAAAAGAACTGAAGGAAACCAAGTGGAGTACTTAACTTCTGGCGGACGTGACGTGTACAGCACCGCTGCTTTCACCAGGGAATTTGTTTTCCCCTCGCCAGAAGTAAAGTAATCTGACATTCAGAAACGGAATCTGACTAATTGGTCATGGCGCAACTGTGCTGCATCGGTCAGAATATTCGACAAAATATTTTTTTATATACATGAATGGAAAAAAATGTTTTGTTAGTTTGATGAAACAACAAGATCATAATACGAAAAAGGATTGAGAAAAGTCAATTTACTAGCACAATTTCAAAGGTATCTTTAAAAAGACCTAGATTAATTTACTTACGACTTGAGGGGGCCCAGACAGAACACAGCTAGGAACTCCTGTGTCCTTTAATGTAAGAAGCATTCCTACAAGAGAAAGACAGTCACATGAGGATTTGAACTATGACTGCATCAAACCATAAAATTAAGGTTTCCTAACTTTTCACCATAGAAAAGTACTACCATATGGTTTTCCTTATCAGATTACGTTTCTGCATGTATTTTATCATGTGATCAAAATACAAATCTCAACTCTACCCGGTGTCTAGACAGCAAAAGGCTCTGTGTTGCAAGTAGTTTCTTCAGGTGTCTATTTAAATTTGCAGTCAAGCAGGCTTCATAGTTGTAGATTCTGTGAACATCTACTCACGTGAGGCATCCCTGCCTTCAACACGGTTACATATACTGCATTCAGGATAAGACCACATTTACTGGTGCCATGCTTAAGGCACTGAACTTTTGGTGGTGAGCTCTGCTCACTCGAATAGTAATTAGGGATGTGATTTTCTTTTTTGTAACCTTCTGGACTTTGCCAAGAGCTCAGTGATTACATTTTTATATTAAACATTGTGTCTTTTGCTATAATTTATGTTATATTCATCCTCATTTAAACACTAACAAAAAGGTTTTGGATAAGGTACACTGAAGTTAATACTGACTTGGGAACCCTGCAAAAGAAATTCCTCCCCACATTTTTCAAATTCGCTAGTTTTGATTAGAGTGAAAATGGCTTTAATATGCTGTGAAAATCCTCTTGCAATGCACAGATGTGATTTTTAAAATGCAATGGTATACCAGTAAGCTTTGAAAACTTCATAAATAATAAAAATGTGAAATGCTGCAAAACTTTGCTTTAAAAAAAAAAAGAAAAAAAAAGTTGCATACTCCTAAATAGTAATACTAATCATATTCTCCAATGCCATCTTGTAGGGACCATGTCACCAGGTGGTTGTTTCTAGACTGATCCAAATCAATGTAAGATTAGGAATTATATGCACATCATACTTACTTATAATTCTTACCACCTACGAAATCCTGCATACCTAAAGCTCCAAAACCTCCACTAACAGACAGAAGAGGAAGATGGTAAGAAATTGAGGCTGGGAATAACATGCAGCAGTTGCTATTCAGGTAAGTAACTTGGCCACCCCCCTGCGTTGCTTCTAAAATCCATCACACACATCATGTGGGAAAAGCCTACCAAGGACAGTTATAATCGAATAAGTACAGGCATATAATGAAATGGGGTACCAATAAAGGTCTGTCGAGCATAACGTAAAAGATCTATTAGCACCGGACCATACAAGACCTCAGTTCTATAGGTTAAATTCAAGAAGGAAATTTACAGCTTTCATAAAAGGCACTTTAAGTGGTGGCCTTACACACAACATAACAGCACCAGGACTTTCAGGAACCCTCTTAGCTTTGTAATTTTGGAACAAGCATAGATGCCATTCGGAGTATGCCGTATTAGAAGCAGTAACTTTCTGCTTCCAACACTTCCCACAATCGCTGCTTTTAGTGGTAATATGGCACCTCTGCGAGTAAATGCTGCAGCCAGTTACATCTTCTTTGAGAAGAACCTGGACACCACCTGGCAAACCTCAGCATGTTGGTGATAGTAAAAAAAAAATAGAAGGAATGCCACCCGTTTCCATCCTTCATCACACCAGTCCACATGCACTACATCAAATGATCCAAAAGCAGTCCCAGCTGAACCGTGTAGAGATTTTAGAACATAGTATGCTACTTAATAATCCGAAAAAATACAGGCTACAGACTATCAGTTCGCAAGCAGTGTTCAATGATATTTACTATTAAAACACGCTGAAAATTACTAATATAATGAGCTTGATTGTGAAGGTAAATATGCTTAAATTAAATCTGTCAAATCACTTCATTTGTGAAGTCAGAAAGGCAAGCTATTAAATAACTTACTGTTTTTATTGCCTTACTTGGAAAATCCAAAAAACATATACAATTAAAAAAATGTAAATAAATGCAATACATCTCTAAACAGTTTGAAACGGATTAGAATAGTGGGGATACAACACAATAAACACGAAGTGATGGTGATCTGTTCACATTTGGAGGCCTCAAAAAAGGTGTACCTGATAATCCTCCAATATTGGCCCAGTCCATCTTGGTTAGGAAGATGTTGTCCAAACGAGCCACTTTTAACCTGTAAAAATACATTTCAGATGGTCTGCATGGGTCACATTAACTTGGAACAAGAAAGCACATTTGACATAAGACAAGAAAAACGTACTTGTGTTCTTGCATTAATCTCTGTGTTCCTTCGCCACAATTGAAAAGATACCTAAAATGAGATAAAATTATAGATTTGATCAGAGCAGTCCATCAACAAAAATATTCACCTACCTACTTAAAAAGGAACGTTTGTGACCAAACGTGATTTGTTTGGGTAATGCCGTTGTAAATCAGTCAACATACAGTTACAACTTGCACGAGTTCAAAATTGCAGTAGGAAGGGAAAACAATAGCCCTGATTTCATTTTTCAAGATAATAATGGTTTGGCAAAGCATCAATGAACAACGTGCTGGAGGGAGGACATGTTCTCTAGATGATAATGTGTAGGCCTAAAACCAGGAACCCATAGTGCGATTCCAGGTTTGTGCATGTCCAGGGTAATCCCTCCTATTCAAAAAAAGTAATTCATGATGTGCACCACATACTTAAGGGCACTTTTTAATGCACTTTAAGTGTGGAGCTTTGAAAGCACAGAATACAAGGAAACAAAGCCCACTTTGCCACATGAATCAGGGGCCACCTATCGCATTACAGAGATGTTTTAACATCAGACGGGAACACCAAAATGAAAGCCTTGAATAACACCTCCTTTGCGACTTGAAAGCCTTGTTACGACCTCAATCTGTTCTTTGAATCCAAACTTACCACAATCAACAGCAACATAATGCCATCCCCTAACCCTCCTGTGACTCTACTTTTGATCCACTGCTCCTTCGTTTCTTAAAAAACGCTGACCAAAGTGGACGAAGTATGAAGACAGGTCCAAGGAATTCAAGCATTCAACAATCGATTGGAACGCTGCCAGCAGATCAACAAACCACTCCTCCTTTCTCTTTAGGCAGATCACGCAAATAGCAAAGCAACCTTCCTAGACGGAATCGC
Source organism: Lissotriton helveticus (assembly GCF_964261635.1). Taxonomy (NCBI): domain Eukaryota; kingdom Metazoa; phylum Chordata; class Amphibia; order Caudata; family Salamandridae; genus Lissotriton; species Lissotriton helveticus. The sequence continues at coordinate 1,410,804,461 of NC_136068.1, forward strand.
ACCCGGCCCCTTGAAACACCCACAACTTATCACGACTAAAGAAATAATATGCTGACCGGAGAATCCAGACTAATTACCAGCCCATCTCCAACCTAAACTATCCTTGCCCCATCAAGGATTTAGATACTTCGAAACAGCTACATTAAATTACATTTAATAGCACCATACAAGATTTCCAATCTTGGTTTAGGCCAGCAAGGGATACCAAAGCCACCATGGCGAATATAAAAGAACAGCTGGTGTCGTCCATGTAGAAAAAGGAGGCCCTCAACTCTCTGATGCCATACACCATAGACCTTGAGGGCCAGATTAACAGGCTCAAGGAATCTGCTGGAACTCTGGGTCAGCTTTGGAATGGATCAGATCCTTTCTCTCCCCCACAGCAACCTCCAACCTAAACTATCCTTGCCCCATCAAGGATGTAGATACTTCGAGACAGCTACATTAAATTACATTTAATAGCACCATACAAGATTTCCAATCTTGGTTTAGGCCAGCAAGGGATACCAAAGCCACCATGGCGAATATAAAAGAACAGCTGGTGTCGTCCATGTAGAAAAAGGAGGCCCTCAACTCTCTGATGCCATACACCATAGACCTTGAGGGCCAGATTAACAGGCTCAAGGAATCTGCTGGAACTCTGGGTCAGCTTTGGAATGGATCAGATCCTTTCTCTCCCCCACAGCAACCTCCAACCTAAACTATCCTTGCCCCATCAAGGATGTAGATACTTCGAGACAGCTACATTAAATTACATTTAATAGCACCATACAAGATTTCCAATCTTGGTTTAGGCCAGCAAGGGATACCAAAGCCACCATGGCGAATATAAAAGAACAGCTGGTGTCGTCCATGTAGAAAAAGGAGGCCCTCAACTCTCTGATGCCATACACCATAGACCTTGAGGGCCAGATTAACAGGCTCAAGGAATCTGCTGGAACTCTGGGTCAGCTTTGGAATGGATCAGATCCTTTCTCTCCCCCGCAGCAACCAAGACAATCAAATTGGGTCAATGCATTTCCTACCTCAGAAAGTGCATCATGCAGAGTACCAATGCCATCAATACTTACATGGCTATTATTTATTATCAACCAGCGTCTGTTGATATAGCTCCTAGAAATGTAACTGGTAAATCTGTAAGGGTTTGCTGACCACACTCAAATCTAGTTTTAATTATTTAAATAATAATAAAAAAAAAAACAAAAAAAAAAAACACACACACACAGACCAGTGACTTGTTAACATTTATCAACAATCTAGTGCACTGGCAGAGTTAGCTTTTTGATACATATATTGGTAGTCCACTTTAGAAAATTAGAAATTGTGCTGCCACAATCGCAAGGAATGGACGTGCCCTCCAAGCGTCCGTTGCCAAGCCCTCTGTACAGCCACAAGGCTCACATGGAAAAAGGACTCCATCTTGGGTGGAAGAACAAGTTACCTACTTGAGAGTGTACCACACTGGACCATGTGGAAGCTGTAGAAGGAAAGAGACTCTAGGATCTTTCCACGTAAGTTTTTGATTTGTGGGAGAAAACGGGAGTGGCTTTTCCAGCATATACAAGACATTAGGATTCTTGGCTGTAGGAGAAAGCTATGCCAGAATAGTCAATCACCCCTAAGACGGAAAACATAGGAGTCCACCAGTCTGTAAGGTAACACTGTCCCTGACCTTGCTTTCTCCATGAGGAAGAACAAATTACTGGTGGTTTTTCCTTCTTTTTTTCCTTTGGTGCAAGACTGACCTCCAGTGGTGGCCTTGTGATGATGCACATAGATTAAAAAAGGCATTACATTGTGGTTTTTAGTGGCATTTTCTGACTTTAAAAAAAAACTTGAAAAATCGTATCCCTTACCATGATCTGAAAATTATCATTCTTGTGTCATTTTGCCTAGTACCTTGTTTTTATTTTAGGTTAGGGAACTGTATTATGGTTTTTTTTTCTTTCATGATGTTTGGTACTACTAGAACGTGTCAAACATTTCTCTGGGGAAGTCTGCTGCTTGTAACAGTGAACATGGCCACAATTCAATTCACATTGAACTGAAATGCAATCTAGCTAAATAATTATGGTCTTATAAAGTGCGCAAAGTATCTCTCTGAAAAATTTGTTGATTTTTCTCATTTTCTCTTTTCCCAAAGACACTGGTCAATAGGCTACAGAAGGTCCAGAATCTTGGTATAAAATTGGTCTAAACCTAAACCAGCAACACAACAAAGCCAGCAAAGATCCCCACTGGCTCCCAGAAGTTGCACTAATATATTTTAAAGTTCCTAGTACACACACAAGGCTTACTGGGATTCAGGCGCATAACTGGTCACACATTATGCACCCCCAGAAACCCGCAATCAGCAAATCACGTCTGCCAACGATTCTTCAGGTGGAACAAAAAACGATCCGTGGGGGTACAATGACCTAGACGGTGGAGCTCAATGAACCAAAGACTCGGGGACCAAACTAAATGACTCAGGAAAACAGCGCACTATGAAAACTCAAAAATAAATACACAATGCTCATTCATTATTAGTATTGTCATTTCAAGTAAGAGAGCACTGGAGCAACAATGGCTTATTAGTAACCATTCATCAGTATCCTCTGGACAAGGGACGAGGCCACCCCTCATCTGCACACTACTTACAATGTGACCGCAGAACTCAATAATTAGCTGAATAGGAATCTGCTCGGTCGAAACAGACGGCAGGTTAGGAAGGATTGAATTTTTGCGTCAGCGTGTCTCAATCAATAGACCTTAGACAAAAAGGTAAGGAAGGCCAGCAATTGGACTGCATATACAACCTGTGACCTTGCTCAAGTGGAAAGGCTAAGAATATTTTTGAAGGCAACAAACTTCACGTATGCGATGCACACAGACAAACTGCTATACTGCGTCAGATTTGCAGCAAGAGTTGCAAATAAAACACACAATACATATTTACAGCAATAATTCAGTTCTTTGAATGAGTGTAGCCACTTAATCCTGACTGACTTGGGTAGTGCCATGTCCCTTGACCAACGGCTGACCGGTCCAAAGGAAATAAGAGTCTTAATTGTTAGCTTGTAATCTGACAATGAAGTGATTTATTTTACCTAAAGGAAAGTGTAGGGTCCTTCATTACTGCTTGCAAAGTGCAGAAAAATAAAATGCAAAATCAAAATTAAACTAGCATTTGGAAATGCAATAGATTTGGCTTTTTTATGGAAAGTGTGTCTAACTGATTGCCAAGTTGCATTTACAAAGCGCTTCATAACCAAGGTGCCAAAATGCATTTCTGTATATGCAGAGGCTACTTTGGTGAGTGCGATGGAAGCCTGCGTGTATCATGTGGCGTATTCAGGCAGCGTTTCAAGGTCCTGCATGAAGACCAGAGTTGTGCATTTCCAATTGGCCAATATGGAAACTGATTTGTGTATGATAGACACAAAGAATATTGCGTCATGACAAGCGTGTAACTGCTGCTTTTAATCAGAGAGCTGTAGTCCAGACCAGCGGCGCCAACTATTCAATAAATATATGTGAACTCATATCTGGAAAAGAGCACATGGAAACTGTAACAATGGTTTTATGTACTTTACAAAGGATTTTGTCATTTATTTCTGTTTATGCCTATTTTAGAACGCATTCGTAGTTTTCTTTGAGCTTTTATTAACTTTCCTTCCATTTTATGCTTTAGGTTTTGCTGTGGTCCTAAAGATCCAATCAAATCAACAAGACACCTTTGGATCTGGAGTTTCAGGAAAAAGCCACAGAGTGAACTAACACCAGAAAAAAATAGACTGAGTTTCCAGTGGTGGGATTTCAAAGGACAACCTAATGTGTTATCGCTGTTGCAGTTTTGGTTTGATTCCATCGAACCCATTAAACATACCCGAGTATAAGAATCATTTCCAAGCCAACAGCCCAGACCTGGAAACTGTGTCCGTGATGAAATGGAGTAAGGCGACCATCTTAAAAACAGACAAACAATATACTTCTGCACCCTGCCAGATGAAACATACAAGCGCAGACACCGCAAAATACTTACAGGCATCCATGCACACAAGCCGCAACAACTACACATGAACACAGCTCAGTAAACAGGCTCCAAAGCGCACAGACCTGTTACATGCATGCAAGCACAGACTTAGAGACATGGGTTATGTTGGATGTACGTGCAGTGCTCAATGCTGCTCTAAAGCCATCCTCAGTGCTAGATGACAGAATAGAAAGGAGTGAACAAAAGAAGACAGGAGCGAGGAAGGAGTGTTGCCCCACTACAGTGTATCAGTCAGTACACTGCCTAGGGAGTCTATATGGCAAGGAGGAAGCAGAAGAGTGAAATGGCTTCAGGAGAAGGACGAAAGGAGCAGAAGGGACAGAGACTATGAATTCAGGGCCTGGGGACAAAGATAACCCAATAGGCCAGCACTATGGCTCTAATGCTGGCCTACTCTAGGAACATCTTTGTAGGAACTACACAAAGAAGCATTGGATCTGGCTAGCACACCGGCACTCCCGTGACGCTCCTGCTGCGCCCGCAGGCGCTATAACAGCGCAGAGCGCCGAGCGGGACGAGGGGGCATTCAGAGGCACTCTCACTTGCCTTACCTGCCGTGAGGGGAACGACCAGCAACCACTCCATCTCTGCCGTGAGGGAACGGCTTCGGCGGGACCAGACCACACCGGAGGGACTACATCCCCCAGCAGCCCCGGCACACCGGCGATCCCGTGACGCTCCTGCTCCGCCCGGAGGCGCTATAACAGCGCAGAACGCCTCCCACCTAGCGGGACGCGTGCGGGAGTGCGCCGGGCTAAGCCCGGGCAAAGGGCGGGCAGTCTGTGGCAGTCCGGGGCAGACCGAGGCAGGGCTGGGCAACCCCCCTTGGCTGTTGGGACAAAGACAATTCAGTAAGTCGAAAGCAATTATAATAATTAACTTTTAACATTTACTCATTGTAAATGTAATATTTACATGCCTCTGGTGCCACGTAGTACCCAAACATATTGTTTGCTCCTCGAGTCCAATTGCCTGTCCCCCGCTTGTAATTCTACAAGCTTGTATCAGAAATGTCAAACACAAATCAACCATGGATAATTATTTAGTAAAGGTGGTGAACAAAATTAATACTGATCGTAGAAAGTCGTTAGGCCGGGAAAACCCTTCAGACTTACCTACAGTATTACCTGTAGTCAGTAATGATCTATCCATGGTCGTTACTGGAGATCCTGATGTTATTCCAATGGAAATACCAACTGACCCAGTTCCAAATCAGGATCCTCCTGAACCACCTGAAACATCTGATGCCACTATGCCACGGCGTTCCCCGGCCTTGCGAACTGTGAGGGCTTGTAGAAAAGTACAAACCAAGCACGGGGGAATGTATAACAAAAGGAAAGCTGAACCTACACCCCTGAGAAACACCAGCGACAAAGAGACTATGATCAAGAACTGCACGGCTAATTCTAAACAACTTGAGTTATTGGTTAGCATTATAGAGGGGAAGTTTGAAGCAATTGTTAAACCTCTTGTGGACAAACTAGACCTTTTGACAGCTGAGGTATGCAGATTGGGCAGACTACTGGATGCGCACATCGGCAAGAATGATAGCTCCAGGGACAGAGAGAAGGGGGCAATACCTATTGACAATGCCCCGAAGCAACTTGACGAGAGGTCAAGCATAAACAAAGTAGTTACAGCTGGATCACCAGCGGATTGTAGGACTGTGCGTGATAATGCCCCGCAGCCACCCGATGAGAGGTTGAACTTAAATAAGGTAGTTACAGCTGGTCTGCCAGGGGGCAGTAGGTCAGCTCAGATAACATCAGCACCAGCAAGTACGTTTGGGGGATCTGTACCTAAGAAAAGTAGTTTTATTAATCTTCCACCAGACTGTGCTCCTTATGTTGTTGTTTTAACCAATGTCCCGCCTCTTGAAAGCAGTCAGTCTTCCAATTCACAAACCCCCCAGGAGTCACATGATTCGCTAAAGAACAAAACAGTTTCATGGTTGCACAAGCAATGTGGGTTCCCAACCAACTACTCGGACCAAATACTAACAACAAGAAGAGTTAATTGGATTGGGAACTCAAGAAAGTCCTGTAGGGGGTAATGTGTTATTGTTAATTTTAAATACCCTAGGCACGCCGCAACTGTCCTGCTCAGAGGAGCCTCCCTAACCCCGAATGAGAATGATGTACTTGTACGCCCTTTGGGATACTTTTATAATCATCTCAGTAAGATGCACCATGTCGCCAATAGAGGTACATCTTTTACTCCCAACCAAGGTGTAATATTTGAGGTACCATTACAGAATAGATACCAAGCTTTGAGCTGTCTGGACCAAAATGATTGACATCTAAAGGACATTACACCCCAGCTTAGCTCACCCCTTAACGTCCAAAGAACTCACCTATGTGGGCCTGGTATAGATCTGGAAGAAACTAAGGATTCCACTTCTATAGTGCTCGATAGTGGTCTGGTATCTGGCCCGGTTATTGAGAGGGGAACGACTAATCAACAAATAGGAAATGCTGAGGTCTCTAATGTTGGTCCCATCGAGGTTGATGTTAACTCCATTTTTGACCAAGGTGAACCCAATAATCGTATTATTGGGGAAACCTCTATTGTGAGTTGGAACATAGCTGGCTGGGCTTCGAAAAAGAATAATTTGGGTTGGGAGAATATGATCAGGTCTTATGATATTTTATGTCTTCAAGAAACGTGGTGCGTTACAAAACCTAGTTTTGAAGGGTATGCATGTTACAGTTTAGAAGCTGTAGAGTCAAGACAAGGGAGAGCTAAAGGAGGTTTAATTTTCCTCTAATCTGTGGACCTGACACTGACAGTAGTAAAACATGTAACAGTTGGAAATCATTCCCAAATCTTACGGGTACAATTGAAAGAAGGTACAGAGGTGCTTTTAATTAACTTCTATAACAATATTTTTAATAATTCACGGCACAATGTTATAGATGAATTGGAAAGTGACCTCATGAAGCTAGTAGCAGAAGCAAAATGTATTTTTACTTATATTTGGTTAGGCGATTTTAATTCTTCAATTTGCCCCTTATCTTTTTCTAGGGCTTGTGGGGTGCCAAACAATAGTGGCGAAAATACACCCCACTTCCCACATAATGTCTATGGGGAGGCAATTAATGGTATTATGTCAGCTTATGATTTAGAGTTAGTACAGCCTGATAAAGATGCTAGTGGCCAAACTATCCCCACCTATATTGGGAGAAATACTAATTCCTACATTGATCATATTATGGTTTCAGCTAGTACAGTACCTTACTGTTCGGCAGCGGTTATTGAGGTACCTAATCTAAGTGACCACAACTGCCGAGTTATGAAAGTAGAAAATTGGAACTGTAGGAGTCAGCGGACATTGAGGACCCTAGATAATATTGAGCCCCACAGGCCAAATGGGACCAGGATAAGGTGGAAAGGGGAAAAATCTGCTACAGTTGTGCCTATTATTATATCCAGGACTTTGGCAGATATTAATGTCATTTTGACAATAGGAAGTGGGTCTGTTTCAATTGTAAATAATGTTGTTAATATCAACAAAGTCATCGATAATATCTTTACGGGAAAAAGGACAGGTTCGACCGGCCATGGAAAGGGTTGGTTCGATCATGCTTGTACAGCCCTTTTAACCCAATTGAAGCAGGCGCCTGCCCTTAGACCAAGGGATAGGAATCAAGTTTTACTTTTGAGACAGGATTATAAAATGGCACTCACTAAAAGGAAGAGGGAATTACAACAACAAGCTTGGGATAGTTTAACACAGGCGGCAGAAACCTCTGATAGCTGCCTGTTTTGGTCCACAGTTAATTCCCCCTTCCTTAAAGATGATAAAATTCCCCAACATTCATCCAATATCAGTAGTGAGGTTTGGGTCTCCCATTTTTCAGCCATATTTCAAGCCAATGGTACTAATGAAACAGTGCATTGGCCAATAGTCCCCCTGGACATAACCTTGGGAGAGGTCGAATGCAGCATCAAGGCTAGTAATGCGGGGTAAGTCACAGGGCCCCGATGTAGTCCCAATTCATGTTTACAGTGCTCTTCCTTTTCTGTGGGGTCCGATACTTACTTTGGTTCTCAATGCAGCTGTTACAGCCTTGATTCCATCTACTTGGGGAAACTCGATTATTGTCCCTATCTACAAGAAAGGGGACAAGACAGCTGCATGTAATTACCTTCCCATTAGCCTACTTGACTCATCGGTGAAAATCATGAGCCGGGTGTTGCTGTCGAGGCTAGAAGATTGGGCAGAGGAGAAGGGGATTCTTGCTACCTCCCAATATGGTTTTAGAAAGGGCCGTGGGACCCTAGATCAATGCCTGAATTTAGAACTATTAATCGGCAAGTATACCAGGGCTAAGCCAGGTAATTTATATCTCTGCTTTGCCGATTTAAGCAGCGCATTTGATCTGGTTGACCACTCGCTACTTTGGCAAGTTCTGTTAGAGCTTGGCGCACCAGAGGAAATCATCTATTTTTTTAGCTAGACTATATAATAAGATGCAAGCCTGTGTGCGGTATGGGGCTAGTGGGGAGTGCACCCCTAATTTTAGTGTAAAGCGCGGGATAAGACAGGGTTGTGTTCTCGCCCCCCTGTTGTTTACTCTGTTCATTAACGGCATAGACTCCGTTTTGAAAACTGTTAAGGCCGACGCCCCTCCGGTAGCTTGGTCCAGCGTGCCAGTTCTGCTCTATGCAGACGATGCCGTACTTCTATCACGGACCCCTATTGGCCTACAGCGCCTGATGGATCGGTTTTCTGTTTTTATCAGGGAGAGGAAGCTATTGATCAATAAGAGTAAAACTCATACCATGATCTGTGGGGCCAGATCAAGTAGGAATCATGCCTTCTATATTGAAGGGGTGAAAGTACAGCAGGTGAAAAAATTTTGTCATTTGGGTGTTTACTTTTTCTTGCGACGGAAGTTGGTCCTAGGATTTATTAAACGTTAGAACGAAGATGGTAAAAAGCTCCTATGGCATTTTCAAATTCACCTCTAAGCTAGGGGATAGGCGAATTAGAGATATGATGCAGATGTACAAGGCAAGGAGTGTCTCAATTGCATTATACGGGGCGGGGTTGTGGGGTTACACTAATACAGGCCTGTTGCAGAGGGAAGAAAATATCTTCCTTAAAAAACTTCTGTGCCTACCTACCTCAGCTGCAATAGATTTGATTCATAGGGAGGTAGGGGCAGCCTATCTGGGTGACCTCATCCCCTTAAGGCCATTGATGCTTTTCCAATCGATTTGGCGTAAGGAAGAGACAGTGTTTAATCAACTGGTTATCAGGGATTGTCTCAACCTGGAAAATGGTACTAAGATACCCTGGCTTAAATATGTTGTGGACAGTTTCCAAACTATCTATGGGATCAATATACTGTCAGATTCATGTTCCGTCGGAATTATTTCTAAACAAGAAATGAAAGACACGTTCATGTTACATAGAACCCAAAAACGTTTACCAGAGAATGGTTGCCTTACAACAGTCCAGCTTTACAATGAATATATTGAAAGCGAAGGCTACCAGCTGTACCGGAGTATGGTAACCAGACCAAGCCATAGATTTGTCTTAACAAGACTCAGATTTGGAATGGCCCACGTTCTGGTGGCCTTTCCTCAATCAAAAAAAGCACCCTGTTGGCCCTTGCCCATGTGACGGGCACTCGAAACAAAGCACCCTGCACTTTATGCTAATTTGCACCCTTTTCTTGAATGTTAGGGTCACTTACCTGAAACCACTGTTTGCAAAGTATGGTATCTACAATGTGAATGATGCTATGAAGTTGATCTATAACATGAACTCCCCGGATAAATGTTTTTATATTGCCACTTTTATAAATAAATAAATCGAATTTAGAAAAAGTATGATATTTTCACAACTCGTCTATTTTAACCTTCAGTTTTTACCTGTATTTTTAATCTGCATTTGTTGCTTTGTATTGTATTGTTTGTGCTTTTATGGTCATGTTTTATGCACCGAATAAAGCTTCATGAAATGAAATCTTTTGAACACAATCAAACGTGTGCTTGAAAAATTGTATATTCAAATTGGAATAACAATAATCATATTTCATTAAAAAAATCTATTGAATTGTGTTTTTGTCACTGTGCCCATTGAATAACTTGGCTCCTTTGTGACGCTCCATATTGAGGTGAGATATTCTGCCCTACTATCTAAGTTGGCAGGTGGTTTTTGTTTGCTGTTTTGCTCGACTGATCTTATACCAACTTTTATAATGCTGTTGCTCTTCTAGCCAGATCTTGCTTTGTAAGCCCAAACTCAAGCAGGATTTGTGCTGGGAAGAAGTATTGAAGCAAGCTGAACACTCGCCTAAAGGTGTTAATCTGTGCTTTATCCAATTTTGAAGCATTCTGCCCTCTCATGGCCACGCTGCTGTATGCGATGGTTGGGAGTAACTTTGCATAGAGGACTGTTAAGGGTAGTTGCAGTGATGGACCATACAGTTTTTAGGTCTCTGCTAGCGTGGCTGCACACATGCGCAGCTCGCTCGGCCAGATTTAATGATTTTGAGTAACTTCTGTGAGGGCTTTAAGCCCCTCCCCTCTTTTCCATTGGCTGGCGTCACCGTTTATACTAAACGGTGGCCAGCTATTGGAAAAGAGTTTTTATGTCGTGTACTTTGGCTTTTTCAAACAGCCCACTTGGACGGGCTCGCCTGCTTTCCGAACGTCGCAAAAGGTTTCTTATCTTTATGGGGCCATGTGTTTCAAACACATGGCCCATAAAGACAAGAGATCGGCTGCAGCGCGGTCCTCTTTCACTTTCAGTACTGCACTTGTTTACAGGGTAGTGGCATGCGGTTGAACGGGTTTTGATGATCTACGCTCCAATGACTGTGAAATAAGTGTAGGCTTTCTTTGCAAAGCTCTGTGCAGCGATCGGCTAAGGGCGGATAGTTGTGTGAGAACAATAAAAGCTGGGACGTACGTGGACTGGCTCTGTAAACCAAGCGCCTCGAAGTGCTGCGCCTTCAGCGAAGAATCGTAGCAAAGGTGAGTTCCGTTTTTTTTTTTTTTTTTTAACTACGAAAAGATGATGGTCTCTCTCGTGCCGAGTGTAAACATGGCGCTCTACCATCTTTTATTGCTGGGGTTCCGGACTGCAAAGCCTCGGTCTCCCTTCAGAGTCTGTATAGGGGCGTTGAGGGGTTTGGCGGATTAGGTTTTACTTGACACACTTGGGTATATTTGTATATGAGGCAGGGCTCTTTGCGTGAGCCCGACACTGACAGCGAGGTCTGGGGTTCAGTTTCATATTTTGTAAAGTGCCTGGGTAATTGCCAATTACTTCAAAGCACTTTTGAAAAGGGATGGGGAGAGGAAACAGACGGAGCCCTTGTAGTTATTCTGGGTATGATGCTTGACGTGGAGGGGGTCAGTCAGACGAGGGGTTCCTGTCACCTATATAACTAGGGGCCAAGTCGAGGATCTATCTTCAAGGGCGAGCTGCCTCAATCGATCACTGATAGTTTACAGGTGGGGGTCTTCTGATGGTGTTGGTTTTACTCGCTGGTCTATTTGTGCTCCTCCCTGCCCCGGTGGAGTGCCTCTGAACTACATGTTGTAAGGGAGCGATGCCTCGCTAGACGTACCTCTAGCTGGTTCAGGAGTAGTTTGCTACCAGGGGCATAGCTTCCATTGGTGCAGCAGGTGCAGTGGCACCAGGGCTCAGAGACCTGAGGGGCCAACTGAGCACTGTTTATTAAAGTTTTTCACAATTTAAACAGCAGCTAGTGGTTCCATTTCCTGCCTTGCCCATGACACACTAACTACCAACAAATGGCGAAGAGAGAGAGTGTCAGTGTGTGTGAGCTGTACAGATCATGCACACTTACAAGCTAGGTGGTCCTAACCTAGTCACCAGTTTTAGTCTGCCAGTGTGAGAACATTAGTTTTAGGAAGATGTACAAAGAAGCTGCCAAACAGTAAACTTCCTGCCTGTAGGCTTGGTGTCAGAAATACTTCTTGAACAAAGCATGCAGTGTTACTCAAACATCGTGGGTCACACATTCACTTTTGGTATGCTCGGGGAGATTAAGTGATTTGCCCAGAATCACAGGCTGTTGAGCTGACGCCAAGGCTCGAACTCTGGCCGTCAGACCACATCTCCCCTCCTTCTCTGGTAGGATCTTTTACTGTATTCAATCAACTGTAAAAACGGCAGTAGTTGTTAGCAGTGTCAGATGACTGAGTAATTAATATCCGTGATTTTGTTGTGAATAATTAGATTTGAAGATATGAAATTGTAAATCAGATATTAACAACGTCAGTGGAGGGGTACTGTATTTGTTGTACTTCCCAAAACAATCGGCTTTGGCAATTCTGGACTTTGAACAGGCAAGAAAATATTAAATAAAGTGTTAGATGAAGAGCTCTCGCTTCACAGCAAAGAAGTTTTAAATTCTAGGGAACGGAGCAGCATAAAATTGGCTTTACCTTATTTGTCATCGATTTGACCACATATGTATACTAAAGCCTTATGTATTCATAAAATAAGGTAATCTGTAAGAGAAAGTGCACTTAAAGTGACAAATGAAGTGCACATGTTTGTAATCACGACATTTATACTATATATATATATATATATATATATATATATATCTATATATGCGACGCGTCTTTGTCTGCCTAAAAATAAAATACTTTATGACCAACTTGGATCGGTGTGGCTCGTGATATATATATATATATATATATATATTACCTACTGGCGGTCGCCAGTAGGTATATATAGTTAGGATTTTTTCTCTATGGGATTTTTCAAAATTCTATGTCTAATAACGTTGGCGTTTGTGGACGGAATTGGCTGAAATTTTCAGGAAAATGGCACATTTTGTTTCTGAGCAGCCCTTGAAAATTTGGGGGGGGTGTTCGTCAAGGGGGGGCCGAGAAAAAAGGGGGGTCCCAAAACGTGTTTTTAACATTGAGTTTTCCACAGGGCGGTTGGCCTCACTTTTAGCCCGAACGGCTGAATGGATTTGCACGAAACTTGGCAAAATTGTAGGGACTGGTAGCCCGATGTGCCTTTTGTAGGTCTCAATATATGTGCTCCAGTGGATTTTGAGAAATTAACGTTTAAAAAAAGATATATATCTGTAACAGCGGACCGGGCAGCGCTCCAGTACGCGTACTTTTCGCGCAACGGAGCTTTGTGAAGCGAAGCTGATTGGTTCTCCGGCGTCTGTAAACATTCCAAACAGTCCGTAGCGGCCGCCATCTTGTCTCTCGGTAGGATCGAGAGACAAGAGGCCAAAGCGAAGGGGCAAATGACCATAAGGGGGCATAGTAGATCCTCGCTGACCCCCTAGGTTTGATGTGGAGGTTTTAAAAGGGCCCCGCGGGGCAAAAAAAAAAATAATAATAATAAAACGGCTGAATGGATTTGCACGAAACTTGGTAAAATATTAGGGACTGGTAGCCCGATGTGCCTTTGCTAGGTCTCAATATATGTGCTTCAGTGCATTTTGAGAAATTAACGTTCAAAAACAAGATATATATCTGTAACAGCGCTCCGCTTCGCGGAGATAAAATTATATCTGTATTACCTAGCTGTTGCTAACACCAGTTAGCGACGGCTAGTAGGAGATAGCGACCATCTTGGGCCCCACTTTGCATGTGAGTGATATTTATCACTAATGACATGCAAAGTGGGCATGCCAAGATGTTAGCGACTGGAAACAGTCGCTAACATCGCTATCTCCTATTATCAACTTTTGGAAATATTCGAGATAAGCGCGAATATCTCCAAAAGCTAGCACCTGCCCTGAGCAGTTCTTAGCCATGTTATCCAATGGGAGGTGGATAACATGGCTAAGAGCATTAGCTCGGTAATGCATGAATATCGCTGAGTTTTCAGCGATATTAATGCATTGCGGTCGTTTATCGTATTTGCGATAAACCTTGATAATAGCAAGGTTTATCTGCGATAATTTCTGACGGTAAAAAAATCGTTGCTAAGCATCGTTAGGGATAAATATCGCTTAACTTTGGTAATATGCCCCAACGTCTGTTAACGTTCGATTCGAAGGAAATCAGGAAGTGTTGAAAAACATTGTCTGCGCCATCTTGTCTTTTTTCAAATGCCACACTTTTGTCGTGCACGGCAGCCATTTTAGATGCCTTGACCAGACCCACTCTGTGCACGCTGTCGATCCTTAGCATGGCTCCCCACCCTCGCAAGCATCTCCCCCAGGCAGTGGTCACCCCCGCTCTCTGTCTTATGCATGGGTAATAAACCTCCCCCCATCTGCGCTGCTCTTCCCTGAGAATCACACCCTGTGCCCGCCCGACACCTCCCTTTCGCCCTATTCACTACCGCACTCTCTGACACTCCTTTTCCTCTGTGTCCGATTGTCCAGGCTGGTCCTAGGGTATCAGCTAGCCCTGCAGATGTAGTTTATGGCCACAGCTGTAAAGAATCACCCCTCTTCAAAGGAGTTATAGTAGATCAAGGCCCACACTCGATGAGATCCGTCACAGCAGAAGCGTTGCTATTATCTGAAAACCATCCTGTATTGTGATTGGGGAGGGGACCGAGCCTGAAGCGGAAGATTCCAGGGATGACTCTTTGTACATCAAAGTTTTTACAATTATGTGTCACATTAAAAATATATAGCACTCCGACAAAGTAGTAAGACTATAAAACTTTAATAATTTATAAATATATACAAGAAAACAAAAATAGTAATAACATATAAACATTTTTAGGGAAAAACAACGAAGTAGCGGTCGGCTGTGCGAATAGTCCCAACGCAGCACAACGTCCAGATTTCCGGCGTGGGGCGTCGCGGGGGGTGGGTCATCAGTAGCAAACTGTTGTGCGAATAGTTCCAAGGCAGCAGAACGCGTTGAAATCTAGATGACACGAAAGTGATGTCTAGTAAGTTGCCACCCAGCAAATAACGGTGTGGGGCGTCGCGGGGGGTGGGTCATCAGTAGCAAACTGTTGTGCGAATAGTTCCAAGGCAGCAGAACGATGGCACCAAGGTGATGTCCAGTAAGTTGCCGCACTGGTTTTGGTATCCTACAATGCTGCTCCGAATAACGGCGTGGGGCGCCCCGGGGGAGGCGGCGTGAACGGGCCTCTCCAGGTGGAGTGTCATCTGTTGTAGTGGGGCGCCCCTTTACCGTTTCAGTTGCCATTCCGTCCGTTTTTGGTCCACTGTGTCAAAAGCCGCAATTCAGCTGAGTTGCGCCCACTCTTGCGGTGCAGCGATAGGCGGCTGTCCCAGGACTCTCAAAATGGCGGCAGGCTGTTTCCTTTTTGGGCCTGGTCCACTGAAATGGCCCTGGGACACCTTGGAAATCGGACGCTTGTCTGCTAGGTCTTGGACCCCATTCTCGAAAGCGTCCCCTCCGCCTTGAGAATTCATCAAAAGTTTTGGGAGCCCCGACTCCCGCAGGCTTCCGGTGGGGAGCGGCTGCCATGATTGCTCGCGGAATGACCACGACGGAGCCACGAGATGGTGGTGCTCTCATGCTGACGCCAGCTTCAGTCTGAAACATCCAGAAACAAGGTGGGGCTTTCATCGTTTGGGAAAAAAAAAAAAGTTTTCAACCAATGAAAAGTGTTGTTTTTAGGTCATATGATCAAGCTTTCCATCATTAGGAAACCAAAAGTAAAATGAACCAATGAAAAGTTTTATAAACAAGTCACATGACCTGTTATGCGGCATAGGGTATAAAATGCGGAGAAAATACGTTGGCACGTGAGGCGGCGTCAGTAGCGGACCGATGTGCGAATAGGCCGAAGGCAATACAACGCGCCAAGATCCGGATGGCACCGAGGTGGTGTCCAGCAAGTTGCAGCACTGGTGTGGCCATCCTACAATGCTGAAAGTCGGCGTGGGGCGCCCCGTTGGCCTGTGAGTTTGCGTCAGTAGCGGACCGATGTGCGAATAGGCCGAAGGCAGCACAACGCGCCAAGATCCGGATGGCACCGAGGTGGTGTCTAGTAAGTTGTCGCACTTCTGTGGCCATCCTACAATGTTGAAAGTCGGCGTGGGGCGCCCCGTTGGCCTGTGAGATGGCGTCAGTAGCGGACCGATGTGCGAATGGGGCCAAAGGCAGCGCAACAATATTTTCTGATTTGAAGACACCACAAGGCGCTGAGATGCTAAGATCCGGATGGCACCGAGGTGGTGTCTAGCAAGTTGTGGCACTGGTGTGGCCATCGTACAATGGTAAAAGTCGGCGTGGGGCGCCCTGTTGGCCTGTGAGATGGTGTCAGTAGCGGACTGATGTGCGAATGGGGCCAAAGGCAGCGCAACAATATTTTCTGACTGACACCACAAGGCGCTGAGATGCCAAGATCCGGATGGCACCGAGGTGATGTCTAAGTTGCGGACTGATGTGCGAATGGGGCCAAAGGCAGCGTAACAATATTTTCTGTATGGAAGATACCACTAGGCGTTGAGATGCCAAGATTCGGATGGCACCGAGGTGATGTCTAGCAAGTTGCTGTACTGGTGTGGTCATCCTACAATGCTGAAACTCGGCGTGGGTCGCCCCATTAGCCTGTGAGATGGCGTCAGTAGCGGACCGATGTGCGAATAGGCCGAAGGCAGCACAACGCGCCAAGATCCGGATGTCACCGTGGTGGTTTCATAGTTGAGAGCACTTCATCTGCAGTGGGGCGCCGAGATCCGGAAGGCACCGAGGTGATGTCTAGCAAGTTGCTGTACTGGTGTGGTCATCCTACAATGCTGAAAGTCGGCGTGGGGCGTCCCATTAGCCTGTGAGATGGCGTCAGTAGCGGACTGATGTGCGAATGGGGCCAAAGGCAGCGCAACAATATTTTCTGAAGAGAAGACACCAAAAGGCGCTGACATTCCAAGATCCGGATGGCACCGAGGTGGTGTCTAGCAAGCTATGCAGTTGAGTTGTGTGCGCACTTGCGGCGAATAGGTCGAAGGCAGCATAACAATGTTTTCTGAATAGAAGACACCACAAGGCGTTGAGATTCGGTTACCACCGAGGTGATGTCTAGCAAGTTGCCGCACTGGTGTAGCCATCCTACAATACTGCTCCGAATAACGGCGTGGGGTGCCCGAAGGGGGGGGGGGGGGGGGGAGGCGGCGTGAACGGGCCTCTCCAGGTGGAGTGTCATCTGTTGTAGTGGGGCGCCCCTTTACCGTTTCAGTTGCCATTCCGTCCGTTTTTGGTCCACTGTGTCAAAAGCCGCAATTCAGCTGAGTTGCGCCCACTCTTGCGGTGCAGCGATAGGCGGCTGTCCCAGGACTCTCAAAATGGCGGCAGGCTGTTTCCTTTTTGGGCCTGGTCCACTGAAATGGCCCTGGGACACCTTGGAAATCGGACGCTTGTCTGCTAGGTCTTGGACCCCATTCTCGAAAGCGTCCCCTCCGCCTTGAGAATTCATCAAAAGTTTTGGGAGCCCCGACTCCCGCAGGCTTCCGGTGGGGAGCGGCTGCCATGATTGCTCGCGGAATGACCACGACGGAGCCACGAGATGGTGGTGCTCTCATGCTGACGCCAGCTTCAGTCTGAAACATCCAGAAACAAGGTGGGGCTTTCATCGTTTGGGAAAAAAAAAAAAGTTTTCAACCAATGAAAAGTGTTGTTTTTAGGTCATATGATCAAGCTTTCCATCATTAGGAAACCAAAAGTAAAATGAACCAATGAAAAGTTTTATAAACAAGTCACATGACCTGTTATGCGGCATAGGGTATAAAATGCGGAGAAAATACGTTGGCACGTGAGGCGGCGTCAGTAGCGGACCGATGTGCGAATAGGCCGAAGGCAATACAACGCGCCAAGATCCGGATGGCACCGAGGTGGTGTCCAGCAAGTTGCAGCACTGGTGTGGCCATCCTACAATGCTGAAAGTCGGCGTGGGGCGCCCCGTTGG
Organism: Lissotriton helveticus; assembly: GCF_964261635.1. NCBI lineage: Eukaryota > Metazoa > Chordata > Amphibia > Caudata > Salamandridae > Lissotriton > Lissotriton helveticus. The sequence continues at coordinate 1,410,822,361 of NC_136068.1, forward strand.
CCTGTGAGTTTGCGTCAGTAGCGGACCGATGTGCGAATAGGCCGAAGGCAGCACAACGCGCCAAGATCCGGATGGCACCGAGGTGGTGTCTAGTAAGTTGTCGCACTTCTGTGGCCATCCTACAATGTTGAAAGTCGGCGTGGGGCGCCCCGTTGGCCTGTGAGATGGCGTCAGTAGCGGACCGATGTGCGAATGGGGCCAAAGGCAGCGCAACAATATTTTCTGATTTGAAGACACCACAAGGCGCTGAGATGCTAAGATCCGGATGGCACCGAGGTGGTGTCTAGCAAGTTGTGGCACTGGTGTGGCCATCGTACAATGGTAAAAGTCGGCGTGGGGCGCCCTGTTGGCCTGTGAGATGGTGTCAGTAGCGGACTGATGTGCGAATGGGGCCAAAGGCAGCGCAACAATATTTTCTGACTGACACCACAAGGCGCTGAGATGCCAAGATCCGGATGGCACCGAGGTGATGTCTAAGTTGCGGACTGATGTGCGAATGGGGCCAAAGGCAGCGTAACAATATTTTCTGTATGGAAGATACCACTAGGCGTTGAGATGCCAAGATTCGGATGGCACCGAGGTGATGTCTAGCAAGTTGCTGTACTGGTGTGGTCATCCTACAATGCTGAAACTCGGCGTGGGTCGCCCCATTAGCCTGTGAGATGGCGTCAGTAGCGGACCGATGTGCGAATAGGCCGAAGGCAGCACAACGCGCCAAGATCCGGATGTCACCGTGGTGGTTTCATAGTTGAGAGCACTTCATCTGCAGTGGGGCGCCGAGATCCGGAAGGCACCGAGGTGATGTCTAGCAAGTTGCTGTACTGGTGTGGTCATCCTACAATGCTGAAAGTCGGCGTGGGGCGTCCCATTAGCCTGTGAGATGGCGTCAGTAGCGGACTGATGTGCGAATGGGGCCAAAGGCAGCGCAACAATATTTTCTGAAGAGAAGACACCAAAAGGCGCTGACATTCCAAGATCCGGATGGCACCGAGGTGGTGTCTAGCAAGCTATGCAGTTGAGTTGTGTGCGCACTTGCGGCGAATAGGTCGAAGGCAGCATAACAATGTTTTCTGAATAGAAGACACCACAAGGCGTTGAGATTCGGTTACCACCGAGGTGATGTCTAGCAAGTTGCCGCACTGGTGTAGCCATCCTACAATACTGCTCCGAATAACGGCGTGGGGTGCCCGAAGGGGGGGGGGGGGGGGGGAGCCGGCGTGAATGGGCCTACCTAGGTGGAGGCTCGTCTGCTGTAGTGGGGCGCCCCTTTACCGTTTCAGTTGCCATTCAGCTGAGTTTCGGCTGCTCTTGATGCTACAGCGACAGGCGGCTGCAAGAGGACTCTCAAAATGGCGGCCTGTTCTTTGGATTTGGGCCTGGTCCACTAAAATGGCCCTGGGACACCTTAGAACTCGGACGCTCGATTTTTTTTTCCTTTCCTGTACATGCAAAAAAAGGTAAATGCCCGGTACGTTACACGCTTCATCTGCCACGATGAACTCTCCAGAGGAACCAAAAAAAAATATAGTTGTGGTAACTATACCATGCATCGTCATATGGAGAGGTGGCACCAATTAATTATAGTGCTGCATAAAAGAGAGATTTGGAGGAGAACCCCTGACCTGCTAGTACATTCATCAAAGAAGTGGCACTGAGAGCTTCAGAGGCAAGGGAAACGGTCCCAAATATTTAGAAGAACTTTGGAAAGATTAAAATGACATGTTTAGATTGTGGCAAATTAATTTCATGTGGACAGATGAGTGTTACTCTAATAAATACAGCATATGAACATCATCATAGTCGATGGTTGGTAGAGACATTTTGACTATATCCTGGACCTGCCCGTCCTCGCCCAAAATGGCGCCGGAATAAATGGGACTCGTAACTCCTTGTTGTGTACTGGTTGCAGAACCTTGAAATCACGAGATACGTATGCAGTTTTGAAGCACATGGCGGGCGGGGACGAGAATTGATTGAATATTTCGACATCCCTATTGATATTAAGTTCTGATGTGTTATTGATTACTGTACTGTTGAAAATTCGAATTAACGTCACCCATGGTACTTGCCCGCAAATGTATATCTAGATAATTTTATTGTAACTGGCCCGGTCGTATTTTAATTATAAAAATGTACGTCCACCGATTCCGTAACTGTTAGACACCTTAGTTCTTGCAACCTAATGGCCCGCCCGTTACGTTCCTCTACAGTGTAAATGTCTATTCATCATATACGATTACAGTTTGCTCCGTGGCAGGCCCACGTGGTTATAGGCTCGTATTTGTATAATGAAATTTTCACAATAAAGGTTTTTAAAAGAAAACATGGTAGTAGTATATACATTGGTAAAGTTTTTAATAATAGTCACTGTTTTAGAATCATTAAAAGGCAAGTGAAATAAAGCAGACCAATTACATGAAGGGTAAAAGGTATAATACGAAGGAACGCAGTAAAGATAAATGGTCAAGGGCTGTTGTGTTTTCTATTCCTGCAACATAAAGTGATCGATAAGAATCTCATATTCAGGCGTATCGGCGACTAAGACAGCAGTTCGACCCTCTTTTGCTCAACGGCTCCGTCATGGGACGAAGAAACGCTCTTTTTCTCGAAAAAAGAATATATTTTACTTGCAGGACAGTTGTAAAATTTCCGGGAAAGTACATTAGCCTGGAACATTATAACATATATTTAAGAAAAAATAATGTTCGGAAGTAATGAAAAGCGTAATTTTTAGGTCATATGACCAAGCCTTTCATCATTACAATAAGAAAAGTAAAATGAACCAATGAAAAGTTTTATTAACAAGTCACATGACTTGTTATGCTTACGTTACGCGCTGCGCGCCCCGGATGACTTCCGGATGCGCTAACGCGGCGCGTCATATGACGCATTACGCGACAACGCAGGTCCAGAATATAGTCAAAATGTCTCCACCAACCAGCGGTCGGAACACAACCCCTTTCAGCAGGCTAAATAGTTCTGTTAAATGACAACAGAAGGGACAGGCAACAAGAACCATCAGTCAAAGAGGGGAGGGCTAGTTCTTCTCTACCGGGTTACATTGGGGCGCTACCGGAACTGATCGAATTGGTAGTCTACAGTGTTTCTGGATGTTTCAGACTGAAGCTGGGGTTAGCATGAGAGCAGCACCATTTCGTAGCTCCGTCGTGTCCATTCCGCAACCAATCATGGCAGCCGCTCTTTATCGTTATTTTGGGCGGGGTGGGTGGCGGAGCCGAGCTGTTTTGCAGCCATCATTGTGTGGAGTTCAGTTCATCTCACTAGTTTTGTATTTGTCATGAGGGGTTGTTCCTAATGTTTCTATTTTAGCGAGGTCAAAAAGAGATCCCATTAGTGGCCTACTGATTTTGCTCGATTCCTTTTCTTTTTTTTTACACGATTTTTTGTTATCTGCAAAGACTAAACAGAGTATTGCGACTCTGTGTTTGTTTGTAAATAGAGAATGAACCAAAGAGAACTAATTCTAAAACAGTAAATACTTGGATAACAATCAATCAAATGGAGAGAGAAGCAGGCACGACGGATTACAACGGGGGCAAAGGCCTGCGTTAACTACCTTTCACTATCTGCAAAGAGAGAGTACTCCTAATAGAAATGAGGGGGGGGGCACCATTCAAAGCAGATCAGTGTGCATAAACACGAAAATGTTTTCACTTACCACGTACTTGACATTCGACAGCTTATGATATTTGCTATTAAAAAACCATTGAAATTCACTGAAAAAACCATAGGTTATAGACCATATATAGTTCGGAATTAGCATTTACAAAACCTTGAAAATTCACTGAAAAAACCATAGGTTATAGACCATATATAGTTAGGAATTAGCATTTAAAAAACCTTATTTTACTCACACAAAACCATTGAAATTCCATATATAGTTAGTTGCACTAACTATATATCGCGCACCCGCAATCCACTGCTGATCATGTCACATATTACATCATTCATGACATGGTCAGTGACATCACTGATGACATCTCAAATGACATCATTCTTGTGCTAATACGATAAACCTCTTCAGACTCTAATATAACCTTAGATACACTCAGTGTATACAGACACTCACACTCTGCCACTCATCCATGGAGTTACTCACACACCCAGTCAGTCATGCAAAGAAACAATCTCACCTCCATTTCTTCAACTATACAGTTATACACACCTTACTTATTGAAACATATACTAACACATATTTACTCTCTTATACAATCCCTGATACAAGTTCACAATGATCGATACAACCACTCACTCATTCAGTGGCTCTCATGCACAGTTATTTATATATGCCAACTCTCACATGTACTGTGTTTTACATATGTACTTACTATGACATGTAGCATTGAGATATCCATTCACTCATCAATACACTCATGCACACAGCCAACTGCCCATGTAGCTGTTTCCACATGCACTCTTGAACTCATACACCTAGTGAATAAACTGCTCACACATCTATGCACAGAGTCACACACCTTCCAGCCACCCCCACACAAACTCAATCTCCCATAGAAATACTTGGGCAACCAATTAATAACACATATAGCCTCTCGTATAGCTAATGATCAACACATGCAGCAGTTTACATCACAACAGACATAATGATGCACAAATTAAGACAGTTTAGTCACTAACCCATGCATTCAGTGAGACACATTTAATCACTCACTCATACAGTCAGTCACGCACCTACTAAATCCTTCATCCAGACACTTATACATCCACTCATTCTTCAATATGTAAGACATATTTTAACTTTACAGAAACATACAGTCACTGGATGTTGTCATCAGTGATGTCATCAGTGATGTCACTGACCATGTCACGAATGATGTAATATGTGACATGATCAGCAGTGGATTGCGGGTGCGCGATATATAGTTAGTGCAACTAACTATATATGGAATTTCAATGGTTTTGTGTGAGTAAAATAAGGTTTTTTAAATGCTAATTCCTAACTATATATGGTCTATACCCTATGGTTTTTTTCAGTGTATATATATATATATATATATATATATATTACACCTACTGGCGGTCGCAAGTCCGGTAATCCAGTTCGCCCAGCGCGGAGCACAATCTCTCAGACACCGCTTCACCTCTTCCGACCCCTCTATATATATTTGAAAAAAAACAGACCAGGTTTTTAAAAAACCTTTTTGGGGCCTTGGGGGTCCTTGTGGGACCCCCTGAGCAGCCCTAGGGGGTCAGGGTGCTTCTACCCTGCCCCTTTTTTGAGTTCTACACGTTTGTTTTTCTGCTTTCTTGTGCCTCAGTCTACCGAGGCACAAGATGGCTGCCAACAATTTCTGTTTTGGAGTATTGACAGACAGTGGCAGCCAATCAGCACGAGCTGCATGCTCATTGGCTTTCAACACTTCAAACCAGGAAGTGTTGGCAGCCATCTTGTGCTCGGTAGACCTTTTTGGGCCTCTTCTTTCTGCAACTCAGTAGACAAAGGCTCAGCTCATAATTAATGTAAAAAGGCGGGTGAGCGAATAAGTGAAGTAGTGAGTAAATGGCTGGATGGATTAGTGAAAGGATGTATGGATGAGTGAAATGGGGAATGTATGGATAATGAGAGCAAAGATGGATGGATGCGTGAGTGGAAGGATGGATGAGGGTAAATAGATAGGTGGAAGAGTAGATGGATGGGTAAAGGGGTGGCTGAATCAGTAAAAGGATGGATGGGTGAAAGGGAGGAAGATGGGCAAGTGAATGGGTGGAGGGATGAGAGAAATGATGGATGGATAATTGAAAGGGTGAATGAATGGATCACAAGGACCACCCCGATTGCCATGAGAACCAGCGTAAGTGTAATAGGTCAAATAAATGTCCCATGTGACTTATTCACCAAAAATTCTACTTGCTTTGAAAGTGGGCAAACTCAGTAACTTGTATTGTAGGTTATTAAAAAGGGTACAAGATGCAATATCTTGTATGATGATCCTTTTCACATCTTTAGTATAAGTGAAAACAATCAAACAAGATATTGTGTCCTGCTCCATTTTCCAATAACATTGAGTAGGATACAAATTAGTAATGGAGTTTGCACACCTTTAAAGCATAAGAAGAAATGTCTGTGAATGAGTCCCACAGGCGTTTTGTTTATTACTTTATGGAACCTAGGCAGCATTCCCCAGCACGTTATTCTTACTTTCAACTGTAGATATGCGTGCACAGTTTGAGGAACGAGCCTTCGCAAGGCACACGCGGACACTCCAGCTTGCAACAACAAACTCGAAGGAGTTGGATTTAGCATAGTAAGAGTGCTGAAGGAGCAAAAAAGACAATTTCTTTAGCCTCAAGTATCCAGGGACGGAAGGCATTAGCATAGGTTCACTTGGCAAGTATACAGGATTAGTCATGACTCTGATGAGGACAGAGATATGGCAGAGTAAGAAAGCTTAGGGCAGGTGTGCTTTCACAGTGATATTGCACAGGTAGAATGCAGATACTAAAGGTAGTACAGATAGCATAACATCGCTTCATCTACACCTACGGATTCAAACCCATTGTGGCCACTGTTGGAACTGGCCCTTTTTGCAGGGTTATCCCAAAAACATAGGACCTATTTTTGTTGATTTGAGGACTCTGGTCACTGCTGATCAGTGCCCGAGTTCCTGTGATCTCGCCTATAAACTTGGTAAGCTTGGTCTAAATCGGTTTGGCATATATCATTTTCCTGCAAATCCCTTGTACAGTGGTATCCTATATACCCAGGGCCTGTAAATGAAATGCTGCTAGTGGGTCTGCAGCGCTGCTTGCACCACCTATAGACTTAGCCTTTAAAACATGTCTGAGGCTTCTGCAGGGCCTGCGTACACAGTTTACTGCCACAGTGACGTGGCAATTAGAGTTTGCCAAGTCTGAAACTCCCCTTTTACTACATGTAGGTCAACCCCTAGGTAGGCCTAGGTACCTCTATGGGCAGGGTGCTGTGTAGGTAAAAGGTAAGCCATGTGCCTTTGTTGTGTGGCATGTCCTGGTAGTGACAAGCAGCCTATTTGGTTTCTCACTGCTGGGAGTCTGTTCTTCTCATAGGTTTGCATTTGGAATTCTTTGAAATGTGTTTCAGTGGTAATTTCTAATATAAAAGTGGTAGCGTGGCCATGTTGGGTATGTTTGAATAGTGGTGATAAATTCTGCTTGATCGTTGAAAGCAGATTTTGTGCCATGCCTAGTTGTGTATTCAACATCTAGTTTATACTGACAGGACCTAGAGATGTGCATTCACTCTAGACAGTCACAGGGGGGGGGGGTTTAGTTGTGTCATGCCTTTCCTGTGTTACTCATAGTTGGCCTAAATAGGCCTGATGTGCATTGAGTGGTGGGAAGAGTTGTCACCTGAATAGGGCCGTGTCTGCCTTTCACAATGCTGTCTCCGCCCCCCTGTAGTGTGTCTGGGGGCAGGGCTGAGGATCGAATGCAGGTGTTTTGCACTTTTAAAGTTGTTTGAAGTGCTCACAGAACAAAGACTTTGTGGGTATAAGTACAGGGGCTGTGACCTCCATGATTTTAGACACTGAGTGGGACTTGTAACCAGATGCTGCTGGCTCTACAAACAGCACATTGCCAGGAGTAGTTGTTAATGTGCCAGGAGGAACGGCCATGGGACTTTTCTTATTGTGCTGACCTGCTCAAAAGGACCTTGTGTGCTGGACTACAGCCTGCACTCCTGCTTTTGTCTCCTTAAGAGTGCTGGTATGCCCCATGTCTTTGCCAGCAGAGCGCAGGGTGAGCGCTTGATACGTTCCTAGCGTGGGAGGAGCGCTTTATTTATTGAACGTCAACTTAGCGCCAAGAGAGCTTTTATTTCTTTGGTTCTTAGCCCTACAGAGAAGTGCATGGGGAGCGCTTTCCTATGTACTTTACTGATTGAGGAGACCAGCGCATGTGGAGCGCTGAGTGTCTCAAGATTTCCTGACTGGCGAGTGTGGAGCACTTTATTCGGGCCGCGGAACAATTGGGAGAAGCGCTGATTTCAAAGCAGCGTGTGTCGAGCACTTCGCTCTGCCTTCATTCTGAGCGCTTGGTTTGGCTTGCCTTGAGGAGTTGGATCAGGACAGGGAGTCTGCTAGCCAAGTGTGCGGTGAGTGCTCCCCCCACCCCCAACCCCCACCCCCACCCAATGAGAGCAACTGGTGTGGCACAGGAGCGTGAACCCTCCTGTGGGGAGCTGCAGTGGTGAGGACGTGTTGCCCAGGCAAGGCAAGAGTACATCCACATCGGGGCTAGCCGACCCAGCCCTAGGTCAGTGCAGATGCCAGTAGAGTACTGCGTGCCCCGTGGCTGAGGCCTTTGATCTTCCTGCATGCAGGGAGGCTGCAAGTACCCCACTGAATTCACAGTGGAGGTGTGTCCCGCCCCTTCAGTGTTGATGTGACATAGCTTGGGGGGGGGGGGGGGGGTTGGGGAAAGGAGGGGTGCTGATTATTTATGGCTGGGCAGATCCTCGACAGGAGGCCTGTGTCTCAGACCTGCATGCCCACACCGGTACCCGGTTCCAGGTGTAGGGCTCACGGGGGCCCAATTGTAGAGTCAGGGAGGCTGTGTGTCCAGCAGCTGCCTGCGCAGACACGGACAGTTGTCTTGCTGACCCCACTGTGGGGGAGATTGAACAAGGTCTCCTCGCTTGATCTTTCAGTTTGTGACCCTGCACCCGTTGCTTTGCACATACCTGGGGGTAATTGTGTGGTGTGGGGACATTGCTGGGTGGAACCTCGATGGAGGCCTCCCCCATCCTGGTGGTAATTGGCTGCATTTGGAAAGTCGACAAGACTACAGTAATCCATGTAGGAGGAGCCCAGAGGCTTCTGCGCCCTATATGGTGCACTGATTACTGTATAGCTTGTTATAGGAGCGCAGATGCGCTGCATCCTAGGTGTCAAGGTGATTTATGTGTTATAACCCCAATTGACTGCCTTACATGCACTGAAGTCATCACGGATGTTGTTCCTAGTCTTGCATTTTCAGGCCTTGCATGTGTTTGCACCACATTACGTCTTCAGGTGTTTTTACTGTGGAATCTGTTACAGCTAATGCCCTGATATTATGATATATATCGTTTTGCCTTGCAGTATCAGGATAACGATTATTATTTCAGGAAATTGCACTGATGTACACAGTGATCGTGTAGGGCACAGGTTTCCAAACTTTTCATGTGAAAGGGGGTCAGAGCTTTACGAGTCCAGCACCAAACATCGCTATTAGTGTGAGCCTCTCAAATCTACACTAAATCCCTGAGCGTTGGGTCTGGGATGTGACCCACATACATCCCAAAAGAGGTGTTTATAAACCAACACTATCACAGACAAGCATTTACAATGCAATGGTTTTGCCTTTGACAATGTTAGAGCTATTGGCATTGTAAATGTTAAAATTTTCATCTATATTTTTTTTGAGTAAACAGATAAATAAATGGTGTTGTTGTTTAGTAGTAAATAGCTTTATTTTTCGAAATTGCGAGACTTATTGCATTTGCACTTATACACACACACACAGGTATATGTACACAGAGCTATACATACACAGAGAGAGAGAGAGAGAGAGAGCTAGAGTGAAAAAGACAGAGAGAGAGCTAGAGGGAGTAAGACAGATAGAGAAGGAGCTAGAGAGAGTAAGACAGAGAGAGAAGGAGACAGAGGGAGCTAGAGGGAGTAAAACAGAGAGAGAGGGAGCTAGACAGAGAGAGGGAGCTAGAGGGATTAAGACGGAGAGAGAAGGAGCTAGAGGGAGTAAGACAGAGAGAGAGGGAGCTAGACGGAGCAAGACATATAGAGAGGGAGCTATAGAGAGTAAGACAGAGAAAGGGAGCTAGAGAGAGCAAGACAGAGAGAGAGGGAGCAAGAGGGAGTAACAAAGAGAGAGGAAGCTAGAGGGAGTAAGACAGAGAGAGAGAGAGCTAGAGCGAGAAAGACAGAGAGAGAGGGAGCTAGAGGGAGTAAGACAGAGAGAGAAGGAGCTAGAGAGAGTAAGACAGAGAGAGAAGGAGCTAGAGAGAGTAAGACAGAGAGAGAAGGAGACAGAGGGAGCTAGAGGGAGTAAAACAGAGAGAGATGGAGCTAGACAGAGAGGGAGCTAGAGGGAGTAAGATAGAGAGAGAAGGAGCTAGAGGGAGCTAGGGTGAGCAAGACAGAGAGAGGGAGCTAGAGGGAGCAAGGGAGAGAGAGGCAGCAAGGGAGAGAGAGGGAGCTAGAGGGAGCAAGACAGAGAGAGGGAGCTAGAGGGATTAAGACGGAGAGAGAAGGAGCTAGAGGGAGTAAGACAGAGAGAGGGAGCTAAAGGGATTAAGACGGAGAGAGAAGGAGCTAGAGGGAGTAAGACAGAGAGAGAGGGAGCTAAACGGAGCAAGACACAGAGAGAGGCTCTGAGCTAGAAAGAGCAAGACATATAGAGAGGGAGCTATAGAGAGTAAGACAGAGAAAGGGAGCTAGAGAGAGCAAGACAGAGAGAGAGGGAGCAAGAGGGAGTAACAAAGAGAGAGGAAGCTAGAGGGAGTAAGACAGAGAGAGAGAGAGAGAGAGAGAGAGCTAGAGTGAGAAAGACAGAGAGAAGCTAGGATTTATCATGTAGTTGGGGAAGTCTTAAATGCCAGTGTCCAGCACATTTACTCAAAATGGCTTCCCTGTTCACTTGTAATATCTAGGAATCAACTTAGACCTCACAGAGGCAAACTGTCCCAGTCTGCCTAAAAATGTCACGTTTCTATCGACAGGAGCAACCTCGGATGCCGGGATCCCAACGAGCCAATTGCACCTTTTCCTTGTTTCCCAGCCTTGAGCCCTGGTGACAGAGGGCCAGGGAGTCGCAGACTGTACTTACGTTACTTGGTACCAGATCTCGTAAATCACCCAGGCAGCCCCCGGAAGTACGTTTTCGGCCCTACTTAGAAGCAGAACCTGGCTCTTGTCCATACACCGAGGCTAACCGGGGCGGGCGGGCGGTGTGGGCCGGGGGGGGAGGGGGGCTGAGAAATAATTCATAAACAGAAATAGAACTGTAAACATTAAAAAAGAAAAGTTAATCTAATAACATAATCACACACATACCCAGTAGTCAGCGTAACGTGTGATGTTTGTGTGGGCATTCCATTAGCAGTCAGTTGTTGGGTGGGGGAGCCGGCGGCGCACAGCAGCGTGCTCCGCTAGGTGAGCCGCCGAGTCAGCGGACACGCCCACAGCCGCATGACGTCACCAAAAAGTGAAAATCTGGTCCGAAATGACGGACAGCTCTGTCTTCCAATGGCTAGCTCGGAGGCTAGCCATTGGAAAATTGAAAAGCTCTGGCAGATGCAGGTAACAAGATCTAAGTTTGGAATGGGTGCCTTGTAGATGGACACTTGTAGGTTCATGCAAATACTGTCTAAACAGTCACTATCAAAGCCAATTTTGTGTTTTAGAAAGCATGGAAATATGTAAAAATGTTTCGGCTCTCTTGTACTGACCTTCAGCAGTACAATATCCAATAACCCTCAGTTAATTAACAAATCATAAAAGTTCATCTGAATGGATGTTTCTTAAAATATCTTTAATAAAACTATCATCTGGCAGATATATTGTATTCTAAATATCTTTCCCAAAAATTACTGCTCTGGAACTGGGAAACCGGGATTGAATCTCGGCGTCGGCTCAGCATCCTGTGCAAATCACTTAATCTCACATTGTCCACTTAATCTCACATGGTCTACAAAAATGAATGAGTTCTTGTGTAATGTAACTGGTGCTCATGTAAAGCGCTCCAATACCTTGGGGTCGAGGTCTCACTATATAAAATGGAAAGAAAAAAAATGTAATGCCTGTAACACATCTAACAAGCTGACTGAGACTCCGGTTCTGAGACGCATCTTGGAAACCGGCACAGACTGCTGAAAAATGCCTTGAAGCCACAGCAACAGTGCTTTAAGTGGGCCGGGTCCTGCTGGTGCTCAGGTGTTCTTAAAAGCAGGTGAGGAGACAGGTCACTATCGGGCTCTCCATTTCAGCCCTCACTCTTAGAATGGAAAATTAAATCTTAACTCTGCAGGAATTCACTGTTTTGATGTAACTTTTCTTTTTGTGCAGCTCTGTATTTCAAAACTCGAAGTGCTTTGCATGAGCAACAAGGACATATTAATGTATTTTTTGGTAGGCACGGGCTATTAAGTGATTTGCCCAGAAATGCAGGATGTTGAGCTGACGTGAAGACTCATCATACCTGCTTCCTCAGCTCCAAAGTTGACAGCTCTAGGCATTACGCCACACCCTCGCGCAAGAACTAAAACATTTTCAATATAATATACAACAAACTCATACTTGTATGTATGCATGCTGTATATTTATCTTATCCAACTAACAACCTTTGACAAAGCCAATAGTCCTGGCTTGTAGGTGTAATGTTACTTGTTGTATTATATATCTGGATGCAATGACAGAAGCAGCAAAATACCAGTCTGGCAGCACCTTATGCTGAGCAAAGATTTTTAGCATAAATGATTTAAGACACGCTCTTAATTATATAGGCCACGCCCCTTTGAGAGACCTACCCCCCCCCCCCCAGTGTTTTCATCCAACTTAAAGCCCTGCATAGCAATACAATATACTTGGCACCGCGCTATCAACTCAGGGACACTCTCCCTTCCACACTGACATATATATTAGAAGCAGTCAGACGTTAGTTTAAAAAAAGCAGGCCCCCCCACGTTCAGCATGGCATCAATGTGCTTTAATGGCCTTGTAATGCCCTCTAGAAACCCCCCTGCATAGGCCGGGCATAGGACCATGGATTGCCAGGCTAAAGTTAAGATAACATACACATGGCACACCACAAACTTCTTCAGCAGGATCCGAACGAATTTTACTTCTATTCTTACATAATATAACATAACAGAAATGTAAAAAAAAAAAAAATGACTAGCATAGTAACAGCAACAGGAATAAAACCATGAGTTGTATACCTACTCACTAATAAAAACATCAGAAGCAATAACAACTTACAATAACCTGATGTTAAGAACAATAACATGAGTTATATTAACAGTATTGATGCCTGCTCGAGTTTCTGAAGGAGTTAAGACCCCCTCATGCCCCTCGCAGCCCCCCCCCCCCCCATCTCCTCCGCCGCTCTCCCCTGCTGCCCCGTCCCCGCTGCCCTCCCTGCCCCTGGGGAGGGAGACACAGTGGAAGCCTCTTTCAGCAGAACCCCCCCCCCCCCGGTTGCCCTTTGCTTCTCTTGTTTATGTTTCCACGCTTGCTCCCTGTGCTCCCCGGTGGTTGGTTCATTCGGTGTCGTCTGTGTTTACCTGTTAACCCTGCACGCGCCATCCGCTGCCAACCACAGAGCTGCGCGCCGGGATCCGGTGCTGCCCTACAGCGCACGACGAGCGCTTAGAAGCCTCTTCTGGGGAATGGGGCGCTTTAGGAGGAATCTAACTCACTGATGCGTTCATTGTCAATTGATAACTGACATTTATTTCATTGGCAGCATTAACATTAAGGCCAATATTATTTTAAAAAGAATTGGACGAGGGCTTCTCTTTGCCAGCCAATGTACCAATTAGTTTTAAAAAAGTACACTTTCATATTCATATCCAGAACAAGGCGCCGTCTCCATGAGCGGCGAGACGGGGCCCAGCGTGAGCGCGAGGTGGCTGGGCGTCACACACGGGACTGGTGTGTAGTGTCTCACGGAGCTCTGTGCATGCAGTTTCCCTCATCTGCAAGGTCGAAGGACGGGACTGTGTCACTGGGCGAGAATTGGGTGTTGATGCGCCGAACATACAGCCCGTTAAACTCTGTGCACATACACCTTACCTGAGGGGCAGGTCAGAGGAGAGGCCTTCTGTGTCCACTCCCAGAGTGTAAAATGTATGGGATCAACAAAACCCGGAGAGGAGACCACGGGTGCCGTCAATGCCTGACTAGATTCGGGGGCGTTCCCGAAGGCTTTCGGCTGACGTAGCGTGACGTCGCCAAAAGCCAAAAATTCTCGGGAACGCCCCCGAATCTGGTCAGAGATTGACGGACAGAGCCTTCTCCCAATGGCTAGCCTCCATTTATGGAGCTAGCCAATGAGAGAGTGGGGACGGTCCAGTCCCCACACACAGATATCATTAAGTTTTTCCTAGCGCATGCGTACTTCGTACGCATTGGCTAGGCAAAACCTAAAAAAGGAATGACCCAGCACCCGAGAACAACAGTCTGTTACGTATAGATGTCCTAGTACATCATATTTAAGCAAAAACACAATATGTTAATGTAATGTAATCAGCTTCCTAGATGAACAAGACAGATGGTTGCAATTCTGGATTGTAGTTAATTTATTCCTTTTATTTAGAGCCACTTTTTCATTTAAAATATCACACAATTGCTTGCCGGGAACGCGTTTCATCCCTCATGGGACTTCATCAGAGTTTGTACCTGTGGATGTCATTTAACGAAGGTTCATGTCACATTTAAAAACAACACAGATGATGGAACCGTGTGTTGATAACACTGTTAGCATAGTCTGTGTTTTTCTCAATGTGAGGAATTGGCGTTAAAAAAGGGTTCATGATCAACAATGAATTAGGGTTCGACGGTGGCGGGATAACCAAATTATTAGAGATATATATATATATATATCCGGCATTGTCACCGTTGTATCTGTGTGGGTTGTATCCTTCCTAGTAAAGTCCTATCCAAGTAGAAAAATAACAACCATTGATATAGTCCATTGGTTGTGGGCAAAGTATATGGCCCTCCGTGTACAAACAGCAATCTGGTCCCTCACAATGTACGTAATAATTTGGTTATCCTGCCACCGTCTAACCCTAATTCAATGAGGCATAGTGAGAACAAAGCTTTCAAAGGAATGCCTCTTAATTAGCAGCAGTTATGTGCTAAGTGCCCATTAATACCGGTGTCATCCTGCGACACACCCACTATTTGCAGGCGACACATTACTGTGTCGGGACACACAGTTTGGAAAGCTCTGGTGTAGGGTGTTTTTCATGATGCTCCATGACAAGTGCGCTCATTAAGTATTTACTTTACTAACTACAGGAGATGTTATGACCATTTCCTAGTGGTAATGTGATTTATGATCTATGTGATGCCATGACAATCGCCTAGTTGTGGAAGTGATTTAAGGGATTGTGGTCTAATGTTTTTATGTATAATACACAGGATATTTTTATATAACCTTCGGTGGAGTCTATTTTTTTGTGTGGGACTAGTGGGTCACTGGTGTGTGTGAGTGTGTATGCCATTAGATGCCCATCCCAAATGAGCTTTATTTTCTGGGTCGTTTGGCCAATGTACAACGGAATTCTACAGCATCAGAGCAGAATTAGGTGCAAGGTGCAGGGTGCACCCCTAGTGGAACACTACACCAACTGTATCCACACACATGATCAGCTTGAGTGGTGGGTAGTTGAAAAAGTTCAACTACATGAAAGAGGGGGAACATGGACTCCTCACTGAACTACAAGGAGTGTCGTTGGATACATACCCTTGAATCTGTGAGTCATGGGCTAAACCAACACGAAGAAACCTACATGCAAATGAGCAGACTATAGCATGACGGTGTTGAGTTAGATCCTCCCATGCATAACTATACATCAAAACAGTAGCAGACAGGACCATAAACCCTTGACCATCTATATGGACTGGCATTCGTGATAGATGCACCCACAGGTTGCCTGGCACATTCATATCTAGCTTAAGTGCATACCATACGATAGGCCAACACTAAGTCTTCACAGTACATCAGCAAAGGTTTATAGAACCCTGTACTTTTGAAATGGTGAGGTGCACTTAAATACTGGATTGTTAAATTATCTTGGGATGTGATTTATAGTTTAAATGCTTGCATTTGTTTAACTATGTTTTTTAACAACTGAATGTTTTCATTCCACTGGAAATATGTGGGATTTATATAGTTTAAATGCTTGCATTCATTTTACCATGTTTTTTTAACAACTGAATATTTTCATTCCACTAGAAATATGTTTGAAATGACCTTTTGAAAAGCACAGGGAACATGTCCTCATTACATAGTGTATAAATATTTTTTCAAGCGTACATCAAGCATTTTTTCATGCTAATTGTGGTTCACTATGAAAGCCTTGTCATGACTGACAGTTCTATTAATTACCAATACACTAATTCATAGAGATAACACTCACCAGTCATCTCAAACACGATATTTTTACATTATCCTGTAATGTGATTTGCCTTTTAAATTCTTTTGCCTTACCATGGCTTTTTTTTAATTTGTGTTTTTTTTAAACTGAATGTCCTCTCTCCACCTTTGAACAAGCACGAAATACTGGCATTGTGTTTAATAATGTTAGTTTGAGTATCTACCTAACAATCCCATGCCAACCGCATTTCACAATGAAATCCTGGTCATGACTGACAGTCCTAGTAATTAGCATTACATTACTTCATTGAGATTACACACATCAGTCATTCACATCGTTGAGCCATTGCCAGGCTTTACAGTTGTCAAAGACCGCGTAGGGATACATGCCCCAGGACACATAGCCCACTGTCTCTGGCATGTTAAATAGAGACGGCGTGTGCGGCTCTCCTGCCACTCATCGCCACGCTGAGACATAAACGGACGTCCTCCGGACAAAATTGCCAAGTAAGTTCGCCTTCTAGCAAGGCCCCCTTAGAGCTATAACCTCATCAACCCTGCCCTCCAATATAGATAGGAGCATGGTTTTAATATCAGGTATTAGCACGGGGTATCCTTGATCCCTTGCGCTTCATGACAAGACATCGGGTTAAACCGCACGCATTGATATTTTCACGATTCACCGTCAGGGATATTTTTCACTCGTTCCCGTGTGTAATTTGTTTCCTTCGTTAAGTATGTTCATGTATAATCCTCCTCCTGGATTTTTACAAACACCCAGCGCTTCCAAGTGACGCATGAGTCACGCAAACTGTATTTACATAAAGTACGGCACTTGTGGTCACTCGTGGTTCTTCACCATCCCGCCTGGAGATTAATCCTCCGGTGAGACGCCTTCCTAATTAGTGGATCTCACTGTTCACAGTAAATGGTTGCACTTGTTCCACCCTCACGAGCATTACAAACACCACGGCCGGCTGCAAATGGGCTTTTCCTTCCGATTAATCAATTTCACAGCCTGGTTTCGGACCTATGTAGGTCCTTACAAGTAAAACCGACTCTACCCTTGCACACTGCTAGTAATAAGCGCTGCATGACTGCCACATCAGCACGAGCATCTTTTACCCTTCTAGACCAGAAATAGACGGCCCCCCGAAGCACTTATGTAGAGACTCAGCATGCACATCATCATGTCCAACTTTATTGGCCTTACAGTGGTATCCTTTACCCCTCCAGGTGATCGCAACAGGCGGCACTTACCCCTACTTTCTCCACCGGCTGGTGAAGAAGGTTCGTATTTCCTGCTCAAGGTACGTACATTAGTTGGTACCTTTTCTTTGCCACAGACTGCTCAGGTCAGGCACTGACTTTTGCCTTACCACCTTTATAGATTCTCTAAGACAAATCGCACAAGGGTGTCGGCTGACACCCAGGCCAGAAAAGCTACCGAAGACACGACTCTAGCTCGCCACATTTTTTGAGGTCAGCATGCCCCTGACAATACCACCTTTCCAATCGCCAACCCCTGACACACACAGGGCCTTAACCCCTACCCCTTTACGTTCACAGGCTGCCCTACTCATCCCCTGTCCTGATGAAGACCCGCCTTAGATGAAAATAAATCTGCACTACCTGATAGGGTCGAAACGTCAACGTTGTTTATGTCAATTCGTCCATATGGAGCCTCAACAAAAAAAAGGAAAAAATTTGAGTCTGTTGTGACTATTTAACTCAGAAGTGGACACACAAGAGTTTATGTTTTCTGTATTTGTAATGAATATATGTCACCTTTCTTATTTTTGTACAGCACAGTCATCACCACTCACTAAACCTTGCACTACTTATGTGTATCTTTATGTCATTTTTAGGTCTCGTGACCTATCAATGCGCATGCGCATTGAGAGAAGCGAGACTATAGGGCTTTAAACAAAGCTTAACTAACTGTGGCGATTTGGTGCTGTGCCCGTGCGCTTTTAGGTCAATGCGCAAGCGCATTGACCTAAAATGCGCGTGCACAGCATCAAATCGCCAGCCATCTGTTCCCCAGCTTGGATCTCCTGGCTGCTCCTCCCCTAATTATCCGCACATCAAAGGCTGCTCCCGCCCCCTGCTTCACACTTCAAACGAATGCTACCGAGAGCATTTCCCGGCCGGCCGCTTTTAATTTCATTTCGCAAGCAGTTCCCCCTCCTCCCTCTCCTGACTTTCTCCTGCCTGCCACACCAATCCAAACTGAGGCGCTGCTGCTCCAGTCCCTGTATTACTCCCACTCATCTATGATTAGGAATAAAAGACTGTCGGTTAAAAACAGTTTCAAGATAAAAATGGTTTCCCATTACTTTTGCAGAATGTTCTGCATTTCCTTAACCGCCTCCAACTCTCCGACTTTCACATGCACATACCACTTTGCTGATACTGACCGAGACATGCGCTTTATAAGCAGGAAATAGAATTCTACAGGAAACAATACTACCGAAGACCATTCGAGGGTGTGAGCTCAATGCCACCTGAAGAGTACGTACAATTATTGTACTTAAAGTTCAGTCAACTACCCTTGATGCACGGACAACCTTTGAAGAAAGTGAAAAGCATGTACCCTCACCCTCACCCTCACTCACCCTCAACCCCTCACCCTCACCCTCACTCACCCTCAACCCCTCACCCTCACTCACCCTCACCCTCACTCACCCTCAACCCCTCACCCTCACTCACCCTCACCCTCACTCACCCTCACTCACCCTCAACCCCTCACCCTCACTCACCCTCACTCACCCTCACTCACCCTCACTCACCCTCACTCACCCTCACTCACCCTCACCCTCACTCACCCCCAACCCCTCACCCTCAACCCCTCACCCTCACCCACCCTCAACCCCTCACTCACTCTCACTCACCCTCAACCCCTCACCCTCACTCACCCTCACCCTCACTCACCCTCACCCTCACTCACCCTCAACCCCTCACCCTCACTCACCCTCACCCTCACTCACCCTCAACCCCTCACTCACCCTCAACCCCTCACTCACTCTCACTCACCCTCACTCACTCACCCTCAACCCCTCACCCTCACTCACCCTCACTCACCCCAACCCCTCACCCTCACCCTCACTCACCCTCAACCCCTCACCCTCACTCAACCCCTCACTCACCCTCAACCCCTCACCCTCACTCACCCTCACTCACCCTCACTCTCACTCACCCACCCTCACCCTCACCCTCACCCTCAACCCCTCACCCTCACTCACCCTCACCCTCACTCACCCTCACTCCTCACTCACCCTCACTCCTCACTCAACCCCTCACCCTCACCCTCACTCACCCTCAACCCCTCACCCTCACTCACTCACCCTCACTCACCCTCACCCTCACTCACCCTCACCCTCATTCACCCACCCTCACCCACCCTCACTCACCCTCACCCTCAACCCCTCACCCTCACTCACCCTCACCCTCACCCTCACTCACCCTCACCCTCACTCACCCTCACCCACCCTCACCCTCACTCACCCTCACTCTCACCCACCCTCAACCCCTCACCCTCACTCACCCTCAACCACTCACCCTCACCCTCCCTCAACCCCTCACCCTCTCTCCCTCACCCTCACTCACCCACCCTCACTCACCCTCAACCCCTCACCCTCACTCACCCTCACCCACCCACCCTCACCCTCACCCTCACTCACCCTCACCCTCACTCCTCACTCACCCTCCCTCAACCCCTCACCCTCACCCACAACCCCTCACCCTCCCTCAACCCCTCACCCTCACTCACCCTCACTCACCCTCACTCACACTCACCCACCCTCACTCACACTCACCCACCCTCAACCCCTCACCCTCACCCACCCTCAACCCCTCACCCTCACTCACCCTCAACCCCTCACCCTCACTCACCCTCACCCTCAACCACCCTCAACCCCAACCCCTCACTCACCCTCACTCTCACTCACCCTCACTCACCCTCAACCCCTCACCCTCAACCCCTCACCCTCACTCACCCTCACCCACCCTCAACCCCTCACCCTCACTCACCCTCAACCCCTCACCCTCACTCACCCTCAAACCCTCACCCTCAATCCCTCACCCTCAATCCCTCACCCTCACTCACCCTCACCCTCACTCACCCTCACTCAGCCTCAACCCCTCACCCTCAACCCCTCACCCTCACCCTCACTCACCCTCAACCCCTCACTCACTCTCACTCACCCTCAACCCCTCACCCTCACTCACCCTCACTCACCCTCAACCCCTCACTCACCCTCACTCACCCTCCCTCACCCTCACTCACCCTCCCTCACCCTCCCTCACCCTCACCCTCACTCACCCTCACCCACCCTCAACCCCTCACTCACCCTCACCCTCACTCACCCTCAACCCCTCACCCTCACTCACCCTCACCCTCACTCACCCTCACTCACCCTCAACCCCTCACTCACCCTCACTCACCCTCACCCACCCTCACCCTCAACCCCTCACCCTCACCCACCCTCACCCTCACTCACCCTCACCCACCCTCACTCACCCTCAACCACTCACCCTCACCCACCCTCAACCTCAACCCCTCACTCACCCTCACTCCCTCACCCTCACTCACCCTCACCCTCACTCACCCTCAACCCCTCACTCACCCTCAACCCCTCACCCTCACTCACCCTCACCCTCACGCTCACCCTCACTCACCCTCACCCTCACTCACCCTCACACTCACCCTCACACTCACTCACCCTCACTCACCCTCACTCACCCTCACCCACCCTCACTCACCCTCAACCCCTCACCCTCCCTCACCCTCACTCACCCTCACCCACCCTCACTCACCCTCAACCCCTCACCCTCCCTCACCCTCACTCACCCTCACCCTCAACCTCACTCACCCTCAACCACTCACCCTCACCCACCCTCAACCCCTCACCCTCACTCACCCTCAACCTCAACCCCTCACTCACCCTCACTCCCTCACCCTCACTCACCCTCACCCTCACTCACCCTCAACCCCTCACTCACCCTCAACCCCTCACCCTCACTCACCCTCAACCCCTCACCCTCACTCACCCTCACCCTCACTCACCCTCACACTCACCCTCACACTCACCCTCACTCACCCTCACCCTCACTCAGCCTCACTCACCCTCACCCTCAACCCCTCACCCTCAACCCCTCACCCTCAACCCCTCACCCACCCTCACCCTCACTCACCCTCAGCCCCTCACCCTCACCCTCAACCCCAACCCCTCACTCACCCTCACTCTCACTCACCCTCACTCACCCTCAACCCCTCACCCTCACCCTCCCTCACCCTCACTCACCCTCAACCCCTCACTCACCCTCACTCACCCTCAACCCCTCACTCACCCTCACTCACCCTCAACCCCTCACCCTCACTCACCCTCAACCCCTCACCCTCACCCTCACTCACCCTCAACCCCTCACCCTCACCCACCCTCACCCTCACTCACCCTCACCCTCACCCACCCTCAACCCCTCACCCTCACCCACCCTCAACCCTTCACTCACCCTCACTCACCCTCAACCCCTCACTCACCCTCACTCACCCTCACTCTCACTCACCCTCAACCCCTCACCCTCACCCACCCTCAACCCCTCACCCACCCTCAACCCCTCACCCTCACTCACCCTCAACCCCTCACCCTCCACCCCTCACCCTCACTCACCCTCCACCCCTCACCCTCACCCTCACTCACCCTCACAACACATATTGTGTTACAATAGGTGTCACATTTGTGAAAGATAAAACTATTGGCATTGTAAATAACAAAGCTATTAATTTCGCTATTTTCAAAACAAGCACATAAATAAAAAATGTGTCCTTTACAATACCAATAGCTCAAACTTTCCTAATGCGAGACCTATTGCATTGCTGTGCTTCTCTCCCCTGCTGCACTCTCCTGCTCTCTAGAGATGTGGCCTAACGACCAGAGCTGCCATCTAAGTCACGTAAATACAAAACATGTTGCATTCCAAATGCTATAGGTGTCACATTCGCGAAAGTTATAACTATTGGTACTGTAAATGACAAAGCCATCAATTTAGCAATTTTAAAAACCAACAAATAAATAAAATATGTCATTTACAAGACCAATAACTCCAACTTTTCTAATGCGAGACCTATTGCATTTCCAATGCTGGTTAGGTCTCTTCCTATTAATCGCGCAAGCGATAATAGGACGAGAGTATAGGAGGCCAAATAAGCTTTGAAACCATCGCGGATTTCGTCGAGTGCATGTGAACATGCACGCGCTTTTTACCATTTGCTCCCCCAGCCGCCTGCTTCCAAGAGCTTCACTTCCAAGGCATCCGCTCCCCCGCTTCACATTTTTCACGGCCGCCAGGCCGTGTCTCACATTTCTTCTCCCCCCCTCCCTGTTTCTGTTCTGTTTCAGGCGTCTGTCCCTTGCGTTTGTGTTATCTACTTTTGATTTCAGTGCATTTAAATTAATCCTGTCATCTCCAGCTGGTCGTAATTTTCGACTGGGCTTTTTTACAGGTTGCCAATTTCTATGGCCGCATTGTAAGCCTCCCTGGAAGCGCTATAGTAACAGTGTGCATGTTATTAAAGGAGGCTGGTATTGTTGTATTATGGATCGCCGTGGTTATCAGATCGCGAGACACAAAGACCGGTCATGGAAATGAAGGACGGGCACACAAAGCTTACAGGCAAGCAATACATGTAAATGGCGCGCCGGCCGCCGCGCGCTCCTGCTGCTGCTGCGCTGTGGCCGATGGTATCACGAGAGCTCGCCTCAGGCGTCCTCGTGTGACAAAAAAAGCGGCAGAGTAGGAAATATGTTCTCCATGTGGGCACTTAACTCCTCTTCAAACACTAGCATATTATCTGGATGATGGCGCAGTCGTTTGTCAAGCGCAGCAGCGTTTTCCATCTGAGGATGATTGTTTTGGAGCACAGTAGATTTTAGGACCGTGCTTAATTTGTTAAAAAAATGTAAGTGCCGGGGCCCTCGTCAGGAGGCCACCGCAGTTTGCACCACACATGGCCACCATCACGCGGCTACAAGTGTGACAATTCTGACTGTTCGAGGCCACCAAAGCTTTAAGAATGGCTCTGGGTGCCAGGTATTAGTTGCTTTTTTAATGTATATTAAATTAACAAGCAACTGTTTTTTTTTTTGCTCTTCCTTAAATTACACAAACAGCGCCACCATGTGGCACTCTCCCCTCTAACCATCACTCTCCCCTTCCCTCTCTCTTTCCCCTCTCTCCTCACTCTCCCATCACTTTCCCCTCCCCCTCTATCCCCACTCTACCCACCCTCTCACCACTCTCCACCCTCTCACCACTCTCCACCCTCTCCCCGCTCACCACTCTCCCCCCTCTCCCTCTCACCACTCTCCCCCCTCTCCCTCTCACCACTCTCCCCCCTCTCCCTCTCACCACTCTCCCCCCTCTCCCTCTCACCACTCTCCTCTACCATCTCCCATCTCTCCACACTCTCCCTTCTCGCCTCTCTCCTCCCACTCTCCTCCCTTTCCTCACTCTCCCTTCTCTCCCCTCCCCTCTCCCATCTCTCCTCAAGGTACACACAATTGTCAATGAGCACTAACACAGCATCATTTATACCATTTCGGCATTAGTCAACACCACTAGAGCATCACTGAGCACACCAAATCATTAAACAGCATCAACACAGCATCACTCACCACCACTACACCATCTTTGATCACCAGCACTGCATTAGGCATTACTAACACAGCATAAATCTGCAGAACTCACACTACAATTATAATATGCCCCTCAAGCGGGGCACAAATTCACCACCACAGCATCACTGAACGCCACAGCATCACTCGTCACCACCACAACATCACTCTGCGCCACCACAGCATCAATCTGTACAGCCATTCAACAACAACTGGTTCAAATATGTTCTCTCAATGTTTCAAGCTTTATTACAAATGTCGCAAAAAATGTTAATATTTCACTTCTGTTCTTGGATTTTCGTCACAATAAAATACATTGAACATAATATTCATAGGTTATTTACATACGTTTAAGCAATTGCCATTATAAATTACAATAAATGTTATTTAAGTATTAATTATTAAAAAAATAAAAGCCAATGTTATTTGTTATATCAATACATGTAAGTCACGAAAATACAACACATTGCATTACAAATGCTAGAAGTGTCACATTTGCAAAAGTTATAACTAGTGCCAATGTAAATGACAAAGCTATTAATTGTGCAATTTTTAAAACCAACACATAAATAATTTGACATTTACAATACCAATAGCTCAAACTTTCTTATTGCGAGACCTATTGCATTTCAAATGCTTGTTTGTCATTGACAGCCATTGGATTTACTGATTAATACATGCACGGTATCTACAATAAGAGATACCGTTGAAACCAAAATGTGAGTTGTGTGCTGTACATTCAATGTAGATACATAATTAATTTAAATAACATGCAAACAAAGAAATTGTTACTTTCCCAACAGAACCGCTGTTTTTGTTTAGTTCTGTGGAAAAGTAAATTTTGCCATGTTGTATGTGCCTACGTGTTCCCCATCTTATGCCATGTGTGCATGATCGATATGCATGTATTCCTTTCTGACCAATTAAAGACGCAATTACAGTTGTGTCCATCTCTAGTATGCCAGTTTCCAGTCTTCGTGAAAGCAACGAATATTAGGCCTATGTAAAGCTACGTTGCCACGTTTCACAGTGTGCACGTTAATTCATTGAATTGTCCCCGTTTCTAGGCCTCAAAAGGGCCCGGACTCAGATTCAGCTCCTGTCTCCTGAACCCTCTCCGAGGAGCGATACAGCCCCCACCTGCATCCCTGACCTTTAGCTTACTTCTTCTACACAGTGCCCGGCTCGGCCTGGCTCTGCCTCCCAGTCTGCCAAGAGTATGTTATGTTTCTAGTTATCAGTCCAGCCCTCCTTCTCTGCATTCCTAAGCTACTGAATCGCATCAATAGTTTCCGTCATGGTCTAGCCTTTATGTCTCCATGAAAGAGAAATACTGTATTAATGTTCATAGAATATTCCTCACACACGCACTACATGTAGAATAATGCATGCACCGGTCTTAAAGTCTATTAGCCTTTGCCCTGATAACTTTTGGATTCTATCAACATGTACTATAAACACCAGATACTAGATATGCCTAGGTACATGTCGCTCTGACCCTCCAGACTTTAGTCTCCTCTTCTAGTGCAGAAGTCATAGCCCCCAGTTCTCCCTGGTAACACGTCATTGCCCATTTGCGCGCACCACTAGGTTAAAGGTCCAAGCTGCTCAGGTAGCCCCCTCCATGTTTCCGCCCCGTTTATGACATATTCTGTTACGTTTGCATCACATGTCTATGTATACGCCCTGTACACACCTCTTGTTACACCCACTTTATGCCTTATCTTTCGCGACTGCTACAAACTCCGCCTACTGCTACGCCTACTGTATTGAATGCAATGTAATTGTTTTTAGTATAAATACTGTGCACTGTTATTAAAAGTTAGCCAATTCCCAGATTCTGCCCCCGGCAGCTGCCATCCTATTCCCGTACAGGCTGTCCTGTTCCTGTCCTTTTATGATTAATTAAAGCCTGTATACTCCAGCTACCTCGTATCTTGACTCTTATTTATTGAGCTAACCGTTTATTGATTATAGTCAAAAATAGATCAGGTAATTAATTATTTATTTACCACATAATGGCGCCCGAATAGGGACTTCACCTTTCCCCACGCGCCGGAGAAGCCACGCAGGCCCCCTGATCCTCTGCAGCCGTGACGGAACCATATCGGCCACGTGCAGATATTTCTGCTTCAAGTATCCCTCAGGCCCAAGGAGGAGACGGAGGTTGCGGTCCAGCATCCAGACGAGGCGGTGGAGGAACGCGGCGAGTCCCGACCAGAGCCCAAGCCGAGAGTCCAAGGTCCGAGGTATCCGGAGGCCCACCTGTAATGTAACTGAAGTCCGAAGTTCGTCCGTCCGTCGTCGTAGCAGTCCAGTCCAGTCCGAGGCCTTCCGTTCTTGCTGCCCGGTGAGTACCGTTGCTGGGGTAGTATCTAGACAGGGTCAATTAATTTGTCTCTGGTCCGTGGGTTTGGGTACACAGATCCAACACGAAGTGTCCACCTAGGTGGATGCGGGTCCTGACGTGTCTCTTTATGAGACCGATAAGTTTCGTACTGTTTTAGCAGTGCATCTAGTCATTCCAGTAAGTTCTGTTCTGTTCTCGAGAAATTCATGTGTTTCTGTTTTCAGTATTCCAGGTAGTATTCTGTCCGAACTGTTATTTTAAATGTTATTTCATGTGTTTTCAATGTTGTGGTATGAGTGATTTGTTTTCACGTTATTATTGTGTTTATCGTGTATTGTATTATGTCCAGATTCCAGTCTAAGTTATGCCTCTGTTCACGAAGTTACGTCAGTTAAAAACCAGAAAAGGTCTGCTTGAGGAAGCAGTTCCTGTCCCGCCTAGGGACAGTCCAGGTCATTTTATGTATCATAAGCATGGCATAAGTGCCATATTATATCTAGACTTATGGGTAGAGTACACCAAAGAATTAGAGGAAAAATATAGATGGCCCGTATCAGGTACATGGGATGCCGAGTGCATCATGCGAGTAGAAGAAGCATTATGGAAAAAGAAATCCAGACAGTCCCAGAAAGATGCCATCGAGTTATGGCGCAAAGAATCTCATAAAAGAACCGAAAAAGAAATCAGAAAATCAGAAGTAGAGAATCCACAGAAAGAGCCCAAGAAAGGGAATTAATCGAAATAGGTGAACGAGTTAAAGCCGAACAGTCAGACAGACAGAGAAATGCCCTCATTAAGGGTATGTATCCTCTTCTTGCCGAGGGCTTGCCAAAAGCAACCCCGGAAGCACCATGTAATTTTCCGCCGCCATTAGTTCCGATTAAGCTACGTCACAAACCGACCGCAGCTGATATTTTTCTCTCGTCCTATTTGGACGACACAGTCCCAGAATATGCAAATCCTGTTCCGCCAGCTCCTGTAAATAATGTAATTCCTGTTCCTCCAGCCACCGGGGCACCTGTTACAGCACCTGTTACGGTACCCCCGGTCCAGCCCGTAGTACAAGTACCCGCTACATCGGTCACTCTGCCAGCACGAAGAGTATCGGTCGACGATTCCAGTTTAGGGGCCGCGGGGGGAGGTCCTCCTGGTACCCCGCCGCCACACAAACGTGTAACATTAGTCGAGTTACATGCACGTGCGTTACAGCGTATGCCCAAACATCAGTCTGTTGCAGATATCAGACGAGCTCTCACCGAATGCCGTTATGATCCAGTCCCAGGCGATGATAATATGGTTATATATTCATTGCGTGTAAGACGGGTGACCGAGTATTTGGACACCCTACCGAATATGAAAGAAGATCTAGACAGAATATATCGTTTCATCCGTACAGGAGAAGACCCAGAAAGTATTGGCGAAATCATGTCTCTAAGGAAAGCTGAGACCCAGCTCATGCTATTAAAGTTTTTAATTAATTGTTTAATAAGGGAACAAGATTGTCCGACTAAAGATCCGATCGAAATGAGAGTCCTGACAAAGTGGAGTGATCATATAGCCGAGGGAAGACACAAGACACTCAGTAGTATAGAGAGTATGTACAAGAAAATTCGTAAGGAAATAATAAGGTTACACGAGAAACGCAAAGCAGCACAAGTGTCCGAGAAAGAAGACAACACTGATACTGAAGAGGTAGACGACGAGAATCCCACCAGAATAGCGTATGTAGGTAAATCTAGATTTCCAGACCGACATTCACGCCTAGAACACAAGACAGTTTTTCACCTTCCAGCACTAGAACAAGATAATCTAGAGCAAGTATTTCAAGCTACCGATCACATTCTGAAATCACGTATCGGTTATAGTGAACTTAGCACCATGCATGAACAAGAACTAGCCCGATCAGCAGTCCGATGGGCTACTGATTCTACCACTTTTCCAGATGAAATAGTGGCACAAATGTTTCTGAAACTGCCCCTAGCCGAGCAGCGACTGGTGGGTATGTATATGATCCAACACCTCATTACACTGTATGAGGGACAACATTCCGATCCAGGTCCGTTACATGATGTTCTGAACGAGTTACTCCAATATAGATGGAGAGGTCTAGGTACCGATTTAATTAGTATCATTCTAGAACAGCGCCACAAATATAGAACGTTTCTGAATCCGCATTTTGTTCGTGTCTCACCTCCAGAAAGTAAATCATTTTACATAGATAGACAGCATCCGTTACGAGAAGTACACCCAGTTAGGACAGCGGGTGGTGAAATGCAACGAGTATTTGTTTACACCCCTATCACAAAGATGGAACTCTTAGAGATGAAGAAATTAATTCCCTGTCACGACAAAGACCCAGCAGGGTTCCATCGAGAATTAAAAGACATGCTCCGTATGGGAGAATACACGTATCCAGATATCATTAAAATGTTAAAAGTCCTGTTGCCCGCAGGGGTATATGAGAAACTCAAGGAAAAAGAATGGGAGGTGGGAGAGAAAAAGATTGATTGGACAGCTTTAGAAGCTGAAGATAAAATACGAGTACCAGGTACCGGTCTTGGGGACAAATGTAAAGAATTGCCCGAGTTATTGATTCAAGTTTTGCCAAGGTTACTAGCCACGAAAAAGGAAGATTGGGATGCAATCTCAGCATGTAAACAGAAACAGGATGAAGACACTAGTGATTTTTATTCTAGATTTGAAAAATGTTTTATTATTAACAGTGGTTTGAAGACAAGTAGCGAGTCGTACCCTCATCTTTTTGTTACTAAACTAGTCGAGAATTCAAGCCCACAAGTTAAAAAAATCGAGTTTTGAAAGTCGAAAGAACCTGGCAAGCTAGTACCCCATCACAAATGCTCCAGTATCACCAGAATAGAATCAGGGAAGAGCAAGAACACGAAAGGAGACGTATGAAAGACACGAAAATGAAAGTGTTATTTGCACAATCTGTTCCACAAGACAGTCAGAAGAGGGGTCCGAATCAAGCCAGTCATTCTGCAGCTCCCGTTAAAGGGACTTGCAATTATTGTAAACAGCCAGGTCATTTTATAAACGAGTGTGCAGTTCTGAAACACAACATAGCAACTGGTAAGACTAAAGAAAGACCACGTCCGCCTAGGCAAGAACAAGTTTCACAGACTTCTCAGTCACCACAGAATGCACAACAGACAGTTCCAGCACCGCAGCCTATCGCTGCAACACAGCATGTTACACAGCAAATGTATCAGTATGCTCAGTCAGAGTATCCAGAGTATCAACAGTATTCATGAAACAGCCTAGAGAGGGAGGTAGGCTTGCCTCTCATCGAGATACCTGTAGATCAAGAGGGTCCCTATGTACACAGTCAAGTATTAGGGAAAGACAGAACGTTTTTGATTGATACAGGGGCAAGTAGGACTACTATCAGTCATGACGAGGTTCCAGGGGCTCCGCTCTCAGGCTCTAGAAATGTTTCCCTTGGATTTTCAAGAAAGCCTATTGTTAACGAGATTTCAAAACCAGTTTCCCTAGAAGTAGGTCCATTGTCCCGAACTACTGATTTGTTACTTACGAAGTCATGTCCAGAAAATTTGTTAGGCATTAAAACATTGAAAGAATTAGGTGCAGTAATTTGCTGCTCTCCAGAAGGAATACGATTGTTTTTGCGTGACTTTAAAAGTCACTATGTATTACGTGATTTTGATCCAAGGTTACTAAATGTTCCGCAGCATTTATGGGCGCAAGGTCCAACTGATGTAGGTTTTATGCAAATCACACCCCATCGTGTGACTCTCAAGCAAGGTATAGTTTTGCCACGAATCAGACAGTACAGATTGCCACCTGAGGCTGTAGCAGCCTTATCCAAAATTATTGATGAGCTTATTGCTCAAGGAGTGGTTGTAGAAACTGACTCCAATGTATGTAATTCTCCTATCATTCCAGTCATGAAACGTACTGATCCAAATGCACCTCCAGTATATCGATTAGTGATTGACCTTCGAGAGCTTAATAAATGTATCATACCTCAGTATCCAGTAGTCCCAGATATTTCTTCCCTACTGACAGCCATTGATTCTGAAGCTACATTTTTTACTGTCATCGACCTCAAGAATGCATTTTTCAGTGTCCCCATTCATCCAGACAGCCAGTACCTTTTCGGTTTTTGTTTAAATGGAAGGAGCTATAAATTCACACGAGCTCCTCAAGGTTTCACAGAAAGTCCTAGTATTTACAGTCAAGCACTTAAAAGACAACTAGACAGCATTCACATGCCATCAGACACTGCCCTGCTCCAGTATGTCGATGATCTACTGATCACAGCCCGTTCTGAACGTGACTGCGAACGAGCGTCACTTACAGTTCTGTATTTTCTGGCCGAGATGGGGCACAAGGTGTCCCCTTCAAAGCTCCAGTTCTGTGTCCAGCAAGTGATCTACTTAGGCCACTTACTGTCCAAGTGGGGTAGGCAGTTGACACCAGACCGTATCCAGTTGATAGCGAGTCTTCCACAGCCCAAGACACAGAAGGAGGTACGTGCTTTTATTGGCCTCACTTCTTACTGCAGACAATGGATTCCTCAGTATGCATTTCTAGCCAAGCCACTGATACAGTTAACGACACAGGAGGCAGCCGTATCGACTGTCCTCCCTTGGACCCAGGAACATACACTTAGTTTTAATGAATTAAAGAAAGCCTTATGCCAAGCACCTGTTCTAGCTACACCGAACTACAGTAAGCCTTTTACACTTTGTCACAGAACGTGATGGTACTGCATTATCTGTTCTCACACAAGATCAAGCAGGACAGTACAAGCCTTGTGCTTATTTCTCGAGCACATTAGATCCAGTAGCCCAGGCTTTGCCTGCGTGCCTCAAGTCAGTTGCAGCCACAGCTCTAGCAATCAGACAAAGTGATTCCATAGTGTTAGGACACTCCCTGACAGTACAAGTTCCACATTCCGTGGAAGTTCTTTTAAACCGAACACAGACTCAGCACTTGACAATTGCACGTTTAACAGGTTATGAACTGACACTGTTCCAGCCACACATAGAAATCAGACGCTGCAACATTCTAAATCCTGCTACACTGTTACCGTCAGTTACTTCAAATTCTGCCACACATGACTGTGTGGAAGTTGTTAACACTATGACTAAGCCAAGACAAGACCTGACAGACATTGCATTACCTAATCCCGACCTGACACTTTATGTGGATGGTTCATGTATGAGAACTAGTACAGGAGAACTAGTAGCCGCGTATGCAGTGACTACTGAAACCGAAGTTATAGAAACACATCGTATTGACACCCTGTCTGCTCAAGCAGCAGAGCTAGTTGCTCTGACCCAAGCCTGCATACGTGCCAAGAACCTGAAAGTAAACATATACACAGATTCACGTTACGCATTCGGAGTTGTACACGACTTCGGAGTACTCTGGCAGGAGAGAGGTTTCATGACTTCTCATGGAACCAAGATTCAGCATGGTCTCCTCATTCAAGCTCTGTTAGATGCAATACATTTACCGACAGCTATCGCTATCATGAAGTGCAAGGCACATACGAAAGTTACTGACATCATTTCCCAAGGTAACGATCTAGCAGATCGAACAGCCAAGCTTACAGCTCAGACTCCCGACATTCCAGTTAACACAACACAGACACTAACTCCAGATCCGACTACTTGTATGACAGTTAAGGACCCTACACAAGATGTCAGACATACAGTTACATGCTACTCCCGAAGAAATTAAGAAATGGTCCGAACAAGGAGGGGTCCAGACAGATCAGGGATGGGTGACGAAGGGAAAAGCCACATGGTTTCTCCCCGACCCTATGGTTCAAGTCATTATCAATACCGCACATAGTCCAGCACACCTAGGAGAAAAAGCCATGTTAGACAGTATACAGAACCTCTGGTTCAACAAGCACTTACGAGCTGCAGCCAAACAGAAAGTCCGTACCTGTATGATATGTTGCCAGTTCAATCCAGGTAAAAGTGTCCCGGTGGAACAAGGTGGATTCCAACCTCCTGACCACCCTTTTGAAGTCCTCCAGATGGATTACATTCAGATGGAGCGATGTCGAGGTTTCAAGTATGTCCTCGTAGTTGTATGCGCTTTGTCCAGGTGGACAGAAGCATATCCAGTTCCAGATTATACAGCCGCGACCACTGCCAGGCAGTTGGTTCGTGAATTCTTTCCCCGTTATGGACTCCCTAGGGTCGTGTATTCTGATAACGGCCAGCCATTCTCATCTGAGTTAATGAAACAGGTTTCCCTTCTGTTAGGGTACCAGTGGAAGTTCCATTGTGTGCGCCATCCTGAAGCAGCCGGTCTCGTAGAGAGACATAATCAAACCCTGAAAATCCGTATTGCTAAGACATGTAAAGAGAAAGGTGTAGACTGGCTAGTTGCCCTGCCAGTTGCTTTATTCTTCATGAGGATGGTTGCACATTCCAGATCAGGTCTGTCCCCTTATGAGGTCGTATTCGGCCGCCCCCCAAACATGTGGGGTACACCTAGACCCCGCAGTATTACAGATGTTTCCAGCAATATGTTGACAGATTACCTAGCTTCCTTGATGTCTGCCCTACACTCTTGTCGTTCGCAGGTTGCCGCTGCATTTCCAGACAATACTGAAGTGAAACCGCACGAGGTCATACCAGGGGACCTCGTCCTTGTAAGGAACTTTGATCGTTCAAGTCCGCTGGAGCCTCGTTGGAAGGAGCCGCAACTTGTTCTCCTGACCACCCGCACGGCCGTGAAGTTGGAGGGCCGCAAGGGGTGGGTCCATCTGTCTCATCTAAAGAAGTTCCACGGAGTCCGAAAAAAAACATTTGCAAAGGACATTTCTAAAGACTGCCTGAAACCAAACACCGATTTGAATCCTGAACTGAGAGTTCCTCTGTTAGAGAAAACTCCGCAACAGGAGTATAAGTTAAAGCTCCGGTCTAGTAAAATAAGTCAGCCAGTTTAATTGTCTAAGTCCCTCTCGGGTGAAACGGTTAGACAGGTCCCTGACATGTATGAGATAGACCCCCATAGTGAGAGAGTTAGTCAAAACTCTATAAGATGTATCGTTTTTCTCAGTTTCTTATTGTTTTTAAGTTTGATGGTTACCTGCACAAGTTATGCATTACATTTATGTTTTCCAAGTTCACATGTAAACAAGTTTTCTAATGCTACAGTAGAGCACACATTTAGTGATCTGCCTCCTCACGAGCTATCCTATTGTCTTGCTATGCGTAATAATACATTCATCCGAATGTTACACTATTCACACCAGACCAGCAATGCCACTAATTGTTGGGTGTGTGGTCGACTCCCCCCTTTCCAGACACCGAAGGGAGTTCTGCCACTCTTTCCTTATCCGTTTTCACATAATGGTTCGTGTGGAGCATGGTCCACGTTAACGTCATCCTCCAATGATATGTCCCTTCTGAATAGAACATGTTTTCCAGACAAGCAAGGTCTCTCCCATAGAACAGGGTTAGATCTAGAAAATGAAGTATATGATTTGGGTAATTATTCTTCGACTTTTATGGTCCTGAATGTTCAGTCTGATACTACTCCAGATTTGCCTGCTATTTCAGTACTACCAGTCAAAGGCGAATTATGTGTCAGAAAGAATGGTTCCGCACATGTAGGACATAGTGATTGTACTACTACTGTCAAGTATAGTGACAGTGGGAAATCTATTTTCAAAGCCTCACGTCATTCTTATTTTGTGTGTGGTCAGACCGCATATGTTCGTCTGCCCCTCGATTGGGATGGAACATGTTACATTGCCTTCCTACTGCCACCAGTTTTTCTAGCCCCATCTGATTATCACAGAAACACACATCTAGTACACGTCAGACATAAAAGGGAGATCGAGTCCCCAATTGTCGATCAAACTGAAACTACTCTAGAACAATATCAAGATTTCAATAAAGGTTTCTTCTTCTTTATAGGACCTGTCCAGAATAGTAAGTTAATCCGTAGGTTAACCAGAACCCTTGAAGCAGTAGTGAATGAGACTACTTCTGCTCTAGGTAACTTAACTGAAGAGCAATCTGCTATGAGATTTGTCGTGCTCCAAAATCGTCTCGTTCTTGACGTCATACTGGCCGATAGAGGAGGAGCATGTAGAGTCATCGGATCTAGTTGCTGCATTTTCATTCCTAATAACGCGCCGTCTGTTTATTCAGCTATAACCAGACTTCACAAAATTGCCCATCAGTTACACCAGAATCCAGGCACCTGGACATGGTCCGGTTGGCTCTGGAGTATTATATCTGCCTGGGGATGGAAAGTATTGTCATTTCTAGGTATTGCAGTAATGATCCTATTCAGTTGCTGCCTCTGTATACAATGTGGCCCTGCGATTTGCGGCATCTGTGCTACCTCTTGTATTCCTAGTCCTAAGTCCCGTTCCAAGACAATTCGAGACGAGCAAATGATGCTATATGAAATGATAGATGGAATCATGAATATTGATGTTTCCTGATGGAAACGTAGGGCACAAGGAGGGAATGTGGAAAAGTAAATTTTGCCATGTCGTATGTGCCTACGTGTTCCCCATCTTATGCCATGTGTGCATGATCGATATGCATGTATTCCTTTCTGACCAATTAAAGACGCAATTACAGTTGTGTCCATCTCTAGTATGCCAGTTTCCAGTCTTCGTGAAAGCAACGAATATTAGGCCTATGTAAAGCTACGTTGCCACGTTTCACAGTGTGCACGTTAATTCATTGAATTGTCCCCGTTTCTAGGCCTCAAAAGGGCCCGGACTCAGATTCAGCTCCTGTCTCCTGAACCCTCTCCGAGGAGCGATACAGCCCCCACCTGCATCCCTGACCTTTAGCTTACTTCTTCTACACAGTGCCCGGCTCGGCCTGGCTCTGCCTCCCAGTCTGCCAAGAGTATGTTATGTTTCTAGTTATCAGTCCAGCCCTCCTTCTCTGCATTCCTAAGCTACTGAATCGCATCAATAGTTTCCGTCATGGTCTAGCCTTTATGTCTCCATGAAAGAGAAATACTGTATTAATGTTCATAGAATATTCCTCACACACGCACTACATGTAGAATAATGCATGCACCGGTCTTAAAGTCTATTAGCCTTTGCCCTGATAACTTTTGGATTCTATCAACATGTACTATAAACACCAGATACTAGATATGCCTAGGTACATGTCGCTCTGACCCTCCAGACTTTAGTCTCCTCTTCTAGTGCAGAAGTCATAGCCCCCAGTTCTCCCTGGTAACACGTCATTGCCCATTTGCGCGCACCACTAGGTTAAAGGTCCAAGCTGCTCAGGTAGCCCCCTCCATGTTTCCGCCCCGTTTATGACATATTCTGTTACGTTTGCATCACATGTCTATGTATACGCCCTGTACACACCTCTTGTTACACCCACTTTATGCCTTATCTTTCGCGACTGCTACAAACTCCGCCTACTGCTACGCCTACTGTATTGAATGCAATGTAATTGTTTTTAGTATAAATATTGTGCACTGTTATTTAAAGTTAGCCAATTCCCAGATCCTGCCCCCGGCAGCTGCCATCCTATTCCCGTACAGGCTGTCCTGTTCCTGTCCTTTTATGATTAATTAAAGCCTGTATACTCCAGCTACCTCGTATCTTGACTCTTATTTATTGAGCTAACCGTTTATTGATTATAGTCAAAAATAGATCAGGTAATTAATTATTTATTTACCACAGTTCCCCCATCAAACCAGCGCCAAAGATGTCTCATCCTGCAGCTGACGTACCTCCAAACCTGGGAGGGCTGCTTGCCTTGAATAAAGACTCAAGAACTCCAGTGGAGCAGCCGAACTACTCTCCTACATGTACCCCAAGAAGAACCGTGAGGATTCAGGAACCGTCAAAACCTGACACTACCAAGCACCACTGCACCCAAACTTCACAGCACAAGTCGAAGTGGGCCAACGGTGTCAGCATGGTTCCCAAGCCATAAAGAGACAGAGTCCATCTTGGTTTTGTCCCTCGTGAACTCTCAAACGACTCCTGCAGCCTGTTTGTAGGCCCCCTCAATAGCGAGTGCTCCTGGACATAGACACCTCAAAGACCCTCTGCACCCGGGCGCCCCGGCTCAAGGAGAAGAGGACCACTGGAGTCCCCACATCCCCTAACATCGCAAGACATATACTCTCTGGTTCGTTCAATTCAACTGGCCTCCCAGTTGGAACTTGCAGCCTTTTTTACCGCAGACTGATCCCCATTTACTCATATCGGGGACCCGATGATGTATTGTATCACTACACCCAGCAGCCCTAGAGGCCCTGGAGGGGACCTGCTGGAACTCCCTGGACCTTGTGCCATACTCACCTTAAGTCTGGGAGATTAGTCTCGAAAATTGCTGTTCTCTACCTGAATGCTGTACTTGTTTTTCATCCCATATGATAACATTGCAGCCTCTGAAAAATATAAATTATTTCTCTTGCAAAGCTTACTTGCCTGATCATATTTTGTCTTGTGCCTAAATATATATAAAGATATATGTTATTTTTCTAAATTGGTGTAGATCTGCTTGTTGATTTGTGTGCATTATTTATTGACTATTGTGTGTACTTGCAGATGTCTAACACGCCTCTCTGATAAGCCCGAGGCTGCTCGACCACACTACCCTCTAGAACAGAGGTCTTCAAACTTAAATCGGCCGAGCCCCCCATCTAAACCTTTTTACGCGTCGAGCCCCCCCCACCGCCACTACCACCTGACAAAAAAGTTCTGGAAGCTGGTACTCTGCATCATTGATGGCCATTCCCTCCTGCAGAGCCCAGGTTGTATAGTGCAAATAATATTAAATAAAGTAAGAGTGTTTAGTAACCTGAAGCTTTTGTAGTGCATGTGCTTATCCTAAGGTTAAAATGAAAAGTCTCCAAGAAACAAATTAGCACAAACAATTAC
Organism: Lissotriton helveticus; assembly: GCF_964261635.1. Taxonomy (NCBI): domain Eukaryota; kingdom Metazoa; phylum Chordata; class Amphibia; order Caudata; family Salamandridae; genus Lissotriton; species Lissotriton helveticus. Next base: position 1,410,859,403 of record NC_136068.1, read on the forward strand.
ATTGGTGCTTTATTTTTCACATAAAACACAAAATTTAGGATAGATCTGCAAAAACACTCCCAAAACACAGGTGTGGGAGTGCTTGTTTTTCTCCACAGAGACAATGTGTGGATGTATTCTTGCTTCTGCCATCCTTAGGTTGTGCTCCACTTCCAGTCTTGAGCAGTGCCTGGAAACGGGAGTGCTCACAACATTTTGCAATATATTTTTTGTAGTTTCATATTGGGCGAACATGACCTAAAGGTATTGGAGCATCTTTTACATTACAGAAGCACACATTCATTTTTTGTAAGTACAGGGAGATTAAGTGATTTGCCCAGAATCACAGGATGTTGAGCTGACATCAAGAATTTAACCTGGTTTCCCAGCTCTACAGTCATCAGCTCCAGCTGTTGTGCCACATCCTTGCCCGTAAACAAGATATCAGAAAAAGAAGTTCCACAAAACATGCTTTCTGACAATTGAAAAATTCATGATTATGTGGAGTATGGCCAGGTGTTGCCATGTCAGTAGGAGGCCAGCCGCAGTTTTCCAAGAAGCCTAGGGAACATTTACATCATACAGATGTGATATAAGTGATTCAAGTGGATATATACACATCTTTATTTTCTAGTAGCATCAAGAGTCAATTTGTTAGCATAGTTGGCTTATAAAGAAGATCGCCTTCCAAAGCTTCAGAAATAGTTGCACAAGAATTTTTTGTAATTTGGTGTACGAAAGAAGCGAGGACAGATGGTAGGCACACTTCACAATATTTGTTATATTTGACTTGTGGAATCAGCTCTAGGGATTGGAACATGTTAAACAAGCACCAGCGACTTTAATCAAGGTCAAATTAATTTTTTGTAAGTCACTAGTAAATTAAGTGATTTTACCCAGACGATGTTGAGCCGAACCCAGGACTCGAACCTGGGTCCCCAGAACCCAAGGCAGCACCTATGGCATTAATGCCAAATCCACTCCTCCTTGAAATATCCAAAGTTCCCACTAGCATTGGGATGAAGGGGAAAGGAGCTAGGCTTAAAAAAAAATAATACAAAAAGCTCTTCACTCTTACCTGCCAGAGAATGGAATCTACAGGAAGGATGTAACCGTTATAAACTGCTTGCAGTGAAACGTACTTCCGATGTGGGAAGCAACATGGAGCACAACTAGACAGAACTTTGGGGGGGGGGGGTACTAAGATTCCTAGAAAGGTCTGGCTCTAATACTGATCGCACAGGTGAGTGAAGTGTTGCATAAGCAGGGTGAGTAGTGTGCTCGTATGACTGCAGGGTGAGGTACAGGGTGAACTCGTGTGACTGCAGGGTGAGGTACAGGGTAAACAGCGCAAGAGTTTTGTGAGTGCAGAGTGATCAGTGAGTGCAGGGTGAGCGGTGTTAGTGCAGAGTGTGCTCATGTGACCCAGGGGTGTGGAATTTATTAAAATACTTGTCCATGGGGCAAGTTTTTTTTTGCTGTTTTTTTTTTGCAGAGTTTTATATAGACCCGAACTGAATCAGGTATCAGAGCGCTCTACATAGCACCAGTTACGTTACATGAGGACACGCATTCATTTTAGGCACGGGGAGATTAAGTGATTTGCCCAGAATCACAGGAGGGGTTTTTGGCGTCATTACCGAGACTCGAACCCAGATCCCCAGGTCTGAGGTCGAGCGCCCTAGCCGTTAGGCCAACTCCTCTCCACCAGTTGCTTCATAAATCTACTTGTCCTGTAACAAAATCCACTTGTCCCTTTGGTGCCATGTGGTTTGGTAACGGATTGTGGCAGCAATCTCATTGTATGGTAGTTCTTGTATAGCCTCTCTGATTGTGCCAGGGCTCATGCCGTGGTGGTTTTTGAATGCTAGCAATCCCTTTGTGTTGCAGAGTTTCTGCGGATCTGCATGCTGGGACTGGGGGTAGTGGTGAGCGGTGGTTCCAGGGTTGGAATGCCCTTTGGGTAGGTGCAGATCTACTGACTTGCATGTTTTAGGGGTTTTCAATAACTCTTCTCTAATCTTTTCCCATGCTGAAAAGTGTTGGAGATTGATTTGCTCCTGACACTGGCGGACATAGACCTTCTTCGAGCGTTGGGAGAAGAGTGGTTGATGGGAGGGTGATCTTGCAAACACTTGGGTTTTCGCATGAGCAAATCTACACATGCATATTTGCTCATGATAAACTGCAGCTCATGGATGTTTTCCGGAAGTGCATTTCTTGCCCTACTTCTGTAGATTCTTGTGAATTCACAAAAGCCATATAGCTGCACTTTTGAGACTTTCTTTAGTAATAGGGCCCCTAGTTTGGTCTGGCGTTGACCACAACCTTTCGTGTTTGTTAAAATTCTCTCTCCCTTTCTCTGTATCGGCTGGCTTCGCTGTGGGTGGCGGCGTTGAGCTCTTTCACGTGGAGTATGTTGGCACACAGAGTGGTTTTGTTCAGTGGCAGTAACTGATGTGGCAGTGTGTGCTTTTTTCAGACCACATTTTTTTTTTTTGCTTTTACCAATGTTTGTTATGATGGCGAGGGCCCGGCAGCTCTCACATCAAGAAGGCTTTACAGAAACCATGCCAAAACAAGTCACGTATTGACAAAACTAGACAGCTGACCACTAATTTTAGACCTGTTAAACCACTGCAAAGGTGCACCACAACAAGAAATTGAGCAAATTACAATGCTATTAATAAGCATGAATAAGAACGTTTTGCAAATGACAGGATGTTGTTAATCTTCAAATGATCTTTATTTTCAGTGTATTCAAAACAACAATGTACAGCCGACACGTTTCGGCCCAAGCTGGGACTTCTTCAGGGCTTTTGTAAATGTGAGCTGTCCCATAAGGAGTGAGGATATGACGAGATTAGAATGCCTTGGCCACGTATTCACAGATTCAGTCATCCAATATGTATGAATTGATGTATAGAAAATCTGATGTATCCTTTTCTCAATCGGTATGGAACAAACCAGGTTGTACTATATATCTATTTGTTAGGCCGGGACTTGGTCAGGTTAGAATCCTGAGTTTAGGAGATAAGAACTCCTCAAGAATTCATGTGTTTGAACATCATATACATGTTCTGAAATAATTAACAAGGAAACCAAGGACAAGCAAATCCTATAAGTTCCCAGAAGGAGGAGGTGGGCACTGTATTCCAGTAGGCCGCTTGTGTTAGAAGCAGCGAGCTCCCATCCACCAGACCTCCGTCCCGTCGAAACACCCGTGAAATCGCTGTGTTTTCACGGGTGTTTCGACGGGACGGAGGTCTGGTGGATGGGAGCCGGCCCACCTCCTCCTTCTGGGAACTTATAGGATTTGCTTGTCCTTGGTTTCCTTGTTAATTATTTCAGAACATGTATATGATGTTCAAACACATGAATTCTTGAGGAGTTCTTATCTCCTAAACTCAGGATTCTAACCTGACCAAGTCCCGGCCTAACAAATAGATATATAGTACAACCTGGTTTGTTCCATACCGATTGAGAAAAGGATACATCAGATTTTCTATACATCAATTCATACATATTGGATGACTGAATCTGTGAATACGTGGCCAAGGCATTCTAATCTCGTCATATCCTCACTCCTTATGGGACAGCTCACATTTACAAAAGCCCTGAAGAAGTCCCAGCTTGGGACGAAACGCGTCGGCTGTACATTGTTGTTTTGAATACACTGAAAATAAAGATCATTTGAAGATTAACAACATCCTGTCATTTGCAAAACGTTCTTATTCATGCTTATTAATAGCATTGTAATTTGCTCAATTTCTTGTTGTGGTGCACCTTTGCAGTGGTTTAACTTGTATATAATTCCGTTAGGAATCAGCACAGTAACGATGGGTGCTAGTCAGTGTGCACACACTCCCCTCTAGTTATCTTGGGGCTAATTATCAATTGGGGGCGATAAATAGCCAGGTGCTGACATTAGGAAGGGTCCGTCGTTGAACTTTTGGTATTTATTACTAATTTTAGACCTACTGGCTTTCCCAATGCTTGTTTATTTTTATGTTTCTCATGATCCTATTGAAGCTGGTTACACTAATTTTCCAATATGAGCGTTTTTGCGAAATACTAGCATACATCAACACATTTTACTAAATGATGCTGCAAAGAAACAGTACCTGAAATTTCACAGTAGTTTAGCAAAATGTTTTTTTTCCTACTTCCATTTTTTTTTAGGAACATTTTATATTGAAAGCAAAGAGTCATTAATCTTGCTCTCAAGCTTCTGCAATTATTTGCAACTAATCAGAGAGCATTCTGGGAGTATTATGCATAGCCTCATATTGCTAAACTTTGAAACCATGAGTACACATTTTTATACTGTAACCACTGTCAGTAGTGCAGTCAGAACTTACATTTACTCAGAGCGCTCAGCCTAATAATAAAGGATTTCAATAAATGAACCATAAATGCAAGTTTGAACAGCATTAACATAGGCACACAAATATTAATATTAACTTAACTTCAGGCAGTGCCCTTCCCTGGCCCTTAATGTGCTACTGCAAACTGACAGCCAAAGGGTTTGTGCTGAAGGGGGTTGGGCCTACTTTTCCCAAGGACAAAATGCACATTAAAACTTGTTGCCCTTGACCCCAAACAATATGTCCTGGGCGTCGAGCTATAGGAATTCCACATCCCTGTAGGCTATAGGAATTCCACATCCCTGTGACCGCAGGGTAAGTGGAGGGAGAACGGTGTAAGTTCATGGTGAGTGGCATAAGTGCAGTGTGGTCACTGTGAGTACAGGGTGAGAGGGTGGGTTCAGTGCATAGTGATCAGTGTGAGTACATTGTGATCCCAGTGAGTGCAGGGTGAGTGTGAAAGTGAAGGACGAAAATGAGGAGTGAGTTGTCTGAATGCCGGGTGCATCCCCAGACACAGTTGAAGTTACTCAGCATGTTATTGAGGCTTGGCATAGGGTTTCAGATATAAGAAACGATTGCTTTTATGGCAAGGTCCAGGGATCGAGGGTGGGGGAAATAAATATTGTGCTCATCCTGCAATAAACTTCCAGTCTTGCGATTAGAGTTACCAGCTCATTATATTGATGTCCCAGAAGATACAAAAGTAAGCAGTCCCCTAAAGCCTATTTTCAGCACTGATCGGTGCACACTTGGAACAGCAAAAATACATAGAAAGCATTTTTAATTGTGTTCTAAGCCTGCCTGATCTATGACTCATAATTAAAGGGAACAAAGATTGAAACGTCTCATTACAAAGGAACACATACTATTTTATTTAGAACCCTATTTAGTGTCAAGACAAGGCCTTTGCACGCTCTTTAAACAGCACATGGCTGGCATTTTTATTTTGGTAACCCTACTTTATATTCCCTTTCATGAAATGCATTCTCACATTAAGGCAGTAAAAAGTAAAATGTAAGGAATAGGCAGAGTGGGGGCACAGGGAGTACTGGAACCAGAAAACAAACAGCCTCTTTAATCAGTTTACAAGCGCATGTAAATATGCACATGGGGGCAGAATTTCAAGCCCCATGTGCCATTTTTGCGTCACTTTTTCCATGTTGAAAGTGACGCAAAAGTGTCGTAAGGGGCTTGTAAATAAGCCCCATGGTCTTTACCAGGCGCACAACGCCCATGGGCTCAAAAGGCTTCAGCATGCCTCTCCCCCGCCCTCCCCCCACCTGTCGTGTGTGTGTGTGTCAGCCCGGAGGCTTTGTTGTTTTCCAGCCTTCAGAGCCCCTGCATCTCCATGACAATGAGAATTACCCACCCCGCCCTCCGAAATCGTCGTGCCTGCCTCGGCCTTTAAAGACCTGTGACTCTGGACACTCTCAGCCGAGCCCCCAGCAGCTGCAGCAGCCCGGGCTGAGAGGCACGTCTTGCTCCTGGAAGCTAAAGTGTGGTGTGAAGTGCGCGCCCCCCCCCCCCAAAGGGATGCGGCGGCCCCCCCAGGGGGGCGCACCCCACAGTTTCAAGACCTTTGCTCCAGAAGAGCACCTTGGGACTGCTAGAGCAAGTCCCCGTCCAGTTATAAGGGAACACCTGGACTCTTTCAGGCCTTGAGAAATCCTAACAAGGTTACTACACCTGAAGGTCTAGTGACTTAAAATAATCTACTCGGCCTAATCATAATGCTCTTGACCACAAACTGGTTTAAAATTATGTGCTCTTGGTAAAGTATTTTAATTCGCTGAGACGCCATTTTCTTTTTCAACACATATGAGAGCACCTTCAAATACACAAGTTCAGCACGTCAGCTGTACAGAAAACTATTTTGTTTGATTTAATAAATGAAACATTACTTCTATATAGAATACAAATCTAACCACACAAAGAATACACATGACCACTGACTTGCCTCTTAGTTCATTAACTTCACGTCATCAGGGCAGGAGCAGGAATGTTTCTCAAATCATGTTTATAATCACTTTTCATAAATACATAACTAAAGCATAAAGTAGCAGCACACTATAATTTGCAATCTGCAGATTTTACAATAAAATGGCCACAGAATTTGTTGCCGACATGTGGTTTTAAAACCATTTAGTTTACAATGTTTGGAAATAAAGTGCCTGCAAAGATTTGTTATTTGCACATCCCCAAAGTAAAGTATTCTGATTTACTTGGCTCCTATTTAAATCTTTGTTTGCATCAAATTTCTGAATTACCAAAAAGTTATTTTCTATAATTCCTGCTATATTTTGAAATACTTGTACCTTTCATTAAAACTGACATTTTACATAATTTCGTTTCACAATTCTTGTCAGCTCACTCGACAAAAACTATTAACTGTAATAAGTGAAAGAAACGTCAAAACCAGGTTCCAGGAACAGATAGGCAATACTTAGTAAAAAGTCAAACTGACATTTGACCTCTGTCCTTGAGCAGTCAGGAATGTGTCAAGATAAAAAACAAGATTTAAAAGGTGTCTTAATTTCTCATTCACTTTCTGAAGGAGCAGAACACCTGTTTCTTCCAGCTTAAGTTGCCAGCAAGGACCAGTAAGTGCTCAAAAAAACTCGACCTGATAAAATCTCACTCGCAATTGCGAGTGGTCGAGTGGATTTTGAGGCCTGTCTTTGCACAGTATATCTCATTTTGATATACTGTATAAAGAGCCATCTCCCTACATCCCCCCAGATTTCAGAACTTTTCATTACAGAGGTGTGAGGAAAATGTTTTCTTTTAGGTAAAGTTTGAGTTTTGCAAGGGGTTCTCGGAAAGAAAAAACCTGGACAGAGCATTGCAAGTCATCCCATGCCCTAGATACCCTTAAGAGTCTAGTTTTTAAAAAAAGGCACAAGTTTGCTACATTTCCTAGGTGCCGACTAAGCTAGGGTCGAAAATCTACAGCTATCTACACAGGAAAAAAAGGGTCAGTTTGCAGAGGAAAAATGTGATGTGTTTATGTTGTATTTTGTTCCATGTCCTGTCGCAAGCACCAAGCCTACCCACACAAGTGAGGTACCAGACCTCCACCAAGCAGCAGCCTTTAAACTTCTGCTCGGGTTCAACTTGCTTATTTGCCCTGATGAAAGGTTCTTGACTTCCCAAAAACTTTCTAAGATCGAATGTAGAACATTTCACTGGGACCAATGCAGAGGAGCAGCCCACCACAACAACACCTTCCCAGACCTGATTTTTGGACTTCGCCCACTCAGCTATATGAAATTACTTAGTGTCTAACATGTAACACATTAGACACAGTTCGTAATGGGGGGGGGGGGAGGTTGGCACAGACAACGGGAGGGGGGAGGATGGAAAACATTGATAACGGCATCAGGGAATACAAATAAACAAAGCGAAAGCTGAAATGCAACCGAGTCTTAGTCAAACTGCAAGGGGGGTGAGCGCAAAGCCCAACGCCATCTGCAGTTGTAGCCACCTCATTCGCACAGCTCCGAAATAAAGTAAATAAAGCAGCACTGGAAAATAAAAATCAAGGCACATTAATTAAGCGCGGCCGAGTTGGGCACGCGCACGATGCAAATAAAAACAAGCACAGCCAAAGACAACAGCGCTGACAATGTAAAGAAAAGAGTGCGTATTGCCTTTTAAAGGACAGTGTGTAAAGCCGCCAGTAAAAGATCAAATCCCAGTGGGCGTGGCCAAAAGCAGACAGGGTGGCAACCCTCAGCGTAATGATTGTCTCCAGTGCAATCATTACACTGAGTTTTGCACCATCCATGAAGCAAAACAACGCGTACCAATCAAAATTGGAGGCGGAGCCACGACACGACTTCTGGAATCGTATCGATTCCATGAAGCCCTTGTATGCCGAGACAGCGCATGCGCTGCTTTCACCAGGCCGAGACCTAGAAAGGGAGCTCGGACAGTGAAAGATGCAGCTTTGGTTCTGTTCTCTTGCACCGCACCAACAGACTTGGCAAGATTTGGGAGATACATGGCTGTGCAGCAGACTTACTGAAAAAGAAGGTTTGGACAAGATAAGAAGAGTTTTGAATAGCAGCAAGCCATTAAACAGAAAATAGATCTGCTGTTAATTTGTCCAAAGCATAGTTTCAAACGATATATGGAACTTTGTCGTAACGCTCCTTTTATAACGGATTCTAATACAAATAGCATTTTTTTTTTTACAAATCGGACAGAATTTAATTCATGTGGCCTTTTATATATGTAAGATATACTGCAAAGGATTGTCAAACAACTGTGCCCTATTTATACCGATGCAAGATATATTGTAAATGATTTAAAATAATTATAATTAAGCAATAACACTTTTCATTCATTCACAGCAGGTATATACTACTATAAATTATTGATAGAACTTTGAAGGAGGTGGAGCTGAATTGGGATGGTTTTGAAGCCTGGCACTTTCTAAAACTATGTTTTGCGGACAAAACCACTGGTGAACACGCTGATTGGGAAGCCTGCATAAGACATATGCTCAATCAAACTGCTACGTTCAGGACCTCCCCCCGCATGCAGACACGTGCTCCCCTTTACCTGTTGTACTCTGAGAAAACGTAAATGGAAGTCCCAGCGTCGCGACTACCCGACCCCGCCACCTGCAGGTACACAGTTGCTGGCCCCGGGCGGTCTACACCACGCCGCTTTTCCCGGTTCTTGATGTGCCGCAAGGTATCCTTCGGTGGCCGTGGCTTCCGGGAACACAGCGGTCGGCTGTATCCTTGCTGTTCCTCCATCCTGCGGAGCAGGAAGGAACGGCGTAGCAAGAACGCCAAACGCGGCACCAGCATTCAGCTGCGAGGGGGCATGCAGCTCCTGTTCACAGCAGACGCACACTAGAGGATGTCTCTCTTTTATGTCAGTCTTCTGTGCAGTCACCCTCGCCGAGCACCTAGTGCTGTCGCCGACGTCAATGCAGTGTTTCTGAACTTGTTACACGAGTCAGACAATGTTCAATGATTTTTCCCCTTTTCAAAATGGCGCCTGTACCGCACACGAAAGGCGCAAGTAATAGTCTGACATTACAGCTCCCCTCCAAGCCAAGCTTCAACCTTAGCATTCCAGTTTCATATACATAACACCGAGCTAACAATAATTTTAGGGTACAGATTCTCTTCAAAGTTCATTGAGAAGTTGCCTTAATGTTGCATCTTCTAAGTAGTTACAAAAATGTATGCGGCTCGTTTTTTTGTGTGAAACCTATTCGACACATTTTAAAAAATGCCCTTATTTCGTTTTCTGTGGCATGCGAGGTGGTCTAGAAACACACACATTTCGTTCCAATATGGCCGCTACAAAACGAAAGATCTCACCCTCAGAGGTCGGATACAGTAAATACATAGACTAGAGTGGCAAAGTGCCTGTTTCGTGCTCTGCTCAATTCCGACAGACAGAACAGCTTCTACTTAAATATCTTAATCGCGGGTGGACTTTATAGCTGACCAATACATTCTTACTTTTACCTTGGAATAATCGTATACATTTAACGTTACAGGGAAAATATAAATAAATTTCAATTTGAATCGTGTTTTTCATGAAACTCGAGTAGTACTAAAAAGTAAAACGAAGAACATTTACATAGAGAATCTACACATTTTGCATAGCTGCCAAGGTTTCAGAATGCCATGTGTGAAATTTTTATAATTTCAATGTTATGAGTGACATTTCAAAGAATATGAGTGACACTTTCTCATGAGCATATGAAGCAACGAAGATGAGGGAAACATATAAATATCACAAATTACAGCCATTTGTGCAATGAGACACTAAAGTAGCAGGGGATGAAATGTCTGACAGACATCACTGTACTCAGTTGGACGTCAATCAAGTTTGAATGAGCGTTTCTGCAGGCTGTGAAAGGCCCGTAGGCAACGCTACAGTGCACACTCCAACTGAGCGATGAGGAGGCAGAAAGAAAGGTGCTTATTTACACACTGGAATTTAGAGAGATAGACACAGGTAAAAACAAGCATTTACAATACAACGGTTTCGCCTTTGGAGAAGTTAGAGCTATTGGCATTGTAAATGACCCAATTTGTATTTATGTGTTGGTTTTGAAAACAGATAAATAAATGGCATTGTCATTTACATTGCCAATAGCTTAATCTCTCGCAAATGTGAGAACTATTGTACCCTACGGACGAGCTCAGCAGACAGCAATTAGATTGGCGAGGGAAGCCCTCGCGCCAGGGGATGCTAATCAAATCTAACGCATTTTAGCTGCTCAAGCGAGTGAGATAGGAGTTAAATAATCCTCAGTGCAGCTCAATAAGATACCAACCAGAGGGACACAAAGCAAAACCTGCTGGCTAACCGGATTAAACAGGACTTGGATACTAGGCCAATTAAGCACAACCAAAAAAAACTTATAAGGTGAATGTACCATCGCAGTAACGAGTTAGTAAGCATTTCACGGACTCGTACTAACGCCGAACAACGTAAAATACAGTCTGCAGAAGCGCTTATAAAAGTAAATGTCCCTCTTCTACGCAGACCTATTGCGCACCTCATAAAACAAACTGCTAGATGTTTACTGAAGCGTCGGAAGACACATCTGTTTTTAGAAGACATACTTATATGCTGTGCAATTAATTCATGTCTTAGGCTATTTAAAAAAAGATGAGAGCAATCAAATCACGTTACCATTTTAGTTCACGTTTCAACGCTCAAACAACTCCACGTCTGCAGTCTAGGCCGTTCGGTTCCCTAAAAAGGCGCTTTTAAACCCCACCTTCCCGCCAACGCTCCCAAATCGTAATTAATTGAATTTGTTAAGTTCACCTGTGCTCCCTTTCTTTTGGACACGTGGAAAGCGAAGAGTTTATTAAAAGGGAAAAAAAACTTATAAGGTGAATGTACCATCGCAGTAACGAGTTAGTAAGCATTTCACGGACTCGTACTAACGTCGAACAACGTAAAATACCGTCTGCAGAAGCGCTTATAAAAGTAAATGTCCCTCTTCTACGCAGACCTTTGGCGCACCTCATAAAACAAACTGCTAGATGTTTACTGAAGCGTCGGAAGACACATCTGTTGTGAGAAGACATACTTATATGCTGTGCAATTAATTCATGTCTTCGGCTATTTAAAAAAAGACGAGAGCAATCAAATCACGTTACCGTTTTAGTTCACGTTTCAACGCGCAAACAACTCCACGTCTGCAGTCTAGGCCATTCGGTTCCCTAAAAATGCGCTTTTAAACCCCACCTTCCCGCCAACGCTCCCGACTCGTAATTAATTGAATTTGTTAAGTTCACCTGTGCTCCCTTTCTTTTGGACACGGGAAAGCGAAGAGTTTATTAAAAGGGGTAAACAATGCCATAATTTTGCATGAACCGTGTTAAATTTCAGCAACAAAATGCTTACCGTCGCAGTTTGTTTCACCTTTTCACATCAGATTCGTGTTGCTGTGTTGAAGCCGAGCAGCCAAAGGTCACTTGGGATACCTTAATATAGCTTGTATTAGGGTAAACACTGAGTAGCAAGTTAGCGAAGCCTATCTGACCCACGCACAACACAGCGAACACAAAACTACACACCCCAGAATGCAAAGTGCTCTTGGTTGAAAACCAGCTCTTGGAGTGAGTGCATGCTAATAGCTCCGATTTGACGGCAGGGTCCCGACTTTTTAAAGGCTAACACTTTTATTTTAGGTGCCTCCCTCCTAAAACCCCCTCTGCTTTAATGCAAGCCAAAGAGTATAATCTATTCCTCCGAGATTTCATTCCTTGTTTATCCCTCTTACCCAGTGATCGAAGTGCATTAAACGAGCTGCTCAAACATAAAACATCAACGGAGACACGGACAGTGGGAGGGGGGCGGGAACATGCGGCATGATGAAAAAAGGTGGCGGGACTTAAAAAAAGACACGGAAACGCCCCCGAATCGCGTTTTCACGGGGAAAGCGTGATTGACAGCCTCTGTCTCCCAATGGCTAGCCTCCATTTATGGAGCTAGCCAATGGGCGACAGAGGCGGGACCAAAGCCCCATATCTAGGACATAAGATTTCGCCCTGGGCGGAGCAACTGCTACGCAGTTGCAACGGCCAGGGCGAAACCTAAAAAGACATGGGCAGACTGTCACTACAACTTAATGCAGACACAGGGTAGAAAGGCACGGGGAACTCGAACCACAACGTAGAGACACATAAATGGGACATAAAGGTATGGGTGAATTGGCACTGACAATTACACACACGGGGAGAAAGACAGAAACTGAAACTTAAAGATACATAGAGAGACCGAAAACCGTGTAAAAAGCTTAAAAATGAATGTCACCTTGTGGTGGTACTAGTGAAAAGTGACAACATGCAGCTGCATGACTATTGATTGTACAGGCCCCGTAACACAATCCATTGTTTAATTTTCATGCACTACTCCCTAGGCTAATTTTTACCTAGTCACCAGTCAATGCTAGAAAAAGTCACAAAAAGACATTGTTTACAAGCGACACAACCAAATATTTCACAAAGAGAATAGCGAATCTTAAAGCAGTCAGATTCCTGGCTTACCCGACTGATTAGGGAGGTCAAATTGCTGATAACACTGTAACTGCCGGAAATGGTTTAGTCAGTGGAGCGTGTAGTTGGCAGCCCCTCAGCTTACACTCCTGCAACCTCTCCTTGGGATCCAACTCCGTCCATGAGGCCTGTTCGGTTCTACCCGTCACTGTACAGAGCTGCACCCCGTTCCTCCATGCGCCTACTGGGGATGCGTCTCTACCGCGTTGGGGTTTCTACAGTTTGTTCTGTTCTTTTGCAGCCCCCAAGCTAAGGCAACGTGACTCTCCCTCAGTGACCACCGGCTCTCTAACAGCGGTCGCATGATCATGCAGCACTCTCCCTCACCAAGTGGCCTCGAGTCAGCCGGCCCGGGCTGGTCTGAATTAATTCGCCAACGGCGGCGTGGCCAATAATTTAGCTCTTGGGCCTGTCCTGCACCAGCGTGGGCAGCCCTGCAGGGCACAACAGGATCTGAGGTGCGAACAGCGGTGTGGTGTGAGCCAGCGGCTGAGCACAATGACGCCCAGGCCCTTGGCCGGGCCTGCAAACCAGCGAGGCTGAGCAAGCAGTCGAGCTACTCCGCAGTAGAGTCTTTACAAAATGTAATAACTCAGGACGCGACGTCACGTGCTCCTGAGGCACTACGACAAGCCTGAGACTTGTGTCACTCAGCCCCTTGGCGCCACGGAAATCAAAGATGGATACATTGTAGCACCACTGGCTCAGGCTGCTGCTGTGAGGCTGAGCCTGCTCAGCTGCTGGGAGCACCCAAAGCCTGTGGGAGAAGCCAGCGAAGGCTCTCGAGCGCTGCCAGCTCTCACACACAGTTTGCAGCGCTCATTTTGTGACAACAAAAACGACTGCATTATGTGTGACAATGCATTTCAATGCGGTGATGCGAAGCACCACACTGAAATGCGTTAGTCACGTCTGATGCGTGATACTTGACATGCTTGATTTTGCATGAATACGCAGCGAAGCCTTTCAGTCAACCTTTGCTTATTTTTTTTATTTTTTTTAAAGTAAGTGAAACTTTATTATTCCGGAACTCCAAAGGAGGTCTGTATAGTAAATACATACATAACTTTACTTTGTAAAGTGCAACCTGCTTAAATACCATCTACAACAAGCATTGGCATAGCCAATAGGTCTCGCCTTTGGGACGTCATTTGTTTAGCCATGCAACAGTTGATGTTGTTGCACCAAGGATATTGTGCTGCATAACTAAATACTCATAAGCCAATGCTTGTTTTCTTTTGTCTTCCTACTGTTTGCATTTTGAGAGTTAAGCATGGCCCTTTGACAGCTCAATAAAATTATCTTTTCTATTATTAGTACATTTTGCTAAAAACTTTGCATCCCTGAACAAATCCCCCGTCTTCTATTGACTTCCAGCATGTTAGGCATTTGTCTTAAATGGGTGAATTCTACTTTTGGGCTACTTCGAACATCTCCCAGGTACAAGAAACAGTGCTTCACCGTCAGTGGTATCTGGGACACGTTGCTTTCTGAAAAGCTAAGTATAGGACATCACTGTTCCTAGTGCACCAGGTAACATCTTTCAGCACCAAAATTGAAGCAATATACATTTGTTAGGAGAACATGCATAGCATTTAAAACATTAGATTAAATTACATTTCTTCAATCTAGATTTTCAAGCCATATCCAAAATCAAATGTTTAAAGTCCCATCTGAAACTAGTGAAAATTATTAGATTCTCAGAGAAGGCTAAGTTTTCATTTGGATGAGAAACCATTTAAAGCCTGCATGAATACAGCTTTTCATTCCCAAGGAAGAACATGAAGGAAAGGGAATGACTATATTTTTACCCTACCCCTTTTGTTTGAGGACGATGACAGAGTCTGCAAGCTCAAGTCATCTAACTACTTTACCATGATATAAATCTTTTCCCACACTGAAACCATAGGAGTATTTTTCTACTTAAGCCCTACCAGCGTCGAATCACAGAATGGCCTGCCCAGATTAACAGGAAAGGATTTTTGACTGCATTAAGGTGCTAATCTAGCGTCGCTTTTGCCTGCAGTTTATATATATTTCCACTTCCCTTTGTAAACATGCAATAATGTGGAACGCCCAATGCAGCTTCGTGCATGGATGAAAAAATGTGAGCAAACCCTAAAGATGCCATGCTGCTCGTTATTTTAGTAGATGGGCCTGCTTGTGTCGAGTAAACTAAGCCATTTTAGGGGGCAGGCCAAGCAACTAAATTGCAGTGCTGCCTCAAATAGTAATACTGAAGAACATATTTTTTAATGTCATTGTCCATCAGAGAACATCTGCATTTATAGTGCTGATCAATCAAGATGGGAAGGGCTGAGAAAGAGGAGAGTGAGTTAAGACATCTCTGAGAACTTCGCATCTAAGGAATCCGGGTTATACAGTGTCCTGGGAGAATTAATCTTGGAGGAGGGACTGTGCAACTCAATAGGAGAAATTCATATCAGAGTTACTTGGATGATAAGTAATACTTTCTTAGTAAAAAGACTGAGAGCGAATCAAGCTACAGGAGGGAGAGCTTTGGTACATGACCACTGATGAACTGACTTATTCAGAGATAAGTAACTAAGTTTACATTGCCAAATCACATTAAGAGGAAGATACTTTGCGGAATCACTTAAAGTACTCTCCAAGACAAAGTTTGAACACCACTATCAGCAGTGGGACAAAAGATGACAATCTATAATGCATGTGTTTTGGTGAAGAAAAAAAGTAAAAAACAAATAAGTAGCCATTGAAGGGACTATGGATGCTATCTCTGAAACTCAGAGTGTCCATAGCTCTTTACTGCCACATGTAGTAGGTGGTTTGAAAACCAAACAGCTTTGAAAGGTTGTACAATTGACAGGTATTTATTATTGGTACTACAATTCCTACTTCAACCCCACATCAGAAGTAAAGAGACGCCTCATGGAATTCCTGACCAAAACATGAAATTTCAATCTGTCAAGCAACCAGTGAGAGTAAGAAAGATGTGCTCACTCCATAGCAGAAGGCACAATGACAGAGGCAGAAGCTGGGAGGGCAGTGGTGAGGATTGATGACAAGGCATAAGACATGGCTGGCAAGAAAAGGGGCTGAAAAAAACAGTTTTCAGGAAATATGAAATCAACTTGTTAGGATTTAAAATTGGAAATGCAACAATAATGGCACGCGATCATTCACAGGGGAACTAATGGATATTAAAATACAGGAACCTGCCTTCAACATAATCTACTTGAAATATACACATAGCCATGTAAGTGTGTTAAATTGAGAAGAATGGACAGTACAGATATATCACCAATTTCTCAACTAAATATTGAAGATTGAGGAACAACTGATGAATGACAACAGATTTTCAATTATTCAACTAAGGCAGAATGTTTACATAGAGTACTGCTTTTTATCTCGACAAATAAGTACAAAAACTGATTTCCCTCGCTGTGCGTCATCATATTGCCTAAAATGAGTACTGGTTCAGAGTTCTCGGTGTTTTTTCGTTAAGTAATAGGTATGCATGCATGTGTGCGAGGTATGCTTATTGGGGGTAGGAGTGCAAGTTTTCAAATCTGTTGGGGCTCACAACACAAGCCTATTATGAGGCTGCTACTGCCCACAGGGCACCGAGTGCTTGGGCAAATGACAACGGGTGGCAGTGAAAAGCGAGGAGAGAAGTCACTGTAACACTTTTTGGATTGGTCCGATATAAAAAAAACGGTTCCTGCTTCCGGATGCAGAAAGCATGCAGAAGCAGGAACCGTTCCAGTACCTGAGACTGTTCCTAAGGACGAGCACCCGCCCTCCCGTCTACACATTGCTTGGAGGCTCACTTCCGAAATCCATATCTGGGGACCCAGTCACGGATTACCCTAACAGTCATAAGCCCTGAAGAGTCGCAAGCCATTGCATTGTGACGAAACACGTGTTGGCTGATAGTTTGACTTCATATGATTTTCCTCAATAAATATCTCTTAAGATCACACTAATGTCGACCTCAGAATAGTTTAATCATTAGAGACTGCCGCATCATCTTTGTATCCCCTCCACGTGTGCCAAGGACTGTGCCTATCAAACCATTGTGGGTTTCTGACTTACATAACAACGGGGGTTAATGGGTAGTACCCTCGACCTGGTGGCACCGTATAAACCGATAACACCAACAACACAAACACGCATATCAGCCTGAGCGCCAATCTTCCTGACTATACTTAAAATCCCAAAGTTCCCAGTTAAAAACATATTACATCTAAAACCTGTCCATGGCAGCGCCAGCCGGGATACACGTGTGCACTGCGGTAAGCCAGTCCACAAAAACTCCCCTGAAAATGCCACATATTGCCTCCATGAAGAATGGAAAGTATTGTTGAAGCCCCTGCCATTTGAATCATTAGCCTTGGCAGCGCGCCTTCTGCAAACACAGCCTGTTTCCTGCAAGGCATCCATCAACAGCAGGTACTGTTGAAGGAGCCAAGTTTTTCTCCCATAATCAGGCCTTGTCCGAATCACAGTAACAATACCCTTTTTGTTTAACGCGATCTCTGCGTGTTTGTCTGGGGAAAAAAATCCTAAGCATCATGCTATATATATCTGGTGTGCTCTCGCAGGGCAGTGGCTCTCGCTCTTTGTGTGTATATTAAACCTGTTTAACGTGATCTCTGCGTGTTTCTCTGGCAAAAAAAATCCTAACCATCATGCTGTGCATATCTGGTGTGCTCTCTCAGGACAGTGGCTCGCGCTCTTTGCGTGTATATAAAACGTACATACCATGTGTGCTCGCAGGGGCTGAATCTTAGGCGAAACAAGGGAATGTCAGGAATGCAGCTGGCACAGTGCGGGCCCGCTGCTCGCTCCATAGGCCAGGGGAGAGAGTAGGCGGGACATGTACCCGCCTTTAGCCAATTGTGTGCTGTCTTTCATAGAAAGATGCACCCAAAGGCCAATAGCGTGAGCAATAAAACAAAAGCACACTCACGAGCGTGTGCTCCGTGTTCAAAGTCCTTACTAGAAGCCCCGCAGGTAGCGCATGCGCGCTGGCTCAGGCAAGACCTAAAAAGCATATGTTAAGTAGGGGTGGGCGGAATTTGCGTAATCACGTTACGCAAATCTCCACGAAACGGTAAAAAATATTCGCGAACACGCAGAAATTCCGCGAACACACAGAATTGCTTGTTCGCGATGCTTTTTTACTGTTCACAATCGCTGCTTGTGTGCTCGGAGGAAAATATCTTGCGAACACGCATTTGAGAACGCGAACAAGCAAAAAATTTTCCGAAGTCACGGAATGCAGAATTTTGGCCAATTTCACGTTCTCCGCGGAACACGAAATTACCCAAATTCCGCGAAGGGAACGGAATTTACCGCCCAGGCCTAATGTTAAGTAGAAAGTTGGAATACAGTGTGCAAAATACAGAACAAATTTAAAATAATCGTATAGAAAACAGAGTGCGAAATGCGATGTACAAAATGTAAGGGAAATTAAGATAATCCTAAGAAATAAACACATTACCGATTTAAAAGGTAAAAATATCAGAAAACAGTTAAAAAAGAAAGATTTCCTAATAAATATCCAAAAAGGTTTTAAACAAATGTATAAATCCTATAGGCAACCATTTCATTAGGGGGGGCAAAATAAGTTAATGGACATCAAAAGCGGAGTGAATATTGAATTTAATAAACATAGATTTTTAAAAATAACATCTGGCATTTGCAGCATCGTACATGCAAACAGCACATGGTTAATATCTTGAATATGTAGATGACACAACTCACAGAATCTAACCTTTTTCAGGATGTTATCACAAATGCCTGTATTTTCTTGTAGAGGCAACAGGTGCAGTCTCAGCAGGAGGATCAACCTTCTGATTCCATGAGGTAAATTCCAAATTAAAAAGGCTGCTGTTTGTTCCCCCAAAGTTTTCCCACACACCACCTCCTTCCTACTTGGACTGACTTACATCAATATCTCCTGCCGAGCTAATAGTGGACACAGCGCTCTTAATACACATCTTCAAAGCTGATTTTGGCATAAAGGAGTCAGTATTCAAACTAAGCTCAAACGCCTTCATTAGCTCACTCAAAGCACCTAAAGAAAACCGATCGATCTTTCAACATGAACAAGATTTCAACTCTCAAGGCTGCCCTAAGTGTACCCTCTTCCCCTATGAGAAGTGAGCTGCCCCACCTTAATACCACTGCCAAGGAGGAGATATATGAGAAAATGAAACCTAATTCTAGGCACAAAACGTGGGGAGCAGCCAGAGAATTTAAATTGAAAATTAGTCACAAAATTCGACCATCAGCCACTTCAAAGGACAGCCAGTAACTCATATCCAGCACCTCAGTGGCGTAAGACAAGAAAAGAGGGAACAAACAGAATGTGCCCAAAATGGTGTCTTCCACAGATTCTATGAAATCTATGCAAACCACTTGCCCATGAGAGAGGACCCTGCTCACGCAGAGCCTCATATGTTCCATGACCCGCCCAGTTTTGGGAAAAACTTTTCCAGAGTATGGGTAAGAGTCCACAATTTCAAGATTTTCAGTGCCCAGCAGCCATTGGAAACACCTCTTTAATCTTAGCCCGTTCTTGTGAAAGATCAGATCCTTGCTTTTGGCAATGTTAATCTTCAGGAAGTGCGCTTCGGAATAATTAGCCAGAGCTTCCAAACGACGTTGCAAACCAATAGGCGTTAAGTCAAAAATGGCCACATCATCAACATTTAATAAAGAACAAATCAACATCATACCAATTTTTGGGACATCCACTCACTCTGTTCAAAATACCTGGGAGAAAAAAAATATATAAAGAGAACAAATGGGGGTCCAACAGGCAGCCCTTATTGAGCCGATTATGGGTTTTGATTCTACGGGATAATCCCTGCTATCCTTCCATCAAAACTTAACATCATGTGTCCAAATGTAACTCCATAATGAGACACAAGAGGTGGTGTGGAACACCCAAGAGAAGATGCTTCCTCCACAGCATTTGGTGGTCCACTCTATCAAACGTGGTGGAGAAGTAAATGAATGCCATATAAATTGGCTTACACCAAAGAAAAGCATATTTTTCCACAACAGTCTGGAGGACCACAATATTGTCTAATATGGTATAATTTCTCCTAAAACCTGTTTGTTCCGGTCCGGAGGTATAATATTCTGATCCTGAGCCCACTGTAAGTGACAGAGAATGCCCTTAGCAAATAATTTGCCAGAAGCGTCCAACAAAGCAATCTGTATGAAACTTAATGGGGATGTTTTAGAGCCCTTCTTATATAATGGAACTTCAATACTCCCCTTGTAAGACTGGGGAATTTTCCTAGTTCGATAACATTGTCTAAACAGTGGAGCAAGAAAGGCTTCTCAGGCAACGGCCTCCTTTTTGATAATCGAAATGGGAATTTCATCAGGGCCCTGGGCACCTAAGGTTCTAGTATTCTTTATAAAACCACCAATCTCCTCCCCTGAGGGGGCACTGTACACAGCGAGAGATACCTCATCAACACAGAGCATCACAGAGACTGGTCTATTGTTCGCATATAACTGAGAAATATAATCCATCCAAACCTTTTCAGGATTCAGGATAGCGTGCGCCTTCAGCCTAGAGTCACAGTACTCTGCGATCAATCACAGTACTCTCATAGTATCTTTAGACCTTGCTGCCTCTCTCAAACTGATCAATTTAGAGTCATTATATCTCCTTTCACAAAGTTTGCGGCGACTTCTCACTTGTTTGAGACAATCACTTTCTGGTTGGTGAGCAAAGAAAACAGCAAATGTTGTTTTCGTATTAATCAATTTATTTCTTGATTTAATATTTTCAAAGAAGATTTGCCCTTTTTGGGTAGTCGACGGCCAGTGGAACTTGTACTTAATTTACAGATCTCTTCCATGTGGGAATCGAAAAAAGAGAATAGGAACGCCAAGATGATGTCCCAGCTGATTGACACGAACACCCTTGATTTTAAAACTGATAGCGGCTATATTTTTTGTTGTCCAAAAGAACGACCCCATTTGATTTGTTAAAAGCAGTCATGTTCAGTCAAGGGTTCCCCGGGTCCAACACCCGAAGATTAAAAGCCACAGTTATACCCACTATACTATGGTCACTCATTGAAGAAGGGTGAACAAAGAATTTATCACAGGCCTGTCTTGCTTCGCCCTCCAGAATACCACTCCCATACGATGGCCCAAACACGACGAAGCAGGACACATATAACACAACACCTAGTAATGGGTTTCACTTTATAAAATGAAACACATCAAAGACTATCTTTTTAGAATAAGGCTTGGGGTTTTAATTTATGCAATGCTCTCTAACAGAGAGGCTTTCCCAGATGCAACATTCAAATGTATATAGAGATATAAATTTAATGCAAGCAATAATAACACACTTGGCAAATGTAACAGTTAAATACATGAATAATAATAGTAAAATGCACAAGTAGATAATAATGGACGTCCTGCAAGAGATCAGAAAAATATATGAACTAAATACATCAAATGATTACTTTGGATGTGCACTCTGACTCACTCACACATCACAAAGAAAACACCTCAATTGAATATAGCCAGTGGCCACACATCACAAGGGCACTAATCAGAAACAAATCACCTCCTCGGTCATTCGCTTGACATCCTTGCCAACTCAAGCTGGAGGAGCCCGTTGATAGCCAGGCATGAAGTCGCGATGGGGACTTTAAGTTCTGTTCTCTATTGACAACACGTCTGCCCCACAAATGAGCTCCTAAGCTGCCTGCCAAGACTCTCCCCCTTTAATACATTTTACTCAACGTAAGGCGAAAGTTCTAGAAACCTCACCCCCTTTCTTCTGTTACGAAAAATGGAGCTGACCATAATGGTCTGTGTTAAGGTCAAGACAGAAGCTGGCCAGGCCCCTGTATTTTGACTCTGGGACAGAGCTGTACATTCCACACATTTGTCTGGCAACAGCAATCTCTGCTCTGAAAGGCACCAAGCACTCTTCCCACTCATTATCCACGCGAAACTTACGAAAGCCTCCATCCAGCAGAAAACAAAATAACCTTGAACGTGGATAAACAACTTGAGCAATCAGGGGTCTGCCTGTGCACGCAGAGCAAGACAGAGTCAGAATTAAAGATGAAATGAGGGCATTTCAAAGCCAATAGTAAGAACTTCTTAATACTTCCCAATGTACAACACAATGCACATGTGTGCACCACTGCCTTCAGCATCACATACTTCATCTCTTAATGTACAACATAATGCACATTTGAGCACCACTGCTCAAAACACTGCACTTCGAGAACAAGTACATTCCACACCTCTCTCTCTCTCATGCTTTCAAATGCACATCCCACACATTCTGTTCTTGGCAAGCTGTTCTACTCTGTGACAGCTCCCACTTTAAGAGTGCAAGATTACATGAAAGAAACCTTCAAAGGAAAAAAGGCATAGGCAGGATGTCGTACATTCAGGCAAGGGTAAAATGAAACACCAAAGTCAATTAAAATGATGGTAGTCAAAGGTCATCATGGGGTGTCAAACCATAAGAGTGCCTCTAGCACTAAAATGCCCCAAACATTTGAAAAGAGACAACCACATAATCCAGAAGACTTTAGGTCAAGGTGGCATGGACCGTAAAGAGAGCAGCTTCACCCATTTAAAATGATGAAGTCTAATCTTTCAAGGGTCTCAAGAAGAAGGAACCCTTATTTGTCTGTTCTTATTTTATCAGGGAATAAAATATAGGGAATAGTTCAAATTTCTTTTTTTAACGGTGTTAACATAAATGGCAGAGGAAGAATTCAACACTTTAAGATTTGGATCTCCCATGATTATTATATGGGAACATTCCTCCAAGTTAACTGTATCATAAATACAAGAAAATAATAAACTCACCAATTGATCAGAGTGTTTTCCAGGTGTAATATACATATTTATCCACTATATTGGTTCAGCACCCATCAATACGTCATACACATGATTTCATTTTCGATAGAATTCAGCAAAACAATTTAGATGATGTAACACAAATTGATCATTATCATTATACGTAACACCAATAAGGCATATTTATGTTATGATCCTTTATTCATGATTCTTCATCTTCACAATCAGTTAAAACACGTTGCAAAACGCGTTCGTCCTCCCGGACTTCTTCAGGGCTACAACAACATACATAAATACATGTTATATTTACAATATTTACAAACAATAAAATAATTCTTATACCTACATATTTAATTCCAACATCACATAATCTATCTACTACAACGATTACAATCTAATTGTTAAAACCTCATAATACCCATGTGTGAGATTTAACAAAAAAATATCAATTCCTCTCTTTAGACCCGTATTGTTTTAACCTATAGAAACATTTTTGAAATAAGTATGAGAGATCACACCAAGGAGACTTATTAGATCAGTGGTGAACACATGATTATTTCACATTCATACCTCATGAATTGAAGTATGTCCACATAGTGATCGGTCAAAAAGGGAGAGTTCACGCATATATGGGCATTTCATCCAGTATATTTTGAATGAGCATTTCATTACAATTAGTGGCATCCCCTAATTCCAGGGTCTACAAACAAAATTCATAGGCAAAAATGATCATAAAAGAAGAGTTTAGACAAAGTACGACTGGGCCGAGTTAAGTTATAGTACTCTTTTCACACTTAATAATGAAGGGAAAGAGACCCCAAATCCCATTGTATTCTTGCCAAGAGCCACTGAAATCTGTTAGCGTACAGCTCAAATGAAAGTCACAACAAATGCCATCTAACTCCCAGCAAAACTAACGTTCAGTATTATATCATTTATCATCTTAAAAATGCATGGTAACACCAAGATAAGCTTGATGGTGCCCCACGGTTTAAGAGTTCAAGGATTCACTGGACTAAAAAATAATTTATATATTTGATGGCACCTTAGGAAGTGATATCACAGAAACTTTGACATCAATGAAAACACTATAAGTGATCAGTAACATTTTTTGTATAAAATAACTGTAACATGTAGGAAAAAAACACTAAACTTCACTGAAGTACATGCATGCTTTCAAAAGTAGCAGAGTAAAACTCTCATACATCCAAAATGGTTTTTAGATTCACTGATGCCGTCATTAGAATCCTTGTGGTGGAATTGCCTCTTGAAGTCTTTTCAGCTCCCAAGGGCTGGTATGCATACTGCTGGGCTAACAAAGTGCTACATTTGCAACATATTGATGTTAAACGTACTAGGACCATCGTGGTTCTGGGGCTGATCCTGTACAGGCACTACGTTATACAAGGGGATGTGTTAGGGTGTGGTTATGAGAAGTATGATGTAATGCATAGTGTGTGAGTGGATGCTTGAGAAAGTAATGCATAACCACATCTCCTGTGTGGCATAATCTATTTGCATGCTCCAGGGCCAAGGAAGATCATACAACCGACAACAAGTAGGGAATACCTTCCCAAGAAAACAAGACTGCTCTTCATGAGAGTTTGCAACGGTATGGCAAACTGCTTGTGTGTGCCACGTGTGCCCAAAATTGATTTAACAAAGTCTGCGGCCAACACATGTGGAATCAAAGCCCTGCTCCAGCCCATACATGGCCACAGAAGAAATCGAAGGCCCTGCAGAGCAGCATAATCAGGTGCCTGCCAAATTGGTGGTCAATAGAGGCGCTGCGCCGTTATCTGGATACAGAGCAATTAGTTAGGCAAAGCAAGATATAACTATAACTTCAACAAGGTACAGAAAACAGAGAATTTACTCACTGTCAAGGGCAATTGATGAATACCGCGATGCATGCATCGAAAGCGACTTCTACTTCCAGAGGTTGCTGGTGCAAGACTGCTCATTGATCGCCTGAACAGCACGTGCCAACACAATGGGCCCAGAAGAGAGTACAGTATATGATGCAGCTGTGTTCCTGAAGCCACCATCACCTTTCGATACTTCTAAGAAGCAGAACATTGGTGCCAGGTGGGCTGCGTGAATCGAAACATTCAATGACTTCATAGATGCGCTAGAGGAAGAAGATGACAAGAATATCATCAAATATTTGAAAAACCTTGTAGGTGATGGAGTGAAAGAAGTGCTAAAGAAAGTTTCACCCACTGATGCAACATCACACTGAAAAGTAAAAGAAGTGCTCAAAGCCAAGTTCAATCCAATGCGAAATGTCGATTATTAAAGGTACATCTTCAACCAAGCATGACAACAAGTTGGTGAACCAATGGATAAGTTTGTTGAAAGTCTTGGTGCACATGTAGGAGTAACTTCCTGTATAGAAGATCACAGTTCAAGGAAAACTCACCAAACAAAGCAGCAAACTTCATTTGGACACTGTCCCAATATCACATTGAAAGTGAACAGTCACCCGAAAACCTTTATCATAAAAAGTGGTCCATCAATTAATAATATAACAGTGAAAAGGTTTACGAGCCTATCCCCTGTGCCCTGCCTCACTCCGTAAGGCATGAAGGTATAAACCTTGGTCGCCTCTAAATCATTACAATGCCAAGGATGACTCACAGTGACGATGCAACACAAAAAGACATCAGGGTAGGTCACCGTTCATGTTCTTCAAGTTACCTCCTCTAGTACATCCTTGCTCAGCTGTGCCACTGCTGATGACATGGGGTTGATATCCCTCCACTACAACCTTTTTGCTCAGTCTGAACTCACAAGCGGATTTCCATTGCTATGCTGTGGCCTGAGAAAACTGAAGACAATGAAAATGCAGCGGATACCAATGAAGACATTCACCCTGTTGCTAAGTGACACCGTAGAGATGCTGTTCATCTGCAAATCACTATAGAGAAATGTTGACTTGGCCCTTTTTGGCTAAAGTTCCTTGAACTTTTCACCTTCTTCCTAGACCTTTTTCTGACATTATTTTGCCGACTTAGATGCTTTGGGCACTTTGCCACTGCTGATCAGTGTCAAAGTGCAAGTGCTCCCTGTATAAAGTGTTAGAGTAATTGGTTGTCCATAACTGGTATGTTTGCCTTACCAGTAAAGTCCCTAGTAAAGTGCACTATGTGTGCCAGGGCTGGTAATGCAAATGCTACTAGTGGGCCTGCAGCACTAATTGTGCCACCCACACACGTAGCCCTAAAGAGATAACTCAGGCCTGCCTCTGCAATGCCTGAGCGCAGTTTTCTAACTGCCATGTATCCTGACAAATGCACCCACTTGCCAGACCTTACCCTTCTCTTCTCATGCACATAAGACACCCCTATAGTAAGCCCAAGGTACCCCCCGGACA
Organism: Lissotriton helveticus; assembly: GCF_964261635.1. Lineage (NCBI taxonomy): Eukaryota > Metazoa > Chordata > Amphibia > Caudata > Salamandridae > Lissotriton > Lissotriton helveticus. The sequence goes on from NC_136068.1 coordinate 1,410,885,529, forward strand.
GGGTGCAGTGTCTGTGAAAAGTAGGTCATGTACTGAGGTGTGTACCATGTCCTAAGAGTGAAATACTCTCCATTTCGTTTTTCACTGTTGCGAAGGCCATCTTGCCTATAGGACAGAATGGGGAAGGCTGTGTAATATGTTTCTAGCTTATCTTCCCATTGGCTTAAGATGGAGAGGTGAATGTTAATGTGCCTGAACTCACAATTTAATAGTACATGTTTTTGTGAAGGTGGTTTTTGAACTGTGTGTTTAGAAACCACACTTTTAGAAGTGGCTGTTTTTTTGTTCTAACAATTCTGTGTGTCTCTGCCTGGTTGTGGATTGAATGTCTGGGTTTAAATGTGATAGGATCTGGGAAATGTCTTGACCCAGGGGAGGAGTAGGTGAGTAGGTGAGACAGCAAAAGGCTGACCTGCATCTGGAGTGTAGGGGGAGGAGTAGCCCCCTGGATGTGAAGAGGCCTGGGCTGCTGCCATAACAAAAATGGCTCCACCTCCCACTGAGTGATTGAGGAACCAGTTCCCCACTATCAAAGGAAGACGGTGTCACTGGCAGGGAGACACCCAGAACTGGGTTGGACAGGCGTCAGTGCCCCCTGAACACAAAGACTTCAAAGACATTTAGGGGTATAACTATGAGAGCTGAAATCCCTGAACGTTGGACTGATCAAGACTGAAAAGGACTGAAACTACTTTCTGGTCAAGAGGAACCTCTGACAAGGAGAACAGTTGAAGAGACTGAAGAGAAGGACTTATCTTTGCTGTGTGTTCTGGGGCTGACCTGCAGTTTGCTCATTTAACAAAGGAAAGACTCTGTGCTGTGTCCCCCTGTTTGAAAGACTTTGCTGTGTGCTGTGTCCTGAAGTAACTTGTCTCCATGGGCACCAGGAGAGCTGGCTCCCTGTTGTGGAAACTCAGGAACATCAAAGTTTCCAAGTGTGTCTCAGCGATGCTGTGTGCGTGTGCTTTTTGCAGCCTGAGACCTACGTAAGCATTGCCCCGGGACTGTGTGGACCGAAACCCAACCAAGTCTCAGCGACGCTTTGTGCGTGTGCAGCCTGAGACTGCGTGGGGTCCGTGGTGCTGGTTGGAAAGTGCCCCGTGTCTACAGTGCCCCCGCAGCGTGAATCATCGTCCATGATGCTGTGTAGTTGTTTGTGGCCCAAGCCGTCATTGTAACGGAGGCTGCGGATCAAGATCGCCGGCCCGAGCCGCAATGTGCTGAAGGATTTTGTAAAGCTAAGGAAGTCGTGAGGTAATTGTGATCGTTGTTCGCAAGAGGAATTTGCCCAAGATCGTCAGCAATGGAGAAGGCAGCGCCATAACCTATCTGTCTACAATGTCGCCTTGCATCGGAGCTGCGTCGTCTTCGGGAGTGCCCAGCAGGATGTCCGATGAGCGGCGAGAGAGAGAGAGCGAGGCAGTGCATTCCCCAGGTAAGGCTTGGACTCCTGTCGGGAGCCGCAAGCTTGTGTGGCCTGGGGAGGCGTGCAGGAGGAGTACAGGAGTGCTCCAGTCTCTCTCCCGCTGCATCGCATTAGACACGCTGAGTCCTCGAGCGGCCCGGACCTGCCCGGCAGCACCGGGGCCGACCTCAGAAGTTCAGGACTGTTGTCTGTGGTTGGGGCCTAGTGGTGCCCGCGCTAATTGCGTTTTTTGGCCTGGTATTATTCCTGCATTACAAACTGCCCTATTACTTGCATTAGGAATTGCATTATTCCTGCATTACCAACTACCTGATTATGTGCATTGAGGATTGAATTATTCTCGCATTACAAACTGCCTTATTACTTGCATTAAGGAGTGCATTATTCTTGCATTACGAGCTGCCTGATTATCTGCATTGAGGATTGATTCATTCTCGCATTACGACCTGACTTATTACTTGCATTAAGGAGTGCGTTATACTTGCATTACTAACTGCCTGATTATGTGCATTGAAGATTGCATTATTCTTGCATTACAAACTGCCAGATTACTTGCATTGAGTATTGTATTATTCTTGCATTACGAACTGCATTGGTCTGACAATACAAACTGCATAGCATTGCATTAGGACTTCATTTGAACAGCATGAACTGCTCATTAATACCGCAAGAACCTACAAGTGTTTGTTGGCCTAATAAACAGAAAAGTAAAATATTACGAATACGTATATGTTGGATTTTTATCGTTTAGTCTTACCGTATTTTTCTTCTTGATAACGATACTGCTATTTTCATATGTCAGTGTGGTGTCCATTTGAGGTGTTATCACTGTGTCACTGGGAGTGTGGTTGCAAGTACTTTACACATTGCCTTGAAGATAAGCCTGGCTGCTCATGCCAAGCTACCAGGGGGTGACCAGGGGTTATCAAAGAGGGTGTCCCTGCTTTCCCTGACTAGAAGCAAGGGTCCCTATTTGGACTAAGGTAACTGCCTCAGCCAACTAGAGACCCCAGTTCCAACAAGAAAGAGTTGTAAACACTTTTAAAACATGACATCATTGATTGCTCCACAGGCCCCATGCCATGGGCTTCTCCCATAGTAGCTGTTCCGAAAAAGGACAGTAGCGGAGCAGTGCGCATTTGTGTTGATATGCGCCAAGCAAGCAAAGCAATTGAGAGAGAGAGATACCCTGGTCCACACATAGCAGACATGATCATGCAGTTGAACGGATCCAAAGTGTTTTCCTGCCTTGACAAGAATTGAGGATACCTTCAACTCGATCTGAAAGAGAACAGCAGGTATATTACTTCCTTTTTGACTCATGTTGGTTTGTTCAGATATAAGAGACTGAGTTTTAGAGTATCTTCGGCTGCTGAGATATTTCAAAATGGCATTCACCAAATAATCCAACCTGTTACATATTGTTGTAAAACGAGGCATTATTTGAGAGGCCTGCACAAACAATATGTCTACATTTGTCCTTCACTGAGAACCAAACACCCCATTGTAGCGCTTGATTCTCCGAGGGTAGCGTTTCAGAGCAGTCTAAGTCTTACTCAAGGAAGGTGGTGTGGGTTAGCAATTGCCATTTACAAGTACGCCGAAATAACACTCAATAATTGATTGTACAGTTTATAATTTTCTTTATAAAAAGGATGAGTATATTGATTACACACACACACTACTCAATCGTATGCATCAATTTACAAATGTACATAATCTGTTGGAATTACTTTTTGACTTTGCATAACATTCCCACGCCTCCCACAGGGGGCGGGGGGGGGGTCAAGTATCACCACTACCATGTATGCACATCATCTTGCCACCAAATGCAGTGTGTTGACAATAACCTGGAGTGAGAACCCTTCCCACTGGCACCATCCCAGTGGTGGCCCACCCCATTATCTCACCAAGCATTTACAATGGGAACACCTGCCATAGTGACAGTATACACCCTTGAATCACAGTGGCGGACAGTCTGCGTTGTTGTTCAACTAACGCAGTAGCAAGAATACATGTCTAAGCATCCCTTAGAATGACAGGAACTTATCATATCTTATAATGTAATGCAATTAAAAGCCCCTAAAAGGCATCACAGTTATGTTCACAGGATTAAGCATTTACAACCAGGCACCCCAGCAGGAATGCCTAGCAACATAACCCCACTTTGCTTATGATTTCACAAATCACATGTAACTTCCTGTCCCCAAAAGGAAGACCATTGGTAAATGCACCACCTGTGCAATTACACCTTTCCACCTGTGGGAGGTATCACCTCGGTGACAATCAATGTTTCACCTTTCACACTTCGGTGCAGCCCTAAGCTTCAGCTCCTGGCTGCAGAACAAAAGTTCCAGCATGAGGTAGGATTCAGAAAACATGAATAACCCTTGAGGGGTTCTTTCCTTTAAGTCCCCCAGAGACAGATGGTGGGGACTTCCCATTTTCGTGCTGGGGTAGTCTTCATTGCTCCTGCAGCTCCCCCTGCAACTTTCCAACAAAGGGGGGTGACCCCCTACTCCAGGGGCCACCATGCGCCAAAACAAGCAGCATTCCCCCTACCTTGCAATGCATAATGGGGCGCCTCACGCCAGGGGCCATTTCATGGGGGGCGCGCCAGCGCTCCCTGACTTTGCTTTCTTCTGGGGCAGCCCCAGGGACCTGACCCACCCAAGGGCCCATCTAAGACTGACGGCGGAACCCAACGCACTTCGTTGTCGGTCAGGGTAGAGGTCAAAGGTCACCTACCTTCTGGGGGGCATATCTCAGCCCCCAGGAGACCGATTTTCAGCATTTTGGCCTCTTCTTGCTCCTGGTGGCCAGCCCTAGCCACCTGGAGCACCACCCTCCTTGCCTCCAAGAGGGTGACTCTGCAGGGAACTGTCTTCACTGGCTCCCTGCACCAGCCTTTCACCTCGCTCTCCTTCTGGCCTCTCTTCTCCTGGCGCAGAGGCCAAGGCTATTCCTCACTGGCCCTCGACTCTCTCAAAGGTACAGTCCAGGGTCCTGGGACAGTCAGTGGGTTTCTCTTTCCAATTGCCCATGGCACCAGGCTCCAGCAACAGTCTTCCTCAGGAAGACCATACCCCAGAGAGAGCTCCTCTTCCTGTGCAAGACTTTTAAAAAGAATTTGGAGTGGGGGGCAGGAAGACACTTCTGCCCTATCCTGCAGCAACACATCACCTCTCTGCCCCTGCTCCCTCCTTCCTGCACAGGCCTCTGGGATACTTCAAGATGGCATTGTCCAGGGGTCTCATGCCACATGGTCTCTGAAAAGCCCCCTTCCCCTCTTGCTGACTTCATGACCCGGGCCCACAGCAGGCCTGGTGCCCGGCACTGGGTGACAGCTGCTGATGGATAACCAGCAACTTCACCCCATATCTCCCTCCTGGAGAGAAGACCTTAGCCCTTGAAATGCTTGCAGGGAAGGGCCGGGCCTCTGATGCTACTGCTTGGGGAGGAAGGTAATTAATCCAGCCTGGCAGGGTTTCACCCGGCAAAGCTCTGGTTATGAGCTGAGTCAGATGAATATGACATTTTTGGATGACCCATAATCAGTACAAACATGTCTATAGACTCAGCAGAACACGACTTTTTACACAACTTACAGTGTACTTTGGTGCATGTCAGGACTTTGTAGGCACTAAGGAAGTGTAACTACCCCTTGTGGTCCCTGTCTTCATAGGAAGGTAAGGTGTGTTCCTAGAGTAAAAACAGTATAGCACAATGACTTTCCCTTACATGTGTCTCCCCACATTATAAAGCCTATTCCATGTCACTGCCCAACTCTGCATAATTCCTGCCACACCATTATATCTGTACCCGCTCCTGGACTGTGGACAACAGGAATCTCCCCTTGCAGCCCTTACACGGGTACAGACACAGGTGTACACGTGTCTACATGTAATCTGTCCAGTGCCCCTTACCCTGGCTGCAGCGCAGCCGCCTTCTTTCACAAGGTGGACACCGGTGAAATCCACATGCAGTCTGTTTCATCATGAATTCCCTGTGGGTGAGTCCCAGCTTATGAGGCACTCCCACAGTTAAAGCTCAAAATGTAGCTGTTCAAAAAGCGAAAAATCCAGGCGGCTCAGATGGTCAGAACCACCTTCAAACACATATGCTTTCAATTACAGTGACAACATACTGATTTTTGGGAAAACATAGAATGAACACACCAAAGCCCTTACCCAAGTGTGCCAATTATTTACTGATACAGGTCTCACTCTGATTGCAGCAAAGTGCGAGTTTCACAAAATGACACTTAAGTATTTTGGGCACATATTCTCTGATGGGGGTATGACTCCAGACCCTGACAATGTGCAAGCGCTATCATCCACTTAACCTCCCCCCAGAAGGTTATCATGCTGCAATCCTTTCTGGACATGGGCAGCTATTGCTCAAGATACATTAGCAACTTTGCTACAGTGAGTGCCCCATTAAGAGAATTGACAAACAAAAATGTCCAGTTACAGTGGTCACATGAATGTAACCAGATTTTCCAATAAATAATACATGCGATTTAGAATGCAACTGAAATAGCTTACTTGGACCCCAAGTTACGATCAGAGAAACCAGTTAATGCAAACTCGTTGAGGTTGGGTGCGATTCGTTCTCAGCACAATGGCCACCAAATGCTCAGAGACACAGTATGGCCTATGACAGTCAGTGCCTGCCTGAAACAGAACACTCCTACTCACAGCCGGAGAAAGAGTCTGGCTGTGGTGTGGGCCTATGAACATTTTCATGTATTCCCCTATGGAAAACGATTCAACGACATCACGGATCACCAGGTGTTGCTCAGTATCTTTAGAAATCTGAAGGTTAAGATGCCCCCTCACATCAAGAGGTGGGGGTTAAGACTGCTAGAGTATGACTTTGAGACTGTACCCATACCTGGGAAAGACCAAAACCCAGCAGATTACTTTTCACAAGTGACGCTACTTTGTTACAGTTTGACATCCAGGACAGCTGAGGACTATATCAATTTTATTGTGAAGTCAGTTATACCAGCAGCTCTGTCTGTGAATCAAATCATTGCTGCCACTAACACAGACAAAGACATGACCCTCATCAAAGAACTCATTACAACACAATTATGGAGAAAAAGTACCCGGCCCCTTGCCGATGATGTTTGTTAGAAATTGGGTCTCTAGTTGGCAGAGGTTTGCACTCTGTCCAAGTAGGGACCACAATCCTAGTCAGGGTAAGCTAAATACACACTTTAAATTAACCTGTGCTCACCCTCTGGTAACTTGGCACAGAGCAGGCAGACTTAAATTAAGAGGAAATGTGTAACATATTATATCACAGTAACACATTGAAAATACTACAAAAAGACTCCACACAGGGTTAGAAGAATAGAGAATATGTATCTGAGTAAAACAAGACCAACACAATAGAACTTCAATCAGTAGAAGTTGCTATATGAATTTTTGAAAAAATAAATGTAAAAACAGTGCTTAGAAGCAATATTCCCTCTAATTCATTTCCTCTGTGTGTGGCAGTGTAGGGTCTCTGGGCGCTACAGCCATGGCTATGTGTGCCAGGAACCAGACTGCGCATGTGTGCAGCGCCAAATATCGCTCCAAACATTTGTGTAAAAAACTGAAAATACAGTGCATTTCCACACATACAATTCCACGTTAAGGGTCTTAAGGCAGATCTGCAATTTGGATAGACACGCCATGACATGAATTGGTTACACAGGCAAGTACACTTCAGGTTTACAAAAGCACAAGACTCTAACGGTGGTACCATCATAAGATTTTACTAAAGATTCTTAACTGGAGCACTGTTCATTGAGTGGGGAAATGTTGAGAGCCTATACAAAATTACATATACACAATAAGTTGTGGAATGGAATCTTCTTGCTGTAGTCTGCAGTGTTTATCTTCATTTGGCAACTTCAACTATTGCCAAATACTGCGGGAATTACAGTGCTTAATTTGTAAGACAAGAAGTGCTGGGGCTCAAAGCTTAGCTCAGAATATGTTCATTGTTTTCTGTATGTGGCCCTGAATCAAAGTTTGTGGAGGAAAAATATGTAACGGTCCCCAGAGTGCAGTAATGATGGAATTCGCAAAGGTTCAGTGGATTCTGGTGCCCCAGCGTTGTCACTTAGAAGGTCTGGAAGGAGAACTATCTCACCTGCTTACATAGGGGAGTATGTAAGATAGATATACACTTTACATTTTAAGAAACATGCAACATGAAACCTTTTTCACATTCATCTTTTGCCATGTACACATATATATATATATATATATATATATATATATATATACATACATACATACATACATACATACATACATACATACATACATACATACATATATATATATATATATATATATATATATATATATATATATATATATATATATGATCACTAAGTACAATGAGAGATCGGCTAACATTGTACAAATCTTTAAAAAGAACTGGCACATCCTTTTGACAGACAGAGTGTTAAAACACCATCTTCCAGACCGTCCTCCCATCACTTACAAGAGATGCCCCTCTATTGGGGATCAGTTAATCCACAGCCATTTTAACCAGTCTGCAATAGTAAAAAACAAATTGGGAATAAATGGTTTCTTCCCTTGTAAGAATTGCAAAGCGTGTAAATATAGCAACAAAAAGACCACCTTTGAAGGCAGACCGGGGAATCCCAGGCCTGTCCGTGCCATCAAACAATTCCTTAACTGCAATTCTGATTTTACAATATACTGTCTGACTTGCCCCTGTAAAAAACGATACATAGGCAGCACGATCAACCCAACTAAAAAGCGTGTATTAGAACATATGCACGCAATTACCAACAAAGATGCTGCTTACTCTGTTGCTCGTCATTTTCAATCACACCACCAGAGCAAGAGGGATCTACTGCAATTTTATTGCATAGATAGAGTAGAAAAACATTTTGAAAAAAATCTTTATTGGCAGCAGTAAGTCACCGTTACATAGCATATTAAAAGAGAAGGTTGAACGTGATACAATTACAGTGTCTACGACATCATATAACCAACATTTCCATTTTCCGATTTCGTGTGAAAAGGTAGAACTCCCAACTCCAGAACCCCCCGCCTTCCACCCCACAGCACTTACTCAAGCCACATAATATTTCTAAACTGGCATTGACCCGGGCATAATGTCTCAATGAATGTAGAGTAGAAAAACATGAGAGGGGTGGAGACAGGGCCAGAAAATTGAGGGCCTTGGAGTCCCGTTACATTATTGATCTACAAAGCATGAGCCCAGTGGGACTTAATAATGACGCAGAATTGTGGACTCACTTAGAATAAGAACTGTTCTTGACCAAGTATCTATAACGCAGCATTTATGAAATATTCTAAGAAAACTCTCTTTTCCTCTTCCTCTTCTCTCTCCCCTTCTTTATCTTTCTATTTCTCTCCTCCCTCCTCCCTCTTAATCTACTGTATGAACCTTCTTTTAGGGGAGCAGCAATTGCGAGCTGGACTAAGCAATAGCCCATTCAGGGCACAATTATGAAACAGCACTAAGAAACAATGAAATGGAAATTACGATTTAATTATGTGTATATATTCCTTTCCTAGTGCCGTCATAACTGTAGCGAAATATCACATGAACTTTGTTTGTATATATTGTTTTCTTTTTTACACAAGCACTTTACACTTTGTTTGTTTTGCACAATTCTAGAAACACACTACAAGATGTCTGCTATGTATTTTTAAATTAAGTATTGCAGAAGTCCGTCTTTTATGTCTATGAATATTCATGACGTATGGTGGTTTTAAATGGCTATGTGTTTGCACTTACAAACTAACATTGACAAAGCCGTGAGGCGAAACGCGTCTGTCAGGGGGGGGAGTCTTTGCACCAATAAAGCATTTATGCTTTGGATTCTTCATGTGTGCCTTTCCTCTTTTCAAACCGAATGAGGGTCTGACGTTGAAGATATATATATATATATATATATATATATATATATATATATATATATATATATTGTTTCCCAAAGGGCCCGAAAGCAGTGAGAGGCACTCGACTGCCCTCTGCCACAGGCATTGAAATGCAGCCTGTCTTTGTGCTCCATTCGTCGTTCAATTTGCCAACGCGTTTCAGGGATACCATCCCCTTCTTCATGGGCTGCTTAACCACAACAATGACGGCTCACATTACCTTAATTTCCGGCTTTATTTATTTCAATTGCTGCCCCCAGTGGGCGTTTGCTCAGTGCAGTTATTTCAATGTCTTGTGGGTCCTGAAGTCCCTCATGTGAGCATGACGTATTCATTATAGTAATTTCATCGAGTGGTTTCAGTAAAAGCTTATTTACATCCTGTAGTAGGTGACGGAGCAGACACACAGACTTAGTTTGCATATTGAGCGCTGTGCTGAAATGATGTTGCACAGTTGAACGACGAATGGAGCACAGACAGGCTGCATTTCAATGCCTGTGGCAGAGGGCTGTCGAGTGCCTCTCACTGCTTTCGGGCACTTTGGGAAACAACATATATATATATATATATATATATATATATATATATATATATATATATATATATATATATATATATATATATATATATATATATATATATATATATATATATATATATATATATATATATATATAACCTACTGGCAGTCGCCAGTAGGTATATATAGTTAGGATTTTTTCTCTATGGGATTTTTGAAAATTCTATGTCTAATAACTTTGGCGTTTGTGGACGGAATTGGCTGAAATTTTCAGGAAAATGGAGCATTTTGTTTCTGAGCAGCCCCTGAAAATTTGGGGGGGGGTCGTCAAGGGGGGGCCGAGAAAAAAGGGGGGTCCCAAAACGCGTTTTTCCCATGTTAATTTCCATAGTGCGGTTGGCCTCACTTTTAGCCCGAATGGCTGAATGGATTTGCACGAAAGTTGGCAAAATTGTAGGGACTGTTAGCCCGATGTGCCTTTGCTAGGTCTCAAGATATGTGCTCCAGTGGATTTTGAGAAATTAACGTTCAAAAAAATATATATATCTGTAAGCGCGCTCCGGGCAGCGCCCCGGTTCGTGTACTTGACGCGTAACGGAACTTCGCGAAGCGAAGCTGATTGGCTCTCCGGTGTCTGTCAACATTCTAAACAGTCCGGAGCGGCCGCCATCTTGTCTCTCGGTAGGATCGAGAGACAAGAGGAGGCCAAAACAAAGGGGGAAATGACCATAAGGGGGCATAGTAGATCCTCCCTGACCCCCTAGGTTTGATGTTGAATTTTTTTTTGTTTTTTTGCGTGGGGAGCGCCCGGTACGCGCACCGGGAAGCGGTCCGGGGAGCGTACTATAAGAAAAAAAGAATGATAGACTATGATATTTTGAAATATTGTATGTTTATTGATTGTTCTTTTTGGTGCTTTTTTTTTTTTTTTTTTTAATTTAAGTAGCAGTATTAATGATTATTAAATATAAATGTATTTTTGGAATTGTGCACAGTATACTATAAGTCTGACTTTACATTATAATCAATTTGGTACTAGTTTATGAATTACATATAAAAATGATTAAAGACTCAAACAATTTTTTAATATTAAATATAATTTTATTTTTCTGATTCTTTTTCAAAATTTAATAGAACGTCTAACATTTGACTGTCCGATATGTCCTCTTGTTGAGTGAACATAACTTCCCACATTTGACCGTCATCATAATGAAGTAAATAATCCACAGATTCTACACATTGTAGAAGTTCATGGTCCCGTGATTCATCCATGAATTCCAAGTCAATGGGTTCAATGATTTCCTCATTGTTCATGTCTAGGACAATTTCAAAGGAAACGTTCTGTTCTCCTTGCATTTTTGTGCTGAAATTTGAATAAAAAATAAATATATCAGTAGAGATAGGGCACTGTTGGGTTTAAGTTCTGACAGGTACTTTTGAGGCATGAAGTAGTACTATTAAAAAGTGCCTGTGAAAAAGCCTATGTAAATTCATAATTATACCACAGAAACCTAAATCAATCCATAATTATAATAAACAAGCCTTTCTCAATGTCTAACTCTTACAGAGGGATAGTATATAACTATCTGAAAATGTTTTCAAATTTATAAAATAATATCTTACCTTTTAAAAACAAGTTTAAGTTGTGAGTGAAAATGATCTTGCAATGTAGTTCAGGAAGTAGTAGTCAAAATGGCTGTGTTTCTCTCTCTTTTTTTATATATATTCAGGTACATAACCAATCAAATGTCAGGTAAAAAAAGTAGAAAATGAAAGTAACATTTTAATTGGTTGTCAATTCCAACACTTCAGATGTGTTTTGTGAAGTAATTTACCTCAGGGTATTTAGAGAGGTCTACAGGCTAAATGGCTAAATGGAATTCCAACCAAATTTGTGAAAATGGTAGGGATTGGTATGTAGTATGAGTTAATCTATATTTGGTGACATTGTCTCCAGGGTTTTTTCTGTAAATTACTTTCCCACCTTTTTTAATGGAGCGCTTCCCGGTGAGCGCCCCGGTACGCGAACCGGCAGCGTTACGGGAGTCCACCATTTTGTGTTTCGGTCAAATTAAGATACAAGATGGAGGGCAAATAATGTTCAGAATGGGTAGAAGGGGGCACGGTAGACGTATATTGACCCCCTAGGTTTTCTGAGGGTGGCTGAGGAGGCCCATATGTGCGAAAAAAAAAACATTTTTTAAAAAAAAGTTTGCGCGGTTAGCGTCCGGTGCGCGTCCCGGGTAGCGCTTCGGGGAGCGTACTTTGTTGAAAATTTGTGAAAAAAGTTAGAGTAAAATAATAATTGTGAGTGATCAGATGTAGGGTAGCTCTGAAAAGAGCTTTTGGGTCCTGTGGCTGATGTAGGTACCTACAAGTAGGTAGCAATGCACAGTCTTAAATTGAGGATGAAAATTCTGTTCCCCTCATCTGAGAAGTGAACTCCATCTCCTCTGTAGATATCTTGCATGTAGTAACGCAAGTTATTGTTGTACATGGAGCCCATTCCATGGTCTCTCATGTAAGCTGAAACAGACTTATTTACATGCTTCCTCGATTTCTCAATTTGTGGACAAAATTGGTTCGACCACCTCCATTTCTGTCTTTGGCATATATTTGAATATACCAAGGCAGTTTGAGGAAAAAGTTCCATCAATTGCTCAAAGGTGTCCTTTAAAAGCATTTCCAGACCTACCCCAGTCAAAGTGCCCAAGTCATTACCTCCACAGTGCACAATTAACAGGTCAGGTTTTGGCAAATGCAAAAAGGTTTTCACCAATGGTATCAATTGGTGACATTTTAATCCTCTGTGGCCAATCCACTTAATTTCCACATTTTGTAAATTGAGGTTAGGTAAATTTCTGTTATCAGTATACCTTTGAGCCCAGTAGATGTAACTATGTCCAACAATCCAGACAGAAAACATGGTGAGAGGAGGTTCTGCTGCAGTCAGATGAAGTGTGGCAATGAAATGGCAGTTGAAAAAATAAGAGTTTAAAATGAAAAAAACGGTGGAGTTTCTGTGTTAATGAAGCAGTAGCAGTGATTGGTGGATTTTGATTGCTGAAAACAGAAAGTTAGGGTGCATGGATGAGTTCTTTGAAAGATGTAATTTGAATGGTCAAGAAAAAATCATTTTATGAAAGATTGCACTGGATATGCAGGTGTACTGAGAGTTCAGAGTTCAATTGAAACATTGTTGTGTGAACTTGCAAACATCAGAGGTCTTTCAGGAGGTGGTTGCTATGCAAAAAAGGCAGAAAGGGCAGAGGGGGGAAGGGTGTTGATTTGAAAAAAGTGAGGGAAGAGTTTTGATTGGGTGACATGAGAGATATGTGTGATGAATTACAGCTTTTCTGTGCTTTTTATGGCTGCAGACTCTGGAGTGCATACCTTTTGCTCTGCTAAAGACAAATTGTTGTGTTTCTGAGACTGTTTTGAAACTCATAAAGTATTTGCTAAGGTGAGAAAAGATTCATTTAATTTAGATAGAGAATAGTATGGTTTAGGGAGAAAATTATGAAGAAAGTTGTGTATTTAAAATGTTGCTTTGTGTCAAGTGTTTTACAAATAGATTTTGTTTCTTTGTGTTACATAGCCATGTTAAAAGTGACGCAAAAATAGTGCAAGGGTCTTACAAAAATGCTTTCATGTGTCTTAGGGTATTTTAACTCACTTCCCCATGAATGTATGAATATAATTTCTTTACAAGATGTGTTTAAAAACGTTTTTTGAAATCAATTAGGTTTCTTGATATGTACTGCTAGAGTTTCATAGGTTGCTTGGGGCATATTTTCAAGGCTTTTGAGTTCCTTTGATGTAATTTTTCCCATTTTAATTTAAGACCTTTCCCCGTGGTGCAAGGTCCTTGTAAATATGCTCCCATCTGTGCTTGGCACATTTAGATTTTAATTCTTTGACTAACATAGCCATGTTAAAAGTGACCCAAAAATGTTGCAAGGGCCTTAAAAAAAACGCTTTCATGTGTCTTAGGCCATTTTAAGTCATTTCCCCTTGAATGTAGGTATATAATTGATTTAGATGATGTGTTTAAAAACGATTTTTGAAAACAATTAGGTTTCTTGATATGTACTGCTAGAGCTTCATAGGTTGCTTGGGGCATATTTATAAGGCCTTTGAGTCTCTCTGATGTTATTGTTCCCATTTTAATTTGAGACCTTTCCCCGTGGTGCAAGGTCCTTGTAAATACGCCCCCATCTTTGCTTGGCAAATTTAGATCTTGATTATTTGACTTACATAGCTATGTTAAAAGTGATCCAAAAATGGAGCAAGGGTCTTACAAAAATGCTTTCATGTGTCTTAGGGTATTTTAACTCACTTCCCCATGAATGTATGAATATAATTGCTTTACAAGATGTGTTTAAAAACGTTTTTTGAAATCAATTAGGTTTCTTGATATGTACTGCTAGATTTTCATAGGTTGCTTGGGGCATATTTTCAAGGCTTTTGAGTTCCTTTGATGTAATTTTTCCCATTTTAATTTAAGACCTTTCCCCGTGGTGTAAGGTCCTTGTAAATATGCCCCCATCTGTGCTTGGCAAATTTAGATTTTAATTCTTTGACTAACATAGCCATGTTAAAAGTGACCCAAAAATGTTGCAAGGGCCTTAAAAAAAACGCTTTCATGTGTCTTAGGCCATTTTAAGTCATTTCCCCTTGAATGTAGGTATATCATTGATTTAGATGATGTGTTTAAAAACGATTTTTGAAATCAATTAGGTTTCTTGATATGTAGTGCTAGAGTTTCATAGGTTGCTTGGGGTATATTTAAAAGGCATTTGAGTCCCTTTGATGTTATTTTTCCCATTTTAATTAAAGACATTTCCCCGTGGTGGAAGGTCCTTGTAAATACACCCCCATGTGTGCTTGGCAATTTAGATTTTGATTATTTGACTTACATAGCCATGTTCCATACAGTTCTCACCTTCTGCGTAGTCTTTGATATGCTACACTCCATCTGCACAATGAGATACGTAAGCAAAGGAAACACAGGTGATGTGATTGTGAACTGAGGAAAAGAAATTCCACATTTTTCAATTACATCACCTGTGTTTCCTAAGTTTACGAATGACATTGTGCAGATGAGGTTTAGGCCTGTCCACGGACACAGAAGAGGTCTGGCCTTTGTTCAAGAGTGAAGTGGACATGACTTACTTCATTGGTAGGCCTTCACATGTATTATCTCCTCTGTACTCTTCAACAAGCGTAAATTTCATCTGCAACCCTGAGTAGGCCTCACCTTAAACAAACCTCTGGATAGGCCACACGTTATCGTCATCCTGAATCAATCATTTAAAATGTTAGGGACAGATTTATGATAGGTGTATGCCTCTTTTGCGTCACTGTGCGTCACTTTTGTGACGCAGCGGCGGTGCAAAAGATTTGCTATGTGGTGACATATTTACAACTTGATGCATCTAGGCAGATGTGTCATGCTGTAAAGTCCCGTGCCACATGAAACCGATGCAGCAGTGATGCAAAAGATGCACCATGTTGCAAGACAGGCCTCACTTCATCTCCAACAAGATAAGAAGCTGAATCTTCTGTAAATGTCAAAATTGTTGTATACACTGCTGAACTTCTGTGTACTCTTTGATATGCTAGACTCCATCTGCACTATGAGATACCTAAGCAAAGGAAACACAGGTGATGTGATTGTGAAATGAGGAAAAGAAACTCCACATTTTTCAATTACATCACCTGTGTTTCCTAAGTTTACGAATGACATTGTGCAGATGAGGTTTAGGCCTGTCCACGGACAGAGAAGAGGTCTGGCCTTTGTTCAAGAGTGAAGTGGACATGACTTACTTCATTGGTAGGCCTTCACATGTATTATCTCCTCTGTACTCTTCAACAAGCGTAAATTTAATCTGCAACCCTGAGTAGGCCTCACCTTAAACAAACCTCTGGATAGGCCACACCTTATCGTCATCCTAAATCAATCATTTAAAATGTTAGGGACAGATTTATGATAGGTGTGTGTCTCTTTTGCGTCACTGTGCGTCACTTTTGTGACGCAGCGGCGGTGCAAAAGATTTGCTATGTGGTGACATATTTACAACTTGATGCATCTAGGCAGATGTGTCATGCTGTAAAGTTCCGTGCCACATGAAACCGATGCAGCAGTGATGCAAAAGATGCACCATGTTGCAAGACAGGCCTCACTTCATCTCCAACAAGATAAGAAGCTGAATCTTCTGTAAATGTCAAAATTGTTGTATACACTGCTGAACTTCTGTGTACTCTTTGATATGCTAGACTCCATCTGCACTATGAGATACCTAAGCAAAGGAAACACAGGTGATGTGATTGTGAAATGAGGAAAAGAAACTCCACATTTTTCAATTACATCACCTGTGTTTCCTAAGTTTAAGAATTACATTGTGCAGATGAGGTTTAGGCCTGTCCACGGACACAGAAGAGGTCTGGCCTTTGTTCAAGAGTGAAGTGGACATGACTTACTTCATTGCTAGGCCTTCACATGTATTATCTCCTCTGTACTCTTCACCAAGCGTAAATTTCATCTGCAACCCTGAGTAGGCCTCACCTTAAACAAACCTCTGGATAGGCCACACCTTATCGTCATCCTGAATCAATCATTTAAAATGTTAGGGACAGCTTTATGATAGGTGTGTGCCTCTTTTGCGTCACTGTGCGTCACTTTTGTGACGCAGCGGCGGTGCAAAAGATTTGCTATGTGGTGACATATTTACAACTTGATGCATCTAGGCAGATGTGTCATGCTGTAAAGTCCCGTGCCACATGAAACCGATGCAGCAGTGATGCAAAAGATGCACCATGTTGCAAGACAGGCCTCACTTCATCTCCAACAAGATAAGAAGCTGAATCTTCTGTAAATGTCAAAATTGTTGGATACACTGCTGAACTTCTGTGT
Source organism: Lissotriton helveticus (assembly GCF_964261635.1). Lineage (NCBI taxonomy): Eukaryota > Metazoa > Chordata > Amphibia > Caudata > Salamandridae > Lissotriton > Lissotriton helveticus. The sequence continues at coordinate 1,410,902,337 of NC_136068.1, forward strand.
ACTCTTTGATATGCTAGACTCCATCTGCACTATGAGATACCTAAGCAAAGGAAACACAGGTGATGTGATTGTGAAATGAGGAAAAGAAACTCCACATTTTTCAATTACATCACCTGTGTTTCCTAAGTTTACGAATTACATTGTGCAGATGAGGTTTAGGCCTGTCCACGGACACAGAAGAGGTCTGGCCTTTGTTCAAGAGTGAAGTGGACATGACTTACTTCATTGGTAGGCCTTGACATGTATTATCTCCTCTGTACTCTTCAACAAGCGTAAATTTCATCTGCAACCCTGAGTAGGCCTCACCTTAAACAAGCCTCTGGATAGGCCACACCTTATCGTCATCCTGAATCAATCATTTAAAATGTTAGGGACAGATTTATGATAGGTGTGTGCCTCTTTTGCGTCACTGTGCGTCACTTTTGTGACGCAGCGGCGGTGCAAAAGATTTGCCATGTGGTGACATATTTACAACTTGATGCATCTAGGCAGATGTGTCATGCTGTAAAGTCCCGTGCCACATGAAACCGATGCAGCAGTGATGCAAAAGATGCAACATGTTGCAAGACAGGCCTCACTTCATCTCCAACAAGATAAGAAGCTGAATCTTCTGTAAATGTCAAAATTGTTGTATACACTGCTGAACTTCTGTGTACTCTTTGATATGCTAGACTCCATCTGCACTATGAGATACCTAAGCAAAGGAAACACAGGTGATGTGATTGTGAAATGAGGAAAAGAAACTCAACATTTTTCAATTACATCACCTGTGCTTCCTAAGTTTACGAATGACATTGTGCAGATGAGGTTTAGGCCTGTCCACGGACACAGAAGAGGTCTGGCCTTTGTTCAAGAGTGAAGTGGACATGACTTACTTCATTGGTAGGCCTTGACATGTATTATCTCCTCTGTACTCTTCAACAAGCGTAAATTTCATCTGCAACCCTGAGTAGGCCTCACCTTAAACAAACCTCTGGATAGGCCACACCTTATCGTCATCCTGAATCAATCATTTAAAATGTTAGGGACAGATTTATGATAGGTGTATGCCTCTTTTGCGTCACTGTGCGTCACTTTTGTGACGCAGCGGCGGTGCAAAAGATTTGCTATGTGGTGACATATTTACAACTTGATGCATCTAGGCAGACGTGTCATGCTGTAAAGTCCCGTGCCACATGAAACCGATGCAGCAGTGATGCAAAAGATGCACCATGTTGCAAGACAGGCCTCACTTCATCTCCAACAAGATAAGAAGCTGAATCTTCTGTAAATGTCAAAATTGTTGTATACACTGCTGAACTTCTGTGTACTCTTTGATATGCTAGACTCCATCTGCACTATGAGATACCTAAGCAAAGGAAACACAGGTGATGTGATTGTGAAATGAGGAAAAGAAACTCCACATTTTTCAATTACATCACCTGTGTTTCCTAAGTTTATGAATGACATTGTGCAGATGAGGTTTAGGCCTGTCCACGGACAGAGAAGAGGTCTGGCCTTTGTTCAAGAGTGAAGTGGACATGACTTACTTCATTGGTAGGCCTTGACATGTATTATCTCCTCTGTACTCTTCAACAAGCGTAAATTTCATCTGCAACCCTGAGTAGGCCTCACCTTAAACAAACCTCTGGATAGGCCACACCTTATCGTCATCCTGAATCAATCATTTAAAATGTTAGGGACAGATTTATGATAGGTGTGTGTCTCTTTTGCGTCACTGTGCGTCACTCTTGTGACACAGCGGCGGTGCAAAAGATTTGCTATGTGGTGACATATTTACAACTTGATGCATCTAGGCAGATGTGTCATGCTGTAAAGTCCCGTGCCACATGAAACCGATGCAGCAGTGATGCAAAAGATGCACCATGTTGCAAGACAGGCCTCACTTCATCTCCAACAAGATAAGAAGCTGAATCTTCTGTAAATGTCAAAATTGTTGTATACACTGCTGAACTTCTGTGTACTCTTTGATATGCTAGACTCCATCTGCACTATGAGATACCTAAGCAAAGGAAACACAGGTGATGTGATTGTGAAATGAGCAAAAGAAACTCCACATTTTTCAATTACATCACCTGTGTTTCCTAAGTTTACGAATGACATTGTGCAGATGAGGTTTAGGCCTGTCCACGGACACAGAAGAGGTCTGGCCTTTGTTCAAGAGTGAAGTGGGCATGACTTACTTCATTGGTAGGCCTTCACATGTATTATCTCCTCTGTACTCTTCACCAAGCGTAAATTTCATCTGCAACCCTGAGTAGGCCTCACCTTAAACAAACCTCTGGATAGGCCACACCTTATCGTCATCCTGAATCAATCATTTAAAATGTTAGGGACAGATTTATGATAGGTGTGTGCCTCTTTTGCGTCACTGTGCGTCACTTTTGTGACGCAGCGGCGGTGCAAAAGATTTGCTATGTGGTGACATATTTACAACTTGATGCATCTAGGCAGATGTGTCATGCTGTAAAGTCCCGTGCCACATGAAACCGATGCAGCAGTGATGCAAAAGATGCACCATGTTGCAAGACAGGCCTCACTTCATCTCCAACAAGATAAGAAGCTGAATCTTCTGTAAATGTCAAAATTGTTGTATACACTGCTGAACTTCTGTGTACTCTTTGATATGCTAGACTCCATCTGCACTATGAGATACCTAAGCAAAGGAAACACAGGTGATGTGATTGTGAAATGAGGAAAAGAAACTCCACATTTTTCAATTACATCACCTGTGTTTCCTAAGTTTACGAATTACATTGTGCAGATGAGGTTTAGGCCTGTCCACGGACACAGAAGAGGTCTGGCCTTTGTTCAAGAGTGAAGTGGACATGACTTACTTCATTGGTAGGCCTTGACATGTATTATCTCCTCTGTACTCTTCAACAAGCGTAAATTTCATCTGCAACCCTGAGTAGGCCTCACCTTAAACAAACCTCTGGATAGGCCACACCTTATCGTCATCCTGAATCAATCATTTAAAATGTTAGGGACAGATTTATGATAGGTGTGTGCCTCTTTTGCGTCACTGTGTGTCACTTTTGTGACGCAGCGGCGGTGCAAAAGATTTGCTATGTGGTGACATATTTACAACTTGATGCATCTAGGCAGATGTGTCATGCTGTAAAGTCCCGTGCCACATGAAACCGATGCAGCAGTGATGCAAAAGATGCACCATGTTGCAAGACAGGCCTCACTTCATCTCCAACAAGATAAGAAGCTGAATCTTCTGTAAATGTCAAAATTGTTGTATACACTGCTGAACTTCTGTGTACTCTTTGATATGCTAGACTCCATCTGCACTATGAGATACCTAAGCAAAGGAAACACAGGTGATGTGATTGTGAAATGAGGAAAAGAAACTCCACATTTTTCAATTACATCACCTGTGTTTCCTAAGTTTACGAATTACATTGTGCAGATGAGGTTTAGGCCTGTCCACGGACACAGAAGAGGTCTGGCCTTTGTTCAAGAGTGAAGTGGACATGACTTACTTCATTGGTAGGCCTTGACATGTATTATCTCCTCTGTACTCTTCAACAAGCGTAAATTTCATCTGCAACCCTGAGTAGGCCTCACCTTAAACAAACCTCTGGATAGGCCACACCTTATCGTCATCCTGAATCAATCATTTAAAATGTTAGGGACAGATTTATGATAGGTGTGTGCCTCTTTTGCGTCACTGTGTGTCACTTTTGTGACGCAGCGGCGGTGCAAAAGATTTGCTATGTGGTGACATATTTACAACTTGATGCATCTAGGCAGATGTGTCATGCTGTATAGTCCCGTGCCACATGAAACCGATGCAGCAGTGATGCAAAAGATGCACCATGTTGCAAGACAGGCCTCACTTCATCTCCAACAAGATAAGAAGCTGAATCTTCTGTAAATGTCAAAATTGTTGTATACACTGCTGAACTTCTGTGTACTCTTTGATATGCTAGACTCCATCTGCACTATGAGATACCTAAGCAAAGGAAACACAGGTGATGTGATTGTGAAATGAGGAAAAGAAACTCCACATTTTTCAATTACATCACCTGTGTTTCCTAAGTTTACGAATTACATTGTGCAGATGAGGTTTAGGCCTGTCCACGGACACTGAAGAGGTCTGGCCTTTGTTCAAGAGTGAAGTGGACATGACTTACTTCATTGGTAGGCCTTGACATGTATTATCTCCTCTGTACTCTTCAACAAGCGTAAATTTCATCTGCAACCCTGAGTAGGCCTCACCTTAAACAAACCTCTGGATAGGCCACACCTTATCGTCATCCTGAATCAATCATTTAAAATGTTATTGACAGATTTATGATAGGTGTGTGCCTCTTTTGCGTCACTGTGCGTCACTTTTGTGACGCAGCGGCGGTGCAAAAGATTTGCTATGTGGTGACATATTTACAACTTGATGCATCTAGGCAGATGTGTCATGCTGTAAAGTCCCGTGCCACATGAAACCGATGCAGCAGTGATGCAAAAGATGCACCATGTTGCAAGACAGGCCTCACTTCATCTCCAACAAGATAAGAAGCTGAATCTTCTGTAAATGTCAAAATTGTTGGATACACTGCTGAACTTCTGTGTACTCTTTGATATGCTAGACTCCATCTGCACTATGAGATACCTAAGCAAAGGAAACACAGGTGATGTGATTGTGAAATGAGGAAAAGAAACTCCACATTTTTCAATTACATCACCTGTGTTTCCTAAGTTTACGAATGACATTGTGCAGATGAGGTTTAGGCCTGTCCACGGACACAGAAGAGGTCTGGCCTTTGTTCAAGAGTGAAGTGGACATGACTTACTTCATTGGTAGGCCTTCACATGTATTATCTCCTCTGTACTCTTCAACAAGCGTAAATTTCATCTGCAACCCTGAGTAGGCCTCACCTTAAACAAACCTCTGGATAGACCACACCTTATCGTCATCCTGAATCAATCATTTAAAATGTTAGGGACAGATTTATGATAGGTGTATGCCTCTTTTGCGTCACTGTGCGTCACTTTTGTGACGCAGCGGCGGTGCAAAAGATTTGCTATGTGGTGACATATTTACAACTTGATGCATCTAGGCAGATGTCTCATGCTGTAAAGTCCCGTGCCACATGAAACCGATGCAGCAGTGATGCAAAAGATGCACCATGTTGCAAGACAGGCCTCACTTCATCTCCGACAAGATAAGAAGCTGAATCTTCTGTAAATGTCAAAATTGTTGTATACACTGCTGAACTTCTGTGTACTCTTTGATATGCTAGACTCCATCTGCACTATGAGATACCTAAGCAAAGGAAACACAGGTGATGTGATTGTGAAATGAGGAAAAGAAACTCCACATTTTTCAATTACATCACCTGTGTTTCCTAAGTTTACGAATGACATTGTGCAGATGAGCTTTAGGCCTGTCCACAGGCACAGAAGAGGTCTGGCCTTTGTTCAAGAGTGAAGTGGACATGACTCACTTCATTGGTAGGCCTGGACATGTATTATCTCTTCTGTATTCTTCAACAAGCCTAAATTTCATCTGCAACCCTGAGTAGGCCTCACCTCAAACAAACCTCTGGATAGGCCACACCTTATCGTCATCCTAAATCAATCATTTAAAATGTTAGGGACAGATTTATGATAGGTGTGTGCCTCTTTTGCGCCGCTGTGCGTCACTTTTGTGACGCAGCGGCGGTGCAAAAGATTTGCTATGTTGTGACATATTTACAACTTGATGCATCTAGGCAGATGTGTCATGCTGTAAAGTCCTGTGCCACATGAAACCTGCGTCAGGTTTCATATAGGTGTTTTGTTGCAGGGTGGGCATTCATTTGCATGAAAGCCCTGTAAAACTAACACAGTGAAATTTAGAAGATTTCACTGAGTCAGCTTTATAGCATTGCTGAATCAAATCCTTATGCCTGTTTGAAACAGGCATAAGGAGTGATGCACCAGGCAATGTGAGGCTTCCTCCTGTGCATTGCAGTAGACATGTCGCGCTTACGACGTGATTCCTGCAATGTGCTGCTTTTGCGGCACAGATGCGTGACGCATCTGTGCTGTTTTTGCTCAATGGTGCTCCACATTGTAAATGCGGCACATCATGGGTGGCAGAGCAGCGGTGCACGTTAACTGGTGCATCCCCTGGGATGTGCCAGTTAACATAAATCTGCCCCTTTACATTTAAGTATGAGCAGGGTAAAAAGAGTTGGTGAGGCTTATCGAAGGTTAAGAAGAGATGAGTCCTGTTCACTGAAAACTTGGACATAGGCCTCACCTCCTCAGCATCGCTGGACATGGCTAAATAATAATTGCAAAATGTTACTCTTGTTAAACAATTTTAATATTATAGTCTCTGAGATTTATCTCTTACTCTGCAACATCTCATTGTTGTTCTCTTTCTTTAAAGATAACGACAACATCAACCATGAGTGATAATGAGCAATCCGTTGATCTCGATATTATCATTGAAATTGTGATTGAAACGTCAGTGGAAGTAGATCCCTTGGATGATTTAAATCCTGAGGATGATGAAGAACATGTTGAGGATGCCGATTTGTCAGAATTGTATGACATAGGGTGGGAAGCTGACCTGCTTGAGCCTATGGAACTATAAACATTTATTTTTAATAGTTACTGGAAATGAAAAATGAAAAATAAAAATGTAAACCCTTTCATTTAAAATTAAACAAAAGTTCAAAAATAGGTTGTGTGTAGTGTCTTTAATAAAATATTCAAATATGCTCATAAAATTAGTTCAGATTCACATATAAAACAGCACAGGTCAAATGTAGAAGCATTCAATTTCTTTGCTACTATTGTGAATACTAAATTTGCCAATGCACTAAAAATGACAAGTAGTGTGTTACATTTTTGATGACTGTTATTGATTTACTGTTTGCTAATAGTGGTTAATAACATTTTTTATTATATTTTACCACAGATTTAACTGCAGATCATTTCAAAATTAAAGAATGCCTTCGAAGGACAGAAGGCGAAAGGCTACCAAACATCAAAGACAGCAGCTTAAAAAATTATTGCAGCAGACCTCTACAATAAAAACTCGTCAAGTCACCAAGAAAGGTCCGGGTAAGATAAAGAAATCATTCATAAGAAATATTTGTAGAAAAAAAAGTAGTACTACAGAAAATGTTTTAGTCCAGAAAAAGAGAAGCAATTTAAACGGAAAGGGAAGGCCAATCAAAAATGTTACTGCTAGAGCAGGAGATAACTCTGTGCATGGTAGTAGAAGGAAAAATCAGTTTAGGGACATTCGTAGACGAATGTTCCGCAACAGGATAATTGGCAATTTGTTAAAAAATATTAAGAAAGGTCAGCAGAAAGTGGTTTTTTATAAGAGAAAAAAAATTTTGAGAAAGTTATTGATCAGGCATTTGAAATTAAGCGAAAGTTATTTATTTTGATAATCAATAGAATTAGGAAGCTAAACAAGGCAATTTATGATTTCAAAAGAAATAGTAGATGGAAGAGAACAGTTAATCGTAGTAATTTTTTGTGAAGTTTTTTCAGGAGAATGGATGCATAGTTCAAGTTGTGAGGCATTTTTTAATGAGGAGAGTTATTTCCAGGATAATGATTTGGTGCATGCAGTTGACATCAGTGGTCGAGCTTATGAGGTGAAAGATGGTTGTCCAGTTGAAAAAGAAAAACTTGTGACAACAGAGGCAGAAGAGGTGTTAGGTAATGAGGTTTTAGGAAGACGTCCTAAGGGACTCTTAAAGATGGCGGGGGAATTGCCATTATTTTCAGGAGAGAATTCTCTTGTAAATGGGAAGATCTTGATTTCCCTAACTGTGAAGCTGGTTTGTTTAAGCTCTTACTTACCCCTCATTTTACTTTAACTGGCACGCTGATTTATCGCCCGCCTGGCTCTGCCAGTAGTTGGGCTTCCTCCTTCCCTGACCTTATTGCCCCACTTTTGGCGCAATCAAATAATTTTATCGTCGTTGGGGATCTAAACATCCATTTTAACTCTGCTTCATGCGCTATCTCCTCACGCCTTTTACAGGATCTTGCAGCTTTAGATCTCCACCTTCATAATTCTGACCCCACTCATAAGGCCGGTAATCTTTTAGATCCCATTATTTCTAACCTCACTGGCATTTCCTACGAATCTTCTACACCGGTCCCTTGGTCGGACCATTTTATTGTTAATTTCTCTATTGAAATGGCGACGGTAAACCTTTTTAAACCCGCTCTCCCTCTCAAAGCCAGTAGGAACTGGAAACGTTTAGATGTAGACAAACTAAACTCATCTCTTACCAACTCAATACCCCTGTTTTCCAGTATTACTACCAAGGAGCTACCTTCTGTCAGACGGTGGCTGACAACTGCTTTGGATTCTTGTCTCCCGATTCAAAGAAATAAATCTCATATCCACCATCCACCAGCACCATGGTTTACTGACGCTCTTCGCCAAGAAAAATCTAAATGTAAAAAACTGGAACGCATATGGCGCTCCAACTATGATGCTGTTCAAAAAGTTGAATACAAGGCTGCCCTTAAAGCCTATCACGCGGCTTGTGATATTGCCAGAGCAAATTTTGCTAATACCACTATTCTTACAGCGCAGAATAGACCCAAGGCCCTGTTTAAAATTGTGAAAGAGCTATCAGGTGCATCTACGGTACCTAAAGACCCCAGTCTGGATACTGCCCAGTGTGAAGTTTTAGCCAATTTTTTTGTTGACAAAATTGAGAAGATCTATGAGACTTTTAACTCTACTTCTGGTGCGTCCACTTATCCTGACCCAACCGTATGTACGCCCCCACCGGTCACTTTCCCTTGCCCTACTCTCATTACTCCCCAACTTCATGCGTGGGACCCCATCTCCCCTACGCTTCTAAAAAAGTATCTGCAGGATATAAAATCTGGTTCCCCCCTTGACCCTATGCCTCCTCAAGTTTTGAGCTCTTTGGACCCAGCACTACTTCTCATTATTCTGAAGATTCTGAACGCATCACTTATTGAAGCTACCGTCCCTAACGAATGGAAGCACGCTATGGTGGTCCCACTATTAAAAAAGGCCAACGCAGATCCCAATAACCCATCTAATTTTCGCCCTATTTCTTTGCTTTCATCTTTCTCTAAAATTCTAGAGAAACATGTGAACTCTTTGCTCAACTCTCACGTGGAAACCTCCAATTTTCTTCATGGCTCTCAATCCGGGTTCAGGGCGGGTTTCTCAACTGAAACCACTCTCCTTGGTGTGTCAGAATCCATCAGACAAAAGGTGGACAATGGGGAGACAGTGGCACTCATATTGCTTGATTTGAGTGCCGCATTCGACACCGTCTCCCATTCCATCTTGTTGTCCACCTTGAAATCGGCGGGTGTCGGTGGTTCCGCCCTGGCCTGGATTGCTAATTTTCTTTCTGATCGCACGTTTCAAGTTTTCTCTTCTACATCTATCTCATCAACTTTCCCTTCCAATCACGGTGTCCCACAAGGGTCTATCCTCAGCCCTCGTTTCTTCAATTTATATGTTAGACCTCTTGCTTTTTTGGCGGAACAAGCAGGTCTCACTATTTATTCCTATGCCGATGACACGCAAGTCATCTATTCACTTTCCACCAACAAACATCTTCCCTCCTCCTCTCTTCAAGCTGGACTGAAACGGATATCGGCCTGGATGTTTGAGCACAAATTAAAATTGAACGGGGAGAAAACAGAACTACTCCTGTTTGGCTCTGACACCCCGCTCTGGGGCCCACAACATTGGCCACCGGAGATGGGCTCTCTTCCCACCCCAACTACTAGTGCTCATAATCTGGGGGTCCTCCTGGACAATCAACTATCCTTCAGGCAACACGTCGTGAAAGTCTCCGCCACCTGTACCACCATCATCAGGTGGTTGAGGAAAATCACGTGGATGCTGCCTGCTGACACCCTGAGAACTGTAGTCCAGGCTCTTGTCACCTCACGCCTGGACTATGGAAACATCTTACTCCTGGGTGCCTGCAAGGAGGTAACTAAGAAGTACCAGGTGGTACAAAACATGGCTGTTCGCCTTATCTGTAACCTTCCCGCTAGAACCTCTACCACCTCTCACATACGTAAACTACATTGGCTGAGAATTGAGAGCAGAGTCAAATTCAAGGCACTTTGTCTTATGCATAAGATCATGTCTGGAAAAGCTCCACACTACCTATCTGCTCTAGTGCACCAATATTTTCCACCTCGCACACTTAGGTCATCTACCCAGAATAAGTTCAGGATACCGCGTGTCAAGAGAGCTAAAATGGGAGGTCGCTCATTCTCCCTGCTAGCACCTTCTCTTTGGAACTCTCTACCCCTCCCCTTGCGATCTGAAATGTGCTTCTTGACTTTCCGTAAAGGAATTAAGGCCTGGCTCTTCAATATGTAAACTGCTGTCCTGACACTCCCTCCACCCTGTATACTGGTTTATTTGCCTTAGCGCCGGGAAACCTCCGGGTAGCTGTGCGCTTAATAAATGTAATAATAATAATAATAATAATACACCTGGAAGTGTAGTAGTATTTGCAGTGTGCGACAGGATTCCACCAATTTGCTTTGTGATTTTGTACGGACATTTAATAAGAAAAGTTTGAAGCAGAAAATGAAGTTGTTGCAAGAATTAGATCCTTGCAGAGTGAGAGAAGTGACAGGTTTGCATGGTCATTCACTGGCTTGTCTTTCCAGGAGAGTATGCCAGAGTGTTTTTCATCATTTCAGGATGCTAGCAGTGCATCATAATAAAGTGAGGAAATTAGTTAGAATGTTGTATTATGCTAAGAGTCCAGCAGTTATGCTTAAACAATTATGCACTGCTCTTTTGCATGGTTCTGAAATAGATGTGAAGAATATTTGTGAAGAAATTGAGTTTTGTTACTTTGGAAGTAAAGAGGAGAATGTTGCAATTGACCCAGAAGAAGAGGGTAATGTGGAAGATAGTGTACAGGTTTCCAGTACAGATAATTTTCAGAAGGAAATTGCCACGTTTCAGGTGAAATCAAGTGAGAGGCCTAATTTCACTTGTGTGTGTTGTCGACGCACTTATTATAAGAATCAGACTAAGTTAGTGGATTTATATGCAAAAAGTGAAAGGGAAAATAATAGTGAATGGAAGGATTTTGCAACATACTTGATGGTAGAAAATTGTTTTGATTTGGGATTGGATCAACGTGTGTGTACTTATTGTTGTAACAAATTAAATCAAAACCAGATGCCTGCTAGAGCGGTTCATAATAATCTGGAATTGGTTGAGATTCCTTCTGAATTGAAGGATTTAAATACTTATGAATCTATTTTGATTCAAAGTATCCATCCCTTTCAGGCTATTGTAAGAATGGAGCCAAAGACAGGGAAATTGCCTCCATCAGATTTACAGAGAGGATTAAAGGGAAGAGTTGTTTATTTGCCTCTAGATTTGAAGAAAAACATTAATACAATTGGAGTAGAAAAAGTGGAAGAGGAACCTCTGGTTATCTTAGTTAATGGGGTTCCGACAAAGAGTCAGAAAATATGGCAAGATTTAGTGGATGTTAGGAAAGTCAAAAAGGCAACATTGTATTTGAAAAAAAACAATAAGTACTATAAGAATGTATATGTTGCAGAAGAGGAAGTAAGTGAAGAAGAGGATAGCGATTTGTGTGCTGGTCAAATTGAGAAAGTAGAACCCTCTAAAAGTGAAGAAATATATGAACATTATAGTGTTCATCCTTTGCATTCCAAGGAAGTCATGAGGAATGCTATTGAGTTGTTTCAAATGAAACAAGCCAAAGGGAGTCCCATTAGTGTTTGGGAGGAAAGTTTGGAAGGTCGGTGTTTCCCACAGCTATTTCCAACAGGTCAAGGAGGAAGATATGATGAGCGAACTCATCAAATTCCTGCTTCTGAATACCGGACTTTACGATTGTATGCAGAAGATCCTAGGTTTCGACAATGCATTCCCTATTTGTTTCATCTCCTGTTTGAAAGCGATCTATCTGGACTGTCATATGCAGTGAACCACATCTTGAAAAGTGGTGTACAGCTGCAAAATATCTCGGCAAGTGACTTTATGGATAAAGTCAATGTGCAAGACAGTATTTTGGATTCTCACCTGATTAATCTCATGGCGTGTCAGCGTGGTACTAATGAGTACTGGTACCATCGTCATGGTGATTTAAAATGTATGCTGAGGAACTTAGGAACTCCCACATGGTTCCTCACTCTCAGCTGTGCCGAGTATGGCTGGGAAGACTTACTTTAATTTCTACGAGAGGCAAATGGAAACATTGAAAATATCGAATTCAAGACACCCGGAGAACTGTGCTCTTTGGATCCAGTGAATGTATGCAGGTACTTCAATCATAGATTTGAAGCTATGATGTCTTTCATCATGAACAAGAGAAATCCACCTCTTGGAGAGGTGTTGGATTTCTTCTGGAGAAAGGAGTACCAAGCAAGAGGTGCTCCTCATATACATATGCTGCTGTGGATCAAGGATACACCTAAATTTGGAACAGATCCAGAAGACTTAGTGATGAGTTTCATAGAACAGTATTCTACATGTGCTGTTCCAAACGCAAAGGAGGACAAAAGCCTAAGAGAACAAGTTCTACGCTTCCAAAGCCATCGTTGCGGAAAGTACTGTCGTCGTAAATTCAGAAACAAGGACAAGTTCTACACCAAATGTCGTTTCGCCTTTCCACGACCGGTGATTTCTAAAGGAAGAGTGAACAGTTTGATGTCTTCGCTGCGACATAATGTGATGAAGAAATCACCTAAAAACACATACAATTTGAAAAGGAACGAAGATTCCAAGTATATCAACGACTACAACCCAGTGATTTTGTCCATGTGGAATGCTAACATGGATATACAGTTCGTGGCTGATAACTGTATGGCTGTGGCTCGGTATGTGACATCTTACGTCACCAAAAAAGAAAAGACAGAATTGAAGGATATGTGGGAGGACATTTCCCATGAAAAGAGCCTCAGTAAGAAGTTGTACAGTTTCAGTCTGAAGATGTTGTCACATCGAGAAATCAGATCTTACGAATGTTCTGACCGGTTGTCTTCAGCAAGTCTCTATGCCAAATCCAGGAGTATCGTTTGGGCGAGTCTTGGTCTTGCTGCAACGCGTAATCGAGTTCTGAAACCTGTGCGGGAAATTGAGTATTTGGCGGAAAAGGAGCCAAACAGTACTGATATTTTGAAGACCAACATGTTGGATACATATTATCCAAATAGAAGCAGACACCTCGAGAATGTTTGTCTGTATGAGGTTCTACAAAATTACATATTCAAGAGGAACATCAAAGAAGATATTGATAAAGGAGTGTATGCTGTAATTGGAAGTGAGGGATGTCTCGTCAAGCAAAGAAAATGCCACTTGGTGAACCATCGAAAATTGAGTGGCGAATCTCCTGAAAAAAAAGAGTTTTTCTATTTAGCACTTTTGCAACTTTTCAAGCCTTGGCGTGCAGAAGAGGAACTGCTTGGAGATTTCCTCTGTTATGAAGACTCTTTCAATGCCGCCAAGGAGACCATAGAATGTCCTGTTTTTCTCAAATATCTAGAAATGTTGAATGCGGAAATCGAGCAGGAAGCAACGATTGCAGCCGAGATTGCTAGAGACAGTTCTCAGGACAGTCAGAGTTCTGTTACATTGAGTCAGGATCCACTAGGAGGACCAGTTATCGAAAATGAAGCTGCCACTGCCATGATTGAAGTGGAAAGAGCCATGGCACATGCTCAGGAGGATGCGGTTAACTTAGAAGACTTGGAAAGAAAACTCAACATTGAGCAGAGGAAAATATATGACGAAGTTACCAACCAAATTGATCATGGATTAAGTCATGAGAAGAAAGAGTGCTCATGTACGTCGTTGAAACCTGTCTGACTGTACGTGAGTGGAGAAGCGGGAACTGGAAAAAGTTTCCTCATTAAAGCAATTTCATGTTATTTGCAGAAAAGGACTGAGTCATCGCTGTCTTGTGTTGTCACCGCTCCAACTGGACTGGCAGCACATAACATTAAAGGTATTACTTTGCATCGTCTACTGATGCTGCCAGTGGAGCATGATAACAAATTACAATACCACAAGTTATCTGGAGATGCTTGTTGTGAAGTTTCAAGAGTCTTGAAGAAAATGAAACTTCTTATCATTGACGAAGTAAGCATGGTTTCCAATGTCATGCTTGCCTTTGTGCATTTGAGAATGCAAGAAGTTCTCAAAACAGAGTATGATGTGTTATTTGGTGGCAAACACATCATTGTTTTCGTTGATCTTCTGCAGCTGACACCAGTGAAAGGACAACCTGTGTTCAAAATGCTCACGCATGAAGATACCAGGAAGTGCCTAGGGAGCATTGGCAACGTTAATATATGGTTAAACTTCAATTATGCTGAACTGCATGAAAATATGCGTCAGGCGAAGGATGAAGATTACAAGAATATTCTACAAGATGTTAGAATCGGAAAAGTGACCGAGCATGGGAAAGAAGCTTTACATGCACCATTACTGTCAAATTTGTATCCAGAACAAGACGTTGTGCCTGAGAATATTTTTCAGAAAATTACTGAGAAGAAATCTGGAATATGTTTGATGCCAACTCTTGCAGAATGTGCCATCTTCAACAACAAAATGTTGTATTTAGAAAACCAAGATATTGTGAAACTGGAAGCTATTGACAGAGTAGAGCATATGGGATCAACAATTATTTTGTCTGAGAATTTGAAATCAAAATTGGATTCATTAGAGAAGAGTATATCTAAAACTGCGGGTTTTGAAAAGACTCTGAATGTGTGCTTAAATTGCCGTATAATTTTAAGAAGGAATTTACATGTTGAAAGAGGTCTGGTAAATGGATCAATGGGTAATGTTGTTGATTTTGTGAAATACAGAAATAGGGATGAAATTGAATTTTTAAAAATTAAATTTGATGGCATTGACGAAGTACAGCTAATTGGTCGTTGCTCTGCTAGGTTTTTGCTTGTGAAAGACTTATATGTTCGCCGTAAGCAGTTTCCTGTTTGCTTGGCATATGCGGTGACAATCCATAAATCGCAAGGTTTAAGTGTAGACAGTGCATTGGTGAATATTGGCAATTCTGTGTTTAAGGAGGGTATGGCATATGTGGCATTGTCACGAGTCAGAACTTTATCGGGATTGTACTTGATTGAGTGTGATGTCACAAACATTTGTGCGGATCTAGACTGTGTTAAGGAATACAATAGGTTAAGAAGAGAGTATGCGCCACATTTGCCTCAATATCCTTTGTTTGAGAAACGTGTGGTAGGCCGGAAACGAAGAAATGTGACCAATAGTAGGGAGGTTGTAGCAAAAAGACGAAAAGTCGATGAACCAGAAATTATAAGCAGAAAGGAAAAGGATTTTGTTGAAGATGTTGTTGGTTTTCAATTTGAAAACAGTTCTGGTGTCAACTGCTATGCTAATGTAGTGGTTAATGTTTTGTTTTCTCTAGAAACTTTAAAACAAGAGATTGTGGTCAATTCGGATCAGAGATTTTGCAGTTTGTTGAATTCTGTGTTAGAGAAATGTAGCACTGATAGAACAAAAATAGAAAGTGTGTCTGAAATTTGAAATCTGTTAGACAGATGTTCAGGTCAAACACAATTCTCTCAAAATATTCAGCAAGATTGTCAGGAGTTTTTAATGTATATGCTTGATGTATTGCATGATGAAGGTGTAGATGTAGATCACCTGTTTGGGCTTTCTTATCAATGGCAGCATGACTGCGAGAACTGTAGGGTATCAAGTACTACTAGTGTAGACTCAGAAAAATTTATATATTTAACTTTGCCAGACAGTAAATCAGTGTCCTTTAATAAGCTAGTAAAAGCAGCTGATCACAACATGGAGTGTAGCCAATGTAAGTCTGAAATGTTGTCAACATTATTTATACGAACATATGGCCAGTATGTAGGCCTGATGGAACAAAATTGACAACTTTGATTAAAAATTTTGTGGCTTCACAGTTGTCAATATCAGGATGGACTTTTGTAACTGTAGCAATTACATATCATGACGGTCCTTCAATAACATCAGGACATTACACAGCTTATTTAAAGTCTAGAAATGGCTGGTCATTCTGCAATGATTCTGTTTTAACTTTAAAAAAAAAATTGCCTTTTGACCTTAAAAATTCTTACCTGGTGTTTTTAAAACCAAAATTTTAGGGAAGGAATCTCAGGATTTGCTCTGAGGAATTTCAAGAGGTTCTAATGGCTCCTACACAATTTGGCCTTGAGGATAAGTGTAGTACAGAGTCAAAAGTTATTTTTGAGTTTTAAATAGTTCCTGGAAAAAAAGAAGGTTTTCTTACAGAAAGTGGTGGGCACGGATTAGTTAAAGGACAACAGAGTATTTCCCAAAGCAAACGGTGTTCTTACCATAACACTTGACGTCATGGAAAAATAGCTGCACTTTGAATGAGTTCAGAAAAACTGTTTCTTTTTATAAGCTAATTCAAGCAGCCAATAAAAACATGGAGTAGAGGTAATGTAAGTCTGCAATGCTGTCTAGATTATTTGACCAAACTTTTGGTTATAATGTCATTTTAAAATTCCAACTATATAAACCTGATGAAAGTAAGTCTTCAACTTTAATTACAAATGTTGTGGCTACACAGTCGTTTATTTTAGGAAGAACATTTTTAACTGCAGCTATTATATGACATGATGGTCCTTTGACAAGATCCGCTTATTACACAGCTTATTGAAAATGTAAAAAAAGCTGCTGTTTCGTAAATGATTCCTATTTGACTACGATACAATGTTGCCTTTTTACTTAAAAATATTCTTACTTTCTGTTTTCAGAAAAGAGAATTTAGGATAGGTAACTGGTCTATAATGATTCTAGGGGTTGATATAATTTTATCTACTGTTTTAAATTGCTTTGTGATTAAAAGTGATGTAGAGAATTAAATAATTGTAGTAGTCATAGAGGTAGTGTAAGTCTGCTTCATAGTAAGCAGTATCAGTGTCATAGGAAATGTGGAACATGAGTGAGCAAGAAGGGTAAGATATTACTAGTCCAGGATTGTGAAAGTGATCTTGAACGTTTTCTTTCTCAAAGTTTCGGAAATACAAAATGACGGGATTTGCTTAGAAGAATTTCAAGAGTTATAAATGGCTCTTACACGATTTGGCCTTGTGGAAACGTGTGGTAGAGAGCGAGAAGTCATTTATTGTATGTAACATATTTTTCAAAACGATGGAGGTTTTCTTTCAGAAAGTGGCGGGCTGAAAATAATAGCAGCACAACAGAGTGTAAGCTGTTCATAGGACATCATTCGACGTCATGGAAAGTAAGTTAATTTTAAGGAGTTCTGATTTCTGATTTGTCATGTTGTATGGGTTTTTTAAACACAATCATTTTGATTGTGTTTTTTCCCCCCCGCTGTTATATGATGAATACCTTCAAGTCACTGTTTTTAGTGAAATTTGATAAATTCTGAGAACAGCAAAAATAAACCATTTAACATGTATAATTAATTCTGTACTTTTTGTATTTATGATATACATTTAGAAATGTGTAGTAGACATGAAGAAGCTGAGGCTTCTGTAAGTGTCAAAGTTGTTGCATACAGTGCTCACATTTTACGTAGTCTTTCATATGATAGACTACATTTCCACAATGAGATACCTAAGCAAAGGAAACACAGGTGATGTTATTGTGAAATGAGGAAAAGAAACTCCACATTTTTCAATTACATTACCTGTGTTTCCTAACATTAAGAATCACATTGTGCAGATGAGGTTTAGGCCTGTCCAGAGAGATAGAGGAGGTCTGGCCTTTGTTCAAGAGTGCAGTGGACATGACTCACTTCGTTGGTAGGACTGCACATGTATTATCTCCTCTGTACTTTTCAAGAAGCTAAATTTCATCTGCAAAACTGAGTAGGACTCACCTGAAAGAAATCTGTGGATAGGCTACACCTTATCAGCATCTAGAAACAATCATTTAAAATGTTAAGGGCAGTTTTATGAAGGCTGTGTGCCTCTTTTGCGCCGCTGTTCCGTCACTTTTGTGTAAAAGATGCACCATGTTGCAAGATAGGCCTCAGTTCATTTCCAGCAAGATACCGTCACTTTAAAATGTATATAATTAGTACTGTGTAGGGGGCATGCAGAAGCTGAGGCTTCAGTAAGTGTCAAAGTTGTTGCATGCAGTGCGTACTCTTTCATATGCTGGACTACATCTGCACAATGAGATACCTAACCAAAGGAAACACAAGTGATGTGATTGTGAAATGAGCAAAAGAAATTGCACGTTTTTCAAATACATTACCTGTGTTTCCTAACATTACGAATCACATTGTGCAGATGATGTTTAGGCTTGTCCAGGGAAACAGAGGAGGTCTGAACTTTATTGGTAGGCCTGCACATGTATTATCTCCTCTGTACTCTTCAACAAGCCTAAATTTCATCTGCAACCCTGAGTAGGCCTCACCTGAAACAAACGTCTGGATAGGACACACCTTATTGCCATCCTGAAATAACCATTTAAAATGTTAGGAACAGTTTTATGATGATTGTGCACCTCTTTTGCGCTGCCATTGCGTCACTTTTGTGAGACAACAGCAGTGCAAAAGATGCACCATGTTCCAAGATAGGCCTCACTTCATCTGCATCAAGATACTGTTAGTTTAAAATGTATATCTTTAGGACTGTGTAGGGGGCCTGGAGAAGCAGAGGCTTCTGTAAGTGTCAAAGTTGTTGAAAAACTGTTTGTCCTTCAATCTTTTCTCTTGTCTTTTCTAATTTTTAAATACATGTTTTAATATTTTTCAAATGTTTGTTCTCTCTTTCACAGATTGAAAGTATAAAAATAACAAGTGACTATGTTAACGACAATTATAAGGTAAATGTTTTGTACTCTTTTCGTTACATTTCTATCACATTTAACTACTATTAGTTCCACTGCTTCATTTCTTTAACCCTCACTTTCCTGCCTTTGCTACTTCCCTCATTCCTTTCTCCATTACTTACTTACTCTACTCCTTCCACTCCTTTTCTCAGTCCCTCTCTTCCCATAGTTCCTCACTCTTGTTCACTCACTCCGTCTCTATTACTCTTAGTGTCTCTGACTGATCACTCTTTCACTACTTGTTCATTATGCTTTCTCTGTGTAGTTGAAGCACACTAAGGGGCATATTATGAACACAGCCAATAAAATTATTGCTGCTTTTATCGGCAGAAAACTGCTGCAAAAGCGGCTTTAGCGGCAGTTTTCTGCCGCAAAAGCGGCTTTAGCGACACATTTCTGCCTATAAAAGCTGCTAAACTTTTATTGCCTATGTTGATAATATGCCCCTATGTTATTTACATTTCTTTGCTGTTTCAATTATTCTTTTTCTGTTACTTCTTCTTTTCTGCTTTCTGTTTTTTCTCTCTGTTATTCCACATGTTTTAATCTTATTTTGAACATTCACTCACATTCTCTAAGAAACTCTTCTTTGTTATTCTTCTACTCTCCTTTTTTTCTTTCACTTCCTTATCTATTTTGTTTTTCACAATTATACCCTCTTCCATCTTTTCTTCGGTAAATAGATCTATTAAACAGTATCTCTGGTTTAGTCCCTATAGCTGTCTTTCTTTTAACATTACTCTCTGTTTACTTCCCTTATACTTACTCTTCTTTTTTTTAAAAAAAAATTTTGGGTTCGCTCCCGGTTCGCGTACCGGGGAGCGAACCGGGAAGCGAACCAAAAGAAATAGAGGTTGCCAGAATGCTAAACATTCTAGCAATTTTTTTATAAAGGGGAGGTAGTTCTGAAAAGAACTTTTTTTAAAATGTTTTTGTTGTTTTATATATATATTTTTTTTCTGAACATTTTTTGTTTTTTTTGTATTTTTTTAACAATTTTATGTTTTTTTTGTTTTTTTTGGGGGGAAACAACAAAAAACAGGCATTAGAAAGGGCTCAACAGGAGCAAAAAAAATTTTTTTTTTTTGGGGCGTTTTGAGCACTTGTGGTTTTCATATGCTCTGTTTATCAAATTTATACTCATATTTGCACATGAGAGTAAGTTACCACAATAAAGACACACTATCTTCATGTGCACAAAATTTTCTTGAATGTTTGGCACTGTTTCCCTTGCCTCTGGCCCCGACAGAGTTACCTGTGCCGATGTACTGGCCACAGGAGTTGGTGGGTTGTCTTGGAGGTCACGCATCTCTGCCATGCTGTAATTCAGTGGATGCCACCTCTGCATATGACTGTGCATAGTATAGTTGCCGAAACTATACTTTTTATTTGTGCCTCTAGATAAATCTTCTTTGCATATGAGGCATGTCACATAGCGAGCATTCACTTTTTTTTGTCCTTGAGGAAAAGAAAAAAACTGCCAAATAAAACTATTTTTGTGGTGAGATATCCGGGGCTCCTCACGTAAAAACTGTCTTGGCTGTACTTCCTCTTCCTCTTCTTCATCCTCTTCCTCCTCTGTGTTGGGAAGGAACTGTGGAGGTGGTCCTCTCTTCCTTGGTGGTTGGTGTGGTGGTGGGGGTGCACCAGCTGCAGCTACTACTGAAGCCATTTTCTACTAAGCAAAATAGGTCTTCCTTTCACAAAGTTGAAAGTCAGAGTGAGAAAAAAGGTGGGGGCTTTCATCATTTTGGAAAAAAAATAGTTCTAAACCAATGAAAAGTGTTATTTTTAGGTCACATGACCTAGCCTTACATCATTAGGAAACCAAAAGTGAAATGAACCAATGAAAAGTTTTATTAACAAGTCACATGACCTGTTACGCTTATGTTACGCGCTGCGGGCCGCGCCCCGGATCGCTTCCGGGGAGCTGCGCTTCGCGCCTCGGTTCGCGTACCGGAGCACTTCCGGGTGCGCTAACGCGGCGCATCATAAGACGCATTACGCGACAACGCGATACGTCGCGCTTCCGCGACGCGTCACGATGTTGATTTCTAACGCGGCAGTTGCGCAAACGGAACGTTTACCGGTTCGCGTACCGAGTCGCGGCACCAAATTGAGCTAACGGGAAGCTACCCGGTTCGCGGACCGGGAGCGAACCAAAACATAATAATAATTTTTTTTTTTATTAATAAACATATAAAATATATTTTTTGATTTAAAGAAGAATACATTTTAAAGCTTTTGATATTTGCTATTAAAAAACCATTGAAATTCACAGAAAAAACCATAGGTTATAGACCATATATAGTTAGGAATTAGCATTTACAAAACCTTGAAAATTCACTGAAAAAACCATAGGTTATAGACCATATATAGTTAGGAATTAGCATTTAAAAAACCTTTTTTTTACTCGCACAAAACCATTGAAATTCCATATATAGTTAGTTGTACTAACTATATATCGCGCACCCGCAATCCACTGCTGATCATGTCACATATTACATCATTCATGACATGGTCAGTGACATCACTGATGACATCACTGATGACATCTCAAATGACATCACTGATGACATCACTGATGACATCTCAAATGACATCACTGATGACATCACTGATGACATCTCAAATGACATCATTGATGATATCACTGATGACATCACTGATGACATCTCAAATGACATCTCAAATGACATCACCGATGACATCACTGATGACATCACTGATCACATCTCAAAAGACATCACTGATGACATCACTGATGACATTAGTCATGTGATAATACGATGAATCTCTTCAGACTCTAATAAAAACTTAGATACACTCAGTGTAAACAGACACTCACAGACTGTCACTCATCCATGGAGTTACTCACACACCTAGTCAGTCATGCAAAGAATCAATCTCACATCCATTTCCTCAACTATACAGTTATACACACCTTACTTATTCAAACATATACTAACACATATTTACTCTCTTATACAATCCCTGATACAAGTTCACAATGATCCATACAGCCACTCACACATTCACTGGCTCTTATGCATAGTTATTTATATATGTCAACTCTCACATGTACTGTGTTTTACATATGTACTTACTTTGACATGTAGCACTTAGATATCCATTCACTCACCAATACACTCATGCACACAGTCAACCGCCCATACAGCTGTTTCCACATGCACGTTTGAACCCATACATCTAGTGAATCAACTGCTCACACATCTATACACAGAGTTATACACCTCCCAGCCACCCACACACACACTCAGTCTCCCATACAAATACTTAGGCAATCAACCAATAACCCATATAGTTACTCATATAGCTACTGATCAACACATGCAGCAGTTTACAGAACAACAGACATAATGATGCACAAATTAAAACAGTTTAGTCACTAACCCATGCACTCAGTGAGACACATTTAATCAGTCACTCATACAGTCAGTCATGCACCTAATAAATCCTTCATCCAGACACTTATAAATCCACTCATTCTTCAATATGTAAGACATATTTTAACTTTACAGAAACATACAGTCACTGGATGTTGTCATCAGTGATGTCATTTGAGATGTCATCAGTGATGTCATCAGTGATGTCATTTGAGATCTCATCAGTGGTGTCATCAGTGATGTCACTGACCATGTCATGAATGATGTAATATGTGACATGATCAGCAGTGGATTGCGGGTGCGCGATATATAGTTAGTACAACTAACTATATATGGAATTTCAATGGTTTTGTGTGAGTAAAAAAAAGGTTTTTTAAATGCTAATTCCTAACTATATATGGTCGATAACCTATGTTTTTTTCAGTGAATATATATATATATATATATATATATATATATATATATATTCACTGAAAAAAACATAGGTTTCAGAACAGTTATAGTTAGGAATTAGCATTAAAAAAACCTATTAAATTCACTGAAAAAACCATAGACCAGTAACTACATACGCACTCACTGATTTCTAGGTCTACACAAACATCCACTCATTCACACATAAAATCACTCATACATACAGTCACTCATCAATAGAACACTATCATATAAACTCATACACCTATACAGACACTCACACGCTGACACTCATCCACAGAGTTATTCTCACACCTAGTCAGTCATGCAAAGAATCAATCACACTCCCATTTTCTCATCTATACATTTATACACACAAAACCTTAATTATTCAAAAATAGACTAACACATACTTACTCTCTTTTACAATCACTGATACAAGTAGACATTGATCCATACAGCCACTCACGCAATCACTGGCTCTCATGTATAGTCATTTATATATGCCAACTCTTACATGCACTGTGTTTTACATATGTACTTACTTGGACATGTAGCACTGAGATATCCATTCACTCACCAACACAGTCGTGCACACAGTCAACCACCCATACAGCTGTTTCCACATGCACTCTTGAACCCATACAGCTAGTGAATCAACTGGTCACACATCTATACAGAGAGTCACACACCTACCAGCCACACACACACACTCAGCCTCACATAAAAATACTTGGGCAACCAATCAATAAACCATATAGCGACTCATATAGCTATTGATCAACACATGCAGCAGCTTACACAACAACAGACATACTGATGCACACATTCAGACAGTTTAGTCACTAACCCATGCATTCAGTAAGACACATTTATTCACTCACTTATACAGTCAGTCATGCACCAACTAAATCCTTCATCCAGACACTTATACACCCTCTCATTCTTCAATATGTAAAACATATTTAAACTTTACAGAAACACAGTCACTGGATGATGTCATCAGTGATGTCATTTGAGATGTCATCAGTGATGTCATCAGTGATGTCACTAACCATGTCATGAATGATGTAATATGTGACATCAGCAGCAGTGCATTGCGGGCGCGCGAGTTATAGTGAGTCCAACTAACTATAACGTGGGAATTTCAATGGTTTTCTGTCAGTAAAATTTCCAGGTAACTATAACTGGTGTGAAACCTATGGATTTTTCAGTGAATGTAATAGTTTTTTTAATGCTAATTCCTAACTATAACTGTTCTGAAACCTATGGTTTTTTCAGTGAATTTCATAGGTTTTTTAATAGCTAATTTCTGTAGCTATTAAATATTTTACTTTTTTATAATGAATCCTATATTGTATATTTATGTAATACTATTTTTTTTTCTATAGTGATCATGTTTATTATTTTTTTTTGTGTTTTGCCATGAAACGCTCACGGTGCGCTTCCCGGTAAGCGCCCCAGTAAGCGCCCCGATGCGCGTACTGGGGAGCGTCCCGTTAACGCTATTGCCGCGAACGAAAACAACATCGTGACGTATCGCGTAGCCGCGCGGTGCGTATGACGCCCGCGGCGTACACGTCCCTGGGCGCGCCCCGAGGCGCGTAGCGTAAGCGCGTCGGGTCATGTGACCTGAAAATAAAACTTTTTATTGGTTCATTTAACTTTTGGTTTCCTAATGATGTAAGGCCAGGTCATGTGACCTAAAAATAACACATTTCATTGGTCAGAACAATTTTCTTTTCCAAATGATGAAAGACCCCTCCTTTTTTCCTCATTCTACCTTTGTGCTTTGAGAGAGGTAGACCTGCAGTTATTTCAGTAGAAAATGGCTACATTAGCTGCAGCTGCTGGAGCTTCTGGACCACCACCACCACCACCACCACAAGGACCACCACAACTTCACAGTGGTGGAGATCAAGAAGAGGAGGAGGATGAGGAGGAGGAGGAGAGGAGATTCCTCCGAGAGGACAATGTTACCTACAAACCTAAAGAGCACATCAACTGGCAGTTTTTTCAATCCCCAAGGACAAGAAAAAAGTAAATGCGCCTAAGGCAACCTGCTTAATATGTCATCAGGAGCTGTCAAGGGGGAATCCCAACAAAAAATACTCCTCTGGCAACCACACCATGATCAGGCATATGCAACGCAAGCATCCAAATAACTATGCTAGGGCAGAGGTCAGAGAACTGGCCAGAAACCCTGTCCAATCTTCTGCCAGCACCTCCCAAACTAATGTTCCCACCCCATCGGGACCGGAAGTTAGGGAGATGTGCTCCACCATACAAACAAAGTTTTCCAATTTTAAAATGGTTTGTATTTGTTGTGGACAAACAATATGCTATGGAGAGCAAAGCATCACACTTATTAACCGTGCTTGGGATAACCACAAGTGCCCAAGGAAACATTAATTTTTTCCACTTTTTTTTTGCTCCTGTTGAGCCCTTTAGAATTCCCTGTTTTTTGTTTCTCCCCTTAAAAAATACAAAAAAATATAAAACTGTTCAGAAAAGTCAAAAAAAGTAAAAAATGTTCAAAAAAACAATAGAAAATATAAAACAACAAAAAGAATAAAAACAGCAGTTCTTTTTAGAACTACCTCTAATGTATAAAAAAAAGCAACTTTTTTGGGAAACTCTGTCATGCTTTTTTCTCCACGGTATGCTCCCCGGTACGCGTACCGGGGCGCGTACCGGTCGCTCCCCCCGCGAAAATCGATGTTTTTTTTTTTCGTTTTCAGCGCCGGGGCCCTTTTATGTCCCCCACATCAAACCTAGGGGGTCAGGGGGGTCTACCCTGCCCCCTTTTGGTTATTTCCCCCTATGTTTTTGGCCCCTCTTGTGTCTCTATCCTACTGAGACACAAGATGGCAGCCACTCCAGTCTGTTTGGAATGTTTACAAACACCCGAGAGCCAATCAGCTTTCCGCTCGCGTATTCGGGGTACGCGCTATTGCGCGCCCCAGTGCGCGTACCAGGGCGCGCTTATAGATAGATATATTTTTTTGAACCTAAATTACTCAAAATCCACTGGAGCACATATCTTGAGACATAGCAAAGGCACATCGGGCTACCAGTCCCTACAATTTTGCCAAGTTTGGTGGAAATCCATTCAGCCGTTCGAGCTAAAAGTGAGTCCAACCGCCCTATGGAAATTAACATGGGGAAAACACGTTTTGGGACCCCCCTTTTATCTCGGCCCCCGCTTGACGAACTTTCAGGGAAGGACCGGAGCACCGCGAGGCAAATTTGAGGAAAATTTCAGGCAGATTCCTCAACCGGCGTCAAAGTTATTCCCAATAGAATGTTGCGGATTTCCTATGGAAAACAATCCTAACTATAACTACCTACTGGCGACCGCCAGTAGGTAATATATATATATATATTTTATCTATATATATTTGTATTATAAGTTGGTTTGTGGTTAAAGTCATTAAGGAAGGTGGGTGTTTGGCATTTTAGATGCTTATGTTTATTTAAATCTACTGAGTGAAGGTAACCATGGTTCTGAGGGTATGTCATCTAGAATGCCTAGGGGTTTGGATACTGGCATATCTGGGCAGCTGCTGATGGGAACAGCTTCTGTACTTCATATGCATCGGTCTACCTTGTTTCACCCTGCTAAACTTATATGTGAGTTGATCAATGCAAGATGGCTGATAAAACTAATGATTGAGACACACTATTTTCGACAGAAACATGGGCCTCGCGAGACTCAGCTATAAATTTTGGCTTGGCTTGTCCTCTGGGCTATAAAGTTCCACATAGATGACGGAGGCCAGGAAATGGGGGTGAGTGGCAGTAATTTTCAAAGAAAGTTGAAATATTGCGATGTTATACTACTACGTTACCACCCACCAGGTTTGGTGGGCTCTTAACTACAATCATAGAGCTTGTTTCACACATGGCCCTTACACATTCAAACTTCTTCATTCTGGGGGACTTCAATATGTGTGTGGAGGGGGAATCATCACAATCTTTTAGAGAATTGCACGGATACTGTGAACTATTGGGGCTGCAACAACTAGTTGAAGGGCCAACACATCAGGGAGGACATACATAAAATCTTATTTTCCTCACCAGAAAAACAAATTTTGGTTGAGGCTATGTTGTGCTGTGTTGAACTGACCATGCATTGGTGACTTTTCATATAAAGGGAAAAGAAATCCAAACCCAGAATGGGGACTTTGCCAAGGCGAGGAGACGCAGAGCTTGGCAGAAACTATACCAAAACAAGGGAATGTTTTCAACCTGGTAATATGTTTTGATACCTTTAAGACAGTAGATGAGGACTATGGCTCCATATACAATAAGATCTCAGAGACACTAGATAAGGAAATACCCATCAAAAATTGTGTTATGATCTACTGTTGCCTTTCCCCTTGCCTATGTATCTCTTCCATACTGCTCAGCCAGAATGAGTGTTGGTGTGCTTAGAGATGTCTAAAATGTTGGATGATTGTTGATGTCGTAGAATGCATGGTACCTGGTGAGGTTGTGAGTGTCAGTTGGTGTGTGCAGGCTGAGCAGGAGAGAGGCTGCTCCTGGTGGGGCATCACATGGACTTAACATCTTCCAGTAACTTTCTGATGCTGTTAACTTATGAATGAATCTACAATATATATCTATACATCACCTACCTACAGAAGATCTTTTATGTACAACACTGGCGACGAGGATGGGATACGAACCCACGCGTGCAAAGCACAATGGATTAGCCTTATCAGCGGCGATACGAGAGGAACTGCTTTTAGGGCTATATCGGAGTGGAAATAATTATATATTTTCATCATCCTCAATCTCAAAACCAGTGGGAGTATCTGCCTTTCTGGAATGATTTGCTCACCGGTTTCAATTTCCTTGCTTACAGATTGCAGTGGGCTATAGCTTATCTAAGCTTAATGACTTTACACGTTAGACAAGACACAGTGCAAGGTAGAGGTCACTGCGCTACTCTACATCAAATGACAACAGTTGTGTGGAGACTTTGGTGAGAAGCTCAGGTGAGAGATCGCTCACCGGAGGGAAAGACTTTAATTTAGTTTTTACCTTTAAACACTATTTTAAAGGGGGGGAATGTGTATTTATTTATTCATTTTGTGGTGACATTGTGTGAAGTTGTAGGCGTTTAGCCTATGAGGTATCCTGGTTTGGGGTTGTATCTTACCATGCTCCTGCTTCTGTATAGAATAGAGTGGGTGAGTGTGTAGTGTCCCTGATTACTCTGGTCACCCTAGTGTGTGTTGTTGAGTTGTGACTTGAGTAGTACTCTGAGTTTAGGGGTAGAGTATTTACCCTTAGTGTTTCCCTTAGCTTTTGGTTTACCACTTATTTGTGGTTTTTGGTTGATATGAGTTTGTCGGTTTCCCTAACTGTTGCATGGTGTGAATGAATATTTTTTCCTGTTTGGACTGCAATAGGAGAAGACATCTTCTTATGAAGCTTCTCTGTGTGTACCCTTGATGGAGCAAGGTGGAAACAACAATTTTTGTATACCCCTTGTGAGATTAACTTTCCATAACATTAATAAGTCCTAAATGTGTAGTTTTGAAATTAATCAACATAGAGTAAAATGTACACACACAAATATATGTGGGATACTAATTTGCATGGATTTGCGAAGCATAACTTCCTAATTTGTCGTATATTGTGTCATAAAGAGTACGCATTTATTATAATCTAATTGAGAATTGCATGAATGTGCTTTTGTCCGTTTATTTGTGGCATATATCAGGACAATTGGTAAGTTAATTTACGCATAAATGTTGCTTAAAGCTAGGTAAATACTAACCGGTATCATTAAAAAGGGGGAGGTGAACAGAAAAGGCTTTATTTAGTAAATTCACACTTATGTGTGTTTGTTTCGTGATAGTTCCTAAATTGAGGCCTATGCGAGCAAGAGAAAGATGGATGCTGATTGAAATTCCGAGATGGCGACAGAAGTGTGCAGGCGCCAGATCGGAGATGCAAGCTGCCTGTGACTTAGCAGTATGGGTCAAGGACAGGGTGGCTATTTTGTGGGGCCTAAGCCTAAAGACAGCGAAGCCAGCAGTATGCCCATGGGAAAAGAATGACAACTATCAAGTTAAAGGACTCTTTGAAGGAAGTAGAACATTTAGACAATGACACCCCAGTTGCGGCAATGTGATGATGATTATGCAAAAATTATAATAAAAGACAATGAGGTGATGCTCATCCGACTCCAAATTGACCAATCACAGACATTTTAGAACTTGAGAGTTATGAATTTAGATAGATAAGTTAGTAAAAAAGGGTATAAAAGAGGACATTTGGGACATTGAAAAAAGCTTGCTTTTTGACTTGATCTTTGCACCCCGAGATGCTGTCGGTCTGCGCAATTTTCCTTAAGGTGCAGGGACTTTGAAATTTCTCTCGATTTTAACTTTTGAATGGGTGCGAAGTCCAGAGAGGGAGAGAGAGACAGAGAGGTTTACTTTTGGAACTATTACATTCTATACTGATGTCTTCGTTTCTACATTTGGGTAATATGTCGCTATTTTATTTCTTTCGAACTGTCATGCTAATAAATGAATGTTAAAGAAATTTAACTTTTCTTTTAGGATTTATTGCATAACTGAATTATTTCTAGTTTAATAAAAGTAGAGATCATGCTAGGAGATTGACATTTCTAAAATAAAATTAAATAAATGGAGAATTAAGCTGGTCTTGATATCCTTTTAGTCAACTTTAACTAGCAGATTCAAATCATCAATGAATAGTGGGGTGATACTATTTTTCTTACTTTAATGAAATCCATGGTATTTAGAAATAAAACTGCAGTTTTAAATAATGTATAAAGTTTAGTTTAGGCACTCCGCTATAGCACCGCGACTCCTCTTTTGGATCCTTACTGAATCCTCGGAGTAGAGTAAATGTGTGAAAATAGTAAGTAGCTCCATGGGTTAAAGGTGAAGGTTTATGAAGAATTTTTGGAGCAGCGCTGCACCAGTAATACTTGGTAGCAGAGCATTGGTTGCTATAAGTTGACTAGGATATATGATGTGTAGGGTACAATATATAGAATTTGAAGTACAACATTTTGGACTAACATCTGTTGAGTCCGTCTTACGTTATATGTAGTCTTGAAAAGGCTTCCGGAAAGCGTGGGAAGCTGGCTACTCTATCTGAAGGCAGAGGAAGTGTGGCAAGTGAAGTCGCACATCACATAGTCTGTTTCAAAGTGGTGACATTGTCGTATGTTACAAGTTTAGGGACCTTTACGTGTAAAAGTGGTGGATGAATAGAGAGGGCAACCTGTGAAATCTTGGGTCTGAGCACAGGGATTATTAAGAATCCTGCATAAAACTCTACCCGTAGAGAGTAATAAAGTTTAACTTAAGCTTGAGAAAAGGGTAAGGTAGAGGGAAGTGCTACTTTATCGACTAAATTAAAATTATGTGGTAGAAAAGAGGGAAGCGCTGTCTTCTGGAAATACAGAATTCTTGTATAAGTGAAGAAACTATCCCTTTGGTTTTAGCGAAACAGACAAATTGAGTTGTTTTGTGTAATTACTAACTGATTTTGCTGTATAAAGGTGTAAATACAGTGTGCCGATACATTTTGAAACGGAGGGGTCAGTCAAAGCTGCAGAAACCGGAGCAGGGCTGACGTCAAAAAGTGTCGTGCTAGGATTGGTCCGCGTGACCAAAACAGAGTAGGGGCTGATTGGTGCATCAGCGAAAGCAGCGAAATAATTGGTTGAGCACTAATGAAACGTATCTTGTTCTCTAATTGGTTGGTTAGTGTGAACCGCGCTGCGATAGGCTGGTTTTGCAAAGCAGTTTGCGGAAGAGTAAGCGATCTTTGAAAGTCAGGAAAATAACAACAAAATAGAATTCTATTACGGAATGGAGAAAGAGAAATCTTCATGGTTTCAAAAATTGAAAAATGTATTCAAAAAAAGCAAAGTAATTGAAACTAGAGAGGGAAAAGTAATTCCTCCACCAAAAACGCCAGCATCATATATGATGACAAACTATGGCTACCATACATGTATATGGTTAGAGAATTGGGCAAGATATACCAGGAATGGTGGTGTGTTAGGTTTCCCAGAAGAAGTATCTTTTAGTCTTGCGATATTAAGAAATCTGAGAGATAAAATGATAAAGCTTGAACCGAGACCTAGTCCAACACAGTTTGAAGCTTTGGCTGAGTGTGAAGATGAAATGCATGATCTAGAGCAAGAAAGGTTAGGAGATTACCTAGGACCAAGGAATAGAGGTCGTAGATTTTGGAGAGAAACACATGATACTAGAATGCGAAGATGGAGAGATGCAAACATGTGTAATGGAATGTATCCAGTTAGATTGGTAGATGAGGAAAAGGGGCGAAAATGTACAGAAAAAAGAAATAATATAGAAACAGGAAAAAGGAGTTATGAAGATTGTGGGTCCGAGGATGCAGCATTTCAAGAGGTCCTAAATAGGAGACCACCGCCCTACCAAGCATACTCTAAGGGTACAACTCCAAGTGCACCACAGCTAAAGGATAGATTATCGGAACCCCCAAAGCGATTTTCAAATTTCAGAGATCTCCCAGAGAGAGTAGAAATGAGATATAAACCGAATGTTCCATTAATTGGGACAAGATATACGGGGACACCTAAACAGGGAAGTGAAATGGAGAGGTATGGGAAATAGAGTAGAGCAACAAGTTGAAGCATGACAGAGTACTGCTGAATATATACGTTCAACAAATGAATTAGTCGAAAAGATACATGAGCTTACTAAAAATATTGAAGCTGTAACTGTTCCGGTAACAATAGGTCCAGTAATCCCAGTGTTTGAAAACCAGAAAATAAAAGAGCCGTCTTTAACTATTCCTTTAAATCAGAGTTTGCAAAAAGTAAAAGAAAAGGTTTATCCAGATTTGTCAGGAATTAAACGTACTAACCAAATGACACCGCCAGATTTGAATTTCAATCAGTCTTCCGTATAAATTCCCATCAGGAGCGGAATCAGATTCTGTAACTCCCGGCAAAAGTGTAGAGAAAATCGATTTGACACAAACTCCAGTAGGACCAACTGAGCAAGAATTAAGTGATTGGATCAAGACCTTAAAATTAAAAAAAGACTGAGTCAAAACTGCTAGATGTAGCCAGATTAAAAGTTGATATGGAAGAACTAATAATTGGAACAATTGGTACAGATAGATTGAAAAGTTATCAGGATGATGAGATTACATTTATGTGTAAAAGTATTACATGGAAAACAAAAAGCATGCATGAAAGGTTTGAAAGTTTAGCAAGTGAAATGAATGTGGATTTTACAAAATACAAAATTTTGCGGAAACCGTATAGAGTGGATTTTACTGACAAAGAAATAGAAAACATGAATACAGCAGGAAGAATTACTCAAATAAAAGAGTTAATTGTGTTACTGAAAAAACGGGGAGATATGGATAAGTGGAAAATGATTTGGACGAAGAAAAGAGAGGAAAGCAGTGACAAATCCTTATTAGCATTCCCAGTAAGAGAAAAGGAGGAAGTGGGAAAAGAATTTCCTAGGAGAGAAATACCTGGAGGAGGATATGTACATGTACCTTGGAGCAGACAAGATATTTTATCATTCACAAATGATTTTCCCCGATTGAGAGAGAAACCAGTAGAATGGTATAGACAATTTGGAGCTCTATGCCATCTGGTGAACAATAAATGTCACAGTTTATTTTACACAGTATGTCCCTTCCAAGGAGATTTACAGGACTACAGTCACACACAACAAATTGATGCATGTCTTTGAAATCGAGTTGTAAAGGTTTCAAAGGTATTAAGGAAAGATTTAGATGCGTTGTTTGCTATAGTAGTACCAGCAGATTTATGGTCAGAATGTAAGATTACAGTGGATTGGCCAAAAGAAGAATATCCACGAGATAAAGTGACAGGTGCTCCTGGACCTGAAGTGATGCGAAAATATGACCAAGTGGTAGTGTTTTTGAAAAATAAGATCCCACCAAAAGAGACAGATTGGGTAAAAATAGACAGGACAATGCAAGAGGCTAAAGAATCAGTTCATGCATTCTATGAAAGACTGTTATTGGTATTTAAACAGTACAGTGGTTACGAGAAATTGAATGAAATGGATATGAGTCACTTTGTATATCGTTTTGTGTTTGGATTAAGACCAGAAATAGGAGGCATGATTAAGCGTAATTTGATGAGATGGCAATCATGTTCCGTGGATGAAGTCCTGAGACATGCAAAATATTGTAGTGATGAAATAGAGAAAACTCAAAGAGAAATCAACGTGAGCAAAGGTAAAGGTTGCAGAACATCAAGCAGCTCAGTTAGAAAATAAGAATGCAGAAAGTAATCAAAATAGAGTGAAAGGGAATCCTAGCAAACCAAAGTTAACTGGAAATATAGAAGAGTTAAAGAAGAAATATCCACGTCATAATTGCAGCAGGTTGGGGCATTGGAAGAAAGAGTGTAAGTATCCACCAAAAGTTAATCCGGAAAATACATCATTGAATCCACAGGTGCAGAATGAGATAATTCAGCAACCATCACCACAGCAGCAGGTAGTTAATCCACAGTGTCAGGT
Source organism: Lissotriton helveticus (assembly GCF_964261635.1). Taxonomy (NCBI): domain Eukaryota; kingdom Metazoa; phylum Chordata; class Amphibia; order Caudata; family Salamandridae; genus Lissotriton; species Lissotriton helveticus. The sequence goes on from NC_136068.1 coordinate 1,410,935,555, forward strand.
TCCACAAACTCCACTTACTCATAATGTAAACCTACAGAGATACAGTACAGAGACAGGATTCTGAGTAGGAGATCTGGTAACAAGAAATAATAGAGTGCATGTGAGTCCGCAATATTGGCTGAAAGAGGACGGGAGTGAGTCGGATGATAGTTTCTGACGGTGCCTGAGAGAGCGAGAAGAGTGCATGCTTGGCGCTTCTCTGGAGGTAGATCATTCTGGTCCATATGTGAATGGAAAAGTGAATGATGTAGATATAACTTTCCTAGTGGACACAGGTGCTACTCGTTCTACTGTTAGATCAGTGGAAATTCAAAATCTTCCTCTCTCGGATGAACACATACAAGTGGTAGGTGTAGCAAATCAACAGATTAAAACATCATTAACAAAACCGATAGAACTTTTGAATTAGAAATTTCAAAGACATGCAGCAATTTGTTGTGTGTGACAGTAGTCCTGTAAATCTCCTTGGAAGGGACATACTGTGTAAAATAAACTGTGACATTTATTGTTCACCAGATGGCATAGAGCTTCAAATTCAGATATACTGACAATGACACTAATTGAGGCAGAAAATAATAAAATATTTCCTGTGTTTGATCAAGAAAGAATACCAGAAGAACTGAAAAAAGTAGTCAAAGAACAAGTGTGGAACTATACAGGAGAAGATAATGGTCTGATGAAAAATGCAGATCCTGAAAAAGTTTTTGTAAAAGAAGGAGTAAGTTATCCGAATATTCCTCAATACAAAATGACAGCTGAAATAATTGAAGGAATGACGCCATTAATTGAAAAAATGATTGAGCAAGGGATTTTGAGAGAAATAGAAAGCAGTCCTTGTAATTCACCGATAATGGGATTGAAAAAGCCGAATGGAACGTTTAGAATAGTACAGGACCTGAGAAAGTTAAACAAGATAGTTGTTCCATGTTGTCCAATTATGCCAAATCCAGCAGTAATTTTATATCAAATTCCACATGATGCAGAATGGTATACAGTCATTGATCTATGTAATGCATTCTTCACAGTTCCGTTACACCCTGAAAGCCAGCCAATATTTGCGTTTTAATTCAAAAACCGTATTTTGGCATGGTGTCGAATTCTTCAGGGGTATACTGAAAGTCCCTCAATCTTTAATCAATTGTTAGAGAAATCGTTAGAAGATCTAAGTCTACCTGGAGAATCAGTTTTAGTCCAATATATTAACGATCTGTTATTGGCGTCAAAAACAAAAGAAGCCTGTTTTGCAGACACTTTTACTTTGGTAAATCATCTGGCAGATGAAGGACATAAAGTGTCACAATCAAAATTACAGTTTTGTCAAAAGGAAGTACAATATTTGGGACACAAGATTGCTAAGGGAATCAGACAGAAAGGATCAAAATGATACAGGGAATGAAACCTCCAAAAACACAGAACCAGGTGAGAATGTTTCTTGGAATGGTTGGATACTGTAGACAATGGATTAGTGGGCTTTCACTAATAGCTAAACCATTACAAAGATTGACAAAAGCAGATGTAAAAGACCCAATAACTCTGAATAAGGCAGACCTGGAAGCTTTTGAACAATTAAAAACAAGTCTATGTGAAGCACCAGCTTTGGGAATGCCAGATTATGAAAAAGAGTTTTAGCTATATTGCAGTGAGAGGGAAGGATGTGCTTTGTCACTTTTAATACAGAGACATGGAAAACTGAGAAAGCCAATTGCATACTTTTCTGCTGTTCTGGATCCCGTTGCAAAGGCATTACCGGGATGTTTAAAGGCAGTAGCTGCTACAAGCATGAGTATTGAACAAAGTGAAGGCATATTGATGGGATTTCCGTTGAGAGTATATGTACCTCACCCGGTGGAGATTCTCCTCACAAGAAGAAAGACACAGTATCTTACCAATAACAGAATGACAAAATATGAGAAGACAATTCTAGGTACAGACAATGTTACAGTTTCAAGATGTGTAAACGTGAATCCATCTACACTATTACCAGATGCCATGAATGTGGAAGTAAGAGATGAAGTAGATCACAAATGTCTGGATGTATTAGAATATTGCGCCAAACCAAGATCTGATATTAAAGATGTACCCTTACCTGAATCTGACTATGTGATGTTCGTGGATGGATCATGTCTGAGAACAGATGAGGGTGTATTGAGCACTGCATATGCTGTTTATACAGTGGCAGATGTCTTGGAAGCATATTGTCTGAAAGGAATCCGTTCAGCTCAAATTGCAGAATTGATTGCTTTGATTTGAGCATGTGAATTGCGAAAATAAATCAGGATCACCATAGTGACTGACAGTCAGTATGGATTCGGGGTTGTCCTTGATTATGGTCAACTGTGGTCCCAAAGAGGTTATATGACTTCAGCAGGATCCCCCATCAGAAATGCTGAATTTGTGAAAATGTTGATTGATGCCATACAATTGCCAGATAAATTAGCAGTGGTGAAGTGTGCTGCCCATAAGTAGGGAGATGATTACATAACTAAAGGTAACAAATTTATTGACTCGATTGCAAAATACTGTGCTAAAAACCAAGCATCCATTAATCGGGATAGACAAACTGAACATGTTTCAAGTCTTTTGATGCTAACAACTGTAGTGGAGACATGTCAGGAGGTAAAACAAATGCAGGAAGAAGTTAGTGAAGAAGAAAAGGATACCTGGTTAAAGGCAGTATGTAGACAAAGAGAAGAAGATGATATCTGGGTTTACAAAGATGAATACCAGTAATGCCAGATAACATGATTTCAAATAGGGCCCGAATGTATCATGGTCAAGCCTATATAGGAAGAGATGCGATGATTAGGTTGTTTAGACACAAACGTGGTATAATCCAAAGTTTAGGATGATTGCTGAGAGCCTTTGTCAGAGGTGCATTGTCTGTCAACAACTGAACCCAAGAAGAAAAACTGTTGTGAGTCTGGGAACCATAGGACGGGAGGGGGGTCCATTCACTAGAAGGCAATTGGATTTCATCAAGCTTCCTCCATGTAACAGACTTAGGTATGTGCTCGTAATAATTTGTCTATTCTCACGATGGGGTGAAGCACTCCCCACTAGGAGAAATGATGGAGTAACTGTTGCCAAACTCCTGTTACGAGAGACAATACCACACTACGGTTTCCCAGTAACCATTGAAACAGATCGTGGAAGTCACTTCCACAATGAACTAATGCAAATGATTTGTGAAGCACTGGACATTCATCAAAATTTGCACTGTGCTTACAGACCAGAAGCTTCAGGGGTGGTTGAATAAGTGAATGGAACAATAAAAAGCAGAATTGCCAAAATGTGTTTGGCCACAGGACTAAAATGGCCCGATGCCTTGCCACTTGTTCTAATGACCCTGAGGAGTACTCCTGACAAGAGAACAGGATTAAGCCCACATGAGATTTTGATGGGAAGAGTAATGAGACATGCATTTGTACCAGTTGATAAACTGTTGAGCATAAATTATGATATCATACTGGATTACTGCAAAAATCTGTCTGACGTAGTAACTTCTGTGTTCCATCAGGTGGGAACTGAGTCACAAACGAAAGAAAAACATCCAGCTCATAATCTAATTCCTGGAGATTGGGTACAGATAAAAGTTCACAGGAGAAGAAATTGTTTGGTGTCTCGATGGCAGAAACCATGACAAGTCATTCTTGTTAGTACCACTACAGTTAAGTGTGCTGCACTCCAAAGATGAGTGCACCCTAGTCACACTATTCGTGTGCCAGAGCCTTAAAATCTGCAGGAGGAGAGTGAAAGCATCACTGATTCAGATACTGAAGGTGAACCAGAGAGAGATCCAGATACTGAAGCTCGTCCGGTTCATGGACATCTGGAAATATCATATACTAGCTCTGCATCAGAAGGAGAAAATGAAATTGTTGAAATACCAAGTATTGAAGATCGACCTGAAAGTTGAGATTTGGTAGAAACAGATACCAGCAATGACACTGAGCAAAGTGAATAGAAAGCTGGTAATGTTGAAAATACTGAAGGACAGTCTGAAAGCTCTGAAAGCAGGAACCGAAATCTCAAAACTGGTGAAAAGGAAATAACTCATGATGAGGATGAGCTTCCAGGTACCACCCTTGGAGAAGTTCCTAACAGAGTGAAAGAACTGACCAAAGACAATTCAAATTCTGGAAAATAATCAGATCCTCTGAAATTCAATATAAATGAAAATATAGAAAGGTCTGAGACAGAAACAGATGACAGTGATGATGAAACTGTACTAAAGAGACGTTCGAGAAAACGAACTTGGGGAGTAGAACTAAACACTACTGAACCTGAAACAAAGAGAGTAAGAAAAGGAGATAATTTGCCCAAAGAAATTGAAGGACTAAAAATTAAACTGGTTAACAAAGCCAAAGTGCAAGTGGATCAAGTAAATGAAATAAGGAGTTATTGGGAAAGAAAATAGAAGTTGTACAAAGGCCAAAAAGAGTGAGAAGACCAAATCAAAAATATAAATCACCTGAGTGGACCTACATGGTGTAGCCACCAATAAGAGAAGTAAACAGCAGTCAAGAGAACTTGTATAGCCAAGGTGTTGAAAAAGAAAGTGAGTAAACTGTAACATAAAGAAAGTAAAAGGATTTCCTAAATGTAACAGTGAAAAGAAAGGGATATATATATATATATATATATATTCACTGAAAAAACCATAGGTTATAGACCATATATAGTTAGGAATTAGCATTTAAAAAACCTTATTTTACTCACACAAAACCATTGAAATTCCATATATAGTTAGTTGTACTAACTATATATCGCGCACCCGCAATCCACTGCTGATGATGTCACATATTACATCATTCATGACATGGTCAGTGACATCACTGATGACATCACTGATGACATCTCAAATGACATCACTGATGACATCACTGATGACAACATCCAGTGACTGTATGTTTCTTTAAAGTTAAAATATGTCTTATATATTGAAGAATGAGTGGATGTATAAGTGTCTGGATGATGTATTTAGTAGGTGCATGACTGACTGTATAAGTGAGTGATTAAATGTGTCTCACTGAGTGCATGGGTTAGTGACTAAACTGTTTTAAATTGTGCACCATTGTGTCTGTTGTTTTGTAATCTGATGCATGTGTTGATCATTAGCTATATGACTAACTATATGGGTTATTGATTAGTTGGCCAAGTATTTGTATGGGAGACTGAGTGTGTGTGTGGGTGGCTGGGAGGTGTATGACTCTGTGCATAGATGTGTGAGCAGTTGATTCACTAGATGTATGGGTTCAAAAGTGCATGTGGAAACAGCTGTATGGGCGGTTTACTGTGTGCATGAGTGTATTGGTGAGTGAATGGATATCTCAGTGCTACATGTCAAAGTAAGTACATATGTAAAACACAGTACATGTGGTAGTTGACATATATAAATAACTGTGCATAAGAGCCAGTGAATGTGTGAGTGGCTGTATGGATTATTGTGAACTTGTATCAGGGATTGTATAACAGAGTAAATATGTGTTATTATATGTTTCAATAAGTAAGGTGTGTTTAACTATATAGTTTTCGGAAATGGAGGTGTGATTGATTCTTTGCAAGACTGATTAGGTGTGTGAGTAACTCCATGGATGAGTGACAGTCTGTGAGTGTCTGTTTACACTGAGTGTATCTACGTTTTTATTAGAGTCTGAAGAGGTTCATCGTATCATCACATGAATGATGTCATGAGTAATGTGAAATGAGATGTCATCAGTGATGTCATCAGTGATGTCATCAGTGATGTCACTGACCATGTCATGAATGATGTAATATGTGACATCATCAGCAGTGGATTGCGGGTGCGCGATATATAGTTAGTACAACTAACTATATATGGAATTTCAATGGTTTTGTGTGAGTAAAATAAGGTTTTTTAAATGCTAATTCCTAACTATATATGGTCTATAACCTATGGTTTTTTCAGTGAATTTTCAAGGTTTTGTAAATGCTAATTCCTAACTATATATGGTCTATAACCTATGGTTTTTTCAGTGAATTTCATAGGTTTTTTAATAGCAAATCTTTATAAAAATAATACATTTTAAATCTAATTTTATATTTTATAATTTTTTTATTTTTTTTTAATATTATTTTTAGTGCGCTCCCGGGGCGTGGACAGGTGAACGCACGGGTAAGCGCAATCTTGCGGCGCGCCCCGGGGCGCGTACTAATGCGCGTCCCGGAAGCGCTATTGCCGAGAACGAAAACAACATCGTGACGTATCGCGTAGCCGCCACGCCTTGCGTCATAAGACACGTATCGCGTAGCCGCGAGATGCGTCTTATGACGCACCGCGTAAGCGCACCCGGAAGCGCATACGATCGCGCAACGTAAGCGCCCCGATGCGCTTACGATACACGCCCGGGACGCGCCCCGGGGCGCGTAGCGTAAGCGCGTCAAACCATGTGACTTTAAAATAACACTTTTCATTGGTTCAGAACTTTTTTTTTTCCAAATTGTGTGAAACCCACCCATTTCTCTCACTATTGCTTTGTACTTGGAGAGAGCAAGAGCTGTTGTGTCTACTCTATCTCCTACTTTTCTGATCTCCAGCAATGGCTGCAAGAGAGTCATCCAGCAGTGATTCAGAGGGATTTTTAGATGAGGACCCTCCTCAGCAAAAGAAAAAAAACCATTTCATCTGGAAATTTTACGAAATCCCAGAAGGACAGAAAAAAGTCAACGCTCCCAAAGTAACATGCAAAATATGTGGGAGTAGTTTATCCAGAGGCAATCCTCTGAAAAAATATAGTTTTGGGAATGCTAATTTGATCCGGCATGTGAAAAGAAGACACCCTAACAACTTTGCCAGGGAGAGTGTCAGAGAGCTGGCACGGAATGTACCCACAGATGGCGGCAGCACCTCCACTGGTGGAGCAACACCTTCGGGACCACCCCGTGGAAGAATGGTTCCTAACATTCAGCCGGTGTTTGCGGGCATCAAATTTTTGTGCAAAGAGTGTGACGAACTGCTCTGCTATGGGGAGCAGAGTGTTGAACTGATTGCCCTAAAGAAACAGCAACACCGCTGCTCTTCCAGTCCCTAAATTTTCAATTTTTTTTGCTCCTGTTGAGCAGTTTTGGAATCCTTGTTTTTGTTTTTCCCTTGAAAAAAATCCAAAAAAAATATAAAATTGTTTTAAAAAGTCTAAAAAAATATAAAACAAAAACAAAAAAAAATATATAAAACAACAAAATCAAAAAAAAAGTTCTTTTCAGAACTACCTCCAATTTTTAAAAAGAAGCTTTATTTTTTTAAAAGTCTGTCATTTTTAATCTCCATGGTACGCTCCCCCGTACGCTCCCCGGTGCGCGTACCGGGCGCTCACCCCCGCGAAAATCGAATTTTTTTTTTATTTTTTTTTTCACCCGCAGGAGCCTTTTATGGCCCCCACATGAAACCTAGGGGGTCAGGGGGTGTGTACCCTGCCCCCTCTTGCTCATTTCCCCCTTTGATTTTTGCCACCTCTTGTGTCTCAATCCTACCGAGACACAAGATGGCGGCCGCTGCGGACTGTTTCGAATGTTTACAGACACCCGAGAACCAATCAGCTTGCCGTGCGCAAGTCGCGTGGCGCGCCTGAAGCGCTCCCCGGTACGCGTACCGGGGAGCGCTCCAGGCGCGGCTCTAGATATATATCTTTTTTTGAACGTTAATTTCTCAAAATCCACTGTAGCACATATATTGAGACCTACAAAAGGCACATCGGGCTACCAGTCCCTACAATTTTGCCAAGTTTCGTGCAAATCCATTCAGCCGTTCGGGCTAAAAGTGAGGCCAACCGCCCTATGGAAAACTCAATGTTAAAAACACGTTTTGGGACCCCCCTTTTTTCTCGGCCCCCCCTGGACGAACACCCCCCAAATTTTCAGGGGCTGCTCAGAAACAAAATGTTCCATTTTCCAGAAAATTTCATCCAATTCCGTCCACAAACGCCAAAGTTATTAGACATAGAATTTTCAAAAATCCCATAGGGAAAAAATCCTAACTATATATACCTACTGGCGACCGCCAGTAGGTAATATGTATATATATATATATATATATATATAAATATATATATTCAAACGGAAGCTGTAATCGAATTTGAAGGTGAAATAAGGTTGTAAAGAGACAATTGAAAATAAAAAGATTGAAATATTTGCTGTGGAAACAAAATGGCTACTAATGAAGTGACTAAATCAAAATGTTCAAATTTTAGAAAATGGGTGAAGAATGTGGTTAATTTGTACTGGAATATTGATATTAATATGGTCAATTCTTGCTATTTTTATTCCTTTTACTACTGACATCAAAAACCTGAAAGCAAATGAGCGTCTGAAAGATAAAAATAATGATTTGAAAAATTAGAAATTGCCTGAAATTCGTCAAGATAATTCTGTTAGTGACTTTTCGAAGAATACTTTTTAAAAATTGTTGTCTGAATATGTGGGAACAATGGATGCCAGCGATTGCTACGTCTGAGTAAAATTGCCTGCATCTGTATCAGAAGAAGTGACCTACCACCATTTGCCATAGACATATGGTGTGACCTGTAGTGTTATAGCAAGTCTATTTTATAGATCAGGGAAATTATAATACTAATATTCTGATTCGGATGATGTTTTTGCAAAATTGAAAATTGTAGCAAGGCTAAACAAAATTAAGCCTGCTAAAGTTTTTGGTGAATAGTTTTTGGAAACCCAAGAAACTGACTCACGATTATGCTTTTAGACATAATTTGACTTGTAAAATGAGAAATGAGGAAAAAGCTTTCTTGAATATGGTAGAAGAAAGGAGGCAACAATATAAGAGACGAGAAAAAGTGAAACAAACTAAATCGACAAAATGGGAATTTTCAGATGAAAATATTGAAGGACATAATGTAAATGTTGCTACAAGTATTGATACACCAATGTTAGGGAAATTATGCATCCAAAGAGATAATACTGTGTATGAAAATTATTTTGTGGGTGCAAGTCAATGTGAAGATACATATATTATCAAAGAGGGGTGGGGATTTAAAGGTGGAAATGACCCAGTTTTCCCGGGAATTTATTTCCTCATTCCGCCCCTGTGCTGGTCCGTGGGATCCCACAGGGGCGGAATGAGGAGAATACCATTCGCAGTTAATGACCGTAAGGACAATCCTCTGATGCTGGCTCATGGGGCATGATACGTTTTGATAAATAGACCAGATTGGGCCAACTTTTTCTTTTTCTGAGGGCCAACTCAAGCCCTGGTGCTAAATAGAATATCCGATTTTTGCTATTCTATTTTAGGAAAATAGGCATACTACACTAAGTGAGTTACCTACGTTTTAGTAGGGATTAATAGAGGTTCTGATGAGTAAAGCAGCATGGGACTGCTTACGAAACATGTCGACCAAGTAGGGCGCATTAATTAGCCCTACCACAACCCCTTTTTAACATTTCCAGCAAGAGAAGCAAATACATCATTTTCTTCCTACTAGCCAGGAAATGTTTTACTTTGTTATATTCCACACTTCAATCCCTACACACCCCCTATCACTTACACAATTGTCACACCACACATAGCCTATCTTCAAAAATAAAAAGTGCTCCCGCGTAGTCCGTAGGTTGCAGCACGCCCGACCCGTAGAGGGACGGGAAGACCCCAATGATGAAGCATGACACTATGGGAATTATAGTGTGTGAGGGGTATTTTAAAAACACATAGTGCTTGTCTTTGTCATCTACAAAGACCAGCTCCAAACATTTAATTTCACATTAAATATAAAAATAAATAAATAAAAAAATGTTTTATTACACCCATTGATAGAATCCCATTGTTTGAGTATCTAGTTCAGGAGGTTGATTTTGTCACTCCCACCTCTACTCTCCCCCTTTTGTTAATTTAAGTAATGGGGTGTTAGCCAAGAAGACTCGTGTGTGTTACAACTTAGTGTTTAAACAATTGGAGATTCATATTCTTTCCAGACACCTTGCAGTTCCTTTCAGGTTCCCTTACTGCACTTTTGGCTTAGACCTCTATGCTTCCTTGATTCTTTGCTGGGTGCGGCTTAGGCTAACACTTACTTACCTGACCCAAGAAGACTCTTAACCGATCTTCTCTAATGATGATACATTGCTACTTATTTTTTCCTTGCCTAATTATTTCCCTTATGGAAATTCCTCATTTTTGAGGATCCTGTTGATTTTAGAGTCATCGTTTAGCTGGGCCTTTACTTTAGGTGATTTAGATTTACTTATGTATAGAGAACCAAATATAATACTCTTTTCTGAGCATTGGATTCTCTTACTGATCTTTTGTATTGCTGTGACTGAACTGTTTGTTTGCTTAATATTGGTCTTCCTCAATTTTTTCCATATGTTGGGCCTGCCTGTTGTTATTCTGCACCTTTATAGCCTGATATTAAGTGTTGTGTACCTTAGTTTAATTTTAACTTTGTAATAAAACCTCTATAGGAATCCGGCTCTCTATATCGTACGCCAAAAAGAAGTATACACTGCAAAGAGTCCAGGTATTCTCTTACTAGTGGACAGGATCTTACTCTAGCAATCCCAAGGTGCTCTTCTAGGGAGTAGTGTGGTTGAGCAGCCATAGGCTTATCAGAGAGCAGTGTTAGACATATGCACATGCACACAATAGCCAATAAATGATGCACACTACTCAATAAGGAGATTAGCACTAATTTATAAATAGAAGACGTATCCTTTATATAACTTTAGTCATCAAGATCATCACAATCAGGTAGGTACTTTTAAAAATAGAAGGTTTGAAGAAAACAGGTTTTTGATACTTTATGTCATAATTGCGGCACTTCGCAGCAATGTTAATTTAGGAAAAAACATGTATTGCATTCAAGCACTCAACAGTGACTTACTGGATCCATCTTCTGGACTTATGGTGGGTACGGAGATCCAAGGCAGCGCCAACAGTTCACTTTCGGCAGCACTTGAGCAGCCGGATGCAGAGGTGCCTTACAGTGTCAGGTTTCTTATTCAAGTCTAAGGAGATCAATCCATCAGAAAAGAGGCTGCAGGCTCGGACCAGGGATCAGTCAGGCTGAACCAGCAGGAGGGCCCAACTCTTGTGATGCTCGGGAACATGGGGATGCCTTTGGTCCTCTTCTCCATGGGCCAAAGGTGACAGATGCAGAGATGTCTTTAGATTTTCGTAACCAAGAGTGCTCACGGCAGAGAGGGTCTGCAAACAGAGGCTGCAGGCAGTGTTGGAAAGTCCACAGTGGACAAGTCCAAGGTGGACTTTATCTCTAGAGTGCCAATGGTGCTGTTAAATTTTGCAGTTTTGGAGCCTCACAGCTCAGTCTTTGGTACCTTCAAGTCTTTGGACAAGTGCTGGCAACTCGGGTTAGTGATGCTGTTGGGTTTTCACTGTCTTGGAGCCTCACAGCTCAGTCTTTGGTACATGCAAGATGCAGGGCAACAGCTTTGCTGTTCCACTGGAGCTCCTGAGTTTTTGTAGAAGTGCTGCCACTTCTACCAGGCTTTTTTATAGGATCAGCAGCTTTAGGGTGAGATGACTTTGGCACAGTTGTAGAGAGTGGGCAAACAGGCCGGCAGGGCTGGTGCCATCAGTTACTTCTTCTGCAGTTCTTGCTTTCACAGCTCTTCTGCCCTTCTTCTTCTTTTGATCCGAAGGATCCAATTTCCTGGTGCCAGGGTTCCCTAAATACTGAATTTACAGGTGTTTAGGGTACTATTCTCGTATCTGACCACTTACTAGGGAAGTGGGCATTACCCTGTCCCAGAGATCCTAAATTAGCCATCACCAAGATGGTAACTTATGAAAAGTCGCATCCACTTCTGGTAGTCCAGTTCAGTGATGGTACTCACCTGAGGGTGGGCACGCTTTTCTTGCTTAGATCATTTTCTTGCCTGGGTTGGGTCCTCTTCCGTGTGATTTTTTCTCTATCAGGGTTCTTAATATAGTGTCTCCCTGGACCATCTAAGGCTGCGGTACTCATAGACCGGCCCGCGGGCCACTTGCGTCCCGCCAGACCTTCCCTTGCGGCTTGCCAGACCTTCCCTTACGGCCCCCATGGAAAACAACAGCAGTCAGGGACTCAGCACCATTACTGCTGTTGTAATTCCTCGGGGGTCAAAGGGGCATGCGCAGTCAAGTAGTGTCTCGCTTGCGTCAGGGCAGGGAGGCTTTTAAAAGAAGGCATGCAAGTTGCTGCCTTTCTTCATCTGCCCTTATTTATTGTGAGTGATTTTGCATATTAATTTAAGTGAATGTGACAGTAGATGGTGCTGTTACCGCATTCTGTGACCAATTGTGATTTAAGCTTAAATTGACTTTTTATGCGAGTTTGTTCTCCCGGAGTTACATCACAGGCAGGGCTTTTAGTGGGCCAGGTGCTTCAAACCAGGTGCTGAGACGGGTAGCTATCAGCCTCCATTTTGGCCTTCAGGGTGGGAAAAATATATATCAACTCGGTAGCAGCACTACTGATCAGAAAGCCTTTGTCAGTTCAAATCGACATGTTTAAATTCTTCAGTCTCATAATTTCAGACCTGAAGCATTTTCAATATTATATACAACAAATCCATAGTTTTTGCTTATTTATCTTATGCAACTCGCAACCACTTGGGTCTCCATTTTGGCCCTTAGATAAATCTCTACTCAACAGCAGCACAAAGCCTTTGATGTAATTCCAAATAGGCTTGTTTAAGTTCTTTCACAGTTTCATTAATCATTTCAGAACTGAAGCATGTTCAATGTTATATACTATATACAACTAAGCCATAGTTGTTGCTTATTTATCTTATGCACCTAACTATCGGGGTCTCCATTTTTGCACTCAGGGTGAACAAAAAAAATCTCATCCCAGTAGTAGCATCATTGCTCAAAGATTTTGATGTAATTTCAGAACTGAAGCATTTTCAATATTATAATTTATATACAACATATCCATAGTTGTTGCTTATTTATCTTATGCAGCTAACAACTATTGGCAAAGCAGGTATAATGTTACTGGTTGTATCTGATATCTGGATCCAATGACAAACAGCAACATACCAGTAGGGTGGCATACTATGCTAAGCACAGATTTTTGTTTACATGTTTTTAAGTCATGCCCTTAATTTTATCGGTCATGGCCCTTTGAGAGAACCCTTAATGTAAATAATCTAGGGCTACTTCAGACCATTAAATTCCTCAAGCCATTATGAAGAGAAGAACAAACAATAGTGACACTAGAAAATTAGAAAAATATAAAAAAGTTTATTTGTTAGTTATCTTTATCTTTTTTTGGTTCATTATAAAAACATATATCAGAAGTTGAAAAAAATCATACAGAGACTAGCAAATATACACAACATTCTGACCACATTCATTCACAACCACAAACATACTACATACACATAATCATATTGATATATTGATATTTTCGTCAAACATGATAGAATTTATAAAGGATGTAGCGAACAAACAATAACAGCACTTTGATGAATAATTGGCTCTTTTAGGTGGTTTCCAAACTGACTCTACGCGCGTTTCGACAGAAACACTATCTTCATCAGGAGTGTAACCTCAGAATGTTGTGCTCTGTAAGGAATAATATATATATCACACACATACACTGCAATTTTAAGTGTCACTATTGTACATTGATATAATGATTTCATATTTTGTGGCAATGACCCATAATTAACCTAAGAGAAAATATCTCATATTGTCTTTTTATTAAGAGAAAGAGCCTGACAAAAACTTTACATAAATACAAACATATAAACAAATCCCCAATAAACATATGACATTGCAGACATACAAATAGTCACTGTTACTAGTGATCTACACTCTTTGTGTGAATTCCATATAAGCAGAACCAAAACCCCTCACCAAGGAAAGATAATTGGCGTTCCTGAGTGGAAAATGAATGAAAAGATATTCTCCAGGATAAGTATTCTATAGAGGAAAACATACATGGTGATCAAAATGTGCACGAAAGGTACACAATTCTGTGGTTTAAAGATATTTCTAACATGACAATAGCAGTAAAGATATATTACCAAGTATGTCCAGCATATGTATGCAGACACACAAGTTGTTTAAATAATACAGGTCGAAAAAGGATCTTGTATCATCAAGGGTTCATACTCGTCACCCAGGATGCATCTGTGGGTTTCTAGAGGGGTGTACCAGAGCAGAAAAGCAGAAGGACAAACAACTTTCCATTACTCACTAATCACATCCTTAAATGTGAAAAGATGTTTATAACGAACCAAATAGACTACATGTTTACCTTGTACAGTGACAGCCTTTCTCAAAAAGAGATATTTAGTATGGTAACCGATTCCTCAAGAAGAAAGCCCTGAAACAAATAAACAAGCCCAAAACATTGAATGTAAAGATATGCAACAGGATAATAACATTTTGGCAGTGAGAACCAGACAGCGGACAGCTGCAACCGATATAAAGGAGATTTTAGATTTACAGGGGACTTCTGTTACAGAGTCAGACCAGATAAGGGAAGTCTTTAGGAAATTCTACGAAGATTTATATTCTATGGGTGATGCAATAAGCCAAAATGAGATTGATAGTTATCTTTGCAATATTTCTCCCTCCTCTTTGTCCGTTGAGGAGAAGGAGGCCTTAGATGCCCCACTGCGATTGGAAGAGCTGATTGGAGCTTTGGGCAGCCTCCCCTCTGGGAAAGCAACTGGGCCAGACCAAATCCCGGTGGAATTTTATAAAGTCTTTCGTAATGTTTTGTTGGTCGATATGTTTGACATCATGATACATACACAAAGGGGTGGGCTACCGCCACAGTCCTGGGGAGGCGCGGATATTATCGTTATTGCAAAAAAAGGGAAGCCTGTAACACTTCCTGGCTCATATAGACCTATCACTCTGATGAACTCAGATGTTAAAATATATTCAAAAATGTTGGCAAAAAGGCTTGCAGGGAGTATTGAACATTTGGTTAGCTCTTCACAACACGGTTTTATACCTGGGAAGGGCACGACCCAGCATGTTAGAATGGTTGTGACTGTGTTTGACGCTGCAGGGGGCCTGGGCGACCCTGTCTCGGCACTCTTTTTAGATGCCGAAAAGGCCTTTGACAGGGTTGCCTGGGAATTCCTATGGGCAGTATTGAGGTGGAGTGGGATTGGTGAAGGCTTTATAACAGCTATACAAGCATTGTATAAAGATCCCACTGCAAAAATTAGAGTAAACAGGGGGCACTCAGAGGCGGTTAAAATCCTAAGGGGGACGAGACAAGGGTGTCCCTCATCCCCATTACTTTTTGCTCTATATCTCGAGCCACTATTACGCAGATTAGAAAGAAATGAGCGAATTCCACCAATGAATTTAAATGGCTATACAATTAAATCTTTAGCTTATGCCGACGATGTGGCTATACTAACTCCGGATCCAGATTTAGCCATTAGAGGGGTGGAAATCGAAGCCCATTTGTTTGGCCAAGTCTCGGGCTATAGCTTAAATAAGTCCAAGACGCAAATTGTTAGGAATCACTTCACTAGGTGTTGTGACAGTAGGGTGGTCGGTTCTGCAACATACTTGGGGATTTTAATTTCTGCGACACCGTGGTTGAGATGAATATAGTGCCGTTATTGGCTAAAGTTAAAAAAGATTTAGAGAGGATGAATAATCTACATCTTTCGTTAGTAGGGTGCACAAATGTTTTAAAAATGTTGATTTTACCTAAGTTTCTTTATTTATTTAGATCGATTCCCCTGTTTTTTGAGGCCAAATGGTTTAACATTTTGGAAGGCACCCTAAATAGGTGCCTTCCAAAATGGCTCATGGAAGAACTCGGAGGGCGTAGAGATATATGTCTCTACCAAGAGAAAGAGGGGGTTGGGGTGCGCCAGATTTTAGGTTGTATTACTTGGCAGCTGAGCTGCACTATATGCAGGGTTTGATTGGAGGGGGTGGTTTGCTACAGAAAACAACCGCTATGTCTACAGAAATATATGCTGTAGTGTTAGGGCAAGAGACAGAAAACTGCTTCTTATATTACACCAACGTAGGTCATCTCAGAAGGAAACAGTCAAAGACTATTAGTGCCGTGTTAAAAATATGGAATGCCTTTCTAAAAAAGTCGGGCTTGGGTAGATACAACAGGTACATTAAATTATACAATAATAAATCCTTTCCTCCAGAAATCTTTTCTGACTCTGTAATGGCGGCTTGGGGGGGTTAAAGGGATTAGACAGATAGGCGACTTAAGAATTCCGGAGGGAATAATACAGTTTGAGGATCTGATAAGCAGATATAGAGTAGATAGAAGAGATTTTTTAAAGTATTTACAGGTTAGGAGTTTCTTGATTAGTAAGCAGGGGGGCACAGTGGGATATCATTGTAATGATTTCATGGAGAATATTATTAGTGGCGGGGAGTTTACGATTAGGACAGGATACGCATCTTTAGTAAGTGGTAAACTGGATGACATGGTTAAAATCAGTAGTAAGTGGACAGAGAAATTAGAGGTTGAACCTGAAGCTTTTAAAGAGTCATTGGATCTGGGCCGCACTATTTTGTGCTCAGCCCCGCTACAATCCCAGCATTATAAGACTTTATATTCACTCTACCACACGCCAGCGAGGATCGCTAAATGGGGGGGCTCTGAGGGAACGACTTGTCCTAGGTTCAATTCCCCTGATGCAGATATCGTTCACATGTTCGCTACCTGTCCACAGCTGCATACCTTAATTAAGGATATAGAGGGTTTTCTGGATAGGTCATTAGGAATACAGATAATTTTAACCCCGATCTGGATTTTGTTGGGAATTGGATCAGTAGGAAGTAGTTTTGCACAGGCTGATTTCTTGTTTGTAGTCATGTCAGTTTTCAGATTAACACTAGCAAGGGCTTGGCTGGACAAGACCCCCCCGGCAATGCAAACATGGTTGGCGAATGTAATAGCAGCATATAATCTAGAGAAACCTATTTATGCTAGGAAGGGAAGGGCAGGGAGAGCCCTAGGAGTAAGAATGTGGGAGCCTTTAGCTCGCTGGAGGGACGGGATAGGGTAAAAAGTCTATCTCTAGGATTTCGTTCATTTTGTGAAGAGGTTTTAAAATATGGGATTCTATGAATAATGAAAAGCATAATGCCTCTTTTGGATTTTTCTTTTTTTTTGTTGTTTTTTGTTGTTTTCTTTTTCTTTGGTAAACTGCTTGGCTGTAAAAATATATTGAATTTTTCTGTATGCGGAGTAAACAGCCATGGAATGTATAAATGTGTGTTATATAAAGTATAATAAAAACAGATTTAAAAAAAAAAAAAAGGATAATATGAAGAATGTCAAGAGTTGAAACTGTGTCTATGGATGTCTAAGGGGCAAAACATACCTGCTTGATAAAATGTATCCAACAGGATGGACGAGCTGCTAGTCCTTCAGATGGTTAAAATTGGATACTAAAAAATAAACCCCAGGTTTTTCATCCCACTAAAAGCCCTGTAACCAGGCGATCCATGTCAGTTATGTGTATATATAGCCGTAGTTCAATCTAAAAATCTATTTTTAGGTTCTGTTGCGAGTCTGTTTATAGTAGAGAAATACTGCTATTTAAAGAGAGAGAGAGAGACTGACTGAGGGAAAGTCTGACTGAGAGGGAGAGACTGACTGAGGGAGAGACTGACTGAC
This sequence comes from Lissotriton helveticus, assembly GCF_964261635.1. Taxonomy (NCBI): domain Eukaryota; kingdom Metazoa; phylum Chordata; class Amphibia; order Caudata; family Salamandridae; genus Lissotriton; species Lissotriton helveticus. The sequence goes on from NC_136068.1 coordinate 1,410,953,167, forward strand.
TGACTCAGGAAAAGAGACTGACTGACAGAGAGAGAGAGAGATTGACAGGGAGAGCGACTGACAGAGAGAGTGACTGACTGAGAGAGAGAAAGGCTGACAGAGAGAGACTGACAGAGAGAGAGAGAGACTGACAGAGAGAGAGACTGACAGAGAGAGAGAGTGAGAGAGTGTGAGAGAGAGAGAGAGAGAGAGAAAGAGAGAGAGAGAGAGAGAGAGAGAGAGAGAGACTGACTGACGGAGAGACTTACTGGCTGCGAGAGAGAGACTGATGGAATTGGGGTCAAAGTGTGTATGGAGCTATGCAATGCCTCTTAAGATTGCTATTGTCTGCTAATACGAATATATTGTCAAAACGTGCCCTTTGTAGTTACATCTGCTTTTGAAATATAGCATTGTCACATTGTCTAATGTTTTGAAACCGGCTTGATTTTTTTTATACTCTAGCCCCGCCCCCCCACTGACCCCACCCCCACTGACCCCACCCCTACTGGTGCAGCCCTAGGCCACAAACCACACTGCAATTTTGCCCCCGACAGAAAGTTTGTGAGTACACATGATCTAAGGCCTTTAAGGAGGTGCTAATTAATCCCACTCCCTCACTCTCTATTAAATCAGCTAATTTTAACATTTTGGGAGATCTTAATTTACATTTGGAAGCTAGACAAGAGAGTGCTATTGTCAATTGTTTTGATGATCTTGCTGCATGTCAGTTAATTCAATGAGTCTCTTTTGCCACTTATACAGCCAGCCACCTCCTACACACTGTTTTTCCTAACATCTACTGTATGAGGGTAGCAGTCCCTTTCCAAATGCCCTGGACCGATCATTTTAGGATCTCAATGTCCATTCACTTGTCGTCTCAGAGGCAGACACTTGGGGGCCCATTAGGATGTCGGGCGGATGGCCTCCGCCAGGGTAGCGGTGGCCACCGCCTGCCTGTTTTCCGCCCCGGTCGCCTTGCGGCCGGGTTGGAAAAGGGATAACATGGTGGCGGTGTCTATCAGACACCGCCAGCCATATTAGCATGGGCATTTTTCAATGCCTTTCCGTGGCGGCAATGCTGCCACGGAAAGGCAGTCGGACTTCACTCTGGGGGCCCCCTGCGGGCCCCCAGAGTGAAGCACAGTAGGGGGGTGCACACGGGGGTACCTATGGTACCCCACTGCATTTGCATAATGAAAGCGGCAGGTACCGCGCGGTGCCTGCCGCTTTCATCATGCAAATGCTGCAATGCATTTTCAGCATTGTGGCGGGCGGTGCAGAGAGCACCGCCCGCCACAATGCTGAAAATACAGGATGTGCCCGCCACTGTGGCTGGCACATCCTAATGGCACTCCCGGGACCACCGCCCTTAAGGCGGGCGGTCCCGTTTTCCGATAGGGTGCGCCATCCTAATGTGCCCCTTAGTTCGGACCTGATCCGCAAACGTCCATGGCAAAAGCTTGATTTCCTAAAATTCTGGGATTATATTCAGACCCACCACCCTCCGTTGGCTCCTACTGCAGAGGCAGCGAATAACTCTGTACAATCTTGGTTGACTTTAGCCAATGAACTTTAATTCCTGCTAGACTGGTTCAAGGTAGAAAAGAGCACACAGTCCCCTGGTTTAATGAAAACCTGGTCGCCTCTAGAAAACATTGTAAGGCCTTAGAACTCTCTTGGAGGAAATCGAACAATCCTTTTCCAAAAACACAATACAAGGCAGCTGTTGTTAAGTCCTACCATAAACAGATTGGGAAATCCAGGGCACCAGGGCAGAATATTTTGCAAATAAAATAAGGAGTAGCAACAACCCTGAAAAATATGTTAAACAGTCTTACAAAACCAGTGCCCTAAGCAGACCCAATTGAAGCCTCCAATGCTCATTGCAAGAATCTAGCACAGTATTTTACTGGCAAAACAGATGCTATGTACCAGAACTTCTCCAGTGCTATCGCCATGAGACCAGATGGCTTCATAAGTACTGCCCCACCTTCGCTCAATTATCTATCTCCTTTGTGCTTGACCGAGCTACATACTTTATATAGCCAAGACAAATCAAGCTCATCTGCGGACCCATTTAACCCAGCTGTGTTTTCTCAAACTTCAGGATTTGCGTCTCCCACGCTGCCTAGAACTGATCAATCACTTTTTGGCATCAGCATGTGTACCTGGTCCTAGGAAGCATGCCAAGGTCATTCCCCATCCTGAATAAACCTACTTTGAATGCTTCCAAAGTGAAAAGTTCCTCTCAATCTCTCTCCTTCCTTTCCTTGCAAAGGTAGCAACTCTGCAGCACCTTAGACGAAGGCAGGTCTGCAGCTCTGATTTTGCTCAACTCAAGCGCTGCATTTGATGCACTGTCACATAAAGTTTTCCTCCAGCACCTACAGGACATTGGCATTGGCATATCTGCACTGTCTTGATTTGTCTCATTCCTTTCAGAGCTATTTTTTCAGGTTACATCCCTCCTACAGTTTTGAATTGCATGATCTGCAACACAGCAATCCTCAGGGCTCATCTCTGTGCCCTACTTTGTTTATTTTTTGTATTTTTTGCAGATTTATATGAAGAGCGAACTCGACCTGAAGGTAATGGAGTGCTTTACATGAGCTCCAGTTACGTTACACAAGGACACATGCATCTTTTTTGTTAGGCATGGGGAGATTAAGTGATTTGCCCAGAATGTCAGGATGTGGAGTCGACCCAGAGGCTCAAACCTTGGTTTCCTAGCTCCAAAGTCGACAGTCTAGCTATATTCAATCTTTGGCTAAGGTCATGAAATCTTTGGGGCTTGAGCTGGTGTCTCATTCAGATGACACTCAGCTTGTGCTCTCTTTCTCTGACAATCCCAGGTTAGACCTGGCCAATTTTCAAAGGGGAATGTTTGCTGTCTCATAGTGGCTGGATGCAAACTGCTTATGCTTAAACACGAGTAAAACTGAAATTTTCATATTAGCAAAAGATATCCACTCTTGGGGCTATCACTGGTGCCCCCCACCTGGATCCTCCACTCTACCCACGACTTCTGTAAATAATCTAGGTGTCTGGGAGGATAGCGCCTTAAATTTTTGAAGCGCAAGCAAACTCCCTTGCAAGCACATGTTTCGGGCTAATTGCGAACTTTCAAGCCCATTCGTCCTTCCACCCGTCAAATCATCATTCAGGCTGCTTGTCTATCTCGGTTAGATTATTGCAATATTCTATATTTGGGAGTCAACAGGTCTCGCCTTTAGAAGACTTCATCTGGCTCAAAATGCTGCGGCTGGCCAGACTGCTGTTTTCCCTTCCAGAATTTTGCCCTGCCTCAGGTCTTCTTTGCAAACTGCAGAGGCTCCCTGCTATGAAGCGTGTGCACTTCAAGACCCTGTATACCACTCACAAGAACCTATTTACCCTGGGGACCCATTCTGTGTAACCTGCTATCCCAGTATCGCCTTTCATGCCCCTACGTTCAACCGACCTTAATCTGGCCACTGTCCTTCTTGTCAAGAGAGTAAGAGCGGAATGTCATTTGTTTTGTGAAAAAGCCCCATCTCTCTGAAACACACTTCCCCCCTACATAATTGAACATCCAGAACGACCTGCCTTTCAGGAAGGCTTAAAGACCTGACTTTTCTACTGTTAAGACTGTTGTCTTTTGGGTTTTTCTTCTTAGGCTATTGCTGCAGGTAGTTTTTACTTTTAGGCTAGCAGTGGGAAACCCCATCTTTGGGGCAGCTATGCGCTACATACATTTTTTAACATAACATGTGGTTGGTATAGTTGATCTCAGTGCACAGGGATGAAATGTATCAATCTGAGTGAGATCCTGCCGGCCGGGGTTTCATTTGAAGTGAATGTCAGAATAGGTCATTAAGTGTGGTTGTGAACTGTTTCTTGTGTGTGGGAAAATCTGTAATTTTCTTGAGAGGAGTAGACAAAATTGTTGAAATTGCTTGCAATTTTGTGTGAATTGCTTAGGGAACACCCTCATAAAAATTGTAAAGGAGGTTGAGCTGCTGCAAGGAGTGAGCGTGACACTAGTATAGGTCGGTTGGTGCAGAGACACGCTGGTATTGGTTGAATATATCATAATCAGCTGTGCTGGGATTGTTTGTGATCGCCGGACAAAGAATTGTGGGTGAAAATCATTTCCTGGTTTCAACAAAGAATCATTTGTAAATACTGCGTATTGTTGATCAAAAATGAAATTCTGTAAAGCATTACAAAGCCTAGTGAAGGAAGATGTGAATGTGCCTGTTAGGAAGGTGGAATGTAGTGTAGCTCCTATTTTCCCAATAGGCTCTGCGCATTGGAATAGTACCTACAGCAGTAAAGGCCTAGACCAGACGTTAACTGGGTCTACTACTGTCGATACTAGACTTATTTTTTGGGTTTGCCAGCTAAGCTCAGAGTTCGCTAGAAACTTTCTCGAATGTTCAAGGAAGGATTAACTCCCCTGATTAGACAAGAAGGGATTTAGTTTCTGACAACCATAGAACATGACAACTTTGCTCTCCCCTAATCAAGAGTCAATCTCAAGAGTCGTGTGAGCACAAGGCAATTATTTTACTCAGTCAGTACGTGCATTCTTAGTCTCATCAGAATGTAGAGAAAAGGAAGAGACGGGCGTGTTCAATAAAAAGGTGTTATTTATTGATCAGTCTCTTTTCTCGTACAAGAGAAATGGATCGATATTATTGCAATACTTATAGTTAAGTAAAGTGCATACATTAAAAGCAATAGTATAAAATAATACTGTAAAAACATTGATATGGTTTCTGAGCCATATGATGTTTAAAATGATTAAAATATATTTACATACACATATACATTTGACTAAACGTACTCAACTGGTGTTTCTAAATACGCCTACCCCGTGTACCTGACCTAAGTCTAATGCGTGGGCGGGAATAGAAAGTTACAGTTTAAGTTAAGTTTGTTTTTGCCAAGTGAATAACTAAAGAATTCTCTGTGAGGGGTTATTCAGTTCTGTACCTGGAAGTTAGGATGAATGAGGAATGGTATCTCTTTCTCTGCTCTCGATATTCCAGGCTGCCTGCGAGGGCTACCCGGAAGCGCCGGTGCTGGGTCTCTCGGCTTGAGATAGCAGCGCGTCTCTCAGCGCGTCAGGAAGGCGGGGCTGTTGCCAGCGGGGTCTGCTTCTGCTCTCGGCTTCGGCAAGTATGGCTGCTCCGTCTTGTCACCACGCGTGTGTTTGCATAGGGCAAGGTCGGCAATATTTATACCTTAAAGGTGCCGGGATTGACGTAAGGATGGACATAGGTACGTCAATAAAGATGTCATACGACTTGCTCGTTAGCACATTCTTTACTAAAGTTCTCTGTGAAATCAAAACAATGGCCGCACGGATTATCCAGGTTGTCATAGGTTTGATTTGTTATGAGAACGTCGTATGCCTTATCAGGGGCTGGAGGAATGTCGCTTGTCTAATTAGATCTCAAGCGTTATGACCTAATCAGATAACACGTTCCTGTGCCGGAGTGTGACTGCGTCAGATAACGGTATCTGCATCATGGGGGATTTCTTGCCTCATGGGCTGACTGTTAGTTAACTAGATAGTTAGTTTAACCAGAATAGGGTCAGGAATAGGGGGATCGATTCAGAACCTATAGAAATACACGACACCCACTCCACGCTAACTATGGTCATATCTACTAATCTATGCATAGTATAACATAGTACAACATACTATAGAGTATAGTGTATACCTTACCACCCCAAAATACATAAATGCATTTCGAAATTTTCAAATATACTGAAAATTTGCAGTCATATATATTGTATGCACTTAAGCTATGAATTAAATGCAAAAGTAAACACGCATTGTTATGCATTATTGCTTTTTGGTATATGAGAAATACACATGAAATGGCTCTTAATATGGCTATACAGAAAGGAAGTCCGAGACCATTTCATCACATAATAAAATATTTGTGAACCTACCAGCGGGCAGCTAAAGTCTATATAAAGTATCTAAAAATAGAAATCTTATTTCTCTAGGAATAGTTTCTTACTTTAAGCAGAAGATCAGTGTCCCGGGAAAAAATATGTAGAAAAATATTTTAAGGGGCTTGCTGAAAAAAGTTGCTGTCCGTGAACTGGGTTGTAATTGTTCATGTGACTTTATTTTTTAAAAGTTGAAGGCCGAATTCAGGGAACGCCGTGTGCGAGTTTACTCAAAAGTCTCTATTTCTGTTCCGGAGAGAACATCATATCATTCAGGCTTTCGAAAAAACTGTCAACAGCTTCATGGGAAAGTTCCACTAAGTCGGAAATAGGTGTAACCATGCATTCATGCGCATGATTGTCTGCATTGACATTCTGATTTGCATTGCTGACAGAAGGTCGTACCTGTTCGATGTTGCTTTCATCTTGAACTTCACTACTCTTCAATCGCAGTGGTGAAGATTCCAGGAATGCCGTCATCAGGATTGGCAGCCTTTGAGGGCAGCACAAAGCGTGAACCTTGGTAGGAACCAACAGTGTATCTGCATCCACCGGCGCATCCGATTGTAGCGTCAGACAGGTGTCTAACACGCATTCTTCTCCGCATAGCAGACACCTTAGTACAGGTAAAACACACCTTTGCCACATTGGTCGAAATGATAGAAACCAAGTCATGTTTAGGTCTCTAAGCCGGGAGAGTCCCAGGATTTTTGATATCCGGTCCCGGTATCCAATGGCTAGGATCGTATCTTCCATTGTCGCGAGAGTTTGATCTGTGACATGGGTTGCCATAACGAAAAATAAGGACTAGGAATAGGATTCCTGCAATTAGTCCCAGGATCAGGGGAAGTCCGCCAAAAATCGAATGGACGAAATCTGGAAAAATACCCAGTATGGCTTTGAATGGTGTTAATGCCATCGAAAATACTGTCTTAAATACCTTTGAGACCCCAGTGGTATCAGAAATATTTAAGATTTCGCTCAGGATTTCCGCGAAATGTACGGGGGAATTGGTTGATAATAATGTATGTATCTCTGCAGTCGTCCTTGCGACTTGTAGATCATACGTTTCTTTTGATGACGTGAGCCTTGTAGGCGTCTGAAGAAGCACTGTTTTCATTCTGCTTAAAGTGTCTATACGAATAGAAGTAATTTTCAAACTGGGCCATGCCCTCGCCTCCCTGTCTGGAAAGGAGCTGGGGAATAAAAAACGTCCACAGCACTTGACCTTCGCCGTCGTAGTGACGAGATAAGGAGTCCCGGGCATAAGACTACAACATCTGCGGTCTACAATAAGAATGTAACTCCCATTATAGAGTCTTTGAAAGAATGGTTCTATTTCAGTTGCAGGTGCGCCTTGCTGGTGACATGAAAGGTTGTATGAATTCCCTTCACAGGCTCCATGCAAACTAATTCCGTTACACAGAAGCGTGCCGCTTAGTGACATAGCACAATTGTTGCCACTAAGAAACACTTTCTGTCCTTTATTACTGACACATGCATGTGAATAGGGCAGGTTCCAAGTTGTTTTAAGGTACCCCTTTCCCAATTTCTCGTACATGCCAGCCTGTATATATTTTTGGCAGTATTGAAACCTGAAGGTTGAGATTGGAATATTTATGATTCCGTGGATTATCCATTCACTGACAGGTCGTTCTGACATTGTCAACGGTAATCTTTCTAGTTTTTCAATGCTCAAGATTGTATAATCAGCACCCTTCTGCGCCATACCGATTTGTCTATCAGTAAGGTTAAAGATTTGGAATAGTGACGTTGTGTTGATTAAACGCCAAGGCACATAGCCTGAACGCAGATTTTGTAACGTCCAGCCAAGCTGTACAATAGAACGCAATTGTGACTGACCATGTTGTAATAACAGTAAGTCTTGCGATAATATATCGATTGCTGAAGACACAATGCTGTCCAATGAAAAAATTCTGGAGGACAGAGTCATTAACCCATTGTCCACTACAGATAGTGATTTTTCCAAATTGATACGGTCAATTTCCCGTATTCTTTCTGCTGTTTCAATTTGAGTAACCTTCCAGGCCTCATTGTATGCTGCATATACAGAGGCTGCTATGAAACGCTTTTGACGCTGTTTGCGTGGTCCCAGTATGAAATCACGCAAGTCAGCACCATCAGTAAGTAAAGTTAGGTGTTGCTTAATTTCAGGCAGTGTGGAAGTCTGTAGCCATTGAAGGCATAATTTGCCCACACTGTAGGTTGTTATTATCCCTGGGTGATGTCTTTGGGGATATCTAGGGTCTGGCCTGGTCATTTTAAAACCCTGTGTTTTATTCAGGAATCTATCTTGACAGTGATTTGTATCTGTGGGCCAGATCAACCATTGTTTCCAATCAGGATGTGTTCTGTTTTGGTTAAGTATATGGTTTATGTCTATTTCTTCATCTGTATCAGAGCTATTGCTAAACATTGTTGGCTTTGGAATAGACGGGTTATTTAAATCTTTGATTTTGGCTAAGCCAAGACAGGTGGTTTGTTGAACAGTGTCATTTAAAAATATCATTTGTTCTGGGATCATGCAGGCTCTAAACAAAGCTTCTAAACCCTGTACTTGCCATTCTTTTGTACCCCAAACACTTTTCAAATCAACATTTTTGTCCCAATAATCAAATCCAAAAGTATTCATCTTTTCAAAGAATATGTCTGAATATATCAATTTTGTGTTGGTTATCATGGTTTTCATCCCTGTCTTGTTTGACAATTTATAATAAAATGTTTCAGCATTACTAGTGTTAAAACCTTGAAAGTATGAATATTTGTCATAAACGGTTCTAGAGCTCCCTTTTGGAGGTGTAGCACAATGTTCCCATTGATTATAATTTAAAACATTTCTTGGTTGTGCAGATTTATGCAAAAAACTGTTACCATAATGGTTATAGCAATACATACTATCATAATTTGTAGAACCTTGCAAATAATCATGTTTTGTAAATTTAGCAGACATTACTAAGTCAGACATCATATTGTTTATACTTTCAAAGTCCCAATCATCAGCAAATGAGTTTGGTTTTGCAAAGTCACTCAAGGAGATCTTGATTTGGTGTGGATATTTCAGGATCTCGACCGGACCATACATTTCATAGTCAGTGTTGTCCCAGGCTACCCCACCAGGTATTGGAATTGCTGTGAAGTTGGCTGAAGAAAGTTCTGAAGAAAGTTCTCTTTTCTCGACGTGTGAAGATGTGTGTGGTTTGAGGACCAAGTTGATGTTCTGACTTGCTGTGTCCATTTTAGCATATTTTCCCTCAATGAAGCGTCCCAAAGTAAATACCATGATGAGCCAAAGTATGAGGATAAATGCACCAAAACCCACCCAAAATTCAATCCATGGGGAAACCAGATATGTTTCTTTCAGTTGTTTCAAAAGTTCCTTAGCTTTGTCTTTAAAGGATTTTGATGATGGCTGTGTCTTTTGTTCGCTGAAACCTTCAGAGGAATCATCGAAGTTGATGAAGTAACCAGATGCAGTTCTGTCAATTGTTCCAATTGGTTCAGGATTTTTGTTTCTTGCATTTTCACTTGGAACTTCATTGTAGATTGGTGTGTCTCTGCTAAATGTTTTTATTTGGGTTTTCAGAGGTCTTAGTTCTATTGCATTGTTGCATAGTCCTTGTTGTTCTTCTGTAGGCGTTTCGAATGTGATGAGCCTCTTTGATAGGACCTCTGTACTGGTAGCAAACCTTGGTGTTCTGCTACTTATTGGGAGTCCACTTGGCCTACTGTTTGTTATTGGCCACATGTTGTGGTTTTACCAGGTCGATGGATACAACTCGGTTCTCCTTTTTTCCAGCAAGTGGCGGTAGTACAACTGATCTTGTCCCGTTGACAGACAAGACAGGAACTGCTTTTCTGTAAGAAGGCCCAAATTCCTTCTTTACCGCGATCTTCTCCCTGACTAGATCCCCGACTTTTGGAATCCAGACAGGTCTTGCTGGGACAGGTGGTGATTCTTCAGTGGTTGTTGGCTGTTGTTTCAACTGTATGTTGCTCAGGTCTTTTCTTGTTTTGTTTAAGTCCTGCAAAATAGCCAAACGGTCTTTGACATCAAAGGTTTTTTCTATTACCACTGAAGTCTGACTATCAAGGTCAGAGATCAACATCCTAGTTCCGAATAATAATTCGTACGGACTGAATCCCTTCAGAGAATTTCTTGGCAAGTTATTTAGACTACGTTGGACACTTATTAGATGTTTGACCCACCCAGCTCCCGAACCTAATACCTTTGCTGTTATAGATTGCTTTATGTCACGGTTTTTTCTTTCAACAATTCCGTTCCCCTCAGGGTGAAATGGACAAGAGTACCGCAATTGCACGCCCATGCTGACCATGGCCTCCTTATAAGCCCGAGAGCTAAAAGCAGGACCATTGTCCGAATGCAGAATGCCAATTGCGTATGTGCCGATAAAGACCCGCAAATCTTTTATAACAGTTCTGGCGTCAGCCGTTCGCTGGGGCCACATCCATATGAATCTCGTGCATGAGTCCACTGCGACCAAGATATATTTATAGTTACCGTCCCTTTGTAAGGGACCGCAGTGGTCTAGATAAACACAGGCTAATGGTTTATCTGAGATTAGAAGGGGCGTCTGTGCTGGACGTCTCACAGTTGATACTTTCATTTTTTGACATATTTCACATGCTAGAACATAGTTCCTTGTTTGTCTTCTCATTTGTGGCCACCAGTATCTCTGTTTTAATAATGATACTGTGGCTGAGACGCCAGCATGGGTAGAAGCAAGCCCTTCGTGTGCCGCTATTATTAGTCCTAATCTGTGTTCCATGTTTGGAATTGCCCTATCCCCCACTCCAGGGATTCGAGCAAAAGGAACATTGTTTCCATCGGTTATGTATGAGTATTTTACTGGAAAGCCTTTAGGGAGTGGTTCTATCGAATCCTTTTCTGAAGCGCTGACAGCTTGTAATATTTCGCTGTCTATTTTTGTTTTTGACCGGGTGACGGCAGCTACGGAAGCCGTTTGCACAGCTGCTTTCGCGGCCTCATCAGCCAATGAATTCCCTGCAACGTGAACGCCATCACGTTGATGACTCAGTGTATGTATCACGTGAGTCTTTGGTAGTTCTTTTTGTAAAAGAGCTACTTGTTCCCAGAGCATTTTATGCTTTATTGTGCCACCTTTCGCATCCTTGAAACCGTTCTGAAGCCAGATCTGCAAGTATTCATTGTAAGACTGAACGCAATAATACGAATCGCACACTATAAGTGTGGGGAATTCTCGATCGGTATTTTCAAGCGCCATCTTGAATGCTAGTAGTTCAGCTCGCTGAGCTGTGCAATCTCCTAGAGATTGTGTTTTAGTGAGGGTTGGTTTAAATTTCCCTTCGTGCCAACGACCTTTAACAATCGCGCACGCAGCACTGTACGCTTGTTTACCCCCCTACTGCGGGTTGTGCTGATCCGTCTGTATATATTATACAGCCGTATTGGTCTAGAGGCAGAATTTCGGTTGGCAGAGGACATTCAAATTCATATTGTAGAAATTCTTGTGTTTTCAAGTAAGGATCAAATTCGTACACCACATCTGTTGCAGCAAGAGAGTTAGCCCATTGTATCCATCTCGGATGTAGTGCTTTAGCATTTGGAATGCTCGCTTTTGTTACAGCCTCTAGGGCTGGTATTGGTGTCACGATTATTATTCGTTTACCTTGTGCCAGGGCTCGTTCTTTTGCTATAGCTGTCTGTGTTGCTGTAAGAATTTTTTCCGTTGGGCTAAATTTCATTTCAGCCTTAGTGTACAAGTGTGATTTGAATGCAATTGGTACCTTTTCTCCCTCATTAGAGGTCAGGTATGTGAATCCGCATCTCCCTGGGATGACTCGGATCACAAGGTTGCGTGTATTATCACGGGTTTCTAATTTTGTCTTAATTAGCATGTCTGTTTGTAAGGATCTCAAAATTTCTGTGTGTGTTTGAGTCCAACTGGATCTTTTAAAGTCTGGTTTAATTAGATCGTAAAGGGGTTTCACCCTTTCTGCGTAATTTGCAATGTATGTTCTTCCGAAATTTAGGAAGCCTAAAATTGACTGTAGGTTTTTTAGTGTTTTAGGAGCTTGGATTACGGCACATTTCTCTAGGAAATTGTCTGCCAGGCTTTTACCTTCACTTGATAACTCATATCCTAAGAATAGGACCGTCAGATGGGCAATTCTGGACTTTTTGAAGTTGAATTTGTAACCCTCTGCAGCGAACCCAAGTATTATGGTGTTCACTCTTTTCAAGTGAGTCTCCAAGTCATCATCTGTTAAGTAAATGTCATCGACATAAGATAATGCTTCATCATCATAAAGTTGTAGTAATTCTGTTACTCTCGCTGAGAATACCCCTGGGCTGTTCTTGTACCCCTGGGCTAACCGACAGAATTGTTTTTGAGTGCCATTTACTGAGAATGCAGTTAAAGATCTGCTCTCTGGTGCTATGTTTTGACAAAAGAATCCATTGGAGATGTCCAAGGTTGTTTTGTATTTTTTGCGCACTATGTTATTCATTAGTGCAGCACTGTGTGAGTTTTGCACTGCAAAGGTTTTGCAACATGTGTTAAGGTGTCGGTAATCCAAAACTAGATGGTACGAATTGTCTGGTTTGGAGACCGGAAACAAAGGATTGTTCATTTGTGAGGTGCAAGTTTCAATCACCCCCTGGTATTCTAGCTGATCTAGTATTTCATTTACCTGTTTTTTAGCTTCTTGCTTAATTGGGTACTGCCTTTGTGCAGTAGGTTGTGATTTTAACTGGATTTTGTGAGGAGGAGAATCCTCATCCCATCCTACATGATTTTTATATAAAGCAGGTGCTAAGGCCACTGCCCACTTTCTAGCAAGTGTGTATTTTTTATGAATCGGTATTTGATTCGAGAAGGCAGGCATAATTACCTCTTCGCCATGAGGGCACTCCCTGACAAACTCTGGTGGCCAGTCTTTTTCAGCTAGAAGGATGTCATAGCCTTTGGAGAGGTTATCCCAAAATAGTCCCCTTATTTTCCTAGTCTTATCTCCCTCTATACGTAATGTTATCTCGTATATCTTGTGGGGCTTGCTAACTCTGGTATCTGCAGTTTCCACTTGAAGGTATTCATTCGTGTCCACTGTCTCCAGATGATTCATAAGGACTTTGCGAGCTATGCTCACCTCTGCTGCGCTGTCTAGCAATGTCTGAGCCCACTCTCCGTTTTTCAGTTGTGTCCTCAGTATTCTCGGCATTGTTAACTACCTTGATACTGGCTACCTTCTTTTTTGGAAATTGTAATTTCTTTTTCAGTTGAGCAGGTTCCTTGTCTTTGGACTTGGCGTGCTCTTCTGATCGTCCTCTTCTTTCCGATTTCTGCGAGGAATTCTGAAAAGATTGAGAGGGACGTGTATCAATGTCTTGATATCTATCAGGTTTTTTAATATTATCCCTATTTCTAAGGTTATATCTATTCCCAGAGGGGTCACTCTGGGGTGACCTTTGTCTTGGGTTTGGAGATTTCTCTCTTCGCCTAGGCGACCTTCCTCTGGACTGGAATTTCTTTTCTTTAGGATTGGATTGTTTGTTTCCATCCCAGTTCTTTTTTGGTGAATTATTATTATTGTTAAAAAACATTTTTTCTGGACTTGTAGTCAGTTGCGGTTTTACTGGTATTCCACCTAGACTATCTCTGCCTAGTTCTTCATAGGATTTTTCTATGATTCTGGCAATTTCAGCTGGTTGGTCTGCTATATCTGTCTCTTTTAACCTCTGGCGGATCGCCACGTTTGCTGCTTCACCCTTTATGTTGGCTAGTAATATAGCCGAGACCTGCTTGAAGTCTTTCAGTAATTTCATACCAAGAGTTAAAGCAGGTTCTGGACCGTATTCATCTTGAATTTGTTTAAGCACATCTGGTATTACCGAAATGGATGGAACACCGTGCGTTTTTGTGTAGATGGAAGCAAAGACTGTACCCCAAGTGTCACAGTCCTCAATGTGTGGTGCGATTCCCATTGGGAGACATATAGTCAGAATCCTGTGTTTTTCCAGCGGGGTGGTGTCAGGAAACACCGCCTCTATTTGGGTAATTTTCTGTGCCAACCAGAATGGTATCTGTTCCCGTTTAGCTGGAACTTTACCTAGGCAGGATTGGATGTTCTGTGGTGTAATTTTATTTGTGTTCCCCTGGTGTGGGGTCAGCTGTGGTAGTTTAATCGCTGGCTGAATTGTTGAAGTCCGCATTACATACTGAACTAATTGTCTATGAATTTTTAGTAATTGTTTCAGCTGTGTTAATAATTCAGCTGCAGGCATCCTATCGATGTCTGGATGTGGTGTGTATCCGGCTAGGACCGGCCACGTTGCTCCTGGTCTTCCTAAAGGACCGAGCCTTGTAATGTGATTATTGTGTTTTAGGGCGCCATCAAATAAGAGCAAATGCTCTTGGAATTTGAGTGGTACTTCCACCTCCTCGAAAGGAGTGTACGTTTCAGGAGGTTCCTCTACTTTGTAATAGTGGAAGTACTTTGTTACAGCATTTGCTGCTGGAAAATGTATCCATGTATAGTATACCTCTGTCTGCCGATATTCGTGTGCCTCAATTACGAATATGACTGTGCCACCTCTAGGTGTCAGTCCATTTTCTATAAGTTTTAAGGTTATAGATCTCCTTTTGGCGACCTGGATGAGTATTATATCCGGGTCTGCTGTTTGCATGGTAGCATCAGCATCTGCTATTTCAGTAGCTAATCTAATTGCCTCTCTTTCATCATCACTCTCTGCCATTTTACAGACAGGATGGTATTATGTTTGTTTGCAGATCAGGTTTCTTTATGGAAACAGAGATTAGGTGCACAATATTCTGGAACTGTTTTATCCTTCAACGTTGACTTGACCAAAAACCATACATAGGAGTTCCCTCCTGCGAGGTTTTGGAGGATGTAACCTTTCACCCACTCCAGACGTCTTTGGAGTATTTGGGAAAAGGGGTCTGAGTGAGAAAGCACGACTGAGTTACTCTAAATGTCTTACGTTAGTTTTATCGCCCTTTCCAAACGCGTTGGGCGCCATGTAGTGTAGCTCCTATTTTCCCAATAGGCTCTGCGCATTGGAATAGTACCTACAGCAGTAAAGGCCTAGACCAGACGTTAACTAGGTCTACTACTGTCGATACTAGACTTAATTTTTGGGTTTGCCAGCTAAGCTCAGAGTTCGCTAGAAACTTTCTCGAATGTTCAAGGAAGGATTAACTCCCCTGATTAGACAAGAAGGGATTTAGTTTCTGACAACCATAGAACATGACAACTTTGCTCTCCCCTAATCAAGAGTCAATCTCAAGAGTCGTGTGAGCACAAGGCAATTATTTTACTCAGTCAGTACGTGCATTCTTAGTCTCATCAGAATGTAGAGAAAAGGAAGAGACGGGCGTGTTCAATAAAAAGGTGTTATTTATTGATCAGTCTCTTTTCTCGTACAAGAGAAATGGATCGATATTATTGCAATACTTATAGTTAAGTAAAGTGCATACATTAAAAGCAATAGTATAAAATAATACTGTAAAAACATTGATATGGTTTCTGAGCCATATGATGTTTAAAATGATTAAAATATATTTACATACACATATACATTTGACTAAACGTACTCAACTGGTGTTTCTAAATACGCCTACCCCGTGTACCTGACCTAAGTCTAATGCGTGGGCGGGAATAGAAAGTTACAGTTTAAGTTAAGTTTGTTTTTGCCAAGTGAATAACTAAAGAATTCTCTGTGAGGGGTTATTCAGTTCTGTACCTGGAAGTTAGGATGAATGAGGAATGGTATCTCTTTCTCTGCTCTCGATATTCCAGGCTGCCTGCGAGGGCTACCCGGAAGCGCCGGTGCTGGGTCTCTCGGCTTGAGATAGCAGCGCGTCTCTCAGCGCGTCAGGAAGGCGGGGCTGTTGCCAGCGGGGTCTGCTTCTGCTCTCGGCTTCGGCAAGTATGGCTGCTCCGTCTTGTCACCACGCGTGTGTTTGCATAGGGCAAGGTCGGCAATATTTATACCTTAAAGGTGCCGGGATTGACGTAAGGATGGACATAGGTACGTCAATAAAGATGTCATACGACTTGCTCGTTAGCACATTCTTTACTAAAGTTCTCTGTGAAATCAAAACAATGGCCGCACGGATTATCCAGGTTGTCATAGGTTTGATTTGTTATGAGAACGTCGTATGCCTTATCAGGGGCTGGAGGAATGTCGCTTGTCTAATTAGATCTCAAGCGTTATGACCTAATCAGATAACACGTTCCTGTGCCGGAGTGTGACTGCGTCAGATAACGGTATCTGCATCATGGGGGATTTCTTGCCTCATGGGCTGACTGTTAGTTAACTAGATAGTTAGTTTAACCAGAATAGGGTCAGGAATAGGGGGATCGATTCAGAACCTATAGAAATACACGACAGGAAGAGGCACCACCTGACGATACACCAGGTCATTTTATGGCGATAGACGTGGGTCTTCACACATGTGTTTGACTCGCACAATGGCATAAGATCACTGAGAAAGATGGGGCATTGACTTTTCCTCATTATGGGACATTTAATTTGAGAATAATTGAACATTTAAGGAGAACGCTGTATGGCATGAAACCGCCTCCTAGAGCGACACAATATGAAGCAATTAAAGCTTGGAAACATACAGCCCACCTTACACACAGAGGGAGATTTCAAGGAAAGGTCAAGAAAGCCATAGACACTTGTGCGGATGCTAGATGGGAATCAGAGTAGAAACTCTGGAGAACTGACTCGACTGAGAGAGCGAGGCTATATCCTACACTAACAAGGGAGGAAGAAGGGAAAGGTAAATGCAAGGAAAAAGAAGAAAGAGACAGGTGACGTAGAGCATATAAAGGAGGACAGTGACAGCGATTTAAATGTGGACTTTATAACTGATTTATTGTTAAACTGTCCACCTCCATACAATGTAACCCATACTGGTGGAGCAAATAATGTACCTATTGGTGAGACTTTTAATGTGCCTATGGCACCACTGAATACGAATCGAAATCCGATGGAATTAAATTCAGGAACGAGAGCCCTTTCAAATTCATATGCTCTGAATTTTCCAGATGCATTGACTGTCCCTGTCACAATTGGTCCTGTGGCTCGTTAGTATTAGCCTGGATCAGTAGGAAATACTACACATTCTTTGGCTGTCCCTACTGGAACGAATGTTAGAGCTAGCAATTCAGTGGGCTCAACAATGAACCAATTCCTCAGACTCCCATAGCTCAGGCACAAGGGATTAAGCCATGTGCTGCAAGTGCAGCCCCTACATTGAGTCAGGGTTTGACCCAACTAGAAGATTCTCTCAGAGCTCGTCACCTTTTTTCCTGCCTAGAGCTAACAAGATTCTGAATGTGAATTTAAGTACCCCAGGACAAAGGTACTTATTGGAACACCAGCCTCTGATATGTCCCTTGTGAATTCACCACCTAATGCAAGTAGTGGTACCTATAGGGGAGAGATCATTCTTAATACCCCAGCAGAACAACCAAGTCTTATTGACAGACATTTTGATGATTTTCTTAAAGGCATAGACATTCTGAAGGGAAGTGGGAATCCTGGAGCCAGTGGTGGGAATACTCAGGTCCCAGAGAGAGGAAGGGTAATGGATGTGGTTAATTTGAAAGCAGAATTAGAAGAAAAGATATTTAGAACTCTTGACATATTTCAAAGCTGATGAACTATTGTTTATATGTAAAGACATTACCAAACATGTAGGACAGGTACATGAGAGATTGTCTGAATTGGCACAGATATGGATTTGATTTGCAGAAATCTAAAGCCTTACAAAGAAGTTACAGGATAAGCTTTAGTAACAGAGATCTCACAAACATGAGACTGTCAAGAATGAAATTACAGATCAGAGAATGAATTGCTTATGTTCCAAAGTGGAGTAAGCTAGATAAATGAGAAGGTAGCTGGTTAAAGAAAAAGAAACCGAAGAATGTAAGGTTACAAATGACTTCGCCTGGTACAGAAGAAGAAGATGAGGATGTACACATGCTTCCCATGAGAGAAGTGCTTCGTGGAGTTTTTCTCCATATACCGTGGAGGAGGGCTGATCTTGAATCATCCACAAACAATTTTCCAAAATTAGGAGAGAACCCAATGGAATGATACAGACAGGTTGATCGATTTGTAAAAATATGAAAAGTTCTATGGAATGATTTGAATACCTATTTTGACAGTGGTTTCAGGTGATTTGTTGATTAAATTCAAAGTTGCTGTAGACTGGCCCGAAGTGGAGCTGAAGAGACATCCTGTATCACATGCTCTATCCCTACTGTTAATGAAAAAGTATAATTAGGAGATTACATTTCTGAAATTGAAAATCTATCCTAAAAGATTGATTAGGTCAAGATTGACAGAACAACCCTAGAGTCTGTAGACCCTTACTATGTTATGTTAGAGATTTATAGAGAGCATAGATACTCCAATCTGGATTGTCCCCAAGCTAGATTCCAGCTGCAAGTCAAGCAAGAGCGCCCACCTCAGTACTAATGAACCAACGTGTTTCTGAAGAACCAGGTTTTCAAGTGTTTTCAGAAGAGGACATCAGAGGGTTCCAAACTGAAATGAAGCGGTAGCCGATTCCCAAGTTTGGCAGCCAAGAAGCTAACATAGCTGCCACCTTGACGTGTTCAGCGAAAAACTGGAATCATATTCAAAGCAGTTCCTGATGATCTCAAACATCGATTTGGGAGATATCATTTGATCAAACTAAAGAGATAGCGAGGCCCTTTCTGGGTGAGAATTCTATGTACAAAACAGAGAGCCTTAAAGGAAATTCTCTCATCAACAGGAAGCTAATGAAGTTTTGCAAAAGCTGTCCCAGTCAATGTACATCTAGGGATGTTTAAACAGTTCAGAGGAACAGAGACTACTGAGGCAAAGTATATTGGACATTTTGCTCACTGGTTTGTGTATTTATTGAAAGCAGAGGTTAGTTCCATGATTCAGCAGCATTTTGATTTGTTGGCTGAGTAAGTCTATTGACTACACATTGAGATACACCAAATACTGTAGTGACTCATTGGAAATGAAACACAAGTAATTCAAGGAAAAATTAATGTTGCACAAATGAATGCTGCACAGCGAGGTCAGAATCAGCAGTTTGTTGGGAATACTGGTCAGGGAGTACCGATGATGGTAGGTGGTAATGTGTTTCAACAGCAAGGTAGAAGATAAGGTGTTCCGATTGATCCGAGTAAAGGTGTTGATATGCCGACTTGGCAGAAGACTAATCCCTGCAACCTCTGGTGTAGGCTAAGGCATTGGAAGTGCAAATGTCGACTTAATACTGGTAACATGGCTATTGGGAATCAGGTACAGAATGGTGGATTTGTGCAATCACAAGGAAATAATTTGATTCAGACACAGGAAGTACAGAGACAGAGAGTTCATAATCACAGTGTACCCCAAGCCCAGATGATGCAGTGTTATGTTTCATAGGGTACCCCAAGATAGGCCCGAGTAGTCTTCTAACCCTTCACCTACATTTACAGTACCATTACACTACATAATGGGTTTTGGTATTGACCTTTTACCTAGTTAAGAGTTGCATACAAAGCTGTGTTGATTTTCCCTGAAAACTAGCCTAATTTATTATGCATGAAGATTCTCAGAATCACAGCAGGATTACCACCTTCTGCATAATAACTATGTATAAGGGTCATCCGTTCCGTCATCCTCGACCGACATGACACAGCAAGAGGGTACCTTTTGGGAATATATACACCATATCTTTGACAATGCAGGCAGAGGAGAAAAACTTCCATGCTGCACCCAGACACTCCAGCACACAGTGGTCTGACATCCATTGCTGGGTGTCCATCTCGAGACCAAGACGGGGTCCCACAGTCTCTCTCTTCAGGTAATGGGTTTGTCTCCAGTCTAGGGGGATTCTTGGCTCTACACCTACATACATGCTAGGTACTCTTAGGTACATCTGGTTAGGGTTGCATCGTAGGCTATATGCATTATTACTGTCATGTATTTAGATACCTGCCTGTATTAATTGTTTTTAGCACTGTGGTAGAAAACTACCATCCATTTACTCTGTTGGTGCTTATAATCATCTACATCTGTTTCTGTCTTATGGTTGTTTCAGCACACTTATTTTACAATAGAATGACGCTGGTTCAATAAATGCTTATTGAAAACGTCCCCACCATTTATTCTGTGTATCTCACTGAGACAAAGTGAGCACGAGTGACTAAGTGAAAAGTACTGTACTGCTTCCACAATCCCTGATGGGACAGGGTAGTCATGATCGATAGTTGCCAGGAACTATTCTCTCCTTGGTAAGAGGAGTTTACAGTAGAACTGTGAGCTGGCCGTTATACAGGCGAACATACCCGGTGGGGGTGTCTGGAATCAGTCTGAACACCGATCCCACCCTCTATGTTGTCTAAACACGCAGATCCTATATAGGTTTATAGGAACTACATGAAAGCAGGTTCCACAACCCCCCTTACCACAAAAAAATGCAAGTGTTCAAAGATGCAATGCGAATTAAATTTCCAATGTAAACACCAATCTTTTCTTGAACCATGGTACTTCTCAACAGTACTCTATGATACAAGCAGATGATGACTACAGCTCAGACATGTTGCAATGATGAGGTCTATAAGGGGAGGAGGATTGCGTGCTTGCCGCAACCTTAGAGGTGACTAGAGCGATCCATTCATGGATGGCAAGGTAAATGGGAATCCCATCTCATTACTCATTGCCACTGGCGCTACCCGCTCTCTATGAAAACAGAAGAGATTCCCAACCTACTCTTCTCGGGACAAAGAATCCCTGTTGTAGGAGTTGCAAATGAACAAATGACTTATCCAGTTTCGGAAGCATTACCTGTCAAAATAGGAGGAGAATCACTGATTGGACTCCTGTCAGTCTGCTTGGACAAGATCTCTTGTGCAAGCTGAAAGGTGAATTATTCTATTTACTATACCCCATATGAAATTGAGTTTCACACTCATGATAAAGGCATTACCTTTAAACTTGTTGGACATCGATCTGAAATCGGACTGTACCCCATGTTGACAAATGATGATCTGACCCAAGAGCTGAAAGGCAGTGTTACCAGAAGTCTGGGACTTTTCAGGAGAGGACAAAGGTCTCATCAAAGATGTTGAATCAGTCGGTTTGACAGTGAAGCCTAATGCTGAGTACCCAATAAATCCACAATACACTCTGATACCTGAATCCATTACTGGAATTATTGTTGTGATTGACTCAATGATTGAGCAAGGCATTCTGCAAGAGAATATGGGGAGTATATGTAACTCTTCCATCATGGGTTTACAAAACCCCAGTGGAAAATATTTCATTGTCCAAAACCTGCAAAAGGTTAACTCCATAGTTGTTCCTTGTTGTCATATGGTACCAAAAACAGCTGTGATTTTGTTTCAGCTTTCAGGTTCCATGTGAGTGGTTCTCTGTCATTGATCTGTGTTAATCCTTCTTCTCTATACCACTGCATGTAGGTAGGCAGTTCTTTTTTACTTTCCATTTCAGCAGCCGTGTTTTGGCATGGTGCAGAGTCCCACCAGGGTATATGGATTGTCCATCAATTTTCAATCAGATACTCAAAAAGAATCTATAGTCTCTGGTGATGCCCTATCACTCAGTCCTTGTCCAGTACATTGATGACCTATTGGTGGCTTCAAATACACAAGAGGCTTGCACAAGAGAGTCAATTTCGTTGTTGAACCACTGAGCTGCGAATGGACATAAAGTGCCCCTAACCAAATTGCAGTAATGTAAGAAAGAAGACCAGTATCTAGGACATCACCTGAGAAAGGACTAAGGAAGATGTCTTCCTGGAGCTGACAGAATATCTGTGCCATGCCTCAGTTTTGGGAGTGCTTGATTATAATAAATGTTTTGCTTTGTTTTGCAGTGAGAGGCAGGGCTGCACTCTCTCAGTTCTAATCCAGATGCGCAGGAATGCTTGCAGACCCGTAGCATATTTTTCTGCCACACTTGATCCTGTAGCTGCTGCTTTGCCTGGCTGTTTCAAAGATGTGTCCTCCACAGGGGTCAGTATCGAGCAGTGCAAAAGCATTGTCATTCGTTATCTGCTGACAATGTTTGTCCCTTACTCTGTAGAAGTCCATTTAACTCATACAAGAACCCAAAACCTAACTAATAGTCAAGTCTGAATAAATCATACTTGGCTCAGACAATGTGACATTGAGAAGATGTACAGTACTACATCCTGATACCCTTTTGCTCATCCCTGTGAGTGAATCTTTTGGAGGTGAAGTTGAGCATAACTTTATTGATGTTACTGAACTATGCACCAAGCCGAGACCTGACATACAAGATGTGCCACTACCTGAACCAGATTATGTGATGTTTGTTGTTGGCTTCTGCTTACGAGACCATGATGAAAACCTTAGAGCTGCCTATGCATTCTGTACTGTCTTAGGTGTGGTTGGAGCCTCCTGGTTCAAGGAGTATTTTCAGCACAAGTGGCTGAATTTATTGCTCTTGCTGTGCTTGATGTGTTTCAGACCAGCTGAGAGTGACACCTTTCACTGATAGTCAGTATGGCTTTGGTGTCATTCACAACTTTGAATAGTTATGGTCACAACGGGGGCTTATGACCTCTTCAGGGTCTCCCAAATGAAATGGTGATAGCGTTCATAAACCTTTGAAGGCTGTACAGTTACCTTCCCAGATTGCAGTTGTGAAATGTTCTGTACATCGAAAGGGCACTGACAGTGTGACAGTGGGCAATAGGTATGATGATGAAACAGCAAGATGTTTCACTCTAAACTTTTGCACC
This sequence comes from Lissotriton helveticus, assembly GCF_964261635.1. Lineage (NCBI taxonomy): Eukaryota > Metazoa > Chordata > Amphibia > Caudata > Salamandridae > Lissotriton > Lissotriton helveticus. Next base: position 1,410,975,933 of record NC_136068.1, read on the forward strand.
TTTAACGGGGAGCATCACAATGAGAAATAAGATGCCACAAATTGCAACCTGTTGTTGACCGCAGTTGATACTTGGGAGGAAGTTAAGAGATTACAGGAAGAAGTGTCATAAGCAGAACAGCAAGGATGGATTAGAGCAGGTGGTACCAAAAGAAATGAGGATGATATTTGAGTTTCAGGAGATGGAAAATCTTTGTTGTCAGATATCTTGGTACCACAGACAGAGAGACATTATCATGGACCTGTACATGTAGGGAGAGATGCCATGGTGAGGCTGTTTAGGCAAATGTGGTTTAGCCCCAAAATTTAGACCGATGACTGAAGGATTGTGCCACAGATGTGTTGTGTGCCAACAGCAGATTGTAGGCAGATGAACAGCAGTAACACTGAGTCACATAGGGAGATCAGGAGGCCCCTTCAACAGGATGCTGACCAGACCAGGAGAAATAATAGTCTTACAGTGGCGAAGTTGTTGTTGAGGAAGTTAATTTAGCGGTTTGGTTTTCAAACTTCTCTGTAGTCAGACTGAGGAACTCATTTCAATAATGAGGTCCTGAAGATGTTGTATGTAGCTTTGCAAGTCAAGTAAAAGCTTCACTGCAGTTATTGACTAGAGGCTTCTGGAATTGTGGAGAAAGGCATCAGCAATTTGAAATCCAGACTGGCTAAAATGTGTGCTTTGACATACCTGAAATGGCCTGATGGTTTGCCTCTTGCGTTAATGAGTCTGCACAGTACTCCAGATAGGATCATCATTGCAAGAGCCATGAGACTGCCAGCTGTGCCTGCCAATTTGCTTGTGAACATTACAAATGATATAATTCTTGATCACTGCAAAGAACTGGCTGATGTGTTGTGTTCTGTGTCTCACAAGGTTAGAGAGGCTACAGCCCTCCTCAACAGGAGCAGTGTCATGTCCTCAGAACGGGCAACAAGGCTATGGTGAAAAAGCATGTGCAAGTCGTGCTTTGAGCCTAAGTGGCGTGACCCCTACCAGGGGATTTTAGTCACCACAACGGCTGTGAAATGAGGCCTTCCTAACTGGGAACACACTGCTCATACTCACAGAGTCCCTTGTCCCCTTGATGATATAATAGCACCTGTTCCTGATGTGCCGGTGGTTACATTGAGACGGAGGGAGCAGGTTAGTCAAGCTGTTGGGGATCAGCTAAATGCTGAGATAGCACTTGTTCAGCCAGAAAGGGGGAGGGTCAGAGAGAGTCAACAGTTTAAGTAGGTACAGAAGGGGGATGTATGATGGTAGAACGCAGTACATAACACTGCAGTACCATCACAACGCAGCTTTTACAACGCAAGTCGTTACCACGACTTGCGCTGTAGGGTGCTGGACTTAGGAATAGTATGATTTACTATTCCAACTCCAGCCTACATACAGTAGGGAAGGTGTTGGAATAGTAAATCACACTATTCCTTAGTCTAGACCGCCCTCCAGCGCAAGTCGTGGTAACGACTTGCGCTGTACAATCCGCGTTGTAATGGTACTGCGGTGTTATGACCGCGTCGTAATGGTTGTTTACCCAGAAGGGTCCCAACCTGTAGTGTTGTCTATGCCAGATTCAGACCCTGGCGAAGGGTGTACTGCAGTAGTAATGTGAGTTGTACCCGGAGACTAGTGACTAAGAAGACAGGAGACAAGGAGACTCTGTTTGATGGAGGTGCATGTGCCACACAGAAGATACTGAAGAATCTGGCCTAAGTGAAGGAGGACCAACAGTAAAGAGATCAAAAAGTGCTAGAGTACCTCACCTGAATGGACATTCCTAGCTGTCAATGACAGGGAAAGAGCATTTTGCACCTTTTGCTATAGCAATTCACATCCAACTGAGCCTCTTTGAACTGAACCTTTTTGGTTTTGTGAGTTTTAAAATTGCATTATTGCTACACAGATTGAGTCAATTTATCCTTAAAGTGATTATTATGGATTTTGAACTGATCACTTATAAGATAAATAACTTAGTAGATTTGCCCAAACTACAAAGAAGAGAACCAAGGTCCGAGTCTGCTGAAATATCATAAGGTTGCCTCCTAGATGAACACGGAGTAGGGCTAAGGATGTCTCACAAAGTTCATAGTACTAACTGAAAGGACTGTGCTGTAATCTTCTAGTTAAAAGGTTTGACATCAGAAGAACTCATGGAGCCTAACACAAACACTAGTAGATGCAGACGCCTCTGTGTAGGAGTATTTGTCATTGTGACATTAGTATTAATTACTTTGCTTATAATTTTGAGTTTACCCCATTCTTCACAAGTAGAGGAACTTTGGTCTACATGTGCCCCTCAAACACCACTTCCTACTGACAATAGTTTACCTGCAATTGATGAGAAAGAATTACATGTAGATGCTTCTAGAGTCTACTATTCACTGAATGTTCATTCAAAATTGCTTTATGAATATGAATGGAAGCTAGGGATTGCTATGTTTTCATGCAATTGCCTGCAACTGAAAGAATTACATATCATCATCTCCCCTTGACATATGGGGTTACCTTTAGCTTATTGTTGAGCTTATTCTATGGAAAGGGTCATTTCCAGTACTATTATATGAATCATGACTTGTTTTTTCAGAAGTTCCTATACTAAAGCACTTCAATCAACAGCCTGATGCAAAAAACTCTGAGATAGTGGAACAATTCTGTAGAACCACCAACATTACACACAGTTTATGCCCACAGACATAAATTAACTATAGGTGTAGAAATTCATAGATTCAGTAGAAGATAGATGAAGAAATAAATGAGCTAAAGCGACAAATCATTCAAATGTACTGCAATGGCCAAAGATGAATGCGAGCATAGAACAGTGAGACATATGACAGCATTAACTTTACAATGGCAACATAGAGGGAGATTATCTACATTCATTAGAAAGTCCACAACTGACCCACATTTTGTAGGTAACAGTGAATGTGATCATACTTTGAAGTTCGTGGAAATTGGGGATTATACTTAAATGGAGCAGATCCTGTGTTTCCTGGAGATTATTATATTTGTGACGAAAATGCATTTTATAGGTTACCCAAGAGATGGTATGGAACATACTACATGGGTATAGTATTTCCAAAGATTTATCATGCGGGACAACCTGATGATTCAACAAGGGAACAACATGTGAGAACAAAAAGAGGTGCTAGTGAAATTGTAGGCAACAGATTTGGTGCTCTGATGCCATCTGTACTAGTGATACTCAACTCACATAAGATTGGAAAGCCTTCTAATATAGTTGATAAGTTATCCACTAGTACAGTTAGACAATTTTTTGTTATCGATATAGAAATGGTTATGATCAGATCTATGGTTTTGTAGAATCGACCTGCATTTGATGTCCTTCTTGCAAAAGAGGGCATAGTCTGCTGGATGTTAAAAGTTAAACAGTGTTGCACCTACATTTCAGACGAGAGTAAGGACTTGAAGAAATACATACAGAATATTACTGATTTAAGAAAGACTTGAAAGAGTTGACAGCAACAGGTGGTTAGGAAGCAATAGCAAATTGATTTTCTGCTACAGGCAGATGGTTTGGAAACCTAAGTAGTGGAATTGTTGGAAGCATTTTGAAATCCTTAGTGATAATTTCTCTTTGTAGATTATTTTTGTTTGTAATTTATTAGGGATATAAATCTCAGTAATTGAAGAAAGGAGTGAAGAGACATAGAGCAGAGATAGAAGATCAACAGGACAAATACTATGATGACATGAAATATCCGGAGGATTCTAGGAGAAAGATAATAAAAACGACAAGTTTGTTATTTGTTCATCTGACAAGATCGCTTGATTTGCTATCATTGGGGGATTGGTGCAGAGCAAATTTTTCCGATCCTTTACATGTCACAGAAACGTTACAATTTCATAATGGATACATGACATTAATGTGCATTTAGCACATGATTCTTATAAGGTCTAACGATGTTGCATTTGAGTGTTGAACTTGACATCATTCTTAAAGGGCATTTACTGTAGGATCAGTGAGAAATTAATAACCCATCCTTACTTATTAGATATGTACTCATTATAAAAATGAAATTCGACTTTCAGAATGTGCGCCTTAATACATTGAATAACATTTACTGTTTAGATGACAGGATAAGAGCCAACCTCATACGTGCTCTCTTCCTAATACTTTATTGACAACTTAGGCCTATAATGCAGCATAAATGCTGGTTTCCATTTTCTACTAACATGACATTTCAAGCTGGTAATCACACACATTGTTCATTGTAGAATAGATACATTACTGTACTAGAGATAGCGAAAGAGCCTTAGATGAAGACCTTGATGAAAGAACGTACACGGCCAGAGTGTTAACTGAAAGACATATTCAGTAATGTTTCAACATGGCTTGTGTGTGAGAAGACGATGTTGTTCCCATGTTTAGTATGGGATATTTGGAAATTGTTGCAGTCTACAACATGAGAAGTGGAGAAAGACAATAGACCCCTGATGATATGTGCAACGGGGTGTTGCCCAGAAAGGCTCTTATGTTTTACAACTTAGGACCTGCCTTAGATCTTGCCTGTAATGATCCAGCCATCACTTTTCTGTCGGATTCCTGTCCGCCTACAAGGCGGTCTGCCTACCCTATTTAAATGTTGGCAGATTCATGGACGAAAGACCGTCAGAGTGCCACCATCTACGTCAGAATGTCTGGCCTGCGTTGACAGCGCTGTAGGGAAAAGCAGCTGTCAGAGGGAGTGCAGCTACTTTGACTGCTGGGCCAGTCATAATGAGCCTTCCCGGTGACGAAACTGTGGTGGCAAAACCTCAACACCTGAGTTGGCAGATTGGAAGGGATATAAGGCAGAAACTCACCTTTTCTCACTTTCACACTTCGTTTTCCAACATGGACCAGTTCTTTCCAGCCCCGCCTCTGCTGCTGCTGCCTGATGATGAAGAAAATCAACCCCGTTGTGGCCGGAATCAAAGATAAGGTCCTCTTTTACCTGTTACCTTTTCATTTGTCTGTTTACCTTAGCTCTGGACTCGTGCAGTTTTTAAATCTCTCTCACAAGCAATAGCATACCAATGTGCAATGCATTTGTGTGTAATGTTGACGTTACATGATTACATAGAATTTCTAAATTTGGTGCAACCTGCCTTAAAAAAAATTGACACTTTTACAAAAAAAGGACATTAATCAAAAAATCAAAAAGTTACAACACAGTTGTGTTTAAATAAATTGCGTAAATTGTCAAAATGAAAACATATGCATTACACATCTTCAGGAAGCTTGCTCTCTGTGCACTATAGCAAAAAGAGGTACAGTGTGCAGAGAGTTCAGTGGAACTCCAGAGGCATTACAAGTCGATAATACTAATGCTCTCTTTTGTCGTAGTGTGGGCAAACAGTTAGGCTTATCAGTGGGTAGTGTTAAGAATTTGCTGTATACAGTGGAAATAAACGAGACACACTCAATGAATAAATCCGAGACCAATTTATAAAAATAATATTTGGTTATATTTATTTTTGTAGAACCACAGAAATTCGTCTCAGATAAATACGTTTTACAATAGAAATACTTTCAATGCAAAAAGTGGAAACAGTGCAATATTCAGACTTTCCAATGTTAACCTATGGGAGAAAGAAAACATTCAACATATGCATAGGCAACTTCGACTGACAAGACCAGACTTTGGAAATTATGGTTAGTATCGGCAAAGTTCAGTTCAGCACCAACAGTACACCACCAGCGGCACAGGGGCGTCCGGGTGCAGATTGCAAGTTCAAGGTAAGCGCCAAATACAAATCAAGGGGAACTGGGGCAATTGGACAGTGGCTGCTTACAGGTAAGTAGCAGCGACTTGAGGACTGGTCTTTGACGGTTGAGGCCAACACTGGACAAGGTCCAAAGCAGTACCAACACTACAGTTCTAGCAGCACAGGGGTGGGCGGGCGCAGGGTATCAACACTGCTTTGGGTGCCCAATGAAAAGCAATGAAGAAAGGCCAAATTGGAAAAGAGCTGCAGGCTTAGGCCAGGAGCTGTAGAGGTAAGTTGGTATGCTCGGGATGTAGGGGCACCTTTTGTCCTCTTCACAAAGGCCGATAACAGATGGGTGCAGGTGTGTCTTTTGGTGACCGAAACTGCGTACCGGAACAGGTTGTGGTTGAGGGGGATCTCCATGCAAAGGCTGCAGGTGATGTTGAGGAGCCCGGGAGAGGTCAGCTGATGGTGGTCTCTGGAATGCTGGAGAACCTTGCTGGAACTGGTAGACCACTTAAAATTGGGACAGAGGCATTGGTTGCAGAGGTGGAACCAGGGGCAGACTTCGCAGTTCTTCAGGTCACAGAGTCTTTACTTAAAAATAGTTGCTTTGTGAACAGGTCCGCTGTTCTCGGGGGGATATTTGTCTTTATTGAAGGCAGGCAGTCCTCCCAAGCTTCTGGAGGTTGCTGGGCTGCAGGACGAATCGTCTTTCTGTGCAGGATTGTCGAGGGCTGCAGACAGGCCAGTAAAGCTGGGTCCAAGTCAGTAGTTCACTGCAGTCTTCTCTGTTGGTGCAACTCGGTGTTATCCGCCTCTTCTTAAGTCATCAGGAACTGAAGTTCAGGATCTGGGGATGCCACCTAGATACTAGATTTAGGGACGTTACAAGGGAGTGACAGGTAGTGGTCAATGGGCCCCTCACCTGGGGTGTCTACATCCTCTATTATGTCCACCTCTTGAGGGAGCAGGACATAGTCCTAGCCCTGACTGGATAAGTCCCACCATCTTCAAGATGATGGGCACTAAAAAGTGTACTTCACCTCGCCTCCAGAATATGAGGGATGAAGTTGGCAGAAGGGGACACACTTTCTATTCTTTGTAAGTTTTCCCGGCTGTACTCCTACCAAAAAGTGGGCGAAGACAGGAAGGGGGACTGCTCCCTCTAACAGGAGAGGCTGGGTTCGCATTACAAAGGCGCCAATGCTTTTGGGGCTCCTTGCTATGGATTGCTCTTCCTGACCAGGGGAATGTGTGAACCCCTCTACCCAAGAAAGGCATTGTACTCCACCTCAGAGCACTCAGGTACTCTCCCCATGAGGTCAGAACACTGTCTGGTGGTAGCAGGCTGGCTCATGCCCTCTAAGGGCCCCACTGTGTGAAATTTTCAATAAATCTGACACAGGAATCAGTGCAGGTTTATTATGCTGAGATGTTTGTACAAAACATCCCATATTTCAGTGAGACCATCATGGGGCTGGGGAACTGGTAATGATGAGTATCCAGCCCATGTATTTAGTATGGCGTCCCTGGTCACTTACAATATCCAGGCATCGCCAATGATATTGCAGGGGCATATCTGTTCATGCAAATATGCCCTCACATGAGAACTTGTGCACCCTGCCTTAGGCCTAAGCCCTGGTAGCGGGGTGTCTTACCTATATCTCATGCAGTATCTATGGGCATGGCACACTGTGATGTGCAAAACAGACACACCGGAGGTTTTTCGTGGAACTCGACCTTGTTTACAATGTGGCAACTGCAATAGCATCATTAGAGGCAACTGTTTGACACATCCAATGAAAGGTCATCAAATCAAATTACGGGTGAACGCCACCTGCGATACAGCCAATGTAATTTACATGTTAAAGTGCCCTTGTGGAAAAGTGTACGTTGGCAAGATCACACGAAAGATAAATATCAGACTGAATGAGCATAAATCTAATATTAGAACTCGCAACGCTAAATCGACTGTAGCGGTTCACTTCACTGAGACACTGCATAACATTTCCCAACTACAATTTTTGATCCTGGAAGTCATTCCCAAAAAAGAAGGTCGAGACAACAACAGTTTTCTCTTACAACGAGAAAACAGTTGGATTTACCTGTTGAATTCTCAGAAACCGCTCGGTTTGAATGACCGCACGGAATTTATGTGTTACTTATGAATGATGTATCACAGCTATATCTTTTGCCTCGATCCGTTAATGCTGGATGTAAGGTCCTTTAACCACAGTAATTTTTATTATTTTCATTACTTTCTTAATTATTTTGTTTTGATTTGTGTTCATGGCCAGACATATTTGTCACAAACTACTGTAAGTTTATTGACTTCCATGTTATGCTACAGCGTACAAATTGACAGTATCGTTAGACAGAACTATCCTCGGGACGGGTTTGGTCAAACTCCCGATCACGTGATCGGGCGCTGGGCCAATCACGACCCTAGTTACTCCTGAGGCATGAATCGGTATTCTTACAAGACCGATGATAGGCGGCCTCACGCGGCTGTCATTAATGTTCGTCAAGACTTTGCGCGAGGACCTTTAGAGAGACGCTGCGGCGTCTTGGAAGTAAGTTATATGTGACAATGAGGAATATGATTCCCCAGAGTTTATAATGTAACTTTGATTAGTGTGTCTAATGCAAACATTTTTCCAACAGTCATACTTGTCATGCACGCACCTTTAGTCTCAGAAGAGTCCTGGATCCACGACGTTAGACCCCCTGATTCCCCTAATCACCCTCCAGGCGTCAGGATAAAACACTAACGTCCGAAGAGTGACCCAGGGAACACAGGGGAACAAAACAAGGGTAGGAAGGGGAAGATAAGACAGACACACCACAGTCTTCGTCAGCGTAGGATTAGTAGGCTTCACTGCTATGGCACTGCAGAAATATAAAATAAACAGTAATGAAAAACCAACCCCTCCCCGTGTCTCTTTGGTATGTTATATGCTGATTCTCTGTAATACCTTATTGTAGAAGAACAAGAACTGTGTATCATAGGAAAAGAAAACGACAGGAACTCTGTACTGCGCTGACTGTAGGCTTTTAGTGTCTGAACCCTTGAATACAAAAACAACTCCCATTAGCTGCTATACTACAAGGTAATGTTCTTACTAAGCCTCGAAGCACTCACTCACCCTGCGCACCGAATAGGTGCACCGTAGTAATTCCAAAGTCAAGACCGGTATCAATGAAGGAACATAAAAGAACCCGATCGACTTATAAGATAAAGGAAAACGCCATAAGCAACCAAGAAGACAACCGCTAACCGCGGGTAAATGAAAGTCCAAACGGATAACAAAAACAAAGGGACGAAGGATATGGAAGCTAAATGCTTCGCAACTGTAAGCAAGACGCTGCATGGTACCTGAACGCCAAACTCCTAACTCCTCTCTCCTCGGACGCCAAATAACCCGGAACGACAAACTCAGGCTAGCTAAACGCAAAGCAATTTCCTGTGTGCGTAGGGCGGGTTTTTGTCTTCACCGCTACTCTCCCGCGCATGCGCATTCTGCTCTTCACGGCTTTTGCCAACCACTGCCAACCACCGCTCACTTCTCTCAATGCGGACGGAATCTTGACGATCTGCAATGTGTACATGACAGGCATGACAGAACACCCCTCCTACAACGCCCCCCACCGGTTTGGGCTTGTAGGGGTATCTCCTATGAAAGGCTCGCAACAACCGAGGCGCATGCACTTGAGTGGCAGGCTCCCAAGACCGTTCCTCAATTCCGAACCCCTTCCAATGTATCAAGTATTGGAGACGGTTTCTCACTCTCCTGGAGTCAATAATCGCTCCCACCTCATATTCATCATCTGAGTCTACCGGGACGGAAAGAGGAACAACAGGGAGACGAGTACCGGGCACCACTGGTTTCAGTAAAGAAACGTGAAAAACAGGATGGATTTTCATCGAAGGGGGCAGAGCCAGTTTAACAGCCACCGGATTGATTATTTTCACCACAGAAAAAGGGCCTATGTATTTAGGCTTGAATTTACATGCTCCCTTCAATGCTATGTGCCTGGTGGACAACCATACCTTGTCATTTCTTTGATACACCGTTCCTGCTCTTCTATGTGTATCAGCCTTGTTTTTATACTCCGTTTTGGCCCTGTCAAGGTTGGTATGTATGTTGGAATGTACCACTTGTAAGTGTGCCACCATTTCCTGAGCAGCCGGTATGGCGCATGGCTTCAACGGAGGGAACGGGAGGACTCTGGGATGAAAACCATATGATGCATAGAAGGGTGTGTACAAAGTGGAGAAGTGGTGGCTGTTGTTATAAGACAGTTCTGCCAACCAGATCAGGTCATCCCATTCCTTTTGTTCCTGCAACAGCTGACACCTCAGGAATTGTTCAAGGCTCTGGTTGACACGTTCTGTCTGTCCATCCGTCTGCGGATGGTGACTGGAGGACAAACGCACCTCCATCTGCAGGGATTTGCATAACTGTCTCCAAAACTTGGAGATAAATTGAGAGCCTCTGTCCGTAACCACAACAGATGGTAAACCATGGAGGCGTACAACATGTTGCAGGAACACATTCGCCAACCCCACCGAAGTAGGGAGGCCCTGCAGCGGAATGAAGTGAGCCGCCTTAGTGAACATGTCCACCACTACTAATAGCGCAGTATTGCCCCTATGTGTTCTCGGCAATTCCACTATGAAATCCATAGAGACAGATTGCCAGGGTGCCACAGGTGTAGGAAGAGGCAACAACAGACCCACGAACCCTTCATGTGTGGGCTTTCCTTGAGCACAAACATGACAGGTTTGTACAAACAACTGAATGTCATGAGCCATATGGGGCCACCAACAATGCCTCCGGATTAATTCCAAAGACCTTTTATAGCCTGGATGACCCGCCACCCCATGAGAATGACACCACTCCATAACTTGTCGTTGTAGAGGAACTGTGGGAACAAACAACCCCCCCTGAATGTACATCAAGTCTGAAGCGAATCTGACCTGGTGTTTCTGTGCAAGGTCCCTAACCACAGGGTCAGACTGAGCGCTCCTGACCTGAAGGAGAAAGTCCTCTTCGGTACTTATGGCGCCAATCAACCTGTGAGGTGCAACAATACAAGGAGGGTCCTCAACTGATGGGTCAGGATCAAAACCCAAACGAGACAAAGCGTCGGCCTTCCCGTTTTGCCTCCCAGCTCTAAAGTGAATTTTGAAATCATACTCGTTAAAAAACTGTGTCCATCTAAGCTGCCGCATGGACAGTGCTCTGGCCGATTTGAGATACTGGAGGTTGCGATGGTCTGTTAGGACGGTAACAGTATGGTTAGTCCCTAGGAGATACTGTCTCCATTCCTCCAATACCTTTTTAATAGCCAAAAGCTCTCTATCCCCCACAGTATAATTCACCTCCGCTGGGGTCAATTTGTGGGAATAATAGGCCACAGGATGCAATTCACCGGTGGAAGCCTCTGCCTGGGAAAGTATGCCTCCCACCGCCACTTGTGAAGCGTCAACCTCCACTATATAGGGACTGGAAGGATCAGGGTGTTTGAGAATGGGAGCCTGAGTAAAAGCGGTTTTAAGTAAGGTGAAGGCATTGTTCGTGGTCTCAGTCCATTGGAACGGAACCCCTTTTCTCAATAATTTGGTGATAGGAGCCACTAGATCTGAAAAGTGGTGGATGAAGCGCCTATAAAAGTTTGCGAACCCAATGAATTGTTGGATTTCTTTTACGTTTTTAGGAGGAGGCCAATCCAACACTGCACTGACTTTACTGGGATCCATGCTTAGACCTGTTGCTGATACTATGTAACCCAAAAAGGCAACTTGATGCCGGTGAAAGAAACACTTATCCAACTTGCAAAATAAATCGTTATCAAGTAACAACTGAAGAACAGATTTTACATGGCTCACATGGTCTTCCATGGTTTTGGAGTATATCAACAAATCATCGATATAGGCTATGACATGTTTGTCGAGATACTCCTTCAGCACCTCGTTTATGAAGTATTGAAATGCTGAAGGAGCATTGCATAGCCCGAAGGGCATCACCAAATACTCGTATAGCCCATACTTGGTGCAAAAGGCTGTTTTCCACTCATCACCCTCTCTGACTCGAACCAGGTGATAGGCCCCACGCAGATCTAACTTCGTGAACCATTGGGCATCCTTCACCTGGTCGAGCAGAGAGGAGATGAGCGGCAGAGGGTACTTGTTTTTAATAGTGATGTCGTTCAAGGAACGATAGTCAATGCAGCAGCGCAAGCCCCCTTCCCGTTTCGGGATAAAAAATAAAGCTGAAGAGGCCGGGGATCTAGACGGCCGAATAAACCCCAGATCTAACATGGAGTCAAGATACTCCCTCAGATATACATTCTCTTTCTCCGTCAGGGAGTATACCCTACTGGTAGGGATGCGAGCACCATGCTGGAGATCTATCCGGCAGTCATAGACTCTGTGCGGCGGTAAACAGGTGGCTTGCTTTTGGTCAAACACAGTGTGGTACTCGCTATACACTGAGGGCAGGATTACATCGGGTTGTTCTTCCTGCTCTGTTGCTAAAAAAGACTCGGTGGTCTTTGGTATGGGACCCTGTCTGTTAGTGGAGATGAGGTTGTAAGATGGCAGGGAAGTGGGACCTGTCTCTATAGGAGGCATCGGTTCTTCTTGCTCCGGAAAAGAAATGCTAGCCCGCTTCCAATTAATGTGGGGATTATGGAGGCGCAACCACGGAAGACCCAAGACCACAGGGAACTGGGGAGATTCTATTAAATCGAAAGACAATGTTTCTATGTGCGTGGAACCTATACACATCTTTAATTGAATACTGGAATGGGTGATGGGTCCGGAGGTTAAAGGACTCCCATCTATGGTAAACACTTCCTCGGGTGTGGATTTTGGTTCGACAGGTATACTATTGGACTTGGCCCATTGATAGTCCATGAAATTACCAGATGCACCGGAATCTATCATAATGGCTAGGTTAACCGATGAATTCCCCCATGACAATATGGAGTCAACATAGAAATGTCCCTTATTATCCATTACAGAGGAGACCATTTGTACTATAGGACCCAGCGGTACGGTCTCTGTTACCTTAGGGTCTGCTAGTTTTCCGATTTGCGAAATGGCTTAGGCTTGACAGGACATTCTCTGAGGAAATGACCCACAATACAAACACAATCTATTAGTTCTACGCCTTTGTTTTTCAGTCTCACTCAAGGGGCCTTTGATACTCCCTATTTGCATGGGTTCCGGTTCTTCGTTTTTAGCTTCCACTTCTAGTTTCTTTTCTTTGTGGCCATATCTAGGGTATTCAGTTCTGCCTCTATCTTTTCTTCTTTCACCCAATCTATGATCCAGCTTTACGACTAAATCTATCAACTCTGGGCAGGTTGCAGGAGGATCCACTACATGAGCCAGCTCATCCTTAAGCTCGTCTCGTAGCCCTTTATAGAACAGCGCGCTTCTCTTGTTAACAGGCCAGTCCGCCTCTACCACCAATCTATTAAAGGTTGTGATATAGGTGACCAAATCTCTCGAACCCTGTTTCAGATGTAGTAGTTCCGTATCAGCCGCGTGAGTGAAGGTATGTTTGTCAAACATTTTACGCAGTTCTCTGCGAAATGCCGCGTAATCCAATAACATAGGGTCATCTTTTTCTATCAAGGGAATAGTCCAATTAGCGGCTGACCCCCCTAAATACGATAGTACAAAAGCTACCTTGGCTTGATCGTTAGGGAAGCAAGCAGCTTTACATAGAAAATGCAACTGACACTGGGTCAGAAAAGCGGCACATTTTGAGGGTTCCCCGTAAAATCGTTCAGGTGGGGCCAATGGAATGGAATGGGGCGTAACCACTTGCACTACTGGTGTGGCATTACTAGTCCCTGCTCTCTCTCCATCCTGTGTGCTTAAGACTGCCAACCTATCTGCAATGTTTTGGGTCTCTCTTTGGAGATTACCCACCATAGTAGCGACATCCTGCAGCGTGAGCTCCATGACTCTTGGGAGACGATATTTATAAAGGCTTTGCGTTCTGTCATGCACGCACCTTTAGTCTCAGAAGAGTCCTGGATCCACGACGTTAGACCCCCTGATTCCCCTAATCACCCTCCAGGCGTCAGGATAAAACACTAACGTCCGAAGAGTGACCCAGGGAACACAGGGGAACAAAACAAGGGTAGGAAGGGGAAGATAAGACAGACACACCACAGTCTTCGTCAGCGTAGGATTAGTAGGCTTCACTGCTATGGCACTGCAGAAATATAAAATAAACAGTAATGAAAAACCAACCCCTCCCCGTGTCTCTTTGGTATGTTATATGCTGATTCTCTGTAATACCTTATTGTAGAAGAACAAGAACTGTGTATCATAGGAAAAGAAAACGACAGGAACTCTGTACTGCGCTGACTGTAGGCTTTTAGTGTCTGAACCCTTGAATACAAAAACAACTCCCATTAGCTGCTATACTACAAGGTAATGTTCTTACTAAGCCTCGAAGCACTCACTCACCCTGCGCACCGAATAGGTGCACCGTAGTAATTCCAAAGTCAAGACCGGTATCAATGAAGGAACATAAAAGAACCCGATCGACTTATAAGATAAAGGAAAACGCCATAAGCAACCAAGAAGACAACCGCTAACCGCGGGTAAATGAAAGTCCAAACGGATAACAAAAACAAAGGGACGAAGGATATGGAAGCTAAATGCTTCGCAACTGTAAGCAAGACGCTGCACGGTACCTGAACGCCAAACTCCTAACTCCTCTCTCCTCGGACGCCAAATAACCCGGAACGACAAACTCAGGCTAGCTAAACGCAAAGCAATTTCCTGTGTGCGTAGGGCGGGTTTTTGTCTTCACCGCTACTCTCCCGCGCATGCGCATTCTGCTCTTCACGGCTTTTGCCAACCACTGCCAACCACCGCTCACTTCTCTCAATGCGGACGGAATCTTGACGATCTGCAATGTGTACATGACAGGCATGACAATACTTAACTGAAAATCGAACGCTGTATGATTACAGTTCGCCAACAGTCTATTGATGTGAGTGCCTGTGGGCATTGTTAATTTGTTTTTCACTTTTTTCACCCAGGGTTTTCACAAATGCACACATAGCTATAATGCATGGTTTGAATATCGTTCCGTTTTTGTTATTTTTCGCAATATTGAGTTCTGTGAATTGATTACGTTTTTATGTACCTTGTTTCAGCCTTTGGTCCCCGATGAAGGGCTTGATAGCCCGAAATGCATTGGACTAGTTATAATAACACCAATAAGTACGAAATGGAATACAAAGAATTCTTGGAAATTTGATGAACTTATGAATGAAATAAGATCATTTGCAACTATATATACTATTGAAATTGTCGCATCTTTTGGTTATGGAATTCTGGTGACCCAGGAGATCAGTGAGTGGTGCGCCAGGGGATGCCTCCAATGGTTCATTGGGGGCACAACTTGTGTATGTTTACACTGTTATGTGTGCCATGTTGACTCCTTGGTTTTGTCTGCACCAAGACACACAGGCTGCAGTGGCAGTGTGCATGATCTTGGTAAGGAGCATCTTAGGGTGGCACAATTCCTCCTGCAGCCATTAGGGACCCTCTTTAACCACAAAGCCCTTGGTAACAGGGCTTGCTTTTACTAGGGGCTTACATGTGAGCTAAAGTAGTTCTATTCATGAACACAACAGGTACAGTTTAGAAAAGCAGATCTGGCACAGGGGACATGGTTGGCAGGGACCCTGTTCCCTTCTGGTTGAAACAACATCATTTTTCCAGGCACAAAGTGGGGGCTAACCATGTCAAAAATAGGTCCTTTCCTACAACATCAATGTGATAAGTGAAATGTAACATAATGTATACATTTCCAATTTCAATTTCTGTCTTTATTCGATCATAATCAATCATAAAAGACACAGTAAGACAAATACAATATAATATAAAAAAGACATACAATTTCATACAAGAATATTTTGTTTAAAAAAAAAGCATGTCATATAAAATCCCAAGACTTTTAAAACAATGATTAGGTGTAAAAAGTGACTTTAAAATCAATGTCAATCCCAAACTTAAATCATTTAACATATGTTTCCATGTAAAATTTTCCTTTGCCTAGTGCAACTCCTCTTTTTTTTCAAATTTCAATTGTCACATAATTTTTTAGAGTGTAATACATATGTATTTATTCTTATCACTTATTAAGTTATAAATAAACACACCCGTATTAATACTTAAAAACAAAACATCTATTTGTTGGTGCAAGTGCCCGTTTCCATGATGAATGCTTGCACCAAAATTCAACTTACCATCACAAAGTAGTTTAACTAGTGTATGCACTTAACAAATTAGACGTTAAACAAATCTGTAGTATCTTCTGCCATAATGGTAAATAAAAATATATACCTCACATTGTAGTCATAAACATTTCTAGGAATCTAACAATTGCAAATGAATTTTAATGTCAGGACACATTTGGTGAAATAAAAAATCTTTATTTATTTAACCCATGAGATACTTCTCTCATTGCTCAACTTTAAATAATAATATATACAAATGACAATAGTCAGATGGCACTGTTGTGCTCTTGTTGGTAACTTACTTTTTATATAACTGCCAAGGGGAACCTCTTCAGAAAGGGGCATCTAGTGGGCACAGACCAAGCACCTTGATAAACCTTCTCAGGAGGGGTGAGTTTGGGAGGGGTGGATTTGGGGACAAAGACAAAGCAAATAAATAATCAGAACAAGGACAAAGGGCAGGATGGGTGGTAGAGGATTGAGTTTGGGAGGTAGAGTGGCTGAAGTGTGTGTGCCTGTTGTGGAGTTGCATGTGGCTCTGTTGCTTGTTTGTATGTTTGGGTGTGTGTATCTTGGCATACGTTTGGTGTTCGGGTGAGTGTGTGTGTTTGGTTTTAGTTGGTGTTGTGGGTGTTGGTGGGGTTTTGTGCGAGTGTGCATGTTTAGATGAATATGCTGCTGACGTGGTTGGTATGGTCATGGTACTTGTGGGTGTTGTGGTGGTTGTTGTACTTGTGTGTGGGCTGGCAGGTGTGGTGGCAGGTGTGGTGGTTATGGGTGGGGTGGTGGGTATGATGCTTGTGGGTGTGGAGGTGCTTGTGTGTGTGGTGCTGGTTTTGGTGTGTGTGTGTGTGATGGTGGTTCTGGATGTGGTAGTTGGAGCGGTGCTTGTGGGTGTGCTGGTGGTGGGTGTGGAGGTGTAGTAGTTGTGTGTGTGGTGGTGGTGGGTATGGTATCTGTATGTTGCTTTTGTGTGTGCTTGTGTTACTTGGTGTGTTTGTGTTTAGGTGTGGATGTACTACTTGTATCTGTTGGAGTTGACGTGTGCATAGGAGTGAGTGTGCTTGGGACAGGGCTGGGATTTGGTATGGAGAGGGGGCCTCAGTTGGGGCACAAGGTTGGGATGGTTGGTATGCAGTGGTCAGTGAGGAGGCTAGTCCTGTAAATGATCTCTGCAGGCCAGACCCTATGAAAGCCTTCCAGGTATGCTACCATTTGTTGCATTTGGCAACTAAGTCCCAGGGTGGCATTCAGGGGTGCTCTTGCCTACAGGGATGCTGCATAGGAGGTCAATAGCTTCCTCACTCAGCGTAACCAGGGAAACAGGGGCAGGGGGTGAGGTGCCTGCAGCGAAGGAGATCCTAGCCCTTTTAGGGAGGGTGGGTTTGGCCAACTGGGGGGAACAAGAGGGAGTAAAGATGGCTGACTGGGTGGCGGACATGGATGCAGGTAGTACAGTTGCTGTGGGGTGCTTCACCACATGGGACTGTTCACTTGTGGAGACCTCTGAAGGTGATGTAGAACTGGTGGCTTATGTGCCAGTCCCCAACCCTCCGTTCCATTGTGTCCATTGGTGGTCTTGTCATTCAAAGCACAGTGGCCGGCTGCTTCCCCGCCTTTGTGGCCAATTTCTCCTTTGCTTGCTTATGAATGGGGTGGGCGGAATTTGCGTAATCACGTTACGCAAATCTCCGCGAAACGGTAAAAAATCTCCGCGAACACGCAGAAATTCCGCGAACAAGCAATTCCGCGTGTTCGCGATGCTTTTTTACTGTACGCAATCACTGTTTGCGTGCTCGGGGGAAAATATCTTGCGAACACGCATTTGAGAACACGAACAAGCAAAAAATTTCGCAAAGACGCAGACTGAAGATTTTTGGGCAATTTTGCGTTCTCCGCAGTTTTGGGTATGTGGTCTCAGTCACCAATGTGTACACATTCCTGTTTGTGCTTTTCCAAAAATTGTATGTTTAGCACAATCGTGTCTCAAAAAAACTGATTGGCTTACATACACATTTGTGAAGTAGTAAGAGATCATGCAAATCTGTCACTTTTAACATGAATGAAATCGTATTTTTTAATCAAAGCACTTTTGGGACATGTTTTGAATAAAATATTTAGCTATTTAATCTTATGTTACTTGGCATTTTGGCTTACATACTCACTCTTTCTTGTGTAAAAAACGAACTTATCAATGTGATGTTTGGAAACTCAACTGTATCAAGTCAAAGTCAAATAGTGCTTTATTCGAGTAATTACTCATAAAAGCAAAATACACACAGAATATTAAAATAGGATTAAATTTACAGTCAATCACAATGACATAGCACTATTGCATCAATAAAATACTTATTAAATATTAAAAAGAGATTAATACACTTTTTAAAAATTGCAAAGATATAAAACATTGACGATCTACAAAGCAGTAGTAAAAAATTCAAGCAATCGAATATTACAGACAGAGAATAGTTATCTAACTAGCAGTCTCTGTCTGAATACAAAAACATTAATTGGTTAAAAAACAGAAATAACAGGTTCTTTGGGACAGATTTTACAGACAGAGAATAGTTAATTAACTAGCATTCTCTGTCTGATCGCCCACGCCCAACCAATATATTTTGCTGTAGCTATCAAAATCCAAATAAGGGAGCTCGAACATATAATGCGCAGGGCTACAGAACTACAAGTGGTCCCAAGGTTCCTGCACATAGGTGCTAGCCAAACACGCCTTGGTGCACAATAGGCTTTACAGGAAAACAAAAAGTGACCCAAAGTTTCCTTCCCCGTTCCACAGGCTGGGCAGATGTCACTCCCCCCTGCAACCCATTTAACAGTCAATGCTCTTATAGGGAGTGCTCCAGCTCTCAGTTGAAATAAGAGCTTCCTGTCACCCGGCTTTGAAATAATATCCCAATATGACTCCAAAGCAGGATACAGTTTAGCCTCAAGGAAACACATAGTCATAGACCCAATGCTGAATCTGCTCAAACTCTTGTTAGCAACATTTTCCCAGAATATATTTTTTAGGGCAATCTTTGTGGGAAATGATGCACCAGCAGGATCCAACCATAAAGAACCCAACCCAAGCTCAAACAGTATTGCTTTCAATGAATTTAGCCAGCTAATTTTATGGAAGCCATCCGCTTTGATGACATCCATAAAACCTTCGGCGTAATGTGAAAGCTCGGGAGTAGTCCAGAGTCTTCGCCAGTACAGAATAGGGCGTAAGCTGGCCAAATCCTTAATTTGTTTCCTGCCAAGATCATATCTTAGGGGCAACAACGGAGTACTTTTAGGTGTACCGGTGAGTAGCCGTAAAAATGTATTTTCTGAGGCTTGCAGAGAATTCAAATTTTCAAAACCCCACAACTCCGCACCGTAAAGTGCGGACCCAATTGCCTTAGCTTCGTAAACCAGCAAAGCTGGCTTAACGGGTTTAGTCAGGGACTTCCTGTGTTCAGAGTTAATG
Source organism: Lissotriton helveticus (assembly GCF_964261635.1). Lineage (NCBI taxonomy): Eukaryota > Metazoa > Chordata > Amphibia > Caudata > Salamandridae > Lissotriton > Lissotriton helveticus. The sequence goes on from NC_136068.1 coordinate 1,410,995,401, forward strand.
GCACCCGCTAGTTGCTTATGTCGCAGTATAGCAATATTTAGGTGCTGGCTCCACCTGTTGTTGTCTGCAATATGGATACCCAAATATGTAAATAAGTTAACTAACTCTAGTGGCCGACCGGTCATAACAATTTTGGACTTAAAGCTGCGATGCGGCTTAAAGATCATGAGTTTAGTTTTAGTAACATTCACCTCTAATCCATGTTCCCCACAGAAGTTCTCAAAGATCGCCAGAGCACGCTGCAAACCACTGGGGGTTTTAGATAGAATAAGCGTGTCATCCGCAAACATTAATATGGGGATTTTTAGACCCGAAAGAGAGGGAGCATCTACTGAAACAGGTACCATACGGGAGACAACGCCGTTTATGAACAAGGTGAACAAAGTTGGAGCCATTGAACACCCTTGTCTAACTACTCGCTCAACGGGAAAGTCAGCTGTGACCATCCCATGGCCGCCCCACTGGATTTTTGCAAAATTGTGCTCGTGGAGGCGTATTATCAGGGTTAGTAATTCCTCCGGGACCCCCAAACTCTGTAAAACTTGCCACAATTTGGCCCGCGGCACCAGGTCGAAGGCAGCCCGCAAATCAACAAAGGCCGCATATAGGCTGCCTCCTCCTAGCACCACGGTCTTCCATTGTTGCAATTGAAAACGGAACACTTGGTCCACCGTACTTGTTGCCCTTCGAAATCCTGCTTGAAAGGGTGATAAGATGTTGTTATCCTCAGCCCATTCAAGGAGCCTGTTTACAACCACACAACCGACTATTTTTTGCACAGTATCAATGAGGCTAATTGGCCTGTAATTACATGGCTGTGCTCGGTCACCCTTTTTAAACACAGGGATGATCACTGCTCCTCTCCATGAAGCAGGGACCTCAGCTCCCTTAGCAATGAAGTTAATGAGCAGATGAATATATTTGCACCAACGATATTTATCATTTAAGAATATGTCAGCAGGGACACCGTCTGAGCCGGGAGCGCGCCCTCTATTTACTGCGTTAATAGCAGACATAATCTCATTGTAGGTAAAGAGGTTACCTTGTGAAAAGGACATAATAAAACTATCCTCACCTGTAGCCTGACTATTAAGAGCATACTGTGAGCTAAAAAATTCTACCCAAGCCTCTTGTGGTACATTGTTGTTTGGGGATTCTTCTGCTCTCTCACTGCCCCATTTGACAATATTCCAGAACACTCTGGAGTCCTTCCTATCGCTAGCCTTTTTCAGTTTGCACCAATGTTGCTCGTCCCAATCTCTCTTGGCTTTTGCTATGCATACTTTGTAAACCTTTCTGGCAAGGCAGATGGACACAGGCTCCCTCCTCTTAATGGCATGACCAAGGGCAAGTCGTGCCGCCCTGCATTCGGCGTTATACCATCTTGCACCTTTACGGGCCATTGCCCCGTTTCGCTTAACAGGTTTTAAAAAGTGCATCTTGATCTTGGTGAAGAGGGTGTCATGAATATTGATCACTTCCCCCAAACCAGAAGAAGAGACACTAATTAATTCCATAGCTGATATAGCTTGGTCAGTTTCATAGTTGATAGTATCAATGACCTGTTGATTGTTGGCTACAGTGGCCCATCTGAGCCTGCGCATATTGTTTTCTGGGATAATCAGAGGTGGAACAAGAGCATTCGAACAAGTGGAATTTGTCCCAGCAGGCCACCATTTGTGTTCCACGCATAGGGCATTGTGGTCACTTTCGGATCTCACGACAACCTCCATATCACAGAGAGTTGGCCACAGTGTCAAGCTACAGATTACATAGTCAATTCAGCTTTTATGTCTGCCATTATCAAAAGTCATAGAGCCGTTTTTATCCCGCAATGTTCTTCCATTCAGAGCTCTCAGACTTTTTTCAAGACACATTGCATTGAGAGCTATTATGTCCTCAGTCCAACGTGTGACTGGCTTCAGTTGTAACTCAGGAATACCCCAATGAGAGTCCTCTTCAGCTCCGGAGAAGGCCTCTCCCGTAACCAAAGGCTCAAACATCCGATTAAGGTCGCCTGCTATAACAATGTTGTTTACGTTGGAATGTACATCAAGAAAGTTATCCAAGGCGGTTAAGACCTCGGATCGACCACCCTTAGCACTCCTAGCATATATGTTATAGATATCAAGTGACCCTAGAGTGTCAGTAGTTATCCTGATCAACTGAATATCATTATGGCTAGTCTCTATACTTTTAATTGTAAATTTTAGGGACTGCCGGATCCATATTGTGAGCCCCCCCATTGGTCTTCCTTTTGGGCCCTTTACAGCTGGCACAGAGAAGTTCAGGTATCCTAACACAATGACAGGTTTGCATGCCCAGGTCTCCTGAAATATGCATACATCGAATAGGGTAACAAAGCCAAGCCAGTCCCCACAATCAAGTTTAGAGGACAGCCCTGCCAAATTCCAAGAGATTAGGTTAGCTACCCCAGTCGCACAACCAACAAGCGCTTCAGATGTAAGGTTCGGGATACTCGGCTCACATGCTACTATCGCTACTGGCTTAATCATCATCCCATTGCTGTGACAATTGCCTTTCTGGGCAGGCAAGCTACATAAACTCTGATCAATTATAGCTGATGGTGCTACGGTTTTGCCCTCGAAAAGTCAGTCACACTCGTTTAGGTTAGAAAGAGCTGAGAACCCATTTTTCAAATTTAGTCCCCACTCTGTGGGTTTCGCTACCCTCCTCCCTTTCGTTGAAACAACATTCCATTTTGTCCTTAACATACACTGATTAGAAACCCTTCCACTCCGATTGTAAAAGAAATCTAAAGTGAGTGGGATGGTCTCGGTGGATCTTCGCTGTGGAGGTAGGAGATTGGGCAATATGTTGAACAATACCTCTGGGTCTGAGAAATGCAAAATAACACAATCACCCCTGAATCTTTTTGCACTGCTTCCTATCCACTCCACCCTCCTGGCCTTGACTAATTCTTCTGCCAAGTGTTGCTTACCCAGGGGAGTTATCACCATATTATTTGTCAACCAATGTAGGGCTTTAGACAACAAGGATGAAGTAGATTCGTCCTGCCCTGGAGCCAATATAGGGACGTTAGCTAGGACCAAGACCAGAGGAGAAGCCTCAACTATCAGCTCAGCCGAGCCTTTTACAGGTTCCGGAACAGAAGATATAACTGGAGGGACAACTTTCTCATGCACACCATCCAATGAGGATACCTGGGGAGCCACTGGTTGGTCAAATAGGGGGAAGACTCCACCACCCACCGGTATAGAGGTGCCCTTCCTTAGCTCAACCCTATTAGCAACTTCATCAGGCAGTTTTTCTACTTCAGCTAAGGTGTTATTCAATAGATCCCCCAATCGATTGACCTCTTTAGTGAGCTTCTCTATTCTGCCTACCAATGGCTTTACAATACCCTGTATCTTGGTGTCTATCATGTCCAACAGATTCTTAAATTGCTTGTTAGTTAGAGACATACAGACATCATCAATTAATCCATCATCTTCCGCCACAGTCTTACTGGGAGGGGAAACAGGCTTTTTCCGGCTTGATCTTAACCCTCCACGCTTGGGCAGCCCCTTTCTGACACCTCTGGTGGTACGTGGCGCAGGCACTGGAGTAGGGGCTTTTTCCTCAGTTAAATGTAGTTCAGCCTCCTCCTCGTTGTCACTGTCTATCGCTACACAGTCTAACTGAGCCGATGTAACATTATCAGCATGATCAGGTATTGCAGCTGTACTGGTGTTGTCTGACTCAGAGAATTGGGCCAGGTCTAGTTCCGGCAAGGTCGGTGTAGATGATTTAGGTGATACACCCAGCCCAAGTGAGGATCTCCTTTCGCTGTTGATTTTGGCAACCACCTGAACTAGATAGTTGTCCATAGTGTTTTTAACAGGGGATAGCTTTCTACAAGACATAGCTCACCATAAACCAATAAACAAAACCCTCTCAAAAGCCCTTTGTGGGTGCGTTGGCAACAAGTATCACGAGCCCTAGATACAACTCAGCCACAATTGAACAGAAGCAGTAATAATAATGTCCTGATTAACCCCCCGCAATGTCAAAGTCTCACCTCGAAAGTTCGAGCAGATTAACTGGCCCAGCCCAGTCTCTACCAGTCTCGGACTGTCTTAGACTGTCCGCCCTTAGTCCGGGCTTCGTCCGGCGTGTCGCGCGCGCGTCCTCGCGGGACGAGGGACCTGCCGGTGCTTTAAGCGCCACCTGGTGCGCTGTTTGCTGGCGTCGTCGCCTGGAGGCTGCTGGGAAATGTAGGCACGACCGGCGGAGCCAAGCCCGGCCGGTCGATTACAGGCACGATGTGGCGGAGCAAAGCCCGGCCGCTGGACAGGTAGGTAGTGCCTCGAGATATCAGGCTCCCAGATTGAAAAAAGAAGAACGGGGAACTCGGCCCCTGCCGGTGCTTTAAGCGCCACCTGGCGCGCTGTTTGCTGGCGTCGTCGCCTGGAGGCTGCTGGGAAATGTAGGCACGACCGGCGGAGCCAAGCCCGGCCGGTCGATTACAGGCACGATGTGGCGGAGCAAAGCCCGGCCGCTGGACAGGTAGGTAGTGCCTCGAGATATCAGGCTCACAGATTGAAAAAAGAAGAGCGGGGAACTCGGCCCTTGCCGGTGCTTTAAGCGCCACCTGGCGCGCTGTTTGCTGGCGTCATCGCCTGGAGGCTGCTGGGAAATGTAGGCACGACCGGCGGAGCCAAGCCCGGCCAGTCGATTACAGGCACGATGTGGCGGAGCAAAGCCCGGCCGCTGGACAGGTAGGTAGTGCCTCGAGATATCAGGCTCCCAGATTGAAAAAAGAAGAACGGGGAACTCGGCCCCTGCCGGTGCTTTAAGCGCCACCTGGCGCGCTGTTTGCTGGCGTCGTCGCCTGGAGGCTGCTGGGAAATGTAGGCACGACCGGCGGAGCCAAGCCCGGCCGGTCGATTACAGGCACGATGTGGCGGAGCAAAGCCCGGCCGCTGGACAGGTAGGTAGTGCCTCGAGATATCAGGCTCACAGATTGAAAAAAGAAGAACGGGGAACTCGGCCCTTGCCGGTGCTTTAAGCGCCACCTGGCGCGCTGTTTGCTGGCGTCATCGCCTGGAGGCTGCTGGGAAATGTAGGCACGACCGGCGGAGCCAAGCCCGGCCGGTCGATTACAGGCACGATGTGGCGGAGCAAAGCCCGGCCGCTGGACAGGTAGGTAGTGCCTCGAGATATCAGGCTCCCAGATTGAAAAAAGAAGAACGGGGAACTCGGCCCCTGCCGGTGCTTTAAGCGCCACCTGGCGCGCTGTTTGCTGGCGTCGTCGCCATGAGGCTGCTGGGAAATGTAGGCACGACCGGCGGAGCCAAGCCCGGCCGGTCGATTACAGGCACGATGTGGCGGAGCAAAGCCCGGCCGCTGGACAGGTAGGTAGTGCCTCGAGATATCAGGCTCCCAGATTGAAAAAAGAAGAACAGGGAACTCGGCCACTGCCAGTGCTTTAAGCGCCACCTGGCGCGCTGTTTGCTGGCGTCGTTGCCTGGAGGCTGCTGGCAAATGTAGGCCCGACCGGCGGAGCCAAGCCCGGCCGGTCGATTACAGGCACGATGTGGCGGAGCAAAGCCCGGCCGCTGGACAGGTAGGTAGTGCCTCGAGATATCAGGCTCCCAGATTGAAAAAAGAAGAACTGTATCATTAGTTCATGTTATGCTATGTCATCTGTAACAGGGCTAACGTTACATCATTCACAATTGTGAAGGAGCATCATGCCTGATAAAATAAAGACAAGCAGCCTGTTTGGTACAACTGTACCTAAAACAACCTGATGTATATTTGTTGTTTACGCAGGGATGTGTCTGCTCAAACCAATACTTTGGTAGTGAACAGAAATGAGGTGTCATCCTTTTCCACAAATTCATGTACAAAAGACATCATCATACACCTTTTCCAAAACTTACACCTTCAAGAACTCTTCTTTTTTTTAAATTTAATTTCTTTATTGATGTTTTCAGAGTTACATCCATACAAACAAAAACTCAATCTGCAATAGCAGATAACACCTTCATGTGCATTGTCACATATAATTTCACAGCCTATCTCCTAAGGCTCCCCTGCAGTCCAACAACATCCTTCAGAGTATACCCAACAAGTGTCAATAAAGGGAGAGAGTTGATGTCATATTTGGTTGGTACCCTACAATGTCTGTTATTACCTAGGGCGGTGTGCAGGGGTGGGGGAGGAGCCCACAAGGAGTTCCATTTCAGTGGTTTCGCAAGATCCTACAGGCAGGACATGCCCTCCCTGCACAGTTTCGACTACCTGGTATCAGGAATAGCCTGGATGGGCCACTTTCCACGGCATCAAGGCGGTTGAGCAACAGATATGACCTCAAAGGGTCCCTCCCATACATGTGTAGGCTGGGGTGTCAGTGGTAGCATTTTGAATATATGATCATTTTCTCCTGGCAATAAATTAGGTCCTGCAGCCAATCTGAAAACTTAGGGGCCCTCCCGCGCCCTCATCTACATGCCACCCTCCGCTTGGCCATCAAGCAACCCACTGAAAACAAATCTTCTAACTGATTAACGCCACCTCCTCAGTGTTACCCAGCTGTTGTCGGAACAGGATATCTTCAAAACTGAAGAAATTTACAGTCAAGGCCCACTTGCAGCACTCTAACACCAGATGTCTGGGGGTGTCAATTCCTCTTCATAAAGCACCTGTTCAATGATGTCAAGGGTCTCTTTGTGGGTTAAGCTGATATAAAGACTCTCCACATCCAACCCAATGAGGATGCTCATTGTCGGGTTGAATTCCAGGTCTTGAAGGAGACAGAGTACCGCCTTGGTATCTTGTAGGTATGTGCTTGTTCATTGTATCAAAGGGCGAAGAAAGGCATGGGCGAACTTGGAGAGTGGTTCCAAAATGGATCCTATGATGGAAATAATGGGTTGTCCGGGCGGGTTTTCCAATGACTTGTGTATCTTGGGTATTGTGTCGAAATATGGGGTTGTCGGGTGGGTGTTTGTCAAGAAATCCCCTTCTTTTTTGGTGATCAATCGTGCGCTGTGGCCTTTTCCACCATGCTGGCGATCCCTATCCGTAGGTGTTCTGGTGGATCGTCTCTGATCCGGAGGTAGTTCCTCTCATCTACCAGGAGTCTCATGCATTCTCTACCGTAGGCCCTCAAGGTTTGGAGTACTATGGCACCCCCTTTTTCTGCTGGTTTCACTACTATGTTGGTGTCATTGGCCAATTGTTTAATGGCTTATTGTTTGATTTTGCTGGAATTGTGGAAGATTCTTATAGTTCTGGGATCAATTTTTCTTACTTCCTTCAGAATAGCCTTTTCAAAGGCGAGGAATTCCGCCGGTAGATGGGCTGATAGGGGAGTGAAGGTAGATTTCCGATGTAGAACTGTATCACCACTTCAGGAGCCCATTATAGGTTTGTTCTGAAAGAACACTTGTAGTTTGATTTTTCAAATGAATTCACTCAACTCGCAACTCAGTTTGAATTTGTCTAGACCAGGTGTAGGCACAAGGCCTAAACCTTTTTCGGGTACTGCTAGCTGGGGTGATGATAATGTTTTGTTAGATAGATTGACCAAAGAGTGGGTGGCTGGTGGTGGTGGGGTTGTTCAGAGGGCCCATGCTCCTCGTATTCATCCTCATTGCTTCCAATGGATGTGGCTATTATACTTGTCTTCTCTTCGTTCTTTCTCTTTGTATTCCTTTGCCTCTCCCTAAAAAAGGAAATATTTGTCCAGACTGTTCCGGTTGTTGAGATGAGTCCCAGTAGGTGTAGGGTTGATGTTGGAAATGTGGAGAGCCAAAGTAGAATGGAGGGGCAGGAAAGGATGGAGTTCCTTGGTAAGTAGGCCATCCATATCCTTGCACTTGTCTACCTCTGTTCCTCATCCTTCTACTGTGGTTGCGTAGAGTCCTGGGGTTGCCCTTTCGGTTGTACCCGGTTTTAGAGCTGTCTGAGCCGGTATCTGATCCATCTATGTTGGTGTTATACCCAGGGTTCCTCCCTGTTGGATTGTAGTCCTCTCTAGTACATGTATATACGTTCCCATGTGAGAAGTTCTCAGAATCTTTTTAAAATTGATGGTATTTTGTGTCCTTCAGTGTCACCTAGAATTCAGTCATAGTTTTATTTAATTCCTCTAGTCTTTTCTTCAGCTCAGAGACTGACTGAAAAGACGTAAGGCGGACCTCAAGGGTGTGTATCTCTTCTTTCATTTCTTGTGACAGTCGTGCCACTGTTTAATGATGAGTACCAACCAATCCCTGGTGCAATGCCCAGAGATTAGGGACCAGTCCTTCTTAAATTCAATGTCTTGTTGGAAGATTAAGGGTTCATTGCGTCCGATCAACCCTTGTGGTGCCACATTAACCCTCAGATATTCGGTCATTGTTAGAACTAGGGGTCTCTAGTTGGCAGAGGTAGGTACCACTGTCCAAATACGGACCCTTGCTTTTAGTCAGGGTAATAAGGATACACTTGTTAGATAACCCCTGCTCACCCCCTTAGTAGCTTGGCATGAGCAGTCAGGCTTATCAAAGGCAATGTGCTAAGTATTTGTACCAACGCTTACAGTAACACAGTGAAAACACCACAAACTGACTCCACAACAGTTTAGAAAAATAAAGGTATTTAATCTAAACTACACAAGACCAAAACGACAAAAATCCAACATACACAGTTCAAGAATATGGTTTTAAAAAAGTTCTTAAGGTTGTGTTAAAATAATCCACAGTTGCCTCATGTTTTAGCCAACAGTACCTTTAGAAGCGACTAAAGTTCCAAGTGAAAGCTGTAGCGGTAAAAAGCAAGCGATGCGTCACTCCTGAGACCCTGGGGAGGTGGTGCGACAACCCTGCTGGACGTAGTGGGCGTGTTGCGGTGACTCCGGTCTATATGGAGAGGGATGCGATACCTTGCGTGGATTCCGGTGCACAGGTTTCGGTGGAAGCAGCTCGCAAAAGGTAAGAGGCGACGATCTTCGGGGCGTCGGCGATGCGTGGCTCAGTGGTGATCTTCTCCTCTCGCTGCCCCTCTATGCGATGGGTCTGCGATGACTCTCGCAGCGACGTGATGCGGTTCGCAAACAAGCGGTGCGACGATCTCACCCAGTAACGACAAGCTCTGCAACAATACTCGCAGCGATGGTAACCTTCCCGCACCGGACTGGTGCGTCCCGCAAGTGAAGGATGCGACGACTCTGGCAGCGTCAAAAGGTGCTGCGATGATCTCGGCCTTTGCGGTGGCGGGAATTTCCTCGCACTGACGGGAATGCGCTCCACAAGCGAGCGATGCGGTAAAACTTGTAGAAAGTATTTAAAATCTTGGTTTCTATCTTCCCAACACAGGTACAACTTCCAGAGGCACCACAACTGGCCCAAGCACTCTAGGAAGGACATAACTCTCTCAGCAGAGTTCAGGGAAGCTGGGGGTGAAGTCCTTTTGTTCCTGGGACTTCTTAACAGGGAGCCAGCTCTTCTTCAGGCCCTTGGAGTTTCCTTCAAGCAAGGGGACACAGCACAAAGCAAAGTCCATCCCCTCTCCTTGGCAGCAAAGCAACTGCAGGTCAGTCCAGCAAAGCAACAGCAGTACAGTCTTCCTTCTTCGGTCTTCCAGCTTTCTCCTTGGCAGAGGTTCCTTCTTGGTTCCAGGATGATCTAATTTTCGGTAGTCTGGGGTCCTATACTTATACCCCTACAAGTCTTTGTTCCCTTTGTGCAGGAGGGCTCTGAGTCCGGTCTGAACCAGTTCTGGGTGTTCCTTGAGCACTTTGTTTTCCTGGCCTCTCCTTTCCTTTCAGAGAGAGGGGCAGGGTCGTCAGCCGCCCAGCAGGAGGTGGAGCCAGCATTGTGGAAGGCAGGCACAGCCCTATTCAGGCCCAGGTGCCTCCCACCACTCTAGATGCAGATGGAGCTATTCCGCCCAGGGATGGCCCACTCAGTTTCTGGGAGCCACCCAGCCCCTGTCACTCACAAACCAGACAGTCAATTCACAAACAGGCCAAGGCACACAGAAAGGTCAGACAAGAGAACAGCCACTTTCTAAAAGTTCTCAACCACAGGATTTAAAAAACACCTTTCCTAAAAGATGTGTTATTATATTCTGACTTCAGGGATACCAGACTTTTATGTCAAATCTTGCTCCTATGGGAAGATATGCAGATAACCACTGTAGCCAGCGTTCCCCATGATAGCCTATAGGCAAGATAGCCTTACAATAGTGAATTCACTACCAGAGCATGTCACCTGCACTCTACCTTTCACATACACTGCACCACGCCCAAGGGGGTACCTTGGGCCTTCCATAGGGGTGACCAATGTGTACAGAAAGGGAAGGGTTAGGCCTGGTCAGTGGGGACACTGACCAGGTGGTCATGGCAGTTCACAGACTGCACACAGGTACTGCGGTGGCAGGCCTGAGACGCCATTTTAGGGCTACTCATGTGGGTGGCACAATCAGTGCTGCAGGCCCACTAGTAGCATGTGTATCACCAGCCCTGGCTCACTTAGTGCACTTTACTAGGGACTTTTTGGTGAGACAAATATGCCAATCATGGATAACCAATTACAATAACAATTTACACAGAGAGCATATGTACTTTAGCACTGGTCAGCAATGGTTAAGTGCCCAGAGTCCTATTGCCAAGAACCACGGGTCAGGAAAAATAAAGGAGGAAGAAGCACATTTTGGGGATAACACTGCTAAAAGGGCCATTTCCAACACAACCCCCTTACAGCCTAAAGCCTGGGTAGACCAAACGATACCTCAATGGGATTCCCTGCTTACGGCGATAGAACACGGAAACTGGCCCAAACAGCAGGGTACTATTCCTGTTCTAAGCCTTCCTGAACCCAGTTGGATCACTCCATCCATACTCTCAGGCTCCACCAAGCCCACCCAGGTGGAACCCTTCTCCTCACCTGTAGACACCATCTGTGCGGCACCTAAACTTAACTTGCTTACTGGTGTGTCCCAACAGACAGACAGCAAGCCACAGTGGCCACCGACAGTGGTCCAGGATGAGATTCAGGCCTTATACCTCTCAGGGCTCCCAAACCCCTGTGGCGTCAGAGGGTGGGGGTAGGTAGCCCCAGGTGATTGGCATTCTTTGTCCACTCTCCTTCCTGTCAGGTAAGGTCTGACATCCTGGCACTGACCCACCAGTCCTGGATCTGTATCCAGCAGCTGGACAGGATCCAGGGGTAGGATTCCCCACACCCGGTCCTCCTCTTCCTCTGGGCTTTATACCCTCCCACCTGGAACGGTACCCCCTCCTAGAATAGTCAGGGCACTTGTGGCAGGTGTCCTGCACCATTCACACACCAATCCAGGGGTTCTATCCTGCAACTCGGATTCCAGGTCAGGGGGGACACCCCAGCCCCACCCTCCAACCTAGGTTCTAAATCCTCCAAGTCAGGCAACACCTGAACCTGGTTTTCCCACCCAGGGACCAACCCCTGTGGTTGAACACTTGCCTGGCACACCAGGACTTCTGGGGACTCACACAGCACCCACCTGGGCCAACACAATGGTGTGGCCCAGTCCACCCCGAGGGTGTCACTCCTGCCCCCCTTCCAGGGGCAACCCTGCCCACCAGGACAACCAGCCACAGGGGCCACTGACAGCTATCATTGATGAGAGCCAGGCCGCATGCCTGTAAGGCCTCTCTAACCTCTGTGGTGTCAGAGAGTGGGGGGCAGTAGCCCCAGGTGCCTGGCACCTTTCCTCCACTCTCCCTCTTGCCAAGTCAGGTAGGGCATCCTGACACTGGCCCGCCAGCCCAGGGCCTGTACCCTCAGACTGACCAGAGGTCATGAGTGAGGCGCTCCTCCCCCTACCTCTCCTTCTGGGGTCCTGCCCTCTCCTCCCAGGAGAGTCACCCTCAGAACACAACTCTTCCACCAGTTCAGGACCTCTCTCCAGCAACTGGTCTCCCAACCTAGGGTCTAAACCCTCGGGTTGCACCGGGGTCAGAGGCGAGGACTCCTTCCCTCTGCACTCCCTTCCAGAGTTCTGCACCCTCCCTACTGGAGGGGTACACCTCAAAGCCAAACTGGTCAGGACACTGGTAACAGATGTCCTTCCTTCCAGGTCAGGCAGATCCTGAACCTGGTCTCCCAACCCAGGGACCAGTACCTGCGGTTGTGCCCTTGCCTGGCATGCCAGGACTTCCTTGGGAACACATATGCCCCCCCAAAGGGGACACACAACTCATGTGTCCTGTGACAGTCTGCCAGGTGCAGACCTCCCGACCCCTGTCCACCTGACAGTGCATGAAGATCCCCCAGGACAGAAGTGAGGTCACCATGGTCACTCACCGGTGACTCAGCCCTTCTGGCGGGCCCGTGACCCACTGGTTCTCCCACCGGGAACTCCTTCCCCCTCTCACCCCTCAGTCTGGACTTCTGCACCCTCCCAACTGGAGTGGCACTGCCAGACACCAGACTGATGGAGGCCTGGTTACAGGCCCTCCCCGTTCACCAGATACTAGGAGATTCTCCTCAAATTGCCTACTATCACCCTCTAGGCCCCCAACCTGGTGTTCCCTTGGGTTTCGGGTATAGGAGAGTAGGGTCTGCTTCCTATGGTTATCCCACACTTTTTGCTGTGATTCTATGGTTTTTCTACTTTAGTGTGGCTGTAGGCCTGCCAATCAGACCCACAGCCCAGCTGTTCTCTCTATAAATTGATACCATGTACTTTAGGTACATACCAGATTGGTTACTGGCTCACCCTTGTGAGCCCCTGAATAGTGAACCATAGGTACCCAGGGCATAGGTGCACCTTAGGCCTACCAGGGGCTGCAGCATGTATTGTGCCACCCCTGGTTTGCCTTCCAAACTGAAACCACAGGTCTGTTCACACAGCCTTGGTAAGGTGGTGTAATCACCCCTTGCTTAGATACAGTATACCTATATCAATATATACATATAGACACATATACACCTATAAGTTACTCCTATGGCAGGCCTTAACAATCCTGGAGGCAGAGTGCTTGGTTTTATGTGAGAGGGTGCCCTAGCATGAGCTGAGCCCCTCTGCAGCTTTCGGAGCCATCTCATTATAGCTGTTCTACGACATAGCCGTACCATATACTCTTAAGTGCATTATAATCCTCGCGCCTAATGTTAACTTTGGTTTGGCTTTATCAAAACATGTCGGGTAAGGTGTCAAAAACTTTGGAATACCCCCCCTCCCCCCACCAGTCCAGGCAGCGGGGGTAGCATTCCACCCTTCTAGAGGGAGAAGACATGTAGTTACTGTTAAACCCGGTTAAAGTTGAACAGAGCCCCAGCATCACAAAATGGATTCTGCTGCCACAGACACGAGTCTGACCTCCTGCTGCTGGACAAAACTCCAACAGGGGAGGCTTGGACAATAGGTTTCCTGTCCAGGTAGGTGCCAGCACCTCCCCAGACAGGCTTTTAGTGTATTGGGGCAAGGAGGGCTGCATTCAGTGAATGCTTTCCAGACACTGCCTGGGGCACACAAGGTGCCCTATGCATAGCCCGGTTCAAACAAGTTGCTGGGGCACTCAGCCCCAGCTCTGGCGTGAAACTGGACAAAGGGAAGGGGGTGTAATCACCCCCTGCCCAGGTCCACCCATAGGAGGGACCTTTTCAGGTAGTCCAGCCCACAAACGTATTGTAAGTATAGGAGCTGTGTCCCTAGGACTTCAGATTACCCTGGACGAATCTTTGCAAGACATATCCTGGACCTTCGACATTCCATTCTGACTGGAAGATGGAAGGTATCTCCCTTGTGGTCAAGGAGTGACCACCCTGTTTAAACAGACACCAACAGCAACTTTGCCGGTCTGCATTTTCGAGGCTCCCGCCGGATCCCGAAGAATCTGCGACACAGGACACAGACTTCTAGACATCTCTGACCTCGACAAAGATACACACCAAAGCAGAGATACATGACGGACACGAGAGACGTGGGACCAGAACTCCTGGACATGGTGCATTTTGCTAACTACATTAACTCCCGAGGTACCCTCGCAGTTGTGCATTGGGGTGCCAGAAGCCCCAGCCCCGAGCACCATCTGCACAAAAGCACAGGCCTCCACACTCCACGAGTGTCTCATGGGCCCCACTTTTGCATTTGAACTTGATACGTCTTCTCGGTTCCTTGCCCATTGGCTACTGAGTTCCCTGAAGACTTTCCTTTACAATAAACGTGCTTTCCTGGTTGCTCCAGGCTTGCTCCAGTTTCCCTGCAAAGGAGAAGTGCCACTGACCTTGCTGGTCTGCCACAGAGCCAATCTCGACATCCTGCGTAGGTTGCAGTTGCAAAGGCATGTTGGGTCCAATCTGGATACCGACACCGCAGTCAATTAGATCCTTTATGGGGCAGCTCGAATCCAGTGCCTGGTCATTTTCGATGCTTCCTGGACCTCGTGGCTGAAGAGACAAGCACACCTTCTTCACCTGAAATCACCTGACATCGCCTAGTTCCTTCCTGGTACCTTCCTGGTCACTGGCTAGTGACCCAGACTATGTCCCCTCTGCTTTCATGTTCTACAGATCTTAGATCCACCCTTGGATCCACTCGGACACTTTTCCTCTGGTCGCCAGGAGCACTTCTTTGCAGCTCTCCATTGAAAACGACGACGAAACCCGACACGAAAAGACACCTATGCAACGGCTTCCCTGGGTGAGGTAACACGAGTACTCCGGTGCTCCCGTGGGTCTTGACTCTAGAAGTGTCCTAGTTTAAAAGGGTTCCATCCTAGTCTATCCGGATGTGTCCTTAAATTGTATATTTGTAACTTCTACGTTTCCCATAGAAAGTCAATAGTAACCAGCGTCTGTGTTTAGACACTGCACGCGTCTCCCGTGGGCCTCCTACTTCCTAACCCTTGGTTGTTTAGAGTAGCCCCAGCGATTCCACAGGCCCCAGGCCTGCTTTCTAATAAAGAGTGCAGAGGGGTTGTGTTTAGAATAAATACATATATATTTGATATATAACTTGTGTGGTGTCCTTTCTTTTGGTACTCAAGGGATTATAATTGGTAAAACAACTTCTCTGAAGTCTTAGCCTGATGACTGCTGGTCCATGCTACCACTAGGATAGCTTTCTATAAGGTTGACTTTACAACCACCATCAATAAGGGTCGATTAGACTGGTGCAAGGTGCCCACTAGAACTAGTGGACATCATATGCCAGGTTAACTCCTCACATTGGTGGCAATGGTGGGATAAGAGCTTGCCTTGTTTTACCAAATAATCTTGAGAATATCATTTGAAAGATCATATCAATGTACCTATAGGTACATATGAATCAAGTCTTATATACATAAGTTCTACTGAACTTAGCAGTTGTAGGTGGTAAGGGCTTAGCACACCCTGACTACTACTCCTAGAGAGGTTCTAGTAGGAAACAAGTAGTGTAGGTAGGTGCACACACCACACCACACTAGCCATGTCCTTGGAAGCAGGGCCTAGTGGACCTCTGCCACAAGACAACCTAAGGTTGCCTTCTAAGTATGACATATTCTCTTTTCAAGAATTGAGAAGCTTGTGTGTGGTCAGAAAGTTAAGACAAGGACAGAGTCCAATCTTTAACCACCTGGTAGATATCCTAGTGGAGCATGATGTAGAAAATGCATCAGACCCAAGTAGCCAAGGTAGTAGAGAGGGGGGCAATCCCTCATCAGAAGAGACTCCTAATGGGGATGCCCCACTGGTCTCTGAAGATGATAAGGATGTAGATCAGGATGAGGGTGATGAACCTAACCTGGGAAACACAGGACTAACTGGAGATGGAGAGGGCCTAGGAAGGCCTCCCTCTAACCTCCCAGCTTGGCCTAATGGTGGGAATAGAAGGCCCAGATCCCTTTCCAGTGGATCTGAGCATTCTGACTCATCAATAGGGTCCAATGCCTCTGCTCTGAGGAGGATGACTTTCCCTCAGAGAAGAGAGCATAAAGCTAGGATGAGAGAAGTCAAGCTGAGGATCAAGAGGCAAGAAGTTGCCCTTGCAAAATAGATCCTGGCTCTTGAAAAAGAGAAGAAATTGTGTGGGCTAGAGCCCACCGGTGGCAGCAACAACCCTAATGGTAGGGAAAGGTCTCATGACCATAGAAACCTGAACAATATTGTCCCTCCCTATCAGATTGGGGATGACATCCACAAGTGGATAACTGCTTTGGAGAGGGCTTGCAAAGTACAGCAGGTACCCCAAAGGCAGTAGGCAGCAATCTGGTGGCTCTCCTTTGCAGAAAACGGAAGAGACAAGCTCCTCACTGTTAGAGAAGAGGATGCTGACAACTACAATGTCCTGAAGAGTGCTCTGATAGATGGGTTTGGCCTAACCACTGAGCAGTACAGGTTGCTGTTCAGAGATACCCAAAAGACACAGACTCAGGACTGCACTGATTTTGTAGATTGTGCTGCTAAGGCTCTGGAAGGCTGGTTACTGGGCAGTAAAGTAAGTGACTATACAGGATTGTATAACCTTATTATGAGTGAACAGATTCTTAACAACTGTCAAAACCAGCGATTGCATCAACACCTGGTTGACTCTGATTTGACCTCTCCCCAAGAATTGGGTAAGAAGGCAGACAAATGAGCCAGAACCAGGGTGAAGCAGAGGGTACAGAACCAATGTGGTGATCAGAAGAAGCAAGACCAAAAGGGTGGGGAGAAAGCAAAAGACCAGAAGTCTTCTCAAGGTCCTCAAAAAGCTTCTAATGGTGGGTGTTCCCAACAATCTAAAAAGAAAGAAGGCCCAAAGAAACCATGGTGCAAATTTTGTAAAGTAAATACTCACTGGACCAGTGATTGCACCAATAAGGTGGCAGCTCCAGCCATCATTGCCCCTAAGGCAACTGTTCCCCCTAGTTCAGCTCCAAGTGGTGGTTCTCAACAGAAGGGTGTATTAGGGTTAACCCTGGGAACTGAGATGGATTCTGGCATAGTCAGAATGCCAACTCAAGCTGTTTTGATCTGTAATGGGGACATCATTCTGCCCTCTACTGTGAGTCCCAATAACTTGGGCAAGTACAGACAAACTCATTTAATTAATGACAAAGTGGCTCAGGCCTACAGAGACACATGTGCTAGTGTCACAATGGTGACGCCCAGCTTTGTGGACCCTGGACAGATCATACTAGGTGAAAATTACCTAGTGACCAATGCTAGCAATGTCACTACCACTCACAGTATGGCAATTCTTAATTTCTCCTGGGGAGGGGTAGCTGGCCTCAAGAAGGTTGTGGTTAGCTCAGACCTCCCTGTAGATCGTTTGCTTGGCAATGACCCGGAGACTTCAGCCTGGGCTGAAGTGGAGTATAGGACCCAGGCAGAAATGTTAGGAATCTCAGCACATGTCCTTGCTGTGACACAGGTCAGAAATTGCAACACTGAACAGGACCTTCAACGATCCATTCTGACTGGCAGACGGAAGATATCTCCCTTGCGGTCAAGGAGTGACCACCCTGTTCAAACAGGCACCAACAGCAACTTTGCTGGTCTGTATTTTTGAGGCTCCTGCCAGATCCCAAAGAATCTGCGACACAGGACATAGACTTCCAGACATCTCTGACCCCAACCCACATCCACAGCAAAGCTGAGACACGTGGCAGACACGAGAGACGTGGGACTGGAAATCCTGGACATCCTGCATTTTGCTAACTGCATTGACTCCCGAGGTACCCTCACAGTTGTGCATTGGGGTACGAGAAGCCCCAGCCCCGAGCACCATCTGCACCAAAGAACAGTCCCCTACACTCCACGAGTGTCCCCTGGGCCCCACTTTTGCATTTGAGCTTGACACGTCTTTCCAGCTCCTTGCCTATTGGCTAGTGAGCCCCCTGAAGACTTTCCTTTACAACAAACTTACTTTCCTAGTTACTCCAGGCTTGCTCCAGCTTTCCTGCAAAGGAGAAGTGCCACAGACCTTGCTGGTCTGCAAGAGAGCCAATCTTGACATCCTGCATGGGTTGCGGTTGCCAAGGCTTGTTGTGTCTAAGCCGGATACTGACATCACAGTCAACTAGATCCTTTATGGGATAGCTCGAATCCAGCGCCTGGTCATCGTCGATGCTCCTGGACCTCGTGGCTGAAGAGACAAGCTTCACTTCTTCACCTGAAATCACACAACATCGCCTGGTTCCTTCCTGGTCACTGGCTAGTGACCCAGACTCTGTCCCTTCTGCTTTCAGGTTCTACAGATCTTCGATCCACCTTTGGATTCACCCAGACATTTTTCCTCTGGTCGGCTGCAGCACTTCTTTGCAGCTCTCCATTGAAAACAACTACGAAACCCGACACGAAAAGACACCTATGCACCCGGCTTCCCTGGGTGCGGTAACACGAGTACTCCGGTGCTCCCATGGGTCTTGACTCTCAAAGTGTCCTAGTTTAAAAGGGTTCCATCCTAGTCCATCCGGAAGTGTCCTTAACTTGTATATTTGTAACTTCTGCGTTCCCCATAGAAAGTCAATGGTAACCCTCATCTGTGTTTAGACACTGCACGCATCTCCCGTGGGCCTCCTACTTCCTAACCCTTGGTTGTATAGAGTAGCGCCAGCAATTCCACAGGCCCCAGGCCTGCTTTCTAATTCTCTCGTGGTTCTTATACCACTATTTTAGTATATGGTTTGTGAGGCCCCTAGGGCATAACGTATACTGTGCAACTTATCGTATATTAACTCAGTGACTTGTTTTGTATTTTTACCTCTCACCTTATAAAGAGTGCAGAGGGGTTATGTTTAGAATAAATACATATATATTTGATATATACCTTGTGTGGTGTCCTTTCATTTGGTACTCAAGGGATTATAATTGGTAAAACAACTTGCTTAATACGCTCTCTGAAGTTTTAGCCTGATGACTGCTGGTCCATGCTACTACTAGGATAGCTTTCTATAAGGTTGACTTTACAACCACCAACAATAAGGGTCAATTAGACTGGTGCAAGGTGCCCACTAGAACTAGTGGACATCATATGCCAGGTCAACTTCTCACATCGGGCACCTTGGGACCCGCAGTCCCATACTCACTCCCTCTCCACTGAGACAGGACATGAGCCCCTACACCCCTCCCACTACACTGGGACCTAACTGGGCTACACTGAACCTCTTCCACCTGACAGGTCTGGAAGATATCTGCGCCACTCTTTTTGGGGTCTCTCCCCAATGCCTCTTCAGACTCTGTGGACTCCACCAAGAGATCGGCCTCCTGCACAAGTTCCCTGGGATCAGAGAACTCACAATCCACCAGGTGTTGGCATAGCTCTGGAAAATAGGGACTTAAAATATGCTCTCCAACAAATTAATCACACAGCCCCCCACAGTTGTCAACCAAGCTACCCTTTGCATCCCCCTCCAGTGCCTCACACAAGTACCCCACACCACTCTCCTGAGATTGGCAAGACAGTGCATTGTCTCTGTCACACAACCCACACTCTTCTGGCTGGTCTTCACACTCACACACCAAGGTTTCTACCATGGGGGAACCCCCCTCCCTGCACCTCTCATCTAGAGTCAGTAGAGTGTCCCTCTCATCACTAGGGATATGATCCCCTGTGTCAGTCCCCCCATCTACTTCAGGGACATTACACACCACTGGAGCTACATCATAAACCTGAACCCCATGGTATATGTCAACCCCCTCCCTCAAGTCAGGTGCCACATCTCTGGGTGTTTGTACCTTTCTCTCAGCACTAGGAACTATAATCTTGCTGCCACCGTCTGAGCTGGAATCCACCTCCAACTCAGCAAAGCTCACCTCTTGAGCTACCCATGTTTCTTCTTCAGCTGAGACACTCATGGCCTCAAGCCTCCCGAGCTCCAAATCAAGCTCCCTCATTCTCAAATCATGAGCCAAGGTCAATTTCAATTCCTCCAGGGCAAGGGCATTTTTGCTCTCCTCTGCCGCCCTTTCTCTCTCTTTCTCCATTTGCTTCAGCTTCAGTTAAAGCCTCAACATTTCTAACTTATGAACTCTAGCCCTTTGGTTGGCCTCCAACTCCTCTGGGGAAAAACTTTCAGCTGAATGGTTGCTGCCAGCCCTGGATGCTGCTCTGGACACAGGCAGGTCCTGTGACCTGAAACCATCCCTTTCTGTATCCTCCTCCACTTCTGCACCATCTGTCTCCCCAGCCTCTTTGGTCTCCCACCAGGCCCTTAAGGCCTTCTGTAGCTCCTCCTTTTTGGAGCGGCGCTTCATGGGGTATCCAAAGCTCCTGCAGAACTGCTTGAGTTGACCTACTTTGTAATCACTTAACATTTCAATATCAAACTCCAGTTCTGCTGCAACCGCACTTGCTGGTTTACCATTCAGAGACATGATGCTTGGATTCTTCCAGGGTTACGATCAGAAATAGAACCAAAACAAAAAAAAACTCAACCGTAGTATGCAGTGGCGTAGTGGTCTGCACTCACTAGTGCTGTACACCAATCACTGTGGGTCTAGTACAAATACAAGTTCAAAATCCCACCGCTGACCAACAATGCTAGAATTGGGGGTCTCTAGTTGGCAGAGGTAGGTACCACTGTCCAAATAGGGACCCTTGCTTCTAGTCAGGGTAAGAAGGATACACTCTTTAGATAACCCCTGCTCACCCCCTTTGTAGCTTGGCACGATCAGTCAGGCTTATCAAAGGCAATGTGCTAAGTATTTGTACCAACACTCACATTAACACAGTGAAAACACCACAAACTGACTCCACAACAGTTTAGAAAAATAAAGGTATTTAATCTAAACTACACAAGACCAAAACAACAAAAATCCAACAAACACAGTTCAAGAATATGGTTTCAAAAGAGTTCTTAAGGTTGCATTAAAATAATCCACAGTTGCGTCACGTTTTAGCCGACAGTACCTTTTTATGCGACAAAAGTTCCAAGTGAAAGCTGTAGCGGTGAAAAGGAAGTGATGCGTCACTCCTGAGACCCTGGGGAGGCGATGCGACAACCCCGCTGGACGTAGCGGGCGTGTATTTCTGTAGTCTGGGGTCCTATACTTATACCCCTAAAAGTCTTTGTTCCCTTTGTGCAGGATGGCTCTGTGCCCGGTCTGAACCAGTTCTGGGTGTTCCTTTAGCACTTTGTGTTCCTGGCCTCTCCTTTCCTTTTAGAGAGAGGGGCAGGGTCGTCTGCCGCACAGCAGGAGGTGGAGATAGCATTGTGGAAGGCAGGCACAGCCCTATTCAGGCCCAGGTGCTACCCCCTCCCACCACTCTAGATGCAAATGGGGCTATTCAGCCCAGGGATGGCCCACTCAGCCTCTGGGAGCCACCCAGCCCCTGTCACTCACAAACCAGACAGGCAATTGACAATCAGGCCAAGGCATACAGAAAAGTCAGACAAGAGAACAGCCACTTTCTAAAAGTGCTGTTCTCAACCACATGATTTAAAAACCACCTTTCCTTAAAGATGTGTTATTAAATTCTGACTTCAGGGATACCAGACTTTTATGTCCTATCTTGCTCCTATGGGAAGACATGCAGGAAACCACTGTAGCCAGCATTACCCATTATAGCCTACGGGCAAGATAGCCTTACAATAGTGAAAAACAAAAATGGCTGTAATTCACTACCAGAGCATGTCACCTGCACTAATCAGGGGGGGAAAGGATCACTTGTCCTGCATAACTAGGGTATGCAGGTCGATGTGGGGTGTCTCCCAAGTAAAAAACCCTCATGCACGTGTAAAATTGTATCTCGTAGCGGTATATGTTGTCTCCCCGCTCTTGTTGACACGTGTGTGCATAATCATGGGGTTAGTATTTATGCACCCTCCACCTGGAGGTTTTTACCCATAGTTAAAAACAGTAGTGATCGTGAATAGTGGGTGATAGGTGTTAAAGGGAATTATTAAAATACCTGAACGAACAGACTGAAACTTTAATTAGTCTGGGTTCGGGTAAACAAATTATGATTGCCAAAATATAACTCACCTGATTGGTTGTAAAACGTTAAATAAAATACAATTAAAAAATGCTTGGAGGTACGAGGAATAAAATTATCAGGGAATTGAAGAAAAGATAGAGCTGAAGACTAAGGGCCTTGTTACCATTAAGATGGCTCATTGGACTGCCATAGTCTTGATGGCGGTCAATGGACCGCCAGATTGGCGGTCCACCTGCCATATTCTGATTATGGAGGTCGGACCACCAAAGAACCACTACTGCCTCCCGGGATCCCCAATCCCTGGCAGTCTTGCTACAGTGTGAGGCTAGTAATATGCTGGCGGTGCCGCTGTGGCACTGCCAAGCATATTATTAGTTTCCTCACTGCCACGAAGTTTGGCGTGAGGAAATAAAGGCTGCCCTACAGGGCCCCCTGCGGCCTCTGCACCATGGGGTGCATGCAGGGGGCACATGTTGTGCCCCCTGTATGCATGCATCACAGTTCCTGCAAGGTTTAGACTTGACAGTCCATGCCCTGCAGGAACTGCCTTTGACACTCCCACTGAGGTGCCTATTTCAAAGGCACTGCTGTGGGGCCGCCAAAGAACTGCCCGCCAAAGACTTCAAAACTTGTAGCCTGGCGGGTGGTCTATTTTGGCTTTGGCGGTCTCGGAGCCAGACGGCCCCATGGAGCCCCCGCTGCAAGACTGCCAAAGTCAAAATAAGGTAGGATTTGGAATGTTTAAAATGTTAGCACAAGGTGGGAAAACAAAAAGATTAAATGACCCTTGCGCTTAATGTATCTATGTATAAATGTAATGAACTAGAGTCCAGCAGTGGGGCTGGGGACAACAGGAGTAAAACAGAAATATATATTTTTAAAGGTCCAAGGCAGGCTCAGAAAGCTTAAAGTACTTAGCACTGCTACATTTGGTATCATTAGGCTAATGACACAGTGATGATTGTACATGACCAGGCATCAGATGCAGGAGTCATCCATCAAGAGAGCATATGTAGCACACTTAGCTCCATACACCAGAGTTATTAACCAAAGATCTTCACAAGAGTTATCACTCAGGGTACAGAAATTATATACACAGTGTTGTGTGTCATAATATTGTTAGAAAATTTTCCTCTTTCAGAAATATCAGGTACTAAATATAATTTAAAAAGACTATCATTCCATTGGGTGTATATTTTCTGTTGTTAACTCCGTGAAATAGTTTCTGATGACAACACTGCATGGCGGGGGCTCGAGATAAAGTTACATTAGGGTAGAAGTTATAGTTACGTGAGATAACTCTAACTAGTGAATTTCAGTGGTTTTGTTTGTTTAAAACGATATGTTCTAACTAAGACTTTCACGTCCTGTTAACCATTTTCCGTGACTTTCTAAGATTTTTTTTACTATTATAAAGTATGATATAATTCCAATTCCTAAAAATGCCATCACTTTAACTTTTGTTTTTTTTACCAATACATATATATATATGTATATATATAGCCTGAGAAAACCAGATCATTGAGATGTGAGCTGTCTGCATGAGGCTAGACGTCCTTCCAAACACATTACAAAACAGTATTGCATTACTTCATGTTCGGATATGGATTTTCATGTTATTGCTTTTATTTGACTGACCTGTGGCTGTTATTGTTATGCCAAGGGCAGAAAAAGCCAGCTTTATTTATCGTGTTACTTCTGGACAGTATTTCCTGCAGATTAGTTTGTGAACCATTAAGAACAATTCTGTGAGAACCAGAGACATCTGCTCCTAGGGCTTGCATTTGGCAGGTCAGCTTGCCAGACTGGTCCCATTGTTACAGCTTCATTCAGACGGGGCCCCGAATACCCAGGGCATTACTCGTGCTCGCTGCACAGACCAATAAACCTGCTGATTAAGGAGCAATAAAAAGTCTACAGAACAATCAGGCTTCTTTTGGCCATTTTATACATTTACCCACGTTTTCAAATAGTAGTGACATACAGGCTACCTGCACAGATTTAAAATTCATATATGTACCTTTTACTTCTAATTGAAATTAGGAAAGTGTTAATTGTATTGTGTTTGTTAGGCATGTGGGTATCTCTTGCCTACACCCCAAAGATTCTTATCATCAAAACAAACACGCGAGGCAAATCATTCATTAGTTTTACAGTAAGAGGTGTGGCGCCGCGGCCAGGGCGACTGACGCTGGAATCTGGGGACCACGGTTCGATCCCCGGCTCCGGCGGCAGGTTAGCACCATGTGGCTCGCTTAATCTTCCCGACGGCCCCCAGCGCCTAGAGACCCTTACGGGTGATTGTGCGCTTTACAAATGTGGACTTTACTTTAAAGTGTCCCTCATCTCATTGCCCTTAGGGCCTTACAGACCAGTCTGTAGAGAGCCACTCGGGCTCTCTCCTACATTGTATCCCTTTGCCTCCACGCGCGCACGCACACCCCGAGGCGGGCTCGCGCCGGGGGTATAAATAAACATGCGGAAGACCGCTCGGGGTCTTTCCGGCTAACCAAATAACAAGTGTATGTGTCATCATTTAGCTGTCCCCACTCACCCACGTGTTGGGCCTTGTTGCAGCGCCACACAGTCTAAAATCCCCCTAAAATTGCCACGTCAATTTTTTTACTTGTTCGCATTACCTTAAGTGGCATGTTGCCCTTCCCATAAACTTTTGTTGTCCCGTAGCTCTGCCGTGTTGTCCTCTGAGTCAAAATGTCTGAAACACTATGTAATCGCCAGTTTCCCCCCACGTTTTGTACATTCATGTCTGTATACGCAAAAGGCCTACTAGACACACAATGTAAATTTAGCAGGTCATACTCACCACCATCAGCCGCTCTGCCTGCGCCGCCCTCTATCCTCATGGCTCGACGACACTGGAAAGAGCCTCACACAGACCTGGTCCAAAACTAGAGGCCACAGAAGAGAAGCACCCTGGGAGCACTGTGCAAGTGTGCAAGTCAAGGGGCAGTCAGCGAGGGATTGCTTAGGAGAAGTGAGGGGCTCCTGCATACTGGGGAGCCCAGGCATGCGTTTGCATTTTAGTTAAAGCTTATGCTATGTGCCACACGGAGCATAGGCATTAAATAATATGTAAATACGTGTCGAGATGACAGCGAGGTATGGAAGGCGGGGCCGCATATTATTTAATGCTTATTCTCTATGCATGGAGCATAAGCATTACATAATATGCAAATGCGTGCCAGGGTGACAGCGAAGGCAGGGGCCACGGGGGCAAGGCAGAGCAACCACCACCTGCGCAGTTAAATTTGTAGAGCTTTCGCGCTACTAGATAAAATGGCGGCCCTGGGGTTGGGGTGATGTTTATTTTAAAAAGAAAAAAAGCTGTGCAGGCTTCAGCACTTTAGAAGACTGCGCATGCTGAGCTGGAACTCTACAATGTGCTTGCTGGTGGCGCCGGCCAGAAGAGACTGGAGAAGGGGACGCAGGCAGCATCGTGGGCTTGGTGCAGACTGCACAGTGGCCTTCTGATTTTTTTTACTGTGGGCCGATTTGGTAAAAAAATAGACCCCTGTAACAAAACCAGCCCCCGTCCTTCCAGCCTCTCGGAGGATTACCCGGAGCTCTGCATGTAAGTGTGATTGCTCCTCAGTCCAGCTAACAAGTTACAATAAGGGCAGCCTCGCTAGACGTGTACTCACTGGTGCAAGGCCTCCCAGGCACATTCCCTCTGCTCTACTGGTTCTTTCCTACAGAACTCTTCACCCAGACGCAGCACACGTTAAATGAATTACTTTTTAATCAACAGTGTAAACCAGCCATAGCAACCAGGGGTACGCTGCGGGCGGAATATTCACAAGGGCTGTGCCATGACCGCTCAAATCTGCACTCAAAACGCTTTTTAAGACAGCAAAGTCACTGATATGGGTGGTCTCTAATTTCCCCTTAGCAGGTATGAATGGCGGGGTGAGGAGCGAGGTTGTTAAAAATAAAATGGCAGTTCACCTGGCTGTCATAACTGTGCTATTGCGTGTTAGAGTCCTAGTTGCCCACTTGGAGCTAGGCCACTTTCATCTTCTCAGTATATATGTCCAGCAGACATAATTCTAACACTGAACACATATCGGACAAATAATAGAATTATCAGTATACTGGAGTGCGCTTGTTCACCTACTTTCATAACTGTGCTATCCGGCATGTCCAAGAAAAAGCAGCATTAGGTATTGCCTTCATTAATCTGATTCTAAGGCCTTCTGCTGTACTGCACAACACACTGCTTCTTGGTTCAACTGAACTGCCTTAATAATGCAGGTGCACCGTGTGTGTGGGTGCCTGTTAGATGCTTTGGGCACTGTGCCACTGCTGTCCACTTGCAGTGTAGCACTGGACAGCACTTGCACTGCTGTCCAGTACCACAGTGCAAGTGCTCCCTATTGTAAATTAATGTATGGATGAATGATTCCATGATTGGCTGGTTTGGTTTACCTGTCAGACCCTAGTACAGTGCACCAGGTGTGCCCAGGGCTTGTAAACCAAATGCTGCTAGTGGGCACTGGTTGTGCCACCCACAGAAGCAGCCTGTAAAAGTCTGTTTAAGGCCTGCCATTGCAGAGCCTGTGTGCAGTCTGGTACTGCATGTTGACTGGGCACGTGCACCCACTTGCCAGTCCCAAAACCGTCCCTTTTTTTCATATCAGCCACCCCTATGGTAGGCCCAAGGGCAGGGCGCATTGTAAGTATAAGGTAGGACAAGCCCTGATGTGTGTGGCATGTCCTAATAGTGAATTACAGCAATTTTCGTTTTTCACTATTGCAAAGCTACCTATTGCCTATAGGCCAGAATGGGCAGTTTGATTATTACATTTTATAATCGTAACGGACTCAGGGAACATGGTCGTAATTCGAGTTTAGTATGCCTGAACTAAGAATGATAAAATACATCTTTTAGTGAAGTTGATTTTAACATTCTGTGTTTGAAAATACCACTTTTAGAAAGTAGGTATTTTCTTGTCTAACTAGCCAAGCATGCCTCTGCTAGGTTGTGTATTCCTTGTCTAGAGTTTGAGTGACAGGGGCTGGGGGATCCAAGGAGACAAGTAGTCAGCCCAGTGGTGAATAGAGAGATCTGCATCTAGTTGGGAGGGAGGAGTTGCACCTGGGACCTGAATAGGGCTGTGCCTTCCCTCCACAAAGCTGGCTCCACCTCCTGTGGTGCGTCTGATGTCTCTCCCCTCCACTGTGAAAGGAAAGAAGAAGTCATGTCAACAGAGTGCTCCAGGACTCACCAGAACTGGTTTGGACTAGGCAAAGGCCTCTCTGCCACCAGAGAACAAAGATAAACTGGGTATAAAAGAGGGGACCCAAAACCCAGAGAATTAGATCACTTTTGGACAACAAGAAGAAACCTTTGCTGAGGAGTGGAAAAAGAGGAACTGAGGAGAGACTATACCGAAGTGGAAGTGCTGCTTGGGGGATTAGCCAGCAGTGGTTGCCTGACTGCCAAAGAAAGGAGAAACAAACTATGTGTGCTTTATTCAACTTGTGAAGGATGTCCAAGGGCTTGAGAGAAGAGCTTGCCTCCTGCTGAAGTCTCAGGGACAACAGACTTCAACCACCAGCTCCCCAAGAGTTATTTGGAAGTGCCTGCAGCTGTTTTGGGCTTTTTGAGGGACTGCGTGTTGCAAGGAGCTGGAAGCGCGACTCACGAAGAAGCATGTCTTAGTCGCAGCCGTCACATCGCTGAACAAGGATGTCGCAGCTGTAGCTGTCACATTGCACCGCATCACAAGAAACGTCTCGCAACATCGAAGAAGCGTGTCGCCATCGCAGCCCCTGCTGTTGCATCACTGAGCAAGAATGTCGCCGCTGTACCTGTTGCATTGCACTGCAGAAGCACCTAGCATTCACGGAGAAGCGTGCCGCCGCCGTAGCCGCTGTCATCGCATCACTGAACAATGGTGTCACCGCTGCAGCTGTTGCATCGAGCGGAAGCGGCGACACATTGTCGGAGAAGAGTGTCGCCACCAAAGCCGCTGTCGTCGCATCGTTGAACAAGGGTGTCGCGGCTGCAGCTGTCGCATCAAGTCGAGACATCTCACAACATCGGAGAAGCGCGTCACATCAAGAAGAAGACGCCATCTTTGTTTCATCGCACCAGATCTTCATCGCATCACTGCGTTGCTAGCCGCACCCTCAAGGAAGCGCAGTAAGAAACCGACGCATCACCATTCCTGCGAGCCAGGAACCGATGCATCACCTTCCCTGTAACACTTCCATTTTATAGCGTTACGCATCCAAAGGTACATTGATTCAAAGTGTCATTTTAAGATCTAAAGAGAACTAAGCTAATTCTACCATTTTAAGTACAGTATTGTGGATTTTTGTTGTTTGTGCTCTTGTGTTAAATCTATATAAAGAATACTTATTTTTAATATACAACTGTGTGGTGTCCATCTGTAGTGTTGTCACTGGGTAACTGTATGTGTTCACAAATGCTTTACACACTGCCTCTGAGATAAGCCTGTCTGCTCATGCCAAGCTACCAAGGGGGTGAGCAGGGGTTATTTTAGGAGTTTACCCTCTTACCCTGATAGACGCAAGGGTCCCTATTTGTAACAGGTACCTACCTATGCCAACTAGAGACCCCCAAATCTAACATTGGTGATCAGCGGTGAGGATTCTGGGCTTGCATTTGTGACTCATGTACAGTGATTGGTGAACACTACTAGTGAGTGCAGACCAAAACGAGACCACATATTTTGGTAGATTTCCTTTTCTTGGGATTTTCAATTTTTGTCAAGTTTAACCACCATGGAAAAAGCAGAATCCATAGCCTCTGTTGATTTCGTTTGGGAAGAGGAGAAACTGGAATGCTACAATGTAAAGTAGCTGAAGTACTTCTGCAAGAAATTCAATGTTTCCATTATTGGGTGCACTAGGAAGGAGGAGTTCTACAAGGCACTGAGGGGCCTGGGTAGAAGCAAGGAATACCCCTGAGAATGAAGAAGGGGGTGAGAATGCAGATGTGCAGTTGGAAGGGCCATTGGGTCCAGAAGAGAGGAGAGCACCTTCCCCCGCAGGTAGCAGTATTTGTGCCAAAAGTCTGTCCCCAGAGGAGCTGGAGGACATAGAGAGATGTAGGAGGCATGAAATGGAGCTAGTCAAGCTCAAGTTGAATGGGACACTGGAGTTGGAAAATGGGAAATTGGCCCTAGAGGAAAAGAAAATGCAGTTGGATCATGAGAAAAGTTTGAGGGAGTTGGAATTGAAAGCCAGGAGCTTAGAGATTACTTCCTCTGGTGGCAGCACACCGTCAATGCCTGTTGAATCTAGAGTGTATATTCCTAAGGATGTGGTTAGGGAGTTTTATAAGATTGATGACATTGGGCAGTGGTTCAAGGCCTATGAGGTAGCCATGTCTTCCCACCGGGCCCCTGAGAAGGATTGGGGAGCGAGGTTGTGGGGGCGGGATACACTGTTAGACTTGCCTTCTGATGTCCATAATTCTTATAGCCGCACGAAAGATGCCTTAATGTCCAGGTATGGTTTGACTCCTGAATTGTATAGACAGAGGTTCAGAGGTTGCAAGAAGATAGAGAGCAGAACCTCTGTGGAATATGTAACATTCTTTTGTAGACTTGAAAGTGGCCCAGCCCCCTATTGGCTGCTGGGACTCTAACATGCAACTACGAAAAAGCAGTATTCCTATTACAACATTTTAATCATGTTTTTCAGGAATTTGAACATTACAGCATATTAATCATTTATATACATTGCATTTCACATAACATAACATGAATACTGTGAATGTTAAAACATATGACCAAATCTTTTCAATCAAGATTGAATGACCCAATGCATTTCAGGGCAAATTGCCCCTTCGTCAGGAGTTCTGTAGAAAAAATCAGAAGCGAACAATAAAGTTTTTTAACTAGACCCCTTAAAAAACATCCACGACCATATTGTCCTTTTTCTGTGACTACAGCAAATAGAGTGTCCTAAATCATCCGATCAATTGTTAAAGCTCAATAAATATTATCCACCATATTTAATAATAGATCATAAATGCAATGGATTAACCATATAATTCGTAAAAATGAATCAGAAACAGTGGCACCGTTTAACATGTTTCCTTTATTTGATTTTTTCTACAGAACCCCTGACGAAGGGGCAATTTGCCCCGAAATGCATTGGGTCATTCAATCTTGATTGAAAAGATTTGGTCATATGTTTTAACATTCACAGTATTCATGTTATGTTATGTGAAATGCAATGTATATAAATGATTATTTTTGCTGTAATGTTCAAATTCCTGAAAAACATGATTAAAATGTTGTAATAGGAATACTGCTTTTTCGTAGTTGCATGTTAGAGTCCCAGCAGCCAATAGGGGGCTGGGCCACTTTCAAGTCTTGATATAAATGCTAGCAGGCATTAATCTAACATAGCACACATATCAAATTAGTTGGAATCACTTTTAATAACAAGCATTGGAAATGCAATAGGTCTCGCAATAACGCGAGTCTGAACTATTAGCATTGTAAATGATAATGCCCTTTATTTTTGCGTTCTGGTTTTTGGAACATAAATAAAAGGCTTTGTCATTTACAAGGCCTATAGCTTAAATTTGCGTTAAAACAAGACCTATTGCATTGCAAATGCTTGTTTATTGAGTTTCATAATGAAAGAAAATACAAAGTGATGCAACCAAAGTGCATTGCCACAGTAAGGCATATTCCATTTTATGAAAGATTCATTGCATACTTTTCAAGAACAGGGTCTGTCGATAAGGCGCCAGCAATGGAAGCATTAACCTTTAAAGAGTTAGGGTTCATAGTAATTTCACCGGTGCTGATGTAAAGCGCTCCGATACTTTCGGGTCGAGCCCGCGCTATATAAAACTGCAAAAGAAAAAAAAAAAAAGATGAACGGGATATGAGCGAGAGGGTTGAAGCCTAAGAGGGGGCGCCGTAAGGGAGAGGGAGGTGAGCTTTAGAGAAAGGAGCAAAGATCCTGAAGATCCCGAACAGTAGACCACGGAAGAAAGAGTTCAAGCGAGAGGGGGAGGTTAAGAAAGATGCGACGGCGCTGGAGAAGCCAGAGTAGAGAGAGGGTGAACGGAGGAGACATGGACACGAAAGAGCAGTGACAGGAGGCTAGACGTTGACAGCTGTTGAAAGGGAAAATAGATTTTATTTATTTTTTTATTTACTTTATGCGTTTTTTATATAGCGCGGACTTTACCTGAAGGTGTCAAAGCGCTTCACAATGGGAACAGTAGCGTTACATGAGGAGAAAATTACAAGTGGACGTGTTACAAAAGCAAACGTTACATTGCATGAGGCAAAGATGACAATTGTGCATGTGCCAAAAGCAAACAAAATACAAGAGGTAGCAAGCGATACGTTACAAGAGGAAAAAGTGACATGTGTGCAATTACAAGTAGAGGTAAAAAAAAAAGGCAGATAACAAGACCAGGGAGACATGGACGAGAAGGAAGACACTGGAGAAGAGACGGAGCAAGAAAAGTCAAGGCAGGAGCTGTACGAGGTTGTTCTAAAAAAACAAATCTTATGGTCGTGACGTGCGATCATTGGAGGGGGTGCAAGGGATGAGGGAACACGGCCTGGGGGAAGCTGGCTGGGGAGGGGGAGGAGAAATGCAAGGAAGTTAGGGGAGGAGAAGGCGAGAAGCCGCAGAGCGCACGCTGGGCGAAGCCCTTTGATGTGCTGTGCGGCAAATGGAGGGAGGCTGATGCGCGTTCATGTTTGAACACGTGGTTCACATGAACTGCATGAAAACGCCAGCAAAAAGCTGGTGGTTTCATGAGCATTTTGAGCACTTGAATTCTCGTTCCTCAATGCGCTTGCGCGCATTGAAGGTCACGAGACCTAAAAACCGAGTGCGATCTCCACACACATCCATACATTCTTTTGTAGGGCATTGGATGGTTGGGTAAAGGGCAGCAAAGTTAATGATTTTCAGGGACTCTTTCATTTGATTGCATGGGAGCACTTGTCCAGTAATTGTTTTTCAGAGCTGTGCCAGCACCTGATTGATAGTAGGCTGACTAACCCTAGGAAGCTTGCTGAAGAGGAGGACCGCTGGGTGAGCACCTGGGTCCACAAGGGTCAAGTGGGAGACTCAGCCAAAGCTGGGCAGGGTCCCTAGCAGAAGAGTGGGGAGGACAAGGGTAAATAGAGGGAGTTCCAGAAGTGGCCCCAACATAATTCCCAAGGGAACCACGGGAAAGGTTCCCAGCCTCCCCCTGAGAGAAAGCCAGGTGTCCTGGCAGGTAACCCTGTTCACCAGGGACCCCTAAAGTGTTACAAGTGTGGGGACATGGGTCATAATAATCCATCTTGTGGCCAGCACCCCCCTTTTAGCGGGTGGGTATTGACACTGTGGGGCCACTGGACCCCAAGACAGCCATGGGCGTCTGGTTCATCCTGGTCTTGGTGGACCATGCCACCTGGTACCCGGAAGCCATACCTCTGAGGACAGTGATAGCCCATGGTGGGACGAGCACTGATGGGAATTTTCTCCCGAGTGGCATTTCCTAGAGAGGTAGTGTCTGACCAGGAGACCAACTTTATTTCCAAGTATATGAGGCCCCTGTGACAGGAGTGCGATGTAACATACAAGTTCACCACTCCTTGCCACCCCCAAGGAAATGGGTTGGTTGAGAGATTCAACCGAACCCTGAAAGGTATGATTATGGGTCTTGAGGAACCTATGAGGCATAAGTGGAACGTCTTCTTACCATGCCTGCTGTTTGGAGACCGTGAGGTGCCACAGAAATCTCTAGGGTTCAGTCCCTTTGAGCTTTCTATGCTCACCCAGTGAGAGGACCAGAGTCAGGTCAAGAAAAGCTGGGAGCAATCTCCCAGGAAACCTCCCCAGGATGTGTATAGCTACATGCCGGCCTTCAGGAACCAGACTAGGCGTTTCAGGAAACTCGCTGAAGTGAATCTGGAAGCCAGCCAGGAGGAGATGAAGTGGTGGTACGATCAGAATGCCACTCTGGTAGAGCGTCAGCATGGTCAGAAAGTGTGGGTCATGGCCCCAGTGGAGCAGTGTGCGCTCCAGGATAAGTGGACCGGACCATTTGAGGTGCTGGAGCGCAAATGTCCTGTTACCTACTTGGTGGACTTGCAGTCTCCCAGGAACCCCTTGCGGGTCCTGCATGTCTACCGCCTGAGGCCCCACTTGAAGAGGTCTGAAGCGGGCATGCTCCTAGCGACAGATGCTGGAATAGAGGAGGAGACCAAGCCTCTTCCTGACCTCCTGTCTGCAACAGAGCTAGATGGGTCAGTGGATGGTGTGAACCTCTCTTCCCTCCTGACCCCTGAGCAACAGAATGACTGCCGCCAGTTGCTGGGACAGTTTTCTGATCTGTTCTCCCTGGTTCCAGGTGTCACTGATTTGTGCATCTATGATGTAGACACTGGGGATAGTCTTCCTGTGAAGCACAAAACCTACAGGGTGACTGACAGTTTGAGAGCTTGCATCAAAGAGGAGGTCTCAAAGATGCTTGCGTTAGGGGTGATTGAGTCCTCTAACAGTCCTTGGGCCAGCCCAGTGGTCTTGGTCCCAAAGGCTGCCGCACCGGGTGCCACACCAGAACTCCGATCTGTGTGGACTACCAAGGGCTCAATTCAGTCACGAGGACTGACAAGCACCCCATCCCCAAAGCTGATGAGCTCATTGATCGGCTAGGGGCTGCACGGTACCTGAGCACGTTTGAGCTAATGTCTGGGTACTGGCAGATCGCCTTGAATGATGGGGCAAAGGAGAGGTCAGCATTCACCACACCTGGTGGGCACTTCCAGTTCCGGGTTATGCCCTTTGGGATGAAGAATGCCCCTGCCACCTTTCAGAGGTTGGTCAACCAGGTGTTGGCTGGACTGGACAAGTTCAGTGCCGCCTACCTGGATGACATCGCAGTGTTCAGCACCAGTTGGGAAGAACATCTGCGCCACCTCAGGGAAGTGTTGGTGGCGCTGTGGAAGGCAGGTCTCGCGATCAAGGCGAGTAAGTGCCAGATCAGGCAGGGTTCTGTGGTGTTCTTGGGACACCAGGCTGGGAGTGGTCAGGTGGCACCCCTAAAGCCCAAGATTGAAACCATCCTGGCTTGGGTGCCCCCCAAGATCCAGACAGAGGTGAGAGACTTTTTAGGACTCACTGGGTATTACAGGAGGTTTCTCAAGGGGTAAGGCAACATTATTGCGCCCTTGACAGAGCTGACTTCCAGGAAGCAGCCCAAGAAAGTGATTTGGACTGACACCTTTCAGAAAGCTTTTGAAGCCCTGAAAGCTGCCATGTGCACGGCGCCTGTGCTCCTGGCACCCAACTTCTCCAGAGAGTTTATCGTTCAGACAGACGCTTCAGAGCATGGTGTGGGGGCTGTTTTGTCACAGATGAATGAGGAGGGCCTAGATCAACCCGTAGCTTTCATAAGTAGGAGGTTACTTCCACTGGAATAGAGGTGGAGTGCTATTGAACGTGAGGCATTTGCTGTGTCTGGGCACTGAAGAAGCCGAGAACATAAATGTTTGGGACTCACTTCTGGGTTCAGACAGACCACAGGCCCCTCAGATGGTTGATGCAGATGAGGGGTGAGAATCCAAAGCTGTTGAGGTGGTCCATTTCCCTACAGGGGATGGATTTCACAGTGAAACACCGTCCTGGTTCAGAACACGCCAATGCGTAATAAAATGTATCTTTTAGTGAAGTTGATTTTAACATTCTGTGTTTGAAAATACCACTTTTGGAAAGTAGGTATTTTCTTGTCTAACTATCCAAGTCTGCCTCTGCTAGGTTGTGTATTTCTTGTCTGGGGTTTGGGTGACGGGGGCTGGGGAATTCCAGGAGACAGGGTTAGTCAGCCCAGTGGTGAATAGAGAGATCTGCATCTAGATGAGAGGGAGGAGTTGCACCTGGGACCGGAATAGGGCTGTGCCTTCCCTCCACAATGCTGGCTCCACCTCCTGTGGTGCGTATGATGTGTCTGCCTTGCACTGTGAAAGGAAAGAAGGAGTAATGTCAACAGAGTGCTCCAGGACTGACCAGAACTGGTTTGGACTAGGCAAAGGCCTCTCTGCCCTAAGAGAACAAAGTGAAACTGTGTATAAAAGAGGGGACCCAAACCCCAGAGAATTAGATCTCTGGGGTTTGGCTTTTGGACAACAAGATCTCTGGGGTTTGGCTTTTGGACAACAAGAAGAAACCTTTGTTGAGGTGTGGAACCAGAGGAACTGAGGAGAAACTATCCCTAAGCTGAAGTGCTGCTTGGGGGAATAGCCTGCAGTGGTTGCATGACTGCCAAAGAAAGGAGAAAGGAACTTTCTGCGCTTTATTCAACTTGTGAATGATCTCCAAGGGCTTGAGAGAAGAGTTTGCCTCCTGCTAAAGTCTCAGGGACAACAGACTTCAACCACCAGCTCCCCAAGAGTTCTTTTGAAGTGCCTGCAGCTGTTTTGGGCCTTCTGAGGGACTGCGTGTCACATGGAGCTGGAGGAGCGCCTCATAAAGATGAAGCGTGTCGCCGTCGCAGCCTCTGCCATCGCGCTGAACAAGGATGTCACCGGTGTAGCTGTTGCATTGTACCGCATCACAAGAAACGTCTCGCAACATCGAAGAAGTGTATCACCATTGTAGCTGCTGCCGTCGCATCATTGAGCGAGGGTGTCGCCACTGTAGCTGTTCCATTACACCACAGAAGCGCCTCGCATTCACAGAGAAGCGTGCCACCGTCGCAGCCCCTGTTGTTGCATCACGGAACAAGGGTGTCGCCGCTGCAGCTGTCGCATCGAGCCGAAGCGTCTCGCATCGTCGGAGAAGACTGTTGCCGCCAAAGCCGCTGTCATCGCATCGCTGAACAAGGGTGTCACCGCTGCAGCTGTCACATCGAGTCGAGACATCTTGCTACATCGGAGAAGCGTGTCGCATCAAGAAGAAGACGCCATCTTTATTTCGCCAAACCGGATCTTCATAGCATCATGACGTTGCTAGCCGCATCGCCAGGGAAGCGCAGTAAGAAACCGATGCATCACCGCTTCTGTGAGCCAGGAACCGGCGCATCACCTTCCCTGCAACAGTTTTGTTGTATAGCGTTACGCATCCAAGGGTACATTGAGTCAAAGTGTCACTTTTTAAGATCTAAAGAGAACTAAGCTAATGCTACCATTTTAAGTACAGTATTGTGGATTTTTGTTTGTTTGTGGTCTTGTGTTAAATCTATATAAAGAATACTTATTTTTAATATATAACTATGTCGTGTCCATCTGTAGTGTTGTCACTGGGTTACTGTATGTGTTCACAAATGCTTTACAAACTGCCTCTGAGATAAGCCTGTCTGCTCGTGCCAAGCTACCAAGGGGGTGAGCAGGGGTTATTTTAGGAGTTTACCCTCTTACCCTGATAGACGCAAGGGTCCCTATTTGTCACAGGTACCTACCTATACCAACTAGAGACCCCCAAATATAACAGTGCCTAATGTTAAGGCTACAGCGGCGAATTTTGAAAAGGTTAATCCTATGCTACCGCAGGCGAATATAGGCTCAAATCCAGCCTAACCAGCGGTCCACCCACCACAACTCTGACTAAAGGCATGGATTTTTTTACCATAGACAGGATGAAGTGCCGATATTGTGTGATACAAGTTGCAACCATGTGAGTTGCCACTCAGGTTTGTATATAAATAAGTGCCGTCACGAATTAGGCACTATTACCGTTTGTTGAAACACCAACATGTACCTCCTGCCGAAAACGGTCCTCTTGCCACATAGTTCAGAGACATTTTAAGGCATGGGCAAAGTGGGCAATTGCCTAAGGCCCCTTTTTTCCAAACCACCCCTCCAACCCCCTTTTCTAGAATGTGAACCTTTCCTCTATGTGCCCTCTGTCTCTTGTATTCTCTTCAAAAGTTCTCTACCTCTCTGCCTACCTCTACCTATGAATTATGGATCTCTACCAAATTGTCCTCCTAATAATTTTTGAGGTCTGAGGCAAGTCATATTGCAAGTGCTTTGTGTGAACCTCTTCAGGATTAAGATATCATTTAGCACTATTCATTCATCGTGTATGCTTGGATTAGCAGGTCAGGGAAAGGGCCCCCTGATTATGGCTTGCTTGAGGCCCCCCAAATCCTTAAGATGACCACACATTCCCAAAATTGGGTGGCCGCCAAAGAAAGGGCCAAAAACTGTAATGGCAATTAACTCGCTGTGTGTAGAGCTACAACCTGGCTGAGAAGGGGCCATCCATTGTAGCTATTTTTATTTTTATTTTTTTTAATATTCAAAAACCTTTATTGAGACAAATCAAGGCTGACACAGTACAGCATGCAAGATCACAGTGCAATACATAAAATAAAAAGCAGAAAATGCGCTCCATGATACATTAGCGTCAATTGTCAACACAGCAAATAGACATGGAAAGAATATCATGGCTCCATCATAATAATAACCCTCACACAGGGGACAAATCGGATCTAGCGTTATTGGCTATCAAAGGACCAGAGAGAAGGGGGCAGAGGCGCCAACTACAGGAAGGGGCAATGCAGTAACTGGCCAGCACCGGCGGCCGCCGCGGACTCAGGGCCGGCGGGGAGTGCGGGAGAGGCAACGCCACTAGGGTGGGAGCAGGAAAGGAGGTAGGTAATGAGAGGGCTCCAAATATCAACAGGACGGGACTTAGCAGGCATGAAATCCCAGAACTCCGACAAGAGGGTCTGGCATCGAGAGGCATCTTCAAGCCAACTTCGACCTTGGGAGCCGGCTTACGACCCCAGCACATGGCCACCCTG
This sequence comes from Lissotriton helveticus, assembly GCF_964261635.1. NCBI lineage: Eukaryota > Metazoa > Chordata > Amphibia > Caudata > Salamandridae > Lissotriton > Lissotriton helveticus. The sequence continues at coordinate 1,411,033,013 of NC_136068.1, forward strand.
CGCCTAGCGAGTACCAGAAGCATCGCAATCATGCAGGGTGAGACGTCAGGGCAGAACCTAACAAACCCTAGCAGGCACAGAGGCGGATCAGGCAGCACCGTCGCGCCAGTGATGTCAGAACCAGCAGAACAAACTGCCCTCCAGAACCCCGAGACCTTCGGGCAAAGCCAAGCCAGATGGGCGAAGTCTGCCGCAGGAGCGGCACAGCACATGCAATTGTCTCCAGGAAAGAGCCCGAGCCTATGGAGCTATACCGGGGTACAGTAGAACCTATGCAGATACTTAAAATGGATCAAGCGAAGCCGGTAGTTCGGTGACAGTTTCCTCATTTGATTACAACAATAAAGCCAGTCCGCTGGCGATATCTCGGCTCCAAGATCAGTTCCCCATGCCTCCCGAGCACGATCAGGGGTGATGGAAACGGACACCAGAGTAAGAGCATAAAGTTTAGTGACCAATGTGTGTAGGGACGAGGAGGTATAAATGAGATCCAGAGCGGGCATGTTGGCTGGGGGTTGAGGGAAGGTGGAGTGCAGCTTCCAACATGTGGCACTTAGCTGGTAGAACAGGAGCGTGTCCCTAGGCCCCAAAGCGTCAGGAAGCATAAAAAAGGTGTCCTCTGGATAGAGGTCCGCCGCCGTTGCAAGACCCAGGTGCACCGCACTCCTGGACATACTGGAAGCATGTAGGGAGGGAACATCTGGGTGGTTCATTATGGGCACGGATTTAGCGGAGAGCAAGGGGACGTCAGACAGCCGGCGCAGGCCAGACCAGGCCCATCGAAGTGTTGCGACCGTGTCGACCTCAGCTCGAGGGCGTGCTGCGGGCGTGAACAGAGCTGTGGACAGAGACCAGGGGGAAGCCAAATCCCTCTCAACGGCAACATGAGGCTGGTAGGGAGACAGGTGGATCCAGAAATGCAGGAAACTTGCCTGAACGCATAGTGCATATAGCTTAAAGTCGGGCGCACCCATTCCGCCAGCAGACATGGGGAGAGTAAGAATCTCGTAAGCTATTCTTGGTTGTTTACGTGCTCAGACCAACGAAATATTTAGAGAGCGTAATTTGCGGAAAAAGTGCGCGGTAACGGGGATGGGAATATTTAAAAACAAGTAAAGGAATTTTGGAAGTACCACCATTTTGGCGATGGCGATGCGACCCGCCAAAGACAGCGGGAGCCTACTCCACAATGGGATCTTGGATTCCAGCTAGTCCACCGGGCATCCGAAGTTCGATCTCCACAATTCGTCCAGATCTCTGCTGAAACTCCCAAATACCGCGTTGGGCCGGAGGCCCAGACAAAAGGAAAGTCAAGGGGTAAATGTACCGTGGCGTCAGTCAGGGGGAAAAGTACCGACTTGCTCCAGTTTACTTGGATGCCCGACAGCCCACCAAACCGAATGATTTCACGGACGTGGGGGCTAAGGTTCTCTTGGGGGTGTCGGACATAAAGCATAATGTCGTCCGCATACATTGAGACAAGTAAGGCATGAGACATAAAACCAAGGCCCCTGTGAGTATGGTGCTGCCGTAGCCTGGCAGCCAGAGGCTCCAATGCTATAGCAAAAAGCATGGGCGATAGTGGGCACCCCTGACGTGTGCCACGAGCGATGACACTAGGGTCCGAGACCTGGCCGTTAATACGCAGACGTGCTGTAGAGTTGGTATACAAGAGTCTGACGTTGCGCAGGAGGTGGCCGCTAAAACCCATGCGTGGCAAGATGTGGAATAAAAAGGGCCACTCCAGCGTGTCAAACTCCTTGGTGGCATCAAGCAAGGCAGCCACGGCCGGTAGGACAGGGTTAATTTGACTCAATACCGAGAACATCGTACGGAGGTTGTGGGAGATCGCCCTCCCAGGGATGAAACCCGATTGATTGGGAAGAGCGATGGTAGGTATAAGTAAGAGAAGACGGCAAGCAATCAACTTAGCAAAAATTTTGTTGTCGATGTTTATAAGAGACAGGGGATGGTAGGAATCGCGACAGTCAGGGGGTTTATCGGGTTTAAGAAGGAGTGTTAACAACGCCTCGCGCAGGGAAGGCGGAAAGGAGCCAGAGTCAAACGAATCGTTATACATTGCAGTGAGCTGTGGCTCAAGAAGACCGGCAAAAGTCTTATAGAAAGAGGCCGGCAAACCATCTAATCCAGGGGCCTTGTCTCCGGGCAGACTGTTGATGGCTGCCAATATTTCATATCTGGAGAATGGTTCATCAAGAAATTTGCGATGATGGTCTGCCAACTATACCAGGGCGATGGAGTCAAAGTATTGGTCAAAGTTCACTCGTGGCAGGGGTGCGCCAGCAGAGTAGAGTGGCGAGTAAAAGTCGAGGAACCGGGACTTGATGACGCCGGGGAGGTAGTCCTGTCCGAACCGCAGTCACTTAATGCCGTGACATAGAAAGCGGCAAACGTTGGGCAAAGAAGGTTGGCGAGGATGCGCCCAGGACGGTCCCTCTCACCAAAACGGCACGCCCGTCCCTCCCTGCCCAGGAATGACAATCCACGACCAGCCTCGTCGGAGAATTAAGTTTGTTTCTGGCCCAGCTGCGCCAGTGTCTCTAGACTGGGGCTTGCTACCTGCGCGGCCTCTAAGTCCCTGATTTCCCCCTCAAGCTTCTCCGAAGTAGAACGAATAGAACAAGGGACGCCTGCCTGCCTAGATATACACTCACCACGGACGACGGCCTTGAACCCCTCCCATAAGGTGGATGCGGACTCCACCAAGCCCACATTAAGATCAAAATAAGTGGTGACCGCGGTCTGCATGTCCGCACAGAAGACGGGGTCCCGGAGGGCTGAAGGGGAAAGGCTACAAGTAAAAGCCCGCCTCGGGAAATGGGGAGGGCGCAGACGGAGCTGGACAGGCGCGTGGTCGGAAAAAGTGCGAGCCATGTGCCTTAAATCGGAAAGCCAGGACAGGAAGTCCGGGGAGGTCAGCCAAAAGTCTATACGGGACCAACAGCCCAGCGCGCCAGTAAAGCAGGTGCCCTCCCGCACCATAGGGAAGGAGTGTCGCCAAACGTCGTAGAGGGCATTTTCGGTGCAAATGGACGAAAGAGCCGCGGCGGCGCGGGGGTGCCTGACCGATCAAAAGCCGCAGAGGGAGTAACATTAAAGTCGCCACCCCAGATAGTCACCGCAGGACCGCAAGAAGAGATGAGGTGCCGGATATGGGTGTAAAAGTCCCCATCATCACAGTTGGGGCCATATACTGCGGCAATCGCGAGGGGCTGCACCAGTAGCAAGCCGTGTAGAATCACTTATCTGCCCTCCGGGTCAAGGATTGCCCTGTCCGTCCGTCAAGGAAGGCCCCGACGCAACAGAATAGAGACGCCCCTGGAGTATGAAGAGTAGGTGGCGGAGCGGGATTCCCCCCAGTACCAGGAGTGGAGTTTAGAAATAGTCCCCGGCAGCAGGTGTGTCTCTTGAAGGAGACAGAGATCAACCTTATGGCGCTTTAGATGGGAATGGATCAGGCGGGCTTTGCGATGATCACTCAAGCCCCGAATATTCCAGGACCAGCACACCAACTCAGTCGTGAGGTGACAGGGGCGACATTGACAACGTGCGCTGCAGTGGCGGGCCCCCCAGAGGAGCGCAACAATCACAAGGATCAGATGGGAAGGGGGGCATAGTTCAAGGATCCGGACCAAGGGGGGTAAAGACCCCCAGAAACGCATCGCCGGTGGGTATGGCAAGCGTGGCTATGGGGGAAGTACGCAAGCAATTGGCGGATAAACAGTGCCTAAAGCGCAGATCCCACGAGGGATAATGAAGGCTAAGCCCCAGGCAACACTAAAGGGAGATGGCATAGTGGGAGAGAGTGTGATCCAAAAAGCCACAGGGTGACCTAAAAACCAAACGCAGTGAGCAGGAGCAGGACAAATCAGAGAGCACAGTGAAACTTGACTTATAATATCAAGAACAAACAACCAAAGAAGCAGGTGTGTTACAGTGTCAAAGAAGCGCAGAAAAGTGTCAGCAAAGGAACATGGAAGTACATAATGAGAGGAAACAGTGACAAACGAAACAGCATCAGAGAGCAAACACATCCCCTGCAACCAAGGAGATGAAAACCTCCCAGACAACCCCCACCCTATCCCAACCCCAAAACCCACAGCTGACAAAACCCCCCCCCCACCCGTACCCACTCCAACCCCCCAATCAGGCTGAGAAAACCACCCACAAAACCCCTGGAGCCCACAACTGGGATGCGTAAGCATAGAACAAACATTGGGAATCATCCCGTGGAGGAATGGCGAGGCTCAGCAAACACCCCTGCAATACAGCAGGGTGGCCAAGCTTTGGGTCATGTTGGACTTCCCACAGAGCAAGAAACCAAAGAAAACAGTCTGTATACTTCAGTCAATATCGCATAGGCGATCTGCGCTATCTACTTAAGATTTAGCGGGAGATGGGCGGTTTGCTTTATCAAGCTTCTTGGCAAAGGCTAGGGCCTCCCTGGGGTCTGGAAAAACCAATGTCTTAGTCCCCTGTCTGACTCTCAGTTTTGCAGTGTAGGCCAGAGAGTAAGAGACCTCATGCTTCTGCAGAATGCGCTTGCCGGAAGGAACTCACGCTGGGCCGCCTGAACAGTGAGGGTGTAGTCCGGGTAGAAGGAAAGCTTGTTACCTTGGTGTTCAATGGTGCCCACGTCCCGCGTCGCTCGGAGTATGGCATCACGATCCTGGAAATTCACAATTTTGGCAATGATGGGGCGCGGAGGGAGCCCAGGGCCAGGGCATGGGCCAAGGGAGCGATGCGCCCGCTCCACTATTAAAAACAAGGAAAGGGCCTCGCCGAAGAGCTCCTTAATCAATTGTTCCACAAAGTCCTCCATTTTTGAAATGTTGGTGGACTCTGGCAGGCCGGTAATGCGGAGGTTGCTCCGGCGTGAGCGAGTCTCCAAATCTTCATTTTTCTCCCTGATGACCGCCAGAATTTTGTCCATTTGAAGAAGTTTCTGATGATCCTGCGTAGCGGCATCCTCGGCATCTGACACCCTGGATCCGACATGCAGCAGTCGGGAGTCGTGTGAGTTGACACGGGCCTTGACCGAATCCAGTCGGGCAGAGAGCTGGTCAAGTTGAGTCGTGATGCCAGTCACAGTCGACTTGACATCCAGCATGATGGCTTTCAGATCATCATCGCGGCCGAGGGGGGTATCCATCGTAGCAGCGGAATCAGCAACCTCAGAGCCAGCTCCGTCCTGGCGAGAGGAACGCCGGAGATCGAATGCAATCTTGGGCTGTTTGGGGTCAGACTTCCCCATGGCGATGAGACCCACCGAACAGAAGGTGGCCAGCAAGAGGCGGAGACCAAACAGGAGGGAAGGGAGCCAGTGGAGCTCCAGTGGCCAGTAGAGCAGGGCAAAAAGCGACATGTCAAGACCACGCAATGAGAATAGCCAGGAACCGAAGAGGAGACTCCTGGGGCAGTGTGAGAAGACAGGGCCGCCAAGACTTAATGACAATCCAATAGAGCAGCGAGGCTGCGAGCACGGGCACCCACAGACACCACAAGCAGTGGGAGGAAGGTAGCAGCCCAGATGGTGGCCACAGTCAGCCCGACAAGGCACCCAAGACGCAGGCGATCAGGACCAGGAGAGGGTACCATGTGAGCGGGCAGCTGGGAGAAGGAGCGGATCGTAGCACAACACTCTCAGAAACAGTGAGGATATTCCAAGATGGGCTGGCTAGGCACAGGCTGTACAGCCCCAGACAGACAGCGATAGGCAGTGCCCACACCACCCAGCACCAATGCCAGGAGAGGAAGAGGGGACTAGCGGCGGCCCCAACTTGCAGCAGGAGCCAGGAGGATGTCTGATGAAGGGCCAAACCCAAGGCCGGCACCGGGACCCGGCGATGGGCAGCACAGGCCAGCGAAACACAGCCGTAGGATAAAGGCAGCGGGGCATAGAGGGAAAGCCTGCTCAGGCATAGGGATCAAAGCAGCCAGCGGGAGAGTCCAGGGAGAAGACACCGCCCTGCAGTGAAGGTACAGCAAATCCCAGGACTGGCTAGGCCCCAGCAAAGGATGAGCAGGGCAAGCAGCACCACAGTGGCAATGCAGGCATGAAGGCGGTAGCTGGAAAGGCCGCCAGCAGTCACACGGCACGCACAGTGGGCGCCCATGGCAGGAGTCACAGCAAGCTCAGATCCACATGATGAAAGGGGGGCCCCCACACTGAGGGCCCACAAGCAGATGCAGGTGAGCAAAGCCAACAGGAGGCCAAATCCGGACTCAGCACAGGGCAGACTCCGGAGTGGCAGGAGGCCCCACAGAAAACCTCCTCATCAAATGCCCACAGGGCCCCAGGCACCAGATGTTGCGGCAGGGCCATCAGGAGGGACCGAGCTCAGATGCCAGGAGAGCCGCAAGCAGGATCCACACCGGCCGCAGGGAAGGCACCACAGCACAGCAGCAGGGGCGAAATGGAACACAGGCTCAGCCGGGCCACGGCAGCAGACAGGCGGGGAGAGCGTGCAGCAATCCGGGAGGCAAGGCAGGCGGGGAGACACGGGGGCCGCGACCCCCGTCACCAGGTCCAGTCTAGGACGGGCGCCATTAAAGATGGCCTGAAGAGGGCAGAGAGAGGAAGCGGCAAGGTCACGTAGCACTGGACACAGTGGTACGGCAGCAGACCCCCAGCCATGCCAACACAGGCAGGTAAGGTGGGAGAGTCTGCAGGATAATGCCGGATATTAAAGCCTGGCCGGCAGAGCCCACTAAAGTGCAGCCATTTTGCAGCCGGCAAAGCCACGCCCCCCCATCCATTGTAGCTATAGTTCATCACCTACCTCACCCCATTGCTTGCCTGGGTTAACTCCCATCCTTGTCGGAAGCTTTTCATCGTATCTAAACTTAGCCATTCCACTGCTACAATTGAGCCTTTCTTATCGCACCTATGTAAATAAAGAATGTAATGCACTACTCTGAATGGCATTCTCAATAGATGCCTAGATAGATCATAAAGGCAGATGGCCACATTCCAGTATTAGATGCCACTCTGGGTGCAACTCCCACTCATGCCTTAGGCCCCCCTCTTTTCCTCTACCTATTCTTTCCAGATTTTCTCCTTCGTGGCATCTGACCAGTGAGCCCCGAGCCCCACAGTAACTTTTCACGAAATACAGCTACATGTTTACATCTTCCCCGTTTTCACTGCTCCAATTCTTTTTCTCAACCTCCACATCTTGCTTCTTGTTACTTCTATTTCAGGGACGATCCGTAATTTCCTACCTTACCCTTCGCTTTTTCTTAAGCACTCACCACATCCTTGTTTGTGCCCATTGCCTCCCCTTTCTGTCATACCTGTCCCCATCCTCATCATAATCCTGACCGCATCCCTCCAAATCTGTTGACCCATACATACATCCCAGGTGTCCCACTTGTACTGGAAGCCTCCCATCTTCCACTTCGCCAATATTGGTATCCCAAGGCCAGGATTTTGATTCTGCAAATACAACAGTTGATGGACAGAATGCAGAACACTGTCATACATTCACCCCAGTACAGAGATCTGGGCCTAAATCCATCGTTTTTTTTTGCACTCCACACCACCCCAGTTCAGACATGGGCATTTGCAAATCAGCCTTGACCCTGTGCCTCATGAGAACAGTCCAGCCCCAACTGCCAAGCCATGTCTTTCCTGGACCGTAATCAAGCATCCTAGGACCGGTTTCTGGCTATCAGCCGTCTTCAGCCAGGATAGCTTGACTCCAGTGGTGTGGAGAGCATGGGATTCACGTCTGGGCATACCCATCCCACTTGGGGTGACAAATGCAAAAACAACCGTTGATGGACAGAATGCAGAACAATGTCATACATTGACCCCAGTACAGAGATCTGGGCCTTAATCCATCGTTTTGTTGCACTCCACACCACCCCAGTTCAGACATGGCCATAAGCAAATTAGCCTTGACCCTGTGCCTCATGGGAACAGTCCACCCCGAACTGCCAAGCCATGTCTTTCCTGGACCGGAATCAAGCATCCTAGGACCAGTTTCTGGCTATCAGCCGTCTTCAGCCAGATTAGCTTGACTCCAGTGGTGTGGCGAGCATGGGACTAACGTCTGAGCATACCCATCCCACTCGGGGTGACAAATGCAAAAACAACAGTTGATGGACAGAATGCAGAACAATGTCATACATTCACCCCAATACAGAGATCTGGGCCTAAATCCATCGTTTTTTTGCACTCCACACCACCCCAGTTCAGACATGGCCATATGCAAATCAGCCTTGACCCTGTGCCTCATGGGAACAGTCCACCCCAAACTGCCAAGCCATGACTTTCCTGGACCGGAATGAAGCATCCTAGGACCGGTTTCTGGCTATCAGCCGTCTTCAGCCAGGATAGCTTGACTCCAGTGGTGTGGAGAGCATGGGACTCACGTCTGAGCATACCCATCCCACTCGGGGTGACAAATGCAAAAACAACAGTTGATGGACAGAATGCAGAACAATGTCATACATTCACCCCAGTACAGAGATCTGGGCCTAAATCCATCGTTTTTTTGCACTCCACACCACCCCAGTTCAGACACGGCCATATGCCAGAAACCCGTCCTAGGGTGCTTGATAGTTAGGACCTACTTTCCATAGGAAATCCACAACATTCTATTTGGAATAACTTTGGTGCTGGTGGACGAATCTTCGTTAATTACTCAAAGAAAATGGCCTGCTCGGTTCCGCTCTTTCCCTGAAAGTTTGGGGGTGATTCGTCAAGTGGGGGCCGAGAAAAAAGAGGGTCCCAAAACGTGTTTTCCCCATGCAATTTTTCATAGGGACCTTTAGCCAGGGCTACAGCCCGAACGGCTGAACGGAATTACACAAAATTTGGCAGAGAGGTAGAGTTCTGTTCGCAGATTGTGCTTTCATTACATGGTGTAAATCCGTTCACTAGTTTCTGAGAAAATTGCAAGTAAAATCATAGCGATATCTAGAGACGGAGTTCAGCACGCATACTGAAATCTGTTCAATCACGAGCGCGAGCTGCATGCTGATTGGCTGTGAACTCTCTGTCAACACTCGAAACCAGGAAGTGTTGGCGGCCATCTTGTGCCTCGCTAGAACCGAGTCACAAGAAAACAGTAAAACAAAGTTCAGAAATAAGGGAAGGGGGTAGGGTAGAGACATTCTGACCATCTAAGCTTGCTCAGGGGGTCGTACACGGATGTTTAGGCTCTATTTTTTTAAAGAAAAATCGTGGCGTACGCGTATGGAAAGACGTACAATTACGAGCAGGAGCTGCATGCTGATTGGCTGTGAATACTCCAAACCAGGAAGTGTTGCCAGCCATGTTGTTTGTCGGGAGGGTAGAGTCAGAAGAAAACAGTAAAACAAAGTTGAGAAATAGGAAACGGGGCAGAGTATGTTATGTTATGTTATGTTAGTTTTTTTTTGTAAAGCGCACGTACGCCCGTGGGCTTCATGGCGCTGTTGAAGTAGGAACCGTAGAAACATTCTGAGCCTATAGTCTTGGTCAGGGGGTGGTATATGGATCTTTAGGATCAATTTTTATTTTTAAAAAAAATAAAAATGGCGGGGTACTCGTGCAGTACTTGTACGCGGTGGAAAAGGTGAAAAAAAAGTAGAAGTCCGTTCCGGGTACCTGCATTGTCTGGAGTTTTTTATTAATGTTGGGAGGGTGGGCTTTATAATACGTCCCTGTAAATTCCCATAGAAGCCTATGTTCTGGTGTTAACATGGGCTTTTATGGGAAATAACAAGGCCGTATTATCAAGCTCATTATTGCCGTTTTATCGGCAGTTTCCTGCCAATAAATCGGCAATCATTTTAACACCGGTCCTTGATAATATTCACGTAAGTTTACTGGTCAAAAAAAGAGCAATGACCCATATTATCAACAAAAGGCGATACATTATCGTCGCTTTTATTGGCAGGAAACTGCCGATAAAGCGGCGATAATGGGCTTAATAATATTCCCTTGTGAATAACCATAGGAGCCCAGGTTAACACCAGAACCTGCGCTGCTATGGGAAGTTACAAGGGCCTATTATCAAGCGCATTATCGCCGCTTTATCGGCAGTTTCCTGTCGATAAAAGCAGCGATAATGTATTGCCTTTTGGGGGAAACCTTGCTGTTTGTTTGCTGCTGCCCGTGAGAGGAACCAACCCTTCGTTTGTTCCCTAGTTGTGGGGAAGGAAACGCTGCGCCAGGAGCACCCGGGGAGAGGAGGAGAAGCACCAACAGACCCCTCCCGCACCGGCAGGGCTGCGAGCAGGCTAGCAGGGACTCCGTTGACCAGGAGTCCCTGCGTGGAACACCTGTGGCCGCTCTCCCTGCCGGACACGCCCCCTGACAGCATAAAGGCCGTCCAGTGCACCCAGCCCTTGGGAAACCTTGCTGTTTGTTTGCTGCTGCCCGTGAGAGGAACCAACCCTTCGTTTGTTCCCTAGTTGTGGGGAAGGAAACGCTGCGACTTGCAGGACCCGCTCCGCGGGTCCCGCTGCGCCAGGAGCACCCGGGGAGAGGAGGAGAAGCACCAACAGACCCCTGCCGCACCGGCAGGGCTGCGAGCAGGCTAGCAGGGACTCCGTTGACCAGGAGTCCCTGCGTGGAACACCTGTGGCCGCTCTCCCTGCCGGACACGCCCCCTGACAGCATAAAGGCCGTCCAGTGCACCCAGCCCTTGGGAAACCTTGCTGTTTGTTTGCTGCTGCCCGTGAGAGGAACCAACCCTTCGTTTGTTCCCTAGTTGTGGGGAAGGAAACGCTGCGCCAGGAGCACCCGGGGAGAGGAGGAGAAGCACCAACAGACCCCTCCCGCACCGGCAGGGCTGCGAGCAGGCTAGCAGGGACTCCGTTGACCAGGAGTCCCTGCGTGGAACACCTGTGGCCGCTCTCCCTGCCGGACACGCCCCCTGCCCTGTCAGCACCCCACATAACTGGGCGGGGTAGCCGCGGCGCGGGAGCGCGCGGGAGCGACCGGGGCGAAGACCGGGCAAAGAGCGGGCCGTTTGAGGCCGTTCGAGGACATAGAGGACTGGCCTGGCCCACCCCCCTTGGTTCTCGTTATTTGACTCGTCCCTTTTGCACCAGTACTTTGTGGGCACTGCAACTCAAATATACCATGAGCACACGGGGCACTCGCAGTAAAACTGCATTGGGGCTGAGTAAGCACATTGGATGATTTCCTAGTGAAGACTAATCTAGCAATTGATGCGGAAATTATCAAAATGCAGAAGAGGGTGTCACTTGAGCTCGATGCGGCACGTAGGCTTTCTCAGACCTTTGCCAATTCAAAAAAATCTTCCCTAGGGAAAATCGCGTCTGCTGTATCTCCACAACATGCTTCTTGCCCTCCTCTACTGATAACCCATGCCGATGTTCACCATGCTTCCCCACCTCTGCCCCTTCCAGTAGAGCCCATACCCACCTCAACCTCTGTGCCCCCCAAAAATTTCGAGGGAATCGCGCTCACTGGACCCGGAATCGCCATTAGCCCGCCGGACAGCCCTGACCCCCCTGACCTTTCTCCCCCTGTAGCAAAGAATAAAAACAAAAATGGCCCAACCCTAACAAAGAAAAACAATGCAAGATCTGCTTATGCCCGTAAAAAAGCAAAAATTGCAAGGCTGCAGTTCTTTAATAACAGGAGAACCCTACCCACCACGGGGGAGACCATACAAGCGCCAAACTTGGATAAGCACCTAATAGGGGGGGACAGGGAACACAGTAATTTTAACGTGGTCCTTGACCCTACTCAAGGGCCTCTCCCCACACATGGTGAGAAACCAAAAGAGGGAGGGCAAAGTGAGCCAGGGAGTAATAGAGACAAGGGGGGTGAAGACGAAGATTTTCTCACGATAGTCTGGGGTACATTAAAACAACTACTGTTACCTTTAGAACTCAGACTCTCACGCATTGAGAATAATCTCCTTGAGATGGATAAGACCTTAGTCTCCCTGGCCACCCTTAGCCTAAAACAACTGGAAGCAACTTATCCTCATATTGGTGAGAGTACTCCTCAGGAGGATGACGATGGTATTCATCCGGCTCCAGAAACTAACGTTAGCTCTCTTGCACCTGAAATGCCGCCCCCGGTCTTGCCCCTACCCCCACCAAAACCGACCCCAATACCCAAACCCCGCTCTAAGTCAAACGTCCCCTTTCTCCTAATACCAAAAATCCCAATACCGGTGGCAAAAGGCCCCGAGAACCAGACCTTACCCAACCCTATCCATAAGGCTGCCCACAAGCCCAATAAGACTAATATCCCCCTACTGCGCGTATAACCAACCAGTACCATGGTCGCCAGAACTTTCGTGGGGGCTATATTGATCTTCCTCCTGACGCTGAGCCCTATGTCGTCATACTGGCTGGTGTACCACCACTTGACCCGCATACTATGGAGACCCAGTGGTCCCTAATGAATAAGGTGATTCACTGGCTTAACATCAATAGACAGCTCCCCATTACTGTTAGGACTAGGATTCTAATGGTTAGGAGAGTGCCATGGGTGGGTCATACCTATAAATCCATCCCTGGAGACTGCAAAGTGGTTTCATTTGCAGATCGCCACACGGCCCAGCATATTACTACACGGGATTCACAGGACACTGACCAATCTATTACCACCAGACCCCTCACTTTTTTCTATCCCCCAAAACAGACTGTTGAGCCACCTGGGGCTTGGTCAATAGCCCACAACCGTAGATGGAAAGGTCATGGGGATGGTTGGCAACCCATTAATAACTGGTGGGAAGGAGCGCCCACTATGAACAGGTTTGAGTGTTTGGATCAGGTGGATTGACTGGGAATTAGCGTCGCACCAATCCTTACCAATGTCCAAAATCCCCTAATGGAGACTGTCCCGAGTGAAAAATTAATGCCCATACCCCAAGTTCCAAGCCACGCTGGGATAGACCTAAATCCCCCTGAACACCACGCTCTTATTGCGCAGGTCAAACTACAGGGAGACCCTACTCACCCGCAAGCTCGGATGGGCACAACGGGGATCACAAGGCATCATCCACAGGAAATTGGAAACCCAATGCACTCTCTCCTTTCTTGGAATGTAGCAGGCCTCGGTAGTAAGATCACCCACAAACCTTGGCTGGAGATTGTGCAGAAGTATGGCATCCTATGCCTACAAGAAACCTGGCTTATAGAGGAAGTGCACATGTTGGGCTACCGAACTTTTCACTCCCCAGCTGTGCCATCAGCCCAGGGCCGCAACAAGGGGGGCCTGTGTACATATATCTCGAACGTAGGGGATGCAAAAGTTTGCGATTTCCAATCCAATCAGTACTTCCAAATCATACTATTTAAATGGGGCACTTTGCAAAAGGTGATTCTTGTGAATTTTTATAATAATTTGCCAATTAGCGAGGTGGAATCAAATTTGAACATTATGATCCATCATATTCACAAACTGAGAGATCAAGGCTCAGGGGAGCACATAATGTTGTGGGTGGGTGACTTTAATTGTCCCGTCTGTCCGTCTTCTGAGCTAGGCTTGTGCGGCCTGTCAGATCTCGGGGAGGACGGTCCTCTGCACTTCTCCCACACCAACATGGGGTCTCTTCTTAACAATGTTATATTTACCTTTGACCTCACTTTTATTAACCAGGCATGCTCCCCCCCGGTTCCCTTTGCCCCAACGTACAATGGAAGAGGTTGTAAATCCACAATCGATTTTGCCTTGATATCACCCACCCATCCTGACTTTATAACATTTTGGGAAACGGGGGATGACCCCATGAGTGATCATTATCCCATCACCTTTGGGGTAAATCTCATGGAGGGCAAAGTAAAGAAACCTAGTAAGGTTCTATATCCATTTGAGGTTACCCTAACTAAGATCAATGGGTATGTAATTAAATGGGAGAAAATGAACCCTACATCCTTCTTCCAAAACTTCCTATCCTCTTGCTCCACGGACATACTCGCTTGTTTAGAGGAAGACACCGACCCAAAGAGCATCATGGTCGCATTCTCTAACATTCAGCGCCATATAAAAAATGCACTGACTAGGAACTGCAAAGTCAACGGGAGGCATACTCGTGGGTGGTTTGACTCTAGATGTACATCCACACTAAAAACCTTAAAGAAAGCTTTGTCTGCCGACCCTAAAGATAGGGTCCAAATTCGTCAAGCGAGGCACGATTATAAGCTGGCAATTAAACAACGGAGGGCGAAATTGAAGCAGGAGGCCTGGGAAGCTCTGGGGGAAGCCGCCAGGAATAAGGACAGCAATGCCTTCTGGAAAGTCATAAGATCTGTTTACAACTTAAAAGATAGAGATAACTCTGTAGAAGTGGCTATAACGGCAGAGCTCTGGGAAGAACATTATGGCAATCTTTATTCCAACACTACACAGGGTAATGCCCCAAACCCACGCAGGGTGACCTTACCCTCAGATAGCATAATTCAGGATAACCATCTAACTGTGTCCCTTAGAGAAAGTCCTTCAGGCAAAGCCCCCGGCCCTGATCACACCCCAGTGGATCTCTATAAATCAGAACCGGATTTCTGGGTTCCCTTATTAACCAACGTATTAAATATGGGAAATAAATGCGGTTTTATTACCACCTGGTCGGACGCAATCGTAGTCCCCATATTTAAAAAAGGGAACAGGGACGACCCGGCTTGTTACCGTCCAATATCTCTATTGGACGGACTCATGAAAGTTGTTGGCAGGATTGTCCTCAAGAGGATACAACACTGGGAAGAAGAGAAGAAGGTTATCTCGGAGTTCCAATATGGGTTCCGAAAGGGACTAGGGACATTGGAGCAATGTCTAAACTTGTCCCTATTAGTCTCTAAATACACGCAGGCAAAAAAAGGGGACCTATTTGTCACCTTTGTCGACCTCAGCTCCGCATTCGACTGTGTGGACCATGCGATGCTCTGGTCGACACTGGAAGACATCGGGGTGGATTCAACTATCCTCACATTTATTAAAGAACTATATAGAGAAGCGGGGGCCAGAGTAAGATTTGGGACCCAGGGGCAATGTTCACAAAAATTTGCCATAAACAGAGGGGTGAGGCAAGGCTGCATACTTGCGCCCTTGCTTTTCACATTTTACATAAACTCTATCGCTGAGAGCTTAATTACTCTGTCAAGCGATTACCCGGCTGTTAATGGCAGCCCCGTACCCATTCTTTTATATGCCGATGACGCGGCAATCATGTCTAGGACAAAAGTAGGCCTACAGAGAGCAGTAAATGAATTTTCATCCTACATGGGTAAAAGAAATCTAAAGGTGAACATTTCCAAAACTTTCTCCATGCCCTGCTCCCAAAAGAACAACAGACCATCATGCTCAATATATTTAGATCAGCAAAAGATTGCCATTACAGACACTTTTTGCTATTTGGGCATTGTGTTTGATAGGTGGGGAAGGTGGAAACACGCAGTGTCAGCTAGGAAACTCGCCTTTACCCGTGCCATAGGTGCTTTAAGAACCTTTGCAGCCAAAATTGGGGGTAAACCTATCCAGGAAATGTTACAGATCTACCGGGCAAAGTGCATAGCTACGGCCACATATGGCGCAGGTCTCTGGGGGTTTGAGAATGTGTCCTCATTACAAACGTGCGAGAACATTTTCATCTGCTACTTATTAGGTGTGTCCAAAACCACGTCGACTTTTATGACTCACATTGAGACCGGCATTAAATACCTTAGCGACATTATAAAAATATCACCCTGTTTGCTCTGGCATAAGATTTGGACCACAGAGGAGTGCAAATTGAACAGAAATCTCATAAAAGACTGTATGGCTTTGGACGGTGCAGCAAAAGTTAAGTGGCTGCGATACGTACAAACGATGTTTACTAACATTGGGCACTCTGAATTTTACGATGAACCAGAGACCCTACAAACCTTGACCAGACCGGCCCTTAAAAAACTATTATCCATACATTTAGAGAGCGCTAGATGGGACTCTGAGAAACTTAAAGGCACAACCCTGAGCTATCAGCAAATTACCCCTACTGAAGGCCTGCAATCTTATCTTGGGATTGAAAAAGCACCTTATGCTCGCATGCTTTTAACCAGGCTGCGCCTAGGGATTTTCTACCGCCTGGTCACTCTGCCGAAACAGAATGACTGGGCCTCATTGAAATTAATATGTCCATGTGACGACCATTCAACACAAAGTAACATTCACATCGTGTTCTTTTGTAATCTATATACCAGCCCGAGGAAATCATTTCTTCTACCTTTACTTAAACGCTGGGGGATAAGAACATGTAAATCTGCATATTTAAAATTATTGCTTTTAGAAGATGTGGATGTTATCTTTGCTGTTTCCCGCTTCTTAATGTCAGTGATGAAATTTAGAAACTCAATGAGGTAACTAATACATGTTTATATTGACTGATTAGTGCAAAACGAGGCCCTTCATCCGAATGATTGCTCTAGATTTTAATTTTTGGAGAAACGTTTTATCTATTTTTGTAACTTTGTTCATATGAAAACTGTTCTTAAACTGTCTGCATAAATTGTATTTGTATGCTTTTATGATTTATTGATAAATCGAATAAAGCTTATTTGATTTGATTTGATTTATTGCCTTTTGTTGATAATATGCTCCTTCATTTCTATGATAGTATGTAAAGCTTTCCTTTTTTTTGGTGTAGCAGTTGTACTCTCTTCGCATGCTCAGCGTCGTTTCGAAGCCCACGTTTCCTTTTTCTTCACGTTCAACAAGCAAACCTTTCTTTATATCAGTTAGTTAATCTGTTGCTTTCTTTTCCCGGTTCGTGTGTGTCATCCGCTGCTGTACTTTTGTACAGTATTAATAGTCATATTTTTTATATATTTATTTGAAAGGTAGTGCCAAGGCGCCAAACGTTAATTACGTACTCCATTCACCGCCATTTTAGTAGTTTCTCACCATTGTTTTTATTATATCTGTTAGTTGGAACTCAGTAGTTTTCAATCTTAGTCTTGAATATCTTACTATAGTATTTCATCATTATTTTTATTGTGGGCCGTCATACCCCTCCCCCACAAAATAAAAGAAGTATGTAGTTTTTAATTAACTTTTATTAAACAATAAATATAAACAAAACTCAATTATAACTATATTAGAACTGGAAAAATAACTTAAACAATGTTATAAACAAATTGTGAAATGGATTCCAAAAGGTGTCCGATTGGTAATCTGCCAAAGAAAAAAGAAAATTAGAGTTTAGAATTATGTAGATGTGAGTAAATGAGCTGAAGCATTACGGGGCATATTATCAAGAACGGCAATAAAATTATCGCCGTTTCAGCGGCAGGAAACTGCAGCTAAAGCGGCGATAATGGGCTTGATAATATGGTGTTGTGAATTCCCATAGCAGTCCAGGTTCTGGTGTTAACCTGGGCTACTATGGGAAGTCACAAGGGCATATTATCAAGCTCATTATCGCCGCTTTAGCGGCAGTGTCCTGCCGCTGAAACGGCGATAATTTTATCGCCGTTCTTGATACTATGCCCCTACAAGTTTTGGTAACTCTACGGTTTTACGTGTGCAGTGTGATTCGTACATTCCAGTTCTGTTATAGTGCCGCGTTCAAGTGGTGTCTATATGGAAGTGCCTACTGCGTTACTGACGCCCGTTATGGTGACTTATTTCTATGAAGGCTTTGTAGATCTAGGCCTCTGTTTTTACCGTTGTATAAACCTTGCGGGTAAACATTTCAGGCAGTTGGTGTCACAACTTATTCTGAACAATTCTTCTACATGTCTACACGTCGAAGACAGCAGTGTCTAAGTTTAATAGAGAAAGAGAAATGATGTCACAGAGCGTGAGAGAGAGAGAAAACAACATTAAAACTGTGTCGCAGAGTCTGGAGTTGAGATTTTTTCTTGAAAAGTGAGATGTAGATTTACTAGCTCCTTGCATCACTTTACCCATGTTAAAAGTGACTCAAAAGTGGCGTAATAAAGTTGTGGATCTGTTTGTCAGACTGTTGTAACGTATCTGTTGTCACTGCTCGGAGGTAATGATAGATTTTACAGAGAAGCTGCTGTAAACTATGCACTCTGGGCCATAATATCAAGCCTGGGCGACAAAATTATCGCCACTTTATCGGCAGGAACGTGACGCTAAAGTGGCGATAATGGGTTTGATAATATGCTCTATGGAATTCCAATGGAAGCTCATGTTAGATGTCCTTCACATCTAACATGAGCTTCCATTGGAATTCAATAAAGCATATTATCAATCCTATTATAGTAACTTTAGCGGCAGTTTGCTGCCGATAAAGTGGCGATAATTTTGTCGACCAGGCTTGATAAAATGGCCCTCTCTCGTTTCACAAATAAAGCTAACACTACAGTTTTACGAGTGCAGTGTACCTGGTACATTTTACTTGTTATAGTGCCGCGTTCAAGTGGTGTCTATATGGAAGTGCCTACTGCGTTACTGACGCCCGTTATGGCGACTTATTTCTAATGCATTGCTATGAAGGCTTTGTGGATCTAGGCTGCTGTGCTTACCTTGTATAAAGAATGCGGCCACCGGAGTTCACCATTCGACTTGAACTCTGCTTCTATACGTCAAAGTATATTCAATAAGTTGCAGAGAATTCCATTGCTGTTGCTCGATAGGCCGTGGTTGCTTCTGAACGATATTTGGTGAAGGGAACAAAAGGACGTTTTGATTAGTCATCGTAAACTGAGTTGCGTAACTACTATCAAAAGTGAATTTTAATGTGGGTTCTTAATATTCCGTAGTTAGACTGTTGCAGCTCCAGCAAACAAAGGAAGATCAATAAGTTATTAGAGGCCTGGGACGGCCTCGTGACGGAGAAAAAAAAATACTATCATGGACGCAAAAATAATAATAATAGAGGACTAAGCATGTGGCGTAGTACAGATATACGAAACAGAAATGTATACAGGCACAATTTTTAAGATTAGAGGTGTATAGGACCTTGTGACTTATAAAGAAATATTTCAATTATGTAAGTACAATTTAAAACCATTGAGGGGTAGGAAAGCCATATGAAGGATAAAAAAATAGCATTATGCATATACTGTTTACAGTGGAGGCTGATGTTGTGACGTCTTCTCTTACCTTTGCTTATGTCGGCTTTTGTCATGTCTTGAAAGGCTGCGGTTTCGCTGAGTCTGGGGTGTCTTCGAAAGTCTGTCTGTCACCGCAGTAGAGGCAAGCAAAAGAGAGCGTGCTCACGTCAGTGCCCGCATTATATGGGAACCGCGGGGGCTGACCTAACCAAGCCCAGGGCCGTCATTGGAAGCGTTTTCGCGGTCTGTAAGAATGATGGCCCTGGGGGACATGCCATTGGGTAATGTATTGGTTTCCAGGCTAAATGATAGCAAGCATGCTAG
This sequence comes from Lissotriton helveticus, assembly GCF_964261635.1. Taxonomy (NCBI): domain Eukaryota; kingdom Metazoa; phylum Chordata; class Amphibia; order Caudata; family Salamandridae; genus Lissotriton; species Lissotriton helveticus. The sequence continues at coordinate 1,411,052,336 of NC_136068.1, forward strand.
GTGGTGGCATGTGGGTAGTGTGGGCGGGCGCGCACCGCGCATGTGCAAGTGTGAGTGTGTGCACTAACAATTAACAACAGAGAGAGATGGGGGCGGTGTTATAATGTGCGCAGAGGCAGGCCCAGAATCGGATCTGCAATGAGTCAGCACTTCTAATCATTCTCCTTAGCGCACCCTGAGCTCTGATTTGTCACTGAGAGGGTGATCGCACCATAGTTTGTACTGCATATCATACTCAGCGCATACCCGCGCATACGGTACAAATATGCTTTGACGTTACGCGTCGCATTAAAGCTTCGGTGTGACGTAATGTACGGCGTTCTGTACACGAAAGGGGGCAATGTTTCAACTTTGTTTAAAACATGTATGTATTTAATGTACATACTAAGGACAGACATTTGGGATAACTATGATTTTTTTAAATACTTTTAATAATCATATATTACTTTAAAAAAGAATTACACAAATCGCGGTAGAACATCATGCGTACTCGTATTGAAAGAGCTGCGTAAGCGCATCATAAGCGTACGCAAAGCCATGTGACTTTAAAAGTAGAGATTTGATTGGTTCATAACATTTCCTATTGCGACTGTTGAAAGTTCCGTCCCATTATAATTATTCGACTTTGACTTTCTAAGAAGCATTTGTTCTGAGAATCTTCTCAAATAGAAGGAAGATCACAATAATAAGAGCAACGGAGTCATCTTCCAGCAGTTCTTCTGAGGAAGATTTCATTCCTGAAGAACGTCCAAAGAAGAGGTAAGAAGCTCTAATTTGGAAGTTTTTCACTTTTCCAGAAGGTCAAAAAAAGGTTAATGCTCCAAAAGTAACCTGTAAAATTTGCCAAACAACTCTTTCAAGGGGTGATCCATGTAAAAAATACTCCTTTGGCACAGCAAATATGGTGCGACACGTGAAGAACTTGCACCCCAAGAACTTTGCTCGAGCTGCAAGACAGAGGTTTCACGAGAACCCACCTGCTGCTACACCAAGCACATCAAAGCACGCGGCCCTTGCTTGGCTGACCTCCTTCCTGGACGAGCGATTCTTTCGGGTGTTTGAGGGTGAGGTGGTATCATCTAAGCATCCGCTTAGCTGTGGTGTTCCTCAGGGCTCCTCCCTGAGCCCCACCCTTTTTAACATTTACATGCAGCCTCTGGAGGAGATAGTCCACCCGTTTGGCGTGCGGATTATCACATACGCAGATGATACCCAACTGGTGGTCTCCCTGGACCACTCGGAGGGTTCATCTAACATCTTGGGCCCCTGTCTAGAGGCTGTTGCTAAGTGGATGCAATCTTCCCACCTCAAACTCAATGGGGAGAAGACCGAGATCATGTTATTGGGCAATCCTTCTTTGACCAACTTAATTTCCATCTGGCCCTCGTTTCTCGGTGCCCCCCCTCCCCCTAAACCCCTGATAAAGAGCTTGGGAATCTGGCGCGACAAAGCACTGGATTTTTCAGCTCAAGCCAGTAAAACTGCCTCCACTTGCGTCGGGTTGATGAAAATGCTCCGCAAAGTGCTCCCTTTGCTCCCAATCCAGGCGAGGAGGGTCATGGTGCAGGCCCTTATACTTTCTCGCCTGGACTATGGAAATGTGTTATATCTGGGAGCCCCTGCGGCAGTGGTCAACAGGCTCCAAGTCACCCAAAACTGTGCCGCCCGACTGCTGTTCAACATCCCTCGCTGGCAATCAGCCAGGAAGGCTCTAAAAGAACTCCACTGGCTCCCTGTGGCTGCTCGAACGCAGTTTAAGGCCATGTGCATCTTGCACAAATCTTTCCATCGAACAGGCCCTGCTATTCTGCATTCTCTAGTGTTACCTTACACCCCCTCCAGAGCTCTCCGCTCTGGTTCACTGCATCTGGCAACCTCGTCCAAAATTAAAAAGGCCAGATGGGGCGGGCGTTCCTTTACCCACACAGCGGCAATGCTTTGGAACTCTCTGCCTCTTACCTTGAGAGAAAACAGCAACCTACTGTCCTTCAGGAAGGCCTTGAAGACTCACTTGTTTACAAAAGCGTATTAAGTACCCGTTGGCCCGACACAGTAATCAGTCTAAAGCGCTGCGAGGCCTTCGGGTAGTTATGCGCTATAGAAGTGTAATTTTTCATTTCATTTCATTTCATTTCATCAACTGCGGCAGCAGCATTTTCAGCAAGCAGTCCACACCCACATATTGATTCTGACTTTGCTAAAGTTAAAATTCTATATATTTATTGCGATAAAATTTTGTGTTATGGGGAACAGTCTATAGACTTGATGAAACACAGGATGCAGGATCATTGCTGTCCTCGACATTAGTTGTTCTTTTTTTCGTTCTTTTGTTCAGTTTGGAATTTGTTGAGAAAACACAAAAAAAATACAAAACAAAAAAAACAGGTCTTTTTAGAACTACCTTCACTGGTCAAAGAAAGAACTATATTTGTATGGTAGTGTATAAAAGTTTGTCAGAATGAATGTGTAGTTCATAAATGAATGAATGAATATGTTACTAGTGTATGGACAATGTGAAAAGGCAAAAGTATAAGGAACTGCTACAGCATAAATCTATAAGGTGTTTATCTATAGTATACTGTAGTATGTCCGAAGCACTTGAATGTATCAATTTGCGCTGCTGGTGAAAGCGCCTGGCTGAATTTGTATGTGTTAGGGGCGGATTTACAATACCCTTGTGCCTCTTTTACACAGCCGTTGCGTCACTTTTGTGATACAGCGGTGGTGCAAAAGATGTGCCATGGTATGTGCTATTAACAATGTGATGCATCTGGAGGGTGTATTACATTACAGAAGAGGCTTTCTTGTGCAGAAGGGTGTGCAGCAAGGCCTCGTAAAAGTGACTGAGTGAAATGTATAACATTTTATTCAGTAACGTTTGAGCTTATGCTGCGTCAAAACCTTGCACATGCTTGAAGCAGGTGTAAGGATTGATACAGCATTGTGAGCATAGGGCCCCAAGAGAATTGCTGGAGCTGTGTTATACTTGCAACCGACGTCAAGCAATAATTCATTCAAAAATTACTTTGCAATTTAGTTTTGTTATTATTTTATAATAAGAATATGAAATATAATCTAAAAAATAAAATAAATATCAATATTTATATGAAAAATTTAAGAAATTAGTATATATAGAAAGACATAATAATTAATACATTTATAAATGATCATTTACAAAACCTTTGAAATTCACTGAAATAGCCATAGGTTTCACACATGTTATAGTTAGGAATTAGCATTTAAAAAACCTTGCAAATTCATTGAAAAAAACATAGGTTTCACAGGCGTTGTAGTTAGGAATTAGCATTTAAAAGACGATGCAAATTCATTGAAAAAACCATAGGTTTCACACGTTATAGTTAGCTGAACATTTCTCTGATACAAAACCTTTGAAATTCCTCCGTTATAGTTAGCTCAGCTAACTATAACTTGCGCACCCGCAATGCACTGCTGATGACGTCACATATTACATCACTCATGATATGGTCAGTGACATCACTCATGACATCACTGATGACGTCACTGATGACATCATCTTTGTGGCAGACCTCCTCTTACTGTAATATAACCTGTGATACACACGATCAAAAGTAGAAACTAGAATTTTCAAAAAAATTGAGATACCAATTCCAGTTAGAACAACCTATTGAGTAATCACAAAATCTACATACACATTCACTCATTCACCAACAGTTCTATATAGTCACTCATCATATGTACTCATACACCTATATATCCTGTTATACACCGACACTCATCTATAGAGTTACTCACACACATACTCACACATGCAAATAAATATACATTTACTTGCATATACAGCTAAACCCCCACCACTACACCAACTTCTACAGAATCGTAGACATACTTACTCTCTTAAACAGTCACTTATAGAAACACATACTTATTTATACGGGAAGTCTTAGAACCTCTCACTCTCAGTTATACTCAATTATATACATCAATACTCACATATACTAGTTTAAAACATATGTAGTTACTCATAAAGATACTATTGAGACATTCATTCCCTCACTAACACACCCATACACACACTCATCCACCCATACAGTCCTGCACACATACTGTCTTCAAAACACATACAAACAGTGAGTCAGTCATTCATGCATCGGTGCGCTAAGTAATACTCCCCGCCGAACCGTACATACTCTCATTTTGGTACTGAAAAAAACAACTAATAACCCATATACACACTCATGTAGCTACTTACCAACCCATGCAGCCATTTATATACAAAGTGAGACACTGATACAGATATTTAAATATTTAAAGATTACTCGCTAGTACACCTATTCACTATGATATACTTAATAAGTCAGTAATACAGTTTTAAAAAAAACCCATCCATTTAGACACTTATTTACCAATTTATTCTTCCATCGACCTTTAGATATACATATATAAAAAATTATTATTTTTCAGAAGGACACACATTCACTTGATGATGTCATCAGGGATGTCATTTGAGATGTCATCAGTGATGTCATGCGTGATGTCACTGACCATATCATGAGTGATGTAATATGTGACGTCATCAGCAGTGCATTGCAGGCGCGCAAGTTATAGTTAGCTGAGCTAACTATAACGGAAGAATTTCAAAGGTTTTGTATGAGAGAAATGTTCAGCTAACTATAACGTGTGAAACCTATGGTTTTTTCAATGAATTTGTATCGTCTTTTAAATGCTAATTCCTAACTATAACGTGTGTGAAACCTATGTTTTTTTCAGTGAATATGCATAAATATATATATATTCACTGAAAAACCATAGGTTTCACACACGTTATCGTTAGGAATTAGCATTTAAAAAACCTTAGAAATTCACTGAAAAAACCTTAGGTTTTACACCAGTTATAGTTAGCTGTACATTTTACTCATACAAAACCATTGAAATCCCCCGTTATAGTTAGTTGTACTCACTATAACTCGCGCGCCTGCAATCCACTGCTGATGATGTCACATATTAGATCATTCATAACATGGTCAGTGACATCACTGATGACATCACTGATGACATCTCAAATGACATCACTGATGACATCACTGATGACATCATCCAGCGAATGTGGTTTGCTTTGATATTTAAATATGTATTATAAATACACTACTTTGCATTGAAGAATGAGTGGATATATAAATATAAATGTGTGGATGGTGGATTTAGTAAAAGCGTGATTGATTGTTTCCTTGACTAATTTGTAGAGTCTCACTATATATAATGTGTAGTTACTAAACTGTATGAAATTCTTTATTGCTTTGTCTTAATTGCTATATTAAAGACTAGCAGCCTGATTCATCAATCTCCCGTTTTGCGAGCCCCTAATAGCGATTCATAACGAATCGCTATTAAGGACTTGCAAAACGGGATTCATGTAGGAATTGCATTAAGAAATGCTATTCCTACACATTCCTTATTTGCGATTAGCAATAAGCTAATCGCAAATAAGATAGCGATTTAAAGGATGCCAGGGGTGTCCAAAGGACACCCTGTAGCACCCCTTAAATGCAAATTGAAACAGGTGTTGCGCACACACATGTCCAAAGGACATGTGTGTGTGCAACATGCAACTTAGAAAAATGCTTTTAAAAGCATTTTTCTAAGTTTTCGCTATTTACCACGAGGTTTGACCTCGCGGTAAATAGCGGGCCGAAATTGAGAATTCGCAATTTTGAAATGGATGATGAATTGCATTTAAGGAATCTCAAATAGAGATTCCTTAAATGTAATTCCTCGCAAAATAGCGAAATCGCTATTACCGATTTTTGCATTTGGGATGATGAATCCCAAATGCAAAAATAGCGCTTGCAAAGGGCCAGATTCTCAGAATCTGGCCCTTTGCGAGCCGATTTCGGCTTGATGAATCAGGCTGTATATTTGTTATTGCTTTCTTAACTGAGTATTTGTATGGGTAAATGAATGTCTATGTGGTTTGGTGGGGGGTGTGTGATTGCTAAAAAATGTGTGAATAGTTCATTCAGTAGATATATGATATTAAAACTACATGATATAACAGTTGTTTCAGTGAGTGTATGTTTATGGGTGTGGTGGTGATGAAATATTTCTCTCAATGGTACATCTCCATTAAACTTGAAAAAAAAAGGCAGTGTATGTGACAGTTATATCTAATTAAGTGTGCCTAAGACTTAGTGATTGTATGAGTCACTATATAGATAACTGTATACTTGTAATAGTGAATTTATAACACACTAAGTGTGAGTTACTATCTATATAAATAGATGAAGTGGTGTTTGTATAAGTGTTTAGGTGAGTAAATGTAAGCATAATCAATTGTTTGCATAAGTCAGAAGGATGTCTTTATAAGTGAATACAATGTGTGCTGCTGTGTAATGTTGAAATAGGCATATAAGTATATTTGATAGTGTTCTGTTTAAGTAAGTAACTTTTTTTTATTGTTTAGGTTAATTAAAACCATTACAAAAAATACATTAAAACAATCTCCAAAAGTAGAATAAAAAGAGAAAATGTATAAGCAAGAAATTTTAGTTAAAAAGTAACATTACTAAAATCAATAAACGTGAGTGGCAAATTGTTCATAGCAGCTGGTCACAGCCCGAAATTTCCTCTTTAGCCGACTGCCTGGCATTGTAGTTTCCATTCTGCTAGTATCAGAAATTTCACCAGCTTCCCATTTAGCGGTGGAAGACCAGGATCAAAACAAGCAAGGACTGCTTGTCTGCGTGAGCGGATACTTAGTTCGTTAAAGGCTGTTTTTAACAGAGCTGCTCTCTCCTCGTTCAGCCTCGAGCAAATGCATAGTAAATGTTCTAAGTCTTCGACTCCTATTCCGCACAGCCGGCATCTACTCCCAAAGTTCGTTCTCAGCCACGGTGGTAGATATGGAATGGCAGGTAGGATCCCCAACCTATGTTTTAAAAAGGCTTCTTTTGTTTTCCAGCCATATCCCAGGCCAAAATATGCTTGGAGCCCCGGTGTTTTGTATGTCCACAGAGTCATCAAGGCATGACGCCTGTAAGAAAAGGTGGCTTTGTCCTCCACATGAGAATGTCTTTTTAAGCTCTTGTTCACTGCGTGCTTAAATTGTGCATGCGATAGAGGAATCTCCCATAGCTCTTTTAGACCTGTAATACTCAGTGTTCTGTTGATTATTCACTGCATATAACACTGACTCTATAGGTAAGTGATTAGTTGTGCATATAGTTCTATGATTCACTGAGTGGGTGTTTTGAAAATAGTATTGGTGTGTCAATGGTTTGATTTTACCATGTGAAAAAGCCTTCTGCTGGGCTATCATGAATCATGTTTGAAAGAAAACTATTATCTCATGCTTTTCCCACAGTGGTTTGGAAGGGGATCTATAAGCTAAACTGAAAGCATATTTTCTGTAAATTTGCATTATCTTTCTCAGTCATGTGAGAATGAAGTCTGACATTCTCAGTAAAACATGTACATCCAACAAGGACAGATACTGTCAGTTGATTCCTTTGTGTTCTACTGCAGCCTCCTACAGTGTTCTAAAGAACAACTAGAGCGCCAACAGTCCTACTTATTACAAATCTATGGCACACCTGAAGCCATCTTGATTGGAATAAAGTGGTAACTCTTAAAACATTTAATTTAAAAAGGAACACAATTAGGGGGTATATTTTGCCATAGAAAGTACGATTAGTGCTGCAGAAAGAAAAATTAGGGCACATTTTGAGTGACTTCCCAAATCCTCTTCTATTTCATTAAAAAATTCTGACATGCAGTCTCCCAAGATGGCCACCAGAGACAAAAGAGCCCAAATGTAGCCCAAATATCACCCAGATGTAGCCCAAGTACAGCCCAATGACAGAATGTCCCAGAGTGTTCTAAAGAACAACTAGAGCGCTAACAGTCTTACTTATGACAAAAGTATGGCACACCAGAAGCCATCTTGATTGGAATGAAGTGGTAAGTCTGAAAACATTTAATTTAAAAAGAAACAAAATGAGGGGGTTCATTTTGCCATGGAAAGTATGATTAGCAGCAGACTTCCCTGGTGAGCAGTAGCTTTACTACAGTGATCTAATGAGCAACTAGAGTGCTAACATTCAGAATTTATGGCAAATGTGTGACACATCTGAATGCCTTCTTGATGGAAGCAAAGTAAACAAGCATTGAAAATGCAATAGATCTCGCCCTCGTTTAAGTTAAAGCCATTCTGTTTGTAATGAGGTGGCTTTTTAGCTTTGCTTTTATTAGTGTTTTTAAAACTTTCATGTAAATAACAAGCATATGTATGCATATATGTATATGTATGCATGCATTTATATTTGTATTTATATAGATATGCAGATTATATATGTTTATATATGTATGTATATTACCTACTGGCGGTCGCCAGTAGGTATATATAGTTAGGATTTTTTCTCTATGGGTTTTTTGAAAATTCTATGTCTAATAACTTTGGCGTTTGTGGACGGAATTGGCTGAAATTTTCAGGAAAATGGCACATTTTGTTTCTGAGCAGCCCCTGAAAATTTTGGGGGGGTTCGTCAAGGGGGGGCCGAGAAAAAAGGGGGGTCCCAAAACGCGTTTTTCCCATGTTAATTTCCATAGGGCGGTTGGCCTCACTTTTAGCCCGAACGGCTGAATGGATTTGCACGAAACTTGGCAAAATTGTAGGGACTGGTAGCCCGATGTGCCTTTTGTAGGTCTCAATATATGTGCTTCAGTGGATTTTGAGAAATTAATGTTCAAAAAAAGATATATATCTGTAACAGCGGACTGGGCAGCGCTCCGCTACGCGTACTTTTCGCGCAACGGAGCTTTGTGAAGCGAAGCTGATTGGTTCTCCGGCGTCTGTCAACATTCCAAACAGTCCGTAGCGGCCGCCATCTTGTCTCTCGGTAGGATCGAGAGACAAGAGGAGGCCAAAGCGAAGGGGCAAATGACCATAAGGGGGCATAGTACATTGTCGCTCACCCCCTAGGTTTGATGTGGAGGTTTTAAAAGGGCCCCGCGGGGCAAAAAAAAATAATAATAATAATAATCGAACAGCTGAATGGATTTGCACGAAACTTGGCAAAATTGTAGGGACTGGTAGCCCGATGTGCCTTTGCTAGATCTCAATATATGTGCTCCAGTGGATTTTGAGAAATTAACGTTCAAAAAAAGGTATATATCTGTAACAGCGCACCGCTTCGCGTACTTTTCGCGTTACGGAGCTTTGCGAAGGGAAGCTGATTGGCTCTCCGGTGTCTGTAAACATTCCAAACAGTCCGTAGCGGCCGCCATCTTGTCTCTCGGTAGGATCGAACAGCTGAATGGATTTGCACGAAACTTGGCAAAATTGTAGGGACTGGTAGCCCGATGTGCCTTTGCTAGGTCTCAATATATGTGCTTCAGTGCATTTTGAGAAATTAACGTTCAGAAACAAGATATATATCTGTAACAGCGCTCCGCTTCGCGGAGATAAAATTATATGTGTAATACCTAGCTGTTGCTAACACCAGTTAGCGACGGCTAGTAGAAGATAGCGACCATCTTGGGCCCCACTTTGCATGTGAGTGATATTTATCACTAATGACATGCAAAGTGGGCATGCCAAGATGTTAGCGACTGGAAACAGTCGCTAACATCACTATCTCCTATTATCAACTTTTGGAAATATTCGAGATAAGGGCGAATATCTCCAAAAGCTACCACCTGCCCTGAGCAGTTCTTAGCCATGTTATCCAATGGGAGGTGGATAACATGGCTAAGAGCATTAGCTCGGTAATGCATGAATATCGCTGAGTTTTCAGCGATATTAATGCATTGCGGTCGTTTTTTATCGTATTTCCGATAAACCTTGATAATAGCAAGGTTTATCTGCGATAATTTCTGACGGTAAAAAAATCGTTGCTAAGCATCGTTAGGGATAAATATCGCTTAACTTTGGTAATATGCCCCAACGTCTGTTAACGTTCGATTCGAAGGAAATCAGGAAGTGTTGAAAAACATTGTCTGCGCCATCTTGTCTTTTTTCAAATGCCACACTTTTGTCGTGCACGGCAGCCATTTTAGATGCCTTGACCAGACCCACTCTGTGCACGCTGTCGATCCTTAGCATGGCTCCCCACCCTCGCAAGCATCTCCCCCAGGCAGTGGTCACCCCCGCTCTCTGTCTTATGCATGGGTAATAAACCTCCCCCATCTGCGCTGCTGTTCCCTGAGAATCACACCCTGTGCCCGCCCGACACCTCCCTTTCGCCCTATTCACTACCGCACCCTCTGACACTCCTTTTCCTCTGTGTCCGATTGTCCAGGCTGGTCCTGGGGTATCAGCTAGCCCTGCAGATGTAGTTTATGGCCACAGCTGTAAAGAATCACCCCTCTTCAAAGGAGTTATAGTAGATCAAGGCCCACACTCGATGAGATCCGTCACAGCAGAAGCGTTGCTATTATCTGAAAACCATCCTGTATTGTGATTGGGGAGGGGACCGAGCCTGAAGTGGAAGATTCCAGGGATGACTGTTTGTACATCAAAGTTTTTACAATTATGTGTCACATTAAAAATATATAGCACTCCGACAAAGTAGTAAGATTATAAAACTTTAATAATTTATAAATATATACAAGAAAACAAAAATAGTAATAACATATAAACATTTTTAGGGAAAAACAACGAAGTAGCGGTCGGCTGTGCGAATAGTCCCAACGCAGCACAACGTCCAGATTTCCGGCGTGGGGCGTCGCGGGGGGTGGGTCATCAGTAGCAAACTGTTGTGCGAATAGTTCCAAGGCAGCAGAACGCGCCGAAATCTAGATGACACGAAAGTGATGTCTAGTAAGTTGCCACCCAGCAAATAACGGCATGGGGCGTCGCGGGGGGTGGGTCATCAGTAGCAAACTGTTGCGCGAATAGTTCCAAGGCAGCAGAACGATGGCACCAAGGTGATGTCCAGTAAGTTGCCGCACTGGTTTTGGTATCCTACAATGCTGCTCCGAATAACGGCGTGGAGCGCCCCGGGGGAGGCGGCGTGAACGGGCCTCTCCAGGTGGAGTGTCATCTGTTGTAGTGGGGCGCCCCTTTACCGTTTCAGTTGCCATTCCGTCCGTTTTTGGTCCACTGTGTCAAAAGCCGCTATTCAGCTGAGTTGCGCCCACTCTTGCGGTGCAGCGATAGGCGGCTGTCACAGGACTCTCAAAATGGCGGCAGGCTGTTTCCTTTTTGGGCCTGGTCCACTGAAATGGCCCTGGGACACCTTGGAAATCGGACGCTTGTCTGCTAGGTCTTGGACCCCATTCTCGAAAGCGTCCCCTCCGCCTTGAGAATTCATCAAAAGTTTTGGGGGCTCCGACTCCTGCAGGCTTCTGGTGGGGAGCGGCTGCCATGATTGCTCGCGGAATGACCACGACTGAGCTACGAGATGGTGGTGCTTTCATGCTGACGCCAGCTTCAGTCTGAAACATCCAGAAACAAGGTGGGGCTTTCATCGTTTGGGAAAAAAAAAAAGTTTTCATCCTATGAAAAGTGTTGTTTTTAGGTCACATGATCATGCCTTCCATCATTAGGAAACCAAAAGTAAAATGAACCAATGAAAAGTTTTATAAACAAGTCACATGACCTGTTATGCGGCATAGGGTGTAAAATGCGGAGAAAATACGTTGGCACGTGAGGCGGCGTCAGTAGCGGACCGATGTGCGAATAGGCCGAAGGCAGCACAACGCGCCAAGATCCGGATGGCACCGAGGTGGTGTCTAGTAAGTTGCCGCACTGGTGTGGCTATCCAACAATGCTGAAAGTCGGCGTGGGGCGCCCCGTTGGCCTGTGAGTTTGCGTCAGTAGCGGACCGATGTGCGAATAGGCCGAAGGCAGCACAACGCGCCAAGATCCGGATGGCACCGAGGTGGTGTCTAGTAAGTTGCCGCACTGGTGTGGCCATCCAACAATGCTGAAAGTCGGCGTGGGGCGCCCCGTTGGCCTGTGAGTTTGCGTCAGTAGCGGACCGATGTGCGAATAGGCCGAAGGCAGCACAACGCGCCAAGATCCGGATGGCACCGAGGTGGTGTCTAGTAAGTTGCCGCACTGGTGTGGCCATCCTACAATGCTGAAAGTCGGCGTGGGGCGCCCCGTTGGCCTGTGAGTTTGCGTCAGTAGCGGACCGATGTGCGAATAGGCCGAAGGCAGCACAACGCGCCAAGATCCGGATGGCACCGAGGTGGTGTCTAGTAAGTTGCCGCACTGGTGTGGCCATCCTACAATGCTGAAAGTCGGCGTGGGGCGCCCCGTTGGCCTGTGAGATGGCGTCAGTAGCGGACCGATGTGCGAATGGGGCCAAAGGCAGCGCAACAATATTTTCTGATTTGAAGACACCACAAGGCGCTGAGATGCCAAGATCCGGATGGCACCGAGGTGGTGTCTAGCAAGTTGTGGCACTGGTGTGGCCATCGTACAATGGTAAAAGTCGGCGTGGGGCACCCTGTTGGCCTGTGAGATGGTGTCAGTAGCGGACTGATGTGTGAATGGGGCCAAAGGCAGCGCAACAATATTTTCTACTATATTTTCGGAGTAGAAGACACCACAAGGCGCTGAGATGCCAAGATCCGGATGGCACCGAGGTGATGTGTAAGTTACGGACCGATGTGCGAATGGGGCCAAAGGCAGCTCAACAATATTTTCTGAAGAGAATACACCACAAGGCGCTGAGATGCCAAGATCCGGATGGCACCGAGGTGATGTCTAAGTTGCGGACCGATGTGCGAATGGGGCCAAAGGTAGCGTAACAAGATTTTCTGTATGGAAGATACCACTAGGCGTTGAGATGCCAAGATTCGGATGGCACCGAGGTGATGTCTAGCAAGTTGTGCCACTGGTGTGGCCATCGTACAATGGTAAAAGTCGGCGTGGGGCGCCCTATTGGCCTGTGAGATGGTGTCAGTAGCGGACTGATGTGCGAATGGGGCCAAAGGCAGCGCAACAATATTTTCTGACTGACACCACAAGGCGCTGAGATGCCAAGATCCGGATGGCATCGAGGTGATGTCTAAGTTGCGGACTGATGTGCGAATGGGGCCAAAGGCAGCGTAACAATATTTTCTGTATGGAAGATACCACTAGGCGTTGAGATGCCAAGATTCGGATGGCACCGAGGTGATGTCTAGCAAGTTGGTGTGGTCATCCTACAATGCTGAAACTCGGCGTGGGTCACCCCATTAGCCTGTGAGATGGCGTCAGTAGCGGACCGATGTGCGAATAGGCCGAAGGCAGCACAACGCGCCAAGATCCGGATGGCACCGAGGTGGTGTCTAGTAAGTTGCCGCACTGGTGTGGCCATCCTACAATGCTGAAAGTCGGCGTGGGGCGCCCCGTTGGCCTGTGAGTTTGCGTCAGTAGCGGACCGATGTGCGAATAGGCCGAAGGCAGCACAACGCGCCAAGATCCGGATGGCACCGAGGTGGTGTCTAGTAAGTTGCCGCACTGGTGTGGCCATCCTACAATGCTGAAAGTCGGCGTGGGGCGCCCCGTTGGCCTGTGAGATGGCGTCAGTAGCGGACCGATGTGCGAATGGGTCCAAAGGCAGCGCAACAATATTTTCTGATTTGAAGACACCACAAGGCGCTGAGATGCCAAGATCCGGATGGCACCGAGGTGGTGTCTAGCAAGTTGTGGCACTGGTGTGGCCATCGTACAATGGTAAAAGTCGGCGTGGGGCGCCCTGTTGGCCTGTGAGATGGTGTCAGTAGCGGACTGATGTGTGAATGGGGCCAAAGGCAGCGCAACAATATTTTCTACTATATTTTCGGAGTAGAAGACACCACAAGGCGCTGAGATGCCAAGATCCGGATGGCACCGAGGTGATGTGTAAGTTGCGGACCGATGTGCGAATGGGGCCAAAGGCAGCTCAACAATATTTTCTACTATATTTTCGGAGTAGAAGACACCACAAGGCGCTGAGATGCCAAGATCCGGATGGCACCGAGGTGATGTGTAAGTTGCGGACCGATGTGCGAATGGGGCCAAAGGCAGCTCAACAATATTTTCTGAAGAGAATACACCACAAGGCGCTGAGATGCCAAGATCCGGATGGCACCGAGGTGATGTCTAAGTTGCGGACCGATGTGCGAATGGGGCCAAAGGTAGCGTAACAAGATTTTCTGTATGGAAGATACCACTAGGCGTTGAGATGCCAAGATTCGGATGGCACCGAGGTGATGTCTAGCAAGTTGTGCCACTGGTGTGGCCATCGTACAATGGTAAAAGTCGGCGTGGGGCGCCCTATTGGCCTGTGAGATGGTGTCAGTAGCGGACTGATGTGCGAATGGGGCCAAAGGCAGCGCAACAATATTTTCTGACTGACACCACAAGGCGCTGAGATGCCAAGATCCGGATGGCATCGAGGTGATGTCTAAGTTGCGGACTGATGTGTGAATGGGGCCAAAGGCAGCGTAACAATATTTTCTGTATGGAAGATACCACTAGGCGTTGAGATGCCAAGATTCGGATGGCACCGAGGTGATGTCTAGCAAGTTGGTGTGGTCATCCTACAATGCTGAAACTCGGCGTGGGTCACCCCATTAGCCTGTGAGATGGCGTCAGTAGCGGACCGATGTGCGAATAGGCCGAAGGCAGCACAACGCGCCAAGATCCGGATGTCACCGTGGTGGTTTCATAGTTAGGAGGCACTTCATCTGCAGTGGGGCGCCGAGATCCGGATGGCACCGAGGTGATGTCTAGTAAGTTGCTGTACTTGTGTGGTCATCCTACAATGCTGAAACTCGGCGTGGGTCGCCCCATTAGCCTGTGAGATGGCTGTTCTTTGGATTTGGGCCTGGTCCACTAAAATGGCCCTGGGACACCTTAGAACTCGGACGCTCGATTTTTTTTTCCTTTCCTGTACATGCAAAAAAAGGTAAATGCCCGGTATGTTACACGCTTCATCTGCCACGATGAACTCTCCAGAGGAACCGAAAAAACAATATAGTTGTGGTAACTATACCATGCATCGTCATATGGAGAGGTGGCACCAATTAATTATAGTGCTGCATAAAAGAGAGATTTGGAGGAGAACCCCTGACCTGCTAGTACATTTATCAAAGAAGTGGCACTGAGAGCTTCAGAGGCAAGGGAAACGGTCCCAAATATTTAGAAGAACTTTGGAAAGATTAAAATGACATGTTTAGATTGTGGTAAATTAATTTCATGTGGGCAGATGAGTGTTACTCTAATAAATACAGCATATGAACATCATCATAGTCGATGGTTGGTAGAGACATTTTGACTATATCCTGGACCTGCCCGTCCTCGCCCAAAATGGCGCCGGAATAAATGGGACTCGTAACTCCTTGTTGTGTACTGGTTGCAGAACCTTGAAATCACGAGATACGTATGCAGTTTTGAAGCACATGGCGGGCGGGGACGAGAATTGATTGAATATTTCGACATCCCTATTGATATTAAGTTCTGATGTGTTATTGATTACTGTACTGTTGAAAATTCGAATTAACGTCACCCATGGTACTTGCCCGCAAATGTATATCTAGATAATTTTATTGTAACTGGCCCTGTCGTATTTTAATTATAAAATGTACGTCCACCGATTCCGTAACTGTTAGACACCTTAGTTTTTGCAACCTAATGGCCCGCCCGTTACGTTCCTCTACAGTGTAAATGTCTATTCATCATATACGATTACAGTTTGCTCCGTGGCAGGCCCACGTGGTTATAGGCTCGTATTTGTATAATGAAATTTTCACAATAAAGGTTTTTAAAAGAAAACATGGTAGTAGTGTATACATTGGTAAAGTTTTTAATAATAGTCACTGTTTTAGAATCATTAAAAGGCTGAAGAGGATATTTTTTTTTTGATCTCCATATGTCTCTGACATTGTTCATTGAGAGTTTGTTAGAAGGTGGAAGATTTGGGGAGGAGTCAAGATGGCGTGCTGACACCGCCGAGTGAGGACGCTACATGATTCTGCTCTGCTCGCCGAGATTCTGTTTCGAGCAGCGAGCAGTGAGATTGGGGTGATCGGAGAAAAGCCACAGATATACGGCAGCAGAGAAGCAGAGAAGCGGAGAAACGGAGATAAGCACAATAACAAGGGATTACGCGCGTTTAATCCTCCGGCTGGGAAGAACAAAGAAGAAGCTCGATGTTAAGGGCACTTCTTCAGTTAGGCAATAACACCTCCCGTACCTCCCGTGTTTGGTTCTACGCGGCAGCTCGACCGGTCAGCACGCCGGGAGGCAGAGGGAGAGGGAGAGGCGGAGCTGGTTCACCTCCGCAGATTGCGCACCTGTTTCAGGAAACAATCACCACAGGTACACAGCGGCAGCCACAGCGAGTGGAGGCGGAGGCATCAGGGAAATCGATGTCCGGACGGCAGAGGACCACACGGAGCAAGAAGCCCGCCCCAGCCCCAGCCCCAGCAGGCAGACAACCAAACGCAAGTAAAATGGCTGCAATTACAGGGATTGTTGGGACAGCGGTTGTGGGGGGGCCTAGCAGCAGTAAAGAGACACAGCTCGCTCAGGAAAACAACGGTGTGGACAAATGCGGGCGGTCGAAAGTAAAAGAGAAAAACGGTAAACTGGCTAATGAGACCGAGGAGAAGATACAAGGGGAAGGGGCAGGCACTTTTGTTAGGGCTGAACTTGAGCCGAACTTAGTGCGTGTAACGGCGCTCCAAACTCCAAAACAAATACTGAATAACACTGAGAAAGAAGATGAAGAATTAGAAAATAATAGATCTAATTCAACGATGGTGGTAAACTCGGATACGGATACAAAAATTGATAAAGAGCTTTCTGCCACTGTTAATGTCTCATGTGTAGATATGTCAGAAGCTGTTTCGAAGACACAGGTAGCAAGCAGAGCGAATACCTCTAACATTGGAAGCTTAACCCTGCAAATAACAGAAATGGTAGAAGATTCTGAGAAAGTAAAAACTAAAGTGCAATCCCATGATAATCCTAAAAACAGGGTGGTGCAGTCTATCTCCGCTACCGATAATACTTATAATGACCCAGTCGAAATAACTGAAATCAGGGAGAAAGGAAACGGCGAGAGTACAATGTTGGATTGCACGGCTGTAGCTGATGATGACTCGAATCTAGAGTACGAGGAGTTGACAGAAGATGAGGGAGTGGAAGGAGCACTTAAGAACCCAGCAATTATAAAAACCACCATCAAGAAAATTAAGATGAAAGTCAAAACTAAACAAAAAAATGCTGTACTTAAGACAGTCAACAAGGAAGCCCTTGGTAATAAGAAAAGCTGCCTAATTGACGATAGCCCCCTGAGAAGATGGATTGAGGCGAAGGGGGGAGTCAAGAGTATGGCTCTAAGATTGTCAGGCGCCAGCCTAGACGAGGTCCTCAATACTCAGAGGGCTGGCAAAAACAAATTTGCAGACATTACTAGCGAACATACTCAAGACGATGCCTCTATTAACCAAGAGTCCCCGCTACATTCCATCTCAGCTATGACCGACTCAGTGCTTGCATCTGGGGTACTCACAACAGGTACAACTCCCCCGCCTACTCTAACTGACAACACCGTTTCAACTCCCGCCGAACATAATATTGAGACACTCGAACTAAGTGACCAAGATCCTGATCATGTTATCATCAGTTCAGTTCAACTAAATGAGGAAAGTCAGACTATAATATCTAAACTGAAAAAAACGCAGATACCGATTACTGAAAACGTTATCGAGAATACTGCCAATAGTAATGGAGAAAAAGACATAGAGGTGAGATCAGACGATTCTCTTAGTAAGACCCAAGATACACCAACAGGCTCTGGAGTGCTATCTGAAATATGTCTTCAATCAATGGTACCACAGGAATCTCATGACTCCATTAACTCCATTAACCCTTCCATTCTTTTTAGTCTTCCGAATACCCATGAGACTCCAGATCCTACAAGGATGTTCATGGAATCAATAATGCAGACTCTCCTAGAGCAAAGAGCGGAGATTCAACAACAGTATCTGCAACTCAGAGAAGACAACACCAAGATGCAAGAAACAATGAGTACCATCTGCCAAGGCCTGGGAGGCGCGACTAAAGAGATCGAGGATATTAAACAACGGATTGTAGAAGTAGAAGGAGATGTTAATAAGACCTCAGCAACTGCAAAACAAAATACTCTAAGAGTTACTAAGCTTGAGGCCAAGGTGGAGGATTTGGAAAATCGCGCTCGAAGGCAAAACCTTCGCCTATTTGGTATACCGGAAGGAATGGAGGGGTCCGACCCTAGGACATTTGTGGTGAAACTTTTACAGAGATCCTTTTCTGATCTTGCGGACTGGGATTGGGACTCACAGTTGCAGAGAGTCCATAGACTGCCTCTGATACAAAAAAACACTAATAGTAAATTCCCTAGACCGTTTCTGATTTATTTTGGTAATTTTCTTTTGCGGCAAGCTGTATCATTGAAAGCAAGACCGAACAATCCCGTGTCTGTTGATAATTTAACGTTTTTTGTGAAATCGGATCTTAGTAAGGGCACCATGGACAAACGTTGGGAGCTTAGGAAGCTGATAGATCCTTTCAAAAATTTGGGTTGCATGGCCTATCTCCAAGAACCTGCTCGCCTTAAGGTTATACGAAATGGCAAGGTGGTTTTTTTTACAGATGTAGAAGATGCTGAACAAGCTCTGGAAAAATATTCTAGGGATAATGAAAGAGAAAAACAGAATGAAAATTAAATAGCATCTTGGCTAAACTGTTGTAGATAAAACGAACGAGCAAACAAGGAGTAATGTGATTGTGGCATGAGCATGAGCAGTTTATCTTGTTAGCTTTCTCTCTCCGCTGCCTTTTCAGCGGCAGCACTAGATAGAGGGGTGCTCCCCCCTAAGGGACGGGTGGGTGCGAGGGCAATGCTGGGGTCCTTGCAGGGGAGGGTCTGACCATCTTGGTCAGGGGTGGGGGGGGGGGAAAAACGTGTGTAAAAAATGGATCACAGGATTCGATTGTTTCTTTAAATTCAGTAAAAAAAATGGAATCTATATGAAAAGGGAAAAGGTAGTTGGGAGAAATTTGTACTGGATAACCAACAGGATAGTAACATGTCTAAATTAAGAATACTAAGTTGGAATGTGGACGGACTGAACAGTAAAAATAAGAGAAACTTAGTAAAGGAGGAGATTAAGATGTACAATCCGCATATAGTTCTGCTATCAGAGACACATATTAAATATCAAGACCGTAAACTGCTTTCACATTTGAATTATAATTTGGTGGTATGCTCTACTTTAGATGAGACCATAAGAGGGGTAGCTATTTTAATACAACGAGGTGCCAGATTCGTACCAATAAAAACTGCTTCAGATGTTCGTGGGAGGTGGGCAATTGCACAGATGCAATGTGATAATTTTAAGATAGTACTATGTGCAATATATGGTCCAAATATTGATGACCCTAGAGTTTATGAAGAACTAAGTTTATACTTATTGGATTGGGAAGGAGAACTAGTAATAGCTGGGGACTTTAATTGTACTATCAATTATAAAATTGATTCCACCGGGCAAAGTAAACACAAAAGAATGAATAAAGTTAGAACTGCTATCTTGGAATTAGCCAGATTGAACAATGTCAGAGACATATGGAGATCAAAATATCCTCTTCAGGCAGGGTATACATATTATTCTGTACCGCATAGATCTTGCTCAAGAATTGACATGATTTGGGCCTCAGAACAAATTTTAGATAATTGCTTGATTAATATCTGCCCTAAAATTACCTCTGATCACAACCCACTATTACTTGAGGTTATGTTTCCCGACCAAATTAAAGAAACTCGGAAATTCACTTTCCCGAGACATCTATTGACAGATACAAGATTTTCAACTTTACTCAAGCAACATATTCAGGAGTTTATTTCAATTAATATTAATACTGCTGATATCAACATGGTATGGGATTCATGTAAATGCAGTATCAGAGGCTTCGCCCAACAATATATATTTAGGCAAAACGCTGAGATTCGCCATGAGAAGAAACAAATAATAGATGAGATTCGTAATCTGGAAATAGCCTTGGCAGAGGCAACGAAATATGCAAAGAATAACACTGAGAGTATTAGGCTAAAGCTGGCGAAATCACAAGCAGGCTTATTAAAAACACTAAGAGAAAGATACACTTCACAACTACAAAAATATAAATTCAGACAATATGAGGGCGGCGATCGCATTGGGAAATTACTGGCCTTTAAAACCGCGGATAGGAAAGCTAAAACAAAAATCAAAGAAATAGTAGGGAACGACTTAAACACATACGATAGAACGGATCAAATATTAAACCAGTTTGTTAAATTTTACCAACAATTGTACACTCCAGAGACATTACCTGCAAAATCAGCCATAACACAATATTTAGAAAAATACATAACTGCATCTCAAACACTCAGTGTAGAAACAATTGAACAACTCAATTCTGTAATAACACTAGACGAAATAAAACGGGCCATAGATAACCTACCATCAGGGAAAGTGGTCGGAGAAGACTGCCTACCAGGTGAACTTTACAAACTTTGTGCACAAGAATTACTACCTCTTTTAGAGAAAGTGATAAACTCAATCCGCTTATCCAAAAAGGCACCTCCTTCATGGAAAATAGCGAAAATAATATTTTTTTTGAAAAAAGGGAAACCAGAAAAAGAATGTGGGTCTTATCGACCGATTTCTTTACTTAACACTGATGCTAAAATCTTTTCTAAGATACTGGCAAATCGGCTGGCCCCTAGTATGCCTTCTATTGTTAACTTACAACAGCACGGCTTTGTTATGGGAAGGGATACCACGACACACGTTAACACTTCAATAATCGCCTTTGATGTTGCTGAAGGTACACACACCCCACTCGGTATGATTCTGTTAGACGCAGAAAAGGCTTTTGACCGAGTGGGGTGGGATTATCTGTGGGAAGTTTTAAGGAAATTGGGGCTTTCCGGTTATTATTTGGATTGGGTTATGTCCCTCTATGACGAACCATTAGCTTTGATTAGTTATGGAGATAAAGAATCAGCAAATTTTAAAATACTAAGAGGTACGAGACAGGGCTGCCCTCTTTCCCCCTTACTTTTTGCCCTATCCTTAGAACCTTTTTTAAATGCTTTAAATGACCAAGTAAACATTATCCCAGTGAGTCATGGAGGAACTGTTTTGAAATTAACGGCTTATGCTGATGACATAGCTATTTATACGAGCGACTTTAACAGAGCTATGCCAGAAATTATTAACGAGGCACAAAAATATGGCCAAATCTCAGGTTACAAATTGAACGTGAGTAAAACTCAAATTATAGCTAACTACACTCCTGATATACATATCTATGACACTTGCAGAGAAGCTACTTATTTAGGTATCAAGTTATTGGCTAAAGTAGGGAAAATATTGGAAACAAACTATGATAATTTTCTAAAAGAAACTTCCACAACTCTTAAAAAATGGCACAAAATCCCTCTTAGTCTAATAGGCCGGGTAAATTTGATTAAAATGAAAATACTCCCTAAGCTACTCTATTTGTTTAGAGCCATTCCACTACAACCGAATCAATCTTTTTTAAAAAAACTAGATTCTGTTTGTTGCAGCTTTATCTGGGGATACAAAAAGGTACGCAGGGCTATAAAATTTTTGAAACTATCAATCTCAAAAGGGGGACTTGTTTTTCCGGATTTTAAATTATATTTTTTGGCAACCTTTTTCTTTCGAATTCGGAGCTTATTAAAGAAAGAGTCTTGCATATTCTTTTATCAATACTTGCTAGGTACTGACTCAAACCAATTTTTGCTTCGCATACATGACCCTAATTACCATAAACGGGTGAAATTTAAGACTGCTAAGCATGTTATAAATATTTGGAAGAAGATTATGTACATCAGTCAGATTTCATTTTATCATTCGGAACTCAGACTATGGGACAACCCGGGTCTTCCTGGAATTTTCTCGGATGGGACTGGGTATCGTTGGATTAATTGTGGTCTTAATACACTAGGCGACATATTTGGAAATAATGGTATGTTAGATTTCGACACCTTGAAAATATTATATGGTGTGACAAACGATATGCACTATCGATATCGCCAACTGAGAGACTTCTTTTTCAATAAAATGAAATTAACATTAATTACTCAGTCTGAAATTATAGAGTGTATATATTCCGATAAAATTAAATCACTTATAAAGTTGGGATATCAACTTTTAACCAAGGATAAAATTGAAAATACTACCAATATAGCTACTAAATGGTCTCGCCGGCTAAATCGGGACATAAACTCAGAACAGATCAGTAAAGCCTTAACTCATATAAATGATGTTGTTCATTCCTCTAACTTAAGACTGCAATCATACAGGACTATTTCAGAATTATATTACACTCCAGAGAGAATATCGGCTTGGGCTCAAGGGAACCAAACATCAGAAAAAACAAAATGTGTGAAGTGTAACACATATGCTGCTGATATAGAACATATGCTCTACTCTTGCCCGGCATACTCTAGCTACTGGATGGGAATTATAAAACACCTTCAAGACAGTCAGATTAAGTTACCGGATTTATCCCCCCAATTGGTTTTACTTGACATTTATGAGACTCACTGTCCCAATCAAGATCTCATAACAATCTTATTAGCTTGTGCAAGATTAATTATAGCAAGAGCTTGGATATCTAAGAACGCTCCAACTGTTGCTGAGTGGCTAACATTGGTTATAGAAATCAGAACCATGGAACTTACACTCGCAAAATATAGAGGACCAAAATCTTTAGTTAGAAAGGAAAAAATCTGGAAGCAATTCTTTGAGGTATAAAAATTGGGGGTTAGTGTACATATACGAAGATATTTGTGAGAAACAATCAAACCACCATTATCTGTGTTTGTGAAATGGCTCTTTTATTACTAGGGCCGTCCAGAAGCTGTATAATTTAACTTTTGCTCTACCTCCTTTTTCTTTTTCTTTCTTTCTCTTCTGCATCACATTACCCTAACCCTTTACTACAAGCAATGTAAATTTATGTTTTCGAAAAATACTTGAAAATGCAACTGTATTTATGTATTATGTTTGTTTTTTATGGAATCCTGTGACAATAAAAATATTTAAAAAAAAAAAAAAAAAAGAATCATTAAAAGGCAAGTGAAATAAAGCAGACCAATTACATGAAGGGTAAAAGGTATAATACGAAGGAACGCAGTAAAGATAAATGGTCAAGGGCTGTTGTGTTTTCTATTCCTGCAACATAAAGTGATCGATAAGAATCTCATATTCAGGCGTATCGGCGACTAAGACAGCAGGTCGACCCTCTTTTGCTCAACGGCTCCGTCATGGGACGAAGAAACGCTCTTTTTCTCGAAAAAAGAATATATTTTACTTGCAGGACAGTTGTAAAATTTCCGGGAAAGTACATTAGCCTGGAACATTATAACATATATTTAAGAGAAAATAATGTTCGGAAGTAATTAAAAGCGTAATTTTTAGGTGATATGACCAAGGCTTTCATCATTAGAATAAGAAAAGTAAAATGAACCAATGAAAAGTTTTATTAACAAGTCACATGACTTGTTATGCTTACGTTACGCGCTGCGCGCCCCGGATGACTTCCGGATGCGCTAACGCGGCGCGTCATATGACGCATTACGCGACAACGCAGGTCCAGAATATAGTCAAAATGTCTCCACCAACCAGCGGTCGAAACACAACCCCTTTCAGCAGGCTAAATAGTTCTGTTAAATGACAACAGAAGGGACAGGCAACAAGAACCATCAGTCAAAGAGGGGAGGGCTAGTTCTTCTCTACCGGGTTACATTAGGGCGCTACCGGAACTGATCGAATTGGTAGTCTACAGTGTTTCTGGATGTTTCAGACCGAAGCTGGGGTTAGCATGAGAGCAGCACCATTTCGTAGCTCCGTTGTGGCCATTCCGCAACCAATCATGGCAGCCGCTCTTTATCGTTATTTTGGGCGGGGTGGGTGGCGGAGCCGAGCTGTTTTGCAGCCATCATTGTGTGGAGTTCAGTTCATCTCACTAGTTTTGTATTTGTCATGAGGGGTTGTTCCTAATGTTTCTATTTTAGCGAGGTCAAAAAGAGATCCCATTAGTGGCCTACTGATTTTGCTCGATTCCTTTTCTTTTTTTTTACATGATTTTTCGTTATCTGCAAAGACTAAACAGAGTATTGCGACTCTGTGTTTGTTTGTAAATAGAGAATGAACCAAAGAGAACTAATTCTAAAACAGTAAATACTTGGATAACAATCAATCAAATGGAGAGAGAAGCAGGCACGACGGATTACAACGGGGGCAAAGGCCTGCGTTAACTACCTTTCACTATCTGCAAAGAGAGAGTACTCCTAATAGAAATGAGGGGGGGGGGGCACCATTCAAAGCAGATCAGTGTGCATAAACACGAAAATGTTTTCACTTACCACGTACTTGACATTCGACAGCTTATGATATTTGCTATTAAAAAAACATTGAAATTCACTGAAAAAACCATAGGTTATAGACCATATATAGTTAGGAATTAGCATTTACAAAACCTTGAAAATTCACTGAAAAAACCATAGGTTATAGACCATATATAGTTAGGAATTAGCATTTAAAAAACCTTATTTTACTCACACAAAACCATTGAAATTCCATATATAGTTAGTTGCACTAACTATATATTGCGCACCCGCAATCCACTGCTGATCATGTCACATATTACATCATTCATGACATGGTCAGTGACATCACTGATGACATCACTGATGACATCTCAAATAACATCACTGATGACATCACTGATGACATCTCATTTGACATCAATGACCACATCACTGATGATATCATTCATGTGACAATACAATGCATCTCCTCACATTTTAATATAACCTCTGTTTCACCCAGTGTTAAATACAGAGTATAATTTTTGAAACCATTGACACACCAATACTAGTTACTACATACGTACTCACTGATTCCTACGTCTACACACACATTCACTCATTCACCCATACAATCATTCATACATACAATCACTCATCTTTACAACACTATCATATGCACTCATACACCTATACAGACACTCACACTCTGCCACTCATCCATGGAGTTACTCACACACCTAGTCAGTCCTGTAAAGAAACAATCACACTTCCATTTTCTTGTCTATACAGTTAAACATAGAGCACCTTACATTTTCAAACATATAGTAACACATACTTACTTTCTTATACAATCATTGATACAAGTACACATTGATCTGCACAGAGTCACACACCTCCCAGCCAGCCACACACACACTCAGTCTCCCATACAAATACTTGGACAATCAATCAATAACCCATATAGTTAATCATATAGCTACTGATCAACACATGCAGTAGTTTACAGAACAACAGACATAATGATGCACAAATTAAGACAGTTTAGTCACTAACCCATGCACTCAGTGAGACACATTTAATCACTCACTCATACATTCAGTCATGCACCTACTAAATCCTTCGTCCAGACAGTTATACATCTACTCATTCTTCAATATCTAAAACATATTTAAACTTTACAGAAACACACAGTCACTGGATGATGTCATCAGTGATGTCATCAGTGATGTCATTTGAGATGTCATCAGTGATGTCATCAGTGATGTCACTGACCATGTCATGAATGATGTAATATGTGACATGATCAGCAGTGGATTGCGGGTGCGCAATATATAGTTAGTGCAACTAACTATATATGGAATTTCAATGGTTTTGTGTGAGTAAAATAAGGTTTTTAAATGCTAATTCCTAACTATATATGGTCTATAACCTATGGTTTTTTCAGTGAATATATATATACACATACATAAATGCATATGCAAATATATGCATATATATATGTGTATATGTGTGCGTGTAGAGAGGTAGAGAGGTAAAGGTGTAGAGGTAGAGAGGTAGAGGTAGAGAGGTAGAGGTAGAGAGGTAGAGACTAGTAGAGAAAGAAGTAGAGAGAGGTAGAGAGGTAGAGAGAAGAGAGTGAGTAATAGAGTAGAGA
This sequence comes from Lissotriton helveticus, assembly GCF_964261635.1. Classification (NCBI taxonomy): domain Eukaryota; kingdom Metazoa; phylum Chordata; class Amphibia; order Caudata; family Salamandridae; genus Lissotriton; species Lissotriton helveticus. Next base: position 1,411,078,316 of record NC_136068.1, read on the forward strand.
GTGAGTATTAGAGAGTAGTAGAGAGCAGTAGAGAGTAGCAGAGAGTGAGTAGTAAAGAGAAGTAGAGTGAATAGTAGAGCGAGTAGTAGAGAGTGAGTAGTAGAGAGTGAGTAGTAGAGAGTAGTAGAGAGTAAGTAGTAGAGTGAGTAGTAGAGAGCAGTAGAGAGTGAGTAGTAGAGAGTAGTAAAGAGTGAGTAGTAGAGGGAGTAGTAAAGAGTGAGTAGTAGAGAGTAGTAGAGAGTGAGTAGTAGAGAGTGAGTAGTAGAGAGTAGTAGAGAGAGAGAGTAGTAGAGAGTGAGTAGTAGAGAGTAGTAGAGAGTGAGAAGTAGAGAGTGAGTAGTAGAGCGTAGTAGATAGTGAGTAGTAAAGAGTGAGTAGTAGAGAGATAGGAGTAGAGAGTGAGTAGTAGAGAGTAGTAGAGAGTGAGTAGTAGAGAGTGAGTAGTAGAGAGTAGTAGAGAGTAAGTAGTAGAGTGAGTAGTAGAGAGCAGTAGAGAGTGAGTAGGAGAGAGTAGTAAAGAGTGAGTAGTAGAGAGAGTAGTAAAGAGTGAGTAGTAGAGAGTAGTAGAGAGTGAGTAGTAGAGAGTGAGTAGTAGAGAGTAGTAGAGAGAGAGAGTAGTAGAGAGTGAGTAGTAGAGAGTAGTAGAGAGTGAGAAGTAGAGAGTGAGTAGTAGAGCGTAGTAGATAGTGAGTAGTAAAGAGTGAGTAGTAGAGAGATAGGAGTAGAGAGTGAGTAGTAGAGAGTAGTAGAGAGTGAGTAGTAGAGAGTAGTAGATAGTGAGTAGTAGGGATTGAGTAGTAGAGAGAGAGTAGTAGAGAGTAGTAGAGAATGAGTAGTAGAGAGTGAGTATTTGAGAGTAGTGGAGTAGTAGAGAGAAAGTAGTAGAGAGTAGTGGAGAATATTCCAAAATTTGGCACAGCACCACTTGCACAATACGTGCAATCAAATCATATCACTTAGAGTACTTATTGAATCGCTGAATCTTGGTGTATATTCAAATGCTTTTATTTTCCTTGAGTTTATGTACCACAGCCAGCTGACGCGTTTCGTTCTGTACAACAGAACTTCTTCAGGGCGTTTTTATTTCCTTCAAGTTATGTCGGTATCCTGTTGTCATATAACTAGATATTTCTTCCAAATGTTAGACGAGACGTAAGTACATTCTTATTCAAAGTGACTAGGTATCAATTTTACCCACCCAATTCGGGCAGACTTGAGTAATTTATAGCATCCTCAAAGTCAGTCTTTCAAAAATTCCAAAGTATAGGACATGATAATCCAAATCCAAATGTTTCTCAAGAAAAGTCATTTTCAATCGTTCGGAATTTCGGCGTTTGGGCAGATATGACCCAGGGACCCCCAGTTTGCAAGGGGAATCACTTACCTGTAGATTCACTCATACATGCTGTCAATGAACAATAGAATACTGTCAAACATACTTATACACCTAAATCGACATTACACACCAGCACACATCCTATTCACATATGAAGTCATACTACTCACTTATGCAAACAATGGATCATACTTACATATTTACTTAGCTACACACTTATACAAACACAACTTCATCTATTCATTTAGATAGTAAGTCATACTTAGTGAATTATAAAATCATTATTACAAGTATAAAGTTATCCATACAGTTACTCACACAATCATTGAGTCTTATGTATACTTATTAATATACAACAACTGACACATACACTGCCTTTTATTTTTCTAGTTTGTTGGACATGTACCATTGAGAAATATATTTGCTCATCACCACACCCATAAAGATATTCACTCACCCAAACAACTGTTAGAACATGTAGTTTTAACTTCATATATCTAGTGAATCAACTATTCACACATCTTTGGGCAGCCACATCCCCCCCACCGAACCACACACACATTCACTCTCCCATACAAATACTCAGTTAACTAATCAATAACTAATACAGACTTTCACATAGTTAGTAACCATCTGGAGAACCAGTTTACACAACAACTGACAAAGTGATACAGATATTCAAACAGTTTAGTCACTATCCACTATGTTTAGTGAGACACTATAAATTGGTCAAGTAAACAGTCAATTACACTGCTACTAAATCCTCCATCCAAATATTTATTTTTATATATCCACTCATTCTTCAATGCAAATTGCTATATATATAATGCATATTTAAATAATGAAGCAAACCACATTCACTGGATGATGTCATCAGTGATCTCATCAGTGATGTCATTTGAGATGTCATCAGTGATGTCACTGACCATGTCATGAATGATGTAATATGTGACATCATCAGCAGTGGATTGCGGGTGCGCGAAATATAGTTAGTACAACTAACTATATAGGAGCAATTTCAATGGTTTTCTATGAGTGAAATGTCCAGCTAACTATAACACCCCTAAAACGTATAGTTTTTTGAGTGAATTTTAAAGGTTTTTTAAATGCTAATTCCTAACTATATAAGGCCTGAAAGCTGTGGTTTTTTCAGTGAATATATATATATATATATTCACAGAAAAAACCATAGGTTATAGACCATATATAGTTAGGAATTAGCATTTACAAAACCTTGAAAATTCACTGAAAAAACCATAGGTTATAGACCATATATAGTTAGGAAATAGCATTTAGAAAACCTTATTTTACTCACACAAAACCATTGAAATTCCATATATAGTTAGTTGCACTAACTATATATCGCGCACCTGCAATCCACTGCTGATGATGTCACATATTACATCATTCATGACATGGTCAGTGACATCACTGATGACATCACTGATGACATCTCAAATGACATCACTGATGACATCACTGATGACATCTCATTTGACATTACTGATCACATAACTGATGACATCATTCATGTGATGATACAATGAACCTCTTCAGACTCTAATATAACCTTAGATATACTCAGTGTAAACAGACACTCACAGACTGTCACTCATCCATGGAGTTACTCACACACCTAGTCAGTCTTGCAAAGAATCAATCACACCTCGATTTCCTCAACTATATAGTTATACACACCTTACTTATTGGAACATATAATAACACATATTTACTCTGTTATACAATCCCTGATACAAGTTCACAATAATCCATACAGCCACTCACACATTCACTGGCTCTTATGCACAGTTATTTATATATGTCAACTATCACATGTACTGTGTTTTACATATGTACTTACTTTGACATGTAGCACTGAGATATCCATTCACTCACCAATACACTCATGCACACAGTCAACCGCCCATACAGATGTTTCCACATGCACTTTTGAACCCATACATCTAGTGAATCAACTGCTCACACATCTATGCACAGAGTCATACACCTCCCAGACACCCACACACACACTCAGTCTCCCATACAAATACTTGGGCAACTAATCAATAACCCATATAGTTAGTCATATAGCTAATGATCAACACATGCATCAGATTACAAAACAACAGACACAATGATGCACAATTTAAAACAGTTTAGTCACTAACCCATGCACTCAGTGAGACACATTTAATCACTCACTTATACAGTCAGTCATGCACCTACTAAATCCTTCATCCAGACACTTATACATCCACTCATTCTTCAATATGTAAGACATATTTTAACTTTACAGAAGCATACAGTCACTGGATGTTGTCATCAGTGATGTCATCAGTGATGTCATTTGAGATGTCATCAGTGATGTCATCAGTGATGTCACTGACCATGTCATGAATGATGTAATATGTGACATCATCAGCAGTGGATTGCAGGTGCGCGATATATAGTTAGTGCAACTAACTATATATGGAATTTCAATGGTTTTGTGTGAGTAAAATAAGGTTTTCTAAATGCTATTTCCTAACTATATATGGTCTATAACCTATGGTTTTTTCAGTGAATTTTCAAGGTTTTGTAAATGCTAATTCCTAACTATATATGGTCTATAACCTATGGTTTTTTCTGTGAATTTCATTGGTTTTTTAACAGCTAATATCTGTAGCTGTAAAATGTATTCTTCTTTAAATCCAAAAATATATTTTATATGTTTATGAATAATTTTTTTTTTAAATATTTTTTTTTCTTCGTTCCCGCTTCGCGAATCGGGAAGCTTCCCGTTAGCTGACCTTGATGCCGCGAAATAGACCGCGAGCCGGTAAACGTTTCTTTACCGCAAGTGCCGCGTTAGAAAACAACATCGTGACGCCTCCCGTCCGCATGACGTTCCACGTTGTCGCTTGATACGTCATATGACGTGCTACGTTAGCGAACTGGTACGCGAAGCGAGTGCCAAAGCGCAGGTTTCTGGAAGCAAACAGGGAGGCCCTGCAAAGCGCTTAACGTAAACACAGCAAGTCATGTGACTTGGTAATAACACTTTTCATTGGTTCATTTCACTTTTGGTTTCCTAATGATGTAAGACTAGGTCATATAATCTAAAATGAACACTTTTGATTGGTTGAGAACTCTTGTTTTTCCCAAATGATGAAAATCCCTCCTTCTTTCCTCACTCTGACTTTCATCATTGTGAGAGAAAGACCCTTTGTGATCACTGAGCAATGGCTTCTTTAGTAGCTTCAGCTGGTGCTTCCCCACCACCTCCACCACATCCAAGGAAGAGTGGACCACCTGCTCAAGTTGTAATTCAACAAGAAGAAGAAGAAGAGGAACAGGAGGACGAGCACGAAGAGAGGCAGTTTTTGCCTGAGCAGCCCAAGACGTCTCACCGGAAAGAAAACTTCATTTGGCAATTTTTTAAAATTCCCAAAGGTCAGAAAAAAGTAAATGCAAGATACGTAACTTGCCTTATATGTCAAGATAGACTGTCCAGAGGGACCGACAAAAAATACAGTTTCGGAAACTACACAATGCATCGCCATATGACTAGGTGGCATCCTAACAACTACAGTGCTGCACAGTTTCGGAACGACCTAGATAATCTCCCTATTATGGCCAGAAGATCTGTTGTACCGGAAGTAACGGGACCAGAGGGCAGGGAGATGGTGCCAAATATACAAATGAGATTTGGTGAAGTAAAACACACCTGCGTATTTTGCGATGGATTCATTTCCTACGGAGAAAGAAGCATCACTCTGATCAACAGAGCTATTGACTATCATATGCAAGTTTGTCCGAAACGCCCAAAATAATAAATACTTCTTTTTTTTGTTTTGTTGCTCCTGTTGAGCCCTTTACAATGAATCGTTTTCATTGCCCCCTCCAAGAAAAACCCAAAAAAATATAAAACTGTTCCGAAAAATTCAAAAACAGTAAAAAAATGTTCAGAAAAATAAAAAAAAAAGTTCTTTTCAGAACTACCTCCCCGTTATTAAAAAATTGGTACAATATTTGGAACTGTGCCAACCTCTATTTCTCTTAGTTCGCTTCCTAGTTCGCTCGCTGGTACGCGAACTGGAAGCGAACCAAAAACAGTAAGTATAAGGGAAGGAAACACACACTTATGTTAAAAGAAAGACAGCTATAGGGGAGTAAACTAGAGATACTATTACCCATAATCCACTACTGATGATGTCACATATTACATCATTCATGACATGCTCAGTGACATCAGCAGCAGAGGATTGCGGGTTTTTTGGCAACATGCCTTATCCACGGTTTAATAACGCTGCCTTTTGCTTTATATAAGTTTTCAAATTGTATGAAATATATACCAATAGGTCTTTATGAACCTTTAGGTAGTGCTTTTGTTCATGAGGTCTGGTCGCTTCCATACACATACAGATGTTTCAAAGATGATCAAGAAGTTTATCTGAATGGAGAGGAATGCACTGAGACGCCAGATCATTCACTAATGTGTAGGCACATACAGTTACACGATTCATGCAACAAACACCGACCAAATATGGCTTGCGTGTTGCAAGGCACGCCAGTTCCTGCTATCATCCCCACGTTCAAGTTGTTGGAAAATGGTAGTTATTTGATGCTCAATAATGAAGATTGTTCTGAGTTAATTAAAAGTATTCCTTTTATCGTAACAGTAAGTGAACGGGTTATTTGCTGCAGAAATGTTCTATTTCCTCCCACACATGAACATAGGGAGTTTTCAATCTGGCCACAAATACCAACCTTGGGACACGTTTCAACGGCATGACAAGAATAAGAGCTCTTTTGTCTCAGAGAGAGGTGGCCTTGAGTTCGGCCCGTGAAACTTTCCTACTTCACATAGCGAACACCCGTACACAGGTTTGCCTTTCAATTTCAGCAACATGTTTCCGACTATCTTTAACGCATCCTCCACAAAATCCCTGGCACACTTTTTTAAAGTTGTTACCAGTGGTCTCGTGACTTCATTTGAGAAAATCTTTGGAGTCATCCCTGCTCCCTTTCATTCCATTTTCTCCACTCTGGTTCGTGGATTGCATTTTTACTTGCATTACCAGCGGACGCTCTTGTGCTTTTTTACATTTTTAAATATGGATGTCCCTCCTATGCAACCTCCGACCCTGCAGCTGCTGACACTGTTCCGCAATCGCATGCTAGAATATTATGGCACAATGCCGTTGGCGATATTAAGCACGGCATATGGATTATCTTTTCGGTTCTCCTACTTCACCTGTGTCCAGCCTGTATTTCACTGCCTGACCTGTGATTTCGATTGGGCCATTGATTTGTGTCTCTGCGGACCGGTTTCTCCTGACGTCGACTTTAATCAGCTGATGACTCCTATCATTACTCACGAGTTGATTTGTCCTGGCGAAAGGATTATGGCTGTGGCATTGATGCATGGACTACTTGGTCCCTGGAATTTACTGGCGGCAGCACAGTCTTTCTTGGAACACAGCTTTCTTGAAAACCCACCGAGCTGTCCTCTGATGGTGATAGAGGATCCGGTGCTGGGAGAGCACGTATGTTCTTTTCCGCTTTTAAATTGGATGGCTGAACTGTTTTCGGATGAAGACGGTGACTTCCTATTGGAGGCTGTTGCAGCTTATTTTGCATACACAGTTATGTCATAGACCTTTTTCATGTTTGATATGCTGAGTACTAGCATTTCATTGACAATTCATTGACTTATTTGTCAAGTTTTTATTATTTACCTTGCCTATTGGCTTAAGACTCGATAAAGTACTTGGCTGTTTTATTTTTCTTTAGCATTGAATTTTCCTAGTTTTTAATGCTTTACCTTGCGGACCGTCCACATATAAACTTGCAATCTGCTCTCATGAGATGGCACTTCTATTATCTTATTCAGTTCGTTTCCGGATCATGAGGAGGTGTCATCTAGGTCCTGGATATCTTTACACCGTGTTAAGTTAGCATGGGCTCATTACCGGTTTAAACGCCATTTTTCCTTTTTTGCAACTTCTGCACACGACACTTAGTTGTTGCTTTAGCTTTCCACCTAGTAGTTCATCGTGGTTTACATGAGAATAATATGTTATTGGTCTACTATCTGCTTTACTTGTTAAACTATATCTGTACAGCGAGTGCTAAAGTTTCAAGAACAACACGATACAGAATTGTTATGAGGTCTGATCTCCACGACTTCATACTCATAACATAAGTGCAACTTCTGCCAATTCTGGGCATGAGGCGGGTTTTATATTGCTTTGCCGAACACACATACACAACAGTTGATGCGGTTCACATGAAGAGAGAGCTGGTGTATGCTGATGTGATTCCTTCAAATCTAAGACACTAAAGTATGGACACGCCCTAAACCAACACAAAGAGACCTTCTTAGCAAATAATATAATATGTGTATTAGGGAGGGTGAGATATAAGCAGCCGCGGGCCGTGGAGGGAGTTACGATGGGGCAGGGAGGCGGGGAGGGGGAGAAGCAGGGTGGAGCCCTCTCTACCTTGCCCCTCCCCCTCCCCGCCTCCCTGCCCCACCGTAACTCCCTCCACGGCCCGCGGCTGCTTATAAGTGTTGCTAACTCTTATTCATTTACAGCATGTTAACATACTGTCACCATTCGCTTTTTATGTACTAGTAACTATGCTGGTAATTTTGCTACTGATAATATGTGTACTTGTATTCTCCACCCTGCTTCTCCCCCTCCCCGCCTCACTGCCTCACCGTAACTCCCTCCACGGCCCGCGGCTGCTTATAAGTGTTGCTAACTCTTATTCATTTACAGCATGTTAACATACTATCACCATTCACTTTTTATGTACTAGTAACTATGCTGGTAATTTTGCTACTGATAATATGTGTACTTTTATTATCTAAGGTACTACGCCTGAGAAGACGGCATTAGTAAATAAACATTTCAAATACACATGTGTTCTTCTTAACTCCATGTTCTGGTTTCTAAGAAATATATAACGACCGACTGTTCATGAGTTCCACGTATCCTGAGGTACTATAAGTTCATATTCTGGATTGTCTAAACATTGAGAGTTTGTTATATCCAATGTGACACTGTACCTAGCTTGCTAAATAGTTTTTGATTACTAACGTGAGTTTTGGGACACCCTAATTCGCCGAGGTTCCAATCCTCTGTCCACAGTTCTGTGTGAGAACAGAAACCCTGCGACAGGGGCACCCCCGACCCTTGCTGGAGCTTCATCACACTTGCGATACAACTCCAGCAATGCGCCACCTTTACGGCACAGATACATCACGCATCTGTGCTGTTTTTGCCCCATGATGCGCCGCATTGTAAATGCAGCACACCATAGGTGACGGAACAGCGGCACAGAATGACTAACACATCCCTGGTGATGCGCCAGTCATCATAAATCTATCCCTATGCTTCTTATCTTGTTAGAGATGAACCGCCATATGTATCATCAAAGTTATTTGCATTTCCTAAATAGCGAACTTTAAGGAATAAATAGCGATTCTTTACCATTCCTAGTTTGCGATGAGCTATTTGCTAATTAGCCGAATGTAGCCCAATGAAGCCCAATGTAGCCCAATGTAGCCCAAAGATGGCCGCCAGACACACAAAAAAACAAATGTAGCCCAAATATCAGCCAGATGTAGCCCAACTATAGCCCAGTGACAGAATGACCAATCAGCTTCGCAAACCTCCGTTACGCGAAGCGGAGCGCTGTTACAGATATATATCTTTTTTTGAACGTTAATTTCTCAAAATCCACTGGAGCACATATATTGAGACCTAGCAAAGGCACATCGGGCTACCAGTCCCTAATATTTTGCCAAGTTTCGTGCAAATCCATTCAGCCGTTCAATTATTATTTTTATTATTTTTTTTTGCCCCGCGGGGCCCTTTTAAAACCTCCACATCAAACCTAGGGGGTCAGCGAGGATCTACTATGCCCCCTTATAGTTATTTCCCCCTTTGTTTTGACCTCCTCTTGTCTCTCGATCCTACCGAGAGACAAGATGGCGGCCGCTACGGACTGTTTGGAATGTTGACAGACGCCGGAGAACCAATCAGCTTCGCTTCACAAAGCTCCGTTGCGCGAAAAGTCCGCGAACCAGAGCGCTAACCGGTCCGCTGTTACAGATATATATCTTTTTTTAAACGTTAATTTCTCAAAATCCACTGAAGCACATATATTGAGACCTACAAAAGGCACATCGGGCTACCAGTCCCTACAATTTTGCCAAGTTTCGTGCAAATCCATTCAGCCGTTCGGGCTAAAAGTGAGGCCAACCGCCCTATGGAAAACTCAATGTTAAAAACACGTTTTGGGACCCCCCTTTTTTCTCGGCCCCCACTGGACGAACCCCCCCCCAAATTTTCAAGGGCTGCTCAGAAACAAAATGTGCCATTTTCCTGAAAATTTCAGCCAATTCCGTCCACAAACGCCAAAGTTATTAGACATAGAATTTTCAAAAAACCCATAGAGAAAAAATCCTAACTATATATACCTACTGGCGACCGCCAGTAGGTAATATATATATATATATATATATATATATATACATATATATATATATATATATATATATATATATCCATCTACCACAAGGAGAAGGAAAAAGAGAACAACGCAAGAAAAAAGAGAAATGGGAAAGGAGAGAAAATAGGGTGAATGAACGCTGTAGGAGTGACCCCAGTGGGCAACATGAATGTGTAGAAATTGTGAAGCATCCATGTCCTCTTGACAGAGGCAAAGACTGCCGTGATCGATACCACAATATTAATGAGATAACCCCAACGGGGTATTGAAAGGGGGAACATATCAAACATTATATGAACCCCATCTCAAAAGTGAAAAGAAACACCAGGACTTACTGAAATCCTTGCTAGGGGTAAAATAAAAGCTACAGACCCTCCAATATCAGTAAATGCTCCTGTACCCCACAAAACTGGTACAGGGGAAGGCCCACTTCTTCGATACACCTGAGGAGGTGTGGGAATGGCTGTAAATTCAAGGCGATGCTCTGCCCCCACATAAACCGCCTAACCAAAGTAAAAGATGGGGCACTCGGCCTAAAAGACAACCGCGCAGTCTAGTTTGGTTGGTAATGATTTCAACACAGTCCCCACTCGAAGAGCACAGGATCACGGTCAGAAAAGACGGCACCATACACCTTGCAGACGAGATGAGCAGGGGACCTGCTTGGGAGGAGGAGGAACTCCCTCCTGACACCAAGGGAGTAGTTCGACACTAAGCACCACCCCGGACTATATAACGGACACAATAATGGCATTGGCACAGGGAGATGTTGATGTATGAATGCCTGGAGTTGACACTTGTTGCATTTGGGAAGCCCTGGGGGGCATATTTGGTCCTGAGGGGGCAATAATACTGGCTCTGATATGACATGAGACAGAGCCCTCGACGTTGATGCACTTTGCACCTATATCAGATGAAGTTATTGGAAAAGGGGGATCGTGCAAGCAGTAATGAGTAGATAATGGGAGCATTAGGGCAGATATCTGTCGCATAACTGACACAAAGGGATTGGCCTGGGTAGTTGTTGCAGTACGTTTATCGGTCCCTGTTGGACTGTATGGGTAGCTGTGTACGTCCTGACACCACCAAGGGGTGGGCAGTAATGGCATTTCAGTTCCACAATACATGCCTTTGGGAGGGAAGTTATCGTTAAGAGCTACGTTTATAAGTTTATTTCTTGGCTACAGTCAGTTCAGGTGGGCAATTGGAGGGGGTGGGGCGAACAACGCTTAACACTATTATGCTGCCATGATGGGTTCAGACCTTAAGGTACTGACATGGAATGTCAGTGGACTAGCAACATATGTAAAGAGGTATAGAGTACTATTATATTTGAAAAGACATAACATTTCCATAGCGTGTCTACAAGAAACACACCTGGTCGACTCAGGTGTAGTGCGATTAGCCAGAAAGTTGCAAGGCCATGAATACTATTCCTCCTATTCTACATGCGCTAGGAGCACCTTAATATGGGTGGCGCATTGAACCCTGTTTAATCATACATATTTAGAGGCCGACATCGGTGGAAGGTTTGTGTATAATAAGGGAGAGCTAAATTCAAACGCATCAAACACAGATGAACCATTGTTCTATTACAACATGCGTGACTTGATTGTACACAGTGTGGGAGTGCCCATTATATGGATGGGAGAATTCAACTGCATCTTGGACCCTAACATAGAGGCCTATTAGCATGGCGGACAGAAACATGTCCCGTCCGCCATGATCGCGGCAAAAATACGCCCGACCGCACCGCGGATAATCCGCGTTTCCGATTATGATATTTCTGTCAACAAACACCGACCGCGGCGGACGGATCACATTAAACACCGTCCGCGGCGGACGGATTACACCAAAGACCGCCGTAAGCAGACGGTACCACATAAACACCCTCCGCCGCGGACTAATTGACCGCGGAAACAGGCCCAACCGCCGCAATACCTACGGAGGGTCCGGCCGCACGATTAGGATAACCCCGCCATCCCAACGGAACTCACCACCTTCCTCGACCGCCGCGGAAACAATGCTTCGACAATTGGAGCATGACTGTGGAAGGACCACACGAACATCATCCCTGCCGTCAAACCGATTCCAAAATGGCGGACGGAGGTAAATAGAAAACACACTAAACAGGACACACACCCACCTGAAACACCCACCCCCAACAACTAAACGCCCCAATGACACCCCCTCCAGCACAAACAAAAGCACCCACGTCACCACACCCACAGAACACCTGACTGGCAACAACCATTGGGACACAACAACCACACAGAGTATAAAATGAATCCCTCCCATTACCACAATCCTTTGCATCACAGCATAGCTGCAAGAAAGAGGCAGATTAGCACAAACAGCAGACACACACAGACACACATAAAACCTGCACACCAACACACCCACCACACAAACCCCCACAACACCATCCCTACATACCACACACCTGCACACCCCACCCCACCACACCAAAACCTTGCACATTACACACCATGGCACCCAAGAAAAACCCAAAGTTCTCAGACAGTGAGTTGAAGGTCATGGTGGATGAAATCATCCGTGTCGAACCACATCTGTTCGGTACCCTAGTCCAGCAGACCACCTTGGCAACCAAAACCAACATGTGGGACAGGATAGTGACCAGAGTGAATGCGTCAGGGACCGTGCCACGCACCAAACACGAGATCCAGAGGCGGTGGCACAAGCTCAAGGCAAGGGTGAAAGGCACAACACACTGGCGGCGGCACTCCCCCGGTGCCAATACCATTTGCCAAATGGGAGGAGAAGGTGCTGGGCATACTGCACCCTGAGAGCCTGGAAGGAATAGAAGAGGGACTTGAGGCTGGTAAGTACAAACCAATTACCACTATCACACTGTCATGGTCTGCCTTGCACAACTGCCAAGACACATCTCCCAGGCTCCAATCCATGCATGTGTACCACACAGTCACCCAACTGTGAAGTCCTGGCCTCAAATGCACCCACCATGAACAACCACAAATGTTGCCTCCTATGTTCACAGGCTGGCATGTTGTCAAAGCAGCCAACACCACAACTCCCAACAGGCCCCCATGTCTACAGGGAGGTTGGTGGAGGTTGGGGGGGTGAGAGACCAGCACTACAACTCCCAACAGGCCCCCATGTCTACAGGGAGGGTGGTGGTGGGTCGGGGGTGAGAGATCAGCACTACAACTCCCAACAGGCCCCCATGTCTCATCCCAGAGCAATATGGAGTCCGCCCACCATTTGCTGACCAGTGCATCTCCTCCTTCAAACCTACAGGTAGGTAGCCATCTTCACTGGGGCACCATCCAATACCAGGACCAGACCACACATATCCAAGTATTGTCTCCCCACCTCCACACCACCATAATGCCCAGTACTGTCTACCACACCAACACGATGACACCAACAACCATGTCCTGATTCCAAAGAAATTTGTAATGTAACAAAAAAAACTGTCATGTCCACAGCATTGATTCTGAAATTCTTGTCCCTCAGGTGATCGCAACTTGACAGGCGAAACCAGCAACTGCCAGCACCAGTCGCCCCCTCACAGCCAGGATTCTCTGGTGAAGATCCCATGGACACCTTGGGTGCAGAGGACGATGCTGGCCCAAGCACACTCCCAGGGCCATCACGCTCCGAGGACATCCCTGCCTCCACCACCTTGGCCAGTGTCACAACACCAACACCTGCCATTGTGAGCTGTGCAGCTACCACCACCACCACCACCACCACTCCTGCCTGTGCCACCCTGCCTGACCCATCGTCCGATGATGGGCCATCGAAATCTCAGGCTAGCAGGGAGAGTGGACGGGGGAGGACACAGGTGAGGCCACAGCTCACAAACAGGAGTGCAGGTGCTAGGCCAGGTCGGGAACAAGACCCGCCCCATCCTGGAACCGAGACCCTGGATGCCATCGCCAGATTCCATGCCTCCTATGAGCGGTCGCAGGCACAGGCGGATCGGGCACACCAAGACTCGCTACAGAACTGCCAGCTTTTGCGGTCCATGGACACCCGCATGGGCCAAATTGTTGACCTCATGGGGCAGCAAACAGCTCTTTGGAGGGAGTGGTTATCCCGCGCCACACCACCTCCCCCTCCCCCAAGGGCCCAGCGGGCCAGGGAACCAACACCATTGCCACCATCCCCTGAGGACACTGACAGTGAGGTTGTCCCTGAACAATCTGCCACAACAGCTTGCTCCGCTTCGGCTCCAAGATGGAGGGGCCGTCTGAGAGCAGTGGCAATGCACCATCCACCCGCTCGAAGAGAGGCCGCCACTGACTTCACCCTTCCTTGAGCCTGCCATTCACTCTGCGAACTATCTTGCACCACAATGCCAAGCATTGGCACACGTCTGTTGGACTAGGTGTACATCACACAATGTGTTGTCCCCACGGTGTTTTCATCTGCCATGACCTTCAACTTTCACTTCCCCCCCAACACCTATTTGTAAATATGCACTAACAGTAATCCACATCCTGTAAATAAACACTACTTAAACACTCAATGCTGTGTGACCTCCATGTTTTAAACACAGGTTTGTCTTATTAGTTATCATTACCAGGTGCAGGGATCAATGTTCTTGAGAATCATGCCTCTGTGGGACTGACCTAGGGATAATGAGAGAACAACAAGCACAGGTCAGGAAACAGAATTACACCCATCACACCACACCATACTGCAACATCCCACAAACCACACTCATCACTAATTAAGTGGATCACAGGACACACATCAGGGAGCATTGCATGTACACCATCTCACACACCCATTTGCGAACAGAACATACCAGAACAGGCAGCATTGACACACCACATCCACACATCACCAGCAAACATACATCACGCATTGACCAGCAGCACAAGAGGCAGTTACTCACATTCAAGGAAAGTAGCGAGCAATGAGCTGACGCCTCTGGTCCACACCTTCTTCCTCCCCACTATCCTTATCACTGGACATGGGTGGGATGGGAGGCGGAGCAACCTGTTGGTCTGCAGGGTCCATGATCAGTTCAATATTATTGCGTACGGTCAGGTTGTGGAGCATGCAGCAGGCAACCACTATTTTGCATACTTTGCCTGGTGAGTATGGCAGGGCCCCTCCGGTTTTATCCAGGCAGCGAAACCTAGACTTCAGCAGTCCAAAAGTACATTCCACCACCCGACGTGTCCTCCCATGGGCCTCATTATAACGTATTTCAGCAGGGGTAGTAGGATTCCATAGGGGGCTCAGCAGCAACGGCCGGTTTGGGTACGCAGAGTCACCTAGGTGGGGGGATGACAGACACACACATCATTACCAGGATTGGTGGGAACAGCATGGCACACATACAACACAGTAGTCATCACAGCACACTCACCTACAAGCCATGCACATTCTTGACGTAGATTAGCCATCAGTTGGGGGACAATGCTGCTCCACAGGATGTGGGAGTCATGTGTGGACCCGGGAAATATGGCACATACATGGGAGATGATGTTGTCAGCCAGGCACACCACTTGCACGTTGATCGAATGGTAGTGCTTCCGACTGCGATAGACCGGTTCACGTGCCTGGGGTGGAATGAGACCAATATGTGTGCCATCAATGGAACCCACTACGTGTGGGATCTGGCCCTGGGCATAGAGGTCACCTTTCACTGTAGCCAGCTCTGCCGGACGTGGGAAATGGATGTAATCATCCTTGCAATGTATCATGGCTTCCAGCACATCCCGCAGTACCATGCTGAACATGGATTGGGACATCCCCCCGGCATGACCAACTGTGTACTGGAAAGTGCCTTTTGCGAAGAAGTGAAGTGCCGCCATCACCTTTGCTGTGGCTGTAATAGCTCCTGGATATGGCCTGCGTGGCTGCAGATGAGGTGCCAATTGGGCTACAAGGTCCTGCAATCTCCGTCGGTCAAGCCGGAATTTGCAGATGACCTCCTCGTCAACCATGTCCTCCAGCACAGTGTATGGTCGATGCACATTTGGAGCCCTCCTGTGTGGGTGTAGATGGGAGCAGATGTCAATTGACCAACAACGCACAGCTGTGCCACACTATCACGTCTTGACCAACACAATACAAATAATACATGTTGCAGACACTGATTGTTTGTGTGATGTGACCGAAATATACGGCACTACAGCTAACTACACACACAATGTTCACCCACAAACAACATCCTGTGTGCAAACATGTCCAATGTAACATGCACACATGTTGAAAGAACAGCCAACATCACATGACTGAGGGCCCAATTGTGGACAAGCGTCCCCACAGACACACATGGACATGCATACACAACACAAACATGGAACACACCCTCCTTGTCTTCATGCACCCATGACCCCACCTACAATGCTGGGCACCTGGCGGTGGGTGACCGGCCGCGCCCGGCGGTGGGCAACCGGCCAAGGCCATCCATGCCAGGGTGACATCAATACACAGGGCGGTCACCCACCGCCAGCACCCGGCGGTGGGTGACCGGCCGCACCCGGCTGTGGGTGACCGCCCGCACCCGGCGGCCTGCGGTGGGTGCTGCTATGTGACTGAATGGGGGGATACTAACTGCCATTTCAACTTGCACATTCAAATGTATGTGTTAGCCTGCCCCGCCCCGCGGAATGCGTGCTCCGCCATTGCGACGCCAGTGAGTGATAAATTTCAAATGATGCACCATCGCGGTAGCGCGCACATGCGGTTGCCGGTGTGTGACCGTGACGGTCCTTGCACATGTAGCCAATGGAAACAGGTAACGCGGGGCGTGTAAGCGATTTAAAAAATAGCGGAAGCCGTGCACCGCCACAGCAGGGCCAGTCATTGGCTCATTTTGAATGAGGCAGCCCGGGAAAACCAATTGCTGCAGACGTGTGCCACTGATATCAGCTCAGGGCCCTATAAATGTGTGAATTTCAGCAGCACACATCCACTGCTTCCAGCCACTGCTGCCTGCGCCCATCAACTCGACCTGCTGCTTCTGAGCTATCCAACAACTGCTGCCTGCACCCATCACCTCTACCTGCTGCTGAGCTATCCAACAACTGCTGCCTGCACCCATCACCTCTACCTGCTGCTGCTGAGCTATCCAACAACTGCTGCCTGCACCCATCACCTCTACCTGCTGCTGCTGAGCTATCCAACAACTGCTGCTGTTGTGCCACAGTCCTGGACCTTGCCATGCCGAGAGTGCCAGAGATCCGGTCTCGTCCCTTCACTGCAGCGGAGCTGAATGTCCTTGTGGATGGTGTGCTCCACCACTATGAACAGCTCTACGGTGCCCCCGGACAGGTGGTAAGTGCAGTGGGGGACATGTTGGTGTGCATGAGGTGGTCACTGACTCCTGGCTTCTGCTATCTTGGCGGTGTGCTGTGGGACCTTCACATGTGTTGTACTGTGCATGGCTGCTGAAAGATACGTGTTGCTACTGTGTTTGTGAATGTCCAACTGTCCACTGACATTCCCCTCTTGTCTCCCATCATGGTAGGTCAAGCTGCATCTTCGCAAGGCCGTTTGGAGGACCATAGCACGTGATGTACTGGCAGTGGGGGTGTGCAATAGACGACACACACACTGCCACAAGCGCTGGGACGACATATCCAGGCTCAGCAAGAATGTTGCGGAGATGACACTGGGGCT
This sequence comes from Lissotriton helveticus, assembly GCF_964261635.1. Classification (NCBI taxonomy): domain Eukaryota; kingdom Metazoa; phylum Chordata; class Amphibia; order Caudata; family Salamandridae; genus Lissotriton; species Lissotriton helveticus. The sequence goes on from NC_136068.1 coordinate 1,411,095,786, forward strand.
GATTCCAAGATCAACCCGGCTTGCACGACGCACCATTACCCCTCTAATGCACCGTATCATAGCTGTGACGCATCCTGACCTGTCCACCCGGCTGAGAGAGGATCAGCAGCAAATTAGCGGTAAGCAGACTGAATGTGTTTGTGACTTGTGAGTGCATGCCAGGTGGACATACCAGTTGCATTGTAGTGCAGGGGCCCAGGACATGCCGTTGAGGTCCGTGGTCCCATGGCATCACATGTGTGGTGGTCTGCATGCACTTGCCCTGTTTGTTTGATGTACATGTTTCACAGGCACGCCCTGTTCTTTGACATGAGGATGTCTGATAGGGGTGGTTCGTGTGCAGGATGGGTGCTACATGTTGATCGACAGTAAAGAAAGTTGTGATTTTGTAACCTTCAGTACGTGAGTGTGGCACTTAGGTAAACCTCTTTTCTCTCTCTTTCAGCTTTGGCCGAGGGCACTGACCCACAGAAGACGGAGATGAGTGGTGCCAATGCATCCGGATCCGAGATCACACACACGCAGACTGAGACTGAAGAGAGCAGCCCCGGAGAGGGGGACAGAACTGTCCCTGAGGACTCACATGTGGAGACACCATCGTCCTCATCTTCAGACAGTGGTGGTGAGTCAGCACTGTTGGTAGACACAGGGAGTGGGCAGTCAACACCTTCAGTCGGTACACAGCACACAGGGCCCGCACTGCCACCAACTGCAACATGTACTGCTCGTGCTCGCCAGAGTAGGGCGAGCAAAGTGGCCTTCGGTGCAGGCACCGCTGCCCCTGCCCCTGTGACACAAAGTGCCCTTTGTGCTGAGGCAGTTGATCTGCTGCGACAGCTGTGTGTAGGGCAGACCAACATGATCAATGCATTCCAAGACCACGATAGGAAGTTGATGCAGGTGGTAGCATTCATGGAGGGGATGCATGGCGATGTTGCTGGTCTCCACAGAACAGTTAAGTCATTATCCAACACAGTGTCTGCAGCCATTCAACAGTCGCATGGACAAGGTTCTACTTCAGTTCCCCCACCCACACCACTTGATGTCTCAGGGGAGAGTGACATTTCAGACCAGGCACCATTTTCTGGGTATTGCACTAGAAACAGCCAAAGGCAGCAAGGCAGGGCACGGAGGGCACAGACACCATCCCCTAGGAAGGAAATCTTTCACCGAACACAACATCAGCTACCCTGGAGTTGACACACAGGACCCTCAAGGGGTGTTGGGGGACAGGGATCCACATGTAACACAGGCATCCCCCTCAGAAGGTACTCCCAAGGCCAGGGACACTCCCAAGGACTTGGACACTACAAAGGAAAGGGCACCTCCCAAGGCCAGGGACACTCCCAAGAACAAGGACACTACAAAGGAAAGGGCACCTCCCAAGGCCAGGGACACTCCCAAGGACAAGGACACATCAAAGGAAAGGGCACCTCCCAAGGCCAGGGACACTCCCAAGGACAAGGACACTACAAAGGAAAGGGCACCTCCCAAGGCCAGGGACACTCCCAAGGACAAGGACACTACAAAGGAAAGGGCACCTCCCAAGGCCAGGGACACTCCCAAGGACAAGGACACCTCAAAGGACAGTGCACCTCCCAAGGTCAGGGACACTCCCAAGGACAAGGACACCTCAAAGGATAGGGCACCTCCCAAGGCCAGGGGCACTCCCAAGGACAAGGACACCTCAAAGGACAGGGCACCTCCCAAGGGCAGGGACACTCCCAGGGACAAGGACACTTCAAAGGACAGGGACACTACAATGGACAGGGACACTACAAAGGACAAGCCAACTCCCAGGGACAGAGCACCGCCCACGAATAAGGCACATTCCATAGACAGGACACCTCCTACGGCCAAGGAACCTCCCAGGGCCAAGGGTTCCCCCATGGACACGAGCTCCACCAAGGCCAGGCATACATCACTCCTGCGTCCCCTGAGGCTGGTGTTGGTGAAGGAACGTAAAACACATGTGTCAGCGGTGGAGTCCCCCCCATACCTCTACTCCCATCCACAGCCCACTGAAGCAGAGGAAGGAGTGCACTGTTGTTGCATCCCCCATTACACATGATGCAGAGGGCAGAAGGCAGGGCCACAGCAAACGTCAAGCAGGGCCCAGCACGTCCCCAGAGACCAGACCCACACCAGCACATGATCCACCTTTGATGGGTGATGTTTCTGATGAGGCCACACCACTTACCAGTCCAGTCATGTCCAGTGTGCCCCTACATATCCCAAAGAAACGGAGACACACACCAGTGACACCTGACCACCCCAATGTCACTCCAGTACAGATGTCCCCAGCTCCCAGAGCCACCCTGTCTCCAGGCCCATACAGCCCTGTGGCTCATCATTTCAGTGGTCCTAGTGGGTCAGCTGCAGTTCACTCTCATGTGTCAGATAGTGGCACTGAGTCTGTTGTTCGCTGTCATGCCTCATGTAGTAGCACTGTGTCAGTTGTGCCCTCTCCTGTTTCAGGTACTGCCACTGTGTGTGTCCGCCATTCTCATGTCTCAGATGCTGGCATGGTATTTGTTGGTCATTGTACAGGGACATGTCCTGGCAGTGTGTCTGGGTCTATGGCTCATGTGTCAGTCACTAGAGCTGTGGCTGTGTCTCACACTCCTGTATCTGGGTCTATGGCTCATGTGTCAGTCACTAGAGCTGTGGCTGTGTCTCACACTCCTGTATCTGGTGCTGGCAGTGTGTCTGGGTCTATGGCTCATGTGTCAGTCACTAGAGCTGTGGCTCTGTCTCGCACTCCTGTTTCTGGTGCTGGCAGTGTGTCTGGGTCTATGGCTCATGTGTCAGTCACTAGAGCTGTGGCTGTGTCTCACACTCCTGTTTCTGGTGCTGGCAGTGTGTCCGAGGCGACTAGGTCAAGCAGTCCACCAGATTCTGTGCTGTGAGGTGTAGCTACCATCACTCACATATCATTGTACTTGGTGTCTAGATTGTCCATTGTAACTACCCTTGCAATATGAATGTCCACTGGACGGGGCACTTGACCCACGTACTTGTGGTGCCTCTGCCCTGTTGCTGTTATGATACTTCATTGTGCCCTCTCATGTGCTGCCTCAGATATACCTGCTCTGTGCCATGGACTGTTGATGCACTCAGCCCCTCTCATGTGCTGCCTCAGATGTACCTACTCTGTTATGAACACTGCCCTGTTTCTGTTAGGATGCTGCATTGTGCCCTCTCATTTGCTGCCTCAGATGTATCTGCTCTGTGCCATGGACTGTGGATGCACTTAGCCCCTCTCATGTGCTGCCTCTGATGTACCTGTGCCTTGCCATGGACTGTTGATACACTTAGCCCCTCTCATGTGCTGCCTCAGATGTACCTGCTCTGTTATGAACACTGCCCTGTTGCTGTTAGGATGCTGGATTGTGCCCTCTCATGTGCTGCCTCAGATGTACCTGTGCCGTGCCATGGACTGTTGATGCACTTAGCCCCTCTCATGTGCTGCCTCAGATGTACCTGCTCTGGTATGAACACTGCCCTGTTGCTGTTAGGATGCTGCATTGTGCCCTCTCATGTGCTGCCTCAGATGTACCTGCTCTGTCCCATGGACTGTTGATGCACTTAGCCCCTCTCATGTGCTGCCTCAGATGTACCTGCTCTGTTATGAACACTGCCCTGTGCTGTTATGATACTGCATTGTGCACTCTCATGTGCTGCCTCAGATGTACCTGCTCTGTGCCATGGACTGCTGATGCACTTAGCCCCTCTCATGTGCTGCCTCTGATGTACATGTGCCTTGCCATGGACTGTTGATGCACTTAGCCCCTCTCATGTGCTGCCTCAGATGTATCTGCTCTGTTATGAACACTGCCCTGTTGCTGTTATGATACTGCATTGTGCCCTCTCATGTGCTGCCTCAGAAGTACCTGCTCTGTGCCATGGACTGTTGATGCACTTAGCCCCTCTCATGTGCTGCCTCTGATGTACCTGTGCCTTGCCATGGACTGTTGATGCACTTAGCCCCTCTCATGTGCTGCCTCAGATGTACCTGCTCTGTTATGAACACTGCCCTGTTGCTATTAGGATGCTGCATTGTGCCCTCTCATGTGCTGCCTCAGATGTACCTGCTCTGTTATGAACACTGCTTTGTTGCTGTTAGGATGCTGCATTGTGCCCTCTCATGTGCTGCCTCAGATGTACATGCTCTGTCCCATGGACTGTTGATGCACTTAGCCCCTCTCATGTGCTGCCTCTGATGTACCTGCTCTGTTATGAACACTGCCCTGTTGCTGTTAGGATGCTGCATTGTTCCCTCATGTGCTGCCTCAGATGTACCTGCTCCTTGCCATGGACTGTTGATGCACCTATCCCCTCTCATGTGCTGCCTCTGATGTACCTGTTCCTTGCCATGGACTGTTGATGCACTTAGCCCCTCTCATGTGCTGCCTCTGATGTACCTGTGCCTTGCCATGGACTGTTGATGCACTTAGCCCCTCTCATGTGCTGCCTCTGATGTACCTGTGCCTTGCCATGGACTGTTGATGCACTTAGCGCCTCTCATGTGCTGCCTCAGATGTACCTGCTCTGTTAGGAACACTGCCCTGTTGCTGTTAGGATGCTGCATTGTGCCCTCATGTGCTGCCTCAGATGTACCTGCTCCTTGCCATGGACTGTTGATGCACTTAGCCCCTCTTATGTGCTGCCTCTGATGTACCTGTGCCTTGCCATGGACTGTTGATGCACCTAGCCCCTCTCATGTGCTGCCTCTGATGTACCTGCTCCTTGCCATGGACTGTTGATGCACTTAGCCCCTCTCATGTGCTGCCTCTGATGTACCTGCTCTGTTCAACCCAGTGCCCATGCTCCTGGCTACCCTAGGATTGAACCCCTATTATGTGCAATAAAGCAAGTTAATCGTGTGTAGTGGTTTATCTTTGTCATTCCTGGTTGTCTCCTTGCATTGTTGATATATTGGTGCTATCGTAAATGCTGTTTCCCCAACATGCCCCTCCTCCTCCCCACGTCACGGCCCCGGAAGGTACTCCCCTTCCGACAGCAATTGGTGTGTTTGCATACCTGCGTCGTCGTCGGCGACGGTCCATGACTTGCTGGTGGTGAAGCACGAAGACTATAGGAAATGCGTGTAGTGCTGGATCCATGACGGCGATCTGCCTGTGGTGGGTATCTCTGCAATGTTTTGTCTCTCCGCTGTGGTGAATCCACCGTGTTCAGGGAGGTTGTTTTTCCGCTGCGATTTGCTGTGTCTTTTCCGCCATCGTGATTTAGAGGACGGTCGTAGACGTCATTCCGTACGGCGGTGTCTTTGGATTGGTTACGTCCGCCACGGGGTCGGGTGTATTTCCGCAGCGGTGCGTGCTCTTCCACGGCATACGGACATTTTACAGTGCTTCCCATCCTAATATGGCAGACGGACTGGCCGCGGCTGGCGGACTGTAAAAAGGCATTTTCCGCCTACTCCAGGACGGCGGTCGGCCTTCCGTCCGCTATCGTAATCGACCCCATAGTTCACCACCCAAGGCCGGCACTTAACCGCAGTTGACGAAAGCCCTACAGGGGGTTATGCATGACCTGGACATCCGTGATGTCTGGAGTCTGGGCCACCCAACTCAGCAGCTCTACACTTGCTACTCAGCGACACACAGTACCTACAGTAGACTGGACAGAATATTGATGGCTCTAATGTTCCTTGGTTGGAAGATGTCATGGTGATGCACATGGCACGGTTTTTGTCAGACCATGCTCAGGTTAGCTGTGTAGTGAGATGTGGTGGACAGTTGGGGGGGGGTGTCGTTGCTGGAGTATCTCAGCAGATGACCGCGAGGACCCAGAAGAGAGAGAGGCCCTATCGCAACAATTTCACACTGTATTCCGATTAATTGGGGCACTACGTCATCCAGAGGCCAATGAGTGGGAGGCACTGAAGGCCGTGATGCGAGGAACGTGTCTCGGTCTGACATGCGGTGTCTGTAGGCAACTCCAAAGGGAGCTTACTGACGGGGAAATAGAACTGGCTGATCTATAGGCAGGAGGGCCATAAAAATGGAGCAATAGCCTCTGGAACATACATTGCGCAGGCGAATACATGACACTTGGGACCGCCTACATAAATATACATTCAAATAGTACAGACATGCCTTCATAGGGAAGGGGACAAGACAGGTGGTTACTGGCTAGGATACTGCAGAAAGATCACTCCCCACCCTTGACTACATATCTTGTAACTAATGATGGCACCAGGGTTAGTACTAGGTACGGCATCTGGAACGTTTTTCTGCAGCATTTGCAGAGGTTTTACACAGCCGAACAAACTATCACCCTGAGACGTTGTCTTCCGTTCCTGGAGGGACTGCCCCTCCCGCGACTCGAGCCCCTGAGTGCTACCCATGAGGAGCTCGGGGAGTCAGTGAAGGCGCTTCTTTGAGCGATGGCGCAGGGGGTGGGGGTTCCCGCTGAATTTTACCAGGCCTTTTGCACAATAGTGACCCAGGGTCTCCTTCAGATATTGACCGATGCACAGCAAACAGAGTACGCACCCTATCGATGAGGAAAGGGGAACTTTGTATGTTCTTAAAACCTAGATGTGATTAAAACAAACCCCATGGCCTATAGACCGCTTACAATGATCAATAAGATATAAGTTACTGACCAATTGGTTAGTGCCACACATGCCGCAACTGATCAATAAGGATCAATGTGGCTTCATACCCGGCAGACGCACTGGCATGAATTTGCATTGTCTAACCCACATACTTCATGAAGTGAAACACATGGCTGAGGAACTTACAATTATATTGATAGACATAGAGAAGGCATTTGACACAGTAGATTGGGGCTACCTTTTAGGAGTGCTCAAAGGGGTAGGGATAGGACCATGGTTTCGACAGTGGGTTCAGTTGCTTTATGCACAACCGTGTGAGAGGGTACTGGTTGAATGATACAGCTCTGACACATGGCAGATGGGCCGAGGGACGCGGGTGGGCTGCCCTCTGTCCCCATTTTTGTTAGCCTTAGCGATAGAGCCACTGGCAATCTGGACGCGACTAGAATTGGCCAATCATGGTATTAGATTAGGAAACACTGGTCATAAGATCTCCCTGTACACAGATGATGCTCTATTCTATGTGGCCTACCCGCAAGACACTTTACCCAAGCTGTTGAAAATTCTGGATGATTTCTGCGACTTATCAGGTCTTCGCCTTAATCAGACCAAGAGTCTGATATTCCCTGTAGAAAAAATTGTCCACCCTAAGAATAGATAGAATCCCAAATCTTGGCCACATCCTGGGAACTGGCCCACTTTCGCTGTCTGGGCATACAAGTGTCACACACAGACGCTCATCAACTCCACTTAAATATGGAACGCGCCAGGGGTGCTTTGTGAAGTTCGGTCCCTTTGTGGAACACTCTACCGCTGTCCTTGATGGGCAGACTGGCGACATCTAAAATTGTGTTATTACCCAAGTTCCTATACATGATGCAGAACTTCCCTTGCCCCATACCCAAGACATATTTTAACCGATTACATTCTGCACTCACCTCGTTATTGTGGGCCAGCCGATGTAGTAGAGTGGCATTACATACACTTTCCATGAGATATGAGGAGGGAGGCCTAGAGGTGCCCCAATTTGACTTGTATTACTATGCCGCACATTTCCAATATGCGGCTAAGTGGTTTGACAATGGAGGGAACTGGGAGCAATGCTTATTGGCGGGTATGCTGTCAGTGGAACAGTTAATAGTGGCACTAATGGGTTCAGTGACTAAATATCGAGGGACATAATATGGAATGCCCAAAATATTGACTCCTAAATATCGAAGTACAGAATATAAAATCCCTATCTACAAACAGGTAAGTACTAAAATATCGAATCCAAAATATAGATATTTAAAATATAGTTATCTAAAATATCGATTTTTTTAAATGTATTAAAAATAATATGAAAGTAATTAAATATTAAAAAAATTAAATAAAACATACTTAAAATAATGTAAAAAAGCTTAACATGTAAAAATAATAACTATAATGTAAAAAAAGTAGAGAATTTGTTGGATAGTGAAAGGGTAACAATTACTATTCCCAGTCCAGTGAGTGCAACAGTAGGGAAAACGTTGGATTGCGTAGGGGTAAAAATTACTATTCCCACTCCAAAGAGTGCAACAGTAGGGAAAGTGTTGGATAGCGGGAGGGTAAAAAATACTATTCCCACTCCAGAGACTGCAACAGTAGGAAAAGCTTTGGATAGCGGGAGGGTAAAAATTACTATTCCCACTCCAGTGAGAGCAACAGTAGGGAAAACATTGGTTAGCCTAGGGGTAAAAATTACTATTCCCACTCCAGTGAGTGCAACAATAGGGAAAGCGTTGGATAGCGGGAGGGTAAAAATTACTATTCCCACTACAGTGAGTGCAACAGTAGGGAAAGTGTTGGATAGTGGGAGGGTAAAAATTACTATTCCCACTCCAGAGACTGCAACAGTAGGGAAAGCGTTGGATAGCGGGAGGGTAAAAATTACTATTCCCCCTCCAGTGAGTGCAACAGTAGGGAAAGTGTTGGATAGCGTAGGGGTAAAAATTACTATTCTCACTCCAGTGAGTGCAACAGTAGGGAAAGCGCTGGATAGAGGGAAGGTAACAATTAATATTCCCACTCCAGTGAGTGCAACAGTAGGGAATGCGTTGGATAGCGGGAGGGTAATAAATACTATTCCCACTCCAGAGACTGCAACAGTAGGTAAAGCGTTGGATAGCAGCAGGGTAAAAATTACTATTCCCACTCCAGTGAGTTCAACAATAGGGAAAGCGTTGGATAGCATAAGGGTAAAAATTACTATTCCCACTCCAGAGAGTGCAACAGTAGGGAAAGTAATAATTTAATATTAAAATACGATTAAACTAATTAACAATACCAATAAACAATTTTTTAAAAATAATTACCAATTAATTAAAATGAATTACCAATTAAAAAAATAAATTACCAATGAATAAAAATTAATTACCAATTAATAATGAATTATCAATTAATTATCAATACATATAAATACAAATACATATTTACTTTATTTCAATTAAATTACTTACCACCCTATTCCCCTATAAACCCAAAACCCGCTCCAAATAATAAATAATACAATTAACATAATGATCAAGTAATCAATTAATAAAAATTAATTACGAATTAATAAAAATGAATTACCAATTAATAATTATCACACAATTAATTATCAATACATATAAATACAAATACATATTTACTTTATTACAATTATATTACTACCCACCCTATTCCCCTATAAACCCACAACCCGCTCCAAATAATAAATAATACAATTAACATAATTATCAATTAATACAAATCAATTACCAATAAATAAAAATTAATTACCAATTAATAATTTATTTGTTAAGCAATTAATTATCCATACACATACATACAAATACATATTTACTTTATTACAATTAAATTACTTCCCACCCTATTCCCCTGTAAACCCACAGCCCGCTCCAAATAATAAATAATACAATTTCCATAGTTATTAATTAATCAATTAATAAAAATTAATTACCAATTAATACAAATGTATTACAAATTAATAAAAATAATTACAAATTAATAATTAATTATCAATCAATTAATTATCAAGACATATAAATAAAAATTAATATTTAATTTACTATACTTAACTTACTTAACACCCTATTCCCATATAAACCCACAACCCGCTACGGAATTAAATTACGCAAAAACTAAATTACATATCATTCATTACTTTAAAAAAAATTAAACATACATTACAAAAATAATACATAATTTTAACACATATACTACCATTCACAACACAAAAAAAAAAATAGATATTCGGGAAATCGATATTTTAAATTCGATATTATGGAAATTGATATTTCCTACCCCAATTTTGATATTCTGACTAACTATATTTTGGCGATTCGATATTCTGGCCTATCTATATTTTGGATTCTATATTTTGGGCATTCACCGCACTAATGGACTGCATGGGAGTTGACAGATCACAAACATACATGGTGCGCCACTCCTCTCAGATCTTGAAACAGTACGCTGAAAAAATACTAAAACATGGCCCATTTCAATGATAACTTTCCATATGGATATTGGCCCCAGTCTAGCAAATGATTGAACATATGTCGCTCCATGTTTGGCAGGAGGGTGGGTGCGAGACTTTGGGAGATATATACCCTGGCGAGTCCTTCCTCACATATGAACAGAATTGTGACATATTTACACTTGGGCAGGGACAATACTTATACTATGCGGGTCTGTCCGATATTATCACGGGGACTTGGCTCATGTTTCTGGCCGTCCCATGCTCCACCTGCACACTGGATATTCTGCTGACATGTGGTGCAGGTCTCCACATGATAACTCAATTTTACAGAGCCATGAGACGGGACTCTATATGCCTAGTACCAAAGCCTCGGATGGTGTGGGATAGTGAGTGGGCAGCGGTGGCGGGGCTCACACATACAGTGTCATGTAATGCCTGGTTTAAATTGATACACTTTATGTCATCCATAGGACTTATGTAACCCCAACAACACATAATCGTATAAATTCCCTCGACCTGATGACTGTCCTCCATGCGGGGCCAATATCACTGGATTCATGCATTTAGCTTGGTGGTGCCCCATGATACAGGACTACTGGATGCAAGTGGTGTCAGAACTGTCTAGTAGCACACACATTCATATCATTGACACCTAAACCGCTTGCCTATTGGGTCATGTTAAGAGGCCAAAGAAGCGGAAAATAGCTCATAAGTTCCTGCACCTGACCTTAGCATTAGCCCTCAAAGGGTGGCTATGACTTGGATGGGACAGCATTTCCCCACAGTGGTTTATTGGCGCCAAGATGTCCTAGAATGGGTGTTGGCAGAAGAGTTGCTTATGAAGTTGAACAGGAGGGATAACGAATTGGAAGATGATCTGAGTGATTGGAGACAGCTCAGGAATGCTGTTCTCACACCAGATGTGAACTCAGAATCCTCCGAAGCTCATTGTACAGATATGAGCTTGGATGAAGTGGAACGTGAATGTGTGGGGCTGACTCGTGGGTAGGGTGATGTAGGGGATGCTAGCGCCATATAGTTGAGGTGGCGTATAGCCGTGTGTCTTCCTGGATGGGACCTTGGTATAAAGATTCCTAAGTGAACTTATTGCCACTGTGTACTCTATCTGACCATTGCCATTTCACCCTTCTCTACTGCAGCCAACTGTTTGATAAAAAAAAATAAAAAAAGTTACAATTTTTTTAAAGTTATAGTTATGCCTGTGCTTTAAGGTTGGAGTTAGGATGAGTTAGAATCACTGCTGGGTTTAGGGTGGTTGATTTAGGATTAGATGTCAAAGCTGGTTCTAGGCATTGTAGATGTGATCTTTAATTTAGGCTCACAGGTTTAGACTTGAAATTTTACTCTTGGTGGCTGTAGATAATTTTATGCCTAGGCTTTGGAGTCGGTTTCAAATTTAACATTAAGGGCTGGTGATAGGCTTCAGGCCAACATATTGGGGATATGGGTTAGGATTAACTTTAGGTGTTAGGGTCAAATGGCTTGAAGGCTGTAGTTAATCTTAGGTTTTAGGGCTTAGGTTGTTGTAAAGAAATGGGATCCGATGTAAGTACACCCCGGGTAACAGCCAGATGATGTGACCCTTCATGAAAGTCTATTGCTGAGGCATGGTGGTATTTCAGGCTTCAATGCTTGGGTCTCACAAGGCGTCTCCATAGAGAGTGGAGGACAGGGGGCGGTGAGGGCTATGGATGTACAACATGTTGTTTTCTTTGCTATTTGGTGCTAGTGTCTCTTCCAGCAGTTCTTCAAAGCAAATGTCCCTACATAGATAACAAGCATTTGCAATGCAATCGGTCTCATCTTTGGGACCTTATATATATTTAGCTATGCAGCACATTAGCCTGGGTTATGAAACATCTACTGTTCTTTAACACGTTGAATGCTATGGGAATTCCCCTGCTGTGCTGGGATTCCTGGATCTTCATGCTTTCATGACGAGCTGGGCTCGTCATCAGCGTGCGAGGAGGCTACTTCATGACGAGCCCAGCTCGTCATGAGCGTGGAAGGGGTTAAATGTAGGGAAAGTTAGTATCAAACTGCGTGACACACCAGGTATGGGAACACATGGAGAGAAATATTGCCTTTCAGCGGGAAATGATCTAGTCTCAAGCTCTGTTTTTAATATAAAATCACGGCCTTCGGTAGTCATATCACTGAAAATACAAGATTTGTAAAAAATATTGTTGTCTACGGGTGCTTGTGGAAGACAATTTCTATGGACTGGAATCTAGAGAATGCTAAAGTGGTTCTGGTATTTTAATGACCTCTACTGGTCGTTTTCTATCAAGACAGTTAAATAGAGGTAGTTGAACAAGCAGGAAGCAATTCTGGTATTTTACTGACCTCTACTGATAGTTTTATATCAAGACAGTTAAATAGATGCAGTTGAACAGAAAAAAAGTCGCTAAGCAGAAGCAGACAAGTCTTAGGGCTCATCTCCAGAGCCCACAAAGTACATACACATATAAATATACTAAAGTATATACAAGAGGTCTCAAATTCTCGACCTAAAAAGGAAAAAGCTCCATCTGTTATGAAGGGAAGATCTATTCATCCATTGTCTAAGTCTGTGATGAATTCGGGCTGATCTATGTGACTAATACTTACAACACCCAATGGAAGTGGGGCCTGACAGAAATCAGAGAGCAGAAATAGTCTCTTTTCCCAAAAGTGAAAACAAATGATGGAATATTAGGAACTTTGTTCATTGTCAACAGGTGTTTAAATACCAAAGACAGGTATGCTGTGAAACCAGTTTGGTAGACAGCAGTATAAACAGTATCACATGATATAAAGATGATTGAACACAAGGGGGGCACATTAGAATAACGAGCGGATCGCTACTGCCCGTATGGCGGTGGCGACTCACCCGCCAAAACCTCCGCCCGCTACTGATTTCTACCCCGCCACATTACCATGGGGAAGACCGTCTGCCGGTTTTCCGCTGGTAGGCAATCCGCCCGATTGCCTACCGGGCGGAAAAGCAGTTTATATGGTGGCGGTGTCTGGTAGACACCGCCATCCATATTACTATGCAGGCGGGGACATGCCTTTCCGTGGCGGCAACGGGGCCCATTGCGGGCCCCCAGGGACTCTGGGGGGTACACATGGGGGGTACCTATGGTACCCCCAATCAGTTCCATGCACAACATGGCAGGCACCGCGCGGTGCCTGCCATGTTGTGCATGGAAGTGCACGAGATGCTTCCCTGGAATTGTGGTGAGCGGTGCTGAGTGCACAATGACAGGAATGCAGGATGCACTCACCACTGTGGCGGGTGCATCCTAATACCACCAATGGGACCCCCGCACCGATGGCGGGCGGTCTCATTTTCCACTGGTATGGCGGGCAGACAAAGTCCGCCCGCCATACTAATGTTCCCCTAAAATTCCAAAGAAATTAGAATTCCTTGCTTTTTCCCGATTAATTCACTAGATCTGCACAGGCCATAACTTCTCTCTCCCTCTTTTCTTCAGCCATTACCTTCCACTAACCATCTTTAGGCATTTTAAGCCTTCTTTACTATATTATCCCAGCAATATTAATGGCAGCCACGTTTTAAGAGATGAGGACTAAGAAAGAGGTGGAAGAAAGACGAATGAGATAAGGGAGATGTTAACACAAAAATAACCCAATGTGGACAACAGTGCTCATAGATAATAATAAACGGTTTTACACAATATAAAGATAAATTGTATGTTTCCCATTTATTGTGGATTATTGGTAACGGAAGAAGGTGTGGCTTACATGAAGCAGCAACAAGATTTAAGTATTCATTTCTGATTATAAAAATAATAAGATACATTTCTGAGAGGATTTAAATATAGAGTATCATAGTATGGAGGCATTCATTAGACTCTTGCGGTAAAAGTTTTTCTGAAAATAATTTGTGTGTCTTTCTCGGATAATCTGGATCTAGTACTACCCTGAGTAGCAAAGAAGCAAACTTGAGGTAGGATGTTTAGACTTCCTAAATAAAGTTACGTTCTTACTTAGAAGATTTTCTGGAACTTAGTTCACTCAGTTGGAAATGACTGCTGATGATGTCTAAATTGACTGCCATGTACTTAGGTGAACGCCTCAGTTCTCAGTGATGTATAAAAAATATGCCTTTAAATAAAGTAAAAGCTCCAGATAGGAGCAGGTGGTGTCTGAATATTAAGCAGGATGAGAGACCCTGAGAACGATTTAGTGGTCTGCCCACTGTTACCTCAGTGGAGGGTGGATTGTTTAGAAATCAAAGTTAGTTTGACCGCTAATTTGCCACAGGTTTCATCAGCAAACATTTGATGCTTTCAAACACCCTCAGGGGCATATTCTCAAGGAACTATTGCAGAGTTATCGGCACTTTATCGCAGCCAAAGTCGCGATAAATGCATCTCCCTTTTCACAAGCTGGTGCAAACAGCCCATATCACTAGTTTACCTGTGATACAGCCGCAAAAAACAATGCCACAGATGACCCCGGCAACTATCGCTAATGAGATGCAGAGTAGGTGTACCCGTGTAAAAAGCCACGACAACACCACGTCACAACAATCTCAACGAGCAGCCAGATCGGCGATAAGAACACAAAACACACGATAAGGCACGTTAGCAGCAGGAATCTAACACCTGCTCTGACCTGGTGTAAAGTCGGACCACAACCTGCACCACAAAAGGGAGCCCAGCCCAGCGCCACACCTGAAGAACAACAGATGCCAAGGAGCCACTGATCATGCAGCGTGGACACCCAAGAGGGCCACAACACCCACCGCAATCAACCCCAGGACACCCCTCCGGCCCTACCTTGGGCACCCCGGGCACCCCCCACATCCCCCTGACCATGATGTTGCACATCAATGTCACGAAATCATGAAGAATAGCATTCGCCTGATGTCACACCTTTACAACAATCAACATACATGCAATTTCAGAAAATCTGATTCATCCATACACCAATGAAAGTCCAAACAAAACGTCACAATCAAATTTGTCTCCAAACAACTATGTGGAAGAGTCATGGCGGGGCATCCCTGGACAATCTGTGAGTCACAGCCTGCAAGACACTATCCAAGATCAGAAGGTGTGCCAGGCACTAATCAAAGGACAGAGAGGGAGAGAGAAAGAGAGAGAGGGAGAGAAAGAAAGAGAGAGAAAGAGAGAGACTGAATAAGGAGCGCAAGACCAATCGGGCCCCTGGCACATTCATACATGCCAACTGCTGTGTGTGTTTTGCAATTTGTGCATCCCAAATCTAAGGCCCGGCATCAAGGTCAGCACGAAGGTCACATCATATTTAAGAAATGCAAGCAGTAGTCAGACTAAAATTAGGTATGAAAGCTCCTTTGTCTCAAAACACAAGGCGGAAGGACAACCGAACCTCCGACCTTGGTCCTGAATGCGGCTGGCACACCCTGCATGAGATACCATACCAGACTCTGGCGTCTCCCACACCACAAACTGCTAACTTGTCCAAACCCCGCATACACTTGCCCCTGCTTGAGCTACACCTGCAAGAGATGCCTTTGACACACTGGTAAAAAACAACCCATATGTCCAATCGTTGCACACACATACAACTCATTGCTCCAAGCTGTGGCATATCATCCACAGAGCTGCCGCTGGTCTGAGGAGTGCCGGTCCTATGAGACCAACAAACGCAATGGCAGGCAATCCGGGCTCATGCCCAACCCCTGTCATGTGGAACTGTACCGTGCATGAATGCTGCATCTGTTGGGATCAATGCCAATGGAAGTGTCGCGAATCAGTTTCTGTCTGAGTTTCCATCTTGCCTATGTCACCTGCGGTCCAGCCCTGCTTCCACTGTCGAACATGCACATTCGGATGGCCCTTGGAGGTCTGCCTATCCAACGCAATGGTGGCTGAATTGGGTTATGACTTGACAGTGCGCCCCCTGTTGGCCCACGAACAGGAGTGCCACCGGGATACCCATGCATGAAATGCATTGATCTTTGGCGTATGTGCCGGCAGTTGTGCAGGGGAGATTGCACAACTCCTTGTCTGTGTTGCGGTTTGGTGAAACAGCATGGACGGAGCACATCTCCCCGTACCAGTTAATGGATTGGCTCTCCCTGGTGTTCCTCGAACTCCACAATGACGTACTCTTGGAACAGAATCCCCAAGAAGCTGCACTTGCATTCATGGACGAGTAACTACGTTCCTGCAGCCACATCTGATTGTCACCCACAGCACAGGTCCCCACACCTTGTAGCATCTTGTGGAATGCTCACATATCCCACCACAACAGTGGACATGTCTGCCTTCGCCTGAACTACGCATGTGTGCATACCTGTGCAAGGTGAGGCAGTCCCATGGGCAGAGCTGCACAGCGTCGTTTGGCTACGTTCCCAAATCTGACATACTGCTGGGGGGAGAGTACACACATGGCAATGTAGTACGACATGTGACCTTGTAGGACCCTTTCAACTGCTCACTTGCAGCAGAGCAGACAGTTGGCACAGTTCGGTGGTACAGCACTATGTCGATCCCATGGGCTGTGAGTCGTGTCCCCTGACATGGGGCAATGAGCATATGCCAAACATCACATGACTCGCCCAGCAAGGCAAGGTGGGCCGAGCTCATTGCCATCCGTAATGATTTGTATTTGTACCAGGGTGTACCTTCTTGTGAAATCAATGTCCATCCCTCCATCCATACTTTTATACTTGAGTGAACATAGACATGACCCATCTGTGTGATTTAGAATGTTTATTTACATTCTGGTGAATGCCGGAGCTGGCGCAGTACATAGCGATGCCAAGACCACATTACATGGTAGCCCAGTGGTGGGCCAACCAGAGTCCATTGGGGAATGAAAAGTAAATTGGAAGAGGAAGAGTTCAGTCCACAGCCGGCTGACTGTGTCATTGGTAACACAAGCAGATATGGCAGTCCATGTCAGGGTCCAGGTGAATGTCGCAGGGTGTTCCGGGGGACAGTGGGAGGTGTTCTCCCAGGGCTTGATGCATAGGGCTGAACCAGGCAGGGACAGGCAGGCCATATGGTGGGGATGGATGCTACTACCTCCTTCCTCACATAGTCATTACCATGCAAATCTTACGTCTTCTGTGTCCGGTCTTTCAGGTGTGTGTGGTGGTGTAATGGCTGCATCACTGTGTGCACTGATGCATCAGGGTGCGATGGGGATAGGGCTGCATCATTGTGTGACACTGACACATCAGGGGTCGGAGATGTGTGTGTTGAAGTTCCCGCAGCAGTTATCTGGGACAGGCTCAGTGGCAGCAATGGCAATCTGCAGGGCTTGGTAGATCCCAACTACATCTCGCTGGTATTCAGCCGTGGCAGCCATACTTCCAGCATCGGCTCCATGGTCTCCATTGTCCTGAGCATATATGCCAACTCTGTGCTATCATCGCTGGAGCCTGTCTGACTAGACAGTTCCTGAATCTGAGTAATGGCCCCAGTGATGTCATCCAAGTATTGTCGAAGAGCATGGTGCGGTCTGTTAGGGACTGTAAGTGGTCCCTGATAGGACTCGGACACACACGTACAGCTTTGAGTTTGGCTGCCATGAGCTCAAAACTCACCCGCAGCTGATCAGCCATCTCTTCCTGGCAACCCAACACACGGCGTTGGAATTCCATGTGTTGGTCGGAGGGGCCGGGGCTCTCCTGGGAGACAGCCATGGTGGTGTGTGCTTCCTGATGTGTGGTCTGTGCAGGAGGTGGGGTCACCTCGAGGCAGCTCCGCACCCTCCACATCATGTGGCCCGCTCCACGGGCCACCAGGTCACACACTTGATTCTGGGTCTTGATTATGCTATGGCAGAGGACATATCAGTGCACAGGGCATCATCGCAGGCTGCACACCCACTCAGCCCTTTAAGTTCCACCAACTCTGTTTTCTGTGAGGCAACGCCACGTGGCGTTAAGCCTGCGCTGAAAAACAACAACTTTCAGAGGAGGGTCAGAGGGAAAATGTTTAACGACCATTCAAGTTAATACCCCCAGTGGAACTACATAAACAAGAAAGAAACTTGAAGGTCTACAACTAGCTGAGTTGAATAGACTACCACCGGGATCAGCACAATACGTGTGCAATACATGATAGCTGATGTATTGCACACGTATTGTGCTGATCCCGGTGGTAGTCTATTCAACTCAGCTAGTTGTAGACCTTCAAGTTTCTTTGTTGTTTATGTTAAGCCTGCGCTGCCTGCTGGCTCTGGCCTACACTGCAGTCCAGCAGGGCACACAAATCCTGAGCAGTCCGGACCGCCAGGACGAGGCATCATTGCAGGCTGCACACCCACTGAGCACTTAAGGTGCCCCTACCTCAGTGCACCGAAAGTCACCGTCCCATGGCGGTGTGCCTGATCCAGCTGCAGTGTATCCGGTGTCACCAAATCTGTGCCCCGCAAGTCGTGGACTTTCTATGATTGGGTATCGTGGTGCGGACGCCATCATGTCACCTCTGGCCCTGGGGAATGAGATATTGCAGGGCCTTAGGCCCTCATGCATAACTCATAACCACACAAATACACCCAGAGAGACATTGGAAATGGCATTGAGCTTGTGCGCCCAGCCCTTTTTATTGGCAGGGTCACATGTCCTGTGACGCGTGTGCTGGATGGGTGTGGTGTGGGCGTAAACAAGCCATGAGGGAGTGGCTGTGGCATGCTGACAACTAGACCTGTGATCCACAGATCACTACAGGGAAGACCTGGGTCATGTAGAGTTGTTGTCCACCCCTGTGAGCGTAAGCATAGAGGGCTGGCCTGGCGTATGCCAGTCCAGCGTAAGGGTGTGAATAATTACCCCTTGGGTTCTGGGCATGGGTCCGGTCTGGGCTGGACAAGGAAGTAACTAATGCTTGTGTCCCTGTTGTAGTGCCGGCTCGACCCGGACCGCATTCAGCAATGTGTCACCCTATGACTCAAGTCCCACAACATGAGCAACATGGACATAAGGGGGAATCACTAACCCTACAGTCATCCATACTTCCACACTTGAAAGATCATAGACATGACACATCTGTGTGATTATGAATGTTTAATGCACATTCAGTGGAGTGTTGCAGCTGGAGCAGTACAGGGCCATGTAAACCCTACATAACAATATTGGCCCATGGAGGGCCAGCCAGAGTCCTTTATTTAATGACAAGTCCAAAGGAAGAGTAAGAATTCAGTCCGCAATTAGAATACTGTGCATTGGCGATCAAACAGCCTATGGCAGTCCATATTGGCGTCCAAGGTGAGTGTCTCTGAGTGTATCGGGGGACAGTGGAAGGTGATGATGCAGAGGGAAGAACCAAGCAGAAACTTGCCATATGGCGGAGATGAATGCTACTGCGTCCTTCTTACCACAAAGGCAGGTTCATCCGCATCTTCGTCCACTGCTGTTTCATGTGCCTCATGTGTGGGTGGTGGTGGACGTTCTCCAGCACTGTGTGGCAGTGACACCTCAGGGGCCGAAGGTGGAATGTCTGTCACACTGTGTGGCACCGACATGTCAGGGGGCGTAGATGTGGATGTAGTGGTAGCAGCAGCATAAATCAGCACCAGGCCTTGTGGCAGCAATGCCATGAGGATGGTCCTGAGGTCATTGAGAAAACCAGGTCATTAAGGTAATTACCTTGGGGAATTAAGTCCCTTTGAATCCTGAGGGTCCCTGGGGGGCAACCACCCACCAGGTACATCCAGTAAGCGCCACAGAGTTGCGTTGCAGAGAGGTGTAAAAAGGGGCGTGGCTTCGGACAACCTCTCTGTAATGCAGCTCTGTGTTGCTTACTGGAGGTACCTGGTGGGCTAGTTGGCTCCCAGGGACCCTCAGGATTCAAGGGGAATTCATTTGCCAAATTAAAACCCACCAGGGGACCTGTTTGCATGGTGGTGAAGGGAGGGGACGGGGCCTGTTGTCACATGTGTGTACTTATGCATTCACTCCATCAAAACTCAAGCACTTATAAATTCACCATGGACTCTCCTTGCAGCGCTTTAATCATCCAGTCACTACCCATGCACTCATGCAATGACCCATGCACTAACTCATGCACTGCTACAATATTCTGAGCAGTACCCATGCAGTCCAGCCATCACCCTGTCACTACCCATGCACTCCTCCAATCACCCAGTGAGTACCATGTACTTATCCAATCACTCCGTCAAACCCCATGCACTTATAAATTCACCATGCACTCTCCTTGCAGTACTCCAATCTTCCAGTCAGGACCCAGGCACTAACACATGCACTGCTACAATTCCCTGTGCACTATCCATGTAGACCTCTAACCACCAACACAGTACTGATTTAGTCCTCCAATTACCCAGGTTGTACCCATGCAGTCCAGAATCCCTCTGTCACTACCCATGCACTCCTCAAATCACCCATCCAGCATCATGTACTTATCCAATCACTCCGCCAAAACCCAAGCATTTATAAAATCCCCATGCACTGTTTTGGCAGCACTCTAATCATCCAGTCACTACCCATGTACTCATGCAATGACCCAGGCACTAACACATGCACTGCTACAATCCCCTGAGCACTACTGATGCAGTCCAGCCATCTCCTTGTCAATACACATGCACTTCTCCAATCACCCAGCCAGCAGCATGTACTTATCCAATTACTCTGTCAAAACCCATGCACCTATAAATTCACCATGCACTGTCCTTGCAGTAATCTAATCATCCACTCAGTACCCATTTACTCATGCAATGACCAAGGCACTAACTCATGGCAAATATAGAGGAGCTCACGTTAATCACAGGGGTACCCAAATGCATAGTGTTCCCTAGTGTATGTAGGTGTTTTCACTGTATTCTAAGTGTCTTTTTCACCATAGCACTGGCTCCGTTCCTGGTTAGTCAGAGTCCGTTACCACCAGTACCCGTCAGTAAAAAGTTGGGGGCACAGGAGGACTTCTGATCCTCCGTTTGCTCTTTCTGCACATCTCTTGCTACTTCCTGCACTTTTTTTCTTTCTGGACTTTCTTTGACACTTTCAGTATTTGTCTTGCTTCTTTCTGCGCTTTTCTTACTCTTTCTTCACATGTCCTACCTTTGTAGGCATAGTTAGAAATTAGTATTTAAAAAAACATTGAAATTCACTGAACAACCCATAGGTTTCAGGCATGTTATAGTTAGAAATTAGCATTTAAAAAACCTTAGAAATTCACGGAAAAAAACACAGGTTTCAGGGATGTTAGTTAGTTGGACATTTCACTCGTACAAAACCTTAGAAATTCCCCCGTTATAGTTAGTTCAGCTAACTATAACTCACGCCCCCGCAATGCACTGCTGATGACATCACATATTGCACCATTCATGACATGGTCAGTGACATCACTGATGACATCACTTATGACATCTAAAATGACATCACTGATGGCATCATCCATGTGATAATCTGATGCACGTCCTCATACCCTAATATAACCTTTGACACACCCACTTCAAAATACAGAATACTATTTTTGAAACCATAGACTCACCAATACCACTTACTACATATCTACTCACTGGTTCTTAGGACTACACACACATCTACTCATTCACCCATTCAATCACTTATACATGCAGTTACTCATCAATATACCACTATCATGTACACTCGTACACCAACACAGACACTCACACACCAGCACTCATCCAGAGTTACTCACACACCTAGTCAGTCATGCAAAGAATCAATCACACTTCCATTTACTGACCTACAGAGTTATACACACAACAGATTACTTATTTAAACAGAAACAAAAACATAATTACTCTCTTATACAATCACTGATACAAGTACACACTCATCTATACAGCCACTCTCACAATCACTGACTCTCACATATAGTCATTTATATATTCCAACACTCACATGCATTACCTTTTACATATGTAGTTACTTGGACATGTACCACTGATACATCCATTCACTCAGTAACACACCCATACACACACTGACCCACCCATACATCAGTTTCCACATGCACTTTTGAATCCATACAGCCAGTAAATCAATCACTCAAACATGTATGCACAGAGTCACACACCTCCCATGCACACACACACACACGCAGGCATCCATACAAATACTCTGGCAACCAATCAATAACCCATATAGACACTCATGTAGCTACTGACCAACCCATGCAGCAGCTTATACAACAGCAGACATACTGAAACAGACATTCACACAGTTTAGTCAGTAACCCATGCATTCAGTAAGACACATGTAATAACTCACTTAAACAGTCAGTCACAAACCTACTAAATCCTCCATCCAGACACTTATACACCCACTCATTCTTCAATATACCTTGATATATCTACAATACATATTTAAACTTAAAAAAAAAACCACAGTCACTGAATGATGTAATCAGTGATTTCATTTGAGATGTCATCAGTGATGTCATCAGTGATGTCACTAACCATGTCATGAATGATGTAATATGTGACGTCATCATCAGTGCATTGCGGGGGCGCGAGTTATAACGGGGGAATTTCTATGGTTTTGTACGAGTGAAATGTCCAACCAACTATAACGTCCCCGAAACTTATGGTTTTTTCAATGAATTTCCAAGGTTTTTTAATGCTAATTTCTAACTATAACGTGCCTGAAACCCATGCTTTTTTCAGTGAATATACATATATATATATATATATATATATATATATATATATATATATATATATATATATATATATATATATATATATATATATATATATATATATGTATATATATATATTCACTGAAAAAACCATAGGTTTCACACCAGTTATAGTTAGGTGGAAATTTTACTCGCATAAAACCATTGAAATTCCCACGTTATAGTTAGTTGAACTCACTATAACTTGCGCGTGCAATGCACTGCTGATGACGTCACATATTACATCACTCATGACATGGTCAGTGACATCACTCATGACATCACTGATGACATCTCAAATTACATCACTGATGACAACATCCTTGTGACAAAGTGGCAGACCTCCTATCAGCATAAAATAACCTTTGACACACACATTCAAAAATAGAAACTAACATTTTCTTAAAAAAGGAGAAACCAATACCAATTACAACAACATATTAGGTAATTCCAACATCTACATACACATCCACTCATTCACCAACAGTTCTATATAGTCACTCATGCATGTACTTACTCATCATATGTACTCATACACCTATACATCCACACTAATACTCATCCATATAGTTACTCACACACAAATTCACACATGCAAATAAACTATCAAAAAAACATTTACTTGATTATACTGCTATATACACACCACTACACATACTTCTACAGAAACGGAAACATATTTACTCTCTTAAACAATCAATTATATTATATATATTTTATATCAATTATAAAAACACATACTCACTAATCCACCCATACACACAATCATCCACCCATACAGTCTTGCACACATGCTGTCTTCAAAATACATACAAATAGTGAGTCACTCATTCATGCATCTGTGCTCTAAGTAATATCCCCCACCGAACCATACAGACACTGATACTGATACTCAAAAAAACAACTAATAACCCATATATACACTCATGTAGCTACTCACCAACCCATGCAGCCACTTATACACAAAGTGAGACACAGATACAGATATTTAAATATTTAAACATTACTCGCTAATATATGTATTCACTAAGATACATTTAATAAGTCAGTTAACCAATCAATTTTACAAAAAAAAAACATCCATTTAGACATTTATTTACCCATTTAGTCTTCCATCAACCTTTAGATATACATACATATATAAAAAATATTTATTTTTCAAAAAGATACACATTCACTGGATGATGTCATCAGTGATGTCATTTGAGATGTCATCAGTGATGTCATGAGTGATGTCACTGACCATGTCATGAGTGATGTAATATGTGACGTCATCAGCAGTGCATTGCACGCGCAAGTTATAGTGAGTCCAACTAACTATAACGTGGGAATTTCAATGGTTTTATGCGAGTAAAATTTCCACCTAACTATAACTGGTGTGAAACCTATGGTTTTTTCAGTGAATTTAATAGGGTTTTTAAATGCTAATTCCTAACTATAACTGGTGTGAAACCTATGTTTTTTTCAGTGAATATATATATATATATATATATATATATTCACTGAAAAAACCATAGGTTATAGACCATATATAGTTAGGAATTAGCATTTACAAAACCTTGAAAATTCACTGAAAAAACCATAGGTTATAGACCATATATAGTTAGGAATTAGCATTTACAAAACCTTATTTTACTCACACAAAACCATTGAAATTCGCATATATAGTTAGTTGCACTAACTATATATCGCACACCCGCAATCCACAGCTGATCATGTCACATATTACATCATTCATGACATGGTCAGTGACATCACTGATGACATCACTGATGACATCTCAAATGACATCACTGATGACATCACTGATGACATCTCAAATGACATCACTGATGACATCCCTGATGACATCTCAAATGACATCACTGATGACATCTCAAATGACATCACTGATGACATCACTGATGACATCTCAAATGACATCACTGATGACATCTCAAATGACATCACTGATGACATCTCATTTGACATTACTGATCACATCACTGATGACATCATTCATGTGATAATACGATGAACCTCTTCAGACTCTAATATAACCTTAGATACACTCAGTGTAAACAGACACTCACAGACTGTCACTCATCCATGGAGTTACTCACACACCTAGTCAGTCATGCAAAGAATCAATCACACCTCCATTTCCTCAACTATACAGTTATACACACCTTACTTATTCAAACATATACTAACATATATTTACTCTCTTATACAATCCCTGATACAAGTTCACAATGATCCATACAGCCACTCACACATTCACTGGCTCTTATGCACAGTTATTTATATATGTCAACTCTCACATGTACTGTGTTTTACATATGTACTTACTTTGACATGTAGCACTGAGATATCCATTCACTCACCAATACACTCATGCACACAGTCAACCGCCCATACAGCTGTTTCCACATGCACTTTTGAACCCATACATCTAGTGAATCAACTGCTCACACATCTATGCAGAGAGTCATACACCTCCCAGCCACCCACACACTCAGTCTCCCATACAAATACTTGGGCAACCAATCAATAACCCATATAGTTACTCATATAGCTACTGATCAACACATGCAGCAGTTTACAGAACAACAGACATAATGATGCACAAATTAAGACAGTTTAGTCACTAACCCATGCACTCAGTGAGACACATTTAAGCACTCACTCATACAGTCAGTCATGCACCTACTAAATCCTTCATCCAGACACTTATACATCCACTCATTCTTCAATATGTAAGACATATTTTAACTTTACAGAAACATACAGTCACTGGATGTTGTCATCAGTGATGTCATCAGTGATGTCATTTGAGATGTCATCAGTGATGTCATCAGTGATGTCACTGACCATGTCATGAATGATGTAATATGTGACATGATCAGCAGTGGATTGCGGGTGCGCGATATATAGTTAGTGCAACTAACTATATATGCGAATTTCAATGGTTTTGTGTGAGTAAAATAAGGTTTTGTAAATGCTAATTCCTAACTATATATGGTCTATAACCTATGGTTTTTTCAGTGAATTTTCAAGGTTTTGTAAATGCTAATTCCTAACTATATATGGTCTATAACCTATGGTTTTTTCAGTGAATTTCAATGGTTTTTTTAATAGCAAATATCAAAAGCTGTAAAATGTATTCTTCTTTTAAAGGAAAAATATATTTTATATATATTTAATATAATTTTTTTATGTATATAAATTTTTTGAGGGAACGAATTTATCAACTATCATGCTGAAGAAGAGTGTGGGGAAAAAAACCAAAGAGGAGTACTAAGAGGAAAGAACAATCAGTTCAAAAATACAATTGCTTTAAAGCATGAAGTACTTTTCCACACATTTACATTTAAATAACCCATATTAGAACATACAAAATATCTACAGAGGAGACGGTGTACATTGAATTTTAGACTCTTCTTTGGTACCTACATGTTGGTACTTACATCACCCACACAACACAACAGCTCTATTCAGAGCTACCCTACCTCAAAGCACTCTAAAATATTATTTTAATATTTCCCTTGGTTTTCCCCTTGTTACGCTTTCCGGAACGCTACCCGGTGCGCGGACCGGGCGCTAACCGTGCAATTTTTTTTTTTTTTACATATATGGGCCTCCTCAGCCACCCTCAGAAAACCTAGGGGGTCAGGATATGTCTCCCGTGCCCCCTTATACCCATTCCCAACATTGTTTATCCTCCATCTTGTGACTAAATTCGTCCGAAACACAAGTTGGCGGACTCCCGTTACGCTACCGGTGAGCTACCCGGTTTGCGTACCGGGTAGCGCTTCCACCGCGAAAAATTGAAAAAAAAATTATTTTATTTTTTTGCCCCGCGGGGCCCTTTAATAGCCCCCACATCAATCCTAGGGGGTCAGGAGGGGTCTACCTTGCCCCCTTTCATTCATTTCCCCCTTCGTTTATTTCCACCTCTTGTCTCTCGATCCTACCGAGAGACAAGATGGCGGCCGCTCCGGACTGTTTAGAATGTTGACAGTCACCGGAGAGCCAATCCGCTTCTCCTCGCGAAGTTCCGTGTCTGAACCGGGGCGCTAACCGGGACGCTGTCACAGATATATATATTTTTTTGAACGTTAATTTCTCAAAATCCACTGGAGCACATATCTTGAGACCTAGCAAAGGCACATCGGGCAAACAGTCTCTACAATTTTGCCAAGTTTCATAGAAATCCATTCAGCCGTTCGAGCTAAAAGTGAGTCCAACCGCCCTATGGAAAACTCAATGTTAAAAACACGTTTTGGGACCCCCCTTTTTTCTCGGCCCCTGCTTGACGAAACCTCCCAAACTTTTAGGGGACGTTCAGAAACAAAATGTGCCATTTTCCTGAAAATTTCAGCCAATTCCGTCCATCAACGCCAAAGTTATTCAACATAGAATTTTCAGAAATCCCTATTCAAAAAAATCCTAACTATATATACCTACTGGCGACCGCCAGTAGGTAATATATATATATATATATATATATATATATATATATATATATATATATATATATATATAACATTTCTATGGCAAAATGAAACCCCTCATTTTGTTCCTTTTCAAATTAAATGTATTAAGTGTTACCACTTTATTCCAATCAAGATGACTTCAGGTGTGCCATACTTTTGTCATAAGTAAGACTGTTAGCGTTCTAGTTGTTCTTTAGAACACTCTGGGACATTCTGTCATTGGGCTATAGTTGGGCTACATCTGGCTGATATTTGGGCTACATTTGTTTTTTTTTGTCTCTGGTGGCCATCTTTGGGCTACATTGGGCTACATTGGGCTACATTTGGGCTCTAACATATATATAGCCCAATGTAGCCCAATATATATTTTTTCAAAGTTAATTTTCGTAAAAACCACTGGAGCATATATCTTGAGACATAGCAAAGGCACATCGGGGTACCAGTCCCTACAATTTTGCCAAGTTTGGTGGAAATCCATTAAGCCGTTCGGGCTAAAAGTGAGTCCAACCGCCCTATGGAAATTAACATGGGGAAAACACGTTTTGGGACCCCCTTTTATCTCGGCCCCCGCTTGACGGATACCCCCGAAACTTTCAGGGAAGGAGCGGAGCGCAGCGAGGCAAAGTTAAGGAAAATTACAGGCAGATCCCTCATTCGGCGTCGAAGTTATTCCCAATAGAATGTTGCGGATTTCCCATGGAAAACGATCCTAACTATAACTACCTACTGGCGACCGCCAGTAGGTAATATATATATATATATATATTCAAGGCAGCTTTTTCGGTAGAACTTTAGGCTGCCAAACCCTCCTCCCCTTCTCGTCATAACTGCACTTACTACTTTTCAAATCCTTTGACTTCCCACAATTGCACTAACCATAAATAAACATAAACCACAATTATTTCGTGTGGTGAATCACGATTATGAATATGCAACGGAGGCATTTGGTCCCGTGTAACAGATCTATTTCAGTTGCATGCAGTTACATTGGGCCATTTTCACTGTCACTAACCTGTGCACAATACCTTATGTCATAGGTATTTAGCATGAAATCATGACATCACAAGGTTGCGAATGTACTCAGTTCCTTCAACACACCTATTGCAGCCGCATACATACTGGGCTTGTTACTTTGATATTAAGCCTTTGCTCAACTACACACGGTAGCGGCCGTCTGGGCGCGACAGGTTCCTTGATTGACTACAGTTCCCACATTACACTGCGAGAACGCTCACAGACATGACAAGGCACAGCAAGTCATGTCCCTACACTTCGAGCCAACAGTTGTATATTGTCAAAGTGATGAATGATTTTTACATTGCCAAGGTGACAAACGATTTTTGTAATTTATATATTACACACATGAACTAATGACACAGCGCAGTGTACATTCATACAAGTTTAACATGTGCAGACTTATCACAACAAAATCGTGAGGGTATGCCTTTGCCATCCGATGTTTGTAAATTGGTTAATGTATGTTTATATTCACGATGTACTCAGTTTGATGTTGTTTGTAACCACGCCAACAGGGCGCTGCAATACTGCTATTGATGTCCTCTTTCTATTACCATGAGTTACGAGGAAACCAACTTTAAATAGACAAACTTTAATGTATTTCGTTGTGTGATCATGCGCTCTTTGGAGCGCGAAACGCGTCACGGAAAGGTTTATGGAGTGAATAAACCTCTTTAACTTGGGAACTTTGCGGATGCTGTGTCCTTTTTTCACAACCTGAGTGCTCGTTTGGAACTCCGTTCTTTGGTGATAGTTTTACCGGCTTCTCTGCCGGTACTGAGGCACCCCATGGAAGGTGAAGGATTTTCAGCAGGAGCTGCTTTCTTTGGAATATATATATATATATATATATATATATATTACCTACTGGCGGTCGCCAGTAGGTATATATAGTTAGGATTTTTTCTCTATGGGATTTTTGAAAATTCTATGTCTAATAACTTTGGCGTTTGTGGACGGAATTGGCTGATATTTTCAGGAAAATGGCACATTTTGTTTCTGAGCAGCCCTTGAAAATTTGGGGGGGGTTCGTCAAGGGGGGGCCGAGAAAAAAGGGGGGTCCCAAAACGTGTTTTTAACATTGAGTTTTCCATAGGGCGGTTGGCCTCACTTTTAGCCCGAACGGCTGAATGGATTTGCACGAAACTTGGCAAAATTGTAGGGACTGGTAGCCCGATGTGCCTTTTGTAGGTCTCAATATATGTGCTACAGTGGATTTTGAGAAATTAACGTTTAAA
Organism: Lissotriton helveticus; assembly: GCF_964261635.1. Classification (NCBI taxonomy): domain Eukaryota; kingdom Metazoa; phylum Chordata; class Amphibia; order Caudata; family Salamandridae; genus Lissotriton; species Lissotriton helveticus. The sequence continues at coordinate 1,411,125,224 of NC_136068.1, forward strand.
AAAAGATATATATCTGTAACAGCGGACCGGGCAGCGCTCCAGTACGCGTACTTTTCGCGCAACGGAGCTTTGTGAAGCGAAGCTGATTGGTTCTCCGGCATCTGTAAACATTCCAAACAGTCCGTAGCGGCCGCCATCTTGTCTCTCGGTAGGATCGAGAGACAAGAGGAGGCCAAAGCGAAGGGGCAAATGACCATAAGGGGGCATAGTAGATCCTCGCTGACCCCCTAGGTTTAATGTGGAGGTTTTAAAAGGGCCCCGCGGGGCAAAAAAAAAAATAATAATAATAATCGAACGGCTGAATGGATTTGCACGAAACTTGGTAAAATATTAGGGACTGGTAGCCCGATGTGCCTTTGCTAGGTCTCAATATATGTGCTCCAGTGGATTTTGAGAAATTAACGTTCAAAAAAAGATATATATCTGTAACAGCGCTCCGCTTCGCGTAACGGAGGTTTGCGAAGCTGATTGGTCATTCTGTCACTGGGCTATAGTTGGGCTACATCTGGCTGATATTTGGGCTACATTTGTTTTTTTTGTCTCTGGTGGCCATCTTTGGGCTACATTGGGCTACATTGGGCTTCATTGGGCTTCATTGGGCTACATTGGGCTACATTTGGGCTCCAACATATATATAGGCCAATGTAGCCCAATATATATTTTTCAAAGTTAATTTTCGTAAAAACCACTGGAGCATATATCTTGAGACATAGCAAAGGCACATCGGGCTACCAGTCCCTACAATTTTGCCAAGTTTCGTGGAAATCCATTCAGCCGTTCGAGCTAAAAGTGAGTCCAACCGCCCTATGGAAATGAAGGAAATGAATGGGTAATTTGTAATTAGCAAATAGCTCATCGCAAACTAGGAATGGTAAAGAATCGCTATTTATTCCTTAAAGTTCGCTATTTAGGAAATGCAAAAAACTTTGATGATACATATGGCGGTTCATCTCTAACAAGATAAGAAGCATAGGGATAGATTTATGATGACTGGCGCATCACCAGGGATGTGTTAGTCATTCTGTGCCGCTGTTCCGTCACCTATGGTGTGCTGCATTTACAATGCGGCGCATCATGGGGCAAAAACAGCACAGATGCGTGATGTATCTGTGCCGTAAAGGTGGCGCATTGCTGGAGTTGTATCGCAAGTGTGATGAAGCTCCAGCAAGGGTCGGGGGTGCCCCTGTCGCAGGGTTTCTGTTCTCACACAGAACTGTGGACAGAGGATTGGAACCTCGGCGAATTAGGGTGTCCCAAAACTCACCTTAGTAATCAAAAACCCCTTAGCAAGCTAGGTACAGTGTCACATTGGATATAACAAACTCTCAATGTTTAGACAATCCAGAATATGAACTTATAGTACCTCAGGATACGTGGAACTCATGAACAGTCGGTCGTTATATATTTCTTAGAAACCAGAACATGGAGTTAAGAAGAACACATGTGTATTTGAAATGTTTATTTACTAATGCCGTCTTCTCAGGCGTAGTATCTTAGATAATACAAGTACACATATTATCAGTAGCAAAATTACCAGCATAGTTACTAGTACATAAAAAGCGAATGGTGACAGTATGTTAACATGCTGTAAATGAATAAGAGTTAGCAACACTTATAAGCAGCCGCGGGCCGTGGAGGGAGTTACGGTGGGGCAGGGAGGCGGGGAGGGGGAGGGGCAGGGTGGAGAGGGCTCCACCCTGCCCCTCCCCCTCCCCGCCTCCCTGCCCCACCGTAACTCCCTCCACGGCCCGCGGCTGCTTATATCTCACCCTCCCTAATACACATATTATATTATTTGCTAAGAAGGTCTCTTTGTGTTGGTTTAGGGGCGTGCCCATACTTTAGTGTCTTAGATTTGAAGGAATCACATCAGCATACACCAGCTCTCTCTTCATGTGAACCGCATCAACTGTTGTGTATGTGTGTTCGGCAAAGCAATATAAAACCCGCCTCATGCCCAGAATTGGCAGAAGTTGCACTTATGTTATGAGTATGAAGTCGTGGAGATCAGACCTCATAACAATTCTGTATCGTGTTGTTCTTGAAACTTCAGCACTCGCTGTACAGATATAGTTTAACAAGCAAAGCAGATAGTAGAGCAATAACATATTATTCTCATGTAAACCACGATGAACTACTAGGTTGAAAGCTAAAGCAACAACTAAGTGTCGTGTGCAGAAGTTGCAAAAAAGGAAAAATGGCGTTTAAACCGGTAATGAGCCCATGCTAACTTAACACGGTGTAAAGATATCCAGGACCTAGATGACCCCTCCCCATGATCCGGAAACGAACTGAATAAGATAATAGAAGTGCCATCTCATGAGAGCAGATTGCAAGGTTATATGTGGACGGTCCGCAAGGTAAAGCATTAAAAACTAGGAAAATTTAATGCTAAAGAAAAATAAAACAGCCAAGTACTTTATCGAGTCTTAAGCCAATAGGCAAGCTAAATAATAAAAACTTGACAAATAAGTCAATGAATTGTCAATGAAATGCTAGTACTCAGCATATCAAACATGAAAAAGGTCTATGACATAACTGTGTATGCAAAATAAGCTGCAACAGCCTCCAATAGGAAGTCACCGTCTTCATCTGAAAAGAGTTCAGCCATCCAATTTAAAAGCGGAAAAGAACATACGTGCTCTCCCAGCACCGGATCCTCTATCACCATCAGAGGACAGCTCGGTGGGTTTTCAAGAAAGCTCTGTTCCAAGAAAGACTGTGTTGCCGCCAGTAAATTCCAGGGACCAATTAGTCCATGCATCAATGCCACAGCCATAATCCTTTCGCCAGGACAAACCAACTCGTGAGTAATGATAGGAGTCATCAGCTGATTAAAGTCGACGTCAGGAGAAACCGGTCCGCAGAGACATAAATCAATGGCCCAATCGAAATCACAGGTCAGGCAGTGAAATACAGGCTGGACACAGGTGAAGTAGGAGAATCGAAAAGATAATCCATATGCCGTGCTTAATATCGCCAACGGCATTGTGCCATAATATTCTAGCATGCGATTGCGGAACAGTGTCAGCAGCTGCAGGGCGGGAGCTTGCACAGGAGGGACATCCATATTTAAAAATGTAAAAAAGCACAAGAGCGTCCGCTGGTAATGCAAGTAAAAATGGGAATCCACGAAGCAGAGTGGAAAAAATAGAATGAAAGAAAGCAGGGATGACTCCAAAGATTTTCTCAAATGAAGTCACGAGACCACTGGTAACAACTTTAAAAAAGTGCGCCAGGGCCTTTGTGGAGGACGCGTTAAAGATAGTCCGAACCATCTTGCTGAAATGGAAAGGCAAATCTGTATTGAAAAGGGTCTGCACCTCTGTACGGGTGTTCGCTATGTGAAGCACGAAAGTTTCACGGGCCGAACTCAAGGCCACCTCTCTCTGAGACAAAAGAGCTCTTATTCTTGCCATGCCGTTGAAATCTGCTCCCAAGGTTGGTATTTGTGGCGAGATTGAAAACTCCCTATGTTCATGTGTGGGAGGAAATAGAACATTTCTGCAGCAAATAACCCGTTCACTTACTGTTACGATAAAAGGAATACTTTTAATTAACCCAGAACAATCTTCATTATTGAGCATCAAATAACTACCATTTTCCAACAACTTGAACGTGGGGATGATAGCAGGAACTGGCGTGCCTTGCAACACGCAAGCCATATTTGGTCGGTGTTTGTTGCATGAACCGTGTAACTGTATGTGCCTACACATTAGTGAATGATGTGGCGTCTCAGTGCATTCCTCTCCATTCAGATAAACTTCTTGATCATCTTTGAAACATCTGTATGTGTATGGAAGCGACCAGACCTCATGAAGAAAAGCACTACCTAAAGGTTCATAACGACCTATTGGTATATATTTCATACAATTTGAAAACTTATATAAAGCAAAAGGCAGCGTTATTAAACCGTGGATAAGGCACGTTGCCAAAAAACCCGCAATCCTCTGCTGATGATGTCACTGAGCATGTCATGAATGATGTAATATGTGACATCATCAGCAGTTGATTACGGGTAATAGTATCTCTAGTTTACTCCCTTATAGCTGTCTTTCTTTTAACATAAGTGTCTGTTTCCTTCCCTTATACTTACTGTTCTTTTTTTTAAAAAAAAGTTTTTGGTTCACTTCCGGTTCGCGTACCGGCGAGCGAACTGGGAAGCGAACTACGAGAAATAGAGGTTGGCACAGTTCCAAATATTGTACCAATTTTTTAATAACGGGGAGGTAGTTCTGAAAAGAACTTTTTTTTTTATTGTTTTTGTTGTTTTATATTTTTTTTATTATTTTTCTGAACATTTTTTTACTTTTTTTGAATTTTTCTGAACAGTTTTATATTTTTTGGGGGTTTTCTTGGAGGGGGCAATGAAAACGATTCATTGTAAAGGGCTCAACAGGAGCAACAAAACAAAAAAAAAGTATTTATTATTTTGGGCGTTTCGTACAAACTTGCATATGATAGTCAATAGCTCTGTTGATCAGAGTGATGCTTCTTTCTCCGTAGCAAATGAATCCATCGCAATGTACGCAGACGTGTTTTACTTCACCAAATCTCATTTGTATATTTGGCACCATCTCCCTGCCCTCTGGTCCCGTTACTTCCGGTACAACAGATCTTCTGGCCATAATAGGGAGATTATCTAGGTCGTTCCGAAACTGAGCAGCACTGTAGTTGTTAGGATGCCACCTAGTCATATGGCGATGCATTGTGTAGTTTCCGAAACTGTATTTTTTCTCGGTCCCTCTGGACAGTCTATCTTGACATATAAGGCAAGTTACGTATCTTGCATTTACTTTTTTCTGACCTTTGGGAATTTTAAAAAATTGCCAAATGAAGTTTTCTTTCCGGTGAGACGTCCTGGGCTCCTCAGGCAAAAACTGCCTCTCTTCGTGGTCGTCGTCCTGTTCCTCTTCTTCCTCTTCTTGTTGAATTATAACTTGAGCAGGTGGTCCACTCTTCTTTGGATGTGGTGGAGGTGGTGGGGAAGCACCAGCTGAAGCTACTAAAGAAGCCATTGCTCACTGGTAACAAAGGGTCTTTCTCTCACAATGATGAAAGTCAGAGTGAGGAAAGAAGGAGGGATTTTCATCATTTGGGAAAAACAAGAGTTCTCAACCAATGAAAAGTGTTCATTTTAGATTATATGACCTAGTCTTACATCATTAGGAAACCAAAAGTGAAATGAACCAATGAAAAGTGTTATTACCAAGTCACATGACCTGCTGTGTTTACGTTAAGCGCTTTGCAGGGCCTCCCGGTTTGCTTCCAGAAACCTGCGCTTTGCGACTCGCTTCGCGTACCAGTTCGCTAACGTAGCACGTCATATGACGTATCACGCGACAACGTGAAACGTCATGCGGACGGGAGGCGTCACGATGTTGTTTTCTAACGCGGCAGTTGTGGTAAAGAAACATTTACCGGCTCGCGGTCTATTTCGCGGCATCAAGGTCAGCTAACGGGAAGCTTCCCGATTCGCGAAGCGGGAACGAAGAAAAAAAAATATTTAAAAAAAAATTATTCATAAACATATAAAATATATTTTTGGATTTAAAGAAGAATACATTTTACAGCTACAGATATTAGCTGTTAAAAAACCAATGAAATTCACTGAAAAAACCATGAGTTATAGACCATATATAGTTAGGAATTAGCATTTACAAAACCTTGAAAATTCACTGAAAAAACCATAGGTTATAGACCATATATAGTTAGGAATTAGCATTTACAAAACCTTATTTTACTCACACAAAACCATTGAAATTCCATATATAGTTAGTTGCACTAACTATATATCGCGCACCCGCAATCCACTGCTGATGATGTCACATATTACATCATTCATGACATGGTCAGTGACATCACTGATGACATCACTGATGACATCTCAAATGACATCACTGATGACATCACTGATGACATCTCATTTGACATCAATGACCACATCACTGATGATATCATTCATGTGACAATACAATGCATCTCCTCACATTTTAATATAACCTCTGTTTCACCCAGTGTTAAATACAGAGTATAATTTTTGAAACCATTGACACACCAATACTAGTTACTACATACGCACTCACTGATTCCTATGTCTACACACACATTCACTCATTCACCCATACAATCATTCATACATACAATCACTCATCTTTACAACACTATCATATGCACTCATACACCTATACAGACACTCACAGTCTACCACTCATCCATGGAGTTACTCACACACCTAGTCAGTCCTGTAAAGAATCAATGACACTTCCATTTTCTTGTCTATACAGTTAAACATAGAGCACCTTACATTTTCAAACATATACTAACACATACTTACCTTCTTATACAATCATTGATACAAGTACACATTGATCTGCACAGAGTCACACACCTCCCAGCCAGCCACACACACACTCAGTCTCCCATACAAATACTTGGACAATCAATCAGTAACCCATATAGTTAATCATATAGCTACTGATCAACACATGCAGCAGTTTACAGAACAACAGACATAATGATGCACAAATTAAGACAGTTTAGTCACTAACCCATGCACTCAGTGAGACACATTTAATCACTCACTCATACATTCAGTCATGCACCTACTAAATCCTTTGTCCAGACACTTATACTTCCACTCATTCTTCAATATGTAAGACACATTTTAACTTTACAGAAACATACAGTCACTGGATGTTGTCATCAGTGATGTCATCCGTGATGTCATCAGTGATGTCATTTGAGATGTCATCAGTGATGTCATCAGTGATGTCACTGACCATGTCATGAATGATGTAATATGTGACATCATCAGCAGTGGATTGCGGGTGCGCGATATATAGTTAGTGCAACTAACTATATATGGAATTTCAATGGTTTTGTGAGAGTAAAATAAGGTTTTGTAAATGCTAATTCCTAACTATATATGGTCTATAACCTATGGTTTTTTCAGTGAATTTTCAAGGTTTTGTAAATGCTAATTCCTAACTATATATGGTCTATAACCTATGGTTTTTTCAGTGAATATATATATATATATATATTTGCCTTTCACCCAGCCTTTTCTCTGATATGGTGTTGGCGGATTTAGGACTCTGGGCACTTTAGCACTGCTGTCCAGTGTAAAGTGTGTGTGCTCTCTGTGATACTTAAGGTAGGATTGGTCTACACCTGTTTGGCCTATTTAATTTACCTGTCAGTCCCTTAAAAAGTGGTATCTCATATACCCAGGACTGGTAAATTAAATGCTACTGGTGGGCTAGCAGCTCTGGTTGCACCACCCACCAAAGTAGCCTTTCCACTCTATCTCAGGCCTCTGCCATTGCAGGGCCTGTGCGCGCAGTGTGGCTTCCGCTGTGACTTGGCACCTAAAGTGTGTGCCATGTCTGTGACCCCCCTTTTTACAACATGTCAGTCACCTCTAAGGTAGGCCCTAGCTTGCCCTATGGGCAGGGTGCATTGTCGGTAAAAGATAGGACATAAACCAAAAGTATGTGACATGTCCTGGTAGTGACAGACAGCCATTTTGTTTTCTCACTAGTGTGGGGCTGCCCTCCCATAGGAATGCATTGGGGATTCCCTGATAAGTGTTTCAGTGGTAGTTCCTGTTATTAGAGGAGCAGTGTGGTCAAGTTCAGTATATTTGGAATTGTAATAATAAATGCTGCACAATGATGTGCACAGATTTATTATACTTATTTTCGAAATACCAAATTTAGAAGTTGGCATTTCTGTGTGCTAGGTGTCTGACTGCCTGATGTAATTTTGCATGTCTGGCTGTTGAGTGACAGGGGTTGGTGAGGTGCAGGAGGGGCAGGGTGCGTCACCACTAGGCTGAATAGGACATCTATATCATTTGGAGTAGTCCCCTGACCCTGAATAGGATTGTGTCTGGCCTGTACAATGCTGGCTCCACCCCCTGTGGTGTGTCTGATCACCGAGCCCCCACCTGGCAAAGGGGAATAGGAGCCTGGTAAACAGAGGGCTCCAATTCCCCCCTGAACCAGTTTTTGCTGGTTCCCCAAGCCCTGTACTGCAGTCAAAGGAAAATATGTGTATAAGTACTGGGGCTGTGAGCCCATGAAAGGGTGCTGTTCCTGTGCTGAGGAGAGTAAATAATCAAAATAGGGAGTGAAGAGGCTATGCCTGGAAGGCAAAAGAGATGGATACGTCCTCCTCTGGTCAATATATAAGAAACAAAAGGATCCACCCCAGAAGGATATATGTCCGTGTTCCCCCAAACTAGGTTTGTTTTCTACAATGGTGTAAAGCACACAGTTTTGTTCAATTACACCTCACACACCAAAAGGGCGCTTGGTGTAATGCTTCATCATGGGGGTCTTCCCGCCTCGCTACTGGACAGGGCGTGCTACAACCTACGACTATGCGGGAGCACTGTTGGTTGGGCAAAGCTATGTGTTGTGTAAGTATGTAAGTGGAATGGTCAGAAGTGAGTGGAAGAGTGATTATACTAAATAATACCTGGCTCTGTGGAAAAAAACGTTAATGTTCCGTTGAGCTAGTATTGTTAAAAAAGTGGGGAAGAGAGTTGGAGGGACAGAGCTATAAAAAGCTGTACCCCCTATGTCAACATGTTTTGAAGCCCTCCCCTGCCTTCTTCGTCAGGACCAAGAGATTCCTTCTACACTCAAACTTGAAATTTAAGTGAATTTAGAAAAAATGTGTATTTACAAGTAGATATTACTACGTGGTGAGAGCATGTCAGAAATAAACATGCACTTTATACAGTACCTCATTAGGTATGCTACATATCAAAATATCAGAAGAGTGGGCTAAGGTGCTGTACTCACTGTGGCTGGGACAAATTTTTAGGGGTGGGCGGATTTTGCGTAATCGCGTTACGCAAATCTCCGCAAAATGGTAAAAAATCTCCCCAAACACGCAGAAATTCCGCAAACACGCAGAATTGCTTGTTCGCGATGCATTTTTTCTCGGGGGAAAATATCTCACGAGCACACATTTGATAACCAAAATTACCCAAATTCCGCTAATTCTGCGACCGGAACGGAATTTACCACCCAGGCCTACAAATCTTCCCCCCAACATGAGATACCATTGCGGTCTATGCCACAGCCTCAACCCTAATAACGCATGTGGCGTGAAGCGAAAGCTCCTGTGGCAGAAATACTTGAACAATTGGAATATCAAGGTGTGATTGAAATGTGTGTCTCCGATGAATAACCCTCTTTTTACTGTGACCAAGCCTGATGGCTAGTACCGTTTGGTATTAGATTACCGGCACTTGAACTCTCATTGTCAGACCTGCGCTGTACAAAATTCTCACAGTTCTGCCCTTGTGGATAGTCTTGTGCATAGAAGGTTTAAAACCACACTTGACATAGCCAATGTTTTTTTCGGCCATAACCTGTCCTCTCTTACTAGACAATGGACAGCTGCTGTGGACAACAACGTCAGTTCAGAAGATTGGCTATGGGCTATAAGTACAGTCCAGGCCTCTTTGCCGCCCACATAGTCTCTCTTTTAGGGTGCATGTTAAGGGGCCAGATTCACAGAACTAACTTAAGACAAAATCCTAAACTTACTAATTTTGGTATTCACAGAATGCACTTATTACTTTTGGTATTTAGCAGAATGGATTTACGACTACTAACTTTACGTCTGCACTCGGGCTGGAAATTCAGGTCCGGAGGTTGAGCTTCCAGGTTGGAGGCGGAGCTTGTGGCCCAGAGGTGGAGATTTCAGTCATGGCTAAATCCCCACCTCCGAGCCGGAAGCTCTGCCTCCAAGCCGGAAGCTCTGCCTCTGGGCCAGAAGCCTCGCCTCCGGGCCGCAAGCTCTGCCTCCAAGCCGGAAGCTCTGTCTCCGGGCCGGAAGCTCCACCTCTGGGCCGGAATTTCCGGCTCAAGTGCGGACGTAAAGTTAGTAGTCGTAAATCCATTCTGTGAATACCAAAAGTAGTAAGTGCATTCTGTGAATACCAAAAGTAGTAAGTTTAGGATTTTGTCTTAAGTTAATTCTGGGAATCGGGCCCCATATGTGGATGACATTTATCTCACAGAGGGCGAATTATGGCCGCATCTGTGATGCGTTGACCGCATAATTTCTCAGTTTGCGGTCTTCGGTTACAAATTCAAATTTGCAAAATCTCACATTTCTGAGTACACAGTGTTCTTCCTGGGCTATGAGCTCAACAATGAAGGTCGAGGTTTAGCAACTCACTTTCTGGGGCAATGCGCACAGCTGCGCACTCCGACAACTCTGAAAAAACTTCAATCTTTGCTGGGCTTTTTGAATTTCAGGCGTACTTACATTCCCTAATATGTCCAGCGTATCAAGCCTCTTTATGCTTTGGTACAACCTACTTTTTCCAAATCATGTTGGCTGCCTGCTCATTCAGCCATCTTGCAATCATTGCAGGCTGATCTTCTAGAACCTAAATTCTTATTGACTCGTGATAACCACACAAACCTGGTAATAGGAATCGTGCCTGGGGCGGTGGGTTTCACGTACCTGACTTTTAATGAGGGTGACACAGTCCCTATCGCTTACAAGTCATACTTGTACACTTCGGCTGAGATGCTTTTGTCCACTGTGGAAAAAGTATTGACAGCAGTGCAAATGGCGATTCTGAAAGAACGTGCAATGTGGCAGGGAAAATGCATCATGGTTGTTACTCTGTATCCTGCCCTGGAGGCAGTGACGAAAGCCAGTGTACCAAATTCAAAGGCTTTGCACCCAAGGTGGATACAATGGGCCATGTCGTTGATATTTCCGTATATCACGTTCATTTTCTACTCCTTTTTGCAGACTCAGGAGTATTTGCAGTATGAATTCGTTCATCCGGCTCCTCTGACCATGCGCCCGCTGGAGGATTTCCATTGTGTCATTTACACTGACGGTTCAGCGCAACCGGCGGCGGTTTCAAAATATGCCTATTCTGCAGCCTGCGCAATAGTGGTTGGTACTATGGTGAATGGAGAATTCAACTCCGATGTCGTGCATACACAGACGTTAGGGGACTGTACGGCCCAGTTGGCAGAGCTCCGTGCTCTACTGCTTGCATTGGAGTACGCTGATCCTAGTGTGACTACTCTTATTCTTACTACTGTGCAATGACAATTTGTTCTTTTGAACTCAAAATGACTATCGTGATTCCAAAGGTAGCACAATAAAACATAAAATGATCTGGGTTCGAGTGACTGAGCTTAAAGAACAGCTTCCGCTCGTGTTTGTAATTCATACTCTTGGTCACCAGAGTGTTGGAGTTCACGCTGTTGGCAACAGTCTCGCTGACGAGGCAGCGAAGACAGCAGTAGTGACATATGTAGTTGCAGCAGTTACACGTTCCAAAAGTAAGATTGATGATGGCATCTTGGCAGCTATTGCCGCAACAGAGAAGGGAAGTAATTACCCTAGAGGTTTCCCTTCAAAATATTCTTATCACTTAAGCCTTGATAAAGTTCCTTATGTGAGAATTAACGACGTTGGTGAAAGATTGATTCCCAACGCGGACCGCAGGTCCACACTGATTATAGCTGCTCACGAGGGTATGGCATCCGCCCATGCTGGCGTCTCAGCGACTGTATCACTTTTGCAACAACATTACTGGTGGTCTGGATTGTACAAACCAACGCGTGATTATATCTTTCATTGTGACATTTGCCAGCAGCTTAAACCTTCAAGGGCTACACACCCACCCCATACACAGTTGTATATATCTAATAAACCACTGGGTTGTGTTTATTTAGATCACTGCTGTCCTTTCTCCTCTGATACTGCGTATAAGTACATCTTAGTTGCAGTTGATTCTTGCACGCGCTTTGTGTGGGTGTGGCCCCAAATGAGTGCTGATTCTTAAACTGTCATAAGCGATTTGCGTGTCTTAGTGGCAATTTTTGCATGTGGTACCTTCCACTCGGACCAGGGTCCAGCGTTCTTACAAGGATGCCATATGTTCATAGGGGGTCCAAGTCAAATTTTTGTCTGCATACCGGCCTGAGGGCAATAGTGTTATGGAGTGGATGAACAGTGATTTAAAGCAATCCTTGACAGCTAGAGTTTTAGGTACAGGCCGGAACTGGCTAGCCCACCTCAATAGCGTTCAGCGTGCACTTAATAATCTCCCTAGAAGGTCTTTGGGTAGGCGGACCCCTTACAAAATGCTCTTTGGCATCAAAATGTTTGTTCCACACCTTGAGGGTCTAGACCAGGCGGAGTCTGCCGCTCCCTTTGACGTAGATGAACATTGTGCTGTTTTCCATAATCTACAAAAGCCCCAAGACAGTCTTGCAAAGGAACATTTGCCCTCCACATCTGATGCTGCGTTGCAGATTCTGGTACTTGGCTGGCTACCCCGAGTTGGTGAACTGGTCCGAGAGAAGGTCGAAAACAAGAAGGAGTTTGGCCCCTCATATCGTGCTCCAATACCTGTACTTGGCATGCAGGGCACAAGAACAGTCATTTTACCTCTCCTTCCTGGTCGAAAGGAAAACAGGTACATCTCCATTGACAATGTCAAACTACACATAGTGGCCAATTCTTCTTAGTATGACACCTGCGGTCTCTTGTCCAGCGTAGCAGAGAAGCACTGTTTTGGCTCCGGCACCTACCACCAGGCCTAATGTTGCCATTGAGATGAATACAGTTACGAATGCTTTATTCAATTCACCGGCTGGTGATCCTCTTGATGATGCTGAGTACACTTCCCCAAAGATTTATCGATGCCGATTTGCAGACCTGTGTGGCTAATCAGTCACGTTTTTCATTTGACACTGACTCTAACACATCAAAGACACCCCCAAAAGTTTCAATTTTTGCTGTTTGGTCTTAAAAATATTTTTTTATTACCCCTTGGACTTACATTTGGCTGGTACTATTTTCAATTTTTTTATTCATGTCAATTGGATTTGTGTTATATATTTTTTTTTCGTCTTGTGAATGGACACTATGTTAAAGAAAGATCTACAATTAGAATGATTAGAAGGGGAGCCTCTGACTTTTGTCGCTTGTCGGGTCCTTGCTAAACTCACCGCGACGGGCATCGTTTTTGCTTTGCTTGGGCTGCTTTACATTGGGACCTCTCGCCTTCCTGGACCACTGGGCTTGGATTACTATCAGCAGGGTGACTGGTCCCCCCTGCCGTCGCCTACCAATCGCGGCCGCCGAGCGGGGGGACTACAGCCACCACAATCCCTCCAAGCCCCGCCCACCAACATCACCGCGAGCGCCCGGAGGCGCACAAAAACACCTGCGCTCCACTACAGGAACGGGAGCCACTGACTTTTGCCGCTTGTCGGGTCCTTGCTAAACTCTACGCGACGGGCATCGTTTTTGCTTTGCTTGGGCTGCTTTACATTGGGACCTCTCGCCTTCCTGGACCACTGGGCTTAGATTACTATCAGCACGGTGACTGGTCCCCCCGCCGCCGCCTACCAATCGCGGCCGCCGAGCGGGGGGACTACAGCCACCACAATCCCTACAAGCCCCGCCCACCAACATCACCGCAAGCACCCGGAGGCGCACAAAAACACCTGTGCTCCACTACAGGAACGGGAGCCACTGACTTTTGCCGCTTGTCGGGTCCTTGCTAAACTCACTGCGACGGGCAACGTTTTTGCTTTGCTTGGGCTGCTTTACATTGGGACCTCTCGTCTTCCAGGACCACTGGACGATTACTATCAGCAGGGTGACTGGTCCCCCCCGCCGCCGCCTACCAATCGCGGCCGCCGAGCGGGGGGACTACAGCCACCACAATCCCTCCAAGCCCCGCCCACCAAAATCACCGCAAGCGCCCGGAGGCGCACAAAAACACCTGCACTCCTTCAGCGTCGCGGGACGCGAGCGGGACGCCGGGCTAAGCCGGGGCAAAGGGCGGGCCGTCTGAGGCTGTCAAAGGCTGAAAGAGGCTGGGCTGGGACGTCCCTCTAACATCTTCACTGTGGATTGTACAAGTAATCAACTTAGAATATATGTATCAACGCCGTTTGTATACTGTTCTGTTAAAATCTCTTAAGGTTGGGCAAGGCTATTTCACGTTTCCCTCTGCACTTAGTATGCATCATGACTTCGAAGGGAAAAATCGTCTCAGCAGGAAGGGAAAACAGAGGAAAATTGGATATCTTTGTAATCAGGACCTCCTCTGAACTAGATAGGGAACTCTCTCTTGCTGAGCGCCGGGCTGACCGTCGCCGCTCTGTTGAGCTAATTAAGAACAATCGCTCATCCCTGGGCTCAATGCAGTCAGCTATCTCGCCACAGTATGGGAATCTGACTGAAACAACGATCTCTGAACCATCTAGAAATGATAGCATCCCATTGCTTTTGAGGGATAGAACCGCCTTAATAGACACAATCAGTGAACTAAGCGTAATTGTTTCATCTACCATCTGTAACTCGCCACCAGTCGTTGAAATTCAAGCAGCCACGTCATCACCTCTAATAGAGTCTGCTCAAAAAAGAGATAAAACTCCCAAGCACACGTGTGACCAAGGTCCGCCACCAAAAAAACGCAGAAAGGGGGGGAGTGGAACATCGTTGAGGAAAAAAAGCAAAAACGCTACCGATAAACCCTCCAAAGGCACTGCACCAAATGCACCTATGACATCGGTCCTGCCTATCCCTCAGCATCACCTAACTAAGGAAACATCTAACCCTGATATAGTGGGTAGTATCGAACAAATAGTTAGGTCCCTCATCGTACCTTTAATTGAGAGGCTGAAGAGGATAGCTCTTCAGTTGGGGACCCTGGAACAGGTAGTTAGGGAAAATCAAGAAATAACAAAGGCATATTTAAAGCCTGTACCAGTACCCTCAACTACTGTTCCATCCTCACTTTCCATCACCCATAAGGAAGGGGTTCCCGTACCCTCAATTATTGTATCATCTCAAACTGCCCCTACCCTAATGGAAGGAGGAAAAAGTAACAACTACACTAAGTCAAATCCATTAAAACTAAGTGCTCCGAACATACCTCGGCAAAATCCTTCCCATAGGGTAAATAAGGTTCAGGAGGGCGGGAAATCTACTACCCCAGGTACTGCTCAAAACCAAGTTGACAGGGGAGTTTCTGCTAAGGCAACACAGCACAAGAGCCACCAGGTAGAACTGCCCCCAGAAGCTGTTCCGTACGTGGTGGTTCTAACAGGCGTGCCAACACTAGAGGAAGGCAAAAGAGAACATTTCTCCCAACTTAAAAACAAAGTTGTCTTTTGGCTCATACACAACCGTCCCCTTCCCCCGGATATAAATGGTGAAATTTTACATGTTAGGCGCCTTCCGTGGTTGGGCAGCAGAAGAAAAGATATAACGGGGGATATTATTAATATTCATTTTAGAGACCGTAGAGCTGTTAAATATATTCTAGATGATTTTCAGGATAATGGGAGAAACGGAATCACATCACGTGAGCTAACCTATTTTTATCCTAGATCCCTAAATGTCATGGTACTTATGTAAATGTCATGGTACTTATAGAGCGCACTGTCACCAGACGGTCACCTTGCGGTGTCGCCTATGCAGTTTCCTGGCGCTGATACTCATACCGCTGTGGAACCCCTCCTGGCTTTCCCTGTGAAGTGTCCACTCCTGTGCACCCCCAGGGTGAAGCCAGGCATCCTTAGCGCTGTTGGGGCCGGTGTGGAGGCTAAGCAAGCTATTGCCCAGAGTTGCAGCGTGGGGCCCTTGAATAGAATAGGCACCGAGGCGAGAATTAACAGGTCTGAGGAAATTGAGCCCGAGACCCCGCCGAGGTGGGAATCGAACCCTGGTCCCTAGCCAGAACTCTGCATCAGGGTCTGCCGCTCTAACCATTGAGCCACACTCCTCCATCCCTAACGGCATATATGCCTAACTCTAGGCCATTAACCAGTTATCAAAATGAACGCCTTGTGCCTGCCTATAATCACCATTTGGCCCGTAGTAACTCCTATGATCTGCATCTCTGGTCTCATCCCTTTCAGTTAAATAACAGATTTATTCCCCTGTCCGGCTTAGATGAGAACGACTGACTGGTCACTACAGACCATCATTCAGGGTGTGTGTCCGGTACTTTTTTTGTTCCTACCAAAACAAATGTAAAGTCAAAAACCCAGTCTCTATCTATTGGTACGGTTTCTGCACAGCACCAACCATTAATGGTGAGCGATCTTCCAACCCAAATATTCACGTCTATTACAAATGTGGATTCCTCTGTGTTCTACAATACCGGAACTATGGCCAGAGCCCAACCTGTTGTTTCGGATAATATGGTTACGGGAGATTTGGAAAAAGCCGAATTACATCTCAAATTGATTTTTTGGAATGTTGCAGGCCCGCGTTCAAAGGTAGACCTTCCTTCATGGCTTTCTGGCATTAGACAATATAATATTCTATGTCTACAAGAAACCAGGTTGACTGCCCCTATCCATTTGCAAGGCTATAAAACATTTAATTCTTCCGCCCAACCTTCAGTTTGCGGTAGAGCAAAAGGTGGACTAGTAATATATATTTCCAATGAACTTTCAATCACAGGAATAAAAGAATTCATTAATGCCACAAACTTTCAGATCCTTAAATTAATACTTAGCAAAACTCATACGTACTATATAGTTAATTTTTATAATAATTTAATTTGTTAACGCAAGAAACACCAAGGGTGAATAAACTGAACGGATACACCATTAAGTGGGACAAAGTAGATCCTGCAGAAACTACAGCAAAAGTACTGAGACGCACCCTTCTGCAAGTAGAGGTGTGCCTCAGTCCACACTCTGCACCAGATCAAATATTGGCCAGCTTCTCCGCTATTACTAACGTTATTAAGAATGAACTTTCACGTAAAACTAAAGGCACCAAACAAAAAAAAAGGGCTGGTTTAACCCAGAAACCAGGAGAGCACATTCCCTCTTAAAGAAAGCTCTGTCCAGTTCCGTTAGGGATAAAGATGAAGTAGTAAGATTAAGAAAGAACTATAACCAGGAACTTAAACTATGCAAGAAGGCTATTAAGAAGGGATTATGGGCGAAACTCCACCAGAGCTGCGCCCTCAAGGATTTCACTACTTTCTGGCAGATCGTAAGAACTCCCTTTTTAATTGACCAACAATCTATTCCCCAAATTGAGGTGGCAGTGGGTGAAGCAGCTTGGGTCAGCCATTTTTTCTAAAATTTTTGGCACTACAGAGGGTCTGACTCCACAGTCTAGCACAGACTCTTTGGGGAAGAGTTACCCGTTAAACATCTCAAGCCCACCCCCAGACCTTAATTTTGATCACGAGGAAGTAGTTACTGCACTATTGGCATCCAAATGTGGAAACAGCCCCAGGCCCCGATGGGGTTCCGGTGGACCTTTTCAAATACAATATAGAATTTTGGGCCCCAATTCTCACTATGGTTTTTGAAGCAGCCACTAAAAGAGGCCCAATTAAGTCATGGACAACCTCCATACTGCTCCCCATCTTTAAGAAAGGTGACCGCAACAATCCTGCCTTCTATAGACCCATCTCCCTACTGGATGCGGTAGGTAAGGTGGCGGGTCGTCTAGTCCTCCAAAGACTACAAAACTGTGCTGCAAGTAATCAAATAATATCTGACTTGCAGTACGGTTTTCGTAAGGGTCTGGGGACCATGGAGCAGGCACTAAACCTTTCATTGCTAACAGGAAAATATGTTGGGGCAAAAAAAGGGAGGTTGCACCTAGCTTATGTCGACCTGTCTGCAGCGTTCGACTGTGTCTCCGATAGCAAATTATGGAAAATTCTTCTGACTATGGGTGTTGACCCGCCTCTAGTGAACTTTATGCAAGATCTCTATTCAGGCGCTTCAGCTAAAGTAAGGTACGGTCTAGGGGGGAACTTACAACATCATTCGCTGTGGTTAAGGGAGGCAGGCAGGGTTGTGTACTGGCTCCCTTTCTATTTAACCTCTACACGAATGGTTTGGAGGCTTCTATGTTAGAAGGGAGCCAGGACCTGCCCATGATATATCGCCGTCCAATTCCTGCATTGCTCTACGCAGACAATGCGGTCATCATGGCCAGAACGCCCCGCCAACTGCAAACCCTTCTTAACAGATATTGCAGTTTTATGGCGAGCATAGACCTAAATGTCAACATCAAGAAAACCTATGTTATGCACTTAGGGAAACCTTTCAAGCAACCAGGAGGTATCTATATTGATAACACCAAGTTGGAACGTGCAAACTCCTACCCCTACCTAGGAATCCTGATAGACGATAAGTCCAGCTGGCGTCCAGCCATTCAAGCCAGAAAAATGGCGTTCCTAAGAGCCACTACAGCTCTGGTAACGTTTGAACAAAAACTGGGTCAGCGCCCCACGCGGGAGTTGCTCCAGATCTACAGTGCAAAATGCTGTTCAGTGGCTGTTTACGGGGCGGGGGTTTGGGGTTTTGTCACCACTGACGTCATCCAAAAAATAGAAAATGGGTTTATACGATACCTCCTGGCTGTTCCTAAAAGCTCCCCCGATATACGGCTGTCATTTGGAGTTAGGTTTGGAGCACATAACTGACATCATCGCCGTCCAACCAATACTGCTATGGCACCGTATCTGGCAAACAAGTGAATGCAAAATGACCCGTTTGTTAATCACTGATTGTCTAGCCTTAGAAAACTTTAAAAACATTCCCTGGTTGGCATATGTTCACAATGTTTTGATGGATGCAAATCTAGAGTCTTTTTTTAAGACCCCCGAGACCATAGTCGAAGTACCCCGGAAACACCTGAAAACTCTGTGCTTATCACATCTGCGTGAGCTCCGACTACCTAAGGAGATTTCCAAGCCCTCAAATCATCATCTCCTGACAGTGCAAGCTTAACTTGGGATCCAGCCTTACTTATTGTTTATCATCAATGAATATGAAAGATATTTACTGACACGGTTCCGGTTTAACATCTTCCATCGGCTATTAACATTTCCGAAGGTAAATGAGTGGTCCTCAAACCTCACTCCTTGCCCCTGTGATGGGCAGTCTGATCAATCACTTTTGCACATAGTTTTTTTCTGTAGCCTCTATGATTACCCCCGTAGGAAGTGGATTATCCCCTTGGTAAAACACATGGGCCTCGATCGCTACCGCCCAGCACTCCTCGCCTTACAATGTTTAGACACCGAGTACAGTGTTAACCCCATAGTTTGTTTTTTAAAAGCTTTCACTAAATATCGTAAATATTACGATTGATATCCTAAAAAGACTAACAACTGTTCGGCGGTCTATTTTACAGTTGTTGTCTCATGAGTGTGCCCCTACAATATTTGTATATTATGGCGGTAGTACATTGCTTCTGACTGTCCTGTATTTATTCCCTGCTGCTATTGGTCAGAAAACCTTTTGCACTAGGTTTTTAACAATATTGTATCACCTATCTTCTTTTTATCATGTATGTATTAGTGTAAAAAATGTTCTCTTTTGTATACTATGCATTTTTACAATATTTTAAAATTCTTCTTCTTAAGAAAAAATGTACATTTTATTGACATTTGTGTACTTTTATGGATATAATTTTTTGTATCCGAATAAAGTTTTATTGAATTGAATTGAATTGAATGATTGATGGAACTTTAGCACCCCACTCGTCATCACACATCATGAAGAGGGACCAGACTTTTGTGAATATCACTGCTTGGCCTGTCTTGGATGGGATTGTATGGGATGCAGTCAAATTTCAGATTCATGGTCCCACGGAAGTTATTAATGTCCCTAATGTACTTTGTGTCTCTATGGGGGATGTGGTTAAACAAAATTTATGCTCTGATGATTGCGACATCCAAGCCGTAGAGGCTGAATTGAAATATTATGCTGCCTTTGATGCTGAAGATTTGTATTTAGACTGCAAATTATGCTGATTTGTTTTGTTACCAACACTATGGCAATCATTTTCTGCACAAAGCAAACACATTTAGGAATGTGGTTATTTATACACAATGGGAACATTGTCCCGCTCCTGTTGAAGGCAGCTCCAAAACTCTTATGAAAAAGTTTTCTTACTTTACTGATTTTAATCAATCCAACCCTGATGCATTTTATTTTAAGGTAACTGAGAAGTCCTCTTCTAAAGTTAGACTTACCCACACTAAATTATTATATTCAAAGTCCTTTATCGACCAATTGGCAATAGCTATGAGCTGTGAAAAGATACGATTGATCTTAAATCTGTTTGGGGTTCTAAAAATTGGCTAGTGCAAAGCACTGAGACTTTGTATCGTGCATGTTTCGTCCCGAACCATATGTTGGTTCTGAACTCGACTACTTAACAAACCACCTGCTTTGGATTGGCTACGTCTAAAAAATGTAATGCTCCCTCTATTCCTGTTTTGGGGGAATACCCCTGTTGGAACAATCACACCAGTATGTCCCTTAGTGATTTACAGACTCTGCTACTAAATTTGTCGTTTATCATTTCCAGTTTGGATTCCCAAGGCTGGTTATTATGGCAAAAAGGTACAGATTCATGCCAGCATCGTTTTCTGGGTTTGGCCCCTGGCTATACACAGGTTCGAGTGGATCCCCGTTTTGAGAGTGACCATTCTGTCACTACCTATTCTGGAAACTGTCCAAAATTGAAGCTGCCGCTAGGTTAAGAGAGCAATTGATGAAGCTATTTTTGAAAAAGTGCTTGCAGTTGTAGATAATAGCATTAACACACTTTCTTCTCGAGTTTACACTTTAGATAATATTGTTTCTTCTGTTGTTGATATTGTGAAAGATGAAGTCTCAGTATTGTACCATGGTCAAAATCAATTGCGTTCTATTATGCAGTTTGCATGAACTTTACAAATGGTAAAGGCTGGGAAAGTGCCTTGGAACTACATGAACACTTCCTCACTATTTTTATCATTTAATCTGACTGTTGAACAACAATTTATGTCAATGAAAGATTCAACATTTTCACTATTGCACGTTGAAAAGTAAGAACTTTTACCATTTTATGTGGCTGAAACAAATTCTGCTGTTTGGCTTATCCATGGGTTAATACCTTTAATTAAAACCAGAATCGGACAACACCGAAGCAGGGTCCGCTGTAAGACCCCCAACACCCCACTGGTTGAGCACTTCATACAGGAAGGACACACTGAAAATGACATTAAATGGACTGACTTTAAAGCCCTCAAACTACCACCGCCTGGAGGTGACATGGCCCTCCTTTTGAATAAAGAAGAATTGAGAATGATTATTCTAATGGACAATATAAGGACTGGATTAAACAGGAATGAAGATTGGACATCTCTCCTGTAAACACAACAGAATCTTCCTTACTGTTGTTCAATGTTTTTGCCATGTTTATTAATACTGTCTAATGGGTTACCACCTTGTTCAAGCCCTCAAGAATTATGTGAACTTATATGTGACTCTTTTACAGTATAATTACAAATGCTCCAGGTGGTTCCTTAATTTGTTAAACCACTTTCTAGTTTTCACCCCCTCACAATCCATTAGTTCGGCACAATCCTTACTGCTGCATGCAGTGTCAAATCGCCAATTGTCACCTTCTCCCTACTCCACTCAGCGGTTCTATTCCTCCCAATTCCCCGGCGATTGATTCTCTTTCTTGCCTTCTCACGGCCCTCACCTAAGATGGCCACCGTCATTTGCCACTTCCGTGCATAACGCGTTGTGCTCCTCGTCGGCTCGTCTTGACGAACCCTCGCGCCACCCGAGCCTGTTAATTCATTTTATTAAATTAACCCGCACAGCCTACCATGTTTCCTACTAACAAAATCCAACCGCTGCAGGATTTCTACCAGATTAATCCCTTCACCCTTACCCATCATGGCCGTACATAATTGCTGGCTATATTTACAACTCAGGATTCCTACCACACCAATCCCTCCACCCCTACACAAGATGGCCGCACATAATTGCTGGCTATATTAACAACGCAGCGCGCCCTTCCTTTGTTTCCATTACGAGCCATCGCGCATGGAAGTCATCGGAGATTGATCCTACGCAAACTGAGGTAAGCCCCTCAGTGCTTAGCCCGTTGCCCGAATGCCGATCCGGAACTGCATATACCGGGTTTTTTCCTGAAATATTTCCCTCGTCCTCCCGTAGGCATCCCTTCCTCCCGGAACTCGCAATACGGAATCACACCGGCGGCGAGAACCCAAGTGCCCTTATCTATGGGCGCCAATCCTTAAAATTAGTTGAAGTTCCTTGGGAATTCCCCTTTTAAGTAGGCATTACTTGCGTTTAGAGTATCCTTCATTAATTATACCCAGTCCCTTAACTGCACGCCTTCCATTTCCCAGGCAATCACTGAAACCGCCAATTGAACAGGGTGGTTCCTCATCTGGATATTGAACCACGGACACAGTTCCCACACTCTATACAAGATCACAACAGGTACCCCATTCGGTCTTGTTTTTTGTGATCTGACCTCGGGTACATTAGCGGATTGGTCTAATTTTGGCCTTTCCCTTTAGATACTCCCGGTTTTACTCCTCCATCGGCTTAGGAGCTGACCCGTGCTGCTCATCGGCATACACCCCCTAGCCACCCATACCTAAGGTGAGACTGGCACCTCTGCCCTGTGACTTTACTACCCCAGCAGACCCACCTTTACTCACCACTTAGGCACCATTATTGCCCCGACACTGTGGCTCACGTCGAAAACTGTCACGGCTAGCTCACTCATCAGTTTCATGTGGGTTGCCTGACACTGAATACACAATTGACTGTTCTACTCACGTTTGAAAGGTGAGACCGGCACCTTTGCCCTGTGATTTTACTACCCCAGCAGATCCACTTTTACTCACCTCATAGGCACTATAATTGCCCCGACACTGTGGCTTATGCGAAAACTGTCATGGCTAGCTCACTCATCAGTTTCATGTGGGTTGCTTCACACTGAATACACAATTGACTGTTCTACTCACGTATGGAAGGTCTCCACATTAAAGCATGGTCAGTAATGATTCAATGTAAATCACGCAAAATCCTTAAGTGTAACTATTGTTTTTTGTCTCTTGCCTCCCCTTCCTTATCTTCCAACAGGCTTGAATATCTAATACTGAGGCAATGTATTTTTAGTCCTGATGATGATCCTTGTATCTTTATGTAAAGGATCGAAACGCCGTCGACAGTTTATGTAGTTATACACTAGCTTTCCATTGTGTTACTAAATGGTGTCTACTACTTAAGGATAGCTAGGTTATTTTTATTCTAGTTACCAGCGCCCCTTCCCCAATAATTTGCCTGCAAATACTCTACCTTTCCTCATTTCTCTTGTGCATGTCTTACGTTTTTTTATATGTACTGGATACAGGACTGTATCCCACTGTATATTTGTGCACTTACATTCCCTTGAATTTCTTCATACTAATTAAATTAGTGCCCGGCCGGTCACTTTTTTTTCTTTATAGCGCACATTGTTGTCTATAATTATTCTGTTTTCTTGATTAAAATGATAAGTTAAGGACCACTGTTGTCTTTAAAGAATTATCACCCCTGGTCCTTAACTACCTAGAGGGTTCCCTTGTTTTTGCAAGAACTGTATACTTGCGCAATGACTGGATTGCAAGGGATTAGTTCCCATTCCGCTCCTGGTTCTGAGTGGGATCCCCTGTACCTGTATATATATATATTTTTTTGCATCTCTTTCACTCCTGGTTTTGTGTATCCATCTGCTTGCTTGCATAGCATGTCTGACCTATCTCCATTGTATTTTGATAAATACATTAAAAAAAATCTGTGAGGGACCTTCACTCTTCTCTGACTCGAACAACACTACCCCAATAAATGTCAATTCCACACTCCCTGACCAACTAGAGAAATTGCGGTAAAAACAAGTACGCCTTCAATTGATGACACTTATGCTCAGACAATACCTTAAAGCAGACATAATCCCAGTTGGCCTTCAAGTTCGCAATATCCCCGGTATATTTACCGACAACCCAAAATACATCCACAATTTCAGTCAAATCGGCACTACCTGCTCAAGACACTGGCTAGTGTTGGGTATCAACATTGCTACAGAGACCCTCACAGCCCTTGCCATAGAAATTGATGCCATTGAGAAAAAGCTTCAAGATGTAAATCCAGTCCCTGAGGCCAAGAAACTGCTAGACCAAGTTCAAAAGACTGTAGATGATTTCTACAGGATTGAACAAAACAAAAAGACAAATAAAGTTAAGAAAGATAATTAAGTTATATCATTTTGAAACCACCTACCCATACCTCCAGAAATATTTCTACAGTAATAGGGCCTATTCAAATCCCCAGAACACCAGACCCTGGGGGCGTTTTAACCAACGTCAAACCCTAGTTGGATTCTCTGATTCGTCCATCGACTCTTCTGACAACTCTGATTCCACAGAGAATCCAGGTACTTCTAACAGGAATCAAGGCCCGGGCAATAGCAATTTTTTAGGTCGAGGCCAACACGACACACCCAAACGAGGCAGGGTGAAACGAGTACCACGATGGTACAACCCACCAGGAGAGCGACAAACCCAGCAGAAGTTTTATCAATGGTGAGCCGACCTATAGATAATGTGTCCATCTCCCAGATTATTCCAATATTTAATCTATCTACACACAATCTTTCTGAGGCAGAAATATCTCTCCTGAGCAGAGGTCTTTCCTTTGTCCCAACTATACCGACCAATTTCCTTGACTTACATACAGAGGTTTTGAGGTTTTTCCGTATGGTTAGACTAGAGGCCTTTTTCCAACTCAATCCCTCGCCCTTGACTATCTCTAATACTCCCTTCCGGCCTCCATCCTCCTTCTCCCCACAGCGGGTATGGTCTCACCTGTAGTCATTACCTTTGAGAAGATGTTCACTAAAGATCTCTCATCACTCAAAGAAACTAAAAAATACATTCCTTATAACTTACCTCTTGAGGAAAAGATAGCTATTAGATCGCTCAAATCCGTTGAAACATTGATCATTAAAACATTAAAAGTGCAGATAAGGGGGGTGGTATTGTTCTTCAAGACAGAGACACATACACCACTGAAATTCTGAGACAACTATCAAACACTGATCACTATTTAGGACTCCCTACCAACCCAACCAAGGAATTAGAAGGACTGATTGCTAAAATAACCACAGAGGCTTTGGAGATAGGGTTCATCAATCAAAGGGAATTTCTATTTCTTAATGTTAAAGCACCCAGAACCCCAGTAATTTACATCCTCCCCAAGGTCCATAAAAATGCCACAAATCCACCTGGCAGATCGATAGTGTCAGGCTGCGGGTCCATCTTAGAGCCCCTTGGACACTACGTCAACTTTTTCATAAAAGACTTTGTGCCTATCACCCAATGCTATGTGAGAGATAGCATGGCCATGGTCAATCTCATCGAAGATCTCCCCTTTTCTGAAGGCGATGAGCTATTATGCACATTAGATGTAGAATCGCTCTACACGAATATATCCCAGTCCAGTGCCTTGCTTGTCATACAGAATATACTTGATTCTAGACCGAGGCCACATCGAGTACCCTAGATTTTCATTCTCCAATTACTGGAGTTATGCCTCATGAGAAACATTTTTACTTTTGACCAACTATATTACCAACAGGTCAAAGGTACGTCAATGGAGGCTATTTCTGCCCCCAATCTAGCAATACTGTTCATGGACCATATTGAGACACATGCTATATTGTCCCCCACCAACCCCTTTTCATCTGCCATCTCAATTTGGAGACGATATATTGATGACATTTTTCTCATTTGGCATCAAAATCTCAGCAACCATGAACAATTCATCCATTGGCTTAACAACAACTGCTCTGGACTTACATTCATCAGTACAGTAGACAAATCATCTGTATCTTTTTTGGACTTGACTATCTATCATTCTGAGGGCTCTCTCCATTCTGGACTCTATCGTAAACCCACAGAACGACATACATTACTTAGCTATTCAAGCAACCACCCCAGAGCACTTAGGGATTCATTACCCTATTCCCAATTTCTTGGAATCAGAAGAAATTGTTTTGCCAAAGAAGACTACTTTAGGGAGGCTACCATATTATCCAGCAAATTAAGGGACAGAGGATATCCTAGGAGACTCGTAAGAAATGCAGCTAAAAGAGCCTGTTACTGTCCTAGAGAGGTTTTGCTTAGCCCCAAACCTAAAAACGAGAACACAAAAATTCCTTGTGTCACCACCTTCTCTCCGGTCTCTAATTCCGTGAGGAAATCAATACTCAGACATTGGCCCATACACAACGTAGCAACTCTCAAATTAGAGCGCCCTATATTCACTTTTCGGAAAAGCTCTAATCTTAAGAACCACTTAGTGAGAGCAGCACTCCAGAGTCCCCCACAGCTCCAAACATTAGATGCACATTGGAGCCAGACTCCTTTGCTTGGACACGCATAGTGTGGTTCTTGTAATGTATGTGAGTACACATTGGAAGGCAAATCCTTCAATTTTCACAATGTACAAATACGATGTCAATCTTTTACTAACTGTAATACCAGTGATGTAATGTATCTAATCCAATGCCCATGTCTCAAAGTATACATTGGCCAGACCAAACAGAAAATTAAAACCAGAATCGGACAACACCGAAGCAGGGTCCGCTGTAGACCCCCAACGCCCCACTGGTTGAGCACTTCATACAGGAAGGACACACTGAATATGACATTAAATGGACTGTCCTTAAAGCCCTCAAACTACCACCGCGTGGAGGTGACATTACCCTCCTTTTGCATAAAGAAGAATTGAGAATGATTATTCTAATGGACAGTAAAAGATTGGACATCTCTCCTGTAAACACAACAGAATCTTCCTTACTGTCGTTCAATGTTTTTGCCATGTTTATTAATACTGTCTAATGGGTTACCACCTTGTTAAAGCCCTCAAGAATTATGTGAACTTATATGTGACTCTTTTACAGTATAATTACAAATGCTCTAGGTGGTTCCTTAATTTGTTAAACCACTTCCTAGTTTTCACCCCCTCACAATCCATTAGTTCTGCACAATCCTTAGTGCTGCATGCAGTGTTAAATCGCCAATTGTCACATTCTCCCTACTCCACTCAGCGGTTCTATTCCTCCCAATTCCCCCGCGATTGATTATCTTTCTTGCCTTCTCACGGCCCTCACCTAAGATGGCCGCCGTCGATTGCCACTTCCGTGCATAAGGCGTTGTGCTCCTCGTCGGCTCGTCTTGACGAAGCCTCGCGCCACCCGAGCCTGTTAATTCATTTTATTAATTTTACCCGCACAGCCTACCTTGTTTCCTACTAACAAAATCCAACCGCTGCAGGATTTCTACCAGATTAATCCCTTCACCCTTACCCATGATGGCAGCACATAATTGCTGGCTATAATTACAACTCACGATTCCTACCACACCAATCCCTTCACCCCTACACAAGATGGCCGCACATAGTTGCTGGCTATATTAACAATGCAGCGCGGCCTTCCTTTGTTTCCATTACGAGCCATCGCGCTTGGAAGTCATCGGAGATTGATCCTACGCAAACGGAGGTAAGCCCCTCAGCGCTTACCCCGTTGCCCGAATGCCGATCCCGAACTGCATATATCTGTTTTTTTCCTGAATTATTTCCCTCGTCCTCCTGTAGGCATCCCTTCCTCCCGGAACTCGCAATACGGAATCACACCGGCGGCGAGAACCCGAGTGCCCTTATCTACGGTGCCAATCCTTCAAATTACTTGAAGTTCCTTGGGAATTTCCATTGTAAGTAGGCATTAAGTGCGGTTAGAGTATCCTTCATTAATTATACCCAGTCCCTTAACTGCACTCCTTCCATTTCCCAGGCAATCACTGAAACCGCCAATTGAACAGGGTGGTTCCCCATCTGGACATTGAACCGCGGACACAGTTCCCGGGCTCTATACAAGATCACAACAGGTACCCCATTCGGTCTTGTTTTTTGTAATCTGACCTCGGGTACATTAGCGGATTGGTCTAATTTTGGCCTTTCCCTTTAGATCCTCCCGGTTTTACTCCTCCATCAGCTTAGGAGTTGACACGTGCGGCCCATCGGCATACACCGCCTAGACACCCATACCTAAGGTGAGACCGGCACCTCTGCGCTGTGACTTTACTACCCCAGCAGACCCACCTTTACTCACCTCTTAGGCACCATAATAGCCCGGACACTGTGGCTTACGTCGAAAACTATCATGGCTAGCTCACTCATCAGTTTCATGTGGGTTGCTTGTCACTGAATACACAATTGACTGTTCTACTCACGTATGGAAGGTGTCCACATTAAAGCATGGTCAGTAATGAATCAATGTAAACCACGCAAAATCCTTAAGTGTAAGTATTGTTTTTTGTCTCTTGCCTCCCCTTCCTTATCTTCCAACAGGTTTGCATATCTAATACTCAGGCAATGTATTTTTAGTCCTGATGAGGATCCTTGTATCTTCATGTAAAGGATCCAAACGCCGTCGACAGTTTATGTAGTTATACACTAGCTTTCCATTGTGTTACTAAATGGTGTCTACTACTTAAGGATAGCTAGGTTATTTTTATTCTAGTTACCAGCGTCCCTTCCCCAATAATTTGCCTGCCAATACTCTACCTTTCCTCATTTCCCTTGTGCATGTCTTACGTGTTTTTTTAATGTACTGGATGCAGGACTGTATCCCACTGTATATTTGTGCACTTACATTCCCTTGAATTTCTTCATACTAATTAAATTAGTGCCTGACTGGTCACTTTTTTTTCTTTATAGGGCACATTGTTGTCTATAATTATTCTGTTTTCTTGACTAAAATGATAAGGTAAGGACCACTGTTGTCTTTAAAGAAGTACAGTGGGGCCATGCTCCTCCACCTTAGCGGAGGAGCCGCCCCTCGTCACATGACTTCAACAGTACTGCTAAAAGAGTTGACTTGTCCACATCAGAAGTCTCTAGGTCCTCATTATGAGTGTTCCAGAATTTGGCGTGGAGACACCAGGGGACTGGAACCTCTCAGTCGGTCAATATACTCGCATCAAATTCCAGCAACTAAACGTTTTCTCCCTGGAATAGGCCACAACTATATAGACCAGATAACACGAGGTCATGTTCTACATACTTTTTCTAAAAAACGGCTAACTGCTGATATTTTCTACCTGCTTATAACAGTTGGGAAATGTTCAGAGTGAAGGCTGGTGGAGGGAAGATGGGGTGGGATGGAGTGGGGGAACACGAGGGTCAGAACATTGTTGACCCTGTCTTGGCAGATCCTTGTCTGTGTCTGCAGTGCAGCTGCAGAGGTCCGGCAGAGGCTGAGCTGGGCTTTTCTGCATCCTAGTTCTTAAATAGTGGGTATATATACGCACATGTAGATTTTGTTTTGATTTTCTGCAAAGTTCCTTCCCCTCAGTATACAAAAATCTATTTTCTTAAATCTGATTTTCAAAAGTCGTTTATGCTGTCGCTCTCAGCCTTTGATTTTGAGGAAAATATAACATTTGAAGGCCAGGAAATGTGCATATGCAAAGATCTTTGGAAAATGCAAATATATCTATGTTGTTTTAAAATTAATTTGTGAACCACGAAGTTGATAATTATATGAGGAAAAAATGTACTGACCTCGAAATTAGGCACTGAAATTAGAATACCTTTGGTGGCTTCATTGCCAGTTGAGGCCCTGCCAACCACCAACTACAGTGAGACAAATATTAGACCTGACCGAAGATTAAAAACAGTAGTCCAGTTTTTGATTTATTTAAACATCTCACGCAGTTCGTACATACTTGTTTAGGATCTGTCTTTTGTTGCTGCCATGCTTTGCTAAATATCTTAAGCAGTTTATGAACTGTCTAGAGCATGAAAAAGAACCAACATGCCAGGATGTTATTTTCGCTTAGTTTACAAGAGTAAAGGCAGACCCATTTTTCCATATACAGGGGAAATAAATGCCAAGTGGCACAGTACAGAGAAAGCTTTCACTGGTGAGAAAGGGTGAGGTGTTTTACTTAAGTAAAATTTCTATCGACATTGTGACTATGTGCGTCTTTTTTTTTCTGTCCTGGAAAATGTCTACCAAATGTGCAATTATTAATGGACCTTGCTCATTTTCTTCCAGCTGTTTTGCTAATATATCCTACATGTTTTTCTTTAATGTTTTCTCTCCTGTTAAAAGCATTGCCTCTGATGTTTAATTAAAACAGCAATTTATCTCAAGAAGTACTTTCATTTTTTAGACTTTTGTCGTTTTTAGATAGCTCACGGGTTAAATCAGAGGTCTTCAAACGTTTTTGCTTTGAGCCTCCCTATGCAAAATATTATGATGTTGTGCCCACCTCCAAAAATTTAAGGCAAGAATTGTGAAGTGAGAGCGGCAGGGCTGAGCAAAGGGGAGGGAGCTTATGAAATCCTTTCAGTGATATTTTTGTAGCTCATAATCAATACAAAATATGAGACTTATAAAGGTGCAAATACATGAAACAAAAACAGAAATTGGCAAACAAAATTAGACCCCTTAATTGAGGTGTTGAGAGCCTGGATCCAAATGCACCTGCACCTGCTGCACTAATGTTTCTACACCCTGAGTAGCAGGTTGCCTCCACTGCCTCGTATGCTTTTTCCCCTCATGCCTGGCCATCACGTCAATTTTGACACAGACTCTCTGTCTCTTTCAGAAAAAAATGAACTCGCACATGTTGCTCCCTCTTTGCAGCCAGGGTGCCCTCACTCCTAGCAATAGCAAGGAAAATGAGTACCCTTGTGCCTTTTTAGGTTGAGCCTAGAGTCAGTGCATGCGCTGCTCTGCAAGGCTGCTGTAATCTCTCTCAGTGTTGGAACACACCCAGCACGTTTTCATTGGTTGCTTAGTCTGCCTTCACACATTTCATTGCTTTCTTTGGTTAATCGTGTACATTTGTCCCGCCTCCTGACTGTTTTGAAAACGCCATGGTGACTGGACCTGCTACTTGGATCTTTTCATTAGTGGCCATATGTTTTGTTTCTGTGCACTACTTTTTAGGTTGAGCATTCGAGACCTCTTGTATATACTATAGTATATACTTATATGTGTATGTACTTTGTGGGCTCTGGAGATCAGCCCTAGGACATGTCTGCTTCCACTTAGGGACTTTTTTTCTGTTCAACTACCTCTATTTGACTGGCTTCATAGAAAACTACCAGTAGAGGTCAGAAAAATACCAGAATTGCTTTCTGCAGAGGGTCTTTCTTTTTTTTATTTTTCACTTTAGCATTCTCTAGATTCCAGGCCATAGAATTGTCTTCCACGAGCACACGTAGACAATAATATGTTTTTCAAATCTTGTATTTTCAGTGAGATGACCACCGAAAGCCCTGATTTTATATTGAAAACAGAGCTTTGAACTATACCATTTCCCGCTGAAAGGCAATATTTCTCTCCATATGTTCCCATATCTGGCGTGTCACACACTTTGGTGCTTACTCTCCCTCCTTGCTAAAGAACAGTAGATGTTTCAGCACCCAGGGTAATGTGCTGCATAACTAAATACTTATAAGGTCCCAATGGTGAGACTGATTGCATTGAAATTGCTTGTTCTTTTCACCATCTCATCGCAGGTCGCTATTTCCTCTTTTTTTTTGTTAAGGCACGAGAGGCTTGAACCCTGATGTCCAGTACCAAAGTCCACTGCTCTGCGTCTTATGCACATCCGGTCGGAATAAGAATCTGCATTTTTTTTGGCCTTTTATCTATGTTTCCTGAGTCACCCTCCCACTCTTAACCCTTTCCTGCCTGCTTTATGCCCCTGGACCCAAGTCCTAAATATAGAGTGCTCTGAAGGGGGTCTCCACATACCTCAGTGGTGCCATCTTGGGAGAGGCGGGTGATGTGTTGGGGACTATGGGAGCAGAAGGAGAGAAACCTGGCAATTTCCTGCTCACCAGAAAATATCCAATTCAGGCTAGCCACCTCTTTGGCTAGTCTTCTACAAAATCAATTTGTACAAATGTATATATATATAACGAACCATTGACACCAGATGTAGTTAAACAAACAGGAGGTATATTAACATTCACATACCATAGGTGCTTACACTAGCCCAAAGAGCCATTGGTTTCAAATAAAAACAATAAGCGAACAAGCAACAATGAGTACGCAATATACAAAGGTTGCAAATGTCACAAATATAAACATTTGAATCCACAAGGTGTTACATACGTTACATAACAGAACAAAACGCAAAAATTTCCATGGTGGTGCCCGGTAGTTAGTTCAAAAAGATTCAAGCCTATGTCCTCATTACAAGTATGTGGGGTATGCTTAATCACAATACGAAGCACCAGTAATGATCGTCGACGTTTCGATCGTATTGTGTCATGTGCTCATGTTTGGCGTCACTGAGGGTCTTCATCAGGACAAAAGAATATGAAAAGATGACCTGTGTGTTAAACAATAAGGTGATATATAAATGAATAACTAAATGTGTGCAAATGTGTTCATTTAAAAATCTCACCTTAAATAAAAGACGTTAGGTTTAAATCCAGTGTTAATTCATATGTATGGCCTCTCCGAAATAGGGGCCGTAAAATATGTTACCTGAGTAAAAAAGTGTGAGAGTCAGGTTCAAATAATTATAGAAATGAATTGCATACTTAAGCGGAAAACAGACCCAGATAAGGTCTTACCTGTGCACCAGGTTGGTTGTCCAGATTTGGATACGAGAGAGGGCGCCTTGTAGCCCATGTGCATTGGGTTAGGTTAAAATCCTAAAGTCCCCGAGATCCACTAAGGATTTTCTATTGCACATAAAATAAATATATGGACCGAATAATAATCCCAGATGCTCTGGAGTTCGTTGTCAATACAATAAGTCTCTGAAAAAACTTTAAATCAGTGAACTTACCACAAATGTTAGTTAGTTAGGAGCACGGTTCAGTCATGTCTTACTCCTCCGAAACACAATTATCATCTGTGTGGTCGGAGACTGAGAGGCTTTGTACTGCCTCGCGCAACGTGCATGCTGTCCAGCCCGTCTGGGAGGACACGGGTGCGTATGTTGCAGCCTCAGCTAACCCCATGACACGGGGAAGCCGTAGTCAAAAGTGCTTCATTACTGAAGTTCACTGAGAGTGCGAGATCAGCTTGCATTAAAGATGTATCCAAAAGCTGATTTGATCAATTAACCGCCGTCTTGGTTAAATGTGTAAGTGCGTTTCGGGGTAAGAAAAGAATGTAACCTTACCCTGTAGAGATACACAGTGAAGATGTTATGTTATATGTTATGTTATATGTTGATTTGTATCGCGCTCTGTTAGTCGGGACTGTCCTGGCGCGGTGAGGAAACGGTGTCAGAGTGAGCGACAGGACAGCTATTCAGAATGTGTGAAAAGGTGGGTTTTTAAAAATTTTTTACAATTGGTCAGGTTGGGGGAATATCTTAGAGCATCAGGAAGGGTGTTCCACATCTGAGCTCCCCGTACCGTCAGAGATTGTCCCCCCAGGCGAACTCTCTTAAATCTGGGGACAACCACCTGCCTTCGGGAGGCAGATCGCAGCTGACGGGTCGGTTGGTAAAAGGCAAATCTTTTTGCGAGGTAGGGCGGACAAGGTCCATGCAGGGCTTTATAAACGAGTACCAGAGCCTTAAAACGCACTCTTTGGGCCACTGGAAGCCAGTGTAGCTCCCTCAGTTGCTTACAAACGCTGAGCCTCCTAGGAATGTTATAAAGGAGTCTCACCATCGCATTCTGGACTACCTGTAGCTTTCTAATCAGAAAGTCAGGCGCCCCGATGTAAAGGGCATTCGCATAGTCCAGGCGGGAGCGCACAAGTGCTCTGGCTACCGTTTCTTTGGCCGATTGGGGGAGAAGGGGAAAGAACCTCCGAAGGATGGTCAGGGAGCCAAAACAAATCCCTGCCAGTCTGGAAATCTGGTCACGGAAACATAGATCGGTACCAAACCAGACTCCTAGGTTCTTTGCAATCCCACCATCTCCCTTAGGGCAAGGTGATCCGCTGGGCCAAATGGACTCCCTAAAGTCAGTTGGAAATTGGCCATAGAGCAAGATTTCCGATTTGTCCTCATTGCACTTGAGGCAGGCTCTTGCTAGCCAAGCAAATACAGAGGACAGGCATTGAAGGACTCCTGATGTACAGATATTATCCTTGTTCCAGGTAAAGAGAAGTTGGGTGTCGTCGGCGTATGCCATTATCTTTGCACCCAAGTCCAACAAAATAAAAGGGGTCAAGTAAACATTGAATAAAAGGGGACTCAAGGTCGACCCTTGTGGTACTCCAGTCCCTACCCTGTGGTTAGAAGAATGGAAGAGGGTAGCCAGATTTGTTGAGACCTGTCTGAAAGGAAAGAACTAATCCACCTAAGGGCCAAGCCCGTAATGCCAATATCCTCCAGTCTAGACAGAAGCTGGAGGTGGGGCACCGTATCGAACGCGGCAGAGAGGTCCAATAAAATGAGAGCCGCTCTGCCGCCCCCGTCCAGGCACTCCCCAATGGCCTCTGCCACCTCCACAAGCGCAGTCTCAGTACTAAAAGAGGTACGGAAGCCTGACTGGGCCCCATGAAATGCCCCAGAGGATTCCACGAACCTCTCCAGTTGCCGAAATGCGGCCTTCTCGCATACTTTCGCAAGGGCCGGGAGAAGGGATATGGGCCGGTAGTTGGATGTAATCAGCGGATCTGCTGTAGGTTTTTTGATTAGAGGGAGGAGTTTGGCTTGTTTCCACTGGGAGGGACCCATTCCTGTACAT
Organism: Lissotriton helveticus; assembly: GCF_964261635.1. Taxonomy (NCBI): domain Eukaryota; kingdom Metazoa; phylum Chordata; class Amphibia; order Caudata; family Salamandridae; genus Lissotriton; species Lissotriton helveticus. The sequence continues at coordinate 1,411,159,834 of NC_136068.1, forward strand.
AATGACTCGTTGACCAAAGCAGTAACCATAGGGGCAACTACCTCGGCCACTCCACTCAGGACCCTTGCTGGGCACGGATCTGCTGGGGACCCCGACTTCAGTGCTTTTAGTATAGCCATCACATCCACCTCCTCTACATTTATGAACTTGGACATCTGGGCTTTAACCTCTGTTCCTTGGAATAGTGAAGGCGAGGGTAGTCGATCATGTAAGAGTTGATCGACTTGCAGAGGAGGGGGCTGGTCAGAGGGTTTGAGACTATCATGGATTTTTTGTATTTTGTCAATAAAATAGGTGGATAGTTGCTCACACCAATCTGTTGAGATCGGGGCTGACATCTTCTCTGCCACTGGGGCTGTGAAGCTCTTAACAATGGAGAAAATTTCGCGGCTATTATTCTTGGCTTTAAGAATTCTGGCCGCGTAAAATTCCCCTTTGGCCATCTTAATTGCTGCATAGTAATTTTGTTGAGCTATTCGGAGTTCCGTTTTTGCAATGGGGCAATAATTCCTTCTCCATACTCGCTCTCGCTCTTTACATCCTAATTTTAAAATCTTTAATTGGTCGGTATACCAGGGGGATGTGGGGGTGGCCCTACGGTGCTTTTTCCCTTTACACTCTGGTAGTGATCTAATAGTGGAGTCTATCCAGGATGAAAAATTATCAACAGCATCATTCAGGTTTTGTGCATTCGCTGGGGCAGTGTGCATGAGGGCCTCCGCCAAATCAGGGATATTAATTATTCTTGGGTATTCCTCAAGCTGAGGGTTAACCGGCACACGAGTGTTGTTAATGTCCCATGAAAAGTGAACTGGAAAGATGTCATATTGATTCGATATCTACGTTTAGGATAAGTATCAATGGTAAAACAAGCCTTACAACAGATAAGCAGTAATAATGATTGTAAATAGAATGGTCCAATTATACATCTACTGTAATTGTAAGTTATACATGAACAGTTATGCACTTCTCTTAAATTGCGTGACAGTCTTTACTAAAATATATGCAAATATAAAAGCATGTATAAATATATATGCTCACATAACTGACGTGACTTATCAGTTGGATTTATTGATTATAAATTGGCATAAGAAGATCGGTATTCAACATCCAGTCATAAAAAATCATGTCAGAGATAGAGGCTATGTATATGAAGGAAAACAAGTTATGCAGATGTGTTCAACCAGTAATGAGGTGGGATGCTTTTCTCAAAATCTACTCCGACTCATTCAGCCCATTTTTTACTGTATCCAGGGCACAAGTCCTAAAAAAGAAGTGGGGGGATGCTAACGTCACAACAGGAAATGACGTCACAGAAGGTGGCTTGCACCATCAGACACATTGCATCCCCTCGCTCACCCCTTAGATGTGATTGCATCAGAGAAGCCAGCGTGTGAGCAGCGTTCTGAATGGGCTCCGATCTCGACCCAGAGAGGCCAAAGAGTGAATTTGTGACTCCATTTGCTGCAGTTATCGAGCTGCCGGTAAAATAAGTGGGGGGACGTCGTCCATCCGCGTGGTACCCTGACTCGAGCCATGACTGTATCTAACAAGTAGATCCATTTGCACTCCCTTAAAGCCAGGGTGGCAGCAAGGTCGCCACATCTAGGACTTCGCAGTGCCTCTCTAGTACCCCCCATTTCAAACTGTCTGTGGCATGATTATGTTGAAGGAAATGGTCTACCAGTGGTGCTACTGCAGTATTCCCACCGTTATTTTCTGTCTTGTCTGACCCACATATAGATTACCACAAGGGCAGGAAATTGCATAAATAAAATCTACTGAATTAAAATTTGTGTGGTGCTTCAGCATATATTTATGGTTTGATAAGTGAAATCTTTTCTCACTGCCGTGAGGGCACAAGCTTTGCAGTTACCGCACTAAAAATGACCCACCAAGGGGGGCAAAAGCAAAAGGGACCTTAGATCGGGTGTAGGGACTGGTTTGAGGTAAGATTTGACAACAGAATATTTAATGTTCCTACCTCTTTTGAAAGCAAAAAGTGTTTTTCGTTGCATATCTAGTTCACCTGATATTAATGACCAGTACTGGGTAATGATTTTCTTAATCTCATTACTTCTGGTGTTAAATGTCATTGCACAAACAATTTTGGAACCGAGATCCTCCCGCTCAGACTGTACATCTAGAAGGTTCTCACGTGGACAGTACCATGCCCTCTTCCTTGCTCTTTTCAGGAAACCTCTAGGATAGCTCATGTCATGGATTCGTGTTATAAGAAGGGCAGTTACCTTAAAAGAATTCCACCCTCTGTGTACAGTTTCAATTTAAGCGTAAGAACTGACCATAAGATAAATTGTTATGCAGATTCCTAAGGTGGTGACTACTGTATCTCTGTAATGTGTTACGTTCCATTGGTTTTCTATATAGAGTAGTGTATTGTATGCCTTCACTTGATGTGGCCTAAGAAATTGATCACTTTCCTGTTGTATTTTGTGGTGAGTTGAATGTCTGTAGAATTTGTATTAATCCAGTCCAAAAACTCTTTCAATGTATCTTCCTCTCCTGACCAAATCATCAACACATCATCATTATACCTCTTCCAGAGGGTGATTTTATCCAAGGAGGGATTTTTGGTGCGGTATCTGTAGTTACATTCATATTTGTCCATGTCCAGATTAGCTATATCCGGGGCAAATCCTGCCCCCATAGCCACTCCCTTCGTATACAGAGAGGCTACGTCCATGGTCACTAATAACTGATTGTTACTGTCAAAAGGTTGTCCTTTTATCATTTTGATCACTTCCATGGTGTCCCTAATATAAGATCTAGTCTAAGACATCCAAGACTGTAGAAAGAGATAAATATATTTGCACAATGGCTCTAAGATAGAGCAACAACCAAATACAATTGTCCTTCCTGTGGTTTATTCTTGTCTTTGTGCACCTCGGGTAGCGCATATATTGTAGGGATGTGAGGGTTATTTTTAATAAGGAATTCAAATTCATGTTTGCTATGATAACCCTTGTTAAGGCCCTCTAACGTCAGGTGATGTATCAGTTTGGCAACTACCAGAGTGGGCTCTCCCTATGTTTTCTTATAGTTCCCAGCTACCTGTAATTGTGACAGGATCTCTTTGCTATAGTCACTGGTATCCTGGATCACAATTGCGCTGGCCTTATCAGTAAGTTTAATCACTATGCTGGTGTCTTTCTCCAAAGATTCTGAGCTAAGGTGTTCTCCCTTGATGATGTTATATTTGATATATTTTAATTTTAAAAATTCCTTATTACGTCACGCATGACTACCTGGTCATATGCCAAGATCTTGTGTGACATTAAGTGGGCTGGGGGGACAAAAGTGGATGGAGGTCTCTGGTTTGTCGCATACGACCTCTTGTCATAGATAGGATTAATTTTTTGAAAAGTAGTGGCAGAGTCGTACTTTTCTAAAGAATTGTTGGAGTTCAATTTTGGTGTTAAAGCAATTAGGCAGTGTGGTAGGTATGAAAGATAGTTGTTAGAAATGGGGATCTCTAGTCGGCAGAGGCAGGTACCTTTGTCCAAATAGGGACCCTTGCATCTTGTGAGGGTAAGTGGGATTTACCCTTTAGATAACTCCTGCTCACGATCTGGGTAGCTTGGGACAAGCAGATAGACATCCCAAAGGCAATGTGTAAAGTATTTGTACTCAAATCACACACTAATACAGTGATAACACCACAAATGGACACCACACCAGTTTAGGAAAAATGAAGTATCGTTCTCAAAACTCAACAAGACCAAAACGGCAAAAAATCCAACATACATGTAATAAGAATGTGACTTAGATTTGAAGCAACTGGTCCACAAAATACTATGGATGCATGATTTATGACAAAGCTCCTGTAGATGTGTCAAAATTCACAAGGCCAAACAGTTGCAGAGATGGAAAGTGTTGAGAAACAAAGAGATGTGTCAGTTCCTAAGCCTTTGGGGAGGCGATGTGACTGTTCAGCTTAGCGCAGGAGAAGTGATGCGTCGCGTCTAGTCTGTAGGGGCAAGTGATGTGTCAACTCCAAGACAATTCTGGTATGCGGGTAATGCGTCAGGAACATTTGCCGTACAGGTGTGATGTGTGGAAATCCGAGATGCGGCGGCAATCAATGCGGTAGCGTCGATTGGCACTGCATCGGTTTATTCAGCCGGACCCCTCGATGCGTTGGTTCTTGCAACAGCGACAAGTGCTGCATCAGTTGCAGCAGCAGCGCTGTGATGCATGGAGATTCTTCTCAAACAGCAGTGCTGCATAGGAAAAACAGTTGCAAGAAGAGCAATATGTTGATTTTCGTAGTTCATCAGGTTTCTTCCAGCTCCGAGCAGCATTAACAGCCTCCAGAGGCCCAGAACTGGAACAGGCACCCCCTGGCAGGTTAGAACTCTCATCAGCAGAGTTTAGGGGAGCGGGGGTGAAGTAGTTGTGGCCCTGAGACTTCAGAACAGGAGGCCAGCATGCACAGGCCCTTAGAGATATTCTTCAAGCAGGTTCAAAGCAAAGTTCTGGTCTTTATCCTCTCCTTGGCAGAAACAGCAACTGCAGGCTAGCCCCACACAGCAAAGGGCAGTACTCCTCCTTACAGCTTTTCAGCTTTTCTCCTTGGCAGAGGTTCCTCTTGAGTCCAGTAGTAGTCTAAGGTTCTGGGGTTTTAGGTCCAATACTTATACCCCAAATCTTCTTTGTTCTCTTTGTGCAGGGGCCTCTGATCCCAGTTCCAAACCAATTCTGTCTTCACTGGTGCAGTATGACCATAAAGGGTGGAGACAGCATTGTGCAAGGGAGACAGGCCCTATTAAGATGCAAGGAAACTCCTCCCACTACTCTAAATTCAGCCAGGGTTTATTCAGCTCAGCTCTGAGTCATCCAGGAAGGACCAGGCACACCACAACCCCACTAGTGGCTGTCTACAGTGAATGCACATCCCCAGCCCTTGTTGCTCCAAAACCAGATAGTCAATACACAAATAGGCACAGGCACGCAGAATGGTTAAACAAAAAAATGCATACTTTCTAAAAGTGGCACTTTCAAACACATAATTTAAAAATCATCTCTACTAAAAGATGTGTTATTAAATTCTGAGTTCAGAGAGCCTAAACTGTATTTCTCCATCTTGTCCCAATGGAAAGTGATACTTGTAAGATGTTACAAAGCATTTTCCATTTTATCCTATGGGGCAAGATTGCCTTTCAATAGTGAAAATAGAAATTGGCAGCATTTCACTATCAGGACATGTCACACACACCAGTACATGTACTACCTTTCACATGCACTGCACCTTGCCAAGGGGGGGGGGGTGGATACCTTGGGCCCACCATCGGGATGCCTTACATGTAAAAAAAGGGGAGGTTAGGGCCTGGCAAGTTAATGTTCATTTTATTGACATTTCTAGAGCGCAACTGCTACCCGAAGGTGTCCTGGCACTATATTTGATGTCCTGCAGTGGCATGAACACGGAGGGGGTGTTAACTAGTCATTCGACAGTGAACAACCATGTTTTCAAGGTCTTCCTAAAGTCCAAAAGTTTTGTCATGCTTCTGAGAGGCAAAGGGAGGTAATTCCATGCTCTGGCTGCACAGACCAAAAAGCTTATGCCACCCCAGTCAGCTTTTTGACGAAGGGTACTGAGACTAATTTTGCTTCTGAGGAGTGCAATTATCTTCTAGGTATATACCAGCAGAAGCATTGAATCAAGTGAAGGGGTCCGCTTCCATGAAGAGACTTATGGACCATGCACAGAGCTTTAAACAGAACTCGCTTTTTGACAGGCAACCAGTGGAGCCTTTTAATCTTTGCCGAGATTTAGGCATATTTTGGGATGCCAGTGAGGAGTCTGGCAGCTGCATTCTGCAGGAATTGGAGTTTTTTCATAAGCCCCTTCTGGATATTTAGATATAAGCTGTTACAATAATCCAGTCTGGACATGGCTAAGGCAGTAATAACTGTTTGTTGGCTGTCTTTGGGTAGAAAAGGCAAAACATTTTTGCAGGATTTGATCCTTAAGAGAGAGTTTATTGTCTATATAAACTCCTAGATTTTTTACCTTCCTAGTGGGAGTTGGAAGAAGACCCAGTGAGTCCGGCCACCATGCCGGGGTCCAGAAATTTGGATCATTGCCAAAAAGTACCACTTCCGTTTTACTGGAGTTAAGTTTAAGGCAATTTTGGGCCATCCAACTACCCACAGCTGTCATGCAGTTGTGGAAGCAGATCACCGTCTCCTGTATTCCATCTGGAAGCAGTGATGCTACAATCTGGGTGTCATCAGCGTGAAAAGTAAGATTGAACCCAAAGGATTCAATCAGGGGAGCTAGCTGCAACCCATAAACATAAAAAAGAGTTGGACTCATGGTCTCATGGTCTCATCAGTAAGACATGATGGACCGTATCAAAGGCCGCAGAGAGGTCTAGCATAATCATGGCAGCATTTCTCCCTGACTCAGTGTAGTCCTGATTTCTTCAGTGGATTTAAGGAGCGCATATTCCGTGCTGTGTCACCCCGGAAGCTACACTGGGTAGGGTCCAGCACCAAAAATTGACTGAGCTGGGTATTCATAATTTTTTCTGAAATTTTAGCAGGATGTGGAAGCTTGGATATGGGTCTACAATTATTGGAGTCGTTAGGATCTAGATTTGTTTTTTTTTTAGCAGAGGAAGTATGGATGCCGATTTCCATGCTTTGGGGAATTACCATTCCATAAACATAGCATTTATGATGGTCGTCAAAGTTAGTGTAACTGGTTCAGGTGCTTGTTTTAATATAGAGGGAGTGCATAGATCCAATGCTGAACCTGAATTTGCTTTCACCAGAAGTTTATAGATGTCTGAGACTGACTGGTCTGAACTTATGGAACAGAGGCACTGTGCTTTTTATAATCTTAGGGTCTGCCGTGTCTGCCAGAGATGTCTTCTTTGTAGAGTCTATGAATGTAGAGAAAATAGCATCAACTTTATCAAGGAAAGAATTAGCTATCTTTTCACACAATTCTTGACTCACTATAATGGGAGGGGGGCTGGATGTGCTAGAGCGTTACTGTTTTGAATAAGTCTTTGGTTGAGTTTTTGCAGAATTAATTTTATTTGCAAAGAACTCTTGTTTCGTTTTATGAAGTGGTTGCTTATATTGTGCTAGGCTTTGTTTGTATTTGTTTTTTCCACTCTAATTGTACTCCCTTCTCCAGATTCTTTCCAAGTTCTTACAGGTCAGGTTTTTTCTCTAAGCTTTTGGGAATACCAAGGTGATGTGGGTCGTTCCCTATTGTGATGGAGGATTTTTTTAGGAGCTAACTTTCCAGCCAGTTAGTATAGACAGACTTGGCCTCATCTAGATCCAGAGCAGATGAGGTAGAGGTTAGTAGGTCCTGTAGTTCATCGGCCTTCACCGTATTCCACGCTCAACTGACCACCTGTTTCTTTACTGGTTTCTTGGTACCTCGGTCAGGAGGCGTCACCTCGAAAAGCACCGCCCTGTGATCCAGACCACCAGGAGAATGTCAGTGAATACTATCTGCCCATTACTGGAAAATATGCCATCATTAGGTCTAGTAGCTTTTACATATCTGAATTAATTTTGGCTTCAACATGGAAGTTGAAAATCCCCTAGTATCGTGTAGGAGCATGCACTTAGCTCGTTTTCCAACCAGCTGCCAGCTTGTATTAGAAACCGGTTTCTGGGACCAGGTGGCCTATAGACGAGAGTGCCTTTAAAAGTATAGTGGTGAGAAAGGTAAAAACATAAATCTAGTGCTTCGCATTCCATATTGGATGAGGAGTTAAAAGTCATGTTTAATGAGTTTTGATATATTACTGCTAAGCCACCCCCTTTCGTAGCCGGCCTATTCAGAGTATAACAAAGGTAGCCTTGGTTAAACCAAGTATGCTTTAACCAAGTATGGGCCGGAGGCTTTGCCCGTCCATGACTCTGTAATGAAGGTGATATTAATTTCGTCTTCCTCAATTAAACCATACACAGTCGATACTGTGTTTAACTAAGGATCTTGCATTCAATAGTACACACCTAAAGTCATTTTTCCCCACACGTCCTTTCCTACCTTTAGGTGTATACTGTGTGTATTTCTCCTGCTGGGTGGACTTACCAATGTGACATGGCAGTTAACAACTGTGCACCTACACTGAGATACCTTTTCAGGGCTACTCATGTGGGGTGGGACAATCAGTGTTGCAGGCCCGGTAGTAGCATTTGATTCACAGGCCCTGGCACACTTAAGTGCACTTTACTAGGGACTTACCAGTAAATCAAATATGCCAATCAGGGAGAACCAATCATGTTCAGAATTTACACAGAGAGCATATGATTTTTAGCACTGATTAACAGTGGCATAGTGCCCAGAGACCTATAGCCAACAACAACAGGTCAGGAACAAATAGGAGGAAGAAGCAAAACGTTTGGGGATAAACCTGCAAAAATGGTCAAGTCCAACAACAGTTCTTTCGAAAGTACTTCCTTATATGTTGCTGAGAGTGTAGGTTTGCACAAATTAATAATAGGATTATTCATATGCTCAACTTGATCTATCCCATATGACAATTAGGTGGGACCCTGCTGTCAGTGGGTACTACTTCTAGAGTCACCATCGAAACGTTTGTCTCCTGGTTTGCATCTCATCATGGGACTCCTGAAGAAAGAATTTCACTCCCTTCTTCACTCTGTCTCTGTCCTGGTTACACCCTTGGTTCTGTCCCCTATTCCACCCTTGGTTCTGACCTCTGTTTATGTTCCATCCCGGGTCATGGGTTCCACCCCCCTATGGAAACCATCTTGTGTCCCCTAAAAACGATCCTGAAGTGAAATCCTGAAAGATTGATCCCTGGCCATATGATTGTTCCCCTAGACTTGTGCCTGGTTGGTCGTGATCACTATCTGTAGCATTTGATAAGGATGAATTAGAGAAGGTGGTGAAGTGGAGGGTTCATTGTCCAGTTCTGTTAATATAGCTTCTCTGGTAGTCCTGTTTATTATATTCCTCTATGGTGTACAGATTAGGGGCCTTTTTGTTGCAAATGTGGATGTTCTGTTCTAACTTGTCAATTTTTCTAGTCAGGTGACTATATTAAAGTTCACAATTGTTCTTTCTAGCCTCTCCAATGTTTTCTTTGCATTACTGAGTGCCCTGTCTCCCAGGATTTCTTATTTCAATTCCGCTATCTCAGTTGTCAAACTTTTGATTTGTTCCAGAGCTGTTTCAAACACAAGCACCATCCAGTGCCTCGAGCAATTGTTTGCCACAAAGCTAAATCCTACACAGAACTTGGGGATGTTTAGGAAGATATCAAATTCCTTTTATTTAAGGTGAGATTTTTAAATGATCACTTTCGCACACATTTAGTTATTCATTTAAATATCACCTATCACATTGACACCAATTATTCTTTAACACACAGGCCATCTTTTCATATTTTTTTGTTCTGATGAAGACCCGCAGTGATGCCAGACATGTGCACATGACACAATAGGCTAGAAATGTTGATGATCATCACCGGTGCCCCGTATTGTGATTAAGCATATCCCACATCCTAGTAATGAGGACATAAGCTTGAATCTTTTTGAACAAACTCCCGGACACCACCATGGAAATTGTTGTGTTTTGTACTGTTATGTAATATATGTAACGTCTTGTGGATTTGAATGTTTATATTTGTGACGCGCCGCACCCTTTGTATATTAATGTTAATATACCTTCTGTTTCTCTCACCGACTCTGATGTCAATGATTCGTTAGATATATTAATTTGGACAAACTGATTTTGTAGATGACTAGCCAAAGAGGTGGCTAGCCTGAATTAAATAAGGAACTAATCTGTTTTGACTCGAATACCCTACAGCACCAAATGTTGTTCATAACGATTGACTTCCCAGATTCTGCTGGATACTGAGTCCCCCCATTAACTTTATCTCCAGAAAATATAGCATTAGAGCATACTCTTTTCAGATATAAGTGACTGCAAAACACAAAAGCAGTGACAGGGAAAAAGTTTGACAACGAGCCCTGTGACAAAGGTTTTCACACGCTTCACTAGTGCACACAGTCATGCAAGCTTTAATCACACAGGACCAATTTCACAAAGTCCACCGTTGAAAAGTTGAAAATCATTTGCCTTCTGATTACTTCTGCAGTTGGTGAAAATGTAACTTTTCACGAATTCAAAATGGCTACTACTTGTATTCCAGGAAAATCTTCACCAATAACAGAACTGGTGTTGTACGTTACATAACATTACTCATGCAGATGGTCCACCTAGTGGGATCTTCCTCATAGCAAGGGAAGACAAAATGTGCTTTTTACATTTCTTTGTTTTTTCTCTCATGGAGAGCTTACCTCCCGTAAACCCTATCTAATCATCCATGTGCCCTCCAATGTAAAGCACATACTTGTGCCTTTGAAAGAAGCAAATAAATGTGCACTTCCTAGGTGGGAACCTCCATCCCGGGGTATGTGACCCTTCCTGAGGCTCGCTTTTAGCCCAAGGCCAATGAATATAGGTGAGCTACTCCCCACCAACCCCCTCTATCACGTTCTGCAGACAGACCCCATCATTGTGTGTTACACCATTGGGCCTGGGTCACAGCTGTATTCCCACTGTATGCCCGCTGCAGTATCCCTGAGCCTACAAGCTCAGCAGCTGCCTGGCACAAATTGCCTGCATGGCCCCATGAGGTCAGTGATGATGTGGAAGAAAGGCGCTAAGAGGAAGGACAGGAGGTGACAATTGGGCTTGTGACAGCACAGAATGTATTGCAAATCCTCAGCCCTTCTGCGGTCTCATCTCATTAGGCACCTAGAAGTTGGAGGACTCGTCTGATAAAGAAGAACTGACCTGGGGCGGAAACAGGAACAAGCATTTGCAAAGCCAATGGGTGTGGGTTGGCTGCAGATCTATTGGCTTTTCCTGGGAATTACAATCTAATCCCATGAAACTGTTTACTTTTTTCAACTTAAGTAGCTGTTTCTGTCAAGGCATAACATGTGACCTGTTCAACTGAGTGCCTTTTATTAATGTTAAGTGACTTTTCTTTTTTTTATTGTCTGATTTTTTGTAACATTATTCTCCGTTGTTGCTTAATCCCCATTCCTCAGAGTGCACCCAAAAAGAATATTGTGTGGTCTCCTCTGGCTCAACATACTGCAGATGGCCAAACAGGCTAATCGATTGAAAATTACAATCCTTTTTGTGTGGACTTTGTCTGCCTCTTCTGTGCGCCATTGATTACCTGTAGTTGTAAACGAAAGTCACTGGGCGAGATACAAATTAGCAGGAAATCAATAAATTAAAGCAAGCTGTGATAAAGTTAATTGGAAAACAAACTGACAAGTCCCAGAATGTGTATGCCCAGAAAGCCCTTAGGATGCATTTGTAGTGTCACAGCTCTTGCCTGGTAGCGCGGACACAATGAGTCTGACAACACATATAGTTTAGTGACCAGTGCGTGACTTAACCATGCCCAGGGTCTCCGGGCTATTGATTAACGCCTGCACACGCTGGCTGGGCGTACGCCGGGCCAGTCCATTACATCACATCTAGGGGTCTAACTGGGGGACCACCCCTTACTCATCGTGTACTGTGGGGCTCCCCAACAGGACAACATTACATTCCTCCTTTACCAGGAGAACAAAACAATTACAAAATAATGAGAACACTAGAACAGTTATAAACATCAGTCTATAACAAACTGGATACTTATTCCCTTTCTGGGAATCATGAGGACTGGCCGGTTCAGCTATCCTCAGCTTGTCGAGTGGCAGAAACTCTTCAGCTTTGTCCTCGGGGACTTTCTTGAAAAAGGATACATTGGGGTTACGCTTTTGTGTCCCCTTGATGCGGTCACCATCGTACCTTTAACTTTGGTCACCGTTCATGGGTCTAGTTTGAAGGGCAACCTGAACTTTCCCCAGGGCTGGCGGTCCTGCACAAGCACTTGTTCACCGACGGCAATCGGGCTCTCCTTCGCATGTCTCATCTGGGACGCTTCATGGTTGGTCTTCGTCCGCCTTGCCAGTGATTGATTCAGAGCGTTCGGCGACTCTGCCCACACTAAATGGTGCGGGATGGTGTCTGTCACTGCCTGACCGAAACACAAGCGGCTCGGGGTGATGCCGGTAGTGCAGTGGGGGGTAAGGCAGTATTCTCAGAGAAACTGGTACCGTGCTTGTTCCCGGATGTGGCCATCGGCTAGGGCTATTTGGATCGTCTTGTTCCAAGTCTGCATCAGCCATTCTACCTCCCCATATGCTTGGGACCTCGTTGGGGTTATACGGCGGTGCTTGATCCTGTGGGAGGCCAGGTACTCGAGTAGCTCAACACTGGTTAACGATGGACCATTGCCTGTCCGGAGTTCTCCAACCAGGCCCTGGGTGGCCATGATCTTCTCCGGCTTGGGAATAACTTCTCCAGCTGGTGTGGATGAGACGATTTCGACTTCATACTATTGCGAGAAGCCATCCACAACTACTAGCATGTACTTCCCTCCTGGTAGGCTGCCGAAGTCCGTGCTAGCTCTTTCCCATGGGGCGCGGGGGCCTGCTTCGTGGATCACTGGCGCGGGTCTGCTGGGTAGGCGGGTTGCGAGGCAAACTGGGCAGTGCTGGACAATCGTTTCAATCTGTTGATCTAGGCCGGGGAACCAGACTTTGCTCCTGAGGTGGTTCTTTGACAATTCCCTGGTAAGCTCCATGTGCGAGGAGGGCTGCCTGGTGAGTCAGGCGTTCTGGCAGGACAAGGCATGGGACTCTCAGTAGACAGCCAACTGCGGACACGGACAACTCTTGGCACACTTGATTCACAGCCTTCAAGGTGGTTTGGGCCTCCGCTGTGCGGAATGGTGTCGGGTTCTGTAAGGGCTTCCAGTCTCCTGTGGTGATTGCCAGGATGGCAATCTGGAGGCAGTCATCCTCTCTTGTGGCTTTTATCACTTCATCCAGCGAGATTGAGAGTGGTCTGGACTGTTCGATGATCATTCGCTTATAGTCTTCTGTTGCTGCCGCTTCAGCAGCTTCAGGCTTGGTGACAGGCCTGGCATGCTTGGATAGGAAGTCTGCCGGATTCAGGGTTCCTGGTTTGTATTCCACTGTGAACTGGAATTGTTGTACCTGCAACACCCATTTTTCTATCTGCGGGGGAGGGCGCGATGATGACCCTTGAAACAGCGGGATGAGAGGCTTGTGGTCGGTTATGACTGTGAACGGGTGTCCGTACAAGTAAATGTGGAAATGGTGGCACCCCCACAGTATCGCGATGGCCTCTTTCTCAATTTGAGAATAGCGTTGTTCCATGGGCATAAGTGTCCGGCTGGTGTAGGCAACTGGGGCCAATTCTCCACAGGTCTGCTGCTTGGCTAAGACCGCTACTAAGCCCATGGGGCTGGCATCCACAATTAACTGGGACTCATGTTGGGCGTCGAAATACCCCAGCGTAGTGTCCGCTGAGAGAGCAGCTTTCGTGTGGCGAGTTATTATCTATCAATGTCATTGAAAATAGTGCCACATTTTGGGAAGTTGTCAACAAACCCTTTTTCCAAGATTCCATGGATAACCCCCTTGATTGCAATATACAATAACATGCCTGGTATAATCATTTTAAATCTGTGTATGGTAACCATGATATCCAAGGTCATCCTGGCACTATATTCGAGATCGAGGCATACACTCTGACCCTGACAGAGTCAGATGTAGCAGAAGCTATAAGTCAAATGACAAGCAATAAGACCCCTGGACCAGATGGTGTCCCAGCCGATCTTTTTAAATCTGGTTTAAAGATATGGTCCAAAATTTTGGTCAGCGTTATTAAAAAGGAATGTAAATCAGGCCTACCCAGTTTGTGGTCTAAGTCGGAGATAGTTTCATTTCACTCGTATCTTTTGAGTATGTTTATTAGGTCACTTTTTGAAGGAGAGTAGAATAATTAGCATTTGTATCTACACCAGGTTTATATAGGTTTATATTTAGTTGAGAAGTATTTTATGATTACTAAAGCCCTCGAGCTCGGAGTAAAGAGTAAAGAGTTTTTGGCTTATGATTTTCGTTTTATCGCTCCATTCCAAAATGGCCCCTTGGAGCACGCCAGTTGGGTGCATCGTTGATGTCGATTACGCGTTTAGATGTACTTTAGTGAGGACGTGAGGGTAAACAACATGGCAGCTGCCTAGCAGTCAGAGTTTGGTGAAGTCGCGGTCAGAAGTTACAGAGGAAAGCAGAGAGTTAATTCTTCAGGTAAATGTGGTTTACGTTTAGCACTTTTCAGCTAGGACATTGAGCCCGATATGATCAAAGTACTCGAGCATAACGCGTTTTGTTTGTTTGCAGACGAGCACGGGAGTTGTGCAGTTTACGGAAGATTTGTTTACATGGAGGCTGTTTTTATAGGGGAGGTAAGATGCAGTTACTAAGCATTTCAGTAGGTTTTTGGGCAAACATGCTCTCAAATCACTGAGTGGTTCTTTATTCTGTTTACATAGAATGGAGGCAGTCCTTAAAATCGTTGGACGCTGTGAGTTATGTTTTCCAGATATCGTGCACAACGTGGTGAGGTGATGGGTTTTCTACATTCTTATACTTGAAAGGTGGCAGCAACATTATGATTGGATACTGTTTTATTCCTAATGACATGATGCCTTTGAATTTTGTGATATTTAAACGTGTATATGAGAAGTTTTTTCTGAAAATTGTCCATGTATCATTTTGTAGATTTAAGGCTCCTGACGAAGGGCCAGTTTTCGGCCCGAAATGCATAGAGCCTGCAACGAACAACTGAAGAAGACAGTTATAATGATTGAATGTATTTGAATTTTCTCTGTTTATTGGAGTATCATTATTTTGTGCAAATACGCTTTTCTGTTGAATTATACATACAACTGCAAAGTAAATTGAAAAATTACGAAAAATCCATCTTTTTGTGTCGAATTTAAGTTGTGTAATGTTGGAAGAGAATAAGAAAAAGTAAAATGTGCTTAGGTTAAAAGATTGAAGTTGTTAAGGGTACCACCCACAGCTATAGTGCGCAGTGGTCGAGCCCTGTGGGCTCGAGGTAGGTAGGTCTAAGTCAGTGATAGTGTCTATTTTTAAAAAGGGTAAAAGAGGGGACCCTGGTTGTTACCGACCCATTTCACTTATTGATTCTGCTGTAAAGGTGCTTGGAAGGTTGGTACTCAGTAAGCTTAGAGATTGGCTATCTGAACCTAAAACCCTATCAGATCTGCAATACATATTTAGGAAAGGCAGAGGCACCACCGATCAATGCCTTAATCTATACCTTTTAATTGAGAAGTACACCGTGGCCAAGAAAGGTACACTCTATCTGGCGTTCATGGACCTTTCCTCGGCCTTTGACCGAGTGAATAGGTCCAAATTATGGGTCAGGCTTCTCGAACTAGGTGTAGATGAAAATATTGTGCATTTCCTTGCCGATTTGCACAGGGATTTAACTGCCACCGTGTGATATGATCAAAGGGGTAACTGCACTCAGGGAATGTGTATTGCCAACGGTGTTAGGCAGGGGTGCATTTTGGCCCCTCTACTTTTCACCCTTTACAATAATAATTTGGATCAAGCTTTAGGGGAAGTATGCAAAGACATTCCGCGTGCAGGGGAACGCCTGATCCCGGCACTCCTCTACGTGTACGATGCCGCCATTCTAGCACGAACGGCAGTTGGGTTACAATTTCTTTTAAACTCCTTTGCTGCTTTTATGAAATCCCTGGAAGTGTCAACTTTTCTTAATCTCATAACATGATAATTGGCCTTAAACCTAAAAGGGTTAAAACTCTCCATTGTGAGGGCAATGTGCTTACCAGGGTCTCTACCTTTCCTTATTTAGGTATCACATTTGATGATCAAGGTACTTGGACCCCGCAAATACATGCTAAAAAAAATGTCCTGACCAGATCTACATCTGCTGTCCTGGGTTTTGCACGCAGGCTAGGGGCCAGACCAATGCAAGCTCTGTTAAAAATATATGGAGCCAAATGCATTTCTCTTGAGATGTATGGCGCAGATATTTGGGGTTTTAGAAACATAAGGGAAATTCAAGTTGTTGAGAACAAGTTTTTAAGGAACCTTTTATCTGTCTCACAATCCACGTCAGCCTATATTATCCATCAGGAGACTGGACTGTTTTTTTGGAAGATTTAATTGCTAATGCACCTCTCCTGAAATGGATCTCAACTTGGTTAAACCCTAATTAGCGAAGAGGCAATAGCAGGCAACTAACAAACATTAGTATATACTATAGTAGCAGCACTCAATTCATATGTAGCATTCGGATGTGACAGCGGGATGACTCGATTTAAATACTCTTCTGTGTGATAAGTGGCGATCTACAGGTCACAAGTTTGAATCCTCAGTCCATACGCAGGGTCAGTCAATTGAGTAATAGTAACTTGTGTTATTTGCTGTCATTAGATGTTGATGAAGGGTAAGGGAAGTGCTATATTAAACAAGCACTGGTAAAACCAGTGTGACTGGCTTTTGGCTTTGTTAGTACTTTGTTTTGTTTGCCATGGATTTCATGAAATGTTGTAGGGAGCTTTGGGGAATCTGCCAATATTTAAACAACACGCATTGGCCTCGCCTTAGGGACCTGCTGCATAACTAAATACTTATAAGGTCCCAAAGGTGAGACCTATTGGCTAGGTCCCAAAGGTGAGACCTATTGGCTATGCCAATGCTTGTTATAGTAGTGGAGGTGCAGAAAGCACTTCTGCTGCTGGACAGGGTGGCAGCTCAGTGGCCGCACCGCTTGCTCTGCTCTGGGTACTTTGGCACCTGCGCTGATGAGTTCCAGGAGACTGCCGTTGTCCGACTTTGTGGAGCTGAGCCTGGGCAGCGATTGGCGCAGGGACATAACACAGGCTCCTGCAGCCCCCGCATTGTGGGGTCCCCCAACCTCCAGGGGCCCCCCTCAGCACAGTATTTCAGCCGGAGCTCTCCAGATTGAGTCTGGAGGGGGCCCCTCCACGTACTCTGCAGGGGGGCCCCCCTCAAGTTTCATTACGCCACTGGACTGGCACCCAGCCAGCTCTGCACCAAGCAGCGACGGGGAAGCACCGAGTACTGGAGGGGGCCCATTAACAGCAGGTGTCACCTCCCTCGCTGTGAGCATGCAGCTTCTCTCAGGGTAGAGGATAGGACATTCACTTCTCACTCAGGACCTCACACGCGATGCGTAAGCCAGCCACTGCATGCAGAACAAAACCAGCCACAGGCTTATCACCAAGACACTTCAGGACCACAGCTGCTGGATACTCAGCTCTCTGCAGATGAATGTCCATGTCACCACTTTACGTGTTTGCACTGCAGCACATAGTCGCAGAGTGGCCTGGCTAAACAATGCAGATAGCTCAGACTGCCTCACACCTGATTTAAAAGGCTAACAGTCCGTGTTTAAATATGGATCCTGATGCCTGGGCTTTACACCATATGTTTCCTTAATGTGTGTTTGCACATAATACAAAATCATATTGCGCGTGAAAAATAAAGGACTGACCTACCGCATATCACAAATGTGATCACCAATAAAGCCCTTCCACATTCAAAATAATGCATATTTTCATTAACAATCTGTGACTTTATGAAACCACATAACGAACACTGTTACTAGCCTAAAATCTACCACAACAAACTGGTTGATTAAACCAGGGGCACTGAACTGTATCTCTGGTCCCAACTCCTTACCACTTCCATCTGATTTTCTTCTTATTTTAAACATGGCCAGCCCGTAAGGTGCACATGAATGTACTTCTTCAATCCATTAAAAAGCGAAACCCAGTTTCCCATCTTGGCCTGTCATTTATGGGGATAACTCGAGTGGGGGTGACTTATGCACAGCTCTTTTTAAGACCCACGCTGACTTGATATTAGGTTCAGGTGCTGCAAATAGATCACACTCTGGTACTGCTGGACTCGATTATTTATTATTTAGTTAGGAAAGGTTTTCAGTAAAAAAAAAAAAAAAGAACGCACTCCTGACACACAAGCAGTCTTTAAATCAGCAATGCCTGCGCAGGATTTAAGGACAGAATGCTAAAAGTGCATTATTCCGATTCTAGGTCTAGTGTGGTTTTTACTAGTATAAGCAGCCGGGCATATACAGGTTGGAAGTGACGTTATAAGTTTTGCTATCTTCTTGACATGTCTTCATTGATCTGATTTGACTACCATCCTTGGTTTAAAATTGACTGCAGCATTTTATGTGACAACACCTGCATTTTGGGTCGAGAATATCAGAAAATTGCCAGAGAACCCACAGGTCGAGTGTAACTTTATGGAGGCTTTTGTATCCCAGGAAGTTATTGTTCTTCAATGGAGTACAAGTAGGCAGAGCCTTTTTACCATCTGAGGATGAGTCTGCTAACTATCTGGGTTGATCCGGGGGTTTAGTCAGTCATCGCTGCTACTCTACAAACCTGCATTTGTCCGTCAGATATAGAGCCTGAATTTCCTTTCGAGTGAATTCCTTCACTCTGGTGTACCAGCTTGTGCAAATTTGCACGAGTAGAAGCTGCCATCGGAGAGCCAACAGTCTGATCCCAAAGTTGTTTAGCTTTTATTGTTTTTCATGTGAGTCTTGGTAATCATTGGTTTCCCAATGTTGTAAATCAACATACTGGAGATATAATGAAGGTAGGAACTGATGTCAGTTTTGTGCTAGGCGAAGAGTAGTGCATTTAATTCTGCAGTGTGTGCACTGAAAACGCCCAAAAGCTTCAGATGTATGTTTCTAATTTAAACATTCTGATCCCTCAAACTTCCCTTGCACTGTTGCGTAATTCATAGAATACAACCGTTTCATCGCTGGCGGTCCAATACGACTGTTTCGTCACTGGCGGTCCTGAACATCAGATACAGATGTGATTTCAGGCATTACCTGAAGCTATTGTTTTTTTTTTCAGGGTAAGCAGCTTTATTAAGCAAAATAATGACATAATGAAAAACAGTTGCAAGAATTAGATAAAACTGTAAACTAAGAATCCTAAGAAGCATAAGAATTGAAGCTGTTTACCAATTTTAAAACTATACTGAGGGGAGGGAGGAAGGGTCAGGAGGGGAATAAAAACAGGAAGAACAAGACCATTATGTAATATAAAAAATCCGAACAAAGAGTAACAACATTTAGAATTCATGGCACAGAAAAAGAAAATCAAGGTGGTTTAAAATTTTCAGATCAAGTGGAACTGGGATATTTATGAGCAACCTCATCCAGAAAAGAGGTCAAGGGTAACCAATATGAAACTATTAGCAGAAGGAAAATACATAGAGGAGAAGGCAGTATCTAATCCATGATAATGACAAATATTATTCCACCAGACTACATGAGAGATATTTGAAGCACATTTTCAATTAATAGCAATCTGTTGAAATGCAAGAGCTAGCATAAGGTCTGACATGCGTAAATTACTGTGTGGTGAATGGATATCTTCTGAGATACTACCCAAAAAGTGAGTCAAGGGGATAATGGAATATTTAGATGGAATAATAGGGATAATTGAGACCAAATCTTTTCCCAGAAGGAAGTTATAGGGGGACAATGGAACAACTTATGCATAAGGTTGCCAGATTGGTGATCACAGGACCAACATTTGGGAGAGGAGACCATGGAGAATCTTGCTAGCAGAGATGGGTGAAGTAAAGTCTATGATATAGGAGAAACAAAGATTGGGAAGTGGAGGCAGTTCTTGAGGTTTTAAAGAGTTTGTCCCAAATTTTATTCTAAAACGGGAGAGTCCAGGTCCATCCTAATTCCAGTTCCCACTGCAATTCTGGCTTAGCTTTGGATCTGGCATAAGATGAAGAGCTGATAAGTTTATAGATAGGTGAAGCATTAGGAACAGAGGTGAGAACTGAACCAAGGGAGGAATGAGAAGAGGAGGAAGGGAGAGTGTCAGGTAAAGAATAAAGAACATTGAGAAGAATATTTATAAGAAGAAGAAATCTAGGTAAAAGCTACAGGGAAATTTGAATAAGAGTTGGAATTGTGAAAAGGGTAGAGGATCATTATTAGTGACTAGGTCTTTGACTCAAATGATACCTCTTTGTCTCCAAGTTTTCCCCAAAATCGGTTTGTTGTTAATAATGATAAGTTTGTTGTACCAGAGAGGGGAATGACACAAGGAATCATGAGTTGCAGGCTGCGAATGGTAAATTAGTTTTAGAATATTACAAGTATGTTTAAAAAGGGAAGAGGAGTTTATGGAGGTTTTAGCTGAGGAGGCAAAAACTTCACGAGGAATAAAAGGAGAAAGAAAAGAACATTCAATGTCCAACCATAAGGGGGTAATCGAGGATTGTGTCAAAGAAAGCCACCTGGAGGCTTGTCGGAGACAGAAGGCCCTGTGGTATAGCCAAAAGTCAGGAAAATTGACTCCAAAGGAAACTAGAAAGTTTAGAATCCAGTTTCTTGAAGAACGAAGCATGCATATTAACTGGGATCATTGAAAGTGTATATAAAATTATGGGTGACACCATCATTTTGATAGAGTCCAAACGACCCCACCAGGACAGGTATAGGGGATTCCAGGAAGAGAAGAGCTTGTCAACTTTTGCTAGACATATATTAACATTAGCAGAAACCGAACCAATAATGTAAAAAGTATACTAGATACCCAAATGTTTCATTTCGGAAGTATTCCAATGAAACCCTGTGGCATCGAAAGAATGACTAAAAGTAAGCTTATTAAGGGGCATAACTTTGGTTTTGTCAGAATTTATTCTATAGCCCAAAACCGAGGAAAATGAAGCAAGTACCTGAAGAAGAGCTGGAATGGACTGTTCAGGTTAGGAAATGAAAAGAAGTATGTCATCAGTATAAACGGAAAAGTTTAGATGATCGGTACCATACTGAAATCCACAGATGTCAGCATTACATCTGATACGAGATAGGAAAGACTCCGAATCTAATTTAAATAATAAAGGGGATAGAGGGCATCCCTGACGGACTCACGGGCCAACGGGAAATAGCTTGAAATTTTCCCATTAACTAAAACAGAGGCCATGGGAGATTGGTAGAGTAAGGAAACATACGAGATAAAGTGAGGACCTCACCCATGTCATACTAGGGATTTGAGCATGAAGGCTCAATCAATTTGATCAAATGCTTTTTCAGCACCAATAGATATAGCAGTAAGAGGGTGTAAAGGGAAGAAGCCTTGTTTAAAACATTAAAGAATATTCTAGAATTATCTGAGGTAATTCTTCCCTTAATGAAACCTGACTGTTCCTTCCCAATCATTAAGTGAAGGAGGGGGTCAAGACGTAAAGCAAGCAATTTAGCAAAAACTTTATAGTCGACATTGACTAATGAAATAGGCCTGTCATTTTTACAAAGAGTCGGGTCCTTCCCATCTTTATGAATGAGATAGATAGTAGCCTCTTGGAAGGAACCCCCAGTAGACCCAGATGCAGAGAAAAATTGATAAAGATGTAACAGCTTAGGGAGAAGAAGATTAGAAAAATAAAGATAGAATTCAACCGTGAATCCGTCTGGGCCAGGGGATTTATTTTTCTTAAGAGATTGAAGAGCCTGAAGGATCTCAGATATAGAAATGTCAGCCTCCACGGACGAAAGGTCCCTATGAGTATCAAGAGAGATCTTAGAGTTTTGTAAACATGTTTCTATCAAAGAGGGCAGGGGTGAAGTTTCAAGGGTGTAGAGAGATTAGGAATACTTAACAAATTATGCCAGAATTTCAGAGTCTTTAAAAAGAGAAAGACCTTTATCGTTTTTTACAGAATTTAAATTATGGGACTGTTTACGGATTTTCAGACAATTAGCTAGGAGCTTACCCATTTTATTATGGCCACGGTAATAGAGGGTGCTACTTCGAAGTAGAATTGAAGGGGCATTATCTATGGAAATTTCGTTACACTTTACTTTCGCACAAACAAGATCTTTTAAATTAGCTGAGGAAAAAGAAGAAGAATATTGATGTCCAATAGTTTGATATCAAGTAAAAGGGGCTGATGTTGTTTAAGAAGAGATCTCTTTCTCCGAGAAACAAAGTCGATTATATGATCTCGAGCAGAAGCTTTGAGGGTGTCCCAAAGTAATTGTGGGGAAATAGAAGGATATGCGTGAACCTCAAATAATTCCTCAGAGAAAGTCAAAAAGGAAGATGTAAAGTCAGGATTGACAAGAGAGAATTATTGAATCTCCATCTATTTGATTTGGAATGCACCTGGAGAAGATCAAGGCAGTAATGACAGGGGCATGGTCAGAGATTACAATTGGTTCGACAGAAGAAGCAATAAGATTTTGTGAGAGTAATTTAGAAACAAAAATATGGTCCAGTCTAGAAAGAGAACCATGTGGAGGGGAAAAGAAAGAATTTTTTTATTAGAGGTATTGCAGATTCTCCAAAAGTCCACCAGAAGATGCTGGGATATAAAGGAAAGGCATTGTTTATGCATTTTGTGGGGAATAAATTTAACTGGAGATTGACGATTGATAAAAGGGTCCATTACTTGATTACAATCCCCACCCAGGATAAAAAAAATCATCAGCATATTGTGTACATTTTTTAAAAATATTGGGTCAAAAGGAATTGTCAGCTTGGGTAGGACCATAAATATTACAGATAGTTCAGGGAACACCATCAACAATTAATTTTATAAAAAGCCATCTGGCTTCATGATCAACGTCTTGAGAAACAGTAACCAACTTTAATTTCTTGTGGCAAAGAAGAATAACAACAATTTCCTTATTTGAACAAGGAGAAACAAAAACAGAACCCATCCAACCTCGTTTAGACTTCAAGGCCTCTGGTTCCGAAAGGCGAGTTTCTTGAAGAAGAATGAGGTCAGGGCAATATTTAGCTAAGTGAGATAACATTCTCTGCCGTTTTATAGGATTAACTCTGAATAAAACAACAAGTGAAAATATATAAACAGTATCAGTCTTGTAGGACAAAAAGGTACATTAAACATGAAAATATCAAAAGAGGTATCAGGAGGAAAAGGGAGGAAAACAAGGGTAGAGGGAAGAAGAGTGAAGGAGAAAAAAGAGATCAGAGAAAGATAGACAGTACATGTCAACAATGATGTCTGCAAACACATACCTGATGAAGATGAACAATTTGGGAAGAGTCGACGACAGCACTGGGCATGACGGCACAGCAAGGGAGACAAGTGGACAGATAAACGGAACATAACAAAGTTAATGACTAGGAAATAGAACATCGAGGTACCTGAAAAGAAAAAGAAGGTTAGTCAATCATCGGGAAGAACGCTATGATCATAAAGAAACATCAAGAGTAGCCTGTTAATATATAAGAGAAACTACATCCAAAAACTATGATACTATGCAGAAGGAGGGCCATGCAATACAAAAGTCAAACATTTTGATGAAGAAGCTGAAGTCTCCATAGAGCTGGGAGAATGTAAATGAATAAATTGTTGTAGCTCTGCAGGAGCAGTGAGGGAGGAGGTTTTATTGTGGAATGTTACTTTGAAGAGGCAAGGATGAAACAATCCAATGCAGGCTCCCAAAGAATGTAGCATGGACAAAGATCTCGGAACTCCTTCCACCTGGCAGCTGTAGCTCTTGAGACATCCTGTGAAATAAAGATTTTACAACCTTGCCAAATAAGTTGCTTTTTAGCCTTTGCAGTTTTGAGAACTTTCAGTAGATCAGAAAACTCCAGGAAAAACATGAGGACACCTCTGGGTTTGGATGACGAGGAGAATGAGATACGGCGAGGACCTAGACGATGGGCTCTCTGAATATTCAAGTGTGTCGAGGGAGGTAAGTTCACCAGATGAGGCAAAAAAGAAGTGAAAAAGGATACAGGATCTGCTCCCTCCAATTCCGCTTGAAGACCATAAAGGCAGAGGTTATTCCTTCTTTTTCTATTTTCCAAGTCTTCAGAATGAGCCTTTAATACTGCCACCTCCTTCTCCAGTAAATTTCAAAGATTCATCATGATCATCACTGACACGTTGTTCTAAAACCGAGACTCTAGATTCCATTTAAGACCAGTTGTCATCCAAATTTTGGTTGCAAATATTGGTTCCTCCACAAAAGGATGGAGTGCTCAAATTTCTTCAAGAACTTGGTCAAGAGAAATGGGAGAAGAGGATTTCTCAGGAGACGGGGGTCCTGCTTAACTCTCTTATGAGTAGATGAGGATGCTATCGAAGAGCACTTAGCTGATGAAGAGGATGAAAATGACATGTTGGTTGTAGGTGGAGTACCCCTCAAAGGACTGTTGACGGATTTTAAAAATGATGATAATTTCTGAGAGGAGGAGGTAGTGTGAAGAGGAGACTCCTTAAGTTTCTTCAATCTGCTCATAAAGCAAATGAGGAGAAAAACTGGTCGGACACAAACAAACTTCAGCCTGCAATATCAGAAAAAAAGCCAGAGCATGGCAGAAAAATGTAAAAGAAAAAATAAAGAAAATTGGCGAAGTTACCCCAGATGATGTACCTCACATTGGCTAAATAGAGCGTAGCAGGAACGTCACAGAAGTACACAACATCATAAGAGATCCATAAGGAGAATGAAAAAGAGATAATATATCTCCATGTTAATTTCCTTAGGAAACTTTAGACAAGGCTACAGGTCGAACGGGGGAACGGAATTACCCCAAATTTGGCAGGGAGAAGGGTCTTGGTCTAGAAAGCATACGTTTGTTCATTTGGTGTAAATCCGTTCAGTAGTTTTTGAGAAATATCAAAATTTACAGATATCGATATTTGGGAATTCTGCAATCTGATTGATTGAGGCGTTACGAGCACAAGCTTGTTGCTTATTGGCTGCAAGCGGTGTGAGCGGTTGCAACTAGGAAGTGTGGCCACCATTTTGTGATTCCTTTGAAGCGAGTAAGAGGAAAAAAGGATGAAAAAAGTGGGAAAGAGGAGGGTTGGAGCACTGTGAGGTCTGTAGCGTGGTTAGGGTGTGCTATAGAGGGAGTGTGCAGCGAAGTATTTACCCTTACCGGTGTGAAAGTGCTGTTTTGCCCAGAGTGAGATGGTGGTGAGGTGAGGTGCTGGTAAACTCGGGGATAAAAGTGTTTGCCTAAACCGTGAGTTGAGTGCTATAAACTGATGTCCTGTGGGTGCTGTAGCATACTGGCCGAAGCAAAGTATTTATCCCTACCGGTGTGAAAGGGCTGTTTTGCCTACAGTGAGATGGTGCTGAGGTGAGGTACTGGTAAACCCGGGAGTGAAAGCGTGTGCTTAAACTGTGAGCTGAGTGCTGTAAACTGATGTGCTGTGGGTGCTGTAGCATACTGGCTGAAGCAAAATATTTACCCCTACCGGTGTGAAAGTGCTGTTTTGCCCACTGTGAGATGGTGTTGAGTTGAGGTGCCGATACACTCAGGGATGAAAGCGTGTGCCTAAACTGTGAGCTGAGTGCTGTAAAGTGATGTGCTGTGGGCGCTGTACTGTGGGCGCTGTAGCATACTGGCCGAAGTGAAGTATTTACCCTTACCGGTGTGAAAGTGCTGTTTTGCCTAGAGTGAGATGGTGCTGAGGTGAGGTACCGGTAAACTCGGGGATGAAACCGTGCACCTAAACTGTGAGCTGAGTGCTGTAAACTGATGTACTTTGGGCGCTGTAGCATAGTGGCCTCTGTAGCATAGCTGTGCAGGTGGTGTTAGTATGTGTTTAGAGTATAGTAGGAGTGGGAAGCAAACTGCTCACTGGTCTGAAGACTCGTGGATGAAACTGTGAGTCTAAGTTGTGAGCTGATTGCTGTAAAGTGATGTGCTGTGGGCGCTGTAGGATACTGGGCACTGTAGCATACCTGTGTAAGTAGTGTTAGTATGTGTTTATACTATACAGGGAGTGGGAAGAAAATTACTCAACCCTACCGGTCTGAAGACTTGAATGCAGTGTTTTAGCAAGCAGGAATAAAGAAATAATTGTGAAGAAAATAATGCAGAATGTTGCAATGCCACTGGAGTCAAGCTATCTTAGCTGATGATGGCTGATAGCCAGAAACCGGTCCTAGGATGCTTGATTCCGGTCCAAGGAAGACATGGCTTGGCAGTTCGGGCTGGACTGTTACATGAGGGACAGGGTCAAGGCTGATTTGCATATGGCCATGTCTGAACTGGGGTGGTGTGGAGTGCAAAAAAACGATGGATTTAGGCCCAGATCTCTGTACTGGAGTGAATATATGACATTGTTCTGCATTCTATCCATCAACTGTTGTTTTTGCATTTGTCACCCCGAGTGGGACGGGTATGCTCAGACGTGAGTCCCGTGCTCTCCACACCACTGGAGTCAAGCTATCCTGGCTGATGATGGCTGATAGCCAGAAGCCGGTCCTAGGATGCTTGATTCCGGTCCATGGAAGACATGGCTTGGCAGTTTGGGCTGGACTGTTCCCATGAGGCACAGGGTCAAGGCTGATTTGCATATGGCCATGTCTGAACTGAGGTGGTGTGGAGTGCAAAAAAACAAAAGATTTAGGCCCATTTCTCTGTACTATGGTGAATGCATGACATTGTTCTGTATTCTGTCCATCAACTGTTGTTTTTGCATTTGTCATCCCGAGTGGGACGTGTATGCTCAGACGTGAGTCCCGTGGTCTCCACACCACTGGAGTCAAGCTATCCTGGGTGATGACAGCTGATAGCCAGAAACCGGTCCTAGGATGCTTGATTCCGGTCCAGGGAAGACATGGCTTGGCAGTTCGGGCTGGACTGTTCCCATGAGGCACAGGGTCAAGGATGATTTGCATATGGCGATGTCTGAACTGGGGTGGTGTGGAGTTCAAAAAACGATGGATTTAGGCCCAGATCTCTGTACTGGGGTGAATGTATGACATTATTCTGCATTCTGTCCATCAACTGTTGTTTGTGCAATGCTACAGAAGACAAATGGTGAAATGAGGTGTGTCTTAGAAAGTGGCTGTGTGTGATAAAGGGATGGAGCTTGAAAATTATATAGAAAGTGTCTTTATTTAAGTGCCATAATTGGACCCACTAGTGGAAGAGCTAGGGCATCCAGCTGATGCAAACTTGAACCGCTTCTGCTGTATTCAAATGTAAGCTCCTGCATCAGAGAATTCCATATTACATGTTACAGTGCCATGTGACATAAAGATTACCTATTAGACTTGAATGACTCTAAATTATATAAGGAAAATAAAGGTAGGATACGATTAACACACGTATCCTTTAAGAAAAGAAAGAAGAAAAAAAGAAATTGCAAAATGTAATCATCAAACCTTTGGTACTACTTTTTTTAACACAAAATATCAACAGTAGAACAGTCAGCAATCTGTTGTTTAGTAGATTCAAGGTGGTGTCCCACAGTGCCAGGAGGGGGAGGAGGGCAGCCCTGCCATCCCAGCAAAACACCCCCGGCGCATTGCAGTGGCTCCTTTGCCACCGCCGCAGGATGAAATCCGTGACACAGATGAAGAAGACAACCAAGTCTAGGGACAGTGTGATCCACAACCCAGACTTCAAGCGCTTCCAAGTCCCATACCAGCCATTCCATCTAGGCGCAGGTCACGTCCATCCCCAAGTACATCTGTGGCAGGAGAGGAGACAGTGTTCAGTGGCCTTGAAGGGAACATGCTTGAGGTGCACGCCTGCAGGGGAGAAGCATAAGGGCAATTCAAAGACAGTTTAGGGTGGGCTTCAGGGGCACAACGGGTGCCCTGGAGGCACTCTGTGTGGAGATAAGGGCAGACCGTGCTGCTAGGCGCAGGGAGAGGCAGCGCCTCCACACACGCCTTGAATATTTACAAGGGCTGTAAACCGTATGGCCTCTGCCACCTCTGTGCAGTCACGGCGCAGCATCAGCATGCAGCGTGAGGTGGCACACTGCAGTCAGTACCTGGCCAGGGGACTAGTCCAGGTCACATGTGCTGTGGACCAGCTGCGGACAGTTGCTACTGGAGGAACAGGAGTCCTCAGTTCACTGTAGGAGGACACCCAATCAAGCAGGAGCAGCATCACTCCGCCGCCCACACAGGACAGGCGCCGTAGTGTGCGTCATGGCAGGGCTGCAGATGCCGCTAAAGAGGGCAATGTGCTCTAGGGCATGGAGCTATGGGACGTCAGTGCCGCCGTTGAGGTGCCCTGACTAACTAATGTCAATGGGTGGATTAACCCATTACACACAGACAACTGGGAGCAATTGTTTTTTTCGCACTGTGCATCCAACATGTGCAGGACAATACTACCTACATTGTGTGCTACACAGGCTGTGTAATGTTATTAATCCTGAACTCAAGTATATTAAACATAGTGTGGCATGAATACATAGCATTGTGTCATCATTTCTCACCTAGAAATAGTTCTGTGTTATGTCTTCTCGCCTCTGGTGCCCGGCTGCCACACCAATAACACTGGCTGCCCTGCATCCTGGAGCTGGCCCCTCCTCATCTGATGTTTCTGAATCAGGGAGCTCCACTGGGGTGCCTTTCCTGGTGGCGATGTTATGCAGCATGGCACACTCAACCACAATCTTGCAGCAGGTCTCAGGGCTGTATTGCAGTGCTCCTCCACTCTTATGCAGGCAGCGGAATCAGCTCTTGAGTATACCAAAGGTCCGCTCAATGGTGCTGCGGGTGGCAGTGTGGGCACTGTTGTACCTCCGCTCCCTAGCATTGGCAGGATTTAGGTATGGGGTCAATATGAAGTCCTGGACAGCATATGCACTGTCACCTGTGAGGCAAGAGGAAATAGGTTACACACTGTCATTCCACTGCTGTACTTTACTATTGTGTCACTGTTTCCTATGCAATTACCTAGCAGGTAGCCCTCTCCAAACTCCCCATTTGTGAGTCGACGGTGGATCCCATTGTAGCGAAAGATGAATGAGTCGTGGGTGCTGCCTGGGTATTTAGCTACAATGTCAGTGATAATGGGTGGGGATGGTGTGTGTCCTGCATATGGGGTGTTCAAGTATGGGTTTGAGCTCCTCAATTAAGTTCAGATGCTCTCTTCATCAAGCCTGTAGTTAATGTGGATATCCTCCTCAGTCCGCTGGAACAGGGTAATGCGCGCTCTGAAGATCCTTTCCTGGCGTCTCATCCTCAGCAGCTCTGAGTCGCTGCCTTCTGGCTATTACATACAGCCCAGCCATTGTGGAAAAGTACTGTGGCATTGTGGGCCTCTATAAATATGTTGCACCTGGTTACCACCTGTTCTGACTTGGTGGTAATTGCGATTACAAATTTACGAATATCGGGTTTTTGCTATTTGCGATTTTTGATGCATAGCATTTTGAGAATTCGCAATTTAGGATTCCCTCGTTAGCGATTTTCGCAAAGGTTGTGTGACATTTTGCGAATTCGCAAAATTATTCTTAGTTTCCATTTTTCGCACAATTGCTAATTGCTAATTTAGCGATTAGCAATTTAGCGGTTAGCAATTTTGCAATGCGAATGTTGCTCATACATAGCATGGCTGTGTTTTGCGATTGCATACACCTTTTTTTGCGTTTCGCATTGTTTGCGATCGCAAAACAGCTTCATACATATAGCCCTTAGTCCTTTAACTTTGGATTTATCTCTATTAAGGTTGTATCCCGCAACTCTAGCATAATCCTCATTTATATTAATAAGTGCTTCAATGGATCGGGAAACGGTTTTTGTCACTACCAAAATAACATTTGCGTGTGCCGCCACCTTCACTGTTGTTTTTTTTTGTGTGACCCCTGAGATGGACCTGTTATTCTGGATGTTGTGAAATGGTTTTAACGTAAGAATGAACAAGAAGGGGGAAAGAGGGCATCCCTGTCTGGTTCCCTTCCCAAGTCTGAAGGATGTTGAAAGAAGGCTGCCTGATCTCACTCTGGCATTGGAATTACTATACAGGGCCATGACCATTTTGATATCATTTTCTCTGAGATTGAATTTTGTTAAAGTTTCCTTGGTCAAAACCCAGAAAATCTTGTCAAATGCTTTTTTGGCATTGAGTGTGATGGCAACACTTTCTGTGGTCGACGTTTTCGCTCCTAGCATATGTTAAAGTAATCGTGTTTTATAATTTGACATTCTGCCTTTCATAAAGTCCACCTGTGAGCTGCCATCAATCTATGTAGGAGGGATCTAGGTGTTTAGATAAGATTTTGGAATACATCTTCCGGTCTCGGTTTATTAGGGAGATCGGCATGTAGGTTTTTGCTAGCTTTAGGTCTTTGCACGCTTGTGGGATTATCACTATGTTTGCCTCACTATCTGTTCCTGAAGTGGTACCAGATTCTGCAAAATGTTGTAAGAGGTTTAATAATGTAGGAAGAAGTGTGTGTGCAAACAACTTAAAAATGTTTGCTGAAAAGCCATCAGGTCCCGGGTGTTTGTTCACTTTAAGGGATTTAATCGCTATTAATATATCATCTGCGGTTATTGGTGAGTTGATTTTCTCACTGTTTTAAGGGACAGTTGTGGGAGATTAGGTTTATATAAATAGGATCTACAAGACTCTGGAGAAATTGGAGAATTGACACTGTATAAGGACTCATAAAAACATCTAGGATCTTTTGTGGATTGGTTTAGATATTATTCAGTTTATCCTTAATGGAGCTAATCTTGCTTTTGGTTCTGTTTGTGTTTCAGTAATGAGGCTCACATTTTTTCTGCTCCAGTAGACTCACACAGCCTTAAAACTTATTTTTTATTTGTTGATGCAGACCCCAGCCTTCTCACTCAGTTTTTTGTATTATTATTTTTTATTCATTAATAGTTTAAAAGTTTTGGGCTCAAGATTCAACATGTAGAGGCCTTCCGGATTTTCAATTTTCATCTTCCAAATAACTTATTTTTTATTTGTTTTTTTAAAATTTAGCCTGAACTTCTATTAATGATCTTCTGATGGTAGATTTTAATGTGCTTGGTTTTAATCAAAAAGAGACTAGCTCAAATTACTTTAAGGGGGGGGGGGAAGACTCTGGTATGTTTTGTCACGGAGTGTGAACACCTGGCAAGTGTGTTCATAAAGCCCTCACCCACCAACCTAGTTGGTGGCATGCTTCATCATCGGGCCCACCCAGTGGCACCTAGCGTGCCCCGGGTGTGCTTCAACGCCTGACTACAGCGGAGCTGGTATATTACTGAGTGTGCGGTGAAGATAGTTAAGGAAGTGATGTTAAAACGGCTGAACGGTGGTCCCAGTACCCGAAGGTAAAATTAGACTTTAATACCTGGGCCTCCGTCAGCGGTTAAAAATAAGGCAGGGGGATCTGACCGGTATGCGAAGGAGGCACTACAGGTCCAGAGCAGGCTCTACCCAGAAATGCTGGTCAAGCCTTTGCCACCTCCCAACCTTGAGGTCAGACTGAGCAAAAACTAGCGTGGTCTTGAGAAGGGAATCCCCCTCTCACACATAGATACACTTTAGGGCGTGTAGACACATAGTCTTTCCTACACCCCCACTAGTTTACTTGCACTCACCTTTTTATTTAGGTCCTGAAGAAAGCCAGCCTAGTCATAAGGCACTGGCTGAAACATGTTGACCCATTGGATGTGAGAGGTCGTAACTCGCCCCTTACATCCCCCTGCCTTATTTTTAACCGCTGACGGAGGCCCAGGTATTAAAGTCTAATTTTACCCTCGGGTACTGGGACCACCGGTCAGCCGTTTTAACATCACTTCCTTAACTATCTTCACCGCACACTCAGTAATATACCAGCTCCGCTGTAGTCAGGCGTTGAAGCACACCCGGGGCACGCTAGGTGCCACTGGGTGGGCCCGATGATGAAGCATGCCACCAACTAGGTTGGTGGGTGAGGGCTTTATGAACACACTTGCCAGGTGTTCACACTCCGTGACAAAACATACCAGAGTCTTCCCCCCCCTTAAAGTAATTTGAGCTAGTCTCTTTTTGATTAAAACCATATATTAACCGGGGACATGGACTAGCTATCTGGTCCTACCTCTCTCTCTTGATTACGCATCAGATTTTAATGTGCTCCAGAGAGTGTTGATCTGAATATCAGGGAAGGAGTTTTCTTTTACATAGTTAAGGATTGCCCTTTCAATGTGCAGTACGTCAGAGCCATCTTTAATTGACTTATCATTGATATACCAGATTTTACTTTTGGTTTTTGATAAATCCCTGTGATTGTTAGAGATATACAAAAATGGTTTGAGGCTAGTCATGGTACGATGTCGGATTGATTGATCAGGTGGGTGTGAGCACTAGAGATAAGTAAATAGTCAATTCTCGAGTAAGAGAAATGTGGGAATGAGAAAAAAGTGTAATCCTTGGTATCAGGGTGTTTTAGTCTCCAACAATCTCTGAGGTGGAATCTAGTAGAGCGATTGATTATGGCTTTTTTAGCATTTCTGGGGTTGGAATGGGGATTTAGATTGTCTATCTAGAAGTCAAGGGGAAGATTGAAATCCCCACCAACTATCTGTAGATCCTTGCTAGGTATATTTTTAAGGATATCACTCAGGGAGTCCCAAAATTCTGAAGAATCAGCGTTCGGGCTACAGATGTTAATGTGGTGAATGTATTTACCATTCTGGCTGAATTAATTTTATCAATACTATTCTACCAGCATTGTCGGTTGATTAGGACAATAGAGTGAGGTTAGGATTCTTTGAAACAATCATTATTATTCAATTTTTTTTTACCCAGAGCAGGTGAGCACATGACTTCACTGATCCATTTGTTATTGAGCGAGTTAGCTTCTTTGTGGGCAATTTTAGTTTCTTGTAGTAGTACAAGATCTGCCTTCTCTTTAAAATGATAGTTTCCAATTGTTTTGCGCTTGACTGGGTGATTTAAACCCTTGATACTCAATGATGTGATTTTTAAGTTTTTGACTATAATAGCGTTAGCCATTATACACTCAACAGCAACAGGTGAAGTTCAGCATGTTAAGATCAGACAGAGGAGCAGTTAGTTAGCATACATTTTTGGTCACATGCAGTTAGGGCACATCGAGCCAGAGGGATGATGTACGCGAGCAAGTTCTTTGTCTAACATGAAAAAACAGACACTAATGTGAGAACAAAACAGAAGGAACAGAAAGAAACATAAGCTATTAAGTAATAGAAAATATCTGCAAAAACCACACAAGAATAACCCAGAACCCCTCAACACCCTACCCTCCACCAGGCCCACCCACAACAGGTAAATAGGTGGAGACAACAACAAGATGTCAGCCCAAGGTTGCTGGACCATTAAAGTTTTAACATTTTTAGAAACCACTTTGTGTGAGGTTTACCTATGTAAGAACAACAGTAATGAAAATAGTAGTGAATGTAGGATGAAAGAAATAACAGTGAAGACGGTTGTGAAAAAAGTTCCAAGCAAGGATATGTTTGTAGTTCAATATAATCATCATTTATGATGTCCCTATGAGTTTATACCTTTAACCTCAAGTTTAATGGTATGTTGATCATTTAAGTATTTATTGCGCTTACAGTTAATGGTATAATTTATATTGTAGAAATGTTACGCAAGCATGTTTCTGCAGGTGAAGGTCCTGTATTAGGTGGCCAAAACTTGTGTAGAGAGTATGGGCCAGATGTAGGAGGCCAATTACCGACCGATAACGGCCGATTTCGGCCGTTACCGACCGGTAAATGGGTATTTGGGATGTAGGGTCATCATTTTACAGATTCGGTAAATTTACCGAATCGGTAAATTTACCGATTCTGTAAAATACCGAATCAGTATTTTTACCGATTCGGTAACGGCCAGATGTAGGTTGGACTCTTCAGAGTCCCTAAAGCCTTACAGATTCGGTATTTTACCACCCAATCCAATTTGGTGGTAAAATACCGAATCCAGGTGTGCATGCACATGTGTGCATGCACACCTAGCCATGTGACAGACAGACATGCCCTTAGGGCATGTCTGTGTGCCACATGGCACACATGCCCGTCTTTGGGGTGCTAGAGGGTGTCAAAGTGACACCCCCTGCACCCTTGCTGAAATCGGTATTTACCGAATCGGTAAATACCGATTCGGTATTGCCCATTGATTCCTATGGGCTTCAAGGCCCATAGGAATGAATGGGCATTACCGAATCGGTATTTACAGAATCGGTAAATACCGAATCTTAACGATTCGGTATTTACCGATTCTGAAACACCTACATACCCCCCCCCCCTCTATTTTACCACTTCTTCAATACCGAATCGGTAAAATTCGGTATTTAAGAAGTGGTAAAATAGTATTACCTACATCTAGCCCTATATGAGGTAAGCAAAATATGTGAAGGTAGATGTAAGTTTCTGAAAAAGGAAGAATACTCTTAACTGCCGTATATATATGGCAAGTGTGTCCTTGCCTACTTATAGTGACTTGTCTGATGAGGTCCCAGAGATTTAACTGAGACCTTAAACTGAATATGTGATAAAAGTGCTCATTAATTTGTTATTGAGTGAACAGTGTTACTGAGGGTGCAGTGTGTAGTTCTAAAAGTGTTGGCAGGACAGCAACGTTTTATTAACAAACTTTAATTAATAGCCAGCATAATTTTCAAATCAAACCAGGCAACAGAGAAAAAAGAAGCTTATCTGTTAGGAGTAATGTCATTGGAGACATAGTGTATAACATCATTTATGTAATATTTTACGTTTATTGGAGCCTGGCTATTGAGTTACCATGGAGTGGTCTTCTCGTTCCACCAAGAAGGTGGAGAGGTCTTTCGTAACTGTAAAGATATGATGTCTGCCCTTGATCTGGGCCAGCAAAGGCGAATTGGAGGTTAATTTTTTCAATTGAGGGCGCAGGGCTAGGAAGCCCTTTCCTGTTTCAATCGTTGCTTTGGAGTAGTCTTGGGAGATGTATATTTTGTGCCTTTTCCAGGTGGTTTTTGTATGCATGTAGTTGAGAATCAGTTCCGTATTCTGGAAACGGAGCAGTTTACAGACATTCTGACGGTTTGTTGAGTTGTTAGCTGATTTGAAAGAAGGAACACTGTGTGTGAATTACAGTTCAAAATCCTTGGCAAAAGTAATTTCAGTGATTTGATGGAGCCATTTCTCACGAACATAAGACAGGAGGGCCAGAGTCCTCTGATCTCTCCGGGACCCCAAAGGTTAGCGGGTTGCCCCTGTGGTGTCTGTATTCCAGCTCCGCTACTTTTTTAGAAGGTTTTTTGCGGATGATCTGTGTGATTTCAGTTCCTTTTCTATTTTGGTAGATGTGTCTTAAATGATTCTGATTCGTTATTCTTCATCTGAGAGTTCTCAATTATGTTGCTGATGTTCGCCCTTATAGAACTTAATTCCAATTGCATGGCATCCGTGTTGGTTTTAGCAGACTTGCCCGGCTCATGAACGTCTGCTCGTATCTTTAATATCATTTGCATGGCTGCGTTGATGTCCGATTTCCCTTTTATTGGCGAATCTGGCACTGGGTAGGTAGCTTTGGAAGTGCTTCGGTGCCTTTCTCTGCCATGGTGTAATGTTCGAAATAGCTGGTAGTGGTGGCAAAGATGGTGCAGAATGTCAGCAAGCACAAATTCACAGACCAACAGAGAGTACAGATGTAGAGCCCAGATAGAGCAACTGTCAGAGAAAGTTGCAGAAAGCAGGCTGTTATCAGGTAAGTATGGTAGGTCACTAGTTTTAGAAACAAAGGCAAAAAACAGATCAAAAGGTGGTACATGTGGCCTCAGTTTTCCTATATTGCAACAGTAGATCGAGAACCATGCACCTGTTGCACATTGCAGTAATTCCTTGTCTTCCTGCCACTGAAATATAATGCAGGTATGCTTCAGGGCTCACCTTAGGGCAAATCAGTACAGTTCAAAATGGATTAAAGTTCCTGACAGAACCTTCCCCCATAGAATATGTAACGCTTCCAGGTCAGTACAGCACCCACCAATTCAACGCAGTTCAGGAGCCATGGCAAACTCTGCTTTTAGACATGAAGTAGATATGGGGGAACCTTTGGGGATGAGGGCTTCAAGCAAATCATAGCTCACATTGCCGCACTTGGTGAGTTATATGTTATCATCTTGGTGTCAGGCAACCTACATATCTTCGTGAGGTTAGTACAAGTATCTCAATTCCAGAAATGTCCCCTTGTGTTAGTTATCATGCGGGTGATCGAGCCGAGTTTGAGTGGTGGCTAGAGGATTCTATGTCAGGACCGGAGGCTTCGGATTATGCTATTCTTCCTTCGCTTTATTACAAATAGGAAAAACACAGCAGCCTTAGAAAAGCTCAAAATCCATGTCCAAACTGCAGGAAACTTGGAAACAAACAGCTTTAAAGTTTGTAAATCCAGGACAAACTACAGCTCCCATGAGCCTTCCAACATTAGTCCTTCTATTATGTCCAATCCAGGTACTAAAGCCAGTCCCCTCTCAACCTTCTTCCTCTTTCTTCGCTGCTCACGCAGCAGTCAGTTAAGTGTTTTTTCCCTATTTCTAGATTAGGGCCTGGGGCGATTAATTTCCCTCGGCGGGGGTGTGTGGGGCTCTGTTGATGATTCTTGATGTCATTTTTCTCCTACAGAGCCCTGTCGCGGGAGCGCTCTCGCTCCTTTCGCGACGTTTGCCCCAGTGGCGGTGCGGTGTTTGAGGCGCCCGCCAGAGGGCGCTCAGTCGTCTCGCCTGCTCCTCGGCGCGCTTCCCTTCCTGCTGGGGGGCCGCGCTCGGAGCAGGTCGGGCCCGGAGCTTTGCCCTCTCCACCCCTTCTACGCCCGGTGCTCCGGGTCTGTATCTGGCCCTGCTTTCCTGTCCCTGACGCCCTACGGGGTCTGTATTGGCGGCTGAGACCGCGGTGACGCCGGTAGGCGAGTGCACGTTCTTCTGTACTTCTGTGTGGTGCAACGCGCATTTGGGGTGGTTCGGCCCGGTCCCTGTGTGGAGGGCCAGCGCGTTGCGGGGGGTGTCGTGCTGCCCTACCTTGCCAGTTATTTGGCCCAAAACGTTATTGCAGTCTGTATGGTCTGCCCATATTCTGATTTGTCTGACGCCCTCTGTCAGGGGGGTAAGGTTCTCAGCGCTGTTGGGCTATAGGCTTCCTTTTACTGCTTTGCAGCCAGAGAACAAGATGGTTTCTTTTGATGCTTATTTATTTAATACATTGATGGTTCGTATTGCCTGGTTGGTTATTTATTTATTATTCACTTATCTCCTATTTACAGGATGAGAACTTTTAGCATCGCCAAAATGGTTCTTTTGATGATTATTTACTTGATAATATGATGTTTATTTTTTGTCTATCTCCTGTTTACGTGATGGGACCCTTTAGCAAGCGGTCGACAGCTTCACGTACAAGATGGTTATTTCTTCTCTCCTATTTGCATGAGGGGCACTTTATCATGCGGTCAACAGCTTCCTATGTCGCTGTACGACGGAGGCGGTGGGTCCCATGGCGGATCGCCTGTCTGCGCGCTTTGTACAGGAATGCGCCAACCTGGTCCCCCTGCGCCACTCTCGGGCCCTGAGCCTGCGGCGGGTGGGAGACCGCACCTCCATCCCCGGGACCGGTCTTCCCTGACACGGGGACGCTGGTGAGTCAATGCGCTTTTGGCGCCCTCGAGCTCGGCCGCTGCGCCAACCCGAGCCAGTTCCGGCATGTTGGTCCCGGGTGAGATTGGGCATCCGCGGTCCGCCGCCTGGGCGCCGGTTGACACGGTGGCGAGGTTCGTGGCAGGGTCGCCTGCGTAAGCCTTTGGAGGGTAAGGTGTCCCTGGCACCAGAGTTAAGCGCAAAGTGGCCACCTTTTCCTCGCGGAAGGGCATTGCCCGCCCCTGCCGGTCGTGCTGAGACACATTGGCGCGGTTGGGCCGCAACGTAGATCCTCGACATGGCGGAGGAGGCGTAAGCCTATGGCACGGTCGTTTCCCCTGAGTTTGCCTAACTGGGCTCAGAGAGTGATCCTTTTTGGGGAACGCTACCTGCTCCCTGTCCACCGCACGGCGGAGGTCTTTGCTTATTAAGCTGGACCCGCAGTTACTTGCCTTGGCTTCTTTGGAAGCGGGGTCGGTGGCGCAGGGCGGCCTCTTTGGGGAGCCTTTCCTTGTTGTACTCGACCATGCAGGGCAGCAGGCCACCGGTAGGGGGCGAGGCTCCGGCAGGGGCCGGTACCAGACCTCAGCGTACTTCGGTGATGTTTTCACCCCACGAGAGGCCAACGCTTGGCGGTCGAGGCTACCGCTAGACGCCTGGACCCAACAGTCCCCACGGTAAGTGTCCTGTCTTCGGACCGGGTCCTCATGGCGGGCAGACTCGCGGCCTTTTACGAGGAATGGGCGTCGCTTACTACGGGCGCCTGGGTTCGCGAACCGTGCGGGGTTTCCGCATAGCCGCCTGCTACCAGCCCTTCTTTCAGGCTTCGGCCTCACGGCCGATGGTGTTTTCCGAGCCCGGCGCGCGTTTGATAGACGGGGAGGTCTCGGAGTTACTCCGGAAGGGGGCCATCCGCCTATCAACGCGGCATCCCGATGTTTTTCTCAGCAATACCTTCTTGGTGGACAAGACGGATGGCGGCGTTCCTCCAGTTTTGCTGGAACTGTGTGTTCGGGTTCACCTCCCTTCCCTTCGGTCTTTTTCCTCGGCCCTTAGTGCTTCACGAAAGGTGCTCCGCCCGGTGGTGGAGTTCCTGCGGGGACAAGGTATTCGGATGATTGCTTACCTTGCCGACATCCGTTTGATGGCCCAGTGTCCAATGACCTTGGCTGGTCCCCTCAACAGGAGGTTCTGCTTCTCCAGAGACGGGTTTTTTCGTCATCAACGGATCCAAGTCGTTTCTGGTTCCGTGTCAGGCCATCGCGTTCCTAAGTCTTGTCATAGACTCAGTCGGGGCCTCTCTCAGTCTTCCCTCGAGGGAGGTAGCTAGGATCAAACATACGCTACGGCAGACGATTTCGAGGGATCGTACTTCTGTCATCCGCCATTCGGCGATTTTTTCCCAGGGCCGTTGCACTACAGGGCGCTCCAGCACCTTCAGACCCGACTCCTCCGAAGGGACATGTTCTACGACCTGATGCGCCCTCTCGGAGGGCGTGGCGGTGGAGGTGTCCTGGTGCCTCTCCCGTATGGCGGCTAGGTGTGGCCGGGAGGCCTTCGGGTCGGTCCCGGAAGTAGGGATGGTCTCCGATGCCGGCGGGTCGGGTTGGTGTACCCGCTGCGGGGAGTTTCTCCACAGGCGGCGCATGGTCCTCCGATGACCAAGGTTACGTGTACACTGTTGGGGCTCTTCACAGGGTCTTTTGCGATCCGAGGTTGAGCCAAGGATTCAGTGTGGTCCTGCGTCCTTTTGGTGATGGACTACGTCTCGGCTGTCTGATGCGTCGATCACCTGGGGGGTCCTCGCTCCCGAGCTCTGGCGGTTTTTGGCAAGGGGGTTCTGGGACTATTACCTTGCACGTCACGTGTCGGTGGCGGCAGTCTCCTTGCCGGTCCAAGCCACTCAGGTAGCGGACTGGCTCTCCCGCTACATAGAGGTTGCCAGTCGGCGATTGCTGGACGTCCCAGTTTTCCAATGGCTGAGTACCCGGTGGGATCCGATTTTCGTGGGATCTATTTGCGTCCTGGCTGTGCCACCAACTCCCAAGATTTTTCGGTTGGTCGCCGGACTCTCTGGCAGTTGTCTTGGATGTTTTTCCCCCAGGATTGGGGTCGGGAGGCTACCTTTGCGTTCCCTCCGTTCTCACTGATGGTGCGACGGCGACTCCGGTTCGCCGTCAGGGCGTAGAGATGGTGTTCATTACGCCGCTCTGGGGGTCTCAAGTCTGGTTTGACGTTTTTTCTGGACGTTCTTGGGTTTTTCCAATCCTACTCCCCCTGTTTTCCTCATCTCGTGCTCGATCCAGATTCGGGAGCCACGTTCCCTTGTCGTTCAGGGCTCTCTCCGCCTCATGGCACGGAGGCTTCCGGAGACGTTGGTCGCTCCCGGGCCTTTCGGGATCGGCTGGGAGCCCGCTATCCAAAGCCTGGGCCGACAGTTCGGCGAATCGATACAAACCCGCTTGGCTTAAGTGGCTGCGTTGGTGTGTTCGGAGGGACTTGGATCCCGTGGTCGCTGACCTCGTTTCGGTTTTGGATTTTAGCCGCATTGGCAACTACGCGCCTGGCTAATCAGAACGATTGCCGCTATGCGTCCCGCTGTCTCAACGGGACGCCAACCTGGGGAGGGTTCTCCAGTGGGGGAACCCCCTTTCGGTTGCAGGCCCTTGCGAGGCGTTCGTCTCTCTTTAACCCCGGTGCCTCGGTATTCGGTTCATTGGGACGTCATTGTGGTCTTGCACCTACTTTTTGTCCTGGCAAGCTACGGCTTGTTTATCCTTACTGGAACTTTCAGCTACGTTGGCTGTGCTCTTGTGTTTGGTTTCTTGCCGGCGTGTGTCGGATGTGTGCGCCTTCGCCATTTCGGCGCGGGTCTTTTTTCCCCTGACGGGGGTCCCTTCTATAGTGGGACGTCGCACGAGGCCGGCGTCACGTACTATGTCATACCCAGCCTTTGTGGACACTCCCACGTTGTGCGTCGTACAGTCTTTGCAGGCTTATGAAACTATGACGTTGGACATCTGCCCTCCGGGCTGACAACAAATTGCTATTTGCCCTGCGAAAACCACACAGAGCAGTCTCTTCCCCCACTATTGCGAGGTGGGTGCGTGGGGTCATGCAAGAAGCAGGCATTGATACTATATGTTTGGAGCTCACTCAGGCAGGGAGGCCATGGCTTCTAAGGCGTTCAGTGGGGGCTCGTTTAGAGGATTTGCTGCGACCAGCCGGTTGGTCCTCTGATTCCACGTTTACATGGTTTTATTTTAAACCGGTGGTGGATTTAGTTCATTTTGTGGTGAGTAAGCTTTGAACTAGCATAATCCGAAGCCTCCGGTCCTGACATAGAATCGAAATTTGCCTAGCTTATGTAACGGTAAGTTTCAATTCTATTAAGGACACGGAGGCGAGGATTATCCCACCCTGGAGTTCGGCGTTGCGAACCCACCCGTATCTCAGTAAGTAAACTGTTTTCCATCTTTGCGTGGTGCATGTTCTAATGCCAGTCTTGATGATGTTCTCAACTTGCGTGCTGTCAGTTCTGTTCTCGGTGCTTCTCTTACGTTGTCGTTTTTTCCGCTAGGAAATGATGGCTCCGAACAGGACCAATGAGGAGTGTGCGTAACCAGCGCGAAGAAAGAGGAAGAAGGTTGAGAGGGGACTGGCTTTAGTACCTGGATTGGACATAATAGAAGGACTAATGTTGGAAGGCTCATGGGAGCTGTAGTTTGTCCTGGATTTACAAACTTTAAAGCTGTTTGTTTCCAAGTTTCCTGCAGTTTGGACATGGATTTTGAGCTTTTCTAAGGCTGCTGTGTTTTTCCTATTTGTAATAAAGCGAAGGAAGAATAGCATAATCCTCGCCTCCGTGTCCTTAATAGAATTGAAACTTACCGTTACATAAGCTAGGCAAATTTCGATTCTTGCTCATTTAAAAGCAGCACAAAGTAGGAGCAAAAACTGGAGCTTCACAGCACCAATTTGAGGTCAGGCAAGCCGGAGTGTTGAGCCCGCTTGGTCTTAAGCATGGTGATCGCAGCTTGAGATTACAAGCATTGTGAACACAAGCATGTGGGGCAATAGCGCTAAATTTGTGTTGTGATGGCCAGATGATTAATGCCCGGTTACAAGCTCCGGGAGGTAGGAGAAGAGACATGAGCTTCACAGTGCCATTTTGAGGCCAGACCCGTCGAAGCAGCAATTGCTAAACTAGATTAGGAACAGCAGCGAGATCGCCATGGACATCAGTGTGGGAGGAGCAGAGCTTTGTGCAGAGGAAGTCTTGCACAAGGGTAAGTGCCATATTAAATCTCCCTTCATTGAGTGGCAGTACTCAGCTCAAACATCAGGATCGCCTGGGTCAGCGATAGTGGCCATTTTGTGGAGTGTGACCCATGGCCTGTGGTGCTGTTAGGTCCTTGGAAATAACTGTTCCCAGCGTGTTGCTGTTGAGAGTTTTCTGTGCTACTGCAGGCTCAGGGAATTCCAATCAATAAAGTTGTCTTCAGGGATACAGATTATGCGAAAGTGAGCATATAAATCTATCTCACAGGTCCGTGCCAGTGAAAGCGGCAGGGTTACACTGCCATTGCCTTGCTGTCCAAGTCTTTGCAACTTTAATACCATATAAGTAGTACAGAATAAGTAAATGTATTCAAAGAACCACTTTCTCTGTTCCTGCCATACTCATAAAGTCCTAAACCCACCTTGAGTCCTGCACCATGGGTTTGCAGCTCAGTTTACCACAGCTTCCTCTGTCTCTCAGGGTGGGCCTGCCACATCCTGCCTAGATCTCTCCTGCCATGGTCTAGTGGTGGTGGTAGTGGCGAACGTTGGGGATGTATCTGTCTCCTCCAAACTGGGTCTCTGTTGGACCACCTTCTTTTCCATTATTTCTGTAACAACAGGTGGAGTTCCTCCCTTGTTCGTTCAGGGCCCTCGTGTTTTATATGGCTTGCCTCACATCCACCGCCTTAAAGAAGGGGTACATTTATTCTCGAAACTCCTTCCTTTAATCCGCCATTCTCATACATTCATTGGCCCTCTCTAGGGGCCGGATGTAGGTAATCCGATTTTACCGATTCTAAAATACCGAATTTTACCGAATCGGTATTTTAGAATCGGTAAATGGTATGTAGATAAAAAATCAGTAAAAAATACGGATTCGGTAAAATTCGGTATCGGACAATCGGAAAATACCGAATCAGTATTTGCCGATTCTGTATTTACCCAATCGGTATTCCCCATGCATTCCTATGGGCCTTTTGGCGCATAGGAATGCATGGGGAATACCGAATCGGTAAATACAGAATCAGTAAATACCGAATTGGTAAATACCGAATCGAAAAGCAAACAAAAGTGAAACTTAAGTAGGCGGCCAATCATGTGCTACCACCCTCCCGCTCCCTCCCAGGAAGTGGCTACGCAGGCAGCTGCAACTAATTAGAAGCTCCTGGAAAGGCAGTTGGAGCTGAGCTGAGTCACTGAGCAGCAGAAAGGGTTTGGTGCACTTTTAAAAGTGTAAAATGGCAAGCAGCAAGGAAAAAGAGCAGCCTGAGAGGAGGAGGAAACTCAAATTCAGCAGCATGGAGTTGCAGGTCCTTGTTGAGGAGGTGGTAAATGTGCACCACAAACTGTTTGGCAGGCAGTCCCTCACTGTGGCAGAATCTGCCAAAAGAAAAATCTGGCTGGACATTTTGGACAAAGTAAATGCAGTTGGGGTGACCACCAGAGACACAGAGGACCTGAAAAAACGATTTTATGACCTCAGGGGCCAAACCAAAAAGAAATTGACTGAACATCACAAGCAGGCATCACAAACTGGCAGAGGCAAGAACTCAGCACCCCCCCTTACTGACCTGAAGGAGATGGTGGCCTAAACTATTGAACCAGACAGCGTCTGCGGACTGGGAGAAGTAGACAGCAAGCAAAAAAGGTAAGACAAATGCACTGCATTCCCCCCCATACCATCATCCTTACCTGTACCCTTTGTGGGCAAGTGAACCCCAGTCCAGTACTGCTAGCACTATACAGGGCCAATGCATGATGCGATATGTAGTCAGGAGATGTAATAACATGTCATACAGCACAACAACCAACTAGTGAAGGAAATGACTGCATCGAGAATATAGCCAATGTGATACATATTTAATTGTAGTGACTGTGAGACAGTAGCGCTTAGCTAATGTACGCTCATATGTCCACAGGTGAAACGTCTCGCAGGCGTTCGCAGGAGACTGAAGGCACACCACCTGAGAGGGAGGAGAGTCAGGAAGCAGGTCCAACTACCCACACCGTACCACAAGACACAGGTGCATCAAGTAGCCATCCTCCTGCACAAGACTCAGAAATGCCTCAAGATTTCCTGGCGTCCCCCGGCCGATCTCAATCCCCTCTGTTGCTGTCATCCCCAGAAATGCCAGCATCACAGCATGATCCCACACCTGCATCACAACCCAGCAGGAGGCATGTTGTGGCCCCACTCCTAGAAATGGAGTCAGCAGCAGCTGACATTGAGGGGGACGAAACACACAACTTGCCTGCAGATGTCAGCTCTGGTACAACGCACTCCAGTGCAGGGGTGGCCCATAGTGGTGCAAGACGCCGCAGAGTCCAAGAGAGGCCAGCAGGTGCACCAGTTGAGGGTCCAAGTGTGTTCCGTGGTCTGGAGGGGAGCATGGTGAGAATACAGAGGATGCAGGGAAGAGCCATCCAGTCATGCCAAAGACAAATGAGATCCCTGAACAGCAACATAGGAGAAATAGGAAAGGGCATCAGTGAGCTGGTACAAGTCAACAAAGAGATGGCAGCAGGGATGCGCAGAATTAGCCACTCGGTGCAGTTGCTATGCACCAAACTAGACACTGATTTTGAGGCAAGGCGCAAGGAAAGGCAGCGTGCTCATGGCCAAAATAAAGCCATTAACCGCCTGGCCACTGCCACATCCCTGTTATGCAGGAGAAGCAGTAACATGCAGGAGGCTATGACCCAAAATTCCAATGAGGTCACTAGGGGCATGGGCAGGATGACCAGTGCTCTTGAGGCGCTGTTAAATGCCCAAACTGCACATACAGCTGCTCTGGATGTGCCTGTAAGTGAGGAGAGCACTAGCAGGAGCAGCATAGGAAGCACCCTTGTCCCTGAAACAAGGAGGAGCAGGCACCATGCTGAGGCC
This sequence comes from Lissotriton helveticus, assembly GCF_964261635.1. NCBI lineage: Eukaryota > Metazoa > Chordata > Amphibia > Caudata > Salamandridae > Lissotriton > Lissotriton helveticus. Next base: position 1,411,204,394 of record NC_136068.1, read on the forward strand.
ACAGGCCAGCAAGACAGTGAGCAGGGTGAGCAACCTACAAGTGTTACAGGGAAGCGAGGAAGGAAATTACTTTTACAGTTCATGGTGAGGTGAACCAGGACTGACATCATTGCAGTTAAATACTTTTTGTTGCACAGTTGTGCTTTAATAACCTACCTCATTACCAAATTAAACTACATTTGGTGCATACTCCACCTGTCTGTGTCTCTTTACTTACTTAAAAGTAGTTGCGTGTGATCTCATCCCGTCTGTGTCTGCCATCAGTTGGTGTTGCAACTCCAGATGCGTGTGGTTCAGGCACTGCTTCCTCATCATCATGGTCCTCATAATCTGAGAGATCCACTGCTGTGCCCTTCTTGACCGCAAGGTTGTGCAGCATTGCACAGGCTGCAATCATCTTGCAGCAGGTGATTGGAGTGTACTGGCGGGCACCTCCACTCTTATGGAGGCAGCGAAACCTGCTCTTCCACATGCCAAAGGTGCGCTCCACAATGTTTCAGGTTGTTTTGTGTGCCCTGTTGTATCTCCTCTGACTTGGTGTTGTAGGGTTGAGGTAGGGAGTGAGGATGAAGGACCGGAGGGCATATGCACTGTCCCCTAATAGCAAGAGAAAAAACATTACCCACATGCACACACACACATCCACCTGTAATACGTATCAAGGGAGTTTCACACAGTGTGTTACCTAGCAAGTATCCTTCGCCAAATTCTCCCGCTGTCAGGCGTGCGTAGATCCCACTGTTTTGGAAGATGTAGGAGTCGTGGGTACTCCCGGGGAATTTGGCTACTAGGTCAGTGATCATGTACTTGGAATCACAGATCACCTGTACATTTATGGTGTGGGTGGACTTCCGGTTCCGATATATGTACTCTGTGGCAGCAGGTGGGCATATTGGTATGTGGGTACCATCAATACAGCCAATTATGTTTGGGAAATGCGCCATCTGATAAAAGTCTGTCTTTGTCCTTAGCAGTTCTGCATGCGTTGCAGGGAAGCTGATATAGAAATGCATTCTCTGCAACATGGCATCAAGGAATTTTTTGAAGAAACGTGACAGACAGCTCTGGGGCACCCCACCTACCGCAGCAACCACACTCTGGTAACTCCCAGATGCAAGCAGGTGTAGGCTGCACAGCACCTGCACATGGGGTGGGATGGCGTGTGCCCTTGTGGTTGGGTGTTCCAATAGTGGGTGAAGGTCCCTGATTAGGTCAGGATAGTTTGGGGAGCCAGCCTGTACATTTGTAGGATCTCTGGCTCAGTTAGCTGGAATAGAGTGATCCTCTGCCTGTACACCTGCTCCTCCCTCCTCCAGACCCTCTCTCCTTCTGCCTGTAGCCGTAGCCGCCTCGCAATGACATAGAATGCCGCCATTCTAGTGAAAATGTTGCATTTTGAGGCCTTTTTTATACCCTGCTCCTGTTTACCACCTGATTTGAATCCATGGTAAATACCGACTCTTAAATACCGAATTTCATGCAAATTCGGTATTTAAGAGGTTTCCTACATCTCAAATACTCATTTTTACCATTTCTTATTTTCCGAATCGGTAAATGTACCGATTCGGTAATGTTTCCGATTCGGTATATTATCCGATTCGGTAAATTTACCGATTCGGAAACTTTACCGATCCGGTATATTTTCCTATTCGGTATTTTTTCCGATTCGGTAAGGTTTCCGATTCGGTAACTTTACCGATTCGGTAAATTTACCGATTCAGATGTTTTTGGGTCCCCTACATCCCAAATGCCCAATACCGGTCGGTAACGGCCAAAAATCGGTAAATGCAGCCATTACCGTCCGGTATTGGCCTACCTACATCTGGCCCCTAGTCTCTTAAGAGGGGCTTGTGGCTCTCCTTACTGGTGTTTCCTCTCCTTCAGCCAAGCAGGTGCTTAATATCCTTGCTGGCCTCTCCCAGAGTGGTCCAGAAAGAGGGGGGCACCTGTATCCTATTCCTCCAAGCTGGGTCCTCTGCAGGACTACCATCGCATTCCATCCCTCTGAGGCATGCAGAGCTGCTCACCCATTTGCCACTTCCAAGGTCTTCATAGCTTGGCTCTCTTTGCCTGTATTGTGCATTCATTCCCCAGGTGACACCACAAAGCTCCAAAGCTCTGACTAGAGGTGGCCATCTTCATCACTAGCAAAGCTCTGCCCATACCTAGTGTATTGGCATGCTCAGTGCCAGCACAGCAAAAATTAGGGAGGATTTTAACACCATTTACTCACTTTTTGAATTGGATAAAAGTAATGCATAAAACATTTCCAGAAATGTCTTTTTATGTATTTTTAAAGTTTGTATGTTTCTCATTCTAGTTTGCCATGTATGAAGGTGTACTTTGATAGTGGAATCATGCTTCTGAATTTGAATCGTAGAACACTCACACACATAGTATAAATGAATATTTCTCTTGCAATATCTGTGTTCGTGTAAACTGCAAGGCACACTAGAACTAGCCACAACAGCAGATGCACTGTGCTCTGTGATTGATTATATTTACTCTTTAATGTCAGGAGGATGTTTATAGCACTATGTATTTGGGGTAGGTTGCTGCCAACGCTAGCAAGTAAATTAAAACAAAGGAAAGAATTGCAGCAACAACCTTTAGACCCTGCATTTGTTACTTGAAAATGTGCGTCTTCTTATTGGCAACAGAAATGGTATTTTTTAGGATATTATGCTTCACTTTTTTCTGAGTAATACAACAACAGTTATTAAAATATTCATATGAATATAGTACAGTTAGACTGAGATTATACATTTCCTTTAAAAATAGACATACTATTAATTTCGTACACTTTTCCCCTGTTCATTATGTAGAGGAGGAATTGAGCAATAGATAAACAGATAAGCAGGTCAATACATTTTGAAAACAGTGGGGATGCCACTACAGACATTTGCTTTGCTGCTTGTTTGAAAGGAAATCAACCACTCCTCGCAGAACCCGCTACGCGGGTCCCGCATCGTACCAGCTGAACACACCGGAGCTTGGATCCTGTTGGGTGACAGACAGGGCTTCAGGGCTGCGAGCGTTGGGACCGGGACTCGCTTTCCCAGGAGTCCCGGCAACCCCGAGGCCGAGACACCTGGCCCGCTCTCCCTGACCGCCCCGCCCCACCCTCACTGCTTGAAAAGACTCCGCCTGCTGCATGCTCCCTGGGATGCCACTACAGACCTTTGCTTTGCTGCTTGTTTGAAAGGAAATCAACCACTCCTCGCGGAACCCGCTACGCGGGTCCCGCATCGTACCAGCTGAACACACCGGAGCTTGGATCCTGTTGGGTGACAGACAGGGCTTCAGGGCTGCGAGCGTTGGGACCGGGACTCGCTTTCCCAGGAGTCCCGGCAACCCCGAGGCCGAGACACCTGGCCCGCTCTCCCTGACCGCCCCGCCCCACCCTCACTTCTACGTCCTTACACCCATAAGTAACGGAGAGCCACGCTGCGCGGGAGCGCGCGGAAGTGCCCGGGGCTAAGCCCGGGCAAAGGGCGGGCCGTCTGTGGCCGTCGGGGGCCGAAGGAGGCTGGGCTGGGCCCATCCTCTAACGTCGGTCCCACGCTCCAATTTCTCCTATCCCGCCACCGTAACCTGAAATGTAAGTCGCCATCATCCCTGTTTTATATCCGCCCAAGGATAAACAGTAACTTCTTGAGTGTTGTACTAATTCATGACTGTAAACTAATTACCATTTTTTATCACCTTTTCAACATCGATCCGAGGCATTAGCATGTCTTCAGACGTGTTAAACTCTTCTTTACCTTCCACTGTAGGGGTCACTATACTAGGGCCTCTAGACAAGTATTTTGCACGGGCATCTAGGGAAATAGACAGAGAGATAACGCTGGCAGAGAAGCAAGCTCAGCGTCGCTTCTCTATTGAACTTCTCAAACACAAACTCCCAGCCCTGGCACAAAAAGAGGTATTAACTCCTCATTTATCAAATAACGCTCTATCTATGGGAGAGTCAGATGCAGACTTATTTAACACCGATGACTTTCCTCTGATTTTTCAGGAAGGTCCACCCCATATAACTATAAATGAGCCAAATAATGCTATCAACATTAATGAGTTACCATCTACATCCAATTGTTTAATTGACCTGAATTCGCCTATAGTGTTGGATCACGTCTCTCAGCTTAATTCAAGTCCCTCATCCCTGGTATCGAATCAATTTCCGGTGGAGGCTATACAAATGGAGACTCAATCACTGCAAATAGCCAGTCCTCCCAAAAAAAAGACACAGAAAATGAAAGGCCAAGAAGTGTGCCACTCGCCACCAAGGGAAAAAAGGAGGAATGCTGGGGCAAGAAAAAAGACTGTAAGCATAAATTCACCCTTACTAATAAAGAACTCTTTAACCAAAACTAGTAAGGAACTAGATGCAGATGCATTAAGCAACCCACAAGCAGATATGAGCGTGCTCTCTGAAGCACTGACGTCCAAAGGACTCCTTGAAGATATTGAACGTCTCTTTAAATCTCTAATGCTGCCACTCCTAGAAAGGGTTAAAAAGTTAGGGGAAAACATGGACCGTATTTTAGTAGCATACACACCTAAGGAAGCCCTGAAAGAAAATACTTCAAAGGAAACTCGTCCTTCAAAAATACAACCGGCACAGTACACTTTGACCCCAAGACAGGATAAATCTAAAAAAAACTCCCACGATTAACAACAATAGCCCTAAACCAGTGGCCACACAAACACTACAAAAGGGAAAGGTTAAGCCAGTCCTCTTGAAAATCACTGTTCCTACGGCCCGAGGTTAACAAATGTACCACCACAGAACAGGGTAAAAACAAAGATTAAGGGAAACGTTGACTTACCCCCAGAATCATCAAATTATGCGGTCATTTTGACTGGTGTTCCTGTGATAACAGTGGGTAGTATAGAACCAAACACCAGTCTCAAAAACAAGGTCATACACTGGTTGCGGATTAATAGACCTCTCCCACCACATTTAAATGGGGACATTGCGTCTGTTAGACGGTGTGATTGGGTAGGGGTGAGACCCAAAGATATAGAGGGAGATGTGGTAATAATAAACTTCAGAGACCACAGAGGTGTAACCCACATTTGTGATTGGTTTTCGGGGAGAAAGGGGGGCAGTATATCTCCTCGAAACTTATGTTACTTTTACCCCGAAGCTCTGATGAGGCCTCGTACTCATCCCCCAAAATGGGGCCGCCCCGATTCCCAGCAATTCCCAAATCGTAAACCACACCCCAATCTCACAAGACACTATATAAATAATTACCAATCTTCTTTTCTACCTCAATATAGATCTGCTATTCCCTTTGACTATGCCCACTACCCCATAAATCCGACTGAATATTGGAATGTCCCGATACAATGCCTTTTTGAACCCCTCTCAGGCATGGACCTAAATGACTGACTCAGTTGTTCTGCCTCTAAATCGGGTAATAATTTTGGGGGGGATAAAGATGCTGTACCCGAGTGTTTCGCATCTGAGCAGATGCACCCTAAAATCGGTACTATTACAACTAGAGCCAGGGAATTGGGGTCCAAGCAAAAAAATAAGATGGGAAAGGACGCCCGGGTTAAGGGAAATTCTATTGAGGGGTTACTTTGAAGGATGACACGATAAAGAAGATCTCGTGTAAAATAACCAAAAGTAAACACATACCTAAACTCAAAGATATAGGCACATATGAACGCCAAGTAAGTGTAGTGTCGTGGAATGTGTGTGGGCTTGCTAACAAAGTTCAAGAATCAGCGTGGGGGGAGTTTGTTAACAACATCGACATATTATATGTTCAGGAAACCTGGGTACTAACTGAATTACACATAGATGGATTTAAGACTTTCCATGTCCCTGCTGTGCCCTCTAGCTATGGTAGGCACAAAGGGGGACTATGTGTGTACGTGTCTAACCGCCTAGACACTAGTAGTAGTTTTGGAAGATCAACCTCACCCCACTTTCAGTTGGTTACCATTCCTCTGAATTCCAGCGACATGTTAATAGTGATTAATTTTTATAATAATATCAAGAACTCTAATTTTAGGGAAGAATTATCAAAATTGACAAAAGAATTAGGGGAGGTAAAACCCATGAAAGGGAAAGATCTAATATGGGTCTGGGTAGGTGATTTCAACGTAAACTTATGCACTAGTGAAACATGCGGTTTCCAGGAATATGGGGAGGGGGATCATGTGGATAGTAGTCACTTCCAACATAATGATAAAGGGGAAATATTAAATGGCATTATGGCCAAGTTTGATTTGGGCTTCGCAAACAGGCTCTGCTCCCCCAAGGTTAAGTTTACTTCTACCTTTCTAGCGAGGGGACTTCACCCAACTATTTATTTTATCATCCTGCCGAATATGTTTGGTGGCCGGGTGGTAAATTACGAGACCCCCACTATCGGTTTGAGTGACCCTCTACCGTTAAAAATTCTTGTTAGTGTCCCAGGATCTAAAACTGCCACAATAACTGGGACCCTGGCATGGTCGCAAAATCTTGCTGTAGCACAGCAAAATGGCATTGCCCTAAACTGGAGTATGGTAGACCCAGTAAAAACTCTTCAGAAAATTGTGGAAGGTGCACTTCCCTCATTCTTGGTGTGTTTAGGGGATAAGTCCTCAAACGATGAAATCTTGGAGGCATTTAGCAACATTACTAGCACCATACAGGGTGTCTTGACCAGAACCCGCTCTAAAAAAATTAATAGTTCTACAGGCTGGTTTGACACTCAATGCACTAAGACACATAAGGCCCTCAAATTGGCTTTGAGTGAAACAATAAGGGACCATGTTGTAATTAGGTCACTTAGAAAGGCATACAATTTAGCTAGGCACCAACGAAAGAAGGCAATCAAAGAAAAAGCATGGCAAGACCCAGTGGAAGCTGCCGAGAGCAGAGATGCAAATTTATTTTGGCAGGTAGTTAATCTACCGTTTCTTAATAACAAAGTGGCAGCTAGGATGGAGATAGCCATCGACGAAAAAACATGGGTGGATTTTTTTTCAAATGTATATTGCAACACCCAAGAGGAATCTCAATTAGTGAGTAATCATTGTCCGAACCCAATTGAGTTCAACATAGATGAGGTACTAATGGCAATAAATTCCACCAGAAGAATAAAGCCCCGGGACCAGATGGGATCCCTAGTGATCTCTATAAGATGAATACTGACCTATGGGCACCAGTCTGTTTGCGGGTTCTGGGTGCCTGTTGCTCAAAAGGTTTCATTAAAACATGGGCAGAATCATTAATAATCCCAATATACAAAAAGGGAGATAGGGAAAGCCCATCAAATTATAGACCCATATCTCTGTTAGACTCATTAATGAAAATCGCAGGCAGAGTGGTTTTGACTAAACTACAGACATGGGCAGAGGAAAATGACATTTTAACACCCGTACAATATGGGTTTAGGGCTGGGATGGGTACAGTCGAACAAGTCTTAAACTTTGTCTTGCTACAAGGGAAGTACACCAGAGCAAAAGAGGGTTGTCTTTATGCAATCTTTGTCGATCTCTCCTCTGCATTTGATTGTGTAATACATACCAAGGTCTGGGAAACACTAGAGGAGATGAACGTGGACCCCGCTATTGTTCTCTTTTTGAGACAATTATATTCAAATGCTACCGCCAAAGTTAGGTTTGGCCTGGGGGGGGAATGTACCGGGTCTTTCCGCATACAAAAGGGGGTGAGACAAGGCTGCGTGCTGGCCCCATTCCTTTTTTCATTATATACCAACAGTTTAGAGGAGGAATTGGGAGCCTGTAACATTGATTCACCAAAGTCTGGAAGTAGGCAGATTTTCTCACTTTTGTATGCGGACGATCCCTTGTTAATGGCTAGAACGAAGGTAGGAGCTCAAAGGGCCCTAATCAAATATGTAGATTATATGGAAGCAAGGGGCCTTAAACTCAACGCTAAAAAATCCTTCGTGATGTGCTGTGGTAAAAGTGGAGCCAGATTTAATCAACTCAATGTAGCAGGACTCCAAGTACAAGCCACTAAAACATTTCCATACCTAGGGGTTACAATTGAGGCATCCGGGGCTTGGGGTTCAGAGGTGAAAAATAGAACTCTAGCCGTCAAGCGATCCATTGCGGCCATAAAACACTTTGCAAGCAAATTGGGCAAAAAACAACCTGAAATCATGCTCAACATATATGTGGCAAAATGCAGAAGCATCGCACTGTATGGAGCAGGCGTATGGGAGTACCAAGATGTAACATCGCTCCAAATTGTAGAAAATAATTTTTTAAGATATCTTCTGGCCCTCCCGAAGAGCACATCGGTCTATAATTGTCATGCGGAATTAGGAATGGAACATTTGACAGATCTGATTAGAACTCAGCCAATTCTGCTCTGGCGTAGAGTATGGGCGACACCAGAATTGGGCCTAAATCGAGGAATAATCAGCGACGTTATGGCCCTAGACAATGCAAAACATATTAATTGGCTTGAGTACGTCAGGAGAGTTCTAATGGACATTGATAGGCCAGAATGGTACAACAACCCCGAATCAATTGGGGAAATCCCGAAGAAAGTTCTGAAAAAATTATGCATGGAGCACTTTAATATACTAAGGTTTGGAAGTGAAGTCAGCAAAAAATCTGTGCTCGACCACCAGCTGTTGCTGACTACCCATAAAATACAACCTTATCTAAACCTTGTGACTTTGGGGTTTGAACGTTTTATCCTCACTAGATTTAGGTTCAATATTTTTCACCATATAGTTTCATTCCCAATCAAAAACGACTGGAACAGAACTCTGGCTGTCTGCCCATGCGACAAGGCGTCTTCCCAGACCACCTTCCACCTGGTTTTGTTTTGCAAATTGTACAACAAAGAACGCTCCAGATGGATAAAACAATACCTGAGAGGTGGGGCCTGGCGGCAGTGTAGGCCTGCGTATTTGAACTTGCAACTATTGGGAAACCCTCTATGCATAATGACTATGACAATGTTTTTAAAAAGTGTTCTGAAACGACGGAGCTTATTATGAACTATTAACTATTCAATTGAATCACTCTAATGGATTTAATACTTTTTAAAAAATATTATGTATGTTTGTATGGATATATTTTTGTATGCATTGCTTTTATGATTTTTAACATGTGAAAATCGAATAAAGCTTTTGAAACACTAGAGTAGGTTAATTGTACTGCATTTCACTAATCCACAGCCAGTACCATCATTTTTTTTCATTGCCAAGTACTGTGGGTCTATGCTTGGCAGATTTGCGCTTTCACTTACTCCTCCAAAATATGATCTTTTTACAACACCCACTTTTTGTCTTTTCAATAGACACACCTGCTTCTTCATCCCAAACATCCTGGTGTCTACTGTCCCTTGGGACAAGACTTTACCTTGTCTGGACATGTTGATCTGGCTCCTGTAACTAAGTAAGTTTCCTTGTTTTTACTTTTTTAGTTGATGGATCCCTTTTTTTGCTGAGAAAGATTTTCTGTGGATGGTGTTCTATACTTACCTATTTGCACAGACCTTCTCGATATTTTGGACCTCAATATTTTTAACATGATATTCTGTCCAAACAATATTTTTGCTTCCAGTATTCTCTCAGTGATCCCCGTGCCTTCTCATTGCAAGAACGAACGGAAGAAGAAACTATCAGTATTTTACAATTTTAGCGGGCGAAGCTGTGGTCAGTAACTTGACTTAGAGATGGTGGTGTTTGTGGATCCTTTTTGCTGGACCGAGATTTACCAGTCTGTGACTGAGCTCCCACATTGCTGATACAGAAGGACCCACAAGAAAACTATATTTCACCCTAAAGATGTTGCTTGGTATTATAGCCTGGGCACAAAGGCAAATTAAAACAATTTGACCAGATAAATGTCACGAAAATAGAGAACATTGGGGTTTGGTTTAAAAGGTTAGCAGAGAAAATGCACCAGTTATAAAGGGAACTAAGCAAAAAGGTGGTGTGGTTGAAATCAATAGCATGAGTTCAAATCATGAAAAAAATTACAGGCACCTTTTAGTTTGTTCAGTGGGACTTCAAGACCAAGTGCAGCTCTCTCACAAATAAACACAGACAGGTTTATACTGGGTATTGGCAAAGTGTTTACTTTCATACTTCCATGAAACACGATTTGACACAGTGTGTTGAGGCAAGAAGCTGCATCTGGTGAGATGATGTTTAGCTCAGACACCTGGTGATCGAGGGTTAAGTCAACACGTTTAGCAGAAGACAAAATCTTTTAAAATAAATATCTAGGATAGTTGGGTCCCACTGATGATCAGTGAAACAGGGGCTTAACACAGTCTCATGTAGCCTCTGAGGTGCACAGCAGCCCCCAACTATTCAGGGGCCCCTCAACCTTTCAGGGGTCCCCCATTCAGACAAAGGCCAATAAATGTCTGTGAGACATGGAAGACTTATGGGCCCCTCGTCAGCTTTTGCAGGAGGGGGGCTATCATTTACTCCACTGATGTGGTATACATGTTGGAACTATACACGTATAAAGTTGGGTGGGTGACACACATAAATATATTCCAGGATAATCTTATTCAAGGTGGTGATATATATATATATATCATGTGATCAAGCCTCGAGTTAGAGGCGAAACGCGTCATGCTGACTTGCTGGGTTTTATTTTTGAAATAAAACACTAAATTTGCACCAGAAGCTTTGGGTCTGACTTGTTCGCTTTTTTTGAAAACTGTCCGAGTAAAGAGGACAGCGATGTGGCGGCTGCAACATCGAGCAGAGTACAAGGAATATATATATATATACATTTTTTTTTCACCAAAGGTTCCTTACCAAGGAACACACCGCACTCCAACAGGATCAGAATTAACAGAGATTTATTTCTGTGCAGTAACAAACACCATTGACCACCACCAACACGTTTCAACCACAATTGGTCTTGCTCACGGTGTGTGAGTCCTACTTTAGTTTCTTATTTATAAAGACTCCCACTGATGCCCATTAGGAGGCATTGTGGGATATGTAGTTCAAATCATATGTTACCAAATTCTTAAAGAAAGGTTTAGTTTTAAAAAAAAAACATTTCTTTTTAGTTCATACACTATGTGCTCTCATTTTTTATGTCCATGAAATTCTAATTCATTTCAAACATTGACTGTATTTACATTACCCAGTTTTTCAATTTTCCAGCAGCATGACATGTATACCGTATTGTATAGATGTTGCATATTGGCTTCGTGCCTTTAATTCCTTCACGTCTTTTCTTTCCTTTTAGAAAGCTGAGTGCTCAATTTTTATTTTTTTAGTCTTTGATGTATAACAACATGTCTGCTCAGAATGTACTTGCTCTCTTCCATTCCTTCTCTGTTTTTATATATATATATTTATATATATTAGAGCTTGGCTGAAAACGAGTATATAGACAGATATGGTGTGTTCACCACAATTTATAGATGTACTTAATGGTGCAATAAGGGGGGGGTTCTCAACAGACAGAGAGTATTATGGCTAGTTAACCTTGACTGTAGGATTGATATAATATACTCTCAATCAATCAATCAATCACATGTTTGTTAAGCGCTACTACTCACCCGTGAATGTCTCAAGGCACTGGGGGAGGGGGGTTTTGCAGGTTCCAGTACATCAAGGAGGGGGTATGTCGAAGAGCCAGGTTTTGAGGTTTCTTTTGAAGATGGGTAGAGATGTTGTCTGTCTGAGGTGGAGAGGGAGGGTGTCCAGGCCCTGGCCCGAAGGAAGGTGAAGGAGCTGCCGGCTGATCTGGTCTTTCTGGTGTCGGGGACCACGGCATAGGAGAGCTGGGCTGATTGTAGGGTCCTTTGGGGTGAGTGGAATTTGAATCGGCTGTTCAAGTATGCTGGTCCGGTGTCGTGGATGGCTTTGTGAGCGTGGGTGAGCATACTGAAGGTGACTCTAGCTTCGATGGGAAGCCAGTGGAGTTTGCGCAGATGCTGGCAGATGTGGCAGTGTCTTGGCAGGTTGAGGGCCAGTCTTGCAGGGGCGTTCTGGATGTGCTGTAGCTTGCGTGTGAGGTTTTTGTTTATTCCGGTGTAGAGTGAGTTGCCGTAGTCGAGTCTGCTGGTAACCAGGGTGTGTTCATGGGGGATCCATTTAAAGGTCTTGCGTAGGAGGTGGAGGGCGTGGAAGTAGGAGCACGAGACGGCGTTGAACTGGTGGTCCATTTTGAGTTTGGAGTCCAAGATGATTCCCAGGATGCGTGGGGGTGGGCGGACATCCAAGGGTGGGGGCCACCAGGTGTTGTTTCAGGCGTCGGGGTGTGGGCCCATGATGAGTACTTCTGTTTTGTTGGTGTTTAGTTGAATATGTTTTAAGGCAACAAGGGGACCCAAGTTATGTCAACCAGGGACCTTGGGATTCAATTATTTTAAGCAACAGAGAAATTAGGAATGGCAAACCAATAAATGAATATAGACCCGGTCAGTGCGATATTGTTTGGACTCGTTCAGCCGAACAGCGGTCTATTTTTTACTTGAAAACAATTTTAAACAATGTTCACACACAAAAATACACAAAGCAGGACACAATCCTGTGTCCTACTAAACCAACAGAATACAAAACAACAGGGGGCTCAGCAAAGCGCACGGTTTGTTACACAAAGACTTTTAACAGTGTCAGAGACAAATCGCTAGGAACACCTTTACAATTATCAAATGAAGAATTTTTATAGTGTATAAGGTGTTTTATGGTGTCGACGGCGTTTCGCTCCATTGGGGTAATGAGTGGATCATCATCCGGACATTAATTACATGCCTGTATAGCAGAGCCTAAGTTTACCTGGAAACATTTACATTTAAAGGGGGGGAAAGAAAAAAAAAGGAAGGGGGGAAGGAGGAAAAATACATAAATAAAGAGTTAGGAAGAGTACCTCCACGATTAAAATTTTCAATGCAATTACACTATATGGAAAAAGGTTTAAGGCTGCAACATGCAAGAGTGATTTTGGAATCAAGATGATGGAAAGTGCAAGGACCGCAACATTTGAGCTTAATCTGAGATAATTATAGCGTACCGAGCTCTAGTGACAATGGATACAACACACTAAGTGAAAAGGATAATAGTGACATAGTAATTATGGAAAAGACAGTTCGGCAATGCAAAACACAATAAATGCTGGTAATTTTATGATTATCAACGCAGTGAAATGGCGATCAATTAAGGTTTACACATTTTAAATTATTCAGCATGTCGGAGTGGAGTGCAGGGGGCAGGATAAAGAAAGAGACGTGCGACATGCAGACATGAGGGTGTTGGTAAAGTTCTTACTTGGGAGTAAGGTCGGCAAATTTGCGAATGACCCGTGTGGATGGTTCTCAGGCTGTAACACGCGGTTCCTAAAGTAGAAAGGGGCACAGTGAGCAGAGGGAGTGCTCAGTGATTGAAAAGTGTGCACGGGTGCATGAAGATACGTTCGCCTACCGGCAGATCCTTATGAGGAGGAACTTGGGGCCATATTATCAAGAAAGGGCGATACATTATCGCCGCTTTTATCGGCAGGAAACTGCGGCTAAAGCGGCGATAATGGGCTTGATAATATGCCCTTGTGAATTCACATAGAAGCCCAGGTTAACACGACAACCGGACTGGTTGTGATAACTCTTTTCAAGGTTTGGAGGGCGTTCCACATAGCAGGGGTCAGTTTCAGGCTTTCTGATTTTCTGGGTTGTTTCTTTAGGGTGTCGGTTAGGGGGGCGGCTATGTCCGAAAAGGAAGGGATGAATCGACGATAATAGCCGACTAGCCCTAGAAAGGCTCGCATTTCTTTTGGGGTTTTGGGGAATGGGGTGTCGGCTATGGCTCTGACCTTTTCTATTTGAGGTTCTATGATTCCGTGGCCCAGAACGTACCCCAAATATTTGACTTTCTGGTATCCCATCCGGGACTTCTTTGCATTGATGTGCAGTCCGGCTGTTTGTAGTTGGTGTATCACTTTGTCTAGATGCTTCAGGTGCTCGTCCCATGTAGGACTGAATATGATTATGTCGTCTAGATAAGCTGAGCTATATCCCTGGTGTCCCCTCAGGACTTCGTTCATCAGCCTCTGGAAGGTGGCAGGGGCTCCATGTAAGCCGAAGGGGAGCACGGTGAATTCGTCGAGTCCGTCGGGTGTGGCGAAGGCTGTTTTCTTCCGGTCTTCCTCCCTTAAGGGGACTTGCCAGTATCCTTTCGTTAGGTCAAGAGTGCTGATATACTGGGCGTCCCCCAACTTCTCAATGAGCTCGTCTATCCGGGGTATCAGATATGCGTCAAACGACGAAATCGTGTTCAGGGCTCTGCAGTCCATGCAGAACCTGCTGCTTCCGTCTGGTTTGGGCACCATGACGATCGGCGAGGACCATTCACTGCGGGATGGTCGGATAACACCGAGTTTGAGCATCTCCTCCACCTCTCTGCTTATCCCTTCCCTCTTTGCGGCAGGTATCCGATACGGGCGTTGCTTCACCATGGCCCCGGCCGTGGTCTCTATCCGATGTTCCGCCAGTGTTGTCTTCCCTGGACGGTTGGAAAAAACTTCCGAAAAGGGGCGCAGAACCCTCTGTAGCCCTTCTTTTTCCTTTTGGTATAAGTCCTCATTGATGATAAGTTCACTCAGAGTTGTTTTCTCTGGCGGATCGACAGGTGAGGTGAGGTTGGACACAAGAGGGGGTTTCCTAACCACTTCTTGAGAAGGTTGATGTGGAATATCTGCGTTTTTCTGCCACTCAGTTGTAGACGGTACGTGGTTTTGCCTATGGTTTCCAGGACCCAATAGGGTCCCCGCCACTCGTTGTGGAACTTCTTAGAGCAGGAGGGCAGCAATACCAGGGCCCAGTCGTTGACGGCTAGATGTCGCCATTTCTTTCCCTTGTCATAGTGGGTCTTCTGTTTTTGTTGGTTGCTTTCCAATCGAGAGTATGCCAATTCGCGTATTTTTCCTAATTTGTTCTTCAGGTTCTGGGTATATTCCAGTAGGGTCCTTGTTTCTCCTGTTGTCTCGGCCTCCCAGAACTCCTTGGTCATTTCCAAGAGACTCCGTGGCTGGCGTCCGTAGAGCATCTCGAAGGACGAGCAGCCCAGACTGCTCTGTTTCTGCCCCCTGATAACATACAAAGCTAATGGCATGATCATGTCCCAATCGCTTCCGTTCACGGTGAGCATTTTTTTAGTATGTTCTTTAGGGTACCGTCGTAGCGTTCCACCAGTCCGTACGTCTGGGGGTGATAAACGGACATCCAGATCTGGTGGAGGTTCAGCAGCTGGCATACCTCCTTCATGACCCTTGACATGAAGGGGGTGCCATGGTCGGTAAGGACCTCCTTGGGGAACCCCACTCTTGAAAACAGTTCCAGGAATTTCTCGGCGATGTTCTTGGAGGTCGGGGCCTTTATCGGGAACGCCTCAGGAAAACGTGTAGCATAGTCCAGGATCACTAAGGCGTATTGATTGCCTCGACGTGTCTTCGGCAGAGGACCTATGAGATCCATGGCATCTCTCTCGAATGGTGTCCCAATTATAGGCATAGGTTGCAGGGGAACAGCCGGGGGTCTGTGCGTGTTCTTACGCTGACAAATGTCACACGTTTGACAGTGTGTTTTGACATCCTGATATACTCCTGGCCAATAGAAGTTTTGTAACACGTTCTGGGTCGTTTTTTTGCTACCCGTATGTCCAGCCAACAAATGAGTGTGTGCATAAAATAATATCTGTTCCCGGAAACAACTAGGGACCAATAACTGTAACGGGTCGTCCTTGTTCCCTTGTCGATAAAGGAGCTCTTCTTTTATTACAAAACGTGGGTATTTGGGGTTGGGATTGTTCAAGTCGGCATGGGCCTGTTCCCAGGCATTGAACAGATTGGAGTCGTTAGCCTGCGCGAAACGAAAACTCCGGTCTCCTTCCCAGGGATCGGGGGAGGTTAAGGAGGGTAAAGACTGGGTATTGGCACTGGCTTCCTTATGTAATGACCCCTCGAAGAGATCCAAGAAATGGGGGTTGTCGGTCCCTAGGATAAGTTCTTCTGGGAGGGTGTCAAGTACTCCTACTTTGACCACCAAGGTCCTCCCTCCCTCTAGCTCCAGGGGTATGTAAGCAACTGGGTAACCCTTAACATCTCCGTGAACGCATTTGATATGGACCAGGGCGTCTGGCATTACCTGCGGGGGCGACACATAACACCCCTGTACCAGTGACTGTTTACACCCTGAATCCAACAGAGCCCTTACCATTGCCCCGTTTATACGAACACTCACGTGATAAGCCCCTCCAAGTTCAGTGGTATAAAGGACGGCCTTCGGAATCTATCCGACATCCAGGGGTTCCTCCTGACTCCGTCTATGGGGGCACAATCGAGCAATGTGGCCCCAAGCACCACATTCGAAGCATTGAGGGCCCTTGAACAGGGGGACCTCCGGATTTGTCAGTCTTGGTCCGGGAAGCCCAGGTGGAGGTGCCCTGGGTCTTCGCTCTGGTCGGAGTGGCGGTCGGTGAGTCTTTTCCGGCTCGGCGGGGTGCAATCTTGGTTGGGCCCGGACAAACGTGGATGCCAACCCATGGCTTGTTTGGTTGACAGGTTGGAATGTTGTCGCAACCATCTCTGGGTCCCGTAGGGGAGGGCTTCGAGGAACTGCTCGAGGTAGATCCGGTCCATGATCTCTTCTTTGGTGCTAGTAGCAGGGGATAGCCATTTGTCTGCGGCGGCCTTCAGTCGAAAGAACAAGGTTTTGGGGTTTTCTCCGGGGACCCCTCTCTCCTTACGGAATCGGACCCGATAGGCCTCCGCATCAAGGCCCAGATGATCTAGGATGATCTCTTTGATCTGTCTATAGGGGGTCTGTCCGTTGCCATTGGCAACCTGATAGGCCACTTGTGCTTCCCCCGTCAGGAGGGGTGCGAGAAAGAACAGCCATTTTTCCAGAGGCCTGCCGCACGCCAAAGCCACCCTCTCGAAGTTGACGAGGAATGCATCTGGGTCCTCACCGGCTATATACTTCTGGAGTGAGATGCCTGAAGGGGTGTGCTGGGGCCTTGGGTCTCTCACCGGGTTACTGGCTGGATCGGTCACGTGATGTAACCCCTCGATTTGTGCCACCACCGTATTCCTAAAGGTTTCTCTATCCTGTTGGGCCGATGCGAGCTGTTGCTCCAAGGCCCATCCGAGCTGCTCCTGTCCTTTAATCAGTGTCTGTAGTAGTTCTTCCATCTTTGTGTCCCGGACGGTTATGTCGGTGCCTGCATTCTCCACCACTTGTGGGCGTTCGAATAGACTCACGGACACAGGAGCTCGGGGTAATGATGGCTTTATTAGTGTATAGGAACGTTTCTTCTGAATAGTCCTTCTGTAGTAAGGCAGGGGCGTCTCTGTCTCTTCTGATAGTCGATCTAGGCGTTTCAGAGCTCCGACTCTTCGGTGTTCTCTGGGGATTCTGGGACTGGTAGGCCGCCTGTCTTCTGGATATTTCGTTGCTCCGTCCAGCGTACCGGGGAAGAAAGAGATCAGGTTTAGGATGGGACTGTGGTTCGTGCACAGGAAAGGGGGTGAGACACACATGTTCAGTTAAGCGACCCAGATTCCAGTGAGAGCAAAGTGAGGGTAGGGTTTTGCACATGGACATGTACCGGGTTTCAGGGAGGTTTCACCCATCTACGACCCGCCCAGCCCGCAAAGCGTGACCGTACCTGCTCAAGCCACACTTCACGGGAAGTGTGGCAGGGCGCAGCGCCTCTCCGTTGGCCTCCTGGCTTGTCGCAGACGTCTCGTCCCGGTCTCCGCTCTTCCCCGCTCTTCTCCTCATCTCCCCGCCTGGCCGCCTCTGTCTCCCGCCGGTCTCTGGACGTCTCCTCCGTCCTCCAATGGTCTCCACTCGACTCCGCTCCTCCTCTCGCCTCCTCCCTCCGATGGTCTCCACTCGACTCGGCTCCTCCGCTCTCCTCCTCCCTCCGATGGTCTCCACTCGAATCGTCTCTTCCGCTCTCTTCGCTTCTCTCGTACTCCCAATCCGCTCCTTCCTCACGCCAATCACCTCCGGGTCTAAAACACACCTGCCGGTTCTCTGGGCTGGGCTTTAGAGTGGACAGAACGGTGTGGTTCGGGTCCAACTCCGCCCAATTAAAGAAACATGGTTCCGACGCTGCTTCAGGTCCCTGTATATGCGTGGCGTCTGGTGTCTTCCAGGACTCGGTGTGCTGCATAAAGAGAGGGGACATAGGTAAGCCTGGCGGGTCCGGGTCCCCCTCGTTACAAAAGGTGTGATGAGCCGGGCAAGGTGCAACAGTGGTTCTATAGAAGTGACGTGGTTACACTTAAGCAATAATACCAAAACAGGGTAAAACCAGTATTAAAAATCATTGAAAGTAATTACAGTAGTGGAAAATTGGAATCTGCAACCTTAATGAGAGTGGTCCAATCTTCTAGACGATTCAATCCTGTATTCAGGCTGTTAGTTCTCAAAATCCATTTCAGCTCTTCTTTATTTAGTAATTTGGAAATGTCTCCCCCTCTAGGGGGCAATTTGACCACAGTAATAACAGTCCAACGGATGTCATCTTCAGAGTGTCCAGTCTCCATAAAGTGTTCCACAAGGGGGCATTTCGTGTGTTGCATCTATTCCTGCTTCGGTGTTGGGAAATTCACATACAGATTTTTTGAGTGGTCTGTCCAATATATATTTTCTTGCAAGGGCAACAAATTGCATAGACAGCATTGCAAGTAGTATAATTTGTGAATGATTTAAGTTCAGTCTTAGTATTTTCAAATATGAATTCTCTGCATTCTTTTGTCAAATCGCAGACCATACAGTTAACTTTTCCGAATCGGTAACTTTTCCGATTCAGTAATTTTTCCGAATTGGTAAATAAGAAATGGAAAAATAAGACTCTTGAGATGTAGGTGACCCCTAAAATATCGAATTTGCATGAAATTCGGTATTTAAGAGTCGGTATTTAGCATGGATTGAAAGCAGGTGGTAACCAGGTGCAGGCTATAAAAAAGGCCCCAAAATGCAATAGTTTGACCAGAATGGCAGCATTCTACGTCATAGCAAGGCGGCTATGGCTACAGGCAGCAGGAGAGAGGGAATGGAGAAGGGAGGAGCAAGTGTACAGGCAGAGGATAACACTCTTCCAACTGTCTGAGCCAGAGATACTGCAAAGGGACAGGCTACACCCCCAAACCATCCTGGACCTGATCAGGGACCTGCACCCATTCATGGAGCACCCAACACCAAGGGTGCACGCCATCCCACCCCATGTGCAGGTGCTCTGTAGCATACACCTGCTTGCATCTGGGAGTTACCAGAGTGTGGTTGCTGCGGTAGGTGGGGTGTCCCAGAGCTGCCTGTCCCGTTTCTTCAGGAAGTTCCTGGATGCCATGATGCAGAGAATAGAGCATTACATCAGCTTCCCGGAAACTGATGCGGAACTGCTCAGGACCAAGACTCACTTTTACCTAATGGCACATTTCCCATATGTCATTGGCTGTATTGATGGCACCCACATCCCAATATGCCCACCTGCTGCCACAGAGTTCATTTACAGGAACAGGAAGTCATCCCACACAATAAATGTACAAGTAATCTGTGATGCCAAGTACATTATCACGGACATAGTGGGCAGGTACCCAGGAAGCACCCACGACTCCTACATCTTCCAAAACAGTGGGATCTACACCCGCCTGACAACGGGCGAATTTGGCGAAGGATACCTGCTAGGTAAATTACTTTGTGACACTCCCTTGATCGATAATGCAGACGTATGTTTATGTGTGCCTGTGAGTAATGGTATTCTCATTTCACATTAGGGCATAGTTCATATGCCCTCCGTTCCTTTGTCCTGACACCCTACCTCAACCCCACAACCCCCAGCCAGAGATGATACAATGTGGCACATAAATCAACCAGGAACATCGTGGAGCGCACCTTTGGCCTTCTGAAGAGTAGGTTCCGCTGCCTGCACAAAAGTGGAGGGGCACGGCAGTACTCACCAGTCATCTGCTGTAAGATCATTGCAACTTGTGCAATGTTGCACAACCTCGCTACTAAGAAGGGCACCGAGATGGAATTGAGCGACTATGAAGACCATGATGATGACCATGCACTACCTGCACCCAACACGGTAGGAGTTCCAACACCAACAGACGGCAGACAGAGACGGGCAGAGATCACACACAACTACTTTCGAGTAAGTAAAGAGACACAGCAAGGGTTTCAATGCAATAAATGTAGTTTAATTGGCACTACGCTAAATGTCTGAAGACACATTTGTTAAATCCAAAGTGTGCCTAGCCCAACTGGGCGGACAGGGGTCACCTCACCCTCACATGTCCACTTGAAATTTGGCAGCCTTACTGCCTGCGCCCATACACTACACTGCGTGATGCCTGTGGTTGGGTCAGATCATTGTCTGCTGAGCCAGCGCCTGTACTCTGGCGTCTGCTGCTCCTCCGAATTTCTGGGATAGGGGTGCTGCGCCTGCTACTGGTGTTGTCTGTGTCCTCTAAACCTTCACCTCCTGTGGTGGCTGACTGGTTAGTCAGCAGCACTTCCATTGCTGTAGTGACTCTCCCCATCCCCCTTGTGAGATCTGTGCAGCAGTGCACCAGCCCCTCCTGCATTGCAACAGAACGGCGACACACCAGTGAAGTCGCTGTTGCCAGACGGTGCATGGCCCTTGTCTGCTGTTGCATGCACTGCCTCTCCCTGCGCCTTTGTGCGCGGTCCTCATGGAGTTCGTCACAAAGTGACATCACGCACTGTGACATGTCCCTCACCCCATCGGCCATGTCCCTCATGCTGTCCGCCATTGATGTGATCCCCCGGTTCATGTTCTCAAAGTTTTTATTCATTTGGCGCATTTGTCTGTGCACTGCACTAATTGATTTCGCCTGCAGGCGCTGCACCTTCACCATTGTTGTTTCAATGCCACGGAAGTCACCGTCACCATGCCCACTCAAGCTTGCCTCCCGGACCCTACGGCGTCTTGTGCCTCTGGATACAGTGACAGGAGTGGACGGAAGAGCAACTGTATTTGCCTCGATTGACTCAATTGGGATCTCACCCTCCCTTTCCTCATCAGAGGATGTTTGTAGGATTCTTAGCGTGGGAACATCAGGCCTCCTGGGCCTGCAGATTTCTGACACCTCTGAGCCTGATGGTGTGGAAAGTTGATGTGGCTCATGTTGTGGGGAGTCAAGGAGCAGAGGTGATGATGGCAGTTGCATGGTGGCTGCCTCTGGTGTGGCAGCTGCATGTGTGCAGGGTGCTGGAGGTGTTGCAGTGCTGGGCCTTGCATCCCTGGCTTCTTCCTCACTCTTCTCCCTTTGGGGTGCCCTCTTCTCCCTCTCCTGCATTGTCTTGCGCGAAGTCTCTCCAGTGGACAGATATGGACAGTGGCTTAGTGGTGCTTGCACCGTGTATTTCTATATTAAATCACAAATCATTGCACTATTTCATGGTCCTCCCCTGTCTCTTATTGTATTGTGTGGCATGCCTGACATTCTTTCATGTTGTCTGCTCTGATGTGAATTCTTATGACTAACACTCCCATAATGCATTGCAGGTGGATACAGAAGCCTGTACTGGAGTTCCTCAACACACAGCCACATTGGGGGAAGGAGACAGGCAAGGGGTGAGGAATGATGGACATGTCCCTTACCTTTCTTTGATGCAGCTCGGGCTGAGCTGTCAGCATCACCGATTCCTAAAACGCTCTCTGGCTCCAGTGTGGACTCCACGAGCTCTTCCAGATCCGTGAGAGCAGGTGCCATGTTCTTTCCTCCACCTGTAGCATTGGCCTCTTTCATTCTTGCCGCCAATTTCTTTTTGGTAATGATCCTCAGATCATACCATCTTTTCTTTAGATCGTCCACTTCCCTGGTTGTCACTCCAATGGCTTTCACCTTGGACTGGATCCCCAGCCAGGTATTCCTCTTCACAGCCTCTGCTACCTGGTGAGACTGCTTTCTGAAAAGCTGGGAGATGTGCTTTACCATCTCCTCCACCAGCACCTTAAGTTCACCTGTGCTGAACTTCATCTTCCTCTTCCTCTCTGCACCTTCCCTCTGGGAGTCTTGGGAATCCATCTTTCAATCCTGCACAGCTTAGCTTCACAACAGCATGTCAGTGTGTAACTACTCTCCTGGGTGATCAGTTACTCTGCACCTGCATGGGTGTGGCCACTTCCTGGTTGTGGGATGGGGTGGATGCACAGGATTGGTTTATTCCTCTGTTGGTTGGCTGAGGGGCGGGGTGGAGGCACATGATTGGTTGGTAGCTCAACTGCTTGCTTTTTTGTATCCCCGATTCGGTATTTACCGAATCGGTATTTACCGATTCGGTAAATACCGATTCAATAAATCCCATTCATTCCTATGGGCATCCAGGCCCATAGGAATGAATGGGATTTACCGAATCGGTATTTGCAGAATCAGTAAATACAGAATCGGTAAATACCGAATCGGGTATTCTGAATTTTACCGAATCGGTATTTTTTACCGATTTTTTTCCTACATCTCATTTCCCATTTCTAAAATACCGAATCGGTAAAATTCGGTATTTTAGAATCGGTAAAAATGAGTTACCTACATCTGGCCCATAATGTTTTGGCTTCATGGAAGTAGTCTTCCTTCAAGAAGCAGTTCCTCCGAATACGGAGGAACTGAGAGTATGGCAAAGAGTCTCGAAGTGCCCGGGGATGGCGGCTGTCATATCTAAGTAGAGTATTACGTTCAGTTGGTTTACGGAATAGACTGGTTATTAGTCTGCTGTCTCTATGTTTGATATTGAGGTCAAGGAAAGAGATGGAGGCCTTATCATGTGTCAATGTGAATCTAAGCCCACCAAAATTATTGTTCAACCAGTGGAGAAATGATTCAAGTGTGGCATCAGTGTCTTGCCAAATCATAAAGATATCATCTATATACCGCTTCCATTTGCCAATGCTTTTGAGATATTTTCGACTGCACAGTCATACTTTGGTTACACCATATCTCAGCTTCACTGATTTGAGAAGTTTTCTTAATTTGAATGGACTGAAAAGCAGCACAATAAAAGAAGAATCTTTTTGGGCAAACAACAATTGTATATGTTTTTGTACACCATATGTTAAATTTATTTGATTTCGAGAGTTGTAATGTTTATGATTAGACTTGTAAGAATAGATTATTTGGATAAGATTTTGCACTCTTCACTGAGTGCCATAGCATAGTGCAGCAGGAGGCGAAGTCTTCACAGACCGAGCACAATTTTACTTTTTCAGTAAGGGGTGGGCTGTACCTCCTCTCCTACTGCACACCAAACAAATATACGTAGAGGACTCCATTATTTATTTGGCAAATGTTTTTGTTTATTTGAGTGCACACCTAGCTGTTGTTCTCACCTTCAGAAAGTTGGCATTTTATGATTATAACCAACCTGTGCCTCTGCCTGTCTGTGAATACACGTCTGGGTGTTGTGCATTCCCTCTAGATAGTCACACAAAGGGAGCCGGAGTGTGACATCTGCATCCTGATGGACCATCGTTAGGCTGATGAGCCTTCCCGAGGTAGATTGTGAGGCAGGAGCTGACACTTGTACCTGAATAGAGCTGTACCTGTCCCAACACAAAGAGCTGAATACTCCCCTGTAGTGCAGCTGGATCCGGGTCAGGAAAGACACGGACCTTGTGAGGTTCAAAGGCTCTTTGATGTCTCCACTTCAAATACACCGTTGGGTATAAGTACTAGACTCCTGACACCCCCAATTTAGTTCACTTTTGGGTCTGGAGGAGACTCTGTCAAGAAGAGGAGCTGCACTGACAGGAGGGACTTCCGCTTTGCTAACTGCTCTGCTGTGTTGGCCTACTGCCTGCTTATTGTTGTGCTGCTAGGAGGGGCTGTCACTTTGTAACTTGCAATGATGTTTTGGCCTGCTGCCTCTTGCAGCGAGAAGGATTAAACCTACACTGCAACCTTTCAACTCCGAAATTAACTCCAAGGGCTTGTTGGCTTACCAACTGTTGACATAAGTTTCAGAGCCATAAAAGACTTCCCTCGCACAATGATTGCTGTTACACTCGGCTAATCCTGAGTCTGACCCCACTTGATTTTCCCGCGACCAGTCTTCGGCTTTTTACAGAGTGGCTGCAGACATTTTTCAAAGACATGCAGGCACGAGCACTGTGTGCAGACTGAAAACTCCCCTTATCTGCATTGCAGATCACAGACTATCACGGGTGCCTGTTCTCACCTAAGCTGTATCACCGAAGCAGTTCAATGCAGCTTAACGCACTCAGCGTTTATCAGATGAAGGAGGGCCAATCATTACATGGCTCTAACCCCAGGCAGGTACGGATCCAGGAAAACTGCCTCTTCTGCCCTGGCTGCTTTCAACAGCCGCATCGGACTCCAGCACAGTCCTTCTCCGCATCTCGAAAACCCCTGAGGAAAGGTTCTGTGGGATATCCTGACAGGATGGGAGGGAAGTGTTGGACCCAGCCTCACTTACACATGAATAGGCTGTGTCCTGTCCCAGCACAAATGACTGCCTTCCCCCTGTACTTAATCTGGAGCTAGGGTTGGCAGGGCAGGGCATTTGAGCACTTCAAAGGCATATCTGTAGAAGTTAATTCCCACTTCAAAGGCACAACTGTCCATCAAAGAAAGACCTCAGATAACACCCCTTCAGCATTCTTCTGGACTCTACCAGAAAGAAGGAGTTCAGGGCTGCTGAGGAACTGCCACTGCTGGACTGTTGCTCTGGAAGAACTGCTTCCATGCTGCACTGACCTGCTGCCTGCTGTCCTCTTTGCCTGGGTGAGAAGGACTGAACCTGCATCACTTGAACCCAAAACCCAGAGTGACTCCAAGGGCTAGTTGGCTGGCCTCCTGATCTGATGCCTCAGGGACATAGCAGGCTTCCAACAGCCCTGCATCTGCACCTGGACTCTGCCATCTGTGAGTCTACCCTGCTAAGCGGTGCCACCCCAATCCACACACTGCAGCCTCAGCGCATCTCGGAACTGACGCATCCATTTGACTTCGCAATGCCTCTTCGACTTGATCTACCTATCACTCCGCATCCAGGATTTAAGGTATTTTGTTCAGCAGGCCTAACCTGGTCCTTATACCTGGCCTGAGCTCCATCGCGGTTGACCTGAACTTCTGACTTTGTCCTAATCTGGTGCAACCAGATATCTCCTGTTAGCGCTTTATGCTTTTTGGTGCTATTTTACCCTAAAACTTTGAAATGCAATACCTTCAGTTTCCCTGATTGGATTTTTGTTGTTTTATTGATTATATCGACTATTTTTGGAATCCTGGGCCGTGATCTTTTTCTGTGGTGCTTTCATTGTTTGTGCTGTTTAAAGTGTTGCTCCAATACCTTACACATTGCCTTTACGTGAAACCAATAATAGCAAACAACAGGGGGTTGGCTCTATTCAGTAAGGCTGAGCCCAAAATTCAATAAACACAACAAGGATGCCAATACTGAAGAAAAATTATTCACTATCATTGAATGTGCTTCCTTATCATGAAACCAGATTCAAGCAAGGGAAATGTGCTATTCAATAGCTTTTTATTATAAAGTTAATGTTGTGCATTTTGCAAAATAGATACATAGTACAATAGCACTCATTGTGTAATACAAATAAACAATGAAATTACTAAGCATACATTCATACAATCATTCAAAAAACCACACATATCACAAACGACCAAAAGCAGTTCATACATTTAAACCAAAGAAAAGAAGAATTAATGAATTATAGTAAGGGAGAAGAAAGGAAAAATAGACTTAAAAAACAGAAAAAGCCACAGTCTACAAAGAATTTCAATAGAGGTAAAGAAACAATAAGAACTGTACATTCCTGTGTGTCAAAACATTATCTATTTCTTTCGTTAACACTTGTATTGTCTGGTAATGTACATGAGACTGGATCCCAGTCTGGATTGTTTGAGACACCTGGATATCCAAGTAGACTATAGGTGGCTAGGCCTTTTTACGTGAAGCCTGACTGCTCTGTGCCAAGCCACCAGAGGGTGAGCACATGTTAATTTGGGGCTTGCTGGTACAGTACCCTGACTAGGATGTGGTTGCTGCTTGAACAGGGCTCATACCCCAGTCAACTAAAAACCCAATTTCTAACAGTAATCCACCCCAGCTCCAAGAATGAGATCTCCTGCTCAGCAGTTCTTAAAATTACCCAGGGGTGGGGAGGAGAGGAAGGCAGCAGATATACATTATAATAGAATAGAGTTCAATTGTTGTAGGAGGTAAACATAACTTACAAAGAAACTTTTATAACACACTACCATTACAACGCGGTCATTACAACGCAAACCATTACAACGCATTGCGCTGGGGGGCGCTCTAGGATAGGGAATATATTTAATTTCCTATCCAACACCTTCCCTACTATCCACGGGGACTGGAGTTGGAATAGTAAATTAAATAAATCACTATCCAGCGCCTAAAAGCACTATGCGTTGTAATGGTATGCGATGTAAAAACCGCGTTGTGAAGGCAGGCGTTGTAATAGCCTGCGTTGTAACGTCATACATCCGTTGTAGGAGGTTTAATACCCATCAGTCTTTGTGGGGTGTCTTTGAGTTGGGCAGACTTCCCCATCCTTTGTCTGGTGACCCGGGACCACTTCTGG
Source organism: Lissotriton helveticus (assembly GCF_964261635.1). NCBI lineage: Eukaryota > Metazoa > Chordata > Amphibia > Caudata > Salamandridae > Lissotriton > Lissotriton helveticus. The sequence continues at coordinate 1,411,230,976 of NC_136068.1, forward strand.
GGACCGAGTTTCACTTCCTCAGTTCTTCCCATTCAGATGACTTTTCTTATTCGTTTCCCGGTGGCGTGCCATTGGCTGATCCAATTTATCCTTGTTCTGCGCAATGTCCACTGACGAGTCATCCAGGGCATCCATGAAGGATTCTAGATCTCCCAGATCTTGAAATGATATCATCAATGATGCTGGCTCTAAGAGGTCATATTTAATGTTCTTCTTTTGATCTGGGGGCAGAAGAACCAGGAATTGCTTCCACTTTAAAATTTGCATGTGTGGAAATGTTTGCCTTATACGTGACTTTGGTTTTCTTTTAGCAAAAGAGCTGTGTATGTGGGCCTCCAGAATGCCCTGTTGATCTTGCTGGTATCTTATGCAGCATGCTAGCACATGCAGCTGGGGGGAATCTCGAGGTGTAGTCAGGAGTGGACTCTATGTGCCCTGTGGAATTCAAGAGGGGGTGTTTTGAAGGTACGGTTCATAAGAGAAGAGATCTGTGTGCTCAGGAAGTGAAACATGTTGTCCTTCTAAGAATGTTCTGGGAGGCATATTATGCTTATATTGTCCTTGCAGCACTGGTCCTCTAAATCGATAACCTTCTTCAGAGGCGCCACATGTTTGTCCCCAATCTGGCATAGTGTCCATATGTGATTACACTTCTGAGATTCGCCCTTCCACTGCGGTCAAGTGCATGAATGAATGAATGAATGAATGAATGAATGAAAAATATTTATAGAGCGCACGATGGCCAAACGGCTTCCTGGCGCTGGGAGCTCTGAAGAACCGAACAGACAGGGCCAGGAGGTTTAGCAGGGGTAGGCCAGGGCAAACAGAAAAGTTTTCAGCGCTTTACGGAAATGAGAAAAAATAGGGATCGAACGCATAGAAAGAGGAAGGGAGTTCCAGAACCGGGGGGCAAGAACAGAAAAACGGGTTCCACCAGTGCGAGATTTGTGAAAGCGGGGAACAGTGAGGAGGGCAGAAGATGATGAACGGAGAGTGCGGGCAGGGGTGTGACGGGAAATCAAAGAATTGATGAAAGCCGGTGCAGAGTGATCAAGGGCCCGGTAAACAAGGCACCCTAGTTTAAACAGAGATCTCTGCAAAATGGGCAACCAGTGAAGGGATTTGAGGACGGGAGTGATGTGATGGGTTTTGGGCAAATGAAAGATGAGACGGGCGGCCTGGTTCTGGATAGCTTGTAAGCGGCGGGTTTCATAGGCAGGGATGCCAGTGAACAAGCTATTGCCATAATCAAGGCGGGAAGTGATAAGGGCGGAAATAATAATTTTAAGGGAGTCGAGAGAAAAAAAAACGAGAGATTTTCCGGATCATTCGGAGGGAAAGAAAACAGGAGGACACCACGGCACTGACCTGGCCATGCATGGACAGGTCCTGTCTGACCTTGATGCCCAGAGTTTTAACAGAGGGAACGGGGGTGGGAGGGGGGCCAAGGATGGGAGGCCAGAAAGCAGGGGACCAGGGACTGGATGAGCCGCCAATCAGGACAAGCTCAGTCTTATCTGGGTTGAGCTTGAGGTGATTGGCGCTCATCCACCCAGAGATAAAGACCATGGTGGAGTGAAAAAAGGATAGAGAGTGAGAAGTAGAGGAAAGATCAAAGACGAGCTGGAGGTCGTCAGCGTAGTTATACACAGAGACCCCCAGCTCAAGAAGAGAAGAGATAAGAGGGTGAATATAGAGGTTAAAGAGAAGGGGAGAGAGAGAGGAACCTTGGGGGACCCCACAGGGCACCGGGAGGGGAGAAGCAGAGAAGCCGGGAAGGTGAACGGCTTGAGAACGCCCTGTCAGGAAAGAGGTGATCCAGGAGAAGGCAGAACCTCGTATGCCCGCTGCGCTGACACGGTCCAGAAGAATGTTATGGTCGACCGTGTCAAACGCAGCGGACAGGTCGAGGAGGATCAGAGCTTGAGGGGAGTTGACGTCGGCCTTGGCCTTAAGCTCGTCGAGGACGGCCAACACCACGGTTTCGGTCGAATGACCCGAGCGGAAGCCAGCTTAGTGAGAAGCCAGAAGCTGGCACTGCTCAACATAAACAGAGAGACAGGAAGTAACATAAGACTCAAGAATTTTAGCCAGATAAGGAAGAAGAGAGATAGGTCTGAAGTTAGAGGGAAGAGAAGAGTCGAGACCAGGCTTTTTAAGAATGGGGGAAACAATAGCAGATTTGAATGAAGAAGGGACCAAACCAGTGGAAAGAGAGGCATTAAGGAAAGAGAGAGGGGTATCAGGACAGGAAGAGAAGAGGGTTTTAAGAATACGGGCAGGGGCACAATCAGTGGGGGAACCAGACTTGATTTTGGTGAGCAAAGCTAGGAAAGAGTCCAAAGGGAGGGGGGGAAAAGAGGAGAAGGAGGATTTAGGCGCAGGGGGAGCAGAGTGAGGAGGAGTAAAAGGAGTGACCAAGATGTTAGATTTGATTTTTACAATCTTCTCGATAAAGAAGTTGTTAAGAGAAGAGCAGAGGGCCTGGGAGGGAGTGAAGGGAGGGCAAGCACGATCAGAGGTGGCCAAGTTGTTTACCAAAGAAAACATTTCTTTAGCTTTGTTGGCCGAGAGCGCCACTTGTTCAGAAAAGTACTTGGTCTTAGTGGCCAGGATGGCCTGCTTGTACTCTTTAAGAAGGGTTTTGTATTTGGCCTTATGGTCAGGGCAGTAGCTGCGGCGCCAAAGGCGCTCTGAGCGTCTAAGCTCCAGTTTAAGAGTCTTGAGCTCCGGGCTAAACCAACGGTGAGCCTCATGAGGGCGGATGGATTTGACTAGCTTGAGGGGGGCTACTAAATCACATGCAGAAGAGAGCCAATTACCAACTGCAGCAGCCTGTGAGTCAAGGGGAATACCAGTGAGATCAGGGGAAGAAGAAGCAAGGGAGTGAGAAAGGGAAGCCAAGTCAGCACGATTCCAGCTACGGGAGAAAACATTCTTGGGGCGAAGGGGCTTGTGAGGGGAGCCAGTAGTGATAGAGAAAGAGATGAGGGAATGGTCAGACCAGGTACATGGGAGGACACAGGGGGGGGGAGACTATGTCCTGAGATGACCAGACTTGGTCCAGGATGTGTCCAAATTTGTGGGTGGGAACCTGGACGTGGGACTTAAGGTTGAGACAGAGGAGAGTGGCCGTGAAGTCCTTAGATGCTGAATCCTCCCTGGGATCGCCAGGCCAGTAGTTAAAGTCCCCAAGCAACAGGACAGAGGAGTTATTAACCACCAGCGTGGCGAGAAGTTCCTGCAGGGAAGCCACGAACAGGGGCATGTTCAGGGGAGGGCGGTAAACAAGGACGACGGTAAGAGGTGCCAGCAGATTGGAAGAGCGAGCAACCAGGAAGTCCACTCCAGCAATGGGTGCTTGGGGGAGAAGCTGAAATTGAATAGTGGATCGGACAATCATGGCAACACCCCCCCCAACCTTGTCCGTGGGGCGGTCAGCCCGAAGGACATAGGACACAGGAGTTTATTAATGTTGCCTTGTAGATATTGCACCCCTGAATTTTTGGCAGTTACCTCTGAGTTCACTAGTGAAATGGATCCGTAAATGTTTCCCAGTTCCTTCATGAGCATTGTTAAGGCCATATTTGGGATGTCACGGGCAGTTGTGTCGGGAGTCATTGCTTTTGCCAGCATGCGGGCCGTCATTGCTTCAGAGAATGAAAGTTGGCGCACATGTTTAGGCCTTGGTATATGATGGTGTGTTTAGTAGGGAGGGGGCGTGGGGAAACAGTTCAGTGGTTCGGCAAGGGTGGGAGCAAAGTTTGGTGCAGCTCTTTTTGTTATGGAGAGCGTGAGTATGCAAGGACGCTCTCTTTTCCCTAAGCAGTAGCAAATCAGCAGGGATGCAAGGTGATAGGGCGAACCAGAGACTGGATGCAGTCCCACAAAGAAACAGCCTGCATCACAACGTTGAGCGACCTGTAGAGTACTACAAAGTGTAATGGGCAGTGACACTATCAGTTTCAGAGACTACCAGTCAGCTCTAACTGCAGACGTACAATGTGACCAGGAAGAGTAGATTGGCAGCAGTCCACCTAGATGGTGGCGTTTCTTTACATGGATACCCTGGGTAAATCAAGCACGGGACGTGTCCAGCGTTGGTGCACCAAATACAAACAGGCCTGGGCTCAGGGCTCGAGTACAAATTCCTCCCAGCCCCTCAATCAGGCAGGCCTTGATTGTGGACATTACTCAAGAGGCCCCACAGGCTACATTTTGTGAAGCCTGCACCAAGATGGCCAAATTCTGGGTCCTCTTTCCATGGCTCCTGGCAGGCATGTAGGCGCCGATACCTGCACTGGGGGCCCTTTCAGCCGGTGCCACCCACCCTCTCTGTGATCTTGGTGCTGTGCTGTCACCTTGGGCCTACACTTCCTGCCAAAGATCCTCATGTGGTGTGGCTTGGCAGCAGACTGTCAGGATGATAGGAGCCGCGTGGCAAGGTTATCCAGACCCAGGTTTATGGACACAATTGCTGAGTCAGCTGGGGTTTTGCAGTCCAGTAAAGCAAAAAAAGGTGCTCTTGGTCTATAGAGGGGAGTGCAAGACTCTCCTGGTTCTGGGCAGTGGATGTGGCAAGGCACAGTGCCCCAAGGAGGAGGGGCGTGGCTCAGCTCACACACAGGAGGAAAGTGATAGGTACCATGCCCAAAGCAGGAGATCATTGTCCCAAACTACTGAGATTTACTTTGGGATGTCTACAGCATTATTTCCCCAGGTGTGCCAGTTGAAGCGCTGGCATAATGTACAGGAAAGGAATATGACCTTACAACTCTGTGGGAGAAATGAAGGTGAGCCGTCATTCACTCTGGCAACTGGCTCTGCCTTAAAAGAGAGGGTCTCAAAGGTTCAACTGATGAGGGCTGCATGATAAAATACATAGATCTGGCCACTGGTTTCAAGAAAAGGGAGCACAGTTGGGCAAAGATCCAGGAAGTCAAACGTAGTACTATAATACCAATGTTTGATGCATAGATACTGGATGAAGGTGTGAGCCAAAGGTTGGTGAGACTCTAAAAAGCTGCAATTGGTCACAGTGTAGGCAATGGCCACAGTAGTCTTTATTATTCCCTTTATCAGAGTTGAAACTTCATTCTAGTAATTGGTTGGATCACAGAATCTTTGCCACGGGTTAGGGATTGTTGAGCAGTGTTCTTTTGCAATCCACATTTGGTTCTTATGCAGCATCTGTATACAGTCAGGTACAGGGTTTAGGAAAAACATGCTCTCAGGTTTCCAGGTGTAACACTAAAGTCTAGGTGTTTTCTGTTCATCGTGGACTTTCAGGCTAGTAGACCACAAAGGTTCATAAATTCCACGGCTTCACAGGAGCCAAACAGTGAAAGTCAATCAATCAATCAATCAATCAATCAATCAATCAGGGATTTTTTAAGCGCACAACTCACCCATGAGGGTCTCAGGGCTCTGGGGGGGGGTTCTAGCAGCTCTGATCAGTCAAAGAGCCAGGTGTTGAGGGTCTTCCTGTAAACGTGCTGGGCGGGGTGCATTTGATGTTGATTGGGAGCTCGTTCCTGGTCTTGGCCATGAAGTAGGAGAAGGTTCTTCCATCTGTTCTTGCTCTGCGGATGCGCAGGGATTTGGCAAGGGCGAGGTTGGCGGATCCGAGGTTCCTCATGGGTACCTGGAAGGAGATTCTATTGTTATATATTGGGGTCTGGTGTTGTGGAGGCATTTGTAGGCATGGGTGAGTATCTTGAAAGTCACTCTCTTCTCAACAGGAAGCCAGTCAAGGTTGTGCAGGTGTTAGGTGATGTGTTCGTATCAAGGGATGCCAAGGACAAGTCTGGCTGTGGTGTTCTGTATGGTCTGGAGTTTGCGGATTAGAGATTTGTTGATCCCAGTATAGAGGGCATTTCTGTAGTTCAGTCTGCTGGTTATGAGTGCGTGGGTAACAGTCTTCCTTGATTCAGGGGGATCCATTTGGAATGTCTTTCGGAGAATACGGAGGGTGTTCAAGCAGGTGGAGGCTACGACGTTGACTTTTCGGGTCATGGAGAAGGAGGAGTTGAGTATGATGCTGAGGTTTCGGGCATGGTCCGTGGGGGGTGGGGGGGGTGGGGGTTGCTGAGGGCAGTGGGCCACCAGGTGTTGTCCCATGCAGAGGGTAGGGTCTGAGGACGAGGACCTCTGTCTTCTCTGATTTGAGCCTCAGGCAGCTGCTGCTCCTCCAGGATGCGACATTCTTCATTCCTTTCTGGAAGTTGAGTCTGGTGGTGATGGGGTAGTTGGTGAGGGAGAGGATGAGCTGGGTGTCATCAGCATAGGGTACTATGCTGAGTTTGTGCTGTCTGACGATGACAGCGTGGGGGGCCATGTAGATGTTGAAGAGCATGTGGCTGAGCGACAATCCTTAGGGTACTACGCAGTTGATTTCCGTGGGTTTGGAGAAGAAGGGTGGCACTCTGATTCTTGGGTTCTGCCAGAAGGAGAGGAGCCAGTCGAGAGCGGCTGCCTGTATGCCGGCATCGTGGAGTCTGATGGTGTGTGTGCTGTGGTAGACAGTGTTGAAGGCTGCAGAGAGGTCGAGTAGGATCAGGGCTGCAGTGTGTTCTTGGTCAAGGAGGGTGCGGATGTCGTCTGTAGCAGCGAGTAGAGCGGTCTCAGTGCTGTGGTTGCTGCGGAATCCGGATTGGGAGGGGTCGGGGAAGGAGTTTTCTTCGATGAATTTTGTTAGTTGGACGTTGACGGTCTTCTCTGTGACTTTGGCCAAGAAGGGGAGGAGGGAGATGGGTTGGTAGTTCTTTAGGTCCCTGGAATCTGGAGGGCTTCTTGAGTAGGGGTCTGACTTCTGCGCATTTCCAGTCATCGGGAAGGATGCTGCTTTCGAAGGTGGCATTAATGGTGCATCGTAGTTCCCGAGCTCTGGCGGCAGCGGCTCTGAGGAAGATGTGCGGGGGCAGGGGTCCGTGGAGGCTCCTTAGAGGATGCCTTACATGGTCGATGCATTGTCTTCAGTGGTGACTGGGGTCCAGGAGGAGATGGTGTGCTGGCTGGAGTTGCTGGAGGAGGGAGTGGTTTCAGAGTTTGGTGTCTGGCAATTGAAGTTCCCATAGAGGCCCTTGATTTTCAGATGGAAGTAGGAGCCAAACTTGTTGCAGAGGTCCTGGGAGGGGGTGATGTCCGTGGTTCCACTGTGGGATTTGGTGAATTCCTGGATGACGCTGAAGAGATCAATTAGGTACCTGGATTTGGCAATGATCTTGTTCTGGATGAATGTCCTTTTGGTGGATCTGATGCGTTGGTGGTATTCCATCATGGCATTATTGTAGGTGGTGCTGTCTTCCGAAGATTTGCTGTTTCTCCAGTTCTTCTCGAGACATATGCAGATGCGTCTGGCTTCTTGGAGGTCGGTGGGGAACCAGGTGGCCTTTCTGGGGCACTGATGTTGGGGTTACGTAGGAGTGAGAACTCGTCTGCGCAGTTGGTGATCCATCTGTGGAGTTCTTTGGCTGTAAAGTTGGCGTTGGTTGAGGTGGCATGGGCATCGAGGTTGAAGGTGGAGTTTAGCTGTTCTTCAGTGACCTTGCTTCAGTTTCTTCATGAAGGGCGGGGTGCAGGTTTGGTTGGCGTGGGTTTGTTGATGAGGAAGTGTACGCAGTAGTTGTCCATCCATGGGGGTTGCATGGTTTGGCTGAAGCGGATGCTGTTCCCCCCTGCGAAGATGGGGTCGAGGCTGTGTCCTGCCTTGTGGGTATGGATGGTGATGAGCTGTTTCAGTCCGATGTTGGCGAGGTTGTCCAGGAGGATGGCGGAGTTGGGGTCGCTGGGGTTGTTGAGGTGGAAGTTCATGTCTCTGATGTATGTAGTTCATGGAGGCGATGGCGTGGCGATGGCGTTAAGTAACAGGTTTAGGCTCAACAACATATTGACAAGTGTTTTTACACCAACCCTGGAAGACAAGTTCTGTTCAGCTGAGTCACAGGGAGGAGCCCCTCTTGGTGTGGAAATCAGGATAGCCTTCAAGATCCAAATTTGCTACAAAGCTAGAGGTATGGAGCAAGACAATATATATATAAGGAAAAGCGGATGTCCCATTAGTACATTTTCTAAGTCTATAGTGCACCAATTGTTACCTGCCCCTTAAACTAGTCTTCCGCTGTGTTTAGTCACTTTACAAAACTACCAGAGGGTTGTTTTCAGCCACCTAAAACCTCAGAGGCTTCTTCTATAAATTCCAGGGATTGAACAGACCTCTAGTAGAGTGCATAACCTGTGCTGGAACATATTCCTCCTTCCCCTTCATTTAATATGAGAGACATGCAGTGAGTTAGAGCAAAGTGAGGAGAAATGCTGGATTTGATGTCAGCATGATACTAGTAAAATTAAATAACTCTCCCCATCCCCAGTCATTAATGCCATTTAATCAATTTTGAGAAAGGACAGGTTGAGAAATTCCAACCACTTTCATTGGAATATTGATTATAATGCAGATAGCTTGTTACAAGTCAAACCCAAGTATGACAGTTTGTTTTACAGCTTTGTTTATTTATTTAAGAAGTTTTATATAACATCAACATTCCCTGTCCGGGTATCAGACCGCTATACAAATAGCGAAACAAGTTAAACATTGAAAAGACAGGTGAAAAACAATAAGAATACATTTAGCAATATGTTATACAAACAGCCAATAAGTAGTAGCGAAACAAAATATATACAATGAGAAAAATGAACTTAGAATACACAGGGTACAGAAATTAATATAGGAAGGATAGTCTGACTTAGTGAAATCAGGACTCAAATAACTAATTAGTAAATAATGCTGAATATATCTATTCAGCAGAAGCTTTTTTAATTCATTTTTGAAGGAGGAAGTTGAACGATTATATCTAGTTTCAGGAGGAATTGCGCTCCATATCTTGGAGGCACGGCCAGAAAAGGAGCGATTATATGTTTTCTTTTTGTTGATCTACTATGGCTTCAACAATAGAGAGTTAAAGTCTCTTAGGGAGCGACTCCCACCCAATAGTTCAAGTTTTTTAGCCAAGTAGACTGGAGTATTGTACTGAAGAGCATTTGGGTCATGCATGCTATCTTAAACTGAATTCTAACTTCAAATTGAGATGTTTTAGGTCAGGTATGATGTGGTTGTGTTTACTGGATCCCTTGATGACCCAAGCAGCTGAATTTAATCGGGTCCTTAAAGGAGCCAGCCTGGCTTTGGGTAATCCTGCAAGAGTGGCGCTCCTGAAGTCTAGGTAAGAGCTGACTAGGGATTTGACTTCTAACTGAGAGTCATCTAGGGGTAAGAAGGGTTTGATATTCCTAAGAGAGTGTTCAAATGGAGATTGCTCCTTTGATAGTTGCACTGATGTGATCTTGCATATTCAGGTATTTGTCAAATGACATGCCTAACGATCTAGTAGAATCAACATTTGGGGTGAAGTTCAGAGCTGTAAGCTGTTTGGACCATTCATCTGTGGGAGTAGAGCAATTGTAGCGGGCAATCAAGAGAAATTCTGTCTTGTGTGTTTAGTATAAAGTGATTGCAGGTAAACCATTGTTGGGTTTTCAGTAGGGTGCAGTTAATAGTTTTTATATCTTCAAGTGAGGACATTTTCTGTATATTTGAGTGAGTAAGAATTTCGGTAAGCGGTTCAATGAACAAGGTGAATGGTGTGCGAAACCAGAGTAAAGTCAGACAGGGTTTGATTGACTTTGATTATTTATGAAGTGTTTTGAAGGAACAAGGAAAAACAACTTAAGAAGGGACCAAATAAACCCATCCTTTTCTCCAAAAGGCCTATCGTATTGTCATGTTTGTTCATATCAAACACAGAGAAGATATCAAGAAGTATAAGTAGGCAGGGTTTGTTCTAATACAGTAGTCTCAAGACATCATCTACAATGTGTGTTAGAGCTGTTTCAGTGCTATAGCCTGTTATGAAGCCTGATTGGCAATAGTGAAGGAGCTGAAACTTTCCGATGTGGTTACAGAGTTGTAAGTTTATGTATTTCTCTAATAGTTTTACAGAGTGTTAGTAATAGGACAGAGATTGTTGGGGTCATACAAGTCAACATTTGACTTTTTAGAGATTTGGGTAACCTGCCCTATCTTTAGGCCATTCAGGAATTGTAACTAGGGAGACAGATGCACTGACAATCCTGGATCAAAGTGGAAGTATGAAGGATCTAAGCTCTTTGATGAGTTTGGCGGGTAGGGGATCTTTTAATTGGTTTGAGGGATTCATTGATATTATTGTTTTGAGTAACTCAGTTTCGGCAGGAATTTTAAATTAAGTCCAGGCAGCATTATTTTTGTAGCCACATCACAGAGAGGGGACCAGATCCAGCGAGGAATAAGGAGAAGATTGAATTGGGCCTGGCTTAGTGGATATTGACCACTTGGGAGTGTCAAATTATCTTTAAAGTGTTAGTTAGATCTGCTGCTAACTTGCTGATTTCAAAAAGCTTTTTGGGTCTGTTTTTGGCATTGTCAAGTTATGTCCTAAAGTAGTTTGCTTTGGTACTACGTATGCGCTTTTTATAGTAGCGTTTTATTGACCTCAGATGCAGTGGGTGTGTAATGTAAGGAGAGAATCTCCATGCTCCCTCAGCAGGCTTTAATTTCCACCTAACCTCATTAAGGTTGACACCGAACCACGGATTGGAATGTCTATTGAGAATTATTTTCAGCTGCTTCAGAGGAATTGTTTCAAGGTGTCTGACATGGAATAGATGTAGTGATGGGTCAGGCCGTTCACCTTGGTCATGTTTGAGGGTGGAGGAAGGAGATTGTTGTACATGAAGGTTAGATCAGTTATGTTGATTTTTCTAAAGTCTCTGGACCATTGTTTTGTTTTGGTTTGCAAGGTTGGTGTTTTCTAATTAGTACATTATCCAAGATGAAGAAGGAAAATTGGTAATGATCTAACCAGTCACATGGTGATATGGATTCTATCGGTATAACATTTTCCTTGGTGAGGATTAGTGGTAAATCGTTTTGTTTGCAAAACATCTTGTTATTGTTCCATATTTTGATGGTAGATATTCACAAGAGGACATTGGAAAAGTATGTGCATGTTTTAGGGTGAGCATAGTGTAAAAGATGCATTCTACTCCTCCACCAACTCTATCAGATCTATCCAATCTGATGATGTCATAGTTGAGAGGCACAAGAATGTCCAGAATGGTTAAGGAGGTGTCATTCAGCCACGTTTCTATTAAGATAAGGAGGTTGAGGTCTTGTGTTAGTATGAGATCAGTGATGTCAGATGCATTTTATACCGCTTATCTGCAGTTAAGGAGCATAGATTTGATAAGTGAATTGGTTACTCGCACCTTTGAGTGAGTTATAGGGACCTGTATTAAATTATGCTTCTTTATAGTTCTAAAGTTGAGACTGGGTTTTCTCAATGGGTTGGAGGGAATTGTTTGGATGTTGACCAGCGAGGGTAAATAGTCTATTTGTGTGGTGTTATAGGATTGCAAAAGGGAGTTAATGTCAGCTCAGATAGACGATCAGAAACCCTCCTGGGTCTGGAGAATGAATTGAGAAGGGGTCTTGATCTCAAGTGCAAGATCGGTGGGTTATTTTTGGTCAATGACTCAAGCAAGGAGTGTCTATCAATTGTGGGAGGATTAGGTTGTTTAGTGACTGGGGTTCTATAAGTTTCAGTAGTCAGACTGGGATTCCAAAGCTTCTTCACGTTCAGGGATATGGGTATAAGTTTCTGTTGGTTGCATTTAACTATTTGAAGTTCTTATTTGAGATCAGTGAGCTTGACCTCAAGGAAAGGACACTCTACAAAACAGTTGGGAGTGTAGGATGGACTGGGGTTGGAGACTTGAGGGAGAGGGTTAAAGGGTGATAAAGTTGTGGTGTTGTATGGCAGAGGGGTAGAAAGAAGAAGAATCAAATGAATGACATCTGCGGGTATTTCATGCTGTCGGTTGGTCACTGCGGGTGGGATGGGGGATATAGTGCTCATCACTTGGATAACTGAAGGTTTAGTAGATGGAGTGCCTTTGCTCGAAAGTAGATAATTGTTTTGACCCACCGTTCGTCAGGTTGATGTGGGTAATCATTCTCGAGCAGCGGGTCTTATTTGCTTTTCTTTCTTGAACTGAGGGAGGCGGTAGGTTAGATAGGTGGCATACTAGAAAGGAGCAGGTGACATCATTTAGAAAATCTGGATTAGATCCAGCAACAACAGTTCCACCATTGGAAATAGGGGAGTGGTCTCGTCGAGGCATCAGTGATGAGGTAATATTGGGATTGGATGAAGCATGTTTTACAATCTCTGTGCAGGAGGAGAAACATTGAATTACAAGGGTGTTTGGGACATTGTTTGATTCTGTATTTTACGTTCATTCAGAACCCTTAATGAGAATGCGAATGTACCTGTTTTGTAAAAAATAACAATAAAAATACCTTGAAATAATGGTTTTGCCAAACCGTTCAAGATTATGGTCAGATGATTACAAGAAAACATTCCCAGTCTTATACAGGGAGATGAAATGAAATGAAATGAAATGAAAAAAGGTTTTATAACGCGCAAACTTAGCCCAGAAAGGGCATCAAGGCGCATTGGACAAACAGACAAAAAAGTGTCAGAAGAGCCGAATGCACGACCCCTAGTACGCCTGGGATAAGAGCCAGGTCTTTAGAAGCTTACGAAAGACCATCAGGGAGGATTGACTGGACAGTTCTGGGGGGAGGGAGTTCCACAGTTTGGGGGCTAGAGTGGAAAAGGCTCTACGCCCCACCTTGCCTTCGCAAATCTAGGAACCAAAAGCAGATTCTTGGAGGCTGAGCGGAGAATTCTTCTGGGCATATAGACACACAGGAGAGACCTAACACCCTCTGAACCTGAGCCATATACAGCTCTGTGGGCAAGGCAGAGGAGTTTGAAGGAGATCCTGGAATGGATCGGGAGCCAATGGAGGTCCTTTCTGGCCTTAGTTACCGAAGCCAGCCTCGGCAAGTTCAAGACCATCCTGGCTGCAGCGTTCTGCACCATCTGCAGGCGATGGATGGAGCACTTATTGATGCCGCTATAGAGGGCGTTACAGTAATCAAGCCTGGATGAGACCAGGGCCACTGTTTGGAAAGGACCCTATGCGACACGTCGGCGGCACGCTAAAAATGCCCGCTATTTACTGAAGAAACCTTGATGGGCCCTACAATACTTCTAAATACTACACATGTAAAAGAGAGAGATATCATTGGGGATATGCCATATTACCTTTGACAATATCCTTTCTGATGTGGAGGATAAAACATTGAAAACTGCTATATAATATAGAACAAATCTGAAAACCATATCGAATTCAAGGGGGACTAGGAAACACGTTTTTAAGTATCCCCTTTTTATGGTGAATCTTTGCTCAAATGACGCAAGCTCTATCGATCACAGTTCTACCGACCTTAGAGCCCTGAAGAAGTCACGTTGGTGACGAAACGCGTTGGCAGCTAGCAATTGTTTGAATTTCGAATTTTCTTCAATAAAAAGATTTTCTACACAACTCTCAAGACTTTCACTTCACATTTTTGTTGGAAAGTGTGTCTGAAAAATACTGTTGCACTATCTGGCAAAAAATTACAATTTGTATATAATTTCCTTTGTGCGGGTCACTGTGTTTCTCCCACTGTTGCTTGTTTCCGAGCTGCATGAGACAGATAAGGGGCGATCTTCCTCAGAGTTCTTATGATGGCACAGCAGGTGGACACCGTTCTATTGACCTGAGGGTCAAATGAAAGGGCCGGGTCGATCAAGACTCCGAGGTTTCTGGCGGAGAGGGTGGGGTGAGGACAATCCCCTAGGGCAGCCAGCCACCACTCCTTAGACCACAGGTCCTGATTTCCTCCAAAGACCATAACCTCAGTCTTTTCCCCGTTTAACTTTAGGAAATTGCGTACCATCCATTGGGAAACTGCCTCCATGCATGCTCTGAATTTGAGGGCTGAGTCGCTTGCCGACTGAGTGATGGAAACCATGATCTGGGTATCGTTGGCATACGATAGTACCTCAAATCCGAAAGATCTCATCACCCTAGCAAGTGGGGTAACATAGATGTTGAATAAGAGAGGGCTCAGCGAGGAGCCCTGCGGAGCCCCACATTGCACCGAGTGAGAAGAAGAAAGAAAGTTGCCCATCTTGACTCTCTGCTCTCTGTGGTGTAGAAAGGAGGAGAGTAAACTAAGAGCAGAGCCCTCTACCCCGATATCCTCAAGTCTAGAGATCAGGATTGACGGGGAAAGGGTGTGTCAAAAGCTGCTGTAAGGTCTAGCAGCACCAGCAGAGTGGAATGTCCCCTATCAACCTCAGAGCGGATGTTATTTATCACAACCGTGAGGGCAGACTCTGTGCGGTGTGCAGCACGGAACCCGTGCTGAGAGATGTCAAGCAGGTTGGAGTTTTCCATGAAGATGGAGAGATTGCGATTGAGGTGAGCCTCTAGTATCTTGGCCGGGGCTGGAAGCAGGGAGATGGGTCGATAGTTTTTTAAGACTCCCGGATCCAGAGAGGCCTTTTTGAGCAAAGGCTTGACGACAGCAGTTTTCCACAATAGCGGAAACGTCCCCTCACTAATAGCTAGGTTCATGACCTCAAGTAAGGGTGGGAGAACAACCCCTCTACAGGTCTTCAGGGTTTTTAACGGGCAAGGGTCCAGAGGCAAAGATGACTTAACGTCATCAAGAAGATGATTTAGATCTTCCAGGGACAGAAGAGGGAAACTAGTGAGGCACAGATTGGAGTTGCCTTCAACAGCCTCAGCTTGGCAGGGGGAAGGCAGGGGAGGGAAAGTTGTTGAGTTAGCATCCAACTCCAAATTGAGAGATTCAAGAGAGTTGTAAATATCAGCGATTTTGGAATGAAAAAAGCTCGCGATATTATTACAAAGTTCCTGCGTCTCAATGGTGGGGTCAGCAGCTTTAGGTGCCTATAGTGTCGATTATTTTGAACAGGTCTCTAGATGATTTTAGGGATGTAGTAAGGTTTGTGAAGTAGCTCCTTTTTTCCTCCACTATAGCCTTCTTGTAATCCCTCAACAGCGATTTGTGTAGGGCTTTTCCTGTAGCGTCAGGATGAGTATGCCAGACCCTTTCCTGTTGCCTACACTTCTGTCGCAGAAGCCTGAGGCGATCAGAGTACCAGGGCCGCAAAGGACTTTTACGGGCTGAGTAGTGCTGTTTTGCCGGTGCTAGGGTGTCTATTGCGTTGGATAAGGCATTGGACAAGCCTAGTGCTGCAGTATTGGGATCAGACAGAGAGAGAGAGAGCTGAAAGCATTCATAAATGGTGCAAGAGTGGCATCGTTGATCTTTCTGTAATTCCTTCTGACCTCCCATGAATTGCCCTTGGAGTGGTTAGGAGGCGGAGGATTAGCGTTAAGATGAAAGGGCACTGCCCAATGATCAGACCAAGTCAGGGGGATAGGTGTTCCAGTCGTTAGTCTGACATCATTAGTAAAAATGCCATCCAGCGTATGGCCAGCAAAGTGAGTGGGGCCGTCGACCAGTTGAACCAGACCACACGCGGCTAAGCCTTCCACTAGTACCGCCGTATCATTGACCTCAGCAGCCTCTAAATGAAAGTTGAAATCGCCCAAGATGCTTAGATTGGGCCTGTCAATGAAGGGCTCTAGAAGTTTAAGAATGTTTTGAGAGAAGGTGGTTCTAGGGCCAGGGGGTCTATAACAGAGAATACCTGAAAAGGATGCTGACGGAGTGAAATTAATAGTAAAATACATTGCCTCAAAATTGTCAGAGGTAGAAGAAAGAGGCTCAGTACGGCAGCTAAAAACATCTCTAAATAGAATTCCCAGCCCACCACCCCCACGACGGGCCCTGTCCATCCTAGTGAGGGTGTAACCCTCAGGAACTGCCTCCACCAGATCCGGACCTGCGGAGTCTGAGCCCCAGGTTTCCGTTATAAAAACCCAGGGGGGTTTCCTTTGCGAGACGAAATCGTTGAAAGCAACGTTATTTCGGACCAGTGACCTAGCGTTCAAAAGCAGGCCTGCCTCATTTAAAGGGTTTTCTCCATGCCTAACTCGCCCGAGTTGTACCTTGCTTCTGGTAACTTACGCATTGAAATCAGTTGAGGGTATTATGGAGAATCGGACTTCGTGCTGAGTTTTCTTAGTAGCACTGATTATGAGCATTAATGTTATGGTTCACATTCATTGTGCTCTTCTGGAGGTGAAGAATAATAAATCATTAACCACAATTCATTTAGAGGCAGATAAGTAGGTATCAGATATGAGCATTTTGGGGTTTTGTTTGAGTAGTTTATATTTGAAATGATTTGTAGTGTTTTTAGACAGGTGGGGGGGTATTGAATCATGAATTATTACGGCTTGCAAGTGACAGCAAGTTATTGCTAGTGTTTACGTTATTTTGAGCCATGGTGGATATAGAAAAAAAAGTCTGATTTAAAAAAAAAAAATTGGCTTATGTGAAAAATTAGAGGAGGTATTATGAAGGTGAAGTGCAGATAGGATAGTGCATGGTTGCAAGAGGAGCTCTTTGGTATTCTATGGATGTTCACAATGTTTACTTCCAAATATTGCTGTCTTCTTGGAGAACTACCAGCCAATTCTATGAATGAGATCATTTACTGTTTTCCCTTTGAAGAGTTAGAAGAGGCACCTTTGTGGATTATGGTGAGATTAGATACCATTCCAAGATGACTGACCAATTGGAGATGCTTTTCTGTGATTTAATGAGTGAAGTCCTTTTATGCTTTCCATGATAGGGACTCCCATCAGTACTTTATCTATTTTTCTGCATGAGAAAGGGCTGCAATTTTAGGAATGGGTCATTTTTATCTGGGAATGAGAAAGGATCAGCAAAATGGAGGGCCTATTAAGACAACAAGACCTTGACAGTAGATATTGAAAACATGATAGGCGCTATCCATGCCACAAGCAGTAGATTTTGAAAACACCAACAGTAGATCTCAAAAAAAGGTTAGGCATGATACCCGCCACTAGCACCAAGCACTATCAGTACATGCGTGAGGAGAGTTCCAGCAGTGAATGGTGGGGGCCAAAGGACACAGACAAGCAGCTCCAGTGAGGGTCGGGCCTCAACACCTGACCCCAGCCCCAAGAACCAAAGGTCAAAGAGGGAGGGCTTCTGATCTGGCAGGAGACTGTTCCCAGCACACAGCATGTTCGTCATACAGGAGGGAAGCAAACAAGTGCGAGCAGGGCCATGCAGCATGAAGTGAATACAAAGTGAAGACCCTGCAGCGAAAAACAGAGAGGGTCAAACCAGACGGGTGTGCTTCAACTATGCTACTTAAGATGGACCAGAGTGCAAGCCCACGTATCCTAGAGGGCGAGACAGCACAGGCGTTCTTCAGTGCAATCACGCTGTGATCCATAGCAGGGTCACAGCATACATGCCCAGCCATCACCAGTTGGGCCAACCGAGGCAGGGAGGATGAACGGAGAGGATACGAACAGCACCGGTAGCCACAGATGCAGACCGGCATCGGATTGGCACAACAAGGAGTGTCAGTGAGATGGGACTGCAGCGAGTATGTTTCCCCATAAACTGTAGCAACTGGGTAATAGGCTCTATTGACGGCAGCAAAAGTTACCCACCGAAGACTCAAACAGAGGGAGCACCTCCAAGTCAGATGTAAAGGCACCAAGCCATTCAGAGGCAAGTTAGGAGGCGGGAGGGACTGAGCTTGGGCCGAGACTACAGCAAATATGTATTCCCCTCATTTGTAACGTTTAGGAAGCTAAATGATTTAAAGTTATGTTATGCCCTTGAATAAAATTATAATTAAAATTGAACAAATATCTTCCATAACTGATTTTGATCTATTAGTTTCACAAATATTCAGGGTTCCAATTCGCAAAGGCAAACTGAGACAAAAGTCTAATCTTACGACTTTCGATATTCACAAAGGGCATTTACTAGTTGTAAAGTTAGACTCGTAAATGTCCTCTGTGAATACCGAAATTCGTAAAGTTAGACTTTCGTCTCAGTTTAATTTTGTAAATCAGGTTCTAAATGTTCCTGTAAAGAGTCAGGACCACAAGGAAGATGCTAACAGTGCTAAATTATAATGTAACTAAATGTTGAGTTACTCATTACCTGTACGTCTCGTTGTTTGACCATCTCCTAACAATGCCCAACAAATAAATAGACAATGTTCTAGAAGGAGAAAGAGCATTATACAGGCGTCACTCTTAAGAGAACGTTCAAAACATAGATTAGCAACGGCAAAAGGCTTCATGCTTCACACACTATGGTTCTTCCACTTGACAGAAAATAATACATGCCTGAAGGGGATACTCTGTTATAAAATAAAGATATTGTGCCTGAGTCACAAAGATAAACTGAAACGAACTTCTAACTTTATGACTTTTGGTATTCACAGAGGGCATCCACGAGTAGTACATTTAGACAATTGTCTCAGTTTAACTTACGTTTTTGTCTTAAGTTAATTGTGACTAGACTTTTGGTGTTTACCAAAGAGAGGACTGGGCTGTTCCTGGGGTACAGGTGTAGGTCAAGGGATGTGGATATTTCAGGGTGGTTAAATGGTAACCATCCAGTGGGTATCCATTTTGTTAGATATAATGGCCTCACACACCCTTGCAGGTGTCATGCTTCATCATGGGCAATGCTCCTCGTTGGGTGGGCGGTGCAATACCCAACGGGCTACACCTCAAAGAGGGGCTCTTTGGCGGAGATCTTTTTTCCAACTGCCCGTGGGTGAAGTGTGGGTGAGGGGCCAGAGTGGTAGTAGACGGGAAGTGAATTTAAAATAACGCAGGAGTGCCAGAAGGAACTTTATTCTGATGGTCCCATGCGTTAACTAAAAACAATAGTTAGTCTGGGAGTTCTGGAAAGTGATGTATTCCGTACTCAAGACTATACTACAAGGTGGAGATAGTGGTCGACATGTTTCTCGCTTTGGGTAAGGTCACCCGCGATTCATCAGGACCTATAAGTTCGCTGTCTACAGTATTTCTGATCTGTCTAAGTATCAGTGTTCACATCAACAGTATGGAAAGTACCTGCTTATACATTGTTCCATGCCTGGTTTTGGAAACAAAAAAAAGAGGACAGAGTATTACATCTCTCGAGCAAGTAAGGTACAGAAATCCACATACGTTTTGACCTAGTGCACTGTGTGGCATGCTAGTGTTGGTGATTACTAGCAAATCGTGACAATAAAATCACACTACTGAAAACATCTCCTGGTGGGGCAGTGGTGAGTGAGTTGCTCAACCGGAACAACTGGATGGAGATAGTACTAGTGACATTTAAAAACAAGAAGAGCTACAGCTATAATGTTGTTCTGACAAGACACCACTCACCTAAAGGTCAATAGTTAAATGTACCAGCAGTGCCTGGCGGGATGGACATCGGTGAGTCAAGCCACTGTAACTAAGGCTAGGTAAAGGAGGAAAACAAGGGAGAAAAGCAAACAGCATACATTTTCATCTCTAATTGTAATATGCCATATTCAATCAAGTGTCTATTGTCTGAACAGATGAATCTAAGGAGAAATACAATACTGTTGTCAAATCGACCGTGTAGTGGTCAGACGGAATGTTCTACACCCATTCCCTGTAAGAAGTTCGGGGTATCGAATGTTGGTGGAGTTCGGAAGCCACCCGGTGTGTTACTATGAGGGTCATATTGTCATGCATGGACAGCTCATACTGGAGTTCGGTGTTTGTCTTGCGGTGAGCGTTTGATTACTGGGCAGCTGTTAATGCTCGAGCACACTCAAGGTAACCGTTATGCCTGTAAATAGTAAAAGGAATGTATCCCCGTGTATTGAGTAAAAAAGCCGGGGAACGGGTCATCTAGAGTCCCGTCGAGGATAGTTAATATAAGTTAAATCAAGGTCGCTCGGGCGAATAATCACCACTGACTGGTGGTAGAACCACTTACTTGTAGCTCCCGTGTCTGCGCGGGATCGCCTACCCTTCTCCGCCAGGACCGGATAGTATCGGCTGGTACGGCGGTTTCGTTGTTATACTGAGGTCGGTGGGCGGGCTAGAGGACGGGTGTTCCCCCAGGTTGCTGCAGGTCATGTGGTTTGTTTTGTGAATGGCGCGGCCATTTTACAGTGGTGCAGGGTGAGTTGATTCCCTATTGCTACGGCTCTTCCAGTGGGGGAAAGTCGTGTTATTGTTTTGTGATTGTGGTGACTGTGGGTCATGGCTTGAATCACTTGTACTGCCGCGGCACCGGGTGGGAGAAAAAAAAACCCAAAAAAAAACTTAGCAGTTTATTTATTGTTCATGGCGTGGAGGGATGAAAATGGTACGGCCATCTTGCAGTGAAGAAAAGTGAATCTAGTCACCTATTGTTAATCCTATCCCAGAAGAGGAAACACAAGTGTCTACTGTACGGTTAGGATGTTGGATGGACAAAAATGCAGAGTATTTGCATGTCTGTACTGACCTAAACCCCTATGTAGGGTCAGTTAACGTGAAGGTCATCACAAAAATAGTGATGGGGTTAGAGTTGTGATGGAGTTTGGGGCCCAGGGGTCAGGGAGCGAGACAGGACTCGGTGTGGTGTGTGGACATCCATTGGTACTAATAGGAAGCTATCAGCTATGTGAACAAATGTCTAGGACATGATTCCTCTTGTAGGATGATAGATCATAGATGGTCCCACACCTATGGAGTGTGGGAGATCATGTATCACTAGAGGGAGCTCCAGGGGATATCCTCGTTGAGGCCCTTCTTGTCTGAGGCCAAACGATGGATCCATCTTTGTTCCCTGTAAAAGAGATTCTGTTTTGTGATGTTTGGGTTTGCTTCAATTATTAACCACTTAAGGGAGTCAGCTGTATGGTTGGTCTCTAGATAGTGTTTACACATCATAGTGTTAGTCTTTTTGCAGCGGAAGTTACTCCGATGTTCAGAGATGCGTTGTTTGATAGGTCTAGTGGTCATCCCCACATATTGGAGACCGCATGGGCATAGTAGTAAGTATACACAGTTCGGTGTGTTGCAATTTGTGTGTCCCCCTTACCTCCCACGTCACAAAGTCACAAAGATAAACTGAAACGAACTTCTAACTTTATGACTTTTGGTATTCACAGAGGGCATCCACGAGTAGTACATTTAGACTATTGTCTCAGTTTAACTTACGTTTTTGTCTTAAGTTAATTGTGACTAGACTTTTGGTCTCAGTTAAACTTTAGACCAAAACTAAAGTTAAACTGAGACAAAAGACTAACTTTACTACTCCTAAAAGCCCTTTGTGAATACAGAAAGTCATAAAGTTAGACTTTCGTCTTAGTTTACATTTGTGAATCGGGCCCATGGAAAGTAATGGATGTAAGACGCATTTTTACAGTTACACATTTTCAGCGTGTGGCTGGACACCCTTTTTTAATGGATACATTCCTTTTTCTGTTAACCCTGCTAGCGACCAGTTAGAGTGAGGGTCTGCTGCATGTTTGCAGCAAAATACATTGTGATGAACCCACCCTGTTTTGCACTAGACATTGCTTTTGAATTCTTGATTTCAGTGACAGAACTACTACTGGAAAATAGGAGACACTCCTCTAATTTGTACGTGATCTAGCACTCTTGGCTAATAAAGAGAGCTATAGGTGGATCCAGCAGGTATTAGTAGCATTTAATTAGAATGGTAGTTCTATTTATACTCGAAATATTATGCTTTGGATGTTCACGTATGGGTGAGAGGGCTGGCCATTTAAAAATACCCACTACTCTGAGTCAGTGCACCCATTCCTTTGCATGCCTTTCCACATTTTCAACAGTCTTATTCTGAATGCCAAATAGAAGGCTTTCACATTCCTTAAACAAATTATGTTGAGTGTTCCTTTTTTCTGTCCGACTGTCATAAAGGGATGAGTAGAGATGGCAATACAAGATTATGCGCCTGCTTCGAAACCATGCTAATAAACACAACCTGATTTCTGAGTTTTTAAATCCGGCTACTCGTTAAGCTTTTCCTAGTTTTATTTTAGTTCAATGTGTATTTGTAATTAATCCAGGTGTACAAACTTCCTGCAGACGTGTTTGCCAAAATAAAGAACTATAGGCAAGCATTAGGGGCAAAGGTCATGTGATATCGTTTCATTACTTGGTTCACAACTATGGCATCAATTGTCAAAAAGCATGCAACGTCACTTACATTATTCCTAAAATTTCAGTGAAATTATGTCACTTGCCATGTGCAGACTTTTGTACCAAAGTGTGTGATGGCTAAATGGCGTTGGAACTGTGCAACAGTTTTCTTGTGGGCGGAGTTGCGTGCAACTTCGAGGGAAGTTAACAAACATTTATTGTGTAAAATTGGCCCCACTCCCATTTTACACATGTGAACAGTGAGTGGCACCAAGAAAAGGAAAAAAAAAACATTAAATAAAAGTATTAGTGGCAACGAAGTGGCACTCTGAGAATAAAACATATGTTACACTTTTGTCACAACGTAAACCATATTTTTATGCCAAATGTACACTAGATCTAAGCATGATCAAAATATTCTTGACATGGCCTTCACATCAATGGTCAGCTGAATCCTTTGCCAGAGAAGGAAGCCAGAAGGCTTATGGCAATGTTATATTGTAGCACCGCGAACAATTATCAAAGAGGTGTATACAAAATGCAGAGCTTATTCTTGAAACGGATAGATTAAAGCCCGGTGCTGCATTTTTCATTGTGTATGCAAGAAAGGGCAATTTCAACTTTTAACCTGTCCTTTTTACAGTAAGAGCAGCTTTAGCAGAGATTTGATGATTACAGTGGCTACATATCTTGTGAAGAGGCTCTTAGCATGAGACTCGACATAAACGTGTAGAAAAATATTGCACAATTACAGTTTGATGTTTCACATGAAATGGCAGTCGCAGCTTCTTATGTGTCAGCAGCTGAAAATGCTCGTAAATACCCTCTTGAATCTGTCCAGGAAATCATGTGTGAGTTACATTGTGATGAACTACAGTGTGGGGAAAATATATTAAAAAGGAAATGGAACAAATGGGATCTCTTTTATCTGAAGCCTTAATTGAATTATTCTATACAAGCCTAGCCAGGGTGATTATATGGGTATGCTAATAAGTCAATGATTTTAGAATAGGAAGGTTTCCAATTCCAAGTTGAACATATAGCGCCTCGCTGAGAGTACGCAGACTTCCTCTTGAGGCCCTTGCCTCATTTGGGGGTTGGGAATGTAGTTTTCCTGTCAGCAGAGCACACAGGTTAACTGTTGAACAGATCCCACACCATTCATGATGGCTTCCTTACTGTCTGTGCCCATGGTGGCAACCGCAGCTATGCTGAATAGAAGCATTCTCCAATGCTTGGGCAGAGGGTTGGGGCAAGGCGACGGCTGACAGAAAGAAACCATTAGATGGGGCAAGGTAACAGCCTGATGTCTGTTAGCTGCCCTAGTGAAACTGTAATTAAAAATCAATCAAACATTGCCAAAGCCAATAGATTTCACTTTCTGAATAGGATGCAGGGATGAGGTAAAGAAACGAGTGATTACAGTGTACTTTCAGATATAAAGTATTTCCCCATGTATTATAATTATAGTTTGGATATATTTTGGAAGTTCCAAAGGTTTCAAGAGGTGTTGGAAGATTGTTTACCTTGTCTATCCCATGTGGAACAATGAAATGGGTTTGAAATTTCAGGTCTTGATGGGAGCATGTTCGTTTGATATGAAAAGCAATGCAGTGTAATTTGGTGTATAAAAGGGTGCATGTTGATGGTGTCTAACAGCACTCTTTTTTGCATCATTCTTTGCTTCACATACGTGCATGCAAACTGTGAGTTATTTTTCTTTCAGAAAGTAAATTAAATTACAGGCTTTTGGAAATTCTTTAATATTCATTCCTAACGGGAGGCCTTTGCAGATGGAAATAAAAAGGTGCCTTCACTAACACATTTTGTAGGTCATTATTGTACCCAAACAGGTTGCAAACCAGTTCAAGGCTCCTTCTGTAGCGAATAAATCTAGATATTGGTTAATGGTCTCATTAGTCTGGTCACTTTGTCTGCCACTTTAGGGATGGTAGGCAGATGTCGAGTGAAAAGACATCCCTGAAGATGACTGAATATTTTCCAGAAATTGTACACAAATTAGGCTCTGTCGTCAGTGACAATGATTTTAAGAAATCCATGAAGCTGAAATGTATGTGGGAAATTGTACACAAATTAGGCTCCGTCGTCAGTAACAATGATTTTAAGAAATCAATGAAGATACATGTGTGTGGGTCCTAGTAGGTGTTGATTTAATGGGGATGAAATGAGAAATGTTTGTGAAGGAGTCCAATATAGGTCATGGTATGGCCTTAGATGATAGGATGGAGAAAGATCTGAAATAATGCACATAGTTAATGTATTCCAAGGACCAAAGAAAATGGGTAATGGTTGTGGGAGGGTGTTTAGCCCTAGGCAATTTTTTCCTGGTAAATGTATTGCAGCAAAATTGTAATTCTTTGGCATTGCTGGATTGAAAGCCAACAGACATACCGCTGCACCAAATGTGCAGTTTTCTTAAATGCATAGTGACTGGACGTGGCCGAATCTTGGCATCAGTTTAACAGGGCTGAGAGTCTCCAGGGAATAAGTAGCGAAGCTGAGTCCCATAAAATAATAACCCATGTCTGTCAGTTTGGCACAGATCTAGGAATGGGAACTTGTGAGTCTTTTCAGCTGGATAAAGCACTCTTAAGGCTTTCTACATAGATTTCTAAGAAAAAGACCGTCATGGTTATTCTATATTCAGTTAAGAAAAGCATTCCCCATTCTACCGGCCCTGTTCTTGAGTCACCCTAGCGAAGGTGCTGGCTTTAGTATTAGATGACTGAATCCCAAAGGTCACGTAAACATCAAACTAGGAAAAGAACTGTATCCTTTGGTTTTGTCTCCCATTCAGAGCTCTAACAGCCTTAAATGATCCATGGTTAGAATAATCACTCTATACATTGAGAGTTTGGCGAGCCTCATCTAGTTAATATTGCCACATCAGAAGCACACCTTTTCAGAAGAAATGAAGCACTGGGTGTGACTCACTGGGATTCTCATATTTTTATGGGTGAATGCACCAAGGCCAACATGTGAAGCCTCTGATTCCCCTGTACACCGAACATAATGATTAGATAGCCTGAAGAGAATGCCGCTGTCCTTAAGCATATGGCACGCAACAAATCCCCGGGCACAGAGAGGTTCCCGGTAGAGTTCCATGCGGCGTACGGGAGGGAGAGTACTGGCACTTCTCAAGAGAAATGCTATACTTTTAATTGGAGAGTACCGGCACTTCTCAGAAACAAGCAGGCACTCTGCTACAGAGTACCTGCACTTCTATTTTTCCATTTCAAGCACTGGACTAAACTGATACACAGAGACTAGGCAGGATTTATCCCGGGCTGCAACATGGCGAGGGAATATTCTGCAATAACTAGCCGTCATAGAGGCCGGATATACTGAACAAGGTTATGCAGCAGTCTTCGCTGTGGACATAGAAAAAAGCATTTGATAGCCTGGAGATGGGCTACGTATATGAAGTTTTGACACGTATGGGACTGGGAGGTGGATTGATCAAATGGATCCGGTTACTTTACATTAGACCTACTGCTAGAGTGCGCATAAGAAGACTATCTCAGGGGGGTGGGTTGTGTAATGGGGAACCAGACAGGGACGCCCTCTCTCCAGCCTACTCTTCGCTATTGCTATGGATCCATTGGCGACTGCGGCCAGGTCTGGACAATCTTACAGGGGGCTGACCGTGGGACATATTGATCATCGCATTGCGCTGTATGCTGACGATTTGACACTCTTCCTGAATGATGTTTAGGAAGATCTGAGGGGAGCCCATTCCCTACTGGAGGAGTTCTGTTCCTTCTCTGGTCTGAAGGTAAGCAGGCAGAAATCCAAACTTTTCTCCGTGATAAGGACTGGACGTACCCTGCCTGGCCTGGCTCAGCTACAATAGGAACCAAGGTCTTTCACTATCTAGGGGTCTGGATATATCACAACCGTACGGACCTCTTTGAGGGGAACCTTGGGTGAGCTGTTCGGTCACTGAGAACATCTGTTGCCTCTGGCAGACCCTGCTGCTCTCGGTAGCTGGCAGGATAGCACTCCTTAAAATGGTGCTGCATCCTCAGGATTTGTATTATTTATGCACGCTTCCGTTGTGGGTTCCGACGGTGTTTTTTAGGGAGTTAGACTCTCTAATCCGTACGATTATCTGGGGGTCGGGACGATGCAGATTAGCACTGACAGTGACACAGTGCCCGGTGTCTGCGGGTTGCCGGGCAGTTCCCGTATTTAATTCCTATTATATCGTAGCCCAGCTTCTGTGGATGATCCAGGGATGGTGCAAAGATGAAGGCTGGACGAAGCCCCGGGCCTGCTCGTGCCACCACTGTTGGACCTCTTGCGGGTGTTTC
This sequence comes from Lissotriton helveticus, assembly GCF_964261635.1. Lineage (NCBI taxonomy): Eukaryota > Metazoa > Chordata > Amphibia > Caudata > Salamandridae > Lissotriton > Lissotriton helveticus. Next base: position 1,411,257,369 of record NC_136068.1, read on the forward strand.
TTGGGGTGCACAGACCGACTGGAGGGGATTATTATGAGTTTAAAGTACAAGCTAGGTGCTGGCACCAAGGGTTACAGAAATGATAGGTAGAAAACTTTTGCCCCATAATTATCACCTGACATGTTGAGAGCTCTTCCACATGGTGGTAATTAGAGGGATATGGATGTCTGGGTTGTGGCTGGGTAACTCACTACAGCAGGGTGACTGTTGAACCCCCATCGCAGCAGAGCTGCTGTTACATGTCTCTTTTTTTAAATTTATTTTTTAATTGAAGGTTGCAGTGCAGTAAAAGAACATAGCAATTGATTTAGCACAAACACAGCATTAAACAATTGACGCAGGAATAAACTTACATAGAGATAACACTCAAATATAAATACGTAAAAGCACAATTCATGATGTGGGGATAAAATACATTTTGTCTACAAATAAATAAATTGTCCATACAGTGCAGATCTAGTTTCAGATTCTATCATCCCTCCACTTCACCACTTCATAACAGGGGCCCAAAAACGTCTGCCCATCTCCCGTTTTTTAGCACCTTTAAATTCATATAAACAAGACTCTATATTGTATACCTACAAATCTGGAAAGCCACATCTGGTAAGAGGGGGCTGTAGCATCCTTCCAACCAGCAGAAATCAGGATTCTTAGTACAGCAACCGACATAAAAACCAAGGCTGCCTCATCCTCTGTCAGAGCCAATTTGGAGTCTGTACCCATTAACATCAGTGTTGGGGATAGATCAATCCTGTGACCTAGCAGCCCCTCCCAGAATTTCATAATCGCATCCGTAACTGGGCCCAGCCGGTCACAGGTAGTAAACATATGTACTAAGTCTGCTTGACCCGTATTACATCTAGGGCAGCGATCATCATGCCTAACACCCCATGCAAATAGTTTGGCTGGCGTATGGTACAGATTAAAAACGGTTTTAAAATGCTGAGCCCGTAGATTAGAGGCCCGGAAGAGCTTTTTATTTAAACAAAGTTTGAGATCCAAATCAACATCCGGATTTCCCAATTTGGTTGCCCAGTCGCTTTCAACCTTCTCTACATCGTCCTGAATCCTCGAGACCAGAAGATTATAAACCACTTTAATCTTCCTGCAACCTCTAGCCAGGGCCTCAACCACAGGGAAATCGACCAGAGGCTTCAGTTTAGGTCTGAGGGCCATTAATGTACGGGAGATTTGACCATAAATAAGCCACTGATTAGCAGGGAAACCATACCTCCTTTGCATATCCTCAAACCCTATTATCTTATCCCCTTCCATTAGATCTCCAATGGTCTTAACCCCCAATCCCTTCCAAACCTGTAAGTTCCTATCCGATCTTAACTGAGGAAAAAGGCTTGAATTTTCTAAGTGAAGATAGGGATTAATTTTAGGGACATTAAACATTTTTAGAATAGCTTTCCTTACCTGCCAAGCCCCATATAAAGTCTTAAAACGGGCCTTCTTATAAAACCTGTATTCCACTTCGGTCAGCAACAAGCCGGTTGCTTTCCCCCCCCAACAGCATCTTAAAAATTGGGGGGAGACCCTGAATGTCCGGGTTTGCGTTTTCTCCTGCAGAACTAGTGTCAGAATGGAAAAAGATAGACATTTGAATCAAGAGGCAAGACCAATGATACAGTCTAAGGTTTGGAAGTGCCATCCCACCCCTTTCCCTCGGTAATGACATAAGACTCGTAGAGCGTCTAACCTTGCCATACTGTCATATAAACCTAATAAAGACAGACTCAAGATGTTTCATAGTTTTTTCCTCGATAAATAGGGGTATGGCTCTAAACAAGTACAGCACTCTGGGAAACATTAACATCTTCAGAGCGTTAACCCTCCCTACCAAAGAAAGATGCAGCACATCCAACCTTTTTAATTCAGCCCCTATAGGCTTAATTAGGGGGGGTAGTTCTCTTCCACTATTCTGCTCACTGAAGCATTAATCGTTACCCCTAAGTAGACAGCAGAGTCCACAAATCTTGAATCAGATTTCAGGATATTTTTTGTACAAATTATCTGTGTTTTGGATTCATTGAGGAGGTACCCAGAACCTTGACCAAAAACCTTTGACATCTGTACCAAAACCGGAAGTGCTTGCTGTGGATTCGTAGTGATAATGGCCAAATCATCAGCATATGCTAATATCTTATTGACATGACCGTTAAAAATCACTATGGAAATACTGGGGCACTCTAATATTCTCTGGAATAGGGGGTCAATATACAGAGAGAAAAGGATAGGAGAACAGGGACAGCCCTGGCGCGTCCATCTCCGTATCTTGAACTTATCCAACTTTTCACCCATGACTGTAATTCTTGCAACTGGGTCCATGTACATAGCCTTAATAGCTCTGATGACTTTCTGCCCAAAACCCCTCCCCACCAGTATACCCCAGAGAAAGCTCCAACCAACTCGATTAAAGGCCTTCTCTGCGTCGAGCAGGATCATGGCCACCCCCCACCCCCGTGGCTTCCTGGGCGTCAAACAAAGTTATAGCTCTACATATATGATCTGTGGTGCCAAGCCCAGGAACGAGCCCATGCTGCCACGGGGAGACGAGACTGCCAATGATCCTGCTCAACCTCTTTGCCCAGATCTTTGAGTAGAGTTTAGTATCGGCATTGATTAGGGATATTGGCCGGTACGACCCTGGTTTCTCCACTGGTTTCCCCTTCTTATGAAAGATTATGATGTTGATTTCTTTCCACGAGTCCGGAACCACCCCTGTATACAAAATCCCATTATATAAATCAACCAACAAAGGAACAATCTCCCGTTCCATAGCTTTATATACCTCCAGGGGGATCCCGTCAGGGCCAGAGGCTTTCCCAGACGCTAGCTCCTGCAATGCAGATAGAACCTCGGTATACGAAATATCTTTATCTAGGTCCGCTCTTGTTGCATCATCCAATCTACGGCCCCTATCAGAGCACCCCTCCACTTGGTTGCTGTCCGAATCCCCCTCTTCATACAATTTTTGATAGAAGTTTTTAAACACCATCAAAACATCCTTAACATCCGTAAATATATTCCCATCCTCCTCTATACATGTGATCACATTCTTAGATTTTTCCTGTCTTAACCGAAGGGCAAGAACTCTACCAGCTTGCTCCCCTGTTTCATACCTCTTAGCCCTTGAAGATTGAAAATCCCCGATCGCCTTCTGTGTAACCTCTTTCTGCAATGCCGCTTTAACCGCCAACAACATGCTCTGGCTATCCTCACCATCCCCACCTGCGGCTATATCCCTTATATGTTGTTCCTCTGCCATGACAAGCTTACCCATTAATTTCTCTACCTCTCCCCAATCCTCTCTTCTAAGCCTAGCAGAACAACTGATCGTCTCTCCCCTTAAGGCAGCTTTAAAAGCCTCCCACACTCCGTTCCGGGACGTACTATATCTATTTGCCGCAAAAAAATCTTCAACCCAATTATTCATATGATCTACAAACCTACTATCGGCCAGCAGTCTTCTTTCAAACGTCCAGCTAACTTTTGGCCTTTCCAGCCTTCCCAAATCGTATTTTAGCACCAGGGGGTTGTGGTCTGAAATTACCCTTGGGAGTTTGAAAATCTCGACTTTTTCAATTTCCGACGCAGAAATAAAGAAATAATCTAATTTTGAGTACTTTTGAGCCGGATTTGAGAAGTATGTATAGCCCGCGTTCAGGGGCTCCTTAACTCGCCATACATCATGCAGCCCATGCGAGCTGAACAACGCCTGAACTGCCTTAAAGATTCTGGGTTTCCTCCCCTGGTATGATATTCCGTTACCCCATTCGGATGAAATATTTAAATTGCCAGTAAATACTACGGGGGTAGGCCAATTGGCCAGCTCAACTTCTAGAAAATCAGGGTCATCATCATTAGAACCATATACGCCACAGATAGTGAAGCCGAGCTCCATTTCAGCTATCAACCATCTTCCATTACTATCGGTTTTCACTCTCCTAGCCTTCCCTAAAGCGGTTCTTCCTAAGATAGCAACCCCCCTAATATTTGATGATTGTGTCGTACAAGCCAGCAACTCGAAACCATTAATGAAAAGCAGATTTCTCTTTGACCATGGGAGATGGGTCTCCTGAAGGCAGAGAAGATCTATCCTGTTATGCTTCACCCATATGCTAACCTCTGTCTTTTCCTCCAGTCATTCAGACCCCCACATTCATTGTGCAAATGCTAATGTTCGCCATCCAGTTGAGTGAGACAACCTATAACAAATACCAGCTCAAAAATCTTTATCCTTGTTAACACTTTTTATCCATGACCGATAAAGCACCATTCCCTTCTTTTTTCAGTTTTCACCCCCAGCCCAACCCCCCTCCCTCTCCCTCACCCACCCCAGAACCCCCACACTCGCTACCTCCCTCACCCCAAACCCCCTTCAACTCCCCACCCTCCCTACTCTGTGAGGCGCTCAGACCTAGTCTGTGCGTGTGATGGAGCACGGTGTGTGTGGTGAGGGCTAGCTTAAATCAAAACACCCAACAACCTATAGAATCTTGGAGCCCAACAAATCCCAAACCACCCGAACAGTCAAACAAGATAGTCAAACAATATAGTCTGAAATCAGCCCATAGTCATTAGCCCAGTCCAGCAACATTCATCCTAGCTTCCTATGGAATCCAGATATTCCTTCGCTTTAATCTCAGAAGAGAAGAAGAATGTCTTACCGTCATTAATAATTTTCAGCTGCGCCGGATTTATTAGATATACCTGCAGCTTTTTGTCCTGAAAAGGCTTAATCAAACATCTTAACCGCCAGCGTCTCTCCACCGTCGCGTGGCAGAAATCCGGCCGCACGAAAAATGAATACCCATCACAATCCCTTTTAGCATTAGGTCTTGCTAAGTCTGAGATAGCTTGTCGCAAAATGAAATTTCCTAGAAAAATCAAGATCGCCCTAGGCTTGTCCCCTTCCTTCTTATACCTGCTAGCTTTAAAGGTAGTACGGTGAGCTCTCTGCAGCTCTGAGGCCCTGTTCCAGCTGGCGAGCTCGGGGAATGCCTTTTCAAAAAGCTTAATAGTAAATGCCCTAATGTCGGTCCCCTCTGCTCCCTCCGGAATTCCCAGGACCCTCATGTTGTTCCAGCGGAGCCTGTTCTCCAGCTCCTCTAGCTTCCATTGTATATCAACTACCTGGGAGCATTGTGCATCCACCTTGGCTACTGCCTCCCCCACCTCCGCCTCGGTAGAGACAATTCTGTCCTCAAGGTTTGAGACTCTGTCCCCGGTGTTCACGCAGGCCTTGGACAGCTTCCTAACGAGGCCCCTCATTTTACGCATCGCTGCCTGCGATTTACGATTTTCCTGTCGTGTCTCCTCCCTATGGGAAATGATTTCCTGGTGAATTGTTTCCAATAAAGTCATTTGTGCCATCTCTATATCCGGGCTGCTACGTGAGGGCGTCGGGACAGACTGATCCCACTGCAATTCACATTGAGGGTCACCCTGACCTTTTACCACAGCGACCGGTGCTTTCAATGCAGTAGCCGACTTCTCCAACTCCAATTCGCTCTCTGAGTCTACAAAGGAGCTACAGTCTCCCTCCTCCTCATCCTCAGACCACTCCACATCATCAGAGGCTGAAAAGAAGGCTTCACTCTAAGCCCCTTCCCCAGCACCGCCGGCCTCACCACCCTGTTCCAAAAGGGCTATCTGCTCCCTTCCACCAATATCAATCCCTCCTTGAGCCTGTAAATGTGTCTGAGGATCGATAAAGGACCCATCGATCTCCCGCAGAGATGCTGCAGAGTCTCCAGAAGCAGTTCCCTCAGCTGGCAGCTCCACCTTTCCCTGTGCAGCACCCTCCATCAAGGGGTTCCCGGATGCTGGGGGGATAGCCCCATCACCATCAGTAGCGACCTGGGGAAATTGCTGTGTCTCAGTCTCAATTACAATTTCTTCTAAAATCCCGGGTGCACCCCCTACTACTGTACTAGGTGCTGTCTCCACTGCCTCCGCTGCCTTTTCCTCACCGGTCTTAATGAACATGTCAGCAATCGAGGTGGTTGCTTGCCTGGTCCGAGCTACCGTCTGCTGCTTTACTTTAAGATTCTCCTGCGTCGGTGAAAGCTCTCCTGTGGTTTTAACTACGCACTCTTCTCGCAGGTTTTTCTTTTTTCCCGCAGCTTTGGACGCTTGATTTAGTTTTGGGGCCATCCTCACCCGCTGGGGTCCCTTCTGCAGATCAAGCACACTCGAGCGCTCAGATAGTTTGGCGTCCACACACTCCGTCCCCCGTTCAAAGCTCCTGCGTCGCTGCAGCGTTCGAACACGACTCCGCCCTCCGGAAAACCTATGACGCTGCAGGCTGGGAGAGAGAGCCTCTACCACGGCTGTTAACTCTTGCAGCAGTCGGGAAGCTGAGCCACTGCAGGATAGCGCTGTTATCATGCCTTGAGACAAGCCTGCTTTCACCGCTCCGCTCCGGAATCCACAAAACGGTATGTGGCACTCAGCTAAGGCCGCATTACCGTTTGGGCTCCTCACTATTACCGGCCCTCACCACACCGCCGCAACAGCCACAGCTAAGCGGCCACCATCTTGCCTCGCTGCTGTTACATGTCTCTGCGGGCACTGTGAAAGCAGCCTGTTGCCCATTTAGAGAACTGAATGTGGACCAGCAACGCCCTTTGGAGAAGTTACGCTCTCAGTGAAGGTGGATCTGGACAACCTGATCACAATAAAGGACTGGGACAGCATATTAGCTAGAGCTCCTAACATTTCCAGAAATGCACGCTTAAAACTCATTAATTGACTGGCTAGACCCCTGTTCTGAAGGGCAGAACGAAGCTGGAGTTAATAACATGATCAGACCGAGTAAACCTACCCAGGTGTAAAGAATAATCTGGGACAGTGTTCAAAGATATTAAGTTGGAACTTAGCAGGACTTAAAAATAAGCCAGATGACTCTAGGTGGAAAGATTTCTTACGTGAGTTTGACATTATTGGGCTACAGGAAGCCTGGAACACTGAGATTAACTTCTGGATGGATGGTTATACCACCTATTCGGAACCAGCTAAAGCATCTGTAGCCGGTAAGGAAAAGGGTGGTCTACCGACCTTGATTTCTTTGAAAGTTGCAGGCAATCACTGTAAACCGGACTCCGGCTCACTGAATTGTCTGGCGGTACAGATTACTTTTACTAAGGCACGAATCTTGCTTATTGTTAATTTTTATAATTCATTTGATACAATTATTAGAAATGAACATTTGGTCAGTCTGAATTGTTTCCTTGAACTGTATAGTGGGAAACAAACTTCTTCTTATTCGGTTATTGTTTTAGGTGATTTTAATGTACATCGTTGCCATCTAAATTGTTACGTCTTAGACAGCTTAGGCCCTGCTAATTATTTAGGAATGCATTTTGAACATTCATTGCAGGGTGGTTTTTGGAGTGCACCTTTGCTGACCATGGCCTATTTTATCCTAATATAATGCATGATGGTGATGACGTCCCCACCTTTAAAGGTAGGGGTATGCATTCCACCTTTGATTATATTTTTATTAGTGTAGCTTTGACCTCGTGGGTGATAGGTTACACCACCATGTGGTCTCAGCATAGTGACCATAATCCTATAAGTTTGACACTGGCGGAAGCCCTTAAGAAAACCCTAAAACCATATAGATCTGCTTGTACCTCTAATATACGACCCAAAAAGTAAAATGGTGCTTGGTAGTGCCGGAGGACTTTCAGGCGAATTTGTCGCTTATTGTTGGAAGTGAGATGAACCTCTGTTTAAATGACAACTCGAGGGACAAAGAGGTCCTTCTGGCATATACTAAAATTTGCACCCAGGTGGCCTCCGATCTTAAACGGCCTTGTAAGGAAAATCAAAAGAAAGGGGAGAGGAGGTTTGACCGTAACTGTTCAGCTGCCCACCGTAAGTTGCTAGTGGCCAAAAACTTAAACCACAAGACAAATGTGCCATAGCAGCTATAAGGAAAACATATAAATTGGCATTAAATAAACGCAAAAATGAGATTAAAAACGAGGCATACAACGATCTATTGTCTATTGATGTTATCAAAAATAGTGCCAATTTTGGGCAAATTGTTAACAAACCTTTTTTTCAAGAATTTACAGTTTCTCCCCTTGATTGTAACATTCAGGAGAAGGATTGGTATAACCATTTTAAATCTATATATGGCGACCAGGATATTCGAGGACCCTCAGGTACCACATTTGTAGTCGAGGCATACATCTTGACGTTTATGGAGCTAGAAGTAGAGGAGGCCATAACGCAAATGACTAGCAACAAAGCCCCTGGACCAGACGGCGTTCCAGCCGATCTTTTTAAATTTGATATAATGCTTTGGTCAAAAATATTAGCCCATGTTTTTAACATGGCTTGTAAAATAGGTCTACCTAAATCATGGTCAGAGTCAGTGATTGTCCTGATTTTTAAAAAGGGTAATAGAGGGGACTCAAGCTGCAATCGTCCAATATCGCTAATCGACTCTGTCTTAAAGGTACTCGGAACGGTGGTACTTAGCAAACTCACAGTCTGGTTAACTGAATCCAACACCCTATCAGATCTGCAATACGGCTTTAGGAAAGGAAGAGGCACCAATGACCAGTGCCTTAATCTGCACCTATTAATTGGGAAGTACACCATTGCCAAGAAGGGAACACCCTATCTGGCGTTCATGGACCTTTCCAAAGTTCAAAGTTTATTTATTTATGTTTTGGCTCTCATAGAGGGCCACATAAAAGTTAAAAAAAAAAAAAAAAAAAAAAACCACATATGACATATTCAGAATACAATATAAAAGAAAACACATGTAACATGTTCAAAAATAACTACAAATTCAAACATAATATTCCACAAACATATGTTATACAAGTCCATGATTCATCCATTAACAAGAGTACCACCAAAAGGCTGACAAAATTTTAGATAGCATATTAATAAATATCTAAAAATCCTTTAAAAAATTTAAAAATGTAGAAGCAGAACATTTCATTTAAAGGCGAGTACAAAGATTGTAGGAAGATATTTACATTGGAAATACCCAAGCGGATGCAAATAGGTTTTAGCCATTTAAGGCGCAAAGTGCGAAGTACCGGGCAAATCAGTAAGACATGCATACGATCCTGTGTACTTAAGTTACAAAAGTTGCACATTTTCGATGTTCCATACCATTTGGCTAGAAGAATATTCAATGGCAATAGGTCATGACGAATAAGAAACCACAACCTTCTAATGCCATGAGGTAAATTCCATAATACGTAGGCTTGGGCTTTCTTGGCAACATATGAATTAATAAGGAGATCACAACCACCTTTTCTTTGTATTTCATTCTTATCTAGTTGAAAGCCTAGTTCCCAAGATGCCTGTTTTAGCAGGATTTTAAGTTGTGCTGGGGAGTGCAGGAACAAAGTACTTTCATCTAGTTTCAGAAGAGTCACCGCTTTTCTGAAATTCTTTACAAGTTGTGAGAACTCTTTAAAGTTGCCTAATAATTCGCTTTTAAGTAGAGCTCTCATCGTCCCCGGTTCTGCTCTGGCAAGTGAGGCCACCCAACGTACCAGGGCACATAATCCCTGCACCCAACTGCTCCTTAGGCCAAACTCAAGTCTGCACGCTGCCAAAGAGCAGTTGGTATTTAATGAAGCCAAGGATCTTAATAGTTTCCCTTCAGTTTTATGGCAGAAATCCCAGAGTTTTAACTCAACGAGTTCAATACCATAAATAAGGGTAGCGGGGATCTTAGCTCTATAAACCTCAAGCATACAAGAGAAATGTCTTTTCCCAGTCGCTACGTATAATGACTTTATGCCTTTACCATGTGCAAGGGCTTTTCGAGAACAGTGATCAATATGAGGCCTCTCGCTCAGGTTGGCCGCAATAATTTTTCCCAAGAAGGTATAAGTTTTGACTACCTCCAGCTTCTGACCACCAATCGACCACCCAAAATTTTCTGAGCGGCACAGCTTTTTCCCCCTTATGCACATGATTTTGCTTTTAGATATATTAATCCTCATAGAGTGGGAAACTGCAAAGGCATGAAGTGCATGCAACCTATTTGCTAAACCTTTAGGTGTTAAATCCAAAACGAGAATGTCGTCAGCATACATCAGGCAGGAGATGGGGGCCCCCCCTAGCACTGGAGCAATGCCCTCACAGACAGATACGGCGGCAGGTAAATCCTGCGTATATAGAGAAAATAACAGAGGCGCCAAAAGGCAACCCTGTTTCAGGCCGTTTAGGGAAGGTATACGATCAGAAAGACCCCTTTCTCCCCCCTGCAACACCCTACACCAAGTTTCCGTATGTAATGTGCGAACAAGTTCCAGCAAGTATGGGGGTACTCCAATAATTGATAATTTTCTCCACAGCGTTCTACGATCCACTCTATCGAACGCCGTGGAGAAATCGATAAAAGCTGCATACACAACTCCCCCTCTCACCTGCGTATACTTGTCCGATATCACATGGAGGGTGGTCAAATTGTCTAGAGTGCCGTGCTCCCTACGGAATCCCGTTTGTTCGCGTGGTAAAATGTTGTTCTCATCGACCCAGTCCGAGAGTAGATTTAAAAGACACTTCGCAAAGATCTTACCGACTGAGTCGAGGAGAGCAATCAAACGGTAATTACTAGGAGTATCCCTCGAGCCCTTCTTAAAGATAGGAACCAAGATACTGCCCCTCCAGGATGCTGGAACCTTCTTCGAATCAAAACAGGATTTAAATAAAGGATAGAGTATTTTACTCCAAAGGGAGGGCTCCTGCTTCAGGACCATCATAGGGAGTTCGTCCGGCCCCATTGCACCGGACGAGCGCATATTCTTTATGGCCCCAGCTATTGTTTCCTCTGATGGATACTTAATTTCTCCATCAGTGAGTACATCGGGGGGGCTAGTATCCGCTAAAGTACCATACCCCCCATAAAGATCCCAAATATAGGCAGACCAAACCTCTTCGGTAATAGGGATTGGGCAAGGGGATAATCTATTGCCACATCCCATCCCGATAATGGACCAGAATTTGCGGATCTTACCGTGCGCTACTGCTTCCCTTAGATTTATCCAAACTAAATCTTCCTTTTCCTTTTTTAATTTCGCTTTTAATCTAACTCTCTTTCTTTTTAACCTCGAAAGTTCTTTTCCCCGTTCCCCAGATCTACTTACAAATTGAGCACGGACTAATTTATTTATTTCTTTATTCAGTGTGCACAGGGCACTGGGCATGTATACCCGCTTCGGGGGCCGTCTAACCTTTTTCACATCAAAAATGATGTTCTGCATAAAGTTCTCAAAACTAGCAATTTCTGAGCCATACCAAGCATTCAAGTCTGCTATAGTTTTACATAAAATGGCATGCACCCCAGAAATTAGAGATGGATTCCAAAAACATCTACCGGAGGATGCATGAAAGGCTGTATCTTTGCCATTAATCGCCCATGAAGCCGTACTAGGAGGTTTTAGAGAGATAGTCAAGAGTATTACATTATGATCACTCAGTGTCGTGGGGACTATCATCAGATCCAGGATACGTGGAAATATATTAAAGTCCGAGATAGCATAATCAATTATAGAGGACTTACTGTGCGATTTATGCGTAAATTTTGCAGGTACATCCGAGGGAAATCTTCCATTTAGGATAAGACCCTCGACTGCCGAAAGTTCCTCCAACAGTATCTTCCCTCTTTTATTAGTTATTATTTTATCGGGAAAAAGGGATTGGGGAATAAAGTGCGCCTCTTCTTTAGCTTTATTTCTAAAAAGGTTCATACTGGAGTTAGATATTTTGCAATTTAAATCACCCACAAGTACCACTTCTGAAAAGGGTGATATTTTTTTAACCTGGCCAATATATTGAAAAATCTGCTTCAACACAGCGTTAAAACCCTCTTCCGGAGGGATATAAACGTTAATAATTATAACAGACACCATCTTTGAGGGGGTGGGGAGATTGGCTAGAGTTATGGCTTGGAAAAGGTTACTTGGGTCAATATACTGAGAGAATTTCCAATTCCATTTATTTGATAGCAAGCACGCGATACCCCCCTTAGCATGCCCTTTCTTAGAAGCAACCGCCGGGACCTCCAACACAAAATAACCCTTTCTAACATCAATTCTATTAATACACCATGTTTCTTGAATGCAAATCACATTTGCACCCAACGAAAATAGAAACTCAAATTTCTCTGGACTACTGTGTATCCCAGCAGCGTTCCATGAAATTATTTTCAATTGATTGTTAAAGGTGCTGAAACAGTTTAGGGTTATCTGTGGATTTAGATGATAAAGCGTTATGCAACCAATTCCACCGATTAGAGTCCTCTAATTGCGAGGGCTTTTGAATCAGAGGCGGTGGATTCACCTGGGAAACCACACGTTTTCCTTTTGCAACCCAGATCTTTATATCTTTAAGTGATAAGGTAGCCCCACTTTGTCTATCATCCTTTTGGGACAACCCATGGGAAATGTCTTTATAATCAAAATTCACTATAGGTAAAACATCGATACCTGTGCGTTGGAAACTCTCTTCCTGTTGCAAAACCAAATTTACAATTATTTTAGAGTAGAATTTGACCCTTATACTAGTAACATTATTTCCCCCTAGCAAAGAGACTAACTCGATATCGCTTGTTTGAATACGATGTAACTTATCCATTTCACTAAAGCGTTTGAGTAACCAAGATCTATTTAATGGTAAGTCAACCTCAAATAGTGGAAAAAAGTCCAACACATAAGTGTCCACATAAGATATAGCCTCTTTTTGTTCAACAGTGGGAAGTAGCGGTTCCCCTGTCCCAACTGTAAAAGTAAAAGGAGGAGCCAGTGGATTTAGTAGCTCAGAGATAGCTGGATTGGGAGTCTTTAAATTTGGTTCAAAGGAGGAATTTAAGCCCAAGCCATCCTTTAGTGTTAAAGCCTCCCTAATCATGAGTGGAGAATTTCCAAGAGTCTCTGGAACACAATAGGGAGGATTGGCTTCCGTAACAGTAGATGGAATAGGTTCAGTGGCTTTATCTTCCTGATCAGTTAGGATTATAGCGTCTTGGAACATTATCCGCCTCTGTCTTTTCTTCTTATGCTTACGCACCACTTTCCTTTTATTTCCTTTATGATTTTTACATTTTCCATTTTTTCCCCCTCCTTCTTGATTAACCTCGGTGGTAACTTTTTTATTTTCAGAGCAGAAGATTGGAAAAAGATCTTGTGGTGGTACTTGACAATCAGGGCTAGGCAAGATTTCTTCCGTTATCCCCAAATCCGCCTTCATGATACAGTTCGGTACTGCAGTTACAGGTGAACCTTTAGCAATGCTGTCGTGTGGTTCAGCTGGCACTGGTTCGGGGACCTTTATCTTGGAGTTTTCTATATGCACCTCAGCTTCCCCCTTATTTAGTTTAGTACCCTGTGAAAAGAGGGGGGTATTCCTCGTTGCCGGTGCTTTTTGCAATAGATTTTCCAAGATTTGAGTAACAGAGTCCAGAATACAGTCCGAACTGCCTACAAATTTTCCCAATAGGAACAAAATAGAGGCTAACAGATGTTCCAGTGCAATCAGGGATTCTGATAAAGGTTTATCTCCAGCCCCGACTGTAGGACAATTGCCGGATAAATTAAGAAATGGACTCCTGGAAGCACTTAATTCCTCAGACAAGCATTGACTATTCACAGACGGGGTACTACTATAAAGTAGCAGCCCGGACGGAGTCGCCCCTCCTAGAAGATTGTTAGTTTCCGGGACAACCGGGCTGATCGGCTTCACATAACGGCCACAGAGTTCCAAGTCAATAGAGAGAGGCGGTGAGGCTTGAACCTCAAAGCTGTTCAAGGATGACTCCAAAGGTGGCATGGAGTTATTCACTAGCGAATCATTCTGTGAGAGGGCAGCAAGAATATTAGCCTTGCCCTCCTCCGAATGCACAATGCAGGGGATGTCCATACATGACACTTTTGGTGTCTCACGGGGCACAAAAGGAGCATTGGTATCTGCAATATGATTATCATTCGCTTGGATGTCTGAAGTAGTGTTACATTTTACAGCAGCCATTGAGGAGTTTTCCAGCGGTTTTTCCCACAGTTCAAAGAGCTGACACTGGCCCTTTAACAGCTGTTTATTCACAACCTTGTTTCTCAAGGGATTAGATTTTGTTTTGGCACAGGTTCTTCCACCCACCATTCTCCCCGAGCGCAGTTTTTTTGTCATCTTTTACTGCAAGCTTCCCACACTCCGGCTTTGCGAGATGGTGGTAGTTAAACTTAAAATAATACGTAAAGGCGAATAATCACGAATTAAAATATTAAATTAAGTCAATGCGGTCAGCGATCAGGTACTCTGGGTAAAGGTGCAGTCCCTCTCACAAGAGAACTTACATCATCCGGACCAAATACAACAATGTCTGAATAAAACAATGAAAATGACGGGGCCCAGCCCGGCCTACCTCGGCCACTGAGGGCCACAGAGGGCCCGCCCTTTGCCCGGGCTTCGCCCCGCGCGCTCCCGCGACGCGGGGGCAGACGCTGTGCTTTATGCGCCCCTGGCGCGGTATCCGGGCGCTAGGGCTGCTGGGTAGTGTAGTTCAGCAGGCCCGCGCTCCACTCGGCGGCCGCACCTGTGCTGAACTGTGCGGCGGCGGGAGGCGAGCCCCTGCGTCCACGGATCAGGGCTGGATGCTAATCACCGTCACTGGTAGGTTCTGCGCTCTCCTTAGCTCTGTGGCAAAAGTCCCCGCTCTGCCGGGGCAGACGCTGTGCTTTATGCGCCCCTGGCGCGGTATCCGGGCGCTAGGGCTGCTGGGTAGTGTAGTTCAGCAGGCCCGCGCTCCACTCGGCGGCCGCACCTGTGCTGAACTGTGCGGCGGCGGGAGGCGAGCCCCTGCGTCCACGGATCAGGGCTGGATGCTAATCACCGTCACTGGTAGGTTCCGCGCTCTCCTTAGCTCTGTGGCAAAAGTCCCCGCTCTGCCGGGGCAGACGCTGTGCTTTATGCGCCCCTGGCGCGGTATCCGGGCGCTAGGGCTGCTGGGTAGTGTAGTTCAGCAGGCCCGCGCTCCACTCGGCGGCCGCACCTGTGCTGAACTGTGCGGCGGCGGGAGGCGAGCCCCTGCGTCCACGGATCAGGGCTGGATGCTAATCACCGTCACTGGTAGGTTCCGCGCTCTCCTTAGCTCTGTGGCAAAAGTCCCCGCTCTGCCGGGGCAGACGCTGTGCTTTATGCGCCCCTGGCGCGGTATCCGGGCGCTAGGGCTGCTGGGTAGTGTAGTTCAGCAGGCCCGCGCTCCACTCGGCGGCCGCACCTGTGCTGAACTGTGCGGCGGCGGGAGGCGAGCCCCTGCGTCCACGGATCAGGGCTGGATGCTAATCACCGTCACTGGTAGGTTCCGCGCTCTCCTTAGCTCTGTGGCAAAAGTCCCCGCTCTGCCGGGGCAGACGCTGTGCTTTATGCGCCCCTGGCGCGGTATCCGGGCGCTAGGGCTGCTGGGTAGTGTAGTTCAGCAGGCCCGCGCTCCACTCGGCGGCCGCACCTGTGCTGAACTGTGCAGCGGCGGGAGGCGAGCCCCTGCGTCCACGGATCAGGGCTGGATGCTAATCACCGTCACTGGTAGGTTCCGCGCTCTCCTTAGCTCTGTGGCAAAAGTCCCACCTTTCCTCGGCCTTTGACCGAGTGAATAGGTCCAAATTATGGGTTATACTTCTCAAGCTAGGTGTGGATGAAAATATTGTTCATTTCCTTGCCGACTTGCATAGGGATCTGACAGCCACAGTGAGGTACAATCAAAGGGGGAATTGCACCCAGGGAATATGTATCGCCAATGGTGTTAGGCAGGGGTGTATTCTTGCCCCCTTACTTTTCACCCTTTATATTAATAACTTGGATCAAGTTTTAGGGGAAGCCAGTAAAGATATTCCGCGTGTGGGGGAGCGACTGATCCCGGCACTCCTATACGCGGATGACGCTGCCCTTTTAGCGAGAACGGCGGTCGGTTTACAACTTCTTTTAAACTCCTTTGCTGCTTTTATGAAATCCTTGGATTTAAGTGTCAATTTCTCAAAATCTCATACAATGATAATTGGCTCAAAGCCTAAAAAGGTTAGAGCTCTTCATTGTGAGGGTAATGTGATTACCAGGGTCACCCTTACCTAGGCGTTTAATTTGATGATTGAGGCACATGGATCCCGCAATTACATGCAAAGAGAAATGTATTGACTAGATCCACATCTGCAGTTCTGGGCTTCTCACGCAGGTTAGGGGCCAGACCAATGCAAGCTTTGCTAAAAATATATGTTGTAAAATGCATCTCATTGCAACTCATGGTGCGGATATATGGGGTTTTAGAGAGGCAAGGGAAATCCAAGTAGTGTACATACATTTTTAAGAAACTTGTTATCGGTCCCACAATCCACGGCAACATATATAATCCATCAAGAGACTGGGACTGGCTTTGTGGAGGATTTAATTGTAATAGCACCTCTCTTGAAATGGATTTCAACCTGTTTAAACCCCAAACTAGAACTGAATTGTGAAGTTATGAGAGATTGTTTGGCTCTAGATCAAGTGAGTCATATCCCCTGGGTGAGTCATGTCCAAAGGCTGGCAGTGAAATTGGGACGACCAGAACAATTTAATTCACCAGATAAATTAGTAAAGGGTGATATGCACTGGGTGAAGCAATCTTACCAATACATGGCTTCTATGGAAAGAGAAGAGAGTTGGCAAAATCAAATTACGAGCTCACCAATTGCTAAAAACGTCCTGTGCAATTGAACCTTATTTGATTGTGGTATCTAATCCTAACCACTGTTTCTCCTGGTAAGATTTAGGCTGAATCAGCTACATTTTCTTCTTGCTGACCCTCCGGGATGGAGAAGGGTGGAGGACCTGGGTGTATATTCTTGCAATAACTTTTCCACCCAGGACACATTGCATTTTATTTTATTTTGTGACCATTTTTTGCACGTTCGGAAGCTTTTTATCCTCCCAATTTTAAAGGACAAAGGCTTTTTACAAGTAAAACCAGCACTCATGTACTTACAGTTGCAATCCAATGTCTGGGAGATTTTTAGTATAGCAAGTTTTCTTATTGCAGCAGTTAGAATAAGGAGGAAATAATGAGATCTAGCTTATATTAATACATTTTAACAAATTGAGGTTTTTTATAATGTCACATTTTAGACTGTCTGTTCCTGATTATTTAATGTTTATAATTAGTGTAATATCTTTGCTGCTAATTAATATTTTATTAATTTAAATTTTGTGTATAAAATGCTTTTATGGTTTTAATTAACCAAATAAAGTACTTTCGACTGACAAAAAAACTCATTAATTATTATGTCCTGCATCAGCCCTACCTGACCCCATAGCCCATATGCAGATATTTTCTGATAGCTGATGCTGCCTGCCCTCGCTGCAGGGTGATAGGGGCACACATGCTTCATACGTTCTGGGCCTGTCCGGAACTCCATGAGTTTTGGGAAGGTATTCTGCATGCATTCAAGGAGACTATTGAGAGGGAGATTCTACATACCTCGGGCCAATGTTTACTGAGGTGGTTTCCACACACATCTAAGACTAAAGTAATGAGCAGATTTCAAGAGCTGGGCATGCGTGCCTATATGACAAATGTTTGTATGTTTGTGTGTCTGCATGCACACTCATTGATGGTTTCTATAGTGCAGGAGCGGTTTTGGGAGAAGGAGTAGATATGCCCCCAAGACACCTGCATCTGGATGGCTAAAAAATGTATGTTAGAATCTTTTTGACATGTACTTTTAATGTATTTACTAAATTCAATGTCTCTTTTGCTAAATAAATCTGTAGGAAGCCTTAGTGTTCATTCTGGTACAAGGTGCTAACTCCCAGTAGACAGATATCATCAGATGCACACTACATTGCATGTTTGATAAAGGTATTTTATGTGTGCAAGAAAAGCATAAACCCACCGGTTTAAAATGTATGCATTGCAAATCTGTGACCTACATGTGAGATACAAACCTTTGCAATGCCGCAGTTGTTTTCTAAGCTGGGACTAGGTATGTAACCTCATTTTATCAATCCTGTGCATTATCGACCTAAGTGATCTTAAGGCTACTATACCATGAGGCTTGTGGGTGGCACATCTATTTCTGCAGTATATCAAAAGACAAGTATTTTGCAACAATAACTCAAATCACATCAAATCATGTGTTTGTTAAACACAACTACTCACCCGTAAGGTCCTCAAGGCGCTGGGACCGTGGGGGGTGTTTGCAGGTTTCAGTCAATCAAAAAGGGGGTCTGTCGAAGAGCCAGGTTTTGAGGTTTCTTGCGAAGATGGGGAGCGATGTCATCTGTCTGAGATGGAGCAGAAGGTCATTCCAGGCACTGGCCGCACGGAAGGAGAAGGAGCGGCCTTCCGATTTGGTCTTTCTGGTGCGGGGGACCACAGCGTAGGAGAGGTGGGCTGATCGTAGGGTCCTTTGGGGTGCGTGGAATTTGAGTTGGATGTTCAGGTATGCTGGTCCGGTGTCGTGGAGGGCCCTGTGACCGTGGGTTAGCATCTTGAATGTGACTCTTGCTTCGATGGGGAGCCAGTGGAGTGTGCACAGGTGCTGGGAGATGTGGCAGTGGCTTGGCAGGTTGAGGACCAGTCTTGTGGCGGCGTTTTGGATGTTCCGTAGCTTGCAGGTGAGGTTTTTGTTTATTCCGGCATAGAGTGCGTTGCTGTAGTCGAGCCTGCTGCTGACCAGGGCGTGAGTGACGGCTGTTTGAGGGGGATCCATTTGAAGGGTTTACGTAGGAGGCGGAGGATGTGGAAGAAGGTGGATGAGACGGAGTTGATCTGGCAGTCCATTTTGAGCTCTGAGTCCAGGATGATTCCCAGGTTGCGTGCATGGTCCATGGGGGTGGGCGTACTTCCGAGGTCCGGGGGCCACAAGGTGTTATTACAGGCTTCTGAGTTTGGGCCCATGATGAGTATACTTCCATTTTGTTTGTGTTTAGTTGTAGGCAGCTAATTTTAATCCATTTGGCGACGGATTCCTTGCCTTCTCATAAGTTGTGTCTGGCGGTGTTGGGTTTGTTGGATAGGTAGAGGATGAGTTGGGTGTCGTCTGCGTATGACACAATGTTGAGTCCGTAGGTTCTGACGATGGGGCGAGCAGAGCCATGTAGACGTTGAAGAGCATAGGGCTGAGGGAGGATCCCTGGGGGACTCCGCAAGTGGTAGGGGTAGGGTCTGAGAGGAAAGGGGGGAGTTTGACCCGCTGCATTTTGCCTGAGAGGAAGGAGCAGATCCGCTTGAGGGCCTTGTCTTGAATCCCTGCGTCGTGGAGTCTGCGTATTAGGGTGTCGAACGCCGCTGAGAGGTTGAGGAGGATGAGGGCTGCTGTTTCTCCTTTGTCCCATAAGGTACGGATGTCGTCTGTTGCAGCAAGGAGGGCGGTTTCCGTACTGTGTTTTTTTCTGAAGCCGGATTGGGAGGAGTCGAGGATGTTCTGCTCTTCGATGAATGTGGTGAGTTGGCTGTTGATAACTGTGACCCAAAACCATTTGCAAGCTTCTGTGTTAAAAATTCATTACGTGCAGAATTTCCATGAGTAAAGCATTTGAACTTGGCCGACATTGGATCACGTAATCTCTGTGACTACTCATAGCACAACTGTTTGTTATGACTGTGACTTCTTATAGGATGCTGACTATTCTGGCTATATTGAAGGTACTGGTATGTATTTTGTCCGCGAAGTTCCTTCACAACATAATGTTTCATCGTTGCACTATTTGCATACTATACACAGTGTGCTAGTAGCAAGTCAATTACATGTAAGTTGACGAATTCATTGAAATAATATAAGTGGTGTAAAATTTCCAAAACACTATACTACAAGTTTATGCCATTCCATTCCACAGCCGAGCTTGAATCACCATGTTTATATATCTACACGTGTCATTTGTAGGTTTGGTGTTGATGGGTGGGTGAAGGCACATCATCTGAACCCTCTCAGAAGTCTGTGTCGGAAAAGTTTGAAGCAACTATTTGTTCATGTTGAGGTAAAGCTAAAAGGTGTGCAGATGTTAGAGTTGTTCCACCACATATTGATTGCTGTTGGCACCTTACCTGCAAATTAAACTTTGTACATTTTGTCTACTTTAGTCTGCCTAGTTGTTAAAGTCACTGTAATTGCTCATTGCAGGTTGACTCCATGAAGTTTGGTTATATGAAGAGACAAACAAAAATTTACCGCAAGGGAAGTGGAGGCCCTGCGTAATGTAACAAAACTTTATTGTGCCCTACTTTCCCAGAGAAAAATGCCAATAAACTCCATTTTTGAAACAAGATGACATAGTCCTAAATTGTGGATGGATCATAGGAAGTCTGTTAAGAGACATGAGAGAGTGTCAAAAACAGTGGATGACTTACAGCATCACAGTAAATAGGACATTTGTGAAGTAAAAGTGGTGCAAAAAAGAATTAACTGCAATGGGCGGTAGTTTGATTGAAGGTCTTTCAGGAGTAGATATCTGGGATTTTACTCTTTATGACAGGTTTGTGTTCCCTTATCAGGTTACACTTATACTGAACATATTCTGACCAAGGATAACATGTACCAGTGTGTAATAACCCTGTGTAACGTTAAACTTCACTTTGCAATTCTGCCTAAAGCCTCATTCAAAGCTTTGTTACGGCTTCTCACACTATTGCCAAATAACAATATATCGTCCTGGAAATAAATTACGTTTTTAAAACCCTGGAACTCTTCACTAACTATCCACTAGAAGACACTAGAGGCTGAGGACAGCCAGAATCAAACTGTAGTGAACTGATAGTGCCTTCCTTAGTAATGAAAGTAGTCAAGGATTTTGGGGAATCGTGAAGGAGAATTTGATGGCACACATGTCTCAAGTTTAATTTAGAGAAATACTTCCCCCTTGCAGCAATAAGCTAAGCTCATTGATGTTTAGTAGGGGAAAAGTATTTGAGATAATATGCTGATTGAGGATTCTCAGATCAATACAAAAACACAATTTCTCATCTGATTTCTCAGTTATCACCACTGGAGAAATCCTGTTGTGTATTTCTATAGGTTCTGAATCAGTCCCCCTATTCCTGACCCTATTCTGGTTAAACTAACTATCAAGTTAACTAACAGTCAGCCCATGAGGCAAGAAAACCCCCATGATGCAGATACCGTTATCTGACGCAGTCACACTACGGCACAGGAACGTGTTATCTGATTAGGTCATAACGCTTGAGATCTAATTAGACAAGCGACATTCCTCCAGCCCCTGATAAGGCATACGACGTTCTCATAACAAATCAAACCTATGACAACCTGGATAATCCATGCGGCCATTGTTTTGATTTCACAGAGAACTTTTGCAAAAGAATGTGCTAACGAGCAAGTCGTATGACATCTTTATTGACGTACCTATGTCCATCCTTACGTCAATCTCGGCACCTTTAAGGTATAAATATTGCCGACCTTGCCCTATGCAAACACACGCGTGGTGACAAGACGGAGCAGCCATACTTGCCGAAGCCGAGAGCAGAAGCAGACCCCGCTGGCGCAGCCCCGCCTTCCTGACGCGCTGAGAGACGCGCTGCTATCTCAAGCCGAGAGACCCAGCACCGGCGCTTTCGGGCAGCCCTCGCAGGCAGCCTGGAATATCGAGAGCAGAGAAAGAGATACCATTCCTCATTCATCCTAAATTCCAGGTACAGAACTGAATAACCCCTCACAGAGAATTCTTTAGTTATTCACTTGGCAAAAACAAACTTAACTTAAACTGTAACTTTCTATTCCCGCCCACGCATTAGACTTAGGTCAGGTACACGGGGTAGGCGTATTTAGAAACACCAGTTGAGTACGTTTAGTCAAATGTATATGTGTATGTAAATATATTTTAATCATTTTAAACATCATATGGCTCAGAAACCATATCAATGTTTTTACAGTATTATTTAATACTATTGCTTTTAATGTATGCACTTTACTTAACTATAAGTATTGCAATAATATCGATCCATTTCTCATGTATGAGAAAAGAGACTGATCAATAAATAACACCTTTTTATTGAACACGCCCGTCTCTTCCTTTTCTCTACATTCTGATGAGACTAAGAATGCACGTACTGACTGAGTAAAATAATTGCCTTGTGCTCACACGACTCTCGAGATTGACTCTTGATTAGGGGAGAGCAAAGTTGTCATGTTCTATGGTTGTCAGAAACTAAATCCCTTCTTGTCTAATCAGGGAAGTTAATCCTTCCTTGAACATTCGAGAAAGTTTCTAGCGAACTCTGAGCTTAGCTGGCAAACCCCAAAATTAAGTCTAGTATCGACAGTAGTAGACCTAGTTAACGTCTGGCCTAGGCCTTTACTGCTGTAGGTACTATTCCAATGCGCAGAGCCTATTGGGAAGATAGGAACTACACTACATGGCGCCCAACGCGTTTGGAAAGGGCGATAAAACTAACGTAAGACATTTAGAGTAACTCAGTCGTGCTTTCTCACTCAGACCCCTTTTTCCCAAATACTCCAAAGACGTCTGGAGTGGGTGAAAGGTTATATCCTCCAAAACCTCGCAGGAGGGAACTCCTATGTATGGTTCTTGGTCAAGTCAACGTTGAAGGATAAACAGTTCCAAAATATTGTACATCTAATCTTTGTTCCATAAAGAAACCTGATCTGCAAACAAACATAATACCATCCTGTCTGTAAAATGGCAGAGAGTGATGATGAAAGAGAGGCAGTTAGATTAGCAACTGAACTCGCAGATGCTGATGCTACCATGCAAGCAGCAGACGCGGATATAATACTCTTTCCGGTCATTAAAAGGAGATCTATAACCTTAAAACTTATAGAAAATGGACTGACACCTAGAGGTGGCACAGTCATATTCGTAATTGAGGCACACGAATATCGGCAGACAGAGGTATACTATTCATGGATACATTTTCCAGCAGCAAATGCTGTAACAAAGTACTTCCACTATTACAAAGTAGAGGAACCTCCTGAAACGTACACTCCTTTCGAGGAGGTGGAAGTACCACTCAAATTCCAAGAGCATTTGCTCTTATTTGATGGCGCCCTAAAACATAACAATCACATTACAAGGCTCGGTCCTTTAGGAAGACCAGGAGCAACGTGGCCGGTCTTAGCCGGATACACACCACATCCAGACATCGAAAGAATGCCTGCAGCAGAGCTGTTAATACAGCTAAAACAACTACTAAAAATTCATAGACAATTAGTTCAGTATGTAATGCGGACTTCAACAATTCAGCCAGCGATTAAACTTCCACAGCTGACCCCTCACCAGGGGAACACAAATAAAATCACACCACAGAACATCCAATCCTGCCTAGGTAAAGTTCCAGCTAAACGGGAACAAATACCATTCTGGTTGGCACAGAAAATCACCCAAATAGAGGCGGTGTTTCCTGACACCACCCCGCTGGAAAAACACAGGATTCTGACTATATGTCTCCCAATGGGAATCGCACCACACATTGAGGACTGTGACACTTGGGGTACAGTCTTTGCTTCCATCTACACAAAAACGCACGGTGTTCCATCCATTTCGGTAATACCAGATGTGCTAAAACAAATTCAAGATGAATACGGTCCAGAACCTGCTTTAACTCTTGGTATGAAATTACTAAAAGACTTCAAGCAGGTCTCGGCTATATTATTAGCCAACATAAAAGGTGAAGCAGCAAACGTGGCGATCCGCCAGAGGTTAAAAGAGACAGATGTAGCAGACCAACCAGCTGAAATTGCCAGAATCATAGAAAAATCCTATGAAGAACTAGGCAGAGATAGTCTAGGTGGAATACCAGTAAAACCGCAACTGACTACAAGTCCAGAAAAAATATTTTTTAATAATAATAATTCACCAAAAAAGAACTGGGATGGAAACAAACAATCCAATCCTAAAGAAAAGAAATTCCAGTCCAGAGGAAGGTCTCCGAGGCGAAGAGAGAAATCTCCAAACCAAAGACAGAGGTCACCGCAGAGTGACCCCTCTGGGAATAGATATAACCTTAGAAATAGGGATAATATTAAAAAACCTGATAGATATCAAGACATTGATACACGTCCCTCTCAATCTTTTCAGAATTCCTCGCAGAAATCGGAAAGAAGAGGACGATCAGAAGAGCACGCCAAGTCCAAAGACAAGGAATCTGCTCAGCTAAAAAAGAAATTACAATTTCCAAAAAAGAAGGTAGCCAGTATCAAGGTAGTTAACAATGCCGAGAATACTGAGGACACAACTGAAAAACGGAGAGTGGGCTCAGACAATGCTAGACAGCGCAGCAGAGGTGAGCATAGCTCGCAAAGTCCTTATGAATCATCTGGAGACAGTGGACACAAATGAATACCTTCAAGTGGAAACTGCAGACACCAGAGTTAGCAAGCCCCACAAGATATACGAGATAACATTACGTATAGAGGGAGATAAGACTAGGAAAATAAGGGGACTATTTTGGGATAACCTCTCCAAAGGCTATGACATCCTTCTAGCTGAAAAAGACTGGCCACCAGAGTTTGTCAGGGAGTGCCCTCATGGCGAAGAAGTAATTATGCCTGCCTTCTCGAATCAAATACCGATTCATAAAAAATACACACTTGCTAGAAAGTGGGCAGTGGCCTTAGCACCTGCTTTATATAAAAATCATGTAGGATGGGATGAGGATTCTCCTCCTCACAAAATCCAGTTAAAATCACAACCTACTGCACAAAGGCAGTACCCAATTAAGCAAGAAGCTAAAAAACAGGTAAATGAAATACTAGATCAGCTAGAATACCAGGGGGTGATTGAAACTTGCACCTCACAAATGAACAATCCTTTGTTTCCGGTCTCCAAACCAGACAATTCGTACCGTCTAGTTTTGGATTACCGACACCTTAACACATGTTGCAAAACCTTTGCAGTGCAAAACTCACACAGTGCTGCACTAATGAATAACATAGTGCGCAAAAAATACAAAACAACCTTGGACATCTCCAATGGATTCTTTTGTCAAAACATAGCACCAGAGAGCAGATCTTTAACTGCATTCTCAGTAAATGGCACTCAAAAACAATTCTGTCGGTTAGCCCAGGGGTACAAGAACAGCCCGGGGGTATTCTCAGCGAGAGTAACAGAATTACTACAACTATATGATGATGAAGCGTTATCTTATGTCGATGACATTTACTTAACAGATGATGACTTGGAGACTCACTTGAAAAGGGTGAACACCATAATACTTGGGTTCGCTGCAGAGGGTTACAAATTCAACTTCAAAAAGTCCAGAATTGCCCATCT
Organism: Lissotriton helveticus; assembly: GCF_964261635.1. Classification (NCBI taxonomy): domain Eukaryota; kingdom Metazoa; phylum Chordata; class Amphibia; order Caudata; family Salamandridae; genus Lissotriton; species Lissotriton helveticus. Next base: position 1,411,282,629 of record NC_136068.1, read on the forward strand.
AAAAATTCTATACGAAGGATATGAATTATCAAGTATAGCCTGGTTGACAATTTTTTAAGAACTAGAAGAATTAAAAAATCTAAAATATGAAAAGACGTATCCTCTGCCAATCGACATTCAGCCTCTACGACATTACGCCTGTGTAATCTATACAGACGGACATGCTCAACCCTCTGTTTGGGGAGAACAAGCATACAACCCCACATGTGAGATTACAAAAGAAGTGTGGCGCGGAGGTAAACTAAGACCTCTATTAACAAAATCACACTCAGTAGAAACTAATTCAGAAAAACAAACTGAAATAATAGCTTTGAAAATGGCGCTAGATAATGCGGATCGCGAATTCCCGACACTTATAGTGTCAGATTCATATTACTGCGTCAAAGCATATAACAAGGATTTGCAGACATGGATTCAGAACGGTTACAAAGATGACACAGATGCACCAATAAAGCAGAAACTGCTCTGGGAACAAGTAGCTCTTTTACAAAAAGAACTACCAAAGACTCACGTGATACATACACTGAGTCATCAGCGTGATGGCGTTCACGTTGTGGGGAATTCATTGGCTGAAACAGCCGCAGCGGCAGCCACTAAACCGGCTCCCGTAGATCGAAAAAAGCGTACATTAAAATACATTGACGGTGAAACAATGCTGGCGGTGAAAACGTCATCAAAAGGCGACTGCTCAGCGTTACCGATCAACTATCCACTCAATTATACATACATAATCGATGCAAACTCCGTCCCTTTTGCTCGAATCCCTGGAGTGGGGGATAGAGTGATTCCAAACATGGACAGGAGAAACTTGTTAATCGCAGACGCACACATGGGCGAGGGTCACAGACACCTTAAATTAAAAGATTCTCTGGAAGAATTACAATCACGGTACTGGTGGCCAGGCATGAGCCTGCACTACACCATGTTTGTAAAAAACTGCCCAAACTGCAACAGAGATCGCAGTGGGGAGAGAAGCAGTTTAATACCTCGTCGTATCAAGGCAGATAATATTACCAGCAAAAAGAATGGCTTGCGATTAACATATACAGGCTAGTTTCCACTTATAATGTAGATCACCAGCACTCGGCTGACGTCCGGACTATTATACAAGATTTGCGAGTCTAAATGGCATATACGCTAAAAGCATGCTACGTTCGACCATTGTTTTCACTCAGGCAATCCAGCCTGGGGGGGAAACCTGGCCAAATGAGCACAGCCCAGCGGGAATCTTCTCACTTCCTTCCTGAGGGTACTGGATGGTGTAAAGAAAAAACCAAGGCAGAAAACAATCTATAATGGAAAGGATATTAGGTTCGGGAGCTGGGTGGGTCAAACATCTAATAAGTGTCCAACGTAGTCTAAATAACTTGCCAAGAAATTCTCTGAAGGGATTCAGTCCGTACGAATTATTATTCGGAACTAGGATGTTGATCTCTGACCTTGATAGTCAGACTTCAGTGGTAATAGAAAAAACCTTTGATGTCAAAGACCGTTTGGCTATTTTGCAGGACTTAAACAAAACAAGAAAAGACCTGAGCAACATACAGTTGAAACAACAGCCAACGACCACTGAAGAATCACCACCTGTCCCAGCAAGACCTGTCTGGATTCCAAAAGTCGGGGATCTAGTCAGGGAGAAGATCGCGGTAAAGAAGGAATTTGGGCCTTCTTACAGAAAAGCAGTTCCTGTCTTGTCTGTCAACGGGACAAGATCAGTTGTACTACCGCCACTTGCTGGAAAAAAGGAGAACCGAGTTGTATCCATCGACCTGGTAAAACCACAACATGTGGCCAATAACAAACAGTAGGCCAAGTGGACTCCCAATAAGTAGCAGAACACCAAGGTTTGCTACCAGTACAGAGGTCCTAACAAAGAGGCTCATCACATTCGAAACACCTGCAGAAGAACAAGAAAGACTATGCAACAATGCAATAGAACTAAGACCTCTGAAAACCCAAATAAAGACATTTAGCAGAGACACACCAATCTATACTGAAGTACCAAGTGAAAATGCAAGGAACAAAAATCCTGAACCAATTAGAACAATTGACAGAACTGCATCTGGTTACTTCATCAACTTCGATGATTCCTCTGACGGCTTCAGTGAATCAAAGACACAGCCATCATCAAAATCCTTTAAAGACAAAGCGAAGGAACTTTTGAAACAACTGAAAGAAACATATCTGATTTCTCCATGGATTGAATTTTGGGTGGGTTTTGGTGCATTTATCCTCATACTTTGGCTCATCATGGTATTTACTTTGGGACGCTTCATTGAGGGAAAATATGCTAAAATGGACACAGCAAGTCAGAACATCAACTTGGTCCTCAAACCACACACATCTTCACACGTCGAGAAAAGAGAACTTTCTCCAGAACTTTCTTCAGCCAACTTCACAGCCAATCCGATACCTGGTGGGGTAGCCTGGGACAACACTGACTATGAAATTTATGGTCCGGTCGAAATCCTGAAATATCCACACCAAATCAAGATCTCTTTGAGTGATTTTGCAAAACCAAACTCATTTGCTGATGATTGGGACTTCGAAAGCATTAACAATATGATGTCTGATTTAGTAATGTCTGCTAAATTTACAAAACATGATTATTTGCAAGGTTCTACAAATTATGATAGTATGTATTGCTATAACCATTATGGTAACCATTTTTTGCATAAATCGGCACAACCTAGAAATGTTTTAAATTATAATCAATGGGAACATTGTGCTACACCTCCAAAAGAGAGCTCTAGAACTGTTTATGACAAATATTCATATTTTTCAGGTTTTAACACAAGTAATGCTGAAACATTTTATTTTAAATTGTCAAACAAGACAGGGATGAAAACCATGATAACCAACACAAAATTGATATATTCAGATTCGTTCTTTGAAAAAATGAATACTTTTGGATTTGATTATTGGGACAAAAATGTTGATTTGAAAAGTGTTTGGGGTACAAAAGAATGGCAAGTACAGGGTTTAGAAGCTTTGTTTAGAGCCTGCATGATCCCAGAACAAATGATATTTTTAAATGACACTGTTCAACAAACCACCTGTCTTGGCTTAGCCAAAATCAAAGATTTAAATAACCCGTCTATTCCAAAGCCAACAATGTTTAGCAATAGCTCTGATACAGATGAAGAGATAGACGTAAACCATATACTTAACCAAAACAGAACACATCCTGATTGGAAACAATGGTTGATCTGGCCCACAGATACAAATAACTGTCAAGATAGATTCCTGAATAAAACACAGGGTTTCAAAATGACCAGGCCAGACCCTAGATATCCCCAAAGACATCACCCAGGGATAATAACAACCTACAGTGTGGGCAAATTATGCCTTCAATGGCTACAGACTTCCACACTGCCTGAAATTAAGCAACACCTAACTTTACTTACTGATGGTGCTGACTTGCGTGATTTCATACTGGGACCACGCAAACAGCGTCAAAAGCGTTTCATAGCAGCCTCTGTATATGCAGCATACAATGAGGCCTGGAAGGTTACTCAAATTGAAACGGCAGAAAGAATACGGGAAATTGACCGTATCAATTTGGAAAAATCACTTTCTGTAGTGGACAATGGGTTAATGACTCTGTCCTCCAGAATTTTTTCATTGGACAGCATTGTGTCTTCAGCAATCGATATATTATCGCAAGACTTACTGTTATTACAACATGGTCAGTCACAATTGCGTTCTATTGTACAGCTTGGCTGGACGTTACAAAATCTGCGTTCAGGCTATGTGCCTTGGCGTTTAATCAACACAACGTCACTATTCCAAATCTTTAACCTTACTGATAGACAAATCGGTATGGCGCAAAAGGGTGCTGATTATACAATCTTGAGCATTGAAAAACTAGAAAGATTACCAATGACAATGTCAGAACGACCTGTCAGTGAATGGATAATCCACGGAATCATAAATATTCCAATCTCAACCTTCAGGTTTCAATACTGCCAAAAATATATACAGGCTGGCATGTACGAGAAATTGGGAAAGGGGTACCTTAAAACAACATGGAACCTGCCCTATTCACATGCATGTGTCAGTAATAAAGGACAGAAAGTGTTTCTTAGTGGCAACAATTGTGCTATGTCACTAAGCGGCACGCTTCTGTGTAACGGAATTAGTTTGCATGGAGCCTGTGAAGGGAATTCATACAACCTTTCATGTCACCAGCAAGGCGCACCTGCAACTGAAATAGAACCATTCTTTCAAAGACTCTATAATGGGAGTTACATTCTTATTGTAGACCGCAGATGTTGCAGTCTTATGCCCGGGACTCCTTATCTAGTAACTACAACGGCGAAGGTCAAGTGCTGTGGACGTTCTTTATTCCCCAGCTCCTTTCCAGACAGGGAGGCAAGGGCATGGCCCAGTTTGAAAATTACTTCTATTCGAATAGACACTTTAAGCAGAATGAAAACAGTGCTTCTTCAGACGCCTACAAGGCTCACGTCATCAAAAGAAACATATGATCTACAAGTCGCAAGGACGACTGCAGAGATACATACATTATTATCAACTAATTCCCCCGTACATTTCGCGGAAATCCTGAGCGAAATCTTAAATATTTCTGATACCACTGGGGTCTCAAAGGTATTTAAGACAGTATTTTCGATGGCATTAACACCATTCAAAGCCATACTGGGTATTTTTCCAGATTTCGTCCATTCGATTTTTGGCGGGCTTCCTCTGATCCTGGGACTAATTGCAGGAATCCTATTCCTAGTCCTTATTTTTCGTTATGGCAACCCATGTCACAGATCAAACTCTCGCGACAATGGAAGATACGATCCTAGCCATTGGATACTGGGACCGGAAATCAAAAATCCTGGGACTCTCCCGGCTTAGAGACCTGAACATGACTTGGTTTCTATCATTTCGACCAATGTGGCAAAGGTGTGTTTTACCTGTACTAAGGTGTCTGCTATGCTGAGAAGAATGCGTGTTAGACACCTGTCTGACGCTACAATCGGATGCGCCAGTGGATGCAGATACACTGTTGGTTCCTACCAAGGTTCACGCTTTGTGCTGCCCTCAAAGGCTGCCAATCCTGATGACGGCATTCGTGGAATCTTCACCACTACGATTGAAGAGTAGTGAAGTTCAAGATGAAAGCAGCATCGAACAGGTACGACCTTCTGTCAGCAATGCGAATCAGAATGTCAATGGAGACAATCATGCGCACGAATGCATGGTTACCCCTATTTCCGACTTAGGGGAACTTTCCCATGAAGCTGTTGACAGTTTTTTCGAAAGCCTGAATGATATGATGTTCTCTCCAGAACAGAAATAGAGACTTTTGAGTAAACTCGCACACGCCGTTCCCTGAATTCGGCCTTCAACTTTAAAAATAAAGTCACATGAACAATTACAATCCAGTTCACGGACAGCAATTTTTTCAGCATGCCCCTTAAAATATTTTTCTACATATTTTTTCCCGGGACACTGATCTTCTGCTTAAAGTAAGAAACTATTCCTAGAGAACTAAGATTTCTATTTTTAGATACTTTATATAGACTTTAGCTGCCCGCTGGTATGTTCACAAATATTTTATTATGTGATGAAATGGTCTCGGACTTCCTTTCTGTATAGCCATATTAAGAGCCATTTCATGTGTATTTCTCATATACCGATAAGCAATAATGCATAAAAATGCGTGTTTACTTTTGCATTTAATTCATAGCTTAAGTGCATACAATATATATGACTGCAATTTTTCAGTATATTTGAAAATTTCGAAATGCATTTATGTATTTTGGGGTGGTAAGGTATACACTATACTCTATAGTATGTTGTACTATGTTATACTATGCATAGATTAGTAGATATGACCATAGTTAGCGTGGAGTGGGTGTCGTGTATTTCTATAGGTTCTGAGTCAGTCCCCCTATTCCTGACCCTATTCTGGTTAACCTAACTATCAAGTTAACTAACAGTCAGCCCATGAGGCAAGAAAACCCCCATGATGCAGATACCGTTATCTGACGCAGTCACACTACGGCACAGGAACGTGTTATCTGATTAGGTCATAACGCTTGAGATCTAATTAGACAAGCGACATTCCTCCAGCCCCTGATAAGGCATACGACGTTCTCATAACAAATCAAACCTATGACAACCTGGATAATCCATGCGGCCATTGTTTTGATTTCACAGAGAACTTTTGCAAAAGAATGTGCTAACGAGCAAGTCGTATGACATCTTTATTGACGTACCTATGTCCATCCTTACGTCAATCTCGGCACCTTTAAGGTATAAATATTGCCGACCTTGCCCTATGCAAACACCCGCGTGGTGACAAGACGGAGCAGCCATACTTGCCGAAGCCGAGAGCAGAAGCAGACCCCGCTGGCGCAGCCCCGCCTTCCTGACGCGCTGAGAGACGCGCTGCTATCTCAAGCCGAGAGACCCAGCACCGGCGCTTTCGTGCAGCCCTCGCAGGCAGCCTGGAATATCGAGAGCAGAGAAAGAGATACCATTCCTCATTCATCCTAAATTCCAGGTACAGAACTGAATAACCCCTCACAGAGAATTCTTTAGTTATTCACTTGGCAAAAACAAACTTAACTTAAACTGTAACTTTCTATTCCCGCCCACGCATTAGACTTAGGTCAGGTACACGGGGTAGGCGTATTTAGAAACACCAGTTGAGTACGTTTAGTCAAATGTATATGTGTATGTAAATATATTTTAATCATTTTAAACATCATATGGCTCAGAAACTATATCAATGTTTTTACAGTATTATTTTATACTATTGCTTTTAATGTATGCACTTTACTTAACTATAAGTATTGCAATAATATCGATCCATTTCTCATGTATGAGAAAAGAGACTGATCAATAAATAACACCTTTTTATTGAACACGCCCGTCTCTTCCTTTTCTCTACATTCTGATGAGACTAAGAATGCACGTACTGACTGAGTAAAATAATTGCCTTGTGCTCACACGACTCTCGAGATTGACTCTTGATTAGGGGAGAGCAAAGTTGTCATGTTCTATGGTTGTCAGAAACTAAATCCCTTCTTGTCTAATCAGGGAAGTTAATCCTTCCTTGAACATTCGAGAAAGTTTCTAGCGAACTCTGAGCTTAGCTGGCAAACCCAAAAATTAAGTCTAGTATCGACAGTAGTAGACCTAGTTAACGTCTGGCCTAGGCCTTTACTGCTGTAGGTACTATTCCAATGCGCAGAGCCTATTGGGAAGATAGGAACTACACTACAATCCAACTAGATGTCTTGATGGGCTCAATAACACCATTATTCAACATTACATCCAACATCGTTTTCATCTCCCACCCTCCCAATATTTGGTGCCCTTCTGACCTTGTGTTGGACGTGTATGGCCCCTTGTTTGAGATTTATGTCATACACGTTGTAAAGAAGTGAATAAGCCTGGAAGCTGAGTAGTAATTTCTTTATTTGGAAGCAAGTAGGTACATCTCCATACAACAGCAGCTCTGATCCAACTGATGTCCCACTACCAATCTAGAATACCACTATGCAGGATGCTTCCAGTTACCATGACACTGAGAGCATCATAGCTAGGATGTCACATCTTCTCCCTTTACATTGAACCAAAAGAATATAAGACAGTATTATTAATTTAATATATTGTAGTAACAAGGAGAAAGAGATAAAAGGTTAAACACAAGAAAAATAGTAACATATAGCATAACTACTGTAGTGTAGTTCCTATTGTAATTTTAATGAAAGTTGCAGAGGAAGTTTCAAGGGAACAAAGATAAGGTGCACAATATTTTGGAACACTGTATCCTTCAACGATGAACAAACCAAAAAGCTAATACATAGGATTTTCGTCCTACTAAGCTATGGCGGATATTATCCCTACCCACTCCAGACGTCTTATGGAGGTTTATGAGTAGGGGTCTCTGAGAAAAGCATGACTGAGTTACTTCAGTATCTAGCATTAAATGAGTGCCTTACCAAACCAAGGGTAGTTCCTATATCCCTGATGGGCTCTGCGCATTGGAATAATATACACTATAGTTTTGACATAGGACTGAGGTCAGTATGTCTCTATCGAGTACATTAAACTTAATTACTTCTGTGTGCCAGCTAACTCGGAGGTCACTAGAAACTTTCATGAATGAACAAGAGGGATTAGTTTCTGACAACCGCATAAACATGACAAATTTGTTTCCCTTAAAGTCGGAACAATATCTTCAGAGTCGTGGAAACAATAGATTACAGTTTCGCTCAGTCACTTGTGCATGCTTTGTTTCTACAGAGTTACACAGAAACAGAGAGACGGGCGTTTCAATAAAAAGGTTTATTGAACAGTCTTATTTCTAATGCAAGATATATGAACTGCTACAATCATAAGACAGAATGTGAAGTATAAAATGTACTGCATTAGCAGAAAGATGACATACAACTGTAATAGCATGTCTTGTAGCTTTGGCATATATTCATTAAAATACATTCATAAATAACACAGGCTAAAATACTCATCTGGTGCTTCTAAAATAATCCTACCCCAGTGTACCTACCTAGGTGTAGTACGAGGGAAGAAGTAGGTGCTGTCTTATTCTGGTTTAGTTATGCCAAGAGTTGCCAAAAGTTTCTCTAGGTTCCAATCAGCTCCATACCTTAGAATGAGAGAGGTTGGTATCTCTTTCCTGGGACTCCATCTCTAACACCCCGCAAGGGGAGTAAGAAACACTGGAGCTGGATTCTCGGTGAGGAGGATGACAGCGTCTGGTCAGTGCATCAGTTGAGGACTTGACTTCCTTCAGGACTTGCTGTGGCGAGCCGCGTTGTGCAAGTAGGTAGCCGAACCGCACCGTGCCTTGCCAGAGCCAGTGAAGGCATATTTATACTTTGAAGGTGCTTAGGAATGCCAGTATTGACGTACAAGTCGGGCATAGAAACATCATGAATGAACCCCTAAGGAATAGATGTTCATGAATAATACATTAGTTCTTGGAGAAATCAATATCCAAGCAAGGGGAAGTCCTAAAGGCTTAAGAGTCTGGTTTTCCAAGAACTCGTTGTGACATAGATGAACGGATGTAAGTAGCCATGCCTGTATTTGGTTAGCATGAGTAATGCCTAAATAAGGTCTGGATTTCTATGCCTAAATAAGGGTAATGTGAATCGTATCCAAATATAAGGGCTTGAATCGGGAAATCAATATACAGTATCTAAATCAACACACAACACTACACAATTGAGGAATGCACACATAAAATACTTAAATACTAATGTCACCATTCCTCCCTTTTGTACATTGTTTTATCACATGACATACCTTTTATATTTTACTGGTAAGTTCACTGGTCTTCCAGTGCGTGTCAATCCATTGCCACTGCAAGAAGGTTATTCAACGGATTGTGCTGCATTTCCCCTTTGGTATCGCTTTGTTCACCATGAGTTGGCAGGGTATGCCCAGAAGTGGGTCCCTTGCTCACTTTGCCACTGGATTTAAGATAGTTGGCTGATGAGTGTTACGCACCCGAAACCGGTCCCAGGATGCTTGTTTCCGGTCCAGGGAAGACATGGCTTGGCAGTTTGGGCTGGACTGTTCCCAAGAGGCACAGGGTCAGACTGATTTGCATATGGCCAAGTCTGAACTGGGGTGGTGGAGTGAGCTAAAGAATGATGATGGAGTAAACCCAGATCAGTTGACTGGGGTGAGTGTTTGATTTGCTCAAAAGCTCTGTCCATCATCCCCTTTGGTATCGCATTTATAATGGTGTCAACTCTGCAGGTATTAGGACGTTGAAGAAGGGAAAGATCCTTCAATACCTTCATGACATCATCCTACATCCAATTTCATGGGTGATGATTTCTTCCTTGTGTCACAATCTGTGTTTATACAATCCTCCTTATATTTAGCCATCTGGCTGTGATGCCACATTTTATTGTCACTTAACTTTGCAGATTTTGAGTACGTGACTAAAACTTGCAAATGTGCAGAGAATTTCCTCTCCCCTTTTCTTACCTTTGTACCAATTTTATTTTGACCCAGTCTCCAACCTGTAGATCAGCCTCTTTAGTGCAAAGTTTTCTGTCAAAATTGGCTACGATTCATGTATTTTACGTGAATTAGAGCGGACCACAGCAGGAGACCATTCCCCACAAACCTTTTTACAGTTACCTGCCACATTGTCTTTCGTAAATGGCTCTCTACCTCTTAAAATTCTAAGAGGGCTGGAGCTAGTACAAGTGGGTGTGATTCTGTGCGCCCATATTGTACTAAACAATTCCTCGTCCCACTTTTTTCCTGCACTAAGAGAGGCTTGTATGCTACCCATAATTACTCTGTTGAAGCGTCAAACTATACCATTACCAGCTGGTTGGTAGACAGGGTTTTTTTTCACTAATACCATTCCTTTTTAGGAACAGTAAAAAAATATCTGATGTAAATTGTGGACCATTATCACTAAGGATGCTTTTATGGATGCCTTCTCGTGTGAATAGTTTTCCCCAAAATTGTATGACTTCTTCTCAGTAATTTCAATTTCAGGCCATTTTGGATAGTTGTCAATAACAACAAGGATGTGCTTCATATCACCTTTATTGTCCTCGATGGGACCCAAACAATCAATCCTTAACTCCTCCCATGGATGATCCAGAATATATCGGGTGCCAAGAGAAGGTTTAAATACACGTTGGACTTTGTCGTAATTTTTGCAAGTAGAACACTGCTTCACAAAATGTTCAATATCTTTATCAATCCCGGGGCACCAGTAAGACAACTTAATTTTGTTTTTGAGTTTTACAATACCTAGATGGCCTTCATTGTTGATTTCTAAGATTCTGGAGCTTAATTTCAAAGGTGCAACAACTCTTTCACCCCTGCACAAGTAGTTACCACTGTCAATAGATAATTCCTCTTTGATTTCCCACATAGCTCCTAAGTCACCCTGTAAATCAACTTTGTTGGGCCAACCATTAATAACATATTTAGCAGCATTACACAAGATTTTATCCTGCTCATATTTAGTGTCTCATTCTTTTTTTGAAATAGCATTTGTAAAATCATTAACAGAATCATGCACAATAGCAACATTAAAATCATCCCAGTCAGCACACACATTATCTTGTAGTGGTCATGGGGTTCGGCTAAGATAATCTGCTACTTGGTTCCTTTTTCCAGGTAAATATTCAACATCGTAAGTGAACTCTAATAGTTTTAAACTCATTCTAGCCAGTCTGGGTGTGGCTTTAAGTATGCCTTCAGATGTCAAGATTTTGAGTAAGGGTTTGTGGTCAGTGCGCAATGTAAATCTTGTGCCCCAAAAAAACTGCCTGGATTTCTCTATGGCCCAAACAGTGGCCAACATCTCTTTTTCTATTGCAGAGAATTTTTCCTCTGTAGGGGATAGAGAACGAGATACAAAAGCAATTGTTACTTCTACGCCATCCTCATTGACCTGAGACAGTACAGCGCCGAGTCTTTTGTCACTAGCATCAGTAGTGATGATGCTGTGATCAAAGCTGTTGAACGCTTGTAATGGAAAAACAGAGATTAAATCGTGCCTTATTTTGTCAAAATCTTTCTGGAGTTCTGTGTTCCAGTAAAATTCTTGTTTTATTTTGAGAAGTACATACTTTGAATAAAACTCGGCTAGGCCAAGGAAGGATCTTACATCATCTTTAGATTTTGGCACAGGGACATTGCTGATTGCTGTGATTAGTTTCTTCTTAGGTGAAATACCATCGCCACCCACTTCATGTCCTAGGTAGGTAATTGACTTCATTCCAAACTTAAATTTTTTTTAACTCTGCAGTAAGTCCTCTTTCCGCAAGTGTGCTTAACACCATAGTGAGACGTTCATCATGTTCTTTTTTATCATGTCCCATGATTAAAATATTATCTTGGAAATAAATCACCCATTTTGATTCTTAAACAGCTTATGCATTAATCTTTGAAAAAACGCAGCTGCCAGAGCTAGGCCAAACGGCATTCTCACAAAGCGGTAGCATCCAAAAGGTGTTATGAATGCAGTCAGGTTTTTGCTGCTGTCATGTAGTTAGATCTGGTGGTATGCTGAAGTCAAATCTATGTTCGAGAACCATTAGATACCTTTTGATTGGGCCAATAGTTTGTCAATTCTAGTTAAGGGAAATTTGTCAAATACAATTTTATTGTTTAGGTTTCTTAAATCAATGCATAAGCGCAAACGTCCATCCGGTTTGCATGCTACGACCAATGGGGCCAACCATTCTGCACACTCTACAGGGTCAATTATGCCTTTACTCTCTAAACCATCTAAATCTGACATGACACCCTCTCTCACACTAATGGGGATGTTCCTGGGCTTGTGACATACTGGAATAGCATTGTCCTTTAACACAATTTTATGTGTCAACCCAACTAATTTTCCAACTTCTCCAGAGAATACTGTAGGGAATTGTTTGACAATATTGTCAACCAAATGTGAGTCACCATCCTCTAAAAGCATTACCAGATTTTCTAACTAGTAATGTTTCAAGCAGTGAAAGTGAGGATGCAGGAGAAGGTCCATCAAGTGCAGTAACAGAGAATAGTTTTTTACAAGAGGTTCGCCGAATTAGAATGGGGAACAGGGAGACGGGCGTAAGACGCCGGGATACAGGGGCACAAAGACAAGGAGAGGGACAAAAGGAAAAGGAAGGACAAAGTGTGAAACAAGGAATGAGAACATGCTCTTGGAAAAATTGAATAATGTGTTGAGACCAGAAGTTAATGAATTTGATATCATTAATCTGTCATCAGTAGAATTGTCGCTGTATATGATTTCTATACTTAAGAGAGGTTTAGGATGTTGTCCTATGCTTAGTAATGATTGGTATAATACTAAGATTGACCTGTACAAAGTTGTGAGGTTGTTGAAATTAAAAAGTTTTTCTCGACCAATCCTGTAAGAACTAAGTGTTGTAATGTAATATCAGAATTAAGTAACATGACAATACAGGATGTTCATGATACTAGATTATTTTTGTCCCTGACAGAGAATGAGGATGACCCTCTAACTATGACAAGATTACTTGATGAGTTAGAAGTTTGCACAGATTTGAGTATAGGCAGTGGGCTCAAGAACAAATCAAAATGGACCCCGCAACTTTCGTTAGGTAATACCATTGATGCAATTAACAAAGCGGTGAACCATGATTTAGACAGAATGATTGATAGCAGACAGAAGAAGGGGAAACTGCAAAGTTGTGATAATTTATTCAGAGCTGAGAAAGGGGCATTGAAGGAACGTAGGAATAACCATGAATTGATCATTCATATGGCTGATAAGGGTGGTAACATTGTGTTAATAAATAAGTTAGATTACAATGAAGAAATATTGTTTCAACTCAATAATGAAATGTACTATGAATCTTTAGAGAATAACCCATTACAAGAACTAAAAGGTTTGATCAATAGGAATTTGAAGTTATGGTATGATAAAGGCTTAATTGATCATGACGAATATGCATACTTATTAGTTGATCATCCTAGACCACCTTGTATTTACAGTTTACCTAAGATGCACAAGAACAGAGCAAAATCACCAGGAAGACCGATAATATCTGGGATAGGGGTACTCACTGAGAAACTCTCTCAATTTATCGATACTTTTCTCAGTCCATTTTTCAGAATTTGCCATCTTTTATACAGGATAATAAACATGTTCTTAACATAATGAATGGCGTGACCTGGGAACCCGGAAGGATCTTGGTAACATTAGATGTGGTGTCCTTATATACCAACATTCACCATCATCTGGGATTGAAGGCTCTAGAATCATTTCTGAATAGACGTCCAGTAGAATACTAAGATCATACTTTAATGCTATTGGATATCACCAAGTTGATATTGGAAAATAATGTGTTCCTATTTGACAATAAATGGTACAGACAACGACTCGAAACTGCCATTGGTTCCAGATTCACTCTGTCTTTTGCCAACCTATTCATGGGTTGCTTTGAGGCAGTGTGAATCTGGGGTCACAAGGGCAGAACATGGATTGACAGTATTTACTATTGGGGACGTTGTATTGATGACTGTCTCCTAATATTGACAGGCTCAACCCTTGAACTACAAGAGTTTTTTAACTATTTAAATAGCAATGATTTGAATTTGCGATTTGTGACTCACTATGATACTGAAAAGATAGCCTTCCTAGATGTTGAGCTGTATACTAAAGACCACAAACTCTGCAGTAAAATGTATCGGAAGAGTACAAGTTGCAATACATTATTACATGCTGAGAGTTGTCATCCCCGTTGTCAAATAAATGCGATTCCCTATGGTAAGATGAAAAGACCACAGAGGAATTGCTCAGAACAAGTAGACTTTGAGGAAAATATTAAGGATATTAAAAACAGGTTTTTGGACAGGGTGTATGGTCATAGTGTAATTATGAATGCGGCAACAAGAGTACATAATTTGAATAGGAAAGAGACTTTAAAACCAGCTCGTAAGAAAATACGGATTCGTGACAGTGATAAGATTAGATTAATAACTAACTTCAACAAAGCAATACACTCTACAGGATACTCAACAAACATTGGCATACGTTAAGATCTGACAAAACAATTATGCCATTCCTGACAGACAGACCTAGTTTGACATTTAGGAAGGTGCTGACACTAGCTAACATTATTAGCCCGAGTTATCCCAGTACACCTCAAAATGTAAATTGGCCAAGCAACCAATTCAAAGGATTTCATAAATGTGGACGCTGCAGTTCTTGTAGGTGGGCTGTAAATAAGACAAATCACTTCAACTACAATGATACTGGCACCCATAGGATTAATATGTTCATAAATTGTGATACCACCTATGTGATTTATGTCATTACTTGTACATGTAAGAAAATATACATTGGGAGCACAATTAGACGTCTTCGAGAGAGGATGACAGGACATTTCAGAGGTCTTAAAAGTGGAGATATTTGCTATCCTATTGCTTCCATTGCTTCCATGGCATAAAACATGGGAAATGGATATACATGGATATACGTGGGGGCAATAGAGAACTACAGCTTAGATGCAAAGAAGCATTGTGGATAATAAAAACTAAAGGCAGTAGACCTGGGGATGAATATTGATAGTGAGCTCTAGTACTTTCTAGGTCAATGAACCAAGTAGAATATTGCCTGTATAAACAATGAACCCTCTCTGTGTTTTAGGTCGAGGCAATGTATTAGTGAAATACTATTTACATGCAACTGAATGGTCAATAGAATATAGTTTATTAACCAAATTGATTAGGAAGAAGTTTATTTTTAATATCTAGCGCACAATGTATAACTTGGAAATAATTATATGTTGAATAGACTTGTGGTGATTATGAATCTTCTTTATGGCAAGAACGAGATACTGAATAGAATTGAGCTAATAATGAATTCTGACAATACGTGAAGATATGTACTCACGTAAGAATATTGATTGTGACTGGATTTTATGTTTTAGGAGGCTTATGAATATGTACATACTATGTATGTTTTTTATCTATGTGCTGGTATTACACTCACTTTCCCTTTCCTTTTTTACTTTCAGTGTCACCTAACCTATTTTTCTATAAATAGAATCTTTATGCCAGATGCTTGATCATAACGAAGGATTACACATTAAGTAATACAAAGCAACATTTTGTACAAATGGCTTGTGGCCCATAGATACAACATTGGATCATTTGTTCTTTATACCGAAATACCACAAATTTGTCACTCGGTAATGGATATTTGGAAATGCCATTTTACTTTGTTTTTGGGAACTCTCTGGTATATGGGACAATTAGGATACATCACTATTGATAGACGTGCTTTCTGACATGGAAGCTTGAAACAAATATTTTCTGATTTTGGTGGTTGTATTTATTTTCGCTATAGTATCGCACCATATTAATCTTGACTAATGGATAAAATTATCAGGCAATAAAACCTTGTCTGTGGTACTCCATTGGTATGATGTTACCATTATGGATTATGATAATAATAGGTGGCACAAACGTATACACGAATGCTACATTATACACATCTATAAACTCCTTCACTCGGGTGGCTTTACTTATTATTAGATTTCTTAACTAATTGATACGATTAACAGGCAATCACACCCTGTCTGTGGTACTTCATTGGTATGATGTTACCATTATGGATTATGATAATAATAGGTGGCGCATACGTATACATGAACGCTACATTATAGATATCTATAAACTCCTCGACCCGGGTGGTTTTACTTATTTTTAGATTTCCTGTCTCCTAGGAGTTTAGAGACGAAAATTAGATATATTTTGAAAAGATCTTAAATAATACTTTTGAATTTAAGGGTTATGTTACCTATCGTTACAATATGGCTTTTTTGAAAACGTATAGGACAACTTTGTTATGTTTACAAGTAAAGCTTTATTGTAAACCGATCGCAATCACAGGACATATTACAGATTTGCTTAGAGAGATTAACTTCGTTTCACTTGGAAAGTACTACTATTTATATATATATATATATCCTCTCTTGTATATCTATAATAATGAATGTAGTTCAGTTTTTCTTATTTTACTTATATTATAGTTACTAACATAGAGAACTTGAATTTATATTACTTGCAACTCCAAGATGGAGCTTATAGTTTTATAGTATAAAAGGCCCTTCCAAGATGGCGCTTATTCGGAATGCTGTTGCGACAATGTGATTACTAGGACGATGCTCTAGATACTAAGGGTGAGAACATATGCGTTGTGATAACTTAGATTATACATAGGATTAGACATATATATAATTATGGTAATTCTCCTCTCCTTCACCTACTTTTGGATTTATTCCTAGATCATGTACCGGTGACCTACTTATCGTTCTAAGTCCCGGAAACTTAACTGACTATCTCTTGCACAGGTGAGAATCGGACGTATATCACCTAAATATTGCTCTTAATAATCATAACGTGTGTTCATAGTTAAGCATTTGCAGAATACGTACCCTTGTTTTTACACTGTTTATAGTACCGGTGATTATATGGACTATCTTTAATACAGGTTAGAATCGGATGGACTTCATTGTTTGTGTTGCTCTACAATATTAGCATCCATTTGTACCTTGTATACACTTATCAATGAGAATCGGGGGGACTACACCGAGTGTACTGCTTCTAACAATATTAGCATTTAATAGTATCAGGTACACACAGATTCAGTGATAATATGATTAACTTTATATGTGATTACAGATCAGGACACGGATACAGACACCTATAGATATTGTGGTACTAGTTGATCAGGACGCGATATTCCTTACAGGTACAACTTAGCTGACTCTATTAAGTCAGATATAGTGATAATAGGATTTTCGATTCCTGAATATTTTATTTCATTTGTGATTACAGACTGGGATTACTTTACAGAGATTTCTGAATGTTACTACTACTTCATCTACTTACTGCGTGTGCAGTAACACTATGACCTATTGGTTACCTTTAACTTAGGTAAGAAATAGAGATGTTCTCATCCCAACTTTTCAATTTTTATTTAATTATTTCTTATTAAAGGTTACATCTAGTAGCGTTTGTCTTTAATTATGTTTAGGTTTTGACGTTGTGGAGGGACTTAGTTACTGGTGTCATAACGAATTTAAAAAAACAGGTTACTGACGTCGGATCATCAGAATTACATTTCTTCTCTATAGGTAGAGTACATATCCCCTAATTAGTCTTTTTGGTTGGCATTTTTTAATTTGTCTTATGACTCTAAGTGACTTTTGAATTGGTGCACTACCTGTTCTTTTTTGATTTATTGCAGTCTTTTTGATCGCTATACGTGGTCGTGATATATAAACAACTAAGAATATGACAAGAGATCGCAAACTAGTGAAACGGAACTAGTGAGATGAATAGAGTTCCCTTTTATAGGTTTGAATTAATTGGATATTCAGACCTAGTTTAAAATGACGCTGATGCTGTGTGTCTATTCCAACTTTCACAGGCACTACCTTTGATTGCCTCCAAGGGAGTCTACTATTCGATTTCCTCCCCCTATTTTGTGATACTGATCAAACGTATTAGAAGTTTGATGCGGACATGGGTGAAGAGACATTGCAGGGCCAGGCCGGGATGCACGCCACATCACCTCCATGCTTTGTGCCCCGCTGCTAATGGCAATTGCACTGCAGGCCAAGACAGAGCCCAGAGGGATCTCAATGTAGTGATTGGACACTGGACTAAAACTGCTTTATTGGCTTATGGGTCCCACCCAGCCAAGCCCATATATGCACATGCGTAAATATGCATGCTGCTACTGGTGTTCGCCATTGCGTAAATACTGTGCTAAATCACATGTGCATGCTGCTTCTAGTGAATGCCTTTGCACAATCACAGTGCCACCTCAATTATTTTAAGCCTGGCAGGATAAGACGCAGTCACAATGCACTAATTGTTAATTTTAACTTATTTCTTGATACATCTAAATCAACAGAGATAGGGGTTGCAAGCAGAGTGCTAGAGATCCCAACAAGTTGCTTGGGGGGTCGCAGTTGTGACCCCAATTGACAGACATGCCAGAGTGGCTTCATGGATAAGGGTCAGAGCTTTGCCTGTTTGGGGGCGTGGCTTAGGCGCCGACGGAGATGGCGGCTTTCCCGGGGAGCTCCTCAGCGGTGTAGCCGTCTGGAACTTCTCCAGGTGCTACCAACGCTCGTGTGACCTGCCGTATCATACCTTCACACGGCACAATGCTTGCTGCCTCTTTTGCGCTACCTGCCGTCACATGGGGTGAGCGGAATCATACTTTTTGACTATTTTTCAATCTCGGCGTCTCGCGTCTTATCGCGTCCACCATTTTGTGCCGCCTTTCACCTCATGGGATGCCGCTCTTCTTCTATACTTTGTGTCTTCAGCGCATTCCTGCCAGGAAGTGTCTTCATCTCCACCAGCTCTGAACTTTGCTTATATCTTTCGTGCTAGACATGCAAATTCCTGGCTATGGGCTTTTTGTTTTTGATTCTTTCAGCCCACATAGGTGCTATGGCCGCCATTTTGAGCTGTTGCTCTCTTCATAATTCTGCAGCTCCTTCCCTCACATGAGTTCTTTCCTCATCTCAGCGTTTTCTTCTTCAAACAGTCTTTTGTGGATTTTTTCATTATATCTCCAGCATTCAAAGCCTGCGTATTTTTGTAATTCATTTCTCCTCTCTGGATACTGTGGTTGTGTGCCATTCTTTTTTCCTCTACAGTGGTGATTGCGATTTGAGCTTCATTACTCGCACCTTTTTGCTGTCAAATACGTACGAATTTTGTACTTGGTGCATTTTACTTCCTCAATAGCAATGGCACGCCACAACCGCACTCCGCCTCAACAACCTCCACAATCCCTGGTTGATGATAACCCTTTTAGTGTTTTGCAGGACACTTCAGAGGACGCCACAAATGACCCTCTTCTTACGAAAAATTCACCTGTACTTTCTTCACACTCAAATACAAAACTCATTACTAAGGTGTTAGGAGTTGGCCTAACGGCTAAGGCGCTGGACCTCGGACCTGGGGATCTGGGTAACGACGCCAAACATCCTGTGATTCTGGGCAAATCACTTAATCTCTCCGTGCCTAACAAAAATGAATGCGTGTCCTCATGTAACGAAACTGGTGCTATGTAAAGCGCTCTGATACCTGATTCAGTTCGGGTCAAGTTCGCGCTATATAAAACTCTGCAAAAAAAATAAAGGGTCTTCCACATCATCCTCTACTGGGAAGAGAGTAAAAGTGAATCCTCCGTCACCCACTAATACATCTTCTTCCATCTCCATGGAGCTTATATTGGAAGAGATACGCTCACTCAAAACTTTTATGGAGGAAATTCGCTCACTTAAACCATAAATGGCTGATACCAATGCTCACCTTCAAAACCTGGAAGATAATTGGTCCCATACAGAACACAAAGTGGATCACTTAGAGAAATCTCTCTCCTCCGTCCAAACTTTTACTGCTGTTGTTCCTCACATGCAGAAGGAAATTCAGAGTCTTAAGCAACAGTTGGAAAACTTGGAAAATCGAAACAGACGTAATAATCTTCGCATTTATGGTCTTGCTGAGGGCCTTGAGGGGTCCAATCCCATAACCTTCTTTCAATCCTTTCTACCTCAGCTCTTAGGTCTTCCAGACTCTCCACCACTTAACATTCAACAAGCCCATCGTTTGGGTCCTCCTTCTCGTATCTCTACTTCTACATCATCCAACGTAAAATCCAGAGGTGTTATTTTGTATTTTTGGTATATACAGACTCACTTAAAGTTCTTCAGTCTGCTGAACAGAAGGGTAAGATCTCTTGGAATGGCTCCAATCTCTTTTTTGCACAGGACTACGCTAAAATCACAGCGGACCGTCGCAAGAAGTTTCTAGAGATGAGACCAGCTCTACGTTCCTTGAATGCTTGTTATGGTTTATTCCATCCGTGACTATTCAAAGTGACTTACAACAACAAGACGACGACTTATGAAGACCCGAACCAGCTTCAAAAGTTTCTTGACTCCTGTACCGCCGAGTCTATGGACATTCCTCATCCTTAATTACTGTGCATGTTGATTAATGTGTATGCTGACCCCTGTGTTGTAGAATGTCTCTAATCAGGTTGTTCTCCTTCCATTTTTGTCTCCTTCTGTATCCATTTTATACTTTTACTTCCATATTTCGTATTATATTGTAATCTAGCCTTTCGTATCGAAACTGACCTTATACTTTTCTATTATTTTAACGATATTTCCTTTACTTCCCTCTAGATGCGGTTATACGGTCCCTTTCATTTTTTGCCTCTCGTATTCACTTGGAGGTTGTTTCGCCCTACGTGCGTCTCTGTGGTCCCTCCGGTTTGGCCCGGTCATCTCCTCATGTGGTTCCACCACCCCCCTATCGCCTTGTCTTCCTGTGGTATGTCTCCTTCTTGTTTTCTTCCAAGTTGTATATCATGTTCTTTATGCATTTTTGATCTCTTCTTCTTCTTCTCTTCCTTTTTTCTTTTCTTAACTTTTCTTATTCTTTCCTCTTTTCTCTTTCTCTACCTATCTTGTCTTTTATTACCCTTTTCTCTTTTTTTCACCCTTTACATACCTTCTATTCTCTTCTTTTACTTAATTCTAGTTCTTCTTTATTCTCTTACTCTGTATTTTCTAATTGAAATTAGTAATAATGTTTTGAAATGGTTTATTGTTCACTTATCCGGTTCTTACAATTTAGTTCATAGTTCCTCTTCATATGTTTTAGACAAGTTGTGCATATTTTTGCTTCTGATACTATTTTCAGTATTTTGACACTCATTCTTACATCTACTTCTGTTCTTATTCTAATTCATGCTTTTTATCTTGTTTCTTTTAGTATCATATGTGCATGTTCTACCTTATTCATTCTCATTTAGAGTTGTAACTTGGAATGTTAAAGGAGTTAATAACCCTATAAAACGGCAACGTGTGTTAAGTCATATAGCTAGGTTAAATGCTTTCATTGTTTTTATCCAGGAAACTCATTTATCAGAGATTGAAGCAACTAAACTGAAGAGAGGCTGGGTAGGTCATGTCTTCTCTTCTCCTGCTTTTGGGAGGAAAAATGGTCTATCTATCCTATGCCACAAAACACACCACATTACTGTTTTACATCAAGAAAATGATCTAGAGGGTCGTTGGGTGATTGTCAAATTACTTATTGATCAAATACCTTTAGTATTGTTTAATATATATGCTCCTGTTTCTATTGATGACTTGTTTTGGACTTCAATCTCAGATAAACTTGTTACGTTTAATGACGATTATATCATTTTTGGAGGTGATTGCAATCAAGTTTTTGATCCAATTTTAGATATGTGCTCCACTGTTAAATTCTCCAATACCAAGATGCACTCTCAATTCACCTCTGCCATACGTCGCAAAGCCTTGTCTGCTATTTGGAGGCTTTATAATCCTGATTTACAGGAATATACTTTCTATTTCCCCCTCCTAATTCACAATCTAGGATAGATTATCTTTTCTTCAGTAACCCTCTGTCTCACACTCTGAAATAGGTTCTATCCTGATTTCCGACCATGCCCCCGTTTTTGTGGATTTTGATTTGCTCCCCTTCTCTCCTCATTCTGGCAGATGGCGTTTTAAAAAAAAAACATACCCAACTATTAGCTGACATTGAACATCTTGAATACTGCTATAACCGTACGAAATCTGACGCTTCCTTAAAAAAGCTTATTGTGGCTAAAATATCTTTTAATAAATCTTCTACAGAAGCTGCTTCCTCCTATCTTCTGAAAAGTAGTGCTCGGTACTATGGAGGACAAAACAAGATGGGCAAATTACTTGCCAATTATTTAAAAATCCGTAGGAAACGGACAAAAATGTAATCCATCCGTAACAATGCTGGTGATTCATTTTTTAAAGATGAGGACATTCTCAATGAATTTGTCTTGTTCTATAAAACTTTATACACACCAGAACAACGCCCTTCGTCTACCGCGCTCTCCTCTTTCTTTGACTCGCTTCTTCCCTCTTCACATTCGGCCATGGATTTTTCCTCCTTGGATTCTGACGTCTCTTTGTCTGAAATTAAAACGGATGTTTCAAAATTAAAACGAGGTAAAGCACCTGGCCCTGACGGTTCTACTATAGAATTCTATCATCATTTTTCCTCTTTATTACTCCCCCATCTTTTATTGCTTTATCAATTTTTTTATACAATGTAACTCTTCTTCTGGCTCTTTTCAAGAAGCAATGATCTGTTTAATCTCTAAAGAAAATAAAGGCCCTTCTTTTTGTAAAAATTATCGCCCGATCTCCTTGGTCAATTTGGATTATAAGATTTTTGCTAAGATCCTTGCTCTCCGTATTGACCCCATTCTACCATCTGTTATTGGGCCGGAACAATCTGGCTTTGATAAAGGTCGTCTGTCTTCAGACAATTCCAGGGTCCTTTTTAATATTCTCAGTAAAGCCTCTTCTCTTGACTATCCCATTGCTGCTATAGCATTAGATGCTGAGAAAGCTTTCGATAGAATTGGGTGGGATTTTATGTTCCAGGCTCTTAAATGGATTGGATTTCCTCCCAAATTAATTTCTTTCATCTCATTATTATACTCAGATCCGAAAGCCTCTATATTTGTTAATGGGAAAACTTCGACTTCCTTTTCTCTGTTTAGAGGCGTTCATCAGGGCTGCCTCCAACCCCTCTTTTATTTATAGTTGCATTGGAACCCTTCTTAATGAAAATCAGACTAGATGACAGAATTTCTGGTTTTAAGCTCGGTAATTCACAAGTTAACATGTCGGTCTACTCTGATGATATCCTTCTTTACTGTTCCAATCCCTCTACTTCTCTTCCGGCTTTCCTATCTCAAATCGACATTTTCTCCCAGCTCTCTGGTTATCGTCTAAATTTGGATAAATGTTAGGTTCTTCCCTTAAATATTCTTTGCTTAAAACAGGATTTTATCTCAACTGGCTTTTCTTGGAAAACTTCTAAGATTAAATACTTAGGCTTATGGTTCTTTTCTTCCATCCCTGACACATTGAAAGAAAATGTTGATGCTCTTTGTAAAACGTTATCTTCTTCGATTGACCGTTGGCATCCACTCTTTCTCTCCTGGTGGGGACGTTTAGACTCTATCAAGATGATGCTCTCTCCACTCGTCCTTTACCTCTTATCCATGATTCCAGTTCATATCCCTAGTTTCTACTTTAAAAAGATTGACTCCATTTTAAACAAGTTTCTTTGGAAAAATAAGTCTCCTCGTATCTCTCTTGCTGCTCTTAAAGCTGATAAAACTTCTGGTGGTCTCAAATTTCCTGACTTCAGAACTTATCATCTTGCTTTTTCACTTCGACAGGCCTCGCACTGGCTTTTTTCTGACCAGGATCAAGATTCTCATCCTCCTCTTTGGTTGGAAATTGAAAAGTATTTTATAGCCCCTTTTCATTTTAACAAATCTCTTGCTTTTACTAAAAACATTTCTTCCTTTCGTCCTCAAGTTATTTCTCATACACGTAAAATATTAACGCCTCTTCTTCCATCCTCCTTCCCTGCTATCTCCTCGCTAAATCTTCAACCCATTTGGCATAATTATCTATTACACATTAAAGGTCATACCTTTTACTGGAAAGTATGGAGAACCAAATGTTTACAATGGATTTCTCAATTGGTATCTAATATTCTTCCTCGTTATTTTCTAGATCTTCAATCGAACTTCTCTTTACCTTCTTCCTGCAGATCTCAATATGAATTACTCCTTCCTCCCCTTCAACAATATCTTCTTTCCTTACCTGCTAACCCCACTATTCCTAACAAGTGTTCAACACTCTTTCCTTTATTATCTTCCCCTACTTCCGCCTCGTCACTTTATCGTAATTTATTTTTCTCTTCGGATAGACCCAAAAGTAAATGTGAATTGGCCTGGGAATAAGATCTCGCGGATTGTTGGAGTACTCCCTTTTGGGATAAACTATGGTGAAAGATTCATAAAACGTCTAGAACTGCCAGCACCTCACAGACTTTATATTTCATATATAAACGCCTTCTTTTTACTCCGATTAAACTAGCATTCTTCTCTTCTGACCTCTCCTCAGACTGCTGGTCATGCAAGCACCCTTTAGCTGATTTGAAACATATGCTGTTTGATTGCCCATTCCTTTCCCGTTTTTGGCTTATGATTTGGTCCCAAATTAACAAAATCTTTCACACCCAAATTCCTTTTTCCGTTTCCAACATTTTCCTGGGCTCCCTCTCACCCTCATGGCCTCTTCCTTCCTCCACTCCCTCATTACTGGATTTGTTCATAGCTATAGCCTTACACCTAATTACTTCTAATTGGAAATACGCTGAGAAGCTCACTTTTAAGGCCTGGTGGAATGCTGTCTGTTTCCATCACAGATTAGACACCAGTAATGTTTCCCCTATTTATTTAAGTATTAAAAGAGATCTTTTGTGGCTTCCTTTATCGTCCTATTTATCATCCTCAGCTTTAGCATCCACTTCTGTGATCACCTCAGAGGAAGTTAGGAAACTTACATGAATTCTTGTTTTGCCTATGCTTATATATGCTTTAGTACATGCTTTCCGTTATTACTCCCTTTTTCCTTATTATGATTATTATACTCTAGATATCATATTCAATTTTTATTGTTATAAATGATACTTTTTCTAGACCTGTAATTTGGGTAATGTTTTATCCCCCTTTTTCTACATCCCCCCTTTTCTCTCCCCCCTTCTCTCTCTCCCCCCCACCTTCGTCTCCCCCCTTTTCATTTTGTGAGTATAGTTTGATTTTCATTGCAACATATATTTTATTGCCTATTTCTTTCTTGTACTGTTTCTATTTTATTCAATAAACTTCAAACTTAAAATAAAAAGAGCTTTGCCTGTTTATCAGACCAGGAGACAAAATTGGCATGGGCACCAAAATATAAGTGACCCCCCGCTCAATACTGAATTAGAAAACTAAAAAATTGGCCATGTTTGCAAACTGTGGCAGATTTGAACTCATGAAGACACGAAGTGTTAGTGATTACTGACCACAAAACAGGCCCACAAGATACCACAAAACGGTCCCACACACTGGCCTGTCAGACACGACTGTCTGCACTACCTGCATGCACTACAGGCCAGTGGCATAACACAAATTATAGGGCTAAGAAAAATGCAATAAGGGTGCAATAAGGGTCCCCTAAGACTCCTATATCTCACAGTTATTCATTGGCTTTGGGCTGAATTGAGTCCCCCTGAAGCATTATGGGCTTACTAAAGGTGGTGAGCCACTCTACCCCCTGGGGCTGCATTCCGCCACTACACTGAAGGGCTGTTGGGTAATTATCCAGAGTGGATTTCATTTGGCTGAATTTGAAGAGCCATACCTCTAACTCCATAAAACCTACAGCTTCTTTGATTCAATGTTCTAATTCGTAGCTGTTTGAAGAATATTTCCCCTGCCCTGTCGCGTACTGAGGGAAAACAAAGATTTAATGATGTTAGTTATTTAATACAAGCTCTGTTTATTCAGTTTATGGGACCAATAAAGCACCCATGCCACAGTGAGGCCATATTTGTTCCTAAGGGTGAGTACAATTAAGGAATACATGTAAATATTGGAGCATCTTAAGGTTCTGGAAGTTTCCTGCCTCGTATTTATCCCTCCCCCTAACTCTCTGTAATTACCATTAGGGAATTCCCACCTGGGAATTCTTCGGCATTTGAAACAAGGGGCTTTCTGTGAGTTTATCCCACATAGAGGCTGATGGGAAACTAATTTTTAGGTCGAGCCTGGGCAGCTCATGTGCTGCTCTGCAAGGCATGCTGTATTCGAGTATGATAGGTTTCAGTTTTCTATGCCCCGCCCACTTTACATATTATGCCTATTAGTTAGCAGAGTGTGTCTAACAACTGATATATTCATTTATGCATTTTCGTTTATATTCCAATATTAGTTATTCAGTTATGCGTGTGACATTATTACAGTTATTCTTAGCTTAGCCTGTGTGCCACCATTTTGAAGCATCTTCCTTTCTGTGTGAGTTGCACTTGCTCATCCCCCTCCCGTAGGAATAGGAATATTCCACATGTCAGCAGTTTTGTCTTTCGGCCCACTGTGACTGAAACTACTAGCGAAACCCCTTATCACTCTGTTCTCATGTGCTGGAGATGCTAAGGCCTGGCTCCGTGTCCTTGGGGCCAGATAACAAAATGTTGCAGTTCCAGGTGCAGATGCCTCTTGTATGAGACCATTGTTCACCATTCCAGGGGTCCAGTACTTTTCCGCAAGGGGCGTGCCTTACTCTGCTTTTCGTATTATAATGTGATACTGTAATGATATGAGTCAGTCCTTCTCGGCGCACTCTTAGGGGTGAGGTCGAACAGGGCCCTCTCATATGGGAGTTTGTGGCCTAATAAATTGTTTGTTCATTCTTCTCCACTGTCCGGCTGACTTATTATTGGGTAACTATAGGTGAGTGCGGTAAGTCACTCGGGTGGATTTGAGCCACGCTTATCAGATGGCGCCCGAACAGGGACTCCGCGATTAGGACCTTTCTCACCCGTAAGTGGGTAGCAGAAGGCCGGAGACCCTCTGGTCGGCACGGTGGGCCCGGGTACCCAATTGATGC
Source organism: Lissotriton helveticus (assembly GCF_964261635.1). Lineage (NCBI taxonomy): Eukaryota > Metazoa > Chordata > Amphibia > Caudata > Salamandridae > Lissotriton > Lissotriton helveticus. The sequence continues at coordinate 1,411,309,703 of NC_136068.1, forward strand.
CGAGCTTGGTTCTCGCAGCGCTGCCCCGCCCTGCTGATCGGAAGAGGTCTCGATCCATGATCCTACGCCGGAGTCCGGAAGGCGGAACTTTGGAGCTGACCGTGTTGGTCCTGGCAGCCGGAGGTGGAGAACGGTAGAGGTCGGTACTGCGCATAGAAGGTGAGTGGTCCGACTGTTGCTTGGAGGAGCCGGAGTGCTCTGAGAGACCGGTGCGTCTCTGGTGATTGGAGGAGCCGGTGTGCTCCTGGGGCTAGTGTGCTCTGGGGAACTCAGAGTGTAAGTGGCGCTCTGACAGACTTGACGGAGACTGGGTGAACGTTGGTTTGTAGTCATCCGACTGGGTAGTACTGTAGTCGGCGGGTGGCTTGCTGCGGAAGGATCTCGGGACTCACCCGAACGCCTAGGGTGGTGGTTCACGGGGATGAGCACCGAGTCCCATGCGGTGTAGCGCATGCCGATCTGTAGTGCTGCCCAGGAGACGGATGTGTTCCCTAGTCTCGGAACAGCGGGTGTGCTGTTCGGTCTGCGGTAGGGTCCAGGTTCCCCAGGACTTGGTCGACGGGCCTTGTCCCATTTTGGTAACACGTGCTTTGGTACGGATTTGATGTAGCGTATATTGAAGCTGTGAGTGTGACCTACCGGTAAGTGAGTTTGCAAGTATGAGTCTTTGTGTTAGTGTGTGACTGTGTGAGAGCAGGATGCCGTGTTTCAGTAAATTACGGTGTTTAGGGTGCTGTGGTGATGTCTCCGACGTTAGATTGGCTGAGAGCCAACCTGCCCCGGTGGAGGGCTCTCCAAACTTTGAAATGTATGTCAAGCACGGCTTACCCCCGATTTTGTTTTCTACTCTGTGGCATAAATATACAAAAGATAATGTGGATTTAAAGTGGCCTTTGCTTGGCTCTTTTGATGTAGCAAAATTAGACTACTTACAAGATAGATTGTTTGCTAGGCGCAGTCGCCAGAGCATGTTCGATTCTTTACGGATGTGGCAGAAGGAGGTACGAGAACGGCAAATGAGGGAGGAAAAGGTGGCTCAGAAGAAAGCGGCGCAGACCATGGCGCAGAAGGCCAGGGAACACACTAAGAAAGAGAATGAACTGCGAATTGAGCGCGCAGATAGACGTTTTAGGCTATTGGACAATAAGAGTTATGTAGTGAGAGAGGATGACCAAGATGAGATGGAGGACATTTTGAACACTCGACCCCCTCCCCCATATGCCCCGCAGCCCTTGTACCCCGTGTTGGTGGATTCCGCCTCCCCGGCGGTGGTTTCAGTTCCCCAAATGGGTGCCCCTCCCTTGTCCGGTGCACCTGCTTCCTCTGTGGCTGAACGAACTTCCCCCTCTGTCACTGCACCCCTGCTCTCTTTCTCCGCGACAAGCCCAATTGCGCCTGCTGTGCTCTCCCCGGTGTTCTCTGCTGGTCCCGCCATCCCCGCTGTTTCAGCCAGCAATACCCCTCAGAGCACGCTGCTAACTCCCACTAGAGGAGCGGGAGGCGGACTATTTACTCAGGTACGGAAGTTACTTACACGTTCTGCTGTTGGGTTGGATGAAAAGACAATGGTAGCTAATCAAGCCTGTCAATGGGCCAGAAATAACATTTATTCACTGGAAGACCTTTGGTCTACCATGAAAGACTATGAGCCTTTTGATGCAGCAACATGCTTTGTGGCACATGTCGACGACATTGATAGCGTTGTGGGAACAGGGATATGGTGGGGAGGCACCGGCGATTCTCCGTGATATCAAGAATAATGCCTATAGGGCCAACACTGGAATAAAGGATGTGCTCCGTAGTCTGAGGTTCTTGTTAGAATACAGAAATGAGTTACCAGCAGCGGGAGAACCCCATTACCCTGGGGTACACCCGATGCGTGAAGTGCACCCTATATTTCACCCTGAGGTACCTGAAGTAATAGACCCGACAACACAGGTTGTGACCCGAGCTCGTGTCAACGCTCATATCCAGGAACAGTGGGTGTATACACCCTGGAAAAGGAGCGAGGTATTAGCTTTGAAGGCTCAGTTACCTGACACGAGAAAAAATCCAACGGCTTATTACAAAGAATTAACAGAGGCAGCTTCCTCGACGGTCATGACTCTAGCAGATATTGAATTATTTTTTGGATTGTTGGTTCCCGTGGATGTGTGGAGACAAGTGAAGGGTTCAGATCATACAGAAGAGCTGGGTGGTACTTGGGAGGAATTCAAGGATTGGGAGAAGGAGCGAAAGCCAGGAGGGAAGCCGAAGGCTGAGATTCTAGCGTTGCCAGGGCGTATAATAAAATACATGCACTCACTTATCCCACCTAAGAAGGTAGATTGGGATAAGTTGACGGCCTGCAGACAGGAGAAGGATGAGGCAGTTTCAGATTTTTTTACTCGTTTTGAGGAAACGTTCATGGATTTTAGCGGTCAGGATATATCTCAAGATGGTGGGTTGCGACTTTTTGTTAACAGATTCGTAACGAATTTGTTGCCAGAAATATCGGCCCGATTGCAAGCATCAGAGAGTACCTGGACGACATCCACCCCCTCTGGGATTTTGAGTATGGCCCAGTACTACGAGCATAGAGAGAATGAGAATAAGGACAGGCAAGAGAAGAAGGCAAAAGATTTAAAGACGAGAGTGCTATTGCAGCAAGTGGCGAAGGGTCGGGGACGTGGAGCTCCGCCCATGGCAGCTGGTCGAGGAGGAAGTAGTTACGGAAGGGGAGAGAAAAGAGAGCGTTTGGGACAGAACCAGTGCGCCAACTGTAAACAGGAGGGGCACTGGTGGAAAGACTGCCCATTGCTCCGGTCCGCGGCCGTACGAGGCAGAGGACGAGGACGGGGAGATGCGAGCAAGCATGGTAGACAGTCCAGGGAAGGCAGGAGACCGGGAGGGAATTATTTTGACGGGGGAAGAGATGGGCAACACCTTCCAAAGGAGGGTGACGATTATAGAGACCGGCAGTACTATAACGATGCATATGCTATGGATGACCTGACAGGATTTTCTTACAACTAGGACAGCGTAGGGCAGAGTGCGGGACCTATTTCTGTGGATGTTGATCAACGTGGGCCTTATGTAACGGCAGACTTGTCGGGATCCCCTCAGAAATTTTTAGTGGATACGGGTGCTACGAAAAGTTCGGTGGCACGTTCTCAGGTTCCAGGGGCGGCTCTGTCTGGCAAGACTAATATTTCCGTGGGGTTTTTAGGTACCCCGGTGGTTAGCCCCATCTCTAAGCCTCTTGCACTTACAATTGGCCCTTTTACTGTTGACTCTCCCTTCCTCTTAACATCAAATTGTGGTGAGAATTTACTGGGTTTAGATTTGTTGAAAAGATTGAATGCTACAATTTACTGTTCTCCAGACGGTGTGTACCTCACGATGGGTCCTTCTGTCGCGCATGCGCAGCAGTGTTTCTCGAAAGATGAGCCCCTCCCAGTTGAGATGGAGGGGGTTCCTGCGAGTCTGTGGGCTAGCAGTGATACTGATGTGGGAAAAATGGACATTGCCCCAGTGTCGATAAAAGTTAAGGTGGGAGCCAAGCTACCTCGGATACCGCAGAATAAAATATCTAGAGGTGGAGAGAAGGCTCTGTTGCAAATAATACAGGATTTGATCCGGTCTGGGGTGGTAGAGGAAACGGATTCTAACAGTTGCAATAGCCCCATCCTTCCGATCCTTAAGAGGCCCTCATGTGATGCTGGGGATGGTACACCTGATGTCTATCGTTTTGTGATTGATTTACGCCACATTAACAAGGTAGTTGAGCCTCAGTATCCAGTGGTCTCTGATATTACTACTATTTTGACGATGATACCTCCCTCAGCTAAGTATTTTTCTGTACTGGATCTTAAGAATGCTTTCTTTAGTATTCCTGTGCACCCAGATAGCCGTTACCTCTTCGGATTCTCATTGGCTGGCCGCAGTTTTAGATTTTGTAGAATTCCTCAAGATTATACAGAAAGTCCTAGTATTTATAGTCAAGCTTTGAAAGCACAGTTGGATGATTTGGAGCTCCCACAGGGGAATGTTTTATTGCAATATGTGGATGATATTCTCATTGCCTCAGACACTGAGGAAGGATGTTGAGAGTCTACTGTCAAGTTATTACACCATTTGGCTTGTAAGGGACACAAGGTGTCCCTTCCTAAATTCCAATACTGCCGACAGGAGGTTACCTACCTCGGTCATCTCCTATCGAAGGAGGGGAGAAGGCTGACGCCGGAGCGCATCAAGGCAATAACTAACATGGCTGTACCTAACACGCAGCGAGAGGTGCGCGCATTTTTGGGCATAACATCGTACTGTCGCCAGTGGATACCTAATTACGCTTTATTAACAAAACCCCTTCTGTATCTGACTACCAAAGAAGTGCGCGAACCCCTACCTTGGACTCCAACATGTCAAGAAGCGTTTGAGTTACTAAAAAAACTGCTTTATGTTCTGCACCTGTTTTGGGAACACCCGATTACCAGAAGCCCTTTGTACTTTATGTGCACGAGGCGGAAGGTTGCGCGCTGTCTGTCCTAACTCAGTGTTTCGGTGGGAAACAGAGACCTTCTGCTTACTTCTCTGCTATGCTTGACAACGTGGCAAGAGCATTGCCGAGCTGTCTAAGGGCTACAACGGCTGCTGCGGTCTCAATAAGACAATCGGCGGGGCTCGTGCTGGGTTCAGCTCTTACAGTAATGGTACCACATGCTGTGGATATTTTACTAAACAGGACACAGACGCAGCATTTAACTAGTGCTCGTCTAACTGGTTACGAGATGACATTATTTGCACCACATGTAACGATAAAAAGATGTGGCACTCTGAACCCAGCCACGCTATTGCCTCTCCCTTCAGATGACAAAGACGATGAGGTCCATGATTGCTTGTTTCGGACAGAGGAGGAAACAAAAGGAAGAGTAGATTTGGTTGGTTGGTTGGTTGGTTGATAGCTTTATTTCGATATGCATATATCATAAAAGCACTTACATAACAAATTTAAAACAGCACGTCGATAGCGAAAAAGACTGAGCATTAAGAACAACATATAAAAATAGCAATTGATCAGAATAATTTAGTTAAAAAGAGATTAAATTGAAATAGACAGTCTTTTTAAGCGGATCAACCAAGCCCATTTAAAAAATTTAGATACTGCACAAACAATAGGAGGGGTGGTGTTTGTTAATAGAATCCGTAGAGCCACCAAACACTGTCGAGTGCCCAATTCTCTACAAAGTGGTTTGAGCCAGTGGGATCTAGGACGCACGTAATCCGGGCATTCGAAGAGAAAGTGTGACACAGTTTCGGGTCTATCGGTACATAAGGCGCAGTGGCGTGATGCCTGTTTTGGTGTGTTCCATCTGGAGAGGAGATCGGCTAGGGGTAAAATCCCTAGTCTAAATTTAATGTAGAGAGCCCGATCCATGAGGATGGTAATAAAGTCTAAGTATGGCTCAAGGGCAACAACGTCTTTAATTTTCAAAAACGCTGCGGTAGAGTTGCAGTGTCGCTGGTTGCTAATAAGCTTGGCTGAAACCCATTCCCAATAAAGTTTTTTCAGGGTCTCCTTTGGGGGTGATGAGTGTGTAGACCAACAAGAGCCCAGTCCCAGGTCCCAGAGCAGATGTTTAATGTCCCTAAGCCATTTAATCTTTTGCCAGCCATCTGAGTGCATCACCTCTGTCAGCCATCTGCGTAAGATTTTAGTTCAGGGACCCTCCACAAGCGAGCCCAGAGCAGGAGTGGTCGAAGGCGGGCCTGGTCCTTAATTGACTTACAGCCTGCGTCCAGGAACACCGGAACTGTCGGGGTGCTTATCGGGATAGCCAAAAGGTCCTTGAGAAATGTGTTTTCTGCCTTAGACAGAGACTCCATGTTGCCTAGGCCCCATAACTCAGCTCCATAGAGTGATGCGGATACTGCGCGAGCTTTATAGATATCTATTATCGGAGCTACACAATGTTTTGATGAGTTGTTGTATTCCTTTAACAGAGCTCCCCCCACCCTTTTGTGACCTACAGTCATTTTGTTAATGTGGGGGGTCCAGCTCATCGCATCGCTCAAACGGATTCCCAAATAGTCAAATTCTGACACTCTTTCAAGGGGGATTGAGTTCAGGATGGGTGGGCGGCCAAGTTTGCGAGGGGGGTGCATGATTAGATACTTTGTTTTGTCCACATTGATGACAAGTCCTCTGTTTACACAGAAATCCTGGAAGCGGTTTAGGAGCTTTTGTAGGCCTTGGGGGGTTTTCGAAATGAGGAGGGTGTCGTCGGCAAACAACAGGGTTGGGATCTTTACGCCACCCAATGTGGGGGCGTCTGCTGGTTCTTCAAGCAGGTGCTCTACCACCCCATTCACATAGAGGGAGAATAGGGTGGGGGCTAGAACGCAGCCCTGCCGGACACCCCTAGCAACCGAGATCTTATCGGTCTTTTCCCCGTTCAAACCCCATCTGACCTGGGCATAGTTGGCATTATGCAGTTTGATGAGGAGATTTAGAATATAGGGGGGCATTCCGAGGCCATACAGCACCCTCCAAAGTTCCTCCCTAGGAACCAGGTCAAAGGCAGTCTTCAAGTCTATGAAGGCCAGGTAAAGACTGCCCTTGCCCAGTTCCACCACCTTCCAGTATAATAACAAGAGTCTAAAAACCTGTTTGATGGTTCCTGTGCCTGAGCGAAACCCAGCTTGCATCTCAGACAGTATGTGGTTATCATCCACCCATTGGAGGATCCTCCCCAAGATAGCTTTCCCCGCCACCTTCTGGGTAGAGTCTATGAGGCTTATTGGCCTGTAGTTCCCTGGTAGGTCCCGACTACCCTTTTTAAAAATTGGGACTACCTCTGCCCCTTTCCAGGACTCTGGCACTGATCCTCCCTCGATAATAGCATTCAGGAGTGCAGAGATCAGCACCCCCCATTCACCTGGATATGCTCGAAGAAGGTCCCCAGGTAACCCATCCGGGCCAGCTGCTTTTAGTGGTGTGAGAGTTTTTATCAAGTTCATGACCTCCCGTGCGGAGAAAAGGTCCATGTCTCTGTCCAAGGTATAGGGGGGAAGAATAAAGGGGTCATTTAGCGTGCCTTCTACGGCGGAATAAAGAGCCATAAAATGATTAAACCACGACTGGGCAGTAATTGTGCAGGTCCTCAAGGTGTCATCAGGACGGTTCCTACTGCCCACCAGGTCCCGGAACCCTTTTGCATCTCTCCCTCGACTAGCAGCCAAGAGGTCCTGCCAAAAATTGTCCTCCCACTCCTTCTTGGCGTTTTTTTGGCAGTGAGAATATAACCTTCTGGCCTCCCTAGTCCTAATTTGAGATTTAGATTTGACTGCTTCAACAAGCAGTTTCTTCGCTTCCCTACACTTGCAATTAAACCACCCTTGTCTGGGCCGGGAACATGGTTTCTTCCTATTAGCGCTTCCTCGGACAATAAAAAGATCACTAAGAGCCTGGGTTAGGTTACAGAACCTGGCAGGCACATCCACCAACCCACCCTCAGAAGAGACAAGGTTTTCCAGGGCTGTAGCTAAGAGGTGCGTTATGGAAGAAATCTTCTCCACTGAGAGCGATAGCTTAGTCCACTTTAGCCGTCGACCACAGTTAGAGACCACTGACCTATCCGGGGCGGGGGGACAAGCGGTTCTGCTCCCTAAACCGTTTAACCACCTATTGGTCAGGGTAAGCGAGAGGAGATTGTGATCACTCTCAACAGAGGGTATGATCACCATATCCTTTACCAAGCTCCATAGATGGACGTCAAGAAGAAAATAATCGATTCTTGACATATGCTCGGGCCTATTGTAAGTATGGGCTCCCTCTTTGTCGGAACTAGTCCTGCCATTAAGAGCCCTCAGGTCAAATTCCATTATTAGGGAATTGACCTGGAGCACCACTTCTGTCCATTTCTTAATTGGTCTAAGTTCTAGAGCTGGGATCCCCCACCTATTATCGTCTTCCTCTTGGTCCTGTGAGACTTCAGGGCCAAGAGGCTCGATGGTGCAATTTAAGTCACCCGCGACCAAGGTGCGGTGCTTATATGGGGAGGCTCGGAGCATGGCCTCCAAACAGGCTATGGTGGGGGATTCTCTACCCCCCTTCATACCTCGGGCATAAATGTTGAAGATATTAGCAATAACATGCCCCTTGGCGTTTTTCAGGGTGATGTTCAAAAGATCCGGGCAATGAGTGTCATGCTCCTCCACCCTACAATTAAGTGCGGAGGCTACCCAGACAATGAGGCCACCCGAAGGGCGACCCCTGCCTGTCTCAGAATGGACAGCTGGTAGATGGTGAGTAGAATATCCTGCCTTATGTAGGGGCTCTTTACTCCAGGTTTCCTGGAACAGACAAATGGAGTATTGCTCCACCAGTGCGTTCCAGTCAGGCAGGGCCAGCTTCCTGTCCAGACCAGCAACATTCCAGCTGAGAACCCTAATAGGTGGGTCCGCCACAGCCGGAATGCTGCAGGGCTCGACAAGGCCAGATGGATCTGTCTCTCCCGCAGTAGGGCAAATGGTGGCAGGCTCAATTAGAGTCCTCCCCACCCTAAATTCCCCTGTATATACTAATGAAGCCTGCTCATCTAAAGTAGTCAAGGGATCTTTTGGTTTAACAGTTATCAAGGGGTGGGCGTCTGAAAGCCAAATCGTCCGAGCCTCCTCTGGGGAGTCAAGAGGTCAATAGCCCCTGGCACCCCAGCTTGGCAATGGCAAAGCTGCATGCGATTGCACAACAGTAAATCTACTGCTTCAACTCCGGAACCGGTCGTGGCCTGTCCAAGGCTACATATTGAGTGGGCAGCTCTTGTGTCCTGGAAATTGACCACCACACAATCCCCCTCAACCACTTTCTTCCTCTGGCCAATCCAACCCACCCTGCGCACGCCAAGAATCAGGCCATCCACACCCACGGGAAGGGGTCTGTTGGCTTTCAGCCAATGGATGACCTTATTCTTTAGGGCCTGGTGGGATTCCTGCTGATTGTCCCTCAGGGCAGGAACCCTGGTAAGGACAACAACATATGGATGGCACTCGGGGGGGGAGATTAACTGGGGGACACTTGCGTACCACCTTTTGAGGGATAGCCACTGGATTTGGATTTTTAGGTGAGCTTGTAGTTATTTTTGCCTTTGGGGCCGAGGCTACTCCCCTGGCAACAGTGGGTGGGGCGGAAGGTGGTTTAGAATTGTGACCAGCCCCTCCATCTTGCCGTTTCTTTTGAGCAGGATTAGGTTTAGCTGTCCTCGCTGCCGGGGGGGTACTAGCATGAACCTGGACAACATGGGTAGTAATGGTCGGCTTGGCCGGTTTTGCAACTGCCAGTGGTGCTGGTGTTGTAGTCATCCCACTGGCTTGTGCAAACGCGGGTAATGCCGGTGAGTGTCCCTGTGTTGGGCCTGCTAAATTTACTTTCCCCTCGATCCCAATTGCAGTGTCCTCCCTAAGCCTTGACTGCAATTTGATAAGGGATTTCAAGGAGAAGAAATTATCCCGGGTGGTCTGTTCAAATCTGTCAAGCCTATCCCCCAGACTTTTGACTTGGTCAATAAGCGGTACCAGCAGAGCCTTAACCAATTTCTCGAAGTGCTCTAGGGAGGACCCCTCATTCAAGGATGTAGGTAATGCCTTAACCGGGTGCAAGGGCGATGGCATTTCTGTTACTGGCCCCAGAGGGGTAGTGTTCCCTAATGGTACTAGCCCTCCAGCTTCTAAGAGCATAGGACCTTTATGGGGCTGTGTCCTTGGGCGCTTGTGGAACAATGAATAGCTTCCTTTCCTAGTGCTGACAACCCTTTTCCTTTTCTTGTGAGCCCGACAAACTCGTGCCGGAGGCGACGGTTTAAGGCTTGGAGTGGGAGCCTCGTTGGGAGGAAGGGAATTGTAACCAGGAGGGGTAGCCGTTGGTGGTGTAGGTCTAGGACCCGCGGCAGTTGGGCTGGGGCTGGGATGGGGTGGATTAGAAATTAGACTCTCTATCCTATCAATGCTAGCCTCTATAGCTACAATCCGTGGCTCTGCGGACAAAATCTCCGTCAAGGGGGAGATAGGGTAGTTGGAGATTGGGGACAGGGCATGTGCAACTGCTCCCAAGGAGGAGCGTTTGGAAGGAAAGGAGTCTTGTGAGAGGCGACGTTCCGTCATCACAATCTCCTTTTCAATTACCGCAGCTACCCTTGTGATAAATTTGTCCATTGTGCCAATTATTGTGTTCCCTGTCGCACTTTCTCCCCCACCCCTCAGAGCTTTACCAGAGCGAGTTGACATGGTGGCCTCGAGGCCCGTAATTATTAGCCGAGCCCTTGACCCGAGAACGATGGATGTAAGAGGGGTGACCCAGCCCAGCCTCTGTCAGCCCCTGACTGCCACAGACTGCCCGCCCTTTGCTCGGGCTTCGCTCGCGTCCCGCTGAGCGGACAACCGTTGTTTATAAAGGGGCGTTGCAGCCGGGTGCTGCAAGCTGTTGACTGGCGGCAGGGCGGTCAATCCCTCCAGGGATACGGGGAGGCTCGATGGCAAGGGAGTTGGCGTTTTCAGCGGCAGCCGGCAGCACCCAAGTAAGCTTCCTCTGCAAAGACGGGTCCCGCTACAAGTTGGGAGACTTCCCGCTTTTAGTTCCTGGTCAGCCGGGGGGCGTGTCTTGCTGGGGGCGCGGCCGTGCACACCTGTCCAGCGCAGGGACTCCTGGTCTTCAGAGTCCCTGCGGCGCGCGCCCTCGTTAGCCTCGTGGTGCTCCCTCCTCCTTCCTGCAATTGGCAAGCCCTCCTGCAGCCTCGACCCCACGCCTCACGCCGCGCAGCGGCACCCGCGAAGCGGGTGCTGCAAGCTGTTGACTGGCGGCAGGGCGGTCAATCCCTCCAGGGATACGGGGAGGCTGGATGGCAAGGGAGTTGGCGTTTTCAGCGGCAGCCGGCAGCACCCAAGTAAGCTTCCTCTGCAAAGACGGCAAAGAGTAGATTTGACAGATAAGCCCCTCGATGATCCTGATGGAGAGCTGTATGTGGATGGGTCTTGCTTTAAATTAGCAGATGGTACCACAACGGCAGCATACGCAGTCACGACTTTAAAAACAGTGATGGAAACTTCTAGAGTCCCGTACAACTCAGCTCAAGCTGCAGAGATAATAGCATTGATGCGAGCGTGTGAATTGAGTGAAGGACTGGACGTGAACATTTACACAGACAGCCAATACACTTTTGGCGTGGCTCACAGTTATGGGAGACTGTGGGCAGAGAGGGGATTTTTGACATCACACGGACATAAAATTCAAAATGGCCCATTGATATTACGACTGTTGACAGCCCTGACACTTCCCAAACGATTAGCCGTGATTAAGTGTAGTGCACACAAAGCAGTGGTGGATGATGTAGGGGGAGGAAATGCATTTGCAGACCAAACAGCTAAAGAAACTGCTAGGAAAAAACTCCCTCAAATGTTTGTGGCAGGACCGGCTAGGTGGGTACCGGATGTCAACATGTTCGCAGACACTGTACAGAGTGTGCGGAACATACAAGAGAAAGCGACTGAGGAGGAGTTGAAACAATGGAAGGATGGAGGGGGGCGGTTGGACTCGGATGAGTGTTGGACGGATGTGTCAGACAAACGGCGATGGTTGCTCCCGAATGCATACGTCCTCCCAGTAGTGACGATGGCACATGGACCAGCTCATATAAGTGCAAAGGGGATATGCAAATTATTAGATCCAGTGTGGAGTAATAAGAACATTTCCAGGGTGGCGACACATTTGGTACAGCAGTGCATGGTTTGCTTAAGACATAATCCTGGGAAGGGAACACCCGTCCCTGTAGGTAATTTTGCACCCCCATCCTACCCCTTTGAAGTGATACAGATGGACTACATTGAAATGGAAAGGGTGAATAACCTTAAGTATGTTCTTGTGGTGGTATGCTCATTTAGTAGGTGGGTGGAGGCTTTTCCAACTAAGGACTGCACAGCCATATCGACAGCTAAGATGCTGATCAAGGAGTATTTCAGTAGGTATGGCTTACCTAGGGTGATCTGGAGCGACAACGGCACGTCCTTCAATGCTGAACTGATGAAACAAATATGTAAGGGATTACAAATCTCTCAAAAATTCCATGCAGCCCAACATCCACAGGCTGAAGGTTTGGTTGAAAGATTTACTGGTACATTGAAACTCAAGATGGCCAAGATACAGGAGAGTACAGGACTGCGCTGGCCAGATGCACTCCCCCTTGCCTACCTTTCCACAAGAGTAACAGTGAATTCCAAGACAGCTGTTTCTCCTCATGAAGTTATATTTGGCAGACCCGCCAATGTGTGGGGTGTTCCTAGACCTAAATGTTTCTCAGAGATAGAATACCCTTTGTTGATAGATTACCTGTATGCTTTGACTAAAGATCTTCGTTCTATTCATCAGTAGGTAGAAGACACCCTGAAGCCGTTGCCTGAGGGGCCTGGCCACAACATCAACCCAGGGGACTGAGTCCTCGTCAAGCGGTATCAGCGGAAGTCCTGTTTAGAGCCTAGGTGGTCGGAGCCCAAGTTGGTGCTCCTTACCACCCGCACCGCACTTCGAATGGAGGGTCGGAAGGCGTGGACCCATGCCTCTCACGTGAAAAAGGTCCCCCTTCCACTACCTTATGACGCATGGGTAAGAGGTGGTGTTGCAGATCACGAGACCGAAACAGTTCCTCAATATATTCCTTTCTCGGATGCCTTACTGACAGAGGAGGAACAAAATGAGAACGAACGGAGGCCAGCCCTGAGTACAAGTAGCGAGGCTTATTTTGGTCACAGTGCACAGACACCGGAAGTCACCTCTTTTGCCAGCGATTCCTCAATTCTGTTCACAGATCCTTAAGTGCGAGGGAGCACTCGTTATAACCTGCGGCCCCGGAAAGAGAGGCCAAAGAACTGAGCACCGGAAGAAGGGCTAAGGTAGGGATCAGAAGTGGACTATATTGAACAGGTTAGCCTAGTAATAGGGATGGACTGCTGAAAGAGCCCTAGTGCACTACCGAGACACTGTTGAACGGGACGCTAGAGCTGTGTGTGGGCCCAGGTTCAGTGCTCCTGAGTTGCTGCAGTTGTGCGACTCCATCGAGGGATTAGGGTTTACAAGACTGAGAGCCTACCTGTGAGGCTTTAACGGACATAGGGAGAAGAGCCCTTTTGAAGGGTGAAGAACCCCTCCGGCCGGTTTTGGAGTGTCTGGAACTTTTTAGAAGTGCCCCTTAGTGTCTGGAACTTTTAGGATATCCTTTGGTCCGTTCATTAGGTGAAATGTATCCCTTTGGCCGTCCTATCCCCGAGGAGGAACAGCCTTTTGCTGCTCCTCGCAGATCAGAACCAGATTCACCATGGCATGCCCTGCCTCGAAAAGGAAAAATGGTGGTTATTGTGGTGTTCATTATTATATTTTTGATAATACTTGGGATACTGTTTTTCCTGAAGCTTATCCTGTCCACAAACTGGTTCCTACTCCCTCTCCCTTGCCAGAGCATAATATGATTACTGTTGATTATGGTGAACAATGCATGAGGAAGGGCTATCGGGATAATGTTTTCATTAAAACTTTACATCATGCTCATGCTGTATACAATGTGACAGATTGCTGGGTCTGTGGGTTGCTCCCTTCGGCTGCATATAAGAAGGACAGGTTACTGGCACTTCAATTGACTCCTGTGAATAGCTGTGTGGGCTGGTATACTCTAATTGGTATGGTAAAGTTCTTTCAGCAGCCTGATTCTCTGACTCCCCGACTCTCTGGTACTGGGTCGTCACTGACGATGCGTGTACGCCCTCTGCCCCCTTCATCCCTTGGACGGCTATTTACTGACGGACGTTTTGACCAAACATTCCTGGAAACTTGCTCGAAGAAGGTAGAACGTTTTGTGACGACTAACGACACTGACAAAGTGCGGGAGAGTTTCCTACAGTTAAACTATTCCCTAGCATACAGACACCCTCCTGCAGCAAACAGTAGTGGCCATTCACTGGTAACCCTAGCGACGGTGGGGCCTCCACCTTACTTTTGTATTCAGGGTAGAGGTCCGATTAAAGTGGGCGACAGCCTTTGCAATGTGACTGCCTAGATTCGCCTGCCCCTCAGTCCTTCACTAGTTACTCCCCCGAATATCTATTTTGTATGTGGAAATAATGGGTATTTGTGGTTGCCTGAGGGTTGGGGTGGAACAAGTTATTTAGCATACTTAATCCCACCTGTTTATGTGGCACCTTCAGATTATCATAAAACTCACCGAAGGTTTGCCATCATGCAAGGACAGCGCCAAAGCAGGGACCTTCAGGTTGAGGACGTCGATCAGACTGATACTTCTGGGCAACAATTCACAGATTTCTCGAAGGGTTTACTACCATTCTGGGGTCCTATCTTTAACAGTAGAGCTATTAGGCGTCTGTCGAGGGTCATGGAGAAGGTGGTGACTACAGAGGCCGATATTGCAGCCAATATGTCTCTCGAGATGCAGGCTATGAGATTATTTACGATCCAGAACAGGATGGTGCTTGGCGTCATCCTTGCAGATAGGGATGGAGCTTGTCGCGTCATCGGGACCTCTTGATGTGTGTATATCCCTGACTCCGCCCCGACGGTTAATTTAGCTGTACAGAAACTCCATAGGTTAGCGGCTGAGCTCCATCAGGACAACGGCACCTGGTCATTACAGACATGGTTATGGGGTATTTTCTCTTCCTGGAGTTGGAAAGTATTGATGGGTCTAGTGGGGATAGTTGGTGTACTTTTGACCTGTTGCCTTTGTATATATTGCCTCCCTCCCTGCTGCTTTATGTGTGCCAGTAACATACGGGTTCCTAAACGACGGACGAGACAATATGCAGTTTCCAATGATCTTGAACTTTATGATCCCAGCTGGTTGATGCTTATTGATGATGATGTTCTTGATTAGCATGCTATACTGACCCTTAGACTTGATGTAAAGATCCTCCTTTTGGTTAATAAAGGTATCACTTATGTTAGCCACACTTGCTAAAAGGAGGGTCTGATAGGTATCAGTTTTCTATGCCCCGCCCACTTTACATATTATGCCTATTAGTTAGCAGAATGTGTCTAACAACTGATATATTCATTTATGCATTTCCGTTTATATTCCAATATTAGTTATTCAGTTATGCGTGTGACATTATTACAGTTATTCTTAGCTGAGCCTGTGTGCCACCATTTTGAAGCATCTTCCTTTCTGTGCAAGTTGCACTTGCTCATCCCGTAGGAATAGGAATATTCCACATGTCAGCAGTTTTGTCTTTCGACCCACTGTGACTGAAACTACTAGCGAAACCCCTTATCACTCTGTTCTCATGTGCTGGAGATGCTAAGGCCTGGCTCCGTGTCCTTGGGGCCAGATAACAGAATGTTGCAGTTCCAGGTGCAGATGCCTCTTGTATGAGACCATTGTTCACCATTCCAGGGGTCCAGTACTTTTCCGCAAGGGGCGTGCCTTACTCTGCTTTTCGTATTATAATGTGTTACTGTAATGATATGAGTCAGTCCTTCTCGGCGCACTCTTAGGGGTGAGGTCGAACAGGGCCCTCTCATATGGGAGTTTGTGGCCTAATAAATTGTTTGTTCATTCTTCTCCACTATCCGGCTGACTTATCTTTGGGTAACTATAGGTGAGTGCGGTAAGTCACTCGGGTGGATTTGAGCCACGCTTATCAAGTAGAGACAAGAAGCCCCACCTACCCGCCGCCAATATTTGTCATTGGCTTGTGTCATTGTCCTTCGTAAATGCTGGCGGACCCATTAATAGGCTTGTTAGTTCCTCCTTGTCTTCATTTGTAACCTCCCATGAGGACTGGCTCTTTTACTTCTGCTGTTACACCATATGTCTTAACCCCTTCGCCGCAGGGCTAATTCCCCCGCTCGTCATGCTGCACATGGAGCTGTGCTCATGACGAGCTGAGCTCCTCATGACTCCACCCACTCCCGTGGAACGCCCGCACAGGAGAAGAATTAGCCCCGCGTGGGCGTTCCGTGGCCGTTATGACGAGCTCAGCTAAGCATGAGCACAGCTCCACTGTGCCTCATGACGTGGAGCCATGAGCGTCAAAGAGGCTAATTATTCTGTAAGCACTATTTAATTTAATGAGTTTCTTCTCCTTCTGGCACAACCTGCTTTACTGCAGCATTCAGTGTACCATGCACGCTTCCACTTTCGAAGACGCCCAGGACAATGACGGCTGCTTCTTTGAAATGAAATAGGCCTCGCATTTAGAAGAGTTTTAGCTATTGGCATTGTAAATGACAATGCCTAATATTTCTGTGTTAATTATCAAAACAGACAAATAAAAAGGCATTGTAATTTACAATGCCAATAGCTCAAACTCTCGCAAATCTGAGATCTATTGCATTGAAAATGCTTGTTTCTTTTGTAATCACTGCCAAAGTTGATGCCACGTGTACATCCTTTCTTCTCACTGTCGCCCAATATATTGTTCGTTACGTCTAGAAGCTTCTTTGCTTCTTAAAGCAACCTGACATTTACCTTTTTCTTTTGTCAGATAAAGATCAGGCAAAGTGCATGGCTCCACTCATATGGTACTGTATGTGCACTTAAGATGTTTTTAACAGGTATAAGGTCTTTACATCTCCACATTGCTGTTGCTGCCAAATCCTGACACAGCTGCACCTTGCAACTTACAGAATATGAGCTCTACTTTTGCAGAGTTTTGGGCATTATTGCTTCTTCCTCATTAAAAAAAGTGCACTCTCGTGAGTATGTTTGGGGAGGCGGGTTCTTACCTCCAAAGTTGTTCAATGTGTGCAGTCGAGTCAAATGTGCTGTTTCTCAGGTTTGTTTCTGATGTGGTAAAGCAATCCTTCCTGTCTTCTCCTTCAGACCCTCTGGGAAGACTCCGGAGGCATCCTATATTACTATGAGACATGTTTACCATATCTTTCATCTCCATTTGAAGTTCTCTGATCCCACCTCGCAGCATATGGCTTGCACCCCACATTTAACATTTTACCTCAGAGCGTCTGTCAGCACTCTTCTGTCAGTCATCAACTTCCTACCCCTGAAGCCCAGGCTCCTTTCAGTTCTTTCAAACTTGTTTTGAAGTCCGATCTTAACACGCTCAATTTATTTTTGATGTCGTCAAGAAACTTCTAGGTGGAGTCCTTCATGATGGACCGATTTTCAGACTGCAGCTGGTGTTTAACATCCGATGCTGAAGGTAAACGTTTCCATGGCAATCAGCTTGTGGGTTGAACATGCAGCCTAGATTGTCCCAATGGCCTCCGGTTACTGTCCTGGGTTAGTCCAGGTGGATGTGGAATGTCGCCAAGAGCACCATTTTACAAGGGGATGGTGGCCATGAACAAGAAAGGAAGGGGATGGCCAGGCTTCATTCTGGCAGGAGAGGGGATTGGCAAACCAGTAAAAGGCGACCAAATTATTGTTCACATGTGTGATACCGTATTCAGACACACACACACACAGATACAAAAACACACACATGTATGCACACGCATATATGTAGCGGCACTCCAGTTATGTTCCAAAAATCATGAATGCAAGTGACTCTCAGGTTATGTGAGACTGAATAGGATTTACTTTGGGGCAGCCGCTAGTCCCGCGGCCCCCCAACACATTCTCCCAGAGGTACAAAAAAAAGGACCTGTCCCTTTTACAAACCACCATGCTGCCTGCATAGAACTCAGGTGGACAGGCCAGAAGTCTTACAGTCATTAAATGGGAGAACCCTCAGAGGGCTAGTGTGATTGTCACAATCACAGGGGAAAACTACAAACGCCAGACAGAAAATATACACGGGCAGAGTGGCATAGCTTCACCAAACCATGCAGGGTTCCTTTGTTCCTACAGATCCTAATATCCTCTCTCAATGCCGGTCTCCACAGCAGACAAAATCTTTGTTTAACCAATATGATCACCGGTCCGTGGATTCAATAGAGAGCTTAATTAATCTTTAGCTAATATCTCATTAAGCTGATCTAATAAATTAGTAAGAGATGCACACATGGTGGCGAAATGTCGTAATATATACTTGTTAACATCAAGGAGCGTTTTAGGGTAGCATAGCCTCGTTGGCTCACTATGGCATGCCAGGATCCCAAATAACACAGAATAATAATAATAATAGCGAAATTTCTAGAGCGCGAACAGCTACCTTGCCAGGAGGTGTCCAGGCGCTATGTGAGCAGCTCAGAGGGAACAATAAGTAATGCCGGTGGATCAGATCTTTTGAGTAAAGAGCCAAGTTTTTAATTGCTTCCTGAACCCAATCTCTGATGTTGCCAACTGAATGGCAGGCGGTAGGGCGTTCCACAGCTTCGCCGTGTTTGTTGAAAAAGTCCTGCCTCCCAAACGCGCCTTTCTGTCTGGTGGGGCATGTAACTGGAATAGGGAGTTTGACCGTAAGAGTCTTGCCTGTTCATACCTAGGGAGTCTTGCTTTGAGATAGCTAGGTCAGGTGCCACGGAGAGCTCTAAAAGCCAGAGTTAGCGCCTTGAATTTAATTCTGCTTGCCACCGGAAGCCAGTGCAGCCCGCGCAAATGCGGAGAGACATGCTGTTTGAAAGGAATGTGTTTTATCAGCCTCGCAGCTGCATTCTGCACGGTCTGCAAACGTTGAATCAAATATTTAAGTAGGCCCAAATATAGGCCGTTTGCATAGTCCAGCCTAGAAGTGACTGTCGCATGGACTACCATTTTTCGGCAGTCTTCTGGAAGAAGCACGAGGAACGTGCGCAAATTTCTCAATTTGCTTAAGCACCCTGTTGTCACCTGCTGAATGTGGGCGGAGAAGGCCAAGCTCTCAGCCCACCTTACCCCCATGTTTTTAGCCTTTATTCTGGGGGAAGGCCACCACGATTCTTGGGAAGGGTGTAGGCCTTTCTCAAAAAAGATCACCTCCGTCTTGCCAGCATTCAATTTTAATTTGTTGGTGTTCATCCAGCTGGCAACATCGCGGAGGCACCGCTTAAATTTGCCAAAGGCTGCCTCCGACACTTCTGAGTAGGGGAAGACGAGCTGGGTGTCGTCTGCATATGAGATTGCCGTGACCCCCCATCTGGCAATCATAGTGAAAAGTGGTGCCAAATAAATATTAAAGATCAGCGGACTGAGTGCCGATCCCTGAGGGACCCCACACCCCAGTCGCTTAGGTTTAGAGGAAAAAGAGCCCAACGCCACCTTCTGTGACTGGTTGGTCAAATAGGAATGAAGCCACCCAAGTGCTTTATCCTGAAGGCCAATGTCCTCTAAGCGCTGTAGAAGTCTGCCATGGTCGACCGTATCAAATGCGGCTGATAGATCCAGGAGCACCAGCATAGCAGATGCTCCTGAATCTAGAGACCACCTAACCGACTCAGCTACCTCAATCAGGGCGGCCTCAGTGCTAAAGCCCGGCCTGAAACCCGATTGAGTTTCATGCAACATATGATGTTAATATGATGAATTTTGTATTAGAAATGCTGAGGTCAACATGTTTCTTTCTAGCACAGAGGAATCTGGTGAGAACAGTGATGCTATTCCGGATGTGCTGAGAGAGTGAAGTAGTGACTCCCCTTTTATCAGTCTGAAGCTAACTAACAGTTTGTGATAGAGTGGTGCTCAAAACTTTTGAGGACAGCGTCTCAGTATATTCCAGCACATGTAAAGCAAAGGCCTCGTATTCATGGTAATTCAGGGTCTCTGCAGCCAGGATGGAAAGCACATATTAGGAGATATGAGATGTAAAAAAGGCGTGATCACACCATGTCACAGTGTAAGGGAAGAACCCATTTGATAGTTGCTAAATTGGATGGTTCACCAGTTCTCTACTGACTATATACAGCTAGATAGACTTATGGCTGGACAATCTGAGTCCATATTGGTGCCTTTCTCTCGTTCATTTGACCCATGGCATGTGGCAGTTTTGTTCTCACTGAACAAGGTGCTGGGTCTGGACTGACATGTGAACTTTTGCTCTTTTAGTATGCAGTGGCACATGTTTGCGTGAAGAATTCGCCCATTAACTCCAGGGTACCATCAATCACAGGGCTTGGGTTCATGAGCTAGAACATTCTCATTGGTACATTTATATGACATTAGCACATGTAACACATACTGGATATCTCACTGGGGCACTGAGTAGAACCTCAGCTAGAAGCAGAGCTTGCAAATGCGCGGCTACTCTCTTAGGATACAAGTCGGCGGACATCTTACAAGGTCAGAACTCCGTGAACACCTGTACTCTCTGTTATTTTTGTGCATGCACCTGCACATCTACTTTAAGAGGGCTCAAGCCAACCTACGCTCCTATTATATATATACATTACAAGTGGTATAGGGTGGTGAAACAGAAAACCCGTACTATTGGCATTATAAGATATTGACACTATACCAGACCCAATTTCTTCCTTCAGGGATGTGAACTCCCTCTCACGTGCCTTTTTCCATCCTCTTCATACGTTGTGGTGAAGAAGAAAGATGTGCCACCATGGGATCTTCAAAATAAGCCTCTATTCGCCACAACCTTCCAGCAGGCCTGAGTCCACCTGACTAGAAAATCCTCAAAAGAGTCAAGATTTGGCATTTTCAGATATCTCAAGCACACAGCAGACGCGTTCTGCACAGGAACCTTCTGCTCACGTTCACTGTTCAGGAATAGCAGATTAGCTGTGTGCTATGCAAAATGACCCCGCATAGTTATCATACTAGAAGAGAAAGGTGGAAATGTCATTCATATTGAGAAAGCAGGAAATTGTCTTGCAGTGCCGAATCTCTGATGCTGTGTTTGTGCTATCGGAAAATTGGGACAGAATCATCTCAGCTTCCATGTTTACAATTAAATCCTTCCACGCAGCAACACTACACATAGTATACTGTAAACATCCTGCTTTCCATGAGCAGCAGGGATTTAAACCTATCAGCATGTGCAGTGGTTAGAGGTGGCCAATGCTTGGATCTCACGCGGGAACACTCACTTGCATCTCCATACTCAATGACTCTTCTCCCATGGATCCCAGGATTCTGGGAGTAAACCTTTGTCCACAGTGTGGCGTGGTTGGAGTGTGTGTACTCTGCAGAATGTAGTAGTCCAGGCAGCCCATTTATTTATTTTAAAAACTTTTATAGCGCACTCCATTACCACGGGGTATCCTGGCGCGGTGAGTAGTTCAGCCTCATGAGTGGAGCACATCTGTTATAGTGGGGCGTTAAAAAGATGGGTCTTAAGATCTTTCTTGAAGACAGTGATGGTTGGAGAGGCTCTAAGGTGAAAGGGGAGGGCATTCCAAGCATAAGCTGCCTTAACTGAAATAGATTGGCCTCCCAGTCGAGCATATCTATATTTAGGAACAATCAGTTGGCAATGGTTGGCCGATCGCAGGGCACGATTAGGAATGTAGAATGAGAATCGTCTCCGCAAATACATCGGTCCCTGACCATGTGCTGCTCTAAATGCCAACACCAGGATTTTGAACAAAATTCGGTGTGGTACCGGGAGCCAGTGCAGGCTACGTAAGTGGCTCCGCACGCTCGTCCTCCTGGGGAGCGAGAAAAGCAGGCGTACTGCGGCATTTTGTATCACCTGAAGGCGATGAATCATATACCCAGGCAAGCCGCAAAATAAGGCGTTAGCATAATCGAGCCGATACAAAATCAGGGCTCGAAGAACAGTTTCCTTAGCAGCCCTGGGGAGGAGAGGAAAAAATCTTCTCAGGGTTAGCAAGGTACCAAAGCAGATGCCAGTTAATTTTTTTACATGATCCGAAAACTTCAGGTCCTGGCCGAACCAAACCCCCAAGTTCTTAGCTGGGCCTCCCATCGCACTAGGGCAGGGTAGGTCTGAGGGCCAGATCTGGTCCTTGAAGTTAGCAGGGAAGGAGCCAAAAAACAAAACCTCCGACTTGTCTTCATTGCACTTAAGCTGGACTTGTGCAAGCCACCGAAAGACTTCCGACAAACAGAGCTGGATTGCTGATGGATCCAACACATCCTTAGGCCAAGTGAAAAGCAGCTGTGTGTCGTCAGCGTAGGCCATTATTTTGGCTCCCAGCTGTTCCGCCAGATAGAGTAGGGGGGTCATATAAACGTTAAACAATAAAGGGCTCAACGTAGACCCCTGCGGAACTCCAGTTGTCAGTCTCTTTGGGGCCGAAGAATGAGGGGGCAGCCAAACCTGCTGAGTTCTGTCACTCAAAAATGATGAAAGCCATTCGAGGGCCAGCCCTGAGATGCCAATGGCTCCCAGTCTTGCAATAAGCAAGGCATGGGGCACCGTATCGAAGGCACAGAGAGGTCTAATAAAATCAGGACCGCTCTGCCGCCCCCGTCCAAGCACTCCCGAACTGCCTCTGAGACCTCGACCAGTGCCGTCTCGGTACTGTAAGCCGCCCTAAACCCTGACTGAGCAGGATGTAGGGCGTGAGAGGACTCGATGAAACTATCCAACTGTTTGAAGGCCACCTTCTCACACACCTTAGCTAAAGCTGGCAGCAGTGAGATAGGCCGGTAGCTCGATGGTATTGATGGATCTAGGCCAGCCTTTTTTAACAGCGGGAGCAGTTTTGCCTCCTTCCAGCTTCTCGGAATCGAGGCAGTGGAAAGGGAGAGGTTGACGATCTGGGTCACCTCTTGAGCAATGGTATCCACTATCCCTCCCAGAACCCTGGCAGGACAAGGGTCCGAGGGAGATCCGGACTTTAAAGCCACCAGGATTTGCCGTATGTCAGATTCCGATACTGGCCGGAAGGCAGCAAACTGAGCCTCTGGACATCGTCTATCAGGTAGTGAAAGGACAGATGAGGTCACAAAGGCCTTTTGAGCCGCTTCCAGGTCCAGTTGGATTTTTTTAATTTTGTCCGTAAAGTAACAAGACAGTTCTTCACACCATGGTGCAGAAGAAGGAAGCAAGGATTGGGCGGCGCAAGGAGATAAAAAATTTTGGACAATCGAGAAGATCTCTTTACTGTTGTTATCCGCCTTCTCGATTCTGTCCGAATAATATCTGCTTTTAGCTGCCTTAATCGCAGCATAATATTCCTTTTGTGCTACCCGTAAAGTCTTCTTATCGGCTGGCAGATAAGCATGTCTCCAGGCTCTCTCTAGTTTCTTACAGACCAGCTTCTGTTCTCGCAGAGCATGCGTGAACCACGGTTGAGAGGGTCTTGATCGCATCCGACGGATACCTCCCACATTAGTGGAGGCTGCGGAGCCATTCGCAATCCACAGATTGAATGCATCAACCGCCGCTTCCGTTTCCGTCGTCGGATCCGGACGGGTGCAAGAAAGGGACTCAGTTAATGACACCAGATTAATTCGTGCCCTATGTACCACAGAAGGAATTTTACTCGAATCCTTATCTAACTGCCAAGCGAACTTAATCAGACAATGGTCGGACCACAGCATAGGCAAGGGGGGGGATATACTGATGTCAAAGTTGGTGCAAACCAGATCCAGGACATGGCCTCCCACATGTGTGGGAGCATCCACCCATTGAGTGAGATGGGCCATGCTAAAAGTCTCACTGAGACGAGTAGCTGCAGTGGTATTCCCTAAGTCCTCATGAATATTAAAATCGCCCAGCAGAAGGAAACGGGGAAACCGTAGAGCTCGTGGCACAATGACCTCCTTCAGGGTTCCAATGAAGTTGCCAACATAACCTGGGGGACGCTAAATTAACGTGCCACCTAAGGTAAAATGCGGAGTGAGCTCCAGGCAAAAGTGGAGAAGTTCTGCCTCCACCAGCTCATCCAGCTGTTCACAGGTGAAGGTCCAATGATCCCGATAGATCACAGCAACCCCTCCACCTCTTCCCTGTTGGCGGTCTGCTCGGCAGATCCTAAAACCACGGGGAATAGCCAACTCAACTACTGGCGCGCAGGAGTCAGTCATCCAGGTCTCGGTGACAAAGAGCAGATCAAATTACCATCACCATTACCAGGAGTTTTGCTACACTGGTCTGTTTGTAGCAAGCAGTGCTGCAGTTTTGATAGCACCCGCTGCAGAGTTCCTTGTGTAGCCAGGAGTTTTCAGGCTACAATAAAAGTCTAAAGATGACCTTGTGATTAATGTATCTATTGGAGAAATACGTTTGAGAGAGCGGCTATGGAGAGTTGAGAGGCACTGTTGGAGGGTGATAGTCAGTGCTTTAAATGGGCCAGTACTGAGTACCGGCACTTTTTTTTTGAGCGGGCGAGTACCGGCACTTTTTTAAGAATGAAGTAATACATTTAATTGGAGAGTACCGGCACTTCTCAGAAATAAGCAGGCACTCTCGTTCAGAGTACCTGCACTTCTATATTTCCATTCCAAGCACTGGTGATAGTGCAGTGAAGAACCCGGAAAAATAATGTTTTATTCTGGTGCACTGTAAAGTCATCATTTACTATGCTTTAAAAACGAACACTATTATACAAGATATCATGATGTGTTGCCGAATACACAATTTTTTAACACGTGTTTTTGGGGGGAGGGAGATGAGGGGGGAGGAGGGGTGAACCTCCCCAAACTCTCATTGCAGTGGTCGTACTCGTTCGCTCGCTAAGCACCATAAGGGGGCCAGTCCGACAAAATGTGCCAGCCAGGGCTGCATTGGCTACCCAAACTGGCCCTGGCAACAACAATACCTGCTTTAATTCTTTTATTGCTATTATTTGAACATTTTCTTTAATAGGAGAAACGTGCTTTCAGCGGCATTATCGAAGAAAACTAAAATAACTGGATCCATGTGTGCTTTGACCGTCCTCGTGTACAATATTAAGCAGACATTTCTCTTGTGCTGGGAGCACTGCTTAATGTGCACATGATGCCTTCCTTGGAAGAAACATTTATTTTAGAAGATAAGAAAGCTGCGAATGAGGTTTTAATCAGACTGAATATCTTACTCTGGCCTGTCTGCTATAGATTTCATAATGGGTATTATATTATTGTGAATAGCCGATCATAAAAAGGGTGACATAGCGTGCCTGTGATCTGCCTGCGCCTGTCACAGACAAGCAGACATCCACGAGGCACTAATTGCAGGTTTACAGTGGTGTGAGCACGTGCCTGATTGTTTCTTGGGCAGTAATGGGTGTGGCGTAGGCGCATGCGCTCTATGTACCAAATTCGTCATTTTGCAACACTAGACATAGGCAAGCACCATTACGGTGCTCCTCCAGATTTGGGAGTAAAACCTAGTGTTTTGCTGCGGCATTACCTTAGTATTTGGGATCCAGGCACACAAAATAATTAACTAAAATGTGCCATTCAGCAAATGCGAACACTGCACAATATATATCGCATTACAACAATTTCCGCTTGGTTATCACCAGACTTTTTCTGGGGGTAGTTTTTGCATTGTTATTCAGAAAACAACATTACTCTAAATCAGCAAGAAAGGCGGATTGTTAAGCAATGTGTCAATCACATATTTTCCCCTGTTTCCTGTCCTGTCATAATTTGTGCATTATGATTGAAAGTTGTATTAATATAGCACTTACTACCCCTGGCGAGGGGTTGAAGTGTTATGCGGCCTGCAGCATGCTACCTCGGAAACCAAGATTTGAGTTAAATAGTTAATCGATTATTAATATGAGTTTTGTCCCTGTTAGCTGGGTGAATCGGCTAAAAAGGAGGGGCCCGATTCACAGAACTAACTTAAGACAAAATCCTAAACTTACTCACATTTTGGTATTCACAGAAGGCACTTACTCATTTTGGTATTCACAGAAGGCACTTACTCATTTCGGTATTCACAGAAGTTAGGAGTCCTAACTTTAGGACCCCTAAATGCCTTCTGTGAATACCGAAAGTCTTAAAGTTAGGATTTTTCTCAGTTTAGGAGTAGTAATCAACAGCCTTAAAGTTAGGATTTTTCTCAGTTTAGGAGTAGTAAAGTTAGGACTCCTAACTTAAACTGAGAAAAATCCTAACTATAAGACTTTCGTGGACCGCCACCTCCCTGGGGCTTGTATAAATTATATGTGGGGGGCTCCTGCCCCCCACGTTGCCCCAAGGACCACCACCTCCCCAGGGCATCTGTAATTAGGTGCGGGGGGCCTCACGGGCCACCCAAAGCCCAGGGGACAACCACCTCCCTGGGGATTCAATAGAAAAAAAAAGGGTGGGGGGCGCCTACCTCCCACACTACTCCAGGGACCACCACCTCAGTTGGTCATTGACTAAATTAAATACGGGCCAAAAGTGGCCCCCAGCCCTGAGGAACACCATCTCCCTGGGCTCTGTAAATGTTGGGAGGGGGGAATCGTGGCCCCCCACCTGGAGCCCTAAATGACCCTGGTTCCAGCAATGTCCTGGGTTGCCCTACCCTGGTACATTGCAGTATGCTATGGCAGGGCGGGAGCAGTGCTACGGCCCTACCATTGCAAACTTCTGCTTTACCTCATGGAAGCGAGAGCAGGAAGCCTGCTCTCACTTCCACAAAGCAAAGCAGATTGCTTTTGGACAAGGGGAGCTGCATGTCAGCAGCTCCCCATGCCCAA
The DNA here is from genome assembly GCF_964261635.1 of Lissotriton helveticus. Classification (NCBI taxonomy): domain Eukaryota; kingdom Metazoa; phylum Chordata; class Amphibia; order Caudata; family Salamandridae; genus Lissotriton; species Lissotriton helveticus. The sequence goes on from NC_136068.1 coordinate 1,411,336,149, forward strand.
AAGCAATGTCGGATCCTGCAGGATGTGGGGGGCCGGCAGGAACCGCGGGGGCGTTGGGGCTCCCCCATGGTCCCCAACATTGAGGCCAGGGCCTGAGGGATGGGGTCTCCAGGGCCAATAATGGCCCTGGAAGAGGGGCCATGCAGCCCCCTCCCGTGAAAAAAAAAATGTAAAAAAATGAGTCCAGGCCCCAGGGGATGGGGTCCCGAGGCCAAAAGTGGCCCTGGGGATGGGGTCTCGCATGGCCCCCTTCCTAGTCTTTTTTTTTTTTAGATGGGTCAGGCCCCGGGAGGTGGGGTCCCCCAGGGCCCACAAAATATTAAGAGGAGGACCACACAGCCTCCCTTCTAAATGTATCAAAAGAAAAGACAAGCCGGCATCTCGCCGGAGGCCCCGCCCCCTCCCTGGCACATTCTGGGTTGGGGGTTTAAGTACCCTTGAATGCTAAGGGTCCTTAGGGGCCAAGTAGCCCATAAGGTACCTCCAATAAGCCCCACACAGTGGGATTGCTGGGAGGTGGTCCAAGGCCATGCCCATTTTGACAACGCTCTGCAAACGTGCCTCTTAGCACATTGCTGGTGGGGCAAAGAGGTCCTCTTGTGTCCTGAGGACCTCAGGACTAAAGTGGACTTCATCCCCTGAGCAGCAGTGCACCAGGAGGCGCGTTTGCAGAGTGGTGTAAAAAGGGGGCATGGCCTCAGACCACTCTCAGCAATCCAGCTGTGTGGGGCTTACTGGAGGTACCTGGTGGGCTAGTTGGCTCCCAGGGACCCTCAGGATTCAAGGAGACCTAATCCCCCAACCCAGAACACACCAGGAGTTGCGTTTGCAGAGTGATGGAGAAAGGGGGTGTTTCCACCTGTCAGCTATCCTACTATCTGGGGCATACTGGAGGTATCAGGTGGGCCAGATGGCCCCTAAGGACTCCTAGGAGCAAAGGGGACTTTAATCCCCATCCAAGAGCATGCCATGAAGTGTGTTTGCAGAGTGGTGGGGGAAAGGGGTCGTGGCCTGCTATGAGAATTTAGCAATCCTGCTGTGTGGGACTTACTGGAGGTAATAGGAGGGGTAGTTAGCCCCCAAGGTTGACGTTAATGGCCAAATACCCCTCCTGTTACCTCCAGTAAGTCCCACACACTGGTATTGCTAAATTCTCATAGCAGGCCACGTCCACTTTCCCCACCACTCTGGAAACACACTGCTAGGAGGTCTTCAGAGGCCACGCTCACCTTTCTCCACCAATCTGCAAACACACCTCCTAGCACAGTACTGGTTGGGGGATGAAGTCCACTGTACTCCTGAGGGACTTTGGTGGCCATATAGCCCTCCTGGTACCTCCTGTAAGTCCTATGCAGCGGAATTCCTGAGCGCTGGTCGGAGGCCTAGGCCCCCTTCTGCACCACTCTGCAAACGCAACTACTACCTTATAGTTAGAAATTAGCATTTAAAATCATTTGAAATTCATTGAAAAAACCATAGGTTTCAGGGACATTATAGTTAGTAATTAGCGTTTAAAAAACCTTAGAAATTCACTGAAAATAGCATAGGTTTCAGGGACGTTGAAGTTAGTAATTAGCATTTAAAAAAGCTTAGCATTTCACCAAAAATTCATAGGTTTCAGGGACGTCATAGTTAGAAATAGGCATTTAAAAACATTGGATATTAACTGAAAAAAACACAGTTTTCAGGAAGATTATAGTTAGTTGGACATTTCACTCATACAAAACCAGAGAAATTCAGCCGTTATAGTTGGCTGAGCTAACTATAACTCACCCCCCCGCAATGCATTGGTGATGATGTAACAGATTACATCACTCTGGACATGGTCAGTGACATCACTGATGACATCTCAAATGACATCACGGATGACATCACTGATGAGATCATCCACTTAATCTCTGATGCATCTACTCACACCCTAATATACCCTTTCATACACCTACTCTAAAATACAGACTACCATTCTCAAAACCATAGACACACCAATACCAGTTAGTACGTACCCACTCACTGATTCCTAGGTCTACACACACACACACATCCACTCACCCATACAGTCACTCATACATTCACTCACTCATCAATACAGCTCCTATTATATGCACTCATACATCCATACAGACACTCACACACCACCACTCATCCATAGAGTTACTCACACACCTAGTCAGACACCCAAAGAGTTAATCACAATGCCATTTATTCACCTATACAGTTATACACATACCACCTCACTTATTCCTACAGATACTAACACATACTTACTATCTTATACAATCACTGGCACAAGTACACACTTATCCATACATCCACTCTCAGAATCACACACGCTCACATACAGTCAGTTATATACTCCAACACTCACATCTACTGCCATTCACATATGCAGTTAATCACACATATACCAAAGAGACATCCATTCACTCACCAACACAGCCATATGTACACTCACTCACCCATAAGGCCCCTCGTAGACGTACTCATGAACCTATACACCCAGTGAATCACCCACTCACACATCCATGTAGGTAGTCACACAATACACAGACACTCAGGCACCCATTCAGGTACTCAGACAAACAATCAATAACCCATATAGACACTCATGTACCTATTCACCAACCCATGCAGCCACTTACACACCAACTGACAGACTGATACAGACATTCACACAGATTAGTCACTCGCCCATACAATCACCCAGACACGTATAATCACTCACTTATACAGTCAGTCACACACTGACTGAATCATCATATATCTATCACATTCTTAAACTTTTTAGAAAAACTCACAGTCACTGGATGATGTCATCCGTGATGTCATTTTAGATGTCATCAGTGATGTCACTGACCATGTCATGAGTGATTTAATATGTGAAGTCATCAGCAGTGCATTGCAGGGGCGTGAGTTATAATTAGCTCAGCTAACTATTACAGCTGAATTTCTCTGATTTTGTACATCCCTGTGTCCTGTATTTTTTTCAGTGAATATCTAAGGTTTTTTAAATGCTAATTTGTAACTGTAACGTCCCTGAAACCTGTGATTTTTTCAGAGAATTGTACATATATGTATTCAATCTCCTCTCACTCTTACAAGGAAGGAATCAACACTCAGGTTGTAGTTTGCAAGTATTTAATCTGCAAAGGATGCGATCCACACGTTTTGCCTCGTCCAAACCTTGATAACGATAGAAGATGTTATTGTAGCTTCCTTATTTAAATGTACAAATGCCTCCAGTTGCCAACATTAACAAAGGACTACATATTACAATAATCCAAAAAGATGGTGGTCATGTTGGCCTAGTCACTATGCGAAAATTCAGGAAATCATACAATAATGAAAAGAAAACAAGTGTTGATATGAACACAATGTCATTTCAGCATATCTTGCCCCGTGACCGCCATACCTGTATGTTCGTCAACATGACTTGTTCATAATAAACATACTTACGATGGCAAACATCAACGTAAACAATGGACTACACATTACTCTAAAGTGAAAGGCTTTCGGCCATATTGATTTGGCCACTTTGCATAATATAATGGTTTTTACATGAAAGAAAATATACACACACTATCCCTAAATAAAGTTCTAGCGATTATAGTTCCATACCATTCACAGCTCATTTGAGATGGCATGAGCAATGTCACTGACCATGTCATGAGCAGGGGCGGCTGGTGACATTTGAAAGTGGTGAGGTGTAAAATTATTGCCGTACTGCAGTGCGGCGAGCGAGCGTAGTGAGGGAGTCTGAACAACCTACAGAGGGTTCGGGGGAGTCTTCCCATGAGAAATGTTTTAAAAAAAAGTGGATAAATGGTGCAGTTTGAAGCAGATTTGAGGAAGCAAGTAGGTTAATGAAGCAATACGATTGACTTATTTATCATTTAGGAAATGTCCAATTTTATGAGCTATAGAGGACAATCTTTGCGTATGCTGATGTTATCATTTGTCCATATTAACTTTTGAACACACTGATACCCTTATACTGGTTTTAACTTTTCAACAAATACATTCATTGACTGTGCAGTGCTGTACATCAATATGATGACACTATGTCCTTAAATTGATTTTCTGTTTTCATGCAAGAAAAGCCATAAAAAAGTGCAAAAGTGACCACTACAACATTCTGAGTGGGAGAGCCAAGGGGAGTTGTGTGAGGGAGTGAAACCAAGAGGAGAAGTGAGAGGGAGAGAAACCAAGGGGAGTTGTGTGAGGGAGCGGAACAACATACCTATTTTAAACAGATTGCCTTCTTTTTTTTTTCACTTATATAAAAATATTTTTGGGACAGCATATGATTAGATGGTGTTACAGCAAACAGATTGCCTTCTAAACAACCGGGAATGCTGTAAGTAAATAAACAAATGCAAGACATGCCAGTTTGATGCAGTTTGTCCCATTGGCATGAACTCAAGAAAAATGCATCTCTACAGAATTCACAGGTTTGTCTCTGCCAATTTTGCCCTCATAAAAGCAAAAATGTGAAACATTTTCTTTTAGTTTCAGATATTTTCTGGGGGTTTAGACTTTCTATGCATCATGTAGGTATAGCAAGCATAAGGCGCTATGTGATATATTTTGGTGACCGCGCATGACAACTATATTAGTGACCCAAGAGGCAAGTCAGATGTTTTGTGCCTTCTATAACTGTTGATGGCTACGTCAGGGCGCTTCTTTAGGGATCACAAGCATCGATAACGCCCAGGGCACGGGGGCAGAATGATGGGAGTGATGTATTTCAGATCAAGCAGCGAAACAAGCATCACACAATCCTAAAGAGTGGGCGGGCCTTTCCATTAAGGTGCTCGGTATGCTGTCAAGTGCGTATTCACATAGCTTTCAACAGAATGTTTTTCATTGTTTCAAAACGTGACGTCACTGAATCGGAGCTGTGTGCTGTCTGTCTACAGGGACAAATTTTGACAGAAGCCTTTGGTTGGCTTATGTTAAATAACACCTATCAGCTACTTACATGGAGAGTTTGTGAATTCAATCTAATAATATTTGTTATTGATATTATTATGGATAGAGATTTTCTCCTGAGGCGGAAGCCGGGAGTAGGCCTGTCTGATTGTTTTAACGTTTGAGTGTCACTTACCATTTGCTGATTTTAACTGCTCATTCCCCACTTGACCAGGGCGCATTCACGCTCACAACTTTACCGCGCAGCGGAGTTTATCGCTGCCGCGGGACCTGGACATTGCCGCCATCATCGATGCCCACATAGGCCACGCCCCTCACTCGAGAGGCCACGCCTCCTACTGCAACTACATCTGACGCTGAATACAAGCGCCAAGTCGATAGAGATTTCCTCCTGAGGCGGAAGCCGGGAGTAGGCCTGTCTGATTATTTTAACGTTTGAGTGTCACTTACCATTTGCTGATTTTTACTGCTCATTCCCCACTTGACCAGGGCGCATTCACGCTCACAACTTTACCGCGCAGCGGAGTTTATTGCTGCCGCGGGACCTGGACATTGCCGCCATCATCGACGCCCACATAGGCCACGCCCCTCGCTCAAGAGGCCACGCCCCCTACCGCAACTATATCTGATGCTGAATACAAGCGCCAAGTCGATAGAGATTTCCTCCTGAGGCGGAAGCCGGGAGTAGGCCTGTCTGATTATTTTAATGTTTGAGTGTCACTTACCATTTGCTGATTTTAACTGCTCATTCCCCACTTGACCAGGGCGCATTCACGCTCACAACTTTACCGCGCAGCGGAGTTTATCGCTGCCGCGGGACCTGGACATTGCCGCCATCATCGACGCCCACATAGGCCACGCCCCTCGCTCGAGAGGTCACGCCCCCAACCGCAACTTCCTGCCCCCTATAAAATGTGCAATTTGCGTACGCGCAGTGGACGAGCGCAGCGGGCACGCCGACTGCGCGCCGAAGGCGCACCTAAGGCAAGCCCGTCTGCGCCCGTCCGTGCCAGACCGGGCCATGGGACACAACACTCTGCGCAATCCCTCACATACACCTCTGACCAACTGCGCTCCTTAAAAGCCAATTGGCAACTGAATCAGCCCACCTTGTCCTATGCCCATAAACTTGGCATTGCTGCACCTTTGTCCATTACACAAACCCTTCCCCCTCCCCCTCCTACCACTACCGCCCTCCTCCTTAACACGAGATCGGCCGTCAAACACCAGATTGAAATTTATGACCTTCTGGATTCGAATTCTCCAGACCTTCTGTTCTTAACAGAAACCTGGTACAGGCCCGACTCCTTGCCCAGCGTCCTTGCCTCCCTCCCACCTGAATACTCCATGCTCCGCGCCGATCGACCTGGAAGCAAAGCAGGTGGTGGAGTAGCTCTGATAGCCCGCAAGGAGTTCCATTTTCAGACCTTGGCCTCGCCCGCACTACCAGCAGCCGACTGCCTTGTAGTGCGCTCTACCTTCCTAATGACCCCTGTCACTTGTGTATTAACTTATCGACCTCCCCAGTCGTCCCCTGACTTCCTTCTTGCCTTTCAGAACTTATTGGCCACCTTGGTGATTAATAATGCTTCTGTTTTGGTTCTGGGCGATTTTAACTACTGGCCTACTGACCCTGCCGAGGACTCTACCTCTAAAGATTTTACCCAATCACTCCTTAGTTTTAATTTCACCCAACACGTTCAAGGCCCCACCCATATCCGTGGCCACACTTTAGACCAGATTTGGACGCTCAACATTCCAATGTCCATCCCCATTATTTCGCCTTCTTCCTGGTCGGATCACTCCCTGCTTGCTTTTTCTATGGATCTGAATCAAAAAACATCCCTTCCTGTTCCCAAAAACATCTGGATTAGGAACTGGAATAAAGTGGATATTCCCTCCCTTTGCAACTCGCTAGCTGCCACCTGTCCCGACATTTCGGGCTCCGACCCTCATTCCCAGGCTGCCTTACTCGATCGGTGGCTCACCAGTGCCTGCGATCCTGTGGCCCCTTTGAAGCGAACGGCTATCAACCGCTCTCATAATGCCAATAAATGGTTCAGCCCTGATCTCAAAACTAAGAAACTAGAGGTAAGGCAGGCTGAACGAGCCTGGAGACGAGCTTACTCCCCCATCTGTCAACATTTCGTTACTGTGCTTAACGAATACAAAATCGCCATTTTGACTGCTAAGACCGAGTATTTCTCCGGACGCATTTTAACGGCAGAATGCCAATCTCGTGAGATATTTTCCACCGTACACGAGCTGGCATCGTCGGATAGAACCTTACCCAAGATCCCCCCCTCTCAGGTCTTATGTGACTCGCTCAATGAATTTCTCATTGACAAGATAACTCTCATCAAAGCCAACATCCCCCCCTCCTCTCACTTTCACTCCTTCTCAACCCCCTGAAAATCATTGCTCTCTCACTATTATTCCTCCACTCACCAGAGAATCTTTGCCCTCTCTACTTAGCCGTGTCAAGTCGGGCTCCCCAGCCGACATTGCCCCGGCACGCATCCTCAGCCAGTTTTTTTTTGGCATGCCCATCTCCCGCCCTCGCCCTTTTGAACAACTGTTTCACTTCGGGCTCCGTTCCGGCCTCCCTGAAGGCTGCCATAATTTTTCCTATATTAAAAAAACCTGGAGCCGACCCCTCTTCCCCCGCAAACTACCGTCCCATATCCCTCCTCCCCTATTTGGGAAAAGTAGCGGAGTCCCATGTCACCCAGGTGCTCAGCTCCTTTATCGAGAGCAGCAGCTATCTTGCACCTTGCCAGGCGGGCTTCCGCCCCCGGCATTCCACAGAGAAGGTGGTCATTTCAGTTATGGACCAACTTAGGGAAGGACTTGATACCAACATCCCCCAGGCCTTGGTCCTCTTGGACCTATCCGCCGCTTTTGACACGGTAGACCATTCCATCCTTCTGTCCCGTGTCAGTCGGCGGGCATAGGGGGACAGGCTCTTGCCTGGATAGGATCCTTCCTGGAGGGGCGTACACAGGCGGTTCATCTGGCCGAATTCTCAGCCTCACCTAGCAGTGTGAAATGCGGGGTTCCCCAGGGCTCCTCTCTCTCCCCTCTTTTATTTAATCTTTATATTTTTCCTCTTATTTTTGCACTCCAACAAATGGAGGTCACAGTTTATAACTATGCTGATGACCTCCAACTTATTTTTAATTTTTCCCCTTCCTCACCAGGCGCCTCCAGCTTCCAGTCGGTCTTACTGTTTATCCGGGGTTGGATGAACGCAAACCATCTCAAACTCAACCCGGATAAGACAGAGTTGATCCTAACTGGGGGCTGCGGCAACCCCTGGTCACCCTCCTTTTGGCCCACCTCTCTTGGCCCCCCTCCCTCTCCCTCCTACTCTGTTAAGACCCTTGGGATCATGCTCAATCACCACCTGACACTTCACACCCATATAAGTTCTGTTGTTTCTTCCTCTTTTTTTACTTTACGCATCATTAGGAAAGTATCCCGGTTCTTCTCCCTCTGCACTTAAACTGATCGTCATGGCAATGATTCTATCTAAGATCGATTACGGCAACATCATCTACAACGGCGCCCCTGCCTATGCACTTCAACGCCTGCAGATGGTGCAAAACCAGGCAGCTCGCCTGGTATACGGCCTACCAAAATTCCACCACTCTTCTCCTCTTCTTATGGCCCTTCACTGGCTCCCAATTAAGCAAAGAGCCCTCTTTAAACTTGGCTGCCTCACCTTTCAAGCTCATGCGGGCACTGCCCCCGCTTTTATAAATTCTGCCATTATCAATTACAGTCCCGCCAGAGACTTGCGCTCCTCCTCCAAATCCCTGCTAGTCATCCCCCAGTTCAAGAAGAAACGATCCGGTGGCCAGAAATTTTCGGTGCTGGCTCCCACCTTCTGGAACTCTCTTCCCCCCTCCTTAGATTCTCACCCTCCTATACGGAGTTTCGTAAAGATCTTAAGACCTTCTTGTTTCAGCAAGCTTTTAGTCCATAACTCCCTCTTTCCCTACAGTTTGAAATCCTATAGCGCCAAGAAACTGCTAAGTGAATGCGCGCTCTGCAAATAACTCAAAATTCAAATTCAAATATGGATATCATTTGTTCGTACTGTCAGTACATCCGGGTCGCTTAACACCCAATCCTGTTGTCGAATTTATTTACTGGGCACATACAACAGTCCATAATGTCAGCAGTATCTGTCCACAAAAAATAAATTCACATTTTACAAATGTGTCTGGGAGGTCCCTTGTATGCATTTTTGTTCCAGCCCTCCTCAAATTCAGGCTGCAGAGAACAGACGGGGCCATAGGGTTGTGTGAAGATATATGCAAAGCACAGAAACTCCCACCATCAGCCACACATTCAACTAGTTTTGTTTTCCCATCATCCAGGATTCCCAGTCCTTGCCCGTCACTGCTTCACACCACCACCGACCCCAGGCCTCGAAAATCTCAGGCGAACCCAGCATGCAAATGCCTTTCACTCCGAAACTGGCAAATGATTTACAGATAATTTGCTTGTTAAGCATTCTTGTTAATGCTGATGATGCAAAGTACCACGTAAAAAGAAAACTTTATGAAAAGAAAAAAAGTTTCTGGGCCCGTGGGGAGCAGAGAGTATTAATTAATTCATACACCTGATCAGAAAGTCTGTAAAAAAGTGACTGGAAGGTTGCATTTGATCCATTCCTGCGTCACTGCTAAGTACCTCTGTACTCAAACTTTCCCAACAGCTGCCCTCCTGCTTTCTACCGAGTTATCTGTCAGACCTCACCACATTTACAAGGTCTTAAACAAAGTTTGTGTAACAAGGAAGCAAGCCCACGGAGATGAGAAGAAAGGATACCAGTGTATAATATCATGTTGTGTTAAGTGCATTTATATAGCGCTTTCCCACCATATCTACGGTTCCGAAGCGCTTTCGGAAAGCGGTTGTCATTAATGGTTCTAGGTATAAACGATATACGCATTCTATCATCGAATCTGACAATTTGTCTTGATGGCTACCTCTCCCCATTTTCTCATATTCAGCGCACTCCTTTGGTTTAAAAAACCATTCAACATTACAGACACATTCGAAGGACTTCAAATGAATGCACAGAAAGAAAAGACAGGGCGACATGCCCGCGAAGGGGTCAAAAGGATAACTACCTCTTCTTTGTCAGAGGACAGACACCTGTCTCCGAGCACTGCAGCCTACCCTTTTTATCATCATATATTGTTGGTTTCCGCCTATTCTTATTATTACTGTCGAAAATGCAGTTATACATTCTTTTTAAATAGCAACAACAGTGTGGCAAAATTAGTTCATATGAGAATTTAAAATTGTCGTACTTTTATTAAAATAACCAGTTTTTAAAAGATGCAAAAACAATCTTCATTATTAGTGACCGTCCAAACTATAACTGAGTGAGGGTGATTCTACATGAAAAACATTTGATTTGCATATATAATGTGCTTCAATGTGTTATTCATCTCGATCAGGTATAAATGGCCATTTCCTGTCCTTCGTATTATATAATCTTCTGGACAATCGGAGCCCAATAGTTCCAATAGAACATATTCAAGAGAATGAACATGATAAAGAGACCAATCAGCAGTCGCGGCCGGCATCACGGGCCGTAAGGTAGGGAGTGCGGATTCACGGGGAGAGATGCGGCCCAGTACGGTAATAACAATTTTTTTTAATTTACCTTCCCCCGGGTTACGCGCCACTGCCTCAGCTCCTGCTGCTCCTGGCCGGGTCCCGCGTCAGGAAGCAGACTTCCTCCTTCCCCTCCACAAGCCAATCATAACGCTGCAATGGCAACATTGTGATTGGTGCGGATGGCGCCCATTTTCTCTATGTAGGCTGAATCCAGCCCACATATCAAAAAAGGGGAGTGCACATGACTGGTTTGGTTGGCCCCAGAGTGCCGACTGAACAGTCAGGGCCCACAACAGTGGGCAAGCCACTCCTCTCTGCCCTCGAGCAGGACCGCCCATCAACCCGCCACCAAACAGGCACTTCTGCTTTCTAGCAGTGCGAGAAGCAGAAACATAAAATGGTTGTTTAACCATTTTATGTTTCTGCTCCTCGCACTGCGAGAAAGCAGTGGGGCGACGCCCCAATTGAAGAGCCGCTCCTGGTCATGAATGGTCATAAGCAGTGCATTGCGGGGGTGTAAGTTATAGTTAGCTTAGGGAAGTATAACTGCTGAATTTCACTGGTTTGGTACGAGTGAAATCTGAATTTAACTATAATGTACCAGTAATCTTTATTTTTTTCAGCAAATCTCGAGTTTTTGTAACGTTAAGTAAGATGCCTATCACAAATGGATGGTGGGGGTTTGAAGCTGAGCATGGCCTGGCATTGTGTTGCCCCCACCCACACTTGCTACTCCTGCCTCCCCTACTACTTGCCATCCATTGTCCAAGTCCATGCCCCTCCTCCCTCATTACATTCCTCTGTCCCCGTTGTTCTGCCACTGACCTTTCCTCCTTCTCTGAACAGTTTGCTTGCTGCCCCATCCACTTTCTCCCTATCCTCCGTTGTCTGAATCCATGCACTAACCTCCTCCCCCTCCTGCCATGCATGGTCTGATGTGCTGCCACTGCCCTCCATTTAGCATGATGTCCCAGTCCACACCTCCTGCCCTGCATTGCCCAATTCTATGCCCATCATTGACCTCCTGCTTAGCCTCTGTGCTTAGCTTGCTATCCCTACTCTTCTTCCCCCTGCCCTCTGATGTTTTTGTGGATGCCCCAGTTCCATCCTTTTTGCCCACAATGTTCCATGGACCTGCTCCTCCTATCTACTCTGAGTGTTCTGTTGGACTGCCAATCCCATCCCACCTGCCTAGCATTGTCAGATGACTGTAACCTGTCCCTGCCACCTCTACCCTGCCTGTCCACGTTCCATGCCCCTATCCCCTTCCTCCTGTCCTCCATGGTCCATTTTACTGCCACACCCCTTTGCCCTCCTAGGTCTTTTGTGCTGCAACTGCTCCTCCTGCCTGCCCCGTGTGGTCGTTTGTGAGGCCCCTTCCCCTGAACTCTTTTATCTGTGCCCAGCTCATATCCCCCCTTCTATCCTCCATGGTCCTTTGTGCATGCCCCTGCCTCCTCCTTATTTGCCCATCGTGGCCATTGTGTTGTCATTAACCTTCCCGCTTGTCATGCATGGTGTTCTGTGCTACCATGGCACAATTTATTTGTATTTTAGGGTGGAATGTAAAGCCCTCAATGAAGTATTTTGGCTCAATTTAAATCGCAAATAAGGATACAAGATGGGAGTCATCGCAAGTAAACACAAAGACTCCAGTAAGTCTCATATATTTAGACAAAAATGAATCATACCTGCTGAAAATGATCAGACTCAAAACCTCATACTTACACAATGTATTTACCCATGTTTAGGTGTCTAAGAGGATACTATTAGGAGATTGAATTTCAGCAAAGAAGGTAAGGTACCAGATAAACTTAGTGCCCATTTTACCTATTAATTGCAGAGAAAGAAAGGGTGATGTAGTGTGTTATTTATACATCTCATTCTTTATTAATTTAGATTAGACCGTGGTCTAAGCCCTGATGATAATCCCCTGAGGCACAGGGGGATAGGAAACGAGTCGGCACGCTAATATTTTGCCTGCGAGGGATCCACATTAATGGAAGCTCTAGAGAGGGTGCCACTACATGAAATATACCCCGAGAGCAAATCACTTCCAGAGAAAGTTGTCCCCGCAGTATACCTGTTTGAAGCACTTAATGAACTGAACAATACTTAATGTCATAGCGCTTACAGGCACTGTTTGAATCACCAACTGGTGTAATTGTTTGAATTAATCGTTTGATTTGAGTTGATTGTCGTCATGTTTAAGTTTTTGAATTGTCCAGTTTTTTATGTGTTTATTAACATTTATTCATGAGGATCGGATAAATGAATGAAATGTGTATTCTTCTCATGCTTTTAAAAAAATGAAAGGATGTTTGAAATCAAGTTGAATCAATACAACTGTGAAAGTAAAATGCAATGACGTGATGCGTTGTATTTCCAAATCTGCATGAGTAATTAGCAGTTCCAAAACTGGTGGCCCGGTAATCCTTTTTGAAAAAATATTGCACGTCCTACCTGGCCCCCGAAACGGACGTAACCCCTACTGTTTAAAGTACTCGGGGAAGAAAGCGTGAGTCCAAACTGTGTGTCATATGCTGTGAAGTCATGTGCTCTGGCCGCTGTGCCACATCTGTCCAAGTAGTGTCAGCATAAAGTTATAGCTACTCGGAGGAACTTTTGTTTCAAACATTGTAGCTTGTGTATGGTGCTTAGGGGGTGTTATACAGGGAGTGCGAAGGTACATTTGTGCGTATCACATGAATTTGGTCTTTGTGAAGTGCAAACTAATCACTCCTATGGGTGTGATGGCGCTGGTGGCGTAAGCTGAGCTGCTAAAGGAGTCGGGGTAAAGTCGCTGAACTATTGACCCCTACCGGTCTGAAAGTGCTGGGTATGGAAATTAATTGACGTATTGACTAGAGTGTCATGCTGGTAAATTGAGCTGCTGCTGGACTCGGGGATGAAACCGTGAGCCCAAACTGTGTGTCCTATGCTGTGAAGTCATATGCTCTGGGCGCTGTGTCACACTTGTCCACCTTGTATATGGTGCTTAGGTGGTGTTGTATAGGGAGTGCGAAGGTAAATCAATACGGTTTTTGTAAAGTGCAAACTACGGACCCCTATGGGTGAGTAGAGCCGGTGATCAAAGCGAGAGCTCCGTGCTGCAAAGTGAGATGGTGTAGCCGCTGCACCACAGTTGTGTGGAGAATACATTTTAGAGAGGGTCCGGGAGTTGCCGTTACCTGGCCCTAAAATAGCGGAGCTAAGTTGTAAGTTATATTGGGGGTCTAAAAAGAGCCCTTGTGTTCATTAGTTGGAGCTACATATAAGTGCGGATGTGCAGCTTCAAGTTATTCAGGAAAACTCGATTTCCATGATCTGTGAAGTGATTTTTCAATCTGTGGACAAAATTATTTTGATCAGTCCACTTTTGTCTTTGGCATATATTGGACTATACAAAGACATTTTGAGGCAAAAGTAACATCAATTTTCCAAGGGTGTCCTTCATAAGCATTTCCAAACCTACCCCAGTCAATGTGCCTAGGTCGTTTCCTCCATTGTGCACAATCATGAGGTCAGGGTTTTGGAGGTGCAAACAGGTTTTAACCTAAGGCAACAATTGGTGCCACTTCCATCCTCTCTGTGGAAACCATTTAATGTCCACATTTTGTAAACCTAGGTCTAAGTCAATACGTCTCTGTTCTGCATCCCTCTTGCACCAGAAAACATAGCTATGTCCAACGAATGATCGACACTAGCATTTTGAAGGTATGGCTGAAAGGTAAGGAAAGAGATCTGTAGCTCATGCAGTTCCTTTGTAGAATTAGAGATATGTTTAAAGATGGGGAACTGGTTTTTTCACATCTAAAATGATACCTGATTGGGAGATGAAAAGCATTGTTTTTTAAAAGTAGGGTGCACATTCGTTTTGTGGAAAAGCATGTTTATGATTGGTTAAGAAAAAGCAGTTTGAACGTGGAGTACATTATATAGGATAAATTTTGCTCAACTCATCCACACCTGCTACTTGCATTTGGAAGGCACTGTTCAAACTTAAAACAATCGTGAACTTTTAACCTGCATATGCCGATAAATGTTCGAAAAAATATCGTTAGGTTTAAAAAAATGTATGACCCTTTTACCTGCACGTGTTGTAGAATGTTGTAGAAAGTGTGTTGATAGAATAAATTGCACTGCTGACTTCGATGTGTTGTTGAATATGAAAAAAACTGTTTATATGGAAAATTAAAAAGAAACTAATAGAGAGAAGTTTTGAAACGTAAAAGAATTAAGGAAGTATTCTAATTTGTTTGTTACATAATATTTAAGTGGAAGAGGAAGAAGCAGGGAGTGGGGGGATGGGGGTAGATGGGCATAATGGAACACATGTACAATGAAGTACAGCACAAATATAGACAAAGAATGGCCAAAATGAAATACACCAACAAGGAGCATAAGTCACACCACCTGGCAACATCACACCACTGAATGAGCATAGAAGTGAAAACAACGCTGCATTCATACAGGATGTGTAGAAAGGCCGGTCGTGGGTGTTGTGGGATGTCTGCGACCGTGGTCATCATGGATGAAGTGCCCAGCACGTGGCACATGGGAGGATTCACTGTGTGTTATGTTGCCAAACAGCTGCTCCTTCCTCCTGAAAGCCCCCCCACTTTTGTGCGGTGCTCTGTTGTATCCTGTGCTCTCATACGGCACAGCAATGTAATATCTATTCCGGCATGTCCTGTGGCATTCGAACTACACCATGAGAGTGCAGTTTGTTGGTGGTGTATCCCACTTTACAATATTGTCTGCTGCGGCCACACCAGAACACAGAGACACGCGTACTGCACTTCCTGCACAGGGACATGTCCGAGACACCCAGTTTCCCTTGCCGGATAGGCACACCCCTTCATTGACCTGTGTATGCCGGACCAGCACACGTATGTTGTGCTTCCAGGAACATGCATGCATAGCTACATGTCCAGGGTCACTGCAAACACTGAGGTGACATGGTAACGTCTGCTGAAGACAGCACACTGTGAGGTTGCAGGGCCCGTGACTATCATGCTAACACAATGACCACACGGACACACTTGCTCAGATGCGGGTTTGGGGCGCGTTGGTGGTCCTGGTGTTGTTGTGATGAGATTTGTGGCCTCTCTGTATCGTGCTCATTGACTACTATGGCACCTGTGGGTGTTCTGGTGTGGCTCTTGGCTGTGTTTCCTTTCAGGCTGCAGGTAGTCATCCTGCTTAACACCAGCAGAAAGCAGGTGTAAAATTCCTGGTGGTAACGTGGGTTATCGCCGGAATTAATTTTGCATTGCCGTTGTGAAAGTTGTGATGTCATTTTTTCAGGTGCAGAACAATATACGAACTGGGCAGTGTATCCCATCAAGATGCAGCACCTGACGCACTATTCCTAATCAATATAAATACAATGCGATTTCTTCATTGATTTTTGTGTCCACTGTAAGTGGATTCAGAAAAGGGGGTGGTGATGAACAGAGTGTCTGAATTAAGCAGACCACTCTTACCCAGTCCAAAGATCAGGGCTTGATCCATCACCGTTATTTAGCTCACTGCCCCATCCCAGCAAAGAACTTGGCTATATGCAAATTAGTCTGTCCCTGGCCCAGTGCATCATGGGAACAGGGCAGACCAAACTACCAAGCCAATTCTTCACCAGAAAGGAGACAAGCTTCCGGGGACCGGTTTCTGCCATTTCAGGCGTCGTCGGCCCGGCTTGCTTGAATCCTGATGGAGCAGTGAGCAAGGGACTCATGTCTGAGTATACCCTTCCACGCTTATGGTGGACAAAATGATTCAGAAAAGGGGGTGGTGATGAACAGAGTGTCTGAATTAAGCAGACCACTCTTACCCAGTCCAAAGATCAGGGCTTGATCCATCACCGATATTTAGCTCACTGCCCCATCCCAGCTCAGAACCTGGCTATATGCAAATTAGTCTGTCCCTGGCCCAGTGCATCATGGGAACAGGGCAGACCAAACTACCAAGCCAATTCTTCACCAGAAAGGAGACAAGCTTCCGGGGACCGGTTTCTGCCATTTCAGGCGTCGTCGGCCCGGCTTGCTTGAATCCTGATGGAGCAGTGAGCAAGGGACTCATGTCTGAGTATACCCTTCCACGCTTATGGTGGACAAAATGATTCAGAAAAGGGGGTGGTGATGAACAGAGTGTCTGAATTAAGCAGACCACTCTTACCCAGTCCAAAGATCAGGGCTTGATCCATCACCGTTATTTAGCTCACTGCCCCATCCCAGCTCAGAACCTGGCTATATGCAAATTAGTCTGTCCCTGGCCCAGTGCATCATGGGAACAGGGCAGACCAAACTACCAAGCCAATTCTTCACCAGAAAGGAGACAAGCTTCCGGGGACCGGTTTCTGCCATTTCAGGCATCGTCGGCCCAGCTTGCTTGAATCCTGATGGAGCAGTGAGCAAGGGACTCATGTCTGAGTATACCCTTCCACGCTTATGGTGGACAAAATGATTCAGAAAAGGGGGTGGTGATGAACAGAGTGTCTGAATTAAGCAGACCACTCTTACCCAGTCCAAAGATCAGGGCTTGATCCATCACCGTTATTTAGCTCACTGCCCCATCCCAGCTCAGAACCTGGCTATATGCAAATTAGTCTGTCCCTGGCCCAGTGCATTATGGGAACAGGGCAGACCAAACTACCAAGCCAATTCTTCACCAGAAAGGAGACAAGCTTCCAGGGACCGGTTTCTGCCATTTCAGGCGTCGTCGGCCCGGCTTGCTTGAATCCTGATGGAGCAGTGAGCAAGGGACTCATGTCTGAATATACCCTTCCACGCTTATGGTGGACAAAATGATTCAGAAAAGGGGGTGGTGATGAACAGAGTGTCTGAATTAAGCAGACCACTCTTACCCAGTCCAAAGATCAGGGCTTGATCCATCACCGTTATTTAGCTCACTGCCCCATCCCAGCTCAGAACCTGGCTATATGCAAATTAGTCTGTCCCTGGCCCAGTGCATCATGGGAACAGGGCAGACCAAACTACCAAGCCAATTCTTCACCAGACTGTAAGTGGAGGCACTACCTATGTGCAATTCAATACAGGATTATAGTATTTTGAATAAATCGTAAAGGTGCACCTCGTGTCTTTTTGCACGGGACGGCTATTCTGCATTTCATTATCAGCACTTTAATGCAACTGAAGTTGAGATAAATCTAACACAGTATTCAGAAGTTACTACAAACTGAAGAGATCACCAGTAATCCTGCAATAAGTGCTCCAAAATTTAACACTATGGTGGATACCAGCAAATAACAGTAATAAGAACAAGAAAGAGTCACACAGAAGTTAAGAAAACAATCGAAAAGGTTAATAATTTTTTGTTGTTGTCAAACTTAATTTTTTTATATACATATATAAACCATAAACTATTTTTAAATTGAATTTTTTAATTAATTTATATATGAAAAAGAAACCAATAAACAACATTTAACAAACATAATAGAAAAGAACAAGGTGAAAGAGTGCTGTGGGGACCATGGATGTCGACGACAGAGCCTGAAAAATAAAGCACAAAATAAGGACTTGTGTAATGCGCATATCAAAGGACTGAGAGAGAGAAATAGAGAAGGAAAAACAAGCAAGAGAGAAAAAGAGAGGGAAGGAAAGATAGAGAGTGAGAAAGGGAGAAGGGAGAGAGAAATAGAAGGGAAGGAATGAAGACAGTGAGAGAGAGAGAGAGAGAGAGAGATGAGAGGGAAATGAGAACGCGAGAGAAAGAGAGGGAGAGAGAGAGAGAGAGAGACAGACTGTCGCCTCTGTGCATCGATAAGAAAATAATTACTTGGTGCCAGCGGAGTGTGCAGTAGTGGGCGGACTCGACATGCCCGTCAAAACCCCGCCGATCTCAGGTGTGTTGCTGAGTCCTGAGTCCTGGCGGAGACCACATCAGATTCTGCGTGGATCTTACAGATGTCGCTGAGTCCTGGGTCCTGAATGGCGGCAACCACATCAGCTTCTTCGCGGATCTCACACAGGTCGCTGAGTCCTGAGTCGTCAATGGAGGAGACCACCTCATGGTTTGCTGCCGCTAAGCCTGTGGAACTCAAGTTTGTGCCACGTGGTGGTAGGCTCCTGATGGCCACTTGAGTTTGGGGTGGCAGTAACCCTATGCATATGAAGTCCACACCAAGGGGATGGTAGGCCGCTAATGGCCATACAGCTGAGGGTGTGACTAACCTTCTGCACAACTTTTCATGGGCTCTTTATGGTTGAGACCTGTGGAGCGTTCGCCAGCTAGTCAGCACTGGCAATAAAGAATGTGGGGTTATCGATCTATTATATTTGCATGGTCACATGGCCTGTGCCGGATGGGTGTGGTGTGTGTAAACCTGTCCTCAGGGAGTGGCCGTGAGATGTTGAGAACTAGACCACTGATCTGCACACAAACAGTGAGTACGCCTGCGACAGATAGCTATGTGGGGCCAACGTCAGAACGTAATCAGACTGGCGTGGCGTGGCATGGCATACGACGGAACAGGGCAGGGATAGACACAATGACGTGGACGGCTCGTAGTACTGCATCTGGGAGTTAAGCGGATGGGCCGCAGCTGTCCCTCCTGCGAGCCTGGGTCCGAACTGTTCATAACTCACACTAGATAAGTATTGAAAAACCATTTTGTGATTCAATCTATCAGCTGGCATCTGTCCGAGGAATTTGTTAAAACATATCAGTTATTTTGTGAGTGATACCCCTTTGACGCTCCCTCTCTTCACATTAGCAGATAACGTACCCTCTTCCCACATTACCAACGTACCCCCAACAACCTACTTGGGTCTGAAAGTGTCCCTGTGCGGTTGGAGAAAGAAGAATCTTAGTCATGTATAGATTTATATATAAAAAATGTATTTAAAGAAAAGAACAACAAATAAGACTGAAGGTAATCTGGTGCTGTGGTCGCTGCCACAAAGTTGGTGTCACTGCCGTTCAGGACCCTGGACACAGTTACGCATGTGGGATTGGTGTGTGTTAAATGGGGTTAGTGGTACCAGAAGCATTAAGACTGTATGAGCCTGTGATGATGGTTGATGTGGACGTGTCGCACTGGGAGCAATGTGTCTTGGTTACTGGTCTGCTTCATGTGGAATCGGGACTGTATCTGAATGTTGAGGCCTGCTGACCATAGTGTAGGCCAGAGGTAGTGATGAGAAAGGGCCCACAGGCGTGTGCATACGTTGGTGGCCCCACCGGCCTGTGTATTGCTGGTTCAGTTGCACCACTTGTCGGCAGACTTCACTCTGTAAATACTCCTCACTAATTGAAGGGAGTGAGGTGCTGTGGTCGCTGCCACGAAGTTGGGGTCGCTGTAATTCAGGACTCAGGACACAGTTATACATGTGGGATCGGCTTGTGTTGAATACAATTAGTGGCACCACGTGTCGCTGCACATGTCAATATGCCTCACTGATTGAAGGGAGTATACTGCTGTAGTTGTCTCACAGAGTTGGGGTCACTGCTATACAGGACTCAGGACACAGTTACACATGTGGGATCGGCTTTAGTTAAACAGAGTTAGTGGCACCATGTGTCGCCGGTCTTCCACAGTGTAGGTCAGAGGTAGCGGTGAGCAAGGGCCCATAGCCATGTTCATACGATGGTGGTCCCACCGGCCTGCGTAGTACAGGTTCAGTGGCACCACGTGTCACTGCCTTCCATATGCAAATATCCATCACTGATTGAAGGGAGTCTGGTGTTGTGGTTGTTGCCAAGAAGTTGGGGTCGCTGCCAGTCAGGACTCAGGAACCAGTTACAAATGTGGGATTGGCTTGCATTGAACAGGGTTAGTTGGCACCATGTGTTGCCGGTCTTCCACAGTGTAGACCGGAGGCATCGGTCAGCAAAGGCTCACAGGCAGGTGACGTTGACTTGAGCTGCATAGATTGGGAGCATTTGGTCTTCTTAACTCATTATAGTCTCTTACACAATTTGCGTTGCTCCTAATCTTGAATTGTGAACCGTGTAACGCCAGTGTAGGGCACAGGCAGTGGTCAGGTTGGGCGCACAGCCATGGTGCGTTGAGTTGAGCTGCACAGTTAGTGGCACCTGGAGCACTCAGCGAGTGTGCGCACCCTGCGATGATACGTGGTCCCGGCGGGCCGCACTGGGTTCAATGTCTTGACTTGATCAGGGCACATGGAGATGACTTATGGTGCAGTGAGTGAGTAGAACCTGAAGCACACAGCGTGTGCGCATCCTGCGATGATGCGTGGTCCCGGCGGGCCACACTGGGAGCAACGTGTCTTGCGAACTGGACTGCATCATCTGCAATCACCACTGTATCTGAATTGAGAGCCCTGCTGTCCGCAGTGTAAATCGAAGGCATTAGTTAGCATAGACATTGAGGAATGCTTTTTGTCACTTCTTCTTGACAAAATCCGAGGACATAGAGTATAACTCTCTGCGCAATTAATAAATCAAGGCTGAATTCAAGTTGTGAACCCTGCTGTCCGCAGTGTAGATTGAAGGTAGTAGTCGTAATAGACATAAGTCTGCAGTGCTGTGCCGCTGGGGTCGCAGGGGGCTTGCGTGGAGGAGGCCCGCGGTCATGGCTGCAGCCACGTGCCAGGGTAAGTGCCGCCGCTCTGCAGACTTATTGGTCTTCCCAGAAGTGAACCAGGCCCAGCGCCTGGCCTATTTATTCATACTCCTACACTGGAGTGGCGTACGTTGGACCAGCCCACTCCGCTTCCGCTTCTAGGGGAGGACAACACAGCTACATGACCAAGATCTTCCCCACTGCCTGAGGTAACATGGTTGCGTCCACTGTGCACTACAGTACAAGTATCAATAGTATATCTCCACATGGAGAGGTTTGTGGTATTCATAGGTCTGTGCAGCACATCAGCGTTACACTTGGCATTGTGTGCAATAATATTGAAGGGTGACTTGCCTTCTTCATATATAGTTGGCTCCCACATCTCCCAACATTCAGCTATTGAGCGGCTGAGGGGCCATGGTATTTTGGGAAGGGCTGTTGTCCTGTTTTGCGCTGCCTCGGTGGTAGTAGTGGGGGGGTGGTCCGGGCGGAGGTTCTGGTGTTGGTGGCGCTGGGTGTTGCGGCCTTGTTGGGTGTCAGAGCTGCATGATCAGTAGCTCTATCACATGTTGGTCTTTAGATGTGGCTGTGAGTTGGGTCTAATTCACGCAGTAGATAGTCGACCTCCTTACACCAGTTAAAGGTTGATGTTAATTTGTTACTGGTAAGTCGGCTTATCATCTGCTTTTCGGATCGCATTGCAGATTTGGCTGGTTGTTGAAAATATGAGAAAGTGGTGTTTTTGTGTTTTTTTGCACGGGAATAGCTACTTGCATATCATTAGCGTTAGTTGTGGCTCTAGTTTGTGGTGATTTTGTTGGCAGAAGGTATCGATGGAAGAGTAGTGAGATTTGCAGTTTTCACCAGGTTGAGTATGGGATGATAATTAAAAAACACAGAAAAAAGATGTGTTTAATGAACATTATAATTAGAAATTAGCATTTAAAAAACCTTAGTAATTCACTGAAAAAACTATAGGTTTCAGGTACGCTATAGTTAGGAATTAGCATTTAAAAAACCTTTGAAATTCACAAAAAAAACCATAGGTTTTACAGACGTTATAGTTAGGATTTAGCATTTTAAAAAACCTTAGAAATTCAGGGGAAAAATCATAGGTTTGAGGGACATTATAGTTAGTTGGACATTTCACTCATACAATTCAGCTGTTCTAGTTAGTTGAGCTAACTATAACCCGCGGCCCCGCAATGCACTGCTGATGACGTCACATATTACATCATTCATGACATGATCAGTGACATCACTGATGACATCACTGATGACATCTCAAATGACATCACCGATGACATCACTGATGGCATCATCCACGTGACAATCTGATGCACCTCAACAGACCTTAATATAACACTTGATACACCCATTCTAAAATACAGACTATATTTTTCGAAATCATGAACACACCAATACCAGTTAGTACATATCCACTGACTAATTCCTAGGTCTACACACACATCAATTCATTCACCCATACAGTCACTCATACATACAGTTAGCCATCCATGTAGCATTATCATATCCAGTCACATATCTATACAGACACTCAGACACCGCCTCTCATTTATAGAGTTATTCACACACCTAGTCAGTAATGGAAATAATGAATCACACTTTAATTTACTCACCTTTACAGTTATACACATGTCACCTCACTTATTTAAACATATACTAACAAATACTTTCACTTTAATACAATAACTAATACAGGCACACACTGATCCATACAGGCAGTCTCACAATAACTCACTCTCACATATAGTCATTTTTACAGTCCAACACTCACATATGCTGCCTTTCACATATGCAGTTACTCACACATGTACCACTGAGGGATCCATTCACTCACCAAGACACCCATACACAAACTCACCCAGACATACAGTCCTTCACAGATACAGACTTGAACACATATATGCAGTGAATTATCCACCCACATATTTATGCACAGAGTCATACCCCCCACCCACCCACACAGACACTGAGGCACCCATACAGATACTCAGACAAGGAATTAATGGCCTATGTAGATCCTCATTTAGCTGCTAACCAAACCATGCAACCGCATACACACCATCTGACAACCTAAACTGTGTGAATGTCTGTATCAGTCACTAACACATGCGTTAAGTAAGACACAATTAATAACTCACTTATACAGTCAGTCACACACCTACTTAATCATGCATCCTAACTCTTATACACTCATTCATTCGTTAATACACCTTGGCGCATATATATTTTTATATATATATATATATATATATATTACCTACTGGCGGTCGCCAGTAGGTATATATAGTTAGGATTTTTTCTCTATGGGTTTTTTGAAAATTCTATGTCTAATAACTTTGGCGTTTGTGGACGGAATTGGCTGAAATTTTCAGGAAAATGGCACATTTTGTGTCTGAGCAGCCCTTGAAAATTTGGGGGGGGTTCATCAAGGGGGGGCTGAGAAAAAAGGGGGGTCCCAAAACGTGTTTTTAACATTGAGTTTTCCATAGGGCGGTTGGCCTCACTTTTAGCCCGAACGGCTGAATGGATTTGCACGAAACTTGGCAAAATTGTAGGGACTGGTAGCCCGATGTGCCTTTTGTAGGTCTCAATATATGTGCTACAGTGGATTTTGAGAAATTAACGTTTAAAAAAAGATATATATCTGTAACAGCGGACCGGGCAGCGCTCCAGGACGCGTACTTTTCGCGCAACGGAGCTTTGTGAAGCGAAGCTGATTGGTTCTCCGGCGTCTGTCAACATTCCAAACAGTCCGTAGCGGCCGCCATCTTGTCTCTCGGTAGGATCGAGAGACAAGAGGAGGCCAAAGCGAAGGGGCAAATGACCATAAGGGGGAATAGTAGATCCTCGCTGACCCCCTACGTTTGATGTGGAGGTTTTAAAAGGGCCCCGCGGGGCAAAAAAAATAATAATAATAATAATCGAACGGCTGAATGGATTTGCACGAAACTTGGCAAAATATTAGGGACTGGTAGCCCGATGTGCCTTTGCTAGGTCTCAATATATGTGCTCCAGTGGATTTTGAGAAATTAACGTTCAAAAAAAGATATATATCTGTAACAGCGCTCCGCTTCGCGTACTTTTCGCGTTACGGAGCTTTGCGAAGCTGATTGGTTCTCCGGCGTCTGTCAACATTCCAAACAGTCCGTAGCGGCCGCCATCTTGTCTCTCGGTAGGATTGAGAGACAAGAGGAGGCCAAAGCGAAGGGGGAAATGACCATAAGGGGGCATAGTAGATCCTTCCTGACCTCTTAGGTTTGATGTACCATTTTGCCAAGTTTGGTGTAATTCCGTTCAGCCATTCAGGCTGTAGACGTATGTAAATGTCCTATGGAAAATTGCATGGGGAAAACACATTTGAAAGTGTTGAAATTTATAACCAATTAAAATGTTAGTTTGGTTTTGTATTTGTGTGTGATGAAAGTTAATTGGTTATGTATATATTTCAAATGAGAGGAAACCACAGCCATTTTGTGATACTACTGTCTGAGGTACATTTGTGAGGAATTTTTGGTGGTGAATTTCTGGTGTTTGATTTACACAGTACTAACACTTCTCCTACTTTTAAAAAGGTGAGTTGTTAATTTGTAAGGGGAACTATGTTGTACACTTGAAGATAATTTGAAAAATGTTTTCTGTTATTTATTTGCAGTTCCTTCTGTTATACTAAATACTTGATAAAGTTAGTTTTATATTATGTATTACTAAAAACGATAAATGAAAGTGATTATTTTTTTCTGCAATTTACAGCAAGCAATTTCAAAATAAAATGGCTCACAATGAAGAGACCGTGGCAATTTCTTTTGAATTGTCCACTACATTGATTGAAATTGAGAGCACCAATAATGAAATATTGTCACAAGGAGGAGATGACTTGTATGATTCCATTAGATTGATTGAAATGGACAGCACCAATAATGAAATACTGGCACAAGGAGATGACTTGAATGATTCCACTACATTGATTGAAATTGAGAGCACCAATAATGAAATATTGTCACAAGGAGGAGATGACTTGTATGATTCCATTAGATTGATTGAAATGGACAGCACCAATAATGAAATATTGTCACAAGGAGGAGATGACTTGAATGATTCCACTACATTGATTGAAATTGAGAGCACCAATAATGAAATATTGTCACGAGGAGATGACTTGAATGATTCCACTACATTGATTGAAATTGACAGCACCAATAATGAAATATTGTCACAAGGAGGAGATGACTTGAATGATTTTTTTGATCAATCTCTTGATGGCGAATTTATCGAATGTTTGGAGACCATAGAGTTACAAGAATCATCATTGCAGACTTTTCATGAGGACATTGCTGATGAGGACATGTTACTAGTTCTTTCAAATTTAGAAAATTCTGAAGAATAAATTTATATTTAGAAATCAAAAATTGTTTGAGACATTATTCATTTTTATTTTTAATTTATGAGGTTGTAGCGAAGTGATTGTAGTATAAAATGAGACTTATAGTATAGAGTGCAACATTTTTATGTTACATGGTAAGTTTACTCATATTTACTTCCCTTCTGCCACTATATTATCTCCAATGTGTATTTGACATCTCTTCTTCATCTCCGGCCTCCTTTCTCTCACTGTGTCTCCGATGCATCTTATCGCTGCTATTTTGTGTAATTACAGAAGAGAGTAAAATAAAATAGTTCGGAACGTGAAAAGGGGGCAAAGTAGAGTACTCCTCACCCCCTAGGCCTTTTTAGGCGGTCCCAAAAGGATCAGTTTCTGCTTTCCTGAGAGATTATGGTATGAGTTCCATATACCACAATAACTTGCATTACAACATGCAAGATATCTATCTCCTTTTGGAGATATTCGCGCTAAGCGCGAATATCTCCAAAAAGTAACACCTGCCCTGAGCAGTTCTTAGCCATGTTATCCAATGGGAGGTGGATAACATGGCTAAGAGCATTAGCTCGGTAATGCATGAATATCGCTGAGTTTTTAGCGATATTGATGCATTGCGGCCGTTTATTATCGCATTTGCGATAAACCTTGATAATAGCAAGGTTTATCTTCGATAATTTCTGACGATGCTTAGCGGTAAAAAATTCGTTGGTAAGCATCGTTAGCGATAAATATCGCTTAACTTTGGTAATATGCCCCAACGTCTGTTAACGTTCGATTCGAAGGAAATGAGGAAGTGTTGAAAAACATTGTTTGCGCCATCTTGCCTTTTTTGAAATGCCACACTTTTGTGGTGCACGGCAGCCATTTTAGATGTCTTGACCAGACCCACTCTCTGCACGCTGTCGATTCGTAGCATGGCTCCTCACCCTCGCAAGCATCTTCCCCAGGCACTGGTCACCCCCGCTCTCTGTCTTATGCATGGGCAATAAACCTCCCCCCATCTGCGCTGCTCTTCCCTGAAAATCACACTCTGTGCCCGGCCGACACCTCCCTTTCGCCCTATTCACTACCGCACCCTCTGACACTCCTCTTCCTCTGTGTCCGATTGTCCAGGCTATCAGCTAGCCCTGCAGATGTAGTTTATGGCCCCAGCTGTAAAGAATCACCCCTCTTCAAAGGAGTTATAGTAGATCAAGGCCCACACCCGATGAGATCCGTCACACCACACGCGTTCCTACTATCTGAAAACCATCCTGTATTGTGATTGGGGAGGGGACCGAGCCTGAAGCGGAAGATTCCAGGAATGACTCTTGGTACATCAAAGTTTTTACAATTATGTGTCACATTAAAAATATGTAGCACTCCAACAAAGTAGTAGGAATATAAAACTTTAATAACATATAAATATATACAACAAAACAAAAACAGTAAAAACATTTAAACAACGAAGAGACCGTGGCAATTTCTTTTGAATTATCCAATAGATTTATTGAAATTGACAGCACCAATAATGAAATATTCTTGTCAGTAGCGGTCTGTTGTGCGAATAGTTACAAGGCAGCAGAACGCGCTGAAATCTAGATGGCACGAAAGTGATGTCTAGTAAGTTGCCGCCCAGCAAATAACGGCGTGGGGCGCCGCGGGGGTGAGTGAGTCCAGTAGGCACCACAGCTATTCTTACCGGCATCGCAGAATTACTGCTGGGGACAATGCCTGTGCTGTAGCAGGGTCACAGCAGAAACAAAAATGATTTTGTTGAAGATGTTGTTGGTTTTAAATTTGAAAACAGTTCTGGTGTCAACTGCTATGCTAATGTAGTGGTTAATGTTTTGTTTTCTCTAGAAAATGTAAAAGAGGGGGAGGCAGTCCAAAGTTCCGTTAAAAGGGCAAAGGAAAGGATCGGTGGTTTGAACTATCAGTGAAAAAGGGGAGGGGGTGCAACAATTTTTCCTACCGGGTCACACTGTGCTTTCACCGGAACTGAGGTCTGCAGGATTCTAGTAATTCAAAGTGAGGCTGGCGCCAGCATGGGAGCGCCGACGTCCCGCGGATACAGTTTCGTCACTCCACGGGCGATCATGGCAGTCATTCCCCATCGGGGGTCGGAGACTCCCGCGGCTCCTCTAGAATCTTCAAGGTCGTGGAGGACTACGGTGGTGGAGTCAAGCAGTGGCCGGGCCATTTCTTTATGCTGGGCCCGCTCTTGCCAGGTCGACCGCCATTTTGAGAGTTCGGTAGCTACTGGCGATCGCGGGGTCAAATGAGCGGACGGGCTCCACCCTGCCGGGCGAGACGTTGCAGCATGGCCACAGTGGAAGAACCCTTTTCCGGGCGCCTGGAGCGCTGAGGGTGCAGCTGGGAAGCCTCCACCTGGGGAGGCGGGAGAGGCCTGTTCGCACCGTCTCTCCCTCCCAGTGCACCCCACGGCGTCTCGCTTGAGATTTGTTATGGCCGGACCAGGCGATGAGGACGAGGGGTGGGGGGGGGGTCGGAGGCATGTGGAAGAAATCCCCCCCCAGTGTTGTCGCAGCCATTATTCAAGAAAGAAGAAGTGTCCCGTCCGTCTTCGGGCCGGGCTTCCGGTAGATGTCGGCCGGACGCCCCTGGCTCTGGCCCCATGAACGGGTTTCTTGGTTTATCGGCTGCAGCCGGATCCCGTCGTCCTCGGCCCCCCGACCGTTGGTGGCCGGACCGGAAGAGCATGTGGCGGGAGTACCTGCAACTCTTAAGGGCCACCGCGGCCGGACTGGGAGAGAGACGGGAGGGTCGAGGAGACATTCCCCCCCCCCTGCAACTGTTCAGCGTTGTAAAGGCAATCCCCTGGCCGGGTCCCGCTGGCCTCGGCCTCTCCTCCGGCTACACCCTACGTTAGGATTTCCTGGCCGAGGCGTGGCAGCAGGACCTGCCTTATATGGGCTGCTCCCGGCTGGGCGTAGCCGCAACCCTGCCCCACCTTGGAAGTTTCCAGAGTGGGGGCGGATGTTCTACTGACTTGCATTTTCCCTAGTCTATCGATTTTTTTGGCGTGGCAGGCGGTGGGACAGCGAGGGGTGATTTGGTTTCTCTTACTGTTTTTCTGGTCTCTCACTACTGGCATATTTTAACGTTTTCTTGTTTCTAGGACATTAATAGGTTTTATCATTACGTTATGTTATCGTTTCTTTGTTCGTTGTTTAATAAAAGTTCATGTTCATCAGTAGTCTACTGATTTTCGTTTTCCTATTCTTTTCTTTCCAGGTTGTTTCATGCTAAAGTTTCTGTTAACAGGATACAGTGATCACTTCGTTATTATTGCATATGTCCTTTTCACTAGGGGTGCTCTCTGGTCGGGTCAGATAACGTATCTCTAGTAAATGGTCCGGGTGAAACAGGTGCATCAATCAGTGGGGAGTAGATAGGCATGACAGATTACAACGGGGGAGAAAGGTCCGCATTACGTACCCTTTCACTACTTGCAAAGATTTTCCTACGTTTATTTGCAAACAGGGAATACCTCCAAAAAGAACTAATTCCCAAACAGTCGATGTTCGGACAATCAATCAATCAATGAGGAATGAAATAGGTACGACGTGTTAAAGGCTTGCGTTACCTACCCTTCACTATCTGCAAAGGGAGAGAGAATATTCCTATTCTTCCTCGTTTGCAGGCAGAGAAGATCCTTAAGAGAACCAACTTCGAACAATTCAATGCTCGATTGAAACAATCAACAAGGGGTACTGTGAACACAAATGAACGCCGCTTATGTACATACGCATTGCTATTTTCAACAGGTTGTTCCTAATGTTTCTATTTTAGCGAGGTCAAAAAGAGATCCCATTAGTGGCCTACTGATTTTGTTCGATTCCTTTTGTTTTTTTACACGATTTTTCGCTATCTGCAAAGACTAAACAGAGTATTGCGACTCTGTGCTTGTTTGTAAATAGAGAATGAACCAAAGAGAACAATCAATCAAATGGAGAGAGAAGCAGGCACGACGGATTACAAAGGGGGCAAAGGGCTGCGTTAACTACCCTTCACTATCTGCAAAGAGAGAGTACTCCTAATAGAAATGAGGGGTGGGGGGCAGCATTCAAAGCAGATCAGTGTGCATAAACGCGAAAATGTTTTTACTTACCACGTACTTGACATTCGACAGCTTATGATATTTGCTATTAAAAAACCATTGAAATTCACTGAAAAAACCATAGGTTATAGACCATATATAGTTAGGAATTAGCATTTACAAAACCTTGAAAATTCACTGAAAAAACCATAGGTTATACACCATATATAGTTAGGAATTAGCATTTACAAAACCTTGAAAATTCACTGCAAAAACCATAGGTTAGAGACCATATATAGTTAGCTGGACATTTTATTGACATAAAACCAATGAAATTCCATATATAGTTAGTTGCACTAACTATATATCGCGCACCCGCAATCCACTGCTGATGATGTCACATATTACATCATTCATGACATGGTCAGTGACATCACTGATGACATCACTGATGACATCTCAAATGACATCACTGATGACATCACTGATGACATCTCATTTGACATCAATGACCACATCACTGATGATATCATTCATGTGACAATACAATGCATCTCCTCACATTTTAATATAACCTCTGTTTCACCCAGTGTTAAAAAGAGTATAATTTTTGAAACCATTGACACACCAATACTAGTTACTACATACGCACTCACTGATTGCTACGTCTACACACACCTTCACTCATTCACCCATACAATCATTCATACATACAATCACTCATCTTTACAACACTATCATATGCACTCATACACCTATACAGACACTCACAGTCTGCCACTCATCCATGGAGTTACTCACACACCTAGTCAGTCCTGTAAAGAATCAATGAGACTTCCATTTTCTTGTCTATACAGTTAAACATAGAGCACCTTACATTTTCAAACATATACTAACACATACTTACCTTCTTATACAATCATTGATACAAGTACAGATTGATCTGCACAGAGTCACACACCTCCCAGCTAGCCACACACACACTCAGTCTCCCATACAAATACTTGGGCAATCAATCAATAACCCATATAGTTACTCATATAGCTACTGATCAACACATGCAGCAGTTTACAGAACAACAGACATAATGATGCACAAATTAAGACAGTTTAGTCACTAACCCATGCACTCAGTGAGACACATTTAATCACTCACTCATACAGTCAGTCATGCACCTAGTAAATCCTTCGTCCAGACACTTACACATCCACTCATTCTTCAATATGTAAGACATATTTAAACTTTATAGAAACAAAAAATCACTGGATGTTGTTATCAGTGATGTCATCAGTGATGTCATTTGAGATGTCATCAGTGATGTCATCAGTGATGTCACTGACCATGTCATGAATGATGTAATATGTGACATCATCAGCAGTGGATTGCGGGTGCGCGATATATAGTTAGTGCAACTAACTATATATGGAATTTCATTGGTTTTATGTCAATAAAATGTCCAGCTAACTATATATGGTCTCTAACCTATGGTTTTTGCAGTGAATTTTCAAGGTTTTGTAAATGCTAATTCCTAACTATATATGGTGTATAACCTATGGTTTTTTTCAGTGAATATATATATATATATATATATATATATATATATATATATATATATATATACATATAATATTTACATTTTATAGAGTTATAGTTAGCTCAACTAACTATAACAGCGGAATTTCTATCGTTTTGTATGAGTGAAATGTATAAATAACTATAACGTCCCTGAAACCTATGTTTTTTTTCTGTGAATTTCTAAGGTTTTTTTAAATGATAATTCCTAACTATGACGTCTGTAAAACCTATGGTTTTTACAGTGAATATATTTATATTTTATATATTACCTACTGACGGTCTCCAGTAGGTAGTTATTGTTAGGACCAAGTTACCATAGGAAAATCGCGACATTCTATTCCCAATAACTGTGGCGCCGATTGACAAATCTTTGCGAAATTTTTAAAACCTATGGCCCGCTTCGGTCCGCTCCTATCTTGAAAGTTTTGAAGTGATTCGGCAAGCGGGGGCTGAGAAAAAAGGGGGTCCCAAAACGTATTTTCTCCATGCAATTTTCCATAGGAAACTTTAGACATGGCTACAGCCCGAACTGCTGAACGGAATTACAAAAAATTTAGCACAAAGGTAGTCGTCGGTTAAGAAAGAGCCCTTTTTGTTAAATGGTGTAAATCCGTTCAATAGTTTTTAAAATATTAATGGAAAAAGAAGTATCTATATCTGGGCAGAGCCTAACCACACATCTCATCGTCATCGTGAGATCCTTTTGGCTGTCAGCACTTCATCCAAGAAGTGTTGGCAGCCATCTTGGGACCAATATACATGATAGCACCTCATTAGAAAGCATTGCAGTCAATAGAAGGTTTTAAGACTTTAGTTACATTATAAATCATTTGTTGATGGTACCATACTCATTTTAGGAATTGTGGTGTGTTCTAAGATGATTTTACCATGTAAAAAAGCATTCTGTTGGGATATCATTAATCATGTTTGAGAGAAAACTATTTTCTCATGCTTTTCCCACAGAGGTTTGGAAGGTGATCTATAAGCTAAACTGAGAGCATATTTTCTGTAAATTCACATTATCTTTCTTAGTCATGTGAGAATGAAGTCTGACATTCTTAGTAAAACATGTACATCCAACAAGGGCAGAGGCTGTCAGTTGATTCCTTTGTGTTCTACTGCAGCTTCCCAGAGTGGTCTAAAGAACAACTAGAGTGCTAGCAGTCCTACTTATGACAAACGTAGTGCACACCTGAAGCCATCTTGATTGGAATAAAGTGGTAAATCTTAAAACATTTAATTTAAAAAAGAACAAAATGAGGGGGTTCATTTTGCCATAGAAAGTATGATTAGTGCTGCAGAAAGAAAAATTAGGGCACATATTAAGTGACTTCTCAAATTCTCTTCTATTTCATTAAGTAATTCTGACATGCAGGCTGAAACATGCACTTTCAATACCAGCAGCAGACCTGGTGAGCAGTAGCTTTACTACAGTGATCTAATAAGCAACTAGAGTGCTAACATTTAGAATTTATGGCAAATCTGTGACACATCTGAATGCCTTCTTGATGGAATCAAAGTAAAAAACTGAACGTATTTCCTACTGAGGAGACTGTAGTAAATTAGGAAATTAGGAAACTTCATAACAAATAAGTCTCCCAAGATGGCCACCAGAGACAAAAGAGCCCAAAATGTAGCACAAATATCATCCAGATGTAGCCCACGTATAACTCAATGGCAGACTGTCCCAGGCTGCACTTAAGAACAAAAAGAGCGCTTACTGTCTTACTTATGAAAAAAGTATGGCACCTGAAGCCATGTTCATTGGAATAAATTGGTAACACTTAAAACATTTAATTTAAAAAGGAACACAATGAGGTGTTCATTTTGCCATAGAAATTATGATTAGTGCTGAAGAAAGAAAAATTAGGGCACATTTTGAGTGACTTCTCAGATCCTCTCCTATTTCATTAAAACATTCTGACATGCAGACTGAAACATGCACTTTTAATATCAGCAGCAGACTTCCGTGGTGAGCAGTAGTTTTACTACAGTGATCTAATGAGCAACTAGAGTGCTAAAATTCAGAATTTATGACAAATGTGTGACATGTCTGAATACCTTCTTGATGGAATCAAAGTAAAAAACTGAAAGCATTTCCTACTGAGGAGACTGCAGTAAATGAGGAAATTAGGAAACTTCATAACAAATAAGTCTCCCAAGATGCCCACCAGAGACAAAATAGCCCAAATGTAGCACAAATATCATCCAGATGTAGCCCACATGTAGCCCA
The DNA here is from genome assembly GCF_964261635.1 of Lissotriton helveticus. NCBI lineage: Eukaryota > Metazoa > Chordata > Amphibia > Caudata > Salamandridae > Lissotriton > Lissotriton helveticus. Next base: position 1,411,369,522 of record NC_136068.1, read on the forward strand.
ATGACAGAAGTGTGCCAAACACTTTCAATTTTTTGTGTTTTATATAGTGCAGACTTGTCAGGTATTGGAGTGCTTTACATGAGCATTGGTTACATCACACAAGAACAAATTAATTTTGGTTTTAGACATGGGGAGATGAAGTGATTTGACCAGAATCACAGAATGTCCAGCTGAAGAAGAAACTCCAACCTGGTTCACCAGTTGCAAAGTCTGCAGCTCTGGAAGTAACAAAACATCCTTTACCCTAAGTGCAAAATGTAATCAAGTGGTCAACTGGATAAAAAAACATAAAGATAACAAATAATTTAACAGTGCTTTGTCAGAAAATATGTCCTCGTTTTAGTTTTTTAGAGCACTAACCACAATTTTGATGCAAATAAGACCCTCTCATATATGTAATTTCTAAAGGAAATGCTCTAGCTATTACAGTTTTGATTACATCAAAATGACGTCAGGCGCTCCACACTTTTGTAATAAATATAGAATGTTAGCTATCTAGTTGTTCATTAGGATACTGTTAAGAGGCAGAGGCCAGGGGCACGGACTCTGAAAATTGAAGGCAAGTAGGAGGGTGCAGAGGCAATAATTTGACCACACTGGGCAGGCAGGATGGGCAGTGGCAGCACAACAGAGTATGGAGGGCGGTGGAAAGGGGGGCAGGGGTAACAAACCAACACTACAGGACTGGGAAGAGAGGTCTGGCAATATAATAGACCATTGTGGGCAGAAGGAAGCGGCAGTGGTAGTACAACCATACATGCCGACAGACCCGATTCAGCCAGGAAACGTCCAATGTTTTTAAACCCAAAAACATGTCTCCAGATCTGTCTCCACAGCGCCAGGACACCTTCAGGTAGCAGCAGCGCTTTACAAATGCAATTAACATTAACATTAACATCTACAATCTCCTCTTTTTCAATGTAAGTTAAAGGGGAAAATCAATAACCCGTTTTTTTCCAAAATCTCCCTCTTACCAAGTTCAAAATGTTAGCAAGTATGGTACATTGGATCATGGAAGGTAGGAGGAATTGGGGTAGGGACATGGACTTGGATAACAGGAGGGACATGGAGAGGAGCACCAAACTGACCCTACAGGGAAGGCATCAGGGTTTGCTGCAGTACAATACACCACAAAGGGCATGCGGGACGGGAGTGCAGCACAACAATCCATAGAAAGCAATAGGGAGGGCACAGGACCATGCACATGGAAACAGAGAACAGAGGGGAAAGAGGCAATGGTAGCTAGCTGACCATAATGGACAGGCAGGAGAGAAAGCTGCAGCATAACGGACAATAACGGGCAGGAGGGACGGATCAGGGGCATTACAATGGAATGGACAAGCCAGGAGGGAGGGAATAGGGGCCTGCACACGGAAACAGAGGGCTGGGGGCAAGGGGGCAGGGCAGGAGCAGCAAGATGACCATGGAGGTCAGGCAGGATGGGCGCTAGAAGTAAAACACACCATGGAGAGCAACAGTGAGACTATAATGGCATACACCCAGACCATGGAGGGAAGGTGGGATGGGGTTAGGGGCAGCTAGCTGACCATACAGGGAAGGTGGGAGGGGCCGTGGCAGCGCAGAAGACCATGCATGGCAAGTGGGGGGTTTAGTGGCAGCACAATGGCTATAATGGGCAAGAAGGAGGGTGCAGGGGCATGCACAAAGGACCATGGAGGATAGAAGGGAGGGTCAGGGCCTGGGTTCAGACAAGAGAGTTCAGGGGAAGGGGCCTCACAACAGACCATGCGGGGGAGGCAGGAGGAGCAGTTGCAGCACAACAGACCAGAGAGGGCAGAAGGGTGTGGCGGTAAAATGGACCATGGGGGACACGAGGAAGGGGATAGGGGCATGGAATGTAGATAGGCAGGGTGGAGGTGGCAGGGACAGGTTACAGTCATCTGACAATGCTAGGCAGGTGGGAGGGGAGTGGCAGCTCAACAGAATACTCAAAGTAGATAGGAGTGGCAGGTCTATGGAACATGGTGGCAAAAAGGATGGAACAGGGGCATGCACATAGACATCGGAGGGCAGGGCTAAGGAGAATAGGGGCAGCAAGCTAAGCACAGAGGCTAAGCAGGAAGTCAATGATGGGGCACAGAAATGGGCAATGGAGGGCAGGAAGAGTGGACTGGTACATCATGCTAAATGGAGGACAGTGGCAGCACATCAGACCATGCATGGCACGAGGGAGGAGGCTAGTCCACGGATTCACACAACAGAGGATAGGGAGGAGGTGGATGGGGCAGCAAACTAACTGTTCAGAGAAGGCGGGAAGGACAGTGGCAGAATAACTGCCACACAGGGCTGTAATAAGGGAGCAGTGCAATGGACTTGGACAATGGATAGCTAGGAGGAGGGAAGGCAGGAGCAGCAAGCTTGGGTGGGGGCAGCACAATGCCAGGCCCTGCTTCCAACCACCCACCATCCATTGTGATATGCATCTTACTTAACGTAAAAAAAACTAGATATGTGCTGAAAAAAGCAAATATTATAGGGATGGTATAGTTAGACTCAGACTTCACTCATACACAACCAGTGAAATTCAGCAGTTATAGTTACCAAAGCTAACTATAACTTACACCCCCCAATGTACTGCTAATGACCTCAGACATTACATCATTCATGACATGGTTAGTTACATCACTCATTACATCACTCATGACATCTCACATGAGCTGTGAATGGAATGGAACTATAATCGCTAGAACTTTATTTAGGGATAGTGTTTGTATATTAACACCCCTTTTTTTTCTTTTTTTTCGTGTAAGAACCATTGTAATACGCAACATGCCCAGATTAATATGGCCGATAGCCTTTCACTTTAAAGTAATGGTTAGTCCATTGTTTATGTTGATGTTTGCAATCCTAAGTATGTTTATTATGAATAATTCACGCTGACGAACTCACAGATATGGCGGTCACGGGCAAGATATTTTGAAATGACATTGTGTGCATATTAACACTTGTTTTCTTTTCTTTATTGTATCAGTTCCTGAATTTTCACATCGTGACCAGGCCAATATGGCCACCAGATTTTGGATTGAAGTAATATGTAGTCCTTAGTTAATGTTGGCAACTTTAGGCATGTGTACATTTAAATAAGGATGCTACAATGTCTTCTTGTATCGTTATCAAGGTTCGGACGAGCCGAAACGCGTGGATCACGTCCTTTGCAGATTAAATACTTCCAAACTACAACCTGATTCCTTCCTTGTAAGAGTGAGAGGAAATTAAATACATATATATAAAATTAACTGAAAAAAACACAAGTTTCAGGGACATTATAGTAAGAAATAAGCATTTAAAAACCTCAGGAATTCACGGAAAAAACCACATGGACGTCATTGTTAGTTGGACATTTCACTCGTACAAAACAAGAGATATTTGGCCTTTATAGTTAGTTGTGCTAACTATAACTCGCGGCCCTGCAATGCACTGCTGATGATGTCACATATTCAATCACTCATGGCAATCTGGTTGCCCCTAAACAGAGAATCACCTGAGATGTCCCACAGGGCTCCTCCCTGTCCCCCCACTTGTTCAACATCTACATCTTCCCCTTAATTCAGTCCCTCAGAGACAGGAAGGTGACGGTCTTCAACTATGCAGACGACCTACAACTGCTCTTCACGATCAATAACACCGAGAGCTCAATTACCAGCATTCAGTCTACCATGAGGTTCATCCAATCTTGGATGGACCAAAACCATCTTAAACTAAACCCTGGCAAGACTGAGCTGGTACTCACAGGGGACAGTCCTAAGCACTGGGGCCCACATTATTGGCCTTCAAGGATGGGCTCCCCACCTTCTCCCTCACCATCGGCAAAAACACTCGGAGTCACACTAAATAGCGACCTTTCATTGAAATCACAAGTGGGTCTTGTGGTCTCCAAATGTTTTTTACAACTCAGGAAAATAAGAAAGGTACGTCGCCTCCTTACACCAAAGGCCCTTATCCAGGTGGTGATAGCCACTGTCCTAACTCACCTGGACTACGCCAATTCTCTATACCATGGCATGCATCTCTACCTACTGAAGCGACTGCAGATGGTCCAGAACTACACAGCCAGACTGATCCTAAGCCAACCCAGATGGCAACCTGCCACCCCACTACTTAGGAAATTACACTGGCTCCCCATGCTCCAACGCTGCACCTTCAAAACAGATTGCATGATCTTCAAATCTTTGCATTGCAAAAGCCCCAAATTCATAGACAACCTGATAGTAAGGCACACCCCTACCCGCAACTTACGCTCGGCTCACCTCTCACTTCTCCATACCCCCTCCTTCAGACGGAAGCGCACAGGAGGCTGCAGATTTGCCACACTCGCTCCTCGTCTCTGTAACTCCTTCCCCCTCGATATCCGTGCCTGCCTGGACCTCATGAAATTCAAACCTGGCTCTAAAAGCAAGCTTACAACTAAGTTCCTCTTGAGCTTCGCACTCTGCCTTTTTCTATAGCGCCATGAAACCAATCGGTGTAAGTGCGCTCTACAAATCATTTTTAACATAACATAACATAACATAACTCATGACATGGTCAGTGCCATCACTGATGACATCACTAAGGACATCTCAAATTACATCATCCACGTGATCATCTGATGCACCTACTCACATCCTAAAATACAGACTACCGTTCTCGAAACCATAGACACACCAATACTAGTACAGCTACACTATTCTGTGAACTATACATGCAGACCTCTAACCAGCTACATACTATTGATACGCTCTTCTAAATACCCAGTTAGTACCTATGCAGTGTAGGAATCCTCCTGCCTGTCCCAAGCATTTCTGCAATCACCCATCCAGCACTATCTACTTATCCTATTACTCCACCAATACCTAAGCACTTATAAATTCACTATAAACTCTGTTTGTAATACTGTAATTATTCTAGTTACCAGTCATGAACTTATGGAATGACCTAGCTACTAAAACAAGTACAGCTATAACATGTTTTGCACTATCCAAGCAGACCTCTAACTAGCTACATACTATTGATACACTCTTCTAAATACCCAGTTAGTACTCATGCAGTGTAAGAATCATCCAGTCTGTTCCATGCACTTCTTTAATCACTTATCTAACACTATCTACTTATCCTATCACTCCACCAATACGTAAGCACTTATAAATTAAGTGTTCACTCTGTTTGCAGCACTGTCATCATTCCAGTTACTAGTGGCATACTTATAAAATGACCAACACAAGTACACATAAAATACTCTGTGCATAATCCCTACAAATCTCTAAGCATATACATACTATTGGTCCACTCCATTAAATACTGAAGTGGTACCTATGCAGCGTAGGATACCTCCTGTCAGTCTCATGCAATTCTTCAATCACCCATCCAGCACTATGGGGCATATTATCAAGGAGGGCGATAAGAGATTATCGCCGCTTTAGCGGCCGTTTTTAGCCACTAAGCGGCAATAATTATATCGCCCTATTAGCAAGCTGTCGCTAACAGGAGTTAGCGACAGCTTGTAGGCGATAGCGAGCGGTTTGGGGCCGTTTTGCATGTCAGCGATATTTATCGCTAATGACATGCAATGTGGGCATACCCAACCTGTTAGAGACTAAACACAGTCGCTAACTTCGCTATCGCCTATTATTAACGCAGGCGTAGCGATGGAAATATTCGCGTTAAGCGCGAATATCTCCAAAAGCTAACGCCTGCTCAGACCAGTTCTTAGCCATTATATCCAATGGGAGGTGGATATTATGGCTAAGACCCTATTGGCGTTAATGCGTGAATATCGCTGTATTCTCAGCGATATTCACGCATTTCGCCCCTATTGCCGGATATTTTATTGCTTTAGAGATAAACGTTGGTAATAGCACGTTATATCTGCGATAATATCCGGCGATAAAAAAAAACTCGCTAAGCCTATTTAGCGATAATTATCGCTAGTTGTTGGTAATATGCACCAATGTTCTTATTGTATCAGTCTGCCAATACCGAAGCACTTGTGGGTCAGATTTACAAGCACCCTGCGCCACCAGTACGTCACTTTTTGTAACATAGTGATGGCGCCAGGCCCTCCTTCATATTTACAAGGAGATGAAAAGCCACAATGCATGTTTTTTCCTCTCCTTGTAAATACAACCCCTTCATACACAGAACTTTGCATTGAAGGGGCATTCCATAGGTGTTGCTGTGGGTGTTCCCACACAACACCCATAGACAAGACACATCTCCAGATTTATGAGAAATCGTAAATCTGGAGATGTGTGTGTATGCTGCGCCATCCTAAAGTTGGTGTAGCAAGGCGCAACGAGGAGTATTGTTTTCATTTCTTTCAATGCATGGTGCATTCCACAGCATACATTGAAAGAGGAAAATGCCTTTACTGATTGTTTTTGTACAGGAAGATGTCCCTTCCTGCACAAAAACAATCTCCGCACGACACAGACATCCTTGCACCATGGTGCAAGGGTGTCTGTTTCACCGCATGGCTGCAGTTTGTGCAGCAGTGCAGAGGGAAGCACAGAGTTGCAACATATTCACGTACATATGTCACTACCCTGCGCTTCGGAAGTGCCACAGTGCAGTGCAGCTAAAGAGCTTGCAGTGTCAGGCTGCAGTACTTCCTCATAAATCTTCACCTGTAAATTCACCATACACTACTAATGCATTCTTTCAGTCAATCATGCTGTATACATATATTCAACTAAACTTTCACACATTACCTTGCAATTATAGTTCTTTCTTTAACCAGATAAGGTAGTTTGTATTTTTTTTGTGTTTTTTCAAAAAATGAACAAAAAAAAGAACAAATAATACAGGAAACTTTTTGAATTACTTATCATTCCAAAAACAAACAAAATAATTAACAACAATGGTTGCGTTGCGCAGCAGAAACTGCATCCACCGACTGCTCACCGAAGCATATAAGTTTCTTACACTTCACTCAGGGTTGCTCGAGAACGGAGAATTCAGGCCTAATGTCCATTGCAGGTGTTCCTGAGGACGCTCTAGACGTACTTGCCACAGCAGGTGAGGGATTCAAAGCAGCTCGCCTCATTTCCTCCCAAGCAACATTGAGAGGATGTGTGGACCGGAGATGCTTGTACATAGAAGCAGTGCCAAGAGTATTTTTGTCACTGCCTCTTGACTGGACTCGTTCACAAATTTTTCACGTCACCTTTCTCGCATTTACTTATTTTCTCTCCAGGTGGAAAAGTGAAGAATTTCCACACATCAGATTCCGGCCTCTGTGGACGTGGTGCCTCCAGCAAGAATTCTTCTTCAGAAGATGCTTCCTCCTTCTGCTGCTGCTGTCCAGATGCCATTTTGCTTGATATTTTTTGAAAAACACTAAAAAAAACAGGCAAAAAGGGTTTTTGTAGGAAAAGAGATGTCTCTCTAAAGATGCTCCAACAAGAATGATTAAAATGGGTGGGGTCCTTCAATAGTAACAGTGGGTAATGTTATGAACCAATTAAATCTTTTTTTTTTAGGTCACATGGGATCCGCGCACTCTGCGCTCACGAAGCACGCCCCCGATGCAACTTCGCGAAAAAATATTTAAAAATAATATAAGTTTATTATAAGTACAAATATATTATCTTTATGAATATCTTATATAATCTCTTGCCCTAATATGTATATTAAAGACATATACATATCATTGTAGAACATAACATTTTATTGCGGGAGTCGCGCACCCAGCGCGCCCCAGCACGTATATGACGTCATGCGTGACCCGCCACTGCGCAAGCATCACGGACCGTAATGCGCATGTGTCACAAATGCGCGGGAGCAGGAGTCGCGGACTGGTCGCATACCAATTGCGCACATCACGTAAAATTAAATGTATGTGATTTAACTGAAAAACACGCAGCTGTCGCACAGCGAATGCGGATCCTTCACGACTTTTCTAAAATGGCGGCTAGAATCTGCACACCCACCGTGATGTGTACGCTTTGGGTGCACAACTCCGAAAAATGTTTGGAAAAAAAAGAAAATAATAAAAATATATTAAAATAAAAAAATAAAACAAAAAAATGAAACAATATTTCAGTTTTAATTTTAATTTTATTTATTTTTTTGCAATTTTCAGAAAAATATATAATGTTATTTAATGAATAAAATATTTATAAATAAACAGTTTAAAAAACTGTAGAAAATCAGTACAACAAATAGGTATAACTACTATTACACTTCAAAATTAGCATTTAAAAAACCTTTGAAATTCACTGAAAAAACCATACGTTTCAGAGACGTTATAATTAGAAATTAGCATTTAAAAAACCTTAGCAATTCACAGAAAAAAACATAGGTTTCAGGGGTGTTATAGTTAGCTGGACATTTCACTCGTACAAAACCATAGAAATTCCTCCGTTATAGTTTGTTCTGCTAACTATAACTCGTGCACCCGCAATGCACTGCTGATGATGTCACATTTTACATCATTCATGACATGGCCAGTGACATCACTGATGACATCACTGATCGACATCTCAAATAACATCACTGATGACATCACTGATGTCATCATCCACGTGACAATCTGAATCACCTCATCATACACTAGTATAAACATTCATCACTCGCTGTAAAAAAAAGAGTACCGTATTTGAAACCATTGACACACCAATACTAGTTACTACATACCCACTCACTGATTCCTAAGTCTACACACAACTACCAATTCAACAACAGAATCACTTATACATGCAGTCACTAATTAATAGAACACTATCAAATGCACTTATACACATATATAGACATAAACACATAGGCAGTCATCTTAGTCAGTTATGCAGTCATCCTACTCACTCATGAAAAAAATTAATCACACTTACATTTACTCACTTACACAATTATACACACAACATCTCATTTATACAAACACAAAGTAACTCATTGTTAATATGTTAAAAAATCACCATTGCAATTATACACTCATTCATATAGTTACTTTCACAATCAATGACTCTAACATATACTTATTTATATACACCAACTCTCACATACAATGACTTTTATTTTTTTACTTTGTTGAAGATGTACAACTAAAACATATATTCGCTCACCAACACACAAATAAATACACTCAGTCACCCAAACAACTGTTTCCACTTGCACTCTTAAACCTATACACCTATTCAATCAACCATTCACACATCTATGCATAGAGTTACACACACCCCATCCAACCATACACAAACTCAGTGTCCCATACAAATCAATAACTAATATACACACTCATGTAGTTAGTGACCAACTGATGCAGCATGTTATACAACAACAGAGACAATGATGCACACATGCACATCGTTTAGTTACTAATCCATGTATTAAGTGAGACACTTTTAACTACTCACTTAAACAGACAGTCAGACAGCTACTAAATCCTCCATCCAGACAGTTATATATCCACTCAATCTTCAATACAGATTGGTAAATATATAATACATATTTAAATTTCATATTTAAATTTCAAACTAAACCACATTCACAGGATGATGTTATCAGTGATGTCATCGACCATGTCATGAATGATGTAATATGTGACATCATCAGCAGTGCATTGCGGGTAGGCGAGTTATAGTTAGCAGAACTAACTATAACGGAGGAATTTCAATGGTTTTGTACATCAGTGATGTCATTTGATATGTCATCAGTGATGTCACTGACCATGCCATGAATGATGCAATATGTGACGTCATGAGCAGTGCATTGCGGGGGCGCGAGTTACAGTTAGCTGAACTAACTATAACGGTGGAATTTCTATTGTTTTGTATGAGTTGGGTAATTAAGTCCTCTTCCATCCTGAGGGTCCCTGGGGGCTAACTAGCCCACCAGGTACCTCCAGTATGTGCCAGGGAGCTGCGTTGTTCAGAGGCCACGCCCCTTTTACAACACTCCACAATGCAGCTATGTGGTGCTTATTGGAGGTACCTGGTGGGCTAGTTGGCCCCAGGGACCCTCAGGATTGAAGAGGAATTAATTCCCCAACTTAAAATGCTCCACAGGGTGTGTTTGCACGCATGTCACCTCAGGCCCTACCCTTCACGACCGTGGAAACGCACCACTGGGGTGTTTTAAGTTGGGGGATTAAGTCCCCTTGAATCCTGAGTGTCCATAGGGTGCAACTAGCCCACCAGATACCTCGAATAAGCACCACAGAGCTGCATTGCGGAGTGTTGTATGAGATTATGAGGAAAGGGGAGGCTAACGAGGGTTGACAGGGAGGGGGAATTATGGATAAAATGTATTATTCACCATTATTCTGCACGAATTACTCTGGAGCAGTCGTTTAAACAGTTCTTTTTGATTCATTACAGTACCCCTGATGAAGAACTTACAACGTTCAAAATGCATTGGGTTTTTCCACTGAACCGGGTCAAAGGACAGTTGGCAACACATGTCTATGTTTAAGTTTGGAAAAGCAGCATATGACATTTGAAAATGAGGAATAAAGCATTCCATTTCAACACAACTGTCTCCGCAGTTATTCTATAAGTATGGAAAATATGGATTACTGAACACTTAAAAGATGGGAATACTATGGATTACTCTGGTCAATGTTAAAAATCGGTTTATTTGTGGAGGATAGTTTCCCTGACAGTAGCAGTGCAGCAGTTGGTGTTGCAATTTTCGCACCTTTTATCAAGCAACTTTATAAAATTGGCATTTTCAGACCTGCCATTCAAAAAAAACTTCACTAAAACATCTATTTTTTAAAGGCGAGTCCAGAGACAGCAAACTCCAATCTTCTATCAGCTCCCAATTGGCAGATACACTTGTTAGATGGTACAAGGCAGCTCCCATGCTAACCTATTGGAGAGATAGGCCTTGCTGGAGTGCAAAAAACAACATTTCCTACCTTTTAAATACACTGCACCCTGCCAATGGGGATGCATTGGGCCTACCTTAGGGGTAACTTACATGTAATAAAGGAGGAGTTTGGACTTGGCAAGTCGGTGCACTGGACAGGTCAAAATGGCGGTTTAAAACTGCAGGCAGACACAGCAGTGGCAGTCCTGGGATGTTTGCAAAACTACTCATGTGGGTGGTACAATCAGTGCTGCAGGTCCACCAGTAGCAGCTGATTTACATGCCCTGGACACACACAATGCACTGTACTAGGGACTTACTAGTAAATCAAATATGCCAATCATGGAGAAACCAATTACCATTACCTTTTCGACAAAGTGTGCTTGCTCTTTAGCACTGGTCAGCAGTGGTAAAGTGGAGAAGTGTGGCTCACTGGTTAGAAGCGGCAGACCCTGAAGCAGAGATCGGCCTGGGACCAGGGTTCAATTCCCGACGCGGCAGGGTCTTGGGTCAATGTCCGCAGACTCGATAATTCTCGCCGAGGTGCCTACGCTAACCATGGGTCCCACTCTGCAACTCTGGGCAATAGCTTGCTTAATCTCCACAACGGCCCCATCAACGCCGGGGATGCCTGGCTTCACCTTGGAGGTGCCCAGGAGGGATCATCTCACAGGGAAAGCCAGGACGGGTTCCCCAGCGGTATACAGCGCCAGGACACTCCGAGATGGAGTAACAGTGCGCTTTACAAGTATACTTACCTTTACCTAAAGTGCCTTGAGTCCTAACACCAGCAAAAATGAAATGCAACACACAGTCAAAAACAGGAGGTCAGAGGAAAAAAGACTTGGGAAACCACGCCAAAAGATGCAAAAGATGCAAAGTCTAACACCACCCATTGCCAAAACACATGCAAACACAAATATATTGTAACATATGTAGCACCAAAACAAATTTCTTAAATACAGAGCAAAACGCACATTAAAAAAACCATTCAGTTACATCTTCTCTGCTTGACAGATATACCGTTCTGAGTGAAACACAAAAACAAGCTCAGTCTCTCCAGAGAAGTTGCAAGCAGCCTGCCAGCGGCCGTATGCTGCAGTCTGGGGGCTTTACAGAATAGGTGTGAAATGGGATTGGAGGCGAGTGCCCAAAGCTGAGGAAGGACTGCAGGGCACAGATTAGAGGGTGATTTTTACCTACCTATTACTGACTACTAAGTGCATAATTGTGACTGGGGCCTGCGTGCCTGCAGGTGAGAGCAGGCTAGATGCACCTAGTCGGGGGCCTTGTATGCAAACAGATAAGGGGGTATATGCTAGAGTGGTATGTGTAAATTGGTTGGAGAAAGATTGGTCTATACACGTTATAGGGCTATATGCACACAGGTAAGAATGGTTAAAAGCCCACACCTGAGAAGGGGTTATGTGCACTGAGATGAAAGTAAACTAGAGGCATACACACTTACCTTGGAAATCTCAAGCTGTCTAGTTCTAGTGTCTAGCTGGGATGGCTCTGTTGTATGGCATGCTGCATACAAGCTAAAAGCGGGACAGGTGCACAAAGATTAAAAGCTCCTGACTGCAGACAGATAATGGATACTATATGGAGGTAGGTGATATGAATGCTTGTATGCAGGTAAAAGGGGCAAGGTGTACAAAGGGGAGATGTTTGTAGGTGCACACAGGCAAGATGTAGCTAGGTGCACACAGATGAGTGGGTCCTATGCCCACACACAAAAGAGATGTAGACAGAACATGCACACAGGTGGGATGTGACTGAATGACTCCAGCAAGACATGTTTACACAAACACACAGTGGTGTCAAAGGTTTTAAATAAAAAATGGGTTGTGTTGGGTACCACCTATTGAAAAAGGTCCAAGAGACAATTCAATATGAGAAATCAACTGTATATAGGGCTAAGATATTTCATGTACATGGTGGGTGTCTGAAGCATTTCCAGGAAGGCCCAGTCTGTGCCGGGTTTTTAATATGCACATAAAGTAAAATGATTATCCTGAAAATATATACTTATTTTAAAAAAAACGGAATTCCTGTGCATACAGTCAGATTTGACTGCAAAAATAATCAAAGAATTGGTAATTGTGTGTAAACAGAGTGACTGTGTTTTTAGGTGGGCATATTTCTCAGCAAATGCATTCTGTGTGTAGGTTAGCCCCAATAAGGAGAGCATGTGCCAATTTACCAACCAGGTCAGCCTTTGATTAATGGTTATGTCATTATCAGTCAGCACAGGCATACTGGGTTTTGCTTGGCATCTACTGGTTTGCCATGACACATACATCTTCTGCTTGGGCCTTTGAGGCTGTATTTTGGTATTTAAGGCTATGTCTAGGCTAATTATTGATTGTATAGGCAAATTATGGTTGACATATGAAGACTGAGGCCAGGGTATGAGCCTGTGTCTGAGCATTTAAAGCTATTGTTAAGAGAATGATGGCTGTACATGGTCTATGATGGCTGTTCCTTTGGTCTATGATAGCTTTCCTCCTAGTCTATGCTGCTGGCTTTTTGTGGGAGAGCCCCTGGAGTATCATCACAACAGTCTAATCAATTTTGCTGATAACTAAAGCACAGATTTATCTACTTTAATATACTTTTGTTATTTATCAATATTACATATTCTAGGTTTTATTTTATCAATTTCTGTGATGTTACTTTTGTTAATGACACCAGTCAATGACTGAGTAATGTCACTTTCTGTGAAATCACCAAGGTCAAAGGTCAAGTGATGTCACTTCCTGTGAGGTCACTAGGGTCAAAGGGCACACAATATCACTTCACCACCCCTGGAATTTTGGTGAATCGACATCCATGGCCTAGCAGCAGAGTTCTGAAGTCTCTGTAATCTTCTTATAGGTGACAAAGCTAGCCGTAATATAGAACATTCCAATCTAGTTTTGATAGGACAACACAGATTGTCGCTGGACTTTGTGGGGGAAGCCTCGGTGTTGGAAGATGTATCACCGTGTTTTTATTGTAAGAAAGCTTGATTTGGCTACCTTATCCACTTGCGAATTAATTGACAGTTTGCATCCACGAAAAATCAGAGGTTTCATACCACCTTAGATATTTTTGATAGTTGGTGTTTTATGCTTCTGAGCACTATATTTCAGTTAATGACTCCAGTTATACTTATTGGATTTTTTTCGTTTTGATCTTATTTTGTTAATTCATTTAAGCTTTGTTTTCCTAAGCAGGTGTGGTATCTTTTTGTGGTGCTGTCACTGTTCTACTGTTTGAGGTGTTGCACAAATACTTGACACGTTGCCTCTTAAAGTTAAGCATGACTGCTTTGCGCCAAGCTACCAGAGGGTGAGTACTGGTTAATTTGTGATGTGTATCTGACTTACTCTGACTAGGACTGTGGTTTCTGATTGGACAGACTGCATTCCTCTACCAACATGAAACCTGATTTCTAACAGTATTGTTGTCAACTTCAGAATGACAATTGACCCCTTCAGAAAATCAAAGGTACGATTGGAATATTAACTCAATGAGCTATCTTGTATCTGACTTTTGCAATAGGAAGTCATAATGATGAAAAGTAGAGGTGTGATCCAGTTTTAATCTCAATGTATGCGAAAATTTGGAGTTGCTCTTTTCTCCCAGATTTATCCTAAATGTACTTTATTGTGATTTCTAAGTTTTAAAAAACAAACTAGGAATATAGTATACCCTTGTTGACTATGATAGGTTTACAAATTGTAGACCTCCTTTTAAGTGTGTACTTACTATTAATTTTCCTTCATTGTGCTTAATAATCAGCCATATTTCACTTCAAATTTGGCATCTATATTGACTGACATTTTAATCAGGTAACGATATATCCTGGTTAGTTTGTCTTTTAATCACACTGTATCTAAAAAGTTTGAGTGAATTTATGGGTCTGAAAAAAATCCTAACCATCTGTAGAACTGTGTGGGTGTATAATTATTTTCACATACAGAACAACACATATATGAATTGAAATCAATGTAAAGTATTTATGAATTGTGATCAGATGTTTAGATTAAACAGTAGGGACCAGTAAACGCATGTGCTGGACAAAGCACATGAGATCAGCTGCACAGCCTTAGTGTGCGTGGGCTGTGCTCTGTGAGGGTGCCATAGGTGCAAAGCTGTTTTGTAACAGTGCTACATTGTTTTTTGTTGTGTACTAAAAACCCATAAAAGAGATTAGTAGAGAACCGTCCAGAAAACACATAGGGAATACGAATTTTATACGTCCAGGTGATTTCTCATTGACCCAGCATCGCACACTAGAGTGACAGAATGGTTGGTCCACCTACGGCAGTATTAACATGCACACTATCCCTGTCTGCGTCATGGGACACCGTCGATTGTGCGCTTAAGGCATAGACAAGGATAGTGCATCTGATTATGGAAGAATGTGCACTCTCCTAGTGCAGGCATATCCTCTAGCCATTTGGGCCTGTGAAGGACAGAGCTGAAGACTGAAATTCCATCTCTCTCTTCCAGCAGATCTGGTTATATTTTGAATGGAGGCAGGGATTACCCTATTGGTGGGTGCAGCGAGTAACTGCCCCAGCAGGTGGGGAGATATCTACTATCCTTCTTTCAAGGGGCATCCTTTGGGATGCACTGTGTGCACCATCTTTTAAACTATGCAAATTGTGTCTCCCAGTGTAGTAGTAGTAGTTTATTGCGTGATTATTTAAAATCATTACAAAATTGCATTAAACAAGTTTCATGATAAAACTGTCTCCCAGTGATTTGTTCCTCATTGCACCAGCAGCTGTAATATGGCTTGTGCTGAAGTACAAGGCATACCATTATTTGTATGCAAATGAGGAAACACTCCCTTGGAATTTAAGCATTGCCCATTTTGCACCAGTGTGATCCATATAACAAAATGGGCTCCATAAGCATCTGTGGCCCCTATGCAGCAAGTTCCTGATCTGACCATTTACCACTGGAAATAGTGGAGCTGCCATGGTGGTCTCTAACAGTGCGGCTTACACATGGACTGGGACTGCTGTACTCTCTCTCTTAACTTAAGTGCTGCACTGCTGCTGCTTGGTAATGAAGTTGTGCTCGTAGTAGGCAGACAGAGGCTCAGAGTACTGGCACTTGCAAGTCGATGTGGCTGGCATACAGTACACTGCTGTCCTGAGCTCTCTTCCTGCGGCCTCAACGCTGGCCCTCAATTATGATGGTGGTATTGTAGTGCAGTAGGCATCCCAGGGCTCCGTCCCAGGGTGACCGTCCTGCTATCAGCAGAAGCGGCCGCTCCACACGCTGCTCCCAGCCTCCTCGAATTGGTATCGTTACCACTGAGATCCTATCTCGCACTCTACCTGAGCCTGCACAGTTAAAGAAGCGTCTAGTTAGTGCGTAGCGCTAGATTGCCCCGCCCGCCGAGCATTGTTGTTTAAATCTGCCGAGGCCATTTACATCGTTACGCTCGACTGCCAAAGTGCGCTTGTGCGACAGCAGTTCTTGTGCCGTGCTGCCTGAAATAGTATTAGTGCCTATAATTGTATATTGTATTTGCGCCTCCGCCTTTCACATCGCGCTCGCCTGCATTGTGCCCCAGTGTTGTTTTGAGATTGCCTGCTTGCTGCCATCTTGTTTGTTGTTGTCCTGCCTCCTTCCCCTGCTGACCCTCCCTCGCCCCTCCCCTTCCGCTATCCGCATATGACAGATGCATCCTCGCGCAGCGTTCACGCGCAGCGGTCGCACCCTATGCGCGCCGAAGGCGCGCCAAAGGTAAGCCCGTCTACGCCCGCCCGCGCCTGGACCGCGACCAGCGCCATACCCCCTGGTCCTTGCAAAGCCCACCCCTCCCGCATTACTTACGATGCCGCTGCCCTCCTAGCCCTTAACCCCGAACGCACCCCACAATGCTACGAAGCTGCCCCGGGACGTACCCATAGCCCCTTCGCCTGTCACTCCTGCAACTTTACCAGCATCAAGACCCTTTCCATATCCACTAACCCCAAACACAGCTCCGACTCTAACCACCTGAAGTGCATCCTGCTGAACACCCGCTCGGTCCACAGACACGCCACCGAACTCTGGGACCTACTCGATACTGCTTCACCGGACGTCGCCTTCCTTACAGAAACCTGGTTGAACGCATCATCAACACCCGACATCGCCATAGCAATCCCGGACACTTACAAGATGACCCGAAAAGACCGCTCCAATCAAACTGGAGGAGGCATCACCATCGTCCATAAGAACACCATCAAAATCACAACCAGCTTCGCCGATAACCTTGCTAACGCCGAACACCTTCACTTCCAGATCCACACCGACCCTAGGACCACACTCAGAGGCACCCTCATCTACAGGCCTCCAGGAACCCGTAAACAGTTCTGCGAAGACATCACTGACTTCATCAGTCCACATGCCCTCGCCTCCGAAAACTATATTCTACTAGGAGACCTCAACTTCCACCTGGAAAAGAAAATCGACAGCAACACCACCACCCTCCTTGACAACCTGGCCAATCTCGGCCTCAAACAAATTGTTAACACCCCCTCCCATGTAGCCGGACATACGCTCGACCCAATCTTCACCTCCAGCAAGCACATCGCCTTCAATCGTACCACAACTCTCCATTGGACGGACCACGGTTGTGTTCACTTCAGCTACAATACCACCTCAACCCACAACCCCCCACAACCTATTCCCCGAAGAAACTGGAACAAAATCACCTCCGACCAACTCCTCACATCTCTCAACCAAAACCCACCCGCCCTCACATCGGACCCAAACCAAGCCGCCATCAAATTCAAACAATGGATCACTCACAGCACTGACGAATTAGCACCCTTGAAAAACTATCACACCAAACAAGACAGCAAAAAGGCCCCCTGGTTTAACGATGACCTTAAGAAATCCAAAAAACTATGCCGTACTCTCGAGAAAACATGGAGAAAAAACCCAACCACCAACAACATGACCACCTTCAAGGCAGCCACCCGCAAACACCACCAGCTGATTCGATCCACCAAGAAATCAGCATTCAAGAATCGACTCGACAACAACGCCCATAACAGCAAGGAACTATTCAACATCATCAAACAATTCACCAACCCCACCGCAGCCTCAAACGACATCACTCCCTCCCAAGACCTCTGCGATTCGTTATCCTCCTTCTTCTACAACAAAATTGCCGACATACATAACAGCTTCGAAAACAGTTCCAACAAACAATCCTCTCCACCCCCCTCAGAACCCAAACCGCCCTCTAACAACCTCAGCGCCTGGAACCCTATCACCACTGAAGACACCCTCCGCCTAATGAATTCCATCCATTCTGGCTCGCCAACCGACCCATGTCCCCACCACATCTTCAACAAAGCAGACTCCACCATCGCACCCCATCTCCGTGATGTCATCAACTGCTCCTTCAACTCTGCTATCTTCCCAGAAAGCTGGAAACACGCCGAAGTCAGCGCCCTCCTGAAAAAACCCACACCAGACCCCTCTGAACTTAAAAACTACCGCCCCATATCCCTCCTCCCATTCCCTGCCAAAGTCATTGAGAAAGCCGTCAATAACCAACTCGCCGCCTTCCTCGAATCCAACAACTCCCTCGATCCCTCACAGTCCGGCTTTCGAGCCAAACACAGCACCGAAACCACCCTCATCGCTGCTACGGACGACATCCGAACACTACTGGACAACGGAGAAACAATGGCCCTCATTCTACTCGACCTCTCCGCCGCCTTTGACACTGTCTGTCACAGCACCCTCATACAACGCCTTAGCAACATCGGCATAAAAGGAAAAGCCTTGGACTGGATCATCTCGTTCCTAGCTGGGAGAACTCAGAGAGTCCGACTTCCCCCATTCAAATCAGAGGCCACCGAAGTCATCTGCGGTGTACCACAAGGTTCATCACTCAGTCCCACCCTCTTCAACGTTTACATGAGTCCACTCGCTTCTATCGCGCGTCAACACAACCTTAACATCATCTCCTACGCTGACGACACCCAGCTGATCCTTTCCCTCACCAAAGACCCCAACACCGCCAAAACCAATCTTCACAAAGGCATGAAAGAAGTAGCCGTATGGATGAAAAACAGCCACCTAAAACTTAACTCAGAAAAAACGGAAGTGCTCATCCTAGGATCATCCCCCTCTGCCTGGGACGACTCATGGTGGCCTTCGGATCTGGGCTCAGCACCCATACCCACAGACCACGCACGTAACCTTGGCTTCATCCTAGACTCCTCACTCTCGATGACCAGACAAGTCAACGCCGTCTCATCCTCCTGCTTCAACGTACTTCGTATGCTCAAAAAAATCTTCCGCTGGATCCCCGCCGAGACTAGAAAGACTGTCACCCACGCACTGGTTACGAGTCGACTAGACTACGGAAACACCCTCTACGCAGGAATTACAGCCAAATTACAGAAAAAACTCCAACGCATCCAAAACGCATCAGCGAGACTCATTCTGGACATCCCTCGCCAAGATCACATTACCGGCCACCTGAAAGACCTCCACTGGCTTCCCGTCAACAAGAGAATAACATTCCGTCTCCTCACCCACGCACACAAGGCCCTCTACAAACTAGGTCCCAAATGCCTCAACACTCGACTATCCTTCTACACACCCACCCGCCAACTAAGATCCTCCAATCAAGCCCTCGCCGCAGTCCCGCGTATCCAAAGAGCCACCATGGGAGGTAGATCCTTCTCCTACTTAGCTGCCAAGACCTGGAACTCACTCCCCACTCACCTCCGCCTTACACAGAACCACATCTCCTTCAGAAAAGAACTTAAAACCTGGCTATTCGATAAATAATGAACCCCCTCCCCAAGCGCCTTGAGACCCTCTGGGTGAGTAGTGCGCTATATAAATTCTTGAACTTGAACTTGAACTTGAGGGCTCTGTGCACTTCTACAGAGCTGAGTCAGCATCCGACACCCCACATCAAGTCCAGCAGGCTCAGGCTGGCCACTATTGCAAGCGTCCGCCTTTTAAAGACAGTGCGGCACTCGACAAGACACAAGTGTCAATGGTGCGCTCCAACAGCCACTTTTCTAAGAAGTCAATCTCATTTAAAGTCCAGGGGGCCTGAGTGCATGACACGTGAGTGACCCTGAGTCTGACCTTACTCAGCAGTGCAATCCACTACAGCAAACAAGTTAAGAGTTATTAGAGCCAACCAAAGGGGGCTGAGGCTAATGCCCTGGCGTCAGAGATGCCTGCCTGGGGACTGCAGAGGTGTGCCGGATGAGGCACGTTGTTTGTAAACAACCCCACTCTCCCGGTGGTTGCGCGTTGATGAGGCACCAGTGGCGGCTGGTGACATTTGAAAGTGGTGGCGAAAAATTATTCCTGTACTGCGCTATGACGAGCGCGTGTAGAATGACTGAGACATTTCTGACTTTAACTTCTCATTCAAAAAGGAACATTTACATTTGGAAATTGCTTCTGTTTGCATCTTTTTAAATCACATGCACTAAAATCTTCTGAGTGCCCAATAGTACTTTGCATTAAAAGTTTAATCCCAGTATCAAGACTCAAGCCGAAGATAAAGAAACTCAGGTATTCGCAGAGTATGGGAAATGCTATAACTTTAATGATTCTGAGTCAACACTTGGACTCACTGATGTTATGCACTTGGGCTTTGGGGGTTCATTTGAGTGGTTTGTAGACGACCAAAGCTAAACATTCTCCTCCTTTGACATATGCATTAGAGGGAGCGGGCGCGTGACCCTAGCCATAGAACATGCAGGAAATGGAATACAAGGTATCATGGAAACAACACTTTATTTCCTGTTTCGAACACATCTTATTGAAGTCTGGTCTATAGAGAGGCATCTCCACATTCAAAACACCCATGCTGCCCATTAAGTAATATGGACATTGCCTAAGTACATTTCTGACTTCTGCTTACATATACTGTCCATATATTTGTAACCACACAAAGGTAATCCTTGTGCTGTATACATGAGGCCCGATAAGCCCCCCGTTCCCTGTAGGAAAGAGGCCCATTAAGAGGACACGGACACTCCTAATGAGAGGAGCTCCTCCATAAGTGCCCAGATGGAGTATTGGCTGTTCAATTGAAGTGTTGCGGTACTAAGGACCTGGGACATGAACGACAGTAGATCCACGCACCGAATGCTGCCCAATAATAAGCACTGCTGCCGGACCTCAAAAAAGGCCTCACAATAACAGACAAGCTGCCGACACAAAGCAAGCATAGAGAAAGACAGTCGTCGAGGCGCTATCAATCCACACACGGCAGACAAAGTGACAGTTACTTTACAATTACATAGAGGCACAGTGACTGCTAATGAGAGCCAGGGAGAGGCACGAGAAGGAAGCTGCAGAGAGAGAGAGGCAGATTAGAAAGGCAGAGAAAGAGAAGGTGAAAAGTCTAGTAGTATTCAGTCGCGGCCGGCAAGATGGGTGGGTGCGAGGGGGGTGGAAAGGGGGTCATCAGGGCGGGATGGGGGGAGGCAGGAGGGGTTTAATTAAAGAAAAATATAAAAGAAAACTTACCGTCCCGCTTCTGGATGGGTCCCGAGTCCGACTCCCGCTCCCGCCGTCCACCATTTTCCAATTCCATCCTGCAGCCCTTGTCATCAAGGAAAGGCAGCCTTCCTTCCTCCCTCCCCTTCACCAATCACAACAATGCAATGGCAGCGTTGTGATTGGTGAGAGTGGAGGGAGAGTGGGCGGTCCTGCTCGAGGGCAGGGGAGGAGTGGCTTGCCCAGTGTTGTGGGTATTGACCAAACAGTCAGTACCCACAACAGTCAGCAAGCTACTCCCCCCCTGCCCTCGAGCAGGACCGCCCCTCCCCCCAACCAGGCACTTCTGCTTTCTCGCCGTGTGAGAAGGCAGAGACATAAAATGGTGGTTATTACCATTTATGTTTCTGCCTTCTTGCACAGTGAGAAAGCAGTGGGGTGATGCCCCATGCCCCAATGTGGGAGCCGCCACTGTGAGGCACCAAACTGGCGGCACAGGCAGAGGTGTGTCAAAGAATTATAAACTGAAGCTCACCGCTTCAGTGACTTCCCTGTTGGCATATGAGACTCTGGATGATTGTTGTTATCACATGACACCATATCATGTGATGTGATCAAGACTGAGTGAGTCTCAGCTGATAATTGAATGCAGCCATCGCAGCTGAGCCCCCAGGCTGGTGTGACCAGTACCAGCTATTATGAATGAATTGTACTGTACTGAGGTGCCAGGCAGCATAGTGTACAAACAGTGAGCAACCCAGTATACCCTTGGGGGCTTGGGTAAGAATAAACAAGGGGTAAAGAGTGCCTCCAAGGGAGTTTGTTTAGAAAGATGTTTCAGTATTTAAGCTAAGTTTTTAATGAGGACAGTTCAATAGTCCTAATGGAAATTAATTTGGACAATCACATATATTTTTTGATAGTCAATGAATGTTTGGTACATAAAGACATTAAACGATGAATAATAGATAAAGACAACAATAACAATAGGTGTATATGCAAATATTGAATTTTATCAAAATGTAAGTCAGAGGCATAAAAAATACAAATATACTAACAGGAATACAGGAAGAACAATGTGCTCTCAATTTTCTACACTGTAAAACCTGAACACACCTATCCTATTAAAAAATATTGTTAATTATCATAGGATCAGGGTGAGAGTCGACGTTTCGGTCTCCTATGGATGTTTCCCTGAGACCATCTTCAGGACTGATCAATAAGTATTTGTAAAGCCCTTTATATATTTGCCACCAAAGTGGTAAGGATTATCACTGGTTCAGAAAGGTTATTTGTCCGATATGAGTTTCTTTAGTAACAGTCCTCTGTTGGGCCAACGTAGAATTAGATGACCACGGGCAGATCACGGCATAAATTCTTGTTTGAAACCAGATCGGCATGTAATAAAAAACTCGGACGTTTCTTTTGAATTAACAGCACCCACGTTATTTGGAATTTTATGTCGAGCAATCTTGTTTTAATATAGCAGACGAAAATCGCAATAAATGAAGAACTCGTCTTACCTCGATCTGAGAAGCTGCTGTCAGAGTATCACACCTCTGTAAGAAGTTAGGGAACCGGCAGCTGCACATTACTGTGCACAGGCAGAGGTGTGTCAAAGAATTATAAACTGCAGGTCACCGCTTCAGTGACTTCCCTGTTGGCATATGAGACTCTGGATGATTGTTGTTATCACATGACACCATATCATGTGATGTGATCAAGGCTGAGTGAGTCTCAGCTGATAATTGAATTCAGCCATCGCAGCTGAGCCCCCAGGCTGGTGTGACCAGTACCAGCTATTATGAATGAATTGTACTGTACTGAGGTGCCAGGCAGCATAGTGGTCAGTGCATTCTGCCAGAGGAGCACGTGGCTTGTGCTGCTTGCTTCTAATGGAGACTAGCAAAAAAATGGTTAGGGGTTCTGCCCACTTAACCCTCCCGTACCTGAGCAGGAGACATCCAAGGATGAAAAAGTAGCAACACGGGGTACCGAAGGGATCAATCCAATTTTAATTTTCAAACAAGAGACAATTAATTATCTTGTGAATAACAAATTAAACATTAAGAAAAAATATATGTTAATTCATCTACACACACATGAGCGGACATCAAGGGAGGCACAACAACCAACAGTCTATATACAGAACTTCACATATATATCATATACAAATATACACAACATTTACAGTATCAACAAACAATTATCTGTACCCTAAACACAAGCAATATATAAAAATATATATACACCAATTCAAGTAAGTGCCTCCTCTTAATTTACAATGGAGTGCACGACAAAGTGGTAGTCCCAAAAGCAAAGCACCAAGGGGTTAGAACATCAACTCAGTCTATATTTGTATTGGTGCATATCAGAAAAAAATCAAATCTTTCTTAATTTGTAACAGGGGACTCCATTCGAAGCAAAAGGTGTTGACGCAGTCGCGGTCGAGTTTCAGCCAGATGATATAGGCTTCATCAGGACATGGGTACTCTATTCCTCAGGGCCCAGACAAAATTCTCGGGCCGGTGTCGGCGGTAAGTACACGACACCACCCACAGGGGGGTGGGGCGGGAATCGTTTTCTAAATCCAGTACAGAAAATTCTACCTCATATATACAATGAGTCCACTCAGATAAGGGTAATGTGGAACAGGCGTGGCTCAAATCACACGTACTTTCTCAGTTCTTCGGGTAGCACGGCGACACGACCAAACAATGTTCACCGCAGTGTAGATCACACCACCAGGAAGTCTTCTAATGGAGGGCAGCACCAGTCTCACTTGTGCCTCACTGTTGGTGGTGTCAGGAGGTGCTATAAATGACTTATTATTTTCGTGCAGTGATATAGACCACCACACTAAAATGTTTTATCAGACTCCTGATGTATGGTACTTGGCATGGTAGGAGCAGTTACAAAAGAACAGTTACATAGATTTCATTACATGGCCACATTTTACATAGTTACAATAATTTGAATAGACATCTCACACAAAATGTGTTGGAAGTTAATTTATTAGTTGGTGCAGGTAGGTACCTACAGCTAGTCATAACACCACAATCACAAGTAAGGTCCTGTCAAGTCTCAATAAATTAATCCTTGCTCAACCCTTGGTAGCTTGGCTGACGAGCAGTCAGGCTTAACTTAGGAGACAGGCGTATAAAGCATTTAATATCACCAAAACAGTATATAAATAAGACATAAATCATTATAAAAATCCAACACCACTTTATAACAATATAAAATATTGCAATCTTTAAAATGATAGCAAAATGACAAAAATCCAATTTAGAGAACCAGAGGTATGAATTTTTAAAGATTGTATTAAAAATGTGCTTTCTAGCGCCTAAAAGTGAAAAGCACCAACTGTCGCTATCTGGTTGTGTTGGATTGGGACAAATTGAAAGTTTCCGGCCAACTGCAATGACTGGTAGGGCCCGGACAAGTTTTTACATTCTGACGTAGTCACTTTTTTTGGAACATTTTCTCTTGACGTCATGGGATCAGCTTTGTCACCCCGGATTTCAATTCAACGGCAGCCGCCTGCTGCAGTGCAATGCCTCGGTGAGACCTGAAGGTCTCTGTCTTTATCGTTGAAGAGCTCTGGAGCTGTCAGTGGGGCAAACCTGTATGCTCAGGCCAAGTCACGGCTCAACGTCGCTGGCTTGAGTCTCATTGTTAAGGCCGGTGGGCTTATGGAGATTTTTCTAAAAAGTTGTTCAAAAACCCTCAAAGTTTCAAAAAGTCTTCTGAAAGGTCCTATGAAGGTTTTTGAGGGTCCACAACATCAGTCAAGGGTCTAGAAGCTTTGATTAGCCTCTTAGGAGTTTGGGACTACAATTCCCAAATGCACCTGGTTAAATCTTGCCAAATCCAGATGAAGCTGGTCAGATGGGCTTGTCCTTGTTGGAGATAATGCAGGTAACTTCTTCCAGCAGTTTTCTTCCTATTGCTGATCAGGGTGTCCACTCCTGGATCTTTGAAGACAGGCAAAGTCTTCTCTTTGTGAAGCCTTCAGAGAGCAGTCCTTATGAATGCAGTATTCTCCTGTGCAGTCCAAGGGTTCAGCAGGGCAGTCCTTCTACTGCTGACATTTCAAAGCAGGCATCTGCAGTGCTGTGCAACTCTCCCATATTTATTCCAGATTCTGGGCTGGCAAGAGGGGGGTCATCCCCAACAAATGCGGTCTAAGTTGCCAATTCTGGCTAACCTAACCCACAGATGTGGCTAACTTTTTCCTATGCTCCCCTTTCAGCCCCTTTCCTAATCTAATTAGAGGTGCTCTCATCTGGCTGAGAGTGGGACCAGTTCCTGTGCTATTCGTGCTCATACCTTTGAAGACCAGTTTGGCTGGCAAGCCCCATGCCTGTCTTGGTATCTGCAGACAGCAGATATCCTCCCACCAGGTTGTTGCATTGTTTCAGAACAGGCCACTTCACACCTAATCAGGGGCAGCTGTGCTCAGCCTGTGAAAGGCTGAACAATCAATAGAGGCAGTTGCAGGGCTGCCTTAGGTAACTTCAGGAATTCAAGTTCTAAAACAACGTTCCTGCAATAGTTATGATAAATCTGACCTTGGCAAGTGGTTGGCTTTATCGTAGCTGTTATTTTGATACTTTGATAATTAATGTTCTAGCTCATTCCTGTCGAAAGTTAGACTTTATTAAAGTTTAGTATTGCCTTCCCATGTTAGCCTATGGTGCTAGCAACAATACAACGGGGGGAAATTAAATTGGCAGTTCCCCTCCCCAGGGCATGTACAACATATTTTATAATGTCCCTGCTTTTAAATACAAGGCACCCTACCCTTGGGGCACGTAGGTCAGACGTTAGGGCGACTTATATGTAATTAAAGATTTAGGCTTTGGAAGTACTTTTGAATTTCAAAGTCGAATTTGGACATAGTTTTATTTTAATACCAATCTGCAAGGCGGGCTGGCTTTACATTGATTGCGATTTCACCCCGAGTGGGATGGGGATGCTCAGACGTGAGTCCCAGGCTCTCCACACCACTGGAGTCAAGCTATCCAGGCTGATGAAGGCTGATAGCCAGAAACCGGTCCTTGGATGCTTGATTCCGGTCTGGGAAAGACATGGCTTGGTAGTTCGGACTGGACTGTTCCCATGAGGCACAGGGTCAGAGCTGATTTGCATATAGCCAGTGTCTAACCCAGGGTGGTGTGGAGTGCAAAAAAACGATGGATTTAGGCCCAGATCCTTGTACTGGGGTGAATGTATGACATTGTTCTACATTCTGTCCATCAACTGTGTTTTTTGCAATTTCACCCCGAGTGGGATGGGGATGCTCAGACGTGAGTCCCAGGCTCTCCACACCACTGGAGTTAAGCTATCCAGGCTGATGAAGGCTGATAGCCGGAAACCGGTCCTTGGATGCTTGATTCCGGTCTGGGAAAGACATGGCTTGGTAGTTCGGACTGGACTGTTCCCATGAGGCACAGGGTCAGAGCTGATTTGCATATAGCCAGTGTCTAACCCAGGGTGGTGTGGAGTGCAAAAAAACGATGGATTTAGGCCCAGATCCTTGTACTGGGGTGAATGTATGACATTGTTCTAAATTCTGTCCATCAACTGTGTTTTTTGGCTTTACAATGATAGCAGACACCACAGCAGTGCACACCTAAATGCATTAAATCTACTGGGGTCTCTACAACTTCATGCCCTACCATATGCTATTGACTGACAAGAAGGTTGTCTGAATCAATTGTAATGAACGATTGTAAATGTAAGGGTACGCCGGTATGAGTCAACAAATGGGGTTGATCAGGGCAAAAAGGATGACTTTCTCACAAAATGCACAACTAAAGATCATTGTAGTCTTTATGATGAGGACTTGTGATGCGTATAAAACAAAAGTGTTATAAAAGATGGGCGACAAGCCATTTTTGTTTCCAATATGACCATCATCATCAGGCCAAGAATAGCAGTCCAGTTGCTGTCAGACAGATTGGCCACCTCATGGCAGCCTTTTATGCGTCACCATGTAAATGGGGTTTGAGAACAAGATGTCAGCATGCCTACCACCCAAAGGGTCGCCCTACTTCAGAGTGATTCAGAAAGCCAAAAAAACAACACCGCCAATGGAGAGGAAGGGATGATGCAACCAGGTGTCAACGTGGACAGGTGCCAATAACTGCTGGAGTCGGCAACTGCTAAATTAATCTAAGTTAAACATGGCCTTCCTGCACCGGCCTGACCCTCTCCACTCCAAAGTCCAGGCAAACCTTCATTCGTGCAGTTACTGCTCCCTGAAACTCCTAACTTCTCACTGGACAAAGCTTGAAACTCAGTTCCTCTTGTGTGGGGTCAGTTCCCCGCTGAGACAGGAAATAACAGGGAAGCATCCTAGGAGACATGAACGCATCCTAGGTGTAGCCAGCAGGCTGCCTGAACCAACCCTTCTACAACTGCACTGCAACTGCAACACAGGGAACATTACATGGACAGTGGGCTTCCATCTTAGATCCTGTACACCCTTCTGGGTTAGCCAGTAGTGAGAGGCTTGAAGGGGCAGATGCCATGGAGGTCCTCAATGGTAATTATTTTTGGATGCTCTGTTAAGGTGCTCCTACCATGCCACTGCCATCTTGACTATTGCTGCCTCTGACACAATACAAATAGATAGGTTACATTTTAGACGTTACATATAGTAGACAGACTGTTTAAGTCAGCTGGCATTCATAAAAATAATATTAGAATAGCAGATATTTATGTGTTTTGTTTTAATATATTCCATTTAACGAAAATGTGAAATAGATCTCAGCTTACTCAAGAATGTACTTTATTAACTATAACTGAGAACCATATATAGGATTCTCAAATCTTTTTATCAGGTTGAGTAGGGTATATGTACTGCAAACATGCATCAGACACTAAACCAGTGCATGCAAGTACTTGGTGATAAAGCAGAAAAGGTATTTTGCCTGCAACAGGATGTTGGGGGAGTGCTTTATGTTTGATACACCTTGCAGTTTGTTAATACATATTAAAACATACAAAGTCCATGCAGTTATACACTTTACATTAAAATGTGTATAGTGATTGGTTTGGATGGCCCATAACATGGAGTGTAATGGTTTGCATAGCTCTTGTCTTCCTTACCACTCCCAAGAAGAAGAGAAGGGTATAGCTTTAGAGTTATTTGGGTCAAAACAGACACATGTCATAAAGTCTGAATGTAGAGAACACAGCTCTCAGAGTTACACACAATATAAATATTTAAACTTCAGGTATCTGAGTAGTCTCTAAAATTACACAAATATTAATACAGGCACATACTTCATGCACAAAAAATATCAGTCATTGTACATATATCTGACAGGCTCAGATAGAGAGCCATCAAGTTATAGACATCTTTTTGGCTCCAGCTATAGATATTCCATGGTTGTTACTGTGATGGTACAGGCCACACGTTATACAGCACATCTAACCAATGTCACCGTTATTGTCAAGAGGGCGAGAGCAAGAAACCAAATGCACTCCCAGGGAGTTTTGAATGGAAAAGAAACAAGCATTGACAATACCAACAGGTCTGACTTATGACTGCACCGTCAGACCAGACCTAAAACACATTTACATTAATGACTACTTTCACCCATCTGTGCTGCTGCCAGAGAACTACACCATACATTATCTAGTTATCCAAGACAATTTAATAGCACTGCAATGGCATGTGTGCACCCATTAAAGTTCAAGCTCAGGCAGCTGGATAAACAAACCAAATGATCACGGCTGTGTTAAGGGCAAGCAAAGTTTTGTAAAGGCATACAACTTCTGCCCAAATAAAAAATGTACTCCTGGCTCCCAGCATGTGGGGGAAGCCAAAACACCTCTCCTGTTGGTTCTCACATAATTATCTGATGCCAGCTGCGCTGTCAAGCCGCCATAAGAAAAACCGTTATCTGAATGTAAACAAGGGAAGAAAAAGTCATCCACTCAAGAGGATGGTGGAGAAGCTATGGATACTGCCACTGCTGAGTAGTGACAAAGCAAAAAAAAAAAGGCACGGAGATGGGTTCATCTCAAGTCCTTTATTTACAACTTTTGCCCTGTATACAAATCTAGATTCTGTGTAAAATAAATAAATAAATGATACATTTAAGTAACAGGTTTGGTGGTGGGCCAAACTCACTAAACAACACAACTGGCTACCCCCTTCTGGCTTTGGGTGGGTTCATACCACTAATTAATAGTATAGCTAAAGCTTAAAATGTTTATCTTAAGATTTGATTAAAATCACACCCTCTGTGCTGCCGTTTCTATCTCCCAAGTCTTTTGTAAACACAGGTGACTCTACACAGCTTGTGTTCACAGCATACAAGTCAGTGTGAGGCACATCCCACTGGTCAGTGGACACTTGTGCTCAATGCTTCTAGTCGATTTCTGCGTTCAGGTGGCAGAACAGGAGCAGGGAAACAGATGAAGTGGAGGACCAGAGAATGAAGAGAATTGATTTCCGGAACCAGAAGGAGAGGGAAAGTAAAAAGGTGTAGGATGACTAGAGGAAGGAGTGGAATTAGAAGGTGGAAGTGGAGACTGGTTCCAGGATGAGTACAACTAGAAAACGAAAGACCATTATTACCAGCACCAGAATTAGTAGGAGGACTGGGATCTGGGGGACCAAAGGGGGAGTAGAAAGAGGGCCAGGTGGAGGTAAAAGACAAGGAAGTGGGGAACCAGGAGTAAGTGGCTGACCACAAGCGGCACCAGGACCTCCAGTAGAATGAGAACTAGGATCAGGACAAGAAGAGGAGTACCAGGGGAAGGAGGACCAGGAGGAGGTAGGAGGATCAGGAGGAAGAGGAGGAAGACGGAAGCTGTAGGGGAACCAAGAAGACCAGAAAGACCAAAGCCACCAAGAGGATCTGGATTGGAGAGATAGGACGAGGTGCTGAAGACCATGAGAACCAGATACAGTACTAGGAGCACTAGAGGAAGGTAGAGAACAACCAGGAAGATAAGGAGGGGGAGGACCCCCAAGAGAGGACCTACAGCAGTATCGGAACTGGCAAAAACACCAGGAGGAAGAGGGCCAGTGTTACCAACGTTAGAGACATAACCACTAGGAGGACCAAGAGGGTCAGGATCAGTAGGATCAAGATCATGACCAGCAGCAACTGTGCAACAAAGATGACCAAGCCAATGAAGAAGACCAGGATGAGGAGGAGGGGGAGAACAATGACCAGAAAAAGAAGTGTTCCAGGAGGAGGAAATAAAATCAGGAATACCAAGACCGAGAGGACAATGAGCAGGGGGCAAAGAACAGAGGTAACAGAAAGAGGAGAACCAGGGTTTGTTACCAAAATATCGGCCCTAAATATAGTTTGCACACCAGTCCCATTGCGGTTAATGACAGAAAAAATGTATTATTTTCCTAAATTATATTTAGCACACAAAGGTAATGTTTGATCATATTTATGCATATGACATTTTTACATACAACTGGCAGAAGATGATGAGAATTAGGCCGCCTGAATGATAAACACTAGAATGACCAGAAGCACTTGGGCAGGATGACAGTGATCAAGGAAATCAATATCAAGAGAACTAGGACCTTCAGTGCAAAAAATGGATTAGAATAACAAGGCTGGTCAGCCGCAGTTTGACCAGGAGGAGGAGGCCGAGGGCAAGGGGCTCCAGGGCCAAGAGCATTGAAGTAAGAGGATGAGGAGGAGGAGAAGGGGGACTATGAGTACCAAGATCAGGAAAACCAAGATCAGAAATATTAAGAACAGGCACACCAACAAGAGGAGGACCAGGAATTTGAGGTGGAAGACTGTAAGGAGAATGAAAACCAGGAGCGGCCCATGCTGGTAAGAACAGTGCAGCAGGGTGGGGAGACTCGACAGATGACGAAAAGGAAAATGTATCATTTATTTAATTTTCCCTCATTGTTGTCTGTGGAGTCCTCCCCTCCCTGCCCTACCACTCATACCTGCATGGGCTGCTCTTGAAGAAAACCAAAGCTGGAGGTCTAGGAGGAAGACTGGTAGAAGGAGGAGGAAGACCAGAAAATCCTGGTGGAGTAGCATGTAAATCAAGAGCACCTGCACCACCCAAGCCAGGTAGTGTGGGGGGCTGTTTATTTTAACAAATTGGAAATGTAAATTTGACTCTTACATGTCCTGGTAGTGAAAAACACCTACATTAACTTTTCTCTACTGCAAGAGCTACTGCAAGGCCTGCATCTCCTCTAGGAAACATTAGGTTACCTTATTACATTTAATAAGTGATAACTTTCAAGTAAGCGCAGGTGGGAAAGTTGATTTTGGTATCTAAAAAATTGTAATTTAAAACCCTCTTTAATGGTAAGTTTGGATTTTAAGTCACAATTCTGAAAACAATTTTTTGGGAAAATGTTTATTCTCTTGTTCCAACCATTTGGTGCCTGCAGCCTGTTTTCTAGGTCACATTACTAGGCGTACCTGGCAGTTAGTCTTTGTTTATTGCTCACAGACAGTTAGACAAATGAGCATAGTTGTTGGCAGTATGGGCCATATCTGACTTAATGAGGGGAAGAATCTGTCACCTACCACACTTTCCTATCACAAACGCTCTGTCTGAGGTCACTCACAAAGTGTTTGACACTGGTCAATTGTGACCACAGACAAGCTGAGGACAGTGTACGGAGACTGGAGATTCCAAACACCTTTGGGGGTGGAAACCTCCAGAACCTTCTCCTATGTCAAAGTGAGCACCAGGTATACATAATGGGCCGTCTGAACTAACTCTTCGTTACACCTCTAGACTTGTCGAAGCCTCAGAAGGACTACTGTGCTGCTCTACAAGAAGGACTGCTACTCTATTTCCCTGCTGACTAATAGAAAGGAGTGAACCTGCATCTTGATCCCAAGGCCACCAGAGTGACCACATGGTCTAGTTGGATTGCCTCCTGATCAGAACCTCAGGGCCAGAAAAGGGTCAAACCACCATGAATCCAACACATGTACTCAGTCCGCTGTAAGTCTTTTACCCAAGTGGTGGCACCCCAGTCCAGAACCCTAAGAAATGGGCCTGAAGGTGCTCATCCAGCCCAGCTGTGGTCCTGTCGGCAGAACTGATACAGCGCAGTGCTTCTCCTCACAGCTCGACTTTGGAACTGCTTCTGCACGACGCACCCCTGATGCAGGACTTGGCATTGCAGCCCACAGCCTCCTCTGAACTGCTGCTTTGCGATGCATCCTCAACACAGGCCTTTGCATGGCAAGCTTCTCGTCTGCGGCATCCTCGACTACAATCCAGGACTACACATATGCCACCCCAGGTTCCTCAGAACCGCCGGTGTGCAACACATCTTTGACCCAGGACTTTGCATTACAAGTCCCTCATCAATAGCATCCTCAACTACAATGCAGGACCACGGGTCTCAACCTCCCAGCTCCTCGGAACCCCCACTGCAAGAAGTATCCTCAAAGTGGGATCGCACTACGTTCCACAACCAGGAATTAAGGTACTTTGTTCAGCGGGTCTAACCTGGTCATTGTATCCAGCTTACGCTCCATCGGTTTGGCCTGAACTTGTGACTTTGTCTCGGTCCCGTAATGACCTGATAACCACAGTTAGCGTTTTTACCTTTTAGACACTATTTTCACTTAAATCTTTAAAATTACATATCTCCATTCTACTGATTGGTTTTGTGTCGATTTTGTGTCAATACCATTTATTACATTTCACTTTGTCTTTCTAAATTGGTGTAGTATTTTTCTTGTGTTATGTTTTCACTTTGTTACTGTATGAAAGCTTACATAAATACTTTACACATTGCCTCTAAATTAAGCCTAATTGTTTTGTGCCAAACTATCAGAGGGTTAGGCACAGGTTAATTTGGGGTTTTCTTGTGATGCACACTGAAGGAGATTATGGTTGATGCGTGAGTAGTTTTCTACCTCCCGCAACCAGTAACCCAATTGCCAACATCTCTTTAATGGTAAAGTTATATTTTAAATCACAATTCTGACAATGCCGCTTTTAGAAAGACCTGCTTGGACCTGCCTTGACCTAAATTAGTCCTATCTGAGCCCTGCTGACCTCTGCTGGACTAACTCCCTGATTCCCAAGATGTGCCTCTCTAGGTCTTGCACCCTTGGCTGGTATCAGAATGTACTCCTCCCTGCCTAACTGTGGGCTCCATCATATCTGATGCAGCATGACACAACTCATGGCAGGATCTTTCGCCTCAGCCCCTTGCAGCTCCTGATCAGCTGCGTCATCAAAAATTATGCAGAATGATGCATACCAACGCAACACGACGCAGGACCTCGCATCCAAGCCCCTCGCAGCTCCTGATCGACGGGCTCAATGGCACTGATGCAGGACGACACAGCTCTATGCAGGATCTCGCATCGCAGCCCTCTGAGCTCATTATTGGGACTTACGCAGTGGATCACATCTTGACGCACGCCTTTGCATTGCAGGACTGTGCAGCTCCTGATTGGAACTGATGGCAAGTGATGAGAAGTCTCTCATTAAGGACATATGGCACAACTCCCAGCAGGACTAACCTGGTCCCAGTATCCAGGTCTGTGCTCCATCGTGGTTTGCCTGAATTTGTGACTTTGTCCTGAATCTGCCAGATAACCAGAATTGTTACTTTGTGTTTTTTCCTGTATTGTGTTTTCACTTTATTACTGTATATGTGCTTCATAACTACTTTACAGATTGCCTCTTTTAAGCCTGACTGATGTGTGCCAAGCTAACTATGGGTTTAGCACAGGTTAATTTTGTGACTTTTGTGGTTCACCTGACAAGGATGGAGGTTGTTGCATGAGTGGGGCTTGCACCCCCCTCAACCAATAACCCACTTTCTTGCAAGGAGTGATTACAATTCCTAAGACATCTACTCGTTTCACAGACATTAGCAATGTTTAATTCACAGTCTCACATTTTCAGAATTGAAACTTTTTTAATTCAAATTATTCACATCAAATATTTGTTGTTACTCATTTATTTGATACTGCTAAGAAGCATTGGCAAAACCAAACAGCCTGGCTTGTTTTAGGCTCTCTGTTGTGTGATATGTCTGGATTCAATAAAAGAAAACTCATGGCTCGGCACTCAAATTCTGGTCTGGTGGCATTGCTATATGAAGCTCAGTATTCTGGATTACATGTTTTGAAGTCATACCGTTAACTACATATGAAACACCTCCTGGAGAGAATTCATAATTATGCTTCTTTGGCCATGCCTTTTTAGAGACCCCCACCCATGTCCCAATTAAAGCCCTGGTATAAAGGAGAAAGGTAACTTCTAAACTCGATTAAACAGTTTTTATTCAGTTTACTTATGACACAAGTATGTTACATTTTGTATGCAAGAGTACCACATCCGATAATTGCAATGATTATGGCACGTGGCCTCAGAAAGAGATCAAAGTGCATTACAGAACAGCATACTCAGCTAAAATCCAGTAGCGGTGAATAATCCATGTCTTTCTTAGAAGGATGAAGCGTTAGCTGGCCATTAAAGAAGGTAATTTTTTTCCAGGGAGTGTTTTTAGTGAGTTCACAGCTGGGCGCTAAGAAACGTAACGATTTTGTATTTAAAAAAGCATGTATTCCCAGTTTTAAAGTCCTGTTGAAAAAACTGAAGATTTTACAGCGGCAACAGCCATCAGTATCCACTTGGGGGCACATGAGCTTTAGTAATAAAACACACAGAAAGAAAGGGACAGGTTCCAGTTGAGCACTTTTATTACTTCACCATTCAATTACACTTTTCAATATGTGTCCAGGACATCCTGCATTTTCTTGTGTGGCAAGTTGCCTAAAAGAAACACAGTTTAGCAGTTTGTACTGCTTTGCACTAGTTTGCGTCAAGAGGGGATTTCCACAGGTGGCACTTGGGCGTTCCCATTCTACCAAGCATGTTTTTTACTCCAATGCTTTGGATTGGAATACATTCCAAGGTTTGTGTGTTATGATTTTAGTTTAAGCTTTTCTTGGGAAAGACTACTCACTGCAAGTGAAGCTGCAGTGAGATTGACAAAATGGCCAGAAATCTGTTAGGGCGAGAATCGAAATAGGGAGAGAAAAGCAGCACCAATACTGTTGGTATGCACAATTGCATCTACTACAGAAAAAATATTTCAAATCTGCAAGTCACAGCTTTTCATCTGGGTGGGGCTGACTCAGCCATTCATACTTCTGAGAACATTACACTGACTACTAGTAAAAGCTTCTATTTATAGTGCTTAGGACCAGCAAAACGCAACATTATTCAGTGCTGTGTATGCAATTTATTTGGATTATCATTATTAAGGATGGCAATTAATATTACTATTTTGTATTATTCTCCAAGGTTGATAAAACAAATACAATTGAGTTGGACAGTGCAGACAACATGGGCAGCAACAGGAGAGGTGCAGACTCCCATGATAACCCAATGGTAAATGAGCCTTAGGCATGAATCTAAAAGTCCTTTGCTGGAATGCTGGCAGGGTCAACTCTGCTTTCACCTTTGTAATGAATTGGATCATAAATACTAGCACCATTGGTTGGCTTTATCGCCACTCTCATTTGCTTACTTCTCTTTGGTCTGTGTGTGCCAGCTTCACTTTCTCTACTTGTGTTTCGGCCTCCCCTACAGCTTGTCTCAAATACTTGTGTACTTCCACAGCTCACGCTTTTGGAGCTACTTTTTGTTAAAGCACTCCATAAGAGTGCATGTGTTGTCTCCCACATGTGCTTCTCTCCCTCGTGTTTCTTTCCCCTCTCCATGTCCCACTTTTTTACCTGTATGCTGTTGTTCCCTTCCGTATAGTTGCTAGCCCCCTCCCACCCTCCTTCCTTTGTCCGTGTTGTTGCTTAACCCACCCGCTGTCCATATTGTTACTAGTCACCCCACTCACTGTCCGTGTTGTTGCTTGCCAGAACCCACTGTCCATGTTGTTGCTTTCTGCCTACCAACTGTCTATGTTGTTACTTGCCCTACCCACTGACTATGCTGTTGCTTGCCCTCTCCCACCCTCAGTGTTGTTGCTTGCTACCTTCCTCACTCTGTGCTGTTGCTTTCCCCCTCAAATGCTCCAAGTTGTTGCTTGCTCTTTTCCTCTGTCCATGTTGTTGTTTGCCCCTTCGACCACCCTCCCTCTGTCCATGTTGTTGCTTGCCCCCTCCCTATTTTTCCTAGCCCCAACTCACTGCATGTTACTACTTACCCCCTCATGCTCTCCATGCTGTTGCTTGCCCTCTCCCACCATCTGTGTTGCTTCTTGCTTCCTCCCACCAACCCTGTTGTTGGTTACCTGCTCCTGCCTTCCCTGTAGTTGCTTGTCCTTTTCTGCTGTCCATCATGTTGCTTGCCCTTTCCCGCCATCCTCCTGCCATTATCCGAACTCCTCACATTGTCCTTGTTGCTTGCCCCTTCCAGCCCTACTCCCACTGTCCATCCGGTTGCTATCCCCCTCCTGAACTCCTACGTCTGTCTGTCTTGTTGCTTGCACCCTTGTGCCTACCTCCTGCTGTTCTTCTTGTTGCCCTCCCTGTCCCTCTGTCTGTTTTGTTGCTCACCCCTCCTGCCCTCCTCCAGCTGTCCGTCCTGTTGCTTGCCCCTCCCACTCTCCTCCCACTGTCCACTTGTTTCTTTCCCCTTTTAGCTTTCCATCTTGTTGCTTGCCCTCTCCAGCCTGCCTTCAATTGTCCATGTTGCCTGCGCCTCCACCTGCCATAGCAAAAAAAAGCAATATGACTGGCCATGTCACAGCACTTTTAAAAAAAACTTTCAAACAATGCACCAATTCCTCACTTCTGCCATTTGTTGTTGCTTTCCTCAGCCCTTCCTTGCTGTTGCTTGACCCCACCTACCCACCATAACAAAAAAAGCACTATGATGAGGAGACCCTTCGCCATGTGGTTGTGGTTTTATTCCTCTACATCTTCAGTGTTGCACTCCTCTGAGATGACTCCCGCCTTGCCCACTGACCAGCAATAAAAACAAGCATTGGCAATGCCAATTGGTCTTGGAATATTAATGAGTTTAGTGGGGTAGCAATTACATCATAGTTACCAGGACAGCAGTAATAACAATTTATACAGGATAACTGCTACATTAGAGTTAGTAGGATAACAGAGTGAGCAGTACAGCAGTGACAACAGATTTATCATGACAGTAATGTGAGCAGTGAGAGCAGGACTTTAGTGACAATTAAATTAGCACACACTAACACCAAAATTAGCAGATGAGTAGTAACAGCAGTGTGAGGAAAACACTAATATTTGAAATTGAAATAATATACATTTAAGGTGACAAGCAGGTGAGAAACATGACTATAGAATGGGATAAAGAGAGCACGTATACATGACGTACCAGCTGAAGACAGGATATCTTTGCTGGGGTGTTGTCCTCTGCTTCTCCTTGGGGATCATACTGAAGGCTTTGCTCATGGAGCTGCAGGGGAGGTCTGGGGCATGTACTCTGTGCTCAGTGCCTGGAAGCCTGTGCTCCATGGTTGGCTGTAGGTGCTACGTGCACTGTGTTGTGTTGGACAAGCACAACAATAGGTACTCTGCCATTGCTGCCATATAGTGTGAGGTGCCTTAGATAACAGCAGCATAGGAGAGGACTGCGGGTATTCCTACAGCCTGAACCCACCTATGGAAACAAACAAGCTAGAGGAAACTCCTTGTATTCTCATACAGGTATCTACTTGCATTGAAATGTCAATTCTGCAAATGTTTTTGATGTAGTATTAATCTCTAAGTACGAGTGATAAGCTAATTTTGCAGGTAAGCAATCCTAAATGCAGGGGATCCCACACTTTCAGGATAAGCTGAAAGGGAATGTATTCTGCAGCCACTGTACTGGTGAGGAGAGGTGAAGCCAGGGAATACGATCAACGGTGCAATAATTATCAAATACATAAAAATGGGACGGCAAACAAATCAACTCCCATCAGACCTGTCTATATAACCCATTACATAACTGGGGCTCTAGTTTTTCTCTCCTTACTTTTTTTTTTTTTTTTGGGTTATAAACTTTTATTAGTCATCAGTGCATACACACAGCTCTCCGCCTACAACCCTGGGGCCGGCAGCAAAATAATGCGATGTCAATACTTAGAATAGTGTCAGTACATATAGGCAATTCGCCATCAAACCGAGGGTCCGGCAATACATGTCCCGGGGAAACCATCCCCGTCTTCTCTCAAAAATTGTCAGCGAACCCTCGCCCTGCACCTTCCAGCCTGGACAATCATTGATGTGATGACTACAGTGCCGCCAGGGAGCATTCGGCGAAGTGTGCGTGCACGTGAACCTAACCTCAAGTGTAACCTAACTCTCGTAACAAACCCGCCCAACCGCCCCCCCTGACTGCCTATGTGCCAACCACCACTGCTATTCTGCCGAATCAGTTCCCTGTGCCACCTCACCTACTACTGCGCTGCTCTGGTTCATTTTACTAGCCTTCTACCTGCTCCCGCCTGGCCTCCCTGCTCTTTACTTGCTCCTTGCTCGTGTCCCCCTGGCATCCCCTGTGTCCCATATGCCTTGCCTACTGTCCCACCTGAACTATGAGGTGCTCTGTATCAAAGCCTCAAGGTCTTCCTCTCCGTCCCGTTGCTCCTCGCTCTCCTCCTGAGCTGCTTCCGCGGCGTCCTTGTTTGACCTAAAAGTCAGGTACAGGTCCCAGACATTTTTTGGTCTGCTAACAGGGGGTAGAAGTTCGCTATAGTGCTGTGATTGGGTGCAGCTATACAGAAAATCCCTGGCCCATCGTCGCTTAGTCGGAAACGGGCCGCGCATCCAACATTGCGCCACAACGCGTCGTGCCATAAGGAGCCCCATGTCTGCCAGGCGGCGTGACGCCGGTGGAAGTATCCTGGTGTGTCCCAGCAACGCTAGTGCCGGGTCAACCGGGAGCTCCGATTCTAGTATTAGTCCTAGTTCTAGAAAAACGTCCTCCCAGAATTTGTTGATTCCCGGGCAGGCCCACGCAAGATGCATGAAGTCCGCCACTGGTGCATGACATCGTTCACACTCCGGCGTCTGTCGGAGCCCGTATCTGTGTAGACGTTCTGGGGTGTAATAAACGCATTGCAGAATAGGGAATGAGTCTGTGCCTGGCATTGAGCGACACTTTTTTAGTATTTTGGCAGCAGTATTTCCACATTGAGTCGTCTATTTGTGTATTCAGGTCCCGTCGCCATGCAAGTACTGCCGAAATTCCCCTAAGATCTGCTCTTCATCCGTAAGGATCTCCCCCGAGCTCGACACCAGCTCGCCTACTCTCAGTTGACGCCTTTCGTTACGAACTATATTGGCCAATAGGGAGCCAGGTCTCTCACCTTCGCCATAGGTGCGGGCAGCGGCGTATTTGCCCATATGCTGCACTTCCCTGTCCGCTTCTGCGTTATATTCCGACACCAGTTGTTTGATTTTGGGCAGGGCTTCACCCTCGGGTTCCTCCCTCTGCTTCCCTTCCAATTCTGAGAGTTGATTCTCGAGATGTTGGAGTCTTTGCCGAATCGATTTCAGGACACTGGAGTGTTTGGCCATGGCTATCCCGCGTACATAGACCTTAAATGTCTCCCAAAGCGTCTGGAAGCTGTCAACCGAACCCTCATTGTTCTCAAAGAAGTTATCTATTTCCTCAGCAATTTCTCCCCGGAAAACCTCATCTAGCAGAGAGTACGGAGGAAAGCGCCACGTAAAGGGGGGGATCTTGTGCACCGGCGTCTCCAGAATCAGGAGGAGAGTAGAGTGATCTGACAATGTGCGCGGCAGAATCAGGCAGTCCCTAACACTATTGCAAAGCTGTTGAGAAGCCAGCCAGTAATCTATTCTAGTGTGTAGTGCATAATAAGCTGAGTAGTGAGTGTACCCCCCTCTGGAGTGGTGCCGGCTGCGCCACACATCCTGGGGATCTAATTGTACCAGCTCTGACTGGACCACCGCAGCGGCGGCCGAAAGGCTCCGGGGGGGCCCCGCCGACCTATCTAGGTTTGGATCTAAAATTAAGTTAAAATCCCCTCCCCAGAGCATGTTCGTGTAGGCATACGACTTGCTTTTCCGGGCTAACTCAGGGGAGTCATAGTTCGGACCATATACGTTCACCACTAACAAATCGTGCCCCTTACCCCAACACCTACATAGTACATAG
Organism: Lissotriton helveticus; assembly: GCF_964261635.1. Classification (NCBI taxonomy): domain Eukaryota; kingdom Metazoa; phylum Chordata; class Amphibia; order Caudata; family Salamandridae; genus Lissotriton; species Lissotriton helveticus. The sequence continues at coordinate 1,411,409,926 of NC_136068.1, forward strand.
CGGCCTTCGGGGTCTGCCTCAACTTCAACGTCAACTCAACGTCAGTGTGAGTTTGGAGCGCGGGTTGACCCATGTGAGCGTGCCCCTTGAGTGAGTCGTAAAGCCCGCCGCCACACTACAGCCCGCCACGCCTCTATGTGTCAGCATTTTACTGTTAAGGGGTAAGTGAGTCTCCTGTATAAGAGCGAGATCTATGTGGTGTCTTCGCAAATAACTAAGAACCTTACGCAGTTTCCTAAAGTCGTTGAGGCCCCTAACATTCCATGTCAGTGCCCTTAGGTGATCTGGTGCAGTGCCCACTTGCGGAATAGAGGGTTCAGCCATAACCTTGTTGGTTAGTGTAAGTGTTGCAGTAATCGTGAAGGGGTCTCGGGCACCCCGAAGGGACGCAATCGAGCAGGCTGTGTGATATGTAATTTGCAGCAGTGTTCACAGCGGAACCAAACCAATAGTCAGCAAGAAGCACAATCGCAGGCAAACAAAACAACAATACGTACCCTTACCCAATCCCCAACATACCACCCGCCACCCACAGCAGACCCACCCCAAATTGGCCTTGCAGGTCCCCATCCCACCCACCCCTCCCTGGTAACAAATTCAACAGTCCCATATGCATTACGCTCGGGGGCAAAGGTAGCAAGCAACTCGTCTACTGCGCCCAACTCTCGATTCTGGTGCCCAGCACCCCTACCCCCGCTCCGCACCACCAGCTATGTGACTTAGCATCAACATGTAAACCACAGTGATATTTCACTTCGTTGTACCGTAATTACCTCGTCTCCCCCCGCTACCCCTCAGGTGACCACAAAAGCCCATCAGCCCACATATGCGTCAGGAGCACCAAGTGAACGGGTTTAGAAGAGTTCAAGACATGGGGTGGATCAGCCATGTTCCCGCACCCCAGCCCCACTTATCTGTCACATCGTCCCCGTGGCCTTCCTCCCCATTGCCTGTCCCTTCACGACGCCAGGTTTATAAAGTCTTCTTCAAGAGATCACTGTGCACCACTCGCTGGACCTCCATCTCATTCCTGTTCTTCCAGTTGACTGTCATCCGCCTCCTTTTGATTATCAGCTTGGCCATCTGTCTTCTCCCTGGTCCATGTTTTCAGGGCTTTCTGCAACTCTGCTGGGTCCGTGAAAATATGCGATTGTCCTTGCCTATTTACTCGTAATTTGGCAGGATACAGCATTGCATAATCGAGGCCCATGTCTCTGAGACGCTTCTTGTGAGGGGCGAAATGTTTCCGCGCCTCCTGTACTCTGGCCGTAAAGTCCGGAAAAATGGAAATCGTGGACCCCTCGTATTGCAGGTCCCCCTTGGTGCGTGCCAGCCTGAGCGCCGTGTCCCTGTCTCGGTAGTTTAGCAGCTTTGCTATTACTGGTCGGGGAGGGAAACCCGGGTTAGGTTTTGGGCCAAGCGTGCGATGTGCGCGCTCCACGACAAACATTGCAGAGAACACTCCGTCGCCCAAGAGGGTGGTGAGCAATCGTTCTATGAAGAGTTCCATCTTCCCCGTCTGGGTGGTCTCTGGAAGGCCTGTGATGCGTAGGTTGCAGCGACGGGACCTCACCTCTAAATCCTCCGTCTTGTCCTGGAGCATTCTTATGAGTGTCTCCGCCCGCCGTCGTGCTGTGTCCAGCTCCGTTTGTGCCTCCTCTACCTCCGTGATCCGCCGGTCAGTCATGTTGTGTCGATCTGTGTGCTTGTCGAGACGTTCCGCCATGCGGTCCATTCTGTAGGACATGGCGTCCATCTTGGATCCCAGTGCCGCTATATTCGTCTGAATATTTTGTTCCATGGAGCGGAGCATTGACTTGATATCGGAGTCTTCGGGGTGCATCTCCCCTGTCCGCTCCCCCTCATCGCGCTGCGCCGTAGGGCTTTGCACTGGCAATCGCCTCTGCGAGAAGGGGAGCTTACTCTGTGTCCTGTCCCCTTTGCCCATGTTTGGTAGGGCCTCGCAGTTCTCCTCGTGCGACCGGGAACTATGCGCAAGTGCCAAAAGGGACTGCAGCGGTACTGTCAGGGACCTCGTCTTCAGAGCGCTTCTCACGGTGCACAGCGTGAAGAGATTAGGGGTAAGGTCTCTCCCCCCCTCACCCCTCCACTCCCTCGATGTCGTGAAGAGGGGGTTCGTCTGTCCAGGCCCTGTTGAGGGGCGCCCCAACACGCGTTAGCGCCGTCCTCCAGTGAAAGCGAGGGTAACACTGGCCAACTCCCCAAAAAAAAAAGTGTCACTTGCGTGTGGACCAGGCGTGTCGGATAGCGAAGCTGGCCGCTGCAGAGGTCGCTATCATCCCCGTCACGGAGAACTTGGATGTAGCGTGGCGCAGCGTCTTCGTCCCGTCTGGGTTAAAGTGATGGAGGGGGGGGGAGGGTGGCCACACCAGTCTCGGGGGTCCGTCGTACCTTCTTTCTCCTGAGGCGTGGGGCTCCTGATCCGATTAAATGCGCCGCAGCCTCCCCTGCTCACAGCGATGTTCGCAGCTAAAATGGCGCTGTTGGTCACCTCGATCCCGGCGGAGCCGTCTCGCCGTTGTGTCTGTGTGCGCGTTGCAGCCGCGAGCGGGAGCCGCTGTTAGCTTGTCGCGGCACCCGCTTCCTGCCGCCGGGTCCGCAGCAGCCTGGAGTGGTGTGGGGGCCCACCAGGGAGAGAGTCCCGCTTGGTGGCCGCACGCCCCCTCACGTAAGCCCGGTCGAGGGTTCACCGGAGGCCGAGGTCTGCAGGCCCACTCGGCGCTCAGGAGAGCGAGTCTTCAGCCTCAGTCCGATCCGTTTCGTGCTCCTCTCAGACAGATCTGATCGGTCCCTGGAGGTTTCGCCGGTCCCGGGGGTGCGAGTAGTGTCAATAAATGCTCGTCGATACAGGATAGTGCAGGATTATGTCGGTGGTGCCTGCGGAGCTCGGGCACTACGCGGCCATTCCTGTCGCCTGCTAGCTCCGCCCCCCTTTTCTCTCCTTACTTACCTTGGTACCTTATCCATCATGTCTTCCATGTTGAATACACTAAGCGATTTCCTAATTTTTCAAAGACCATCAGTTAACAATACAAACAGCCATTTTGTCTGCTCAGTTAATGCTGATGTACAGCTTTTATTCAGTCTTTAATAATATTAATTCTAAGAAAGAACACACACAGGTAAAGCCAATAGGTCTGGCCTTGGGAAGAGTATGACTGTTACCTGCAACCATAAGCAGTGACTTGCTTGCTTGCTTCAGACGTTACAGTGAATAGCATTGCATCGCGGATACATGATCTTGGAGTCCAGGACACAGCCCTTAAATGGTTCACATCTTTCCTTAGCGGCTGGACAGAGAGAGTACAGCTGTCATCTCATATATCTGATCCGGGTAGTCTCTCTTGTGGAGTCCTGCAGGGATCGGCTCTGTCCCCTCTTCTCTTTAATGCCTACCTGCAGCCCTTGATAGGTGCGTTAAACACCATGGATTGCCAGATCTATAATTATGCGGAAGATACCCAACTTATCATCCAGATCGACAATTCTTCAGTCTCCCATGCTAAGACACAGAATATTCTTAAATTTATCACCAATTGGATGACGGCCAACTCTTTAAAAATCAATCCGGACAAGACCGAGGTTCTGGCCATTACCACTGTCTCTAATCAATGGAGCAACCTCTTCTGGCCTCAGGAACTGGGCGTTGACCCATTCCCGGCTACGGTTGTTAAGAGCCTGGGAATTAAGGTAGATGCTGACCTGTCCATGACTCATCAGGTGTCCGCAGTAGTGGGAGCCTGCGCCGGCCTGATGAGACAGCTTCGCAAGCTCGCCCCCCTTTTGAACTTCTCTGCTCTCAGACTGATCGTGTCGGCAATGATAATTTCTCGCCTTGATTATGGCAATGCCCTATACTTTGGCCTTCCAGACAAGTTACTTGCCAGACTTCAGGTTACCATGAACGATGCTGCCAGGTTGATTTTTAAATTGCCCAGAGGAGCTCATGCCACCCCTCTCCTCCAACATCTGCATTGACTTCCAGTAAAGCAGAGAGCCAAGTTTAAGGGCCTCTGCATTACGCATAAGGCCATTTATGGTCAAGCCCCCCTGTATGTTAAAGATCGCCTAGCACTTTACATTCTGAATCGGGCGCTTCGGTCCTCAGAGGCCTGTTTACTGAAGTGTCATCGTTTCAGGCTCGTCACCAAAGGGGGTAGAGCCTTTTCCATCGCCATCCCCCATTTGTGGAATAAACTACCAGAGACATTGCGTAAAGAGCACGCCGTTCTTCCTTTCAGGAAGAAGTTAAAAACGGTTATTTTCCGAGAGGCCTGGGGTTCTTGTTAATATTTGCCCCTTTGCGCCTGTAGGCTAGTCCGTGTCTCTTTCTTCCTGATAGCGCTTAGAGACCTATTGGTGATAATTGCGCTTTATAAATGGAAATACAAATACAAATCACTCTAATCTAGTTGTCACTGCTTGAATCCAGGAAGTAACTCAATTCGACGGTCACATTCTCACCTATATGTTATGTTATGTTATGTTATATGGTTTATAGAGCGCACAGCTGCCCCAGCGAAGAGGCGTCCCGGCGCTAATCCCAAGTAAAAAACAGAACTGAGGGCAGAAAAGACCGGTAGGGGAAATTATTTTCCTGGAAATAAAAATGTTTTGACAACTTTCCTGAATTGCAACACGTCTTTCAACTCCCGTATCTGGGCAGGAAGGGAATTCCATAACTTAGCTGCTAGAAAACGGAAAGAGCGGCCACCTGCTCTGCTGCGATTAAATCGGGGAACTACCACCAGATTCTGCCCTGCCGAACGCAGAGAACGCGCAGGCACATACAGGTTCAGCAGTGATCCCAAAATGTTAGGGGTAGACAGTCTAAGGATTTTAAAAAAGATACACAGGGTCTTGAACTGTATCCTTTGAGCTACAGGAAGCCAGTGAAGTTTCCGGATGGAGGCAGAAGTGGGACTAAAGCATGGCAGGCCTATTAAGGCCCTCGCGGCCGCATTTTGAATACGTTGAAGGCGGGCAATTTCCACCTTGTTAGCGCCTAGAAGTAAGGAGCTGGCATAATCCAGTCTGGACAGTACCGTAGCCTGAACAATTAACTGCCTGGTAACTGGATCGAAAAATTTCAAGACTGGTTTAAGGCTGGGTAAGATTCCAAAGCAAGTAGCGGCGACCTTTTTTGTATGGACATCAAACTTAAGCTCTGAGTCCAACCAGACTCCCAGATTCTTCACTTCAGTCTTAGGTGTAGGGGCTGCCCCCAAAGTAGGTGGCCACCAATTATCACCCCATAGATCTGCGTTTCTTGCCACCAGTAGTACCTCCGTCTTGGCAACAATCAATTGGAGACAGTTATCTGTCATCCAGGCTGCTACGGCGGTCAGACCCGCTTTGAATCTAAGATGGTCGATGGTAGAGCCTTCTGTGAGGGCAACCACTAGCTGCGTATCGTCAGCATAAGAGACGATGTTAAGATCCCACGCTTTAGCGACCGCAGCCAGTGGTTGGACGTAGAGATTTAACAAGGTGGGGCTCAAAGCCGATCCCTGCGGAACACCCTGCTCAATGGAACGGAGGAGTGGAGACACGAAACGTTCTATCGGTCAGGAAGGATCGAAACCAAGCGAGAGCCATATCAGTGATCCCTGCCTCCTCAAGTCGATGTAGAAAGATCTGGTGGGAGACAGTGTCAAAAGCGGCCCTGAGATCCAAGAGGATCAGTGCAGCCGTTTGACCATGGTCCAATGTGGAGCTGAGATGCTCCGTCATAGCCAGAAGTGCCGTCTCCATGCTGTGGCCGGCACGGAACCCATGCTGGGTTTCGTCCAGAGTGTCGTTGGTTTTGAGAACGCTGGTAAGAACCATGTCTGCTTCCAACTGGCTGGGACAGTAGCAGTAGAGAATGAGGCATTGACAAGACCATATAGCTGGGTCAGGCAGAGTAGAGAAGACTCTCTAAATTTGGCCGGCCTCAGAGGGTCTGCCGGCGAACCAGGTTTAATCTGCCTTGTAAGCCTGTCAAACTCTTCCCTAGAAATTTCAGGGATGACCGATATCTTAGCCATAGAGATAGGCCGAGAGACCGGAGAATCGCTAGGTTGTGGTCCTGGGTTAAAGGCTTGGTAGATACCCCGGATTTTATCGACAAAAAAGGAAGCCAGCTATTCACATTGGACAGCTGAAGTGGGGACAATGCTGTCTGTTTTTTTTGAGCTACGTTCCTTAAGGATCTTAAAGATAACTTTAGTCGGGTTAGCACTAGCCTCTATTTCGGAGGCATAAAATTCCGCTCGCACCCTACAGATGGCTTTATGGTAAGTCTTAAGCTCCTTTACATATCTGATCTTACTCTCTGGGGAGTAGTCCTTCCTCCATACACGCTCTTGTTTTTTACACTTTTTCTTCAGACTAGCCAGAGTTTCGTTATATACCAGGGATTAGCATCTCACATGCGTCCTTTGAACCACCTAGCAGGTATAAGGGTGTCAAGTGCCCCGGTGAGCCAGGTACAAAATGCTTCATATCCTGTCTCCACATCCGAAAAAGGGCCCAGTGGATCAGCGTCCAGCAATGCAAGAAACTCCTCTAACCGGAGTTTGCGCCAAGGTCTTTTACGCATGGCTCTATAATATATTTAATTCCACAAATCTAATTTAACTCTGTTAGACCTGGCATCTTTGGCGTGGTTTCCCCCTATCTTTTTGCCTCTACCTCCTGTATTTTTGATGCTGTGCAGAGTGTAAGTGCTCCCTATGTAAATTGTTATTCTGATTGAATATACATGTTTGCCATATTTGTCTCACCATGAAGTCCCTAGTAAAGTGCACTGGGTGTGCCAGGGCTGGTGATGACAAATGCTACTAGTGGGCCTGCAGCACTGATTGTGCCACCCACAAGAGCAGCTCTAAAATGGTGTCTCAGGCCTGCCACTGCAGTGCCTGTGTGCAGTTTAGAAACTGCCATGTCCTCCTGGTCAGTGTCCCCACTGACCAGGCCTAACCCTTCCCTTTTCATGCACATTAGTCACCCCTATGGAAGGCCCAAGGTACCCCCCTGGGCAGGGTGCAGTGTATGTGAAAGGTAGAGCATGTACCGGTGCAGGTGACATGCTCTGGTAGTGAATGGAAGCCATCTTTGTTTTTCACTATTGTAAGGCTATCTTGCTCCATAGATTAACATGGGGGATGCTGGCTACAGTGCCTGCCAGCATTTCTTCTCATAGGAACAAGATAAGACATAAGTATCTAGTATCCCCGAACTCAGAATTTAATAACACATCTTTTAGGAAAAGTTGTTTTTAAATCCTGTGTTTGAGAACAGCACTTTTAGAAAGTTGCTGTTCTCTTGTCTGACCCTTCTGTGTGCCTTGGCCTGTTTGTGTATTGACTGTCTGGTTTGAGAGTAACAGGGGCTGGGGATTCCCCAGGAGGTTGGCTGAGTCAGCCCTAGGCTGAATGACTGCATTTGCAACCTGAGTGGTGGGAGGAGTTAGCACCTGGGCCTGAATAGGGCTGTGCCTGCCTTCCACAATGCTGGCTCCACCTCCTGCTGGGCGGCTGACGACCCTGCCCCTCACTCTTAAAGGAAAGGAGAATCCAGGTAAACAAAGTGCTCAAGCAACACCCAGAACTGGTTCAGACCGGGCTCAGGGCCCACTTGCACAAAGAGAACAAAGACTTTTAGGGGTATAAGTACAGGACCCCTGACAACAGAAAATTAGATCATCCTGGAATCAAGAAGGAACCTCTGCCAAGGAGAAAGCTGAAACTGAAGAAGGAAGACTGTCCTGCTGTTGCTCTGCTGGACTGACCTGCTGTTGCTTTGCTGCCAAAGAGAGAGGAAGGACTTTGCTGGTGTGCTGTGTCCCCTGTCTTGAGGGAATCTCCAAGAGCCTGAGAAGATCTGGCTCCCTGTTCTGAAGTCCCAGGAACAAAAGGACTTCACCCCCAGCTTCCCTGAACTCTGCTGAGAGAGTTCTGTCCTTCCTAGAGTGCTTGATCCAGTTGTGGGGCCTCTGGAAGTTGTACCTGCTCTGGAAAGCTTGAAACTAAGCTTGAGAGACTTTTGCAATTGAAACGTTATCGCATCGTTCGCTGTGGAGCGCATCCCCGACAGTGTGAGGAGATTCCCGCACTGAGATCGTCTCAGAGTCTGTTGCCGCTGCCAGAGCCGTCGCATCCTTTGTTTGCGGGACGCACCAGACCGGTGCGGGAAAGTCTAGCATCGCTGCGAGTGTCGTCGCAGAGCCTGTCGTCGCTGGGTGAGATCGCCGCATCGCTTGCTTACAGACTGCATCACGTCGCTGCGAGTGTCGTCGCAGAAACCATCACGTCGAGGAGCTGCGAGAGAGAAGATCACCGCTGGTCCGCGCATCATCGCCCCGGAGATCGTTGCAACTCCAAAGATCGTCGCATCGTGCCTTTTGCGGGAACAAACTTCCTACGGAACATCCGCACCGGAATCCATACAAGTGGCCTTCCTCCCCATACAGACCGGATTCGTCGCAACACGCCCGCTGCTGCAGCGGGGCTGTCGCAAACGTCTCCCCAGGGTCTCAGGAGCAACGCATCGCTTGTTTTCCACCACAACAGCTTCTGCTTTTGGAACTTTGTCGCAACTAAAAGGTACTGTGAGTAAACGTGACGCAACTGTGAACTTTTCACGCATCTGTGGATTATTTTATTGCAACCTGAAGAATTGTATCACAAACCTTAAGAACTCTTTTGAAACCATATTCTTGAACTGTGTATGTTGGATTTTTGTCGTTTTGGTCTTGTGTAGTTTACATTAAATACCTTTATTTTTCTAAACTGTTGTGGAGTCAGTTTGTGGTGTTTTGACTGTGTTACTGTGAGTGTTGGTAAAAATACTTTATAATTTAAACAAAACAAGGGAACCCAGTGCGGAATATGCTAAGGACCTTGGGTAGGTACTTAATTTTTAAAGACAGTGGTCCTTAGACAAGAGGAAGATTTTAGGAGAATGAATATAGACCAAATGGAACTATATTTTTATAAGAAGTGTCCAGCCGGACAATTTATTATCTTGATAGAAATAATCACAAAACGATAAAACACAGAGTGTGATAGAAGCGGGACACCAGCCGATGTCCGACTAACACACTAGGGGAACACAAACAAAAAGGGAAAAGTAGTAGGCAATATCAGGTCATCTGGATATCGTAAATCATAAAACAGATAATCCACAATATACACATATGCATGAAAGATTTGTGTCAGCTATGCATTTAGTGCATTTAGGTCGACGACGTTTCGAACCTTAAACAATATCGGTTCATCCTCAGGACAAAGAATAATTGCCTAATGAGTTAACATTCACAGTTGTCCCCACGGTGTAGTGAGGCTGAAAGGGGTCCTTGCAGGCGTGAGTATTCAACATTCTTGTGTTGAATCCTCATGCCTGCAAGGACCCCCATTGCGAACCTGCTCCTTATACTGTCAGAATTCTAAACGAGGGCATCTTCCCTGCTGATCCACTCGAGTCTAGATTTGGACTCACCCATTGAATACAGCCCTATATCGAGTTTCGTGCTGAACCCCTTTCAGCCTCACTCCACCGTGGGGACAACTGTGAATGTTAACTCTTTAGGCAATTATTGTGTGTTAGTCGGACATCGGCTGGTGTCCCGCTTCTATCACACTCTGTGTTTTATCGTTTTGTGATTATTTCTATCAAGATAATAAATTGTCCGGCTGGACACTTCTTGTAAAAATATAGTTCCATTTGGTCTATATTCATTCTCCTAAAATCTTCCTCTTGTCTAAGGACCACTGTCTTTAAAAATTAGGTAAAAATACTTTACACATTGCCTCTGGTTAGCCTAGACTGCTCGTGCCACGCTACCTAGAGGGTGAGCAGGGGTTATCTCAGAGGGTTTCCTCCTTACCCTGACTAGAAGCAAGGGTCCCTATTTGGACATTGGTACCTACACCTGCCAACTAGAGACCCCCAGTTCTAACAAACTTGTTCTGCATTTCTGTGAAATAAAGTGTTCGAATATTGAAACTAGAACATAACAAACTAGCAGCGGGAGGGAGAGAAAGCATATGGTTAACATTTAAAAATGTATTCTAACCTCATTAATGACGCCTTTCAGAGGGAATATATTGAATGTACCAGCGTCCGAGGCTTCGGACTCCTCGCCCATTTATTTTTCCGAGTTACATCTGAATACTGCTCAGACACTTTCAGCACGATTCACCGCCCCCTTCATAAGAGCCAAACAGCTGCTAATATCCAACGGGTGCCTTGGAGCGGGCAGATGTCTAAAAACTAAATGTGCACTGTGGACGTCCGTCGACCCCAACCTCTTTGTATGGCCTAGCCAAGTAGAGATCAAGGCCGACCCCCTTTTATCGCCTTAGCAGCCAGGTATAAAGTAATGTTAACCGCATCGCCGCTAGCGGTTTTCCCGCTGTGCGCGGCAATATTCAAATTACAGCGTTACATGACGAGCTCAGCTCGTCATCCGCGTACGGCAGGTTACACTCATGACGGTTAAGGATCGAAGTTACACCCAGCACTTTTTTATTTATTTATTTATTTTTATTTGATGCAGTGTGAATTTATATAGCGCGAACATTACCTGAAGGTGTGAGCGCGCTTTACAAAAGAACCAGTTGCGATACATAAGGACTTCGGATTACATGAGTTACATAAGAGATACAAACAAACAAAAAAAATGCAAATGTACAAATTAAGAAGTGGCTTTTCGTTTGCCACATGGCTGCCAACTCCATGGGCACGGTGCACAAGTATTTTGTGTCAACACCCAGCTACTGCCAGACCTGGGGCGCAGAGGGGGCATCGTTGTCATAAAACAAAGCAAACTGCCCCGCGCACATGCTGTTCTTGTTCTGAAATTAACTCAGTGAAGAACTGGGGGATGGAGTCAAGAGTCTTGGATGTGAAGCAAGGGGGCGGGGTGCCGTACATGTACACCGCCTGGAAGAGGTGCCAGTCAGACCACTGAATGCATGGGGTGGGGGCATACCTCTCATGCTGCCTTCGTGCTCCTCCCAGGGGGGGGCTCCAGCCCCCTAGCATGACATTGGACCTGTATTACTCGCCCTCCCCCACTGCTATATACTCATGACAGCGCAGATTGCATAGGGCCCCCTTAAACATTGAACCCATACATGGGGTGGGGCCTGACCTTTCACACCGTCCTCGTGCTCCTCCAGACGGTGGGCTCCCGCCCCCTCTTGCTGCTGGGTCTGTTGTGGCGTGATGAGCAGCCGTCGGCACCGCAGCTCTGCTTCTGGGCTCAGGGCCACCTCCACAAACTCACCACTGGCCCCGCGGGAGGCGCCCCTGGGGCTGAGGAAGAGCCTCAGATGCACCCTCCGAGGCACCACCGCACCCCTAGAGGACGGAGTCTGTGCCCCGTGGAGCAGAACCCGGGAGGGTCTATCCTCCCTTGGGACGGGGGCAGAGGGGTCTCTGGAGCTCCAGGGGCTGGTCCTGGCACTCTCCGGTGCCCCCTCTGCATGCCCAGGTGCCCCCGCTGGCATCTTCTACAGCGCCTGGAACACACTGCCTGCTCTCAGCTTAGCGAAATGCACTTCGCTCAGAGGAGTCCGCAGACAACAGCACCCTGCACTCACCCATGTTCACAAATTAGTAGTGTCTGCTAGTGCCTGCACTGACATGGAAATGTGTCCGCGATTAAAAATGAATAAATAAAAAGATGTGCACATAGCATCTGCAGGACATTGCATGTTAGCAGGGCGCGATCACGTAGGGCATTGCGATGTACAAGTTACCAAACCATGGACACTGGCTTCGGAATTCGACTGAGCCCCACTTTAGCGTGCACACTCCACGCATTCATCGAGAAAAAGAATGTAAACAGACCCGATTATGGCGGGCATAACTCCATGCTTCAAGAAACACCACAAATCAGCAGTAGCACTTGGGAAACAGAAAGTAACAAGAGGTTGAAACAGACGTTTGGTGCGCATGTGTACGATGTATAGCATCGCACGCATACAAGAGGGACAGGTCAGGCAAAATAGAGTGCGCATACAGACAGCCAATCAGAGGGAAAAAAGCATTTACAAATGCAATAGGACTCGTATTTACGCGAGTCCTATTGCATTGTAAATACAACTATGTGCTCCAAGAATGCAGGAACAGGAGTGGTGGAGGGGTTGTGGTGGGCAGAGAAGTGAGGGACTGCAGGACGGAAGGGGGGAGGCAGGGTAACAAAACAGTTTTAAAAGTAAAGGGGCTGATAGCTTTGGAAGGAAAACTATGACACGTAACCAGTAAGGAGAGAAAGGGTATTTGCCTGGAAGGCAGGAGAGGGACTCCCTGTCCCCTTAGATATATCAATAAACAACAAAGAGGGAGTTACACCTGGGGGATACACTCAGCCTCAGTAGAGGCGAGTCTGTGTGTTAGCCACAATCCAAAGTGAGGACGTCCTTTGTCCTTAAGAAGAAGACCCCTCACTCACCAACCTAGTTGGTGACATGCTTCATCATCGGGGTCCCACCCGGACAGCCGAATGCCATCCAGGTGTGCTGCGACACCTGATTACAGTGGAGCTGGTTTTGCTTTTTATGTGTGAAAGGGAAAAAAACTAAGTGTTATTAAAAATATCCGGAACTGCCCACTTACGTAATTTATTCTGGGGTGTAGCGGATATAATTAAAAGAAAGGAGCACCTGTTGCCCGATTAGGAGAGCTGTCGGTGAAAACTAAATGGCGTGTGGGATAAAAAGGTTTGGTCTACATGTTTCTACCTATGTGTCAGATTAACAGGTATTCGTCAGGACCGTGGGGTACTTACGGGACGGTATGCGCACGCTAAGGCGCACCCTATCCTCGTAGGTATCAATGGGAGAAACAAAATGAGTCTCCAATAAAAAGGGTTTCTTCTTTAGTCTGTTGAAAAAACCTGTTGGAAGAAATAAGGGAAAAAGGGTTGTGAATAACGAACAAATACATATAAAAACCACAAACATAACACACAGTTGGTCAATGGTGATGTGCATCAACATACATCATAACCTTGATGTGGGGGACGAGTGAAATAAGTCCCAATAATGCCATATACCACGTGGAGGCACACCCAATGTATCAAAGATACTGAAATCACTGAGTGTCAGCGCTAGTTGTGGAAAAGGCACTGGACACATAACGGCGAAGTGCTGGGTGTTTGTGTCTCAGAAGCTGAGAGATAGCGGAGTCGTCGTGCAAGTGAAGGCGACTGCGCAGGACTAAAATGACAAATACGTGAATTAGCGACTAAATTAAAAACTGATTCTGGACCTAGCACAACGACCACACATGAAGCAACGGAGTCCGGTAGTGATTAACATGCACGATTATAGTGAACAATGATTCGGAATGATCCTCTTACTAGGAGCTTTTATATTCAATGCTCCATGAGCCACTCCGGGATCGGCGTGTATTCTCGTTACAATCTAGGTAGAGAATACAGAGTATAGGAAAAATAAATAATAGTATCGTTCTTGTCATGGGGGTTAGAGGCTACGCTTCACAGGAACAATCTTACTTGTACGAGGAAAATGAGGAGCCGTTCACACCTAGACCGTCACCGCGAGTGCTCCGTGGGTTACTGGGCTGCGGGTCGGCGAGGTAAATCCGTGTGCCGTTTCCGGGTTGGGCGTGGTTAGGCGGGTAGGACGTGATCGGCGCAGGGCGTGTGAGCGGCTGAGTAACCAATAGAAAGGGAGCTGTACAGTTGGACGTCACTGCACGTTATGCCGTGCCGGTAGCTGTCAACAGCGTTAAAGTGATATTCTTTATTTATTATTGTGATCTCGTGACTAGTGACTGTTTGGTCGTGAGAAATTCAAAACCATGCAGGCATACCGGGAATGTGACTGATACCTTACAAAACGAATGTGGGGAAGTGAAAAATAGCGCAATTATATTGCAGCTAAGTGAGTTCTCAAAGCATGCAGCAGAATAGGAGGTACACAAGAGTTTTCACAGAGAGTGGTTAGTTTTTTACTGAATTCCAGGGAATATTATCGTTCAGGCCCCGTTTGTGAGTGGCCAATCTGTAAATCCAACGCTGTTCCTTTTCGAAAAGGTTGGTTTCCTTTTCAACTTTCTCAATAATGGTCCATTTGAAGTCATTGGGGCCATGTTTCATGGACAGAAAATGTTCTGTGAGTTTGGTCATTGTTTTTTGGCAACGGATCGTGCTGCGGTGTTCACATATGCGTTGTTTGACCTTCCTACTGGTCATGCCCACATATCTGAGGTTACAAGGACAAATAATAAGGTACACCACCAGCGAGCTATTGCAATTAGTGTGGGATCTGATGGTCCAGATCTTGCCTTCCTCCAGCTGTAATGTCTTGGTGTTCTCTGTTAGGGGGCAGACACTGCAATTCCCGCATTTGTAGTGACCCAAAACCTTAGGTAGGCCCCAAATATTGAGCACTGTGGGTTCTTCCTCAGCTTGTCTCCTAGGTCTAGTGTTCACCAGACTGTCGCGTATACTCCTTGCCCTTTTGTAGGCAAATCATGGTTTTTCCCATTTCAGATTGCCAGTGTTAATGATCTTCCAATGTTTATTGATGGATTTTGACATTAGGTTGGACGCGGAGCAAAAAGTAGTCACACATGTCAGAGGTGTGTCTGTTTTTTCTCTAGGAGTGTCTTCCAGAAGGGCTTTTCTTGGCTGGTTCCTTGCACGTTTTTGGCACTTATTCAGGATGCTGTCTGGGTAGCCCCTTGCTTGGAGTTTGTGGGTTAGGTCTCCTGATTGTTCACGGTAGTCGCTGATATTACTACAATTCCTCCTGATCCTTAAATATTGACCATAGGGCAGATTCTCTCTCAGTGGTCTGGGATGGAAACTCTCGAATCGTAAAAGATTGTTCTTGGCCGTAGGTTTAAAGTGGGTCTTTGTTTCCAAGCGTCTTCCTTCCTTTGTGATTGTTAGATCGAGAAAGGTCAGGGTGGTGGGGTCTTGTGTGTATGTGAATCTCAGGTTGTTGTCCAGGGTATTGATCCACTTAAAGAAATCTAGGAGCGTATCTTCTGGCCCTTGCCATATCATCAGGACATCATCTATATAGCGCTTCCAGAGAAGGATGTGTGACAAAAATGGATTCTGGTCATTTAAGATGAATTGTTCCTCAAAGTGGTACACATAAAGACCTGCCACGCTGGGAGCAAATGTGCTTCCCATCGAGGTCCCTCCTATTTGGAGGTACAGGGTACCCTCAAACTCAAAATAGTTCTTTTTTAGTGCCAATCTGGCGCATTCAAGAATGAAGTTCCTAGGAGTTTTGTAAGTCCAAGTTTCTTTTTCCAATGCTCCTTCTAATACCTTCAGAGTGTCATCCTGCGGTATGCTCGTGTAAAGGCTCTCTATGTCGAGACTGACAAGTATGGTATTCTCATCAATTGTTAGTTGATTCAACAATTGGAGGACATTTTTGGTATCCTTCAAGTAAGTAGGAGTTTTTTGGACTAGGGGCCTTAAGAATACATCACAAAATTTTGATAGGGGTTCCAGGACGGATCCTATGCCTGAAACAATGGGTCTGCCAGGTGGGGGATGCTTGTTCTTATGCATCTTAGGTAGTATGTAGAAGTAAGGAATTTTCCCTTCGTTGTTGCACAGAAAGTCAGCCTCTTGTTTAGTGATAAAGCCTCTTTCCTCACCATGATCAGCCAATGACTTGATTTCATTCTTTAGTTCCTGAGTGGGGTCATAGTTCAGTTGTCGATAGTTCTGTATATCGCCAAGTAAGCGAAGGCATTCAGTTCTGTACATAGAGGTGTCTAGTACAACAACACCTCCACCTTTGTCCGCTGGTTTAATGGTAATGGTATCGCAATGTTTCAGTTCATCCAGAGCGAGCCTTTCCAATTTTGTCAGATTGGTGAAGGGTTCTTTCGGCACTAGAGTTTCGATATCATTGAATACAGCTTGTTCGAAGGCCGAAATTTCCACCGGTGTCATGTGGGGAGGAGGCATGAACGTCGACTTTAATCGTAATCCGGTGTCACTGCGATCTTGATTATCATTGCTGTCAGTTTTGTCTCCATTTTTTTCAAAAAAAGCTTTTAGTTTCAGTTTCCTGAAGAAACCAGCTAATTCGCAATGGAGGTTGAATTTGTTGAACCTTTGTGTAGGGACGAACCCTAGTCCTTTGTTCAGGACTAGTGCTTCAGTAGTTGAAAGAGGTCTGGATGCCAGATTGGTCACTAATTCTAGGTGTTGCTCTGTCCCGCTTGTTGATTCTTGCTCCTGGTATGGTTCGTGATTGGATCCTCTGGTGCCCAGTGTACCTGTGGTACTCCCACTCCTCCTCTGTTTCTTCCCCTGCCTCTTCCGCCCCTCCATAAAAAAGGCCGGTAGTTGTTGGGTGGGGGTGGTTGGGGTTGAAAGGGTGGTTGCCATCCGTACATCGGGTATGGTGGGGGATGGAATGGTGGTTGATATCCTTGCATCATTGGATTAAACTGTGGCCAGTTATTTTGTTGTGCAATTCTCCCTCTCCCTTTACCTCGTTGTTTGTAACTTCCTGTACTAGAGGCACTTGAATTACTGCTCACCGAACTATTGCTCGGGGAAGCTGGTGTTGTATCCGGTTTACTCGGTGCTGTATATTCGGGGTCAGAGTAGGGATAAGTTTTCCCGAAGGAGAATTTTTTCAACAGACTAAAGAAGAAACCCTTTTTATTGGAGACTCATTTTGTTTCTCCCATTGATACCTACGAGGATAGGGTGCGCCTTAGCGTGCGCATACCGTCCCGTAAGTACCCCACGGTCCTGACGAATACCTGTTAATCTGACACATAGGTAGAAACATGTAGACCAAACCTTTTTATCCCACACGCCATTTAGTTTTCACCGACAGCTCTCCTAATCGGGCAACAGGTGCTCCTTTCTTTTAATTATATCCGCTACACCCCAGAATAAATTACGTAAGTGGGCAGTTCCGGATATTTTTAATAACACTTAGTTTTTTTCCCTTTCACACATAAAAAGCAAAACCAGCTCCACTGTAATCAGGTGTCGCAGCACACCTGGATGGCATTCGGCTGTCCGGGTGGGACCCCGATGATGAAGCATGTCACCAACTAGGTTGGTGAGTGAGGGGTCTTCTTCTTAAGGACAAAGGACGTCCTCACTTTGGATTGTGGCTAACACACAGACTCGCCTCTACTGAGGCTGAGTGTATCCCCCAGGTGTAACTCCCTCTTTGTTGTTTAAGGAAAACTATGACGACATGCACGTCAGGAGGCGGGATTATGCTGAGGAAAACAAATCAGATTGCAGCATTTAGGAATTCGGCCAATCAAGAAGATAGGCAGAAAGTGGGCGGAGCTTTCCCCACTATACAGTATACAGCATCTCTCTGACGAGCAGCGCATGCGCTGCGTAGTCCGAGACCTAAAAAGTGCTATGACACGGTCACTGTTGGCCACTGTCACATTTTTTAAAAAGCTTCTAGCCATGCTGCACAGCAGTCATGCTCCTGTGCAACATGGCTAAAAACATTGACAAAGCCATTAGCTTGCGTAGGTGAAATCTATTGGCTTTGCCAACCCTTGTTTTTCTACCTTTTGACACCTTTCTTGCTCCCCCTTTGGTATGCTTTTCGTTCCCTTCTCAGTTCGTCTCTCCCTTTCCTTCTATCCTTGTTTAGTGTTTTCCTTCCAGCCTTGTCTTTTGTTTTCCTTCCTTTCATCCTTTCCCCTTCTCATTCCCTCCATCTGTTAAAATTGCACTGCCTTTCAGCTTTTTTTCTCACCTTGTTTTACCCACCTTCTTTCCTTACTGTCTTCCTTCTCTCTCTTTATTGTTCCTACTTACTCCCTCATACTTACTCACATAATTCGCTCCAGCCTCTTTCCCTTCCACATATTAATGTTGCAGCCTGGTCAGAGTCTGCCACAATCCGCTGAGCGCAATTATTTAATAATAGTCCTTGTGTGATCGTGTCCCTTTGATTGTTCTGTCTCCAACTGTCCCACAGCACATAAAATAACAGGTTTAGACTTGAGAACGGGCAGGTTCATCAAAGGGGGACAATGGGAAGTTAGCCTCTGAAACTACATTAGCTAAAGAATTCTGTTTTTAAGGACACACCGAAACCTCAATAAATGTTTCTCGGTGGCCGCACATTATGCCGAATTTCAAAGGTTCAGGATTGCAGATTGGCTGCCTCCTTGACTCTCCTTACAAGCAAACCCTGTCATCAGAGCATACTTCGTATATGTTTTTGACTTTTCCCGATCAGTAAATTTAGATCAGCATGGCACAATCAAAACAATGCAAGAGAATGCTGAAGACTGCAATTATAAGCAGAAAACCATTTAGCATTTGCTGCCTAGGAATGAGGCTCGAAAGACAAAGGTTTCTTTTTTTTTAAAAATCCAATGGGTTAACCAGATGGATAAACGATTTGAAGAACTATTTGAAGAAGCAATCATCATTCAGTTATGCCGTGCTGCAAAGTATTTACAGCTACTTAACCTATTTTTGTTCTAAAGAAAGGATATAACTTTATTTTGATTCTCGTTTAAATGTTAAACTATGTTTTTGGTGCAGACAGGAGTCATTAAACTTAATGGTGTTATTTGTCAATTTTATTCTTATCTTCTTTGTAACGATTTGAAATAATATTTTATGATAAACATAATTGTACATTACCAAACCATTTGTGTAGACCTAATTTTCCCACCGTTCATACGTCACCAATACTGAACAGATTCATGAGATAAACATGTACTTTGCACATGTCTCTTGTACAGTCTTTGACATTACTAATAAAGAGTGCATTCCCTGTGGGATTAACGAATCTACTTACATTGTGTGTTTTAACCATTCTAATTGACATTTTATCTGAAGTCTTGATCAAATAAACCATCCTTACTTAGTCGATAATGTACTTACTATAAAGATAAGATTCAACATTCATGATGTGTGCTTTAATACCTTGAATAACATTTAATGAAACTAACTAGAATCCATCCTCATATATTTAGAATGTGATTTCTCTTAGAACTACAAGGAGTTTATGTAATGTGTGCACTAATATTACACATTTACTTAACTGAAATGTAGTTCTTAGCCATACTTTCACCTAATTATTTTAAAGATTTACTGTATGCCACATGTTATGTGAATCTAATGCAATGTACCAATAGACTTATTTTCATTTGTGTTTAAATATGCACATGCATATTAAATGTGCACCATTGAATTAATGCTTTAACTTTGCCTGACTAGGCTTGTATTTCAACATGCTGCATAAAATGCTGTTTTCCAATTTCTGCTAACTTGACATTTCTTACAGGTATTCACATGCATTGTTAGTTTGAGAATAGATACATTAGTGTTTTGGAGATAGAGGAGAGAGCCTGAGAAGAAGACCTTGATGAAGCTAAGTGAGGAGTCATAGTGTTAACTGAAAGCCCTATTGAGCAATCTTATGAGTTAACCTGTGTGTGAGAAGATGTTGTTCCCATGCTCAGTGTGAGATTTATGCAGAGAAGTTGAAGTGGTTATCAGGTATGTTGTGGCCTCAGATCCCGAGATATATACCTACATGGTTGAAATTTCAGAGTAGAAGACACTTAGTGTAGTTGTCTGCCGTGTTGTGGTGCTAGTCGTGAGACATCATCAACAGCATTATTGAGATAGGACTTTATCTTTGTTTGATTGTGAGATGTGGTTGGTATAGTTAAACTCAGTGCACAGTGAGATCCTGCTGGTTGATGTTACACTTGAAGTGAATATCAGAATAGGTTGGAAAGTGTTGTTCCGAATTGGCTCTTGTGTGTATGAAAAATCTTTAATTTATTTAGAGGTGTAGACAGAGTTAGGTGTTAAAATTGCTTGCATTTATTTTGCGTGAGTTGCTTATAGAACGTGCTTGTGAGAATTGTAGAGGAGGGTGAGCTGTTGCAAGAAGTGAAACTGCTGTCACAGTGTGCCCGGCTTGCATAGTTTGGTTGGTTTAGAGCTACCCTGGGAGTGATTGAATACATCATAGAGAGCCACCCTGGTATTTGCTGAACAGAGAATTGTGTGTGAATGTTAGACCTCACATCTTTGGGGCGGTTTCCCCTGACTCTCTGCCTCTACCTCCTGTATTTTTAATGCTGTCCTGGATTTCATTTTGGCTGGCCTAGATGCTTTGGGCACTTTGCAACTGCTGATCAATGTCAAAGTGCAAGTGCTCCCTTTGCGAATTATTGTTACAATTGGCTCTCCCTGATTGGCATATTTGATTTACTGGTAAGTCCCTAGTACAGTGAACTGAAGTGTGCCAGGTCCTGTAAATCAAATACTACTAGTGATCTGCAGCACTGATTGTGCCACTCACATGAGTAGCCCTGAAAAGGTATCTCAGACCTGCGACTGCAGTGTATGTGCGCAGTTGTTAACTGCCATGTCGACTTGGCAAGTGCCCAAACCTTCCATGTTCCTACATTTAAGGCACCCCTATGTTAGGCTTAAGGTACGCCCCTGGGCAGGGTGTAGTGCATGCAAAAGATAGGACATGTACTGGTGTGTGTAACATGTGCCGATACTGCACCAGTGAGGAAAGAACTGGTTTGGACTGGGCTCGGAGACCCTTGCACAAAGAGGACAATGACATTTTAGGGTATAAGTATTAGACTTAAAATCCCAGAACTTTAGATTACTTCTGCACTCAAGATGAACCTTTGCCAAAGAGAAGAACTGAAGAGCTGTGAGGAGCAGTACTGCCCCTTTGCTGAGTGATGTGTGGGGTTGGCCTGCAGTTGCTGTTTCTGCCAAGGAAGGGACAAAGACTGGAACTTTGCTTTGAACCTGCTTGAAGAAGATCTCAAAGTGGTACACTAACAAAATATCGACACCCGGAAAATCCCCATACAAAAATATCGTAACCAAAATATCGATGTCAAAAATATTTGCATCCTATACTTCTGATGGTGAGGTCAAAAATATTGAAAAACAAATATCGATGTCATAAATATAGTTGTATAAAGTATTGTTTTTTATACATATATATATATATATATATATAAAAAAAATTGATAGATATTAACTATATTAAAGAACAACATTTATTTAAAAAAATAGATTTAACAATTATAACAAATAAACTTAATTTTAAAAAGTTAAACATACATATATAATAATTAATATGAATATATATTTACTTTAAAACAATTATTAAACTAATCATTTTAATGTATTTTATCATTTAAAAATTATATAAAAATGTAATAAATAAATATATATATATATATATATATATATATATATGCTTAATCTCCGCTGCTCGTTTCTCAGGGGGAACCGCCCGTAGTCTGGTGGCGCGTCATGCTGGCAGAGCCCCGCCAGATATTTCCATTAATATAATAACCAAGGTTATGACGCACTCTCAGAAGCAGGATTGCACACAGTGTCGTTTATTGCTGTTACGCGTTTCAGAAGCACTTGCAAGCAAGGGAGCAAGTGCTTCCGAAACGCGTAACAGCAATAAACGACACTGTGTGCAATCCTGCTTCTGAGAGTGCGTCATAACCTTGGTTATTATATTAATATAAATATAAATATATATATATATATATATATATATATATATATAAAGCCTACTAGCGGTCGCCAGTAGGTAGTTATATTTAGGCCCTATTTTCAATAGGAAATCTGCAACATTCAATTTGGAATTACTTTGCCGCTGGTTGATGAATCTTCACGAAATTTTCAAAACTGGTGGGGCACTCCGGTCCACTCCTTTACTGAAAGTCTCGGGGTGATTCATCAAGCGGGGGCTGAGAAAAAAGGGGAGTCCCAAAACGTGTTTTCCCCATGCAATTTTCCATAGGAACCTTTAGTCGCAGCTACAGCCCGAACTGCTGAACGGAATTACACCAAATTTGGCAAAGGGGTAGACCTTGGTTCAGAGTATGCTTTTTAGTTAAATGGTGTATATCCGTTAAGTAGTTGCTGAGAAATTCAAAAGTAAATTCACATATATATTTATGGCCATGGTGGATCTGCGCATCCTGAGTGCACCCTTACGATCACTAGCTGCATGCTAATTGGCTGTCAAATGTCTGTCAACACTCCAAACCAGGAAGTGTTGGCAGCCATTTTGTTTCTCGGTAGAAGCAAGGCTGTAGAAATCAGTGGAACAAGTGTGCAAAACGTATAAAGGGGGCAGGTTAGAAATACCCTGACCATCTAGACCTGCTTAGGGGGTCCCACATGGACCCCCAGGGCCTAATTTTTTATTTTATTTTTAAAACGGCAAAATGTGCGCAGGATGCGCGGATCCTGCCGTAAAAAAATGAAACGAAGGGCGGACTCCCGCGCTTTTTAAATAATTAGCCCCCGGGGGCCAAATCCTGGGGGCAAAAAATATTTAATTTAATGGGGGGCCCAGAGGGGACCCCCAGACCCGGGGACCGCCACCCCCGGGCTGTAAAATAAATGGTTGAGGGGGCTCAATCGCCACTCCCCCAGCAAAATACATGGGTGGGGGGTTCAAAGGCCTCCCCCAAGCCCTGGGGACTGCTCCCCCGAGGCTTTGTATGTTGTGGAGGGGGGCCATGTGGCCCCCTCCTGGAGCCGTTGAGGGCTCTGGGAACCGCCACCCCCCAGGGCCGGCTCCTGCAGTGTCGCAGGTTGCCCACCCCGGGACACTGCTGTTTGCTATGGCAGGGCGGGAGCCGAGACTTCGGCCCTGTCATAGCAAACTTGGTTTGGATTTGGAAAGAGAGCAGGGAAACCTGCTCTCTCTTTCAAAATGCAAACCATATTGCTTGTTAGCAGCTTCCCGTGTGAAAAATCAATGCCGGTTCTCGAAGGACGCGGGGAGCCGGCTGGGACCATGGGGGCATTGGGGCTCACCCCACGGTCCCCAACGTTGCATATAGGTCCTGGGGTAGGGGGTCCCCGGGGAGAATAGAAATTAGTCATAGGTGCTATTTTATTTTTTACGGTGAAATTAAGAGTCGCACACCCAGCGCGGAGATCTGCGCGGCCCCCGTTGGGTGCACAACTCCTAACATGTAGGGTGCGCGACTCCAGCACGTTGGGTGCCTGACTCCAACATGTTTGGTGCGCAACTCCAAGCAAAAAAAAGTAATATTTTTCAGCTTATGTGTTTAGATCTTGGGTGGCTCTAAAAAGAGCCGTTGTGTTTATTGAAAGATTTTGGTACCTATAAGTAAGTACCTAAGCACAGTCTAAAGTTGAAGAGGAAGACTCTGTTACCCTGATCTATAAAATGTACACCATCTCTCCTATAGATACCATTCATATTGAAACGCAGATTGTTGTGGACCCCATCCTATAATCTCGGAGAAAAGCAGAAACAGATTTAATGACATGTTTCCTAGCTTTCTCAATCTGTGGACAAAATTGATTGGACCGGTTCCATTTCTACCTTTGGTATATGTTAGAATAGACAAAGGCAGTTTGAGGGAAAAGTGACATCAATTCTCTAAAGGTGTCCTTCATAAGCATTTCCAGACCTACCCCAGTCAAAGTGCCTAGGTCATTGCCTCCACAGTGCACACATATGAGGTCAGGGTGTTGGAGATGCAAAATGGATTTATCAATTGGCATCAATTGATGCCACTTTAACCCTCTCTGCTCTGTCCAATCCATTTAATGTCTTCATTTGGGAAAAGCTAGGTCTTTGTTAACACCTTTGTTTTCTGCATTCCTGGGCTTCATCCTGGACTCCTCCCTCTCGATGACCAGACAAGTCAACGCCGTCTCCTCATTGTGCTTCAACACCCTGCGCATGCTTCGCAAGATCTTCCGCTGGATTCCGACCGAGACCAGGAAGACTGTCACCCAGACACTCATCACCAGCCGACTGGACTACGGAAACGCCCTCTATGCCGGAACCACGCTAAGCTGCAGAAAAGATTCCAGCGCATCCAGAACGCCTCCACCCGACTCATCCTGGATGTCCCCCGACGCAGCCACATCTCCAGCCACCTGAGGAACCTGCACTGGCTCCCCGTCGACAAGAGGATCACGTTCCGGCTCCTCACCCACGCACACAAGTCTCTCCACGACCTGGGCCCCAAATACCTCAACGACCGCCTGACCTTCTACACGCCCACCCGCCAGCTACGGTCCACCAGCCTCGCCCTCGCAGCCGTACCACGCATCCGAAGAGCCACCGCCAGGGGAAGATCCTTCTCTTACCTGGCTGCCAAGACTTGGAACTCTCTCCCCATCCACCTTCGGCTGACCCAGGACCATCTCGCCTTCAGGAAACAACTCAAGACCTGGCTGTTCGAGAAGTAGCATACCCCCTCCCCCCAAGCGCCTTGAGACCCTCCCGGGTGAGTAGTGCGCTATACAAATGGCTTGATTGATTGATACCTTTGGCTCCAGAAAATATAGCTGTGTCCCACAATCCACACTCTAAGCATCTTGAAAGGCGGTCTAGATGCACTCAGATGGTCTCTGTAAATGAAATGGCAGTTTGAAAACTAAGATTTTTCTAGAAGGGTGGCTAAAATGCAGTTTTGAAAACAGAAAAGAAATGATCGGCTGTTTGAGAACAATCTAGACTGAAAAGTAGGGTGTATGTTTCTGTTTTTTAAAAGCATGTTTTATATTGGTTAACAAAAACTGTTTGAATGGAACATTACATAGGATAAGGTGACATTTTGAAAAGTCAGGCACACTTGAAGTTTGGATTAGCAACATTGTGTGCTGAACGTGTGACCTTTGTGCTCAGTTGAGTGTTCCATGAACTGTTACTATGGAAACAGGCAGTAAGCAGATTGGGGTAGAGTTCAAACTGATGTCAATTGGAAAGGGTTGAAATGTGTAACCAATAGAAATGTGTGTTAGCTTTTGAATTATTGTGGGAAGCAATGTGATTTGATATTTGCATGTATATGTGTGCAGAATGAGAGGGAGAGTGAAACTTTGCCATTTTTTGATTTTCATAAGGGCAGTGCTGTGCAGAGATTCTGAATAAGAAAATCTGGTGTGTGACTGACATACTTCTTAATCTACAAATCAATTTGAAAGGTGAGTTATTAATTTGTGAGGGGTTTTATCTGGTGTCTTTGTTTTTAATAGGATTAATGTGTTTTTCCTGGTAAAGTCCAGGGAGTACTTTTGCTTGTCACAGTGAGTCTGTGTGCATTTGAGAACCATTCTGACAGAAGCATTTGGGTCTATCCAAAATTGTTTAAACAGTATTAAATCTGGGTCTCCTCTTGATCCTTTGCCTATTAACATCCTTTGTCAGCTCTCTGCCACATCTAAAGGCATCCTTATCAATCTTCTTAAAGCCTCTATGCGGGAGGCCTTGGTGCCCCCCGAGTGGAAGCGAGCCATGGTCATCCCTTTGTTGAAAAAGGCCGGAGCAGATCCTTCTGTACTATCTAACTTTAGACCTATATCTCTGCTTCCGGCTTTCTCCAAAATTTTGGAGAAACATATCCATACTCAACTGACACAACACATAGATAAAGTTGGCTTTCTTCATTATTCACAATCTGTGTTCAGAGCCAACTTTTCAACTGAAACCGCTCTGCTTGGGGTACTGATAAACTGCACCAGCATTTAGATCAAGGGGAAACTGCGGCACTCATTCTATTAGATTTGAGTGCCGCATTCAACACTGTGACGCATAACATCTTGCTTAACGCCCTTAGGTTTCTTGGGCTGGACGGCACTGCTCTATCCTGGTTTGCTTCATTCCTTGAGGGTCGCATTTTTCAAGTCTTTTCTGCTACAGCGTCATCTAAGATCTGCGTATCAGCACATGGAGTCCCACAGGGATCCATTTTAAGCCCCCTGCTCTTCAACATCCATGTCAGACCTCTAGCAGAGATTGTGGAAGAGGCGGGTCTTTCCCTATATTCTAATGCGGTTGATGCGCAGATTGTCTTCTCGCTTTCCACCACTAAAGATGCTACAACATCGGCCCTTCAGTGCGGCCTACAGCAAGTGACAGATTGGATGTGCCCTAACTTTTTGAAGTTAAATGGGGATAAGACTGAAGTCCTTATCCTGGGCAAGTACAAGGACCTATGGGGCCTTCACCATTGGCCTCAGGAAATGGGTTCCTTTCCCCTACCTGTTACCCATGTCCGTAATCTAAGCATCATTATTGATGATAGTCTCTCTATGAGACAACAGGTGGCGAGTGTTGCTGCCATCTGTTTCACGATCTTGAGTTGGCTTCGTAAGATCATTTCGATGCTTCCTGCCTCAACCCATCGCATGGTAGTCCAGGCACTCATCACCTCTCGCCTCGATTATGGCAATGTTCTCTATCTCGGTAGCTGTCAAACGGTACTGAGAAAGATACGGGTAGTTCAGAACTCTGCAGTACGCCTTCTTTGTCAAGTTCCTAGACAGGCTTCCATCTCGCCGTATTTACGTGACCTTCACTGGCTTTGAATTGATCAAAGAATTACATTTAATACCCTGTGTTTCATCTTTAAAATCAAACAAGGTGTGGCACCAGAGTATCTGCAAGAGCTCATCCATCCTTACATTCCTTCTCGTCCCCTGTGCTCTACAGCCCACAGAGACTTTGTGATTCTCAGATTTAAACTTACAAGAATGGGAGGCCGTTCCTTTTCTTGTCTTGGCCCCAAAATCTGGAATTCTCTTCCGGGTCCTTGAAGAATGACCCGTCCTATCTCAGCTTTCGAAGAAATCTTAAAACTTGGCTCTTTTAGTAGCAAATGGTTCTTGACTGCTCCTTTTCCAGCAATTTGTGTGCTAGGTGCCGGGAAAACGTTTTTGGGTAGCTGCTCGCGTTACAAAACTAATAAAATCATCATAATAATAATATTCACGTGCTTGTAGATACAAAACTACTTAAAAACATATGCTGTTCTCAAGTTTTTGTAGAATTAGAAACCAGTCATTGCTTATGTATTTGCAAAATGAGTCAGGCTTCCACACTAAACTGCAGTTCTAAAATATGTGGAATGTGTGCAGTCTTCTTACCTTTTCCAGATTAGTAAATAATTTTTGGTAAAGTCCAAGGGATACTGTTGCTTGTCTAGAATCCCACTGTGAGTCTGAAATAAAACTCAACCAATTATGAATTCATCCAGTGTCTCTCCTTATAGTACTGTAATTATTCAGTCAATATCCATGTACTCATGTAGTGAGCCAGGCTTTAGGACATGGACTGCTTCAAACTCCTATGCACTATGCATGTAGTGATCTAACCACCTTCACAATGTGTTTCAAGCCTACACTTCCCCAGTCAAAATACATACACTCCAGCAAAAACCCTGTCACTGTTCTTGTAGTTCTATAGTGACCCTTTTAGCTCCATGTACTAATCTATTCACTAAAGTGAAACTCAACCAAGTCTGAATTCACCCAGTGTCTCTCCTTATACTACTGTATTCATTCAGTAAGTATCCATGAACTCATACAGTGAGCCAGACTTTAGGATAAGACTGCTTCAAACTCCAATGCACTGTGCATGTAGTGCTCTAACCACCTTGCGACTTGTGTTTCAGTCCTACAATGCCCCAGTCAGTATTCATACAGTCCAGCAAACACCCTGTCACTGCTCTTGCAGTTCTATAGTGAGCCTTTCAGCTCCATGTACTAATCCATTCACTGAAGTAAAACTCAACCAATTATGAATTCACCCAGTGTCTCTCCTTATACTACTGTAATCATTCAGTCAGTATCTATTTGCTCATGTAGTGAGCCAGGCTTTAGGACATGGACTGCTTCAAACTCCTATGCACTATGCATGTAGTCATCTAACCACCTACACACTTGTGTTTCAGGCCTACAATTCCTCAGTCAGTATCCATACACTCCAGCAAACACCTTGTTATTCTCCTTGCCTTCCTATACAGTTATGTACACACCTTGAATTACAATTTCAATTAGTGATGAGAAAAGAAAGTGGTTCAATGATTTTATATAGAATGTGTTTGTATAGTGATAAAAAAGTATAATTTATGTATTTATTAAAATTAATTAATTTATGTTTATTTTTTAAGGATATTGTTAATCATCATTAAAATAAAGTTATCATGACCGAAAAATCAGTAAAGACAAAAAGACAGCAAAAGGACATTTATTGTAAGAAAATTCGACAAGTATTGGATGACCAACATCATGTGGGTAAAAAGAAAGGAATTCATTAAAAAACTTTCTAAGCCCAGAAACAGTATGCAGAATATGGAAACTATTGAGAATGATTCAACCAGAAAAAATAATAAAAATAACAGGAAAGGAAAAAAAGTAAATTTACAGTCAAAATATGCGACGTATGGTAAAAGAAGGCAAAATCAGCATAAAGAAATACTTTAAAAAAAATTATAAAAGAGTGGTACATAACTTGCTCAAAGAGGTGAAAAATATAGACAAAGAGCACTATTTTATAAAAAGAAGAAGCTTATTGAATCCATTGTTCAAAAGGCTTTTGAAGTAAAAAGAAAAGTATTCATTTTAGTTTTAAATAGAATTTGATCACTAGATAAACCAATCCTTTTAATGAAGGCCAAAAGTAAGAGGAAAAGAATAATTAACAGAACTAATCTTTGTGAAGTTCAGAGCCTTTCTTTAATGAAGAGAGTTATTTTCAGACAAATGATTTATTGCATGCAGTTGATACCAGTGGTCGAGCTTATGAGGTTAGAAATGGTTGTCCAATTAAGAAAGAGAAAATGGTTTCCAGAAATGCAGAAGAAGTGTTAGCTGATGAAGTTCTAGGCAGATGTCCTAAAGCCCCACTGTACACTTGGGATTGTAGCAGTATTTGTAGTGTACGACAAGTATCTATTGATATTTTATGCAATTTCTTACAAGAATTCAGTAAAAAAAGTGTTACACAAAAGATTAAGATGTTGCAAGGACTAGACCCTTGCAGAGTGAGAAAAAATACTGGTTTGCAAGGTCATTCTCTGGCTTGTCTTTCTAGAAAAGTATGTCAAAGTATTTTCATCATTTCAGGATGTTAGCAGTACACCATTCTCAAATGCGGAAGTTAGTCAGAATATTGTATTATGCAAAAAGTCCAGCACTAAAATTAAATCAGTTGAACAGTGCTCTTTTGCATGGGTCAGTATCAGATGTGAAGAAGGTTTGTGATGAAATTGAGTTTTCTTACTTTGGCTACTGTAGGAAAATGTCCTCTTTTCATTTGTTGTTTTTTTAGTATAAAATTGTACTTGTATTCTTACTTCTCATTTCTGTATGTAATGAATGATGTTTTATTTATGTACTTTATGTGGAATTCTTCGGAATTCTAAATCATAATAAATACTAATTGAATTGAATTGAATTGAATTGAATTACTTTGGCCTTGAACAAGAAAGTGCAGAAACTGAGACATTAAAAGAAGAAAATGTTGAAGAGAATGTGCAACATACTACTACAACAAAATGTGAAGAAGAAATTACAAAGTTTAAGGTGATTTCAGGTGAAAGGCCAAATTATTCTTGTATTTGTTGCCCACAAATTCACTATGAAAATCAGACTAGGACTGTTGATCTGTATTTAAAAAGTGAAAAAGAAAATAATGATAAGTGGAAGGAATTTGCAATTTATTTGTTGGTAGAGAATTGTTTTGATTTGGGTTCTGATCAGCGGATTTGTAAATATTGTTATAATAAATTAGATGAGAATAAAATGCCCGCTAGATCTGTCCATAATAATCTAGAGTTGGTAACTATTCCTCCAGAACTGATAGATTTAAATACCTATGAGTTTATTCTCATTCAATGTGTGCACCCATTTCAGGCTATTGTTTGTATGGAGCCTAAAACAGGTAAATTGCCTCCTTCAGATTTATTGAGAGGATTAAAAGGAAGAGTTGTATATTTACCTCTAGATTTAAAGAAAGATGTTGAAACTATTTGTGTAGAGTGTGTAGAAAATGAACCACTAGTCATTCTAGTTAATGGCGTGCCTACTAAGAGTAAGAAAATCTGGTAGGAATTAGTGGAAGTTAGCAAAGTGCAAAAGACAACTTTGTATTTGATAAAAAACAATGAGTACTATAAAAATGTATATATAGGAGAAGAAGACATACTTTTAGCAGAAGATACTGAAACATCAAGTGGACAAATTGAAAAAGTGGACATGTCCAGAAGTGAAAAAATATATGAACATTACAGTGTACTTCCACTTCATTCAAAAGAAATTATCCCAAATGAAAAAGCGAAGGGAAGTCCCATGAGTCTATGGGAAGGAAGCTTGGAAGCTTGTTGTTTTCCGCAGTTGTTTCCAACAGAAAAAGGAGGACGAGATTCCTGCATCTGAATATTGGACACCAAGATTGTATGCAGAAGATCAAAGATTTTGACAATGGATCCCATATATATTTAATCTTTTATTTGAAAGTGATTTGTTTGGACTTTCATATGAAGTAAATCACATATTGAAAACAGGAATACATCTGCAAAATGTTTCTGCAAAGGAATTTATGGATAAAGTGCACCAGAGAGATGATCATTTAGAATCTCAGCTGATTCATCTGATAGCATGTCAGGGTGGCACTAATGAATATTGGTACAGTTGTCATGGAGAACTTAAATGTATGCTAAGGAACTTAGGAACTCCTACATGGTTCCTTACCCTAAGCTGTGCTGAATACATTTGGGATGATTTACTTGAATTTCTTCGAGAGGCAAATTCCAATATAAAAAATATCGAATACACGGCACCTGGAGAATTGTGCTCTTTGGATCCTGTTAATGTATGCAGATATTTTAATCATAGATTTGAAGCTATGATGTCTTTAATATGCAATAAAAAAATCCTCCACTTGGAGAAGTTGTGGATTTCTTTTGGAGAAAGGAGTATCAAGCAAGAGGTGCTCCTCATATACATATGCTGTGATGGATCAAGGATGCCCCCAAATTCGGAACAGATTCGGATGATACTGTTTTGTCTTTTATAGAAGAATATGCCAAACGTGCTGTACCCAAAAGCACAGAAGAAAACAACTTAAGACAACAAGTCTTTTGATTCCAAAGCCATCGATGTGGAAAATACTGTCGACGAAAGTACAGGTCTAAGGATAAGTTCTACACCAAATGTCATTTTGCATTTCCACGTCCTGTAATATCCAAAGGAAGATTGAATCGTTTTATGTCAGCTATGTGACATACGATCACAAGAAAGTCTCCAAAAAATACCTACAATTTGAGAAGAAGCAAAGAATCAAAATACATAAATTATTACAATCTGGTTATTCTATCCATGTGAAATGCTAACATGGATATTCAGTACGTTGCGAACAATTCCATTGCTGTTGCTCGATATGTAACAACCTATATTACAAAATCAGAAAAGACAGAATTGAAAGACATGTGGGAAGAGATTTCTCACGAGAAGAGTCTAAGTAGGAAATTATACAGTTTCAGTTTGAAGATGTTATCTCATCGAGAAATCGGAGCATATGAATGCTCAGATCAGTTATTATCTGCAAGTCTATAGTCCAAATCTAGAAGAATCATTTGGGTGAGTCTAGGTCTTGCTGCAACACAAAATCGAGTACTTAAATCTGTACAAGAAATCGTATATTTAGCAGAAAAAGATTCAGAAAGTACAGATATTGTGAAAATATATATGTTGGACACACATTATCTAAATAGAAGTCCTCATCTTAAGAACATATGTGTCTATGAAGTGCTGCAAAACTACACTTTTAAACGGAATACTACAGAAAACATCAATGATGGAAAATATGCAGTGATTGGTTCCAAAGGATGTTTGGTGAAACAAAGGAAAGGAAATGTAATTAATCACAAGAAACTGAGTTGCAACACTGCAGAAAAAAGGGAATTTTACTATTTAGCACTTTTGCAACTGTTCAAACCATGGTGTTCAGAATTGCATTTACTTGGAGACTTTCAGAGTTATCAAGATTCCTTCACTGCTTGTAAAGATACCATACAATGTACTGTTTTTGCAGATTATGTGAAAATGTTGAACGATATAATTGACCAAGAAGCTACTATTGCAGCTAAGATTGCTAGAGACACTTCTCAAGACAATGAAAGTTCTGCTCCATTGAGTCAAGATCCACTAAGACAACCAATTGTTGAAAATGAAGCAGCAATCGCCATAAATGAGGTGGAAACAGCAATGCATCAAGCTCAAGAAGATATAATGGACTTAGCAAAGTTGGAAGAACAACTAAATGTTGAACAGTAAGAAATATATCAGCAAGTGAGACAACAGTTTGAACATGGATTTCTTCATGAAAACGAAGAATGCACATGCACATCATTTCAACCTATCCGAATGTATGTGAGTGGACAAGCTGGAACCAGAAAAAGTTTCTTAATTAAAGTAATCACCAGTTATCTACAGAAAACAACTGAATCACATCTGTCTTGTGTTGTAACTGCTCCAACTGGGTTGGCAGCCCACAACATTAAAGGAATTACATTACACCGTTTACTTATGCTACTTGCGGAGCATGAAAACAAATTGGAATATCACAAGCTATTTGGAGAAGCTTGTTGTGAAGTTTCAAGAGTTCTAAAGAAAATCAAACTTCTGATTATTGATGAGGTAAGCATGGTCTGAAACTTAATGCTTGCTTGTATGCATTAAGAATGCAGCAAATTCTTAAAACAGAGTGCGATGTCTTATGTGGAGGAAAACATGTCATAGTTTTTGGAGATCTACTGCAACTTACTCCCATAAAAGGACAACCAGTATTTAACCCCTTTTATGCTCATGACGAGCTGAGCTTGTCATGGCATACAGTCGCGCTGTGCTCATGACTAGCTCAGCTCGTCATGAGACCCTCCCACTGGGGAAGTGCTGGCGCTCCCCCGTGGGTGCACGATCCTAAAGTTTTTTACGGGGAAGACCTTCCCCTGCCTCCCCCCACACCCCCTCCGCGTCATCAATGATATCAGCGCATGAGGTGCGCTGATGTCATTGGAGGTTCCCTTTGTTTATCGACTTGCAGGGAAGCCATTTGCTTCCTGCGCGTCGATAAACAAAGAGGTAAGTTTTGGGACTGGGGAGGGGGGATTTCAATGAAAGAGGCATCGGGGGAAAGGAAAGAGTTTTCCTTTCCCTCGATGCTTCTTTTTAGCATTCCTGCTGCACGATCATGCGATCGTGCAGCAAGAATGCCCACTAGACGCCAGGAATTGTAATTTTTTTTACATTTGGCAATGTTTGTTTGTTCGGGGAGCGGCCCTTTGGGCAAGGATCGCTGCCCATTGTGGGACATTTGAATTTGCGTTGTCTGCCACCCGGAAGGGTGCAGAATATTAATTAATTTGAAAGAAAATCGGCGCACATTCGGCCATTATTCTGGGGAGTGGCCCCTTGGGGTAGGGCCACTCCCATGGGGGCCATTTTAGGGAGGCCAGATACAAATATTTAGTCTTGGGAAGCAACCCCTTAGACAAGGGTCACTCCCCTATTGGGGGCAATGTAGATCGCTTTGTTTGCCCCCCGGGGGGGGCAGAATTTTAATTTTTTTTTTAGAAATTGCGCCAATGTGCTGGGGAGTGGCCCCTTGGGCAAGGGTCACTCCCATGGGGGCCAATTTAGGGAGCCCATATTTTACAATTTAGTCTTAGGGGCAATATAAATTGGTTTGTCTGCCCCCCTGAGGGGGCAGAATTAGATTTTTTTTTAAATTGGGCCAATGTGCTGGGGGGTGGCCCCTTGGGCAAGGGTCACTCTCATGGGGGCCATTTTAGGGAGCCCATGTTATAAAATGTAGTCTTGGGGAGTGACCCCTTAGGCAAGGGTCGCTCTCCTTTTGGGGGCCTATAATTTTTGTTTGCCCCCCTGGGGGGGGGGGTTGATTTAAATTTTAATAAATGTATTCGGCCCACTGGGCCAACTGAATAAATGTAGTGGGGAGTGGCCCCTTGGGCAAGGGTCACTCTCTTTTTGGGGACATACATTTTGGCTTTGTCTGTCCCCTTTGGGGGGAGGGCGATTTATTTATTCTTCCATCAGCATGCTTTAGCTTACTCCACCACCCCAGTTTAGACATGGCCATTTGCAAATGAGTGTGACCCTGTGCCTCATGGGAACAGTCCTGCAAAGCCATGTTTTCCCTGGCCCAGAAACAACCATACTGGGACCGGTTTCTGGATAATCAGCAGTCATCAGACAGGCTAGCTTGAGTCCAGTGGCAAAGGGACCTATTTCTGGGCATACCCTACCAACTTAGGGCAATCAAAGCGCACCGGGTCAGACTGATTTTCATATGGCCAAGTCTGAACCGGGGTGGTGGAGTGAGCTAAAGAATGATGATGGATTAAACTCAGATCAGTTGACGGGGGTGAGAGTTAGATTGGCTGAAGGGCTCCGTCCATCATCCCTTTTGATATCACCCTGAGGGGCAGTTCGGCATTTTTTTTGTAGGGCCAGTAGCCCACCCCATTTTTTTAAAGGTGGGTAGCCGCCCCTTGGACATGGGTTACTCCCCTTTATTGGAGAATGATTGTGACCATTTCTGCCCTCTTTGGGTGGCAGAGTAGCAGTATGTTTTAGGCCCATCTGCCCCCAAGGGTGGGGCAGAAGCCACTAGACACCAGAGTTTTTTAAAAAATTTTGTTTTGGGGGGCGGCCTCAAGGGCAATGGTTGCTCCACTTTTATGGGGGTGACTATTTAATTTATACTCTTAGGCCCACCCACCCCTTAGCTTGGATGGTGGTTTGGTGCATTGTTTGCATATGTGATTGTAATGTTTTTTTCTCCTTTTTATTCTAGTGTTAAGCTTTTGATTCCGGTTTGTGGATTCGACAGTGGTTGTTCTGCAGTTTTGCGTACTTTTGGTTTTTTGGTATGTAAAACATTTGTGTTGTATTTGCTCCAAATGAATAATATTGTAATGTAGGAATTAATTTTTTTGTAAGTGGTCTCATAGTGGCAGCATATTTAGTTAGTGTTTTGAGCAAGAACATATTTTAATGTGTTTTGCATTGTCTTATCTGTAATTTTCTTTCCTCTTTTTTTTTAGTGGGATATTGTTGATCCATACTGTGTCTGTGCAGACTACGTGGTGGGGAGTTTAGCTGCTTCTGGCAAGTGAGTGGTATCGTTTTGGAGTGTATAGGTATTTTTGATAAAGGTGAATTTTGTTCATTACTTATTTTACATAGTGTTTGTTGTTGTTGACTTGTTTGACAAGTTACCTTTATTAGTAATCATTATGACTAGCCGTAGAATGACTGCTCAGCAGGTGGTTGGTATACTTCTTGAATATTCCTCTGAGCCGAATTATGAGACTGAGGGAGAGGAGGGAGGGGAAGATTCTGGCAGGAAGTTTTCTCTCCACATGGAATCATCAGATGATGAAGGTTCTCTTAGTACAGATGAAGTGCCTGTTTTAAAGGAGGATACTGATGTGCCGATAGTGCAAGAGGCATCTGGATTGCAGCCTGAGGCTGCTAGGCTTCCTACTGAAAGAGCTGGACTCTGGGTTGATCCAAACATGGTGCAGCCGGTGTTGCCTGCCTTTAGCAGTGATGCAGGGTGTAGAGTGGATTGTGATTTTTTTTTGCCTATACAGTATTTTCAGTTATTTATGGATTATGTATTTTTGGGTGAGATTGTTGAGCAGACTAATTTGTATGCTGAACAGTTTTTGAGGGACAACAGTGACAAACATAGGCCCCACTCTAGAGCTACCCGATGGACTCCCACAAATCTGGAAGAGCTGAAGAAGTTTTTGGGTTTGACTTTATTGATGGGTTTGCTAAGGAAGCCGAACCTGGCTTCATAATTCTTTGGCGTTGCCTATGACCGTCTTTTTAAGATTCGGCCTGTTCTTGATCACTTTGTTGATCCTTTTTCAGAGATCTACATTCCAGGGAAAGAAATATCTATTGATGAGTCTTTGGTTTTGTTCAAGGGTCGTTTGGTTTTTAGGCAGTACATCCCTAGCAAGAGGGCACACTATGGAATTAAGCTGTATATGTTGTCTGAGAGTAAGACAGGGTAGGTTTTTAATTTTCGTGTGTACACTGGTGGAGATTCCACTATTGAGCTCCCTGGTTGTCCGTCCACTTTTGGAGTTTCGGAGAAAATTGTGTGGGATCTTGCTAGAAGACTGTTCAACAGAGGCCACCATTTGTACCTTGATAACTTCTACACTGCTGTGCAATTGTTTAAGGAATTGTTTAAAGTGGACACTTTTCCATGTGGCACAATCCGCTCTAACCGCAAAGATTAACCAAAACAGCTTGTTTGCATAAAACTTCATAGGGGTCAGTGCAGTTCCTTGCATAGTGCAGAACTACTAGCTGTGAAATTTGTGGACAGGAGAGATGTGTACATGCTGACTACCATCCATGATGAGAGTACTTCACCTGTGCCTGTTTGGGGTCAGGTTGCTGAAGTGCACAAACCTGTGTGCATTCTGGCCTACAATAAGCACATGGGTGGTGTTGACATAGTAGATCAGAGGTTGGAACCTTACACTGCTATTCGGAAGGCTTATGTTTGGTATAAGAAGTTGGCCATCCTTTTTTCAACTTAGCAACTTTCAATGCTTTTGTTGTGTTCAAGGAGTTTTCTCCTGCGTCAAAGTTGACATTTCTTCAGTGCACTCTGTGATAGCTAGCCTAGTTGTTGTGGAACAGGTAAGTGTTCCTAGATTTGGAATGGTGGAGGATGTGGCTCGATAGAAAGATCGCCACTTTCCTCATTACATTCCTCCCACATTTACCAAAGACTTTCCCACTAGGAGATGTAGAGTCTGTTGGCGAAGAGGTTTGCCGAAGGAGACTCATCTTTTCTGCCCCGGGTGTCATTCTAACCCTGGGCTATGTGTGCCTGCTTGTTATAGAGTGTACCACACGCAAAATAATTTTTGGGAGTATCCATGAGTGGTAAAATGAACTGCCTGGTCTGTATTGTTTAAAAATGTGTATTCTGTTTTAAAGTTGGCATTAGTGCAATGTATTTAGTTTCAGATTTTGTGTGAGTAGATTTGTATCTATTTGCAATTTGTTTGAGTTAGTTTGGTATAAAAAATTCTAAATGTGATGGAGGTGTGTGTAGACTGGTGCTTGGCTGGTGGTGTGCGTGGACTGGCGCTTGGCTGGCGGTGTGCGTGGACTGTAGCTTGGCTGGTGGTGTGCGTAGATTGGCACTTGGCTGGCGGTATGTGTGGATTGGCGCTTGGCTGGCGGTGTGCGTAGATTGGTGCTTGGCTGGCGGTGTGCGTGGATTGGTGCTTGGCTGGCAGTGTGCATGGATTGGCACTTGGCTGGCGGTGTGCATGGATTGGTGCTTGGCTGGTGATATAGGTGGATTGGTGCTTGGCTGGCGGTGTGCGTGAACTGGCGCTTGGCTGGCAGAGTGCGTGGATTGACGCTAGGCTGGCGGTGTGCATGGACTGGTGCTTGGATGATGGTGTGGGTGGACTGGCGCTCGGCTGGCGTATGTGAGTAGTTACTTTCTGTTGATCACTACACACACTGCTAGCTGACCGCCACTCCACGCAGTCCATCACTTTGTGTAGTTGCTGTGTCAGGAATGTGGGCGTGTGAAAGTGATGGGCCCTTGAATGGCGCTGTCTGCTGGTGTGAGTGTTGAAATATGATGGGCCCGCGGCTGGAGGTGTGAATGTTTTGTATGTGTCACACGTATGAAAGGTGTATGAATGGCCTGTAAAGAGGTTGGTGCCTTGACGTGGCTTTACAGCTCACGAGCTGTGAGTCAATGGTTCAGTTTCTCGTCCTTTCAATTATTAACAGTGCATTTCATTTTTGTGAAATGACTTGCTAATACAATGGTATATACTGAATCATCACTCACCCTCATGCCAAATCCAACCAGTATGCGTGTGTGCTTGCAGATTAGATGGCTGTGCAGTAACATTTGTCTTTTTTCTCTTTCTGAAGCAGGGTGTACCTTGTCCCTTTTTGCGAATGTTGTAATGTGTTGGTTTTGTGCCTGGTGGTGTGATGGTCTTGTGTGTATCAGGTATGAAATGTGTGTGAATGGCCTGTAAAACGGGTTGTGCCTTGTCGTGGCTTTACAGCTCACGAGTTGCGAGTCACTGGTTCAGTTTGTATGCATTTAATTATTGACAGTGCATTTCATTTTTGTGAAATCTCTTGTTTATAAAATTTTATGTACTGAACCATCACTCGCCCTTGTGCCAAATCCAACCAGTATGTGTGTTTGTGGAATAGATAGCTGTGCTGGAATGTTTGTCTTTTGAGTTCCCCCAGGTCTCCCGATAAAAATGGTGCCTCACTTGAGTGGGAGGCCCAAGTACCCGCGACAGGCAAGGGCCCAAAACATTTTGAGGCAACATCGACATCGCCTATTAAAAAATGTTTTGGGCCCTTGCCTGTCGCAGGTACTAGGGCCTCCCACACTAGTGAGGCACCATTTTTATCGGGAGACCTGGGGAAATGCTGGGTGGTAGGAAATTTGTGTGAGCCCGGTGATACAACACTTTCCCACACAAAATTGTGTGAAATACTGATTTTTTCAGATAAAATTGAGGTTTGCAAGGAATTCTGGGTGATGGAACGTTGGGGGATCCCTGCAAGTCATACCTCCTTGGAAGCCCCCGGGTGTCTACTTTTCAGAAATGTGTGGGTTTAGTGGGGTTCCCTAGATGGCCGTCGAGCACGGGGCCAAAAACCCAGGTCACCCACCCTTACAAAAACAGGGGGTTTTGAGATAGGCAATTTTGATGTCGCCTCACTACGTTTTGGGCCCTTGCTTGTTGCGGGTACTTGCCCCTCCCACACAAGTGAGACACCATTTTTATCAGGAGACCTGGGGGAACACTGGGTGGTAGGAAATTTGTGTGAGCCCAGTGATGCCGCACATTCCCACACAAAAATGTGTGAAAGAACTGTTTTTTTCAGCTAAAATTGAGGTTTGCAAGGGATTCTGGGTAAGGGAACGTTGGGGGATCCACGCAACCCATACCTCCTTGGAAGCCCCCGGGTGTCTACTTTTCAGAATTGTGTGGGTATGGTAGGTTTCCCTAGATGGCCATCAAGCACGGGGCCAAAAACCCAGGTGACCCCCTTGCATAAGCAGGTGGTTTTGACATAGGCAATTTTGATGTTGCCTCACTACGTTTGGGGCCCTTACCTGTCGCGGGTACTTGCACCTCCCACACAAGTGAGGCTCCATTTTTATTGGGTGAACTGGGGGAACACTGGTTGGTAGGAATTTGTGTGAGCCTGGTGATGTCACACTTTCCCACACAAACATATGTGAAAAAACTGGTTTTTGCAGCTAAAGTTGAGGTTTGCAAGGGATTCTGGGTAAGGGTACATTGGGGGATCCATGCAAGCCATACCTCCTTGGAAGCCCCTGGGTGTCTACTTCTCATAAATATGTGGGTTTGGTAGATTTCCCTAGATGGCCGTCGAGCACGGGGCCAAAAACCCAGGTGACCCCCTTGCAAAAGCAGGTGTTTTTGACATAGGCAATTTTGATGTTGCCTCACTACGTTTGGGGCCCTTACCTGTCGCAGGTACTTGCACCTCCCACACAAGTGAGGCTCCATTTATATCGGGTGAACTGGGGGAACGCTGGTTGGTAGGAAATTTGTGAAGCCGGGTGATGCCCCACTTTCCCACATGAAAATGTGTGAAAAAAAATATTTTTTCAGCTAAAATTGAGGTTTGCAAGGGATTCTGGGTAAGTAAACATTGGGGGACTCACGCAAGCTATGCCTCCTTGAAAGCCCCCGGGTGTCTACTTTCCAGAAATGTGTGGATTTGGTGGGTTTCCCTAGGTGCTGGCAGAGCTAGGGTTCACAAACTACAGCTAAGCAGTTTGCCAGAAAAGGGTTATTTTTCACGGTAAAATTGAGGTATGACCACGTTGCGTTTTGCACTGTTTCTTGTCACGGGCACTAGGTCGACCCACACAATTGAGGCACCATTTTTCTCAGAACACTTTGGGGAACACAGGGTGGGTGGACATTTCTGAATCCACACAGATTCCAGAATTTTCCACCACAGAAATGTTGGGAACATTTGTTTTTTGGGACAATTTTAGGTTTGCAAGGGATTCTGGGTGACAGAACCTGGTGGGAGGCAGTTAAGTCACCCCATCCTGGATTCCCCTGGGTGTCTAGTGTTCAGAAATGTATAGGTTTGCTAGCTTTCCCTAGGTGCTGGCACAGCTAGGGTTAAAAAACTACAGCTAAGCACGCTGCAAAAAAAGGGTAATTTTTCACTGTTAAATTGAGGTGGGATCACGTTGTGTTTTGCGCAGTTTATTTTCGTAGGCACTAGGCCGACCCACACAAGTGAGGTACCATTTTTTTCAGAAGACTTTGGGGAATGTGGGGTGGGTGGAAATGTGTGGATCCATGCAGATTCCAGAATTTTCCACCACAGAAATGTGGGGAAAATTGGCTTTTTGGGTAAATTTTTTAGGTTTGCAAGGGATGCTGGATAACAGAACCTGGAGGGAGGCAGTCAAGTCACCCTGTCCTGGATTCCCCTGGGTGTTTGGTTTTCAAAAATGTATTGGTTTGCTAGGTTTCCCTAGGTGCCGGCAGAGCTAGGGTTAAAAAACTACAGCTAGGTATTTTGTAAAAAAAAAGGGTAATTTTTCACTGCTAAATTGAGGTGGGACCACGTTGAGTTTGGTACCGTTCCCTGTGCCAGGCACTAGGCCGAACCACACAAGTGAGGTACCATTTTTCTCAGAAACGTGGGGTGGAAGGAAATTTGTGGATCCCCGCAGATTCCAGTACTTTCCACCACAGAAATGTAGGAAGAATTTGTTTTTTTGGACAATTGTTTAGGTTTGCAAGGGATTCTGGGTAACAGAACCTGGTGGGAGGCAGTCAAGTCACGACATCCTGGATATCTTGTTTTCAAAAATGTATAGGTTTCCTAGCCTTCCCTAGGTGCCTCCAGGGCTAGGGTTAAAAAACTATAGCTAGGCACTTTGCCAAGAAAGTGACATTTTTCACTGCGACATTGAGGTGTGACCACGTTGCGTTTTGCAACGTTTCCTGTCACGGGCACTAGGCCGACCCACACAAGTGAGGTACCATTTTTCTCGGAAGACTTTGGGGAACGCTGGGTGAGTGGAAATTTGTGGATCCATGCATATTCCAGAATTTTCAACCACAGAAATGTGGGGAAAATGTGTTTTTTTGTCAATTCTTTAGGTTTTGCAAGGGATTCTGGGGTAACAGAACCTTGTGGGAGGCAGTCAAGTCACCCTATCCTGGATTTCGCTGGGTGTCTAGTTTCCAAAAATGTATAGGTTTGCTAGGTTTCCCTAGGTTCCGGCAGAGCTAGGGTTCAAAAACTACAGCTAGGCACTTTGCCAAAAAAGGGTCATTTTTCACAGCGAAATAGAGGTGGGACCACGTTGCGTTTTGCACCATTCCCTGACGCAGGCACTAGGCCGATCCACACAAGTGAGGTACCATTTTTCTCGGATGACTTTGGGCAACGCGGAGTGAGTAGACATTTGTGAATCCACACAGATTCCAGTACTTTCCACCACAGAAATGTAGGGAAAATGTGTTTTTTGGACACTTTTTTAGGTTTGCAAGGGATTCTGGGTAACAGAACCTGGTGGGAGGCAGTCAAGTCACCCCATACAGGATTTCCCTGCGTGTCTACTTTTCAAAAATGTATAGGTTTCCTAGCTTTCCCTAGGTGCCGCCAGGGCTAGGGTTAAAAAACTACAGCTAGGCACTTTGCCAAAAAAGGAGCATTTTTCACTGCGAAATTGAGGTGTTACCACGTTGCGTTTTTGCACCGTTTCCTGTCACGGGCACTAGGCCGACCCACACAAAAGAGGTACCATTTGTCTCAGATATCTTTGGGCAACCCGGGGTGGGTAGACATTTGTGGATCCACGCAGATGCCAAAACTTTCCACCACAGAAATGTGGGTAAAATTGGGTTTTTTGGACAATTCTTTAGGTTTGCAAGGGATTCTGGGTAACAGAACCTGGTGGGAGGCAGTCAAGTCACCCCATCCTGGATTCCCCTGGGTGTCTACTTTTCAAAAATGTATAGGTTTCCTAGCTTTCCGTAGGTGCCGCCAGGGCTAGTGTTAAAAATCTACAGCTAGGCACTTTGCCAAGAAAGGAACATTTTTCACTGCGAAATTGAGGTGTGACCACGTTTCGTTTTGCGCAGTTTCCTGTCGCGGACACTAGGCCGACCCACATAAGTGAGGTACCATTTTTCTCGGAAGACTTTGGGAAATGCGGGGATTCCTGCAGATTCCAGTACTTTCCACCACAGAAATGTAGGAAAAATGAGTTTTGTTGGACAATGTTTTAGGTTTGCAAGGGATTCTGGGTAACAGAACCTGGTGGGAGGCAGTCAATTCATGCCATCTTGGATTCCCCTGGGTGTCTAGTTTTCAAAAATGTATAGGTTTGCCAAGTTTCCTTAGGTGCCGGCAGAGCTAGGGTACAAAAACTACAGCTAGGCACCTTGCCAAAAAAGGGTCATTTTTCGCTGCGAGATTGAGGTGTGACCACGTTGCGTTTTGCGCCGTTACCTGTCGCGGGCACTGGGCCAACCCACACAAGTGAGGTATTGTTTTTCTTGTAAGACTTTGGGGAATGCAGGGTTGGTAGAAATGTGTGGATCCACAAAGATTCCAAAACTTTCCACCACAGAAATGTTGGGAAAATGTTGTTTTTCTGACAATTTTTGGGTTTGCAAGGGATTCTGGGTAATAGAACCTGGTGGCAGGCAGTCTAATCACCCCATCCTGGATTTCCCTAGGTGTCTAGTTTTCGAAAATGTATGGGTTTGCTAGGTTTCCCTTGGTGCCGGCAGAGCTAGGGTTCAAAAACGACAGCTACACAATTCGCAAAAAAGGGGTAAATTTTCCTTGTGAAAATGTGGTGTGTTCACCTTAGGTTTTGAGCCCTTTCTGGTCGTGGGCACTATACCTACCCACACAAGTGAGGTACCATTTTTATTGGGAGACTTAGGGTAATTCATATTTGTAAAGCAACTGTTATTACCTATTGATTTGTGATGCATTTCTGCCTTTCCAAAAGAAAGACATGTGTAAAAAAGAAGTCATTTTGAAAAATGACCAATAAGTCTCATGCTAGTATGAGTATTTCCAATTTTGAAGATGTTAAAATATGTACTGTTTCTAAACTCTATACCCATTTCAGAAGTACATAGGTGTCTTTCATACCGATTTTCCATGTGTACATTTTCACACAATAATTTCTATATACCGGTACATAATAAAAAGCCATTGCAAATTGCTACTCACTTTTTAGGTCTCGCTAGCTATCACGTAAGCGATGCTTTGCAAGATATTTAGTGGGGCTTCTGAAAGTGCTCCCAAACAGGCGGATCAGGTACAGTATATGTGCGCCGAGCATGCGCACCATTTGTTAGCCTAGTACAGCTGTGCTCCTTGCATTCCCCCCTCCCTTTTAGCCCATCTCTTTCAACAACAGCATCAGCTGGCAGGCACTGTAAGGGGCAGAGCGCGCACACAATTAAACTCTGTTTACCCGATTATGAGTTTCTTTTTTTTTCTTTATTTGATTCAGAGGCTTTAAAAACGCAGGAAACAAAGTGCGATTATTTCCATGGTCCAAGACTCAGCATTTTAATTTCTGCATTTCGCAATGTCCTTTGATAAGTTAGGTACATGACAAGACACACATTCCCTTTACTGCAGCTTTTTCACGAGTAGATGCAAACAGAACACTTGTTGTTGCTTCATTATATGTCTGATTTTATTATTTTTTTCAACCGAGCTTGCTCTGCACGTTTCTTTTCTATTTTTTCCTTACTGCGTTCCTATACAAGATAAGATTAAGTCAATTGAGATAGTTGTCATCGTTGTTTTAGTGTACCAGTTCTTAACATAAAATAGTTATAATAAAGTATTATTCCTGTTATGGAGTTGTTTTGTGCCCTAATACTCGAGGAAGAGTTAAAATAAGTGGTTCCTAGAGCCTTACATGTTTGTGAATGGTTGTAAAATGTTATGAAATTCAGCCTTTAAGCACAAAGATCATGATTGGAAGCCGCTAAATATGTTGTCACTGCCGCAGGATGGTTCCAACCAGTGTCTGTTCACAAGGCAGGCATATCCACATTCCTTTTCCGTGCTTCAGTAATCTGACCTTGTTCAATTATGTGCTAAAAAAAGTTTTATTGTGTATTATACCGTTATGCCATATTCTGTGTGAAGTCCCTGCATTTCAACAAATACCTAGAGGTGCTGCTGAATTTTGCACCGCCTGCTGGCAGACTCCTGCAGGATTACCACCACACCCACCTCCACCACCACCACGTCCACCACCCACCACTACCACCACCACCACCATGTCCACCACCACTACCACCACCACCACGTCCACCACCACCACGTCCACAATCACCACGTCCACAATCACCTCCACCACACCCACATCCACCACCACTACATCCACCACCACTACGCACCACTACAGCATCACTCAGGGGCACCACAACATCACTATGCACTACCGCAGCATCTCTGAACGCAAGAGCTTTACTCAGCGCCACAACAGCATCAATCTGTGCAACCCTTCAACAACAACTGGTTCAAATATGTTCTCTCACTGTTTCAAGCTTTATTACAAATGTCACAAAAAGATGTTAATATTTCACTTCTGTTCTTGGATTTTCGTCACAATAAAATGCACTGAACATAATCTTCACAAAAGTTATTTACAAAAGATTAAGCTATTGCCATTATAAATTACAATAACTTTTATTTAAGTATTAATTATTACAAAAAAATAAAAGCCATTGTAATTTGTAATATCAATACATCTAAGTCACGTAAATACAACACATATTGCATTACAAATGCTATAGGTGTCACATTTGCGAATGTTATAACTATTGGCATTATAAATGACAAAGCTATTAATTTCGCTATTTTCAAAACCAACACATAAAAAACAAAATGTGTCATTTACAATACCAATAGCTCAAACTTTCCTAATGCAAGACCTATTGCATTGCAAATGCTTGTTGACTCTGGGTCCGTCTGGTTCTTGGTGAACCTAC
Source organism: Lissotriton helveticus (assembly GCF_964261635.1). Lineage (NCBI taxonomy): Eukaryota > Metazoa > Chordata > Amphibia > Caudata > Salamandridae > Lissotriton > Lissotriton helveticus. The sequence goes on from NC_136068.1 coordinate 1,411,454,896, forward strand.
AAGTCCTATATATCCCCACAACCAGGAAGGTCGAGCGGATGTAACGGTATATTGCTTTCAAAGAGCTGTCATAATTACAAGAAGTTACAGGTGAAATATTTAACTGTTAGTTTCTATAAAGAAACCTTGATGGATCTACACAAATGACCCCTTTCTGAATTCAGAATTTTGTCTACTATTCTAAAATGTATAGCTTTCCAGGATCTATTATTGCTTTCATACTCATTTTTACCATTAACTGGAAGGAGGTTGAAAGTACTAAAAATAGTAAAAATAGGCTATGTCCCAGAAAAATGCCAAAACTGTGTAAAAAGTGTTGGTTCTCTGACAACAGACTGTCATTCCTTAAAAGCTGGGAAATGGTGATTTCAGACCCACAAACCCTTTTTGATAACATTTGCAGGGAAAAACCCAGGCGCTTACATTTATAGCTCGATTTTCCCATTTTTCTGAAAAAAACAAAAATGTTACTGTATTTTGGTTCATTTCTGGGACCCCTCCAAGGAAGCCACAAACCCTGGGAACCTTTAGAATCCCCATGATGTTGGAAGAAAAGGACGCAAAATTGGCGTGGATACCTTCTGTGGTCAAAAAGTTACAGGGGCCTAAGCGTGCACTACCCCAAATAGCCGAAAAAAGGCCGAGCACAGGAGGGGAAAAGGCCTAGCAGCGAAGGGGTTAAAACACTTGCACATGAAGACACCAGAAAGTCTTTGGGCAGCATTGGAAACGTTAATATTTGGTCATATTTTAAATACAAAGAACTAATTACAAATGTGCGACAGGCAAATAATTTTGATTATGGAACTAGTCTTCAAGATATAAGAATTGGAGTACTAACAGAACATGGCAAACAAGCTTTGCAGTATCGATTACTTTCCAATTTGTTTCCCAATGAAAATATAGTTCCTGAAAAAATATATATGAAAATTGCAGAAGACAAATCTATTATCTGCTTAATGCCAACACTGCACGAGTGTTCTATATACAATGAACAACTATTGAAGCTGGAAAATGAAGAAATAATAAAAATGGAAGCTATTGATAAAATAAAGCATGAAGGAATCACTATTATTTTGACAGAAAAATTGAAAACAAAATTGGATTCTTTACAAAAATCGATATCTAAAACTGCTGGTTTAGAAAAGAATCTACATGCAAAATTTGGATGCAGAAAAAGGTTTAGTTAATGTATCAATGGGCAAAGTTGTGGATTTTGTTATTTATCAGAATAAAGATGGAATTGAATTTTTAAAAATTTAATTTGATCAGATCGAATAAGTAAAACAAATTCAGAGGTACTGTTAGTAGGTAGGGACCATGGTCGGTGGGGGGATCTCTGGTGGCCAACCAGTCTCGGTAAACCCCTTTCCCCCAAACAGGGGTCCGGCTAGACTCTTCCTTAAATTATCAAGTCCAAATGAAAAGAAAAGCAGGGACCTGTTTCGGACTCATCAGGGGGCTTAGACCCCTGTTAGGCTTTTTTGATGCTTCTACACGGCAGTTCATTATTCAGGCGACGGTTCTGTCGAGACTCGACTATGCCTGCTCCCTTTATCTAGGGTCCAATAAGGTGGAGGTCTCTAGGCTGCAAAGGGCACAGAATGCAGCTGCTAGAATACTCCTAGGTCTACACAAATTTTGCTCTGTGTCTAATGCTATTCGCCGTCTGCCTTGGTTACCGGTGGCCAAACACATTGAATTCAAAACCTTATGCATCGCTTTCAAGGTTTTGAAGCTGGCCACGCCTCCCATTCTGGCTGGTCTCCTGCTGCCTTATGCCTCATACGGCCTCTCCGCTCACAGGGTCAGCACTTGGTGGTGGTTACCCGGCCCCGCAGAGTCCGGGCTGGTGGCTGCTCTTCCGCTACACAGCCGCCACCCTTTGGAATTCACTCCCTGTGCAGATCCGTGGCCTTGACAATTATCTTGCATTTAGAAAGGCCATTAAGGCCTATCTTTTACCTGCTTTCTAGTCTCCTGTTTGCCTTTTGCTGTGTTTGTCTTTCCTGCATCAGCGCCGGGACACCCCTTTACTGGGGCAGCTGTTGCGCTCTATAAGTCAAGATAACATAACATAGTATTCACTGGTGTCATATGCCAAGGTGTTCCAGGAAATTCTGGAATTCAATTCCTTGAAATTGCAGGCCATTTTCTTTTCTGTACTCCTCCGCACTGCTGAACAGGGCCAATACCATTCCGAAGTGTTATGCCGACGCAGTAGGGGATTTGAAATGGCTGTGAACTAGTACCATGGTGATGGGTCCTTCTGGGAAACTGATGAAGTTGAGTTCTGATGTACGGAGTCATTCAGTGAGAGCTGTTGAATGACTTTTTCTGCTAGTGCACTTCCCCTGGTCCCTCTGGTCTGCGGGCCTTTGCAGCACACCTTGGCAAAGGGGTTGAGCTTACTGCAGTTGGAGCATGTTTTCCCTTGGGCCGGGCAGTTCTCCGGGGTTGTTTGTCTATCCCACAGTTCTTGCACCTTGAATTGGGCGAGGGTGCCACGGTTTGGGGCAGGTTCCTTTTGTCCTGGTAGACACTGCGTCTACGGTTTCTGTCTTGATGACAGGTGACTTGCTGCTGCTCTGGCTGTGGGTCAGAGTTATTTCCATTTCGGTGGCCCGCGCTGCTGCAGTGCTTAATTTGAGCAGGTGCTTTCAGGTGCTCAGCACCTGCACTTCTTTCACAGGGCCGGGGCTACAATTTCTGAACCTGCAGATGGTGGTCTCAATATTAATTGTTCAATTCAAAATAAAAAGAATAACATACATTGCATGGTGACTAGCTGGTAAATGTTCCTAGGCAGGCCGGCATACGCCTGTCCAGGCAGGCATGATGTTGTATCACCACGTTAGTGATGATGTCATCACACTGATCACAAATCCAAGAAGTCATCGACAAACTATGGCTTGCATTCTAGTCCCCTAGTCTGCTGCACCCTGCCACTGCCTGAGCCTAAACCTCCCATTGAATAATTGTAGCTGGGGGCTGGCTCATGACAGAGTTGAGGCAAGGACGCTGCAAAAGCGCATTTGGAACTTTGTAGTGAGGGCTCTTGAGGAAGAATAAATTAAAGTAAGTGTGGACTTTCCACTTGTTGCTTAGCCAGAGTAGCATATCCGGCAGCCCTGCATTGCTGCTATCCTATATGTGCTTGATGCAATTGTGGCTCAACACAACTTTTCTGCGCCATGGCGTCACCAGCAGAATCTGTGCGCTTCACCCCAGCATGGTAATTGCAGAGCGTGAGTGAGTCCAGTAGGCACCACAGCCATACTTACCAGCATTGGCAGCATTACTGCTGGGGACAATGCCTGTGCTGTAGCAGGCAGGATCACAGAAAGCTGAGCAGTGGATGCCGATGCCATCGCCATCCCTGGACCTAATAATTACAGGCACCACTAGCAGTGACATGACCTGCTGTGCTCAAGCAGCCGCCTGTTCCGCAATAAACCCAGCCATATCACACTGATTAATATATGCAAAAAAGCATTTTCATTTTGTGTTTGCACTCGGTGTGGGTAATGATGTAAAGAATAGAGCATTAAGAACAGAGAAGATAGAATGAATGGATGTGGAGTACAGGACAGAGGAAAAAAAGCAGACAAATGATAAAATGGAGACACAGCTAATCACTGCTAGAGAGTGATAGTAAAGAGCCAAGATCAAGGGGAGAGAGAGCAGAGCATGGATTAAAGTGAAGAGAAAAAAGGGCAGGGCTAAAATGAATAGAGGGCAAATTGGAAATACAGGGTGTGACAAAGGTGATAGAAAACAATTAGAGAGGTGAGAGGATAGACTCTTAGAGCAAAGATTTAGGGGACAGACAACAGAACAAGGTTAGAAGATAGAGACTGAGGTAGTGAGAGTGTTTAAAGTGGGGCTCACCGGAGGAAGACTTGAGCGGTGGCCTCCTTGGCAAAATATTCAGCACCTCCACTTCTTTTCTTACAAATTAAGCACTGCGCTGCTGAGAGGTCATGGAACTGTGCCAGATGAAAATGCTGTTGTGGCTGATGTTGGGCTGCCAGACTTTGGAGGGTTTTAGACCGTCATCCTTAGATGATCTATGCCTGGACTTTTTTTTGCTGGTCATCAGCCATACAGGTGCTATCCAACTCATAGAGGCAGGCATAACAGCTGTATTTACGTTGGTGCTCTAGGCGCAGTTTGAAGTGCTCAAAATCCTGGTTCAGCTGAGGGTCAAAATGGGCATTCAGGACCCTTACAGCAACATCGCAATCATCGTCCACACCCATGCCAATGAGATGTTCAAAGAGATTGAATTATCTCCTCCCCCAAATAGTGAAGTAGGAGGGAAATGTTTGAAGATGTCATCGGTTTCACCGGTTGCTGTGAAGTAATTATTCAGTCGGCCTACCCATGTATTTAATCTGGGGACCGTGGTGGCGGGATCGGCAGTCTCGCTGAAGGGCTTAAGTGCCACACAGGGTTGTGCTGTAGAGATGCATGGATTAGGTATGGTCGCGGTACCTCAGATACTGTGTGATGCAGTTAATCTTCACCAGGGGTCACAGTGTGCTGTCTAATGCTGCAGGGCATCTGTTTGGTGTTGGGTGTGGTAGCCCCTCAGAAGGCAGGGCTGTTTGGGCAGTGTCCTCTACCGCACGGTGTGCCTGATAAATGAGCCATTGCAAAAACACACAGTGCCCACACCACAATTACTCATTCAATATTCAAGAAGGGTAAGAAACCAGTTTATTGTAACCACCCTTAGACAGCATTACTCAGTGTCTATCATTTTATGCTTTACCCAAGAAAGACTGGGTGGAATAAATTGTCAACTTCACGACACTAGGACCGGCTGGTCCAGTATTTAAGCGTTTACAAGCTATTAAGTTGCTTATACCCCCTTGGAAATCATTTTTCTTCATGTTTTTTATTGTAATATTTGTTGGTTGTGATGTAATTATAATTTTTTGTAATGTTTGATGCAGAAACGTTTTTTAGTGTGTAAATAATGTTTGTCTTTTGATGTATGTACAAAGTGTATTTAGTCTTGTAAATATTCCAATACGTAGTCCTTTATTCTGTTATGATTTTTTTAAAATTTGAAAAAAAGCATAAAATGATAGACACTGAGTAATGCTGTCTAAGGGTGGTTACAATAAACTGGTTTCTTACCCTTCTTGAATATTGAATGAGTAATTGTGGTGTGGGCACTGTGTGTTTTTGCAATTTAAATATAAGGTCTAGCCCCCACTACGTGTTTATGGACCTATCCCCTTTTGGTTCTTGATAAATGAGCCAGGCTGCCCTTCTGTGGTTGCGGTGGCAAGGTGTACAGCACAGGAGCAGCGTGCTGGGAAGCCAGAGCAGGGGCCACCAGCGGGGGCTGAGGGACTGGAAATGCCCGTTGCAGGGCCTGTATGAAAGCTAGATGCTGGCAGGGCACGAGCCGGAGAGAGGGTGAGCCACTAACACAGGCATGTGGTCCGTGGCCGGTGTACAGGAGGGGTCACGCAGGCAGTGTCATGGAGGGTGGCTGCAGATGACGAGGCAGGAGCGAGGTGGTGGCAGGTGCAAGGGTCTTCCTCCTCACAAAGGTGGGGCTGCATGTGGCGGCAGCCGACGGGGAAATCAGAGGCAGTAACACTAGGCACAGCACACCAGACTTTGGGGCTTATTTACTAGCCCCTTGTGCCTCTGGTGCGCCACTTTTAATATGGGGAAAAGTGACATACCGGCGGCTCAAGGGGAATTTAAATAAGCCTCTATGTATATGGACAAAGACTCTAGTGGTCTTATGACCTTTGATTTCTACCCTCGGCTGCGCCCTGCCTTGAGGATTGAGATGCATTATACCTGGGTCATGGGTCGGGGTATAGTGGCCAGGTGGCTCACTACAGCATTCTTAATGAGTTTCAATCTGCATTCAAGTATATCAGTGTCCCATATTTGCACCCACAGGTAAAGAAACATGATGCGCTATTTGAAAATAGGTGCAAAATGTGATGCACCACATACCTGAATACCAGCAGTCTTGCTCCATATCGTTTTATACTAAGTGCACAATGATGACAAAACTTTAAAAAACTTAACATAGCATGTATAGTCCATCATATTCCGATGGTGGGTGCTTCCTTTTGGATTGCTGCATACCGCCAGAGACTGTTCAATACAGCAGCCATCGGCCTGCTTCCTATTGCACAACTGTCATTCTCAATTGTAGGTCAGGTTAAGCAGTCACTCTTCACAGGCTGTTGTTAGGAAGTTAATATCTATGGTCAGGGCACATCACTTCCTCGATGTCATCAATATGCTAATGAGTTCACAGTCCCAAGTATTTTGAAATCCAGAGAGTTTTGAAACTCGCAGTTATTTTATAAATAATGCTGCATTCACATTGTAAAACGTAGTAGAGTGGGCCTGATCACGTCAAACGTGTAATGATAGTCAAGGAACCGATAAATTAACTAAATGTTATTGAAACATTTACAGAACGTTTGACTACTTTAATAGATCTAGGGTAGCGGTAAGCCTGAAACGTTTCTATTTTGTACAGAAACGTGATTCATTTTGATACGTGATGTGCTTTCGAATCAGGTTCATGAGTAACGTGGACTAACAAGTCATTCCGTTATACCCTTTAAAATTCACAAATAGTTTAAAACGGCGAATGCCGTCACTGGAAATAGGCCTTTCTTGCACTGATCTTTAAAGATTTAGTCGCAGAAACGATCTTAAAGGGACAAGTTAGCTTTTGATAATGCACATGAAATTGAAGTCTAATGTCTCCTTAAGACCGCATGTTTTTTCAGATAACGAGCTTTAATATGATGCAGCTTGTATTCATAAGATGATCGGCACAGATGTTGCTTCAGGTTTACAATATGAAATACAAAAACACACATCTGCCTTATCCGCCGTTAAACAACATACTGTAATGCATGATTTGGTTTTCTAATTAAATTTACCGATAGCATCAATTAGAACTCAAAACAATTGAAAAGCAATATAGTGATGCTGTGTCATGAAACGCAGAACTCTTATCTCGGGTCATATTTTTGTTAGATGATGCTCGGCTGTGTCCGTCAAGGAAAGGGAAAAATTGTGCATTATGGCGATTACTCCCATCCCCTCCAGATCTGGGTTTATGAAAACAGCAGCATTAAAGGCATATAAGCCATAACATCGCATAATAAAAAGAGATTAGGCCGCTGGGCCTGCAGTAGAGGTTGTTTATGGAATTAAAAACTCTGGGCTTGAGAGGGTAGTGGGTCAAGCCAAAGATATAGCCATCAGGGGGAAGGTGGAAACGTTGCTTCCTGGGGGTAAAGGTAACTGAGAGCAATAACAAGGACTTAATAACATGGACAACTTTTATTAAGACATTAATTGCCAAAAACTCTTCTGAATACATTCAGGCCTCCCACACTTTTTGCACCTGTCCTGTTATCTTGTTTGTGAAGTGAAATGTTTAGGGTATCTAACATATGTCTGGTGGAGCAAATTAATTCCGGATATTCAGGATATCTACGTAAGATACATCTATTAATAGTGGATGAAAATCGAACCCATTTACATAGTTAGTAGTGATCTCCAAGATCTGGCATAGATCCGTCCTTCCAGGGTTTAGTTAAACACAGCTGTGATAGACCACGAACAAATATCACGTGTTTGGCTGGCTAAACCAATAGTCAGTTACTGCAGGGGAAAGGAACGCACTTGACATTTAGATAACATGAAGAATGTATAATCTGACTTTGAAACACGTTTTAGATCACATAATTCATGGGTACTTAAATTCACACAATGTGTACTTTTCTTTGTTTTTCTTATTGATAAGATGATTAAATATTCACAGCAATAAACAAATCTAAATTTAAACATGTCCACATACAAGAGAATTTACAAAACATAAATTTGAAGCAACACGAAATCCTCAAAATATAAACATGAATAATGTATACATCAATATAAAACATAAGGCCTAATAAACTGGTACCAAAATTACTGAGCCAATGATGTAACCCAAACAACACCCCTGCTTTTAATCACTTCCCATAACATTCCTTATTCAATGATCTTAAGCCCTGAATACACAAACATGTAAATATCAGCCTTCCCCTTCTCTTCTCCCCTAAACAACAATCACCATCTATTCATAATAATCTATAAAGAGCAATCTTTGTCTAAACTAAGGAGACCCCCTGTTAGACCTGGCATTTCTTAGCGTGATTACCCCTGGAGTTTTGCCTCTACCTCCTCTATTTTTGACTGACTTAGATGCTTCAGGTACTTTGCAACTGCTGATCAGTGTCAAAGTGCAAGTGCTCCCTGTATAAAGTATATTGGTAAATGGAGATATACATATACAGATTATGGGTTTGCTTAAATCGAGCCGCACATCTCAATGTAATGCCAATTTTGAAAGAAAATCTGTTAATGTCTGTGGCTACTATGGCCGGGGTGCTTTGAATGTATATGACACCTACCCACCAAAGTGTCAATTAGTCCTCGGATTCAGCCGAATCCAGGTCACACATATAAACACAAAATACCTAAGCACACCAATATCATTATTTCCAAAAAGGACGACGCATAGGTATTTCTTCAGACAATCCAACAGTTTCTCAACGCCCAATATCCTATAGATCCATAATATCTCAAAAGAACCAAACAAGAAAATCAAGTAGTCCAGTCAGATCTTCTGTCTTGAGGTCTGTTTTTAATTTCCACAGTTCACAAGAAGCACCATAACAGCTGACGCGCGTTTCGCCCACAGGGCTGTCTCAAGGCTTTTCGTAAAAACTCCAAGACCTGGAAATTGTGGAATTTCCGTAAACTCTGTATCTCTTACGGATAAACGATAATCCAATTGTATTCAAGCAAAGAAACACACTCGTGGTTTAATAGTGACTGATCATACTTCAAATGGTATTCATCAAAACAATTGTCGTAGCATCAATATGTGAAGTATTTCATCATTTTCCAATTGGACTTGTCAACCCAGCTTCATTATACCTATGCGTCCTCCTTTTTGGAAATAATGATATTGGTGTGCTTAGGTATTTTGTGTTTATATATATTGGTAATTGGTTGTCCATGATTGGTATGTTTGCCTTACTAGTAAAGTCCCTAGTAAAGTGCATTATGTGTGCCAGAGCTGGTAATGCAAATGCTACTAGTGGGCCTGCAGCACTATTTATGCCACCCACAACAGTAACCTTAAAGAGGGAACTCAGGCCTGCCATTGCAATGCCTGCACGCAGTTTGTTAACCTGCAATGTTGTTCTGACATGTACACCCACTAGCCAGACCTTACCCTTCCCTTTCTATGCATATCAGACCCCCCTATGGTAGGTCCAGGGTACCACATTGGCAGGGTGCAGTGCATGTGAAAGGTAGGACATGCACTAAGGTGTGTACCATGTCCTCCTGAGTGAAATAATCTCCATTTCGTTTTTCACTGTGGGAAGGCTATCTTGCCCATAGGACAGAATGGGGAGACTATGTAATATGTTCTCCAGCCAATCTTCCCAAAGGCGAAGTTTAGTATGCCTGAACTCACAATGTAATAACACATCTTTGTTTGAAGGTGTTTTTAGCATTGTGTGTTTATAAGCCACTCTTTTAGAAGTGGCTGGGTTTTTGTGCTCTAACATTTCTGTGTGTCTCTGTCTGGTAGTGGATTGACTGTCTGGATTTGAAAGTGATAGGATCTGGGGAATTTCCTGACCCAGGGGAAGAGATGAGACAGCAACAGGCTGACCTGTATTGGGAGTGTAGGGGGAGGAGTAGCCCTTAGAGGTGAAGAGGCCTGGGCTGCTGTCGTAAACCAATGGTCCCATCAACTGCTGAGTGATTGAGAATCTAGACCCCCACTAATCAAAGAAAGAAGATGTCACTGGCAGGGAGGCACCCATAACAGAGGTCAGTGCCCCCTGAACACAAAGACTTCAAAGCCATTGAGGGGTATTACTATGAGAGCTGAAGCCCTTGAACGTTGGAGAATGGCTTGATCAAGATTGAACAAGGCTGGAGCTACTTTGTGGTCAAGCGGAACCTTTGCCAAGGAAGAAACAACTGAAGAGACTGAAGGAAAGGACTGACCCTTGCTGTGTGTTCTGTGGCTGGCCTGCAGCTTGCTGTTTTAACCAAGGAAAGGCTAAAGGAACTTTGCTGTGTGCTGTGTCCCCCTGCTTGAAAGGACTTTGTTGTGCTGTGTCCTGAAGTAACTTATCCCCAAGGGCCCGAGGTGAGCTGTCACCCTGTTGCAGAAACACAGGAATACAAAAGTTTCCAGGAGAGTCTCAGCAAAGCTGTGTGCTTGTGCTTTTTATAGCCTGAACCCTTTGTGAGGATCATCCTGTGATTGTGGGCACCTGGAGTCCAAGCGAGGCTCAGCGATGCTGTGTGCGTGTGTTTTTTGCAGCCTGAACCCTTCATAAGGATCGTCCTGTAATCGTGTGCACCGGAATCCAAGCGAGTCTCAGCAGCGCTGGGGGCGTGCGCTTGGTGCAGCCTGAGACCTTTGTGAGGATTGCCTTGTTATAGTGCACCCGAAGCTCAAGGGAGTCTCAGTGACGGTGTGTGCGTGTGCCCTGTGGCTGTGCCACTGCGCCTCTGGCCTGGTCGCCCCCCTGCTCCTCTCCGCGCCTGCCACTGCAGCCCCTGCTTACCTGCTGACAGAGTTCCTTCGCCGACGCCGCCAGCAGCGCCCCAGCCGCCGCTGGGCCGCCTGCTCTGCCAGTCCCGTTCCCGCGCCTCCTGCCTGCGGCCCCGCCCCCCCGCCACACGATTGGTTAACCCCTTCCCGCCTCCCAGCGGACCCGCCCTCCCTGCTCCCCTCTTAAGGGGACCTCGCCTGCTTCTAGGGAGCGACCACTGCGCCTCTGGCCTGGGCGCCCCCCTGCTCCTCTCCGCGCCTGCCACTGCAGCCCCTGCTTACCTGCTGACAGAGTTCCTTCGCCGACGCCGCCAGCAGCGCCCCAGCCGCCGCTGGGCCGCCCGCTCTGCCGGTCCCGTTCCCGCGCCTCCTGCCTGCGGCCCCGCCCCCCTGCCACACGATTGGTTAACCCCTTCCCGCCTCCCAGCGGACCCGCCCACCCTGCTCCCCTCTTATGACGCCCCCTCAGCGACCGCGCAGCGGACGCGCGCAGCGGGAGCACCGATTGAGCGCCGAAGGTGCGCCAAAGGTAAGCCCGTCTGCGCCCGTCCGCGCCTGGACTGCGCCCAGTGCCAGGACCCCTGGCCCCCGCAGACCCCAGCCCACCCGCCGGACGTACGACGCTGCCACCCTCAACGCACTCAACGCCGGCCGAACCCCTGGATGCTACCGAGCCACCCCGAGACGCACCCACGGACCCTTCATCTGCCAGGCCTGCAAGTTCTCCTGCACCCGGACCTGCACTGCACCAGCACCCACCAAGCCGAACTCCAGCAGCAGCCACCTGAAGTGCATCCTGCTCAACACCCGCTCCGTCCACAGACACGCTGTCGAGCTCTGGAACCTGCTCGACACCACAGCCCCAGACGTCGCCTTCCTCACGGAAACCTGGATGAACGCCTCCTCAGCACCCGACATCGCCATCGCCATCCCGGACGGCTACAAGATCATCCGGAGAGACCGCGTCAACCAGACAGGAGGAGGCATCGCCATCATTCACAGGAACACCATCCGCATCACGACCAACACCGACGACACCATCGCACCCGCCGAACACCTGCACTTCCAGATCCACGTCAAACCCAAGACCACCCTCAGAGGCACCCTCATCTACAGACCCCCGGGACCACGCACACAATTCAGCGAGGACATCGCCGACTTCATCAGCCCGCTCGCCCTCCCCTCAGCCGACTACATCCTCCTCGGGGACCTCAACTTCCACCTGGAGAACAACGACGACCGCAACACCACCACCGTGCTGGAAAACCTCGCAAACCTGGGACTCAAGCAAATGGTGACCACCCCCACCCACCTCGCCGGACACACACTCGACGCCGTCTTCTCATCCAGCAAAGACATCGCCTTCAGCCACGCCACAGGACTCCACTGGACGGACCACAGCTGCGTCCACTTCACCTTCAGAAGAACGACGACCCACCACCACCAGCAACAGGTTGCCCGAAGAAGCTGGAACAAGATCACAGCCGACCAGCTCGCCGCTTCCCTGAGTCAGCACCCTCCCGCCAGCTCAGCGAACCCCAGCCAGGCCGCCGACAACCTCACGTAGTGGATCAGCAACTGCGCGGACGAACTCGCCCCTCTGAGGACCCCGCCCAGCAGACCCGGCAGCAAGAAAGCCCCATGGTTCACCAACGAACTCAAGAGCTCCAAGAAGAACTGCCGAGCCCTCGAGAAAGTCTGGAGAAGGGAACCAACACCGGACAACATGACCACCCTCAAGCTTGCCACCCGGAAGCACCACCAACTGATCCGCGCCACCAAGAAAACTGCATTCAAGGACCGACTGGACAACAACGCACACAACTGCAAGGAACTGTTCAACATCGTGAAAGAGCTCTCCAACCCCAACGCCGGAAACAACGACATCACCCCATCGCAAGACCTCTGCAACTCCCTCGCCTCCTACTTCCACAACAAGATCGCGGACATACACAACAGCTTCAGCAGTCAACCATCGCACACAACGACTGCAGCAACGCCACCCACCACCACCCTCCGCGCCTGGACTCCGATCAGCACCGATGACACCGTCCGCATGATGAACTCCATCCACTCCGGATCTCCGACCGACCCCTGCCCTCACCACGTCTTCAACAAGGCCGACACTGTCATCGCACCCCACCTGCGGGACATCATCAACACCTCCTTCGACACCGCCACCTTCCCGGAGAGCTGGAAGCACGCCGAACTCAGCACTCTACTAAAGAAACCAACAGCGGACCCCACCGAACTCAAGAACTACCGCCCCATCTCGCTCCTCCCGTTTCCAGCCAAAGTCATCGAGAAGACCGTCAACAAACAGCTGGCCGCCTTCCTCGAGACGAATGGATCCCTCGACCCCTCACAGTCTGGCTTCCAAGCCAACCACAGCACCGAGACCGCCCTCATCGCTGCCACCGATGACATCCGAGCCCTGATGGACAATGGAGACACAGCGGCCCTGATCCTCCTAGACCTCTCCGCGGCATTCGACACTGTCTGCCACCGCACCCTAGTGCAGCGCCTCAGCAACGTCGGAATTCAAGAGAAGGCACTGGAATGGATCGTCTCCTTCCTCGACGGAAGAACACAGAGAGTCCGTCTACCACCGTACAAGTCAGAGGCCACCGAAGTAATCTGCGGCGTCCCTCAAGGATCCTCGCTGAGCACCACCCTCTTCAACGTCTACATGAGCCCCCTCGCGCCCATCGCACGCCAACACAACCTGAACATCATCTCCTATGCCGATGACACCCAGCTGATCCTCTCACTGACCAACGACCCCGCCGCTTCCAGAGCCAACCTTCACGAAGGGATGAAAGATGTAGCCGAATGGATGACGACCAGCCGCCTGAAACTGAACTCAGACAAGACGGAAGTCCTCATCCTGGGCTCCTCGCCCTCCGCCTGGGACGACTCCTGGTGGCCCCCCGCCCTGGGCACCGCACCCACACCGACAGACCACGCACGCAACCTGGGCTTCATCCTGGACTCCTCCCTCTCCATGACCAGACAAGTCAACGCCGTCTCCTCGTCATGCTTCAACATCCTGCGCATGCTAAGAAAGATCTTCCGGTGGATCCCCACCGAGACCAGGAAGACGGTCACCCAGGCCCTCGTCACCAGCCGACTGGACTACGGCAACGCCCTCTACGCCGGAACCACCGCCAAGCTCCAGAAGAGACTCCAGCGGATCTAGAACGCCTCAGCCAGACTCATCCTCGACATCCCCCGACGCAGCCACATCTCCGGACATCTGAGAGACCTGCACTGGCTCCCCGTCAACAAGAGAATCACCTTCCGTCTCCTCACCCACGCACACAAAGCCCTACACGACCAAGGCCCGAGCTACCTCAACAACCGCATCAACTTCTACGCTCCCAAACGCCACCTCCGATCAGCCAGTCACGCCCTCGCCGCCGTCCCCCGCATCCGAAGATCGACAACAGGAGGAAGGTCCTTCTCCCACCTGGCCGCCAAGACCTGGAACTCCCTCCCGACAGACCTGCGCCTGACCCAAGACCACCTTTCCTTCAGGAAGAAGCTCAAGACCTGGCTGTTCGAGCAGTAGCAGCACCCCCCCCCAAGCGCCTTGAGACCCTCCGGGTAAGTAGTGCGCTATATAAATGTCCATGATTGATTGATTGATTGGCAGCCTGAAATCTTTGTAGCAGTGGCGGCTCAGACCGGCAGCCCTGGAGGAGCTGAGCCGCCAGCCCGAGCCCGCCGTTGCCAGTCCATAAATATTGAATCGGAGGCCCAAGTCACTGAAATAGGAGAGGAGAGTGAGGTCACATCCCCGGGTAATGTGTGTCGATGCCTGGGGCGGGTTGCGGGCTCAAAGGGAGATGCTCTCGGGCTCTCTCTCATTCCGGCAGCGCGAGCCTCTGCTTCGGCTCGTATCGCGGCCCGTACTTGCCAAGGGAGTGGCAGTACCGGGGCTGGAGTGCAGAGCTGCACTTTTTGTCAAACCATACCTGTGTTGGGGGCAACTGTTGACAGAGGCTAACTGCGAGTCAGCACGAGTGACAGAGAGACCAATTAAGACACCGTGATCGGTCCTGGAGTGTATTACCCATTGTAGTACCTGATTGTCGTATTACACATTGCATCATTTCTGCATAACAAACTACCTGATTAGCGTATTACGCATTGCATTATTCCTGCAAAACGAACTACCTGATTAGTTTATTACGCATTGCATTATTTCTGCATAATGAAGTACCTGGTTGTTAAGTTAACCACTGCATTATTTCTACATTGCAAAGTGCCTGATTGTTGCGTTACCCATTGCATTATTTTTATATTGCACAGTGCTTGATTGTTGCATTATGCAGTCCATTACTTTTCCATTGCAAAGAGCCTGATTCTAGCATTACAAACTGCATAACATGGTATTAGGACTTCAGTGGAATGTTTAGAAGCGCTCATCAATATCTCTAGAACTTACAAGGGCTGGCTGGTCAACAACCAGCCAGGAGGAATATTACACACACTCATATGTTGGATTTATATCATGTGGTTTCATCATATATCTTGTTATATAAAATTCATACTCATTTTTATAAAACTTGTGTGGAGTCCATTTGTGGTGTCATCATTGGGTTGCTGTGAGCGTGGTTGCAAATACTTTACACATTTGCCTTGAAGATATGCCTGGCTGCTCGTGCCAAGCTACCAAGGAGGTGAGCGGGGGCTTTCTCAGATGGTGTCCCTCCTTTCCCTGACGTAGAAACGAGGGTCCCTATTTGGCCTAAGATACCTACCTCAGCCTACCAGAGATCCCGGGTCCAACACCCACCAATACCTTTCGCTAAAAATACAATTCCTCAATTAATTGAAGGAATGCTAACATTTTACGTAAGGATGATAGCTGTCCTTACGTTTGGAGGACTGGTCTAACAAAGAAGGATTATAAGACAAGGTGTTGACTATTCAGGGGATTGTCTATTTTGGCTTATCTTTACTGAGTTCTGATGATGGTCTTGTGAGCTGGTTGGCCTTGAGAGACCGGAACGTCAACACCCCTTTCCCTCTAACAACATTAAAAGTGAAATTTCATCCATCTGTTAGCATAAATGTTTTATTAATCAGGAATTGACATTCTTGAACTATAAATGAATATATTTTGTTAGGTGGATATACCTTTCGCCACCAACCACTTTGATTATCACAAAATGTATTGATTTGTTCAGTGGGGGATGGTCAGTGATATTGTAAACTTTGTAACATGAACCCTGATTGTATATTAGAGATGCAATAAACTATTTTGTATGGTTAATAAAACTAAAGAAGAAAAAGTAAAAGCAAAAATAATTTTGATTGATACACTAGAGTATCAACTCATTTATTTTGTGATTAAATATTTTTATGTCTTTTGCGATATGTTAGATTGTTGAACTTTTAGAAAGTTGACATTTTCTTGTCCTAATCATTTGGTGCCTGCAGCTTGTTGCTGGGTTGCATTACTAGGTGAAATTGGCAGTTGGCTTTTGTTTATCCTTCCTTAACAGTATCACAAAGGAGGCTATGCGTTTTGGCAGGATGTGCCATCTCTGACTTCATAGAGGGGCAGAGAAGTCACCTACCACATTTGAACCTCAAAGGCTCTAGCTCAGCTCAAACACAAAGGACTTCACACTAGCCTAATGCGCTTCCACACAGACTGGTGCCAGGGCAAGGAGGCAGGAATTTCCAAACACCTCTGTAGGTGGAAATTCTCAAAGCTTCTCCCATTTCATTGTGTGTACCAGGTAAAAACAAGCATTTGCAATGCAATCGGTCTCGCCTTTGGGACCTCATACTTTTTTCGCTAATGTGGGTGATGTGTGAGAGTCTATTACACACATCTGCAGAGAAATGTAGTGTTTATTTTTCATGCAACATCTATAAATTAGTTTCTATTAGAACAAATCTGGACCTCGTATATGAGAACGTGGAGGGTGTCGCAAAGATTATTTGCTGTAATAGTGAGCAGCTGCTGTGTTACTATCTTGAAAACATACAGAGGTTTTTACATTGCACAACTATCTGAGCAAAGTGGCCATTTCTGCTAAGTAATGGGTCTGGTAATTTGCACCTTCTAGCCAGCTGATATTCTCTTAAAGTCATGCGCCTCTCTTCTATTTGTACAAATCAATAAAGTGATGATTTGCCAATATGTGGCGTCCTGGGTGAGCTTCGGCCAGCACATGGCAGCAAAGGGAAGGTTTCAGAGAAACCATGCAATTATAACTAGAGAGCCCGCTCTGTATCTACGCCACCGTCAGTCCCAGGCTCAGCAGACATCAGTCCCAGGCTCAGCTGTGAGACCTCCCCCTGTACCACTGAGCAAGCACTGCAGGTAGACCCGAGAGAAGGCGCGAGCCATTTTGCAAGTGAGGAGATGGCCTGAATATTGTGTGCTGGTGGGAGAAGTAGTAAAGGGGAGCCGGGCACCAGCTCCTGAGGTCATTGAGCATATGCAGCTGTGCCGGACAGGTTCAACGCCCCACCACTGATTATAATAAGGATCCTCTGGAGGAAAGAGTGGGGGCCTGGATCTTTGTACGCGTGAGATCAAACGACTGCTGTTGACCAGATACCTGCGAATGGCACTTTGTGCTTTTAGGCACTATATTTACCTTACATCTTTGAAATTGCATTTCTTCGGTTCTACTGATTGGATTTTTGTCATTTTTTGTGACAAATAATTTATTTCTTAAATTTAGCAAAATGTTTATTTATTTTTTAATTGGTCTGGAATTTTCTTTTGTTGTGTTTTCACTTTACTGCTGTTTGTGTGCTGCATATATATTTTATACATTGCCTCTAAGTTAAGCCACATTGCTTTGGTGCAGAGCCACCCGAGGCTTAAGCACAAGTTAAGCACAAGTTAATTTAGTGACTGTGGTTCTTCAGGGCAGGGGACAGGAAATTCCAGACCCGCCCTTGGGCCTGTGAGGTCATCAGCTCGGCAAAGACATAGCCTAAAGGACTGATCTAAACCCGCTGAGGACTTGGGGGTAAAGTGAGCCCAGGGCGTTTACTGCCAAAGACCTGTAGCAAGGCACCTCTACGTCCATCAGGGGTTGGAGTACGTTGGCATCACACATACCCAACTCATCACAGGGTGGGGGTGGGTCCCCAACCTGCGATGAGTTGGGAAAGGGTGGGGTAGAGATTGCAGACGGGAAGATGAGAAATCGAGTCAGTGCAGTGTATCAACAGGAATTTTGAAGACACAGCGCAGAGTCCAGGGGCCAGATGTAGGTAGCCCAATACCGGTCGCAAACGGCCGAAAATACCGATTTTCGGCCGTTTCCGACCGGTATTGGGCTATGGAGATGTAGGGGCTCAAAAAACATACAGATTCGGTAATTTTACCGAATCGGTAATTTTACAGAATCGGTAAAATTACAGAATGGGTACATTTACCGATTCTGTAAATGTTACCAATTCGGTAAATTTACCAATCGGTAAAATTACGGAATCTGTATTTTCAGATGTAGGTAGCACTTTGAACAGTGCTTCAGGCCTTTCAGGATTCGGTATTTACCATGTAATACAATTGCATGGTAAATACCGAATCCCTGTGTACATGCACATCTGTGCATGTACACCTGTGCCATGTAGCACACAGACATGCCCTAAGGGCATGCATGTGTGCCACATGGCGCACAAGCCAGTTACAGGGGTGCAACAGGGTGTCAAAGTGACACCCTGTCCCCCTTTGCAATTCGGTATTTTTACCGATTAGGTAAATACCGATTCGGTATTTGCTATTGAATACTATGGGCTTCAAGGCCCATAGGATTCAATAGTAAATACCAAATCTTACCGATTCAGTAAAAAATACAGATTTATTACCTACATCTTATTTACCGATTCATAAATACCGAATCGGTAAAATTCGGTATTTATGAATCGGTAAATGAGATTTACCTACATCTGGCCCCAGGTGTTTTCTTCCCACCCTGCATTTAGTACAGGACAGAGGGGCACCATTTCGGCTCCAGTGGAGTGAAAGTAAGCTCTGCAGGTGGTGTGTGTGTGGGGCTCAACAAAGGAGCCTAGCTTCCATTCAGGCAGTGCTCTGCACCCCACAACCTTGTTTTCATGTTCATAGACCAGGTAAGTTATTAAACAAAGTTAAAAAAACAGCAGCAGCTGGAGAAGAGACTACTCGCTTTTTTCATCCTTGTGCAACGAGGATCATGGAAGCTGCCCCTTAATTAACCCATGACTAGTTTAAACTCCAGCATTTTCAAGCCGCAGGAGTTATTGGACACGGTCACCTTTTAAAATAAATTGTGCTATACATAATATGCTCAGTGTCTAAACACACAATTAACAGTGCCTAGACCTGTGCACCCAGTCCACAGCAATATGTCTTGCAAAGTTTCAACCTCCAAAGTGGTGATGAGTTTTAATGTATGTAAAGGCTGGGTGGTTATACTCATTTGGATTTGAAAACCAATTGCTACTGGCAGAGGGATTTAGAGTGGGAAGGAACATGTTACTAAGGAACATGTTACTCCTGCAGCCCTTTTCGGTGCAGGATGAGATACCCATCTCTTCTGACCCAGCCTAGCCTCCGTACCTGGGACTCTGAGTTGGCACTCTGCATGCAGTGCTAATGTGACATGGGGGACACAGAGCGGCCATGCTTGGTATGCACCTGCTCTTAGCCATCTGCACTGTAACAAAGGAAATCTCCGACACAACACTTGACTGTGATGCTGACCCACGACCTTCGCAGCACTCACATTTAACTGCAGATTGACTAATTGAGCTATTTCACCAGCCAACTAATGGACGTGCAAGGTGAGTTGAAAGCATGAGGGCCAGGATCCACAAACCAAGGTGTGTTGCATAAAGTCAGCATCCCACAACCCAGGGTCAGAAACTAATGAAGACTTTAATTCTTGACTCGTAGCCATGTACAGACACCATAACGTACATTACACAAATTGGTGTGCAGAAGGGGGAACCAAACCCACTGAGCTATCTTAGCAGCTAAAATGAATACAGTGTAATGGAAAATCACCTTTAGTGAACATGTGTATTTATGAACAGATATCTGAACATCTGAATGCATGTGCCTGTTATCCATGTATGTGCTTTGAAGAATATGAATGACTGTACATATGATTCATCAAGGTATGCTAATATCTGAGTGCACCAAAGCCTGTGTGTGTGTTGTGTGTTTTCGCTGGAGTATGTAATTATAATGTGTCTGATTCTCAGGGGGCGTTGGAGTGGCGTGAGAGAGGTGTATGTGCCTTGTCCTACAGTATCTGGTGTAGGGGAGTAGAAGTGTTGTTTAAAAGTGTTTTTGAAAATACATCTCTTACAGCTGAAATGTGAGATAGCCAGACATCTTGGGGAACTGCGAAGATGCCTATGCAGGGCCAATGGAATTATGTGATTCTGTGGCATTTTTCACATAATTATATTTCCTGTGACGTTGTGCAGATAATGACCTTTAAGTTGCATATTGCTGATGTGCCCCCTCAACCAACCCTACTACTCTCAAACTACTCTCAAACTTCACCAGCTGCCACTATCACTATGTATAATAGGGTTTCATTGGTTATTTCCATAACTCTCAAGAAACTTGTTGTAAATTGCAATGTTGATTCCTCACTATAAACCCGCTTTAGTATGTTTATTTGTCCTGCAGCAAACATGCACACGTTATTAGATTAGCTGGAGTATATATGCAGATTTGGAGGTTGAATCCACACCCCCTCAGTTTGGCGCAGGTCTTTTGATGCAGTTGATTCTGACTGGAAGTGGACTTCTATTAACAGCAAGTGGAACTGCTGCTTCATGTAAGAATACCAATGCTTTTGCCTTTGACTTATGAGTGACACCTAGTACCCACTAGTGGAACTGTAGCTTCCAGAAAAAGTTTAATGCTTTTGCATTTGACGTGTGAAGAACACCTAGTAAGGATTAGTGGAACTGCAGCTTCATGCAAGAATTCTCCAGGCGTTTGCATTTTACTCCAGAGGCACTCCTAGTAATGACTTTTGGAACTGTAGCTTTGTGTAAGAATTTCAAAATGTTTGCATTTACCTTGAGAGAGACAATAATACCAGCTAACGGAACTGTGGCTTAATAAAGAAATGTTAATGCTTTTGCATTTGACTCTAGAGGGACACCTAGTAACCACTAGTGGAACTGCGGCATCATGTACAAATTTCATTGCTCTAGCAGTTGATTTGAGAGGGACATCTAGCAACAACTTGTGGATCTGCAACTTAATGTAAGAATTTCAATGCTTCTGCATTTGACTTGTCAGGCACACCTAGGGCCAGATGTAGGTAGGGTTTTACCGGTCGGTAACGGCCGAATTCGGCCGTTACCGACCGGTAAAAGGAATTTGAGATGTAGGGGGCAGAATCGGTAAATTTACCGTTCGGTAAATTTACCGATCGGTAATTTTACCGAATCTGTAAATATACCGGTCGGTAAATTTACCGACCGGTATATTTACAGAATCTGTAAAATCGATATGTAGGTGGGACTCTTATGAGTCCCACAAGGCCTAAGAAATCGGTATTTTACCATCAAATTCTATTTGATGGTGAAATACCGATTCAGGTGTGCATGCACATGTGTGCATGCACACCTGTGCCATATGACAGGCAGACCTGCCCTTAGGGGGCACCCGCAATCCACTGCTGATGATGTCACATATTACATCATTCATGACATGGTCAGTGACATCACTGATGACATCACTGATGACAACATCCAGTGATTATGTGTTTCTGTAAAGTTTAAATATGTTTTACATATTGAAGAATGAGTGGATGTATAAGTGTCTGAATGAAGGTTTTAGTAGGTGCGTGATTGACTGTATGAGTGAGTGATTAAATGCGTCTTACTGAATGCACGGGTTAGTGACTAAACTGTCTGAAAGTGTGCATCAGTATGTCTGTTGTTGTGCAAGCTGCTGCATGTGTTGATCAGTAGCTATATAAGTAGCTATATGGGTTATTGATTGGTTGCACAAGTGTTTGTATGGGAGACTGAGTGTGTGTATGGCTGGCTGGGAGGTGTGTGACTCTGTGCAGATCAATGTGTACTTGTATCAGTGATTCTATAAGAGAGTAACTATGTGTTAGTATATGTTTCAAAAATGTAAGGTGTTCTGTGTTTAACTGTATAGATGAGAAAATGGAAGTGTGATTGATTCTTTTCAGGACTGACTAGGTGTGTGAGTAACTCCATGGATGAGTGGCAGAGTGTGAGTGTCTGTATAGGTGTATGAGTGCATATGATAGTGTTGTAAAGATGAGTGATTGTATGTATGAATGATTGTATGAGTGAATGTGTGTGTAGACATAGGAATCAGTGAGTGCGTATGTAGTAACTAGTATTGGTGTGTCAATGGTTTCAAAAATGATACTCTCTATTTAACACTGGGTGTAACGGAGGTTATATTAGAGTGTGAGGAGATGCATTGTATTATCACATGAATGATATCATCAGTGATGTGATCATTGATGTCAAGTGAGATGTCATCAGTGATGTCATTTGAGATGTCATCAGTGATGTCATCAGTGATGTCACTGACCATGTCATGAATGATGTAATATGTGACATCATCAGCAGTGGATTGCGGGTGCGCGATATATAGTTAGTGCAACTAACTATATATGGAATTTCAATGGTTTTGTGTGAGTAAAATAAGGTTTTTTAAATGCTAATTCCTAACTATATATGGTCTATAACCTATGGTTTTTTCAGTGAATTTTCAAGGTTTTGTAAATGCTAATTCCTAACTATATATGGTCTATAACCTATGGTTTTTTCAGTGAATTTCATTGGTTTTTTAACAGCTAATATCTGTAGCTGTAAAATGTATTCTTCTTTAAATCCAAAAATATATTTTATATGTTTATTAATAACTTTTTTTTAAAATATTTTTTTTTCTTCGTTCCCGCTTCGCGAATCGGGAAGCTTCCCGTTAGCTGACCTTGATGCCGCGAAATAGACCGCGAGCCGGTAAACGTTTCTTTACCGCAACTGCCGCGTTAGAAAACAACATCGTGACGCCTCCCGTCCGCATGACGTTTCGCGTTGTCGCGTGATACGTCATATGACGTGCTACGTTAGCGAACTGGTACGCTTACCGAGTCGCAAAGCGCAGGTTTCTGGAAGCAAACCGGGAGGCCCTGCAAAGCGCGTAACGTAAACACAGCAGGTCACATTTGGTTTCTTAATGATGTAAGACTAGGTCATATAATCTAAAATGAACACTTTTCATTGGTTGAGAACTATTGTTTTTCCCAAATGATGAAAATCCCTCCTTCTTTCCTCACTCTGACTTTCATCATTGTGAGAGAAAGACCCTTTGTTACCAGTGAGCAATGGCTTCTTTAGTAGCTTCAGCTGGTGCTTCCCCACCACCTCCACCACATCCAAGGAAGAGTGGACCACCTGCTAAAGTTATAATTCAGCAAGAAGAGGAAGAAGAGGAAGAGGACGACGAGCACGAAGAGAGGCACTTTTTGCCTGAGGAGCCCAGGACGTCTCACCGGAAAGAAAACTTCATTTGGCAATTTTTTAAAATTCCCAAAGGTCAGAAAAAAGTAAATGCAAGATATGTAACTTGCCTTATATGTCAAGATAGACTGTCCAGAGGGACCGACAAAAAATACAGTTTCGGAAACTACACAATGCATCGCCATATGACTAGGTGGCATCCTAACAACTACAGTGCTGCACAGTTTCGTAACGACCTAGATAATCTCCCTATTATGGCCAGAAGATCTGTTGTACCGGAAGTAACGGGACCAGAGGGCAGGGAGATGGTGCCAAATATACAAATGAGATTTCGTGAAGTAAAACAAGTCTGCGTACATTGCAGTGGATTCATTTGCTACGGAGAAAGTAGCATCACTCTGATCAACAGAGCTATTGACAATCATGCTCATGTTTGTCCGAAACGCCCCAAACAATAAATTCTTTTTTTTTGTTTTGTTGCTCCTGTTGAGCCCTTTACAATGAATCGTTTTCGTTGCCCCCTCCGAAAAAAAAACCAAAAAATATATAAAACTGTTCAGAAAAATTCAAAAAAAGTAAAAAAATGTTCAGAAAAATAATAAAAAAAATATAAAACAACAAAAACAATTAAAAAAAAAGTTCTTTTCAGAACTACCTCCCCGTTATTAAAAAATTGGTACAATATTTGGAACTGTGCCAACCTCTATTTCTCTTAGTTCGCTTCCCAGTTCGCTCCCCGGTACGCGAACCGGAAGCGAACCAAAAATTTTTTTTTTTAAAAAAGAACAGTAAGTATAAGGGAAGGAAACAGACAGTTATGTTAAAAGAAAGACAGCTATAGGGGAGTAAACTAGAGATACTATTACCCGTAATCCACTGCTGATGATGTCACATATTACATCATTCATGACATGCTCAGTGACATCATCAGCAGAGGATTGCGGGTAACAGTATCCCTAGTTTATTCCCTATAGCTGTGTTTCTTTTAACATAACTGTCTGTTTCCTTCCCTTATACTTACTGTTCTTTTTAAAAAAAATTTTTTAGATTAGTCAGAAACAGTGAAAGTAATGAAATATAAAAGACTACGTAGAATATGAGCACTGTATGCAACAACTTTGACACTTACAGAAGCCTCACCTTCTCCATGCCTCCTACACAGTTCTACATGTACATCATAAATGCAAACAGAACAGAATTAATTATACATGTTAAATGGTTTATTTTTGCTGTTCTCAGAATGTATCAAATTTCACTAAAACAGTGACTTGAAGGTATTCATCATATAACAGCGGGGAAAAAAAAACACAATCAAAATGATTGTGTTTAAAAAACCCATACAACATAACAAATCAGAATTCAGAACTCCTTAAAGTTAACTTACTTTCCATGACGGCCAAGGATGTCCTATGAACAGCTTACACTCTGTTGTGCTGTTATTACTTTCAACCCGCCACTTTCTGAAAGAAAACCTCCATCGTTTTCAAAAACATGTTACATACAATAAATGACTTCTCGCTCTCTACCACACGTTTCCACAAGGCCAAATCGTGTCTGAGCCATTTATAACTCTTAGAATTCTTTTAAGCCAATCCCGTCATGTTGTATTTCCGCAACTTTCACAATTAAAATGTTGAAGATCATTTTCACAATCCTGGACTAGTAATATCTTCCCCTTCTTGCTCAATCATGTTCTACATTTCCTATCACACTGATACTGCTTACTATGAAGCAGACTTACACTACCTTTATGACTAGTACAATTATTTACTTCTCTACATCACTTTTAATGACAA
Source organism: Lissotriton helveticus (assembly GCF_964261635.1). Lineage (NCBI taxonomy): Eukaryota > Metazoa > Chordata > Amphibia > Caudata > Salamandridae > Lissotriton > Lissotriton helveticus. The sequence goes on from NC_136068.1 coordinate 1,411,479,829, forward strand.
AGCAATGTAAAACAGTAGACAGCATTGCAGACTTACATTCCCTCTACTCCATGTTTTGATTGGCTGCTTCAATTAGCTTATAAAAAGAAACAGTTTTTCTGAACTCATTCAAAGTGCACGTATTTCTCCATGACGTCCAGTGTTATGGTAAGAAGTTATGTCTCTGTACTACACTTATCCTCAAGGCCAAATCGTGTAGGAGCCATTAGAACTTCTTGAAATTCCTCAGAGCACATCCCGAGATTCTTTCCCTAAAATTTTGGTTTTAAAAACACCAGGTAAGAGTTTTTAAGGTCATACGGCAATTTTGTTTTTGAAAATTAAAACAGAATCATTGCAGAATGACCAGCCATTTCTACACTTTAAATAAGCTGTATAATGTCCTGATGTTATTGAAGGACCATCATGATATATAATTGCTACAGTTACAAAAGTCCTTCCTGATATTGACAACTGTGAAGCCACAAATTTTTTAATTAAAGTTGTCAATTTTGTTCCATCAGGCCTACATCGTTGGAACATTAAAATGACATACTGGCCATATGTTCGTATAAATAATGTGGACATCATTTCAGATTTACATTGGCTACACTCCATGTTGTGATCAGCTGCTTTTACTAGCTTATTAAAAGAGACTGATTTACTGTCTGGCAAAGTTAAATATATAAATCTTTCTGAGTCTACACTAGTAGTACTTGATACCCTACAGTTCTCGCAGTCATGCTGCCATTGATAAGAAAGCCCAAACAGGTGATCTACATCTACACCTTCATCATGCAATACATCAAGCATATACATTAAAAACTCCTGACAATCTTGCTGACTATTTTGAGAGAATTGTGTTTGGCCTGAACATCTGTCTAACAGATTTCGAATTTCAGACACACTTTCTATGTTTGTTCTATCAGTGCTACATTTCTCTAACACAGAATTTAACAAACTGCAAAATCTTTGATCAGAATTGACCACAATCTCTTCTTTTACATTTTCTAGAGAAAACAAAACATTAACCACTACATTAGCATAGCAGTTGACACCAGAACTGTTTTCAAATTGAAAACCAACAACATCTTCAACAGAATCCTTTTTGTTTCTGCTTATAATTTCAGGTTCATCGACTTTTCGTCTTTTTGCTACAACCTCCCCAGTATTGGTCACATTTCTTCGTTTCCGGCCTACCACACGTTTCTCAAACAAAGGATACTGAGGCAAATGTGGCGCATACTCTCTTCTCAACCTATTGTATTCCTTAACACAATCTAGATCCACACAAATGTTTGTGACATCACACTCAATCAAGTACAATCCCGATAAAGTCCTAACTCGTGACAATGCCACATATGCCATACCCTCCTTGAACACAGAACTGCCAATATTCACCAATGCACAGTCTACACTTAAACCTTGCGATTTATGGATTGTCACCGCATATGCCAAGCAAACAGGAAACTGCTTACGACGAACATATAAGTCTTTTACAAGCAAAAATCTAGCAGAACAACGAGCAATTAGCTGTACTTCCTCAATGCCATCAAATTTAATTTTTAAAAATTCAATTCCATCTCTATTTCTGTATTTCACAAAATCAACAACATTACCCATTGATCCATTTACCAGACCTCTTTCAACATGTAAATTCCTTCTTAAAATTATACGGCAGTTCAAGCACACATTCAGAGTCTTTTCAAAACCCGCAGTTTTAGATATACTCTTCTCTAATGAATCCAATTTTGTTTTCAGATTCTCAGACAAAATAATTGTTGATCCCATATGCTCTACTCTGTCAATAGCTTCCAGTTTCACAATCTCTTGCTTTTCTAAATGCAACATTTTGTTGTTGAATTTGGCACATTCTGCAAGAGTTGGCATCAAACATATTCCAGATTTTTTCTCAGTAACTTTCTGAAAAATATTCTCAGGCACAACATCTTCGTCTGGATATAAATTTGTCAGTAATCGTGCATGTAAAGCTTCTTTCCCATGCTCGGTCACTTTTCCAATTCTAACATCTTGTAGAATAGTCTTGTAAACTTCATCCTTTGCCTGACGCATATTTTCATGCAGTTCAGCATAATTGAAGTTTAACCATATATTGACGTTGCCAATGCTCCCTAAGCACTTCCTGGTATCTTCATGCGTGAGCATTTTGAACACAGGTTGCCCTTTCACTGGTGTCAGCTGCAGAAGATCTCCGAAAACAATGATGTGTTTGCCACCAAATAACACATCATACTCTGTTTTGAGAACTTCTTGCATTCTCAAATGCACAAAGGCAAGCATGACATTGGAAACCATGCTTACTTCGTCAATGATAAGAAGTTTCATTTTCCTCAAGACTCTTGAAACTTCAAAACAAGCATCTCCAGATAGCTTGTGATATTCTAATTTGTTGTCATGCTCCACTGGCAGCATCAGTAAACGATGTAAAGTAATCCCTTTAATGTTATGTGCTGCCAGTCCAGTTGGAGCGGTGACAACACAAGACAGCGATGACTCTGTCCTTTCCTGCAAATAACATGAAATTGCTTTAATAAGGAAACTTTTTCCAGTTCCCGCTTCTCCACTCACATACAGTCGGACAGGCTTCAACGACGTACATGAGCACTCTTTCTTGTCATGACTTAATCCATGATCAATTTGCATGGTAAGTTCGTCATATATTTTCCTCTGCTCAACGTTGAGTTGTCTTTCCAACTCTTCTAAGTTAACCGTATCCTCCTGAGCATGTGCCATGGCTCTTTCCACTTCATTCATAGCAGTGGCAGCTTCATTTTCGATAAGAGGTCCTCCTAGTGGATCCTGACTCAATGAAGCAGAACTCTGACTGTCCTGAGAACTATCTCTGGCAATCTCAGCTGCAATCGTTGCTTCCTGCTCAATTTCCACATTCAACATTTCTACATATTTGGGAAAAGCAGGACATTCTATGGTCTCCTTGGCAGCATTGAATGAGTCTTCGTAACAAAGGAAATCTCCAAGCAGTTCCTCTTCTGCACGCCAAGGCTTAAAAAGTTGCAAAAGTGCTAAATAGAAAAACTCCTTTTTTTCAGGAGATTCGCCACTCAATTTTCGATGGTTTATCAAGTGGCATTTTCTTTGCTTGACCAGACATCCCTCACTTCCTATTACAGCATACACTCCTTTCTCAGTATCTTCTTTGATGTTCCTCTTGAATATGTAATTTTGCAGAACCTCATACAGACAAACATTCTCGAGGTGACTGCTTCGATTTGGATAATATGTATCCAACATGTTGCTCTTCAAAATGTCGGTACTGTTTGGCTCCTTTTCCGCCAAATACTCAATTTCCCGCACAGGTTTCAGAACTCGATTACGCGTTGCAGCAAGACCAACACTCGCCCAAACGATACTCCTGGACTTGGCATAGAGACTTGCTGAAGACAACCGGTCAGAACATTCGTAAGCTCCAATTTCTCGATGCGACAACATCTTCAGACTGAAACTGTACAACTTCTTGCTGAGGCTCTTTTCATGGGAAATGTCCTCCCACATATCCTTCAATTCTGTCTTCTCTTTTTTGGTGATGTAAGATGTCACATACCGAGCCACAGCCATACAGTTATCAGCCACAAACTGTATATCCATGTTAGCATTCCACATGGACAAAATCACCGGGTTGTAGTCGTTGATGTACTTAGACTCTTCGTTCCTCTTCAAATTGTATGTGTTTTTAGGTGATTTCTTCATCACATTATGTCGCAGCGAAGACATCAAACTGTTCACTCTTCCTTTAGAAATCACCGGTCGTGGAAAGCCGAAACGACATTTGGTGTAGAACTTGTCTTTGTTCCGGAATTTACGACGACAGTACTTTCCACATCGATGGCTTTGGAAACGTAGAACTTTTTCTCTTAGGCTTTTTTTCTCCTTTGCGTTTGGAACAGCACACGTAGAATACTGTTCTATGAAACTCATCACTGAGTCTTCTGCATCCGTTCCAAATTTAGGTGCATCCTTGATCCACAGCAACATATGTATATGAGGAGCACCTCTTGCTTGGTACTCCTTCCTCCAGAAGAAATCCAACACCTCTCCAAGAGGTGGATTCTTCTTATTCATGATGAAAGACATCATACCTTCAAATCTATGATTGAAGTACCTACATACATTGACTGGATCCAAAGAGCACAGTTCTCCGGGTGTCTTGAATTCGATGTTTTCTACGTTAGCATTTGCCTCTCGTAGAAATTCAAGTAAGTCTTCCCAGCCATACTCAGCACAGCTCAAAGTGAGGAACCATGTGGGAGTTCCTAAGTTCCTCAGCATACATTTTAAATCACCATGACGACGGTACCAGTACTCATTAGTACCACGCTGACACGCCATGAGATTAATCAGGTGAGAATCCAAAATACTGTCTTGGACATTGACTTTATCCATAAAGTCACTTGCCGAGATGTTTTGCATGTGTATACCACTTTTCAAGATGTGGTTCACTGCATATGACAGTCCAGACAGATCGCTTTCAAACAGGAGATGAAACAAATAAGGAATGCATTGTCGAAACCTAGGATCTCCTGCATACAATCGCAAAGTCCGGTATTCAGAAGCAGGAATTTGATGAGGTCGCTCATCATATCTTCCTCCCTGACCTGTTGGAAAAAGCTGTGGGAAACACCAAGCTTCCAAACTTTCCTCCCAAACACTAATGGGACTCCCTTTCGCTTGTTTCATTTGAAACAACTCAATAGCATTCCCCATGACTTCCTTGGAATGCAAAGGATGAACACTATAATGTTCATATATTTCTTCACTAGTACAGGGTTCTACTTTCTCAATTTGACCAGCACACAAATCGCTATCCTCTTCCTCACTTACTTCCTCTTCTGCAACATATACATTTTTATAGTATTTATTATATTTTTTCAAATACAATGTTGCCCTTTTGACTTTCCTAACATCTACTAAATCTTGCCATATTTTCTTATTCTTTGTCGGAACCCCATTAACTAAGATAACAAGAGGTTCCTCTTCCACTTTTTCTACTCCAATTGTGTTAATGTTTTTCTTCAAATCTAGAGGCAAATAAACAACTCTTCCCTTTAATCCTCTCTGTAAATCTGATGGAGGCAATTTCCCTGTCTTTGGCTCCATTCTTACAATAGCCTGAAAGGGATGGATACTTTGAATCAAAATAGATTCATAAGTATTTAAATCCTTCAATTCAGAAGGAATCTCAACCAATTCCAGATTATTATGAACTGCTCTAGCAGGCATCTGGTTTTGATTTAATTTGTTACAACAATAAGTACACACACGTTGATCCAATCCCAAATCAAAACAATTTTCTACCATCAAGTATGTTGTAAAATCCTTCCATTCACTATTATTTTCCCTTTCACTTTTTCCATATAAATCCACTAACTTAGTCTGATTCTTATAATAAGTGCGTCGACAACACACACAAGTGAAATTTGGCCTCTCACTTGATTTCACCTCAAACGTCGCAATTTCCCTCTGGAAATTATCTGTACTGGAAACCTGTACACTATCTTTCACATTACTCTCTTCTTCTTGGTCAATTTCAACATTCTCCTCTTTACTTCCAAAGTAACAAAACTCAATTTCTTCACATATATTCTTCACATCTATTTCAGAACCATGCAAAAGAGCAGCGCATAATTGTTTAAGCATAATTGCTGGACTCTTAGCATAATACAACATTCTAACTAATTTCCTCACTTTATTATGATGCACTGCTAGCATCCTGAAATGATGAAAAACACTCTGGCATACTCTCCTGGAAAGACAAGCCAGTGAATGACCATGCAAACCTATCACTTCTCTCACTCTGCAAGGATCTAATTCTTGCAACAACTTCATTTTCTGCTTCAAACTTTTCTTATTAAATGACCGTATAAAATCACAAAGCAAATTGATGGAATCCTGTCGTACACTGCAAATACTACTACACTTCCAGGTGTACACAGGACCCTTAGGACGTCTCCCTAAAACCTCATTACCTAACACCTCTTCTATCTCTGTTGTCACAAGTTTTTCTTTTTCAACTGGACAACCATCTTTCACTTCATAAGCTCGACCACTGGTGTCAACTGCATGCACCAAATCATTATCCTGGAAATAACTCTCCTCATTAAAAAATGCCTCAGAGCTTGAACTATGCATCCATTCTCCAGAAAAAACTTCACAAAAATTACTACGATTAACTATTCTCTTCCATCTACTATTTCTTTTGAAATCATAAATTGCCTTGTTTAGCTTCCTAATTCTATTGATTGTCAAAATAAATAACTTACGTTTAATTTCAAATGCCTGATCAATAACTTTCTCAACTATTTTTTTTCTCTTATAAAAAAACACTTTCTGTTGACCTTTCTTAATATTTTTTAACAAATTGCCAATTATCCTGTTGCGGAACATTCGTTTACGAATGTCCCTAAACTGTTGTTTCCTTCTACTTTCATGCATAGAGTTATCTCTTACTCTAGCAGTAACATTTCTCATTGGCCTTTCCTTACCGTTTGAATTGCTTCTCCTTTTCTGGACTGAAACATTTTCTGTAGTAATATTTTTTTTACTAGAGATATTTCTTATGAATGTTTTTGTACTCTTACCCGGTGCTTTCTTGGTGACTTGACAAATCTTTTTGTTAGAGGACTGTTGCTTTTTTTCATTCACCTGCTGTCTTTGATGTTTTGCAGCCTTTCTCACTCTTTCTTTGCTTGGCATCCTAAAATCTTGAAATAATCTGCAGTTGAATCTGTGGTAAAATATAATAAAAAATGTTATTAACCACTATTACCCAACAGTAAATTAATAACAGTCATCAAAAACTTAACACACTACTTAACATTTTTACATAGAAGAATTTTTTGTACATGGCAAATTTAGAATACAGAAATAGCAGAAAAGAAATGGAATTTATATTCATTTTACCTGTGCTGTTTTATATATGAATCTGATCTAATTTTATGACCATATTTTAATATTTTATTGAAGACACTACACATAACCTGTTTTTGAAGGTGTCTTTATTTTTAAATTAAACGGTTTACATATTTACTTTTTATTTATTATAAATTTATAAAATAAATGTTTATAGTTCCATAGGCTCAAGCACGTCAGCTTCCCATCCTATGTCATACAATTCTGACAAATCTGCATCCTCATCACGTTCTTCTTCATCCTCAGGATTGAAATCATCCAAGGGATCAACATCCACTGATGTTTCAATTACGAGTTCAATGATGAGGTCGAAATCAACTGATTGCTGATTGTCGCTCATGTTGATGTTGTCTTTATCTTTAAAGAAAGATAACAACAATGAGATGTTGCACAGTAAGAGACAAATCTCAGAGATTATAATAGTAAAATTGTTTAACAAGAGTAACATTTTGCAGCTATTATTTAACCATGTCCAACGATGCTGAGGAGCAGAGGAGGTGAAGCCTATCTCCAATTTTTCACTGAACAGGACTCATCTCTTCTTAACCTTGGATAAACCTCACATAATTGTCCCCTGCACATAATTAAATGTAAAGGGGCAGATTTATATTAACTAGCACATCCCCACGGATGCACCAGTTAACGTGCACCGCTGCTCTGCCACCCACGGTGTGCCGCATTTACAATCAGATAGGACAAAGCTGCATCAAAACCCTGCGCCTGCTTGAAGCAGGCATAGATCTTGACGCAGGTAGGCTGAAAGCTAAAGCAACAACTAAGTGTCGTGTGCAGAAGTTGCAAAAAAGGAAAAATGGCGTTTAAACCAGTAATGAGCCCATGCTAACTTAACACAGTGTAAAGATATCCAGGATCTACATCAGTTTGGGGTTCACGAACCTGGCAGGTACAAGGCACTGAGGCTTTGCACCGTGCATGTCTCATCCCAAATCATATGTTGTTTGTGAATGAAACAATTTCCCAGACCAAATGCTTTGGATTGGCTACTTCTAAAAAATTAAACACCCCTACTATCCCGGAGTTAGAGGAATATGATGGTTGGTGTAATTTTACTCGGTTGTCCATTAAAGATTTACAGGCCCTACTCCGTAATTCTTCCTTTAACATTTCCAGTATAAATCCAAAAGGTTGGCTGCTTTGGCAACATGCCTTATCCACGGTTTAATAACGCTGCCTTTTGCTTTATATAAGTTTTCAAATTGTATGAAATATATACCAATAGGTCGTTATGAACCTTTAGGTAGTGGTTTTCTTCATGAGGTCTGGTCGCTTCCATACACATACAGATTTTCAAAGATGATCAAGAAGTTTATCTGAATGGAGAGGAATGCACTGAGACGCCAGATCATTCACTAATGTGTAGGCACATACAGTTACACGGTTCATGCAACAAACACCGACCAAATATGGCTTGCGTGTTGCAAGGCACGCCAGTTCCTGCTATCATCCCCACGTTCAAGTTGTTGGAAAATTGTAGTTATTTGATGCTCAATAATGAAGATTGTTCTGGGTTAATTAAAAGTATTCCTTTTATCGTAACAGTAAGTGAACGGGTTATTTGCTGCAGAAATGTTCTATTTCCTCCCACACATGAACATAGGGAGTTTTCAATCTGGCCACAAATACCAACCTTGGGAGCACATTTCAACGGCATGGCAAGAATAAGAGCTCTTTTGTCTCAGAGAGAGGTGGCCTTGAGTTCGGCCCGTGAAACTTTCGTGCTTCACATAGCGAACACCCGTACAGAGGTGCAGACCCTTTTAAATACTGATTCGCCTTTGCATTTCAGCGACATGGTTCGGACTATCTTTAACGCGTCCTCCACAAAGGGCCTGGCGCACTTTTTTAAAGTTGTTACCAGTGGTCTCGTGACTTCATTTGAGAAAATCTTTGGAGTCATCCCTGCTTTCTTTCATTCTATTTTTTCCACTGTGCTTGGTGGATTCCCATTTTTACTTGCATTACCAACGGACGCTCTTGTGCTTTTTTACATTTTTAAATATGGATGTCCCTCCTGTGCAAGCTCCCGCCCTGCAGCTGCTGACGCTGTTCCGCAATCGCATGCTTGAATATTATGGCACAATGCCGTTGGCGATATTAAGCACGGCATATGGATTATCTTTTCGATTCTCCTACTTCACCTGTGTCCAGCCTGTATTTCACTGCCTGACCTGTGATTTCGATTGGGCCATTGATTTGTGTCTCTGCGGACCGGTTTCTCCTGACGTCGACTTTAATCAGCTGATGAGTCCTATCATTACTCACGAGTTGGTTTGTCCTGGCGAAAGGATTATGGCTGTGGCATTGATGCATGGACTAATTGGTCCCTGGAATTTACTGGCGGCAACACAGTCTTTCTTGGAACAGAGCTTTCTTGAAAACCCACCGAGCTGTCCTCTGATGGTGATAGAGGATCCGGTGCTGGGAGAGCACGTATGTTCTTTTCCGCTTTTAAATTGGATGGCTGAACTCTTTTCGGATGAAGACGGTGACTTCCTATTAGAGGCTGTTGCAGCTTATTTTGCATACACAGTTATGTCATAGACCTTTTTCATGTTTGATATGCTGAGTACTAGCATTTCATTGACAATTCATTGACTTATTTGTCAAGTTCTTATTATTTAGCTTGCCAATTGGCTTAAGCCTCGATAAAGTAGTTGGCTGTTTTATTTTTCTTTAGCATTAAATTTTGCTAGTTTTTAATGTTTTACCTTGCGGACCGTGCACATATAAAGTTGCAATCTGCTCTCATGAGATGGCACTTCTATTATCTTATTCAGTTTGTTTCCGTATCATGGGGAGGTGTCATGTAGATCCTGGATATCTTTACACCGTCTTAAGTTAGCATGGGCTCATTACCGGTTTAAACGCCATTTTTCCTTTTTTGCAACTTCTGCACACGACACTTAGTTGTTGCTTTAGCTTTCAACCTAATAGTTCATCGTGATTTACATGAGAATAATATGTTATTGCTCTACTATCTGCTTTACTTGTTAAACTATATCTGTACAGCGAGTGCTGAAGTTTCAAGAACAACACGATACAGAATTGTTATGAGGTCTGATATTATGGCACAATGCCGTTGGCGATATTAAGCACGGCATATGGATTATCTTTTCGATTCTCCTACTTCACCTGTGTCCAGCCTGTATTTCACTGCCTGACCTGTGATTTCGATTGGGCCATTGATTTGTGTCTCTGCGGACCGGTTTCTCCTGACGTCGACTTTAATCAGCTGATGAGTCCTATCATTACTCACGAGTTGGTTTGTCCTGGCGAAAGGATTATGGCTGTGGCATTGATGCATGGACTAATTGGTCCCTGGAATTTACTGGCGGCAACACAGTCTTTCTTGGAACAGAGCTTTCTTGAAAACCCACCGAGCTGTCCTCTGATGGTGATAGAGGATCCGGTGCTGGGAGAGCACGTATGTTCTTTTCCGCTTTTAAATTGGATGGCTGAACTCTTTTCGGATGAAGACGGTGACTTCCTATTAGAGGCTGTTGCAGCTTATTTTGCATACACAGTTATGTCATAGACCTTTTTCATGTTTGATATGCTGAGTACTAGCATTTCATTGACAATTCATTGACTTATTTGTCAAGTTCTTATTATTTAGCTTGCCAATTGGCTTAAGCCTCGATAAAGTAGTTGGCTGTTTTATTTTTCTTTAGCATTAAATTTTGCTAGTTTTTAATGTTTTACCTTGCGGACCGTGCACATATAAAGTTGCAATCTGCTCTCATGAGATGGCACTTCTATTATCTTATTCAGTTCGTTTCCGTATCATGGGGAGGTGTCATGTAGATCCTGGATATCTTTACACCGTCTTAAGTTAGCATGGGCTCATTACTGGTTTAAACGCCATTTTTCCTTTTTTGCAACTTCTGCACACGACACTTAGTTGTTGCTTTAGCTTTCAACCTAATAGTTCATCGTGATTTACATGAGAATAATATGTTATTGCTCTACTATCTGCTTTACTTGTTAAACTATATCTGTACAGCGAGTGCTGAAGTTTCAAGAACAACACGATACAGAATTGTTATGAGGTCTGATCTCCACGACTTCATACTCATAACATAAGTGCAGCTTCTGCCAATTCTGGGCATGAGGCGGGTTTTATATTGCTTTGCCGAACACACATACACAACACTTGATGCGGTTCACATAAAGAGAGAGCTGGTGTATGCTGATGTGATTCCTTCAAATCTAAGACACTAAAGTATGGGCACGCCCTAAACCAACAGAAAGAGACCTTCTTAGCAAATAATATAATATGTGTATTAGGGAGGGTGAGATATAAGCAGCCGCGGGCCATGGAGGGAGTTACGGTGGGGCAGGGAGGCGGGGAGGGGGAGGGGCAGGGTGGAGCCCTCTCCACCCTGCCCCTCCCCCTCCCCGCCTCCCTGCCCCACCGTAACTCCCTCCACGGCCCGCGGCTGCTTATAAGTGTTGCTAACTCTTATTCATTTACAGCATGTTAACATACTGTCACCATTCGCTTCTTATGTACTAGTAACTATGCTGGTAATTTTCCTACTGATAATATGTGTACTTGTATTATCTAAGATACTACGCCTGAGAAGACGGCATTAGTAAATAAACATTTCAAATACACATGTGTTCTTCTTAACTCCATGTTCTGGTTTCTAAGAAATATATAACGACCGACTTTTCATGAGTTCCACGTATCCTGAGGTACTATAAGTTCATATTCTGGATTGTCTAAACATTGAGAGTTTGTTATATCCAATGTGACACTGTACCTAGCTTGCTAAGGGGTTTTTGATTACTAAGGTGAGTTTTGGGGCACCCTAATTCGCCGAGGTTCCAATCCTCTGTCCACAGTTCTGTGTGAGAACAGAAACCCTGCGACAGGGGCACCCCTGAGCCTTGCTGGAGCTTCATCACACTTGCGATACAACTCCAGCAATGCGCCACCTTTACGGCACAGATACGTCACGCATCTGTGCTGTTTTTGCCCCATGATGCGCCGCATTGTAAATGCAGCACACCATAGGTGACGGAACAGCGGCACAGAATGACTAACACATCCCTGGTGATGCGCCAGTCATCATAAATCTATCCCTATGCTTCTTATCTTGTTAGAGATGAACCGCCATATGTATCATCAAAGTTTTTTGCATTTCCTAAATAGCGAACTTTAAGGAATAAATAGCGATTCTTTACCATTCCTAGTTTGCGATGAGCTATTTGCTAATTACAAATTACCCATTCATTTCCATGCAGCAGGAGGCCCATAGGAATGAAGGTGCAATTTGCGATCAGCAATTACCTCATCGCAAATTACGAATTTTTCCGAGGGTGCAGGGGTGTCTCAAGAACACCCTGCTGCACCCCTGAAAAAGAAATTGGGGGGCATATGGCGCACATAAATTTTGAAAACATTCCTTTACCTCAAAAACGATTTTCAACTCATAATTTGAAAACACTGCACATGGGGAAATGACTTAAAATGTCCTTAAGACACATAAAAGCGTTTTTTGATTGCCTTTGCAGCATGTTTCAGTCACCTTTAACATGCCTATGTAACGCAAACATTCAAAATCTAAATTTGCCATGCACAGGTGGGAGCATATTTACAAGCAATTTGCTCCACAGACAAACTTCTTACATTGAAATGGGAAAAATAACATCAGAGACTCTCAATTACCTTATAAAGAAGCAGACACCATTATGTCCTTGTCATCAATATTAAAACCATTGCTTTTTCTCAAAAACGATTTACAAGTCATAATTTGAAAACACTCCACAGCTCCTATGCACATAAAAACCCTGTCAGTACTAATACTTCACATTTTCTCCAATTACAATTTCTCAAAGAAACAAAATCTATTTGTAAAACACTTGAGACAAAGCAACATTTGAAAAACACAACTTTCTTCATAATTTTCTCCTTAAAGCACACTATTTTCTATCTAAATTAAAGAAATCTTTTCTCACCTTAGCAAATACTTTGAGTTTCAAAACAGTCTCAGAAACACACCAATTTGTCTTCAGCAGAGCAAAAGGTATGCACTCCAGAGTCTGCAGCTATCAAAAGCACAGAAATGCTGTAATTCTTCACACATATCTCTCATGTCACCCAATCAAAACTCTTCCCTCACTTTTTTTCATATCAAAACCCTTCCCCCCTCTGCCCCCTCTCTGCTTTTTCTGCATAGCAACCACCTCTTGCAAGACCTCTGGTGTTTCCAAGTTCACACAACAATGTTGCAATTGAACTCTGAACTCTCAGTGCACCTGCATATCCAGTCCAATCTTTCATTTAATGATTTTTTCTTCGCCACTCAAAATACATCTTTCAACGAACTCATCCATGCACCCTAACTTTCTGTTTTCAGCAATCAAAATCCACCAATCACTCTTACTGCTTCATTAACACAGAAACTCCTCAGTTTTTTTCATTTTACACTCTCATTTTTTCAACTGCCATTTCATTGCCACACTTCATCTGACTGCAGGAGAACCTTCTCTCGCCATGTTTTCTGTCTGGATTGTTGGACATAGTTACATCTATTGGGCTCAGAGGTACGCTGAAAACAGGAATTTACCTAACCTCAATTTACAAGATGTGGAAATTAAGTGGTTTGGCCACAGAGGATTAAAATGTCACCAATTGATACCATTGGTGAAAACCTTTATGCATTTACCAAAACCTGACCTGTTAATTGTGCACTGTGGAGGTAATGATTTGGGCACTTTGACTGGGGTAGGTCTGGAAATGCTTTTAAAGGACACCTTTGAGCAATTGATGGCACTTTTTCCTCAGACTGCCTTGGTATATTCAAATATATGCCAAAGACAAAAATGGAGGTGGTCGAACCAATTTTGTCCACAAATTGAGAAATCGAGGAAGCATGTAAACAAATCTGTTTCAGCTTACATGAGAGACCATGGAATGGGCTCCCTGTACAACAATAACTTGCGTTACTACATGCAAGATATCTACAGAGGAGATGGAGTTCACTTCTCAGATGAGGGCAACAGAATTTTCATTCTGAATTTAAGAATGTGCATTGGTACCTACTTATAAGTACCTAAATGTACCATAAACCCAAAAGCTCTTCTCAGAGCTACCCTACATCTGATCACTCACAATTATTATTTTACTCTAACTTTTTTCACTAATTTTCAAGAAAGTACGCTCCCTGGGGCGCTTCCCGGTTCGCGAACCGGGCGCACTCCACGCAAAAAAACTAAAAAAACGATATATATTTTTTTTGCCCTACGAGACCCTTTTAAAGCCTCCACATCAAACCTAGGGGGTCAGGGAGGATCTACTATGCCCCCTTATGGTCATTTGCCCCTTCGCTTTGGCCTCCTCTTGTCTCTCGATCCTACCGAGAGACAAGATGGCGGCCGCTACGGACTGTTTGGAATGTTTACAGACGCCGAAGAACCAATCAGCTTCGCAAAGCTCCGTAACGCGAAAAGTACACGAAGCGGAGCGCTGTTACAGATATATATCTTTTTTTGAACGTTAATTTCTCAAAATCCACTGGAGCACATATATTGAGACCTAGCAAAGGCACATCGGGCTACCAGTCCCTACAATTTTGCCAAGTTTCGTGCAAATCCATTCAGCCGTTCGATTATTATTATTATTTTTTTTTTTGCCCCGCGGGGCCCTTTTAAAACCTCCACATCAAACCTAGGGGGTCAGCGAGAATCTACTATGCCCCCTTATGGTCATTTGCACCTTCGCTTTGGCCTCCTCTTGTCTCTCGATCCTACCGAGAGACAAGATGGCGGCTGCTACGGACTGTTTGGAATGTTTACAGACGCCGGAGAACCAATCAGCTTCGCTTCACAAAGCTCTGTTGCGCGAAAAGTACGCGAACCGGAGCGCTGCCCGGTCCGCTGTTACAGATATATATCTTTTTTTAAACGTTAATTTCTCAAAATCCACTGGAGCACATATATTGAGACCTACAAAAGGCACATCGGGCTACCAGTCCCTACAATTTTGCCAAGTTTCGTGCAAATCCATTCAGCCGTTCGGGCTAAAAGTGAGGCCAACCGCCCTATGGAAAACTCAATGTTAAAAACACGTTTTGGGACCCCCCTTTTTTCTCGGCCCCCCCTGAACGAACCCCCCCAAATTTTCAAGGGCTGCTCAGAAACAAAATGTGCCATTTTCCTGAAAATTTCAGCCAATTCCGTCCACAAACGCCAAAGTTATTAGACATAGAATTTTCAAAAATCCCATAGAGAAAAAATCCTAACTATATATACCTACTGGCGACCGCCAGTAGGTAATATGTATATATATATGTATTTTTTTTCACTGAAAAACCCATAGGTTTCTGGGACGTTATAGTTAGTTGGACTTTTTACTCTTACAAAACCAGAGAAATTCGAATGTTATAGTTATCTATAACTTGCGCCCCCTGAATGATGTAATATGTGACATCATCAGCAGTGCATTGCGGGGGCGCGAGTTATAGTTAGTTCAATGAACTATAACATCTCAATTTCTCTGGTTTTGTACGAGTAAAAAGTTAAACTAACTATAACGTACCTGAAACCTATGTTTTTTTCAGTGAATTTCTAAGGTTTTTTTAAATGCTAATTTCTAACTATAATGCCTATAAAACCTATGTTTTTTTCAGTGAATTTCAAAGGTTTTTTTAAATGAAAATTTCTAACTAAAATGTCCCTAAAACCTTTAATGTTTTTTAAGTACATTTTAAAAAGATGTGTATACTTTTTGTAGTGAAAAACTAACTGTAACAATAGTCTTTTATAACGTATAATTAGGGCTCCCAGTTTTATGGTATTTATTTTTTGGGCATTTCCGTCTGTATTTATCCATACTTATTTGTTGCTAATTTTATCTCTTTTTATCCATATATATTTTGGGTTTTGTGAAAAAATGAATCTGAAATGAGTATATTTCCACATGTATTTGTCTGATAAATATGCACTTATGCCTGAAGGACTGACTGTTTTCAGGGATAAAAACACACTCAGATGATAACATGTGCTCAACCTTGATATTAAAATGTGCATGTTTTCTTATACCAGCATATATATTGCTGTCTAAGGCCCTTTACTAAAATTATTTTATTGCTTTAACCCTCTTACGGTTAGATCAACAGAGCTACTAGCCTGGTAGTCATGATTAACAGCATTTAGAATCGCTCAAAAAATAACCCAATGTCTGTTTTTTAACATAATTTAAAATAAATACAGACAGGAAAATAAATGGTTTTCTGTCTGCACTTATCTGTAAAAATCTGTAAAAATGGAAAACAGGGAGCCCTACTTATAATTTAACGATGTTTAAAACGTAATTAGCAGTAATTAACATATATGTTTGGAAAAAGTGTGACGCAGCAGCTATGATACCTGACTTCGAACAACAACGTTCACAGTTCGATTCCTGGCTCCAGCAGCATGTTAGCCCACCACTATGTCACTGTGGGCAACACCTTGCTTAATCTTTCCAGAGTGCTGGCACACGTTTCCGGGGGTAGCTGTACACTTTACAAATGCTGCCATTTTTTTTAATTTAACAGCATAGTGATGACAAATATTAGCAAGTATTTTTTTTCTTCTATTGTGACAATATTTTGTTTATGTCTTCTATTTAGAATTACGGCAATTAATAGAAGTTTTTACTCATGCGAATGGAAATTACACAGTTTGCCAGGTAACAGTTTTTAAGCTGGCCAACGTATGTACATATCAAAGACCTTATATGTGTTACGATTGAAATCAAAACCTTTACAGCTCCACATTTCGTAACTTTTCCCAACACGTGCACAAGTTAAACAGTTAAAACGTGTAAACTGTAAAACACGACATCTAATTAGTCGGAGCCGCATCTTCCTTCCATAGACTACTTAATAACCAAAATGTATATAAACCACACCTGTTGTTCGATTAGTTTTGTTTTCGGCAGTTATTTACCCGTGTCCATTCTGTGATGCAGGTTCCCTTTTCTTGCGTAGGATTCTAATTTTGCGGCAACAAAACATATTACAGAGTTGTAAGTTGTTTGATTATGGCATAGTAGATATTTATAATACGTAGCTATTTGTCAATTTTTAAACATTTGTATTTAGAAAAAAGTGTTATTGGTTGTTTTTGCCTTTTTTCTGTAACGTCACCAGCTTGTTTTCAGAAATAGGGAGCAAACAGCAAACATTGCTCCGTTTCTGGCTCCTTTGAGCTCATATACTGTAACTTTGTATACTATAATATCAACACTGTACTTGACTTCAGAGGTGTTGGTGACCTTTTGGCGAGAAGACTAAAGATTTATAGGTAACGTCACCAGCTTTTGGTTGTTAGTCTGTTTTCCCCTGGAGATCATATACTGTCAATATTTATATTAAAATATTGTCAGTCATTGTGATCTCAGAGGAGTTCATGACCCGTCGGCGCCAAGAGTAAAGATTTATACGCAACTGCACCAGAATCTGGTTGTTAGTCTGTTTCCCCCTTGGGATCATATACAGTGAATATGTATATTATAATTTTCACAGTCATTATGATCTCAGAGGAGTTTCTGACCCGTCGCCACGAACATGAAACATTTCGAAGTCCCAGACAAAAGAAGCACTAAAATATTCACCGCTCAAAAGTATTTCATTATTGATCTTGTGTTATATTCATAACCTTATTTTCCTTTTCCTTTTTGTGTATTGTTACAGAAAAAGAATTGGGGATACGTTGGCGCCAGGACTAAACCATCTGAAATACAGCTTACTGACCTTTATAACTTACTTGATCAGATATTTTTTCAGGGAGAATATTTTTCGAAATGGCAGTCTAAAAAAGATAGTTTGCATACATACTTTCTTACTTTAAACCTTTGATAAACCGTACATTTCTGAATGTTATTTTCTAATTTCTATTTTTCTCATTTGCGGTTCCTATTCACCTTCTCCCTAGAGAATATATAGGACCAGTACTCTATATTAAAATAGTGCTATCCCATATATTCTTAAAAGAGTACGTGATTAGTTAGCGGAACACTGTTCGACCACTAAGCACTACGACAGAACGTTCCAAAATTCTACAGAATAGAAATTGTAGATTAATAATAAAGCGTACATTTCTATGTAATATGAAGTCATTTGTGTTTAACTGTTTTTTACTTCTTCTGACCTCAGATGATGTAGTTCAGGAGTGTTTCCTGTAGCACTTCTTTTCTACTTTATCTAAAAGTAACACATCCCCTCTTATATTATCAAGAATATCGGGCAACACTTTTACAAACTATAGCAGAAAAAAAGGTGGGCGGGCACGCTTAAGTGATATTTATGAAATTCCATTTTTTTGTCACCCCTTTGATATATACAGCATCAGTTTCCGAAGAAAGTTTATTTGTAATTGCTTAATAAAAACTATTTGAACCTAGACAGAAATTTTTGCTGCGCAACTACACCTCCCTGTCAAAAAAGTAAACAGGTGGGTCGTGGCTTTGGCGGCGATGAGCTGAGACGTGCCTTTAGAGAGCTCCGGTGCCCCGCTGCTGATTTAAGCAATCTTTGGCAGAGTTTGGGGTGCTCCCTGCGAGAGGTTGGGATTCCTGAGATTCCTGGACAGTGGGGGCCCAAGCAGAGAGCAGGGAGCGACTGCTTGCCCTGTACGGAGAGCCGATAGCGTTCGGCGGGGACCCGATGAGCGCCTGAGTCCGCCATCTTGATCTGTGTGGTGGCGGTGGGCTTTCGCGCCCAGGACCTGACCTGGCTGTGAGTTGCTTACAGATCCCGGATGGCAGTCAGGCGGGGAGAGGCGGGCTCCGGGGTGTGAAGCTGTTGGAGCGAGCAACGAGGGACCCGGCTGTACCGAGAGCTGAGAGCCTGGGAGCCAGCTGCGAGGCCCGGCGCGGCCCACGCTGCACTCCACCCCCCTTTGCAGCGAGGTTGGCAACCAGGCCCTGCACGGCTGGAGGGTGAGTGAGGACTTGTTGTGCCACTATTGCGGCCCTGGGAGTGGGACCTAGGACAGAGCTGGAGGTGAGAGGTGGGGCGGGCCAGGCTGTTCCGGCCTTCCTGGGGGAGAGGCGTGGGGCGGACCAGGGCCCTGGACGGCGGAGGTGGGGGCCTTCCTGATCGCAGGCACAGACTGGCCGACATTGCAGTGTTAAGGCGCACGGTGCTCTGATTGGTGCCTCGAGGCCTGAATCGCCCTGGGTGGCTGCCCCCTGAATCCCTGGCCCTCTGCCCCTTGCATAGCGGTTTGGACATTGCCCTGGACTGCCGGGCCCTAGCTGGTGGCTGCGCTGTGACTGTGACTCCCCGGCGTGTCCGCCATAGTTGATTGGGGGTGATCCGGAGGGGTCTGTACCTAGCTGTCACTTGCCGCATTGGGACTGCAGCTTGGGGGCATCGCTGGAGGGGCGGGTGGAACGGCTTGGGGTGGACTACCCCCTCTTCCTCTGCCTCTTCGGACCTGCTGTGCAACACCCGGACTCTATTGCGCTGGATACGCTGCTGGACCTTGGCTAAGGACCTGGCGATGAGGCGATCCAAGGGGGGCAGAGCGGACTCGGCGGCGACCTCCATGACCACCTCGGTGGTGGCCATGTGGGGCAAAGCAGGAGAGACGGCGCCGACTGAGAGTTCCTCCCAGATCACCAAGGATTCACTGCCGGTGACCCAGGCCTTTATGACCTCCTTCATGGCTGAGCTCAAGTCAGAGATAGGTTCTCTACGTTCGGAGGTGCACTCCTGTGTAAAAGAGTTGCGCAAGGTGGTCACTGAACTGGGTGATAGGGTTGATGGGCTCGAGAAAATTGTCGACGAGCGCACGGGGGACCAGGAGCAGCTTTGGCACAGGGTAGCGGCGCTGGAGGAGCAGAACATCGAGCTATAGGTCAAGCAAGAAGACCTTGAAAACAGAAGTCGCCGGAACAACTTGCGCATTCGGGGTGTTCCACTTGAAGCAGAGGGGAAGGACATGACCTATGTGGCGCAGCTCCTCCACGAGGTCTGGGGGGGATGAAGAGGCCTCTCCCCCGACTTTGGACCGTGCCCACCGGGCCTCTGGCCCCGCGGGACGAATGGGCCTACTCCCGGACATCCTGACAAGAGTGCACTACTTCATTGAGAAGGAAGCCATTCTGAAAGTGGTGAGAGACAAGCCAGACCTCACCTACGACGGCCACAAGATTCAAATCTTCCAGGACCTGGCCCCCAACACCCTGCGCAGATGGAGGGCTTTTCAGCCGGTGACAGAGAGGCTGCGAGCCCTCAATATTTCCTACCAGTGGGGCCACCCCTTCGCCCTCATCTTCCAATGGAAGGGCAAGCGCAGGGTCACCTGGTCCTATCGGTAGGCGGCACAGCTGCTTAAAATGTCGAAGTCGCCGGCAGGCAGCCCTTCCCGACCGAGACACCAAGAAAGGATCCCGGCTCGCCCAGACTGGACCACGGTTCCGCGCCGACGCCGTTCCCCTCCGGTGGACGAGAGACCCTCCTCGCAGGCTAAGCAAGACATCATAGCGCATATCCGTTCTCTTGAGGGTGACCGTGAAGGGACGGGGTCACATCCGTCAACCCCGTGACCTAGCGCCCACTGAGGAGTGCTGTTTTCATGACTCGTTGCTGTTGCGTCACCTTTGCCCCCGATCATGACGGCGATCAGTGGTGCTTACACCCCGCTCGAATGAGACACTTTCCCTGACCGCTGGATGAGCTGTTCGTTCTTGAACCATCTCGACATACGGCATGCACCACTGCTACAGGACGCGACTCTGACGCCCTTGCTGGGCGTATGCTCTGTGCTCTCTACGGCTCGCCGTCCTCGCATGTAGTTGCAATGTTGTGCGAGGCAGACGAAGACTCCCAATTCCCATCACTCGTGCAGGGAGTCCAGAGAAGCAAAGTGGACTGAATTTGTCACCCTGCATGAACCACTCCGGGCAGCCATATGATGAACGACGCCACATTACTCTGCTTGTGTAACTGCATAGCACCCTGACTCCTACCCGGGCATCGGGGGCACTGGGGCTGCCGTCTCCTCTATTTCTTAAGGGTTCCCCCCATACTGCTCCATAGGGAGTGACATTCCTGAGTGCATCCAAACCCTTGGGTAGAGGATGCCCGGTGACTGGGGCAGTCCAACGCGGCCCTGTTGGCCTTTGTTGTCCTTGGTATCTATGAGGTCTGTTTGGCCGCCTATTGACTCTCTTTCCCCTTTTCTCTCTTCCTATCTTTCTTTCCTGCTTATCTTTCTTCAGACCATTCCTCTTTCCCTTCCTCCTGATTCAGTGCGTGGCGGGGTGGAGATGGGGCGGATGCTGTCCCCTGGGTGGGATGGGCGGGGAGCGGTTACCCCTGTGCATTTCTCCTCGCATTGGTGGGAGTGGGGAGCATGGGCAGATCCTGATTGCTACACGCTATGGCTGCGACCATCCCTAGGACCTTGAAGGTCTTGACACTCAACGTCAAGGGCTTGAATTCCCCTAATAAGCGCAAGCAGGGCTGGCGTTATCTCCTCCAACAACAGCCTGATATTATATTCCTTCAGGAAACTCACTTACTGCAGGAAGTCACACACTGCATGGCGCATTCCAAGTACCCTATCCAGCTCTGGGCAGCTGCGGACACTAAAACTGCGGGGGTAGCCATACTGTGCAGAGCTGGCTTCTGGCGGGGAGACACGAAGCCCTATAGGAGTGGGGATGGGCGCTTTCTCAAAGTTACAGTACACATGGGGCGCCGCCGACTTACCCTATGTAACGTATATGCACCCAATCAGTTGCAGGACCGATATCTCCAGACACTTCTGCAGGATCAGATCCCATGTGGTGACCCGAACATGATATTGGTAGGGGACTTCAATTTAGTCTGGGACCCAGACATGGATCGTTGGGATACCGTTTTCAATGACACCGGGGCGATGTCCTCTACGCTGCGCAAGCAGATTGCGGATTTGGGGTTAATAGATGTGTGGCTGTGGAAGGGGGATACCACCTACCTCATCCGGCCGACACCCGTGTGGGGGTACCACGACCTCTAACCCTCCTGCGTCTCTGACGACCAGGAGTCCTTTTCCTTTCTTCCCTGTGCAGGTACGAAACCAGAGAACCAGACACCGGCCCTTCCCGGAAACGGAGAACCCCGAAACAGCCTACCGGGAACCCGGAAGCCCCGAACCGGAAACAGCCTACCGGGGAACCGGAAGTCCCGAACCGGAAGCAGTCTACCGGGAAACCGGAAGTCCCAACCCCTTCCCAGGACCTGGAACTTCAAAAGCCGACAACGAAGAGAGGAGAGCGTTCCCGATAGCCGACTCGTGGCAGGAGACAGCGCGCAGCGAACCATTGACGGAGAGCGGAAGGAGTGAGAGGATCGAAGACGGAGAGTTGGAGGACGTCTGGACCGAGGAGTGGTGGAGTCCTCTGGAGGTGGCTGGAGAGCGGCCGTAACTCTCGGGAGAGTTACGGCGGGGCACGTGAGTACCTTGTTACCGTCTCCGTGTCCCCTTTGTATATAGCTGTAACTATTTGTATATGCATAGATAACGAACACACTGATAGAGCACCCTTAAGCACTGTATATAATAGAACGTAGAG
Source organism: Lissotriton helveticus (assembly GCF_964261635.1). NCBI lineage: Eukaryota > Metazoa > Chordata > Amphibia > Caudata > Salamandridae > Lissotriton > Lissotriton helveticus. The sequence goes on from NC_136068.1 coordinate 1,411,502,336, forward strand.
TCACTGCACTTAGAACTTGTATCATATTCCCTACACCCCGACCCACCACAAGAGCACCTCTCTTATACCCTCTCCACACCTCCTGGATCCCTTCCCGTCTACCCCCCTGCCCGTTCCCCTCCTCACGGTCCTCTCTATTCCCGCACGGCCCTGGTGTTGGTAACAGTACTTGAATAGTCCATGCTGGAAGGACTAACCCCTGCTTCTCTATCTCCCTCCGAGGTTATCCCAACACCCGGAAGACGTGAGGACCTCCGGAAGATCCATCAGCCGGTATATGCCTGGGAGCCGACTACAGCTGCACCCCGGACCTCTGTACCTACTCCTGTTTCAATTGTCAAACAGAACAATTAAAACAGCTACCATAGCCCAATATATTCGGCCTCCACGCCTGTTATTCCGGTCTGCAGCAACCCCCAGTCCACACCTGGTGTCAGAAGTGGGATCTGGAAGCATGGAGGCCGCCGTGAAGCAACTCGCAGAAAGTCAGGATCTTCTTGGGAAGATGATGGAGCGGTTTCTCAAGACGGCCGAAGACGATCGTGGCCAGCTGCATGACGTCCTGAAAGACCAGGGCACCGCTCAAGACCGAGTCCTTGGGAAACTAGTCGACGTCATGGGGCAATCAAGACCCGCGACTACATTACCCTCAGTGGTATTACAGAAATACGTTTCAGGAGAGGACCCGGACTTCTTTTTTACGAACTTTGAGCGTTTGGCTCAGGCGGCTGCTTGGCCAGTTGATCGCTGGAGCCACTATCTTGGGCCTCTGCTGACGGGGGAACTCCAGGCGGCGTTCCAACAGGCCAACGTCCAAGGGCTGACCCCGTACCAGGATATAAAGACATGCATCCTTGAACGGCTTGGGATCGACGATGAGACCTACAGGGCACGACTGCGACAGGTGCGTGAGGGACCACAGGAAACACCCCGAGCGCTGTCGTTCCGCATCCAAGACCTAACCAATCGCTGGCTGAAGCCTGCCACGTCTACCAAGGAGGAAATAATGGCTAAGATATACCTGGAGCAATTCCTGGCCTCCCTACACCCGGCTACACAGAAGTGGGTCAGTCAGCACTCAAGACTCACACTAGACACTGCGGTCGAGATTGCAAGTGCCTTCAGCCGTGCACAAGACTCCCAGAAGAAGGACGAACATCCAGCACGAATGATCCATGGAAGTCATCCCCGAACACCGAGGCCATTAGTACCTCGAAAACCAGAACCTATCCCTTTTGTTCCCTTTCCCGTGATTCCAAGACCAAGTCATCCCGGCCCTCAATGCTACCACTGTGGGGGATATGGCCACATAGCACGGTTCTGTCCGCAGAAGGAGGAACCGATGGAGGTCGGACTGGCTCGGAACTATGTGTGTCTCACCACGGAGGCCAGTCCTCCCCCCTTCCGGTGTCCGGTGAAAATCGATGGCTACCCCATGATGGCTTTAGCCGACTCCGGTTGTCGGCAAAGCGTGTTACGACCTCAAGATATGGCCAGTCCTATGGGGCCTATGACTGGCACCGTGGACATCCAATGCGTACACGGTGACACCAGACGATATCCCACCACCCGGGTACAGGTACAACAGTCCTCCGGAGAAAGAAGTCCTCTTAACGTGGGCCTAGTACCCAACCTACCGGAGCAGGTAATCCTGGGTAGCGATTACCATGGCCTACCCCGTCTTTTGCATGATGCTACGAATTCCTTGGAGAAATGGTGGTCCGAGGCTCCCTTTTCCAGAAACCCGCCTCCCGTAGAGCCTACAACCAAAGTCCCCAAGACCAGACGGCAAAAGAAGAAAGAAAAAAGGACATACGCCACTGCCTATCCTGTTCAGGTGGACCCGCATCCATGGGAAACCGACCGGGAATTTCGTGCAGCCCAACAAGAGGACCCAGTGTTACAAGACGCCTGGGGACGTGCCCAGGAAAATGAGGATCCCTTGCACGTATGTCCCTATTTCTTTAAACGAAATGGTCTGTTGTACAGGAAGGGCGGACCCCAACAAGAACCACAGCTGCTCGTTCCCGGTCCCTTTCGCGACAAAGTACTTTTTCTAGCACATAGTCATTTGTTGGGAGGGCATTTCGGGGACGACAAAACCGGACAAACGATACTGGAAAAGTTCTATTGGCCTGGCATATACAAACAAGTGAGCCAATACTGCAAAGAGTGTCCGGTGTGTCAAAAGAACAGTCGATACCGGCCCCCAAGAGTTCCCCTTCAGCCGCTCCCCCTCATAGATGTCCCGTTCACTAGGGTTGGGATGGACCTGATAGGCCCCATGTTGCCCTCAAAGAGTGAATGTCGGTATGCTCTGGTTCTCGTAGATTATGCCACTCGGTTTCCAGAGGCCGTTCCATTAAAACATCCCACCACACAAAACATAGCAAGAGCCCTTGTAACCATCTTCACCAGAGTGGGTTTTCCCCGAGAGATATTGACGGACCAGGGAACCCCGTTTGTCTCTTCTCTCATGCGTCAGGTATGTTCACAACTGGGCATTAGACAAATCAGGACCTCGGCCTACCACCCCCAGACCGACGGACTTGTAGAGCGTTATAACGCGACCCTGAAAACCACTCTCAAGAAATTGTTGGGTCTAGAAAGTCGTCGCTGGGAGGAAATGCTTCCTTTGGCCCTCTTTGCTATCCGTTGCAAGGTCCAGAGCAGCACAGGGTATTCACCCTATGAACTACTCTACGGTAGGCCCCCTAGAACCCTCCTGGATATGGCACGGGAGGCATGGGAAGCCGAGCCCGATCGTACCCGACCTCTGCCCGAATATGTTGCCAACCTCAAGACACACTTGGGCCAGATTAGGGAAATAGTGAGGCAAAACCTATTGACAGCCCAGGCTACACAAAAACGACAATACGACAGAGGAGCCAAAGCCAGAACCTTTGCTCCCGGAGACCTTGTGCTACTCCTCCTTCCCTCATCCGATCACAAACTACTGGGACAATGGCAGGGGCCATTTCCGGTGACGAGACAGGTAACACCCGTTACATACGAAATAGAATTAGATCATACCCGTAACCAGAGACAGATCTATCACATTAATTTGCTTAAGAAATGGGAGGGCCCCCAACCAGTGCTATCCAACGCGATTGACACAGGGAGCCCACTCTTCGAGAGGTGTGTAGATCCAGACCTACCCCCGAATCAACGGCATGACCTCAGGACTGTCTTGTCCCCCATACAAAAGGTGTTTTCCACTTCTCCGGGACACACCACGGTCATAGAACATGCGATCCGTACCGAACCAGGAAAGGTCGTGAGACAACGCCCCTATCACGTCCCAGAAGCCCGCCGTAAAGTCATCCAAGAAGAAACCCAAGAAATGATGAAAATGGGCGTTATCGAGCCGTCTATCAGTTGCTGGAACTCACCCATCGTTCTTGTTCCCAAACCTGATGGCTCCACAAGGTTTTGTATTGACTTTAGGGAAGTCAATAAAGTTTCGAGTTTTGATACGTATCCGCTACCCAGAGTAGACGAGATGATAGAACGCATCGGACGGGCTCGATACATCAGCACGCTGGATCTCTGCAAGGGATACTGGCAAATCCCCCTGAAGAGTGAGGACAAAAAGAAAACGGCATTTTCCACGCCTGACGTACTATTCCAGTTCAGAGTAATGCCTTTCGGGCTTCACGGGGCCCCAGCAACCTTTCAACGGGCGATGAACATTGTCCTGCAGCCTCATGCCCGATATGCAGGAGCATACCTTGACGATATAGTCATATACAGCGACGACTGGCCAGAGCATCTGTCCCACCTGACACGAGTGATCACCTCTCTGGGGGAACACGGGTTCACTATTAACCCCGCTAAAACCACTCTTGCTGCACAAACAGTCAAGTACCTTGGTTACCTCCTTGGGAAGGGGGTCATACGACCCCAAGACAACAAAATAAAGGCCATCCAGTCAATACCCTTCCCACAAACCAAAAAGGATCTCCGGGCTTTCCTTGGACTCTTAGGATATTATCGGAGGTTCATCCCTAATTTTTCTCAGAAAGCAGTGCCCCTAATAGATCTCCTAAAGAAGAACACGGGAACAGAATCCTTGTTACGACATCCCTCCCCTCTGATGCTGACAGCCTTTCGGACCCTTAAACAAGCACTGCTGTCTGAGCCGGTTCTCATCAGTCCTGATTACACGCGACCCTTTATTCTCCAAACTGACGCCTCAGAACAGGGACTGGGAGCAGTCCTCTCCCAAAAAGACCAGGCAGGCATAGAGAGGCCTCTCCTCTACCTTAGCAGAAAGCTCTTCCCTCGTGAGATAAACTACGCGGTAGTCGAAAAGGAAGCCCTGGCCATTAAATGGGCCATAGAGAGCCTGCGTTACTATCTAGAGGGGCGGGAATTCGTTCTGTATACGGATCACGCTCCTCTAGAGTGGATGGCACGTAACAGGGGACATAACGCCAGAGTGCTCCGCTGGTTTCTATCCTTACAGCCCTACAGATTCCAGACTTTACATAGGAAGGGGGCCGAGCAGGGCAATGCAGATTACCTGTCTAGATATCCCCCGCCTTCCTCCCCCACAAGAAAGACAGCTAGGGAAAGGGGATGTGGAAGGGGGATACCACCTACCTCATCCGGGCGACACCCGTGTGGGGGTACCACGACCTCTAACCCTTCTGCGTCTCTGACGACCAGGAGTCCTTTTCCTTTCTTCCCTGTGCAGGTACGAAACCAGAGAACCAGACACCGGCCCTTCCCGGAAACGGAGAACCCCGAAACAGCCTACCGGGAACCCGGAAGCCCCGAACCGGAAACAGCCTACCGGGGAACCGGAAGTCCCGAACCGGAAGCAGTCTACCGGGAAACCGGAAGTCCCAACCCCTTCCCAGGACCTGGAACTTCAAAAGCCGACGACGAAGAGAGGAGAGCGTTCCCGATAGCCGACTCGTGGCAGGAGACAGCGCGCAGCGAACCATTGACGGAGAGCGGAAGGAGTGAGAGGATCGAAGACGGAGAGTTGGAGGACGTCGGGACCGAGGAGTGGTGGAGTCCTCTGGAGGTGGCTGGAGAGCGGCCGTAACTCTCGGGAGAGTTACGGCGGGGCACGTGAGTACCTTGTTACCGTCTCCGTGTCCCCTTTGTATATAGCTGTAACTATTTGTATATGCATAGATAAGGAACACACTGATAGAGCACCCTTAAGCACTGTATATAATAGAACGTAGAGTCACTGCACTTAGAACTTGTATCATATTCCCTACACCCCGACCCACCACAAGAGCACCTCTCTTATACCCTCTCCACACCTCCTGGATCCCTTCCTGTCTACCCCCCTGCCCGTTCCCCTCCTCACGGTCCTCTCTATTCCCGCACGGCCCTGGTGTTGGTAACAGTACTTGAATAGTCCATGCTGGAAGGACTAACCCCTGCTTCTCTATCTCCCTCCGAGGTTATCCCAACACCCGGAAGACGTGAGGACCTCCGGAAGATCCATCAGCCGGTATATTCCTGGGAGCCGACTACAGCTGCACCCCGGACCTCTGTACCTACTCCTGTTTCAATTGTCAAACAGAACAATAAAAACAGCTACCATAGCCCAATATATTCGGCCTCCACACCTGTTATTCCGGTCAGCAGCAACCCCCAGTCCACAGTGGCGTTACCACTGCCCGGAACTGAGAGTCTACTCATTTTATTTGCATGCCCACAGGTCCTACTCCCGCATAGAATTTCTCTTTATGTCGCTGGAACTGCTACGAGATACGTTGGGAGCCTCCATTTCTGACATATCACTGTCGCATCACGCTCATGTTGAGCTTCTCCTCCAAGACCTGGCTGTGGGCCCCACCCGTGAGGCTCGTTGGTTTTTGCTGCCGGTCGTCCTTCGGGATGCAGTGGACGTGGACAGCATCGGGGAGGCCATAGACTCCTATTTTGCTTCTAACGATACCCCGGAGATGTCCTTCCCGGTGATATGGGACGCTTTCAAAGCCATGATCCGGGGACACATCACCTCTCTGGCAATTGTCCGGAGGCGTGCAACCTGCAAATTGGAAGCTGATCTGGCAGGGGACATCAAGAAGGCCGAGGTGCAAGATCGGGTACGTACGTCACTGGAAACTAGGAGGAGATTAGCCAACCTCAGGGGACAGCTTCGGCTTTTACGCACTAATAAGGCAGAATGCTCTTTGTTGGCATTGAAACAAAAGTACTTTGAGGGAGGTGACAAGGTAGGATGATTGCTGGCGGGGAGGTTGCGGGCGCGCGCAGCTAAGGCCCACATAGCTAGTGTTCAGCTGCCGGATGGGTCGAGAGCTGTTTCAGAGAAGGCTAAGCAGGCCTCATTTGTGGACTACTATGCCACCTTGTACGGGAGGGAGCCCGCCTCGGCGGACGCGATCGCGGCTGTCCTGGACGACTACGAGGGGGCAACACTGCCCTCGGGGAGTGCGGCAGAACTCCATTACTGAAGAAGAGGTCATGGCGGCAATTAAAGTACTCCCTTTGGGGAAAACACCAAGCCCGGATGGCCTACCCCTATCTTTCTATCGCACATTTAAGACCCAGCTTCGACCCTATCTCCTAAGGCTGTTCAACTCTTTTACTAATGATAAGGGGCTGTCCCCTGACATGGGCATGGCGGAGATAGCGTTGATACTGAAACCCGGGAAAGACCCAACGATGTGTGCTTCTTACCGCCCTATTGCCTTATTGAATACGGATCTTAAAATATATACTAAACTCCTTGCCAAACGTTTAGATCCGTATATGCCTGGGCTTGTGGACCCTGATCAGGCCGGATTTATTCGAGACCGACAGGGAGCAGACAACGTACGTAAGCTTGCACACCTCGTGGGGAAGGTGCACCACTGGAAAATCCCGGCTTGCCTTCTATCCCTGGACGTGGAGAAGGCGTTTGTCCGGGTGGACTGGACCTTCATTAGGGCGGTGCTCCACAAATTGGGCCCGAAGATGATCACAAGGGTTATGGCCCCATACATAGGGCCCCAGGCTAGAATCCGGGTCAATGGCGGCTTAACACCTCCGCTAGCGATACACAGGTGCACTAGGCAGGGGTGCCCCCTCTCGCCCCTATTGTTTGCCCTCGCCGTGGAACCCCTTGCGGAGATGATACGGCACGAGCCGGACATCCACGGAATAGCCCATGGTGGTCGGGACAACAAGGTGTCGTTGTTCGCGGATGAACTGATTCTAAACCTTACGCGCCCGCGGGAATCTCTACCCGCCGTCCATAGGGTGCTTTGCCTCTATGAGAGTGCCTCCGGCCTCAAGATCAACCAAGATCTTACCATCCCGGCGGAGGAGATTCCCTCTTTGAAGGAGGCCGTGCCCTATCAGTGGGCTGAGCGCCATATTCGATACCTGGGCCTCACCTTGACCTCCTCCCTGGATGCCTGGTCATCCGTGAACTGGCGGGACTGCCGAACAGAGGTCCTGGAGGATCTACGGCGGTAGAAACCACTGATGGTGTCGTGGTTAGGCCGGCTCAACGCTGTTAAAATGTCGATCCTTCCCAAAATCCTATACGTGTTCCAATGCCTCCCCACCCCAATCCCGCTTCACTGCATACGGAGACTGCAACGCGAGCTCACGTCTTTTGTGTGGGGCGGTAAGCATTCACGCTTCTCACAAAAGATCCTTATGGCTCCGCGGGACAGGGGAGGTTTAGCCTGTCCCAACTTAGTGCACTATTATTGGGTTGCACACCTCCATTTTGTGATAGAGTGGGGGGTGCAAGAGAGTGAAAAAGGATGGCTGCATATGGACAAGGCGGTAACTGGACGCTCTATCTGGGATCTGCCGTGGCTCCATCGGACAGCTCGCTCTAAGAGTACGTACATGGCGGTGCCCACGAAAACGGTACTGGACATTTGGGACGCCATTGCCGTGTCCAAAGGGCTCACTACGTTCCCGTCCCCACATACTCCCATAGCAGTGAACCCGCACTTCCCGCCGGCTCACCAATCTCGGGCGTTTGAGAAATGGATGCAAGGAGACTACAGCGTGATCTGCGATCTCTTTGTAGGGGGCACGATCAAATCGTTTGGCCAATGCCGGGAGGAGTTCCACCTACAGCCAACGGCACGGCTGCAATATGCTCAACTGCGCCACTGGGTCTCTAATGGGGAAATGAACCAAGCAGCCACGCAAGCCTTCACCCTTTTCGAAAAGCTGGCGGGCTCCCTTGGTGGTTTAAAGAGATTGGTCACCCAGATCTATCACATCTTGCAACATCTGCCACTTGTACTCGCCCACCCATACCAGCGCCAATGGCAACTAGTGGTAGACGCGGACATTGAGCCTTCGCAATGGGATAGAGTATGGAGAGATATCCCCAAGGTATATCGGAGTATCCCGCAGAGGGAAAATGCCTACAAGCTTTTACCTCAGTGGTACTACACTCCTCTGCGGCTGCATAAGATGTTCCCCAATGTTTCCCCACTGTGCTGGAGATGTCAGACTGCAACAGGGGATTTTGTACACATATGGTGGGCGTGCCCGCTCTTAACTGTTTTTTGGAAGGAGGTCCTCAGCCACATTAGATGGGTGTTGGGGTTCCCTTTGCCTGAAGCCATAAGCACAATCCTACTTGGAATTAGGCCCCTCGACCTCAAGGCACTCACCCGCAGTGACTGGATTTTGACGCTCCAAATGCTGGGAGCGACCAAGCAGCTTATAGCCTTGTACTGGAAAAGGACCGAAGCACCCTCCATAGCCTCCTGGTTTGTGCGGCTCTGGCACGTTTTAGCTATGGAGCTCCTCACAGCGCGAATACAAATGCGCGACACTCGCTTTGGACCAGTCTGGAAGCCCTTGGTGCGTTACCTCTGCTCAATAGAACAAGCACGACACATGCCCACTAGACTCCGGACTCTACACCTTTTTGACGACACTGTCATTCCCGCAGATCCCAACAGATTGCTCTCTCTAACTAGCTGGATCCCCCCTCCCCCATTGAGTAGCATACACGCCCTGCTTGCACGACGCCCTCCCTGCCTCTTGCTTCCTATTCCTTTTTCTATACTTCTCTCCTTCCTCTCTTTATCTCTAGACCTCACACGTGTTTGTTGGCCCCCGTTGGGTCGTCCATAAGTATTGGACTAGTTGCTCGTCCACCTATTCCCACTGACCCGGTGCTTGGGCTCCATGCGCACCGAGTAGTTCTAACAGCTGATCCTAAGCCACGCGGCCGGCCGCACTGGGGTTGTAGGCAAGGCGCTGTGTTAACTTGTTTTTATATGCAGGAGGTATGATCTAATTGCTATTTTCTACACGGCCGGCCTCGATAAGAGGTTGTAGGCTTACTGCTGTATCTACGTGCCCCTGTCAGGGGACTTGCTTCAAAATAAAACAGACTTGGAATAAAAAAGTAAACACCAAATTATAAGTACATAGTGTTCCTGGGAAGTATCCCACCCGCAAATTTGATATAAAGAAGACCGCAAGACACTCTGTTATGTTTCCGCCGTGATTTGTACAACCCACGGTAATTATATAAATGGTCCTTAAAATATATAAAAAACAATTTGTATCTTCACAATCCCTGTCCACCACCTTGTGACCACTGTACAGAGTTAATAGTGTTCCTACCCTCCCCTCTACTACTTTGTTTTCCCGCTCTCCTTTGAACTGAGTCACAAAATGGCTCAGTGAACCATTCCCACCCAAAAATGGGCAAACTTGTACTCTGAACACTTTAGCCAATAAATTGTCCATGTTGTTCCCCAGAGGGGGAGGAAATGGCTGCCAACACCTCTACTGTTACTGCTTCACAGCCAATGAACATTAAGGCCCCCATTAGGATGACGGGCGGACTTAGTCCGCCCGCCATCCCATTGGAAAAAGGGACCGCCCGCCTTAAGGGTGGGGGTCCCGATGGTGGCATTAGGATGCGCCCGCCACAGTGGCGGGCGCATCCCTCATTTTTAACATTGTGGCGGGTGATGCTCTCTGCACCGCCCGCCACAATGTTAAAAATGCATGCCTGCATTTGCATACATGAAGCGGCAGGCACCACGCGGTGCCTGCTACTTCATGTATGCAAATGCTGGGGGGTACCACGGGTACCCCCCGTGTGCACCCCCCACCTCTCCTTCACTCTGGGGGCCCGCAGGGGGGCCCCAGAGTGAAAACATGTCACCAATCCCATCACAATATGGCTGGCGCTGTCTAATAGACACCGCCACCATATTAATCCTTTTCCGCCCCGGCCGCAAGGCGACCGAGGCAGAAAAGCGGTGGACGGTATTTCCGTCCGCCGCGGTCCCCCCACCATACTAATATGGCAGAGGGGAATTCAGGTGCGGATGGCGGGCGGATTGCCCCCACCAGGCCAGCGGTGGCTACCACCAGCCTGGTGGGGGCAATCCGCCCACCATCCTAATGGGCCCCTAAGCTTTGGAAGGTTCTGCTTGGAACACTTTACCCAATGAGATGTCTCTAATACTCCGCAGAGGAGGAAGGAATCGCTGACAACACTTCTACTTTCAATGGTTTACAGCCTATCAACATTAAGCTTGGGAAAGTCCTCCTTGGAACACGTCAGCCAATCAGATGTCCCTCTTACTCTGCAAGAGGAAGGGAATGGCTGGCAACACTTCTACTTTCAATGGTTTGCAACCAATGAACATTAATCTCTGGAAGGTCCTCCTTAGAACATGTGAGCCAATCAGATGGCCTTGTTACTCCGTGGAGGGGAAGGGAATGGGTGGCAACACTTCTACTTTCAATGGTTCACAGCCAATGAACATTAAGCTTGGGAAGGTCCTCCTTGGAACACGTCAGCCAATCAGATGTCCCTTCTACTCCGTGGAGGGGAAGGGAATGGCTGGCAACACTTCTACTTACAATGATTCGCAGCCAATGAACTTTAAGCTCGTTGTTGGAACACCTCATCCAATTAATTTTTTTATTTTCCAAAATACTTTATTCGGTGTAGATAATAGAAAACCATAAAAGTTGCAAATACTCATAAAAATATACAAAGCACATATATACATATCTAGACATACTACACAGATAGCCAAATCTATATATATATATATTTTTTTTAAATATAAAAGCATATGGACACATCATCATCAAAATTTAAAAAAGATACTACTTAGGCAGATAAACTACAAAAGCCAACTTTTATGGTTCCAAACAGTTTCTGTATCTTTGGGAACATTTCAGAAAACCAACCACAAATGGGATACATTCTGGCTTTAATAGAGAGCTGGGCGGACCTGTGTAAAATGTAACTTTTTTAAAAACGATTTTAAAAAGAACCTCCGTGGGGCTTCATAGAGGCTACAGAAAAACACGAATTGCAGCAAGTCCTGTGGAGACACTCCGTCGCAGCCACAGGGTGATAACACTTGTCCTTTATGGCACCCCTTTGGGACAGCAAGTAAAAGATGGAAATATTCCATCCGAAACCTGATCAATAAAAACCGCTCGTGAGCTGACAAAGGCCACGAAAGATATGGCTCCATATCTGGGGTAGATTTGAGCATCACGTATTTATGAACGCTAGTTTTTGACAATTCTATCACATCCCTATTTTTTTTTGTGCAAAATAAAAGATTGCCTTACAAAGGCCACATCTGCTCTTGTAATACGATCAGGTCGTAAAAAAAGGTCCGGACGCCCCAGCTCTCTAAAACAGCCCTTTAGGTATTTTAACCACGGAATATCAATCATGTGGTCCAGGCTCAAAATTTCTTTCAATAGCTCTTGGGTAAGGCCAAGATCTTCATTCAGCCAGCAAATGAGCCAGAAAAGTAATGGGCGCATAGCCAAAATATCACAAATGAATGTTAACCCAGTCTCTTCATGAACTATTAAGTTCAAAGTTCCTTTAGGTACCCCAGCAACTGTTTTAAGAAATTATTTTCTGCCACCTGGATACCCTCCAATGCTGCGTATCCTCACAATTCGCTACCATAGCTGGCAATCGCTACACTCTTTGCTTGATAAATTTTCAGCATAGCCACTATCGGGCGCTTTCCCATTTTTCCGGCGAAATTAAATTTCGCAGCGTTAGTCCTTGACACCTTCCCCCTTCTCCTCCGAACTAGCGGGCCCCAGTCCAGGTGGACATCCAATAAGACACCCAGAGAGGTGAACGTTGATGTTATAGGCACTTTCTCTGCATTCACCCTGAAGGTGTACTGCCTTTTGGGACGCAACCCGACTTGCTTTGCATAGGAGTTTGAATTATTTATGGCCAGTTCTCGTTCGGCCATAAAACTGCGGAAGGTGTCGAGCAGAATCTGCAGACTTCTTGGGGTACGTGCTAGGCGAACCGGATCGTATGCCTAAAGCAAGCCGGGCAGTCCCCTACGTCCCACATATGGGAAATCATCCCCTGTTTCTGTCAGGATCTTATCTAAATCATTTATATAAAGATGAAAAAGTAACGGGTCTAGAATGCACCCCTGCCGTACACCCCTTTCAGTGCTGAAATCTCTAGAGACCCTCAGATCCAGAGCGAATCTGATGTTTGCCTTGGTGTCCCCATGCAAATCCATCAGAAAGTCCACTAAGTTAGCCTCCACCCCCATGGCCCTCATGGACTGCCACATCTTCCCCCCATTGACACAGTCAAAAGCGAGGAAAGATCCATAAATGCCATGTAGATTGTCCCCTTGCGAGCAACAGTGTACTTTCCGAGGATCAGATAGAGGTTAAGGCATTGAGCCAGGTTAGAGTGACCTGGGCAGAACCCATACTGAAAGTCAGAGAGAATCTTATTTTCTTCCGTCCAGGCCGCCAATCTATTTAATACGACTCCACCTACAACCTTAACCACAGAGTCGATGAGGGAAATCGGTCTATAATTCATTTACTGTTACGATCTCCATTTTTAAACACAGGTACGATTGTGGAGATACCCCATGACTCCGGACACCCTTCCTTCACCGCTGAATTAAGCACCGCCACCAAAATCGATGCCCATAGAGAGGGATTAGATTTAAAGATGTCCGGTGGAATACCGTCCGGGCCATGTGCCTTATTACACGACATACTGGCAATACCTTCCTCCACTTCTCTTAGGGTGAATACAACCGTATCATTATTCTGAATTCTCGCTTGCAGTCAAGGTAAGGTTGAGGCATTCTTAAAAATACAGCTGAAGTGGGACACCCATTCCTCTTCCGTTATATTAGTGCCCAAGTCCTCAGCTCTGTCCATTTCAAAAAGAGGACTGTTAACAATACTCCAAAATCTAGTACTGCTGCATAACGTAGATGGATCTAATAATTCCCGCCAAGTGGCCTCCTTTAATTCCGTCTTACGATTTGCCAATATCTTTTTATAATTAAGACGGAGAATGCGAATCTGGGATTGATCCCTCGGATTCGCTTTCAGTGTGGCCTTTAGCTCTCTCGCAGCTTTGGAACATAATGGATTAAACCATTTGGGGTCACCAGTCAACCTTCTTTGTGCTGGGGCAGATAATAATGCCCCCACCTTGGAGACAATCCCTTCATAAGCTTTAAGAATGCCCTTAGCATGAGAGTCAGGTTCCACACAGTAAGTAAATTCTGCAACACAAGATTCATGAACTTTTTCATAAAAAAGGGATGGGGTTACTTGCGACCATTTAAGGCTTCCGGTAGGCTTCAGCGTGCCCTCTGCTACCACCCTGGCCTGCCTTTTCAGTATACTACCCCCCAGGTGCACACACACACAGGATTGTGATCACTTAATGCGCTCTCCATTATTATAAATCCCAGTAAAAAGCACTGAATGCTTTCAGAGATCAGAATATGATCTATGAAAGACCCACCTTTAAAGGACGGAACCATCTGTTTACTGGTTTACTGGATGGTGCTGCAAAAGACATGGAGGAGAACAGATCATGTTCATTAAGCAGATCATTGAGTGTATCTCCCTGTATGGAGTGCACAAAATGGAGACCCTGGATCCTTGCACATCCAAATCACCCATACTAGTGGTTTTAGGATCACCACACAGGTGAACATTAAAGTCTCCTGCTATCATAAGGCTGTTTCCAAAGAAGCCACAATACTGATTAACAAAGCTATTCAACTGAGTTATCTTACAAGCCCCCTGTCTATACACTGCATTATAAAAATTAATCAGACACAGACTAGAGTTTCCGCGCCTTAAAGTAATCGCTTGAAAATCACTATGAGCAGAGGAGATATCCTTAATCTTACAGTTCAGGGAAAAAGAAGTAAAAATAACCAGACCACCCCTAGCTCTTCCACTGACTGCTGGGGAGGCTGGGACAAAAAAAGCTTTATACCCTTCCAAAAATAGGTTACAGTTCACCAGCCAAGTATCCTAGAGACAAATAACAGAGAAATGCCTGATGAACTGCACCCATAATGGGTCTATGATCTTCTCTGCTAGCTTAGCAATATTCCAAGACAGAACATTATAATCCTCTATCTTGGATTGATACACAGATGGTACAATGGGTAAATTCTCCCATAACACGGGGATAGGTAGTTCTAACTGCGACTGAACTGGTAGCCCTGCACTGGTAAAAGCCTCCAATGACAGTGATAGATAACTCTGATAACGTTTGAACTAGAAACCCTGCACTGGGAAAAACGGGGTCAGCAGGCACAGGTATCCGGACTATTGAATCTAGGCGCTCTGGACTATTACTCAGTCAATCGCAGTCATTCAACCCAGAAAGAACTGCAAATCTATTTGGCCCCTGCGCGATAGAAGAAAAATAACAATCCCCCGAGAAATTATTCCTTTCGGCCAATGGGTTAAAAAATCTGGCCCTAGTCGGTTCCACCGACTTCTGAAGCCACGTATAACATGCTAAATTCAAATTAGCCTACCTTGGGTTCTCTGCCTTATACAAATATCCCAGGGGCAGTATCTGAATGCCTTGACCCCTATTTGCCAAACCAGCATGGACCTCCCAAAAAATTCTCTCTACTGGCAATGGATTAATAAATTCACCACAATACAGTCACCCTCCCTTGATTTCCTAGAACTTCCCAACCAGGCAACACGACGAACCATGATAATGTTACGTTCAATCGCTGGACCGACGCCAGTATTGCTGGATAACCAGTGAGTGACCTTATTTTTAAGTTGGAAAAAGTCCTCCTTTGATCCAATTGGGAGAGTTGGCACGTTCCCTAAGATAACCACCAATGGTGTTGATTACGGCGGGAGATCGATAACTGCTAAATTCTGCTGTACGTCATTGGACTACCCCTGCGGCATGCCCCCAATCTTTCCCGCAGCACTAGGAGCTGGACCGGGTTACTTTACCGCCTGAGCCCCATTTAAGATCAAACAATCAGGAGCCTTGTCACACAACTCCACTGAACTGCTAGAAATCATATCAGCAGCAGGCGACGCACTAATAATTGGAGGACAAGAGGCTCCAGACATCCCCACTATGTGTACCTTGACTGGTGCATTTTTTTATTCAGAAGGGGCTGACACAGCACAGCTTCGAGATTGAAAGGATTGTATAATTTGGTGCTGGTCTGCTATACTTTGCTCAATGTTATGTAACTTAGCCATAATTGGGCGTAATTTATCTTCCAGCATACTGCACGGGACGGATTTAAACACTTACATTAGTGGGAGGTCAGCCGCAGAGGTGACTACTGGCAAAGGTCCCCTAATATCTGGTGCTGGTATCAACAAAGGATTAGATGTAATCTTTTTTGCTTGGCTGCCCATTGCTTTTCCTTTCCTCTTCGTGCTGCCATAAGATTGGCGTGCCCCCCCAATTGTTGCGACGAATTAGAGTCGCCGGATGCCTCGATGTGAGTGGTAGAAGTCGACCCTCCTTCCCCACCCTTTCTTCTAATAGCTGCGGGGACAGCCTCGTGCCTGTTTGCAACAATAACAACAGGGGACAGGGGCATAGCTGTAACATCCTGCTGTAACTCCAGTACGGGGGAGAGCACATCCGTATCTTGAGTAACACTATCCAATCCCTGTGTAAGTATGGTGCTTCCAGCCTCATCAGAACAATCCTTTGAGTGATTAATAGCCCCACCCAAGAGAGGTAAACGGCCACTGGTAGGAGATCTGGATAATCGTCTGTTTACCATCTCAATCTCCCTATCTATCACTGTAGCAGCTCTAGATAAGAAGGCATCCATATTAGTTACAGTTACTCTTGCAGTGCCTGAAGCCCCATCCTGATTTGTCTGAGTCTTACGCCTCCCCATGACGGATGAACTAAATTAATATCCCAAACTTGAATAAAACAAGGAAAACCTCAATTAATAAATAAATATCCAGCAACAAATTTAACACTGGGCTTTCCTAACACAAAGGCCGCCCAGTAATAGCGTAAAAATTAAAATATTATTACAGAAATGAAAAAAAAAGTCACCCTAAAAATAAAACAATGTTCACAAGACTGAAATTAAAAGACTAAATAACCTGTCCCAGCCAGCCCAGCCTCTTACGGCCTCTGACGGCGTGGATGGGCCCGCCCTTAGCCTGGGCAGCGCCCTGTCACGCCCACATGTGTCCCGCGCCGCGGGAGGCTCGGCGTGTTTTTAAGTGCCTCCTGGCGCTTAGGGATGATGCCGTTCAGCTGCGCCCCACCGGAATGCCGAGAGTGCTGGGATCTGTAGTTAGAGACCGTCAGTGTCACCACCAGCGGAACGGTCTCCCCAAGAAGTAATGCAGGGCGTCATGTGTGGCTTCTAAACAATGCCCGGTATGGAGATTAGCTGGAGCACAAGGTAGGCAACAAAAAAGTATGCAACCCTGCACCGCGGGAGGTTTGACGTGTTTTTAAACGCCTCCTGGCGCTTAGGGATGATGCCGTTCAGCTGCGCCCCACCGAAATGTCGAGAGTGCTGGGATCTGTAGTTAGAGACCGTCCACGTCACCACCAGCGGAACAGTCTTCCCAAGAAGTATTGCAGGGCGGCGTGAGTGGCTTCTAAACAATGCCAGGTATGGAGATTAGCTGTGGCACAAGGTAGGCAACAGAAAAGTATGCAACCCCCTCATCCGATTAAACGTTAATTTTGTTCTGTGCACAGATAGAGAACACATAATATTAAATTTCCTGATTGATTTAATTTAGGGGACCGGCAGATGGAGAATTAGCCTCAAAAAGCTCCAACTCGGCACAGCCCAGGGGGGACTCGGGATTCCTGACCGTAGGGCCTACTATTACGCCTGCCAATTGCAATGGCTCTCTTTCTGGATGGTGGGTCGTAACCTCCAGGCAATAGGTTATACCGAGCGCGACATTGCAGCAGGAGCATTACACACGCTGTTGCTACCACTTTGTAAACTCCCCCATCAGCTCCCTGCCTTACTACGCACGGGGATGCAGTGCTTGAAGGCGGCTCTCCTCTATACAAACACACCCCCTGCCTATGCAGGCAACATTCCACTAGTGGGCATACCTTTGGCTGCTGGACGTATTACACGCCGCGCTATGGCACCCTGGACTGACGCGGGTGTGAGCACAGTTTTAGATCTGTTCCACGAAGGTCATCTATTAGACTACGATAACTTTGTCAGAAACACAGGGGTGCCGGACCATCTATATATCCTGCATGCGGCAGTGACGCAATATGTGAAATCACAGTGGGCCCCGCTTAGAAGTGAACCGGATACGCACAAATTAGTCAAACAGTTACATTACATGGGACGGGGCAGACACTTGGTGAAATGGTTCTATACAGGGATTCGCACACATGCTGGTATACCCCTCACCAAGTTGCGAGAAGCCTGGTCGGATGACATCGGATGGGTCCTGAAAGAAAAGAAGGGGGGGAAATCATAGAACACCCTAAGAAAATCACTAGGAACGCAAAATTCAAATGTATCCAGGCCATGGTCCTCCATAGGGCCTACCTCACCCCATACCGCTTGGACAAAATGTTCCCACAAACCCAACACCATTGTCCTTGGTGCTATGTAAAAGGGGTGGGTATAACACATATGCTGTGGTCTTGCCCTCACCTGAGGTACTTCTGGGACTCGGTGAGATGGGTCATTTCTGCAGCGACACAAAGGGACATCGCCAATACTATGGAGGAATGTATTTTAGGCCTACATGAGTCCCCCTCGAAGCACAAAGTACAGCTCCGCTTTGCCAATCTATCATTGATCCTAGAAATAAGGGCCATCACCATGCGGTGGAAATCTACGAAACCACCCCCCTACATATGTGGCACGGTGAAGTGATCAGGTGGGGAGGTGCGGAAAGTTCAACTTTAAGATGTGAGGAGGCCAGAGGCCTACGTAAAACCCTGATAGCGCTGCAGTGGGATACAATTCTAGAACCCCTAAAAACACAGGAGGTGGATGTGGTGGACTCTTGTTACAGCTCACAGTAACACCCACGGACCTGATGAACCGATATAGTACACGTTACTGATAATTATGTCTGTTCTTCTTTCATTGCTAGATCCATATACTAAAAATTACTAGGAGGGATATGTGTCTCCGATTACCTATGCCACTGTTGGTATTAGACTGTAAGCATCAGTTGACGCTGTGTAGGCGGCCGCTTTTTTTAGGATATTTACATGTGCCCAATGGACTGGAGGGGGGAGGGACTTGTTTGTTGGGGAGGTTTTGTTTTGTTACTGCATACAATGTCAATGTATGGTGCACATACGAGCCCGACTTGGAGGACATGGATAATTGAACACTCCCATATATGTCCTGGATGTTTTTTCTTTATTGAACCATACCCTTGCCCACCTATTTGTGCAGATAGTACTGTTGTGAATACTAATGTGATGGGGGTCTGACATCCTATTTTGCGGCACAAATGTAAAGAATATATGTAATTGCTACAGCCACGGGTTGGGGAACCCATCCTGTTTGTCTGGGAAGGATAATATTGTGTTGTGTTGTACAATATATAAAAAATGCTAATAAAACTATGTTTCCCCAAAAAAAAAAGAAATCCACCAAGACCAGAATGAACTAGTCGCCTAGGGCAGTCTTGGGGCACAGGAGGTCCAACAATGGTGATTCCCACTTCTTCAAAGGGGATGCTGCTTTCACCCTGACCTCTCATTGACCTGGCAAGTTGAACAAGACCTGCAGAATGCATCTGAGGTCCCACTCATCGGGGTCCACTACAAGTGTCTGACAAGCCAGACAACGGTCTTGTATAGACCCAGATGTCTGTCAGGGGTAATTCATGAACCAGACCCAATAGGAAGTCTCTGTAGCACTGGGGAATCCCCAACATATGGGTTGCTCCAGGCACTGAAACCTTAGGCTCACAGGAGAATATTCTACCAGTGAATCAGTTGATCGTTCATTACAATGGGATGAAGGCAGAAGCTGCCTGGATGAAGGAGATCTGCCTCAAACTCAACTCCGAGAAAACCGAAATCCTCATACTGGGCACCACCCCCTCTGCCTAGAATGACTCCTGGTGGCCCGCAGCACTCAGAACCCACTCCACACCGGGGGCATGGCTTGGACGGCAGTGGAAATGGCTGCCTAACCGAGTTGCTCCATAGTTCAAGGAGGCGACTTCGCGTTGATTCGGGCGATAATCCGACTCAATCGCCATAATTTCACCAGTTCCCGACAGCCCACGATGAGCGACCCTAGCTGAGTGGCAAGTTGGAGTGGTGACTGCTCGTAATCCCTGAGAACCTAAGGTTTGCCTCCTGAGCCTGTGGAGCCGGCGTGGGCGACCTAAAATGGCGCCGTGGTACCGTTAAGAGCTGCCTGACATCGAGAAAAGATAGGGACCGTCGATCCTCAGCGGACCCCCCTATTGCGGCCCAAACTCGAGATCGATGCCTGCGAAATGCCCTCAAGCTACCGAATGAGGTGAGCGCCCTTGCCTGCTGGTGCACTGCCCGGTAAAGCTCCCGCTTAGCCTGGCTTTAAAATGGCGGTGGCCGGGACATTGTGAACAGCGCGGCCCCGAGATGGAAAGATGCTGTGAGAAGAGAGCCTGTTAGCACTGCTGGCCGACATAAATGTGACTCTGGGGAGCGCATTCAACACCTCGGCACTCTGCTAATCCACAGGGCACATGTGTCCCACACAACGAGGTCTCGGCCGGGCACAGAGCCATCTTCACCCCCTTTACCGTCCACGTGCCTGCTAATTGACCGCCCTGCCAACACTGGTCCTCAGTGACATCTCCTCACCGACAACAAGGCGCTTTAAGTCGCGCATCTCCACGGCGAGGTCTCTCACTGTAAGTGCAGTGAATGAGCCCTGTGATCAGCCTGGCTGCTGTTGCCCCTCTGAAGTTGCTGCCTGCTCTCGCGCATTATACGTCTGAGCTCTGGCCCCTGCACAGCAGTCCCCAACCTCCTTCTCTGCCGGAAGGCTCCCAGGAGCTGTGCCTCGTCCACTCTCTTCCATCTGAGCTACAGCACTCTCAGCTCAGTGTGGGTCAGCACCTGGACCACGCTGACAGCCAGGTCTCTGCGAAACCTTATTACCCTTCGCCCATTTGCGCTCAACGCCTCTACCACGAACGCCCAGATCTGATCCTTATTGTGCTGGGAACGCAAGAGTGAACACCTCACAGTAGACAGCCACCACCAGTCGTTATTCAAGAGCTATCTCTCCCCTTCAACTTAGCACTATCTCTACTGATCTGCCCCACAATGGGGGAGAGAGAGGGCAGGGGCAATAACAAATAGGTGCGCTCGGAACCAACGATTTCAGACTCTCCCATCAAAGCCAGGGCGGACATAGCAGCCACCATGGACATGACACTTAAAAAGCTAGCTGAAGTCCACGACCTGGAAAAAAAAATCCACCAAAGGAAACACGGACTCCATGCAGCTCGAGCTCACGGCGGGAAGCAGAACAGTGCCTGAGCGACGGGGAAGACATGTCCCTCCAATCATCAAAAGCAATAAAACGCCTGGAAAACACCACCGAAGCCCTTAGGAGACACAACGCCGAGTTGGAGGACCGCAACAGACTGGGGAACATCCGCAACTTTGGTGTCCCAGAGAACGCCAAAAAGGACGCAGAGTCGTGTACAGCATTCTTAGAGGCATGGATCCCGATGATCACCAAGATCGACCTCCAACACGGCTTCAAGCTGGACAGGGCGCATAGAATCCCCACCTTCACCGATAAAATAAGGAAAGGGCCACGTCCTCTGATCTGCAAGCCTCTCAGATTCCAACATGTTGAGGCTATCCTCCAGTTCGCAAGAAAGAATCCTCACATCTCGTGGGAGGGTCACTGCATAATCTTCATCCAGGATTTCTCTAAAGAGATGGTTGAGCTACGAAACGGATTCCTCCAACTACGAGACAAACTCAGAGCAAAAAACATTCCCTTCTCCTGTGCGGGCCCAGCCAGATTTAAAATCATCGAGAATGAAAGACCACACTTCTACACAGACCCCAGGGACTTAGCGGGTCATCTGGAGGACTGGCCAACACAGGGTATGGACCAGTCGTGTGGCACATCAAACAAGAGAAAGACGACTACCCACGACTCCCATACCTCTGCTCCAGCCTAAGCCTACTGTTTGTTTCACACTTAGTCCGATAGCGGTGGGTACGCCTGCATATTATGTTATGTTAGTAGAGCTTATATAGCGCTCAGCTGCCCCAGCTAAGGGGCGTCCCGGCGCTTACCAAAAAGCAGACAAGAACGTCTGTCGCCAGTAGTACACTAGGCCATAACATAACCATAACCATCTAGGGGAAAGGGTAGGTTTTGATGGCTTTCCTGAAACTCAGCAGATCGTTTAAGTCATGTATCCGGGATGGCAGGGAATTCCATAATTTAGCAGTCATGAAACGAAAGGAACGTCCGCCCATCCTTGAGCGTTTCACATGTGGGACAACCACGAGGTTCTGGCATTCCGATCGCAGGGCTCGAGGGGGCACATATGGGGTGAGTAATGATCCTATCATAGGTGAAATATCCAGTTTTATGATTTTAAAAGTAGATAGCAAAGAGCCTTGAATTGAATCCTTTTGGCTACTGGTAACCAATGAACTTTATTCAAGGTACTTGCAACCGGAAGAAAGCGGGGTAGGCCGACCAGACTGCGTGCTGCCGCATTTTGGACCCGCTGCATCCTTTTAATCTCTGCCTGATTTGCTCCTAGTAGCAGGGAGCTAGCGTAGTCTATGCGGGAAAGGACAGTAGATTGCACTATGAGCTGACGGGTGTGGGGGTCAAAGAATTTCAAAATAGGTTTGAGATTCCGTAGAATCCCAAAACATGTGGCTGCCATTTTCTTAGTGTGAGTACAGAAGCTGAGGGAGGAATCAATCCATACCCAAGATTTTTTACCTCAGTTTTAGGACGGGGGAGGTTCCCCAGGGAATCGGGCCACCAGTTGTCTCCACAAGCTGACACATTTTTCCCTGCTAGTAAAACCTCAGTTTTACTAGCATTGAGCTGCAGACAGTTAAATGTCATCCAGTCTGATACGGCCTTAAGGCCGCCTTTAAATCTGATGGTATTTTGGAAGTTATCCTCCGTCAGGGCCACCACTAGCTGCGTATCGTCAGCGCAAGAGACCATTGCTAGATCCCATAGCTTAGCGACCGCAGCCAGTGGCTGAACGTAGAGATTAAAAAGCGTGGGGCTTAAAGCCGAACCCTGGGGTACTCCCTGCTCAATGTTGTGTGCTTTGGAGAGAAACGGTGGAGTGGAGACCCGGAAGGATCAACCTTTGAGGAAGGCTCTGAACCATTCCAGCGCTTGTCCTCCAACCTCCGCTTCTTCCAGCCGGTGCAGCAAGATCGCATGCGAGACCGTATTAAAGGCGGCACTTAGATCCAACAGGATCAGTGCCGCCGTTTGACCCGAGTCCAAGGAGGCCCGCAGATGCTCTGTCACGCATAGGAGCGCTGTCTCGGTACTGTGGCCGGCTCGAGTGCCGTGCTGAGAGGCGTCCAGAATATTGTTGGATTGGAGGAAGCTGGTAAGAATATTATTGACATATGCTTAGGTTACCTTCGCAGGCCAAGGGAGCAGGGAGATGGGCCTGAAATTCTCCGGCTTAGTGGGGTCTAGAGTAGTTTTTTTTATAATGGGTGAGACCCAGGCTTGTTTCCAGATAGCTGGTATCGTAGCTGATTCCAGAGAAGAGTTAATAATCTGTCGGAGTGGTTCAAGAATGAAGGTAGGCGCTTCCCTAAAGTGGGCTGGTTTTTAAGGGTCAGCGGGAGAGCCGGATTTGATTTTTCCACATAGTTTGGTAAATACTTTGTGACTAATTTCCGGAATCATCATGAGTTTGTTGGCATGCTCACTTCTCCCAGGGATCGCCTCAGCCCTCGGAGTGATAGGTCGGTCACTGGATATAAAGGATCTATAAATAGTGCAAACCTTCTCTGTGAAGAAGGATGCCAGCTTCTCAAAGTGAGTTTCGGATACCTGTGTCTGTTTTGCCTCCTTTTTTGTACTGACGTCTTTCAGGATTTTAAAAATCGATTTTGAGGGGTTCGGGCTGTTTCTTATCTCCTCGGCGTAGTATGCAGCTCGTATCCTGCAGACCGCCCTATGATAATTTTTTTGAGCTGAGGTGTACTGATTTTTTGTTTCAGAGTCATAAGTTTTCTTCCATCTTCTTTCGGCTTTTTTGCAGGAACTCCTTAGAGTTTTTAGGGAGTCATTATACCATGGGTTAGACTTGAGTGTGCGATTTTTGGACCAACCGGCCGGGATTAGGGTGTCCAGAGCTTTAGTTAACCACGCACAGAACCTCTCATACCCCGTTTCTGTGTCGTCACCCAGGTCTAGGGGATTAGATATAAGCAGGGTATGGAAATCATCCAGGCGCAGTTTCCGCCAAGGGCGCTTGTATACCGGGTGATTAGCCTGTATTCCTGAAATATTCTTCAGGGGTAGTGACATTCCAACTAGCAAATGGTCGGACCAGGGGATGGAAATAGGGCTATCTACAGCCGCCTTCTCTAAATTAGAGAAAATGGGATCTATTAAATGTCCACCGCTATGGGTAGGACTTGGGACTAATTGGTGCACTTGAAATGCAGCTAGGTCTGCAAGCAGGTCATTAATCTTTTTATCCGAGGTGAGATCGAAATGGAGGTTTAGGTCTCCAAAGATACTGAAGTTAGCCGTGTTCATGGCCAGTGACCCCACTGCTTCCAAAAAAGCTGTTGCAAAGCCACCATCTTGGCCGGGGGGTCTATACACCAGGAGGCCTGAAATGGTCATATGCGGGTTTATCTGAATGCCAAAACGGGCAGCTTCACATCCCGTGATGTCCATTTTGGTAAGGAGACAGGAGTAGCGAGAGTTCACCACCGCCGCTATGCCTCCTCCACTTGTAGGCCGATTTATAGTCTGTATAGAATAGCCGGGTGGGATAGCTAAGTTAAGGACTGATGTCATGTTGTCCATAATCCATGTCTCAGTGAGGAACATAATATCTGGATTAATGTCCTCAATAAGGTCATGTGCTTCTGCGTGGTGTTTAGCTAGCGATCTTACGTTAAGCTGAAAGATAGTAAGGCTTTGTGGAGAGTCGGTGACTTTGGGGATGTAATCGCCGTAGGAGTAGGCAGAGAGAACCGGCCACAACTGCAGTGAAAGGGGCCTACCATAGGATGGAGAGGGGTTTGGTTACATCGGATGTTCAGCGCATTAACCGCCAAGAGGCATTCCCCAGAATAGACATGTAGCGGCTGTGTGTTGCGGTCAGCATTTCTGGCGAGAGGCGACGTACTGGCGCGGACGGGCGCAGACGGACTTCCCTTTGGCGCGCCGCCGGTGCGCCCGCTGTGCGCTTCCGCTGCGCCCTTCCGCTGCGCGCTTCTGCTGCACGTCTGGGGAGTCATGTTTTTATCCCTTGGGCCGTCTGACTTCCCTCGTGTGCAAACCGGAGGTCTAATCACTTCCGGTGTGTGTGTCAAAGTCCGTCTTCCCTCCACAGCAATCCGACCTAAAGTCGGCGGTGGACCGGGGAAGCGGCAGTCAGGTGAGCAAGGTTTAAAAATTCAGTGCAGTTTTTTAAAAACGAGCAAATTCACCCTTCGCGCTAGCAGAGACAGCGTGACAGCGTGACAGCGTCTTCAGAGCTTTTGATCAGCTGGACCCAGGAAGTTGCCCCTTAAGTACTGAGCTGAAGCGCTAGACCGCTAACTTCCCTCGTGTGCAAACTGGAGGTCTAATCACTTCCGGTGTGTGTGTCCAAGTCCATCTTCCCTCCACAGCAATCCGACCTAAAGTCGGCGGTGGACCAGGGAAGCGGCAGTCAAGTGAGCAAGGTTTACAAATTAAGTGCAGTCTTTTAAAAACGAGCAAATTCACCCTTCCCGCTAGCAGAGAAAGCGTGACAGCGTGACAGCATCTTCAGAGCTTTTGATCATATCACGCTCATTCCTAAGCAGGCCTTCCTTAAGAAGTTAGCTACGGCAGTGTCTGCATTCTAGTGTCTTCAAAAGTGGACTTCCTCTACCGTGAGTGACACCCTAGGTGTCTGCTTAGGACATTTCAGTTCTTAACAGCTATTCTTAATAATAAGTTTTATACTTGTTAAATATGTTGACCCAAAAGTTGTCTTACCACTGTCGAACCTAGAAGGGCTCTTTGGCACACATGTCGTATTGTAGCTATATTTTGGGCTAGCGAACTCTGTTACCTGGTTGCAATAAGTCGTTAATTTTTTTCCCATGTGGAACTTGTGATGGTATATCAATACTACTGGCCCCTGATGGAGGGAATGGGGTACATATGTCTCTATACATCTCTGTATACCCTGTTATGAACTATTAGTGATACGTACTCGCCTTATAGCTGCACAAAGGGGTCCCAGTTCTCCCTTTGTATGCCTAACCATTAACGCTCTCTTTCACCTGATCTCAGATCACGCCTCCTGACTCGGGACCCATAGTGTATTGTTCATGTCCTAATTTTTTGGTGATTTTGATTGCCCTACAGTTGTCCCGATTGGGTTATCGCTGTTGTTAATATGATGTTTGTTATCCTTGTTCTACCTAGTGACGGTACTGCCGTCGTACTCCCCATGTACGTATGTTGGGGAGGGAGGGGTGGGTGGGGGGTTGAGGGGGAGGAATGAGGGGTGGGGAGGGAGGGGAGGAGGGAGGGGATGGTGAGAGGGCTGAAAAGGGAGTTGGCATGTATGATTTTTGTTTTTTTTTGTTATGTTTCATATACTTTTCAGGATGCAGTTTCCCACATCTGTGTTAGGCCATATGACCCACATGCCACTCGGAGACTTGGGTTGGGTCTATCTTTCAGACCTTCCCTGCGGATCATAGTAGGCGGCACACCCTACTCCAATACCATGATGCTCCACTTAGCGATACCGGCTGATACTGATGGCCGACACTAAGGCCTTATCAGAAAACCTCAATATAGTCACCCTGAATGTTAAGGGTCTTAACCATCCGGTAAAGAGACGGAAAGTCTTTGAATACTTCGCTAAATCAAAAGGGGATATCCTATTACTCCAGGAAACCAAACTTTCAGAAGAGGACACTCGTTTCATTAATCTTCACTGGGTCTCGCACACACTCTGCTCCCCTGCTGTACACAAGAAAGGTGGAGTGATGATCACTCTGGTTGCAAAAAAATCTAACCTCTCTGTCGTTTCACACACACATGACACGGAGGGCAGGTTGCTCATCACACATCTTATGAGAGACGATGACCCTATCCACATTGTGAATATATACGGACCCAACTCTGACGTGCGGGAATTCTGGGCCTCGGTCTCCCGGGCCATAGAAAACATCCCACAAGACGACCTGTTAATAGTAGAGGGTGATTTTAACCTTCCTCTGGACCCAGTACTTGATCGACAATCTAAATGCATGTTTCATCCCTCTCGCTCACACGAAGCACCCATGCGCCTTTGCAATCGCGTTCTTTTAAAAGACTCCTGGTGCCTCCAGAACCCCAGTGGAAAGGATTATACTTTCTACTCTGCCCCACATAATTCATACTCTAGAACTGATTTTATTCTTAGCTCGCGCTCCTTCACCCACCTCATTGAAGAAACAGACATCGCCCCAAAATTAGTCTCTGATCACGCATGCATTAGCACCAAACTTGCGGGCTCCCGGCCGATCCTACTCCCTAGACAATGGCGTTTCAATGAAGAAACCCTAGCCGACCCTGAGAACAAACAGCAAATAGTTGACGCCATAGAGGAATATATCTCAATGAATGTCTCATCTGAAACCGCTCCCTCCACTGTATGGGACGCACTTAAAGCCACAATTCGGGGGTTATCATGAACATCAGGGCCAGAACCAATAAGAAGCTAAATAAGGACTTGGAAAGGCTCGAACAAGATATTAGGAACCTAGAAACCGCCCACAAATCAAACCCTGACAATGCAACAGCCGTTGACCTGTTAGTCAAGAAAAAAATGAATACAACACAATTACTAGCAAGCGGGCCGGAGCCTGGATCAATAGATTCAAAGCTCTAAAGTTATGCGATGGGAATAGGGCAGGGAAGCTCCTTGCTTCTTATCTTAAACACAAACAGAAGCTGACCACTATAGCCTCAATCAAAGACCACGCAAACATCATCCATACGAAACAAGCCAAAATTATAGACACCTTCAAAGCCTTTTATGAGGACCTTTACAAAAACGATTTGACCCTTGATACGGATGCCTGTGTTAGCTACTTGGAGTCTCTGAATCTCCCTAAACTTTCGGAGGAGGATAGTGCCCGCATAGGCTCCCCCATTTCAAATACAGAGATCTTATCCTCCATCAAAACCATTAACAGTAATAAGGCGCCAGGCCCTGACGGGTTCTCTGCGGCCTTCTATAAGGCCTTTGAAAAACAGCTTACCCCCATCCTCCAGACACTGTTCAACTCAATTGCTACCAATGGCAGCGTCTCCCCCTCAATGAGTTAGGCTACCATTATCGTGATTCCCAAAGACGGCACAGACCCGCTTTTAGCTAAGAACTACCGCCCCATTTCATTGATAAATCTAGATTGCAAAATTTATGCGAAGATTCTGGCGGCTAGACTCAATATCTTGCTCCCCAAACTGATTAGTACCTCACAGGTTGGGTTTTTAAAACATTGAATGTCAAACGATAACACCAGACTTTTGTGCCACATTCTAGAGAAAGCCAAGACTTCCCCCGATCCAATGGTATCCATAACTCTAGACGCCGAAAAAGCTTTCAACAAGGTTTCTTGGGCCTTCCTACGACATTGCATGCACTCCTTCAACTTAGGGCCCTCGTACATTAACATGGGTATGGCCCTCTACTCTTCGCCGTCTGCCAGAATCGCCATTAATGGCATCCTCTCAGATTCATTCCGCTTGTTTCAAGGCACTAGACAAGGCTGCCCCCTCTCCCCAGCCCTGTTCCTCCTTGCCCTGGAACCCCTCCTGACTGACATTAAACGCAATAAGGAAATAGCGGGTGTGACTTTTGGTGACATTCAGGTGAAACTAGCGGCATATGCCGATGACATTTTAATTGCGACGGAGGACCCTGAGAATTCCATAAAAGCCCTAATGGCGTCAATTGATAGGTACTCCGCCCTTTCCGGGTACAAATTGAACCGGGACAAATCGGAGGTCAAACCCCTCAATGTACATACCACCAGAGAAGTCCTAAGCGACTCTGTCCTCACATGGCAAAGTAACGTTATTAAATACTTAGGAATCGAATTTGCGGACTCCCTCCTTGAGACGCTCCGTCACAACGAGAACACTACTCTAGACAAAATTAAACGGCTCCTTGATGGCTGGTCCCCTCGCTTTATCATCTGGTGGGGACGGGTTGAAACCATCAAAATGATGATTTCCCCCTTGGTCAATTACCTCATTACCATGCTGCCCCTCACCCTCTCCGGAAACTTTCACCACAAATTGGACACACTGATCTCCACCTTCTTATGGAAGGGGAAAAGAGCCAGAATTAGCCTTAAAAAATTACACCTTGACAAAACTCTAGGAGGGGTTAACCTTGCGAACTTCAAAGTCTACCAGACTGCCTTCCTCGCCAAGCAGGGCTCACACTGGCTGGCCCCACAACCAGGATACACCCCAGTTTGGCTCACTGTTGAAAGTCCACCAGTCCCTTGATCCCACATAATTCCTTACCATTGCACTGCGCTTCTCCATATGTTCAGGACCCATATTTAAAAACACAAAAGCAGCCCTCCTAAAAGTAAGCAAGTTTCTACTGCATCAGTTCAAACGATCAAAATGGGAATCGCTATGGCACAATCCCACACTGACATACAAAGGCAAACCGCTATACAATGCAACCTGGGTTGCAAAAGGGATATTCTTCCCACACCAACTTTTTAACAACTCCGGACCACTCTCCTTTGCTGAAGTGTGGGTTAGATACGGCCTTAAGGAAATAGAGTTTTATAACTTCCTGAACGTCAAGGTAGCAATCACCAAAGCAAAACTTAGCAACAACTCCCCATCCCTCCCTAGCTATCTAGCTACCCTCAACAGGCTAGGCCACCAGGTCTCTAAACTATACAAACTGATGAGCCCGCAACAGTCCAACCTCACTGAACAAATACGACTATTTTGGGAATCATATTCCTCTACACCAATCTCAGAGGCGGAGTGGGCCAGAACTTGGGAATCCACCACACGTCACAAAGACAGCCCTAAACTCTCCCAAACTAAACACTGGCTCCTCCACAAGGCCTTTTGGACCCCTAAATGGCTCTTCCTGCACAACATTAGGGACGACGACACATGCTGGAACTGCACAGAGGACCTCGAACATTTAACATTTAAATGTGCGTGCGTCACAGGATATTGGGATAACATTTTTGAATTCATTGCCAAGGTTTTCTCCATCTCTCTCCCACGAGAATTTTCCACCCTAGTATTAGGCTTTACCAAAGCCTCAACAATTAATGATGACGACAAAGCCTTACTTGACCTCTTACTCACTGCTGCTGTTAAGATAATCCTGAACAATTGGAAGGACACCCGCAAGGCATCCTTCCCACATTGGCTCAATTGGGTCTCCAACCTAAGAAGCGCCGACAACATATCAATCATGAATACCCCTTGGCGCCCACCCCACAGGAAAATGTGGTCCACGCTAGACAATTAGTTTAACCTACATAAAACCCCATGATCATTCACGCTGTGCCCTAGTCTTCTGGGGCTGAACCCCTCACCGAGAACCCCTACCTACACTCAGGAATGCCCCACTGACTACAACCCATACTTTTTGGCCTAATGCGCTCCTACCTAACACCTGCATATCCTCACCACTCTCCCGATTGGCTGTGTGTGTCGGCTACCATACCTGTAATGATGCCTATGGGCGCCGATGCCTAACTGCATCAATATGCCTGATTCACCTTACTATTAATTGCATTCACTGTGATTTCTGTTTTTGTGATATCAATATGCCATGATCTGTATTCTCTCATGATTCACAGTCTGTTTTTAGAACGGCAAAACTGAAGTCCTCATTCTAGACACCACCCCCTCTGACTAGGATTACTCCTGGTGGCCCGCCACGCTCGGAACCCACTCCACACCCACCGACCATGCACGTAACCTCATCAATGACTCCTCGCACTCAATGAACCACCAAATCAATGCCATCTCATCCTCCTGCTTCCACACACTCTGTATGCTTCAGAAGATCTTCAAGTGGATCCCCACCAAATCAAGGAGAATGTTCTGTCTGCTGCTTGTCAGCAGCAAGCTTGGCTATGGCAATGCACTCTATACCAGCACCACACAAAAACTCCAAAAGAAACTACACCACATCCATAATGCCTCCATCAGACTTATTCAGGACATACTCACCACAGCCACATCTCCAGTCACCTGAAAGAACTTCACTGGCTTACATGTTTTGGTATTCACACATGAAGAGATATCCTTATCTCTTTTTTAGCGATACAGGATGTTCTATTCACGAAATACTTTTCATCACCGTTTTTTATAGAGCGTGCCTTTTTTCCTGAACGGTTGCCAGAGAAAGGTGTTGCGATTTACCCAGTAATCACGGGTAAGTCCTTCTCAGACAATATCTTATTTTGTTTCTAAGTCACGTTACCTATGTATAGGCACATCAGTAATTATGACACTAAATGGCACTTTGTATTTTCTTGGTTATAGTTAACTTGCTGCTTGACACACCAAGAAGAATTGTGTCACTATATCCTTTCCTGTTTATACACCCATCAGCAACATCGCAGGTCCTGATGAAAGCTTAGCCGATTTAGAGGCATTTATGGCTGAAATATGTTGTCCCAATAAAAATTTCTTTGATACCACCGCGGTTTTAAATTTAGACCACTGGTGCACTGCTTTTTAACCCTAGCGGAGCACGTCCTACAATAAAGAGTTTTTTGGACGCCCTCGAGCAAGTTTTAATTCACATCCTACTAGTTTTTCACCATATATTTTGCGCTGCGCCCCTACTCACACTATTAGCTCCTCATATGTGGATTTAGTACATCCTAGGCAACATCAAAACATCCCTGAGCTCCTCCCTCTCAGAGAGGGGGTTGTAGCCCCCAGAATAACTAGGTTGCTCTGGGAGGAGAATCCCTATGATGAAGCATGTCACCTCTGGTGAGTGAGGGATTTCGTCCTTAAAAGGGAAATGCCCAGTAAATTATCTGATTGGGCCTAGTCACTGGTTTGTGTTTGGCATCTCATATACTATATATGTAAAATAGTTAGTAGTAAAATTGCTACACTTTATATATCATTTCTTTAGACCTCGGGATTTCCTGTTGTTTTTTAGTCCAGTTTTGGGGAAATTAATCCTGTGTTGTCTCTAAATCCTCCCTCAGACCCTCGGGCTTCGAACTGTTTATTGTTAGAGTGGACTCACAGCTACCCTTAAGGAACCTGAGACCCCCCATTGAAAGGAACTAGAGCCACAGGATAAGGACTCTCACTGTTGTCTTCTACCACAACCTGGTGGAATATATTAAGGATGATCTGTTCTGAGGACACCAGATTACGTCTAACATTAGTCATATTGGCTCTCTTGTCTCTCTGAGCCTCCTCCCGCTGCTCATTGAACGTGACTTACTGCCTGTACTTGGAAGTGTCATTGGGCATGAGGGCCTTTGGCACCATCTTTTTATCTTCCAGGGACACTAGGGTAACCTCTGCACTACCTTCTATGCTAACTGGGACCACCTCTTACCCAAGTGCTACACTAGCCAATCCCGGTGTTCTCCCACCGGTGGGGAGCTGCACCCTCTTATGGCATTGGGTGCGCCCCTTGATGTGCCTATTCCTGTGGCACCCATAGCATTTGAGGGATAACTTCCCTGAAAATTTCTTCTCAGGGAAACCATTCTACTTCTGATCAAGTTGAAACTAGTAATCCTTCCCCTGAAAGCTGTTTTGGTCGGGGGCCTTTGGAGGAATTTATTTTTGTTTCCATCCTCTTTCTTCAGGGGGGGATCCTGTCCACACTTTTGGGGTTACTGCCAGATACCTTCTTGGAGCCCCTGATGCTGACCCAGGGTCTGCATCCTTGGCAAACTCCCTGGGGTCAGTGGCCCTAATGTCTATTAGGTTTTGGTGCAGCTCTGGAAAACAGCTACTGAACATATGCTATCTACAACCAAATTGTACAGCCCAGTGTACTCAGTCAGATCACTGCCCTTCATCCAACCATTAAGTGCCTTACAGAAGCAATCCACATAATCTACCCAAAAATGGTGGGCAGCTACTGGCTGCTCCTGAAATTCAGCCTATACTTCTCAGGGGTGAGGCCAAACTTCCTGACAAGTGCTTCCTTCATGAGGGTATTCCTCATCCTGACCCCCTTTCCCTAGGCACAGCAGTTAATCCCTTCCTTCACTGGTAATGAGCCTCCAGAGGCTGGCTCCCCAATCCTTCTTGGGGGCCCTGTGCATCTCTATGGCAACCTCATAAGCCTTGAAACACTTGTCAATGTTATCCTCCATAGCAAAGCAAAGCACCCGATCTTTAGAAATATGGACCTTCCTGTCTCCACGGAACAGTAGATTATTGCTGCCACCATCACTGCTGGACTTTGTGTGCTGTTTGGCCTTGAGGTCCAGCTCTTTCTGACTAATTTCATGAGCCAGCAGAATTTTGTTCTTTAGAGAAAGTTTTCTTTCCTCCATGACCATCTGGGCATCTGCCATCTTCTTGAATTTGTCCAGCTGCTTCCTGAACTCTCTTTTAGCCCTCTTGTCCTTTATTTCCTATGGGGACAGGTTGCAGGAAGAGGTGGGGCTTCCTGCCCTGGATCCGGCTGGGGAACTCACGCCGGTGGGCCCACCTCTCTTCTCTGGGGCCATGAGCCGGAGGCTTTCTCTCTCCACTTTATCACTCCCGTCATTCTCCTGCTCCTCCATCGCCCCATCCTCCTTCTGCTCCTGTGCTGTGGTTTGTGACTAGAAGGCTTATTCCCAGACCACAAGGGCCTTCTGGAGATTCTGCTTCTTTTCGCTCTTGGTTATTGAAAGTACCCTCTTCCTGCAGAATCCCTTGAGCTCAGCCACACTGTAGCTCTCCAGGTTTTTGAGCCCAAACTCCATGCTTGCAGGCAGAGTTACAGGTGTCCAAAGTTAGGTAGAATGGAAGTGAATTTGGACAAAGCAAAAGAGGCCAATCGATGAGAATTTAAGGTTGAATCAGATGTAAGATTATTTATCTGGGAATTTAGTTTGACACAAAATCACTGAACAGCACTGCACAAAGACAAGTACTGTATCCCACTGCTGCCACTAATGTAAAAAATTGGTTTATGCATTGAAGAGGGTTAAAGCTCCACTCAGGCAATAGTCACAATCCTTGTCAGGGTGAATGACAAACACCACTAAATTAACCATCTGGTAATTTTGCACAATACACTCAGACTTAACTTAAAGGCAAAGTGTAGACTATTAAGTAGCACACAAACAATAAGAAAGTGTAAACAGATGAAAAATAACAAAACTAATTTAGAAAACAGTAAACTTAAATAAAATGATACCAGAACAGCAAAATTATAATTGGAGATGTTCGAATGTTTCAGTAGATATAATGCCTAAAAGCACAAAGCGCCACTTGTGAGCATTTTTTTGTGTTAGACTGGGGGAAAGTCACAAGTTCAGATCGACCATTATAGAGCATGGGCCAGCTACAGGGACCAGGTTATTCCAGCTGAAAAAGTCACCTTCACGAAGTCCAGCATGAAGAGTTTTGTTTGCATAGGAGGAAGCCGTGAGGAGCAGGGAGTGTGTCACAGATTGTTGTCACTGGAGCTTTGCATTGGTAGTCAACACAGTCTATCATTGTTGTACGTCAAAGTGCAGATCTCCCTTTCTTGGTCTTCGCTGGTAGTTGCTGCAGTGAGAAAAGTTGGGTTAGCAGTGATGAAGAGCACAACGCTTCAGGATTTCACCTTCCTTCATGGAAAGAGCTCACCTATGGTCCAGGACCCTCTTGGGGACCAGGAACCCACTTCAGTCTTGTTGGAGGTTCAAGAAGGTCCAGTGCAACAGGTGAGCTGTACAGTTATCTGTACAGTTGCAGGTAGGCCTCTGGATCATGTTGTGTCCCTTTAGCTCAGATAGGAGGTCAGCCAGCGGACCCGTAGAGTCACCCATTCGATTTTAGAAATACTCTACCCAGAGGAAAAGAAATAACGGCAAGAAGGAAGAAAAGGAAGAAGGAAAGAAGTAAATACAGAGAAAGTCAAAAAAGAGATAGGAAAGAAAGAAGCAAAGAAAGAAGGAATGTTGACAGACTAGGGTGCAAAGGTACATCACCTTTATGTTCTGAGTTCATGTGAGCTGCTGGTGTGGTATGAAAAAGCAGTAGTCAGATAAAGCCCACTTAAAAAGGAATTTACAGCAGCATTGGCAAGAGACAGGAACTAATAACGCTGAACTTTGCACCGTGCTCACACCTGGCAGAAAGTGTCATGCTATCACATCAGGCTTTACAAACAAAAGCAACACTACAGTAATATTAAAGTAAAAATAAAAACACTGCTGTTGATATGTGCAGATGTGCTCCTTTTGAAAGGGCTAAATGCAGTCATTTAAAGTAAAGTCAACCAGTGGCTGAAGTAGGCTAACCTATTGCCCCATGCTGTATCCTGTAGTGGTTGGAAAAAAAGTGTGACTTACACAACAATAGACCAATGGATAAACAGAGTTGTCTGAAAGCTCCTATAAGTAATTATATTATACTTATAATTTTTGTAAAATGAAAACTTCTTAGCTAACGCCATACATAAAAAAAGAAACATACTCTTTATAAAGTGTCACTGAGTGGTCAAGGTTCCTAAAAGAAACCTATTGTGTATCCTGTATTAAAAACAACCTAGACTAGAAGAGACATTATTCAGTCTGTGCAATTTCCCAGGTGAAGAGTTCGCACAGCATCCTTGCCATCCAGAGGACCATTATTTTCTGTCCTCATTCTATTGGCTATTTTCTGTGTCATTCTGCCTACCCACAAGTGCTGCTATCGGAACAATCAATGGACTATTTTACAGCTGAAAAGTACTCTCAATAATCCCTCTATTTTTTACATTCAGGAGCAGATTGACTAATATATTGCGCAAAATAGCAAAACAACTTGCTGCGCTGTGCTGCATCAGATATAGAAGGCAGGAATTCTAATTTCTATTAGGATATGGCGTATTCCTGCTCACCCTCTGCACGGGTGCTCTCGTGGCTGCCAAGTGCTAATGCAGACACCCTTGCACCATGGTTCAATTGTGTCTGGTTAGAGCCAGGATTGCTATTGTGCAGGAAGTAAGACCTTCCTGTACAAAAACAAACCTCTGATGCTTTTTCCTCTTTATTTGTGTGCTGTAAAATGCACACATGTGGAGGGAGCAAAAGACAAGGAGAAAGAAAAATATTTCTTCTTGTAACGCCTCCCCTGGGAAGATGTACCATGTTGATGCATTTCTAGGTTTACTAGTGTTGGTAAATCTGGAAATGCCCCAAAGACCATTTGTGTTTGGGAACACCCGCGCTCCACCCATGGAATGCCTTCTCAGGGCATAGTGCCATACGGTTCCAAAGAATCAAGTAGGACTGTGTAATTGGACAACATAACTGTCAGAATATGTGGACTGAGCCCACAGATATCATCAGAGTATGTTGGCCTAAGTCCTAGCTATTTATTTTTATTTATAAAGATTTACATAGCGTGAACAAGATCCCGAAGGATATCAGAGCGCTTTACAAAAAGGATGGAAGGAGGGTAACACAT
Source organism: Lissotriton helveticus (assembly GCF_964261635.1). NCBI lineage: Eukaryota > Metazoa > Chordata > Amphibia > Caudata > Salamandridae > Lissotriton > Lissotriton helveticus. The sequence continues at coordinate 1,411,538,458 of NC_136068.1, forward strand.
GCAATATTGACATTAAGTAGGAATAAAAGCAAGAATAATCACATAAATACAATAAACAGGTACATGGCGGGCTAAACGGGGGGCACACTATGAGATAAAGAAGACCAGCATCCAATGGTTGTAGGATCAATGATCTTGAGCAGGTGAACCTAGCCCAATTAAGGTAGGAATTTGTTCATTAAGAATCTTTTGCCTTCCAGTTTGAAAGCAATCGTTAAGGAGATTCTGCGTATTTCTGGTGGAAGAGAGTTTCATATTTTTGGGACGGCACCAGAGATGGCTCTCTAGCAAGTTTTCTTTTTCCTAAAAATGTGTGGTTTCAGGAGGAAAGTGTTAGAGCTTCTTGAGGCTCAACCCCAGCAGGATAGTTCAAGTTTTTGCACTAGGTACCAGGGAGTTTTCAAGTGGAGGGCTTTGTGCGCCAGAACGGCAATCTTTAACTGGTTTCGAGCTTCGTTGGGCAACCATTTAAGAGATTTTGGAACTGGGGATATGTGCACATTTCGTTTGGTACCTGTAACCAGTCTGGACACAGCATTCAGAGATGCCCTTAGTGGAGCAAAGGCGTATTTGGGATGGCCACAGAGTGTAGCGCTGCCATAGTCCAATCTCGGTAAGATGAGCGCTTGTACCACCTGCTTGAAATCAGTTTGTGGAAGGAATGGTTTGATATTTCTAAGTGTTCTCATCAAGTTATTTGTTCCTCTACACACGTTTCTGATGTGATTATTCATGTTCAGGTGCTTGTCTAGGGTGATTCCGATAGATTTGGCTGAGTCGATAAGGAGGGGGGTGTAGTTGAAAGCCGCTGGGGTGACTAAACCTTAGGTCTAGCTTGGGGATATGGTTTGGAGGAGAGATGAGAAGGAATTCAGTTTTGGAGGTGTTGAGCAGGAGATGGTTCTCAGTTAGCTAATTTTGAGTAGACAATAGGGTAGAGTTGAGTGAGATGTTATTAGCCTGGGAGGAGATTTTTAAATAGAGTTGCGTTTCGTCCGCATACATATGGAAGAAAATATTTGTGGAGTTTAGTGAGTTAGCTAATGGTTCCAGGAAAAGGTTGAAGAGTATAGGAGATAGGGAGTACACCCATGAGAACTGGGGAGGGTTGGGAGAGAGAGTGATTTGCCTTAACTCTTTCTGATCTGTGGTAGAGGAAGGACAAGAACCATTGTAATACCCGACCAGAGAAACCCATTCTGTTTTTCAGAATTGATAGGAGGTTGTCGTGATTGACCGTATCGAATGTGAAAGAAAGGTCAAGGAGGATTAGGGGGCAGGATTAATTTTAGTCAAGCATTTTTAAAATGTAATCCATAAGTGAGAGCCGATTCAGTACTGTGCCCCTTCCGAAAGCCAGATTGATGCTGTTCCAGTAGTTAGAAATTCTCTATGTGAGCACAAAGTTGGGATTATACATATTTTTCTAGGAGTTTGGCTAGTGTGGGGATGTTGGAGACAGGGCAGAAGTTATTGAGGTCAGCTCTATCTGCGTTAGGTTTTTTAGTATCGTTGATACCTGAGCTGCTTTTAGACAATCTGGGATTGCGCCTTGTGACAATGAAGCATTTACAATCCTTGCCCAGGTGGGGATGAGGACTTTCTTGATTTCTTTGAAGATGGCCGGGGACAGGGGTTCTGAGGTTCCGTAAAAATCGTTACGACGTTTTGGGCACCGCCGAATATGGACGAATGGGGTATCAATGAACCGTAAATGACGAGTTGTGTAAGTGTACGCGTTTTCGCCATACTACTCAGAAGAGTTCCTTACAATTACAGGTTTCTTCAAATGGACGCTCGGGTTCCATTTTAGATACGGCACCCATTTTGTTTCTTGCCCTCACGTAGTCAGCGAACAGGCAACTGTCCGCATTGTGACCCCTTTTGTTCCCAAGCTTCACGGAAGAAGCATATGCCTTTTCATGCGTCTTTTATGAGTAGGGGGAGGACACTGCTAAAGCAGTTGTCTCCGCCTGGAGGTGATCCTGCCGTGCCGGTCTATTGTTTCAGCCTCGCACGTGCTGGGATCAAGTCCTTTTAGGCTACGATTACGCATCCAATATTATCCTCACACTCCCTCTTCCCTGTTGTCTGACTTCCTCGCAGCTGTTCTTGTCTCTTTCTCTTGTTTATTTACAACTCAAGTGGAATGTACCTAATGGTGGGAAGATGTGCTTTTACAGTTGGAACTGGTGATGTTAATGTAATTATGTTCCGGTGCTCTGAATACATGAAAGCGATCCTTTGAACTTTACTGTGGGAAATGAGTTGTAACCTTTTGCTTACATATTGTGCAATGACAAAATCCTGTATAAAAGAGAGCGACTCACATATGCAAAGGGAGCAGACTCTCAGAACCTACATGTCCTTGTACTTCTTGTGACTTTTGCCTCCCTGCAGTAATAAACCCTGATCTTTGACGCACAAGGAAGTGTCCCGTGTCTCTGTCTTTAGTGCGCCAGAACAGGTATCCCACGAAGGTTCTAGGTGTTGTCCCCTGGCACGGCTGGGCCTTAAATAGCCCAGTCCTTCAGTTGGCGCCCAACGTGGGGCGACATCGGCGGTACCGGTCCAAAGCCTGACGATTGTGAGGAACTTCGTGTGAAATCTCCGAGGAAAAGGTGCACCCCGCTTCATCGATCCTGTTGTCGAAATAAGTGGTCCGAAGATTTTTCCCGAGAAGATTCCCGCCTCCTGACGGCTGCGACGGACCGATGCCCTGACTGTCGACCTGTTTTCGACGCCTGGCGTAGACCTTTCGTACAGCGAGACGATAGACGGGCCTTCCTGGTGACGCCATTGAAGCCCTCAGTTAAGTATTTGTGGGTCGCTCCCAGTCCTTAGTTGTTGTTACAGCTTGTTGAAGCTTTGTTGTTTGCATAATTCCAGTGCATTTGTGGTTCTTAGTTGTTGGTTCTTAGTTGTTATTTGACAATTGCAATTGCCAAAAACCGAGGGTTTTGTTTTTCACGAAGAATTAGTGCTTCGGTAACCATTGAAGTTTGATACTAGGTTAGTGTACATGATGCCTAGCCATAGTGGTTTTCTCGGTTTCTTTAAATGTTGCAACAAGGATTCCCGGTTGGAGGACTCGTGTCCAATACCTCCAGTTGGAACTCCGATATATGAGCTCTATAGTCGACATGGTGTGGGCCCTATTATATATAATAAATATTGGGTCCGTTACACGAAAAAAGATGGTGTCCTTAGTTGGCCACCGCACGGAAGTTTTGAACTTGCGATTTTAGATAATCTTGAAGCTAAATTGTTTAAAAAGAAAGCTAGGCCAGCTATGTTTGATTCCTTTCGGTTGTGGCGTAAAGAGGCCAAGCAGAAAGAAATCAAACAGTCTAAAAAGAATCGAAGAGACGGTATGGTCCCGATAATGCAAGTTGTACAACAATGTCAGCGAGATAAAGAAGAAAAAGAAATAGAAGTTTCTACTAGATTACATCATATGAGGATAGACAAATGTTATCCGGTTTTACCAACTAGTCAGGATAAGAAAGAAGAGGATTCAAAGGAGGATCCCTTGTTAGCATATTTGATGAAATCGCCGCCCCCTTATGCACAGGGTGCACGGCCCCTGTAGTTCCTCCTGTAGTTCCGCCTGTTGTTCCTCCTATTGTCCCTCCTATTGTTCCGGCGGCTGCGGGTCAGCCAGTTGTTAGTCCTACGTTTGTCCCACCACCTGTCTCTATTCCTACTGCTCCTTTGCCTGTACCTTCTCAGCCTCTTGTCCCTGCCACCCCGACTATCTTGCCTGCTTCTGCTGTGTCTGCCTTCACTTCAAACGTTGTGGCTCCTGTTCTCCTTTCTCCTTCTGTTCGTAATCGTATCCCTAACACTGTTGCTACCCTTTATTCACCGCTTTTTGGTCAGTTATTTCCATCCGATACTTCTGAAAATCCCCAAAGACGGAGTCAGATCCCTAGTGGAAGGGAGAAAGAGACGTTAGTGACATTGGCACATAGGTGGATAAGACATCCTGCCAACTACCCTCCACGCATGGTTTTCGAGACGTTTTCTCAGTTTAATGAGCCTAAACAGAGATTCGTGTTCGAAGAAATGTGTAACTTTTTGAGGGAACAATGGTATAATGACAATTTAGATAACGTACCGCCCGATATGATTGAACTTCAGAGTCAATTTTCGAACGGTATGATTGTAGGTGGCGATGTACGACGTGCCTTAGAGCGATTGTTATCCTTTAGATCCACAGTGCCTTCTCGTGTGTCATTTAATGATGACGACTTGAAACTTGGAAAGCGGCTCCTGGTCAGTATCCTATGAGAGAAGTTCCGCCAGTATACATGCCAGGTGATCCTAATGCTAATCCTGTGGTTCCTCCATATTTCCAGAGAGTTTGGATACACCTCCCATGGAAGCGATCAGAAGTATTGCAGGTCAAACAGTCCTTGCCTGATCCACGCAAGAATCCGGCGGGTTACTATAAGGAGTTGTCTCAATTGGTAGATGCTACTATTATGAACCTCGCCGACATCGACATGCTGTTCGGTAATGTTGTACCACAGCCGGTTTGGGCGAAAATTCGTCAGGAAAATCATGCGAATGAGTTAGGCGGTGATTGGGCTGCAATAATAGCGGCTGATGGCCGACAAGTTGGTGGGGCTAAGCCTGAGCAGGTAATTTCGGATCTGCCCCAGAGAATAATTACATTCATGAAAACGCTTATGCCGGCGATGAGGGTAAACTGGGATAAATTAGCAGCTTGTAAGCAGAAGAAGGACGAGAGTGTCTCTGATTTCTTTACTAGATTCGAAGAGGCATTTGTCGATCATAGTGGTCAGGATATGGGCACTGAGGGAGGCCAACGGTTGTTTGTTGACAAATTCGTGTTGAATTTGTTGCCTGAACTATGCAACAAATTGAAAAATTCAGAAAGTGCATGAGCTGTTTCAACCACTGCACAGATATTAGCAACGGCTCAATATTATGAGAATAGGGAAAAAGAAGAAAGTGATCGTGTAGATAAGAAAACGAAGGAGCTCAAAACGAAGGTTTTGTTGCAGCAAGCGTATCCTCCGCGTTCAAATCACACTGATTTGCAACAGCAATATAGACCACAATCACAATCCTCCAGAATACAGTCACGTCCTGACTCCTCTGACTTTAGATCTATGATTGGGTATAACCAGTGTGCATATTGTAGAAGAGAGGGACATATAAAATATGATTGTCCCGCTTTGCGTGACCGCCTTAATGGTGTGTCGGCACGAGGGGGTCGTGGTGGTCCTCAACAAGCATCTCGAGGTAGAGGTCGCGGTGCCTTTCAAAATCAGACTGAGCGCCCTACTACGTCCTCGGACGCGAATAATTGTTTTGACCAGCGAAATGTAAGGTCCGATAAATCAGCGCAGTATTACGCGGACGACTATTACTTTGAACATGAGACTGTTGTAAACGACCGTTACTAGGACAGCCACTGACAGAGAGAGGGAGTAGTATCAGTTCCGGTTGATCAGAGTGGGCCTTACGTCGCAGTTGCTACATCTGGTGTAGTTGAGCCTTTTCTGCTGGACACTGGTGCGACGAAAAGTTCCATCATGCATTCAAAACTCCCTGGCGCACCTTTGTCCGGCTTAACAAATGTTTCCGTTGGATTCTCTGGCGCCCCTGTTAGCAATCCTGTATCTAGCCCTTTGCCCCTTGCAATTGGCCCTCGTGAACTGGAGGCTCCATTGATTCTATCTACTGGTTGTGGTGAGAATCTTTTGGGTCTGGATTTGCTGAAACGGTTATACGCGACTTTGTATTGCTCTCCTGAAGGAGTGGAGCTTACATTAGGTCGGAGAGTAATCTCTCCTATGTACTTGTCGATCGATAAATTCCCACCGGAATTGAGCTCCCTTCCTGCGCCTCTATGGGCCACAGGTCCCAATGACGTGGGTCTCTTGGACATCCCACCTTATATGATCAAGCTGAAACCAAATGTGCGATTGCCACGTATACCACAGTATCGTATCTCCATTGAGGGAGAACGGGCGCTATTAACGATTGTACACGGTCTGATCGAAAAGGATGTCGTTGAAGAAACTCGGGGAAATGTGTGTAATAGTCCTGTGTTACCCATTTTAAAACGAACTGATCCATCTAAACCTCCTGTGTACCGTTTCATAATCGATTTGAGAGAAGTAAATAAAATCGTGATTCCACAATACCCCGTGGTCCCTGATATCACAACTTTGTTGACCCTGATTCCAGTGTCTGCCTCGTGGTTCACGGTGATCGACCTAAAGAATGCTTTCTTTAGTATCCCGATTGCTGAGGAAAGCAGAGATCTATTCGGATTCTCATAGGTGGTCGCAGTTTTAGACTGAAACGCGCACCACAGGGCTATTGCGAGAGTCCGTCGATCTACAGTCAAGCCCTTAAAAGTCAACTTGATTCATTTATATTACCGGCAGGCGCAGCCTTGATTCAGTACGTTGACGACCTGTTGGTCGCCGCTGATACCGAAGATATTTGTAGAACTGCTACAGTATCATTGTTGCGGCATTTATGTGACTTACATCACAAGGTGTCACCTTCCAAGCTGCAATATTGTTGCCAAGAAGTAACCTACTTAGGTCACTTATTGTCAAAAGAAGGGAGAAGGTTGACCCCAGAGAGAATTGCAGCGATTACCCGAATGACTATGCCAAAAACTCAGAGAGATGTACGTGCCTTTCTAGGTATCACGTCATACTGCAGACAATGGATCCCAAATTTTTCACTATTGGCAAAACCATTGTTAGCTCTCACGTGCAAGGATGTTCCGACTCCTTTGCCATGGACTGAAGAGTGTCAAAAAGGTTTTTCTGAATTACGTGATGCGTTGTGTTCGGCTCCTGTGTTAGGTACTCCTGATTACAGTAAGCCGTTTACACTGTACGTTCACGAGAGGGATGGTTGTGCGTTGAGTGTTCTGGCGCAACAATTTGGTGACAAACAGCGCCCATGCGCATATTTTTCTTCGACCTTAGACCCAGTAGCTAGAGCTTTGCCGAGTTGTTTAAGAGCAACAGCGGCAGCTGCGGCGTCCATTCGACAGTCCGCAGGTCTGGTCATGGATAATATGCTTACGGTGATGGTTCCGCATGCAGTTGACACTCTCTTGAACCGAACGAAAACTCAACATTTGACGAGCGCAAGGTTGTCTGGGTATGAGCTGACGTTACTGGCTAGTCACATACGGATAAAACGGTGTAATGTGTTGAACCCAGCAACATTATTGCCGATCAATACGGATTTGAGTGATGTAGCACCACATGACTGTTATCTGAGAACCGAAGAGGAAACGAAAGGTCGTATTGACCTAAAAGATACTCCGTTGGTAGATCCCGATGGTACTTTGTATGTTGATGGTTCCTGTTTTAAGTTACCGAATGGTGATGTGACGACTGGGTATGCTGTAGTGACGTTGAGAACGGTTGTGGAATCTACGAGATTAAATCAGAACTCGGCTCAGGCAGCTGAGTTGGTCGCCTTGACGAGAGCGTGTGTGTTGTCCAGAGGAAAGCGGGTGAATGTGTTCACAGACAGCCAGTATGCTTTTGGTGTGGCACATAGTTTTGGGCGATTGTGGAAAGCAAGAGGATTCTTAACGTCGCATGGCACAAAGATTCAGCATGGACAGCTTGTGAATGACCTTTTAGATGCACTCACATTGCCTAAACAGGTGGCCATAATTAAATGTAGTGCGCATCGAAAAGTGACAGATGATGTTGGTCGTGGTAATGCGTTTGCAGATGAGACTGCTAAGGAGACAGCGAAAGATCTGACAAACCGAATGTATGTTACAAGTTCAGTGAGATGGCCTGCGGAAACTAGTATGTGTGAGGACACAGTGGAGAGTGTGAAGGAAATACAGAATGAGGCCACTGAAATGGAAAAGACTAAGTGGAAAGAAAGCACGGGAAAATTAGATGAGGATGGATGTTGGGTTGATTTGTCAGAGAAACAGAGATGGATGTTAACGGATGCATATGTGCTTGCTGTTGTTACAATGGCCCATGGCACAGCACATATTAACTCGAAGGGCATATGCAAGTTGTTGTCTCCTGTATGGAAGAATGATGGGATTACTAAGTGTGCAGAGAGAGTGGTTAAGAATTGCATGGTATGTTTGATGCATAATCCCGGTAAGGGCACCCACACTCCACCTGGTCATTTTGCCCCTCCTACATGTCCTTTCGAAGTTATCCAATTAGACTTCATCCACATGGAGAGATGCAATAATTTAAAGTATGTGCTGGTTGTGGTTTGTGCGTTCTCCAGATGGATTGAGGCTTACCCTCTTAAGGATAATACTGCCCTATCCACAGCTAAAATTCTGCTCAAAGAGTATTTCCCCAGGTACGGCATGCCTCGGATTGTATGGTCGGACAACGGAAGTGAGTTTGTGGGAAGCGTGATGAAGAGTGTGTGTCGTGGTTTAGGAATATCCCAGAAATTTCATAGTGCTAATCATCCTCAGTCAGCGGGTTTGGTGGAAGGATACAATGGCACCCTGAAACTAAAACTTGCTAAAATTCAGGCAACAACTGGTTTATCATGGCCTGACGCTTTGCCTCTAGCTCTCTTATCAACCAGGGCTACTGTACACTCTCGAGTAGGGCTTAGCCCATATGAAATTGTGTTCGGCCGTCCTGCGAACATTTGGGGGGTTCCGAGGCCTAGAGAATTGAACAGACTTGAATATCCAATGTTAATTGATTATCTATATGATCTGACTGCTAAATTGAGTTTGATTCATCAACAGGTCTTTGAGGCTCTGCCGTCACAAACAGAGGGTCCTGGTCATCGGCTCCAACCAGGGGACTGGGTCCTCACTAGAAATTTCGGACGAAAACGCCATCTTGAGCCGAGATTTGTGGGACCCTTCCAGGTGCTACTAGCAACGAGGACGGCGGTTCGACTGGAGGGACGGAAACACTGGGTGCATGCCACCCACACCAAGAAGGTTCCGCTTCCTCTGCCGGCAGACACATGGATACGTAAAGGTTTTTCCTCGTCTGAAACTGATGTTCCCCAGCGCTTTGTCCCATTTAGCGAAGCTCAGACCATAGGGAACACTTCAGTTTTATCTGACACCCCTGTTGATTCCTCTCAAACAATTTCCCTTCCTTCAACATTGGGGAATACAAGTACTGAACAATTGCCTGGGCAATCGAACACTCTTTCGCCATTCAATCCACTGTTTGAAGATCAGACTCGACCCGGAAGAAACCGATACTTTCTTCGTACACGCAATAAAGATGAATAAATTGTTATCATTCTGATTTCAAAATATCCCCTCACATTCTGCCTTGACCATTGTGGACATTTTATTATGTATGTATTTCTTTTCCAGAACAGCCAGGAGACGTATATGAAATTGATTATTTAACTGATTAAAACCTGTCATCTGGGTTGGCCGTAGGGCCGCACGGGCACGTCCTTCTGTTTAGCAGTTATTGACATTAGGTCAATTTCTTTTGTCGATTTCCGGGAACCCCTGGGAATTGATAATCGCTACCCAGAACGAAGTGCGTCAAGAACGTTGCGGACGGTTGTTAGAGGATGGAGTTCTCCAAGCTGACGAAGATAGAGGAAAAGACGGTGCAAAGATCTAAATTGTACAGCACATTTCGAACAAAGTGTTTTTTATTACAGGTTTTCACGTTGTTCCTAACTGTTTCTATGCTGCTGGTGGGTGGAGTATATTTTGGTTTTCTATCATTGCTGCCTTCTGCCTTACCCACCTCTCCTTCTCATGATCTAAATTTCGTCTCTACTGTTTCTCCACATTCTTTTCACCTACTGCCTCAACATGAACAAGTCAGACGTGCGGAATTTAGAAACAATTCCTTTGTGCAACTTTTGCATCAGCATCAGTTGGTGGTAAATACTACAAACTGTTGGGTGTGTGGGCTAATGCCACATACAATGGACAGGGGTATCCCATACTTGGTCCTTCCGTACAGCCCCCAAGGGTCAGTTCGGGCATTCCAAACCATGTTCCGTAGTGCACTAGATTCCTACCCCCATCGAGAGCCACGCTCAGCAAACTTTGGTCCTGGCCCGTATCGCACGTCTCTAATGATAGCTATTGCCGATCTAAATAGAGATATCTTCGATACGTCACTTATCCCAGAAGAGGAGGTGCAAACCTATAAGTACCTTAGTGAGGCTGAGTATAGTATATCAGTGGGTGATAGGCAGCTTAAAAGCTCATCTCCAATCTGGATTGTACCTCACCTAGGCCACTTTTGTCTGCAAGGTCGTGGCCGAAATCCAAGAGCCCAGCTTGGGAAGAGTGCTTGTGTGGATACTTACGTTCTACCGATGCTCTCTTCCCCTGTCTTTCTGACTGCCAAGGGTACCTATTTTGTATGTTATGACCGAGCATATACGTGGTTACCACATGACTTCTCAGGTACCTGCTATATTGCAAATCTCTTGCCCCCGACTTTCACTGTTGCTGCCGACTATCACAAAACCAGAGTTGTGAGAGGTGTCATTATTAAAGAGGATACTTCCGGTCAAGAAGCAGGAGACTTCTTCAAGGGTTTTCTACCGTTTTGGGGCCCCATAGTCAATAGCAGAAATCTGAGACAGTTAACTCGTGTAGTAGAGTCAACTGCTAACATAACTGCAAGTGCCCTTGGTAACCTGACAGCAGAGCTTCAAGCGGATAGGCTTATGACGTTACAGAACCGTATGGTTCTAGACGTTGTACTAGCAGATAGAGGTGGTGTGTGTAAGGTCATCCATTCGAGCTGCTGCATTTTTATACCTGATAACGCTCCAACTGTCTATCAAGCCATCTCAAAGTTGCATAAAATCTCGGAGTCCATACACGAGGACGAAGGAGATTGGACGCTTCTAGGATGGTTTTGGGGTCTAATGTCGACTTGGGGTTGGAAGATTCTGATGATTATAGGGGTTGTCGTGACATTTGTGTTCACGTGTTGTCTTTGTGTACAGTGTGGTCCTGCCTTATGTGGCCTTTGTGCTACAACGTGTATAAGAAGGCCACCTGTTTCCAAGGAGACATTGATGGATAGAGTTATGTTCCAACAACATCTGAATGATCTGATGAATATCGAGATCGACTCCGACTTCGACTAGTTCTTGCCTACCTGAGGGCAAAAGGAGCGTCTGAGGTTCCGTAAAAATCGTTACGACGTTTTGGGCACCGCCGAATATGGACGAATGGGGTATCAATGAACCGTAAATGACGAGTTGTGTAAGTATACGCGTTTTCGCCATACTACTCAGAAGAGTTCCTTACAATTACAGGTTTCTTCAAATGGACGCTCGGGTTCCATTTTAGATACGGCACCCATTTTGTTTCTTGCCCTCACGTAGTCAGCGAACAGGCAACTGTCCGCATCATGACCCCTTTTGTTCCCAAGCTTCACGGAAGAAGCATATGCCTTTTCATGCGTCTTTTATGAGTAGGGGGAGGACACTGCTAAAGCAGTTGTCTCCGCCCGGAGGTGATCCTGCCGTGCCGGTCTATTGTTTCAGCCTCGCACGTGCTGGGATCAAGTCCTTTTAGGCTACGATTACGCATCCAATATTATCCTCACACTCCCTCTTCCCTGTTGTCTGACTTCCTCGCAGCTGTTCTTGTCTCTTTCTCTTGTTTATTTACAACTCAAGTGGAATGTACCTAATGGTGGGAAGATGTGCTTTTACAGTTGGAACTAGTGATGTTAATGTAATTATGTTCCGGTGCTCTGAATACATGAAAGCCATCCTTTGAACTTTACTGTGGGAAATGAGTTGTAACCTTTTGCTTACATATTGTGCAATGACAAAATCCTGTATAAAAGAGAGCGACTCACATATGCAAAGGGAGCAGACTCTCAGAACCTACATGTCCTTGTACTTCTTGTGACTTTTGCCTCCCTGCAGTAATAAACCCTGATCTTTGACGCACAAGGAAGTGTCCCGTGTCTCTGTCTTTAGTGCGCCAGAACAGGTATCCCATGAAGGTTCTAGGTGTTGTCCCCTGGCACCGCTGGGCCTTAAATAGCCCAGTCCTTCAGTTCGCTGAAATGGTTAGAAGGGTTGATATTCTGAAGAATCTTGTTGATGTCTATTTCACTGAAAGGGGTAAAGGTGCCCATTATGGATTGTACTTGGTGTTCAGGCTGATAGGTTTGCGGTTTTCTAAGAGTTCAAGGGGTGTTGCGGGCCCGGAGGATGGCAGAAGCGCCTTCTTAGAGGTGAGTTCACTGTTGATGAGTCTTGATTTCTCAGTGACGAAAGCAGCCAGTTCGTCACATGAGGGTGGGCTGCCTCCGGAAACCAAGCTATTTGGAGCTACCACTGATTGCAATTCGAAAAGTTTCTTGGGGCGGTTTGCAGCTTGATCAAGTTGGTGTCTGAAGTTGTCGGCCTTAGAGCTCTTTATTTGCTTGTTGTAGAAGCTCCTAACATCTCTGAGGAGTTTTAGTTGGTCCAAGGAGGGTTTGGATCTCCAGGAACGTTCAGCTGCCCTAAGGTTGCAGCGTTCCTTGTTTAAATTGTCGTTGTACCACGGTTTGGATATTTTGCCAAGGCATTTTTTGTTGCAATGGTGCAATGTCATCCATAATGTTGGAGATGGTCGAGTTGTATGAGTTGGTGAGTAATTGAACCTTAACCAGGTCAGCTTGAGAGGAAAGGGCAGATTTACAGTGGGCTGCTAGTTCATCTGCATTAATTGATCTGTGGTCCCTTTTACAGATCTTTGATTTCTTTGGTTGAGCCTTCCTCCCAGTCACCTCCCTGTTAATATAAAAGAGGATGCAGTGATGGTCGGACTAATTGCAAGTGGTAATGGTGTCCAATGTGATGCTCTGTCTTTTTGAGATGATGAGGTCTAGTATTTCCCCTTTATTATGGGTTGGTTGGTCACAGTGCTGAATCAATTGTTGGTCAATTAAGAATGATTTGAGGCAAGTTACAGCATGGTCAATGGGGTTAGACCTGTGAAGGTTGAAGGAAGATTTGGGACACTGATAAGTCAACATTACCAGAGATGATTTCCATTAGTTGCACGATGAAGGGGATATTGTCTCCCACTCTACACACTGGCAAGTTATTGCTTGAGATGCTCAGACCAAGGTACTCGCAGGAGGAAAGCGTACTCCACGGTCGAGATTGAGAGTGTGTTCCTAGGAATACTGGCTAGGCCACCCCCCAGCTTCCGAGCTCTGTCTAGCCTAATAATGTTGTGTGTAAGAGGTACTAGGATAGGAGTGGAGGCGGGATGTAGCCGTGTTTCAGTGAGGATGATAATGTCTGAATCATTGTGTTGGATGAGGTAAAAGATATCGGAGGCGTGTTTACTGGCAGACCTGCAATTGAGTAGCACACATTTAAGTCGTTTCAGGTTAAGTGGGAAAGGAGTCTGGATGAGGTTCACTTTTGTGAGATTTGTGAGGAATTGAACGCTGCGCCCAGCTGATTCAGAGCTGGGGCGCAGGACTTGATCCTTGTTTTAACTTGCTCCCAGCCAACAGGAGCTTAACTTTTTTACTCACTTGGTCCGGGCTCGGTGGAGTGTTGGCACTATTTTCCTTTGGGATCGCCAGGCGACCCAGCTCGGCGCCACACCCACCGCGCTCCGCCCTTACTTAAACGTGCACAATGAGGAAGCGCAGCGGGAGTGACGAAGGCGCGCCACAGTGGCGCCTAAGTCAAGCCCGTCTGCGCCCGTCCGCGGCCGGATGGGGCTAGGGGCGCGTCCTAATGCCCTGTTTTATTCTCCTGAGATATTACGCTCTTTCCAGGGGGATTGGCCTCTGCCTGTTCCTATTATTCGGCACATCTCTGCTCTGGGGCTTAATCCTGCCCCTCATCAAACTATCCCTTCCCATACAATTCCTCCATTGGCCTCTGTACCTGACCCAGATCCCTTACCCCTTCCCCCCGCCCTGTCTGTTATTTTACTTAACACCAGGTCGGCTGTAAAGCATCACCAGGAGTTATTTGTGCTGCTTGATACCCACCAGCCTGACATGTTGCTGTTAACAGAAACATGGTTTTGTGAGTCCTCCCTGCCTTCCCTCTTGGCCGCTCTTCCTTCATCTTATGTGGCCCTCCGTGCTGACCGGTCTGGGGGTAAGGCAGGGGGTGGTGTGGCCTTAATAGCTCGAACTGAGCACAATTTTCAACTTATGTCCTCTTCTCCCATTATCCCTACCGAGCACCTGGTGGCTCGTTCCCTTGCTTTTTCTCCCCCACTCACCTGTTTATTAATGTACCGTCCTCCCCAGCCATCCCATTTGTTTTTACCAGCATTTCAGGACTTACTGGCCACTTTAGCCATTAATCACACCTCAGTCCTGGTATTAGGGGATTTTAATTATTGGCCCCTAGACCCTCACGAATGTTCTGCTTCCAAGCAATTTTCGGATTTTCTCCTATCCCTGAACTTTGTTTCTCATTCACAGACTCCCACACATATTCACGGCCATGTATTAGACCAGGTCTGGTCTCTCAATACCTTGGTCTCTTCCATGACCGTGTCCCCCTGCCCTTGGTCTGATCATGCTTTGATCTCTTTTTCCCTTTGCCTTAAGCCGATAGCAAAAATCCCGCTTGCCAAAAACACCTGGGTGCGGAATTGGAACAGGGTAGATCTACCTGCGCTGTCCTCTTCCCTCTTGAATTCTGCACCTAATCTAGAGGGTCTACCTTCCATCTCTCAAGCCGCTGCCATCGAGACTTGGCTTGCTGGAGGCTGCGATAAGGTAGCCCCTTTTCGCCGGATATCAATCTGGAGACCTAAGGAGTCCATTCGATGGTTCGGCGACGACTTAAAGAAAAAAAAGTTGACTCTCAGGCAAGCCGAGAGACAATGGAGAAGGCAGTACTGCCCCTTATTAAAAACTCACTATACGACTCTACTGAGTGATTATAAAAGGGCCATTTTAGATGCTAAAACTGCTTATTTCTCTGCCAAAATATTGGTGGCAGAAAATAAACCTAGGGAGATCTTCTCCATTGTCCATGACCTGGCCTATTCTGATAGGGCCACTCTTAAGCCCCCTCCTACCCAGTCCCTTTGTGATGCATTAAACTTATATTTTTTGGAAAAAATTAGCAACATTAAAGCCAACATTCCCCTTCCTTCCCCTACTTTTGTTGAGCCTCACCCCCCGGTTGCCCATGGCTGTCTCTCTTCTATTCCCCTGTTTACCGAAGAGGTGTTCCTCGCAATACTTCCTAAAGTTAAGTCTGGTTCCCCGGCAGATATCTGCCCAGCTCACATACTACAACAAATCTACACTACTTGCCCCAATCCACCAATTTCTTTCCTTAATAGCTCGCTGGCTCAGGGTGTGGTAATTCCAGCTCTTAAATCTGCCATCATAGTGCCCATCCTGAAGAAGCCGGGTGCGGACTCCTCCGCTCCAGTCAATTACCGCCCCATCTCCCTCTTGCCTTATTTGGGCAAGGTGTTGGAGCGACATGTAGCATCGGTTCTTAGTGCCCATGTAGAAGCCAATGGAGTCCTAGCATCTCGTCAGGCAGGTTTTCGACCTAGGCACTCCACCGAGTCCGTCGTGGTGTCGGTCCTGAACAACCTCAGGGAGGGTATGGACCAAAACAACTACCAGGCTCTGGTGCTCCTCGACCTCTCCGCCGCCTTCGACACGGTTGATCATACCATCTTACTTTCCCGTGTCGGAGCGGCGGGGGTCGGGGGCTCAGCCCTGGTTTGGCTATCATCCTTCCTGAGGGACCGCACCCAGGCGGTCCGGTTGGGGGACTTTTCAGCCACACAACTTAAGGTCACTTGTGGTGTCCCCCAGGGTTCTTCTCTATCCCCTCTCTTGTTTAATCTCTATATCTATCCTCTGATCTTTGCTCTTCAACAACTGGAGGTCACCGTGTATAATTATGCGGATGACCTCCAGCTTATCTTTTCTCTTTCTCCCTCTTCCCATTCTATTTCTAATTTTCAGTCTACTATGATTTTCATCAGGGACTGGATGGACCACAACCATCTGAAACTGAACCCCGATAAAACGGAATTGGTCCTTACGGGTGGTCCCTCTAGTCCCTGGAACTCCTTATTTTGGCCTTCTTCCTTAGGATCCCCTCCCACTCCCTCTTCTTCAGTTAAAACTCTGGGTGTCAAAATCAATAGTCAACTTAATCTTCATTCACAAATTAACTCTGTTGTTTCTTCTTGCTTTCTCGTTCTTCGAACTATTCGCTCTGTTTCTCGCTTTTTTTCTTCCCCTGCACTTAAACTCATCATGTCCGCTCTGGTGATCTCCCGGCTGGACTACGCTAACGCGCTATACAACGGCATACCGGCGTATAGTCTGCGGAAGCTCCAGCTGGTTCAAAACCAGGCAGCTAGATTGGTGTATGGTCTCTCTTGGTCCCATCACTCCACCCCCTTACTGAAGGCACTACATTGGTTACCGGTTAGGGAGCGATCCCTTTTCAAAACTGGCTGCATGGTCTTCCAGGTGCGCCAGGGTACGGCTCCTGCCTTCATTTCCTCTTTGCTAAAGGAGTATACCCCTGTTCGGGAGCTCCGATCATCCTCCCAATCTCTTCTCCAGGTACCCCGCTACCGACGCAAGAAATGGGGCGGAACCAATTTCTCAATTTTGGCACCATCCTTTTGGAATTCCCTTCCCGATCACTTGCGTCTAGCTAGACATTATCCCCTCTTTCGGAAAGATCTCAAGACCTTTTTGTTTACCCAGGCTTTTCCCAATGCTATCTGATTTTAATTCCCCCTTCACTGGCTTGTTGTTCCAACTGTTAATTTAGCTTCCATAAGCGCCAAGAAACCGCATGGTGAATGTAGCGCTATACAAATATTTTAAATTCAAATTCAAATTCATTGTCTTTATTGATGACTCTAAGATTGTGGGGGGTTCTCTGTTTGGGTTAGAGTAGATGATTTGTATTTGTCCCGGAGGGATTGTGTTGATGTTGGGCCTAGGAGAGTAAGAGTTGTGAAGCTCATAGAGATCATTGGTCGCCAGGTAGGACTTAGATATTCTGGGGCGGGAGGAGGCGTTAGGCAGGGGTTTGGTTTTCGAAACAGAGGAGGCGAAGTGCTGCCCCAAGGGTTCACTTACCCTGGGGGAGGCTCTGGGGAAATTAGCAGAGGTGAGGACGGAGCGGATCAAGGGGAAAGATTGTTTGAAAGGGATTTCAAGTCATGTAGTTCGGTAGTGAGGAGGTGCAGCTGGAGGGATATATCATCCAGGTGCGCCACCAAATCTGAGTGTTGGGAGAGGGGTAAGGGTGTGTTGGGAAAGAAGGCGGAGAAGTGGGGCCTTGCTGTAGGCTCATGGGGTCCGAGGTGATAATGTGTAGTACTTGGGGAGGGAGTTGCTCATTTGGGACTAGCGGAGTTTCCTGGTCTTTAGATATCTGAACCCCTAACCTTGCCAGTGTACCAGAAGGTATCTGCAACCATGACCACTCTAATTACCACAGGAAATCTTGGAAACAGATCTTCCCTTTAATTGTTAGTCTGCCCAAGGAAGACACAAGAAAGATACAAATTGGAATTTCAAACATTTATTGAAAAAATTGCATTCTTGTGTAAAAAAGTGTGAGCTACAATTATTAATAGGATGAAACACAGCATTGTAACCAGCATTACAAAAATGGTGAAAAAGATAAACAATTCAACCATTATAACATTATTCTTTGATTATATGACTGTATAATTTTGATTTACTTATACTCCTATATAATAATACCATCACTAACAATAGAATAGTAGAAGTACCCTCACCCAGATCTCTTGGGGACAACCCATCCCCCATATATGTGTATGATATCAGGATGCCAACTTGGTGTAGAGCATGATATTGTCGTTTTGCAGGGTGAAAGTTAGCGTCAGCAGGGCTGCATCTCAGTCACAATGCACAGAGTTTTAGAATAATGCCAGCAGAAGTGCTCCTTTGCAGTATGGCTCAGAGGCGGTTTATATGTTAAAAACACTGTTACAAGCGCTCTGTATCAAAAGTGCGGTGCTGATGTGATTATTTCTCTTGATACTCACAGCTGTCTCCAACTGGGCAGCCAAATGCAAGGGCATCAAATTCAATGTGCTTCATGCAAAGTAATGTATAAGTATGTTATTGTGTGCAAAGCATATGAAAAGATGTCAAGCTTAAAAGGTGTAGCTAAAGTCTAGACTTGTGCGCAGGCTCTGCTGTACCTCACAGCAAGAGTAATGCAAGGCAGCAATTCGCGGTTTCTTGCGTTACTCCAGATTTACTTTGTGTTACGCGAGGGCAACGCGTTGATAAATCTGGCCCTCAATTTTTTATTTCATATGTGCAATATATACAGAAATAAATACTTTTTGCTACTATTTGCCGCATGTTGTCAAAGCCCATAGGCCAATCTTCCATGTGATGAATAACATTTGTGCATGCAACCCATATGAAATGGGATATACTGTAAACGTTTCTCATAAAGAGGAAGTTAAATATTCACCATTTATGATCTCTAATGACCTTACAGACAACTTTACTCTAACAATATATATCAAAGAAAATATTCAAACACATAACTCTACAATAGCCAGCATATTGAACTGCAAAGTTTTGTTCTAAAAAATATAACTCTTCAGTTTGGTAGTAACATCTGCTGTAACAGTGAGCTGACCACCCGTCAAATAATCACTTACACAAATAGGAAAGAAAATGGTCAATGATGAAACTTGAGAAAAGAAACTCATGCAAAAGCCACAAAAGAATGTCAAGCAGCAGGATTATCCATAAGTGTGTCGAATTTTTTACAAGCTATGCAGATTAAGAACATGTTGCCATTAAATAATTAATTGATTCTGAAGGACGAAAACTTGTTTTCTTTCTCATTCTTCAGCATTAGACCTAGTTATATAGTTGTTAGCATGATGTACCTATATATATTTTCTGATATATGTTATATACGTGTATCATTTTATATGGTTCTCTCTATTACAAACATGGGTTTTAGCGTTTTCCTTATGCTTAGTGAATTAGACCGAAAAGCCATGTAGACGCCATTTTAATTGGCCCTGTACTGTGTTGAGCTGAAGTCACGTGTTTTCCCTCTCAACCGACAGAACTCCTTCTCTCTGAGCTTTAGAGGAGCAGCTGAAGGTGGACTGTCTTTCCCTCTGTCTAAAGGCCCAAGGTTACATCTGGGTTTGAATGCAATAAAGCACATTCCTGAAGGCGCCGTGCCTGTACTCTCGAGTGCCGAGGCGAGGGGAGTCAACCTCTTTGACCTTACTATAATGAATAGAGTTATTCTGAGCAAATTCTGTATGCCTAATATGGTTCTTCCTTGAGGCCCCTAGAAGCCTCCTGTAATTTCCCATCTAAGGTGATTGCATGTGTATTCGAAAAGTATATATGATCTGTCTTGATTGGAAGCCAGCAGTCCTCTCTGCGCACCTCGAGGGATGAGGTCGGGCTAGGCTCCTCTATAGAGTACTTTGTTTAATAAACCATTGAATTTTCTTCACTGCCAACTGACTGATTATTTGGTAATTACGCATTAGATGAGCTGGGGGTAAGTACAGCTCCTTAGTGATTTATTTACAATACGACAGTTGGCGACTCTGGTGGGACTCCGTGTTGGGGTCGTCCTACCGTAATCGGGGTGAACAGGACAAGAAAGGGGTAGTTTTTGGTCGAGGGGGTGGACTGATCAGAAATTTGGATTTACTCCGCTCTCAAGATCAGAGAGCCTCTGCTGCTAGTGGCCCCTTGCCGGAGTCCTACAGGCAGAACCCAGGAGCTGACCGTGTTGGTCTATGGGAGTTGGTAGTGGAGAAATCGTAATCATAGCTTAGCGTGCCAGGTGAGTGAATAGTCTTGTTTTTGGTTGGATCAGTGTCTTTGGAACAGTTAACTGTTTTTGGATTCGGTGGTCAGTGGACCACAGAGAACCTTTAGAGGTCTGACCGGGCAGTATTGCGGCTGCACGTGTAGACGCTCCACGGACTTGTTTGGTGAATAATAGAAATATCGATCGGACGCCTTGGTGTGGCCTGTGTGGTACACGCTCGGCCGGGCTGCTCTCGGGAATGCCTGTAGTTACACCTGGGTAGCCCTTGGACATATCTGGAGCAACGCTAAGATAGTGGGTTTAGCCAGAATAGTTCAAAAGAGTGAACCAGAGGGACTGCAGGTTGGTCCGTAGATCTGGTTAAATACATGTGCGGTGATCTCTTGGTAGTCTCTGGACTGCCTGACTTTGAGATCTGTTGGTATGAATATTAGAATTGATTAAAGTTCTCGATGAACGGGAGTCGACGGGCTCCGTTCTTTTGGTTTGGAAAAGACATGTCAAATTGAAAAATGTTCGTTGTATGTTTTTCGTTTGTATTGTCTTGTATTGTCTTATCCGCACCTTTGAAAGAATTGGACTTAAAGTATGAACATGGCTATGTTTTAGAGATTGTTTTTCTGAATGGAGTTTGACGGTGAGTAAGTGCGACAAAATGCCGTGTTTCAGAAAGTTGTGTTTTGGATGAGGTTGCCGGAAAGGCATGCGATTGGATGAAAGTAAGCCTGCACCTCCGGAGGGAAGTCCGAGTCATGATATGTATTGTAAGCTTGATATTACACCCCTTCTGTTTAATGCATTGTGGCATAAGTATGCAAAGGATACTATAATACATTTTTATTTATTTTTTATTTATTTATTTATGCATTTTTATATAGCGCGGACTTTACCCGAAGGCGTCAGAGCACTTCACAATAGGAACAGAAATGAAACATCATGAGAAACATTACACAAGAACAGATTACAAAAGCATACGTTACGTTACATAAGGTAATAGTGACAATTGTGAGCAAACAAAATACATGAGGTAGTAAAAATTGTGAGCAACCAAAAATACATGAGGTAGTAAAAAGTGCACAAGAGGAAAAAGTGACAAGTTGTGCAGTTACAAGAGAAAACAAAGTATAATTTGAGGTACAATACTGCAATAGGTGCTAGACACTCAGGCACAAAAACAAGCGTTACGTAGGCAAAGGTGGCACTTGTGCAAGTATCAAAGGTAAAAACATGTGAGAGGTGTGTGCATGTTACAAAAGGGCACCAAACACAAGTACATGGAAAATACTGCAAAAAGGCAGACACTCCAACCACAAGAACACACTGGGAAGGCACTTCCATGGTCATGGAAAGTAGAAATTTTCAGTAGTGGGAAGTCTTCCTCCAATAACATGAGGACGTGCGTGAATTACTTTTGGAGGTGTCTCTGGAGGAGGAGAACTTTGAGGTCCCTTTTGAAGGCCTGGGAGGAGGCGGTGGTCCGGAGCTGAGGCGGAAGTGAGTTCCATATTCTCACCGCGTTGCCTGAAAAGGATTGGGCCATTGTTCTCTCCTTCTTGAAAGTGGGAGGTTCAAGCAGTAGCTTCTCCGCATTGCGTGAAGGTCTAGAGCCTCCAGAGAGTTTCAGTTTATTCGCCAGGTAGTGAGGAGAGGAGGAGTGCAAGGCTTTGTGAGTGATACAAGCGGTCTTGTAGATAGCTCTAGCCTCGAAGGGAAGCCAGCGGAGGGTGGATAACATCGGTGTGATGTGATCGCTTCTTTTGGCCCCAAAAATGAAGCGAGCTGCTGAATGGAAAACAGACTTAAGTGGGGACAGGTGAGATTTGGGGAGGCCAGTAAGAAGAGAATTGCAGTAGTCTAGTCTGGAGAGGACCAGCGATTGCACCAGGGTTATAAGGTCCTGCTCCGGGAAGAAGCGTCGGATTCCCCAAAGAAGGCGCAGTTGGTAACGAGCAGATTTTGCAATAGAATTAATGTGGGGAGTTAGATTGAGTTTTTTGTCTAGAATGACACCAAGGGATTTTGCGCTGTCGACAATGATGGGTTTATTGTTTAGTAGATTCATCTGATCCATCCATGATTGAACCGGGGGAGGAGAGAGCGAGGAGGAGAAGAGGAGGAATTCAGTTTTGGAGGGATTCAGAATCAATTGATGAGTTGCCATCCAGTTTTGGATGGAGTCAAGAGTAGAGCTTAGGACGGAGAGATCATGAGTGGAGGCAACCTTGAGGTAGAGTTGAGTGTCGTCTGCATAGAGATGATAGTGAATCCCGGATTTGCTTAGGAGGTTTCCCAGTGGTTCTAAGTAGAGATTGAACAATGTGGGTGCAAGTATAGAGCCTTGGGGAACACCTTGACCCACCGCCACAGGAGAAGAAAGATTGTTCGCTATTTTGATCATTTGAGATCTGTCAGAGAGGAAGGATGCAAACCATTTAAGCACAGTGCCCTCCATGCCCATTCTCTGTTGAAGGATATTGAGGAGGGTGTTGTGATTGACAGTGTCAAAGGCTGCAGAAAGGTCAAGGAGAATTAGCAGACAGGACCCCCCTGAGTCGAGTATCCTCAGCGCATCATCAACCACTTGCAGTAGGGCTGTTTCAGTGCTGCAGTTTTGGATGAAGCCGGACTAACAATTGTCAAGAAGATCATTGTCCTTGATATGACGAGAGAGTTGTTTAGCTACACATCTTTCTGTGATCTTCGCAAGAAAGGGAAGGTTAGTGATGGGGCGGAAGTTGTTGAGGTCCTTCGCATCAGCAGTGGGCTTTTTAAGCAGAGGGTTATGGGTATAGAAGTCAAAGGCAATGGCACTGGTGATAGGGTCAAGAGAATGGTTGGAGGTCTTTGTTTCGCGTATACACTTGAGAAGGGCATCTTCAGATATGGGGTCAAAGCTCTGCCAAATGGCTAAGGATTTGCGCTCCTCTGGAGGTGTAGGATGAGCGACCTGATCCACAAGTGATTTCACTTTCTCATTGAAGAAAATAGCGAAATCCGATGCTCTCTTAGTAGAATCCCCCACCTCGGAGGATGGGGGAGAGCAGCTCGGAATCTTGATGAGATCGAATAGTTTTTTGGGTCTATTTTTGGCGGAGTCAAGGAGGGTTTTGAAGTGCGCCGCTTTCTCAAGGAAGATATGCTTGTGGTACTTGGATCTTGCTGTGCGAAGCATGGCTAAATTGTCTGTGGAGGGCACTTGCCTCCATTGCTTCTCCAGGAATCTCAGCTGCTTCCTTTCCTCATAAAGGGATTTGTTGAACCAAGGTGCTGAGGGTGTGGGCCTTATCCTTTTGCTTTTGAGTGGAGCGACGTTATTAATTTCAGCTGCAAGAACTGTGAGGCATTGGGAGGTGAGGACGTCAACAGCTATGTTCGGGTCTAGCCTTGGAAGTGATAGCAAAGCTGACTCACAGAGGGGACCAACATCAATATTTTTGGCATCACGGAACCAGGAGATGGCCCTCTTGGGTTGGCCAAGAGTTATAGAGTGTGAAAGTTGAAGAGAGAATGGGATGAGGTGGTGGTCAGACCAATCTACATGAATTGGGGTAGGTTTAGAAAGCATGCCTGCTTTAGAAATAACAAGGTCCAGGATTGCGCCCTTAGAGTGGGTTGGTTCAATGCAGTGTTGGATAAGATCATTTGTAGAGAGGAAGGTGGCCAGAGAGTTCGCAGAGGAGTCTTGTGGTACGCCCCAGTGGAGATTGAAGTCACCCACGAAGGTCTGATTGTCACTTTGTGTGTATTGGTCGCTGATGAAGTCAGTGAGATCTTCTATAAACGAAGGGCCACTACGAGGCGGGCGGTAAATGATATGGAATCTGAGCGGTGAACAGTGTTTCAATTGAAGCTCAAGAGAAAGGCATTCAAAGGTGAGGGAGGAACTGATTGGAGAAGCCTTAAGTTGGAGGGCGTTTCTAAAGATGACTGCAACACCTCCCCCATGTTGTCAGTTCTGTCATTCCTAAAAATGGAATAACCTGTGGGTAATAGGAGATCAAACATAGAGTGAGAGGTATCTTTGAACCAGGTCTCTGTGAGGAAGAGCTTGTCAAGTTTGTGAAGGGTGATGGTTTCGGAGATTCCAAGTTTGTGTTTTACTGCAGATCTGCAGTTGTGAAGCATACAGCGCAGCTCTGTCAAGACTGTTTTGGTGACGGGGGCACTTGGGCTCTGAAGGGTGATCGGGATATTGTACTTATGTGGGGGTGCTCGGGAAGGTTTAGGTGGATGCTTTGTTCTGACAGAGGTGATGGTCGGAATAGTGTAGATAGTGGGGTTGCTAGGGTATTTCTGTTGAAGAAGGGTGGCGTTCAAGGGCTTGTGTGAGTTAACGATGTTTGCAGACGAGAGGTTGAGCTTGGCTGTATTGGGGTGGGGGCGAGGTGCAACTCATGGGAAGTTGGGAGGGAGTAGAGGTGCATGGATGGGTGGAGATCTTAGAGCATAAAAGTGAAATGGCAGCTGTAAGCTGTGAGATGGAGGTGATCAGAGAGCCTAGTGTATTTTCCAGTGAGAATGAGGCAGAGCATGGAAGGTTGGGTGGCTCGATTGAGACAAGGGGGGGTGGAATTGGTGGTGGAAGGCAGGGAGAGGTAGGGGGACAGGAGGTAAGTTGGGGAGAGGTGGGGGGACAGGAGGTAAGTTGGGGTGTGGGGTTCACAGGTGGAGTAAGTGAATTGGGCGTTAAGGGAGGGTTGTCATTGTTGGTGTTGCAAGAGGGAGAGGAATTAAGGACAAATTTAGAGGGAGAAAGGTGCGGAACACGGCGGTAGGGAAGTAGGAGGGGGGAGGCCTGAGTGGCGTCATGGGAATGTAGGAGGTTTGGGAGGAAAAGAGGTGCAGTGGTTGTGGAGGTCCTGTCAGTTAGGAGAGGTGGCAGTGAGGGAACGGTCATCTGGCAGAGTGAGGGGGTTTGAGAGAAAGGGAAGTTGAGGAAAGGAAGTGGTCCTGCTGGGCCCAAGGGAGGGAGATGGAAGGGGTTACTAGGAGGGGAAAGGGGGTAGTGCAGCAGTACTGGAGGAGTAGGAGGGAGGAGAGAGATGCAGTGGGAATGTGGCGAAAATGGGATGAATGACGAGGGGATGAAGGGGTGGAGAGGAGGGATGGAAGGAGGGATAAGGGGAGCATAGGGAAGGTTAATTGGGGGAGAGAGTTGGAGGAGAGGTGGACGAAAAAGGGGGGTGATAGGAAGAAGTATGGGGGAGGAGAAGAGATTGGAGTATTGTGATAGTGCAGATGGGACGAGGAGCGTATTAGCTAGTGGTAAGGCTGAAGTAATGTGGGAGGGGACATACTGTGAGGGGGGAGGAATAGGAGATGAGGTAAGTTGGGGTGGGGAGGGAAGATGGCCGACCTGTGCTTCTCGAGAGTGCAGCCAATTGGAGTGGGGTGGGGTCGGCGGAGGAGAAAGGGAGTAATGGGTGGAGCTGGAAGGAGAGACAGGGAGAAACCCGGTTGCAGAGGAGGGGAGTAAGGTGGGGAAGAGGTGGTCAAAGAGCGAGAGGCAGGCGTCTTTGCCTTGGATCATGACAGTACCGTTGTTATAGAGTGAGATAGTGAGGTAGCCATTGAAGCACTCAGAGGGGGACATTTTTAGTTGTTTCCCATAAGGGATAGAGGAGGAGGAGGTGACGTTAAGGGAATTGTAAAAACTGTTGGACCAAGAGGGGGTGTCGCGAGTGAAGAAAATGAAATCGTTTTTGAGCCTCCCAAGACAACCATTGTAAAATTGATCAACAAAAAGGGAGTCCGGGAAACGTTCAATAGTGTTATGCTTCAGTCGTTTTATTGTAGCTTTAGTCTGGTCGGGTGGATAAATGATTTTGTAGCAATTGGCTCCAGACTTAACTCGAGAGGTGGCCATGTTGGGAAGATGAGGCGAAGAAGGGTGGGGGAGGGATGAGAGGGGTGTTATTGGGAAAGCGGTGGTGAGGAGAAATAAAAGGGCAAAAAGGGGGCGCATAATCCAAACGTTTATGGTGAGATAACTCAGTTAATGTGCCGTCAGGGAAGTGAGGTGGGAATTTGTTGGGCCCGTCATCTAGGAGTATGAGGTGCTACCTAGCACTAGATAAAAGTTACAAGGGAAATATTTGCAAATAGTAGGAACCCATCACAGAGCAAATACAGACAAAGTAGAACAGAATAAAAATGACCACCCAGTGACCATTGGAGAACACTGAACTTAGTACCAGCCTGCTAATAGAACCATATTCGGTACCAGCCGCCATGAATGCCCAAGTTCTCAACAGACTACTATATGACCCTAAGCTCCTGTGAGACACTAACGTTAGGGCAAAGAGCATAGGGTGGATCACAAAATGATTAGCAATGTCTAGAAAATGCACAGTAACCTCGTCATCTTCAGACCACCTCTGATGCAGCAGGAGTCATGACTCAATTTGAACTGTCCCCACGGAGAAAGTTGCTTAATAGGTGCAGCAGGCACTACTAGATGTGCACCTGTGAAAAGGTCTAAACAATGCAGCTGGCATTACTTGCTGTACATCAGATTGGTGGCCTAAACGGTGCAGCTGGCACTACTTGCTGCGTAGCTGTAAAAGGCCAAGACGATGCAGCTGGCACTACTTGCTGCGCAGCTGTAAAAAGGGCCTAAGCGGTGCAGCTGGCACTACTTGCTGCGTAGCTGTAAAAGGCCAAGACGATGCAGCTGGCACTACTTGCTGCGCAGCTGTAAAAAGGGCCTAAGCGGTGCAGCTGGCACTACTTGCTGCGCAGCTGTAAAAAGGCCAAAACGATGCAGCTGGCACTACTTGCTGCGCAGCTGTAAAATGCCTAAACGGTGCAGCTGGCACTACTTGCTGCGCAGCTGTAAAAAAGGCCTAAACGATGCAGCTGGCACTACTTGCTGCACAGCTGTAGGAGGCCTAAACGGTGCAGCTGGCACTACTTGCTGCGCAGCTGTAAAAGGCCTAAACGGTGCAGCTGGCACTATTTGCTGCGCAGCTGTAAAAGTGTTAAAAATAAATATAAATACCACACAGTTAAAGAGTTAAGCGGATGGCGATTATGATGGAAGAGTGCATTTCTCGCAGATGCCCGCAGGGCTGTTCGGTTGCTGCAGGAAGCACTGGCCGTGAAGATGACACATCTGGAGGACAGGCTGTGAGCTCACTTAATACAGCTCAGTAATAAGGAATAAGTAATCTGGAAGACAGGCTGTGAACTCACTTAATACAGCTCAGTAATTAGGCGTGCAGGTGCGCACTGTGCGCGGCGTCGAGGTGCTCACCTGCTCCTGGGTCTGCTCCCAGCTCTCCACCGTGTTGAAGGGCAAGCTCGTGTCAATGAAAGATCAGACAGAGACAGTGATTATAATGTGCCAAGGGACCCTGCAAATAACATTAGGGTTGCAATTAGCTGCTCCAAGGGCACATGCTCGGGCGAGGAGCACTGATAATGGCAATGTAGAGAGCAGTCTCTAATTCCGCCATCTTAAGGTCAGGCATTCATGGGTGGACATGGGCTTCTTTCAGGCAATAGGAATCAACGAGTGGCCAGCATAACAACTAGGGCTGAATTTTATCCCCACTAGTAGTAGACTCGTTGCGCTGGACATTGGTATGAGAATCACAGGCTGGGGACAGGTTAAGAGGCATCATAAATAAACAAACTATATTAGCACATGCATATACAATTATACTTAACATTATATAATTTACATGAATTAGGAAAAATATGAAATTAACAAATAAAATTATACAGAAAATTACATTGAAAAATGATATTAATTAAAAATCCAGAAATCGATTTAAAATACTTTCCATGCTATTACCCTACAATTACATCAATCAACAAAAACAACAAAAAATATCACAATTCACCTTATTTAAAAACAATAATAGAACTATAAAAATAGTCATTACACAAAATATAATGAATTAGCATCCAAAAAATAAAATAAACTAAATTATCTAATTAACAAATTAAAGTAACAATTAGCATATTTTTTAAGTATATATTAAATAAATAACAATAATTATTTACATATTTAATTATCAAATTGAAAATGTAAACATAAAAATGTTCTAATCAATTAAAGAATACATATTTTTAAAACTTCCCACCCTCCTCTCTTACAAACACAATCACCAGCCAAACTAATGACACTCCCTCAGGGATATGGCATCAATAGGATAGATAGATCCACCGGGCGGGGAGGAGGAATCGCTATAATCTCTAAGTATGAGATTCAATGCACGCTGGAGGTGGTTGATATCAGGGATAGTGAAGCTGGTTTCTTCTCTATCATAGGACTTGATAACCAGGTCCTAAAAGGGTTGTTAGTATACAGGCCTCCGGCCATAGGGACAAATGCCCACACGCATCATTGAGAATTGCATTCGCAAACGGTGCGAATCGCAATTTTTGGCCGTTTGCGAATGCAATTCTCAAATTTTGGATGCATCATGCTTTTCGCAATTCTAGGAATCGCAACCATGTTGCGATTTCTAAAATTGCGTTTGCATTTAAGAAATCGCAATTTGAGATTTCTTAAATGCTATGCATGATCATTTTTAAATTGCGAATTCGCAAATTTGGAAGGGGGAAATTAGCATGAAGTTGAACTTCATGCTAATTTACCGAAAACTTTCAAACATGCACAAGTTACATATTTGAAAGTTTTAATTTACACACACATGTCCTTGGGGCATGTGTGTGCGTAAATTGCATTTAAAGTTAAATTTCAGTGGTGCAGGGAGGGGTTCTTTGGACCCCCCCTGCACCCTTGAAATTGCATTCATATTTTACGAATTCGCAAATTGAAAATCGCAAAATGTGAATGCCTTCCCAGTCATTCCTATGGGCCTTTTGGCCCATAGGAATCAATGGGAAGGTTTTCCTTAATTGTGATTCGCAAATTGTGAATCGTAATTAAGGAAACATAAGGAATCGCAAAAAAAAGTTGCGATTTTTTCATGCATTACCGTTTGCGATTTCTAAATTGCGATTCCTTAATTTTCGCAATTTAGGAATCGCAAACGGCAACAATGATGCATGTGGCCGAAGGTTTGTGGCGAGTCTGACTGACTGCTTGGTACGACCGGCTATAAGGTATGAGAAGTTGATACTCTTAGGGGACTTAAATTTCCATTTTGATGATCCCTCTAAAACGGAGCCGCAAGAGCTCCATCAAGAACTTGCAGCGCTTCAATTGTCCCTTAAATCAGAGTTACCTACCCACTTTCATGGCCATTTACTTGACCCGATTTTTGCTAACTGGGAGTCGTTGATAATTGAACCCCCAGTATCGGTGGTCTGCTCGGATCATTTTCAGATTTCCTTTAAGATGGAGGCACAGCTGGTGAAAGCATGGGTCAAGGTGGATGGCAATAATAGCCGAAGGAGATGGGCAGGCTTCTCTTTGGAAAAGTTTAACAATGTTCTTGGTCAGGGAGGGCACCCGGATGGTCTGGAGATAGAGTCGGCTTGTGAGGCTCTCGACAGACACATCACGAAGGCATTGGATAGCATGGCCCCCTGGTCAAGCAAAGGAACCCTGAGGCAAACTAAATCTGTACCTTGGTTGGGGCCCGAACTTAAGAACGAGAAGGCAGTATGCAAGCGTCTAGAGAGACGCTGGAGGAGAGGTTTTTCCATTGCAGATAGTTGGGACTATAAAATCAGGCTCAAAGGCTATCATGCACTTATCAGGAAAAATCGTGCATCTTATCATAGGGACAGAATTGAGGGAGCTGATAATTCAGTTCAGGAGTTGTTCTCCGTTTTTAAAGAAATCTCCTCCTTGTCCAGCATTTCCGCACCAGTGAAGGGGTCAGTGGAATTCTGCAATCGTGTAGCAGAGTTTTTTGCAGACAAGGTGGAGAAGATCTACTCCTCCTTTCCGACGGGGGCCAGAGTTGGGCGCGTAACAGATGAGGCCCCTATAAAACATAAAGGGACTGAGAGTCTTATATCCTTTAGCATTCCCCCTCAGGATCTCCTAAACAGAATAGAGGCTAAAATTAAATCGGGCTCCCCTAATGACCCTGCGCCTGCCAAAGTATTGAGGAAGAGCGTGGAGACCTTGGAACCCCACATTCGCCCTCTGTTAGAGCTTTCCTTTGGTTCAGGTAGGGTACTGAAAGCTTGGAAAGAGGCTGTGGTGCTCCCCCTTAAAAAAAAACTAATATTAGCGCAGAGCAATTAGATAACTTGCTCCCCAGCACACTTCTCCCCTACTTCGCTAAGATCGCGGAGAAAATTGTCAATATACAACTGACAGCTCATATCGAGCCTCATAAACTGCTACACCCCACCCAATCGGGTTTCCGGTTGTCCTATTCCACTGAATCTGCTTTGCTTCTGTCCACTGAGATCGTACGGAAGTTGGTGGATGAAGGTCAGACAGCAGCACTAATGCTTTTGGATGTAAGGCCTGCCTTTGACACTGTAGCACATCATACATTGCTGCAGTGTTTTTTTTATTTCAAAAGTTTTTATTGAGAAAGTTTTCTACAATACAGTACAGCAGTGATGCAGGGGGGTTCTTGGCGCATTCTTGGTTACATAGTATTTGCATTCTCTGCATAGGCTGGTTTTCACTGTAAGTTCTGTGAGACCCCCGTCAAGCATGAAAAGGAGAAGAAAGGAGGAAAAGAAAGGAGGGGGGGGAGTCCATCAATACTATATTGTTTCCCTCTTCGCTCTAGCTGCATACTGGCGATAGGCGTTGATGGGATATTCGTTCATGGGGGTTTGTGTGAGCCCACATGTGCGTCCAGCGCCGCCCACATCTCGTTCTTGGCCACGTGGCTGGGTGAAAGTTTCCCAGTGATGTTGTCTGCTCCTCTGAGGAAAGTGACCCAGTTAACCCAGCTCTTGAATGTTGCTTTGGCTGTGTTTTTCCAGTTCGCTAATATGGTTTTGACTGCTGCGGTAAGTAGGAGGTCCGTTAGGTCTCTGGCTTCTTTACTTTCTAAGTCTGGCGCCATGAATGCTGTGGCTAGACCAATGAACCCTGGTTGTATGTTTCCCCATATGACAGTGTTGATGAAGTCACTCACTTTCCTCCAGAAGGTTCTCACTTTAGGGCACTTGAAGATGAGGTGTTCTAGGTCCCCTTTCTTCTTGTGGCAATTCCAACAGGTGTCGCTATCCCAGAGAGGAGGAATGCTGACCCTATAAATGACGGACACTGTGTACAAAAACAATAACCTAACCTACGGCAGGCCTGCACACATAAGGCCACTTGAATATGCAAGAGACTCTAAATCCTACTCGCGAACAACAAACTACCTCACTGGACCGACGACAATTAAGAAGACGCAAGACGATGAACCCATATCCTTTTCCCTTGAACTTTTTGTATACTATGACCGCTGCAGTCATCGATAACAAGCATATCATAGCAACATGCAGCGCGCCATCAAGACAATGGGCCAATAAGCATAGAACTCGGGGGTGGGGGGAGGGAGGGCCATTGCTGTCGCACGCCCATAGATCAAAATGCGGGGGGAGGGGGGAAGGAGAGGAGGGGGGAGAGGAGGGGAGGGAGTGGCCACCAGCTCCAGTACAGAAGTATGCATTTCTTTCTTTCCATGGTTTTACTATTTCCATGCTCCTACTAGAACCCATCTATAACCCAGGGGGAGTCACCTCAGCCAGCACACACATGTCCAAACCTTTCAGCAGACACAACAGAGCGACAACAAATCAGAACACAGGTCAACCACAGAAAGCGAGGGCAGCGCACCTAGCACAAGCCAAAAGAGAAAGCGAAAACAAGACTCCACCATGACCACACCAGTACAAAGTAATCTATGCACAGACCTTAAGGTAATTGCTGCAGTGTCTTAAAAGGGGTGGTGTGGCGGGAAAGCATTGGAATGGCTGAAGTCATTCCTGCACAATCGCAGTTTCCATGTAGCACAGGGATCATATTGGTCCAAAGACATCAGCTTGAAACAGGGGGTGCCACAAGGGTCCAGCTTGAGCCCTACTCTTTTTAATCTTTATGTGGCACCAGTAGCAGAGATCACTGAAAGATTTAGGGTGCAATTTGTGTCTTACGCTGATAATACGCAACTTGTCGTGTCTCACACGCAATCAGATGAGACAGCAGCTAGCAATTTTTCTACCTGTCTGCAGGAAGTAGCTGCTTGGATGGCTAATAATTGCCTGAAATTAAATTGAAGCAAGACTGAGGTGTTGATTGTGGGGAAAGCACCTTCGGTATGGACATCAGCGTGGTGGCTGCAAGTGCTGGGACATCAAACTTCTCCCAGCGAACAAGTTAGAAATTTGGGAATTTGGCTGGACAGTAAAATCTCCTTTGAGTACCATTCAAGGCAAGTGGCAGGCCTGTGTTTTGGTATCTTGAGGGGCCTGAGGAAGATTCTTGATTTTCTTCCCACCACAGCCAGGAAAACCCTTGTCCATGCTCTCATTACATCTAGGCTGGACTCTGAGAATGCCCTGTATCTGGGAGCTAATGTCAAATATATTACGAGCCTGCAGCGTATACAGAATGCAGCGGCCCGTTTGGTTTTGATGCTGCCAAAGAAAGCCTCGTTCAAGAAGGCACTAAAAAACACTGCACTGGCTACCGATTAAGGAACGGGTGATGTTCAAAGCTCTATCTATAAGTCATCGCATTATTCAGGGGAAAGGACCTACCTATCTCCTCGACCTGCTGACCCCCTATACTCCTTCGCGTCAACTGAGATCCAGTGTTGTGGGTCTGGTCAAGGTTCCAAAGATCAGAAGAGCTAGGATGGGAGGGCGCTCTTTCCGTGTACAGGCAACCCAACACTGGAACAGTCTCCCACCGAGCCTGCGGCTGGAGACCTCAGAATTGATGTTTCGTAAACAACTGAAAACATACCTCTTTCCCTTAGGGTAGAGCGGGGTGGACCCTACTGTGGGGATAGAGTTACTTGGAACTCATAACTATTGCTAGCTGTACCATAGCGCGGGGACACACTGGCCTTAGTGTAACCAGGCGCTTTAAAAATGTCATATTATTATTATTAAATAGGAAAAACGTAAATGATATTATGAAATAAAAAAAAACACTAAAAATTATAGTAATTAAAAGTTATAGCACAATTAAATACCAAAACAAGTAAATAAAAAAATGATAGTACGCACAATTACGTGAAAAAAAATATAAAAGTCTTTAAACAATGTTATTCTTGTCATCTATGTTTTATTCCACAAAATTTTTGGATTGATTATTATGGTGGAAAATCCCTTCAGCAAGTTCCACTCTCATTTACCCGGGCACCCCACCTCCCAAAAGGACACTGCCTGCCTCTTTCAACGTTATCCTGTGTAAAGTGCAAAGCTTGATTCCCAAAGGAATTTCCGGTCTCAACATATGTGAGTGTATTTACACCTCCTTGGTATTCAGAAAAAAACTGTTGTAGTTTTACTTTCTCCAATGTAATTCTGCAATACGATTGCATCTAAATACGAGCGTAATGACCATATAGGAGTAGCAAACTTTACATTACTAGGCAAGGTTACGATTGTGAGGGGCGAATACCCTTTGATTTGATTTGATTTATACATTTATAGAGAAAAAACATCACTCCAGAAGGAGCATCCTGGCTCTATGCGAAGTTAAGCAGAGGGATCAGACATGCCTAACTTGTTAAGGATTAAACCAAAGAGAAGCAAAGTGCATCAGAAGCTGTAAAGATCCAGGTCTTAAGGGCTTTCCTGCGTAGATTTTCTGATCCTAGCATTCTTAGCTGTATGGGCAAAATGTTCCATGCTCTGGTATCCAGAACTGCCAAGGATTGTCCTCCTTTAGTTTTGAGTTTAAATCAGGGGGATTTCAGCCAGTCTGAGGAGGATCTAAGTGTCCTGCCAGTAACATAGGGTGTAAACCTGGCGGTTAACCCCTTTGCTGCAGGGGTAATTCCCCTACAGTGCGGGGGCGGGGGAGGGGTGAGCACGGCGCTGCGGTGCTCGTGACGAGCCCAGCTCGTCATGAGTCACAGTGGAGCTGAGCTCATGATGAGCTGGGCTTGTCACGACTCTGCCCCTGATTAATTCGCTCGCACAGGTGGGGAATCAATCGCGCGTGGGCGGAGCGAAGCTGGTATGACGAGCCCAGCTCGTCATGAGCACAGCTCCACTGCGACTCATGACGAGCATGAGCACCGAAGTAGTTAAGTATGCTGGCCCTGATTTCCTGAAAGCTCTGAAGGTAATTAAAAGGAGCTTAAAAATCATTATTTTATGAATCGGAAGCCAGTGGAGGGATTTAAGGGCTGCTGAGGCAGAGGAGCTGCAAGGTAATTTCAACACTAGCCGGGCAGCTGCATGTTGTACCATCTGAAGCTTTTTTACCACCTGTTTGTTTAACCCTGCATACAGGCTGTTACACTAGCTCAGTCTGGATAAAAGCAGAGCTACTGCCACTCTTTTCCTTGCAGCGTAAGGGAAGAGATCGAAAAACGTTTTGAGTGATTTGATTAGATTGAAACACATCCCTTACATTGCCCTTGGCCTGTGGCCGGAAAGCAAGAGAGGCGTCAAATTTTACCCCAAGATTCTTGGCCACTTCAACTGTTTTGGGAGGGGCAGGAGTGTCTTCTGACCATCAATTGACTGAATTGAAAGGATTGTATTTGCCCATTAGCATTATCTCGGTCTCATCCGTATTACATTTCAGATCGTTAGATGTCATCCAACGGATGACCTCTATAGGAGGTGGTTTCAATATTGAATGAGGAGATTAGTGAGATAAGTGGGCCAATGTACATGTTAAACAAAAGAGAGAGGAGCCCTGTGGCACGACAGTAGAGATAAGGCGCTCTTTTGAAAGGAACGTGCCTAAGTCAACCGTTTGTCTGCGATTGTGCAGAAAGGATTGTATCCAAGTTAAAACAGTTCTGGTTATGCCACAATTTTTCAGTCGTGATAGACGAATATCATGGGAAATGGTGTTGAATGCCGCTGACAGGTCTAATAGAATCAGCACTGCATTCTTTATTTACCTTAGTTTCAGTGTATCCACCATTTCCAATAGTCCAGATTCAGTAGAATGCTTGGGCCTAAAACCTGATTGACAAGTATGCAGAGTCCTGGATTTTTCTAACTAGGCAGACAGCTGTTAATTAACCAATCTTTTTGCAATTTTGCAACGGTGGGCAGTAGCGAAATGGGGTGGAGATTACAGAGCATAGTTGGATCAATAAACTGTTTTTTCTGAAGCGGTTTAACCACTGCCAGTTTCTGCGGGAGCTGTCACTGTTGCTAGTGATCAATTTATTGTATTGTTGATGACTGGATTAACTATCTCTACAATCTTAAGAAATACTGTAGGGGGACATGCATCAAAAGGGGACCCAGACTTGCATGAGAGGATAGCTTGGTGCGACTTCTCCAGGGTAATTCTGTCAAAGCCCTGGAGAGAGAGTCCTGAGTAAGTGGGATGTGGCTCTCAATCCTGTAAAGGTGTCTATGAGGCACTAAATTCTTTTTGGATATTATGAATCTTTTCCTCGAAAAAGGCTGAGATCTGATCACATAGGGTCTGTGATGGTGGGATGTCCTTAACTAGTGTTGTAGGACTAGTAAATAATGTTACGATCAAAAAGATCAGTTTCTGATCGTGCTTAGTCTCTAGATTTTTTTTTTACAGTATTCTTTTTTTTGCAAGCCTGATTTGTTGATGGGTTTTTTTCCCTAGCTATTTTAAATAAGTTCTGTTCTTCTGCTTCATAGCCTCTTCTCCAGTTACGTTCCAGGCGTTTGCACTGGAGGCGGAGATTAGCCAGTGACGGCATGTACCATGGAGCTGAAATTTTATTGTAATGCTTAGAGCTTTGTACAAGTGAATCCCTTTCAGGGCAGAGAAAGGAACCAGAACAATCTCTAATTTTGTGAATATGTCGGGGAAGGGTTTCTCCATGGATTAAAACAATGTCCCTGTGGAGACAAAGAAAAATAACAAGAAAAACAATTGTATTTGCACATTGGTGCTGTCTTCTCCCACTGTCGAATTATACTTTGAGTATAGTTTCCCGGTGCACGGATGCCAACGGCTATAAACGTTACATATGTGTTCAAGTAGTACGTGTAGAAACGTGCAGGGGTGGCTCCTCCGGTAGCGTCGGTCGTATCACTGCTCTGTGAGCTATTGAAAAATGAAAAATCAAATGATAATAACTCAACGTTATTATCATTTTATTTTTCCATTCCTTGCTCAGCTAGTTTGGGGTGGGGAGGGGCTAGACATTGTCATGTTCTCCATGTGCGCCGGGAGGTACACCATACACGGGACACAGGTTAGTTGCACGTTTCTTTATTGGCATCTCACATTACTGCTAGTTAGTCTCTCAGGCAGCTGCTGGTCCGCACGTCCGTCCCCGTCCATGT
This sequence comes from Lissotriton helveticus, assembly GCF_964261635.1. Classification (NCBI taxonomy): domain Eukaryota; kingdom Metazoa; phylum Chordata; class Amphibia; order Caudata; family Salamandridae; genus Lissotriton; species Lissotriton helveticus. The sequence continues at coordinate 1,411,574,632 of NC_136068.1, forward strand.
CCTAGTCATTGTCCCCACTCCTTCCTCTGACGTCACCGGATCCGGTGTCCGGTGACCTGGTCACTCTGCCCACAGGGTCCTAACGCCCTACTGTCCGTCGCCCACACTGTCAGGTCACGACAGACATCATAGGAACGGGGGGAGGAGTGGTGGCGGCACTCTTAACTACACATGATGGTTTGGCCGGCGGCCTCGGGTCGTCCAAACTGTCATGCACAGTTTGCATGCTCTCCACTGGCTGTAATGCACAGCCTGGGTGGAGAACTTGCCCAGCCTCCCAGTACCTGCCTGAGCGCCAAACCAATCTCAAAGCAGTGTTGTGATTGGCTAGAGGATTCTGGGAGCTTCCTGGTTCCTTCTTCCTCCCTGCTCCTGGACTCCACCGAAGAGGAGGGAGAGGAAGTGGCAGGCGTGCAGGTAAGTGTCTCCCCCTGTTTTTTCATTTACCCCCTCCCCCTCCTCACCAGCCCTCCCCACCAACCCCACCACCCCTGCTACTACCACTGCTAGAAAGCTGTGACTTGTGCAGCTTTCCAGGCGCACTACTGGATTTCTGAGCTCCAAAAGGTGATACATTTCAACCATGCGGATAAGTATGTTTACGGATACAGATGGTTTGAGCCCCAAGTCTTTCTTATTTGGAGGGGCCTGAGGCTCAGTCCTATAAATGCCTTTGATATCCTCTGCTTTTAGGCGGGAAAGTTGTATCTTCCTGTTCATCTTCCCATGGAGGCTCAAAAAGTCATTTTCGTTTCGCTGGAGATGGATGGCTAGTTGAAACTGAAATCTGTTTAGGATTAAACTAGGGCCCGGAGCTAGGACTGTCTCGGTCCTGCATGGCCATGCCCATGAATGAATATTTTTAATCTTACGCACATTTTCCATCATCAGATCTTGCCATCATGTGTCTTCATAAGGTACAGACCTATTTATCTGTGACTTTGTATTTATTGTACATTGTAACTTTTTACAGGGTACAAGCAAACCAAAACAGGACTGTTTATCATCCCAGCATATCAGATTTTACTGATGACATTATGCAATATATGTCTAGGAGATGGTTTTCAAGGACTCAGTTTGTTCAGTTAAATTTAGAATTCTGCACTCTTATGTGGAACCTGTGTTAAAAAAGTGGAACGTGAGTACATACTTTGGTCTTCGTTTAACGTAAATTACCATCTTTCCCTTCTAATATTATAGTTTGCAAAGTTCAATTTCTAGCTAATATATTTAAAGACATGTTTAAAATTATAGCTCTTATAACTAATAATGTAATGTTAAATTTTACTTTACTGTTCAACCACGCGTTATGACAAATTGTATATGAAATATAAGTACATATCATCACTTATGCACCATTTCATTCTCGTTTCTGTTTCACAGGCCTGGTGACCAGTTGCTTTACTGCAGAATGGCTATGACCTGCTAACCGAAGTCTACATTAAGACATTCCTATTACCAAGCAGTTCTTCAGGATATGTAAAGAGGCGTGCTAAAGGTTGGAACTTTAGCCAAGATTCTATTATGAAAATAGATGTTTTGCAACTGCATTTAGTAAGATAGAAGCTAACGGAAAAATATGCGTATTTTTGATTTCGAAAATGACCACTATCCATCAGCGTTTAGAGAATTAAACTAGTATGTTGTGAAAACATATTTTATAATTCTGTATTATACTCAGTATATGTGTGATGAGGAAAGACTATACGCAGAATACTCATAAAAGAAGTGCATGAAAAATGTTACATTGTTATACATGTATTTTCTGTGTGCAGCCGGAAAGGAATATTTTGTTCTGATTTAATGCTTACTCTGTATTGGGTTCACTGACAAGTTTACAATGCCACTGTAAGCTCATGAGCCATTTTAACTCAAGAAGAACATTTTACATTTTAAGTAGCATAACCTCGTTTTCAAACCCTGAACGGGAAGCGCGTTTTGTGAAAATAATAGTCCTTCCATAGCAATTCAAGTACTTCCTCGGAATAAAAGAACCAGAAACCTGCATGTTACATACGTTTCTGCTGAAGCCAATTAATAATTTCTGCGTGGCCTTCTGACATTATGTTTTATTAGGTGAACATTTATATAAACTAGATTGAAATCTGCTTGTTTTAGTGCACTGCTCCAACTGATAATTTTTCTAGTTGAAAATCCAATTGCCTTTGCTATTTTTGCTTTGCTGCCTGCTATTTTGCATTAAACGATGTTTGAAATTGGGCTTTCCTACGTGATGTTTGCTATGTCCTGGTCTCTTTAACCTATGTATATAATTTTTACATAAAAAGTTTACCTTGGCCTTTTGGACAGTGAGTTTGGCTGATTTACATCGTATTGCAGCAGGCCATTTCAAAGTATTGTGGAAATGCCTGCAATTTTAGTATGGCACTGATCTAGCTGAAAGTGCTGTACAGAATCCCCGGGAAAGATACAGCGAAAAGTGATTGAATGGGTACCAGACTTCTGAGAGCAGATTGGATTGTTAATTTGCCATGCAGGGGCGTAACGGAGGCCGCTGCAACCACCGCAATGTGTGTGTGTGGGGGGGTTGGGGGGGGGAGAGGAGGGGACAGGGTTCTTTATTTTGGAGGGGTTCTCCTCATCTTCTAAAGTCATGCCCATTGTATGCCTTGCAGAATGGGTGCAATGGCATGGACAAAGAAATAGGTAAGCTCTCGGGGAAAGTCACTCTGCTTTCCTGAGCCACTCACCTGCAGCATATGTGGGCCCCAACCTTTCAGGGGGACCCCATTGAGGCCAAGACCAATTATTATCTCTGCGATCTGGGAGATGACAAGGCCCATCAACGCATTTTGTGGGGGCCCATCATGTTATGCTACGCCACTGTCATGATGTAGTATTCTTTATAGAGGTGCACCTTTAGTCTTTTCCTAAGTTGGAGCAAGATTATTGTGTTCCTCATAGACCCGGGGATGGCATTCCAGGGTCTAAGTATAGAGAATACACGGAGATCTGTTGCTTTTTCCTTTTTTTTTTTACACTCCTTTTCCTACAATCTGATGGGGCCCTGGCCGTGGGAATTAAGTGAGCCAACAAAGATGGTTGGTGGTTGGAATGGCTGTGTGTAAGCTAGCTTTAAAGATGCTGTGGGCTGGCAAGAGATGCCAATGGTGTACCATCACAATGGTGATGATGTGATATATTTCTTCAAGATGCTGATGAGGCATACTATTGCGTGTAAAATGCCCTTAAGGAGGGGCAGTGTGAAATCTGAGAGGTCACGGAGGACTGCCCGATGAGTTGTCTTGATATATTTGAGTGCTTTTCTGTTGAAGTTTAGTTCATGAGTCCTTTCTTTTATCATTAGTGATTGACAAAATAGTGCTCCTAAAAACAGAATTCCATGCTTTTTAAGTACCCCAAAGGATCAAAATTAGACTTTGAAAAGCAGCAAATTCCCTGCATAGGTAGACTAGAAAAAAAGGATAGATTTGTTGCCCGTACACAGAACACCACCTGTGTTCAGGCTGCCAACCATTAACTGGCCAGAAAATACCGGAGATAGAGGCATTTGATAACCGTTATTCTAATTGGCTCCCAGCAGCCAATCAGAGCTGGTCAATTACAAGGACCTGTTCTGACTGAAAGGGTCACCAATTAGATTGCTGTTGGATCAGCAATCTCCTTGGCTACCGTTTTAACCAATCCGATTAGGGCAATTAGTGTGGCCCATCTGCTAGAATAAATCACAATTTAGTACTAGGACAAGCTTGTGTATGTACTGGAAATCTACCACGCTCAGGATACCTCCAACAACAGTTCAGATTTTATTTGTCCCTGGTAGCTGTAATTGGATCAGCTTCCACTTACGATGGGCTTAAAAACGTCCCCATAGCTATTCATTTTCACCTTTCCTAGGGGGATGAGGAGCGACCGGTTTATAAAATGTTTCAGTCAGTCAAGAAAGCTTTATTTCGGCCACACGGCCATAACAGCACATAAAATATTGCAAATACATTTGATACAAAAGAGGAAGTGGAAGCAAAAAGTAGCAAATGTTATACAAAATACCATCCTAAAACCAAAAGTGCAAATGTAATTTGTACAGAGTTTAAAATTGAACAATAAATGCACTTCCCCTGGTACTCAATAGAGAAATGATGCATGCATTGTTCTACAATAAATATATATTTTACATCATGGTGTAGACAATTGCTATTATCAGTTAATAAATATATAAAAATTCTAACTTTGACTGATGGCCCAAGGGCGTATTTTAGAAGACACATTACAAAACCATTTGAAATATAAAACATTTGAAAGAGGTAAATAAGCAAAGCAACTCTGACGAAGGGAGAGGTTTGCGAGGCAATATTCAAGTTGTTTGATTAAGGGTCTTCTAAGTTCTGTTTCTTTAAGATGCCCCTATGGATGCACCACATCGAGAATAGAAACCTGTAAATAGCAAACCAGAATGATGGATCCGTTTCGTGTTTGTCCAGTAAATATAAATGTCCAGTATTTGTAAAGCGCGAACAATTACCCGAAGGTGTCAAGGCGCTGGGGCCCTCAGAAAGATTAAGCGAGCTATTGCCCAGAGTCACATGGTGCTGGGCTGATCTGCCGCCGGCACCAGGGATCGAACCCTGAGTCCCGGGGTTCCGGTGTCAGTTGCCCTGGTCGCTGTGCTACAAATCTTCCTCGATCTGATGTCTAATCACCAGATTTCTACAGAGTTGTAGGACCCATTTGGACCATGGCCTTCTATAGGCAGAGCAAAAGAGTACAACATGAAGATCTGTTTCTTCTACTGTATCACACACTGGGCAGTCTAGTTTGAGTGTTCCCTGCCATTTTTTAGTGAATGCTCGGAGCGGGAGCACCCCGTGTCTAAATTGAAGGACCCGTTTCTTTGCAAGTAATGGTTGTATGCTGTCCAGTACCAGCTTGTATTACTGTTTAACATCCATGAACCTGGAGGTCAAACTAGTGGAATTGGTGCTCTGACATAGTTGGGCCAGTTCGTGTTCTCTGTAGGAGGCAGGTGGTCTCTTCAGGTGTTAGCCACATGTCTACTGTCCCCAGTGCCTGGCAGGAGTTCCTAATATGAACTAGCCATGGTAGGTTTCTTGCACCCAGAAGGGTCATGACATCCTTCAATTCCTCTCTGTATTTGGCTAACTCTGGTGTGCTCCAGAGGTGACGCCAATATAAGAGTGGTCGAGAGGCAACTACATCTGCTATGGGGCCAATCCCCAGGTCCATCCTAAGTGGTGTTAATGGAGTGCTCCTGGGGAGGCCCAGCAGTTGCCTTAAAGAAGTTCTCTGTCATGGATAGCAGATTTGACGGACAGTGGCCCCAGAGTTCTGCCCCATATAATGAGGCTCCCCTAGCTTGTATTTTGTATATTTCTGCTGGTGGGCCTATCACTCTCTGGGAGCAATTTTTATGTATTTTTAAAATACCCCCTGCAGCCTGAGTCAGTTTAAGGTTAGCTTTGTTTACTTGTAGACCCCAATTCATTTTGTCATTAAGTGTGGGCCCCAAGTAATCAAAAATGGACACTTTCTCTAGGGCCCTGCCTTCCATTTGAGGATGTGGGCAATTAGTGGTATTAGCATGAAAAAACATATATTTTGTTTTTTGGAGGTTCATCTCCAAACCCCTCTTCCTCCAGAGAGCGCTGAATTCTTCGAGTACACGCTGCATACCCATAGATGATTTAGAGAGTAGCAGCGTGTCGTCCGCGAACATGAGTGCTGGAATTTTGCAGTTCGTCAGCCTTGGTGCGTCTAAATCTTTCCCTACTAGTAGAGTTTCAATTAAACCATTTAAAAAGAGGAAGAACAGTGTCAGAGCTAGAACGCATCTCTGTCTCACCCCTTTCTCTACGGGAAAGGGGGCAGTCAATTCACCTTTTTTGCCATATCTTATTCTTGCGTAATTATCTTGGTGCAGACGTTTCAGCTGATGGCAAAGGTAATCTGGTACTCCCATATCAAAGAGTATCCCCATAGCTGACCTCGCCGCACCATATTAAATGCGGATTTAAGATCCACAAATTTGAGATAGAGGCTGCCACCCTCTAAAACCACGATTTTCCAATGGATCAATGGCAATCTGAAGATCTGGTTGATAGTCAAGGTTTTGGGCCTGAATCCAGCTTGTCGAGGTGTTAGTACAATATTTTCTCCTATCCAGCATTGCAGAAGGCTCAGAAGTACACAGGCATAGATTTTTTGGGTAACATCCATAAGGCTTATTGGGCGATAGTTTGATGGATTGAGTGGTTTGCCTTTTTTATAAATGGGGATGATTTCTGCCCCTGCCCAGGTCGGGGGCAGCGCCATACCTTGTAGGATGGCATTAAATAATGACCATAGATATGGTACCCAAACTACTAGTTCAGAACGAAATAGGTCACCAGGTATCCTATCTAGCCCAGGTGCCTTGGCTTGAAGTAGGTTGCCCAAGGCCGCTGTGATCTCCTTCATTGTGCAGGGAGGAGCGATCGAATTTGTGAGATTTACTGCTACAGTGGCTATTACTTCACTGAGGTCTTCTGCTCCTTCTGCAGTCCTCGAATATAAGGTTTTAAAATGGGATCTCCAAACTTCTTCCCCCAAATTGGGTCCAATGGCCAATTGGCCTTCAGATTTCCCTGTCTTAACTAGGTTCCAGAAGCCTCGCATATCATGGTTGTCTAGAGCTATTTTAGTTGCTTCCCATTTGTCTGATTCCCAACAGGTTTTTGCTCAAGCTATGATTTTTTTTATATTTGACCCTAGCTGCTTTCATTTGTGTTTTATCATTTTTTTAATGCAAGCTACTAGGGCTTGCGTGGCTTTCCTGCATGATTTATTGTACCATGGATGCTTGGGTTTGGAGTTTTGCCTGGTCTTATCGCTGTTGTGAAAAAAAGGTGCCAACGTAGATAGCAAGTCCTTGAGGCTTTTTGCCATCGCCCGTTGCGAGGCCGTGCCCCAGCTATTTGCAGAAAGTTGGAAAGCAGTTTCTAAAAAGTGAGCGATTTGCTGATACAGGGTTGTCACTTTTTCTGTTGACTGTGCAAAGACCCCCCAACGTACCCTACCTCCTAGAATCGATACTAAGTTTGGGGTAGGATGTGCAGATGTGGTTTGGTGGTCTTTGGACATGGGGAGGGCTATTTCTAGGGCCAGCGGGTTGTGGTCGCTTTCGTGTCAGGGAATGACCATAAAATCTTTAATCTTGTGTCATACTTGTACATCTACCAGCATATAATCTATTATAGATGCCTGTCCCAGCTTATTAAAAGTCGAATTCCCCGGGCTGTCAGAGGAAAATCGGCCATTGCAGGCCCTTAGTGAGTGACTTAGTGTAACTGAGTTCAACTGTAAAACTAAAGGAATCCATGCCCTTATTGGCTGAATGTTGGTTTCTGGGATCAACCATACAGAGTCTTCCTCACTGGTAATAGGAGTAGTGATGCCATTGAGAGGCTCAAATTGGCAGTTGAGGTCTCCACCAATAATTACTTGACAATTCTCTGGTAGAGTGTGGAGAAATTTAGTAAGGCAATCAAGTGTCTGTGAGGTATGCCCCTGCCTCACTGGTCCAGAGTAGACATTAATTAATGCAATCTTCAGGGAATTATGTATGGGGCGGAATTGTGGGGACACATACCTTGTCGTAGTCTGTCCTTAACAGAGAATAAATTCATCAGACAGATAGTCGCACTTCCGCCGAGCACCCCACTCCTCCCCCTGAGGCTAGATCTGGGTTTGCGGCCCATAGCTGACGAACTAGGTTTGAGACCCATAGCCTTCTGGCAAAGGCTGTGGAGTAGCAACGAACTTCTTCCCTATAGGGCGGAATTATTGGAGCTATTGACCCATCCGAAAGTGCTATTGATCCCCTGGATAAAGTATATCCAAAACTCTTGCACGGCACTGGGGCTCCCTGACCTCTGGTCTAACCCTGCTAACGCCTCATTAAACATCTCAAGGAGAGCTCTGGCTATCGCTTATCATGAACATAAATTAGCCACGGCCCTAGACAGTCAGTGTGAAGGGTCACTAACTTCTGTTTTTCTGCAAAGCAAGGACTCATACAGGCGGGAGAGGGTCTTAGATGCCATCTATCCCGCGCTGGCCAGGAGGCTGTTTCTCCAATGGAGATACGGCACACTGCCTCTACGATCCTTTACCAGCTCCTGGTCATCGCCTCCCTCCACCAAGCAGTGCCCGGCTTGCACTGCGGTGGAGGAAAGCGACTTACACGTGGTCCTGTTTTGCCCAGCTTACAAGGCAGCGAGGAAATACTGGCTCTTACCATTGATCAGAAATCTGGGTTGTAGGGAGTACCTCCCAATGTACAGAATCCTAAAAACCGATACCTCTAGTATAATTGTATTTGTATTAGCAAAATTCCTCACCAATGTCTGGCACACTCGCACCCGTATTCTGAAGATGCAGGCTCTTTCGTGATTTTAGGTTCATGGTCTTTTTATCGTAGTTTTATTAGTATGTAGTCTCAAGGTTTTATATTGTATTGATTATGTATGTTGATTTTATAGTGACTACACATGTTTTATTATATATCTTTGATGGCCAACGGCCGAAATAAAGATTGAATGATGATGAATAGGAGTAGTGATGCCATTGAGAGGCTCAAATTGGCAGTTGAGGTCTCCACCAATAATTACTTGACAATTCTCTGGTAGAGTGTGGAGAAATGTAGTAAGGCAATCAAGTGTCTGTGAGGTATGCCCCTGCCTCACTGGTTGAGAGTAGACATTAATTAATGCAATCTTCAGGGAATTATAAAAGAAAGAAGAATGCACAAAATGTCAGGGTAAGAGGTCTCAAGCATTTTAATATTACATACTATGTGTAAGCCGAACCAGGTGCATAAGCCCCCTGAGGGTCTCCCCCTAACCCCCTGGACGGCTGGGATACTAGATGTAGCATAGCCCACTCTAAGATGCTAATGTATTATATGGTGGTAAGTCCCACCCTTTTATTATTTTAACAAATCAAATAAAGTATTCTACTATGCTCATAGCCCACTCTATGTAGTTCTGTCCTTGACCATGTTCCCTGGAACAGGCATAGCTCGTGTTTATCTATATATTCTCCCCAATCTGGGAAGTCCAATTTTGAGCTAAGACCTGCTATGTTCCAGGATAGTATCTGTGTGTTCTGTGGTTCGTCTGTTATAACTGGCAAGGTCTAGGGGTACAATTTTCATGAAGTGGGATTTTCTGCCTCTCCTTATAGCAGTTCCATGGCCCCTCCTCTGCACTACATTAATCAGCCCAATATGTCTTACTCTGGGTACTGGTTGTGCGGGTTATGGCGAGAGTCTCATGGATCTTGTCAGGGGTTTTATTTCCCTCCATCAACTCTCTATTCGTTTGGGGCTCAACTTGCTGTATGTTTCCCCGTTTAACCTCATTATTGTTATTATTGATGGGCCTTTTGATGTTGGGATTTAATTAGTCTACCAGGTCCAGAGAGCGAAATCTGTTATTAACAGGAATATTATACGCCATTGTTTTTTGACGTTCCCAGCCTGTGTTTGTCGTGGTGCCATTCTAGTCTCTTAGACCCCAATTCTTATACATGATTCCCACTTTATCGTGCATAGGCCTAGAAGTATAGAAATATCCCAGAGGCAAAGACATAATACTCCCTGTCTCCCTTATGTGACCCCAATCCAGGATGTGTTGGACCATCTGGGAATCTATTAAATTGATCCCTATGCAGTCCCTTGGGATATCCTTACATCTTTGCCCCAGCCAACTAACCCTGTGTGTGAATAGAATTTAGCTGTGTTCCTGGTAGGGGAGAGTCCTATATTTATTTAACCAAAAAATGGTTTTGTTTTTAAGTTCAGAGTGTGTCTCCCCTAGGCTTTTATCTAGATCTGGTACGCCGGCTAGAATAACGACATAGGGAATGAGGGCTGGGGGAAGATCTATGCAGGGGAGTGAGGATTTTGTTTTCCCTGGTTTGGGGAGTGCTGTAATCCTGGCCTCAACCTCGTTGTTACTTTGTATTTGATGTTTATTTGGTGGGCCTGATGTTGTTACTATATGACTACAGTCATGTGCTGTGTCAGTGTGATGGAAGGACCTCTGTTGGGGATTAACTAGGTCCTGTTTTTGTGGGGCTGATGGTTTAATCATGGTGGGTGTATTTATGTGCACCAATGGGTTGTGCCCTACAGAAGGGGGTAATACATTGGGAGCCGGTGGAATTGACTGATTTAGTTGCAGAGCCAACTTTGAGATTGAGGATTTAATAGGTTCAATTGTGTTAAAGATAGCATCTACTTTGCTCCCCCAAGAGTCCAACAATGTTGATAGATTGTCAATTCGTCTTATCACAGCATCAAGTTCAGATTTTATAGACTGGGCAAAGAGTGTTTTAAGTTCCATTAGCAAATAAGTCACCCACGATGGGTGATCCAAAGTTTTCTGCCAGCACTCGTCAGTGACTTGTCCCCTTGAAGGCGGATTTGGTACCATCCCACCTGACTTCCTCCCTTGTGTGTTGTTTGTTTTTGTTTCCCACCTTTTTTTTTTGCCCCACCTCCCACGGTGGATTTAGTGGTATGACCTGAGGCTATGATTTCTTGTGAGGGCAGAAATTCCGTGATTAAGAGCACGTTTGGTGTTTGGGATAGATGTGAAGTCTCTGGCTCCATGGGTGATGAGCTGTGGGGGAGGATCGGTGTTAGAGGCGTCTCTCGGTACGCTCAATTTCACTAGACACTGCTCCTATAGCCCGCTAAATCATTTTGTCAATTGCGGTAGGTTGGCAAAGGAGCTTTCCGCCTAGTGGTTGGCCTTGTCGCCAAGGGGGAGCGTTTTCCCATGAGTACTTAAAGATCAAACCTCACCAGTCCTCGGGAATAATTTGTTATAGTGCGGTAAACGCTGGACACTTAAGACTCCACCAGCTTTGGGTTTTGCAGACTTGGGACCCCCCGACTTTCTATCTCGTAGGAGTTATCTCAGTTCAAACAAGTGGGCAAAAAGAGTATATCCGAAGGAAATCCAAGAGGGATGGCTCAGCCCAGCCTCGGTCAGTCTCGGACGGGCTCAGAATGGCCCGCCCTTGGACGGGGCTTCGCCCGGCGTGTCCAGTGCGCAGCGAGGTGCAAGGCAGTGCTTTGTAGCATGATGGGAACGCCTCTGCCCTCAGCAGCTGCGGGTAATTGGCAAAGTGGCACTCTGGAACATCAAGTCCCACCAGAGTGTAAATGCCACCAGCTGCAGCAGTGGGAGACCCAGGGAGGCTCAGGGGCTCCTCAGGATAAAACAGAGTGTTCCACATCTCCCCAGCTCACCGCAAACATCAGACCAGCGTGTAGGTTCAGGTAAATGACCCCCGCATTGCGGGGCGCGAGGCAGTGCTTTGTAGCGCAATGGGAAAACCTCCGCCCTCAGTAGCTGCGGGTAATTGCCAAAGTTGCACTCTGGGACACCAAGTCTCACCACAGTGTGAATGCCGCAATACCGGCAGCAGCGGGAGACCCAGTGAGGCTCAGGGGCTCTCAGGATAAAACAGAGTGTTCTAATGTCTCCCCAGCTGACCCGCAAACAGCAGACCAGCATGCAGGTTCAGGTAAACGACACCTGTACTGCGAGGCGCGAGGCACGAGGAAGCGCTTTGTAGCGCAATGGGAACGCCTCTACCCTCAGCAGCCGCGGGTAATTGCCAAAGTTGCACTCTGGGACACCGAGTCCCACCAGAGTGTGAATGCCGCAATACCGCACCAGCGGCAACAGCGGGAGAACCAGTGAGGCTCAGGGGCTCCTCAGGATAAAACAGAGTGCTCCACGTCTCCCCTGCTGACCCACAAACTGCAGACCAGTGTGCAGGTCTGTAATGATTCACAAATTCCTTGCTTTCTAAAGTAATAATGATGAAAGATTCTCCCATTCCCTGGTATAAAACTAATGGTATGGGCTTGTTGCGACTACCCATGACCAGACGCACCTCAGATATGAAAAGGCATGTTATGTTTTGTTGATATGGCAGCAATTTTCCTTAATGCCTCTTAAGTTATGTAAATAGATGTTGTTCCAGTTGGAGGTGAAATTGTTTTTACTAATGACCTCCACTGGCTTCCCATACACAAACAAGCACAATTCAAACTCCTCAGCCACACTTACAAGTCATTACAAAAAACTAGCCCAGCGTACTTCAACAATCACATCTGCTTTCACAAAACTTCCAGACACCTGTTTGTGTGAACTTCTACTCACCCCCACCCCCATGCATATGGAAAATCAGATCCTGTGGATGAGCCCTCTCCTACACCACTCCTAATGCATGGAATGTCCTGCAACTATACATTAAAATCTCCTACTCACTTCTTGAATTCTGCAAGAATTTGCTTTTAGTGTACTCCCTCTAGGCCCGATATTGGGCTAGATGGATATCTGCTCAGCCCCAGTATACCATCCTGGGTGACAGTGCACTCTACAGATCTGCATTACATAACATAAATCTTGCATAAGAGGATTTATTGCATTAGAATTTGAATTCTGAAACTTATGTAAATGTTGAACAGTGAGGAAGAAGGCCTGAGCCTCGGGGTACACCACAAATGATCCATTTAGTGCTTAATTTTAGCATGCCTATCCAAGCATATCTTTTGTGAGGGAAAAAAACATTTAATCCACTTGAGTATGGAATCAAAGAGCCTTAGTGTGGCAGGTTAGAAGGTTTTGTGGAGACAGAGCCCAACATCTTTGCCAGGCCTCTATTTGGTTTCTGATCCAAGGAGCGGCACATAATTCAAAAACATGTATGGAGTAAAAAAAACACCTTTGATGGCACCTGATAGTGTTGCCACACGAGCTGCACCATAAATCAACAGGTCAAGTCTGCTTTTTAATTATTAAAAACCATGTTGTCAAAGGATTGAAGGGACCTAAAAAAAAAAAACTCGACCTGAGACAAAGAGCCCTAGCTGACCTTGCCTTGTGACTGTCATGGCAATCGTTATTCTATCTATCATATTATCAGAATTTGGTGATCAATTCTAGCATGTGGTTAAGAGAGTATGGTGCCATTAAGTAAATATTGTCAGGCAAAAATAGTGAGTGTTAAATATAATTTACAAAAACATTGGCCCATTGGAGTGGTATTTTTCTAAATAATATGTTGGCATACACCCAGCCAAATTCTCCAAGAAGATTTAAGGGCTGATTATGATAGGGCCCATAAAGACTACGATCAACGGTCAGAGCCTTCCCGGTCACATCGTAATTGGCCCCTCAGGTGAGTTTCGGACTGCAGCATTACAATGCTGGTGATTGGAAACTAAAGAGGCCGGTCATTCCGGCTAACTTCCGATGGGCCCAGGGAGCCCGTAAGCCAGTCGGAACGGACTTGTAATCCCAAAGGGTGGGTCTTTCCGCCCTTGGGATTACAATGCATGGTTTCCAGCATGGTTTCCATGCTGGCCTGTCCGACATGAAAACCATGTTAGAAATCATGTTTGGGGTCCCCCAGCAGGGCCCCCTTGGGTGCGCGAACTCCAGTTGGGGGCTTTTGGGGCTTTGATTACTGCACCCCGTGGCAGGCACCTTGAGGGATGAACAGCCCCTCCCATTTACCTATGCGAGCATGTTTTATGTCAGATTTACAGCTGTAATGAATGCTCCCATAGGGAAATGTAGGAATGCGACCAACCAGAGGCGGGTGGTCTCAGGACCGAGACGGTGTCGGGCAGACTTAAGTCCGCCTGACATCGCAATTAGCCCCTAAGTGTGCAGTTGCTTCCCATCCAGGGCATAGATGTACCTGCTTATTTATGTTGTTTCTCTGACTGGCCTAGCTACCGTTAATGGCTGTGAACTAAATTTGTTTGCTTCCACAAAATCTTAAGTTTGCTAGCTCTTATTTGGGAAGGAAATGGGAAATTTGAGATTCATCAGAAGATAGTTAGGACTTTTCCATTTCTCATTTTTTTCTTGATGAGGAGGATGTCAAAGCATATATTAAAGAGCCAGAAACTTGAATTTGAAATAAGGGCTGGTTTAAATAATTTTGTATCCATGTCCAAAAGCAATGATTGGATGAGGAGGAATTCAGTGTCAAGAGAATTATTTGTAAACTGAATTACACTCATTCACGTTTGAAATTACATTTCCTAAGAGTATAAACAGTTCTAAATATAGAATAAAAACAGGATGTCAGACCCCGATTAGTGGGGTAAAAGGGAGAAAGAGACTACTGAAACCCAACTGTGGTGGTTGAGGATGTTTGCCATTGATGTCCATGGGCCAGTTCTACTATGGAGCTTAAACACATTTAATCATGTTGAACATATGTTTACATGTTCAAAATACACCACCTGTGTCAATAAATTGTGCATAGGTGCCCCAAAAAGGGGAGAGGGTGGGATTCATGCAGCAATGTGTGAAAGTGAAGGTAAGTGAGAAAGGGAGGGCAGTGATCAATATATACATCAAAACATGAATGGCCTTTCCAGCCTTAACCAAGGCTAAAACTATTTACAAAACCATAATGTTAGAATTGACTCAGTGAAGCTATCACTGTCGTCCTCATTTTGTGAAGAGAGTGGAGCTGTCGACGTTTCGACTCAATGGTAGTGTAGGAACTTGACCACCAGCATGTTATAATAAAATCAGCGCAAAAAGTTTAATTGCAATTTGATGCATATACCATTCAGTGAATCATTGTCCCTGGCTTAATATGGCCTTTCTTCTCAGATTCGGAATTCGCCCCCCTAATTTATTGACAGTACATTAAAGAAATATGTGGGCATCAGATCTTAAGATTCTTAGAACAACATCATAATTTCATATGCCAGTTGTTTACACAATGGCTTGATCCTTGCTTGGGGAGGTCCAGAACATGCAACCACAAAGAACATGCGTAATGGTTTCATTAGCGTTGTTACAGTCTGGGCACAGAGTAGAGTCATTAGGTGCCCATTTGCACGTTAAAAATCTCAAAGGGAGTGTATCCACTCTGAATTGGAAATATAATTTCCTGTCCATTGAGACAGATACAACATCCCAAAAGGATTCACAAACACCAGTGCATTTAAATTCAAGGACCTACCTGTCAACCAATATCTTGTGGCTGTACGGGCATCAATCTGCAACACCCAGACCTAGTATTGTTTTTAAACTGCTCTTTTGATGGCATGGTATGGCAAGATAGAGACTCCCAAAGTTCCCTCAAACCCATGGAAAACAAAAACTTCCGAATGTGTGTCAGCCAGCCAATATTCTTAAACCTGCCTACCTGCATAACTTCTTGCAGGGTAGTGGCATAATGATTAAGTTCTGGAGTGAACTATATCTTACTCCAGAATAAAAGAGGGTGCAATCTTGCCTTATTGGATTGCCATCCTCCTCATATCAAGCAGCAAAGGATACAAAGAAGTGCTGGGCAGAAGGTGGGCTAGGTTTCTTAAGAACTCACGGGCATATTATCAAGAACAACGTTAAAAATGATCGCCGGTTTAGCGACAGAAAACTGCAGCTAAAGTGGCAATAATGGGTTTGATAATATGCCCTTGAGAATTCCAATAGAAGTCCATGTTCTGGTGTGAACATGGGCTTCTATTGGAATTCTCCAGGGCATATTATCAAAGAAATGCTATATTTATCGCATTTCCCGCTTCGCACGACTTTGCACAACGCCGGTTATTGCTGGATTCAATCGCCGAGATATTGCGTTATTATCAACGCATATCTCCATGGCGATCAAAAATCTAGCGATGGCGGCAACATACGTGTTAATTGCTGGGAATCCAGCGATAAGCCGGCAGCCTAAGGGGAAATCCTTGTTAACTGGGAGGTATGGATTGTGCCGTACAATCCACCTCCCATGTAACATATAGGCAAGTCAGGATTTGCTTAGACGTTAATTCCTGGTGATAACTGCGGTTAGTGTGGCTTTTTGTAATGCTACGTGTGTCCTGGGCTGTCTTGTAAATACGGCGAAGAACAGTTAGCAATATTTTCCTCTTAATTTTGGCAGGGAATTCCTACTTTGCATCTCATTAGAGATGCAATGCAAGGCGTGTGGAATACAGCTGCTAACATGCGCTAATGAATGTTAGCGCTGCATTGGTAATAGCGCAATATTATTATCTCTGCTTTTTTGGCTTTTAATAGATCTAAATTATGGTCGATTCTTCTGGAACAGGGTCTGGAGGTGGACCTTGTAGCTTTTCTACACTTTGCCCATAACAACACCGAGGCTGCTGTGAGCTATAATGAGGATGGTTGTGTGTCAGCTTCTTGGGATGTCAATAGAGGAGTCAGGCAGGGGTGTATCCTGGCTGCCCAACTTTTCACGCTGTATATCAACAAGCTGGGGATATTCTCTCGGCAATTAGTAAAGACATCATCCTGAGAGATGGCTCTATACTCATACCCGCACTTCTATATGCAGTGTTGTTTGCCAGGACAGGTGTAGGTCTTCAAAATCTTTTATGCCAAAGAAACAATTGATGGACGGAATGCTGGACAATGCAAACATTCACAAGGATCTGGGTTTAATCCATCATTCTTTTGCTCACCACACCACCCCAGTTTGGACCCAGCTATATCCAAATCAATCTTCACCTTGTTTCTTGTGAAAACAGTCCAGCCTGAACTGCCAAGCCAGATCCTCCCTGGACCTGGCTTGGCACGGGACCCATGTCTGGGCATTCCCGTCCCACACGGGGTGACAAATGCAAAAAGAACAGTTGATGGGCAAAATGCAGAACAATGCCATACTTTCGGCCCAGTACAGAGAACTGGGCCTAAATCCATCCTTTTGTGGCTCACCATGCCATTCCAGTTTGGACCCAGCCATATGCAAATCAGTCTTGACCCTGCACTGAATGGGAACAGTCTGCCAGGCCAGTGGATTTAAGCTAGAATGGCTGAAGATGGGTGATGCCCTGAAACCGGTCCTAGGTTGCTTGTTTCCAGTCCAGGGAGGACCTTGCCTGGCAGTTCAGGCTAGACTGTTCCCATTGGGCGCAGGGTCAAGACTAATTTGCATATGGCTGGGTCCAAGCTGGAATGGCATGGTGAGCAAAAAATCAATGGATTGAGGCCCAGATCTCTGTACTGGGGTGAATGTATGACATTGTTCTGCATTTTGTCCATCAACTGTTCTTTTTACATTTGTCGCCCCGAATGGAATGGGAATGCCCTGACATGGGTCCCATGCTCTCCATGCCACTGGAGTCAAGCTATCCTTGCTGATGAGGGCTGAAAGCCTGAAACTGGTCCTAGGATGCTTGTTTCCAGTCCAGGGAGGGCCTGGCCTGGCAGTTCGGGCTGGACTGTTCCCATTGGGTGCAAGGTCAATACTGATTTGCATATGGCTGGGTCCAAACTGGAATGGCATGCTGAGCAAAAAAAAACAATTGTTTTAGGCACAGATCTCGGTACTGTGGTGAATGTATGACATTGTTCTGCATTCTGTCCATCAACTGTTCTTTTTGGATTTTGTCACCATGAGTGGGACGGGAATGCCCAGACGTGGGTCCCGTGCTCTCCATGCCACTGGACAAGCCAGTTCTAGGATGCTTGCTTCCAGTCCAGGGAGGACCTGGCCTAGCAGTTCGGGCTGGACAGTTCCCATTGGGCGCAGGGTCAAGACTTATTTGCATACGGCTGGGTCCAAAATGGAATGGCGAGCAAAAAAACAATGAATTTAGGCCCTAATCTCGGTACTGGGGAGAATGTATGACATTGTTCTGCAATCTGTCCATCTACTGTTCTTTTTGCACTGCCACCCCGATTGGGACGGGAATGCCCAGACGTGGGTCTCGTGCTCTCCATGCCACTGGAGTCAAGCTATCTTGGCTGATGAGGGACGAAAGCCCAAAACCGGGCCTAGGATGCTTGTTTCCAATCCAGGGAGGACCTGGCCTGGCAGTTCGGGCTCGACTGTACCCATTGGGCGCAGGGTCAATACTGATTGGCATATGGCTGAGTCCAAACTGGAATGGCCTGGTGAGTAAAAAATGATGGATTTAGGCCCAGATCTGTGTACTGGGTGAATATATGACATTGTTCTGCATTCTGTCAATCAACTGTTCTTTTTTTCAAAACCTTTTAGACGTTTTATAGATTTTATGGACTTGCTTGACCTTGCAACCAATTTCTCCAAATCACATACAAAGACAGTCAGCACTAAGAAGGCTGTTAGGTGTAAGTGTTTCTGCAGGGAGGTAGAATTAACTATAGTACCAACCTTTCCCTATTTATGTGTGTTGTTTGATGAGAATGGGTTGTGGGTTGCACAAAGAGCACACAAAAAGAGTGTCCTGGCAAGGGCAGTGGCGGGTACACTGGACCTCGCTAAAAGACTGGGGACAAAGCCTGTTCTTGCACTGCTAAAAGTGTATAGAGTAAAATATATTCCCATAGTAACCTATAGATGTGATGTGTTGAGGTATAAGGATGTGAAAGACTTGCAGGTGGTGGAAAAATTCTTTTTTCGTAGGCTTCTCGCTGCCCCCCCCCCCGCGTACCCGCCTCCATGTTGCATGAGGAGCTTGGAATGGGATACATCTCTGATCACACTGCAGTTGCGCATTTTGTATGCTGGCTGAGAATTTGGTCTTCCCTAGTCTCTACCTTGAGTCAACTTGTCATAGCGGACTATATGGCTCTTGAAGGGGCTTTGCATATTCCATGTTTAAGGTACGTCTCGGAGCAGATTAGAGGGCTAGGCCACTCGAACTTGTACACTAACTCCAAACCTTCATGACCTATTTACATCAGGAAGATTAAGTATCAGTTTCTGGCCAGCCGGCATGAGGAAAGGGAGGTGTAGCAATTGCTAAGCCCACAGTTAGAAATGACATCACACTTAGTTCATGCCCACAGGCGTACCCCTACCTGTCTCTTGTTAATAAAGTTCATCATCGCTTTTTGCTAACCAGATTTAGAATGAGTCTTATTCACTGGTTACTAGCCCTTCCAAAAGGCTATCTGAAGCCTGGGGATTCAAGGCCATGTCCATGTGACAATTATTTTGATCAGGATACTTTGCACTTTGTTTTTTTTTCTGTGAACTGTATGTCTCCCTGTGGAAAAAAGACATCCTTCCGTTATTGAGTTCATGTCATTTTGTCCAAGCAAGGACAGCATTATTATACCTGCAGATGCTTTTCTCGCCCATGGTTTGCCTTGAAGTTGCTAGCTTCCTCTCAGATGCTATTAGAATTAGGAGGGAAACACTTTTTGTCTAGCTGAATTAGCACCTTATTTGATGAAATGTATAAGCATTTTATCTGATGAATTTTATAAGCTGAATTGACATGGTATTTGCTTTTAAAAACGAGTCATAGCTTTATTTTACTTTTTTTGTAAATATGGTTTTAGGGAGAAATTTATATGTTCAAATTGTACTTGTTATATTTTTATGGTCTTTTAAGGTCTTATTTTAATAACTGCCCCTGGTACATTTATTTATGTGCTTTTATGGCTTTTATTAGCCGAATAAAGATTCCTTGACTGACTGACTGGATGCCTGCACATTTCAACACATATCTTTGTTTAAATTTTTAACTGCCACACCAAACACGAATAAAATGGGCCGCCCACCATTTTGCATTTACTAGTACACTGATTGTGTCTGGGACCACACAGAAATTGTTACTGAACCTGGACTTTATTACCACAGACTACCATCTACCCATCCAAGTAGAACTTTCACAAAAAGGTACATGTATTTCTACCAGTTAGTTACATTACAAATCGATTAATTTATTATTCCCAAACGTACAGATAACTTAACAAAATTTACACAAGTTGGCCCAACAAACATGTACTGGTTTCATATATTTTAAATGATTTTATATAAAACAATATTGCAGTTTTATAAAATGTAATTTTTTTCTTATATTATATATTTTAAATTAAGAAAGAAAACAAATAAAGTGATGAAAAGTTGCAATATATTTTTTATGACAAAACAATTACTAAACTTTAACTTAAATAATTATTGCAAAATATCTAAGTGTACACTTACAAGCCAAAACAAATAAATTAGTAGCAGCAAAAATTACTGTTATACCTCCACCACCTTCTTCCTTCAGATCAGGTGCTGGACAATGAGTGGGATAAAAACGTACTATTTTAATACTAACAGATGCTTCCCTTTGGGTACGGGGTAAACAGTAACTATAGTGCAAAATTACTATTCTAATTCTACTGTCGCAGCGATCCTGCTCTCACACAGAACTGTGCATAGAGACTTGGAACCTCAGTGAATTAGGGTGTGCCAAAACTCACCTTAGTACCCAAAATCCCCTACCAGACTAGCAATCAGTGTCTCATTGGTTCTTACAAACTCCCGATGTTTAGACAACCCAGAACATAGACTTAAAACACCTCAGGTAACGTGGAACACATGAACACTCTTTCGTTATACCAACATATCAATCCAGAACGAGGAGTAAATGAAGACACGTGCACGTTTGAAATGTTTATTTCTAATGCAATCAATCAATCAATCAGTGACACTTATAGAGCGCGCTACCTACCCGTAGGGTCTCAAGGCGCTTAGGGGAGGGGGGGGGGGGTGCCGCTACTGCTCGAACAGCCAGGTCTTCAGCTTCTTCCTGAAGGAGAGGTGGTCTTGGGTCAGGCGCAGGTCGGTCGGGAGGGAGTTCCAGGTCTTGGCAGCCAGGTAGGAGAAGGACCTTCCTCCTGTAGTTGCTCTTCGGATGCTGGGGACGGCGGCGAGGGCGTGGTTGGCTGAACGGAGGTGGCGTTTGGGAGCGTAGAAGTTGATCCGGCTGTTGAGGTAGCTCGGGCCTTGGTCGTGTAGGGCTTTGTGTGCGTGGGTGAGGAGGCGGAAGGCGGTTCTTTTGTTGACGGGGAGCCAGTGAAGGTCTCTCAGATGTCCGGAGATGTGGCTGTGTCGTGGGATGTCGAGGATGAGTCGTGCTGAGGCGTTCTGGATCCGCTGGAGTCTCTTCTGGAGCTTGGCGGTGGTACCGGCGTAGAGGGCGTTGCCGTAGTCCAGTCGGCTGGTGACGAGGGCCTGGGTGACGGTCTTCCTGGTCTCGGTGGGGATCCACCAGAAGATCTTCCGTAGCATGCGTAGGATGTTGAAGCACGCCGAGGAGACGTTGTTGACTTGCCTGGTCATGGAGAGGGAGGAGTCCAGGATGAAGCCCAGGTTGCGTGCATGGTCTGTCGGTTTGGGTGCGGTGCTCAGGGCGGGAGGCCACCAGGAGTCATCCCAGGCGGAGGGTGAAGAGCCCAGGATGAGGACCTCCGTCTTGTCCGAGTTCAGTTTCAGGCGGCTGGTCGTCATCCACTCGGCTACCTCTTTCATCCCTTCGTGTAGGTTGGCTCTGGCGACGGCGGGGTCGTTGGTCAGGGAGAGGATCAGCTGGGTGTCGTCGGCGTAGGAGATTATGTTGAGGTTGTGTTGGCGTGCGATGGCCGCGAGGGGGCTCATGTAGACGTTGAAGAGGGTGGGGCTCAGAGAGGATCCTTGAGGGACGCCGCAGATGACTTCGGAGGCCTCTGACTTGTACGGTGGTAGGCGGACTCTCTGTGTTCTTCCGTCGAGGAAGGAGATGATCCATTCCAGCGCCTTGTCCTGGATTCCGACGTTGCTCAGGCGCTGTGCCAGGGTGCGGTGGCAGACAGTGTCGAATGCCGCGGAGAGGTCTAGGAGGATGAGGGCCGCTGTTTCTCCGTTGTCCATCAGGGCTCGGATGTCATCGGTGGCGGCGATGAGGGCGGTCTCGGTGCTGTGATTGGCTCGGAAGCCGGACTGTGAGGGGTCGAGGGATCCGTTCGTCTCGAGGAAGGCGGCCAGCTGCTTGTTGACGGTCTTCTCGATGACTTTGGCTGGAAACGGGAGGAGCGAGATGGGGCGGTAGTTCTTGAGTTCGGTGGGGTCCGCTGTTGGTTTCTTGAGTAGCGCGCTGAGTTCGGCGTGCTTCCAGCTCTCAGGGAAGGTGGCGGTGTCGAAGGATGTGTTGATGATGTCTCTCAGGTGGGGTGCGATGACAGCGTCGGCCTTGTTGAAGACGTGGTGAGGGCAGGGGTCGGTCGGTGATCCGGAGTGGATGGAGTTCATCGTGCGGATGGTGTCTTCGGTGCTGATCGGGGTCCAGGCGTGGAGGGTGGTGGTGGGGGGTGGTTGTTCGGTCATGGTGTGCGTTGTTTGCTTGTTGAAGCTGTTGTGTATGTCCGCGATCTTGTTGTGGAAGTAGGAAGCGAGGGAGTCGCAGAGGTCTTGCGATGGGGTGATGTCGTTGTTTCCTGCGCTGGGGTTGGATAGCTCTTTCACGATGTTGAAGAGTTCCTTGCTGTTGTGTGCGTTGTTGTCCAGCCGGTCCTTGAATGCAGTTTTCTTGGCGGCGCGGATCAGCTGGTGGTGCTTCCGAGTGGCCAGTTTGAGGGTGGTCCTGTTGTCCGGTGTAGGTTCCCTTCTCCAGACTTTCTCGAGGGCTCGGCAGTTCTTCTTGGAGCTCTTGAGTTCGTCGGAGACCCACGGGGCTTTCTTGCTGCCGGGTCTGCTGGGTGGGGTCCTCAGCGGGGCGAGCTCGTCCGCGCAGATGCTGATCCACTTCGTGAGGTTGTCGGCGGCCTGGCTGGGGTTCGCTGAGCTGGCAGGAGGGTGCTGGCTCAGGGAGGTGGCGTGCTGGTCTGCTGTGATCTTGTTCCAGCTTCTGCGGGCGGCCTGTTGCTGGTGGTGGTGGGTCGTCGTTCTCTTGAAGGTGAAGTGGACGCAGCTGTGGTCCGTCCAGTGGAGTTCTGTGGCGTGGCTGAAGGCGACGTCTTTGCTGGATGAGAAGACGGCGTCGAGTGTGTGTCCGGCGAGGTGGGTGGGGGTGGACACCAGCTGCTTGAGTCCAAGATTGGCGAGGTTGTCGAGCAGGGTGATGGTGTTGCGGTCGTTGTTGTTCTCCAGATGGAAGTTGAGGTCCCCCAGTAGGATGTAGTCAGCGGAGGGGAGGGCATGCGGGCTGGCGAAGTCGGCGATGTCTTCGCTGAATTGTGTGCGTGGTCCCGGAGGTCGGTAGCTCAGGGTGCCTCTGAGGGTGGTGTTCGGGTTGGTGTGGATCTGGAAATGCAGGTGTTCGGCGCTGGTCAGGGTGTTGTCGGTGCTGGTCGTGAGACGGATGGTGTTCTTGTGGATGATGGCGATGCCTCCTCCCATCTGGTTGGCGTTGCGGTCCCTCCGGACGATCTTGTAGCCCTCTGGGATGGCGATGGCGATGTCGGGAGCTGAAGAGGTGTTCATCCAGGTCTCCGTGAGGAAGGCAACGTCAGGGGCTGTGGCGTCTAGGAGGTTCCAGAGTTCGATGGCGTGTCTGTGGACGGAGCGGGTGTTGAGCAGGATGCACTTCAGGTGGGTGCTGCTGGTGTTCGACTTGGCGGGTGCTGGTGCGAGGCAGGTCCGGATGCAGGTGAACTTGCAGGCGTGGCAGCTGAAAGGTCCGTGGGTGCGTCGTGGGGTGGCTTGGTGGCATTCTGGGAGTCGGCCGGTGTTGAGTGCGATGAGGGTGGCGGCGGAGTACGTCAGGCGGGTCGGTCGGGGTCTTCGTAGGCCAGGGGTCCTGGCGCTGGTCGCGATCCGGTCGCGGACGGGCGCAGACGGGCTTACCTTTGGCGCACAATCGGCGCGCCCGCTGCGCGTCAACGCTGCACGTTCGCACGGTCGCCATATATGGCGAAGTGCGCGGGTGGGCGGGGCAGCTGGGAGGCGGGAGCGGGGAGGGATACAGAAGGCAAAAAGGGGCGTGGCTTGGTGGCGGTGGCGGGAAGCGGGGAGCGGGGAGGAAACCAAGGGACAAACAGTGCAAATAACAAAATAAGCAGCAACAATACAAATATAACACTTTACCCTAAATACAGAAGTACAGCCTTAAGGGAGGCTAGCAGAGACGACAGCAGGGCACAGGGAGAGAAGCGGCGCCCTGGAGCTACCACGGACCGCGTCGCTCGAGGGAGGGGGCGGGGTCCAGCGGCAGCAGCCGGGGAGCGAGGCAGCGAGTCAGAAGGCGGAGGGGGCACTCGCAGCAGCTGGTGGCCGTGCGGCGCGGGGGTGTCCTACAAGTAGGTCACACTCACCTGCGTCGCACGGTCGCCATATATGGCCAAGTGCGCGGGTGGGCGGGGCAGCTGGGAGGCGGGAGCGGGGAGGGATACAGAAGGCAAAAAGGGGCGTGGCTTGGTGGCGGTGGCGGGAAGCGGGGAGCGGGGAGGAAACCAAGGGACAAACAGTGCAAATAACAAAATAAGCAGCAACAATACAAATATAACACTTTACCCTAAATACAGAAGTACAGCCTTAAGGGAGGCTAGCAGAGACGACAGCAGGGCACAGGGAGAGAAGCGGCGCCCTGGAGCTACCACGGACCGCGTCGCTCGAGGGGGGGGGCGGGGTCCAGCGGCAGCAGCCGGGGAGCGAGGCAGCGAGTCAGAAGGCGGAGGGGGCACTCGCAGCAGCTGGTGGCCGTGCGGCGCGGGGGTGTCCTACAAGTAGGTCACACTCACCTGCGTTGCACGGTCGCCATATATGGCCAAGTGCGCGGGTGGGCGGGGCAGCTGGGAGGCGGGAGCGGGGAGGGATACAGAAGGCAAAAAGGGGCGTGGCTTGGTGGCGGTGGCGGGAAGCGGGGAGCGGGGAGGAAACCAAGGGACAAACAGTGCAAATAACAAAATAAGCAGCAACAATACAAATATAACACTTTACCCTAAATACAGAAGTACAGCCTTAAGGGAGGCTAGCAGAGACGACAGCAGGGCACAGGGAGAGAAGCGGCGCCCTGGAGCTACCACGGACCGCGTCGCTCGAGGGAGGGGGCGGGGTCCAGCGGCAGCAGCCGGGGAGCGAGGCAGCGAGTCAGAAGGCGGAGGGGGCACTCGCAGCAGCTGGTGGCCGTGCGGCGCGGGGGTGTCCTACAAGTAGGTCACACTCACCTGCGTCGCACGGTCGCCATATATGGCCAAGTGCGCGGGTGGGCGGGGCAGCTGGGAGGCGGGAGCGGGGAGGGATACAGAAGGCAAAAAGGGGCGTGGCTTGGTGGCGGTGGCGGGAAGCGGGGAGCGGGGAGGAAACCAAGGGACAAACAGTGCAAATAACAAAATAAGCAGCAACAATACAAATATAACACTTTATCCTAAATACAGAAGTACAGCCTTAAGGGAGGCTAGCAGAGACGACAGCAGGGCACAGGGAGAGAAGCGGCGCCCTGGAGCTACCACGGACCGCGTCGCTCGAGGGAGGGGGCGGGGTCCAGCGGCAGCAGCCGGGGAGCGAGGCAGCGAGTCAGAAGGCGGAGGGGGCACTCGCAGCAGCTGGTGGCCGTGCGGCGCGGGGGTGTCCTACAAGTAGGTCACACTCACCTGCGTCGCACGGTCGCCATATATGGCCAAGTGCGCGGGTGGGCGGGGCAGCTGGGAGGCGGGAGCGGGGAGGGATACAGAAGGCAAAAAGGGGCGTGGCTTGGTGGCGGTGGCGGGAAGCGGGGAGCGGGGAGGAAACCAAGGGACAAACAGTGCAAATAACAAAATAAGCAGCAACAATACAAATATAACACTTTACCCTAAATACAGAAGTACAGCCTTAAGGGAGGCTAGCAGAGACGACAGCAGGGCACAGGGAGAGAAGCGGCGCCCTGGAGCTACCACGGACCGCGTCGCTCGAGGGAGGGGGCGGGGTCCAGCGGCAGCAGCCGGGGAGCGAGGCAGCGAGTCAGAAGGCGGAGGGGGCACTCGCAGCAGCTAGTGGCCGTGCGGCGCGGGGGTGTCCTACAAGTAGGTCACACTCACCTGCGTCGCACGGTCGCCATATATGGCCAAGTGCGCGGGTGGGCGGGGCAGCTGGGAGGCAGTGTTCTCAAGCGCAGTATCTTAGCGAATACATGCAAACATATTATAAGAAACAAAGTAATCAGTATAGTTACTAGTCCATAGAATACAAAGGGAGAAAGCATGTTAAAATGCTAGAGGGAAGAAGGGTAAATGGCACCTAAATCTTACCCTCCCTTGCTAGTATATTATATTATATCTAAGAAGGTCTCTTTGGGTTTTAGCAGGGCGGCCCCATACCTCTGATCCTTATGGAAAGGGATCACATCATCTTCCACCAGCTCTCTGCATGCGAAGCATCATCAAGTGTGTGTGCATGCTCTGTACAGTGCAATATTAAACTCACCTAAAGCCAGAGTTGGCCGCAGCTGCATATACGTTATGTTTAGAACGTGCGAAGATCAGACCTCACAACAACCACTGTGTTGAAATAACCTTGAAGGCCTCGGCACTCACTGTACAGACATAGCTTAACAAGCAAAGCTGATACAACAGCAAAACATATTATTCTCGTGTGAAGCAAAACATTCTACTAGGCTCAAAGCTCTAATAACAATATGTGCCGTGTGCAGAAGCAGCAGAAAGGTAAAATGGCGTTTAACTTAACACAGTGTGAAGGCAAGTGACTAGGGGGCAAACTTACTACTCTAACCCCACCGTATACTTAACTCAGGACATGTACTGGACAGTAACTAGGGTGCAAAATGATAGGTCTTATTCCCACTATGTACTTACCTAAGAGCAGGTGTTGGACATTGACTGGAGTCGAAGTTACCATACTAATTCCACCGGGTACTATCCTCATGGCAGGTCCCGGACAGTGACTTGGGACAAAATTACTATTCTAACTCTGCAAAGTACTTAACTCAGGGCAGGTGCTGGACAGTGACTGGGTGTAAAATTACTGTTCTAATTTCCACTGTGTACTTACCTTGGGCAGGTGTTGGACATTGATTTGGGTAAAAATTACCATACTAACTCCACCAGGCACATACCTCGGGCAGGTGCTGGACAGTGGCTGGGAGTAAAATTAATACTCCAAATCACACCATGTACATACCTCAGGCTAGGTTGTGGGCAGTGAATGGGATCAAAATTATTATTCTAATTCCACATGGTACTTACCGATGGGCAGGTGCTGGACAGTGATTAGCTGTGGCAAATGCTTAAATATGTGCAGCATGGTCTCAGGTGTCCACGGCAATGCCCGGCTTGTGTACAGTGAGAAAAGATGGATTCCAACCTAGAGTGCGCGTCGAACCAAAATGGCAATTTTGTGGTGGAATCAGTACAAATAAGCAAGCACAGCACAAGCGCTGTGCACCAGAGAGCAGGAAGGGGTGGGGCAGAGGTCAACGAAAGAGACTGCAGGGACATGCACTATCTACAAGTGCAGGGCTGAAATGTAAATAATAAAAAAAGAGTACCAGAGGCTACTAATTCATTAAAATTATACACATGAATACCTCCTGCGCAACCTTTACTTATCAGACGGTGAGTGCTTAAAAATGTGAAGCACAGGTGCGGCATGTGGACATGCTCGTCCATAAAGAAAAACTAGTGAACTCAATTGTTCAGAGTAAAAATAGTTACCAGTAGGGCAAGCTGGTGCGCGTACAGGGAGTGCTGTGCAGTTGAGGTACACAATGGAGATAAATGACAACTAGAACACTGAGCTGTGTTGGCATCAAGAGAGCAGCCTCACAAAAAGTTTGGCAGATGAAAAGGAGTACTTGGGACTTGGGACACTGATAAGAGCAAAAACATGTGGACCAACAGGAATTAGTGTGCGACAGCCAATAGAAATGGAGCAAAAGTAAGTGGCATGGCACACGAATCAATGGAAAAAAGTGGTGGGATATAAGCCACTTTTAAGATTTATATTAAACACAATAAATTTCACAAGCACAGCTCAAGTGCTGTGCAGGCAAAACCTAAAAAGCACAATCTGCGGAAGAAACGATAGATTTCTGTCAAATTTGGTGTAATTCCATTCAGCGGTTTGGGCTGCATGCTTTTCTAAAGAGTCTATGGAAACTTTGCAGGAAGATCCAGCCACAGAACCAGGAGCGGAGTGGAAGTGGAGGACGACTCTGAGCAAGATCAAAGAGGACCATCGAACAGCAGCCTGCAGGAGACACCAACCACAAAGTATGATGACCCCGGAAGCAGAAAAGGTAAGTGAGCGAGAGCAAAAGAATCGCATTCACATCAACTGGAATGAGAAGTGTTCTTCCTCTCGGGAAGGCTAACTTTATGCCGTCAATGTTCTACCACCGCAGCACATATGGCTGGATCTGGAGCAAGCCTAACAGTGAGTGAATGGGTGCATGAACGTCTGAGTGGGTCTATAAGTGGATACATGAGTGTTTGAGTGGGTCTGTGAGTGGCTGTGTGAGTCTCAAGTGGGTCTGTAACTGGATGTATGAGTGTCTAAGTGGGTCTGTGAAGGAGTGCATGAGCGAGTGAATCTGTGAGTGGGTACATGAGTACATGAGTGTCTGAATTGGTCTGTGAGTGGGTGTATAAGTGTCAGAGTGGGTCTGTGAGAGGATGCATGAGTGTCTGACTAAGTCTATGAGTGTCTGCCTGAGTCTCCTAGTGGGTGAATGAGTGGGTACATGAGTGTCTGAATGGGTCTGTGAATAGATGTGTGAGTGTTCGAGGGGATCTGTGAATATCTGCATGAGCCTCTCAGTGAGTGGATGAGTGGGTGCATGTGTCTGAGGGTAGATGTGTGAGTGCATGAGTGGGCCGGTGAATGGGTGCTTGTGGGTCTTTGAGTGGATGTGTGAGTCTCTGAGTAGGTCTGTGAATAGGTACATAAGTGTCTGAGTCAATCTCTGAGTGTCAGTGTGAGTCTCTGAGTGGGTCTGTGAGTGAGTCTGTATGTGTGAGTCAGTGAGTGGTTGCATGAGCGCCTGTATAGGTCTATGACAGGGTATGTGAGTCTCGAGTGTGTCTGTGAGTGGGTGCTTGAGTTTCTGAGTATGTCTTTGAGTGGGTGTGTGAGTCTCTGAATGGGTCTGTGAGTGTGTGGATGAGTGTCTGTGTGGGGTGGTGAGTGGGTGCATGAGAATATGAGTGTGTCTGAATGGTTGTCTGAGTGTCTGAATAGGTTGTGACTGGGTGTGTGAGTCTCTGAGTGGGTCTGTGAGTGGGTACATGAGTGTCTGACTGGGCCTATGAGTGAGTATGTGAGTGTCTGAGTGGGTCTGTGAGTGGGTATGTAAGTATCTGAGTGGGCCTGTGAGTGGGTGCATGAGAATATGAGTCATCTGTAAGTGGGTGTGGGAGCTTCTGAGAGGGACTGTGAGTGGGTTTATAAGCCTCTGAGTGGGTGTATGAGTGTCAGATGGGGTCTGTGAGTGTTTGCATGAATCTCTCAGTGGGTGAGTGAGTGGGTGCATGAGCATCTGCATGAGTCTGTAAGTGGTAGTGGTTGTGGATGTGTCAGCGTCTGTCTGTAAGTGTGTGTATGAGTCTCTAAGTGGGTCTATGAGTGAGTGCATGAGTGTCAGATGGGTCTGTGAGTATCTGCATGAACCTCTCAGTGGATGAGTGAGTGGGTGCATGGGTGTCTGAATGGGTCTTTAAGTGGGTGTGGAAGTGTCAGAATGGGTCTGTGAGTGGGTGTATGAGTCTGTAAGTGAGTCTGTGGATGGTTGCATGAGTGTCTGAGTGGGTCTGTGAGTGGGTGTTGGAGTTTCTGAATGGGTCTGTGAGTGAGTTCGTAATTCTCTGAGTGGATGCAAGAGTGTCCAATGGAGTCTGGGTATCTGCATGAGCCTCTCAGTAGGTGAATGAGCTGATGCATGAGTGTCTGATCTGATGCACTGGGTGCATGAACCTCTGAGTGGGTCTGTGAGTAGATGTGTGAGTCTCTGAGTGGGTCTGTGAGTTGGTACATGATAATATGAGCGAGCCTGTGAGTGGTTGCATGAGTGCCTGAATTGGTCTATAACAGGGTGTATAAGTCTTGAGTGGGTATGTAAGTGTCTCAGTGGGCCTGTGAGTGGGTGCTTGAATGTTTGAGTGGGTGCTTGAGTAGGAGTCTCTGAAGGGGTCTGTGAGTGGGTGCATGATAATATGAGTGGGCCTGTGATGTCATGAGTGATGTCACTGACATGTCATGAGTGATGTAATATGGAGGTCATAAGCAGTGCATTACAGGGGCATTTCATTGGTTTTGTATGAATGAAATGTGAACCTAAGCTTGTAAGCATTAGCTTTTTCAGTGAATTCTGATGATAAGTAGTAGTCATGCTTGCAGAGTGGTGGAGAAAGGGGCGTGGCCTCCGACCAGCTCTCAGGAATCCCGTTGTGTAGGAGTTACTGGAGGGACCAGAAGGTCTTCTTGCCCCCAAGGCCCCTCAACATACAAGGGGACTTCATCCTCCAACCAATGGGCATGGCCTCCGAAGACTTCTTAGCAGTCCCGCCGTGTGGGACTTACTGGAGATAACAGGAAAGGTAGTTTGCCACCAAAGACCCTCTAAAGCCAAGCGGCCTTCATTCCCCAACCAGCAGTGTGCCAGGAGGAGCGTTTGCAGAGTGGTGGCGAATAGGGGCAGTGCCTGAAAAGTCCTCTCAGTAATCCCACTATTTGGGGCTTACTGGTGGTAAAAGGAGGGCTTTTTAGCCCCCATGGACCGATATCATTCATCCCCCAACTAGGTACATTTGCAGAGTTCTGGGAAAAAGGAGCGTGGCCTCCTACCACCTCTCAGCAATCCCACTGCGTGGGAATTAATGGAGGTAACAGGAGGGGGTTGTGGCCTCCAAGCACCCTCAGGAGGCAAGGAACTTCATCCCCCAACAAGTAGTATGCCAGGAGGTGGTAAAGCAAGGGGGTGGGCCTCTGGTCTTGCCGGTCTTTTTTGTTAAATGTATTCGGGGGTGGCTGCGTGGCCCCCTCCCAAGCTGATTTTGGCCCTGGAGACCCCATCCACGAGGGACGCCCTTTTAACAAAAGTTGTTTTTCATAAACTTCAAGGGAGGGAGGCCATCCTTTTTTTTAAAAAAAACACATAAATAATGGTAGAGGGCTGCATGACACCCCTCCCAGGCTGATTTTGGCCCCGGGTCAATCAATCAATCAATCAATCAATGCATTTGTAAAGCGCACTACTTACCCGTAAGGGTTTCAAGGCGCTGGGGGTCGAGGGGGGCAGCTACTGCTCGAAGAGCCATGTCTTGAAGAGTCTTCTGAAGGTTAATAGGTCTTGGGTCAGCCGAAGGTGGGTGGGGAGGGTGTTCCAGGTCTTGGCAGCGAGCTAGGAGAAGGATCTGCCGCCGGAGATCGATCATTGGATGCGGGAGACAGAGGCGAGGGCGAGGCTGGCAGAGCAGAGTTGGCGGGCAGGGGCGTAGAAGCTGAGTCTGCTGTTAAGGTAGGCTGGTCCTGCGTTGTGGAGTGCTTTGTGTGCGTGGGTGAGGAGCTTGAATGTAATCCTCTTGTTGAGGGGGAGCCAGTGTAGGTCTCTCAGGTGGGGGGTGATATGGCTGCAGCGGGGGACGTTGAGGATCAGTCTCGCGGAGGCGTTTTTTATGCGTTGTAGTCGGCACAGGTGTTTGGCTGGGATTCCTGCGTAGCGTGCATTGCCGTAGTCCAGCCTGCTGCTGATGAGGGCCTGGTTTCGGTTGGTATCCA
The DNA here is from genome assembly GCF_964261635.1 of Lissotriton helveticus. Taxonomy (NCBI): domain Eukaryota; kingdom Metazoa; phylum Chordata; class Amphibia; order Caudata; family Salamandridae; genus Lissotriton; species Lissotriton helveticus. Next base: position 1,411,606,084 of record NC_136068.1, read on the forward strand.
CTTGTAGACCCAGCGGAGCATGCGGAGGGTGTTGTAGCAGAGTCCCTTCCCCCAGGTCCCAGCCTCTAGTGTGTGTGCCCTGATCCCACCCACTTTTTAGTGCTGGGGCCCATGGTGGGAGCCTAATGGCCTCTGCAGTCCTTACTGGCTCCCCACCTCCTGCGGGAGCTGGTATTGCTATGACGGGACACTGTATTGTTGGAGGAGGGAGCAATAGCCAGGAGAGACTGCAGTTCCCAGAGAAGCCCCCATCAACCAACACATACATCAGCGCTCGTGCCAGGAGGCGCCTACTTCAGCTGCTTGGGGCTCCCGCTGAACAGGATGCCCATTTGATGGAGGATGGGGCAGTAGCCAGGAGAAAATGCATGCCCCAGTGACACCCATGGCAGCCAACGCCACAGACATTAGCGCTCGCACCCAGAGGTGCCTGCTTCAGCTGCCTAGGGTACCCGCTCTTGGGGATGCCTGTATTGTTGGAGGAGGGGGCAGTAGCCAGGAGAGACTGCAGGCCCCAGAGACGCCCACAGCAGTCGCTGCAAATGTCAACGCTCACTCCCGGAGGCGTCTACTTCAGCTGCTTGGAGCTCCTGCTGTGCGGGAAGCCCTTATTGTTGGCCAAGAGCGGGCCCATCTGCGCCCATAAGCGCCAGGAAGAGTTAGGGTGGGGCAGCCCCATTGGCTTGACTTTTAGTGAGAAAAGTGAAGTCTATTTGCTATCTGCAATTGAGGTAGCTTACCCTGTTGGCTTTCACTTTCACACCCCGGCTTGGAATCATTATGTTGGCATTGAGTCTGACGAGGGGCTAAGTGGTGCTAAAGGGAGTCATAAAAATGGGTAAAAAGAAAGGTCCTACCATTAAATCGACACCTCACTCTGCTGGCACCCGTGTATCATCTATATGAGGCTTTCTCCATCGGGCTGTGGGGGCTATATCCAAGGAAATAAAACTTGTAGAAAGGAGGCTTTCGTTGGACTTCGACATTTCCCATCATCCCTATCGTGGGTCGCTCACATGTGCAAGTGTAGAGGGGCTCCTCAGTGATAGGGGTTCATTGGGGGATTATTGTGAAGACCATAGAGAAACAACCCTGAGAGTGGACAGACTTGTACCTCCCACCACACCAGTTATCAGCCCAAGGTGAATACGGAAATCTTGTGCATCTGCCCAGCCCCCGCCAGTGGATTTGCCAGGGGCCCGACCTACTTCAAATTCATCTGTAGAGGAAGGGGGCTCTGTTTTGATGAGGGATTGGGAAACCATATTAAAAATAAGTTGGACCCAATCCTGATGAGAATTTCCCACATTAAGGATAGGGCTTCTGAATTTCTCTTCCTGGTGACCAAGGAGAGGGCGGGGTGGTCAAGAGCAGAGCATATTAGAAGAGCTGCGGGGTTCAGCTAATTTAATGGGCTCTGGGAGGGACTTTGTATCAACTCACGACCTCAGGAGCATAGGTCCTATCCGAGCTATATTAAAGCCAAGGTTCCCGGGGGTTACCCATGGTTCTGGTAAAATTGATACCCCTCTCCACCATTTGGGTGAGAGGGCGGGAGTTGGCACTCAGTGCCTCCAAGTAAGTGTGGATTGGTATTACATTTGCCGCTAGAAAACAATTCCTTATGTCATTGTCCTAGGGATTTGCCTCCCCCTGCTCTGGCTCCACTGGAGAATCATTTCAAGAGCTCAAGAATATGGTGATGCATTGGCTTTGCTCATACCTCTTTTGTAGGAGGGAGTTGGCGTATTCCAGTATTATGACATGGAGGCTTAGCTGGATTGAAAAGAATAGGAAAGTGTGGGCGGAAGATTGTGTGGTAATTAGCATTAGTGATACCTGGTTAGCGGGTAAACTACTTGCTGTCACCCTACCATTCAACATCAGGCTGACCGGGGGTAGTTGCCTTGCCTTTGAGTTTCTTTTATGGACCGGGTAGTTTAGCTCACCCAGCAGACTTTCATCACGTAGGGGGCCCTGCCCTGCTATTGGTTAGCTGCGACGGACTGGACCCATGTGATTGTTCCCAGGCATGTAGGGCCTGCAGTGTGTCGCCGGTATCTCCTCCTCAGCGCTCGAAGGGTCATATGATGCAGTCTTGGAACATTGCAGGTCTTTCATCAAAGTTTACTTACCCCAGGTGGATGCAATATGTAGAATCATTCCACATACTTAGTCTCCAAGAAACTTGGGCAACTATTAACATCGTCTTCCTTAAGGGTTACATGACTTATTTTGTACCAGCTGTTCCTTCAATGGTAGGAAGGGTGAAGGGAGGCTTAATGATGTTTGTCAGAGTTGAGTTGAGTGGTTCAATCAATCAATCAATCAATCAATCAAACAATTTATATAGCGCGCTATTCACCCGGAAGGGTCTCAAGGCGCTGGGAGGGAGGGGTCGTTACTGCTCGAAAAGCCAGGTCTTGAGTTGCTTCCTGAAGGAGAGATGGTCGTGTGTCAGCCGTAGGTGGATGGGGAGGGAGTTCCATGTCTTGGCCGCCAGGTAGGAGAAGGATCTTCCTCCGGCGGTGGCTCTGCGAATGCGTGGTACTGTGGCAAGGGCGAGGCTGGTCGATCGCAGCTGGCGGGTGGGCGTGTAGAAACTGAGGCGGTTGTTGAGGTACTTGGGGTTACATTTCGAGCCTCAACTGGCATGTTTGTACAATGCAGGGACTATGGCTTCCAATCCATGGGTGATGTCCAATGGTTGTAGTTAATTTTTACAATAGCAAGGGAGTGAGCTCAGAGCCCTACAGAGTTTCTCATTTGGATTGCCTCTTGAGTTCTATTTCAGCTAGGGGCGATGGTCAAGCCCAAATTGTTTTGGCTGGTCATTTCAGATGTCATCTATGTAACCCTCCCCTAGATAGCGGTTCCCCTTCTGGCAGCTGTTGGCTGATCAAAGGTCTTCACTTCGGTTATTCTCAAGATGATATGGAGCTAAATGAGCTCTTACCCTCCCACAATCTGGTTTTGAGCATGGAGAAACTGGTTTCTAACCCCATAATTCACCCACCCTAAAGTGGAAGGTAGCAGGGGCTCGCTCATTGATTTTATATTTGTCTCAGCACCTTTATATGTGTCCATTTCTTATTTTAATATCCTTTTTTGTCCTTTTAGTGACCACAATCCCTTATCCTTAACTCTGGACATTGCGTTGGGCCCAAAATATCAGTCAAGGGGGGGCCCTCAAGAGCCTTACAGCTGTTGACCAGGGGAGAAGGTTGTAATTTTCCCAGGTGGATCCTCAGTGCCTTCAAACCTCTCTCTTTGCAATTTGCCAACGGGAGATTAACATTTGTCTGAGTAGTGAGACTGATGGGGGGCGGTATTGGAAGCTTATAAAGGGGGGTTTACAAACTTTTGACTTTGAAAGCTACTATCAATCGGGTGGCACAAAACACTAACCTGTTTGACAGGGATTGCTTGCGCATTCGCAATTGATTGCGAAACCTTTGTGAAATATCCGTGGCCAGAGATATCACTATCATTTTAAACTTACATTTCTTAAAGACTATTGAACGGATTTACACCAAATAAGCAAAAAGCAGTTCCTTGAATGGAAATCTACTGCCCTGCCAAATTTAGTGTAAGTCCGTTCAGCGGCTGAGGCTGTTGAGGTGGCTGAGGTTTCTATGGCATTTTTATAGTAACTTATAGTAACTTACTTTACAGTAACTTGAAAACAACTAACAAGCCGCTGTCTACCTTATACCTTAACCCCTGCATTGTGTAACAGTTATAAAATGATTACAAAGTGTAAAACATGAGGAAGTCTACCGAGACCTAGAGATGTTTACAGTGCTTTATTTTTGGCAGCACTTTGCCTTTCAGATGATGGTTTGGCTACACTGACTGATCTTTCCCAGACCCTCACAGTGGACACCCACTGAGATCAATTATATCAAGAGGAACATGATGGGGGGTGAATGACTTGTTTTACTACCATCCCTAGCCATGATATTGGTTTGACTCACAGATAATTGCTGCTGCTCATGTCTCTAATATATAATTCTTTTCTTATAGCAGAGACCCATAACTTGCGTCAACTAATTTTACATTTTTGTGATCGAGTGTGTCATTTCTCAATATACTCTTCCATTTTTGGACCTTTCCCATTGACATGGATCTAAGCTCTTTGTGCTGCTCTCTAATCTCTACGCATCTGATTATGATGTTGCATTGCTGAGAGGGCTGTGGACACTGATGTCATTATGAATCTATTTTTGCTTCAGTTAATCGTAAAATGTGAGCATCACGAACCCTGTGGGTTACTTCTGCTAAGGTCTGAGGTAAAGTATCACAAATTATTCTTTTAGTTCTAACAGTGTGGGCTTTATCCCAACCAAATGATGAAGCACATGCTATTTGGTGCTCAATTTCAGGCAAATATTTAAATGACAGATCATGTTCAGCTGAGGCTAAGTGGAAAACATCATCATCTTAAGGGCCAGGCTCACCCTAACGTCCTGACATCGAGGGATTCTCTGTGACTTGGGATGTGTCTCCAAAGTAGGTGGCTGATGTAGAAATTGTGATTGTCGTGAAGGTGGTAGATGGCTGTGATTGTTATAGTGGATGGAGGAGTAATCACACTGGAAACATCAATACCTGTTGCGGTAGATGTTGTTGATGATGAGGCACACAATTAATCTGTAGAAGCAATGACAATGCTTGTAGTAGGTGCTGTTGGGGATGCAGTAGTAATTTGAGCTGTAACTTCATTTTTCTGGTACTTCTTTTAAATCTTTGAGGCGCTTGATGACTTCTTGAAGGCATGTGCAGTTTCACCTTTAAAACAATTACAAAATATTCTTTAGAAATTAATCTTTTCTTCGATCATACAATTGAGACTTTTAAGTAATTTAGGCCATTTTCTTAATAGACGTTGCTAGAATTGGAAGAACATATAACAAATATTTTTTTTAAACATTCAGTAGTTGCAATGTCTTTGCATAATGTAAAATCACATTTCCAACTTTTGCAACATCTCATACATTGACCTTTCACATAGCTTGAAGTCATACTCAGTGAGTGGTATATTTATAAGAAAAATATACTGTAATGTCTTGGCTCCCCCTTTAATCATGATTTAATTGGCTTATGCCTGTTTGACATGTAAAAACATACCTTTTAAATGTTAATAGGAGGTCAGCCCTGTGTAGGCCTTGTAGCCCAGAAGGCAGGGTGAATGGTATTTAAAAGTGAAGCACGTAAAAAATGTATATCAAAATGTTCTTATAGTGTAAAGGTCCTTTCACTCAGGCTATGTTCACAGTGACAGGACTATCAATTCAATTAGTCTTTATTTCGACATTATGTCATGAAAGACAAACATATTAAAAAACAACAAGGGTTTTAAAAGGAATTTAGGGGAACAAGTAAGCATTTTCATGCCCGGATAGTACACCGAAAAAAAGGGGGCTTTTCACAATAGAACTTCCATCCAATTCTGTCCTCTGGCTATTCCTTATATTTGATTGAATAAAATTTCCACTTAAGATCATAAATACATTAAAATAGATTAAAAAACATTTAAAAAGAACAATATTTACAACAATTTATCTAAAAGGAAACCTTATATAAAAAAACATTATTTCCTGAAATGTAGGAGTTACCTAGACAGTGGTGACGACTACTGATTTCAGTTTATTCCTACGTATTGCCCACATCCAGCTAAGGAACTTAGACACAGCAATTATTAAACTTTCAGAACTGTCCGTTTTGAAGACCCTGAGGGCCTCTGTACCTTTTTGTATGCCTTTCTGGAGGCAAATCGGCCTGGTCCACCTTAGTCGTGGAATTTTATAGATCAGGCAGATAAACAAAATGTGGGCAAGGCTCTCCGGTTGTGTAATGCAAAAGGGGCACATAACACCCCCACCAGTGGGCCATTTGCCTGTAAAGGTATTAATTGGCAAAGTGCCCACCCTATATTGGTGGAACCGTTTCCTATCCTCAGGGATTGTAATAAGGTCCCAGTAGGGTTCATAGGCTGGTAGGTGTTTAAGCTCAAGAAACTCACTTCGAAAGTCTCGTAAAGAGACCATCGACCAATACAGTTCCTTATGGATCTTACGTGGGGGAAAGATGTTTTGCGCTGGGTTTTTCCATAGATCACAAAGGCCCATAGCGGTATAGTTGGCCTTGGAGTCTCGGAACCATTTTATTCTATTGGCTAGGACTAACTGTCTTATACAGATAAAATAATAATGCTGTATCTCGGGAATAGGACAAGCTAGCAAAAAGTAAAGTCCAACTCAATGGTGAAGTTAGAGTTTCAATATTAAGGAAAAGTAATGTTTACATAGTTACCTTTACCCAGCCTAGAGCTCCTGGAAGCTAATTTACATTAACTCCCAGCAACTGTACTTGGCCTGGACTAGGTGTGAGCAAGGTGTGAATTTCCTTCCAATAGCTAATCAATAGGTTGGCCTGAATGGGCAAGGATCTCTGAGCTAAATCTAATATTTAGGGTAAAGGTTGTGGGCGTTCTGTTAGCACAACGGTGTTAAATCCTACCTGAAAGGTCTCTTTGAAGCACATGTATAACTTTTGTGATCAGAAATGGATCAAACAGGGCAAGAGAACAATTCTGAGCACCGAGGGTCCCTACTTTGTTTAAATAGAGTTCTGTCTTCTGTTTTATTGTTGGTTCGCGACTTGCTTCAAACTGAGTGTTAGTGTTAGATGTAGGAAGATACTGGTGATTTCAATATGACACTCCCACACACTCCGCTAGCCCTCAGAGCCCAAGTTTAGTTTTGCTATCTTGAAAATTCTCTTGCACATGGCATTTTGAGCATGTTTCCATTAAGGCAAAAAGTAATTACTGACGAAGTAGGTTGAGTTGCTCCCTGGAACATTTACCTCATTGGTTAGGGAGCCTCCCCCACCCACTAGCTGATGCCAGGCATAAATGTGGCACCTCAGAGCACATCCTGAGTACACTTTCTGGAACTTCAAAAGAAAAGAAGAGGACTTGACTTACTGCCTGTCACCTTAGAGGAGCCCTGAAGGACTAGACATGCTCCCCCTTGTCCCAGGACAAGGGCCAGTTGGTTGACCGCCTGTGTGACTACTGGAACACAACAAGATTCAAGAGACCTTTTTACTTAAGTGACCAATTCACAAGTGCCAACTAGACTAGCACTGGACTTTCTTCTTGGCCTCCGCCTGCTACACTGAAAGTCTATAAGTGCCCTCCCCTGAGGTCCTCAGGAACTTAGAAGTGTATGTCTATGGTTGTTTGAGACTTAAAAGAAATGTCAACATTTTTCTTATGGAAATTGAAAAAGTTATTTTCTAAATTTGGACTCAGAAACGTTTTTGAACTTTTTGACTTCACATAACCACATTTTGTATACACAGGTGGTGTATCACAGTTAGCCTCAAAATGAGCCTAGGTCTCAATATCCCACTTCCATAGACAATCATTGGCGTGTCTGTTTTTTGGTGATATCACTACCTACAATTTAGAAATTCATATCTCTGCCTCTCTTTTTTGGATTTTCGGCATTTTATTGCTGTTTTCTGTATTACATTTTACTCTATTCTGCTAATTTGATTTGGGTTTTTATTGTTTAGCATTTTGACTTTATTACTGTTCTGGTACTGCATGAAGATTTTAAAAATTGCCTTAAGTTAAGCCTGCCTCCTTTGCGCCATAGCTACCAGGGCGTAATATAGTTTCTTTGAGGTTCACCCTGACAAGAGTTGTGATGATTACTTGAGGTTGGCAGCCTCGCACCCCAGCTCAAATAATATTCCAATTTATTACATATATTTACAGACATATTCTCATCACAGATAGAGTAGAATGAGCTTGTTATTTCGGGAGAATATACTTACTAGTCTCAGCTGTTCTTCCTACTTCAAAACCAACTGAAAACCACTTGTTTCAGTAAATGTGAACACTTTTTCTCCAGTGGCTTGACTTAATATCAGGTAGTAGGCCCCAACCTGTTACAAGCCTTTGAATCCAGTGCTCCAGTCCTTACTAAGACGATCTAGTACACATCTTTTTAGATAATTTTGTTTGTCTTTTTTTACAGTTTTCTGTTCTTGGCTAGTAGAAGCCGCATCAACTTTATCAGTAACTTGCTTCCCCATGTGGATATGGAATTTTGACCAGTTTTCACTATTAGATGGCCCAGGAATCTCGCCTCTTGCTTAATTTTCTTTGCTAAAATAATAAGCTCTCCTTTGGAAAACTTGTGTCTTAGGTAGTCAGCGGCCATATCGAAAGGAAATTCTGGGTTACCTCACTGGAAAGTTTTTCTTTAAAAAAAGGAGGGCTCTGGGTTGCAGTTGCAATCAGGTGTTTCAGTGTAAGAAAATGTCCGCCACTATGAAATCAATTTGTTCCTTCAGAAGAGCTTTTCACTTGGTACCTCATTTTTCACAAATGACGGCAGGAAGTTGTCATAATCCACCATTTCCTGTTATGTGATGTCAGGAATGGTGTGCTTTCTGTTTCCCTTGTCTTGTGATGTATTCTTATAGGTTCTGTATCGATCCCCCTATTCCTGACCCTGTTCTGGTTAACAAGTTAACTAGCAGCCATCCCATGATGCAGAAACCGTTATCTGATTAAGCCACACTACGGCACTGGAACGTGTTATCTGATTAGGTCATAACGCTTGCCATCTAATTAGACAAGCGATATTCCTCCAGCCCCTGATAAGGCATACGGAGTTCTCAAAACAAATCAAACCTATGACAACCTGGGAAAAACCCTGCGGCCATTGTTTTGATTTCATCGAGAACTTCAGCAAAAGAATGTGCTAACGACCAAGTCGTATGACATCCTTATTGACGTATCTATGTCCATCCTTACGTCAATCTCGGCACCTTACAGGTATAAATATTACCGGTATTGCCTTAAGTAAACACACGCGGTGGTGACGAGATCGGAGCAGCCAGACTTGCCGAAGCCCAGAGCAGAGCAGACCCCGCTGGCGCAGCCCCGCCTTCCTGACGCGCTGAGAACGAGACGCTGCTTTCTCCTGCCGAGAAATCCAGCTCCGGCGCGTCCGAGCAGCCCTCGCAGGCAGCTTGGAATATCGAGACCAGAGACGAGAGATACCATCCCTCATTCATCCTAAATTCCAGGTACAGAACTGAATAACCCCTTGCAGAGAATTCTTGAGTCAGTCACTTGGCAAAACAAACTTAACTTAAACTGCTACTTTCTATTCCCGCCCACGTATTAGGCTTAGGTCAGGTACACCGGGGTAGGCGTAGTTAGAAACACCAGTTGAGTACGATTAGTCAAATGTATATGTGTATGTATCTATTTTATCCATTTTAAACTACCTTATGGCTTAAAGCCATATAAATGTTTTTACAGTATTATTTTATACTTCTGCTTTTATTGTATGCACTTTACTTAACCATAAGTATTGCGATAATATCGATCCATTTCTCTTGTATGAGAAAAGAGACTGATCAATAAATTACATCTTTTATTGAACACGCCCGTCTCTTCCTTTTCTCTACAATCTGGTGAGACTAAGAATGCACGTACTGACTGAGTAAAATAAGTTGTCTTTTGTTTTCACACAACTCTAGAGATACACTCTTGATTAGGGGAGAGCAAAGTTGTCATGTTCTATGGTTGTCAGAAACTAAATCCCTTCTTGTCTATCCAGGGAGGTTCAACTCCTCCTTGCCTATTCGAGAAAGTTTCTAGTGAACTCTGAGCTAGCTGGCAAACCCAAAACTTTAAGTCTAATATCGACAATAGAAGACCTAGTTAACGTCTGGTCTAGGCCTATACTATTGAAGGTATTATTCCAATGCGCAGAGCCTATTGGGATAATAGGAACTACACTACATGGCGCCCAACGTTTGGAAAGGCGATAAAACTAACGCAAGACATTAGAGTAACTCAGTCGTGCTTTTTCACTCAGACCCCTTTTTTCCCATAATACTCCAAAGACGTCTGGAGTGGGTGAAAGGTCATATCCGCCAAACCTCGCAGGAAGAAACTCCTATGTATGGTTCTTGGTTTAGTCAACGTTGAAGGATACACTGTTCCAAAATATTGTGCATCTAATCTTTGTTTCCAAAGAAACCTGATCTGCAAACAAACCAAATAACCTTCCTGACAGTAGAATGTCAGACACTGAAGAAGAAAGAGAGATAGCTAGAGTAGCAGCTGAACTCGTAGCAGCTGATAATACTATGCAAGAAGCAGACCCGGATTTAATACACATCCCGGTCAACATAAGAAAATCTATAACTTTAAAACTTATAGAAAATGGACTGACACCTAGAGGTGGCACAGTCATATTCGTAATAGAGGCACACGAATATCGGCAGACAGAGGTATTCTATTCATGGATAAACTTTCCAGCAGCAAACGCTGTAACAAAGTACTTCCACCATTACAAAACAGAGGAACCTCCTGAAGAATACACTCCTTTCGAGGAGGTGGAAGTACCACTTAAATTTCAAGAGCACCTGCTCTTGTTTAATGGCGCCCTAAAACACAACAATCACATCACCAGGCTCGGTCCATTAGTTAGACCAGGAGCAACGTGGCCGGTCCTAGCCGGATACACACCACATCCAGACATCGAAAGAATGTCTGCAGCAGATCTTCTAATACAACTAAAACAATTAATAAAAGTACATAGACAATTAGTCCAATATGTAATGCGGACTTCAACAATCCAACCAGCAATTAAAATTCCACAGCTGACCCCTCATCAGGGGAACATAAATAAAATTACACCACACAGTCCTGCCTAGGTAAAGTACCAGCTAAAAGGGAACAAATACCATTCTGGTTAGCACAAAAAATCACCCAAATAGAGGCGGTGTTTCCAGACACCACTCCTGTGGATAAACACAGGATTCTGACTATCTGTCTTCCAATGGGAATCGCACCACACGTGGAGGACTGTGACACTTGGGGTACAGTCTTTGCTTCCATTTACACAAAAACGCATGGTGTACCATCCATCTCGGTAATACCAGATGTGCTAAAACAAATTCAAGACGAATACGGTCCAGAACCCGCTTTAACTCTTGGTATGAAATTACTGAAAGACTTCAAGCAGGTCTCGGCTATATTACTAGCCAATATAAAGGGAGAAGCAGCAAACGTGGCGATCCGCCAAAGGTTAAAAGAAACAGATATAGCAGACCAACCAGCTGAAATTGCCAGAATTATAGAAAAATCCTATGAGGAACTAGGTAGAGATAGTTTAGGTGGAATACCAGTAAAACCCCAACTGATTGAAAGTCCTGAAAAAATATTTATTAAAAATAATCTAAACAGTCAAAAGAAGAACTGGGATGGAAACAAACAATCTAATCCAAAAGAAAAGAAATTCCAGTCCAGAGGAAGGTCTCCTCGGCGGAGAGAAAAATCTCCGGACCAAGGACCTAGGTCTCCCCAAAGTGAGCCCTCTGTGAAAAAATACAACCTTAGAAATAGGGATAATATAAAGAAACCGGATAGATATCAAGATTTTGATACAAGTCCCTCTCTATCTTTTCAGATTTCCTCGCAGAAATCGGAAAGAAGAGGACGATCGGAACCCAGGGAAGGGCACGTCAAGTCCAAAGACAAGGAACCTGCTCATCCAAATAAGAAATTACAATTTCCAAAAAAGAAGGTAGCCAGTATTAAAGTAGTTAACAATGCCGAGAATACTGAGGACACAACTGAAAAACGGAGAATGGGCTCAGACAATGCTAGACAGCGCAGCAGAAGTGAGCATAGCTCGCAAAGTCCTTATGAATCATCTGGAGACAGTGGACACGAATGAATATCTTCAAGTGGAAACTGCAGACACCAGAGTTAGCAAACCTCACAAAATATATGAAATAACTTTACGTATAGAAGGGGATAAGACTAGAAAAATAAGGGGACTATTTTGGGATAATCTCTCCAAGGGCTATGACATCCTTCTAGCTGAAAAAGACTGGCCACCAGAGTTTGTCAGGGACTGCCCTCATGGCGAAGAAATAATTATGCCTGCCTTCTCAAATCATATCCCAATTCATAAAAAATACACACTTGCTAGAAAGTGGGCAGTAGCTCAAGCTCCTGCTTTATATAAAAATCACGTAGGATGGGATGAGGACTCTCCTCCTCACAAAATCCAGTTAAAATCACAACCTACTGCACAAAGACAATACCCAATTAAGCAAGAAGCTAAAAAACAGGTAAAAGAAATCCTAGATCAACTAGAATACCAGGGGGTGATTGAAACTTGCACCTCACAAATGAACAACCCTTTGTTTCCTGTTTCCAAACCAGACAATTCATATCGTCTAGTTTTGGATTACAGACACCTTAACTCATGTTGCAAAACTTTTGCAGTGCAAAACTCGCATAGTGCAGCGCTAATGAATAACATAGTGCGCAAAAAATACAAAACAACATTAGACATCTCTAATGGATTCTTTTGTCAAAATATAGCACCAGAGAGCAGATATTTGTCTGCGTTCTCAATAAATGGCGCTCAAAAACAATTCTGTCGGTTACCCCAAGGGTTTAAAAACAGCCCAGGATTATTCTCAGCGAGAGTAACAGAGTTACTACAAACATATGATGACGAAGCATTATCTTATGTCGACGACATATACCTAACAGGTGATGACTTGGATACTCACTTGAAGAGAGTGAACACCATAATACTTGGGTTCGCAGCAGAGGGTTACAAATTCAACTTTAAAAAATCTAGAATTGCCCATCTAACAGTCCTGTTCTTAGGATATGAATTATCAAGTGAAGGCAAAAGCCTGGCTGACAATTTCCTAGAGAAATGTGCCGTACTCCAAGCACCTAGAACACTAAAAAACCTACAGTCAATTCTAGGCTTCCTAAATTTCGGAAGAACATACATTGCAAATTACGCAGAAAGGGTCAAACCCCTTTATGATCTAATAAAACCAGATTTTAAAAGAACCAATTGGACTCAAACACACACAGAAATGTTGAGATCCTTACAAACAGACATGTTAATTAAAACAAAATTAGAAACACGTGATAACACACGCAATCTTGTGATTTGAGTGATCCCAGGAAGATGCGGATTCACATACCTGACCTCTGACGAGGGAGAAAAGGTACCAATTGCATTCAAATCACACTTGTACACAGAAGCTGAAAAGAAATTCAGCATTAAAGAAAACATTGTTCATGCAGTTCAAACCGCAATAGCTAGAGAAAAAGATAAAGCTGACGGTAGACACACCACAGTCAGAACAGCAGAATCAGCCTTTGAGGCATTAACTACACCGTGTAATTTACCAACAACTGCATTGAATCCGGAATGGATACAATGGGTGAATTCAATTACAACGGACAAAGTAAAATACTACTTTGATCCAGAATTAAAAGAATTGAAAAATATAGAATATGAAAGAACATTCCCTCTGCCAATCGACATTCTGCCCTTACGACAGTACGCTTGTGTAATCTATACAGACGGACATGCTCAACCCTCAGTTTGGGGAGAACAAGCATACAACCCCACATGTGAGATTACAAAAGAAGTGTGGAGCGGAGGTAAACTAAGACCTCTATTAACAAAAACACACTCAGTAGAAACTAATTCAGAACAACAGACTGAAATAATAGCATTGAAAATGGCGCTAGATAATGCAGATCGCGAATTCCCGACACTTATAGTGTCCGATTCGTATTACTGCGTCAAATCATATAACAGCGATTTGCAGAAATGGATTCAAAACGGTTACAAAGATGACACAGGTGCAACAATAAAGCAAAAACTGCTTTGGGAACAAATAGTTCTGTTACAAAAAGAACTACCAAAGACTCACGTGACACACTCACTGAGTCATCAGCGTGATGGCGTTCACGTTGCAGGGAATTCATTGGCTAAAGACAGCCACAGCGGTAGCAACTAAATCGGCTTCCGTAGCTAGAAAAAAGCGTACAATGAAATACATTGACGGTGAAACTATGCTGGCGGTAAAAACGTCATCAAAAGGCGACTGCTCAGCGCTACCGATCAACTATCCACTCAATTATACATACATAATCGATGCAAACTCCGTCCCTTTTGCTCGAATCCCTGGAGTGGGGGATAGAGTAATTCCAAACATGGACAGGAGAACTTTGTTAATTGCAGACGCACATATGGGCGAGGGTCTCAGACACCTCAAACTAAAAGATTCTCTGGAAGAATTACAATCAGTGTACTGGTGGCCAGGCATGAGCCTGCAGCATCACATTTTTGTAAAAAAATGCCCGGACTGCAACAGAGATCGCAGTGGCGAGAGAAACGGTATACTACTATGGCGTTTTACTCCAGAAAGGATCAGCAGTAAAAAGCAGAGCGTCCGATTAACATATACAGGCTAGTTTCCACTTATAATGTAGATCCCCAGCACTCGGCTGACGTCTGGACTGTTATATAAAGATTTGCGAGTCTAAATGGCATATACGCTAGGAGCATGCTACGTTTGACCAATGTTTTCACTTTAGCACTCAAGCTTGTGGGGAAGCACGGCCAAATGAGCATAGCGATGCGGGATTCTTCTCACTTCCTTCCTGAGGGATACGGGATGGTGTAAAGAAAAAACCAAGGCATAAAGCTATCTATAACAGAAAGGATATTAGGTTCGGGGGCTGGGTGGGTCAAACATCCAATAAGTGTCCAACGTAGTCTAAATAACCTGCCAAGAAATTCTATGAAGGGTTTCAGTCCGTACGAATTATTGTTTGGAACTAGGATGTTAGTCTTAGATCTTGACAGTCAGACTTCAGTGGTAAAGGAAAAAAGCTTTGATATCAAAGATCGTTTGGCTATTTTGCAGGACTTAAACAAAACAAGGAAAGACCTGAGCAACATAAAGTTGAAACAGCAGCCAACAACCACTGAAGAACCACCACCTGTCCCAGCAAGACCTGTCTGGATTCCAAAAGTCGGGGATCTAGTCAGAGAAAAGATCGCGGTAAAGAAGGAATTTGGGCCTTCTTACAGAAAAGCAGTTCCTGTCTTGTCTATTAACGGGACAAGATCAGTTGTACTACCGCCGCTTGCTGGTAAAAAGGAGAACCGAGTTGTATCCATCGACCTGGTAAAACCACAATCATGTGGCCGATAACAAACAGTAGGCCAAGTGGACTCCCGATAAGTAGTAGAACACCAAGGTTTGCTACCAATACAGAGGTCCAAACTAAGAGGCTAATCACTTTCGACGCCTACAGAAGAACAACAAGGACTATGCAACAATGCATTGGAACTTAAACCTCTGAAAACCCAAATAAAAACATTTAGTAGAGACACACCAACCTACAATGAAGTAACAAACGAATATGCAAGAAACAGTAATCCTGAAGCAATTGGAACAATTGACAGAACTGCATCCGGCTACTTCATAAACTTCGATGATTCCTCTGAAGACCTAAGTGAATCAAAAACACAGCCATCAACAAAAACCTTTAAAGATAAAGCTAAAGAACTTTTGAAACAGCTGAAAGAAACATATCTGATTTCTCCATGGATTGAATTTTGGGTGGGCTTTGGTGCATTTATCCTCATACTTTGGCTCATCATGGTACTAACTTTGGGACGCTTCATTGAGGGAAAATATGCTACAATGGACACAGCAAGTCAGAAAATCAACTTGATCCTCAAGCCACACACATCTTCACACGTCGAGAAAAGAGAACTTTCTTCAGTCAACTTCACAGCCAATCCTATACCGGGTGGGGTAGCATGGGACAATACTGACTACGAAATTTATGGTCCGGTTGAGATCCTGAAATATCCACACCAAATTAAGATCTCGTTGAGTGACTTTGTAAAAACAAGCTCATTTGCTGATGATTGGGACTTTGAAAGTATAAATAATATGATGTCTGACTTAGTGATGTCTGCTAAATTTACCAAACATGATTATTTACAGGGTTCGACTAATTATGATAGTATGTACTGTTACAACCACTATGGTAACCATTTTCTACATAAATCTGCACAACCTAGAAATGTTTTAAATTATAATCAATGGGAACATTGTGCAACCCCTCCAAAAGGAAGCTCAAGAACCTTTTACGACAAATATTCATACTTTTCAGGCTTTAACACAAGCAATGCTGAAACATTTTATTTCAAATTGTCAAATAAGACAGGGACAAAGACCATGCTAACAAACACGAAATTGATATATTCAGACTCATTTTTTGAACAAATGAATACTTTTGGTTTTGATTATTGGGACAAAAATGTTGAAGTTAAAAGTGTTTGGGGTACAAAAGAATGGCAAGTACAAGGTATAGAATCATTGTTTAGAGCCTGCATGATCCCAGAACAAATTATATTTTTAAATGACACTGTTCAACAAACCACCTGTCTTGGCTTAGCCAAAATCAAAGACTTAAATAAACCGTCTATTCCAAAGCCAACAATGGACAGCAATAGCTCTACAGATGAAGAGATAGACGTAAACTATATATTAAACCAAAACAGAACACATCCTGATTGGAAACAGTGGTTGATCTGGCCCACAGATACTAATAACTGTCAAGACAGATTCCTGAACAAAAAACAGGGGTTCAAATTGACCAGGCCAGACCCTAGATATTCCCAAAGACAACACCCAGGGATAATAACCACCTACAGTGTGGGCAAATTATGCCTTCAATGGCTACAAACTTCCACACTGACAGAAATTAAGCAACACCTAACTTTACTTACTGATGGTGCTGACTTGCGTGATTTCATTATGGGACCGCGCTAACAGCGTCAAAAACGCTTCATAGCAGCCTCTGTATATGCAGCTTACAACGAGGCCTGGAAGGTAACTCAAATTGAGACAGCAGAAAGTATACGGGAAATTGACCGTATTAATTTGGAAAAATCACTTTCTGTAGTGGACAATGGGTTAATGACTCTGTCCTCCAGAATTTTTTCTTTGGACAGCATTGTGTCTTCAGCAATCGACATAATATCGCAAGACTTACTGTTGTTACAACACGGTCAGTCTCAATTGCGTTCTATTGTACAGCTTGGCTGGACGCTACAAAATCTGTGTTCAGGCTATGTGCCTTGGCGTTTAATCAACACAACGTCACTATTCAATATCTTTAACCTTACTGATAAACAAATCAGTATGGCACAAAAGGGTGCTGATTATACAATCCTGAGCATTGAGAAACTCGAAAGATTACCAGTGACAATGTCAGAACGACCTGTCAGTGAATGGATAATACATGGGATAATTAATATTCCAATATCAACCTTGAGGTTTCAATACTGCCAAAAATATATACAGGCTGGCATGTACGAAAAATTGGGAAAAGGGTGCATTAAGACAACATGGAACTTGCCCTATTCACATGCATGTGTCAGTAATAAAGGACAGAAAGTGTTTCTTAGTGGCAATAATTGTGCGATGTCACTAAGCGGTACACTTCTGTGTAATGGAATTAGTTTGCATGGAGCCTGTGGAGGGAACTCAAATAACTTTTCATGTCAACAACTAGGCACACCTGCAACGGAGATAGAACCATTCCTTAAAAGACTCTATAACGGGAGTTATATTCTAATTGTGGATCGCAGATGTTGTAGTCTTATGCCCGGGACTCCTTATCTCGTAACTACGACTGCGAAGGTCATGTGCTGTGGACACTCATTTTTCCCCAGCTCCTTTCCAGACAGGGAGGCAAGGGCATGGCCTAACTTAAAAATTACTTCTATTCGAATAGATACTTTAAGCAGAATGAAAACAGTGCTTCTTCAGACGCCGACCAGACTCACGTCATCAAAAGAAACGTATGATCTCCTAGTCGCAAGGACGACTGCAGAGATTCACTCATTGTTATCAACTAATTCCCCCATACATTTCGCGGAAATCCTGAATGAAATCTTAAATATTTCCGATACCAGTGGAGTCTCAAAAGTATTTAAGACAGTATTTTCAATGGCATTAACACCATTCAAAGCCATACTGGGTATTTTTCCAGACTTCGTCCATTCGATTTTTGGCGGACTTCCCCTCATTTTGGGACTAATTGCAGGAATCCTATTCTTGGTCCTAATATTTCATTATGGCAAACCATGTCACAGACAAAACACCTGCGACAAGGGAAGAAACAATCCGAGCCATTGGATACCGGGACCGGATATCAAAAATCCTGGGACTATCCCGGCTTAGAGACCTGAACATGACTTGGTTTCTTTCATTTCGACCAATGTGGCATCGATGTGTTTTACCTGTATTAAGGTGCCTGCTGTGCGGAGAAGAATGCGTGTTGGACACCTGTCTGACGCTACAATCAGATGCGCCAATGGATGCAGAAACATTGTTGAGTCCAATAATGGCTCATGCTTTGTGCTGCCCTCAACGGCTGCCAATCCTGATGACGGCATTCGTGGAAACTTCACCACTACGATTAAGGGGTAGTGGAGTTCAAGATGAAAGCAGCATCGATCAGGTACGACCTTCTGTCAGCAATACTAATCAAAACGCCAATGGAGACAATCATGCGCACGAATGCATGGTTACACCTTTTTCCGAGTTAGTGGAACTCTCCCAGGAAGCTGTTGACAGCTTTTTCGACAGTCTAAATGATATGATGTTCTCACCAGAGCAGAAATAGAGACTTTTGAGCAAGCTAGCACACGGCGTTCCAAACACCCTGAATTTGGCCTTCAACTTTAATGATAAAATTACATGAACAATTTTCTCTCCAGTTCACGGACAGCGATTTTTTCAGCAACCCCTGAATATTTTTTACGATTTTTCGGGACACTTATCTTCTGCTTAAAGTAAAAACTATTCTTAGAGAACTAAAATTTTCTATTTTTAGAAACTTTATAGACATTAGCTGCCCGCTGGTATGTTCATAATTATCTTTATTCTGTGATGAAATGGTCTCGAACCTTTTTTCTTCTGTATTAAGAGCCATTTCATGTGTAAATTCTCATATACCATTTAGAAATAATGTATACATATGCGTGATTACTTTAGCATTATTCTACAGCTTGAGTGCATATAGTACATGTGAATATTATTTCCGTATATTACATTATTCGAAATGCATTATATGTATTTTGGGGTGGTAAGGTATACACGATACTCTACAGTATGTTTTACTATGCCTAGATTCGTAAACATGGCCATAGTTAGCGTGGAGTGGGTGTGATGTATTCTTATAGGTTCTGT
Source organism: Lissotriton helveticus (assembly GCF_964261635.1). Classification (NCBI taxonomy): domain Eukaryota; kingdom Metazoa; phylum Chordata; class Amphibia; order Caudata; family Salamandridae; genus Lissotriton; species Lissotriton helveticus. The sequence goes on from NC_136068.1 coordinate 1,411,625,242, forward strand.
ATCGATCCCCCTATTCCTGACCCTGTTCTGGTTAACAAGTTAACTAGCAGCCATCCCATGATGCAGAAACCGTTATCTGATTAAGCCACACTACGGCACAGGAACGTGTTATCTGATTAGGTCATAACGCTTGCCATCTAATTAGACAAGCGATATTCCTCCAGCCCCTGATAAGGCATACGGAGTTCTCAAAACAAATCAAACCTATGACAACCTGGGAAAAACGCTGCGGCCATTGTTTTGATTTCATCGAGAACTTCAGCAAAAGAATGTGCTAACGACCAAGTCGTATGACATCCTTATTGACGTATCTATGTCCATCCTTACGTCAATCTCGGAACCTTACAGGTATAAATATTACCGGTATTGCCTTAAGCAAACACACGCGGTGGTGACGAGATCGGAGCAGCCAGACTTGCCGAAGCCCAGAGCAGAGCAGACCCCGCTGGCGCAGCCCCGCCTTCCTGACGCGCTGAGAACGAGACGCTGCTTTCTCCTGCCGAGAAATCCAGCTCCGGCGCTTCCGAGCAGCCCTCGCAGGCAGCTTGGAATATCGAGACCAGAGACGAGAGATACCATCCCTCATTCATCCTAAATTCCAGGTACAGAACTGAATAACCCCTTGCAGAGAATTCTTGAGTCAGTCACTTGGCAAAACAAACTTAACTTAAACTGCTACTTTCTATTCCCACCCACGTATTAGGCTTAGGTCAGGTACACCGGGGTAGGCGTAGTTAGAAACACCAGTTGAGTACGATTAGTCAAATGTATATGTGTATGTATCTATTTTATCCATTTTAAACCACCTTATGGCTTAGAAACCATATAAATGTTTTTACAGTATTATTTTATACTTCTGCTTTTATTGTATGCACTTTACTTAACCATAAGTATTGCGATAATATCGATCCATTTCTCTTGTATGAGAAAAGAGACTGATCAATAAATAACATCTTTTATTGAACACGCCCGTCTCTTCCTTTTCTCTACAATCTGGTGAGACTAAGAATGCACGTACTGACTGAGTAAAATAAGTTGTCTTTTGTTTTCACACGACTCTAGAGATACACTCTTGATTAGGGGAGAGCAAAGTTGTCATGTTCTATGGTTGTCAGAAACTAAATCCCTTCTTGTCTATCCAGGGAGGTTCAACTCCTCCTTGCCTATTCGAGAAAGTTTCTAGTGAACTCTGAGCTAGCTGGCAAACCCAAAACTTTAAGTCTAATATCGACAATAGAAGACCTAGTTAACGTCTGGTCTAGGCCTATACTATTGAAGGTATTATTCCAATGCGCAGAGCCTATTGGGATAATAGGAACTACACTACAGTCTGACATCTCACAATGCTCTTGCATAATGAAATTGCGCAATTGATAATTCCGCACTTGTATTTACCGGGTGCGGAGTTGTAGGGCATGGTAAAGTACCCAGCAGTTCTCATTCTGGTGGACACATATAAAAAGCAAAGAACTTGCAGGACTGTGATGCAGAGTCCTGCATTGTCGTTGGGGATGCCATTGACGAGGGGTTGCGATGCGAAGGCCTGTGTCAAAGTTGCGTGTGCAGTGGCGGTTCTGGGGAGACTGGTGACTGTGATGCAAGGTTCGGTGTCGAGGATGTATCATGCCATAGCTGTTTTGAAACAGGTCTGCCGGGAGATGTGTTGCACTGTTTCAGTTTTGACCACAGGCACATAGCTAGGCTAGAAGAGCACCAAGGTTCCAGAACTGGGGTGGCACCACTTTGGGAGGGGTTAGGACTCACAGCATATGGAGTACAGGTGCTTGGTTCAAGATGGAAGGAGCCTTTCTGTCCATGATGCTCTGATCAGGAGGCCAGCCAACTAGCCCTTGAACTCAATCTGGTCGTTCTGAGTTGAAGATGCACGTTCAGTACTTTCACTCAGGCAGCAAGGCAACAATGTAGCAGTCCTTCTTATAGAGCAGCACAGCAGGCCTGATAAGTCTTTCAAAGATCCAGAGGTGTACTGTAGAGCTGAGTCTGAGGGGTCATTATTTATGCCTAGTGCCTACTTTGAAGTAGGAGATGGTCTGGGGGTTTCCACCCCCAGAGGTGCATGGAATTTCCTGCCTCCCTGACCTGGCCTGTTTGGGTCACAAAAGACTAGTTTCAAACCCTCTGTGATTGTGCTCAGGCAGGGCCTTTGCTATGGGCAAGTATGGTAGGTGATTGCTCCTCCCCCACATCAAGTCAGTGACGGCCTATCCTGCTAACACCTATTTCCATTGTTTCACTATCTTGGAGCAATATATTTAGACCAATTGCCAGTTACACCTTGTTATTTGGTCTCGGATATAGGCTGCTGGCTGCTGGCACCAAATGGTTGGGAAAATAACATGCCAACTTTCTCAAAGTGTCATTTTCAGAATTGTGACTTAAAATCAACTTTACCATTAAATAGAGTTTCCAATTCAATTCTTTAGACACCAAACTCTACATTCCCACTTGCTACCAATTGAAAGTTAGCTCTTATTAAATGTAATACTGCAACCCAAAGTTATCCTATGGGAGAGGTAGGCCTTACAGTAGTGAAAGACAAATTTAAGATGTGTTCCTACCAGGACGTGGAAAAGTTAAAAGTATGTGTCCAATTTTTTTAATATACTACAACCTTACCTATAGGATGTTTAGGGCCTACCCGAGGGGTGACATACATGTATTGAAAAGAAAGGTTTAGGCCTAAAAAAACTTTACTTTGACAGGCTGGCAAGACAGTTTAAAACTGCTCACACATGCTGTAGTAGCAGACATGAGACGTGTCTAAAAGGATACTTATGTGGGTGGCACAATCAGAGCTGCAAGCCCACTAGTAGCATTTAATTTACAGACTCTGGGGACATATAGTGTCACTGTACTAGGGGCTTACAAGTAAAATAATGTGCCTATTGGGTATAAGACAATGCTATCAAGTTTCAAGGAGAGGGCACAGCACTTTAGGACTGATCAGCCGTGGTAAAGAGTGCAGGGTCTGAAAGACAGCAAAAACGAAGTCAGCAAAAACAGGAAGGTGGAAGTCAAGAGTTGGGGGAAAAACTACACCAAGGATGTAAGGTCCAACATTTGGTATGCATAGTAAGGGGAAAACTAAGGTATCAGCAGGGAAGGCTGTGCATCAAAAGTGAATTTAAACATCCTGTAGTCAACTGATAATTTAGATTTAGGATTGAACAGAAAAAGAAACTCGGTCTTGGTGGGAATTAATTGTAAAACATGATTAGCCATACATCCCTCAACATACTGAAGGCAGTGCTTTAGGCACTTTATGATCAAGGAACAAAGAAACTTGCAGCTAGACCTGGCCATTGTGTGCAGTATATAAATAGAGAAGCCAATCTTGCAATACGCTCTCCCCGAAGTCTATGCACACAATTCCGTCCTTTACAGTCATCTTGGCAACCACACACACCTTCCTGACAGAAACTGTGAACATAATACCATCTCAAAACTTTATGAAATTCTTCCTTCTTGCTCAAGATTCGAAGTTAAGGAACCCTATTTCACATAATGTGCATCTTATATAAATCTGAGAATCAGTTGAGACCTTGGCTATTCAATATCAGACAACAGACAACATTATAACTTCATAAACACCTTAAGCCCCAAACTTGCTCTTCTGTGGTAGCTCATCTGTCTTCTGGCCTCCTGAGCAGTGACAAGTCACAAGAGTGGTGCCTTCACCCCCAGATGCATCAAGCCCAGATTCTGCGAATTCTAAATTGCGAAAAATACCGAATCGCAATTCAGAATTCGCAGAATGGGATGCATCAAGAAAAGCGATTAAAAAAAGCGAATCGCAGTCGGCCGCAATTGCCGATTGTGATTTTTCGCTAGATCGTACAAAATTTGCAGAATTGCCTGTTTCCCATGTTGAAATTGCGATTTCGCAATTACTGAAATCACAAATTGCGATCTCGCTAATTGCAAGATCGCAAAAACGGGAAGTCGCATTTCGAGCACAATGATGACATCACAACCAGGAAGTAGGCAGTTCCCTCACTCATTCTGAACACAGAGCCTGAGAGTGGACGAAACACAGCACAGAGCTCCACCAAACACACCCTGCAGCACCACAACAGGACACACTCACTAAACCAGAATGTCCCAGGAAGCAGCAGGAAGCAGTGCACATGGCAGAAAACGAAAAATCTAATTTTCTGAGCAGGAGTTGGAGTTCCTCATTGAGGGTGTAAGCAAGGATCATGACAGGCTGTTTGGCAAGGAATCCCGGAAGGTGCCTGAAGCAGACAAGAGGTGCATTTGGCAGCGCATCCGGTCCAAGGTGTTGGAGTGACCCAGTGCTCCATTGATGAGCTGAAGAAGAGGTGGTATGACCTCAGAGGTCGTGCCAAAGAGCACATTACAGAGAGGCTGGGGGAACAACATGCCACAGGAGGAGGAGACCCCACAGTTGCGCCCAACACTCCACTTGAAGACCTGTTGGAGGACACAATCAACCCTGCAGCCTGCGTGGGGGTCACCCGGCTGGACATCTCCCGACCCACCCAACAATCCCAATGCCATGCAACTGCAACCCCGTTCCCTAACAATGCCCATGCCTCCAGAGCTAGCCATTTGATAACCCCAGTAATGCAGGCCATGCACATCTGAAATACCATATTGCATTGTGGGACCTGTAGTGTGACAATAGTTCCCTGATAGCCACACACAGCCAGACCTGTCAAGTGAAACATATCCCTAAAGCCAGTCAGGGAAAGCAAGCCTGCATGTATGTTGCAACATCCCATGTGCAAGATACATATCATTAATCATGCTCCCATTTACATCACAGGTGCTGCAGAACAACCCAGCACAGACAGCGAGGCACTCCAAATTGAGGAGAACCCTGAGGACACCGAGGGAGAGGGCCATCCTACCCCACGACCTGGACCATCACATCCACCAGCACCAGTACCACCACATCCCCATGTGGACAGGGCCACACCTGCAGCCACAGGAGGACAGCAACCACCCCATGTGACACCCATGGGAGTGGTACAGGCCACACCACCACCCAGGAGGCAGACACAGCGCACAGCCACTGTGCGTTCGCAGTCCAGCGGACTGATGAGGCAGCAGCGCAACGTGGCAACACGCGCTGGCACGGGGGAACATGTCCAAGATCCAGGGCTGGGTATAGAACGCCGGATGCTAGCTGTCCACCAAAAGCAGGCACAGCACATGGCAGCCATGCAGCTGCAGCTTTATAAGTCAGCGCGCAACGTGAGCCAGCTCACGGAAAGTGTGCAGGTGCTGACGGCTGCAGTCAGGGAGAACAGCCAAATCATGGTGTCACAGCAGGACATCACCCGCCCCCGCCACCGCCAGCTGCTGACCCGGCTGTCAGTATATACCAGATCAAACCACCTGATTGGTAATGTGACCTCCCAACTTTCACGCCGGTCCCTGGCAATGCAAATTCAAATGGTGCAATGCTGCCAGGAGGTTGCTAGGGCGTTGGAACAGGTCACAACCGCTGTCCAGAATCAGCAGGCGTGTGGCCATGGCCATGCAAGGGGGGGAGGATGATGCCAGTGAGGGCACATCAAGTCTTAGCAGCCTGTACGTGCCGGTGGTAACCGAACGCCGCTGCAGCACCAGGCCCAGTGCAGCATCACGGGCCAATACTGGCGAGAAGGATGAGGAGAGGCGACTGGGTGCGTCCGGCCAGAGGCGCCAGTGATTGCATGTACTCTAGCAGCAGTGCCATGCTGATATGACAAGCACGCCTGCTTCGCTATCAAGGGGCTGTATGAGGAAATACAGTTTTCATGTATTGTGAAAAAAAAATTTAAAGAAATATTTTTGTGCAAAAAACAATAAGAATTTATTTCAAACGTAAATCCGACTCATGTCATTATTTAATTTGGCATGCATGAGTGCAGTGTTGTGTGAGGGGTATGGGTGCACTAGAAATAGTTCATTGTGATGTTGTTGCGGCGCCTGTCTCCTTCTGCAGGATTCTCCCCGCGTGCATGATGCACATGTGCAGGTGGGCGGTTGTCCCCCTCCGACTCACTGCCAGAGATCTCAACAGGTATCCTCCGCTTGGTAGCAATATTGTGGAGTATGACACACACGGCCACGATGCGGCAGCAGACCTCAGGCTGGTATTTGAGGGCCCCACCAGTCTTATGTAGGATGCGGAATCGGCTCTTTAACAGCCGAAACATCCGTTCAATGTAATTTCTAGTGCGAATGTGTGCAGCATTGTAACGCCGTTCCTGTGGTGTGGCAGGGTTGAGGTATGGGGTGAGGAGGTACTCACGGAGGCCGTAGGCGCTGTCACCTGAATGAAAGGAGCAGCGGGTCAGTGCCTGTTATGCGCAGCTACATGGTCTCAACGTACTGTATGTGGGCATGTGTACTTACCTAGGAGGTGTCCTTCGCCATAATCACCCCTTGCCAAGCGGGTGTGTATGCCACTGTGCCGGAGGATGAAGGAATCATGCGTGCTCCCCGGGTATTGGGCCACTCTGTCAGTGATGATTGTCTTTGCATTGCAGACCATCTGGATGTTCAGTGAGTGGTAGGACTTGCGGTTCCGGTACATGTACTCTGTCTCAGCGGGTGGGCAGATGTGGATGTGGGTACAATCAATGCATCCAATTACATGGGGAAATTGCGCAATGTTGTAGAAGGCAAGCTTTGTTTGATTTAAGTCCTGTTGGGTGGTTGGGAAGGTTATGTAGTAGTGTATCCGGGTCAGCATGGCGTCCAGGAAACACCGTAGGCAGCGTGACCGTGTGCTCTGGGAGATCCCTCCTGCATATGTAACTATCCCCTGGAAGCTTCCGGAGGCCAGGAGGTGCAGGCAGCACAGGACCTGGACATGGATGGGCACGCCATTGGTCCTCCTTGTTGGGTGCTGCATCATGGGGTCAAGGTCTCTGATGAGCTTGTGAATCATTGCCCGATTTAGCCTGTATTTGGAGTATATCTCCTCTTCAGTCTGGCCCAGGAGTGTTATCCGCAGCCAGAAGATGCGCTCCTGAATCCTGCGTTGGTTCCGGGTTGCGCGCTGGAGCCTCAGCCGCCTTACCACGATGTATAGACCTGGCATTGTGAATGTACTCATGCTACTACTGTGTCTCCTTAAGTGTGTTTGTTTTGCTCCGCCCATTGTTCCTGTTTGAATTTCTTTTTTTTTTTCCCCCAATTGAACTTCATGGTTACCACCTGGTTTGACTTCTCCTTAAATTGCGACTCGCATTTAGCGATTTTGTTTTTTTTCTCGCAATTTGCGATATTTGATGAATTGTATTTGCGATTTATTTGCAAATTCGCAAATTAATTAGCAGAATTAGTGGAAAATCGCTATTACAGATTTGCTAAGGGGGGTCCACATTGATTCTGCGAATTTATGTTTGCGAATTCGCAAATTGGTGGGTTTTTGCTTCATGAATTGCGGAAGCTGAAATTGCGATCGGAATTGCTGTTTCGCAGCTATTGCGATCGCAATTTTGGTTGATTAATCTATGCCTAAGTCCTCAATGGGGCAACTGTCTCCTTAAAACAAGTAGCTCTATTTCACTTGTATTCATTTTTAAGCGGTTGTGGCACATCAGCTGGTTTACAGCTGCTAAGCAGAAATCTTCTTTAGCAGACGAAGTTGACTGTTTGTCCATTCTGATGATAAGCTGTGTGCCATCAGTATATGAAAGAACAAGGCAGCCAAAATATCTAATCAAGGAAGGATAGTGACTGTACATATCCATTAAAAAGTATAAGATATAAAATTCATTTCTGACCTATACAGAATGCTACAAGCTCGATACACGCACACATATAGTTCAGGGAAGGCGTGTTGGGAGAGGGAGCTGGGTCGGACACTCAGACACAAAGAATGGGCGGGTATTTATTACAGGGCCCGGCACTCCACCTACCACATGGGGCTTACAGACACCCTCACTAAAGTCGCATCGTATTGGTACTACACACCAGAGCGGCTACATGAAATGGATCACGCTAGGGAGGCGACATGTTGGCGGGGGTGTGGGGAGACAGGCACACTAGTCCACCTGCTTTGGGATTGTGCTCTCCTTCAGAGGTATTGGAAACAGGTCCTAGATGAAGTTGATGCACATTTCGACACAGAGATCCCACGGTTTCCATCTTATGTATTGCTGGGGTTGCCGAATCCCCTCATGTACCCGCTACGCTCCCGTAGGGGCCGATTAATAGCGATAGCCCTGGGTTCTGCTATTCAAAATATTTTGCAGCTTTGGCGCACGGCACATGATCCCACGTATCAGGGATGGCTACATCATTTGTGGAATGAAATAGTAATAGAGAAACTTTCCTTAACATTGGCGGGGGAGGGAGCCAAATACTCTGAGTTGTGGCAGCCGTTTTTGTCTTTGTTAGCTTCGGACTTTCGAGAAATCACGTGTTCCCGCTACCTGCGTTTGTTGCGCCTCTCAGATGGGGAGCAGGCGGACAGGTGTTAGTGGGTTTGCGCCCTTAATGGGGGAAGTAGTGGACTTGGAACCGGGTTGGTGGAGCGGGAGGGGTGTGTGGGGGTATCTTGGTTTGTTGTTGTTTCTTTTCTTTTTTGTTCCAGATAAAGATGGTTTGCATCCATAATGCGCCGCTCTGCCATAGGTTTGCGGGGTGACATGGCTTGGTTAGTTTTCCTACTGGAGCTTTCTATTCTGCAATGTGACAATGATTGGGGGCGGTATGGCCATGTATTGTTTCTCTATGCATCATATCCTTTCAATAAACAGATTTAATACTAAAAAGTATAAGATACCTGGATAGACTCGGAGGCACCTGCACATAACCTCCATTTTAGTTGACCTGAATGGTGGAGGATTTAAAGAGTGATTAGTAAGAAAATAGGGGAAACAGTCCAACATTGACTCTCAGTCCTATGTCTAATTGCCACTGCAGTAACAAACCATGGTCATCTGTGTAAAAAACTTACAGAGATCCAAAAACATCACTGCCACCATGTATCCTTCATCCAAGATAGTTCTAATATTGTCCCAGTCAGTTACCAAAGGGAATTTGGTATCCTGTCCTACTCTGTTAAGGATCTATTAAGATGGATTCCTCCAAAGAAGTAGTCAGTGCAGGAAGGAGGGCAGTGGGGCAATAGTTAATAGGGACCAATAGGTCCAGGCACTCTTGGTCTAGAAATCTGCCACTGCCCTGTGTGCCAGCATGAAAGGGTCAGTGTATGGACCGTTTTTGTGTGTGTTGTGGGCTCCTTGCTCCTTTAAACTAGTGCATCTGGTAGTGCCAGACTGGGTCCAGGGGAGTTTTTTTATGTGGAAAAACAACCCTAATTTCCTCTCATCTGGAGCATCCCTGTAACAATCTTTTATTAAACAGGCATGTAAAAAGGGTAGTTTGTTCAACATAGAGACTGGGCAGCATTCATCCATAGAATCAGAATTAACATTCTACCGTATGGTTACAACGGCTCCCTCCCTGGTTGGTTGGTACAAAAAATGTTTCTAGAAGGGAGTGATTTGAATTGTAGTTTGTGAGTACAAAGGAGGTAGTCTCTAGTTTCGACCATCGTGATCTTAGTAGAATCCATGTTATCCCACAATTAGATGTCCTCAACCATCAATTTGTCAGGCTTAGCAGTTTCTGAGACAAGATAGCTATTGATGACAGATTAGTGCAGCAGAGTGACACTGACAGTCAAGTGATATCATCATGGTGTATTGATCAAAGACCACATCTATGGTACACCTCTTTACATGGGATGGGCCGAATAACTGCCACTTGAGCCAAAGACCATGGGCCTGATTTAGAGTTTGGTGGCACTTCTAGTGCAGGGGAGGTGATATTTATCACGTTTGTGATGGAATTACCCACCCACCGGAATCTAAATCAGGCCCTATGTCTTCAAGAAAGCTTAAAAAATATTCAGCAAAGTTTTTTTTTCTCAGTAATTATGCATACCAAAGTCAACAGAAATGATCACTTCATTGAGATGGAACTCTACTTGTCCACAAGGATCTACAAATGTGTTTGTCGAGTCCGTACTGCAGTCTGCAGGCCTGTAGGCTACCGCAAACATAGCGGTACATTCAGCTGAGAGGTTATTTAGTGAAAAAACATCATGATGTAAAAAATGAAGCTATTCAATAAAATTAGTACATCAAATGCAAAAAAAAACAAATTGGCTAATTAACCCACACTTTAACTTCATGATGTATGAAAGCCACCAAGCAAAATAGTACTTCAGCCCCCAGATTACCCCCAGACCTTTGGCACTCAACAAACACAGTAAACATAGGGAGCAGAAACCATAATCAGCTTAGATCTCTGCCCATAAGGAATGCTACAAAATTGCTTCATATCAGCTCAATTCACTTTTAACTCTCAGCACATTGCAGAGGCAGAAAATCTTCTAGGGAGATTTGTAAAATCAATAAACTTTATTCGAATTCTAAAGCCTGTCCTCCCACAATTACAGGATTTGAGGAAAAAGATAGGCATTTTTTGTGAGGATAAGATTCTCAAGTTTCGTGCAAGTTTACTTTCTTCTCCATGTTCCCTCTCCAGTGGTTGTGGAGAAGCCTCCATGCCCTCACATGATATGTTCCTTGACTAAATTTGGACCTTTTTCCACTTCTCAAGCACATTATTCAATAATTGCAAGACCCCTTAGCTGAACTCATTGAATCTTATGGGTTGGTGACCATCTGTTATTCCGATGATAGCCGGTTGCTCCTCACTTTTGAGCCTGTTTCCACAGGCACGGGCAGGATCTTTAACTCATGTCTGTGGTATGTCTTGCATTGGTTGCTCTTAAGCCGTTTGTAATGTACTGCAGACAAAACAGAGATTCTCCTGTTTGGGCAAGTGAGGGAACACTCGTTATCTTTCTATTGGCCGCCGGGTCTCCACACTTCACAGCCAACTACCTCAGTATGGAACTATATTGGAGTCAAGATAGATGATACGCTCTCCTTTCGCTTTCAGATTCTATCTGCAATGGTTCTCCTGCTTCGCCCTTCTCCGTGCTACTAGAAAGTTCCTCATTTCCCTTTCCATGACGGCTCACCGGACAGTAGTCCCACCCTTTGATAACATCTAGAATGGTCTATGTTAACATTATACACCAGGCCTCCCAGAGAGACGGATCAGGAAGCTTCAAGTGGTTCAGAATGACGCTGCCCCCCTTATCTTGGGTATGCCCAGGAGGGAAACCGTTTCTCATCATTTGCGTGCTCTTCATTGGCTCTCTAGTAGGAAATTAATTAATTTCAAAGCTCTTAGGCTCACCTACAGAGCCACCTACAATCTCAGTGTGTAATATTTAATCTACAGGATCGTGCGCTACCTTCTGCCCAGAACCCCGGGATCCTTCTCGGATTTATTTGTTAATGTTTCAAGAATCCTAAGAGTTAAGAAGGGCGTGTGTTCCTTCTCAATCATTGCTAGCAATGAGTGGAACCTGCTACCACTAGCATTGCGGGCTCTGACAAATAAGAAGGCACTGAAACCTATCTTTTTTCCTCAAGCTAGTGTGAGCATTGGAATGCTCTGTAGGTCCAGTGCAGGAGCACTCTTTGGAGGAGCATTGGGTTTTAGAACTTTTCGTCAATTCAGTGGAAGGGGCAGATTTTCTAAACTTTTGTGCTGGTTTAGCATTGCAAAAGTGACGCTAACCAGCGTTTTTTTGTTGCTATTTTATTTCCAGTGCAAAACTTGTTTTCGCGTGGGAAAGCACCCTCTAAGTAGCGCAAAGCACTGATTTGTGTTACTTTGCACTGAGGGGGGTTACATGGGTGGTACAAGGGCGTTCCCATGCAACCACCCATGCCTTTTGCCCCCAAACCATATTTATAAAGAGTTGTTAACATGGTTTTGCTCCAAAGGTTAACGACCCTTCAAAGGAGGCGCTAACAGGAGAAATGCTTTCATTTCGCCATGCATTTCCAACTTTGCATGCATGATGCAAAGTGGGAAAAACTTTGCATCGTGCATAGCATAGTATTTTGTACAGGAAGGTTACCCTGCCTTTACAAAACCTATGCTACACTAATGCACACACTCTAGCGCTAAGGTGTGTGCATGGCGCATAGCAGCTGAAATCAGCGCAAGGGAAATGGGAGGAGAGAGACATATCTCTCGGAAGATAATGGCGCTCTTTTGCTCCCTCCCTGTTGTGCAAGACAGGGGTGAGGGACATGAAATATGATGCGATTTGAGTGTTACAATTTACATGAATCTATGTTTCCATCACGCGCATTTCTTAACTTATATCTGCTCATCTCCATGTAGCTGAAATATTGAGGGTCTGTTTTGCTGAGGGGTGACATTTCTAAAACTGAATTACATAATTATATTGACTAATATAATTCATATAATATAATATAATTTTATACGATGATGAAGATGATCTATTACCTGGAGCTCATTATTCTCTTAACAATTAATTGTTGAACTAAGCAACTGTGCATTCTATGAGAATTAAAGCGATGACTGAATCACTCGAACATATACATTTGCTAAAAGCTTGAAAATATCTGTTGCCTTGCTGAAAATGTAAATGTAAATGTAAATGTATGTGTCTTGTAAATATAAGTAATATAGAAAGGAGAAGCCATGGCAAGACTGTAATACTAATGTAATTACAGATAGATACTGTCACTGTTGACATAATAAAGCATATATCGATCATTGAGCCTCAGTTTGATTACAAAGACTGGAAAGTTCAAAACAAAATAATTTTGATTCAAGGGGAGTGGGCCGCATATTCCACTCGAATGGGACTGCTTTGACTGAACACCTGCACACATTCCAAAAGTGGAGGGTTCTGATGGAAGTAGTACTTATGATGTATTGTGCTTAAAAGAATGCTGACCGGCCAGATGGCTAATACTTAGATCAAAGGGAAACTCTGGAGTGTAAGAGGGCGCCTTTGACACTGAGTTTGCATATAATTGTGGAGCTATTTATGGAGCTATTATTGCAGTTTTATTTGAACTAGAAGGTGATCAGGTACTTTAATCATAGATGTGCACACCGTGATCTCCGGGGTGCCCTTGCAAGGGTTGATTTCAGCAGTGACCTGCGTGTAGTACAAAGACATATTTGGAAGTCCATAACGTGGTAGCCAGGCCAGAATGGCAGGAAGCAGGACTCTGGGCACCAATCTAGATTGTAATTGCTGGTAGGTATCAAGCATCATTTTAAAGTGATATGTTGAGGTGGAAGAGTGTTGTAAACACTCCTATAAGCGCAGCGATAGATCAGACAGTCTGCCACAGCGTTAACGCCAGTGGTAGGTGCAGAATATCGACTGACAAAAAAATAAAGATATTAATAACACATTAAAAGGTCACGGCTATGGATGTTGTATGTAGGACATCATTTAACACAAGATAACTGCGCTAAAAAACGTAAAAAGCTCTTGACATGTTGAAGGTTTCGGGGAGAGGGCATGAGCAATAGCTCTGTCAGTGCAATGGAAAAAAATTATTAAGATCAGGGATGCACTGATTATGGAAGGGAGTCGAGGAAGAAAGAGGAAAACCCCCACATAATAAACACAAAAAAGAGGGGTGACAACCCTCCATTCACTCACTTTCCCACCCCATTTTTAATGATTTTGAGTTAAGATGCATTTCCTACTTTATTTTTTACATCTTCATTTTTTTGTATCTGCAGTTGAGGCAGAACCTTCTAGCCTACAGGACATTCAGCTCCTGTCACCTGACAGAAAACGTAGGCCCTCATTATAAGTAACCCACAGTGATTCCCATTATTTCTGTGTCCCGGAATTGCTATCCCCAGGGGTACCGGTAATTCAAAAGTCTGGGAATAACAAGAGCTAAGAGTTTTGGCGAAACACTTCAGGAAATCAGATTTACTGTGCTAATTTCCTTATACTTTCCTCGGTAACTGGCCCCCAAGACTTTACTCTCTTACAGCTGATGAAATCTGAGGGTGAACAACCACGGTGCTCTGATGCTCCTGCAAAACGTATAATTCTGATGGAGCCAGTGACTCCCATTACCGGCCCCAACAGAATTACCAACACACTCTTAGGGCCCGATTACGAGTCTGGCGATCCATAGGCTGCCAGACTCATGATGGCACGGCGGTCTCCTGACCTCCCTATTATGAGTCAGGGGGTCGGACTGCCACAGCCCAGCTGCATGTGCCATAGACCCACTGTTAGCTGGCGATGCTGCGGCGGTGTAGAGACATCAATATGCTTGGCTGGACCGCTGCAATCCTGCCAAGTATATTAGGAGTTTTCTCTCCGCCATGGTTTTCATGGCAGTTGATGGAGCGAGATAGAAAACAAAATTTTGTTTAAACTCGTGAAGTCACATTTCCATAACATGAATAATAATATTAATGAATTGTGATATGTCGTGCTAATACAACTTAGATTAAACTTTACACATGGGGGGACTAACATGTGTGCTCATAAACGTGCATAATTGTTGCATCTTTTTGTTCGTGCAAAATAATAAAATAATTTATTGTTTTCGTTTTTGTCACTACTAACTGCTGCAAACTTAAAAGAAGCATGTGCTTGTTTTGCTTTTCCTTGTCTGTATGATGTCATTTCTACTATTCTAGGTGCACATAAGTCTCATGGATTAATGAAGACTGGTAGATATAAACGCTGCTTTATCTGTTTGCATTTGCTAGGTAACATTTGATTAATCGGGTGGGTTAATTAATTAGTAAATCCTGGGGTGGATACAGAATCTACATTATTTCTTACATTAATACTTTTTTTGTGTTTGTTTTATACTAGAAAGCATAAGTTGCCTGCTTTTGGGCCTAGTTTGCTCGAGTTACAAAAAGCTGAATTTTACTTCTGCAAAAGTCACGAGACGCCCATTCTGAAATAAAGTGTTCGTCAAAAGCTGCATTCACAAAGCAAAAACTGACGTGCTATCATCATTCTGTCGGACATGGCCAAGGTCGAAAAAGAACATTTTGTCAGCCCTTAACTTGGCATCCGCGGAAGTCAATTGGAAGCAATGAGAATATTATCATACATTTGTTGCAAACCTAGGAAGCTCCTGGTTGCATTCGGAAAAGACAATGGTCCTTAAGAAAAATGACCTAATGGAAGATTTGAAATGTGGGTGACATGTCACTTGTCACTCTCAGCCAATGGGACGTCGAAGATTTCTGAAAACTTTCCTTTGCGTAGTTTAGTTAGCGTAGAAAGGTATAAAAAGTCATGCCCTTAGGGATGGGCTGGCTGCTGCTTTCTGACTTTCCGATGAGGGTGAAGTGCTGTCGGACATTGCGTGGAGCACGTAAGAATCCTCAAAGAACTTTACTATAATTTCTATCTATTTATCTCAGTTAGGGACTTAGGTTTTAGAAATGCTAAACTTTAAATACTCACTTTAATTTTGATTCACTTGCTTAAATTGTATTTTTCTCATGTTTCTTTACAATCATGTTTGCTTCAATGCTAATAAATAACATTTATAAAACTATCATCCGAAATACCATAATTTAGTAAATAAAGTCTTACTTTTGACAAACAAGCTGGTCTTGAATATTCAGAAGTATAGGTTACTATTAGCTAGATCCCATCGCCAATGGTGGTCGTTTAAATGGTTAAGATTTATTCTAATGATAATATTCTTTCCGCAGATGTATAAAATTGTATATAGTTTGTAGATAATGTATATATAGATTTAATTTGACCACCTGATTCAGTAGGCCCTAATATGTCATGTTTATAAATGGGTCCATAAGTTAGTGTAGAAATTTATTTATAGGTTATGAAGTAGGGTAGCGTTGTTTATGATATATTTTCTATAGGCCGCTGGATCAATTCTCTGGTAGCAGAAATTGATGGTTGCTAAGGGTAACCAAGGTAATATGTTGGTTGCTAAGGGTTACTAAAGTGTTATGGTATGGAAATAGGATCGATGTTTTAACACATGTTGAGTTCGTTTTTCGTGCTATCTGTAAGCTATACCGGTATAGATTGTGTGGCGAGAAATTAGTCACGCAAGCCATCTGTTCTGTTTGTAGTGATATCGCCGAGTATCACAAAAGGTATCGCCGTGTACCATAGTGTTGTCGCCGAGCAGCACAGTTTTAGGGCTAGGTGTGAATCTTGTATAGTGAGGGTTTTCTAAGAAATTAGAGCAGCATGAGAATAGGGACAAAGCGCCTTCCATAAAACTCACTGTGATAAGAGTATTAGTTATATCCGAGCTTGAGTGAAGGGTAAAGTAGCGTCGGTGCATGATTATCTATAAACAGGTTAGAGTCCTGTACGGGTACATGTTTCATATCTATAAACAGGTGAGAGCCCTGTACGGATAACGTCGTTATTTTGCTAACGGTGCATGATCTCTATAAACAGGTGAGAGTCCTGTACGGATTTCATGTGTGCTCGAAATTAGGGAATTTTCAGTGTGAAAGTGCGAGTTTGATTTGTATTTTATGTTCAAGTGGAACTCTTAGAACTGTCACTTCGCGGTGCGTTCAGAGGAAAGCGAGTTCATAATTATACGTGTTAGAAGGGTGGGGTAAGGGTTACTCTACTGACAATTGAATATTATCCTTAGTGTGAATAGCGCCGTCTATTCCGAAGTGTGGATACTTGAATGTATGTAAACTATCCTAAATAGTGAAACGAACAGATGATGTCCTTATAGTCATTGTTAAGAATTAATTTACACTGAAAAGTGTTCTTAAAATGGCGCTGTGAAAAGATTTTGTGAAGGAGGGGTAAGCGCCAGGAGTGAGAAACGAGAAACCGCAGCTGCTGTGTACGTCACAGAGCCGCGCTGGGATTGGGTGACCTACGTCACAAGCTATATTCTGATTGGCTCTTGAGTCTCTGACGACCTGTAAGCTGATTGGTCCTTCAGAAAAACTCCATTTTTATTGGTTGAGCAGAAAAGTGACGTAGCTCAACTGTCATTGGCTTGTCGGTGTATTTCGCGCACGGATTGGTTGTTTTGCGGAACATCCCGGAAATATTTTACGAACGATTTTGTGAATTAGAATTAACTCTTAAAAATGAGTTATCATTTTAAACATGTTGAGAAAAAGCCAACATTATTTCAGAAATTTAAAAATCTATTTTCACCTGACAAGAAAATTGAAACGCGAGGTGGTAAACTACTTCATAGGTATAAAACACCTGCAGCGTACATGGAAGGTGAATATGGATATCATACTGTCTTATGGTTTGATAGCTGGAAACGCTATACTAAGAACGATGGTGTTTTAACTTGGCCTGATGATGGTTCATTTAACGTAAAAGTTTTGAGAAATTTACGAGAGAAAATGAATGCTCTTATTCCAAAACCGAGACCAACTCAATTTGAAGCTTTAGTTGAGTGGGAAGACGAGATGTATCAGTTACAAAGAGAAGCTAGTGGAATTAAAAGACCTTCTAAAAATCCACCTTGGAGAAGAGAAACTCATGAAGATAGATTGCGAATGTGGAGACAGGGAAACATGAGTGAAGGATTGTATTTAATACAAGAAATGGTAATGGGTACTCCTACAGGGAAATCTATGGAAAGTGAATCTGAGGATGCAGTTATGGAGGAAATATATACTACAGCTAGAAAGAATCAACCTTTGAGACCTCCTAGATCATGGTCTACTCCGGTGGTTTCTACTGAAACTTCACCGAGTGCTCCTCCAATTAATGAAGCTCCTAAACTTTATCCAAATAATTGTGAAATCATTGAAACTCCTAGAAGACCAGAATTTGATAATGCTCGAAATGAAGGTAGACATTTTACAATGGCTCCAAGGGCAAGAGAAGCCCCAAAAGATTATACAAGAGAGGCAAGAAATGTTGAAGATGTCGATTATAATGAATATATAAGATCTAAAGAAGAATTAATAAAGAGAATGACAAAAGGCATGGAAGCTGTGACAGTTCCAGTAACAATTGGTCCTGTTCAGCCTGTATTTGACCAAAAGGAAATAAACAAGACAGGATTAACTATTCCTTTAAATGCAGAAATTCAAAAGGTTGCTGAAAAATTTTATTCAGACTTATCTGAAATAAACACTTCTAAATCAAGAATGCCTGATTTAACCTTTAATGAGGATTTATCTCCGAAAACACCAATGGGTGCTATATCAGATATAGGGAGTCCTGAAGTCAGGGTAACCACACCAAAACTTGATGTGGCCAAATTAAAAGCGAATATTGAAGAATTAATAATCGGAACAATCGGTCCAGATAGTTTAAATTACTATCGAGATGATGAACTACTGTTCATTTGCAAAAGCATTCAGTGGAAAACAAAAAATAAATATGATCAACTAGAGGATCTAGCAGCAGAACTTGAAATCGATGTGAGCAAACAAAAGAATTTTGCGAAACATTACAGATTAGACTTTTCAGAAAGTGACATTGAGAGTTTGAACTCAATGGGAAGAATAGTACATATAAAAGATTTGATTGTTTATATCAAAAAGCTAGGAGAACTGAATAAGTGGAGAGTAAAATGGACGAAAAAGAAGGAAGATGAAAGATTGGAAAAATTGTCAAAACAATTTCCAATGAGAGAAATTGCAGGTGGAGGATATGTTCATGTCCCTTGGTCGAGACAGGACATTCTGTTGTTTACGAATGACTTTCCAAAATTGCGGGAAAAACCTGTGGAATGGTACAGACAAGTAGATAGATTTATCAAAGTGTCAAAAGTTCTGTGGATTGATTTAGATGGATTTTTTGACATTGTCGTTCCATCAGATCTTTGGACAGAATGCAAAATATCGATTAGTTGGCCAAAAACAGAACCTGAGAGAATCAAAGAAACAGGTGCTCCTAATCCTCTTGTAATGGATTTTTATGAAAAGGTGATTGTTTGGATGAAAAACAAAATTCCACCCAAAGAAGTCGATTGGGTTAAAATAGAAAGGACAGAACAGGAAACAAAAGAATCAGTTCATTCTTTTTATGAAAGACTACTGTTAATCTTTAAACAATACAGTGGTTATGAAAAACTAGATGAAAAGGATATGAGCCATTTTGTCTATAGATTTGTTTATGGACTAAAACCTGAAATCGGAGAAATGATCAGAAATAGCATTGTAGGATGGCAATCACTTTCTGTGGATGATATTCTGAGAAAGGCAAAGTATTGCAGTGATGAAATAGAAGTAAAACAAAAGAAGCTCAAGGAGAAAGCCATGTGGGCTCAAGTAAAAGTGGCTGAGCAACAAATTGCCAGCATGGGTAATAAGAACACAAATTTTGTTCAAACTGGAAATACAAACCAGATACAAGGAAAGTTTAAAAGTAATAATTTCCCAAAGAAATTTAGCCCAAAGATTGAGGAGTTGAAACAAAGATTACCTTGTTTTAATTGTGGCGAAATTGGACATTGGAGAGACGAGTGTCCTCATCCTCCTAAAAACTTAAAGAATCCCTTATTGAATCCACAGATGCAGAATGGTGTTGACCTGCAGCGACAGCTACAGATGCAACAGGGGTTAAACGAATTAAACATTCAGCGACAGTTGCAACAACAGCAACAACAACAGCAACAGGTGAATAATCGTCAAGATCAATTGCCACAACCACCTTTTCCGAATTGTGGGGGAGTCCAAAAATATAATCCAAACGTGGGATTTCAGGGAAGTGAACAGGTAATAAAACCGCAAAAACAGCAAAAGCAGCAAAGAGTACAAATGCAAAATGTTTCACAACAGTTTTTATTAGCAGAAAGTCAAGACAGCGATTCTGATGATTATTGCTGACGGTGCCCGAGAGAGGAGGAAGAGTGTGTTGTTGGAGCCACTCTTGAGGTTGACCAGTCTGGTCCTTTTGTAAACGGGAAAGTTAATGATGTAGACATCACTTTTCTAGTGGACACTGGTGCTACCCGTTCTACTGTTAGATCAGTGGAAATTGAAAACCGACCTCTCTCTGGGGATACCATCCAAGTTGTTGGAGTAAGTAATCAGCAAATTAAAACTGACTTAACTGATCCAGTACCAGTTGAAATTGGAAATTACAGAGACAAACACAGATTTGTGGTTTGTAATAGTAGTCCAGTAAATCTATTGGGCAGAGACATCCTATGTAAAATGAATTGCAGAATATATTGTTCTCCTGATGGAGTTGAGTTACAAACAATGGAGGAAGATGGTTTATACAGAATGACAATGATGATGATGGAAGCAGAAGAAACAAAATTGTTTCCTGCATTTGAAGAAAAGGATTTGCCTGAAGAGCTCAAGGAAACAGTGAATTCTGAAATATGGGATTTTACTGGGAATGAGATGGGTCTGATGAAAAACGTAGATCCAGTAAAAATTACATTGAAACAGGGAATAGAATTTCCAAACATTCCACAGTATAAAATGAAAGCAGAAACAATTGAAGGTATTACACCTATAATTGAAAAATTAATCAAACAAGGTGTATTAAAAGAAATGGAGAGTAGTCCTTGTAATTCACCAATTATGGGAGTTAAAAAGTCTAACGGAACATTTAGAATCGTACAAGATTTGAGAAAGGTTAATCAAATTGTCGTTCCATGTTGTCCTGTGGTTCCAAATCCAGCAGTAATTCTATATCAGATTCCACATGATGCTGAATGGTATACAGTCATTGATCTTTGCAATGCATTCTTTACTGTTCCCTTACATCCAGACAGTTATGAAATCTTTGCTTTCAGATTCCAAGGTAAGACCCTCGGATGGTCAAGAATCCCACAGGGCTATACAGAAAGTCCTTCTATCTTTAATGAACTGTTAAAAAGATCATTAGAAGACCTAGACTTACCTGGTAGGTCTACGTTAGTGCAGTATATTGATGATCTGTTGATAGCTGCAAAGACAAGAGAAAATTGTGTGACAGACACAATAACTCTGTTAAATCGGCTTGCAGAAGAAGGACATAAAGTGTCCCCAGCAAAACTACAGTTTTGCAAACAAGAAATAAAATATCTTGGTCACAGAATTGCAAAGGGAAAAAGACAAGTAACAATAGAGAGAATAAAAATGATTCAAGCAATGTTACCACCAAGAACACAAAGACAGGTCAGAATGTTCTTGGGAATGGTTGGTTACTGTCGACAATGGATAAGTGGATTTTCAGTAATTGCAAAACCACTACAAAGACTGACAAAGTCAGATGTAAAAGATCCAATTATTCTCAATGATGCTGAGATGGATTCTTTTGAAAACCTGAAAAAGAGTTTATGTCAAGCTCCTGCTTTAGGTATGCCAAATTATGAGAAAGATTTTGAACTGTATTGCAGTGAGAGAGAAGGATGTGCATTATCTGTGTTGATTCAGAGACACGGAAATTTAAAGAAACCTATTGCATATTTCTCTGCAGTTCTTGATCCAATTGCAAAAGCATTACCAGGTTGCTTAAAAGCAGTTGCAGCTACAAGTATTAGTCTCGAACAAAGTGAGGGGATCATTATGGGATTTCCTGTGAAAGTTTTTGTGCCTCATTCAGTAGAAATATTACTGACAAGAGGTAAGACTCAGCATTTAACAAGTAGCAGATTGACAAAGTATGAGAAAATCATACTAGGAGCAGATAATGTTTCGATTTCAAGATGTTTGAATTTGAATCCTTCTACATTACTGCCTGATTCTGAAATTGTTGATAACATTGAAACAGAACATGAATGTTTAGATGTCATGGAATTCTGCACTAAACCAAGAAAAGACATCAAAGACAGACCTTTATCTGAATCGGATTTTGTCTACTTTGTAGATGGCTCATGCTTAAGATCCGAAGGAGGTGTCTTAAAAGCTTCATATTCAGTTTGTACAGTCAAAGATGTCGAAGAAGCATCATGTCTTGAAGGAGTTCGTTCAGCACAAGTAGCTGAATTAATTGCTTTGATTCGTGCATGTGAAATATCAAAAGATATAAGAGTTACCATCATTACTGATAGTCAGTATGGATATGGAGTTGTGCATGATTATGGACAACTCTGGTCACAGAGAGGATACATGACATCAGCAGGATCACCAATTAAAAATGCAGTTTTCATTAGGAGATTAATTGAAGCAATACAATTGCCGAAAGAAATCGCCATTGTTAAGTGTGCAGCGCACACTAGAGGAATTGATTATATTTCCAAGGGCAATGCCTTCGCAGATGAAACAGCTAAATACTGCGCAAGAAAAAATTATGCATACAATCGGGAAAGGAGTAAAGAAACTGATTCAAATTCATTAATGCTAACAACAGTTGTAGAAACATGGCATGAGATTAGAGATTTACAAAATGAAGCAGATGATAAAGAAAAAGACTTGTGGTTAAGATCAGATTGTAGACCACGTGAAGAAGATGGAGTGTGGGTTTACAAAGATGGCAGAGTAGTCTTACCAAATTGCTTGATTGCTGACATGGCCAGATTATATCATGGTCCAGCACATCTGGGAAGAGATTCTATGGTTAGACTTTTCAGAGAAACATGGTTCAATACTAAGTTCAGAACTATTGCAGAATCTTTTTGTCAAAGGTGTTTGTCATGCCAACAAATGAATCCAAACAGAAAATCAGTGGTGGGGACAGGAATAATTGGTCGAGAGGGTGGTCCCTTTACCAGGTTACAAATGGATTTCATCGAAATGCCCTTGTTTGAAATATGTGCTTGTAATTGTTTGCTTGTTTTCAAGATGGGTAGAGGCTTTCCCTACACGACATTGTGATTCAATTACAGTAGCAAAACTAATGCTCAGAGAAATCATCCCAAGGTACGGTTTTCCAGTCACTATTGAGAGTGATGGAGGAAGCCACTTTGATAACAAACTGATGAAGTTAATTTGCGAAGCTTTGAGCATTGAGCAGAAAATACACTGTGCATACAGACCAGAGGCATCAGGAGTGGTTGAACAAATTAATGGAACAATTAAAAACAGAATTGGAAAAATGTGTCTTGAAACAGGTGTAAAGTGGACTGATGCTCTTCCACTTGTTTTAATGTCATTAAGAAGTACACCAGATAAAAAGACAGGTTTGAGTCCTCATGAAATTTTAATGGGAAGAGTTATGAGGCAAGCTTTTGTACCTGTAGGTAAACTGTTGAGCATAAATGACAGTGCTATTTTGGATTACTGTAAAAGGTTATCTGATATGGTAACTTCTGTGTCTAATCAGGTGGGAACTGAAGCACAATCAAATGAAAAGATTTTGACACATGATCTGAGACCTGGCGATTGGGTCAGAACAAAAGTACATCGGAGAAGGAATTGTCTAGCTCCTAGATGGCAGAAGCCTAGGCAAATAATTTTGATCACTACTAATGCTGTAAAGTGCAGAGGATTGAAACGTTGGATTCATCCTAGTCATACTATTCCAGTACCAACTCCTGAAAGTTCAGATGTTGAAAGTGATACCACAGATGATTCCGATTCTGAAGCAGAAGGCGAAACAGAAGGTGAAATAAATCCAGAATTTGAAGATCGACAAGAAAGTCGACATCTGGAAACTGTTCCAGTAAATGGAAATTTGACAAGAAAAGACTTGGAAATCATTGAAATAGATTCTGAAGGTGAAGAGAATCTGTTAAAGGGAAAGATAACTGAGGATTCGGTTGTCTCTATCGAAGACAAAGAAGCAGAACAAAAAGAAGTTTTAGACCAGGAGAGTATCGAAAGGCAGAGAACAAGCTCTGGAGTAAGGAACGGAAATCCAAATTCTGGGAAGTTGGGGGTAATTGAAGAAGAGGAAGAAGACGAATTACCGAGTACCAGTAATGGAAAACAAAGTGAAGTTCCTGAAGGAGTGAAATTGCCGAATAGAGAAGTTCCTGAGTCAATTGAAATTTCAGACTACGAAACTGAAGAAAGTGACGTGGATGGTGAAAGTGAAAACAGAAAGAAAAGGACTTGGAAATCAGAATCAAATAATTCTGAACCAAAGAAGAAGTACGTGAGAAAAGCAGACTACTGGCCTGGTGGAAGATTGAGAGTCAGATTGATCAAGAAACCAAAAGAACAAGTTGAAGAAATCAGTAGTCAAAAGAGTCCTGGAAAAGAAGTTGGAGTTGGAAGGAAAATTGAAGTAGTGTCGAGAAAAGGAAAAAGAATAGTAAGACCAAACCAAAAATACAAGTCACCTGAGTGGACTTATTTAGTAATTCCACCTGTTATCGACATATATGGTAGTAGTGAAGAAGAAGACGAAGTCCAAGAAATTAGTGACAATGATTGAAGTACAGAAATATTAAATTGGCAAAAGGCTGAAGAAAATTTGTTAGTTGACACAAGGTCGAAGAAAAACTGTTTAGTTGAAGAAAACTTATGTATGACATAAGGTCGAAGAAATCTTGTTTAGGGTTTAAAAAAAAAAAAAAAAAAAAAATATTTTAAAAGGGGGGTGTAAATATAAATTTAGATTTTAAAAATTTTGTTTTATTTTGTTTCATTTTGAGGCTAAACTAACCAAAAATGCCTTATGTTAAGGAGAGCACTTCAAAGTGTTCTGTTTTTAAGAGATGCTGTAAGATGACTCTGGTGTGTCTGCTCATTTTAATTCTGCTCTGGTTGGTTTTAGCTGTGATTATCCCTTTGGAGATGAATAGAGAATTACACAAAGTTAACATAACAAGTAAAACTCTGGTTAGCCAAACTAAACATAGTGCATCTGCAAAAGTTATTGATCATCAGCCTAACATTCATCAAGATAAATCAATTAGTGATTTTTCAAGTAATACATTCACAAAGCTATTGAGTGAATATGTTAAGGTAATGGATGCAAAAGACTGCTACGCCTGCGTTAAGTTACCTGCTTCTGTTTCTGAGGGAGTAACATATAATATGCTTCCTCTCACTTATGGTGTAACATGTAGTGTGTTAACTAGCTTATTTTATCAAACTGGACGTTTAGAATATTACTATTCAGATTATGACGAGATTTTTGCAAATATTAAGATTGAAAATGCTTTAAATAAGCATAAGAAAGCAAAGCAAATGAGAGAATTTTTCCTTGTTACTAACGAACTTACTTATGAGTATGCTTATAAAAATAATCTAACTTGCAAATTAAGTGCTGAAGGAAAGAAATTTTTGAATATGGTTGAGGAGAGAAGAGCAATTTATAAGAGAAATGAATTAATCAAGCAGACTAAGTCTAATTTCTGGCAGAAAGAGGATGAGAAGTTAAATGGCAAAATGCTTGAAAATATTGCAATTCACATAGACAAACCAGTTAGTGGAAAGCTTTGCATTAGGAGAGATAACACACTTTTTGATAATTACTTTGTAGGTGCAAGTAACTGTGAAGATACTTATCAGATTTTGGGAGGTTGGGGATTCAAAGGTGGAAAGGATCCAATCTTTCCTGGGATTTATTTTGTTTGTGGTGACAAAGCCTACTACAACCTTCCAGACCACTGGTATGGAACTTGTTATGTGGGAATTGTTTTTCCTAAAGTGTTTCATGTTGACAGAGATTCAGAAGGATTGTTTAAAATTCATAATTATGTAAATAGAGTTAAAAGAGAGACTTTTACTGAAGTTCTGGGAGATATTTTTCAAGCAGTAATACCTTTTGTTGGTATAACCTTAAATGCAGGGAGAATCAGAAAATTGTCCACTATAGTTGATAGATTATCAACTGACACAGCTGATGGGTTCCAATTAGTGAATGTTGAAGTTATTGCAATTAGATCCATGGTAATTCAAGACCGCCTTGCTTTAGACATACTCCTAGCAAAAGAGGGAGGAGTCTGTGGCATTTTACATGTACAACATTGTTGCACATATATACCCGACGAAAGTAAGAATATTGAAATGTACATCAAGAATATTACACAAATGCATTCAGAGATAATTCCTTTAGAAGAAGAAGATTTTACAGGGAAACTTTCAAAAAGGTTTCAAGCAATTAAAAACTGGTTTCATAATATCGGAAGTTCAATTCTTGGCAAGATTTTGGCACCTTTGATAATAATAGTATTCATTTTTATTTTGACCAAAATAGGTTGTTTGTTACATAAAAGAAAGAAGCAGTTGAAAGAGAAGAAAAGAATCTATAAACTTAGAAAAGAAGAAGAAAGGGAGATCGAATTACAGGAGTTACATAGAGAGCGTTATGCTAATTCCAAAGATTATGCAGAAACAGACTTTTAGGATTAATGATACAAATGAATTTGAATCGATTTCTCGGAAGTTTAAATTACCAAAATTTTTGGGTGCTGGTGTGGTGATTTGTTAATCACCAGATGAGGGAGTTGATGGAGCCAGATAGAAAACAAAATTTTGTTTAAACTCGTGAAGTCACATTTCCATAACATGAATAATAATATTAATGAATTGTGATATGTCGTGCTAATACAACTTAGATTAAACTTTACACATGGGGGGACTAACATGTGTGCTCATAAACGTGCATAATTGTTGCATCTTTTTGTTCGTGCAAAATAATAAAATAATTTATTGTTTTCGTTTTTGTCACTACTAACTGCTGCAAACTTAAAAGAAGCATGTGCTTGTTTTGCTTTTCCTTGTCTGTATGATGTCATTTCTACTATTCTAGGTGCACATAAGTCTCATGGATTAATGAAGACTGGTAGATATAAACGCTGCTTTATTTGTTTGCATTTGCTAGGTAACATTTGATTAATCGGGTGGGTTAATTAATTAGTAAATCCTGGGGTGGATACAGAATCTACATTATTTCTTACATTAATACTTTTCTTGTGTTTGTTTTATACTAGAAAGCATAAGTTGCCTGCTTTTGGGCCTAGTTTGCTCGAGTTACAAAAAGCTGAATTTTACTTCTGCAAAAGTCACGAGACGCCCATTCTGAAATAAAGTGTTCGTCAAAAGCTGCATTCACAAAGCAAAAACTGACGTGCTATCATCATTCTGTCGGACATGGCCAAGGTCGAAAAAGAACATTTTGTCAGCCCTTAACTTGGCATCCGCGGAAGTCAATTGGAAGCAATGAGAATATTATCATACATTTGTTGCAAACCTAGGAAGCTCCTGGTTGCATTCGGAAAAGACAATGGTCCTTAAGAAAAATGACCTAATGGAAGATTTGAAATGTGGGTGACATGTCACTTGTCACTCTCAGCCAATGGGACGTCGAAGATTTCTGAAAACTTTCCTTTGCGTAGTTTAGTTAGCGTAGAAAGGTATAAAAAGTCATGCCCTTAGGGATGGGCTGGCTGCTGCTTTCTGACTTTCCGATGAGGGTGAAGTGCTGTCGGACATTGCGTGGAGCACGTAAGAATCCTCAAAGAACTTTACTATAATTTCTATCTATTTAGCTCAGTTAGGGACTTAGGTTTTAGAAATGCTAAACTTTAAATACTCACTTTAATTTTGATTCACTTGCTTAAATTGTATTTTTCTCATGTTTCTTTACAATCATGTTTGCTTCAATGCTAATAAATAACATTTATAAAACTATCATCCGAAATACCATAATTTAGTAAATAAAGTCTTACTTTTGACAAACAAGCTGGTCTTGATTATTCAGAAGTATAGGTTACTATTAGCTAGATCCCATCGCCAATGGTGGTCGTTTAAATGGTTAAGATTTATTCTAATGATAATATTCTTTCCGCAGATGTATAAAATTGTATATAGTTTGTAGATAATGTATATATAGATTTAATTTGACCACCTGATTCAGTAGGCCCTAATATGTCATGTTTATAAATGGGTCCATAAGTTAGTGTAGAAATTTATTTATAGGTTATGAAGTAGGGTAGCGTTGTTTATGATATATTTTCTATAGGCCGCTGGATCACAGTCCCTCCTCCATGAGAATCCTGGCAGAGAAGAAACAAAGGGGGCTTCCTGGTGCTTCTGTCACCTGTGAATGCACACAGGGGGGCATGTTGTGCCCCCTTGTGCATGCACACCATTTCCTTCACAGCATGGATGTTTCAGTCTAAAAACTGGAACCATTTGCCCGTTTTTAGAGGCTCCACCGTGGTAATGACAAAAAAAAACACCAGACAGGAGGAAGCTCCTATTCTGGTGGGTGGCAGGACCACAGCTTTGGTCAAATGGTAGCAGGTCAGACCAGGCGCCGCACCACCAAAGTCATAATCAGGCCCTTAATGAGGTCCTGATTTTCAGAAAACAGACAAATTAGCAATCTATTATTGATGAAGTGTCCAGAAGAAAAATACATCTTCCAATGGCTCCTTTTGGAAAGAGAGAACTTCGAAATAAAGAAGCAATAATATTTGAAAACAAGATATTGAATTTCTCGGGAATGGACTATGTTTTAACCCTTATCTCTCATTGGTTTATTTGCACACATTATTTTTTGTTTCCAGAACTTACATCCTTTCAATTTTTTGGCTACATTTGCCTGCGTGATGGTTTTTATTGCTCAGTTAACTTTATTTGCGTAATTTATCCGGTTAAGCATTTTCTCAATAGTTTGTCTCTGCTACATTGTGTTTATATTGATTTTAATCTTGTGTCTGTCTACTTATACTGAGCCAGTAGGATGCAAATTGGAATTTGAGTTTTGTGCAAATTACGTTATCAACTACCTTTGATCACACCTTTTCATGTAGACGGATCACTAGGTAATTAACTTTTGTTTCGCTGTGTGTCACCCCAAAAGTAACTGTACGTTGGCTCCATTTGTGTTCACCTCCCCTCAAATTTTGCATCAGATGCATTGCAAACCCAACAGCTTCTTATTCGTTATTCACTAGCTCATTTGAAACATCCTATACTAGTGTGACTTCCCTCGAGGCGAAATCTAAGATGGTTCATTAGAAGACAGCTTCTTTGCTTATTCTGACCCTTGCAGAAAGTACATTGGCAGTTCAAGCCACCTAGAGTGACTTTTTCCGTAATTGCAATCTTTCCCTACGTAAGACCAATGGGGTCATACTAAAACTGTATAAAAAGGGATCTGAAGTCTCTTCCATGCCCTTATTTTTCTAATTATATCATTCATGTCAACACATAAGCTTTTAGCCTCATGAAGGGACTTATCAACACTCTGGGCTCGTTACCTCAATCATTTTGTAGTGTAGTTCCTATAGTCCCAATAGGCTCTGCGCATTGGAATAATATCTTCAGTAGTGTAGAAGGAAGACTGACTTTAACTAGGTCTCTACTGACTATATTAGACTTAAGTTTTTTGCCAGCTAGCTCAGAGTTCACTAGAAACTTTCTCGAATAAGCGAGGAGGAGTTTAACCTCCCTGGATAGACAAGAAGGGATTTAGTTTCTGACAACCATAAAACATGACAACTTTGCTCTCCCTGAAT
Organism: Lissotriton helveticus; assembly: GCF_964261635.1. NCBI lineage: Eukaryota > Metazoa > Chordata > Amphibia > Caudata > Salamandridae > Lissotriton > Lissotriton helveticus. The sequence continues at coordinate 1,411,654,434 of NC_136068.1, forward strand.
AAGAGTATATCTCTAGAGTCGTGTGAAAACAAAAGACAGCTATTTCACTCAGTCAATAAGTGCGTACTTAGTTTCACCAGATTGCAGAGAAAAAGAGAGACGGGCGTTTTCAATAAAAGGTGTTATTTATCGAGCAGTCTCTTTCCTCATACAAGAGAAATGAATTGCTACAATTGCAATACTTATAGTTAAGTAAAGTGCATACAGTAAAAGCAGGATTATGAAATAATACTGTAAAAGCATTGATATGGTTTCTTAGCCATATGATACTTTAAAATGGATAAAATAGATACATACATATATACATTGACTAATTGTACTCAACTGGTGCTTCTAACTATGCCTACCCCGGTGTACCTGACCTAAGCCTAATACGTGGGAAGGAGTAAGTAAGTAGCAGTTTAAGTTAAGTTTGTTTTGCCAAGAATCTGACTCAAGAATTCTCTGTAAGGGTTTAGTCAGTTCAGTACCTGGGTATTAGAAGGCAGGAGGGCTGGTATCTCTCTCTTAGGACTCGGTATCCCAGTCACCCGCAAGGGTAAGCTGGAAACGCCGGAAGCTGGATTTCTCGGCAAGAGAAAAGACAGCATCTTTCTCAGCGCGTCAAAAGGGAGGGGCAGCGTCCGTGGGCTCTCGCATCAGCTGGGCTCTCAGGCAAGTAGTAGCTGCTCCAGATTCATCACCACCGTGTGTTTGCTTAAGGCAACGTTGGTATATTTATACCTGAAAGGCACCGGGTTTGACGTAAGGCTGGACATAAGACGTCAATAAAGATGTCACTAAGAACTGGTTGTTCTTACAGTGCTTTACAGGAGTTCTCGGATGAAATCAAAACAAATCTGCGGTGATTTCCCAGGTATCTGGAGGCTTGGATTTGTTTAAGAACTCGGTGTGCTTTCTAGGGGGCTGGAGGAGTAGGCTTGCTTAATGTGACAGCATGCGCAATGACTGAATTATGAAAAGGGTTTCTTTGCCGTTGTAGGGATATTATTGATTTATAACCGGACAAGGGCAAAGAATAGGAATATCGATTCAGGTACCTAGATAAACACACTACACCCACTCCACGAATTCATGTCCATAATTACTAAACTAAGCATAAGTAAACATATCTAACGGTGCATGTGTATACCGATCCACTCCAAAATACATTTTTTTTTTGCATCTCAAATGGCATATGCGAAATACACGAAAAATGAGTATAGGTACAGTATTTCAAGCAGAGTAATCATTCATAAAAAAGGATGCATATATATCAGCGGAATGATTTTGCAAAAATTTACACATGAAATGGCTCTTAATACTGAAAAGAAAAGTGCGAGACCATTTCATCACATATAAATACAGTTTTTTGTAAATATGCTAGAGGCTGAGGTAATATATTGTCTCTAGAGTGCCTAAAAATAGAAGCTCTGTTCTCTAAGAATAGTTCTACTTTAAGCAGAGGATGAGTGCTAAAAAAAAAGTAAATATTTTGGAATCAGGGAAAAAAATTATTTCGTTTTTCAAGGGAAGAAGTCAAAACAGTTCCAAATATTTCCAGAAGCTTTTGTTTTTCAAAGCTGAAGGCCAAATTCAGAGTTCAGGGAAGGCTGAGTGCTCGTTTGCTTAAAAGTTATTCTTTTTGTTCAGGGGAGAACATCATTTCAGACAGACTTTCAAAAAAGCAGTTTACCGCTTCCGGTGAAAGTTCGACCAAGTTGGAAAATGCCGCAACTGTGCAGTCGTGAGAATGATTGCTATCATCGATGTATTGATCAGCATTGCTCACAGAAGGTCGTACCTGGTTGATGCTGCTCTCATCTTGCACTTCACTACCCTTTAATTGCAGTGGTGAAGTTTCAACGAATGCCGTCATCAGGATGGGTAACCGCTGGGGACAACACGATGCATGAGCCGTTACAGGACTTAGCAAAGTATCTGTATCCAATGGTACTTATGATTGTAGTGTGAGACAGACGTCTAACACACATTCTTCTCCGCACAGCATACATCTTAACACAGGTAAGATACAATTCTGCCAGATGGGTCTGAATGAAAGAAACCAGGTCATATTCAGATCTCTTAGCCGGGCTAATCCAAGGACTTTAGTTATGCGGTCCCGATAGCGTATAGCTAGGATCGTTTCTTCCATTGTTGCTGGAGTCTTGTCTGTGACATGGCTTGCCATAACAAAGCAGGAGTATCAAAAATAAAATGCCTGCTACGAGTCCCAACAGGAGTGGAAGGCCGCCAAAGATCGAATGGACAAAATTGGGAAAGATGCCCAGGACTGCTTTAAAAGGTCACAACAGTCCCGAAAATATTGTCCTAAATACACTCTGGATACCATTCGTATCTGAAATGTTTAAGATTTGGTTTAGCATTTCTGCGAAGTGTAAGGGGCAATTTGTTGATAAAAGGTTATGTATCTCTGCCGTTGTCCTTGCAACTTGGAGATCATACCTTTCTTTTGATGACGTCAAGAGCACAGGCGTCTGTAGAAGAACAGACTTCATTCTGCTTAAAGTATCAATTCGAATAGAAGAGATTTTCAAACTGGGCCAAAATTTTCCCTCCCAGTCTGGAGTGTCATTCGGATACAATACTTGCATACAACAAGTGACCATGGAAGAAACGCTTACTAGATAAGCTTTTCCTGGCACCAAGCCACAACATCTGTGGTCCACTATTAGAATGTAGCTCCCGTTCGAAAGCCGTCTAAAGAATGGCTCTATTCGAGGTCCAAGCTGGTGACATGAAAGGTTATTTGAAGTCCCCTCACAGGCCCCATGTAGATTTATACCCTGACACAGAAGTATACCACTTAGTGATTTTTCACAATTATTACCACTAAGAAATACATTCTGTCCTTTTTCACTATAACATGTGTGTGTGTAAGATAATTTCCATGTTGACTTAATATATCCTTTACCCAACCTTTCATACTGGTCTGCCTGTATATACTTTTGGCAGTATCGAAATTGGAAAGTTGTTATCGGAATAGTTATTATTCCGTGTATTATCCATTCAATGACAGGTCGTTCTGACATTGTCAATGGTAATCTCTCAAGTTTTTTAATGCTCAGAATTGTATATTCTGCTCCTTTTTGTGCCAAGCTGATTTGTATATCAGTATGGTTAAAGATAGAGAATAGTGACGTTGTGTTGATTAAACGCCAAGGCACGTAGCCTGAACGCAGATTTTGTAACGTCCAGCCAAGCTGTACAATAGAACGCAATTGGGACTGATTATGTTGTAACATTAGTAAGTCCTGCTCTATTATATCGATTGCAGATGATACAATACTGTCCAGTGAATATATTCTGGAAGACAGAGTCATTAACCCATTGTCCACAACAGAAAGTGATTTTTCCAAATTAATACGGTCAATTTCCCGTATTTTCTCTGCTGTTTCAATTTGAGTTTCTTTCCAAGCTTCGTTATAAGCTGCGTATATAGAGGCCGCTATGAAACGTTTTTGACACTGTTTGCGTGGTCCCATAATGAAATCACGCAAGTCAGCACCTTCTTTAAGTAAAGTTAAGTGTTGCTTAATTTCTGCCAGTGTGGATGTCTGTAGCCATTCGAGGCAGAGTTTTCCTACACTGTATGTTGTTACTATCCCTGGATGTTGTCTCTGGGAGTATCTAGGGTCTGGCCTGGTCAAATTGAACCCCTGCATTTTGTTCAGGAATCTATCTTGACAGTTATTTTTGTCTGTGGGCCAGATCAACCATTTTTTCCAATCAGGATGTGTTCTGTTTTGGTTTAAAATATGGGATACGTCTATCTCAACATCTGTAGTGCTATTACTGTCAGGTGTTGGCTTTGGAATAGACGGTTTGTTCAAGTCTTTAATTTTGGCTAGGCCAAGACAGGTTGTTTGTTGAATTGTGTAATTCAAAAATATAATTTGTTCTGGGATCATGCAGGCTCTGAATAATGATTCTATACCTTGGACTTGCCAATCTTTGGTACCCCAGATGGTTTTTGTTTCAATGTTATTTTTCCAAAAATCAAAACCAAATGTATTCATTTCTTCAAAAAATGTTTCTGAATAGATTAATTTTGCATTTGTCAGCATGTTTTTCATTCCTGTCTTATTTAACAGTTTGAAATAAAACGTTTCTGCTTCACTTGTGTTAAACCCTGGGAAGTATGGGAATTTATCATAAAATGTTTTTGAACTACCTTTTGGTGGAGTTGCACAATGTTCCCATTGATTATAATTTAAAACATTTCTAGGTTGAGCAGATTTATGCAAATAATGGTTAGCATAGTGATTGTAGCAGTACATCTGTTCATAATTTGATGAACCTTGTAAATAATCATGTTCTGTAAATTTTGCTGACATAACTAAGTCTGACATCATATCATTAATACTTTCAAAGTCCCAATCATCAGAGAATGTGCTCGGTTTTACAAAGTCACTTAATGAAACCTTAAATTGATGAGGATACTTCAAGAGCTCGACCGGGCCATATATTTCGTAATCTGTTTTGTCCCATGCTACCCCACCGGGTATCGGATTGGCTGTGAAGTTTACTGAAGAAAGTTCTCTTTTCTCGATGTGTGAAGACTTGTGTGGCTTTAGGACCAGGTAGATATTCTGGCTTGCTGTGTCCATTGTAATATATTTTCCCTCAATGAAGTGTCCCAAGCATAGCACCATGATGAGCCAAAGCAGGAGGAAAAGTACACCTAGCACCACCCAAAATTCAATCCATGGGGAAATCAGATAGGTTTCTTGTAGTTGATGAAAGAGTTCTTTAGTTTTGTTTTTAAAAGTTTTTGTTGTTGTTGGCTGTTCCTCAGGTTCGCTCGGATCCTCAGAAAAGTCATCGAAATTGATGAAGTAGCCTGATGCAGTTCTGTCAATTGTTGAAATTGCTTCTGGATTTTTCTTTGTTTCATTAGCATAGTCTGTGGCTACATCGTTGTAGACAGGTGTTTCTTGACGAATTGTTGCAATTTGGCTTTTAAGAGGCATAAGTTCCATGGCTTTGTTGCATAGTCCTTGTTGATTCACTGTAGGTTTATCAAATGTGATTAGTCTCTCAGTGTGAACCTCTTGATTTGTAGCAAACTTTGGTGTTCTGCTATTTCTTGGGAGTCCACTTGGCCTACTACTTATTATTGGCCACATGATTGTGGTTTAACCAGGTCGATGTATACAACTGGGTTCTCCTTTTTACCAGCAAGGGGCGGTAGTACAACTGATCTTGTTCCGTTGACAGCTAAGACAGGTACTGCTTTTCTGTAAGAAGGCCCAAATTCCTTCTTCACCGCGATTTTCTCCCTGACCAGATCCCCAATCTTTGGAATCCAGACAGGCCTTGCTGGGACAGGTGGTTTCTCTTCAGTGACTGTTGGCTGTTGTTTCAACTTTATGTTGCTCAGGTCTTTTCTTGTTTCATTTAAGTCCTGTAAAATAGCCAAACGATCTTTGATATCAAAGCATTTTCTTTCTACCACTGAAGTCTGACTATCGAGATCCTGGATATGCATTCTAGTCCCGAACAATAGTTCGTACGGACTGAAACCTTTTAGAGAATTTCTTGGCAGATTGTTAAGACTACGTTGGACACTTATTAGATGTTTGACCCACCCAACCCCCGAACCTAATACCTTTGCCGTTATAGATTGCTTTATGTCTCGGTTTTTTCTTTCCACAATTCCGTTTCCCTCAGGATGGAAGGGACAAGAATACCGCAATGCAATGCCCATGCTGGTCATGGCCTCCTTATAAGCTCGAGAGCTAAAAGCAGAACCCTGGTCAGAGTGTAGCATGCCAATTGCTTATGTGCCGATAAAGACTCGCAAATCTTTTATAACCGTTCTGGCGTCAGCGGAGCGCTGGGGCCACATCCAAATGAATCTCGTGCAGGAGTCCACTGCGACCATGATGTATTTATAGTTGCCATCCCTTTGTAAGGGACCACAGTGGTCCAGGTAAACACACGCTAATGGTTTATCTGAGATCAGAAGGGGCGTCTGTGCTGGTCTTTTTACCGTCGAAACTTTCATTTTTTTGCATATTTCACAATCTAGAACAAAGTTCCTAGTTTATCTTCTCATTTGTGGCCACCAGTATCTCTGTTTTAATAATGATACTGTGGCTGAGACTCCAGCGTGTGCAGAGGCGAGCCCTTCGTGTGCCGCTATAATTAGTCCTAACCTATGTTCCATGTTTGGAATTGCCCTATCCCCCACTCCAGGGATTCGAGCAAATAGAACGTTATTCGCATCAGTTATGTATGAGTACTTTACTGGAAAGCCTTTCGGGAGTGTTTTTATCGTATTTTTTACTGTAGCGCTGACAGCTTGCAACATCTCGCTGTCTATTTTTGTTTTTGACCGGGTGATAGCAGCTACGGAAGCCGTTTGCACAGCTGCCTTCGCGGCCTCATCAGCCAATGAATTCCCTGCAACGTGAACGCCATCACGTTGATGACTCACTGTATGTATCACGTGAGTCTTTTGTAGTTCCTTTTGTAAAAGAACTACTTGTTCCCAAAGCGTTTTATGCTTGATTGTGCCACCCTTTGCATCTTTGAAACCATTTAGAACCCAATTCTGCAAGTATTCATTATAAGACTGAACGCAATAATATGAATCGCACACTATGAGTGTGGGGAATTCGCGATCAGTATTTTCAAGCGCCATCTTAAATGCTGTTAGTTCAGCTCGCTGAGCTGTACAATCTCCTAGAGATTGTGTTTTAGTGACCAGTGGTCTAAATTTTCCTTCGTGCCAACGACCTTTAACAATCGCGCACGCAGCACTGTGAGCTTGTTTACCCCCAACTGCGGGCTGTGCTGATCCGTCTGTATATATTATACAGCCGTAGTGTTCAAGAGGCAAGATTTCGGTCGGCAGAGGACATTCAAATTCATATTGGAGAAATTCTTGTGTTTTTAAATTAGGATCAAATTCGTAGACCACTTCTGTTGCAGCAAGAGAATTAACCCATTGTATCCATCTCGGATGTAGTGCTTTAGCATTTGGAATGCTTGCCTTTGTTACCGCTTCTAGAGCCGGTACTGGTGTAACGATGATTATTCGTTTACCTTGTGCTAGGGCTCTTTCTTTTGCTACCGCAGTCTGAACCGCGGTTAGAATTTTTTCAGTTGAGATAAATTTCATTTCAGCTTTTGTGTACAAATGTGATTTGTATGCTATTGGTACCGTTTCCCCCTCATTAGAGGTTAGGTATGTGAATCCGCATTTTCCTGGGATGACCCGGATCACAGGGTTGCGTGTGTTATCGCGTGTTTGCAATTTTGTTTTAGCTAACATGTCTGTTTGCAATGATCTCAAAATTTCTGAGTCCAATTGATTGTTTTAAAATCTGGTTTTATTAGTTCATAGAGAGGTTTAACCCTCTCTGCATAATTTAGAATGTAAGTTCTTCCGAAATTCAGGAAACCTAGAATTGATTGTAAGTTTTTCAGCGTTCTTGGTGCTTGGATTACAGCACATTTCTCTAAGAAATTGTCTGCCAGGCTTTTGCCTTCACTTGATAATTCATATCCTAAAAACAGGACAGTTAGATGGGCAATTCGTGACTTTTTAAAGTTGAATTTGTAACCCTCTGCTGCGAACCCAAGTATTATGGTGTTCACTCTTTTCAAGTGAGTATCCAAGTCATCATCTGTTAGATAGATGTCATCGACATAAGATAATGCCTCATCATCATATGTTTGTAGTAACTCTGTTACTCTTGCTGAGAATAATCCTGGGCTGTTCTTGAACCCCTGTGGGAGTCGACAGAAATTTTTCTGCGAGCCCATTATTGAGAAAGCGGTCAAATACCTGCATTCAGGTGCTATATTTTGACAAAAGAATCCATTAGAGATGTCTAATGTTGTTTTGTATTTTTTGCGCACGATGTTATTAATTAGTGCTGCACTATGTGAGTTTTGTACTGCAAACGTTTTGCAACATGAGTTTAGATGTCTGTAGTCCAAAACTAGACAATATGAATCGTCTGGCTTGGAGACAGGAAACAAAGGATTGTTCATTTGTGAGGTGCAAGTTTCAATCACCCCCTGGTATTCAAGTTGATCTAAGATCTCCCTAACCTGTTTTTTAGCTTCTTGCTTAATTGGGTACTGCCTCTGTGCAGTTGGTTGACATTTTAACTGGATTTTGTGAGGAGGAGAGTCCTCATCCGATCCTACATGATTTTTATACAATGCAGGTGCTTGGGCTACTGCCCACTTTCTTGCAAGTGTATATTTTTTATGAATTGGAATGTGATTTGAGAAGGCAGGCATAATCATTTCTTCGCCATGAGGGCACTCCCTGACAAACTCTGGTGGCCAGTCTTTTTCAGCTAAAAGGATGTCATAGCCTTTTGAGAGGTTATCCCAAAATAGACCCCTTATTTTCCTAGTCTTATCTCCCTCTATACGTAATGTTATTTCGTATATTTTATGAGGTTTGCTAACTCTGGTGTCTGCAGTTTCCACCTGAATGTATTCATTCGTGTCCACTGTCTCCAGATGATTCATCAGGATCTTGCGAGCTATGCTCACTTCTGCTGCGCTGTCTAGCATTGTCTGAGCCCACTCTCTGTTTTTCAGCTGTGTCCTCAGGATCCTCGGCATGTTTGATTATTTTAATACTGGCTACCTTCTTTTTTGGAAATTGTAATTTTTTACTTTGATGAGCAGGTTCCTTGTCTTTGGACTTGACGTGCTCTTCCCTGTGTTCTGACCGTCCTCTTCTTTCCGATTTCTGCGAGGAAGTCTGAAAAGATCGAGAGGGACGTGTATCAATATCTTGATATCTATCAGGTTTCTTCAAATTATCCCTATTTCTAAGGTTGTATCTTTTCTCAGAGGGCTCCCTCTGGGGAGACTTGTGTCCTTGGTCCGGAGATCTTTCTCTCCGCCGAGGAGACTTTCCTCTGGACTGGAATCTTTTTTCTTTGGGAGTGAATTGTTTATTTCCATCCCAGCTCTTTTTTGGAGTGTTTAAATTATTTTTAACAAATATTTTTTCAGGATTTTCAGTTAGTTGGGGTTTTACTGGTTTCCCACCCAAACTATCTCTTCCTAGTTCTTCATAGGATTTTTCTATGATTCTGGCCAGTTCAAATGGTTGTTCTGCTATATCTGTTTCTTTCAATTTCTGACGGATCGCCACAGATGCTGCTTCTCCTTTTATGTTAGATAATAATAAAGCTGAGACCTGCTTGAAGTCTTTCAGTAATTTCATACTCAGAGTTAAAGCAGGTTCTGGACCGTATTCATTTTGAATCTGTCTTAGCACATCTGGTATTACCGCCATGGACGGAACACCATGTGTTTTTGTGTAAATGGAAGCAAAGACTGTGCCCCAAGTGTCACAGTCCTCCACATGTGGTGCGATCCCCATTGGAAGGCAGATAGTCAGAATTCTGTGTTTCTCAGTAGGGGTAGTATCCGGAAATACTGCCTCTATTTGAGTGATTTTTTGTGCTAACCAGAATGGAATTTGTTCCCGTTTTGCGGGTACTTTACCCAGACATGATTGTATGTTCTGTGGTGTAATTTTGTTTGTGTTCCCCTGATGAGGGGTCAGCTGTGGAATGTTAATAGCTGGTTGGACTGTTGAAGTCCGCATTACATATTGGACTAATTGTCTATGTATTTTAATCAGTTGTTTTAACTGTGCTAAAAGTTCTAGTACTGACATTTTTTCGATGTCGAGAAGTGGTGTGTAGCTGGCTAGAACCGGCCACGTTGCTCCTGGTCTACCTAATGGACCGAGCCTGGTGATGTGATTATTATGTTTTAGGGCGCCTTTAAACCAGAGCAGGTGCTCTTGGTATTTTAATGGGATTTCCACCTCCTCGAAAGGGGTGTACTCATCCGGTGGTTCCTCTATTTTGTAACAGTGGAACTCATGTGTGACAGCGTTTGCTGCTGGAAAGTTTATCCATGAATAGAATACCTCTGTCTGCCGATATTCATGTGCCTTAATTACGAATGTGACTGTACCACCTCTCGATGTTAGTCCATTTTCTATAAGTTTAATAGTTATAGTTTTTCTTATGTTGACCGGGATGAGTATTGCATCCGGGTCAGTCTGTAGGAGACTATTGTCATCCTCTAGGAGACGAGCTGCTATTCTAGCGGTCTCCCTCTCTTCTTCAGTTTCTGACATTTTTACTGACAAAAAGGTTTTTGTTGCAGATCAAGTTTCAAGGAAACAAAGATTAGGTGCACAATATTTTGGAACACTGTATCCTTCAACGTTGAATAAACCAAAAACTATACATAGAAATCTCTTCCTACTAAGTTCCGGCGGATTTTTAACCTTTTACCCACTCTAGACGTCTTTTGGAGTATTTACGGGAAAAAGGGTCTGTGTGAAAAAGCACGACTGAGTTACTCTAATGTCTTGCGTTAGATTTATCGCCTTACCAAACGTTGGGCGCCATGTAGTGTAGTTCCTATAGTCCCAATAGGCTCTGCGCATTGGAATAATATCTTCAGTAGTGTAGACGTAGGACTGAGGTTAACTAGGTCTCTACTGACTATATTAGACTTTAGTTTTTTGCCAGCTAGCTCAGAGTTCACTAGAAACTTTCTCGAATAAGCGAGGAGGAGTTTAACCTCCCTGGATAGACAAGAAGGGATTTAGTTTCTGACAACCATAAAACATGACAACTTTGCTCTCCCTGAATAAGAGTATATCTCTAGAGTCGTGTGAAAACAAAAGACAGCTATTTCACTCAGTCAATAAGTGCGTACTTAGTTTCACCAGATTGCAGAGAAAAAGAGAGACAGGCGTTTTCAATAAAAGGTGTTATTTATTGAGCAGTCTCTTTCCTCATACAAGAGAAATGAATTGCTACAATTGCAATACTTATAGTTAAGTAAAGTGCATACAGTAAAGGCAGGATTATGAAATAATACTGTAAAAGCATTGATATGGTTTCTTAGCCATATGATACTTTAAAATGGATAAAATAGATACATACATATATACATTGACTAATCGTACTCAACTGGTGCTTCTAACTATGCCTACCCTGGTGTACCTGACCTAAGCCTAATACGTGGGAAGGAGTAAGTAAGTAGCAGTTTAAGTTAAGTTTGTTTTGCCAAGAATCTGACTCAAGAATTCTCTGTAAGGGTTTAGTCAGTTCAGTACCTGGGTATTAGAAGGCAGGAGGGCTGGTATCTCTCTCTCAGGACTCGGTATCCCAGTCACCCGCAAGGGTAAGCTGGAAACGCCGGAGGCTGGATTTCTCGGCAAGAGAAAAGACAGCGTCTTTCTCAGCGCGTCAAAAGGGAGGGGCAGCGTCCGTGGGCTCTCGCATCAGCCGGGCTCTCGGGCAAGTAGTAGCTGCTACAGATTCATCACCACCGTGTGTTTGCTTAAGGCAACGTTGGTATATTTTATACCTGAAAGGTGCCGGGTTTGACGTAAGGCTGGACATAAGACATCAATAAAGATGTCACTAAGAACTGGTCGTTCTTACAGTGCTTTACAGGAGTTCTCGGACGAAATCAAAACAAAGCAACGGGGATTTCCCAGGTTGCTGGAGGCTTGGATTTGTTTAAGAACTCGGTGTTCTTTCTAGGGGGCTGGAGGAGTAGGCTTGCTTAATGTGACAGCATGCGCTATGACTGAATTATGAAAAGGGTTTATATGCCGTTGTAGGGATATTATTGATTTATAACCGGACAAGGGCAAAGAATAGGAATATCGATTCAGGTACCTAGATAAACACACTACAATTTTATCACAGAAACTCTAAGAGTATCTCCCTTTCTTCGGCTTAAGTCTCTAAGAGTGAGGCCCACATTGCCTTAATTTTAGGCAAGGGGAGATTAAGTGATTTGCACAGAATCACAGGATGTTGAGCTGATGCCGGGACTTGAACCTGGTTCCCCAGTTCCAAAGTCAACAGCTATAGGTGTAACACCACAAGCTGCATTACTTGATTATACCATTAGAGGGGAAAGCATATTAAAGGTGCTAGTGACTTGAGAAAATGCCATCTCTTTTCAGATCAAGTAGTGGCATCAACCTTACTAATTCCTGTTAGAAATTGGATTACTGGTTGACTGGGGTGTGAGCTCTGGTCAAGCAGCAACCAAGGTCTTAGTGAGGGTATGGGATAAGCAAGCTGCTAAATTAACCTGGCCTCACCTCCTGGTAGCTTGACACAGAGTAGTCATGCTTAACCAGGCTTAATTTAGAAGTAATGTGTACAGTATTTGTGCAAAACTTCAAAAAGTAAAACTGTGAAAACACCACACAAAATCCCACACTAAGTTACAAAAGAGCAAAATTTTGCAAATAAAACGAGACCAAAATGACAAAAATCCAATCAGTAGAACCGGAGTTATAATTTTTGAAAGAATAAACTGTAAAATAGTGTCTAGAAACAGAATGCACCAACCAGTTGGTTGCGCTAGACCGGGACAAAGTCAAACGTTCAGGCCGACCGAGATGTAGCCGGATCTGATACAGGCCCATATTAGTTCCACTGAAGATTTTCCCTTGCAAGTTTTGTGCTAAGGTCTCTGAGGGTTAATGGGAGTATGCAGAGTATCATGGGCGGCAGATGGTGGGGCGTAAAGAGCAGGCCAAACATCGCAGACAGGCGGGCTGGAGCTTTGTGCTGGCGGTCCCCCGAGGGGCTTGTGGTGCCTTGCAATGGTTTTTTGTGTGAACAGCACTGTTCCAGCCGCAATGAATCCAACAGCTCAAATTAAAGAGCTCAAGAACCCCATCAAGGTTCCAGGACTTGAGGGGTACCTCTTGGGGGTCAGAAACCTGCTGAATATAGGTCCAGGAGCTGCTGGGGAGTCTGTTATGTCTCTGAGTCTCAGATCAGGAGGCCAGCAGACTAGCACTTCAAGTCACTCTGGTGTCTTGGTTTCAAGATGGCGTTGAAGGTCCAGTTCCTCAGGCAAGAGGGTACCAGGAAACAGATCAGCACAGCAGCGCAAGATTCCTTGCAGAGCAGCAGTCCATCAGAGTGGCGTCCTTGCAACAGCACAGCAGTCCTTTTTCCTTGCAGAGTACTCACAGGTTCAGAAGTGTACTGAAGTGGTGATTTTAGAGGTACTTCTTTTATACACAGGTGTCCCTTTTAAATGGGAGGGAGAAGCTTCTAGAGGCATGCTTTTGACGTGCACAGATGCCCTGCCTTCCCCGCACTAGCTCTAGACTAACTACAGGGGGTATGCAGCCCTTTGTGTTGAAACAGGACACAGCCTATTCAGGTGTAAGTAAGGATGGGCCCAGCTCCTCCCTCCCATCCTGCCAGTGATCAATCAATCAATCAGAGTACTCGTAGAGTGCGCTACTTACCCGTGAGGGTCTCAAGGCGCTGAGGGGGGAGGGGGTGCTGCTACTGCTCGAAGAGCCAGGTCTTGAGGAGTCTCCTGAAGGCGAGAAGGTCTTGGGTCTGGCAAATGTAGTTAGGGAGGGTGTTCCAGGTCTTGGCGGCGAGGAAGGAGAAGGATCTGCCCCCGGAGGTCGTTCGTTGGATGCGGGGGACAGTGGCGAGGGCAAGGCTAGCGGAGCAGAGCCGGTGGGTGGGGGTGTAGAAGCTGAGTCTGCTGTTTAGGTAGGCTGGTCCGGCGTTGTGGAGGGCTTTGTGTGCGTGGGTGAGGAGCTTGAAGGTGATCCTCTTGTCGACAGGGAGCCAGTGTAGGTCTCTCAGGTGGGGGGTGATGTGGCTGAGGCGGGGGACGTTGACGATCAGTCTGGCAGAGGCATTTTGGATGTGTTGTAGTCGTCGCAGGTGTTTGGCTGGGATTCCTGCTTAAAGTGCATTGCCATAGTCCAGTCGGCTGCTGACGAGGGCCTGTGTCACCGTTTTTCTTGTTTCGGTCGGGATCCATTTGTATATCCTGTGGAGAATGCGGAGGGTGTTGTAGCAGGAGGAGGAGACGGGGTTGACCTGTTTCGACATGGAGAGGGCGGAGTCGAGGCCCATCCAGTCACATCTAAGCTTCCATTATGTGTGGCTGTCTTAGAGGAATACACAGTGTTCAACTGCCAACTACACACAGTCATGTGACCAGAGACAGTCCCGTTCAAACAGGAGCCCCCACACACCACTGCCCGAACCACATTTTCTACCTCAGAAGCCGCAGGTTCAGCAGCAAGCTCGTCACCCTCTTCAACTCCTCACTTGGTACAGACACCTTTTCCGAACACTGGACACATGCAGAAGTCAAACCACTTCTCAAGAAACCATCTGCCAACCTGAGTGAACTCTAGCACTACTGCCCCATCTTCTTGCTCCCTTTCCCCACCAAAGTCCTGAGGAAAACTATCAACTGACAACTCACAAAACATCTGGACCAGAATGCTTTCCTAGATATCTCTCAATCTGTATTCTGCACCAACCACAGCACCGAAACTGCCTTGATGGCCACCACTAATGACATCCTTAACTGGGGAGCAATGGCGGCTCTGATCCTCCTCGACCTCTCAGCAGCCTTTGACACAGTATCTCATCACACCCTGATCAAAAGACTGCATCACATGGGTATCCAAGGAAATGCCCTCAAGTGGATTGCCTCGTTCCTCACCAGAGGAACACAAAAGGTCCACCTACCGCCGTTCACTTCCAAACCCAAGGGCATCATTTGCAGCGTTCCTCAGGCTCCTCCCTCAGCCTCACCCTTTTCAACGCTTACATGCGCCCCTTTGCCAACATCATCAGATCCCATGGACTAAACATCATATGACACCTAGCTCACCCTCTCACTCTCAGAAGACCTCGGCTTTGTGAGAACTAACTTCCACAGGTGCATGATGAGCATTGCCAACTGGATGAAGGACAACTGTCTGAAGCTCAGCACTGACAAAACAAAGTACTGCTCTTTGGAAACAACACCACCCCTTGGAACAACGCCTGGTGGCTCTTGGAACAAGGACCATCACTCAAACTGACCAACCACTCCAGAAACCTTAGAATTATCCTGGACAGCAAACTAACCATGAAATCTCAGATTAACTCAGTCTCCTCTGTCTGCTTTCTCACACTTCCCATGTTACAAAAAGTCTTCAAATGGCTGCCACTGAACACCACACGTACCTTCACTCAGGCCCTATTCCCTAGTTGACTCGACTACGGCAACGCACTCTGCACTGGGATCACTACACCCCTTCTGCAAAGACTCCAAGCCATACTGAACTCCACTTCCAAACTAATCCTTGACATGACCAGATGGACCCACATCACATCCCCCCTCAGAAAACTCTCAATACAGAAGAGATTCCAAATTTAAGCTGAAGATCCACACCTACAAAGGACATCAACCATTGCTTGAACTTACCCAAACCTACCAGACAACTACCCTTTGCCTCTCTCTCACTCACCCATACCCCCCACATCCATCAAAGCAACAGCGGAGGATGCTGCTTCTCCTGATTTGCAGTGAAAACCTGGAACTACCTCTTTCTCCAGCTATGGACCTCCACCTCTCTACTAGAATTCCAGAGGCACTCAGGACCTGGTTGTTCATCTGAGTCACCTGAACCCTTATGACTCTCAAGCACTTGGATACCCTCCCGGGTGATTAGTCGCGTTAGACAAACCCACTGATTGAGAGATTGTTTGACAGACTGCAGACACAAAGTGGCTAAGGCAAAAAAATGCCAACTTTCCAGAAGTGCCTTTTTCAGAATTGTAATTTTAAAAAATCTGACTTTACCATAAGTTAGGATTTTTTATTAGGATTCCAAAGACACCAAATATGAACCAGTCATCTCTTCCGATGTGGAAATTACACTTATAAAATATAATAAGGCAACTTCAATGTTATCCTATGAGAGAGATAGGCCTTGCAGTAGTAAAAAATGGATTTCAGAGCTGAGAGCACGGGAGAGGTACTTGCTTCTTAACTGCATTGCCCAGCAGCCCTTGACAAGGAGAAGGAGGGTCTGTGTCTTTGCACTGGTCGGGCATGATTTAAGGAGCCTTGCTTGCCTGCGGGATGCACTTAGAGAATGGGAGAGGTGCTCTGTGTGCGGAACTGCAATGCCCAGCAGCCCTTGAGTGGGAGCAGGATGGGCTGTGTCTTTGCACTGATTCGGCACCATTTAATGAACGTTGCTTGCCCGCGGGATTCGTAAGAGCACGTGAGAGGTGCTTAGTTCTGAACAGCATTGCCTGAAAGCCCTTAACATGTAAACAGAGGGGCTGTGTCTTGGCACAGTCAGGTGCCATTTAAGAAACTTGTTTGCCTGTGGCACGGATTGTGCTGAGAGCACAGGAGAGGTGCGTGGTTCTGAACTGCAATGCCCAACAGTCCTTGACAGAGAGAAGGAGGAGCTGTGTCTTTGTGCCGGTCGGTTGCCCAGGCTCATGCCAGTGCGAAGACCAGGCCAAGAGTGGGCCCATCTGTGCAGATCTTTTGCTGTCGATGTTGGGCTGGGTAACCCCCCTTTCAGGTGGCCCTCAAGTTCAGCTCTTCTGGATTTTTTACTAATTGACCTTTAAAAATGGGCAATAGGAAAATAACAATGAAAGCTGGCACAAAGTACAGTAACACTACTACTCTGAATACTATTGCAAGTTTCCTCACAGGCTGATATCCATGTTAAATAAATAATTTGTTAATGTGGAAGAAAGAGTTGGGGCAACCCAGTGGATGGTCTCTGAAGCGCTGGTGAAAGTGGAAATGCCCAGGGCTAATATAATCAACACTCTGCCAGTTATATCTCAGGCACTCCTCAAATGTAATCCTTGCGTCCTCAAATGCCGCCATTTCCCATCTTACACATGTTTTGACATCAATAACAAGGCCTCTGCCTGCCAAAAAGAAAAGAGGGATGCCTTTAATTTTCAGAGCAATGAGAAGATAAGAACAGGAAATTACCCATCTTCCTACATCCAGTCCATGAGTGAGCAAATTATAAGTATGGAATCTATGGTTAAACTGTCGTTAGAGGGGGTGACTCAGAAATTATCACAGCTTGAAGCAGGCTTAGCAAATGTTCCGAGGCTAATAGAGAAGCAGATAAGTACTCCTAATCACCAAAGCGACAGGCAAGAGAAGGAAGTGGTATTGGGAGATGCTAACAGGTTAGAAGATGAACCTGCACAGGGCACTTTTAGGAGATTGGCTCAGCCATAGATAGAGCATGTACACTTCAAAAACAACTCTATCACTGATGATACAAGGAGATCGAATGTCCCCACCATCAGCAGTGGGGACATTAATATTTTTTTAAGTATATACATTAAAATATTGATGTGCTCATAATCTTAGGATGATTTTGGAGAGGTGAGTGAGTTGATGTTAATGGAAACATTTAATATATGTTAATAACATTTTAGGTAATTATTATGCAAAAAATGATAATATAAAATAAAAATAAAATATATTTTAAATTATTCTAAAACATATTCAAGCGTAATTGCATAGCATAGATATGCATAAATACACATTGAAAACCTGTAAAAGAGAATTTTGAAATAAAAAAATATTACATATAATAAACAATAAATAGACAGATTAAGGGTATTGTAGTTCATTTTAATGTATTTATTAAAAATATAAAACAGTTTAAATAAATAAGCAAAAGATTTACAAAAAATATTGTATTAACAATATAATTTTATAAAAATAATGATAGTTTTTTCAAAGTAGTTTAACATTTTTTATTTAAATTTGTTATAGGTTTTCCAATGGTTTCCTTTTGAAGTCAATGGGTAAAATTGTTCTTTTTTTCTTTTTACGGAAAGACATGACGTTGTCGCATGTACGTAACTTTTGCCATTGCTAGGAGGGACGCGCTCCGGATCAGATGCAAAGGGGAGCTGTGTCCCGGTAAGGCGAATTTTACAAATTAAAAATAGTTTAATGGTGGTAAAGTTTATTGTAAGGAGAGGAGGAAGGTAGAAAGAAATAGGAAAGGTGTTTTTGTACTTACAGTGTGTTTTAACATAAAAATGAATTCCAAAACAGGTAGCAGTTGTAGGCCCACGTCGGGCTGACGGCTTTCATAATACTGTTTGTTTCATGGAATATATTAAAAAAGATAGATTATTTAATCTGTCAAACAAAAGTGTTATGAAAGAAAACGTTTTTTGAATTTTTTTGAAGCAACAGGTTTTAAATAAAATAAGTAATTGTGCTTCGCGGTTTTTGGGATAGGGCATATGAACATGGAGAAAGACATTAGGGCATATTAGCAAGGGCCTTATCACCACTTTAGCGGCCCTTTTTTGCCGATAAGGCAGCAATATTTTTATAACCCTATTAGCATACCTGCGCTAACATGAGTTAGCGCCAGCTTTCCATTGTGAGCTGCCGTTTTTTCAATTGCCTTGCATGCCAGCGATAATTATCACTAATGACATGCAAAGTAGCGTTCCTTCCAAAAAGCACACGGAAAAAATCACTAACACCACTACGCTTTATTATCAAAGATGGCCCGCGATAAAGAAAGTCGCGCTAATCCCCGATAGCCGCAGGAATTTAACACCTTCTAAAAACCTTACTAAAGCCAGATCTCCATCAGAAGACCCACAGACATCAAGGAGGTAATGAGTATGCTACATTATTAGCCCCTTAGCACAAAGTCAGACTTTCAAACTCACTGGGGGCCACACAGTGACACACACAACATCGGAGCCTTTCACATGGCCATGGAACAAAAACACACAAAATAAAAATTCAGTCCTCCCTGTCTGGCAGCAGGAGCTAATCCTCTGCTAATCCTCTAATATTGCACTTAGTCCAATATTGAGTACTTCTCTCTATACCCTGCAAGCACAGGTGTGGCAGAGCAGCAGGAAAGGTAATGACCCCTGCATTGGCACTGCAGTACGTGTTGATTTTGGCACCCAGCCACCCGTGTTTGCAGGCATATTGTCACTTTAGCTGCAATATAAATGCTGCTAACACGCCGATAGCTGCCGATGGCAAGGTATCGTCTGAATACCTATCGCCTCTTAGCGGGAGTTATCGTGCCCCTTCCCTGACACTATTGCCTCTTACAGACGTGTTCATAATACGTCGGTAAGAAGTTGACAATTATCGCGGAAAGGAGGTGATAACAAAACTCCTGATACTTGACACGGGCGATAATTATCACCCTTAATTGCTAATTGCCCCATTGTGTTTTTAAAAAAAACATGTTTGGCCATTTCTAAACCATTGCTATATGGATTTTAGGACTTTGAATGGAGTTTGGACGAGAGAGGTTTGCAATGATGGATTTTTGGATGGCGATTTTTTTCAAAACGTTACTACTTTTTCATGGTTTTATGTAAATGGGATTCGATCGAGATTGGACTGCATTAAGAGAGTTTTGTTGCGTTTTTTGCCAAAGTTTTTTTTTTCTGCATTTTTTTGGGGTGAGGTTTTTATAGGTGTGCACAGTATTTTCAACAGTTTCTTTTTTAATCGTAAAAATATGTTTATACAGAACTGTGCACTTTTTTGTTGGTTTAACTCAGGTTATGGATTAAAGCAAGGATTATGAACTATTTGCAGTGGTTTAAATGACTGCTCATGATTCTTGGTGAAAAACTGTGTTGAATGTAAGACCAAGAGTTGAAAAAAGAAGACATCTTAAGGTAAGAAAACCCGACTATTTTATAATTTAACATAAAAAAAATGCCAATTGAATAGGGGGAATTTTTTTTCAAAACAGGCAAGTAAGGAGTTATAGGAGATTGGGTATCTTAGAAATGTAGGATGTCTGCAATATTATCTAGGTAGTCTGAAGCCATCATCAACGAAAATTGTTGAATTGCACCCAATAGTCGCTCTGACATTTCCTTTGTTCTTTTACAAATTCGTGGGTTCAGACTACCTGTTAATGGTTGCAAAATTCTCATTCCTTGGAAACTTTGCTCCTTCCTCAAAATTTCCCAAAAATGATTGAAGTTAGGATGTGTTTTCCCAATTGATTTGTGGAAGGAGTTGAGCCATCTCTCTATGGTATTAATTGTCTTTGGTCCTCCCTCTAAGCAGGTCGAGTAGCAGTTCCACCACTTCACATGGAAACGTGGGGCCATATTATCAAGAAAGGGCGATACATTATCGCCGCTTTTATAGGCAGGAAACTTCCGCTAAAGCGGCGATAATTGGCCTGATAATATGTCCTTGTGATTTCCCATAGAAGCCCAGGTTCTGGTGTTAACGTGGGCTCCTATAGGAATTCACAAGGGCATATAATCAAGCCCATTATCGCCGCTTTAGCGGCAGTTTCCTAACGATAAAAGTGGCGATAATGTATTGCCCTTTCTTGATAATATGGCCCGTGGTTTCCTCCTGCGACCTGAGCTGTTTAGATGGCCAAACCATGTGTCTTCAAAGTAATTTAGAAGGGGTGCCAATTTGTCTTCCCTTGCTGTCAAGTATTCGGATTCTGTAATAGATGTGTAATATTGATCTGCACTGTCAGGATGAACAAAACAAAGTGCAATACGTTTCTTTAATTTGAATTGGAGTTTGCTGTCTGATATATAATCCTCAACTAAGAATGTTTTTTGAAATTTTCGTTAATATGCCTGTGAAAAGTGAAAAAAACATCCTTGATTTTGGCTATCCGTGTACATTTTGGTAATTGTGTTAATCATAGGTAATTCAAAGACAATTAACACGTTTCATAAACTTCTGTTCATGGTTTTTGTCTTTTATCTCTGGCAAAAATTCAGTTTATGCTAAGGATTGTTAATCAGGTAGTAAACTATACACTAAGGGAACTACTGTTTGATTAATATAGGCATTAATAGTGTATATTTGGGT
This sequence comes from Lissotriton helveticus, assembly GCF_964261635.1. Lineage (NCBI taxonomy): Eukaryota > Metazoa > Chordata > Amphibia > Caudata > Salamandridae > Lissotriton > Lissotriton helveticus. Next base: position 1,411,675,152 of record NC_136068.1, read on the forward strand.
GAATTTTTGGAGTGTGGATATAAACGTCCCATCCATCATCTAAATATCACTACTCTCCAAGGCGAAAATACCGGAGGGACTCACACACGGCCGGGCTTGGCTCCGCTGTGTGTCCTGTGGCCGGGCTGGGCTCCGCCGACCTGCGACCTGCGTCCTGGTGACAAGAGGGCCGGGCTTGACTCCGCTGTGTATCCTGTGGCCGGGCTGGGCTCCGCCGACCTGCAAACCACAACTCCCATCACCCCCTGCGGCAAGGACGACGCCGCGCCGCCGCGCAGGCAAGCAGGAAGCGCCTGGGGCGCATAAAGGAGCTCTTGCTCCCTTGTCCCGCGGGACGCGCGCGGGCGCGCCCGGGAGAAGCCCGGGACAAGGGCGGGCCGTCTGTGGCCGTCCGGGGCAGGAAGAGGCAGGGCAGGGCCACGACCCTTGGCAGTTACGCCCATGGATTGTAACAAACTCGCAGTGAGTGTTTAGCTACCTTTTCTTGTAACTTTTTTATTAATAACAAGCTTGTCCACTGAGTGAATGGCAAAACTGCGCTCTGCCAACACCCCTGCCTTAGCCGGGACTATGGATAATTATATGGTCAAGATGGTGACAAAGATTAACTCTGACCGCCGTCAGTCGCTAGGCCGGAGTAGCCCTCCTGCTTCGCCCTCAGCAGCTGTTATTGCTGTAGACAATCTCGATATTGATAACAGAAATGAAAGTGTTCTATGCGTTCCTCCCCCCGTTGTTTTGGACACTGACATTGCTTCCTCTTCCTCCTCTTCTTCGGCGGATATTCCTGATATTCTTGATAGCAATGTTGTAATACCATCTTCTCCTACTGCTGTTCCATCTTTGTTTCGCCGCCCAGTTAGGGCTTGTAGAAAATTGATCAAGAAGCGTGGGGGCCAACGTAAAAAGAAATCTGTAACCTCTCAGTCTCAGTCTGTTAGGGCAGAGGTAACAAACATTGATAGTAATGAGGGAGCTCAAGAAGCTGTGAATAACGATCAGCTTCAGCTGCTGGCCGACATGATGACCACTAAGATGGAGCTTATGTTTAAACCTCTGATAGCAAAAGTCGATATGGTCACAAAAGAGGTAGCCAGATTGAGCAGTTTACTATCTCCACCAGACCCATTGAACACCGAAAACACTACGAATGTTAGTCAGAGTGACCTCTGTGAGGGTGCTGTTGTAGACAGGAAGGGGGTTGATTACAAATTAGACCAAGTTTCCAAAGAGGTTTCCAGACTTGGGTGCCTCCTATCCACACACTTGTCACAGACTAAGCCACCTCCAACCACTGGACCAGAGACATCTGCAACGGCAGCCGTTTCTGGTTCGAATAGCGGTAAGGGGGCCAAAGGTACATCTCTGGGACATTCTGTCACTCGTGTGAATCCTGCTCAACCCCAGTTAAAGCCTGTTACCATAGCCCCCACTCTACAGATGAAAACAGCCCCTAGTAAGGCAGGTGAAAGTGGTTCGGGGAGGGCTATGGGGAGGAGAAAACCTGCTGTTAACTTACCCCCTGATTGTGCACCATATACAGTGGTCCTAACAAACGTCCCTCCTGTAGATCCAAACTCTTTTGAGGCACGTGATGAGCTGACCAGCTCACTAGGCAATAAAGTCATTGCTTGGCTAAATAAATTTTGTGGGTTTCCCACCGCTTTTTGCAACGACATATTGTCAGTGCGCAGGGTTGACTGGATTGGCACCTCAAGAAAATCATCCAGAGGCGACTGTGTTATTGTAAATCTAAGACACCCGCAGCACGTCGCAACTGTTTTGTTAAGGGCGGCTTCCTTACCAGTCACTGAGGATAACATAAGTGTGCGTCCGTTGGGGTATTTTTATAATCATTTGAACATGACTCTTACTCCAAACCCTCATGTTGGTCAACAAACCCTGGCTCTCCCTTTAAACAGGCAGGTCTCTTTTCCGGGGATGTATCAGGAACATCAACCTTCGGTGAACATGGACTCCTATTGTTATAATCTGTGTAGACCCAACCCACAATCTCCCCCTGTTTTGCCTCTGTTTAATCGGTTTGCACCTCTTTCATCGTTAAGCGAAAATGATTGACTGTCTACCAATGGGGGTTCCCTAAATGAACATTGTCGGATAGTGACCTGGAACATTGCCGGCATTAGGGCTAAGGCAGGGAACGATGAATGGATTAATACACTAAAGTCCTTTCATATTCTTGCATTCCAGGAAACTTGGGATTTAACTAATAGTTTTTCTTTGGACGGATATACACATTTTTCTTTACCCGCTATCAGGGAAAGGGCAGGCAGACCAAGGGGGGGTTTGCTAACATTGTTTAAATCATCTCTTAATGGGGTGCTAACACATCACAATTCTGGAGCCGAAAATTGTTTGATTGTGGAATTTAATCCTCCCTCTTTTTCGAATATTTTGTTTATTAATTTTTATAATTCTAGTCCTAATGAGGACACTAGGCAGAATTGAGATACTATTGATTCTTTTTTGTCAGTCTATAGAACAAAGGTTAATGAGTTTGAAGTTATTCTTTTAGGTGATTTTAACATTCATCCCTGCAATCAGTTATGCACAGATCCCTTAGTAGAGGGGCCTTTGTATTCCGTACTTTCACACTTTGAGCATTCTACTAGGGGGGAGACTCTTGAATATTACCTAAATGTTTGGAATCTGTATGAATCTAGCTGTAGGGAAAGTGACAAAAGAACTCCTACCTTTAAAGGTAATGGCAACGGTACTGTAATTGATTATATATTTGTGTCTTGTCAAATTTTAGAGAGGGTGGTTTTGTATGGCACTATGGTCTCAGCATTCAGCGATCATAACCCCGTTGTAGCGGAGTTATTACCTAGTGCCTTTTTCAATCAGAGTCGGACAGGGGGAAATAGAAGTCAAGATGTGGTGTTAAAGGATCAGGGACGTAGATTGAAGTGGTCTTCTGTTGTACCAGAGGATGTCCTCCACGCAGTCCTTAATACCACTGAAAATGATGTGTTGACATGTTTAGATACAACGGCATCAAATTCTCAAGTTATGTTTGCCTTCGGGAACATCTGTAAAACTATCGACACTAATCTGACAAATATGAAAAAACATTCCAAGCCCAGGGAGAAAAAATGGTTTGATCATGCTTGCTCAAGTGCCCATTCTGCTCTGCTCAAGGCCCTCAAAGCTGTCCCTAAAGACCGCCCATTAATAATCACATTAAGATCCTTATATAATAAGGCCCAAGAAAACAGAAAGAAGGAGATTAGGGACACAGCTTGGTCACATCTGTCTGATCCCGAGATTGTTAAAAATAGTGCTGATTTTTGGAGGGTAGTTAATCAGCCCTTTTTTTCAGACAAGGACCAAGCCTCCCTTGAACTAAACATCCCGGATCGTGATTGGATTGGTCATTTTGAGGCCATATATTCGAGCAACCTAGTCGAAGACGTGTTAGACAGTCTTCCTCTTGATTATGAGACGCAGGGAGTTGTTTTTGAGGTATTCGAGGTAGAGAAGGCTATTGATCAGACCCAAAAAAACAAAGTACCTGGGCCTGATGGAGTCCCTGCTGACTTTTTTAAAATGGACCCTAAGCTCTGGTCAAGGGTGCTGTGTGGTGTTTTTAATGCTCTAACTAGATCCAGTATTCCGGCTTCTTGGAAGGAATCTGTAATCATTCCAGTATTTAAGAAGGGAAGCAGGGTGGACCCGGCATGCTATCGCCCAATATCTCTTATTGATTCGTCAGTAAACATTTTGGGCAGGGTCATCCTTTTAAGACTCCAGTCATGGCTTGATGAACGAGGGGTTTTATCCAACCTGCAGTACGGTTTTAAATCTAAACCGGGCACTATGGACCAGTGCCTTAATCTGCAGATGATAGTGGATAAATACACTAGGGCCAAAGATGGGTCGTTATACTTGGGGTTCATGGACCTATCTTCGGCCTTTGATCTCGTGAATCACAATAAATTGTGGCATATCCTTGCAGATTTGGGTCTTGATCGAGCACTTGTAAATCTTCTTGCTGATCTTCACTCAGATCTCCGTGCTTCCATTAGGGTTGACCCTGGGGGACGTCGTACGAGCCATTTTAAGTCCAAAAGAGGGGTCAGACAGGGGTGCATTTTGGCACCCCTGCTCTTCACTGTTTATATTAACGCCCTTGAATCCGATTTAGTGACAGCAACACCGGACATAGCACGTATAGGAGAGACCTGTGTCCCTGTCCTCCTGTACGCGGATGATGCGGTGCTCCTGGCCCGTACAGGACTGGGACTCCAGCGGCTATTGGATGCCTTTGGGCGCTTTATGGCTTCATTAGATCTTAGAATTAACGCCAAAAAATCGCAAACTATGGTGGTTGGTAAAGGCGCACGCTGTAAGAAAGTTAAAACATTTTACTGTAGCAACGTGGAAATGCAAAGAGTTTCGACATTCCCATATCTAGGAATCACGTTTGAGGATAAGGGGAGTTGGTGTCCTCAAATAAGAAACAGAAACAGTGCCCTAGTGAGAACATCCTCTGCCATTTTGAGCTTCAGCAGAAGGCTGGGGGCTAGGCCAATCCCAGCCCTCATGGCCATCTATAACGCCAAGTGCGTGTCTGTTGCAACCTATGGCTGTTCATTATGGGGATATGGAACAATAGATTGCCTTCAGGTCTCTGAAAATAAATTCTTTAAATCAGTACTGTCTTTACCTCAGTCTTCACCATCTTATTCGATTCATTGTGAACTGGGGGCCGATTTTATCACAGACAAAATTCGTTTGGCCCCTCTAATTATGTGGCTTAAAATCTGGCTAAATAATGAATTATCTTTAAACCAGGCCATTCTGAAAGATTGTCTTCTACTTGACAACGCCCATAAAATCAAATGGTTGACCTATGTCAAAAATGGATTCAGCGCTCTGGGTCGACCTAACCTCTTTTCCTCACCGGAATCTATATCCCGGAATGACATCGTCAGAACTAAGAGTGATATGCTTATGAGGCTGTCACTATCAAGAGAGGAAAAGGAGTTGATAAAACCTCTGGTTAGAGCACACACTCTGGTTGCTAACTCTTCAGGTCCAGAATTTTATCTCACTTTGGTTAACCGCCCTTTTCATAGGTTTTTACTAACTCGTTTTCGCTTCAATATGATTCATCTAATATTAGGTCAGTACACAACTTGGTGTAAACCTGATGAACTTCCTCCATGTACCTGTGATGGCTTTTCGATCCAAGATACCACACATTTTACCTTATTTTGTGGCCACTTCAAAGTGGAAAGGAGGAAGTATCGTGTGCCAATTTAAAAAAAGGCTGGGTTCCTGCAAGTAAGACCAGCACTTCTTTATCTGCAGCTGTTAAATCATCCCAGTATTGTCTTTTGTGTAGCCAATTTTTTGGTGTCTGCGGTGCGTACCAAGAAAAGACTTATGGAGAATGCGAAATCGGCAACACCGTTGTGAGGTCTTTTGCACCTAGCACTTTATTATAAAAAATACTATCATATATTAAGAATTATGTCGATAGCGGTATGACGATGTATTTTAGACTTTTATGACATATCCTTTGAGTTACTTATGATGATTTTAAAAGTCGTTTCTATTTTTGTATTGTTTTATAATGACCTTGATATGTGGTTTTTTAAACACAAAAATGCTGATTTTTTAAACTTTGTATGTATGTATAATGTGTGTATTCTCTTTATGTATCGTGCCTTTTTTTGATATTGATTTATCGAATAAAGATTTTTGACTGACTGACTGACTGACTGACTGACTACTCTCCAATTTAACAAGATTATGGGGTGTGCTAATGATTAGTATTCATTTAAGAGGGTTTTTGTTGTCATGTAAAAGAAAGGGTTAATTAGTAACAGTTATAGAATGTTCAGGTGGAATGTTAATGTCAGAAAAGGTTTGGGGTGTTACTCTTAGGTTGTTACTTGCCTGTTTTTACGCTGAATAATTCTGCATAGATTGGGGATTGTGGGCATACAACTTGAATGTGTTGTGAAACCTCCCTCAAAACTGAGCCACAGGGTTCATTGGTGGTGGAAGCAAGTGCTTTAATTTCATTGATATATTCTTGAACCTCTATCTCCATTGTATAGGCAGAGTGGTTATGCTCTGTGGTTCTTTCAACAGTCACCTAGAATAACCACGCTGACTGTGCAGTGGGATGAGTAATATTGCACATACCTCCAATGACACCTGGCCTCAATTAATCTCTCCTTACAATAAACATACCCACTTTGACTTAATAGTCTGTTTCCTCTGCTGGACTTGGTGTATTTGGCTTGTTTATTGGATGCCAATATCTGAAAAAAATTGGAATAGAGAAAAACATTTTTTTATTTATTTGAAGTGTTGTGGGTTTCCTATTAAAAAAATATGTTAGTAAAAAGTTAATACACAATATTTTCCCGCTCAAATATTAGGCAATGTGTATATTGTTTTGCTTGTTTTTACCTACAAATGAATAATGGTTGATTTTGAATGCACTAGACGTATTTGCAAATCTTAACTTTTTGTGTGTTTTATTTTGGTAATTCAGAAAGTTCTAATGTCCTTTGTGGATGGATTTGTGTTCCAAGGCTATGGTTCAATTTTGGTTTTTCCTTGTTTTGTTGTTTCTGAAAAGAATTATTGTTACATAAGAATACTTTTTGGGAGTTTTTACTATTTTCTATTATCCTACAATTTAAAACATTAGTGGTTTTCAATGCTTGTACACTTTAAAGTTTGGCTTGCTTTTTTCTGACATTTTGCTTTTGTTTGACAGTTTTACATTTTGGGAGAACTTCAAACTTTATTCAAAAACACATATGGCTAAACATTTACCTTGTAATGATAGTTTACTTCTGTGGGGCTGTACTTTATTCAATTTGATGTTTTAGGGTGTTTTCTGTATTATTTAAGGAATATTCAGATTTCCTAAAGGACTGAAAAAAATAGATTTTTCTTTTTAAATATGATTAAAAGACATATTGTTTTATAAGTTTTATTCATAGTTGTGATGCAAAGTTACATAAACACTACATAAAAATACATGTACACTTCTAACCTGCAAATATAAAAAAATTCAGATTATTAATATTACCTTGCTTTCTTGTTTGCTTTGAAAATTGTGGCGTGTCGTTAAATTGGGCTGGAGGGTGTGTCGTCCTCTGTTTGTGTAGTTTATCCTTTATTCTGTGGAGAAGATTTACTGTTTAATAAATGATTTATTGTTTGTATTTAACATATTTCACATTAACATGCTTATAGAACTATTTTAGTAATTACCATCTTTGTTTTGCGTGCTACAACTTTGCACTCATCCCCATCCAACACTTTCCCAGAGGCCATTAGAGGTCGGAGTAGGAATAATAAAATGCCCCCTCCACTATCCAGCTCTTTCCCTGAGGCCAGCACATGTCGGGGTTGGAATAGTAAATTTGCACCCACCACCATCCTGCTCTTTCCATGGGACAAACACAGGCCGGAGTTGAAACAGTAAATTTGCCCCCACCAGCATCCAGCACTTTCTCTGAGGCCAGCACAGGTTGCAGTTGGAATAGTAAATTTGCCTTCTGTCACTATCCAGCTCTTTCCCTGAGGCACACACAGGTCATTGTAGGAATAGTACATTTGTCACCATCATCATCCAGCACTTCCCTGAGGCACACACAGGTCGGAGCAGGAATAGTAAATTTACCCCCACCACCTTCCCACACTTTCTCTGAGGCACACACAGGTCGGTAAAGGAATAATATGTATGGGATGGTGGTGTTCCCACCACAATCCCATACTTTAGCTGATGGGTTGCCGATGGAGTGAATCTGTTGAGGAACTTGGTCAACAGTGGAAAATTCCTGTTGCACGAGGCTGGATGCTAGCATCACACACCTGAGGTGTGTTTACTAATTTTAAGGACCTGCATACCACACTATAAAACAACCTCAATTTCAGACCATGATCCTTTGCCATTCCACATCACAACATTTGAAAGCCGAAATTTGATCACTGAAGTCAGATTATTTTGTTGCTTTTCCCTGTTTCGTGTCCCTTTTTCTTCTTTCATTTATTTCCTTGTGGTTAATTAATTTGGTTTCTTCATATTTATTTGGATAATGCCAGGGAATCCACATTTTACTGAGGGAGAATTGTCAGTTATGGTGGATAAAATCATAAGAGTAGAGCCACAATTGTTTGGAGCCCAGTTCAAAATATACCCCTATCTCAGAAAAGGGATTTGTGGTCCAGAATAGTCAACAGATTGAATGCTGTGGCAAGCAGTCTGCACACACATGAGGAAATTAGGAAGTGGTGGAATGACCTGCAGGGGAGGGTGCTTTCCCTTGGCTCCAAGCATCACATGGAGGCCAAGTGAACTGGTGGAGGTTCCCCCAGACCCCCATTACAACTCATGCCCTGGGAGGAGATGTTCTTGCAGATCCTACATCCTGAAGGCTTGACTGGATTTTCTGGTGGAGTACAGACTGGTAAGTTATACTCTTCAATGTGTCACTAAAACTATATATCCTGTTTTCTTTGACGTTCGCTGTTGCTAATGTGTTCAGCACAAATTATTTTACAAAGAAACCTAAATATATCAGTAACATCTTGTCTGGCTTTTTGTTTAAATGTATTGAGTTGTATTTAAGATAACAGGTTTCAATAGCTATAACATTTCACATGATGATAAGCATCCTGGGACCGATTTCAGGTTCATAACCCTCATCAGCCAGGCTATCTTGAATCCAGTGGCAAAGTGAGCAAGGGACCCACGTCTGGGCATACCCTGCCAACTTAGGGCGAACAAAACGATACCAAAGGGGATGATGGACAGAGCGTTTGAGCAAATCAAACACTCACCCCCAGTCAACTGATCTGGGTTTAATCCATCACCATTCTTTGGCTCATTCCACTACCCCTGTTCAGACATGGCCATATGCAATTCAGTCTGACCCTGTGCCTCATGGGAACAGTCCAGCCCGAACTGCCAAGCCATGTCTTCCCTGGACCACAAACAAGCATCCTGGGACCGGTTTAGGGTTCATAACCCTCATCAGCCAGACTATCTTAAATCCAGTGGCAAAGTGAGCAAGGAACCCACGTCTGCACATACCCTGCCAATTTAGGGTGAACAAAGCGATACCAAAGGGGATGATGGACGGAGCATTTGAGCAAATCAAACACTCACCCCCAGTCAACTGATCTGGGTTTAATTCATTCCCATTCTTTAGCTCACTCCGCCACCCCAGTTCAGACATGGCCATATGCAAATCAGTCTGACCAGTCCAGGGAGGACCTGGCCTGGCAGATCGGGCTGGACTGTTCCCATTGGGCACAGGGTCAAGACTGACTTGCATGTGGCTGGGTCCAAACTGGAATGGCATGGTGAGCAAAGAAATGATGGATTTAGGCCCATATCTCTGTACTAGGGTGAATGTATGACATTGTTCTGCATTCTGTCCATCAATTGTTCTTTTTGCATTTGTCACCCCGAGTTGGACGGGTATGCTCAGACGTGAGTCCTGTGCTCTCCATGCCACTGGAATCAAGCTATCCTGGCTAATGAGGGCTGAAAGCCCGAAACCGGTCCTAGGATGCTTGTTTCCAGTCCAGGGAGGACCTGGCCTGGCAGTTCTGGCTGGACTGTTCCCATTGGGCACAGGGTCAAGACTGATTTGCATATGGCTGGGTCCAAACTGGAATGGCATGGTGAGCAACAAGCGATGGATTTAGGCCCAGATCAATGTACTGGGGTGAATGTATGACATTGTTCTGCATTCTGTCCATCAATTGTTCTTTTTGCATTTGTCACCCCGAGTGGGACTGGTATGCTCAGATATGTGTCCCGTGCTCTCCATGCCACTGGAATCAAGCTATCTTGGCTGATGAGGGCTGAAAGCCCAAAACCGGTCCTAGGATGCTTGTTTCCAGTCCAGGGAGGACCTGGTCTGGTAGTTCGAGATGGACTGTTCTCATTGAGCAAAGGGTCAAGACTGATTTGCATATGGCTGGGTCCAAACTGGAATGGCATGCTGAGCAAAAAAATGATGGATTTAGACCCAGATTTCTGTATTGGGGTGAATGTATGATATTGTTCTGCATTCTATCCATCAATTGTTCTTCTTGCATTTGTCAGCCCGAGTGGGATGGGTATGCTGAGACGTGAGTCCCGTGCTCTCCATGCCACTGGAATCAAGCTATCCTAGCTGATGAGGGCTGAAAGCCTGATACCGGTCTTGGATGCTTGTTTCCAGCCAAGGGAGGACCTGGCCTGGCAGTTCGGGCTGGACTGTTCCCATTGGGCACAGGGTCAAAACTGATTTGCATATGTCTTGGTCCAAACTGCAATACCATGGTGAGCAAAAACACGATGAATTCAGGCCCAGATCTCTGTACTGGGTGAATGTATAACATTGTTCTGCATTCTATCCATTAATTGTTCTTTTTGCATTTGTCACCCCGAGTGGGACGGGTATGGTCAGACATGAGTCCCGTGCTCTCTATGCCACTGGAATCAAGCTATCCTGTGTGATGAGGGCTGAAAGCCCGAAACCGGTCCTAGGATGCTTGTTTCCAGTCCAGGGAGGACCTGGTCAGGCAGTTCTGGCTGGATTGTTCCCATTGGGCACAGGGTCATGACTGATTTGCATATGGCTGGGTCCAAACTGGAATGGCATGCTGAGCCAAAAAATTATGGATTTAGGCCCAGATCTCTGTATTGGGGTGAATGTATGACATTGTTCTGCATTCTGTCCATCAATTGTTCTTCTTGCATTTGTCACCCCGAGTGGGATGGGTATGCTGAGACGTGAGTCCCGTGCTCTCCATGCCACTGGAATCAAGCTATCCTAGCTGATGAGGGCTGAAAACCTGATACCGGTCTTGGATGCTTGTTTCCAGCCAAGGGAGGACCTGGCCTGGCAGTTCGGGCTGGACTGTTCCCATTGGGCACAGGGTCAAGACTGATTTGCATATGTCTTGGTCCAAACTGCAATACCATGGTGAGCAAAAACACGATGAATTCAGGCCCAGATCTCTGTACTGGGTGAATGTATAACATTGTTCTGCATTCTATCCATCAATTGTTCTTCTTGCATTTGTCACCCCGAGTGGGATGGGTATGCTCAGACGTGAGTTCCGTGCTCTCCATGCCACTGGAATCAAGCTATCCTAGCTGATGAGGGCTGAAAGCCTGATACCGGTCTTCGATGCTTGTTTCCAGCCAAAGGAGGGCCTGGCCTGGCAGTTCGGGCTGGACTGTTCCCATTGGGCACAGGGTCAAGACTGATTTGCATATGTCTGGGTCCAAACTGCAATACCATGGTGAGCAAAAACACGATGGATTTATGCCCAGATGTCTGTACTGGGGGAATGTATAACATTGTTCTGCATTCTGTCCATCATTTGTTCTTTTTGCATTTGTCACCCCGAGTGGGACGGGTATGGTCAGACATGAGTCCCGTGCTCTCTATGCCACTGTAATCAAGCTATCCTGGCTGATGAGGGCTGAAAGCCCGAAACCAATCCTAGGATGCTTGTTTCCAGTCCAGGGAGGACCTGGTCAGGTAGTTCTGGCTGGATTGTTCCCATTGGGCACTGGGTCAAGACTGATTTGCATATGGCTGGGTCCAAACTGGAATGGCATGGTGAGCAAAAAAACAATGGATTTAGGCCCATATATCTGCACTGGGGTTATTGTATGACATTGTTCTGCATTCTCTCCATCAATTGTTATTTTTGCATTTGTCAACCCGAGTGGGACTGATATGCTCAGAGGTGAGTCCCGTGCTCTCCATGCCACTGGAATCAAGCTATCCCGGCCGATGAGGGCTGAAAGCCCGAAACCGGACCTAGGATGCTTGTTTCCAGTCCAGGGAAGACCTGGCCTGGCAGTACGGGCTGGACTGTTCCCATAGGGCACAGGGTTAAGACTGATTTGCAAGTGGCTGGGTCCAAACTGGAATGGCATGGTGAGCTAAAAAACGATGGATTTAGACCCAGATCAATGTACTGGGGAGAATGTATGACATTGTTCTGCATTCTGTCTGTCAATTGTTCTTTTGGCACTTTTCACCCGAGTGGGACGGGTATGCTCAAACGTGAGTCCCGTGCTCTCCATGCCACTGGAATCAAGCTGTCCTGGCTGATGAGGGCTGAAAGCCCGAACCTGGTTCTAGGATGCTTGTTTCCAGTCCAGGGAGGACCTGGCCTGGCAGTTCGGGCTGGACTGTTCCCATTGGGCACAGGGTCAAGACTGATTTGGAAATGGCTGGATCCAAACTGGAATGGCATGGTGAGCATAAAACCGATGGATTTAGGCCCAGATCTCTGTATTGGGGTGAATGTATGACATTGTTCTGCATTCTCTCCATCAGTTGTTCTTTTTGCATTTGTCAACCCGAGTGGGACGGGCATGCTCAGTTTTGAGTCCCGTGCTCTCCATGCCACTGGAATCAAGCTATCCTGGCTGATGAGGGCTGAAAGACCAAAACCAGTCCTAGGATGCTTGTTTCCAGTCCAGGGATGACCTGGCCTAGCAGTACGGGCTGGACTGTTCCTATTGGGCTTAGGGTCAAGACTGATTTGCATATGACTGCATCCAAACTGGAATGGCATGGTGAGCAAGAAACTGATGGATTTAGGCCCAGATCTCTGTTCTGGGGAGAATGTATGACATTGTCCTGCATTCTGTCCGTCAATTGTTCTTTTTGCACTTTTAACCCCGAGTGGGACGGGTATGCTCAGACGTGAGTCCCGTGCTCTCCATGTCACTGGAATGAAGCTATCCTGGCTGATGAGGGCTGAAAGCCCGAAACCGGTCCTAGGATGCTTGTTTCCAGTCCAGGGAGGACCTGGCCTGGCAGTTCAGACTGGAGTGTTCCCATTGGGCACAGGGTCAAGACTGATTTGCATATGGCTGGGTCCAAACTGGAATGGCATGGTGAGCAAAAAAACAATGGATGTAGGCCAAGATCTCTGTACTGGGGTGAATGTATGACATTGCTCTGCATTCTTTCCTTCATTTGTTCTTTTTGCATTTGTCACCCCGAGTCGGACGGGTATGCTCAGACGTGAGTCCTGTGCTCTTCATGCCACTGAAATCAAGCTATCCTGGCTGATGATGGCTGAAAGCCTGAAACCCGTACTAGGATGCTTGTTTCCAGTCCAGGGAGGATCTGGCCTGGCAGTTCGCGCTGGACTGTTCCCATTGGGCACAGGGTCAAGACTGATTTGCATATGGCTGGGTCCAAACTGGAATGGCATGGTGAGCAAAAAAACAATGGATGTAGGCCCAGATCTCTGTACTGGGGTGAATGTATGACATTGTTCTGCATTCTGTCCTTCATTTGTTCTTTTTGCATTTGTCACCCCGAGTCGGACGAGTATGCTCAGACGTGAGTCCTGTGCTCTTCATGCCACTGAAATCAAGCTATCCTGGCTGATGATGACTGAAAGCCCGAAACCCGTACTAGAATGCTTGTTTCCAGTCCAGGGAGGACCTGGCCTGGCAGTTCGCGCTGGACTGTTCCCATTGGTGACAGGGTCAAGACTGATTTGCATATGGCTGGGTCCAAACTGGAATGGCATGGTGAGCAAAAAAACGAAGGATTTAGGCCCAGATCTTTGTACTGCGGTGTATGTATGACATTGTTCTGCATTCTGTCCATCAATTGTTCTTTTTGCATTTGTCACCCGAGTGGGACAGGTATGCTCAGAGTCTCGTGCTTTCCATGCCACTGGAATCAACCTATCCTGGCCGATGAGGGCTGAAAGCCTGACACCGGTCCTAGGATGCTTGTTTCCAGTCCAGGGAGGACCTGGCCTAGCAGTACGGGCTGGACTGTTCCCATTGGGCACAGAGTCAAGAGTGATTTGCATATGGTTGGGTTCAAACTGGAATGGCATGGTGAGCAAAAAAACGATGGATTTACGTCCAGATGTCTGTACTGGGGTGAATGTATGACATTTTTCTGCATTCTGTCCTTTAATTGTTCTTTTTGCATTTTGTCACCCAGAGTGGGACGGGTATGCTCAGATGTGAGTCCTGCGCTCTCCATGCCGCTGGAATCAAGCTATCCTGACTGATGAGGACTAAAAGCCTAAAACCGGTCCTAGGATGCTTGTTTCCAGTCCAGGGAGGACCTGGCCTGGCAGTTCAGGCTGGACTGTTCCCATTGGACACAGGGTCAAGACTGATTTGCATATGTCTGGGTCCAAACTGGAATGGCATTATGAGCAAAAAAACAAGGGATTTAGGCATAGATCTTTGTACTGAGGTGTATGTATGACATTGTTCTGCATTCTGTCCATTAATTGTTCTTTTTGCATTTGTCACACCGAGTGGGACGGGTATGCTCAGACGTGAGTCCCGTGCTCACCATGCCACTGGAATGAAGCTATCCTGGCTGATGAGGGCTGAAAGCCCAAAACCAGTCCTAGGATGCTTGTTTCAGTCCAGGGAGGACCTGGACTGGAACAGTTAGGGCTGGACTGTTCCCATTTGGCACACCAAACAATCTTTTTCTGCTGCTTTTGTAGTTGTACAGTAGTTTAACATTGAAAATAAATGTTGGGACACAAGGTGAACTAACAGGAGGGAGGGAGTTTTGTCAGGGATGTGTTCTGGTACTGTTAGAAATGGGTGTCTCTAGTAGGAAGAGGTAGATACCTTTGTCCAAGTAGCGACCCTTAATTCTAGTCAGGGTAAGGGGATTACACACTTTAGATAACCCCTGTCCACCCCCTTGGCAGCTTGGCACGAGCAGACAGGCTTATCCCAAAGGCAATGTGTAAAGTATCTCTACCCAAACACACAGCAACATAGTGGAAATACCACAAATGGACACCACACCATGTTAGAAAAATAAAGTATCTTTATCTACACCAAACAAGATCAAAATAACAAAAATCCACCATACTTGTATCAAGAATATGACTGTTAGAACAGTTACTTCAAAAATAGCACTTGTTGAAACAAATAGCTCCCAGTAGGGCTATTACGACATTGTGACAGTCATAAATTCAAAGTACAGCACCGAACCCCAAACAACAGTACCTAGGAAAAGAAGTCAGTGCCGTAGCGAGGCTGGTTCCGAGTGACCATGGGGAAAGCGAGAGGTCGAGTCCATCAGGATGCGAGACATCAAATCCAGGAGAGGGAAGTTAGGCGGCTACGGCAGTTAGGCATCGATTCTGGTGAGGCGTTGCGACCCGAAGAGTTTGTGAAGTCACCCTCGTCAGTCATCTACTCCGTGATAACGTCATGCTATTGTTGGCAGTGACGGCTTTGGTGTGAGTGCTTTGCAGCACCAACCACGCAATTCTCAGGGCCCAGGAACTGGAATTGGCACACTTTTGAATGCAGGAGCCCACAGAGAAGTCCAGGTGCTGGTCAGCGGGTTGCAGGCGAAGTCTTTGTGGCCCTAAAACTTCAGAGCAGGAGACCAGCACACCGAGGCCCTCCGAGATTCTTCTTCCAGCAGGTTCACAGTAAAGTTACAGTCTTTGTCCTCTCCTTGGCAGAAACAGCAACTGCAGGCCCATGCAGCAAGGCACACACATCAAAGGGGCAGTACTCATCCTTACAGCTCTCCAGCTCTTCTCATTGGCAGAGGATCTTCTTGAGTCCAGATGTGATCTAATTCTCTGGGGTTTAAGGTCCAATACTTATACCCCATTTTCTCTTTGTTCTTCTTTGTGGCAAGAATCTCTGAGCCCATTCCAAACCAGTGCTGGCCTGTCTGGTGCAATATGACCACAGGATATGGAGACAGCATTGTGCAAAGGAGACAAAGTTCATTCAGGTGCAAGTGAAAACTCCTCCCACCACTCTAAATGCAGGCAAAGTTTATTTAGCCCAGCTATGAGTCACCCAGGAAAGGCAGGACACACCTCAACCACCCTTGTGACTGTCTACAGTGAATGTGTAACACAAAGTTCAGAGAGCCTAAGCTCCATTTCTCAATCTTATCCCAATGGGAAGTTATACTTGTAAGATTTTACAAAGTATCTCCCATGTTAGCCTATGGGACAGATAGCCTTTCAATAGTGAAAAAATGAAATTGGCAGTATTTTACTATCAGGACATGTAAAACACACCAGCACATGTCCCACCTTTTACATACACTGCACCCTATCCAAGGTGGTACCTTGGGCCTACATGAGGAGCCGCCGTACATGAAAGAAAAGGGAAGGTTGGGGCCTGGCAAGTGGTTGCACTTGCCAGGTTGATAGGCAGTTTAAAACTCCATGAGCAGACACTGCAGTGGTAGGTCTGAGATACATTTACAGGGCTACTCATGTGGGTGCCACAACCAGTGCTGCAGGCCCACTAGTAGCATTTGATTTACAGGCCCTGGCACACTCAGTGCACTTTACTAGGGACTTACCAGTAAACCAAATATGCCAATTGTGGATAACCAATCATAATCATAATTTATACAGAGAGCATATACACTTTAGTACTGAGCAGCAGCGGTAAAGAGACCAGAGTCCTAAAGCCACCAAAAACATGCCAGGATAAATAGGAGGAAGAAGCAAAACGTTTGGAGATAACCCTTGCAAAAAGGGCCAATTTCAACAGGTGCCTTTTTTTATAAATAAATGGTGTTGATGATAAATTACAGTCGCTTGGTGCAGACACCGCTAGAGTTGGCAAGTGCACCATACCAATTCTTCTGTAGACTGATGATGCGGTGTTACTGGTTGTAACTCCAAAAAGACTCAATGGATGATATGGAAGAAAAAGATTTAAGAATTATTCTAGGAAAAATGTACTATGAGCTGTGGCAAAAATAAGGAGAGGTCTTGTCATCTTTCATAAAGAGAAACACAATTTTAAGTACAAGAAATTGTAGTTATTTAGGAGTACAGTTTTCTTCTGGTGGGGGTTAGAACCATTATAGAGAAATTAGTACCCACAACATGTCAAGAAACAATGAGGATATCTTTAGGCTTGCCTCTAAGTTAGGCACCAAGAAGTCGATTAAAGATATGTTGGTTTTATAAAATGCAAAAACAGTTACAGCAGCCACATATGGTGGCGGAATTTGAGGAGGCGGGATAATGAAACACTGCAAAAACAAAATAATTAATTTCTAAAAAAAACCTGCTAGCAGTATCTCACTCAATGCCAAAAACCATTATACATACAAAATTTGGAAACCTGTTTTTTATCGAATATATTGGAATCTAAAAACTTCCCTTATGCCATTCAGTCTGGGCAAAAACTGAGCCACAATTCACGAAAACATTTTGCAAAGACTGCTTACAGCTGGACCAGGCCCATAAAATTCCTTGGATAATACATTTTGAAAATGTAGGCTAGATCAAGCAAATAAGAATTTCTGGCCACACCCTGAGAACATAATAAGGTATTCCAAAAGAAGTCTGAAGGTTCACTTATTTTAGAGAATGTGTACAGAAAAGGAATCTGCTTGATCAAGCTAAATCCACTGCGATGAGATATTTATCATTGAATGCACATTTTAGACTTCAACTGTATATTAATTTACTTCCTGTCACTTATCATAGACAACTTTTAACTTGATTTCATTTCCTCATAATTCATCATCGTGTTGCATTCCCAAAGAAAGGTGGTTGGGCCTAGACTTGTAAATGTCCCTGTGATAACATTTCTGAGCAATCAACCCAGCAGTTAGTATTTTTTTGGGGATTTTATATTGTGCATAAGAAGCAATTTTAAAACCGCTGTTTTTAAACGAAAGCGTGTATAACTAGGAGATATTTTAGTAGCTACTAGATTTAAAGGATGCCACAGTAGGTCATCATGAAGTAAACATTTTATTAATGTGCCACATATGAGGAAAACTTTGACCCATGTGGAAAATTAAGTTGCATAGGTGCTGCAATTTTAAATCTATTTTTAGCACGGATGAAATTGAAGATTGTTGTGCTAAAGCTATTTTGGGAATCTTTTAATTATTTTAACAAATATTTTATATATTTTACTTCGTGTATACTGCTTTTTATTTACTAAGTATGGTTTAACAAGGTGAGTACATAACTTTGGAGAACCTAGGGTAGTAAGATATATTTTAGAAAGCAGTGGTTCGTAATGAACAAAGAAGGCTTCTCGCCGTAGAAGGCCAAGAGTATATCTATTTATACAGTATCAAGGTATAAAATGCAGGCAGAATTTATTTGCAATTAATTTATTCATTGCATTTCGCATTTTTCAATTTACGTTCCTATTTATAGAAAAGAGCCATTGGTCATTTTTGTGATGAAGAAAGGAGTGAAGATATCAAAACAATTAAAAAGACATATGACTCTTTTTAACGTTATTTTCACAATATGTTGGGAGTCATATAAGTCTGTTGTCAACGGCATTTTGACCTTGTTTATTATAAGGTCATCATCAGATCGGGAGCAAGAGTGCCTGGTAGCTAGAGATTTAAAGAGAAGGAAAAGTAAGACTATTGTATGAGGAAGCCTGCCTATAGGGAGTAAACAGAGAATAGGTTACCTAACTTTCCTGCAGCTTGATCTACATCAGGCAAACAACCCAAAAGGTGAAAAACAGAATTTCTCAGCAAAATAGTAGGATGTGTTGCAAAATAACAACAGTACCTCCAGTAGAAAATTTCATTCTAAAAGGTCACAATCAGAATGACTTAACCTGGCAGGTGGTCAACCTCATGATATCGCAACCAAGAGGAAACAACCAAATCCTAATGAATCCCTTGGAATGTAAATGGATCTTTAAATGTGACTCAGTTTCAAGATGCCTGAATATCCAGGAAGAATGGAACAGTATCATATAGTAGGCTACCGTCCCCAATATGGTCTCTAGGCAGTCAATCATTCCTTCATCAGAACATTATGCCACCTATTTTGAAACTCACACTAGCTCTGGAAATATTCTTCTTAATGATTGAGCTTTGTAAGCAAGTGTGATTGTTCGCTAAATGATCCCCTTTTTGCACTATTTATTCATTATAATTGTTTGTCTGTGGCATATGTGTATTAATGTGAATTGTCCTTAATATTGGAGCAATATATTTTGCTCTTTCTCTTTGAAATTCATAGCTCCGATTTATTCTATCTCCCTCGTCCCTTGTGGCAAGCCTCGCACAGGCCCCGTTGCCTTCGAGGTCTGCGCTCAAATCCCCTGCAGTACGCAGCCCTACAGACCTGCACGTGGAATGTGCTAGCTCCGACTGTGCCCTGCGGTCTAACTTTCCTTAGTACATAGCCTCACAGACACGCTCACGTGGGAAGCATTTAATTACAGAGAGAGCTGGTGTTTCCATGGACGCCAGACCTACATCAGCGCCTGTACCGGACAGTTCCCGAATCTGACTGACTGCTCCCGCACCCTGACACTTCTCTGTATGCTTTGCCGGCTATCAGTATCTGATTCATATTCCAGCTCTAACATCAAGGCAGCTATACAATGCAAATTGTTCATTTACAGCCTGGGGTCCTGACACTCCAGCTACAGGTTCTCAGCATTATCTTCCCCACTCATTTGATCATATTGTCTTAGTTTACTATTATCAAATGCCATTGCCGAAGGAGCACCTATTTCATGGAAATCTGCCGAAATAGTCCCCATATACAAAAAGGGAGCAAGAGATGACCGCGCCAATTACAGGCCAATAAGTCTGATTGATGCTGTGCAGAAGGTCTTTGACCGGATACTTCTGCACAGGATCCAGACATGGTCTGAGGATGGGGATATTCTTTCACAGTTTCAGGCAGGATTCAGAACTAAGATAGGGACAATGGACCAAATATTCAGATTCCTTCTAATTTACTGGAAGGTTGTGGTGCTGGGCAGAGGCAGTCTCTATTTAGCATTTATTGATTTGAAGACTGCCATTGACCTGGTTCTTAGGTCTAGGCTATGGGAAACACTTGACGAGATGGACATACCCCATTTTGTTCTTAACTTACTAGTCCGGCTGCACAAGGGAAACTTTGCTCAGGGCAGGTGGGGTGACCAGGGTCAAATTACCGAGTGCATACCTGTCAAGAGAGGAGTAAGGCAGGGATGCATTCTAGCTTCAACCCTTTTTTCCCTTTACGTGAAGGGAGTAGTGGACTTCCTTCTGGAGGATCCGGCTGATTCACCGGTTTTGGGGGGTGGGAAAGATACCAAACCTGTTGTTTGCAGACTACACATTGTTGAGAGCGAAGACCCCACCTGGCCTGCAGCGTATCACTGATAGATTCCATCTTTTCTGTGAGGCCGGGGTTTGATTATGAATGCCAACAAAACCAAATTTATGGCTTTCAATCCCCATAGATAAATGAAGTGGCCCAGCCCCTACATAGGCGACTAGGACTCCAACTTGCAACAACAGGTTGTTGCATGTTGGAGTCCTAGTCGCCTATGTAGGGGCTGGGCCACTTCATTTATCATTTCATATATGTTCAGTAGGCATAATTCCAACATTGCACACATATCAAGAGATCAGATTTAAATGTCTAACCTGAGTGCGCTTTGTACCTACTTTCATTTTCATTCCCCATAGGACATGCAGGAATGACCGTCTCCTAGGTGGAATTCTCCTTGAAAAGGTCACCACTTTTGAATACATGGGTGTAAGATTCTCTGAAAAAATTTCTTGGAAACCCCACCTAGGCAAGATGTTGATGGCACATAAGCGTACAGCAGGTGTAATACTCAAAGAACACATCTTTCTCATACTAGGCCCGTAGCCATAGCCCTCCAGATATATGACACCAAGGCTGTTAGTGCTTCCTTCTATGGAGCAAAAGTCTGAGGATTCGATATTCTGGACGAGCTCCAGAGATCGGAATATAAATTCCTAAGAGATCTGATAAAGGCACCAAAGTACATCCCCCTCACACCATTATGAAAGGATATGGACAGGCGAACAATAAGCAATGTAGCCAGGTTGCGCCCCCTACTCTTCTGGGCTCGTACTAGGAGGACCCCTGAGTTTTCTCCCTATGCAGAGGCCCTCACTGAGGTTATTCACTGAGGAATAACCTCGGCTGGCACTGAGGATCTCTAGTGACTACAATAATTTCAATTCCAGCACTCCCATCATGGAGAAAAGGACACATTGATTTTGCCCAAAAGGTGACTATCCACACTTGGCGTCATAGTTGATAGTTGATATGGCCTATTTGACTTGCCTATAATTGCCAATTTTTTCTTTATATCTAGGACAGGGCCTTATTATGAGTTTGGCAGTGTGGCAGCGGGCCCCCACACCAGCTCCTTGCTGAAGTGAGGAAACTCGTAATATGCTGTGTAGTACTGAAGAAGCACTGCCAGCATATTGCCGCGTCAGACTGCTGAAAGACTGCAGTGGGATTATAGATCCTCAGCAGTTGCAGCAGTCCTGTAGCAGTCCAACCACCTAAATCGTAATAGGTGAGTTGATCACCAGTATGGAGGTCCGCAAACCGCCACCATGACTACGGCAACCCTACGTACTGCAGTAGTCGTAATAAGGCCCTTAGCGCCACCCAAGTGCATGTTCCTGTTAATTCCTCTAGGATCGCTTTCCCCACACACCAGGCAAGTTATTTCAGTTCACTCCCTATCTGCAGGCTTCCTCATACAATATTCTTATTATTGCTTCTCTTTATATTTCCAAATACCGGGCACACTTGCTCTCTTCCATATGATGACCTCATAATAATCAAGGTCGGAATGCCTTTGACATCAGACTTATATATTCTCCCAAAGTAACTATAAGGAGTCATATGTCCTTTTTATTGTGATGCACATTGTCTTTT
Organism: Lissotriton helveticus; assembly: GCF_964261635.1. Classification (NCBI taxonomy): domain Eukaryota; kingdom Metazoa; phylum Chordata; class Amphibia; order Caudata; family Salamandridae; genus Lissotriton; species Lissotriton helveticus. The sequence continues at coordinate 1,411,696,872 of NC_136068.1, forward strand.
TTATCATCACTCTTCACTAACTTTCTTCACAACAAGCATGAGCACTGAATAATTTTTATAAAAGGGAAATATAAATTGAAAAACTGCAAAAAGCAATGAATAAATTATTCTCAAAAAAACCCTGCCTACATTCTACTTCTTTATAATGTAACCTCGCAGCATGTAAGCTTTAGTTAGCCAGTGTGCATCCATTTTGTATTTAATAATCCATATCAGACTGTGCCTGGGTTAGGCCTCAGTGCTCATATTGCTTGCCTCAGCAGAACACTGTGTTTTGTTATTATTTCTTCTGCTGCCCAAGGCTGTTTCCTTGACTTGCTAATAAATAAGGTATTCTGCCATCACATGACTAGCTGAATGTTTAGCATCTGCCCCCACCTTAGGAGATGCAGAGTAACCAGCACTGTGGCCTTGTATCCATGATAACATATTCCCATCTGGCATGTGTTAGCTCATCTCTCTGTGCTCCATTGTTCTGGTCCAGCTCAAGCCAGTACTTTTCCACGGTGGGCAGAGTTGGAGATGGCTGTCAAGCCCTTTTTACCTACTGTAACCTGTTGGGAAGTCAGTCCCTCTCCGGTCATCTTAGGGTGCAGGTCAAGACGGACTCCTCTGCAGAATATTGGTAATGAATGCATGTTTGTATTCTCTACTGACTGACCGACTCTTCATTTGGGAAGGCATAGCAGGTGGTTGTATGTGTACAACCCTCGGGGCCCTAGAGGCGCAAGTCCTTCTCGTTTTAAATACAAGGGGACCCTGCCCTCTGTGCTGTCCAGTAGTAAACAACACAAAATGCCCAAACCACAGTTACTCAATACAATTTTTTGATATAGGGTAAGAAACACTATATTATCGCTTCCCTGGACACCATTATTTTGTGTCAATCATTTTGTATTTTCTATAATTTGAAAAAATTGCTGACAGAAAAAAGACATTGATTGCAAATATTTACAAATATTTACAAGGCTGGACTAATGTTAGCAAACATTAAGGGCAAAAACTATTTACACATTTTAGAAATTATTAGAACACACAATAGAAAATATTCTCACATCAGACATTATTGAAAAAATAATAATACAAACATATCAATTTACGAACAACAAAAAGCTAACAAACACTGAATGAGAGAAACTAGGGGTTGGGAAGATAAATGCTGTCCAGGGCATACCTTAGGGATGACTTTTATGTATTACAAAAGGCCTGGCAAAAGGTTTATTTTGCCAGGTTGAAATGGCAGTTTAAAACTGCACACATATTCTCTGCAATGGCAGGCCTGACACATGTTTAAAATGCTACTTAAGTGGCTGGCACAACCAGCGCTGCAGGTTCATTAGTAACATTTTATTTCACAGGCCCTTGGCACATGTAGTGCATTTTACTAGGAATGAATAAGTAAATTAAAGATGCCAATTGGGTAGAAACCAATGTTGCCAGGGTTCAGGGAAAGAGCACACACACTTTAGGACTCGTTAGCACTGGTAAAGTGTGCAGAGTCCTGAGGCCAGAAAAAAACAAAGTCAACAAAAACAAGAGGTCTGAAAGCAAAACGTTAGGGGGGAACCTGGCCAAGGATGCCAGGTCAAACATATGTCTACCGCAGATGAAAGTGGGGAGAGCTACCCAACCACTTAGGAGTTTTCGTAACTAAGGTGGAAGAACCTGGAGAGACCATCAGCATTGGTGTGGTGTGTTCCAGGATGATGCTCCACTATAAAGTCCATACCCTGTAGGGAGATGGACCACTGCAACAGTTTGAGATTCTTACCCCTCATCTGCTTTAACCAGCTGAGGGGTCTGTGGTCTGGCTGAATCCAGAAATGAGCACCAAACTGGTATGGTCTCAGCTTCTTCAGTGCCCAGACCACTGCAAAGGCTTCCCTTTCTATTGCACTCCACATCTGTTCCCTCCTGATGAAGGCTACAGATTGATCCAAGCCCTCTTTGTTTAGCTGTGAGAACACAGCCCTTATTCCCTGCTCTAAGGCATCTGTCTGCACAGGGAATTCTTTGGAGAAGTCAGGGACTTTGAGCACAGGTGCTGTGCACATAGCCTCCTACAGTTCTGGCACGCCTCTGTCCACATCACCTGGTGCGCTGCTTCTTAGAAATCTGTTCTGTCAAGGGTTCAGCAATGGTGCCATACCCCTTGACAAATCTGTCTGGTTCGTAGAGGGTTCCCAAGCCAGAATGGTTTCAATCTTGGCCAGGAGGGGCTGTGCTGTGCCTCCTCCCACATGGCGACCCAAGTAGACCTCTGAACCCTGCCCTATTTGGCACTTACTGTTTTTTTTAGTCAGGCCTGACCATTGCAGAGCCTGAAGCACTTTTCTGAGGTAGCACAGGTGGTCCTCCCAGCTAGAACTGAAGACCTGCAATATCATCTAGATAGGGAGCAACGAAGTTCACCAACCCAGTCAGGACCTGATTGACCAACCTCTTGAAGGTGGCATTGGCGTTCTTCAACCCATAGGGCATCATCCGGAACTGAAAGTGCCCTTCTGAGGTAGAGAACGCAGACCTTACTCTGGTTCCTTGGTCAAGGCAATCTGCTAATATGCAGGCTTTAAATCAAACATGCTGAGGAACTTGGCAGCTCCTAGCAGATCTATGAGCTCATCAGCTCTGAGGATTGGCTGTGCATCAGTCTTGGTGACTGCATTGAGCCCACGGTAGTAAACAAAGAACCTAAGTTCTGGAGTGACACCTGGAGGAGCAGCCTTGGGACCAACATTATTGGACTGGACCATGGGCTGTTTGAAGGCACATGATCCAATCCAATGGACTAAGGAACTGATAACCCCTAAGCATGCACTAAAGGACCCAGTCTGATTGTCCAGGAGCACTTATCTTAAGGCTGGGCAGCATATTCCCTTAAGTCCTGTTAGCCGCCTACTTGTTGCCTATGTCAATGACCGAAAGTTGGTTTTTTTTTACAGTTTTTTCTCGATCATCGCAAGGAACTTAACATATCTGCAGTTCAGTATCGTATTCGAAGGGTTCAGGCAGGCGAGCACCGCTTGCCTTCTAGTGCGAGTCCCTAGCTGCTTGAACTGGTCCTTAAAGAGCTGTTGGTGGGCGGGCCGTAGCTCTTCGCAAAGACAGGTCATGTGAAGTATGTCGCTCTTATCTATCTAATTCCACCATCTTGGAGACCTACTACTTAATGCTTGCTCTCAGCTTATCAGACAACCTGTAGATTTTACTCTTCACAGACATGGTGTACCCATGATAATGATACTGTAGGCAGCATGTCCGAGTGAATGCTACGGTAAGGGAGAATAAAGAGGCAAACTGAAACAGCAACTTGTGACAGTCTCTCTGTTCTGCTTGGGTTAGTATATGGAAGAGATTGACACCCTCCACTGACACATCCTGCTCATTGGAACAAAGGAGGTCAAGGAGAGCTTGACTTTCTTCATACACCCTACTGTCTGTGACTAGGAGCATGGTCAACTCAGACCTCTCAAAGTCGGGCTTGAGGCAATTGACACGTAGGATCCTCAAAGGGTTCCTGGGAGTCTTGAGGTCCACCAAGTAGGTGACATCACTCTTGCACTTCTTCACCTCATAAGGTCTGGACCAATGATCTTGTAGGGCCCTGGGCTCCGCAGGCTCCATAACCCATACTTTTTTGACAGGCTGAAACTCAACCAAAGTGACATTCTGGCTGTCATTCTGTTTCCTGTCCTACTGGCTGGCTTATATTATATATATTGGAGAAGTGTGGCTCACTGGTTAGAGGAGGCAGACCTGGAAGCAGAGGTCAGCCCGGGACCAGGGTTCAATTCCCGGCTCGGTGGGGTCTTGAGTCCTAAAAAAAATGTCTATGGACTCGACAATTCTCGCTCCGGTGCCTACTCGATTCATGGGCTCACACTCTGCGACTCTGGGCAATAGCTTGCTTAATCTCCACAACGGCCCCTCGCGGCGGGATGCCTGACTTTCACCTTGCGGATACCCTGCCGAGGTTATCTCACAGGGGAATACCAGGACGGGTTCCCTAAGCAAGCGCTTAGAAACCGCTTGGTGATTTGCGCTATATAAATTCCTGTACATTTACATTTACATTTACATTTATAGATGTTCCTGTGCTTGCTTCCAGAAGGTAGTCATCTGCTTTTGGAGTGCCAGAATGTAGCTGGCCACATCCTGGGGGACCTTTCTTGGAGCCTGCTCCCACCCCTCCTTCACCAGAATTTGAGGTCCTCTCCCAGGGTGCCACTACAGAAGTTCAAAGAGGCTGAAGCCAACCCCCTTCAGCGGTACCTCCCAGTAGGGCAAATAAAAGGTGTGGCAGGCAGACTTCCCACTTCCACCTCATGGGATCTGATAGGCCCATTATCATGCTTTTTAGGATCCTGTTGAATCTCTCAACAAGCCAATTAGTTTGAGGCTAGTAGGCTGGTGGAGCACGTGTAGGTTACCCCATACTCCTTCCTTTATTTACCCTAACATGTATTTGGTACCAAGGTCTGACACCACCTCCTTGGAAATCCCTACATGGGTAAAGGTTCACATCGTTGCCCTGGCCACTGAAGGTGCAGTCACTGTTCTCAGAGGGCTAGCCTCCAGGTAACAGGAAGCATGGTCCACCAAGAACAGAATTAACCTGTTACCCATGGCTGTCTTGGGGTCCAGAGGGCCAATAATGTTGATGCCTACCCTTTCAAAGTGGCTGCCATCAGCAGCAAAAGGCTGAAGGGGAGCCTTGCGCTTTCCTCCAGACCTGCCACTGGCCTGGTAGGTAGAACAGGATCTGCATACTGCATCTGAGACCCTCCTCATTTGAGGCCAGTATAGGTGGATGACAAGCCTGTCAAAGGTCTTGTTCTATCCCAAATTACCTGCCAGGGCTACATTATGAGGCAGCTCCAGTAGGAAGGTCCTGTAGCTCTGGGGGATCACAACCATATGTAACTAGTAACTAGTAAGTTTATTGTGCATAGTTAAATAAAACCAGTGCAAAACGTTTTACAAAAACAAAAGAAAAGGTTTTAAAATATCATAAAAATGTGTTCATTGTAATCATCATTAAAAAGCATGCACTAAAGGACCCAGTCTGATTGTCCAGGAGCACTTATCTTAAGGCTGGGCAGCATATTCCCTTAAGTCCTGTTGGCCGCCTACTTGTTGCCTATGTCAATGACCGAAAGTTGTTTTTTTTTTACAGTTTTTGCTCGATCATCGCAAGGAACTTAACATATCTGCAGTTCAGTATCGTATTCGAAGGGTTCAGGCAGGCGAGCACCGCTTGCCTTCTAGTGCGAGTCCCTAGCTGCTTGAACTGGTCCTTAAAGAGCTGTTGGCGGGCGGGCCGTAGCTCTTCGCAAAGACAGGTCATGTGAAGTATGTCGCTCTTATCTATGTTGCAAAACGAACAAACTTCGTGGCCATTACTCCTGAGCCATGGTGGAAGATGCTCTCTACTGGGCAAAACCCCTAGTCTGTGTTTCAAGAACTTCAGTTTTGTGGTCTTAGGATAACCCTGACTGAAGTATGGTTGTGGTGTCAGCGATTTATACGAATTTAATGTCATCCATGCATGGTTTCTCTTGGCGAATGTGGCCTTATCCTCTAATAAGAATAGAGTTTTGACAGTTTTCCAGACTAGTTTTTTGAATGGGTTGTGCCCAAGTTGCATGTCCCAAATCGCAGTTAGATTGGTGGCCCCCAGGGCTGCCTTCAGGTAGGATCTTGCCTGAGATATGTCCCTGCTTTGAATATCTTGCCATAGCAACGAATTTAGAGTGTTGGTAGTAGCCGAGCGAAGTTTGTGGCAGCAAATGATATAAGCTCCCTGTCTAGCAAGAACTTGCTTTTGCAATCCAAATTCCAGCCTAAGTTGGGCAGGCGATGTGTAGGACGGGAGCGAAAACATTATTCTGTAGGCTTTTGTCTGGATTGTGTCCAAGTTCTTAGAGTCTCTCCCACGTAGTGCCTCGCTGCCATAGCAGATAGAGGGGAGTAGCTTAACCTGGATAACTCTCAGATAAGGGGTTAGAATGGCCCCATCAGTTGATTGGCTATATTTTTTAGTGTGACGGCAATGCAAGCCCCTCTCCTTTTTGCGTCCTGCTTTTGCTGTGCAAAAGTGCCATCTCTATCAAAGATGACTCCCAGGTATTTGTAGACAAGTGCTGACTCTATTTTTTGGCCGCCTAGGGCCCATGACTTCTGAAGTTTCTTCTTGGTGTTGATTGACATGGTGCGTGTCTTGCTCAGATTTATTTTAAGTTTGTTTTCCGTGGCGTAGCTGTGCATTTGGGTCAGAAGCTGCTGGAGGCCGATGTAAGTATGGCTGAGTAGCACAACGTCATCCGCGTACAGCAGATTGCTCAGGGTTTTCCCTCCCAACCCCAGGAAATGGGAGTTGCATGTGTTGAGTGAGCCTGATAGATCCGCCATAAACAGATTAAACAATATTGGGGAAAGCACGCACCCTTGCTTGAGGCCTTTGGTGGTGCAAACTTTAGATGACAGATGTGTGCAGCCTCCTAGCTTCACCTGCACCCAGGTATGAGAGTGAAGAAGCTTCAGCATGCTTAGAATCGGCTGCGGTATTCCCCATTGTGCCAGTTTCCCCCAGAGTCTGCCTCTCTCGATGTTATCAAACGCTGCACTAAAATCGATGTAGCACATGTGCAGCGGCAGTTTTTTTGTTTTTGCTGCATCGATCATTAGAGAGATGGCCAGAATGTTGGTAGCTGTTCCAGTATTTTTCCGGAAACCAGTCTGGTTCAATGGTATGATCTGATTTGAATCCGCCCATAGCACAATCTCCTCTAAGAGGGTTCCCGCAAAGTATTCCGCCTCATTATCGAGGAGGGCTACTAGGCGATAGTTGTTAGGGTCCATTTTGTCGCCTTTTTTTAATATGGGGACGATCGTCGACCCTCTCCAAGATTCTGGGGTTTTATTTCAGAGTCTGACTTCCGAGAATAGCAGTTGCATGTTGGTAGCCCATTCTGTGATCTTTTCCTTAAATAGGGCTGGTGGAATACCGTTAGGTCCTGGAGCACCTTCCTTCCTGCCCTTGCGAATCTGCTTTTTTATTAATGCTATTTTCTGGCTGGCTGTTGTATCCGGGATGTTTTTGGGTAGGCCTTGCTCTCTCTTGGTCAGGGACCTCGGCGTGAACATTGTAGAGTTAGGCTCTGTGATGTTGGTTTTTTGTGCTCCTGCGTATTCCGTATAGTCATTGAAGTGGCTAGAGAGGTAATTGATCCATGACTCTTCCACAATGTGCGAGCCTAGGTCTTTATGCTGTGGTCGTAGGATCCTGTTTGCTGATTGCCAGAAGCGTGCACTATTACTGCTTTTGGTGTCGTGTAATAATTTTGCCCATGTCTCATTTTCAGCGTCTTTTTTATGTTCCATTTTATGCATTTGAGCTCAGTTCTTTGTTTCTTCAGCACGGTCCGAAGATGTACGTTGTCGGGGGCTGATCTCAACTTCCGTAAGGTCAAGTTTACTAATCTTTTATGCTGCCTAATTCTGCTCTCGGTCCTCTTTTTGAGGTGGTTTTACTGCTCTCTTTATGCAAATTACTTTTTGGGGGGGTCTTGGTTGCCAGTTCTTTTAGCAAAGATCCTGTGTATTGCTCCCAGTGAGGGATATGCCCAGCAGCATTTGGTTTTTGTGTGTTATATAGTTGAAGGGCAGTTTCGGCCAGAGTTGTTAGATTGGTTGGCGTACATTTGATCCTTTTTTGATTGATGGTATAGATCGCCCCTAGCGTTTTGTCTGGCCTGATTGCAATAGGTGTCTTTGATGTCAGATAGCATTCCTGGGGTCGCTTTCACCCTTATCCCCCATTCTGAATTCCAAGATATGGGGGAATAGTGCCAGACTGGCGAATGTATATTCCAAGATGGACCTGGCTGTTTGCGAATAAAATGTTTCTACTGGAGGACGGTCTGTCATGAATCTTCCATTTAATGCCCGAAGATTTTGGTGTTCTAGGTCTTTGAGTAAGGCATTGTATGGATGCTTTCTCCTGTGTTGCGGGTAGCTTTGTGGTGGTATGGTGTAAATTATATTTAGAGCCAGGGCCTCTTCTTCTACTGATGAGCCAAGCAGGTTTTGATTGAAGTCCCCTGACAGGAGAAAGAGTGGATTTTCCATCTGAGACATATACGCCGCAAGTTGATTGGAAATTGTATTGGAGTCTTTGCCTCTGTGTTTAGGTTGAACGTATGCATTGACAAGGCATATCTCTTCTTTTTTGTTACCGAGCTGTCGTTTTATTTTTACTGTTAAGGTTGTAGATGTGGAGGAGTCCATAAGAACTGCCGACGATATTGTTGTGTTGGATATGTATGTAGCCAAGCCTCCTGACTGGTGACCAAATCTGTTGGTTCTGACTGCTGCTGTTGAATAGCATGTGAAACCCGTGATATGTTGTGTGGATGTAAGCCAGGTTTCCTGCAGCATTACTATGTCAAATAGGGAGATTTACTTTTGAAAGTTCGGGTCGTCCATTTTTGAGGTTAGGCCATTTATATTCCAAGAGCAAATGCCTATAATTGGCACCCTACCCTTTATATCGTCTCTAATTTGTTGATGGCGTCAATCCTCTTCAGGACGTGTGAAGATCGTTCGAGAGAGTGTTTCTCTTGTTAATGCTCGATTTTGATGTGGCGCCCCCCTTGTACTAGCTTCAGTCCGTCCCCGGGGACTGCGTGTGTTTTTGTTTGGCGGACTTCCTCTCAAGGACTTAATCGCGGTAAAAGTGCGGATCTGATGGTCCTTTAGCACTGGGCTTCGCCCACTTGATGGGAGCGCTAATTCGAAGCCAGCTGCCGCCCTAGGCCTGTCTTCCGAACACTGCCAGGGTATGTTCTCTCTTTTTTTGGGCGAACTTCCCAAGGCACCTCTGAGAACACTAAGGGTGTTTGCCTGTCTTGCCTCTGATTTTGAGCTTGTCCTCCTCTGAAGGGGTGAGGGATAAGCTGGTTTTAGTAAAGGAGCTAGCTTAATGCCCCAGATCTTGAATTGCTCTGCTTCTGCTGCAATAGAATCTGCAACATTACTAGAAGACCAGGTGGTCTTGGTCCCCTCACATACATATCGGTTAAACCAGGCTCATGAGCCTTAGGCTCTTTACACGGTAGACTGTTCTCCCAGTAAATCAGGTTATCATCAGAAGTGTCCCCAGCCTTGACCTGCTGCCATTAGTCCACAAGAATAGGGCATTCCCTCAGAGCCTTGCTGAACTCCTCGCTGCTGGGACTCCCTTCCTTCTGTCAGTTGGCCAGCTCAGGTAGGTTCCCCAGGATGGCAATGTTCTGCCTTGTAGGGTCCGTGGCGTCCCCTCAGGATCAGCCTCCACCTGTACTGTGGGAGTTTCAGGAGTGGGTATGCCTCCCCATTTGCCCTTTTACTTGTTTTTGGCATGTACCTGGGCCATTCTTCCAGGCTCAAGGACCTCCTGACAACATTTGAGGGCTGCCATGAACGTGTTGTCAGGCACACCCACTCAGGCAACTCTAACATCTTCAAGTGGGACCCGAGCTTCACCTCCTTCTAGATGGTGTGCTCCAGGTCATTACCATGCAGATAATTCACAAGCATGGATGGACTCACAGCTACCCTCAAGGAACCTGGGACCACCCACCAACTCAAAGGGAACCAGAAACACTGGACAGTGACTCTCATGGTTGTCAGTTGCAGCAACTTGGTGGAATGCACTAGGGACTACCTGCTCTGAGGTCACCAGATGACATCTGACAGTTATCATGATATCTCCAGTGTCTCTCAGAACATCCACTCCATGCCCATTGATGGTGACCCACTGCCTGTATTTCCTAGTGTTACTAGGCATGTGAGTTCTTAGCACCATCTTTCCATCACACAGGAATACCAGGGTAACCTCTACTCTGTCCCACACACTATCTGGGACAATCTCCTCCCCAAGTGCTATACTAGCCAATCCCAGTGACTGCCCACCGGTGGGGGGCTGTGCCTGCTTGGGCAACTCAGCATCCACCTTGACATACCCTTCCTGTTGGCACTCATAGCACTTGGGGGGTGCTTTCCCTGAAGACTTACTGTCAGGAAATTATCTCTTCTTTTTCTCGGTTGGGGATTGGAGTCCTGACCCAGGTAATTAGTATGGGGCCCTATAGAGAACTCCATCTTTTTATATTTGCCCTCCTTCCTTCGTCCGATGGCGACCCTGACCAACCTTATGGTGATCCCCCTGATACCTTCTCATAGACCCTGGTGCAGGCCCAGCGTTCCTCCTCCTTAGCAAGATCCCCGGGATCAGAGTGCTTAACGATAATCAGGTGTTAGCACAGATCTGCAAAACAAAGACTGGACATGTTCGCCATTCCAATCAAATTGTACAGCCCGTGATAATACTTTTCTTCAATTCCCTTCAACCAACCATCCAGTGCCTTGCAAATGGAATCCAACCAATCCACCGTGGTCTGTTGGGCCAGTTCTGAGTGTCCCTGAACTTCTGCCTGACTATTCACTCTGCCAGTGCTTGATGCGCCTCTTGGTAAAGAGAAATCCAAAGAGTCAACATAACACACAGCCCTGCATACAATGCCAACCAGACACTTCATACCATGTAGGTAAGTCACCCCTACTGCAGGCCTTGAGCCCTAAAGCAAGGGTGCACTATATCTTATGTGAGAACATACCAGCATGAGCAGACATGCCTTTATAATGTCCAGTTTATTCTGGGATGTTGAAAGTGAACAGAGAAGCCATAAAGAGTACATGAGCAGGATACTTGTCAACACGTGTTTTCCAGCTCCATGATGGCTACACTGATTTGTACAATGTTGGTACTGATAGAGCAAGATTTCGCATATTACGCGACTTGCTTGAGTCAAGAACCTCGAATAATTTATAATCCTGTAATACAACTCGTATGTTTTACTAATTTCCTTTATTTTAGATATGCATGAATCTTAGTGATGCTTGCCTATGTGTTTTACTAATACGAATAACCCTTGTCTTAATATGGCTGCCGCTTGGGAATTTTCTACTGCGCATGCGTTAGTCACACTCACGTGACGTGACGTAGTTGCAGTTCTGGTGGGAAAATGTGCGCATGCGTATTCGCCTCTAAAATGGCTGTCTGAAAACTCACATGGTGAAGCTTGCGCAGATGGTCTCGTGTTATTGTCTGTTGCACTAATTCATAATAGCATAGTATATTTTTATAGTAAGAAATATAAAGTAGCTACTCATGATATGTAGTAAAAACATTTATTTCCTATGTTTAATTTGTTTTCGCTTACTTTTCATGTACCGCGGTATTGAGCGTCTGATGCACGGTTCAAGACTCCATATTAAGAGGATAGTCTGCGCATGTCCAAACTCTGACTGTGGCATTGACAAGATGCCAACTGAAGGTCCCTGCCAAGATGTGCCTGGGAAGATGCACCTTCACCCAGCCGGAGAAACAGAATTTGTACTGCATTTGCAACAATTGTATACTCTGCTATTGTATTCTGTAGAATAGGTCATGGGAACCCCAAATTCACTAGGCGGTTCCATAAAATGCAAATATGAGCTTGTAGAAGTTTGTTCTGATTCGTGTGTTGACCTATCCTACCTGGGGACCAATCGAAATTGGGGATTCTGACACTTGCAACATTTGGGGGGTGGTACACTGACCTGAAAACAGTATAACTAGCCTAGGTTTAGCTGGAGAAATTGTCCGACTTGTCTGAATAGCTGACCTGTCACTGACCCAACGCACTCAATAGGTGACTGAATACAGAGCGCTGCGGAGCACTCTGTCCGAATTTGACCATAGACTCTAAGGTTTTACTAAATCTTAAGTGCTGGCGGAGCACTTTGCTGGGGAGTTCGCCAACCCAATCGGGGTTCTGACTGATAGCTGCAGAGAGGGTGGAGCGCAGGCGTTGCTTCCAAACTGCGGGTGCTGGTCGTGCCTTGGTGGTCCTGTCCTGATCCTAATCTGGTTTTCCTGTCCTGTCCTGGGGTGTTCAATCTGCACCTGCTGTCCCATAGATGACTGTCCTTCCTTGGGGTATTTCCTGTCCTTGACTGATCCGTGGCTAGGGTTGGTCTGCGCACCTTTCTAGGTAAATATAGTGCGAAAACTCTTCACTGCATCTTCTATTTTTCTGTCTTTGCTTTAATAAAGACATTTCTTTGCATATGTTAAATTTCCATGCTTTCCGCAACCTATTATAAAAGTCATACAGTATATTTCCTTAGCATGATCCTATGTTTCCCTACCTTTTAGAACACATTCTCTCCATACTGTTTATGAAACATAACTGTGGTATATAAATTTCTCCTGAAATCTGATTTTACGTAAAGATGCTAGAACTATAGCGTGTTCCATTTTTTCCCCCTCCTATAGATGTATAGGATTTCCAATCCTTACTTTACAGTGTTTTTCCCAAACAGTAAAGTCTAGTTCGTGATCCAAATTTCTAAAATCCATTTAGTAGATCGCATTGTTATAACTTTCTTATAGACTCATAAATGGTTGCCCTGACACTGTTTCTCTATGGTTATGTTCTTTTCGTTATCTTGATTATTGATTGCCTTCTGACTATAAACTTGATGATTTCCGAATCTGATTTCTAGATAAACTTTTAAAACTTCCCAGTTGTCTGTGATCATTTAATGCAAAGGAATAAGTTGGGTTTTGTATTTTGCCTGCTTTTCTTTTACAGCTAGCTCCCTGATCCATTGTGGATCTTAGGTACCCGTAACAGTGGATTGGTAAGTCGGGTACAATAGAAATAAGTAAGAAGGAACCAGGGTTACTGGTAGTAGAATTGTTAGGTCACCCGATTAATGTATATGATAAATTGGAAGAATATGGGCCTGGTACGTGTATGGTGAAAATTATTGGCCGGGTGACCTGCGATCTCTATCAGTAATTTTCTGGTAGCAGAGGGATGGTTAGGGACTAGTTAAAGTTAGGTAGGACTAGTTAAGCTAGATAGGTTGGATGCTGTTAAAATTTTATGATAACATTTTATTGCTGCTATGAGGGTAAACAGTTTGTGTGAATTGATCACTCACGTGAAATGTTTGCTTTGAAAAATTATGAAATGTTTTAAATTGTTTTTCTTATTATTGTACTGATATATGTATTAACCCACTCGTTAGTAAAGTGTTTATATGTTTGTTTGGAATCCCCTGGGAATTGAATAGCGAGCGGTGAAGAGAATCCACTCCGCGTTGAGGTCACTGGCCTAAGGAAGGTTAGTGCAGGTTAGGCAGAACTGGAAGCACTAACTAGGGTTTTTCTGAATGTTTGTTTGAATAAATGATAGCGACGCGATCACTGGCAAAACGTCTATTGTGAGAAAAACCTAGTAAGGGTCACATCAGAAGGAGTAGCAGGTTCATCGGAGCTTGGGTGATAGCAAAGGGGTTCGCTGGTGAAATTTTACACTTAGTATATATCCCGGAAAGAAGTGGATAAGTCAAAAGAAGTAGCAGGTTCCCTAATGCTTGCGTGAAGGGTAGGCGGAAGAGATCTATCCGTAGTGTATGAAAAGTAAATGGAAGTAGTTTACTTGCAGTGAAACAAATCTTTGCTGTCTAGACACTTGGGTACAGTGGCGAATGTGTATTCGTTGTTAAATAACAAAGCACTTGCACTTTTAGAGAGAAATTAAGTTTCCGTTACCTTGTGAGGGAGGGAGTCAGTTGCAGAGCTGCTCTGACGTCACTCTGTGCCGCGCTGGGATTGGTAGACGCAGCGGGTGTGTAGCGGAGCTGGAATTGTAAAGGAGGGGTGAGTGCCGAAGCGTGAGAACCTGTCTCGCGAAAGGCCGCGCACCCATTGGTCGAGATTATTTGAAACCGTGCACTTCATTGGTTGCACGAAAAATAAAAAACGCACTTGGATTGGAAGTGATTTGTAAACAGAGTCACTAGCCAGAAATCGTATGTGGCACTCGTATAGACCGCATACTAGACCTGATCCACGATATTTAGGGTTTGAGAACGATCAGTGGAAAGGGCATAAAACCGACATTATGTACGGAAATAAGAGAAAACTATCCCTTGTAAACAAAGTAAAGAATTATTTCAAAAAGGACAAGCCGATTAAAACCAGAGAAGGTGTTGTCATTCCAAAAGAACAAAAGTACCTGTCAGTCGGGTGACGCCGAGGTGCTCAGAACTCGCGCTGGAAGCAAAAGTGCACAGGAAGAAACATACAACAACCAGATAGGTCAAAAGATGCATTGACTATCAACAATTGCTGGTTTGAGTCCTATCAGACCACCCAACTGGCGGAGCCTCATCATGTAGGACACTCAGGCCATGGTTAGTCTGCAAATGCCCAGGTGTATATTGGCAATGCATGACTGAGTCATGGTCTGAACACCGCAAAAGTTAATTCAAAGGTGGTACTGATAAGTGCAGTGCAAAAAAATTATAAATATAGTGCAGTGGCTAAAATGGCTGTCAAGGCAAACAAAGACCTTTATTAGTGCTTGCCTGGACGTCAGATTAAAAATAGTGTAATGACAGCGTAAAATAATCACTGTCCAGCTTGCTTGGTGGAAAACAAAAATAAGGCCAACATGTTTCTGCCGTACTGTGTAAGTACACTGGCATTCATCAGGGCCAAGCTCTCATATGCTACTGCAGATTACACTACCTAATGTGTAGAAATAAAATAAGAAATAAGATCAAATAACCAAATTATAGGTAAACTAAGAGTGGTCGAACACGACCATCCTACCGCATCTTCTCAAGTTGCTCAGTGGATGCGAATGGTCTTCCCTGTAGTAGAAAGGTCAAAAGACAACCATATATAAATTGTATAACCACGTGGTGCCTATTGAAACATAGACAATCTAGGTTATTTGCATAAGCCCAAAGTACCACGTATTGTTACTGTGCATAACCAGCAATCATTCCAGCAACCTCAGACAGATCAATCACTAACTTATGATGATCCTTCTAGTGGCGCGTGAACACCGTCACCACAAGAACTACTGTACAGAGTTTCAAGAACATAAAAATTATTTAGCACTTACCCATCAGTCTGTGGGAAGTAAGCCTCACCTCACCCGGCAACTGCTCGGAAAGATAAGGCCCCGCTCTAGACGTGTGAATAAAGACAGTTCCTAGATCAGATCACTGTCAATGCTATAGTACACTGTACTGTCTACCTAACCCAATAATTTTCTGAATTGCCCACAAGTGGGATCCCACCATGAGAAGAAAAGGTGGCCACATTTAGATGAGTCATTTGTAGTGGAACCTCAATGCATATTGCCAAATATCTATTGACTACAGACAAACTCCTTAGTTCTATACCTCCACTCAGAGAGTGCAGACTCTGTGACTACATATATAGTTTAGCTGTAATCAAAACGTAAACAAGAGGTATACCTCCACTAGAAGAGTGTGCAGAGTCTGTAACTACATATATCGTTTAGCTGTAATCAAAACGACAACAAGGGGTGAATAAGGGGCAAAAAAGGGGGAAGGGGGGGGGGGGACGGGGCCCTCCTCATCCCAACAAGCATATCTAAGGTCAAGAAGTACAAGCGCATAGATGGTCAGACTCAAAGTGTGCGCTAGAGAGACACAAGAACTCACATGTAGTCCCAACTCACCTGTCCGTCGGTACCTCACGGCGGGTTCACGAGCCGAAGGGGAGGCACCGACGGACTGGTCAGGGCCAATTATATACTAGCGCTAATGGCATAATGAATAGCAGCTGGTCCGCATCCCGCTGCAAAAGCGCCTGTGCGTTGTAGAGACACTACCCTGCGCATGCGCGTCTAAGGCAAAAGCGATGGCGCGCATGCGTGAAAATACATGTCCCCACCGCAGATGAGAACGCTACCCCAAACGCACCGTGTCTCGGGTAGGCGCATGCGCGGCCCGGGTGAACTCGTCGGGCCCTCCCGCGTCACACATTCACGCTATGTCTACCGCATCTAATATCGGATAGGCGCATGCGCGTCCTCAAAGCACTAGCGAAGCTCTCTCAAGCGCGACCTTACTCGTGCAGAGCGAATTGACGGTATATTAGAAATTATAACTCGTCAGCAGTCAATACACCCTAATAAACTCAACAGGCCGACTGGGTCATTCCTGGATCAGGGGGTATCGATCAGCAAGGAGGCATCTCGATTGAGAGGCCCATGCATCCTGAGTCAGTCGCCTGTGGTTCTAGGGCGCTACTATGTGACTGCACTTGTATTGTATGCCCATGACAATGTAAGTTACTAAATATACACTATCTACCCTTTTGAAAATAAATATACCTTATTGCCAATAAATACACCCCCCGGGGGTGAGTGTACCGAGGACCTATCAAAGGCGAACTAAAGCAGACATAAACCCTCCCCAGTGGGTCAAAGAGGTAAGTCATTGGAGGCTGCAGACTGCTTTAGAGGAGCCTACCTGGGAAAATACATATGGCCAAATGAATCAAAAAGTGCCAAATAAGAGTCTATACGTACCTGGAAGGTAACAGTAATAATACACCTCCCCCAGGCGGTAAACCCTCATATATAGGTACACCCTGCTAGTGGGAAAGGCTGCGTATGGCAGTTACTACTTTACAGGTCTAACATAGCCTCCTAGGTCCCAACACCGGGAGGTACCCGCTCAGTCCCCAGTAAGGTGATGGAGGAGTATCGCAATGGCAAATGGTGCGCACACAGGTTGTAGAGCACGGAGAGTGCTTTCAGATAGAGATCCACGGGATGTTGTCATTCAATCCACTCACGTCCGTTTTCAATTTGAAAATCCAACGCTGCTCTTTAACAAATAAAAAGTGCGAGACATCTGCAATGTGCGGTGGAATGTAAGGCTGTTCAAGAACCACCCAAGTCAAGTCCTCGGCTTTATGTTTTGCCTCTAGGAAATGGTTGGTGAGGCCCGTAGATTGTTTCTTGCAGCGGATCGTACTTTTATGTTCGCTGATTCGAGCCTTGATGGGTCTTGTTGTGTGACCCACATATTGCTTCTTACATGGACATGAGATCAAGTAGATGAGTTTGTCTGAATTGCAGTTCGTGTGTTTTGTGAGCCTCCAGGGTCTCGTAGTCCCGATGTCCACTGTTAAGGTCTTGCGTGTCTGTGAACAGGCCGCACAGTTGCCACATGGATAATGGCCTTGTACTGGGATGGTATTCCAAAGGGTGTTGGTGCCTTGTTTCAGTTCTCTCCGTGGTCTGGTATGGACCAAACTGTCCCGGATTGAGGGTCCTCTCTTAAATGCAAACAGAGGTCGGGGTATCGTACCAAGCCCTGTGTTCAGAATCTTCCAGTGTCTGAGTATCGTTTTCTTAACTGCATTGGAGGATGTGGTAAAAGTCTGTACCATGGTCATTCGGTCTCTGGTACCATCAGACCTCCTGTGTTGTAGAAGAGCCTCACGGTTATTGTTGAAAGCTCTCTTGTGAGCTCTGCGTACAAGATGATTCGGGTAGTGCCGATCTCTCAGATTAGATGCTAGTTCCGCAGCATGGTGTTCATATAGAGAGTTCGAAGAACAATTCCTTCTGACCCTGAGGAATTGGCCGACAGGCAGATTCTCACGCAATGATTGCGGATGGAAACTCTGAAATGACAATAACGAGTTCCGTGCCATGGGTTTCTTGAAGAGTTCACTTCGTAGGCCTCCCTCTGCTGGAAAAATATGGAGGTCGAGGTAAGCCAATCTGTCTTTGCTGCTCTCCATAGTGAACTTAAGGAACTGATTCCTTGTGTTTAACCAGGCGTGAAAAGATGACACCTCAGCGGCCGACCCCCTCCAAATGACGAGGATGTCGTCAATATAACGTTTCCACAGTACTACCTGGTGGAAAAAGGGGTTATTGTGGTTCAACACGTGATCTTGCTCAAATTGGTGCATATATAGATTGGCCAGACTAGGTGCGTAGACACTCCCCATTGAGGTCCCTGACACCTGGAGGTAGAGTTCATTCTGGTACTGGAAGAAGTTCTCCATCATGGCGATCCTGGCACATTCCATTATGAAGGACACAGGTGTTATTGTGTCTAATTGTTTGGCCTCCAGGATGGTTCTGATGCAGTCAAGAGTTTCCTGTTGAGGAATCGACGTATACAGAGACTCGACGTTGAAGCTGACCAGAAGGTCAGTCTCCGCGTCGAACTCTGCAGCTGCAAGTAGTCTCAGGACGTCCCCGGTGTCCTGTAGATAGGTTGGTGTCTCTTTCACTATCGGCTTCAGAAAGACATCTACAAAGGTAGATAAAGGCTCGAGTAGTGAGCCTATCCCCGAGATAATAGGTCGTCCAGGCGGTGGTCTCTGGGCCTTGTGTATCTTGGGTAGACAGTAGAAGTAAGGAGTTACCGGATGTGCTGTTACTAGATATCTCGCCTCCTGGGGAGTAATCCACCCCTCAGATAATCCTTCTTCTACAAGACTCTTGATGTCATTCGAGACTCTCTGAGTAGGGTCTAGATGAAGACGCCGATACGCCCTGGTGTCGTTCAGTTGTCTTTCGCATTCTGCCTGATAGATGTTAGTGTCTTGCAGCACGATCGCACCTCCCTTGTCCGCGGGCTTGATGGTAAGGGAACTGTCGTTAGCAAGCGTGGACAATGCTTGTTTCTCCAAGGAAGACAGATTGACAAAGTTCTTCCGTTGCTGGGTAATATTCATGACATCATGTGTCACTGCTTGCTCGAAAGCTAGGACATTGGCTGGCACTTGCTGGTTCAAGGGTGTGAAGGTCGACTTAGGTTTGAGGCCAGTGTTCTGTTCACCAGTATCAGATGAATCGCCCGCTACCAAGGATGGATCAGACTTTTTGAAAAAGAAGTGCAACCGGATCTTTCTGAAGAAACATTCCAGTTCACACCTCGTATTGAACCGATCACCAGCATAGGTGGGGACAAAACTCAGCCCTTTATTCAGTACAGCATTCTCAATCGGAGTGATGGCCCTAGAACTCAGGTTTACTACGAGGTCGCAGCTCCTGATGTCGGTCCGGTCATGCTGCTGGTCTGCGGAGCCCAATTGACGTTTTGCTGGCCTCTTCTTTTGCCACGATTTCTGCCCCGGCCCTGCCATAAAAAAGACTGGTCATAGTAAAATGACGGATTAGGAGGGTACATGGGCATGGGATGCCCCATTGGTGGGGGACCCATAGGTCCTTGATGGTAATTCCATGGGCCTGGAGGCCACCATTGTCCTTGATTCGGGTACTGTTGAGCCCCTCGGCCTCTGTTGGCTCTACGTTGGAAACCTCTGCCACGGGTGCCGAAATTGGGGCCTGTATTGGGATTTCCTTGATCGCTGGAACCTGAATCTGAACCAGAGGACGAGTAGTTTGACCCGTATCTTCTCCCTTTGGAGGTAGTAGATGGAGCTACATAAGTGTCACTCAAATAGGGATAGGCCGACTCCATTGAAAAACGTGCCAAATCTTTTTTAAACTTCTCTACTTTGCTAAGTAGGATGTTATCACGGTAGTCCTTGTTGGTCTTATTGGCCTCGTCCAAGTTCTTTTTGTAGATCACAGGTCTAATCGCTGCGTTGATTTGGCCCTCCAAAACCTGGATCTCTATCAGGAGTGCATCGGCCGTTTTTTTAGCTGTTTTAATTATTAAAATCAACCAGTCACGGGTGCAACGCCAAGCAATTAACGCCCAATTCTTCACGAACTCTTTATCAGTGAGGAATAAACGTGGCGCAGTGGTCACAATCAAAACCCGACGGTGCACATTTGCCATGCAGATACTCATTCATAATCACCCCGTGTAGAGAGATGCGTGAGTGATTTTTCTTGAGATTTAACAGTTTAACCCAGTCATCTTCAGTCGTGGGGTTGGAAGTAGAGGGTAGATCATCTAATATGCTCGGGTTGTCATTGAGGATGGTATTGAGATCCTCTTCATCGAATGCTAGACCACCAAACTCCTCCATGGTGAGAAACCGTTGTGAGCAAAAAACTAAATAAATAAATTGGGTGAGCTAAAGGGCACCACTACACTTGCTGTGTGATGCTGAGATATGGAAACAAGGACCCGCAGCCGCAGCTGCTCAGTACAATACAACAAATTCGTGGAGGAGGGTCCGAGGGAAAGTTTAACGACTTCACAGGTAAATACCCCCAGTGCAACAACCTAAAGAACAAAAGTACCTGTCAGTCGGGTGACGCCGAGGTGCTCAGAACTCGCGCTGGAAGCAAAAGTGCACAGGAAGAAACATACAACAACCAGATAGGTCAAAAGATGCATTGACTATCAACAATTGCTGGTTTGAGTCCTATCAGACCACCCAACTGGCGGAGCCTCATCATGTAGGACACTCAGGCCATGGTTAGTCTGCAAATGCCCAGGTGTATATTGGCAATGCATGACTGAGTCATGGTCTGAACACCGCAAAAGTTAATTCAAAGGTGGTACTGATAAGTGCAGTGCAAAAAAATTATAAATATAGTGCAGTGGCTAAATTGGCTGTCAAGGCAAACAAAGACCTTTATTAGTGCTTGCCTGGACGTCAGATTAAAAATAGTGTAATGACAGCGTAAAATAATCACTGTCCAGCTTGCTTGGTGGAAAACAAAAATAAGGCCAACATGTTTCTGCCGTACTGTGTAAGTACACTGGCATTCATCAGGGCCAAGCTCTCATATGCTACTGCAGATTACACTACCTAATGTGTAGAAATAAAATAAGAAATAAGATCAAATAACCAAATTATAGGTAAACTAAGAGTGGTCGAACACGACCATCCTACCGCATCTTCTCAAGTTGCTCAGTGGATGCGAATGGTCTTCCCTGTAGTAGAAAGGTCAAAAGACAACCATATATAAATTGTATAACCACGTGGTGCCTATTGAAACATAGACAATCTAGGTTATTTGCATAAGCCCAAAGTACCACGTATTGTTACTGTGCATAACCAGCAATCATTCCAGCAACCTCAGACAGATCAATCACTAACTTATGATGATCCTTCTAGTGGCGCGTGAACACCGTCACCACAAGAACTACTGTACAGAGTTTCAAGAACATAAAAATTATTTAGCACTTACCCATCAGTCTGTGGGAAGTAAGCCTCACCTCACCCGGCAACTGCTCGGAAAGATAAGGCCCCGCTCTAGACGTGTGAATAAAGACAGTTCCTAGATCAGATCACTGTCAATGCTATAGTACACTGTACTGTCTACCTAACCCAATAATTTTCTGAATTGCCCACAAGTGGGATCCCACCATGAGAAGAAAAGGTGGCCACATTTAGATGAGTCATTTGTAGTGGAACCTCAATGCATATTGCCAAATATCTATTGACTACAGACAAACTCCTTAGTTCTATACCTCCACTCAGAGAGTGCAGACTCTGTGACTACATATATAGTTTAGCTGTAATCAAAACGTAAACAAGAGGTATACCTCCACTAGAAGAGTGTGCAGAGTCTGTAACTACATATATCGTTTAGCTGTAATCAAAACGACAACAAGGGGTGAATAAGGGGCAAAAAAGGGGGAAGGGGGGGGGGGGGGGCCCTCCTCATCCCAACAAGCATATCTAAGGTCAAGAAGTACAAGCGCATAGATGGTCAGACTCAAAGTGTGCGCTAGAGAGACACAAGAACTCACATGTAGTCCCAACTCACCTGTCCGTCGGTACCTCACGGCGGGTTCACGAGCCGAAGGGGAGGCACCGACGGACTGGTCAGGGCCAATTATATACTAGCGCTAATGGCATAATGAATAGCAGCTGGTCCGCATCCCGCTGCAAAAGTGCCTGTGCGCTGTAGAGACACTACCCTGCGCATGCGCGTCTAAGGCAAAAGCGATGGCGCGCATGTGTGAAAATACATGTCCCCACCGCAGATGAGAACGCTACCCCAAACGCACCGTGTCTCGGGTAGGCGCATGCGCGGCCCGGGTGAACTCGTCGGGCTCTCCCGCGTCACACATTCACGCTATGTCTACCGCATCTAATATCGGATAGGCGCATGCGCGTCCTCGAGGCACTAGCGAAGCTCTCTCAAGCGCGACCTTACTCGTGCAGAGCGAATTGACGGTATATTAGAAATTATAACTCGTCAGCAGTCAATACACCCTAATAAACTCAACAGGCCGACTGGGTCATTCCTGGATCAGGGAGTATCGATCAGCAAGGAGGCATCTCGATTGAGAGGCCCATGCATCCTGAGTCAGTCGCCTGTGGTTCTAGGGCGCTACTATGTGACTGCACTTGTATTGTATGCCCATGACAATGTAAGTTACTAAATATACACTATCTACCCTTTTGAAAATAAATATACCTTATTGCCAATAAATACACCCCCCGGGGGTGAGTGTACCGAGGACCTATCAAAGGCGAACTAAAGCAGACATAAACCCTCCCCAGTGGGTCAAAGAGGTAAGTCATTGGAGGCTGCAGACTGCTTTAGAGGAGCCTACCTGGGAAAATACATATGGCCAAATGAATCAAAAAGTGCCAAATAAGAGTCTATACGTAACTGGAAGGTAACAGTAATAATACACCTCCCCCAGGCGGTAAACCCTCATATATAGGTACACCCTGCTAGTGGGAAAGGCTGCGTATGGCAGTTACTACTTTACAGGTCTAACATAGCCTCCTAGGTCCCAACACCGGGAGGTACCCGCTCAGTCCCCAGTAAGGTGATGGAGGAGTATCGCAATGGCAAATGGTGCGCACACAGGTTGTAGAGCACGGAGAGTGCTTTCAGATAGAGATCCACGGGATGTTGTCATTCAATCCACTCACGTCCGTTTTCAATTTGAAAATCCAACGCTGCTCTTTAACAAATAAAAAGTGCGAGACATCTGCAATGTGCGGTGGAATGTAAGGCTGTTCAAGAACCACCCAAGTCAAGTCCTCGGCTTTATGTTTTGCCTCTAGGAAATGGTTGGTGAGGCCCGTAGATTGTTTCTTGCAGCGGATCGTACTTTTATGTTCGCTGATTCGAGCCTTGATGGGTCTTGTTGTGTGACCCACATATTGCTTCTTACATGGACATGAGATCAAGTAGATGAGTTTGTCTGAATTGCAGTTCGTGTGTTTTGTGAGCCTCCAGGGTCTCGTAGTCCCGATATCCACTGTTAAGGTCTTGCGTGTCTGTGAACAGGCCGCACAGTTGCCACATGGATAATGGCCTTGTACTGGGATGGTATTCCAAAGGGTGTTGGTGCCTTGTTTCAGTTCTCTCCGTGGTCTGGTATGGACCAAACTGTCCCGGATTGAGGGTCCTCTCTTAAATGCAAACAGAGGTCGGGGTATCGTACCAAGCCCTGTGTTCAGAATCTTCCAGTGTCTGAGTATCGTTTTCTTAACTGCATTGGAGGATGTGGTAAAAGTCTGTACCATGGTCATTCGGTCTCTGGTACCATCAGACCTCCTGTGTTGTAGAAGAGCCTCACGGTTATTGTTGAAAGCTCTCTTGTGAGCTCTGCGTACAAGATGATTCGGGTAGTGCCGATCTCTCAGATTAGATGCTAGTTCCGCAGCATGGTGTTCATATAGAGAGTTCGAAGAACAATTCCTTCTGACCCTGAGGAATTGGCCGACAGGCAGATTCTCACGCAATGATTGTGGATGGAAACTCTGAAATGACAATAACGAGTTCCGTGCCATGGGTTTCTTGAAGAGTTCACTTCGTAGGCCTCCCTCTGCTGGAAAAATATGGAGGTCGAGGTAAGCCAATCTGTCTTTGCTGCTCTCCATAGTGAACTTAAGGAACTGATTCCTTGTGTTTAACCAGGCGTGAAAAGATGACACCTCAGCGGCCGACCCCCTCCAAATGACGAGGATGTCGTCAATATAACGTTTCCACAGTACTACCTGGTGGAAAAAGGGGTTATTGTGGTTCAACACGTGATCTTGCTCAAATTGGTGCATATATAGATTGGCCAGACTAGGTGCGTAGACACTCCCCATTGAGGTCCCTGACACCTGGAGGTAGAGTTCATTCTGGTACTGGAAGAAGTTCTCCATCATGGCGATCCTGGCACATTCCATTATGAAGGACACAGGTGTTATTGTGTCTAATTGTTTGGCCTCCAGGATGGTTCTGATGCAGTCAAGAGTTTCCTGTTGAGGAATCGACGTATACAGAGACTCGACGTCGAAGCTGACCAGAAGGTCAGTCTCCGCGTCGAACTCTGCAGCTGCAAGTAGTCTCAGGACGTCCCCGGTGTCCTGTAGATAGGTTGGTGTCTCTTTCACTATCGGCTTCAGAAAGACATCTACAAAGGTAGATAAAGGCTTGAGTAGTGAGCCTATCCCCGAGATAATAGGTCGTACCCAAGATACACAAGGCCCAGAGACCACCGCCTGGACGACCTATAATTTTTTTGCACTGCACTTATCAGTACCACCTTTGAATTAACTTTTGCGGTGTTCAGACCATGACTCAGTCATGCATTGCCAATATACACCTGGGCATTTGCAGACTAACCATGGCCTGAGTGTCCTACATGATGAGGCTCCGCCAGTTGGGTGGTCTGATAGGACTCAAACCAGCAATTGTTGATAGTCAATGCATCTTTTGACCTATCTGGTTGTTGTATGTTTCTTCCTGTGCACTTTTGCTTCCAGCGCGAGTTCTGAGCACCTCGGCGTCACCCGACTGACAGGTACTTTTGTTCTTTAGGTTGTTGCACTGGGGGTATTTACCTGTGAGGTCGTTAAACTTTCCCTCGGACCCTCCTCCACGAATTTGTTGTATGGTGTTGTCATTCCGCCACCTAATACTCCCGCATCTTTCATGATGTTTGATGAAGGGTACCAGTCGTGTGTATGGTTGGAAAACTGGGCGGAGTACACCAAGGATGACGGAATTTTGGCTTTTCCGTTAGAGGGTACATTCAATGGCAGAATTCTATTTAATTTGCGAACCCGAATGAATGACTTACATCCCAGACCTAGATTAACGCAGTACAAAGCTTTAGAGGAATGGGAGATCAAAACTTTTGAGAGAGACAAGCCCAGAATGGATAAAGGGTTAACAAAATTTTATCCAACGTTAAAACAAGAGACCCGTGATAAAAAAATGAAACAGTGGAGACAGAATATGATCGTAGAAGGGTTGTTTCCAATGATGCCAATGGGTGGTCCTCCCGCAGGAGAGAAGAGAACAGAAAAATGCAAACATTGGGTACCCATGGGGGAGTCGGATGATGAATTATTGGATGACATGTTTATGAGAAGTCCGCCTCCTTATAATGAAGGACACCGACCCTCTAGTGAAGGGGATAATTCTCGGAGACCTCCTCCCCGGGAAGAGGCCAGATCAGTAAGTGTAGGAGAGAGTTGTCAAATACCTCCGTATAATGAGGGTTTGGGACCTCTAGGTGCTAGAGATAGCTGTCAAAGAGCACCATTTTGTGGGGAGTCAAGATATTCGAGAGAAAGAGACTTCTGCTCTAGACCTCCCTACGAGGGTGAGGCAAGGCCTTCCACGTCAGGAATTCCGTTCTCAAGACCCCCGTCTGAGGAAGAACCAAGATCCCTAGGTACAGGAAGTCTGTTTCCAAAACCTAATTACGGTGAAGGACCAAGTGAGACACATCCCACTGCCCCGAGTTATGCCCCAACTTTGACCCTGCAGGTATTACATGACAATTCTTTAGACAGGATGCTGGAGGACAGGGAACGAGAGGCTTTAGCTAAGCAGAGAGCTGAGATAATTCAGAAAATCTCCCAGTTAAATACAAGTCCAGAAGCCTTGACAATCCCGGTAACTATTGGACCAGTGGTTCCGCTGTATGGGGATAGACAGGGAAGTCCGAAGACTCCAGTTATTACTCCAGTTGTAGCACAGCCAAGACCGGAGCCCTTAATTGTGGATGACCAGACCAGTGAATGTGAGTCCGAGGTCTCGCTAATGGATCTACCCATTAGGGGTGCAGGAAAAAGGTTACAGAAAAGACATAATCCTTTCAACACGAGGGAGATTCAAATGGAATCGACTTCGGGTACCAAGAGTGTCACATTGGTGACTCCTGAAGAAATTGAAAGGTGGAGTTGAGAATTAGAAAAACAAAGTCCTCAGTCGAAACCTTTAGATATTTTCAAGCTTAGAATAGAAATGGAAGAGCTAATGGCAGGAAATGTAGGTTTAGACAGATTAAATACCTATTCTGAAGAAGAATTGCTGTTTGTCGGCAAGAGTTTTACCCGAAACACCCGAGTGCTCCATGAAAAATTAACAGACACTGCAGCTAGCATGGGAATCGATATTTCAAAATCAAAGCCACTGCAGAAACCCTATAGAGCTGATTTTTCAGACAAAGATCTGGAAAATATGAATGTGTCAGGAAAAAAGGCGCAGGTTAAAGAATTGTTGAAAGTGTTGCAAAAATGGGGAGACGTAGAAAAGTGGAAAGCCAGGTGGGCAAAGAAGAAAGATGAGGCCAGATCTAAACAGACGACTTCCGAGTTCGTTCTAAAGGAAGCTGACAAACCTGAGCAGTTATACCCTATGCGTGAAGTGCCAGGTGGAAAATATGTGCACATTCCATGGTCCAGACAGGATATTGTGTCCTTTACCAATGACTTTCCAAAATTACGAGAAAAGCCTGTGGACTGGTACAGGCAGGTGGAAAGGTTTGTAAATGTGCAAAAGTGCTTGTGGAAAGACCTGGATGGGTTTTTTGACATTGTGGTTCCTGTGGATTTATGGACCGAATGCAAGGTTGCCATTGATTGGCCCAACAAAGAGTATGACAGGGACCCTGTAACTGGTGCTCCCTCTGATGAGGTAATGAGAAAATATGACCAGGTCATGTTACATCTGAAAATGAAGGTGCCTGCAAAGGAAACTGATTGGACTAAAATAGATAGAACCACGCAGGAAAGGGATGAGTCTGTGCACTCCTTTTATGAGAGACTGTTACAGGTGTTCAAAACTTACAGTGGAATAGATAACATCGAGATGAAGGACATGACCCACTTCATTTACAGGTTTGTAAACGGCTTAAGACCCGAAATTTGCCAGTGGATCAAAGACAATAAGATTTGTTGGCAGTCTTAGAAAATGGATGAGGTCCTACGGTATGCAAAGTACTGTGAGGACGAGATGGCAGATAAGAAAAAGGCTCTCAAGGAGAAGGTCATGTGGGCACAAGTGAAGCTAGCAGAACAACAGGAAAAGCAGTTGAATAAGATGAATAAGAATACCCAAAATCAAGGCTCTGGGGGTGGAGGGAAGCCCAAGGTAAAAATGAGCAGAGAAGAAGCTAAAAAGAAATTTCCCTGCCACCAGTGCGGAGAAATCGGGCACTGGAGAGACGAGTGTCCATATTTACAGCATGATAATACCCAAACCCCTGATTTAACTCCACAGACGCAGAATGAAAAACCAAGAAAGACTCAGCATCAGGTAAAGGCAAGTCAATTGCCCCGAGCGCCAAAACCAAATTATAAGGGAAAATCACCACAGGGTGATGACATAGAGATCTGGGGAGGCAATGAGAATAGAAATGCAGCAACTTCGCAGTTTTTGTTGAATGATACCTTTTTCTGTGATGACCAATACTGACGGGGCCTGAGAGGGGAGGACAAGGAGTGTGTTCTTGGCGCCTCCTTGCCGGTAGACCAGTCAGGGCCATACATTGAAGGAAAGGTTGATGGAAATGATGTCACCTTTCTATTGGACACTGGTGCTACCCGTTCTACTGTGAGAACAGCGGACGTTCCAAACCTACCCCTCTCGGGAGAAGCAATCCAAGTAGTGGGTGTATCTAATCAATTGATTAGTACCCCAGTTACCGAGCCCATGGAGATCACAATAAGGAATTTCAAAGAAATGCATAGATTTGTAGTTTGTGATACCAGTCCAGTAAACTTACTGGGACGTAATTTGTTGTGCAAAATGAACTGCACCATCTTTTGCACACCAAAAGGCGTCGAAATTCAATCCCCAGACGAGGATGGCATATACAAATTAATGTTAATTAGACCAGACTCAGAAATTAAACAAATGACTATACAGGACTTACCTGAAGAACTCCAAAAGACAGTGAAACCAGAAGTATGGGACTTTACAGGAAAGGATGTAGGATTAATGGCAAATGTAGACCCAATACAAATAGCCATGAAAGAAAATGCAGTTTATCCTAATACCAAGCCATACAAAATGAGTGCAGATGTGAGAGCAGGAGTTGCCATTGAAATAAAAAGACTGCTAGAAGCAAACATCATACAAGAAGTGATAAGTAGCCCATGTAACTCACCCATAATTGGAATCAAGAAACCTAGTGGCAAGTACAGGGTAGTGCAAGACCTGAGAAAGGTAAACAAAATAGTGGTTCCTTGTTGTCCTATTGTTCCAAACCCAGCAGTGATCCTATATCAGATTCCCTGGGATGCTGAGTGGTTTACTGTGATAGACCTATGTCATGCATTCTTTTCGATCCCATTGCATCCAGATAGCAAATTTCTTTTCTCATTTGCTTTCGGCAGTCACGTGTACGTTTGGAATCGGGTCCTTCAAGGGTACACCGAAAGTCCCTCTATCTTTAATCAGATCCTAAAAAAGTGCCTTGAATCTTTAGTGTTACCTGGAAATTCTGTCTTGGTGCAATATATAGACGACCTTTTGGTGGCATCTAAAAGTCATCGAGATTGTGTTGTTGACACCATTGCTTTACTGAATCACCTAGGTGAAAAAGGACATAAAGTGTCCCCTGACAAATTGCAGTTCTGTACAAAATCAGTGAAATATCTGGGGCACCAGATAGAAAAAGGCATCAGAAAAGTCACTTCTGAGAGAGTCAGAATAATTCGGAACATGCAGTTACCCCGAACTCAGAAAGAAATCAGAATGTTCCTTGGAGTGGTAGGTTACTGCAGGCAATGGATTGTGGGATTTGCAGTCCTGGCAAAACCTTTGATAAAAATGACAAAGAAAGGAGCAAAGGACCCAGTGGAATGGGATGATGAAGGCATGACAGCATTCACTAAACTACGAGAATGTCTGTGTACAGCACCTGCTTTAGGGATGCCTGACTATTCTAAAGAATTTGCACTATTTTGTGACACACGAGATAATTGTGCACTGTTAGTCTTAACACAAGAGCATGGTCTGACTAGACGTCCAGTGGCATATTTTTCTGCCACTTTGGATCCAGTGGCTGCTGGATTACCCGGATGTCTGAAAGCAGTAGCTGCAACTTGCACGAGTCTAGAACAGAGTGAATCTATTGTAATGGGACATCCTGTAACTGTGTATGTTCCCCATGCAGTTGTGATTTTATTGACCAGAACTAAGACCCAGTATCTCACCACTAGTCGGCTGACTAAATACGAGAGGATTCTTGTGGGTGCTGCAAATGTGGTCATTACTCGGTGTAATATCCTGAACCCAGCTACCCTGCTCCCTGACTCAATGATAATGGAAGCCGTGGGAGAGGACGAACATGACTCCATAGATCTGACAGAATTCAGTACTAAACCACGCCCAGACATTAAAGAAGTACCTTTGCCTGTAGAAGATGAGGAGCTGTTCGTGGATGGCTCATGTATGAGACACGAACTTGTAGGCCTAAGTGCTGCTTATGCTGTAGTCACTATAGGCGCCATTAAAGAAGCTTCCTGTTTATATGGAGTAAAGTCTGCACAAGTAGCCGAATTGATTGCATTGATAAGAGCCTGTAAAATTGGGAAAAACAAAAGAATAACAGTATATACTGACAGTCAGTACTGTTATGGAGTTGTGCATGACTTCGGCCAATTGTGGCTACAGAGGGAGTTTCTGACTTCTTCAGGTACTCCCATCAGAAATGGGAAAGTTTTACAAGATTTACTGGAAGCAATCCAATTACCAAAAGAATTGGCAGTGGTCAAATGCGCTGCTCATAAATCTGGCATTGACCATGTAACTTTGGGAAATAACTTTGCTGATGAAGTGGCCAAACATTGTGCCAGAAATCGCATATCTGTAAATATTAAACTGGGGGGACCTGGAAACAGCTGCCAACTTATGGTGTTTGAAGAGGTGCCTACCTGGGAAGAGTTGAGAGATTGGCAGCATGCGGTGCCAGAAAAAGAGAAAGAAAAATGGAAGAAACTTGGTTGTCGACCGAGAAGTGAGGATGGTGTCATTGTGGGCCCAAATGGTATGCCTGTGTTGCCTAGATATCTGCTTGCTTCTATGGCCAGACTGATACATGGAAATTCACACACTGGTAGGGATGCCATGGTTCTGGTTTTCCAACAAACATGGTACAATCCGAAGTTCAGGAAGGTAGCAGAGTCACTCTGCCAGAGGTGCTTAACATGTCAGGAGTTTAACGCAGGGAAAAGGACAGTAGTCGAGTTGGGAAAAATTGGAAAATCAGGAGGTCCCTTTGTAAGAGTACAGATTGATTTAATCACAATGCCTCGCTGTGAGGGAATGAGATATGTCCTTGTCATTGTCTGCCTGTTTTCAAAATGGGTGCCAAAAAGAGTGACGCCATAACTGTAGCTAAGTTGTTACTACGAGAATTAATACCCAGGTTCGGGGTTCCAGTCACAATTGAATCAGATAGAGGAAAACATTTTCAGAATGAGGTAATCAATCAGCTCTGTAAAGCATTTAAGATCACCCAAAAATTGCACTGTGCATATCGTCCAGAGGCTTCTGGAGTGGTGGAGCAAGTAAATGGCACTATAAAGTCAAGATTAGGAAAAATGTGTGACTCTACAGGCATGAACTGGATAAATGCTTTACCTCATGTTCTGATGGGACTTAGAAGTATTCCAGATCGGAAAACAGGCCTGAGCCCTCATGAGATCCTGATGGGAAGAGTGATGAGACAAGCATGGGTACCAGGACATCAACTGCTAAACATTTCTGATGATTTGGTACTTGAGTACTGCAAGCAACTGGGTGACCAAGTGCGTTCTATCTCTCGCCAGATTGGGGAAGACGCCGTCGCCAATCCAACAACTCCAGTCCACAAATTGGTTCCTGGCGACTGGGTTAGAATCAAGAAACATACTCGTTCGAGTTGCCTTGCACCGAGGTGGGGAAAACAACGCCAAATAATACTGGTGACCACGACAGCGATGAAGTGTGCCGGCGTTCCAAAGTGGATCCATGCCAGCCATACACAGAAGGTGATTCCAGACGAGAAAACTAACGCTGAAGGTTGTCCAGCTGAGGGGTCTGCAGAAGTTGGTCCTGAAGTAGCTGATGACGAACAACCGAGCACCAGTCAAGATGATTGGATACCCATAATCGACCTGACTAATGACCCAATCCAAACAAGGAGTCAAACCTATGCAGATAGAGAGTGGGATAGAGAGGAAGAGATAGGCACAGGCGAAGATCCTCAGATTATTGAGATTCACGTCAAGTCTGAGGAGGAAGAAGGACAGACAGGGACAGAACAAGTGATCGACTCACCTCCACAACCTCCTGAAATCGAAAAGGGACAGACCAGAATTAGTGAAAAGGTTCAAGCAGAAGAAAATCAAGGGATCGAAGTGCTTGAACAGGATCAGATAGAACTAGAAGAACGTGTTCAGGACACAGAAACAGAGACGCTCGAAAGTCAAAATCAGAATACACCTGAACAAGGCTAGCTTAGTAACCAGGCAGAAGAAATAGAAGAAAGACCTGGAACTAGTCAGACAGGAAGGGAAGAATCAGAAGTGCCACAAACAAACGAAAATAAAAGAGCATTAGAAGAAAGCCAAATCACAGTGCCAACTAAAAGACTCAAGAAAAAGAAACATATCGAACCAAGATATATTAAGAGACTGAGACTGAGAATAAAAACAGTGGAGGAGAAACTTGCAGAAAGAAGGAAAAGTCCTCGTATTGCAGAGCAAGTTGGAGAAAGTTCACAAAGGAGGAGTGACCGAATAAAAAGACTGAACGAAAAATACCAAGATCCTGAATGGACATATTTAGTGTTAGAGGAATTCGAAGATCTTGATATTACTGCCGAAAGTGACGAAGAACAGACAGCTGATTATTCTGCCGAGGAAGACGAACCAACCTGAAGTTGTGCAGGGTAAGCTACCTGTGCAGAGTTACAAAGAGGGGTTGAGAAATCTTCTTCTGAACCAAAATGTCTGATTCAAATGTGAATGGAAGGCCTAGACGCAGTTGTTGTAAAACATGCTGCAGAGTATGTATATGTAGCATAGCTATAGTATTAATAATTTGGATAGGACTAACAGTTTTCATTCCTTATATGGTGAGCAAAAATACTCATATTGACCCTACTCAGACTGTGACCACTGACACTGAAGAACTGACAACACGAAGTGTAGAAAGACGTGAAAAAGCACTCAGACAAACAAAACGAGACTTAGAAGCATCAGATGAGGAAGGACTACCCTATCATGGAGTTAAAAACCAGACACAGTTAAATGTTTTCGCTAATCTTTTAGTGCACTATGTAGAAACTATGGAAATAGAAGACTGCTATGTCTGCATGAAGCTACCTACTTCTGTAGCTGAAGGCGTGACTTATCATCACCTACCTTTGACCTATGGAATTTCCTGTAGTATTTTAGCTAGCTTATTTTACAAAAGAGGACCGTTACAGTACTACTATTCTAACTCAGACGTGATATTTTCTGAACTTCCCATACGTGGAAATCTGAATCCTGTACATACTAAAAGTGACGTTACACGTTATATGGGAGAATACTTCCTGACAATAGGTACTATAGACTTAAATGAAGCACACAGAGATAACTTGACCTGTTCATTACATGAACAAGAAAAAATGTTTTTAAACATGGCAGAGAAAAGAAGGGAGAGTTTCCAAAGAAAGGCAAATGATAAAAGACAGAAAACTCCTAAATGGGCTGAAAACATGGAAAGCACCTCAAATGGTGGGAGTGGTCCTGCTTTGTTGCTGGATTTCGAAAGAAAAGGGAAACACTGTCTTCATCGCGAGAAGACTAGTTATTATAATAACATTTTCATTGGTTCCAGTCAATGTGAGCACAATTACAAGGTAATTGGAGGTTGGGGTTTCAAAAATGGGTCAGAACCTGTGTTTCCCGGAATTTATTATATATGTGGAAACAAGGCTTATTTCAAATTGCCGGATCACTGGTATGGAAGCTGCTACTTTGGCATTGTTTTCCCGAAAATATACCATGTGAAAGAAATTGCTGGAAGCAATGAAAACACTAATGGCTTAGTGCGTAGTAAAAGAGAAAGCGTAGGTGAAATAATGGGTTGTATTTTTAGTGCACTGATACCTGGAGTGGGAGTGGTTCTGAACACACACAGAATTTGTAAATTATCCACAATAGTGGATGTGTTGTCTACTGACACAGCTCATGGATTCCTGCTGGTCAATACCGAAATGGTTGCGATCAGATCAATGGTTTTGCAGAACAGACTTGCGCTTGACACCTTATTAGCAAAAGAGGGCGGAGTCTGCCGGATGTTGAAAACGCAACATTGTTGCACTTACATACCGGACAAAAGTGTACAAATCAAAAAGTACGTAAAGAACATTACTAATTTGGAAAAGGAACTCAAACCACTGGAGGTTGATAGTGCCTGGAAGTGACTTACTGATGGTCTCTCCGCTGTAGGTCATTGGTTTGCTAATTTAGGGAAAAGTTTATTGTTTAAGGTACTAATGCCAATTGGAGTGATAGGTTTCGTCATCTTTCTCATATTTGTTTGTTGCAAATGCCGCAAACACACAAAGAAATACGCTGTGAATGAGAGAGGTGTGAAACGGAGTGTGGATGAACTTGAATTGGAAGACTTGAATAATCAGATTTACAAAAGGGTGAAAAATTCTCACCCTGACAAAGATGTGAAAGAGAAATTGAATAGGATGTTGGAAGAAATAGAAATGCACAAAGTGTGAGAAAAGTTGGCATCTGGTTCCAATAGTTGTGATGATAGTAAATATCATCAAAGAGGGGATTGATAGAGCAAGATTTCGCATATTACGCGACTTGCTTGAGTCAAGAACCTCGAATAATTTATAATCCCGTAATACAACTCGTTTGTTTTACTAATATCCTTTATTTTGGATATGCATGTATCTTAGTGATGCTTGCCTATGTGTTTTACTGATACGCCGCTTGGGAATTTTCTACTGCGCATGCGTTAGTCACACTCACGTGACGTGACGTAGTTGCAGTTCAGGTGGGAAAATGTGCGCATGCGTATTCGCCTTTAAAATGGCTGTCTGAAAACTCACATGGTGAAGCTTGCGCAGATGGTCTCGTGTTATTGTCTGTTGCACTAATTCATAATAGCATAGTATATTTTTATAGTAAGAAATATAAAGTAGCTACTCATGATATGTAGTAAAAACATTTATTTCCTATGTTTAATTTGTTTTCGCTTACTTTTCAAGTACCGCGGTATTGAGGGTCTGATGCACGGTTCAAGACTCCATATTAAGAGGATAGTCTGCGCATGTCCAAACTCTGGCTGTGGCATTGACAAGATGCCAACTGAAGGTCCCTGCCAAGATGTGCCTGGGAAGATGCACCTTCACCCAGCCGGAGAAACAGAATTTGTACTGCATTTGCAACAATTGTATACTCTGCTATTGCTATTGTATTCTGTAGAATAGGTCATGGGAACCCCAAATTCACTAGGCGGTTCCATAAAATGCAAATACGAGCTTGTAGAAGTTTGTTCTGATTGGTGTGTTGACCTATCCTACCTGGGGACCAATTGAAATTGGGGATTCTGACACTTGCAACATTTGGGGGGTGGTACACTGACCCGAAAACAGTATAACTAGCCTAGGTTTAGCTGGAGAAATTGTCCGACATGTCTGAATAGCTGACCTGTCACTGACCCAACGCACTCAATAGGTGACTGAATACAGAGCGCTGTGGAGCACTCTGTCCGAATTTGACCATAGACTCTAAGGTTTTACTAAACCTTAAGTGCTGGCGGAGCACTTTGCTGGGGAGTTCGCTAACCCAATCGGGGTTCTGACTGATAGCTGCAGAGAGGGTGGAGCACAGGCGTTGCTTCCAAACTGCGGGTGCTGGTCGTGCCTTGGTGGTCCTGTCCTGATCCTAATCTGGTTTTCCTGTCCTGTCCTGGGGTGTCCAATCTGCACCTGCTGTCCCATAGATGACTGTCCTTCCTTGGGGTATTTCCTGTCCTTGACTGATCCGTGGCCAGGGTTGGTCTGCACACCTTTCTAGGTAAATATAGTGCGAAAACTCTTCACTGCATCTTCTATTTTTCTGTCTTTGCTTTAATAAAGACATTTCTTTGCATATGTTAAATTTCCATGCTATCCGCAACCTATTATAAAAGTCATACAGTATATTTCCTTAGCATGATCCTATGTTTCCCTACCTTTTAGAACACATTCTCTCCATACTGTTTATGAAACATAACTGTGGTATATAAATTTCTCCTGAAATCTGATTTTACGTAAAGATGCTAGAACTATAGCGTGTTCCATTTTTCCCCCTCCTATAGATGTATATGATTTCCAATCCTTACTTTGCAGTATTTTTCCCAAACAGTAAAGTCTAGTTCGTGATCCAAATTTCTAAAATCCATTTAGTAGATCGCATTGTTATAACTTTCTTATAGACTCATAAATGGTTGCCCTGACACTGTTTCTCTATGGTTATGTTCTTTTCGTTATCTTGATTATTGATTGCCTTCTGACTATAAACTTGATGATTTCCGAATCTGATTTCTAGATAAACTTTTAAAACTTCCCAGTTGTCTGTGATCATTTAATGCAAAGGAATAAGTTGGGTTTTGTATTTTGCCTGCTTTTCTTTTACAGCTAGCTCCCTGATCCATTGTGGATCTTAGGTACCCGTAACAGTGGATTGGTAAGTCGGGTACAATAGAAATAAGTAAGAAGGAACCAGGGTTACTGATAGTAGAATTGTTAGGTCACCCGATTAATGTATATGATAAATTGGAAGAATATGGGCCTGGTACGTGTATGGTGAAAATTATTGGCCGGGTGACCTGCGATCTCTATCAGTACCAAACATCTTGTCTTAATAAATCCTCACTGATGCCAGTGTTGGATTTATTATTATATTCACACAGGACACCCTATTATAGTTTCCTCTGAAAACGTACCAAGCACTGGTGTGGTCCCTGATTTGTTTTCACCAGTCTTCACCACCAGACATTTTTCTGACCTGATGGGGTGAGAGACAGTGCTCTCAGAGAACAGAGATAAAGTCTTCTCTGGGTGGAGGTGCTTCACACCTCCTCCAGGACAGGATGGCCTTCCTGAGCTGGAGGCTTTAAAGGCAATGCCGCCTTTGAAATGCAACCCAGGAACCTCCAGAAAAGTGGGATAATTAGTTAGATGAGGAGGGGACCCCACTTAGCCTACACCACCCCTATGACAGGGCAGGCGATGTGAACCCATCTCCAGAAATTCTAGCATCTTGGGATGGTGAAAAATAACATATGTGGGCTAGGGTAGTGGCCCGTCCCACAGTAAGTCGTCACTAGAGGGTGTAGCCCTTTGGTTACTACCAGCCTCACTTTGGAATCCCCCATAATTCAGGCTTTAGGTGGAACTCCAAGAACTGAACATCAGATTCAACAGACAAGAGAAGATCAGGGCAAAGAAGACCTGTCTGCACAAGAACTTAAGCCCTGCTGCAGAAGGAAATGGTGCCAAACCCTGCCTGCTGTTCCAAGGACTCAATAATCACAGCTGCTGTGTCAACCTGAAACCTGAAAGGACCCCAAGAACGCCAGAGCACCTCCAGCTTTCAAGAATTCACCAAGAATCTATCTTGGAGTGAAGATATAACTCCCCTGCACCCTACAGGAACCAATCCCATGAAGTCCTGTTTATCAACTTGCTGATCCCTGACAACCTCGACACAGCACTAAAGCAAGAAAATGTACAACAGCTACTGAGGGTCAGATCTGACTCCCTGCCAAGATTTGAGTGACAAGGAACTACCAGAACCTCAATGCACCAATACCTGGGGCACCAGACCTTCAATGGCAAAAATCAAGAATAAGAGCCTACACCGGACTCCTAATGCACCAGAAGCAAGCACCCATCAAGGTGTTCTGGGACTCCTGAGACCTCAAAATGCATGACGCCTGACTGATCTATTTGCTCTTAACCCGGCCACATTGACCCCAACCCTGACCAAACAGCTGTACTCCCGTGGTCCCCAAGCCCCTGCGACCTCCTCCCTCAAAGTAGACCCACCGGACTTACGTGTAAGTCCTCCTGCACAGTGTGTTTACAAGTGGCCCCTTTACGCATTCGCTTCCAAGACACTCAGTACTCTGCTCCCGGGCGATTGAGGATGCTCTTGAACTGCTCTTGCTTGAATTTCGGGCCTGGTCCTGATATTGACCTATAAGCAGAAGGTGAAATTCGTGATTTTATATGCATTTTTCTTCTTTTTCCCCATTGTTTTCAAAGGTGTGTAATTGTGCACAAAAGTGATATATTTTTCAAACTTTGAAAAGTCCTAACTACAAAATGACTTCATTATAAATGTGTTCTTGGTCCTAAAATTTAGATAAAAATTAAATTTATTTTTATAATTGGTCTTGGATTTATTCTTGAGTGCGTGTCTAATTTATTGCTTTTGTGAGTACAACAAAATGTTTAGCACTACTCTCTGATAAGCCTAACTGCTTGCCCACACTACCACAAAAATAACATTAGATGTATCTGCTTTTACCTCTGCTTACCCTTTGGGAATTCAGTGGACTCTCTGCACTGTATACTCCTTTTTGGTACACTATATGGAGAGACAGCTTCCTACACCAGGCCTTTAGGGATATGGACCCTCTTATCTCCAAAGGACAATGAAGAAATCCTGCCACCATCACTGCTTTGATGAAGCCACTGACCGGTGGATACAACTTGAGGGAGACCAGACATAGATATTTTGGGTGGGAATACTAATTGGTTGTTCATTTCATACTATGTGTGTCCTCAATTCTTGAACTAATAGAGGATTTCTTTATTTCTTTCTATTCTCAATTTGTATTCTGTCTCATTATTCTTTATTCACGTTCACTCTGCTCCTTTTGGGCATGTTTTCCTCTGCTTCTTTTGGGCACATTACAGGTTTGATATTTTGTGTGTCATTGAAGGCGGTTACATAATGTCTCTTACTGTAGCTTTCCCTGTTTTTTGCTTACCTTTGTCATGCATGTTGCACTGATCTTTATGCTCTATTCTTATTTGGCTCCCCTTCGCCTACAGCCCCCCCCTCTTTTAAAAAAAAAAAAAATTCATTTATAAAGATCATAAGAAGCTGTTTGACTAAGTGTCTCTGTTGTTCTGTGTTAAATTTGTTTGTTATTGGAGTCAGCCGTTCTTCTAATGCCATCAATTTATATGTTGTAGATGTGGGTATTTGTGTATGTACATTGTTTATAATTGTCGATGTGTTGTTCCATGTATTTTGTACTTAGTGTGTGCTTTTACTTGTATATTATTTCAGCCCTGACGAAGTTCCTCTTGGAACGAAACGCGTTGGCTGATGTCCACAAAATTTTAAACTGAAGACTTAATAAAGAATATATTTTGGAATACATCTGAAAATCTCCGACTTCATTCTGGTGCACGGTCCTTCCATTCTTGGATCATCACTGCTAGACTCTGTCTGTCTGGCCTTGAACTCCTTAAGGATCCTCTCATGAGCCAAACTCTCCGAAGCAATTCTTTCCTCCATTGTTAGTTCCTTTTCCTCCATGCTTAGTTCCCTTTGCTTTGCCTCCATGGCCAGTTTCTTTTCCACCATTTTGAGCTTAGCCATCTCTAGCTTGAAGTCCCTCTCCACCTCCCTTTCCACCAGTTCCTCTGTGGATAGGTTACTAGAGGACACACTGCTCCCTGCGCAGGAGATGATTTCCAGTCTTGGAAGTAGGTTATCCCCCTCCTCAGCAAGCTGCATTCCAAGACCCTCCCTTGGATTCTCCACTGATCCTTCCTCATCCTTCACCTCCCTCTCCTGGCAAAATTCCTTGAGCTCAGCCACAGTGTAGCCCTCCAGGTTGGCACTCTAAGACTCCATCTTTGCCGGCCAGGTCACACACACAATCAGTCAGGTAGAGTAGGAATCAATTTAGAAAAAGCATAAAAGGCCAATCATGAAAATTTAAAATTCGAATTGGTCTTAGGTAAGAGATGGTAGTGTACACCAAATCACTGTATAGCACTGCGAAAACACAAGCCCTATCCTCACCACTGATCACCAATGTTAGAAATTGAGTTATGGGTTGACTGGGCTGTGATCCCTTGTCAAGCAGTAAGCACAATCCTTGTCAGAGTAAGGCACAAACCAACCCCAAATTAACCTGTGCTCATCCTCCTAGTAGCTAGCTTCAATGTGTGAAGTATTTGTGCAATGTTTCAAACAGTAAAACAGTGAAAACACCACACAAACAAAATCCCACACCAGGTTAGAAAAATAGAGCAAGATAACAATAATCCAATCAGTAGAATTGTACTTATGAATTTTTAAAGAATAAACTGTAAAATACCATCTAGAAAGAAAAAGTGCCAAC
The DNA here is from genome assembly GCF_964261635.1 of Lissotriton helveticus. Lineage (NCBI taxonomy): Eukaryota > Metazoa > Chordata > Amphibia > Caudata > Salamandridae > Lissotriton > Lissotriton helveticus. The sequence goes on from NC_136068.1 coordinate 1,411,736,300, forward strand.
TGTAGCTATCTGGTCATGCTAGACCGAGTCAAAGTCAAAAGTACAGGCCAACTGCAATGAAGCGCGAATCAGATACAGACAGTTTACCTTCTCAAGTTTTGTGCCAAGAGTCCCATTTGTGTTGGAGAGGGTCAAGGGAGCAAGAGGAGCATCACAGGTGTCAGTTAGCGTGGCACAAAGAGCAAGTCAGGCACCGTGGATGGGTGTGCTGCAAATTGCACTGATTTTCTACAGGAATGGCCCTGTTCTAGTACGAGCTGCCTCGTTTGCTTCTGTGAAGAGCCCAAAAGCTTAATTTAAGAGCTTAAGAACCACACCAAGGGTTCAGGACCTGAGGGTCGCCTCTTGAGGGTAGAAACTCTCTGAAGATAGGTCCAGGAGCTGTTAAGTAGCCTGTTATGTCCTTGAGGCTCAGCTCAGGAGGCCAGATGACTAGCCCTGTGAGTCACTCTGGAGACCTGGGTTTTCAAGATAGAGTTGCAGGTCCAGTTCTTCTTTCCCAGGCAGGAGGGCAGCAGGCAACAGGTAAGCACAGCAGGGCAAGGTTCCTTGCAGAGAGGCAATCCAGCAGAGTGGTAGTCTGTGTAGCAGCATAGCAGTCCTTCTTCCTGGCAGAGTATCCACAGGTCTAGAAGTGCACTGAAGTGGTAGTGTCTGAGGTCCTTCTTTTATACACAGTAGTGCCTTTGTAGCGGGGAGAATCTTCTAGAGGCATGCTTTTGAAGTGCAGATATGTCCTGACTTCCCTGCCCTGGCTCCAGACTAACTACATGGGGTATGCAGCCCTTTGTGAGGAGATAGGACACAGCGGATGTACTAGTGAGGCTGGGCCCAGCTCCCCCTTCCATCCTGCCAGTGATGGCACATCCATCACACTAAAGCTTCCATTGTGTGTGGCTGTCTAGAAGGAATACACAAGCTCCAACTGCTAAGTACACCCAGTCATGTCACCAGAGACAGAACCCAGGCACCAAATGACTAAAGCAAGAAAATGGCAATTTTCTAAAAGTGGCATTTTCTGAATTGTAATTTAAAATTCGACAAGTTAGGATTTAAAATTAGGATTCTAGAGACACCAAACATGAACCAATGATCTCTTCCTATTCTGAAATACACTTATAGAATGTGATAAGGCAAATACAATGTTAACTTATGAGAGAGATGGGCCTTACAGTAGTGAAAAATGAATTTAAGAGTTTTTCACTAGCAGGACATGTAAAAACCTGCAAGTGCATGTCCAACATTTTAAATACATTGCATCATGCCATCTGGGCTGTCCAGGGCCTACCCTAGGGGTGACATATATGCATTAAAAAGGAAGGTTTGGCAAATGCTTTCTTTTTCTAGGTCGAAATGGCAGTTTAAAACTGCACAAACAGGTTCTGCAATGGCAGGCCTGAGGCGTTTTTAAAGTGCACTTAAGTGAGTGGCACAACCAGTGCTGCAGGCCCACTAGTCACAATTAGTTTACAGACCCCGGGCGGATGTATGACGTTACCACGCATACATTTACAACGCCTACCTTTACCACGCAATTTTTACAACGCAGGAACCATTACAACGAACTACCATTACAACGCATTTTTTTACAACGCAATATCTTTACAACGCATACCATTACAACGTAAGTATTGGTAAGTATATCATATTTTTTTTAATGTAATTAATTAAAATTAATTTAATTTATTTTCATTTAATATTATTTTTAATGTATTTTTACCCTGTACCCCTGTACCCCAAAATGATAAGTATATAATATTTTTTAAATGTAATTAATTAAAATTAATTTAATTTATTTTAATTTAATATTATTTTTAATTTATTTTTACCCTGTACCCCTTTACCCAAAAACCCAAACCTAGCCCTGAACCCTAAAAATACCCCTTTACCCAAAAACCCAAACCTAGCCCTGAACCCTAAAAATACCCCTTTACCCAAAAACCCAAACCTAGCCCTGAACCCTAAAAATACTCCTTTACCCAAAAACCCAAACCTAGCCCTGAACCCTAAAAATACCCCTTTACCCAAAAACCCAAACCTGGCCCTGAACCCTAAAAATACCCCTTTCCCCAAAAACCCAAACCTGGCCCTGAACCCTAAAAATACCCCTATACCCAAAACCCCAAACCTAGCCCTGAACCCTAAAAATACCCCTTTACCCAAAAACCCAAACCTAGTCCTGAACCCTAAAAATACCCCTTTACCCAAAAACCCAAACCTAGCCCTGAACCGTAAAAATACCCCTTTACCCAAAAACCCAAACCTAGCCCTGAACCCTAAAAATACCCCTTTACCCAAAAACCCAAACCTAGCCCTGAACCCTAAAAATACCCCTTTACCCAAAAACCCAAACCTAGCCCTGAACCCTAAAAATACCCCTTTACCCAAAAACCCAAACCTAGCCCTAATCCCTAAAAATACCCCTTTACCCAAAAACCCAAACCTAGCCCTGCACCCTAAAAATACCCCTTTACCCAAAAACCCAAACCTAACCCTGAACCCTAAAAATACCCCTTTACCCAAAAACCCAAACCTAGCCCTGAACCCTAAAAATACCCCTTTACCCAAAAACCTAAACCTAGCCCTGAACCCTAAAAATACCCCTTTACCCAAAAATCCAAACCTAGCCCTGAACCCTAAAAATACCCCTTTACCCAAAAACCCCACAATAAAACATTTTTACTATAATTATATACTTACCAATACTTACGTTGTAATGGTATGCGTTGTAAAGGTATTGCGTTGTAAAAAAATGTGTTGTAATGGTAGTTCGTTGTAATGGATCCTGCGTTGTAAAAGTTGCGTTGTAAAAGTAGTCCGTTGTAAAAGTTGCGTTGTAATGGTTGTTTCCCGCCCGGGCACATGTAGTGCATTTTACTGGGGACTTATAAGTAAATGAAATATGCCATTTGGGTATGAGCCTATCTTACCATGTTTTAGGGAAAGAGCACAAGCACTTTAGTACTGGTTAGCAGTGCTAAACTACGTGGAGTCCTGAAGCCGGCAGAAACAAAGACATAAAAAGAGGTCTGAAGGAACAAAGTTAGAGGGAAATGACGCCATGTCTAATTACACCTGAATCAGGCTCCCCTAATGAGCTGTGTCTAGCCCATATTTTCAATTGACTGTCTTACTTACTAGTTCTACTTTTTCTAGACTCTGTTTTTGCTCTCTTGGCCTGGTTGTGGTGCCATTTAATTACAAAGCTGTTATCTTCTCAAGAAGCTACCTCTCCACTCTAGTGTACAGATAATTTTCAGACAATTTCCCTCCTCCCCAATGAAGCAAAGGGTGTTATGCTTCATTTTAGTTCACATAAAGAGCAACTTGACATTAATTGCAAGGTTTCTTTGATACTCACTGGATCAGCTTACGGTCCGACAAATGTACCAAGTCAGTACTGGTAATGGTCCTCCACAGTCACTTCACCATCAGTGTGAAGATTAAGATGTGTAAAAAAGAGAAAACAAGGCAGCAGCCCATTTCCATCTATGCACCCAGGATCTGGGGCAACATCCTCGTATCCATCAGGACCACTGCAAGGGTGCTACAATTTAGGAAAGATGTGAAGACTTGACACTGCATCACAATGCATTACATGTCCACAGCCCAGGTTCCGCTCCTATTACTCATTGACATTATACTTGCATTTTGGCTAGGTCCGTGATAGAGAAATGCCAAATACATACATACATACATTTAAACTGTCCTGGATGACCTTCTACTGGTGGTGGATAGAGGTGTTGTTAGTATGCTGAACCACTGCCACCTAATACCATTGACCTTACCAATTCAGGGGCCTCTTATCACTAGGCATTCTTTTTCATTTCTCAAAGGTTTTTAGTAATATGTAGCTGACCTTACACAGGCTTTTTCTTCTGCACTTTCCAATTCCGACCTCAGAAACCTACTGTTTGATGTCCTCCAGGGCATCTCCCTGTCAACCCCCATGTTCAGTGCTTATGTGGAGCCTCACTAACACCAGTTGGTCCTGTAGCTTTCACTTGTGCATGTATTTAATTGACAATAAGGGACATTTTTACAAGCCCCTATCTCCATCACAGCATCCCTTTTCAGGATGTTTAATTTCCTCTTGTTTTTGCTGTTTCTATGTGTGCGGCGTTGTGCAGCACACTTGGAAACAGCAAAACACCAATGACTGTTTATGTGCAGGAAGGTGTCCGTTCCTCCACATAAATAATCATTTAAAAAAATTATGTTTTGGAACTTCTATGTGTGCTGGATTAAGCAGAACACATAGAACTTACAAAACACCATTTAAACAATCAATAAACAATCCTCCCCTGCACGCAGGCACTCTTGCACTATGGTGCAAGAGTGTCTGCGTTGGCGCTAGGCACCTAAATTTATTGCCAACACAGGGAGAAACACAGGGCTGCACTATATTCTTGTAAATATGGTGCAGCCCTGCATTTCTAAAGTGACGGGGCATGTTGTTAGCCTTCTTGGCTTAATGATACGCTTTACCACTTTCCTTGTAAATATGCCCCTAAGATTCTAAACCTTTTGAAAGAAAAGTGAAAGATCATTGTGGGTCATTTTCAATATTTTATGACGGCGGGACCCTACTGAATTGCATACGATAGGCTCAAATTCAAGGGTGACTAAAGAAAAACAATGTCATATATATCTGGCAGGGAGGAGGAAGGAGCCCTAGGACCCTGCATATTTGCTTTCTGAACTGTGATTTTGCCCTGTCCTGTGGGGGGATGAGGAGCCTGGTGGTCAAATTGGACAGTCACCTATTTTTTGTCACGCCAGGTCTTTACATTGTCCTCTGTCTGCATCTGCTAATTGAGGCTCGTTTGGGAGATCTTATCAGCCCTGGTTTTCTAAAATATTTTCTCGCAACATACTAGTTGTACAAAACACTACTGATTGGTACTCAATGCCAGGAACTTCCATTCAACTTTTTCCTCCTTCAAACCTTACATTGGCTGTCTAGGGCACGGAGAACGGTCTTCACAGCTTCTTATAGGATGACCAGGTAGAAAGTGCATCGCTATTGTCCTTAACAGCGCGTGTTGTTTCCCAGCCGGTCCCTCCTGGTTCTCAACCTTTTCAAGAGGCAATGGCTGGGAGGACACTCTTTCTCCAAGCTCGATCCATCGATCTGGAACTACATTCTAGGGTTCTGTACATCAAACAGCAATTATTAGGGAATTCATTTGCAACTAGGTAGAATCTTGTGTGTGAGCCATCCACTTTATGAGATTGTAAACACAAGCTATTTAGGTGAGTAAATGCACATGTATAGCGCATCATTTTTTTATAAATTGAATATTATTATTTTGAAACAACTGCCACAGTATTACATAATCACTCACAAAACCATGGCAAAATTCACACAAAAGCGTTGCACAACTGCAGAGTGGTTACCATTTATTGCGACCCATGGTATTGCAGCCATTTGCTCCATAGCTCACTCTATTTCCAGGGTCACCCTCGTTATATGCAGGGCTTTAAGTGGGATGGGTCTGTCTGGGTCTGAGCACCGGCAGTTATTTTCAGGGGGCCTCGAAACGGGTCTCTATCGGGCTCTATTTTCAAGCCTCCCAGAGGTGGTCCGTTTCTTTCTTTTTTTCTTGCACCAAACTTATTTTGCTTTAGCTGGAATTGCCAGGCTACATCCTGAGGCTGCTGACCTTTGTGCACGGTGTAGATCCTTTTATGCAGCTTTTTATCATATGGTGCAGGACTGTGGGGAAGTATCCCAGTTTAGGACAGAAAGTCCTCTCTTTAATTTATGACTTTTCAGGCACCTATCTCCGAGTCATTCTGAGTAAAGCTTTGTTTGTTGGGTAAGTTATGTATAACTAAGGATAATAAAAAACCTTGTAATAACAGATTTAGCACCCTTATTTTTGGTAAGCGTAAGACTGCGATCCTGCAACCAGCCTCCAAACACACAAAGCGGTACCCGAGTCCTTCACATGTCTTTAAAAGACCATTTGCTTGTTAACAAGGATTTGTTGTTTTTCACCCCTTTGTAGAGTCCCTGCAGCTCCACTCTGCCTATTGCTTGAAGAATTTGCCCCCCCTCGAAATTTGGCTCTACTTGCGCCTCTGGGGAGGGTGTATGGTGTTATCCATACATATCTTCATTTAGACCACACCCCTACTTGGATAGGCCACACCCCTTTAAGAGGTTTGTCCCACCCCTTTTAGAGCATCCCCCAACTTTTTTCCCACTTAAAGCCATGGTTATATGTAGAATGTTTTCTCCTGCTTAGCACACCAGTTCATCACTCCTAGAGAACCAGAAGATGCTGCTTTCCAGACTCTAGCAATGTCTTGTTTGGCTAGCACAGTTCAGATACCTGCCAAGGTTTTGTCTCCAACCATATCACTGACCTAATCTTTGACTCTTAAAAAGGGCTATTTCGGGGAAGAGGTCTATCGACCTCCCGATCACTCTAAATTGTCTGCCAGTATTGGGTGATCTAAGGGCAGTCCCATAGCAGGAAGTAAACATGTGCTTGTGATTCTGGGCAGCACCAGCATATCTGTGCCACTAGGGTGCCTGCGCGCCACAGCCTCTGTGGTGTCAGGTAGGTCATGTTAAGAAATTAAGTTGCATGAGTCTGAGCCTCGAGTAGAGGACCACTAGTCTGGGTGATGAGCTGGCATCTATGGAGCCTAGCAAATCCTTCCACTGGGATCACAGTGGAGTGAACAGGGTCTGGGATTTGAGTGTGAGGGTTTTGTAGGTCTGAGAAATGCCCTTCCCTTCAATAGGGCCCAATAGGATCTGGGATTCAAGGGGGCTATATTCAGGGATGTTCCTGAGGGATTTAAGTTGTTGTTCAAGGACATGGAGTAGCTGTAGGTATCTAAAGAATTGGGATCTGTGTAGGAAATATTCTTTTTGTAGGGGTTGGAATGTTTTGATGTGAGATCCCTGTATATCACATTTTATCACTTAATGATCTCTGGTAGTTGCTACCATCTCAGTGCTACCCAGCAACAGGAAATATGTGAGGACAAGACAGGTTTAGCAAGATGCTGGAGTAATGTCTATATAAAAGTCCTATTAGGAGCTGATTATGAGCATTTTTATGTCTTTGTTTTTGGCTTTGGTGAAAAGTAGTTTGGGGCCATGATTCAATCAAACATAATCAGATTCTATTTACTGAGCCATCACCACCTGCTGATTCCTGGTAACCTCTACACGAGCCAATTAGAACTCATGAGTCAAATAAAACTTTAAAACAGACACATTGAACACGCCTCCCTACTAGCAGATTGATCACACATCGCATACACATAAAGGCGCCCCAGAACACATGACTGTCTCTCTCTCGGTCTTCACTCTCTCTTTCTTACCCACACCCACATACGCACACACACACATGCACACACACACACACACACACACACAAACATATACACACACAAACACACACACTCCTCTCTTTCTCTTTCTCATACACGCACACACATAAACACACGCTCTCTCTCTCACACACTCTCCTTTTCTTTCGCGCTCTCTCTCTCTTTCTGTGTCTCTCGCTCGCACACACAGTCCCTATAATACACTTCAACCTCACAATGATTTGTCTGAATTGGCTGGAATTTTCCCAGCTCCTACAGGCACAATGTCAAAGACCGAAATTCCACAGGGGACCTGCCATTCTCAGTTCTGTTTCCATGGTTCCTTGGCAAGAATAATGCTTCAATACAACGATAGTGAAAAAGAGTGATCTCCTCTAAACAACCATCTACTGTCATTTAAACAGGTCCAGCAAGTCTTTTAATTAGCCCAAGTGCTTAACTTGCAAACAAGGGTTCTAGGGACGAAATATTGCTTCAGAAGTCCGGGGCTGGCGGTTTGAATATCACGGGTGCCGAATACCAAGGATGCATGGTCTTGATTCGGGAAACAACCTTTACAACGCAACTTTTACAACGCACTACCATTACAACAAAACTTTTACAACGCAACATCCATTACATCGCATGCCATTACAACGCAACCATTACAACGCATGACACTACAACGCATACCACTAAAACGCATGTCATTACAACGCATACCATTACAACGCATAACATTACAACGCATAGTACCCTTACACTATCCAACACTTACCCTACTGTTGCACCCCCTGGAGTTAGAATAGTAATTTTTACCCCTACACTATCCAACACTTACCTTACTGTTGCACCCCCCTGGTGTTAGAATAGTAATGTTTACCCCTACTCTATCCAATACTTACCATACATGCAATGTAATGTTATGCGTTGTAATGGTATGCGTTGTAAAGGTAGTATGCGTTGTAATGGAATGTGTTGTAAAGGTAGTTTTAAAAAATTTGTTGTAATGGCATGCGTTGTGATGTAATGCGTTGTAATGGATGTTGTGTTGTAAAAAATGTGTTGTAAAGGTATGCGTTGTAAAAGTATGCATTGTAATGTCATACATCCCTTGATTCCACTTCATATTTTTTTTCATCCACCACCATCACACCTGTCCTTTATTTCACTCGTGCAGATTCTTTTTCAACTCTGCTTTCTTCCTCTGTTGCTGTTTTTCCTTCTTTCGCTTCCTTTTTTCCCCTCTTTTGTGCTTTTCTCTCTCTTGCTCTTTGTGAAAATCTGGGTTTCCAAAAATGAATGCCGGAGGGCCTCACCTTCAAACACCAATACACCGACAGGCCACTGTATCAATATTGCTTTAATACCCTTTAATCACAAAACTCTGCACAGCAGACGATCCCCAGACTAAGGACAACTAGCACGCTTTTCCTTTCTGTAAAGCATGTCCCAAAAACAATAGAGGGTTCATCTTTTCGGGTCAAAGTAGAAGCTCCAGTCTTGCTAACGTTGAGTGATGTTCAACTAGTCTGAGACCGGGGTGGATATAATGAAGGCATATAAGAGCCGACGAGAGATTTCTTGAGTACATCTGATAACAGCTCACATAGGATTGACATCAATATTGAAAACCCAGCAGAACCCAGAAAAGGGCGCTCAGTTAATGTTTTACCAACATGGTAGACGAATGGAAATGTGTCTGACACAGATCACTTTGGCTTCTGGAGAGGCAAAGGGTTCTCATTATGTGTTCAAGGACAAAATCCTCCATCGTTTAGAGAGAAAGAGGAGACACTAGAGTCACCGCCTAGAGCCCTGAAAGTGGGGTCTCTGGGCCATATCTGGGCCATAATCTCTACTGTATCAGCTGGAGGCAGTGTTATTTATCCAAAATGGCCAGTACTTGGCCGACTGCAGCTGTAGAATGCAGGCAAAGAGAGCTACTATCTTTCTTCTGTTTTTGAAGTTCGCCTGATACGTAAAAGTGCACTTTAAACGACTACTATAAAAGGGTATTTCTACCAAATTGTGGGTTTTTCTTGGATAGACCAAGCATGAAATGGAGTTGTCACCTTACATCTTTCCAGTGAACAGATGCATGGGCTGGAAGGCCTTAATTTATTGCCTATCGTGAATAACAAATGATCGGAATCTTCCGCAAGGCCCCGACTTTCACCCAAAACTCTAGTTTGTGATAGGTCGGATTATCCATCTGTTTACAAACTCTTTGAGCCGCAGAAAGGTCAGGCTTGTCATTGGATGTCAAACTGAAAGAGAACACGCTCTCCTGCTCCGAAGGTGACGCTATGCAGAGACAGCTGTGAATTCTGCTGCGCAATTTCATAATCTCTTTTAACAAAAAATGACTTAATAGCTGCGGTGCAGGATGGGTAATGAATTATATTAGAGACTTGGCGCCACAACACAGGAATGGGAGCACCGCATTCCAAATATGCAGGGCGATTATCACTTTCTACCTTAACGCAAACGTTTCGCAACTGTGATTTAAGCAATGGTGAGTGTGATGCAGAGCGTGCTTACGTAGCTCACGCTTGGGGTTGAGCAGCTTCAGAGAGCACGGGGACTGCTGAAGTGCATTAGTTTGTCAATCAGGGGTGCTGTAATCTCACCTTCTATTGATGTTCTGTAGTGCAACCCTTCTCCGAGCAGCACTACTAGTGCCCTTGCAAACGGGTGCTCACGGATGTCAACAAGGCAGGATATCAGAGCGCGTACCTGTTATTAACATGCATATATCATCACATAGGCGCACAAACCCATACAACACCCTTCCAACCACACACTCTACATGCCTTAGGTTGCTGCTGATGTAGATGAGCGTTTCATTGCCACACACAGGGGGAATAAGTGCTTCATAAATGCTGCAATACAATTTGTACTAACATAGCGTGGACCCTGGCAAACAAGCAAGGGAGTAAAGTCAATGCTGTTTTTTTTTTTTAGATCTGGGCTAGAAACAGCTTTTACTCTCTTTTCAGTGACAACATCTCCAAAGGGAAACCAGAGATAGGGGCAAAGGTCAGCCATCCACCTCAGCCATTACTAGTTGAAAGTCCAAATTCAGCAGCCACGATTAAAAAGAACTGCCACTCGTGAGCATTTAAATCAGTCCGCCTAAGTAGTTCTTCCATATCTATATCCATGTATTCCAATTGAGGGCACATTGAAAGGGCCAGCTCTAGCACTGGTGGCAGCCAGTGTGACAATTAGTTTGCGCCCACCTATTGACCTCCTTCTCCATGGATTCCTTCACTACGATCCTCTACCTGTGCCACTCATCTCCATAGCCTTTCTCTCACTTACATTTCATTTATTTTAAAGCACTGGTTGGCTTTACTTTAATAATGTATTTCTACCCAATCAAAATCTTTTCTGCAACATTAGGGATAGATAATGAAAGGCTGTGGGAAAAACATAACGTCCTAACCTAATCTATACAGTTTCCGTGCAACTCTCCAATGACAGTTCATAAGTCACTGTGCTATATTATGACTATGTAACTTGTGAACTGCAAGCAACAAAATGACAAAAGCAGTATCCTACTGAGCTATCCACGTAAAATTATGGGGCATATTATCAAGAAACAGCATTAAAATTATCGCCGCTTTAGCGGCAGGAAACTGCCGCTAAAGCGGCGATAATGGGCTTGGTAATATGACCTTGTGAATTCCCATAGAAGCCCATGTTCGGGTGTGAACATGGGCTTCTATTGGAATTCTCAAGGGCACCGCGCCCCACTGTTCTGTGATCTGCATGGCTCACATTCTTTCTTGCTACTTTCAGATGGGTCACATTGCCAATAGACAAAACTCCGATCTTTCTCCAGCAGGAAGAGTAAGCATGGCATTTTTATTGTTGCCTGAAATCAGCTGGACTCAAAGGACACTCTGTAGCAGGTGCCTGTAAACCCATAAACTACTTCTAAGCGCAGCACCCTTCAAGGTCAGCACCAGGTGTGGCTGCAACGGTCGCACAGCCTTAAAGCCGGCCCTGCACATCCATACCCTTTGTAAAAGTTGTTTTGGCCATCTTACAGCAGAGGTAGGAGCATCAAATTGCACAAAAACCTGGGAGGATTTTTGGTACTTAGTAATGCTGCACGTTCTCAACGTAGTGCATGGATGTATGGTTCTGTGATTATATGTAGGGCTATGAGACACTGCTAACTTCACAGTTCTTCGAAACAGATCCCACAATACAACCTGTTGCCCCCAATGCTACTTGGACTGCCCCAAAGACCAAGGGTACAGTGCTGAGAGATTAGCAATGGGGGCAGCCATGGGAATGACCAGAGATATCAGGGAGCAGACAGGAGCAAGGTATTGTACTAGGCACAGCCTCTCTCCTGCTGCTGGAGAGTGAGTAGACTCAAGGGAACAGCGGGAGCAAGGCACTGCACTAAGCCAGCACCAACACTCCCCTCTTGTTGCTTGTGTCTGATGCTTTGTGAGGTGGAAGCCTGGTTGCTCACATTCTCTCTGCCACCTTCTTCTCAATGCATTGCTCCACCATATAAACACGGAGCCCTTTCCTGCCCTCATGCCCTGCTCAGTGTTAAGGCCCTGGCTGATTTGCTGTGCCATTTTCTTCACATCCTTCCCCTTGAGCACAGCCTCTCCCCATCCATTGTTATATGATCCGGATGTCCTCCAGGGCTAGCAGGAAGTTGAGCCTAGCATGCTCCAATGCCTGTTCTGCAGGAGTCTCCTCAGAACCCCCAAGTTATGGCCCCTACTCCACTTGAGCTGGAGTCTGTGATTGGCCCGCTCCTGTCATCTTTCAGCCAGGTGTGTGCCGGCTATGACCTGCCCCTCCAGAGTTGAAAGTTGCTGTAAAGTGCCTTCTGCTGAGGCAGGCAAGTGTCCTAGACCTGTCTTTCTAGGATCCACAGCCTCAGAAGCTGCTTTCTGAGCAGGCTCTTTTCACTGTTTTATATAGGAAAAAGCCAGGTTGTAGAGAGCAAATATTGTCTTTCTCAAACATGATGGGGCTGTGCAAACTGCAGTATTTTGTCTGTGTAGAATGCTTAGTGGACAGCAGTTGATTTTTCACCTGCCGTGGGTCTAAATAGTGACCCCACACTTCTCCCGGGAGGTTTTAATTCCAATGATCTCTAAGATCATTTCCGCATAAAGGTGTTTGTGAGCACTGATCTGTGATTTTCACACATACACCCTCATTAGTTTTCTACAAGCACTGGTCTTTGAGAGCATCCCCTGCCTCCCAAGCTCTGTGATCTGTGCATTCCATTGTGTTTGAACGTGCCCTGCTTTGTGGTCCTCCAGCTTAAATCTGTGCCGAAGCATGTCCACACTGCTGAGACTCTGTGACTTTGAGACCCTTGTGCTGCTTAGGCTATCTATGGTACAAAAGGGGGTGGTGATGGACGGAGCATCTGAATCAATCAAACACTCACACCCAGTCAAAAGATCTGGGTTTAATCCATCACCGTTCTTTAGCCCACTCTGCCACCCCAGTTCAGACATGGCTATATGCAAATCAGTCTGACCCTGTGCCTCATGGGAACAGTCCAGCCCGAACTGCCAAGCCATGTCTTCCCTGGACCGGAAACAAGCTTCCGAGGACCGGTTTCTGGCATTCCAGCCGTCTTCAGCCCGGCTTGCTTGAATCCAGTGGGAAAGTGAGCAAGGGACTCACGTCTGAGCATACCCTGCCACACTTATGGCGGCCAAAAGCGGTACAAAAGGGGGTGGTGATGGACAGAGCATCTGAATCAATCAAACACTCACACCCAGTCAAAAGATCTGGGTTTAATCCATCACCGTTCTTTAGCCCACTCTGCCACCCCAGTTCAGACATGGCTATATGCAAATCTGTCTGACCCTGTGCCTCATGGGAACAGTCCAGCCGGAACTGCCAAGCCATGTCTTCCCTGGACCGGAAACAAGCTTCCGAGGACCGGTTTCTGGCATTCCAGCCGTCTTCAGCCCAGCTTGCTTGAATCCAGTGGCAAAGTGAGCAAGGGACTCACGTCTGAGCATACCCTGCCACACTTATGGCGGCCAAAAGCGGTACAAAAGGGCGTGGTGATGGACGGAGCATCTGAATCAATCAAACACTCACACCCAGTCAAAAGATATGGGTTTAATCCATCAACAGGGTCAGACTGAGCAAGAAAGCACTTGGATTTCAGGTGGCAGTTCAGTTTCTGGTACGTGATAAATGCATGTCCAATTTTATTGTATAACTATTGTCATTTTACTCTCCATTGGGAATCTTATAGACACACTTTGACATGTTTAGCTACAAAACACAACAGAGAATAATTTTTTGCATTAAAATAATAGTTGTATTGTTACCAAGCTCAGAAACCTAGGAAGGATGAAAAGTTGATCTGCCAATATCGCTAAAAGTATATGGAAGCTACATGACCCCTCTCAGATGTCTCATCTACACTGAACAAAAATACCTTCTAGTCAACAGAGTTTAAGGAAATGAATTCAACGAGGACCCATCTAGTCTCATCCCAAACAACCTGTCATGCAATTCCACCACACTCCAGGCTCTCACAGTGGCTGGACATAAAGATATTGGGAGTGATAAACGACCCAATTTTTATTGTGATCTCCCATTTATTTTGGCTGATTTTGCTGGCTTTTGGACTGCCAAAGGTTAATAAAGTGCCTGTTCGTCCACTTCCATCCTCCCAAAACATATGCTGTCCATTGAAACTCCCTGCTTGGCCTATATAACTTACATATAAGTCCAATGTAAATAGTGTCTAAAATGCACCTAAGGTTTTAAAATATACTTAACTGGTGAAACCAAATTTTGATAACTTAAATGGAAAAGTAACAATAATCTACTTTAAGCTGCCTGTTGGACATGGTTCTTATGAGATTTCCCTAAGACTTTTAGCTTTTTCTCCTCCTGGCTTTTGATGATACTTTTTTCGTGGCCTTGGTACTCTGGGCGCTTTTCCACTGTAATGCAATGTGTAAGCTCGTGTGCCCTTCCTACCCATGCTAGGAAGTAGTGCTTACTTGATTGGTTTAGGTGTTGTGCATGTGAGACCCCTGTAGAGAGGTACACCTGGGTTTTTCTGCCCAGGTGGTGAAGAACCCCCCTGTGGGTATTCCCTACTTAGGAGGTCTGCTTTTCCCATGGGACAACGCCGGAGTTTGCTGATTATCTTTCAGTGGACTTATGGCTCTGGTATTTTCACACTGTAAATGCAATGTGAAAGTGCATGCGCTCTTCCTACACACGTTAGGAAGTGGTGCTTACCTGATGTTTTTGAACATGCCTCAAGTTTGCTATTGCAAGCCTGTGGGTTCGCACGTACACATATGAGGTTTTTGAATGTGTCAAGCCTACCATATGTGTGCGCAATTGCACTTATGCTCAGGTTGACCTTTCTAAACCACTGGCCAATCCGGAGGAACATTTCACTACCACTAGGGCCCCCCTGGGGTAAGTCTTAAGGGGTGAAGCAAGTGGTAGGTGAAAGGAAGGGCAGGTACACAAGAGTGTTTCCTGCCCAGGTAGTGAAGAATACCCATGTGTGTTTTCACAACTTATGAGGTTTGCTCTTCCCATAGGTTAATGTGGTGGAATGGTTGAAATTACTTCAAGCTTCAATAATTGCTTACAGTGGAGCAGCCTCATATTGTTTCCTATCATTGAATTTGCAAGGACAAACCCTCTGGTAAAGAGGGATTTGTCATTAATAGCTTAGAAATGCAACTTTTAGAAAGTGGGCATTTCTCTGCTCTAAAACTCTTTGTGTGCCTTTTAGTTTGTCTCGAGTCCACACTGGAAGCTTGGGGAGCACATCTGTGCATTTCCCAAAGACAGCTATAAAAATTTGGCCTGCAACTCGAAGGACAGACCTCAGCCATTTGATTGCCTGGCTGGATAGATTGGAGAGAGAGGTTTTGATACGTAGCTTCTGGGAAGCCAGATCATGGCCCCACTAAAGACTAGGATCTGCATTCCATGGTCTCATGGCAAACAGGACTGACATTTAGGGGCTAGATCTGTGGTTCAAAGGGAAACCATCTAAAATACCCCCAACGTAACTACTGGTGCCATATTTCAGCAGGGTAGAGATACACTTAGGATTGGAGATCCTGGAACTGCATGGTTCACACTGGCCGAGGAATCTGTTGTGCACAAGGAGGATTACTGCCATTGGAAGGGACCATGCACCCTTCCATTGCACCCTTCCTAAATAGTGGCTGGCCTGGGATGACCACCTGCTGATGTGTGGCACCTTGAAGTGTGCTCTCCAATGGCCTATTGGTTTACCCCCTGGTCTCTTGTGGGGCTCAGGGACATCAAAGTCCTCCTACAATGGACCCACACCATTTACTTGTCACACCTGGAAAACGGTGCCCTCTTAAGGGCACCGTTCACTGGAAGTAAGAATTGTGCCTCGAGTCCAGATTGCCTTGTGCAGAGCCCCAAAAGTACTGCCCGCATTTAAGGAGTGCGGCCCCTGCGTCTCACAGGCCTCATAATGCATAAGTGTCTTGGTGGATAGCGGATAGCGGATTCAGCGGTTGTGGGACCCTTCTTGGCCCGCTTCGGCGATTGTGACACAATTCGCTTGTGCGACAAGCCGACTGCATGCTCATTGTACGCGGTGTCCCATTCACAGGTTGTGGCCCTCAGAGGTGAGAACGTACCCGTAGTAGTGCCTCATTCTACCTTGTGCAACACTACTGAACTTGCGCCGGTATGTGTGACCAGAATTGGCCAGTGCAACCCATATCAATGTGCACCAGATGTTGTGCCTCATTTACGGGGATATACGGAATTTGCAGCTGTTTGTTGGGTGTGTGACGACAATTGTCTGGTGCGACCCATATCAACACGCAGCAGACTTTGTGTCTCATTTTCAGGGAGGTACAGAATTTGCAACTCTTTGTTGTGTGTGTGTGACTGGAATTGTCTGGTGTGACCCGTGTCAACGTGCACCAGATGTTGTGCCTAATTTCCAGGGAGGTGAGGGGAGGAGATTCATGTTCTGTGTTGCCCGGATTGCCTGGTTGCTACTTTGATCAACGTGTGTCTGACCGGGTGCCTCCTTCTTCCGAGAGGCAAACCCCATTCATCAATTGTTTCTTTTGTGCCTTCAGTGCAGCTGACCAACTGCCCTCTCCTCACAATCAATCAATCAATCAATCAATCAAGACATTTATAGAGCGCACTACTCACCCGTAGGGTCTCAAGGCGCTAGGAGGGGGGGTGCCGTTACTGCTCGAACAGCCAGGTCTTGAGCTTCTTCCTGAAGGAGAGGTGGTCTTGGGTCAGGCGCAGGTCGGTCGGGAGGGAGTTCCAGGTCTTGGCGGCCAGGTAGGAGAAGGACCTTCCTCCTGTTGTCGCTCTTCGGATGCGGGGGACGGCGGCGAGGGCGTGGCTGGTTGATCTGAGGTGGCGCTTGGGAGCGTAGAAGTTGATTCGGTTGTTGAGGTAGCTCGGGCCTTGGTCGTGTAGGGCTTTGTGTGCGTGGGTGAGGAGACGGAAGGTGATTCTTTTGTTGACGGGGAGCCAATGCAGGTCTCTCAGATGTCCGGAGATGTGGCTGTTTCGTGGGATGTCGAGGATGAGTCTGGCTGAGGCGTTCTGGATCCGCTGGAGTCTCTTCTGGAGCTTGGCGGTGGTTCCGGCGTAGAGGGTGTTGCCGTAGTCCAGTCGGCTGGTGACGAGGGCCTGGGTGACAGTCTTCCTGGTCTCGGTGGGGATCCACCAGAAGATCTTCCGTAGCATGCGTAGGATTTTGAAGCATGACGAGGAGACGGCGTTGACTTGTCTGGTCATGGAGAGGGAGGAGTCCAGGATGAAGCCCAGGTTGCGTGCGTGGTCCGTCGGTTTGGGTGCGGTGCCCAGGGCGGGGGGCCACCAGGAGTCGTCCCAGGCGGAGGGCGAGGAGCCCAGGATGAGGACCTCCGTCTTGTCTGAATTCAGTTTCAGGCGGCTGGTCGTCATCCACTCGGCTACATCTCTCATCCCTTCGTGCAGGTTGGCTCTGGCGGCGGCGGGGTCGTTGGTCAGGGAGAGGATCAGCTGGGTGTCGTCGGCGTAGGAGATTATGTTGAGGTTGTGTTGGCGTGCGATGGCCGCGAGGGGGCTCATGTAGACGTTGAAGAGGGTGGGACTCAGCGAGGATCCTTGAGGGACGCCGCAGATGACGTCGGTGGCCTCTGACTTGTACGGTGGTAGGCGGACTCTCTGTGTTCTTCCGTTGAGGAAGGAGGTGATCCATTCCAGTGCCTTCTCCTGGATTCCGATGTTGCCAAGGCGCTGCACTAGGGTGCGGTGGCAGACAGTGTCGAATGCCGCGGAGAGGTCCAGGAGGATGAGGGCCGCTGTTTCTCCGTTGTCCATCAGGTTTCGGATGTCATCGGTGGCAGCGATGAGGGCGTTCTCGGTGCTGTGGTTGGCTCGGAAGCCAGACTGTGAGGGGTCGAGGGATCCATTCATCTCGAGGAAGGCGGCCAGCTGTTTGTTGACGGTCTTTTCGATGTCTTTGGCCGGGAACGGGAGGAGCGAGATGGGACGGTAATTCTTGAGTTCGGTGGGGTCCGCTGTAGGTTTCTTGAGTAGAGCGCTGAGTTCTGCGTGCTTCCAGCTCTCCGGGAAGGTGGCGGTGTCGAAGGAGGTGTTGATAATGTCCCGCAGGTGGGGTGCGATGACAGCGTCGGCCTTGTTGAAGACGTGGTGAGGGCAGGGGTCGGTCGGAGATCCGGAGTGGATGGAGTTCATTGTGCGGATGGTGTCTTCGGTGCTGATCGGAGTCCAGGCGCGGAGGGTGGTGGTGGGTGGCGTTGCTGCGGTTGTGGCGTGCGTTGGTTGGATGCTGAAGCTGTTGTGTATGTCCGCGATCTTGTTGCGGAAGTAGGAGGCGAGGGAGTTGCAGAGGTCTTGCGACGGGGTGATGTCGTTGTTTCCGGCGTTGGGGTTGGAGAGCTCTTTCACGATGTTGAAGAGTTCCTTGCAGTTGTGTGCGTTGTTGTCCAGCCGGTCCTTGTATGTATTTTTCTTGGTGGCGCGGATCAGTTGGTGGTGTTTCCGGGTGGCGAGCTTGAGGGTGGTCATGTTGTCCATTGTTGGTTCCCTTCTCCATACTTTCTCACCTGGCCTGATGACTTTGTGTTGCCAGGTAGTATTGCCCAGACCAGGCTTGAGTGGTGAGATGAATTGACTAGGCAAAGGAATACTTCTGACAGCGATCGGAAGTGGGTCAAGAGACTGCGTGGCCCTCCGTGCTTCGGAGAACTGGGCTTGTGCTGGAAGGCACAGTGTGGAATCCTATGATTGATAGACTATTGCCCTCAGCCCGCTTCTGCTCTGCATACCATGGGTGAATTTTTTGAGCAGTGGCCAACCCTCGATTTGGCGACTGCCACCTAATTAGCCCTGCTACCTACCCCATCTTCTTTCCTGCACCCTATATCTGTGTGGCATTGAACTATATTATATGCTAGGGGGGCCCGTTCTGACACCTTTTAGCACTGCATGAGGGTGCTGGGTAGGTAAAATAGGATCTTTCTCGTGTGCATATTAGTGATGTCATTTTAACACGGTTGGACCTAATACTGCTAGTAATGTTTCTGAATGTGATTTATGCCCAGAAATTCATAATGTTTATGTTGTGTTATTTAATCTGGGTGCTGAATACAAACTTTATTTACATACACCACATGTGAAGTCTCTTTTGTGCTTCTCAGTGTATTTTTTTGTGTGAGAGTGCTGTGCCAATGCTTTACACATTGCCTCTGTGATAAGCCTGGCCGTTGAGTGCCAAGGTAATCAATGGGGAGCACAGGTTATACAGTGAGTGTAATCACCCACCCTTGAAGGGAGTGGTAGGTTCTGACTGTCTCGGGCCTTGCCGTCAGCTAATTGGAACGTGCAGGTTCCGACACATTTAATTCTCAATTGTCATACATTTTTTGGAATTAATTATATCACATTCTAAAAGAAAATATCAACAATATTTATTTTTACAATAACATTTGTGTTCTTTATGAATCATTGCTTCATGCTATTTATGCCCAATGCATTTCAGAATTCGAAGATTACTTCCTCAAGGGGAAAGTCTGAATGCAATTCACGTTATCGAATCAAATGAAACACTCCATGGTAAACAAAATTCTTAACTGTCCATTAAACACTGTATTCCTCTTCAACGTCGCTTTTAATCCATCGCCGGTTTGGTGCCAATGTTAAAGCTTGAGACTGTTTTTAAGTGCTAGCTTTTTGGATGTAGTAGAGGCCGTAACCCCAACAGTTCTACCCACCATGACTGAACTTGAAGCAAATATTCATGAAGAACGCGAATGTTATTGTAAAAAAAATATTGTTGATATTTTCTTTTAGTATGTGATATAATTCATTCAAAAAAATGTCTGATGATTGAGAATTAAATAAATACAGTGAACATATTGATGAAACTTGTGAACATTCACTTGATGAATTCATAACGTAGTGCATGCTGTTCCACACAATCGTGATTGTATGAGTCTATTTGCAGTTTAGTACTGACGTGTAATAGAAAGGACGTTTCAGCACAGCACACTCATGCAGATCCACAAAACAGAAGGAATACGTCCAGTTGTAAAAAACAGGATTGCACCATATACACTTCATTAGCATAAAACCAGTTCAGCCACTTAACATGCCTCTAAAGCTGGGAAACACATTCTTGGCTGACAATATTATGTGACTCTGGCTCTGGGGGTAGTAGAATGCCTCTTGGCTCAGGAAGAAAAAATGGGTTCAGTGCTTAATTTGTAAAAGATTAAGTGCCAGAGCTCTGACCAGGAGGCCACTGCAGCTTGCACCACCCATCGCCCCCGTCATTGCTGCCAAAACAACTACTAACCATCGCTCTCGCATGTAAATGCGGCATTTCAGATTATTCCTGATCCCCAAAACTTTAGGAATGGCTGGGGCGGCAGGTGCTAGTCATTTTTTAATGCATATTGTTTTCATAAACAACTATTATACTGCTCATCTCTAAATTACATGAGCAGTGCCACCTTGTGCAGACTTCCTTTAGTGTGGTGTTGACAATTAGGTGCCGGTGCCAAGCACCAGAAAGCCCTGGGTGAAATTAAGCACTGACTAGGCTTGGGCAACCTTTATTTATGCCAGTGCAATTTGCATAATGTTGGGAATTACGCATTATGCCTCTTATGTGAGATTCCCAAAATCATGCCATCATGTCACTTCATGCAATTACATGCCAATGATGGTCATAATGTTCAGTGTACATGCCATCTGAGTTAAACATTTACTGCCAATGTCCGAAAACAACAGAACATGAGCGGCTGTGTTCGCAGTACTTTTGTTTTTGTTGCATTACTTTAGCTCAAAATATGTCCTTTAAAGACTGAGACAAGGACGCATTCTACAATAAAATATACTACAAAGTGATGGATTTAAATTTCACATACTTAATCATAATTTTTATGCAATTTCAAGTAATTACTCTAAAGCAAATTATGGGGACATCCCTAGTATTAACTGCTGACCACGTTGAAGGGATTAGCTATCTGAGAGTGGACAGGAACAGTTAGCAGAACAAAGGGCAGCTTTGGCACTACATCTATTGACTTGAAGATCTGGGAAGGGCTTCTCATATTCACTGCCAGGACATTCCCAGACAGTCAGGCTCCAGTCACAGTAGGGTAGACAACAAGTGCTCCTTTCACATGAGAGGAGGCTAATCTAAAGGACCTGAAGACAGGTATGTCTGGTGGCAGTTGGGCTCAGCCATCTTGAAACAGTGGCTCTTGGGTAATGTTAAAGTAGATCACGATTTTACTTTAGAGGGTTATATAACAAAAAGGATGTGCTTCCTTTCCCACTACTAGTGGCTGACCCCGAGGTGCTTCTTGTTACCCTTTTTTCCCCTCCTTTCCCCAACCATTCTTTGTTGTGAGGGGGATATTTATAGTGAGATTGTGTTTGATTTGGGAGGCCGTATCCCCACCAGGAACCCCTCTCCGCCCTTCTGGCACTGAAGGAGCCTCCTCTTTCAGTAGCTATAGGTTACACGTAATTTTAAAGTAGGACAAAGAGAAAGTGACGCAAATTAAGCTGGAGGACTGCAAGAAAATAGTTAGGATTGGTTAGCGGAATTCCTCCAGTTGCCCTAGTGCACAGGATAAAGCTCGCTCTTCAACCACCATCTGCTCCTAGAGCTGAAAAGGTTGGTACAAAAACAGAAGCCCCTGGTGGAAGATTACTTTTGACTACTGCTGGAGGAACAGTATATACTCGATGACTGAAAGACTTCCGATTACTGCTGCCACCAAGGGACTATAACTGCTCTCTAAGGGTCAAATGGATGGCCTCTTGTTTACCTGCTTCAGGAAAACAAATGCAGAAGGACTCCAATTTCCAAGATGGGCCAGACAACAACAGAGGACTGGACTCTGCAGGAGACTGGGATGGAGAGACACGTGGCGCCCACAAGTATTCCCTGAGGGCCACGGGGCTGCAGGATTGACCAGGATGAACTTTTCCAGCCCTTGGAAAAAGTTGGAACTTTGTCATGTTTTAATAATAATAATAATAATCCACATTTGTATAGCGCACAATCACCCGTTAGGGTCTCTAGGCGCTGGGGGCCGTCGGGAAGATTAAGCAAGCTATTGCCCAGAGTCGCATGGTGCTGGGCTAACCTGCCACCGGACCCGGGGATCGAACCCTGATCCCCAGATTCCAGCGTCAGTCGCCCTGGCCGCGGCGCCACACCTCCACCTCCAGATGATTGGAACAAGGCACATAGGCTCACCCAAAGCACAAAAGAAAACCAGACTGTTTTCACTTAGAGATTTTTGCCATGCTGGTAGCTGGATCTCATGGTTGAGTTATTTGCCTCGTAGAGCTCTGCCCAGCTATGACTACCAGAATTGGAACGATTTTGACTTCCACACAAATCAGAACTTAATATCTTGTTCCGCATCAAAAATTTCCAACCTGGAAAATGGCCTCAGTGGTGACGAAATCCCGGTTTGTCATGCTCTTGGTTTTTGGTGAAAGCTAGCAGCTTCAGTGGGAGATTTATGGTTTATCTTACTTCAAGGGAACCTAGCTGGCCACAGCATTGGACCTTGTCCTGCTGGAAGATTTAAACTTCTATTCGAGGCCCTCATTACAAGGAATCCAGAGTAGTGTGATTTGTGTGAAACCCAGAATATTTTAATGCATACCACACAGCTTAATATCCATACCGGTTGATAGTTTTCAGAATTTTTTTGCAGTGGTAGGCTTTCTTGGGTGCTGGTTAATGTTGAGCCAAATGATTTAGCCATCCACATGAAAGTGAGAGGAAGATTTATTTACGTTTAGTTATCTAGTTTACACGGCATTCTGGGTAAGAAAAGATGTAGGATCCAACCAAGCCACATCTCCCTGCATTCACTTGAATCTCTATTGTTTTGAAAAACCCAGTGTTGGTAGGATCGGTAGGATGCTTGACAACCCAGGTCCCATATACTGTACAACCCTATGGAAGGTGAGTGCCAATTGGGTATTTTTAGGCATAGTTATGACATTTGCCGGGTGTTCTCGGTGAGAAAACAAACTTAGGTCTATGCAAGCCACATCACAATGGTTTCCATGGATTCCTAGTTTTCAGACCAGCCCATGGTTGGTAGTTTTCCCTTAGTGTGTGACAATGCTTGGCCCATACATCAGGGCTACCTAATCCCAAGAATGAATTTAAGTTCAAAGCAAAATTATTGTTCCTGCAATACGTTTCAGGGCTTTCCCGTCCAGGGAAATTGTCCCACCAACACAAATTGGGTAATTTTTTTATTAAAAGGAGCATGGCTAGCGCCGGACAGTAAGCAGGGCCACTGGAATTATGTGGCAGAGAAAAACCAAATTATGCAGCAAGGTTTACTAAATTGTGCAGCAATAAAAGACAAATTATGCAGCATTATGTGGCACATTTTGTGATAGCATTACTTCAATATTTTTGGTCATTTTTACACGTTAACACTACCAAGGCAGATATTTCACCTCATTAGTACCTGTCAGACACACAAATACAGCAATAAGCAACAGAAAGATGACCAGTCGACATTTGCAAAGGTCTGACCCCTGCACCGCACCATGTGCTGCCATATTGCATGAGTTGTGCTGATAGAGCGCGCAGGGACCTACTAGCTCAGTTTATCATACTCACCTTTGGCCCATACAACATTCACACATTCAACTAGTAGTCCTGCCTAATCAATTACTAATTTAGTCACCCTATCAGTTTGCCCAGAGGTTCGATTTAGGACCTATAGCTATATACCATGACTTACCAATCCTTGTCACCATTCTATAAATCCTGTGGATCAGAGAGTTAGCATAAACAGATAGTATTTAAACACATTTACGTTTTCTATAATAACCACAGACTCGGGCAAAGTTTTAAAACCTTTATCTATGTAAGATTTTAGGAGTCAAATGAATAAAGGACATAATCTCGCGACCATGAATTTTACAAACAAGAATATAATCAGTAGGACATAAAGTTTGTAAGAAATCACAGTAACACCTTTAGACATTGGTACCTGGGAAGGGTGAGAAAGGGAAATAGTACAAGGACATACTGATAGAGCAAGATTTCGCATCGCGACTTGCTTGAGTCAAGAACCTCGAAATCTGTTATAATCCCGTAATACAAATTGTACGTTTTACTAATATTCTTTATATGTTGATATGCGTGTGTATAAGTGAAGCTTGCCTATGTGTTCTACTAATATGATTAATCCTTGTACCTAAAAATGGCCGCTGCTTGACTTTCCGCTTCTGCGCATGCGTTAGTCACACTCACGTGACTTTACGTAGATATAGTTCTGGAGGGAAAGGGTGCGCATGCGTAATCGCCATAAGATGGCAGCTTAATGTGATAACGAAGTGAGGCGCGTGCTGTTGCTCATTGTGTCGTTATGTGTAGCACTTACCCTTAATAGCATAGCATATTTTTATGATGATAAACCTGAAGTGTGAGATCATGACATGTAATATATTCATTTATTTCTATGTTTTAATTTGTTTTCGCTTACTTTTCATGTACCATGGTAAACGGGGGGTCCAACTGGGTCGAGAGCCATCTTGAGGGTTCTTTCTGCGCATGACCGCGCAGCCCAGGCAGCAGTAGCCTTGAGCGGTGGAACTCAGCCAGCTGGCAGTCACAGACAAGATGCTCCTGAGAACGCCACCTCTGACCCAGGAGGATAGAGAAATTGTGTTCCTAACTTGTTACAATGACATTATTCCTATTGTATTCTGCATATTCTCTCATGGGAACCCCAATCTTGCTAGGCGGTACCTTAGAATGCAAAATAGGACTTGAATAAGTCTGTTCTGATTGGTGTGTTAACCCATCCTACCTTAGGACCAATCGAAATTGGGGATTCTGACACTTTGCAACATTGGGGGGTGGTACACTGACCCAAAAGAGTATATCTAGTCTAGGTTTAGCTAGAAAAATTGTCCGACTTGTCTGAATAGCTGACCTGTCACTGACCCAACGCACTCAATAGGTGACTGAATACAGAGGTGCTGCGGAGCACCCTATCCGAATTTGACCATAGACTTTTGAAGGTTTTACTAAACCTTAAGTGCTGGCGGAGCACTTTGCTGGGGAGTTCGCTAACCCAATCGGGGTTCTGACTGATAGCTGCAGAGAGGGTGGAGCGCAGGCGTTGCTTCCGAACTGCGGGTGCTGGTCGTGCCTTGGTGGTCCTGTCCTGATCCTAATCTGGGTTTCCTGTCCTGTCCTGGGTTGTCCATTCTGCACCTGCTGTCCCATTGATGACTGCTATTCCTTGGGGTATTTCCTGTCCTTAACTGACCCGTGGCCAGGGTTGGTTTTCACACCAGTCTAGGTAAATATCTTGCCGAACACTCTAAAACTGCACCTTTCTATTTTTCTGTCTTTGCTTTAATAAAGACATACCTTTTGCACACGTCATATTTTCCATGCTTTTTGCAAAATCTACCCTATGAAAACCTATTGCATTGAATTTTCATAGCATGTTCCCATGTTACCCTACCTTTTAGAGCACATTATTTCCATACTGTTTATGAATTATAAATATGGTTTATAATTTCCTCCTGAACTCTGATTTGAAGTAACTTTATTAGAATTATAGTGTGTTTCACTTTCCACCCTTTTGATAGACGTATAGGATACCTAATTTCTACCCATTTTTATGAAGTACGTTCCAATAGTATAAATTTAGTACATGCAAATAGCTTGCTCACTTATAGATGTCTGTTCTTGAATTTCAGTTTTAAGCCTACATAGTGAGTTCCCTGTTACTCTATTTTACAGAACTTCAATGATTACCCTTACATTGTTTCTTTATAGTTATGTGTTTTTCGCTATCCTGATTATCGACTGTCTTTTTATTGTAAACCTTATGATTTCTGAAACTGAATTCTAGATAAAATTCTTAAACTTCCCAGTTGTCCGTGGTCATTTGATGAAAAATATCAAAGTAATTTTATGTTGGGTTTTGTATTTTGCTGCCTTTCCTTTTACAGCTAGCTCCCTGACCCATCATGGTCATAGGTACCCGTAACGGTGGATGGTAAGTCGGGTACACTGGAAATAATCGAAAGGGACTCATGATTATTGATGGTGGATTGTAAGGTCATCTGATCAATGAATATGATAAATTGAAGTATATGGGCCCGAAAACATTAGTGGTGAAATTATTGGTCGGGTGGCCTGCGATCTCTATCAGTAATTTTCTGGTAGCATCGAGGATCGTTAGGGAATAGCTAAAGGTTAGGTAGGACTAGTTAGATTAGTTAAGTTGGACGCTGCTAACAAGAGTAGGCAATTCGGGTGATCTGATCACTCACTTGAAATGTTTGCTTTGAAAAATCATGAAATGTTTTAAAATCATTTTTCTTGTTATTATACTGTTATATGTATTAATCCATTCGTTTGTAAACCGTTTATTGTGTTGTTGGAAATCCCCGGGGAATTGAATAGTGAGTGGTGAATAGAATCCACTTGCTTTGAGGTCACTGGCTTTCAAGGAAAGTTGGTGCGGGTTAGGTAGAACTGGAAGCACTAACTAGGGTTTTCTGAATGCATGATTGAATAAATGTCAGTAACGAGGTTCATTGGCAAAATTCCTATTGTGGCATAACCTAGAGAGGGTTACACCGGAAAAGTAGCAGGTTCATCGGAGCATGGGTGAAAGCAAAGGGGCTCGCTGGTGAAACTTTAGGCTTAGATATATCCCAGAAAGGTGGATGAGTCTAGGGAAGTAGCAGGTACTCCAATGCTAGTGTGAAGGGTAGGCAGAAGAGATCTACCCGTAGTGTGTGAAAAGTAAATGGAAGTAGTTTACTTGCAGTAAAACAAAAGCTTTCCTGTCTAGACACTTGAGCACAGTGGCGAATGTGTATTCGTTGTTAAATAACCAAGCACTAGCACTTTAGAAAGAAAGAAAGTTTCCGTTACCTTGTAAAGGAGGGAGTCAGGCGCGAAGCTGCTCTGACGTCACTCCGTGCCGCGCTGGGATTGGTACACACAGCGGGTTTGTAGCGGAGCTGGAATTGTAAAGGAGGGGCGAGCGCCGGAGCGTGAGAACTGTCTCGCGAAAAAGGCCGCGCACCCATTGGTCGACATTATTTGAAATCGTGCATTTTATTGGTCGCACAAAATAATAGACGCACTCGGATTGGAAGTGATTTTGTAAACAAAGTCACTCGTAGAAATCGTATGTGGCATTCGTATAGACCGCATACCAGACCTGATCCACGGCATATGGGATTTGAGAACGATCAGTGGAAAGGCGTTAAAAACGACATTATGTACGGAAATAAGAATAAATTGTCTCTTGTAAACAAAGTAAAGAATTATTTCAAAAAGGACAAGCCGATTAAAACTAGAGAAGGTGTTGTCATACCGCCACCCAACACTCCCGCATCTTTCATGATGTTCGATAAAGGGTACAACACATGTGTATGGTTAGAGAACTGGGCGGAATACACGAAGGATGACGGAGTATTGGCTTTTCCGTTAGAGGGTACCTTTAACAGTAGGATTCTATTCAATCTGAGAACCCGAATGAATGACTTACATCCCAGACCTAGGTTAACACAGTATGAAGCACTAGAGGAATGGGAAATTGAGGCTTTTGAAAGAGATAAGCCCCGAATGGATAAAGGGTTAACTACATTTTATCCAAAATTGAAGCAGGAAGCCCGAGCCAAAAAGATGAAACAGTGGAGACAGAATATGATTGTAGAAGGACTGTTTCCCATGATGCCAGCATGTGGTCCTCCTGGGGGGGAGAAGAAAACAGAAAAATGTAAACATTGGGTACCTATTGGAGAGTCGGATGATGAATTATTAGATGACCTGTTTATGAGAAGTCCGCCTCCTTATAATAAAAGAAATAGACCTTCCAGTGAGGGGGATAATTCCCGAAGACTTCATCTCCAGGATGAGGCCCGATCCGCCAGTGTAGGAGGGGGTTGCCCCATACCTCCTTATACCGAGAGTTTAGGTCCCGTAGATACAAGAGATATTTATCCAAGGATACCAGCTAGTGGGGATGCAAGATACTCCCGTGAAAGCGACTTTTCCCCGAGACCTCCCTACGAGGGTGAGGCGAGACCATCAGGTTCAGGAAGGCCGTTCTTACAGCCTCTATATGAAAGAGAACCAAGGTCCCTAGGTACAGGACGTTTGTTCCCAGGACCTAATTATGGTGAAGGACCAAGTGAGACACATCCCCCTGCCCCGAGTTATGCTCCCACTCTGACCCCGCAGGTGTTACATGACAAATCCATAGAGAGATTATTGGAAGAAAAGGAGCGAGAAGTTCTAGCAAAACAGAGAGCTGAGATAATTCAGAAAATCTCCCAGTTAAATACCAGTCCTGAAGCATTGACAATCCCAGTAACAATCGGACCCGTGGTTCCGTTGTATGGGGACCAACGCGAAAGTCCAAAACCTCCAGTCATTACCCCAGTCATAGCCCAGCCAAGACCAGAACCCTTAATCGTAGATGAACAAACAAGCGAGTGCGAGTCTGAAGTCTCACTAATGGATCTGCCCAATAGAAATACGGGGAAAAGGATGCAGAAAAGACATAATCCTTTCAATACGAGGGAGATTCAAATGGAATCGACTTCGGGTACTAGAAGTGTCACTTTGGTTACCCCTGAGGAAATCGAAAGATGGAGCCAAGAATTAGAGAAACAAACTTCGCAGACGAAACCTTTAGACCTCTACAAACTGAGAGTAGAAATAGAAGAACTTATGGCAGGAAATGTAGGATTAGACCGATTAAATACCTACTCTGAAGAAGAGCTGTTGTTTATTTGCAAAAGTCTTACCCGAAATGCCCGAGTACTTCATGAAAAATTGACAGATACTGCTGCTAGCATGGGAATAGATATTTCAAAATCAAAACCTTTGCAGAAACCATACAGAGCAGAATTTTCAGACAAAGATTTGGAAAACCTGAATATATCAGGGAAGAAGGCACAGGTCAAGGAACTATTGACAGTGTTACAGAAATGGGGAGACGTAGAAAGATGGAAAGCAAGGTGGGCCCGAAAGAAAGATGAGGCCAGGTCTAAGCAAGTAACCCCAAAATTTGTTTTAAAAGAGGCAGACAAACCAGAACAGTTATGCCCTATGCGCGAAGTGCCAGGAGGAAAATATGTACATGTTCCATGGTCCAGACAGGATATTGTGTCCTTTACTAATGACTTCCCGAAATTAAGAGAGAAGCCTGTGGATTGGTACCGGCAGGTAGAAAGATTTGTAAAGGTGCAAAAATGCTTGTGGAAGGACCTGGATGGGTTCTTCGACATAGTGGTCCCTGTAGATCTTTGGACGGAGTGTAAAATTGCCATAGGTTGGCCTAGTGAGGAATACCCGAGGGACTCAGCAACAGGAGACCCCTCTAAGGAAGTGATGAAAAAATATGATCAGGTAATTCAGCATCTGAAGCTAAAAGTGCCCGCAAAAGAAACTGATTGGACCAAGATAGATAGAACGACGCAGGAAAGGGACGAGACTGTGCATTCCTTTTATGAAAGGCTGTTGCAGGTGTTCAAAACGTACAGTGGTATAGATAACATCGAAATGAAGGACATGACGCACTTCATATACAGGTTTGTAAACGGTTTAAGACCCGAAATTTGTCAGTGGATAAAAGATAACAAAATCTGTTGGCAGTCCAAGAAAATGGACGAGGTCCTACGGTACGCAAAGTACTGTGAGGACGAGATGGCAGAAAAGAAGAAGGCACTGAAGGAGAAAGTGATGTGGGCTCAAGTAAAGCTCGCAGAACAGCAGGAAAAACAATTGAATAAGTTAAATAAAACTACTCAGAACCAAGGCCCTGGGGGTGGGGGTGGAGGAAAGCCCCGAGCAAAAATGAGCAGAGAGGAAGCCAAAAAGAAATTTCCCTGCCACCAGCGCGGGGAGATTGGACATTGGAGAGACGAGTGTCCGTATTTGCAGTCTGATAATACCCAAACCCCTGATTTAACTCCACAGACGCAGAATGAAAAGCCAAGAAAGACCCAGCAGCAGGTAAAAACGAGTCAAATACCCCGAGCGACAAAGCCAACTTTTAAGGGAAAATCACCGCAGGGAGATGATATAGAGATCTGGGGGGGCAATGAGAACAGAAATGCAGCAACTTCGCAATATTTATTGAATGACACCTTTTTCTGTGACGACGAGTACTGACGGGGCCTGAGAGGGGAGGACAAGGAGTGTGTACTTGGCGCCTCCTTGCCGGTAGACCAGACAGGGCCATACATTGAAGGAAAGGTTGATGGAAATGATGTCACCTTTCTATTGGACACTGGTGCTACCCGTTCTACTGTGAGAACAGCAGGCGTTCCAAACCTACCCCTCTCGGGAGAAGCAATCCAAGTAGTGGGTGTATCTAATCAATTGATTAATACCCCCGTTACCGAGCCCATGGAGATATCAATAGGGAACTTCAAAGAAATGCACAGATTTGTCGTCTGTGATACCAGTCCAGTGAACTTACTGGGACGTGATTTGCTGTGCAAAATGAACTGCACTATCTTTTGCACACCAAAGGGCGTTGAGATTCAAACCCCAGATGAAGATGGTATTTACAAGCTAATGTTAGTCAGACCTGACTCAGAAATTAAACGAATGACTATACAGGACTTACCTGAAGAACTCCAAAAGACAGTGAAATCAGAAGTATGGGACTTTACTGGAAAGGATGTAGGATTAATGGCCAATGTAGACCCAATACAAATAGCCATAAAGGAAAATGCAGCCTACCCCAATACTAAGCCTTACAGAATGAGTGCCGAAGTGAGAGCAGGAGTTGCCATTGAAATACAGAAATTGCTAGAAGCAAACATCATACAAGAAGTGATGAGTAGCCCGTGTAATTCCCCAATAATTGAAATCAAGAAACCTAGTGGCAAGTACAGAGTAGTGCAGGAACTGAGAAAGGTAAACAAAATTGTGGTTCCTTGCTGTCCTATTGTCCCAAACCCAGCAGTGATTCTGTATCAAATTCCCTGGGATGCTGAATGGTTTACTGTGATAGACCTATGTCACACTTTCTTTTCAATCCCATTGCATCCAGACAGCAAATTTCTTTTCTCGTTTGCTTTCAACAGTCACGTGTACGTTTGGAACAGGGTCCCCCAAGGGTACACCGAAAGCCCCTCTATCTTTAATCAGATCTTGAAAAAATGCCTTGAATCTTTAGTCTTACCTAGAAAATCTGTTTTGGTGCAATACATTGACGACCTCTTGGTGGCGTCCAAAAGTCATAGGGATTGCGTGATTGACACCATTGCCCTACTGAATCACCTAAGTGAAAAGGGACATAAAGTGGCCCCTGAAAAATTGCAGTTCTGTTCAAAATCAGTGAAATATCTGGGGCACCAGATAGAAAAAGGAATAAGAAAAGTCACCTCAGAAAGAGTCAGAATAATTCAAAAGATGCAGTTACCCCGTACGCAAAAAGAAATCAGAATGTTCCTTGGAGTTGTAGGTTACTGCAGGCAATGGATTGTGGGATTCGCAGTCCATGCAAAGCCTTTAATAAAAATGACAAAGAAAGGAGCACCGGACCATGTGGAATGGGATGATGAAAGCTTAACAGCATTTACTAAATTACGGGATTGTCTGTGTACAGCCCCTGCTTTAGGAATGCCTGATTATTCCAAGGAGTTTGCTCTATTCTGTGACACACAAGACAATTGTGCATTGTCGGTCCTAACTCAGGAACATATCTTGACTAGACGCCCTGTGGCATATTTCTCTGCCACGTTGGATCCAGTGGCTGCTGGATTACCTGGATGTTTGAAAGCAGTGGCTGCAACATGCACAAGTTTAGAACAGATGAATCTATTGTCATGGGACATCCTGTAACTGTGTATGTTCCACACGCAGTTGTGATTTTACTAACCAGGACAAAGACTCAGTATCTCACCCCTAGTCGGCTGACTAAATACGAGAGGATTCTCGTGGGTGCTGCAAATGTGGCCATCACTCGGTGTAATATACTGAACCCAGCCACTCTGCTCCCTGACTCAATGGTTTTAGAAGACCAGGGAGAGAACGAGCACGACTGCATTGACCTGACAGAATTCAGTACTAAACCCCGCCCAGACATTAAAGAAACACCCTTGCCTGTACATGATGAGGAATGGTTTGTGGATGGTTCATGCATGCGACATGAACTTGTAGGCCTAAGTGCTGCCTACGCTGTGGTTGCGTTAGACAAAGTTAAAGAAGCATCCTGTTTATTTGGAGTAAAGTCTGCACAAGTAGCCAAACTAATTGCCTTGATAAGAGCTTGCAAATTGGGAAAAGACAAAAGAATAACAGTGTATACTGACAGCCAGTACTGTTATGGGGTTGTGCATGACTTTGGCCAATTATGGCTACAAAGAGAATTCCTGACTTCATCAGGTACTCCCATTCGAAATGGAAAAGTTATCCAAGACCTTCTAGAGGCAATCCAATTACCAAAAGAATTGGCAGTGGTCAAATGTGTTGCTCATAAAAAGGGCCTTGACCCCGTGTCATTGGGAAATGATTTTGCTGATCGGGTAGCAAAACAATGTGCTATGGATCGCATGTCAATGAATATCAGACTGGGTGGGACTGGAAACAGCTGCCAACTTATGGTGTTTGAAGAAATGCCTACCTGGGATGAAGTGAGAGAATGGCAGCATGCTGTGCCCTTGGAAGAGAAAGAGAAGTGGAAGGGACTTGGTTGTCGACCAAGACGTGAGGATGGTGTCATTGTGGGCCCAGATGGTATGCCTGTGTTACCTAGGAACCTGCTTGCCCCTATGGCCAGACTGATACATGAAGGATCACACATTGGTAGGGATGCCATGGTTCTGATATTTCAACAGACCTGGTACAACCCGAAGTTTAGGAAGGTAGCAGAATCCTTGTGCCAGAGGTGCATGACGTGTCAACAGTTCAACGCTGGCAAGAGAACAGTAGTTGAACTGGGGAAAATTGGGAAGTCAGGAGGTCCCTTTGTGAGAATACAAATTGACTTCATCACCATGCCTCGCTGCGAGGGAAAAAGATATGTCCTTGTCATTGTCTGCCTATTTTCAAAATGAGTGGAAGCTTACCCTGTCCCACAGAGTGATGCCTTAACAGTAGCCAAATTGTTACTACGAGAATTGATACCTAGGTTTGGGGTGCCAGTCACTATTGAATCAGATAGAGGCGGACATTTTCAGAATGAGGTGATGGACCAACTCTGTAAAGCTTTTGGAATCACACAAAAGTTGCACTGTGCACATCGTCCAGAGGCTTCTGGAGTGGTAGAACAAATAAATGGCACTATTAAATCGAGGTTGGCCAAAATGTGTGACTCAACTGGAATGAATTGGATTACTGCCTTGCCTCTTGTTCTGATGGGACTCCGAAGTATTCCAGATCGGAGAACAGGCCTGAGCCCCCATGAAATTTTGATGGGAAGAGTGATGAGACAAGCATGGGTACCAGGAAACAAACTGTTAAGCATTTCTGATGATTTGGTACTTGAGTACTGCAGGCAACTGGGTGACCAAGTGCGTTCTATCTCTCGCCAGATTGGGGAAGACGCCGTCGCCAACCCGACAACTCCAGTTCACAAATTGGTTCCAGGTGACTGGGTTAGAATAAAGAAGCACACTCGTTCGAGTTGCCTTGCACCGAGGTGGGGAGAAAAACGCCAAGTAATACTGGTGACCACGACAGCAGTGAAGTGTGCAGGCGTTCCCAGGTGGATCCATGCCAGCCATACTCAAAAGGTAATTCCAGACAAGGAACCTGGAGCTGAAGGTTGTCCAGCTCAGGGGTCTGCGGATGTCGGTCCTGAAGTAGCTGATGACGAACAGCCAAGCACCAGTCCAGCTGAGGGTCCTGCAGACGTTGGTCCGGAAGTAGCTGATGACGAGCAACCGAGCACCAGCCAAGATGAATGGATACCTACAATCGATTTCATTGAAGACCCAATCAGAACAAGAGAGGGAATCTACGAAGATAGAGAGTGGAATAGAGAGGTCGAGACAGGCACAGGCGAAGACCCTCAGATCATTTGTGATGTATTCCTATAGGTACTGTATCGATTCCCCTATTCCTGACCCTGGTTTGGTTAATAATTAACTAGCAGCCATCCAACGGTGCAAAAACCGTTATCTGATTAAGCCACACCACGGCACAGAAGCGCGTTATCTGATTAGGTCATAACGCATGCCATCTAATTAGACAAGCGATATTCCTCCAGCCCCTGATAAGGCATACGGAATTCTCAAAACAAATCAAACCTACAGCGACCTGGGAAATTCCCATAGCCATTGTTTTGATTTCACCGAGAACTTCAGTAAAAGAATGTGCGAACGAACCCGTTCATATGACATCCTTATTGACGTATATATGTCCATCCTTACGTCAATCTCGGCACCTTTCAGGTATAAATATTACCGACATTGCCTTAAGCAAACACATGCGGTGGTGACGAGATTGGAGCAGCGAGACGTGCCGAGGAGCCCAGCAGAGAGCGAAGCCCACAGGCGCTGCCCCTCCTTCCTGACGCGCTGAGAACGAGACGCTGCCTTTCTCCTGCTGAGAAATCCAGCTCCGGCGCTTCCAAGCAGCCCTCGCAGGCAGATGGAATATCAAGACCTGGGATAAGAGATACCAGCCCTCCACCATTCTAGATCTCAGGTACAGAACTGAATAACCCCTTGCAGAGAATTCTCGAGTCAGTCCCTTGGCAAAACAAACTTAACTTAAACTGCTACTTATCTACTCCCGCCCACGTATTAGGCTTAGGTCAGGTACACTGGGGTAGGCGTGGTTAGAAGCACCAGTTGAGTATGATTAGTCAAATGTATATATGTATGTATCTATTTTATCCATTTTAAAGTATCATATGGCTCAGAAACCATATCAATGCTTTTACAGTATTATTTTATAATTCTGTCTTTACTGTATGCACTTTACTTAACTATAAGTATTGCAATAATAGCGATTCATTTCTCTTGTATGAGAAAAGAGACTGATCAATAAATAACATCTTTTATTGAACACGCCCGTCTCTTCCTTTTCTCTACAATCTGGTGAAACTAAGAATGCACTGAACTGACTGAGTAAAATAAGTTGTCTTTTGTTTTCACACGACTCTAGAGATACACTCTTGATTAGGGGAGAGCAAAGTTGTCATGTTCTATGGTTGTCAGAAACTAAATCCCTTCTTGTCTATCCAGGGAGGTTAAAATCCTCCTTGCCTATTCGAGAAAGTTTCTAGTGAACTCTGAGCTAGCTGGCAAACACAAAACTTTAAGTCTAATATCGTCGGTAGAAGACCTAGTTAACCTCTGCCCTAGGTCTATACTATTGAAGATATTATTCCAATGCACAGAGCCTATTGGGATAATAGGAACTACACTACATGGCGACCAACGTTTGGATAGGCGATAAAACTAACGCAAGACATTAGAGTAACTCAGTCGTGCTTTTTCACACAGACCCTTTTTCCCATAATACTCCAAAGACGTCTGGAGTGGGTGAAAGGTCATATCCGCCAAACCTCGCAGGAGGAGACTCCTATGTATGGTTCTTGGTTTACTCAATGTTGAAGGATACACTGTTCCAAAATATTGTGCATCTAATCTTTGTTTCCATAGAAACCTGATCTGCAAATAAATAAAATAATCTTCTTGACAATAGTATGTCAGAAACTGAAGAAGAAAGGGAGACAGCTAGATTAGCAACTGAACTCCTAGCAGCTGACAATACTCTGCTGCAAAATGACCCGGATATAATACTCATCCCGGTCAACATAAGAAAATCTATAACCTTAAAACTTATAGAAAATGGACTGACACCAAGAGGTGGCCACAGTCATATTCGTAATTGAGGCACACGATTATCGGCAGACAGAGGTATTCTATTCATGGATAAACTTTCCAGCAGCAAACGCTGTAACAAAGGACTTCCACTATTACAAAATAGAGGAACCTCCTAATGAGTACACTCCTTTCGAGGAGGTGGAAATACCACTCAAATTCCAAGAGCACCTGCTCTTGTTTAATTATTTACAACAAGGGGTGGTGATGGACAGAGTCTCTGAATTAAGCAGAGTACTCTCACCCAGTCAAGAGATCAGGGCTTGTCTCCTTTCTGGTGAAGAATTGGCTTGGTAGTTTGGTCTGCCCTGTTCCCATGATGCACTGGGCCAGGGACAGACTAATTTGCATATAGCCAGGTTCTGAGCTGGGATGGGGCAGTGAGATAAATAAAGGTGATGGATCAAGCCCTGATCTTTGGACTGGGTAAGAGTGGTCTGCTTAATTCAGACACTCTGTTCATCACCACCCCCTTTTCTGAATCGTTTTTGGCCACTATAGGTGTGGCAGGGTATACTCAGACAGGGGTCCCTTTCTCACTGCTCCATCAGGATTCAAGCAAGCCGGGCCGAAGAGGCTGAAATGCCAGAAACCGGTCCCCGGTAGCTTGTCTCCTTTCTGGTGAAGAATTGGCTTGGTAGTTTGGTCTGCCCTGTTCCCATGATGCACTGGGCCAGGGACAGACTAATTTGCATATAGCCAGGTTCTGAGCTGGGATGGGGCAGTGAGATAAATAACGGTGATGGATCAAGCCCTGATCTTTGGACTGGGTAAGAGTGGTCTGCTTAATTCAGACACTCTGTTCATCACCACCCCCTTTTCTGAATTGCTCTTGTTTAATGGCGCCCTAAAACATAATAATCACATCACCAGGCTCGGTCCACTAGGCAGACCAGGAACAACGTGGCCGGTCCTAGCCGGATACACACCACATCCAGACATTGAAGAAATGCCTGCACCAGATCTTTTAGCACAGCTAAAACAATTAATAAAAATACATAGACAATTAGTCCAATATGTAATGCGGACTTCAACAATCCAACCAGCAATTAAAATTCCACAGCTGACCACTCATCAGGGGAACACAAATAAAATTACACCACAGAACATACAGTCCTGTCTAGGTAAAGTACCCGCAAAACGGGAACAAATTCCTTTCTGGCTAGCACAAAAAATCACTCAAATAGAGGCGGTGTTTCCAGATACCACCCCTGTTGAGAAACATAGGATTCTGACTATCTGTCTTCCAATGGGAATTGCACCACATGTGGAGGACTGTGACACTTGGGGAACAGTCTTTGCTTCCATTTACACAAAAACACATGGTGTACCATCCATGTCAGTAATACCAGATGTGCTAAAACAGATTCAAGATGAATACGGTCCAGAACCCGCCTTAACTCTCGGTATGAAACTACTGAAAGATTTCAAGCAGGTCTCTGCAATATTATTAGCCAACATAAAGGGAGAAGCAGCAAATGTGGCGATTCGCCAGAGGTTAAAAGAGACAAATATAGCAGACCAACCATCTGAAATTGCCAGAATCATAGAAAAATCCTATGAAGAACTAGGAAGAGATATTTTGGGTGGAATACCAGTGAAACCCCAACTAGTTGAAAGTCCTGAAAAGGTATTTATAAAAAATAATTTAAACACTCAAAAAAAGAGCTGGGATGGAAATAAGCAATCCAATCCTAAAGAAAAAAAATTCCAGTCCAGAGGAAGGTCTCCTCGGCGGAGAGAAAGATCTCCTGATCAAGGATGCAAGTCTCCCCAAAGGGAGCCCTCTGTGAAAAAATACAACCTTAGAAATAGGGATAATATAAAAAAACCTGATAGATATCAAGATATTGACACACGTCCCTCTCAATCTTTTCAGACTTCCTCGCAGAAATCGGAAAGAAGAGGACGATCAGAACACAGGGAAGAGCACGTCAAGTCCAAAGACAAAGAACCTGCTCATCTGAATAAAAAACGTACAATTCCCAAAAAAGAAGGTAGCCAGTATTAAAGTATTCAACAATGCCGAGAATACTGAGGACACAGCTGAAAAACGGAGAATGGGCTCAGACAATGCTAGACAGCGCAGCAGAAGTGAGCATAGCTCGCAAAGTCCTTATGAATCATCTGGAGACAGTGGACACGAATGAATACATTCAGGTGGAAACTGCAGATACCAGAGTTAGCAAACCTCATAAAATATATGAAATAACATTACGTATAGAGGGGGATAAGACTAGAAAAATAAGGGGTCTATTTTGGGATAATCTCTCCAAGGGCTATGACATCCTTCTAGCTGAACGAGACTGGCCTCCAGAGTTTGTCAGGGAGTGCCCACATGGCGAAGAAATAATTATGCCTGCCTTCTCAAACCATATTCCAATTCATAAAAAATATACACTTGCAAGAAAGTGGGCAGTAGCTCAACCCCCTGCCTTATATAAAAATCATGTGGGATGGGATGAGGACTCTCCTCCTCACAAAATCCAGTTAAAATCACAACCTACTGCACAGAGGCAGTACCCGATTAAGCAAGAAGCTAAAAAACAGGTAAAAGAGATCCTAGATCAACTTGAATACCAGGGGGTGATTGAAACTTGCACCTCACAAATGAACAACCCTTTGTTTCCTGTCTCCAAACCAGACAATTCATATTGTCTAGTTTTGGACTACAGACACCTTAACTCATGTTGCAAAACATTTGCAGTACAAAACTCGCATAGTGCTGCACTAATGAATAACATAGTGCGCAAAAAATACAAAACCACATTAGACATTTCTAATGGATTCTTTTGTCAAAATATAGCACCAGAGAGCAGATATTTGACGGCGTTCTCAATAAATGGCACGCAAAAAAAATTCTGTCGTTTGCCCCAGGGGTTCAAAAACAGCCCAGGATTATTCTCAGCGAAAGTAACAGAATTACTCCAAACATATGATGACGAGGCATTATCTTATGTCGACGACATCTATCTAACAGATGATGACTTGGATACTCACTTGAAGAGAGTGAACACCATCATACTTGGGTTCCCAGCAGAGGGTTACAAATTCAACTTTAAAAAGTCAAGAATTGCCCATCTAACAGTCCTGTTTTTAGGATATGAACTATCAAGTGAAGGCAAAAGCCTGGCCGACAATTTCCTAGAGAAATGTGCTGTAATCCAAGCACCTAGAACCCTGAAAAACTTACAATCAATTCTAGGCTTCCTAAATTTCGGAAGAACTTACATTATAAATGATGCAGAGAGAATTAAACCTCTCTATGATCTAATAAAACCAGATTTTAAAAGAATCAATTGGACTCAAAAACACACAGAAATGTTGAGATCTTTACAAACAGACATGTTAGTTAAAACAAAACTACAAACACGTGACAACACACGCAACCTTGTGATTCGAGTCATCCCAGGAAGATGCGGATTCACATACCTGACCTCTAATGAGGGAGAGAAGGTACCAATAGCGTACAAATCACATTTGTACACAGAAGCTGAAAAAAGGTTCAGCATTAAGGAAAAGATTGTTCATGCGGTTCAAACAGCTGTAGCAAAAGAAAAATACCAAGCAGACGGTAGACAGGTTACAGTCAGAACAGCAGAATCAGCTTTTGAGGCATTAACAACACCATGTAATTTACCGACAACTGCACTAAATCCAGAATGGATACAATGGGTAAATTCTGTTGCTACAGACAAAGTAAAATACTATTTTGACCCAGAAATGAAAGCATTAAAATATCTAGAATATGAGAAAGAATACCCTCTGCCAATCGACATTCTGCCTTTACGAAAGTACGCCTGTGTAATATATACAGATGGTCATGCTCAACCCTCAGTTTGGGGAGAGCTGGCTTACAACGCCACATGCGAAATTGTTAAAGAAGTGTGGCGCGGAGGCAAATTAAGACCTCTACTTACAAAAACACACTCAGTGGAAAATAATTCAGAACAACAAACTGAAATAATGGCATTAAAAATGGCGCTAGATAATGCCGATCGCGAATTCCCGACACTTATTGTGTGCGATTCGTATTACTGCGTCAAATCATACAATAACGATTTGCAGAAATGGATTCAAAACGGTTACAAAGATGACACAGGTGCCACAATAAAGCAGAAAGCGCTTTGGGAACAATTAGTTCTTTTAAAGAAAGAACTACCAAAAACTCACGTGATACATTCACTGAGTCATCAGCGTGATGGCGTTCACGTTGCAGGGAATTCATTGGCTGAGACAGCCACAGCGGTAGCAACTAAACCGGCCTCCGTAGCTACAAAAAAGCGTACAGTAAAACACATTGACGGTGAAACTGTGCTGGCGGTGAAAACGTCATCAAAAGGCGACTGCTCAGCGCTACCGATCAATTATCCACTCAATTATACATACATAATCGATGCAAACT
Organism: Lissotriton helveticus; assembly: GCF_964261635.1. Classification (NCBI taxonomy): domain Eukaryota; kingdom Metazoa; phylum Chordata; class Amphibia; order Caudata; family Salamandridae; genus Lissotriton; species Lissotriton helveticus. The sequence continues at coordinate 1,411,776,456 of NC_136068.1, forward strand.
CAGTCCATTTTGCTCGAATCCCTGGAGTGGGGGATAGAGTAATTCCAAACACGGACAGGAGAGGCTTGTTAATAGCAGACGCACATATGGGTGAGGGTCTCAGACACCTTAAGCAAAAAGATTCTCTGGAAGAATTACAATCAGTGTACTGGTGGCCAGGCATGAGCCTGCATCATCACATTTTTGTAAAAAACTGCCCAGACTGCAATAGAGATCGCAGTGGCGAGCGAGGAGGACTATTGCCATGGCACTTCGCTCCAGAAAAACAACAACAATAAGAAAGTACCCATCACGAAAAAACGTTATATTAACATAAAAAGACTAATTTTCACTTATAATGTAGACCCCAGCGCTCGGCTGACGTCTGGACTGTTATAAAAGGATTTGCGAGTCTATAATGGCATATACGCTAGGAGCATGCTACGTTTTGACTAATGTATTCCCTTTAGCCCTCAAGCTTATGGGGAAGCATGGCCAAATGAGCATTGCATAGCGGGACTCTTCTCACTTCCTTCCTGAGGGATACGGGATGGTGTAAAGAAAAAACCAAGACATAGAGCAATCTATAACGGAAAAGGTATTAGGTTCGGGAGCTGGGTGGGTCAAACATTTAATAAGTGTCCAACGTAGTCTAAATAACCTGCTAAGGAATTCTCTGAAAGGGTTCAGTCCGTACGAACTATTGTTCGGGACTAGAATGATGATCCAAGATCTTGATAGTCAGACTTCAGTGGTTAAAAACAAAAACTTTGATATCAAAGATCGTTTGGCTATTTTGCAGGACTTAAATGAAACAAGAAAAGACCTGAGCAACATAAAGTTGAAACAACAGCCAACAACCACTGAAGAGAAACCACCTGTCCCAGCAAGGCCTGTCTGGATTCCAAAAGTCGGGGATCTGGTCAGAGAAAAGATCGCGGTAAAGAAGGAATTTGGGCCTTCTTACAGAAAAGCAGTTCCAGTCTTGTCTATCAACGGGACAAGATCAGTAGTACTACCGCCCCTTGCTGGTAAAAAGGAGAACCTAGTCATATCCATCGACCTGGTAAAACCACAATCATGTGGCCGATAACAAACAGTAGGCCAAGTGGACTCCCAAGAAGTAGCAGAACACCAATGTTTGCTACGAATACAGAGGTTCAAACTGAAAGACTGATCACATTTGGAAAATCTACAGTGAAACAACAAGGACTATGCAACAAAGCAATGGAACTTGAACCTCTTAAAACCCAAATCAAAGCTTTTCATCAAGAAACAACAACCTATGATGATGTAACTACAGACTTTGCTAATGAAACAAAGCAAAATCCAAAAGCAATTGGAACAATTGACAGAACAGCATCCGGCTACTTCATCAACTTCGATGATTCATCGGAAGATCTGAGTGAACCTAAGAAACAGCCATCAACAAAAACTTTTAAAGATAAAGCTAAGGAACTTTTTCAACAGCTGAAAGAAACCTATCTGATTTCTCCATGGATTGAATTTTGGGTGGCCTTCGGTGCATTTATCCTCATTCTTTGGCTCATCATGGTACTATGCTTGGGACATTTCATTGAAGGAAAATATGCTAAAATAGACACAGCAAGCCAGAAAATCAACTTGGTTACTTAAACCACACACATCCTCACACATCGAGAAAAGAGAACTTTCTTCAGTGAACTTCACAGCCAATCCTATACCTGGCGGTGTAGCATGGGACAAAACTGATTATGAAATCTATGGTCCGGTTGAAATCCTGAAGTATCCACACCAATTCAAGATCTCATTGAGTGACTTTGTAAAACCAAGCACATTTGCTGATGATTGGGACTTTGAAAGTATTAATGATATGATGTCTGATCTTGTGATGTCTGCTAAATTCACAGAACATGATTATTTGCAGGGTTCGTCTAATTATGATCAGATGTTCTGCTACAACCACTATGGTAACCATTATCTACATAAATCTGCACAACCTAGAAATGTTTTAAATTATAACCAATGGGAACATTGTGCTACTCCTCCAAAAGATAGCTCGAAAACATTTTATGATAAATATTTATACTTTTCAAGGTTTAACACAAGTAATGCAGAAACATTTTATTTCAAATTGTCAAATAAGACAGGTATGAAGACCATGCTTACAAACACAAAATTGATATATTCCGATTCATTTTTTTGAGCAAATGAATACATTTGGGTTTGATTTCTGGAACAATAATATTGAAACAAAAACTGTTTGGGGTACAAGAGATTGGCAAGTACAAGGTATAGAATCATTGTTTAGAGCCTGCATGATCCCAGAACAAATTATATTTTTGAACGACACTATTCAACAAACTACCTGTCTTGGCTTAGCCAAAATCAAAGATTTGAACAAACCGTCTATTCCAAAGCCAACAGTGAACAGTAATAGCTCTATAGATGTTGAGATAGACGTAAACCATATATTAAACCAAAACAGAACACATCCTGAATGGAAAAAATGGTTGATCTGGCCCACAGATACAAATAACTGTCAAGACAGATTCCTGAACAAAATACAGGGGTTCACATTGACTAGGCCAGACCCTAGATATTCCCAAAGACAACATCCAGGGATAGTAACCACCTACAGCGTGGGCAAGCTCTGCCTTCAATGGCTACAAACGTCCACACTGGCTGAAATTAAGCAACACCTAACTTTACTTACAGAAGGTGCTGACTTGCGTGATTTTATTATGGGACCACGCGAACAGCGTCAAAAACGTTTCATAGCGGCCTCTATATATGCAGCTTATAACGAAGTCTGGAAAGTAACTCAAATTGAGACAGCAGAAAAAATACGGGAGATTGACCATATTAATTTGGAAAAATCACTTTCTGTGGTGGACAATGGGTTAATGACTCTGTCCTCCAGAATATATTCTCTGGACAGCATTGTGTCTTCAGCAATCGATATAATATCGCAAGACTTACTGATGTTACAACACGGTCAGTCCCAATTGCGTTCTATTGTACAGCTTGGCTGGACGTTACAAAATCTGCGTTCTGGCTATGTGCCTTGGCGTTTAATCAACACAACGTCATTATTTAATATCTTTAACCTTACTGATAAACAAATCAATTTGGCACAGAAGAGTGCTGACTATACAATTCTGAGCATTGAAAAACTAGAAAGATTACCATTGACAATGTCAGAACGACCTGTCATTGAATAGATAATACATGGAATAATAAATATTCCGATAACTACTTTCCAGTTTCAATTCTGCCAAAAATATATACAGGCAGGCCAGTATGAAAGGTTGGGTAAAGGGTACATTAAGTCAATATGGAACTTGCCCTATACACACGAATGTGTCAGTAATAAAGGCCAGAAAGTGTTTCTCAGTGGCGATAATTGTGCAAGATCACTAAGCGGTACACTTCTGTGCCAGGGTATTAGTTTGCATGGAGCCTGTGAAGGGACTTCAAATAACCTTTCATGTTACCAGCTAGGCACACCTGCAACACGAATAGAACCATTCTTTAGGAGACTCTCGAACGGGAGTTACATTCTAATAGTAGATTGCAGATGTTGTAGTTTGCTGCCCGGAAAACCTTATCTCATAACCGTGACTAGGAAGGTCATGTGCTGTGAACGAGTATTGTTCCCTAACGATTCTCCAGACAGGGAGGCAAGGTTATGGCCAGATTTGAAAATTGCTTCTATTCGAATTGATACTTTAAGCAGAATGAAGACTGTGCTCCTACAGACGCCGACCAGGCTAACGTCATCAAAAGAAACGTATGATCTCCAAGTTGCAAGGACAACGGCAGAGATTCATTCATTGTTATCAACTAATTCCCCCATACATTTCGCAGAAATACTGAACGAAATCTTAAATATTTCTGATAGCAGTGGTGTCTTATATGTATTTAAGACAGTGTTTTCGGGAGCTTTAACACCATTCAAAGCCATCCTGGGTATTTTTCCAGATTTTGTCCATTCAATTTTTGGCGGACTTCCTCTCCTTTTGGGACTAGTGGCAGGCTTCCTATTTTTGATCCTGTTATTTCGCTATGGCAAACCATGTCACAGACAAAACACCTGCGACAAGGGAAGAAATGATCCTAGCCATTGTCTACCGGGACCGCATAACTAAAGTCCTTGGACTAGCACGGCTTCGGGACCTGAACATGACTTGGTCTCTTTCATTTAGACCAATGTGGCAAAGTTGTGTTATGCCTGTATTAAGGTGCTTGCTATGCGGCAAAGAATGCGTGTTGGACACCTGTCTGGCACTACAATCGGATGTGCCAATGGACGCAGATACCTTGTTGGGTCCGGTAACGGCTCATGCATTGTGCTGTCCCCAGCGGCTACCAATCCTGATGACGGCATTTGTGGAGACTACACCACTACGATTGAGGAGTAGTGAAGTACAAGATGAAAGCAGCATCGATCAGGTACGACCTTCCGTCAGCTATGCTGATCAAAACATCAATGGAGGCAATCATGCTCAGGCTCATGAATGCATGGTAACAACTTTTTCCGAGTTAGTGGAACTTACGCAAGAAGCTGTTGACAGTTTTTTCAACAGTCTAAATGATATGATGTTTTCACCAGAGCAGCAGGAATAACTTTGAGCAAATTGGCACTCGGAGTTCCCTACATCCTGAATTTGGCCTTCAACTTTAAAAAAAAAGCGATATGAAAATGTTTCTCATCAGTTTGTTCAGACTGCAAGAACCTTTTTTCCCCAATTCCAAAATATTTACGATTTTTTGGGACACTTATCTTCTGCTTAAAGTAGACATTATTCTTAGAGAACTGAATTTCTATTTTAGGTAGTCACGAGACATTAGCTATCCTCTAGCACTCTCATACAAAACTTTATGATTGTGATGAAATGGTCTCGCACTTTTTTTCTGTATTAAGAGCCATTTCATGTGTGGTTTTCGCATTTTATTCATGCTGAATTTAAAATATGCATTATATGTTTAGCATTATTAGACTGCTTGTGCATATAGTACACGTGATAGTACATATGATTGTGTTTCGTATATTTTATAATTCCAATTTTCAGAATACATATGAATGTATTTTGGGGTGGTACGGTATACACAAACGCTACTGGGTTCACTATGCCTAGATTTGTAAATATGGACATAGTCTACGTGGAGTGGGTGTGATGTATTCCTATAGGTACTGTATCGATTCCCCTATTCCTGACCCTGGTTTGGTTAATAATTAACTAGCAACCATCCAACGGTGCAAAAACCGTTATCTGATTAAGCCACACCACGGCACAGAAGCGCGTTATCTGATTAGGTCATAACGCATGCCATCTAATTAGACAAGCGATATTCCTCCAGCCCCTGATAAGGCATACGGAGTTCTTAAAACAAATCAAACCTACAGCTGATGGAGCAGATTTCATCTGCAGTCATGCATTGTTTTATTTTTTGTGCTTCAGACAGGCTGCATTTAAATTGCCACGCACATTTTGGTGCAGGTTAAAAACATGGCACATGAAAAACATGAAAAGTGAGGCCTATTCACTTCAGACTGAAAATGCTTTTGCTGAATTAAATTAACATGTGTTTTTTTGCAATGTAGAGAAAAAGTGGCCTTTTTACCTTTGAAGATTTTTAATAGAATGTGTTTCTCTCTTCCCAGCACATCCATGTAAACTAAATGTATTATTCCTGTCTTAATAGACTTTGACTTGTTGCATATTTTGATAAACATTTTCAGTTAATAACACCTCTTTTTATAATGTGTGTGAATTAATAATGCACTTGGGACACATAATGGACTGATTTACATGAAATTAATATTATCTTTGTGTTTGTTTTATTTTTGGGGCCTAAACAAAACATGGCTGCCTGTGAATCCATCAAGGCTTTGACTTTCAATTTAATGAGAAGGGAGCATGCGCAGACTGTGGCAGCTTTCCTCATGACAAGAACAGCGTGAACTGCACATTCTTGTCATTCTGCCAATGTACCAGTTAGTTAAAAGTATCCATCTACTGCGCTGAGAAGGAAGAAGGATGAATTAGATTGAAACATTTTTCCTAGTAAATGTTGCAAATGTTTATAAATGTATTTATTCATGTATGCTTCTTTTGTTAGGACTAGTGAAGTCAGGTTTTTAGAATGAGTCAGGGAAGTGTGACCTCATGCCTTTATGACTGACCAATCACGTAAGGTTCTCCTGAAAAATGTTACATCTTTGTGTACTCTGCCAATAATTATGGTATAAATACTGTCCTCTCTGGATGGGAGCCACCACTTCTTCTTTTTTCTCAGCTCAGCTGGCTTCTATGGGTTAGGTACGAGAAACGTCCCGGGAGATTGCTGAAGGGCGGGCTTGCGTCCGAGGAGTGTCAGGGGGAGGTTTCTTGCTTCCACGTCATATCTTGGCACTTCACGCCACATTCCTTTGAGGCCTGTGAAGGGCGGGCTGCTTTCCTCTTTAGACACAGACAGACAGAGAGTGCAGTGGATCAGGATAGGATTAGATGCTAATATGTTTTGACTAATTAATTAGGTCTGAAAAGATTTATTTGATTTATGCATTTATTTCTCTTAATAGCACATTTTTGCAAACTATTTAAGTACTGATTAGCTTTGCAAGACTATTTTTCTTAGAAACTCTTTAAGACTTTTGCGCCACATTTTTCATAACTACATGTAATGCTTATATGCAGACTGTAATGTGTTCTGTATTATTGATATTTTTCCTGTTTTCCAAATTCTGTAACCTGATTGATATTTTACTAATGAATAAAGGGTCAGAGAAAAATTAACTTTTTGACTAGAAAATAAAACCCTTTAAAATAATCAACAACTCTCTTTATTGGCTTACAATAATAATTGCATTTTGACTGTTCATCTTTATTTAAATTTCTCCTGATGGTAATACATGGTGTGAAGGGCCCAACACCTTTTGAGCGGTAAATTAGAGGTAGCATGAGGGTTTTGCATTGAGAAACTACCAGAAGAAATTACCGCTCTCCATCAGTTTTTGGTAAGCAGAGGATGGTCATTATTGATTAGTTTGGTGATTAGTAATTTTTGATTTCACCATCAACTACTCAACTAATGGATCATTGACCTTAAGAGGGAAATAAAATAATTGCCCAAGTTAGATAAATGTCCAAGTCCTGATTCCTGACTCCAATGCTCAGAACCTGAAGACTGGCAAAGCAGTACTGGCAGGTGATGCAAGAAGTGGTGTGAGTATCAATAGGGTTGTGAAATGGTGTTAATATGCTAGTATGTTTTTTGAAGTGTTGAAAATATTAAGTTTTTTTGCTATTGGTGAAATTTAGCTCATTTTGAATTGATGGTGTTATTGATTATATTGGTAATTTCATAGGACATACTTTTTTGGTTATTGATTACATGTTTTAACTCTTCATGTTTAGTTAGTGTCTTGTTCTTTGTTGTCTGGAACACGCAGGTATGCACACCTGTGGAATCCCGGGAAGGAATAGCGGGTGGTAAATGGAAGCCACACTGCACTGAGGTTACTCGTCTGTTGGAATAACACTGAGAAGCTAAGGAGGGCTGGCAGTGTTAAATTAGGGACTATTTTCTGTGTGAGTGATTGATAGCAAAGAGTTCGCTGGTGAAACTTTGGTCTGATATCACCTAGAAAGGGTCACACCAAAGGAGTAGCAGGTTCTTCTGAGCTTGATTGACAGCAAAAGGGTTCGCTGGTGAAACTTTGGACTAAGATATATCCTGAAGGATAAGTCCAAAGGAGTAGCAGGTTCTTCTGAGCTTGATTGACAGCAAAAGTGTTCGCTGGTGAAACTTTGGACTAAGATATATCCTGAAGGATAAGTCCAAAGGAGTAGCAGGTTCTTCTGAGCTTGAGTGAAAGGTAAGCGGAAGGGATTTACCTGTAGTGTTTGAAGAGTAAACGGAAAGTCTTACTTTGTGAAGGGTAAGCGGAATGTGTTACTCGCAGTGAATATAAATCTATCCTTTATTTAGCACAACAGACAGAGTAGCGAATGTATTTATGTTGTTACTAACAGAGTAATTGATTAAGAAAATATTGCAGTAAGATTTTGTGGAGGGTCAGTGGTAGGAGTAAAACTGACTAAAATTGAGACTGACAGCTTTGGAGAAAATAAATTGCATTGAACTATTGCAAAAATGAAACTGTTTGAAGGTTTAAAGAAGCTGTTAGGAGGTAAAGTGAAAAATTCGTTTTTTATTGGTGATGCTCCTGAAGGAACACCTGTGCATTTTATGTCTACCAGTTTGGGACAAAACACATGTATGTGGGTTCAACAATGGTGCAAGATTACTGAAAAAGAGGGTACTTTGAGGTTTCCAAAAGATGGTACTTTTGAATTGCAAATTATTGACAAATTAAGGGAAGTGTTATGTGAAATAAAGACACCATCTAAAGCTGCACAATTTGAGGCCTTAAGCCTGTGGGAAAAAGCAGCAAGAGAGAAAGCAAGTGAGGATAAAAAGGTAAAGCACCATATACAGGAGAAGGGAATTAATGCTGACAAAGAGCTTCAAATAAATAATGATTCAGGGGATGAAATAATGGATGCATTGATAACTGAGTGTCCACCACTTTATGTGGTTCCCATGAAAAAGACTGAAAATAGTGCACCAGTAAATACTACAGGGGCTACTGTTTCTGTTGAACAGAGAGAAATAGAGACTGAGAGAACTGTGCAGACATTTTATATTGACCCATTACCTGTTGATTCAGTACTGACAGTGATACCTCCAGGTGTTACTGCTTTAAATGTGCCTGATTTAGTCCAAGAAGTGCAAACTGCAGATGCACAGATAATGCCTAGAAAAATTATGACTGTCCCAATTAATATGGTCCCTACTGAAAAGGTTCAAAGAGCTGCAGAATCAGTGATTTTGCCAGGGTTTATTTCAGAAACTAAGAACACACAGATTATTGAACAGAAAGTACACCAAGCACTGAAAGGTGAGAGAAAAATGGTATTTACAACATCTGCAGCCCAGGATAAAATAAATATATTTGAAAATGGGATTTTTCAAACCTGCTCTGAGGAAGCAGCAGTGATTAAAAATATAGAAAACATGGGGGAACATATTAACACAGGCCCTGAAAAAGAGAAACAGCTTAGTGTTTTAAATTCAACATGTGAACATGAAGAAATTAACTGTCCCTGCTGTTTAAATAATGAAAATGTGAACCAGTGTCAAGAAAAAGAATTAATTTCCCTGAGTAAGGAAACAGCTACATGTTCATTAATTACTCATAATGGACTGACAGATTTGGCTCATAAATATGAAACTGATGTTTCAGGAAGTTTTCCATTTCAGAAAAGTTTCAGGGTACACATGGATGATGAAGCAAATGAGAAAATGTATTCTTCAGAAATGCAATTGCACCTTGCAGAAATAAAATATATTTTCAAATGCAATGGGTTTGAGAAATTAGGAGACAAATGGGCACGAAAACATGAGAAGAAAAAGAAACGACCAGACCTAGCAAGGAAACTGGATAAGGAAAAGAAGCCACCAGATTTAGTTGAGAAAAATAATAAACAGAATGAGGGAGAGGCTTTTGCTTACTCATTGAGAGAAAAGGTGGGAGAAATGTATGTGCATATGCCACAGAATAAAAGTGAACTTGCAGCATTTCTGAACACAATCCCACAATTGAGAGACAAATTTATGCTGTGGTACCCACAAGTTGATGGATTTGATGAATTTTTAAAAGAGTTGTGCATTCATTTGGAAATGTTCTTTTACATTGCCATGCAAACAGAATTGTGGTTTGAATCTAAAGTTGTGGAAAGGCCAAGTGAAGAGACAATGAAAAGGGTTTGCATGAATGCACCATCATTTTCTGTTGTTATGGAGGAAAATATAGCAGTGATTTATTTCCTAAAGGGCAGAGTGCTAGCAAAGGATGTTGATTGGGTACAGATTAAAAGAACACAGGATGGAAGTAAAGGTGTTTTGGTTTGTGCAAATTCAGGTATGGATGTTGTACTGCTGGAAAATGTGTCCTTTTGCCATCTTTATAACAGATTTGAGCATTGGAAGAAGGAAAATAAATTTAAACATGATGCACAAAAACATGGAGAACTGCAGATGCAAAATATGCCAGTTAAGCAAATGCAAATGTCAGTTCAGAAACAGGTACCTATGGCAGGAATTTTTCAAGCACAGATGGTCCCACAAAATATGGAAAATGCTAACATTAATTTAAATAGGTTGTCCAGAGCAAATGGGAATTATTTCCTGAGAAAAAATCAGAATCCAGTTCAACAGGTTGCTCTTTTTGCAAATGAGAATTTTAACACTCACAGTTCTGAATTTACCAATTCCATTGTGAAGGCAGTGGAAAGTCCAGATTTAGTTGCAGGAGTTTTAAAGAAAGAAATTACAAACGCAGTATTAGAAAATTGTGCACCAAAATTAGGCCCATTTGAGGAAAACTGCAAAACTGTTGTCTGTGACTCAGGCCTAGCAGAAAAACAATTATTTTGCAAAGTAAGCAGCTCAGATTACTGTACATCAGATAATGTTATTTTTCAGATTCCTGATGAGGATGTACATTTTAAAATGGCCCATCAAGAGACAGGTGTAGCATTGTTTTCAGAAAAGACTGTTGAAAAATTACCTTCTGCTTTGGAAAAAATAATAAACACAGAAATAAGAGAGTTCACAGAGAAGGATGCCAGGCTAATAAAATGTGCTGAACATGTCTTATTCAAATTTGAACCAGATGACATGTATTCAGGAACACAATCAGTTGCAGGAATTTTACCAATAAAAGGATTTTTGATGGAATTGATTAGAAGTTTGTGTAACTTTCTGATCATAGGTTCACAGAAAATAAATGAAAAGAACAGAATAGTGCAGGAGATTAAAAGCCTATTTTTTCCATGTTGTCCTGTGGTACCGAATCCAGCCAATATATTTTTTCACATTCCATGTGGTGAAGAATGGCTTACTTTTATTGATTTTTGCCAAGTTCATGTCACAGTGCCATTGCATGAGAATAGTCAGGAGTACTGTCAAAAAGAAGATGAATATCTGGGACACAAAATTGGACAGGGAGGTAGAAAGGTGTCACCAGAGAAGGTGGAAATAATTTCCAAGATGAATCCACCTCAAATTCAGAAAGAAGTCAGGACATTTTTGGGAATGGTTAGCTGCTGTAGAGAGTGGTTAATAAACAGTTCCCTAGTGGCTAAGCCTTTACTGAGGCTGACACACTCAGGTGTGTCTGATCCGCTTCCATTGGACAACAATTGCACAAAAGCATTCCTAGAGTTGAAAGAGAAAAAATGGCGCGCCCCAGCACTAGGAATGAAAGTTTATTTGAAAGAAAATACACTAATTTGCAGTGAGAGGGAGGGCTGCGCTCTCTCATTGCTTATTCAAAAAGATGAATGTTTTCAAGGGTCTGTGATGTATTGCCCAATGGCCTTTGACCCTAACTTCACAGAAATGTCAGCAAATGGATTGGATTGTGATGAAACTGAAAATGAGTGTCTAAATATCATGAAAATATGCATAAAGCCAAATTCAGACTTGAAGGATGAACATCTGAGTCAGCCCAACAATGTCCATTTTGTAGATGGCCCATGTTTGAAAGGTGACACATTAAAAGCAGCACATGCTGTGCTCCTTATACATGATGTTGTCAAAGCTTCATGGCTTTTAGTAATTACCCCAGCCCAAAATTCGAAATTGATTGCCCTTACCATAACATGCAGTATATCTGCTCAATTGGGAGTCACTGTTGTCATGGGAGAGAGAAATGCTAATTCAGTTGCACAAAATTGTGTTCTGTTAGCATATACATTCTATGGAATCTTCACAGTTAAGTTTAAAGAGGCTCAAGAAAATGTTTTTGAAGCAGCACAACAGGGTTGTATCAGAACTGTTTTTGAGAAAAATGACAACTGCAAAGTGACAAATGTGTTATTGCAAAGACTGATGCCCAGGTATAAATTGCCAGTTTCTCTGAAATCAGATCATAATGTGGTCTCAAAGATAATGAGTGCAGAACAACAGATTGGACAAGAAATGGATTGTAGCTATCTGCCTGAAGTGTCACGCATAATAAAGCAACACAATGGCAGCACTGAGTTACCTTTTGCAAAAGACTGTGTTTCAGCAACACTAAAGTGGCTTGAAAATGCATATGCAAATGCACTTGTGGAAAACACTGATGAGAACACTAGCCATGGCTGTGTAGGTCTGGTTGATGTACAGTGTGCAGTTTCTCACCAGATTGCAGCTGCTACACAAGATCTGCATAATGGATGGTGCAACGGTTTTGATCTGAGAGATGTTGTGGTGAAACATCTGAATCTGATCAAAGTGAAAATAAGAGTGAAAGGCCTTGGTTGAAAAAGTGCAAAGGATTGATGGTGCTCTGTCAGAGTTTCTCAGCACCTAAGTAGTCCAATTTGCATGGAAAGTATGAGCCATACTGATGACAAGCTGATGACAATGAGTAAAGAAATGCTGAAACTGTCCTGTTGAATTCCTTTTTTATTATTTTAGTTACTTATTTTAAAGAAGACTAACTGTTCCAAGAAGCTACTTACAGATCTCTGCACTAAAACATTTGAGCTTGGCTATATATGATCTGATTACAGACCAAACTTATGTTTTGCCTTAGAAATAAGAAGTAACATTCTTTATGCTCAGCTTTGCAATAAAAAAAAAAAATAAAAAAAAAATATATACTGTCACTTGTGAAATGAAATATGTGTGATTAATTATAAATCATTTTATTATGATTTGAATTATCAAGAGGGTGGATTGATGGAGCAGATTTCATCTGCAGTCATGCATTGTTTTATTTTTTGTGCTTCAGACAGGCTGCATTTAAATTGCCACGCACATTTTGGTGCAGGTTAAAAACATGGCACATGAAAAACATGAAAAGTGAGGCCTATTCACTTCAGACTGAAAATGCTTTTGCTGAATTAAATTAACATGTGTTTTTTTGCAATGTAGAGAAAAAGTGGCCTTTTTACCTTTGAAGATTTTTAATAGAATGTGTTTCTCTCTTCCCAGCACATCCATGTAAACTAAATGTATTATTCCTGTCTTAATAGACTTTGACTTGTTGCATATTTTGATAAACATTTTCAGTTAATAACACCTCTTTTTATAATGTGTGTGAATTAATAATGCACTTGGGACACATAATGGACTGATTTACATGAAATTAATATTATCTTTGTGTTTGTTTTATTTTTGGGGCCTAAACAAAACATGGCTGCCTGTGAATCCATCAAGGCTTTGACTTTCAATTTAATGAGAAGGGAGCATGCGCAGACTGTGGCAGCTTTCTTCATGACAAGAACAGCGTGAACTGCACATTCTTGTCATTCTGCCAATGTACCAGTTAGTTAAAAGTATCCATCTACTGCGCTGAGAAGGAAGAAGGATGAATTAGATTGAAACATTTTTCCTAGTAAATGTTGCAAATGTTTATAAATGTATTTATTCATGTATGCTTCTTTTGTTAGGACTAGTGAAGTCAGGTTTTTAGAATGAGTCAGGGAAGTGTGACCTCATGCCTTTATGACTGACCAATCACGTAAGGTTCTCCTGAAAAATGTTACATCTTTGTGTACTCTGCCAATAATTATGGTATAAATACTGTCCTCTCTGGATGGGAGCCACCACTTCTTCTTTTTTCTCAGCTCAGCTGGCTTCTATGGGTTAGGTACGAGAAACGTCCCGGGAGATTGCTGAAGGGCGGGCTTGCGTCCGAGGAGTGTCAGGGGGAGGTTTCTTGCTTCCACGTCATATCTTGGCACTTCACGCCACATTCCTTTGAGGCCTGTGAAGGGCGGGCTGCTTTCCTCTTTAGACACAGACAGACAGAGAGTGCAGTGGATCAGGATAGGATTAGATGCTAATATGTTTTGACTAATTAATTAGGTCTGAAAAGATTTATTTGATTTATGCATTTATTTCTCTTAATAGCACATTTTTGCAAACTATTTAAGTACTGATTAGCTTTGCAAGACTATTTTTCTTAGAAACTCTTTAAGACTTTTGCGCCACATTTTTCATAACTACATGTAATGCTTATATGCAGACTGTAATGTGTTCTGTATTATTGATATTTTTCCTGTTTTCCAAATTCTGTAACCTGATTGATATTTTACTAATGAATCAAGGGTCAGAGAAAAATTAACTTTTTGACTAGAAAATAAAACCCTTTAAAATAATCAACAACTCTCTTTATTGGCTTACAATAATAATTGCATTTTGACTGTTCATCTTTATTTAAATTTCTCCTGATGGTAATACATGGTGTGAAGGGCCCAACACCTTTTGAGCGGTAAAATAGAGGTAGCATGAGGGTTTTGCATTGAGAAACTACCAGAAGAAATTTCCGCTCTCCATCACAGCGACCTGGGAAATTCCCATAGCCATTGTTTTGATTTCACCGAGAACTTCAGTAAAAGAATGTGCGAACGAACCCGTTCATATGACATCCTTATTGACGTATATATGTCCATCCTTACGTCAATCTCGGCACCTTTCAGGTATAAATATTACCGACATTGCCTTAAGCAAACACATGCGGTGGTGACGAGATTGGAGCAGCGAGACGTGCCGAGGAGCCCAGCAGAGAGCGAAGCCCACAGGCGCTGCCCCTCCTTCCTGACGCGCTGAGAACGAGACGCTGCCTTTCTCCTGCTGAGAAATCCAGCTCCGGCGCTTCCAAGCAGCCCTCGCAGGCAGCTGGAATATCAAGACCTGGGATAAGAGATACCAGCCCTCCACCATTCTAGATCTCAGGTACAGAACTGAATAACCCCTTGCAGAGAATTCTCGAGTCAGTCCCTTGGCAAAACAAACTTAACTTAAACTGCTACTTATCTACTCCCGCCCACATATTAGGCTTAGGTCAGGTACACTGGGGTAGGCGTGGTTAGAAGCACCAGTTGAGTACGATTAGTCAAATGTATATATGTATGCATCTATTTTATCCATTTTAAAGTATCATATGGCTCAGAAACCATATCAATGCTTTTACAGTATTATTTTATAATTCTGTCTTTACTGTATGCACTTTACTTAACTATAAGTATTGCAATAATAGCGATTCATTTCTCTTGTAAGAGAAAAGAGACTGATCAATAAATAACATCTTTTATTGAACACGCCCGTCTCTTCCTTTTCTCTACAATCTGGTGAAACTAAGAATGCACTGAACTGACTGAGTAAAATAAGTTGTCTTTTGTTTTCACACGACTCTAGAGATACACTCTTGATTAGGGGAGAGCAAAGTTGTCATGTTCTATGGTTGTCAGAAACTAAATCCCTTCTTGTCTATCCAGGGAGGTTAAAATCCTCCTTGTCTATTCGAGAAAGTTTCTTGTGAACTCTGAGCTAGCTGGCAAACACAAAACTTTAAGTCTAATATCGTCGGTAGAAGACCTAGTTAACCTCTGCCCTAGGTCTATACTATTGAAGATATTATTCCAATGCGCAGAGCCTATTGGGATAATAGGAACTACACTACACATTGAGATTCACATCAAATCTGAGGACGAAGAGGGAGGTCAGACAGGGACAGAATAAGTGATCGATACTCCTCCACTGACTCCAGAAATTGAAAAGGGACAGACTAGAACTAGTACAAAAGTTCGAGCAGAAGAAAATCAAGAGATCGAAGTGCTTGAACAGGATCAGATAGAACTAGAAAAACGTGTTCAGGACACAGAAACAGAGACATTTGAAAGCCAGAACGAGAATTCACCTGAACCAGGCCAGGTTAGTAACCAGGCAGAAGAAATAGATACAAGACCTGGGACTAGTCAGACAGGAAGGGAAGAGACAGAAGAAGTGCCACAAACGAATGAAAACAAAAGAGCATTAGAAGAAAGTCAACTAACAGTGCCAACCAAAAGACTCAAGAAAAAGAAAAATATCGAACCAAGATACATTAAGAGACTAAGACTGAGAATAAAAACAGTAGAAGAGAAACTTGCTGACAGAAGAAAAAGCATACGAATAGCAGAGCAAGCTGGAAAAAACTCCAAAAGAAGGAGTGATCGAATAAAAAGACTGAATGAAAAATACCAGGATGCTGAATGGACATACCTGATTCTGGAAAATTTAGAGGATCTTGATATTACTGACGAAAGCGACGGGGAACCGATTACTGATTACTCCCCAGAGGAAGAGGACGAACCGCCGTGAAATTGCACAGCATAAAGATAACTGGGCAAGGCAACAAAGTGGGGTTGAAAACTTCTGCTGAGCCAAAATGTCTGATTCAAACGTGAATGGTAGACCTAGCCGTAGTTGTTGCAAAACATGCTGCAAGGTATGTATATGTAGTATAGTTATAGTAATATTAGTTTGGATAGGACTAACAGTTTTCATTCCTTTTATGGTAAGCAAAAATACTAATATTGACCCTACTCAGACTACGGACACTGAAGAACTGACAACACGAAGTGTAGAAAGACGTGAAAAAGCACTCAGACAGACAAAACGAGACTTAGAAGCATCAGATGAGGAAGGACTACATTACCACGGAGTTAGAAACCAGACACATCTAAATGTTTTCGCAAACTTGTTAGTGCATTATGTAGAAACTATGGAAATAGAAGATTGCTATGTCTGCATGAAGCTACCTACTTCTGTAGCTGAAGGCGTGACTTATCATCACCTACCTCTGACCTATGGAATTTCCTGTAGCATTTTAGCAAGCTTATTTTACAAAAGAGGACCGTTACAGTACTATTACTCTAATAATGACGTAATATTTTCCGAACTTCCTATACGTGGAAATCTGAATCCTGTACATACCAAAAGTGACGTTACACGCTATATGGGAGAATACTTTCTGACTATAGGTACCATAGACTTAAATGAAGCACACAGAGACAACTTGACCTGTTCATTACATGAACAAGAAAAAATATTTTTGAACATGGCAGAGAAGAGAAGGGAGAGTTTCCAAAGAAAGGCAAATGACAAAAGACAAAAAGCCCCAAAATGGGCTGAGGACATGGAAAGCACCTCAAATGGCGGGGCAGGGCCTGCTTTGTTGCTGGATTTCGAAAAGAAAGGGAAACTCTGTCTTCATCGCGAGTAGACTAGTTATTATAATAACATTTTCATTGGTTCCAGTCAATGCGAACACAATTACAAGGTAATTGGAGGTTGGGGTTTCAAAAATGGGTCAGAACCTGTGTTTCCCGGAATTTATTATGTATGTGGAAACAAGGCTTATTTCAAATTGCCGGATCACTGGTATGGAAGCTGCTATTTTGGCATTGTTTTCCCGAAAATATACCACGTGAATGAAATTGCTGGAAGCAACGAAAACACTAATGGCTTAGTGCGTGGTAAAAGAGAAAGCGTAGGAGAAATAATGGGTAGCATTTTTAGTGCACTGATACCTGGAGTGGGAGTGGTTCTGAACACTCACAGAATTTGCAAATTATCCACAATAGTGGATGTGTTGTCTACTGACACGGCTCATGGATTTCTGCTGGTCAATACTGAAATGGTTGAGATCAGATCAATGGTTTTGCAGAACAGACTTGCTCTTGACACCTTATTAGCAAAAGAGGGCGGAGTCTGCCGGATGTTGAAGGCGCAACATTGTTGCACTTACATTCCGGACAAAAGTGTGCAGCTCAAAAGATATGTGAAAAACATTACTAATTTGGAAAAGGAACTCAAACCACTCGAGGTTGACAGTGCCTGGAAGAGACTGGTTGATGGTCTCTCCAATGTAGGTCATTGGTTTGCTAGCTTAGGTAAAAGCTTATTGTTTAAGGTACTGATGCCAATTGGAGTGATAGGTCTTATCCTATTTCTCATATTCGTCTGTTGCAAATGTCGCAAACACACAAAGAAGTACCAAGTGAATGCGAGAGGAGTGAAACGGAGTGCGGATGAGCTTGAATTAGAAGAAATGAATAATCAGATTTATAAAAGGGTGAAAAATTCTCACCCTATCAAAAATGAGAAAGAGAAACTGAATCGCCTGTTGGAAGAGATAGAAATGTACAAGGTGTGAAAGAAAGCTGGCATCTGGTTCCATTATTTTGTGATGATAGTAAATATCATCAAAGAGGGGATTGATAGAGCAAGATTTCGCATCGCGACTTGCTTGAGTCAAGAACCTCGAAATCTGTTATAATCCGGTAATACAAATTGTACGTTTTACTAATATTCTTTATATGTTGATATGCGTGTGTATTAGTGAAGCTTGCCTATGTGTTCTACTAATATCATTAATCCTTGTACCTAAAAATGGCCGCTGCTTGACTTTCCGCTTCTGCGCATGCGTTAGTCAGTTAGTTAGTTGTGGAGAAGTGTGGCTCACTGATTAGAGGAGGCAGACCTGGAAGCAGAGGTCAGCCCGGGACCAGGGTTCAATTCCCGGCTCGGCGGGGTCCTGAGTCCTAAAAATGTCCATGGACTCGACAATTCTCACTCCGGTGCCTACTCGATGCACGGGTTCACACTATGCGACTCTGGGCAATAGCTTGCTTAATCTCCACAACGGCCCCTCGCGGCGGGATGCCTGGATTTCACCTTGCGGATACCCTGCCGGGGTTATCTCACAGGGGAATACCAGGACGGGTTCCCTAAGCAAGCGCTTAGAAACCGCTCGGTGATTTGCGCTATATAAATTCCTGTACATTTACATTTACTCACGTGACTTTATGTAGATATAGTTCTGGAGGGAAAGGGTGCGCATGCGTAATCGCCATAAGATGGCAGCTTAATGTGATAACGAAGTGAGGCGCGTGCTGTTGCTCATAGTGTCGGTATGTGTAGCACTTACCCTTAATAGCATAGCATATTTTTATGATGATAAACCTGAAGTGTGAGATCATGACATGTAATACATTTATTTATTTCTATGTTTTAATTTGTTTTCGCTTACTTTTCATGTACCATGGTAAACGGGGGGTCCAACTGGTCGAGAGCCATCTTGAGGGTTCTTTCTGCGCATGACCGCGCAGCCCAGGCAGCAGTAGCCTTGAGCGGTGGAACTCAGCCAGCTGGCAGTCACAGACAAGATGCTCCTGAGAACGCCACCTCTGACCCAGGAGGATAGAGAAATTGTGTTCCTAACTTGTTACAATGACATTATTCCTATTGTATTCTGCATATTCTCTCATGGGAACCCCAATCTTGCTAGGCGGTACCTTAGAATGCAAAATAGGACTTGAATAAGTCTGTTCTGATTGGTGTGTTAACCCATCCTACCTGAGGACCAATCGAAATTGGGGATTCTGACACTTTGCAACATTGGGGGGTGGTACACTGACCCAAAAGAGTATATCTAGCCTAGGTTTAGCTAGAAAAATTGTCCGACTTGTCTGAATAGCTGACCTGTCACTGACCCAACGCACTCAATAGGTGACTGAATACAGAGGTGCTGCGGAGCACCCTGTCCGAATTTGACCATAGACTTTTGAAGGTTTTACTAAACCTTAAGTGCTGGCGGAGCACTTTGCTGGGGAGTTCGCTAACCCAATCGGGGTTCTGACTGATAGCTGCAGAGAGGGTGGAGCGCAGGCGTTGCTTCCGAACTGCGGGTGCTGGTCGTGCCTTGGTGGTCCTGTCCTGATCCTAATCTGGGTTTCCTGTCCTGTCCTGGGTTGTCCATTCTGCATCTGCTGTCCCATTGATGACTGCTATTCCTTGGGGTATTTCCTGTCCTTAACTGACCCGTGGCCAGGGTTGGTTTTCACACCAGTCTAGGTAAATATCTTGCCAAACACTCTAAAACTGCACCTTTCTATTTTTCTGTCTTTGCTTTAATAAAGACATACCTTTTGCACACGTCATATTTTCCATGCTTTTTGCAAAATCTACCCTATGAAAACCTATTGCATTGAATTTTCATAGCATGTTCCCATGTTACCCTACCTTTTAGAGCACATTATTTCCATACTGTTTATGAATTATAAATATGGTTTATAATTTCCTCCTGAACTCTGATTTGAAGTAACGTTATTAGAATTATAGTGTGTTTCACTTTCCACCCTTTTGATAGACGTATAGGATACCTAATTTCTACCCATTTTTATGAAGTACGTTCAAATAGTATAAATTTAGTACATGCAAATAGCTTGCTCACTTATAGATGTCTGTTCTTGAATTTCAGTTTTAAGCCTACATAGTGAGTTCCCTGTTACTCTATTTTACAGAACTTCAATGATTACCCTTACATTGTTTCTTTATAGTTATGTGTTTTTCGTTATCCTGATTATCGACTGTCTTTTTATTGTAAACCTTATGATTTCTGAAACTGAATTCTAGATAAAATTCTTAAACTTCCTAGTTGTCCGTGGTCATTTGATGAAAAATATCAAAGTAATTTTATGTTGGGTTTTGTATTTTGCTGCCTTTCCTTTTACAGCTAGCTCCCTGACCCATCATGGTCATAGGTACCCGTAACGGTGGATGGTAAGTCGGGTACACTAGAAATAATCAAAAGGGACTCATGATTATTGATGGTGGATTGTAAGGTCATCTGATCAATGAATATGATAAATTGAAGTATATGGGCCCGAAAACATTAGTGGTGAAATTATTGGTCGGGTGGCCTGCGATCTCTATCAATACCACATAGATTATATTTACCTAGAATGGTGCAATGACCAATCCTGGCCACAGGCTTGAACAAAGGCGACCAGGACCAGGCTCCCGACTAATCAGGTACCCACGGAACTAGACAGGTGCAGATCAGGACAGGTGATCTCAACTAAGTGCAACGCCAGCATCACACCCCTCTCTCTAGGAAAGCCAATTAGTACCCCAACTGGGTAATCGATTCTTCTGACAGAGTGCTCCGCCAGCACCTCTGTTCTCGATTGCTTATTGAGTGCGTTGGGTCAGTGACAGGTCAGCTATTCGGAAAAGTCGGACAATTTCTCTATCTAAACCTACCTTAGTTATACCATTTTGCGGGTAATGTACCACCCCTAAATGTTGCAAATCTATGTGTTCTCCTTCAGTGATTGGTTGAAAAGATGAGGAGAGGTCATCACACCATACTAAGATGATGTAATTTCAGTTTGATTCATATTGATTGAATCCCCACCCACAATTTACTTTCTCACGTTTTTATTCCGCCCACCAACATTATTTCATTTTCGCATACAATGTTAACACATTTGATAAGTCTTCTTCCTTTTCCCAGGTCATGGGGTAAGGTTCTCATGCACATCATGGGAAAGAGGCTTCTTGGCAGGGTTTCAATGCCAGTGCTTCAGTAATTTCAGAGTCAGAGAGCGCATGTGCGGCATCATCCAAGATGGAGGATGAGTCAATGGTCAGGCCCAACGTACGAGCTAGTAGCAAAGTTAAAAAAAAACATATTAGAATACAAAAAAAATGAATGCACTGTATACCACTTATCTCTACTCCAACCCCATTACTTTATTTTAACTATGGCATTAATGGTTAGGCAGAACGAACAATGTTTACTACTAGCAGCAGCATAAGCATAACATGTGAAACATAGAGTAGCCATCTTTAGTTCTAGTGCGCAGAAGCAAAGATTTCCCACCAAAGCAGAGAAAACGTCATGTCACATGAGTGTGACAGACGCATGCGCAGTGAAATTCCTGCATTGCGGCGGCCATTTTAATGCAATTGAGTTACTGTTAGTAAAAGCACATTGACACGTTTCCCCTAGATACTAAAATGTCGTGTTTGTGAAAATATTAGTAAACAAAACATATTGGTTTATGTATTACAAGTTTATTTGAGAGGGTTGAGTCCAAGCAAGTTTCGGTATATGTGAAACCTTGCTCCATCAATCCCCTCTTTGATGATATTTTATGTCATCACAAATTAAGGAACCAGATGCCAACTTCAACACTCTCCCAATTCAATCTCTTCAATTACTTGGGAAGTTTTCTTTTTAATATTATTCTGATAAACTTTCATTCTCTTATATATGTCCCCCTGTAATTCTTCCATTTGAAGCTCGTCAAATTTTCTTTTCTTTGTTTTCTCATTAATAGTGTACCTTTTTCTATTTCTGCAGCATTTGCATCAAATCATTATCACCAATATTATTAGTGATATTCCCATAATTGGCATCAGTACTTTACCTACAATACTTCTACCTACATTAGATATCCAAGTACCAATAGAGGAGAGACCATCAGTTAGTTTCTTCCATGCACTATCAACTTCCAGTGGTTTCAGTTCCTCCTTCAAGTGAGTAATGTTCCTTACATGCCTTCCAATTTCAGCACTTTTATCTGGTATGTAAGTGCAACAATGTTGCGCTTTCAACATTCTACTGACTCCGCCCTCTTTTGCTAATAATATATCAAGAGGAAGTCGATTTTGTAAAACCATTGATCTGATCGCAACCAATTCGGTATTGATCAATAAAAATCCTCCAGCAGTGTCGGTCGATAAGCGATCCACCGCTGTAGATAATTTGCAAATTCTTTGTGTATTCAGAACCACTCCCACTGAAGGTATCAGTGCACTAAATATATCACCTACAATTTCTGCAAAACTAGCTCTTTTATAACGTGTTAGTTCATTACCGTGTTCATTGCTTCCAGTGATTCTTTTTACATGGTATACACTGGGAATACTATTCCAAAATAGCAACTCCCATACCAATGATCAGGTAGCTTAAAGTAAACTTTGGTCCCACAAATATAATGAAATGAAATGAAAGGAATCTTATAATGCGCGACTAAGCCCGAGGGCATCAAGGTGCCTAATAAACTCCAGGAAATACTGGATCAGATCCTTTTAGTCCCTATGCCCCAATTATGAGGAAATTGTGTTCACATTCACTGGAACCGATGAATACATTGTGATACTCAGTTTTCTTTCTATGGAGACAGATTTTCCCCATCTTTTCAAAGTACAAAGACATAGCAGCATGAGGTTTGCCAGTTGCCATAAATTCTTCCCTTTCAACCCATTTGGGTATCTGGGGTTTCATTTCAGTGGCTTTTCTATGGAAATCTTGCCTTCTTTTCTCTACTAAGTTTAAAAAAACATTTTCTTCTTCATGTAAACTACATGTTAGATTCTCTTTACGTGCATTAGCTATATCTATTTCTTCCGTTGTTAGGAAACATTCACCAAAGAACTGGGCATCTTTAGCACTAAGGACAGGATTCTACGTATAGGAATTTCAGAAAAAATAACATCTATGTTAGAATAATAATACTGTAGTCTTCCAGTTTTATAAAACAGACTAGTTAATATGCTACAGGAAATGCCATAAGTCAGGGGTAAATGATGGTAGGTATCACCTTCAGCTACAGAAATAGGTAATTTCATACAGACATAACAATCACTAATTTGCATAGTCTCTACATAATTTAATAATAGACTAGCAAATACATTCATTTCAGTTTAATTTCTATTTCTAATGTGATGTAATTCTATCTCATCTGATGCTTCTAGGTCTACTCTATCTAGTTTGTGTTGCGCTATCTTTCCGTGTATACTAGAGTCATTTTGCTTAGCAGCCATCAAGTACGGTATTGCTATTGTCAGTCCTAGCCATACTATAAGAACTATAAATACACTACATATGCATATTCTACAGCTTGTCTTTATACAACTTCTTTTCGAGTTCCAGTAACTCTTTTATCAGCCATTTTGACTAAGGAGGTTTAACCCCTCTTTGAGACATTACACAGAATACACCTGTGATTTTTCTCAAGTTGGCCTCACTTCTTCAATATCTTGATCAGCAATCAATTATTCATCACTGTCATCACTGATTTCTAGATATTATAATCTTCAAGGATGATATACATCCATTCAGGGCCTTTGAATTTATTATTCAGCTTTTTCAGGCGTGGACTTCTCCTTCTTTGATTGCTGTGGATGGTTCAGTTGAACTAGTTACTCTGTGCACCTTTTCTGGCTCTTCATCAATTGTGACTAGGCGATATTTCAGTCTTTTAACAAAACCAGGCCATTTATCACCTTTTCTCAGCCTTTTAGCTGGCACTGTGCTTTCTGATTCTTCGAATGTTCTTTTGTTTTCTTTAAGTTGTAGCACAATTTGATTTTCGTCAACTTCAGGTTTCCTCTCTAACTCACCTTGTCCAGGGCATATTATTGTTGACTGTTCCGCCTGGATTGATTGGTCTACTCTAATCTGACCTGATTCAGGATATGACTTAGTTGGGCCTGGAGTTTTCTCTTTGTCCTGAACTCGTTTTACTAATCCTGTCTGGTCCTGCACAGTTCTTGCTGATTCTTGATTGTCTTCCGCCTGTGCGTTTTGACTAGTACCTATCTGTCCCTCCTCAGACAATGGAGTTCTGGTTGGGGTTTTGTTGGTCTGACTATATTGCTCTTTCCTTATCTGGTCCTCCTCACGATTACCATTGGCTTTGATTTCTGTAATCTGAGTACGTTCTTCTAAGCCTATATCGTCCTTACTATCAGTCTGACTATCAAAGTATGTTTGGCTTCTTGTTCTTACTCTGATTTCAGGTATGTCAACCACTGGGATCCATTCGTCCTGACTGGAACTCGGTTGCTCTTCGTCAACTACTTCAGGATCAACTTCTTGAGACCCTTCAGCTGCACAACCTTCAGCCTCAACTTCGTCAGGTTCTGGTATCCGTTTGGTGTGACTTGCATGAATCCAGTTGGGGATTCCCTTGCACTTTACAGCTGTGGTGGTGACCAAGATCACTTGTTCTGGCTTTCCCCACCTTGGTGGTAGGCAAGATTCCCGAGTGTGATTTTTTATCACTACCCAATCTCCAGGTTTCAAATCATGTGCTGGAGTTGAAAGTCTGGCTTCTGCGTCTTCCCCAACCTGGTGAGAAATAGTACGTACTTGGTCAACCAACTCTTTGCAGTACTCCAAAACTGTAAATGCTGGATCTAAATTCCACATATAATATAATAAAATAATTTTGTGCGGAATGTCAATAAATTGAACTAATTCAACTTGTTTACTTTGCAGAAATATTTCTCCAATACCAGCGCGTCTCTCATTGTAAATGACCAATGAGACTTGAACTTACAAGCAGTGTTAACCAGTGATTGTGAGGCTTTTCTGAGACGTGAATCTCACTCTCTGCACTCACCCCTCCTTTACAATTTTCTCACGGCTACACACCCGCTGTTTCTACCAATCCCAGCGCGCCTCTCTATGACGTCAGTGCAGCAGCAGCGACTAACTCCCTCCTTTTCAAGGTAATACGACAATTCAATTTCTTTCAGAATTCAATTGCACATTTTATTAATTGACAACATGAAAACATTTGCTACTGTGCCTGATTGACTAAATTCAAAGGAAAGGAAGACAATTCATTTCACAGCGAGTAAACCCAATTCCGTTTACCCTTCATACACTGCGAGTGAACAACCTACCCTTCACTCTTCACTTAAGCATAAAGAACCTGCTACTCCTTCAGAATTACCCTTTCTAGGTGATATAAGACCAAAGTTTCAACAGCGAACTCCTTGCTATCAATCACTCTCACTTTTATAATAGAAAAATAAACCCTAACTAGTGCTTCAAGCTGTACCTAACTTTATACACTTATTTCCTCAAGGCAAATAACCTCGCTGCAGTATGACTTCTATTTACCAACTGCCTTCTTTATCCCGGGATATTCCAGACAACATTTAACAACACAAAAGCAGTTTTGATTAGCACATAAATCAATAAACAATCAATAATCAATGATCAAATAGTTAATACACACATAGCTACCTATTATTAACTAATCCCTAACCATACTACGGGTACCAAGAAAAGTATACTGACAGACCGAGCAAGGACCAACTAGCTCAGTTTATCATGCTCACCTTTGGGCCATACAACATTCACACATTGAACTAGTAGTCCTGCCTAATCAATTACTAATTTAGTCACCCTATCAGTTTGCCCAGAGGTCCAATTTAGGACCTATAGCTATATACCATGACTTACCAATCCTTGTCACCTTACTATAAATCCTGTGGATCAGAGAGTTAGCATAAACAGATAGTATTTAAACACACTTACGTTTTCTATAATAACCACAGACTTGGGGAACGTTTTAAAACCTTTATCTATGTAAGATTTTCTGAGTCAAATGAATAAAGGCCACAATCCCGTGACCATAAATTTTTACAAACAAGAATATAATCAGTAGGACATAAAGTTTGTAGGAAATCACAGTAACACCTTTAGACATTGGTACCTGGGAAGGGTGAGAAAGGGAAATAGTACAAGGAAATACCACACAGAATATATTTACCTAGAATGGTGCAATGACCAATCCTGGCCACAGGCTGGGACAAAAGCGACCAGGACCAGTCTCCCGATTAATCAGGTGCAGATCAGGACAGGTGACCTCAGCTAAGTGCAATACCAGCATCACACCCCTCTCTCTAGGAAAGCCAATTAGTACCCTGACTGAGTAATCGATTCTTCTGACAGAGTGCTCCGCCAGCACCTCTGTTCTCGATCACCTATTGAGTGCGTTGGGTCAGTGACAGGTCAGCTATTCGGACAAGTCAGACAATTTCTCTATCTAAACCTACCTTAGTTATACCATTTTGCGGGCAATGTTCCACCCCTAAATGTTGCAAATCTATGTGTTCCCCTTCAGTGATTGGTTGGAAAGATGAGGAGAGGTCATCACACCATACTAAGATGATGTAATTTCAGTTTGATTCATATTGATTGAATCGCCACCCACAATTTACTTTCTGCCCACCAACATTATTTCATTTTCGCATACAATGTTAACACATTTGGTTAGTCTTCTTTCTTTTCCCAGGTCATGGGGTGAGGTTCTCAGGCACATCATGGGCAAGAGGCTTCTTGGCAGGGTTTCAATGCCAGTGCTTCAGTAATTTCAGAGTCAGAGAGCGCATGTGCGGCATCATCCAAGATGGAGGATGAGTCAATGGTCAGGCCCAAAGTACGAGCTAGTAGCAAAGTTGAAAAGAAACATATTAGAATACAAAAATAAATGAATGCACTGTATACCACTTATCTCTACTCTAACCCCATTACTTTATTTTAACTATGGAATTAATGGTTAGGCAGAACAAACAATGTTTAGTACTAGCAGCAGCATAAGCATTAGCATGTGAAACATAGAGCAGCCATCTTTAGTTCTAGTGCGCAGAAGCAAAGATTTCCCACCAAAGCAGAGAAGACTTCATGTCACGTGAGTGTGACAGACCATGCGCAGTGAAACTCCTGCGATGCGGAGGCCATTTTAATGCAATTGAGTTACTGTTAGTAAAAGCACATTGACAAGCTTCCCCTAGATACAAAAATGGTGTGTTTGTGCAAATATTAGTAAACAAAACATATTGGTTAATATATTACAAGTTATTTGAGAAGGTTGAGTCCAAGCAAGTTTCGGTATATGTGAAACCTTGCTCCATCAGTGCCACCCACGGAAGTAACCCGTAAAAAGGTAACTCAGATCTGCCACAGCAGAGTCTGGCACAGTTTGTAACTGCCATATCGACCTAAACCTTCCCTTTTCTACATGTTAGTAACCCCCAAGGTAGGGCCAATGTGCCCCTGTGGGCAGGGTGCAGTGTATATGAAAGGTAGGACATACCCTGATGTTTGTGGGATGTCCTGATAGTGAATTACTGCCAATTTCATCTTTCACTATTGCAAGGCTACCTGTTCCAATAGGACAGAGTGGGGCCTTTGTTTATAACATCTTATAAACATAACTGGCCCTGGGAACTATGTAGCCTGAACTCAGAATCTAAAGATGCATCTTTTAGTAAAGGTGATTTTTACATTCTGTGTTTGTAAATACCACATTTAGAAAGTAGGTATTTTCGTGCTCAACCATCCAGCAGGCCTCTGCTGGGTTTGTGGATTGACTGTCTGGGTTCTGGATCACAGGGACTGGAGAGGGACATTGGCTCCAGATAGTCTAGGTGGATCAGGAAAGGGCTGAACAGACCTGGGCTGCATTTAGAGTAACGGTGGGTGTAGTAGGCGTAGTGGGGCTTCGCGAAGCGGGCGAGAAACTACGCCTACCTACGCACTTCGCGTAGCCCCACTACGCGCCACCTGCCCCCCTCCTCTACATGCCTTATTTTTGTTAAATAGCCTTACAAAAGTAAATAAAGGGCACTTACCTTGTCCGCTGCGTCCCGGGGCTCCCTCTTCTAATCGCGCCGCCATCTTGGATAACAATGCGCATGCGCGGGCGGCCGCGAAACTGTGAGGAGGAACTACCACTTTACTGAGTGCTTGGCCTGCAGTGGCTGCTTCTGTCTTGAGCAGTGAAAGGACTGAACTGAACTTTCTGCAATCTACTTATGTGAGTTTCTCCTAGGGCTTGAGGTAGAGCTTGCCCCTGTTCAAGAAGTCTCAGGAACAGTGAAGACTTGTGTGTTTTGTGCTGCAATAGAATAAGAAGCAACACAATGCCGTCTACGATGCCGCTGCCAACTCTGTATACTGAAGGCACCGCAGAGGGCACTGCTGCAACGCCGCACCAAGACCCTGGTCTTACTGACGATGGCTGTTGAGGCTGCCACTGAGCCGCTGCTCGCACCGTGACCTGTGAGCACCACACTCCGCATCGCCTTACTTCACAACGCTGCTTGCTCCGTGGTTTGAGGGTACTGCTCACAAAGTTACACAACGCACCACCCTCATCCTGCTCCGCAACCTTGGCCTACCGATACTGGCGCCATCGACTCAAGTTCATCAGCCGACGACAGTGCTTCAGCAGTGACGAAGCCGCTGCTTGCACCGTGGCCTGCCAGCACCGCGAAGAGCACCGTATCACTTCGCACCCCGACCCTAGTCTCACCGACGATGCCATCTGACGCAGCCATCGAGCTGCTGCTCGCACCGTAACCTGAGGGCATCGCACGCCACACTGCTGCACTTCGTACCGTAGCACCCAATGCCCGCCGGTGCCAGCGCTCCTGACTTCAACCGCGAGGAGTTCAATCTGCAATCCATGTGACTTCAAGGGCCCGACAACTCCTGCACCGACCTCCGGAAACGATGCCTGCAGACGCCGTGCTTTCAGAAGCTCAACGAGAGGTCGCCAACGCCCTGCATTTCTAAAGGTACTGTTTTGCGGGTCTTCCCGACACTGTAGCTGGTCCGCGACGCCCCAGTCAGCCAGAACTGTTTGTATTTGTTTGCTCACAACGCAGTGATAGCCCCTGACTGAGCTATCGACTTCAAGGAACTGTATTTCAAGGGTATTTTGATAACTGAAGATTTTAAAGTACTGTATTTTGGATTCTTATCATTTTTGGTCTTGTCCTAAGTATATAAAAATATTGGATATTTTTCTAAACTGGTGTGGTGGCCTTTTGTAGTGCTTACACTGTATTACTGTTGGTTATGTGCAAATGCTTTACAAACTGCCTCTAAGATAAGCCGGACTGCTCATGCCAAGCTACCAAGGGGGTGAGCAGGGGTTATTTTAGGAGTATAACTCCCTTATCCTGATTAGGAGGAAGGGTCCCTATTTGGTCAAAGGTACCTACCTCTGTCACCTGGAGACCCCCATTTCTAACACCTGTTCTCCGGGAAGCTTGAGGAGGACCCCTCAGGGTGACCATGAGCATGGTGGTACCAGGGTGTTCTTGTGGTGCAAGCGCTCAGTACTTAGCTGAGTCCACCGTCTCAGAACATGTCGACTGACAATATGAAAAGCACTTGTACCTCTTCAGCTCACATAGGGCCTCCCAATGCAGTAGCAATTCAATGCATATTTTAAAAATAAGTGCATTGTTCATAAGATGTCATATATGTGCTGAATGGATAAACATTTATAAAGTCCAAAAGCAGTGACTGACGGCATGCTTGTTTTGTTTAATCAGTGTCCATAGGCTGGTATGAATTCTCTGTTTTCCATGCCTCCTGCTTGTGGTTGTGCCCATGTGGCTGGTAGACAATTTATGTAACCAGCCAGTGTGCTTTTGCCAGAGGCCTGCATGTCTTCTTTGTTGTAACCATGCCTCTTTGTTAGTTGTTGTTGTGACCACAAGGCTGGTGGCCATTTTGTGTACAAGTGCCATCGGGTCTAAGAGTGAAGTTTCGACTAGAAATAGACACACCATATCAAAAAGGGTGTCCCTTTTAAAGGACGGTTTCCACACTCACCAGAGGTGGTATGCTTCATCCTTGGGAAACCTCCTCGAACAATGAAGCCTAGTTATTGTGCGGACTACATCCCCTGCTCTGAGAGTGAGGAGCTGAGAGATGTTTTGTATACTAGGAGGGTAGATATTAAATACCCAATGGGAGCTTGTTAGCATGATGAAGAACGCAGTGCAGATGGTGAAGTGATAACGTGATTTAAAACTACCTACATGGTTCGCCGTATGACTTTATTCTGGCTGACCTGTGCTAGAATTGAAAACATCAAACATGATGGGAAACATTAGACCCTGTTGTGTCGTTTAAGGATTGACATGTTTTGGCCCATGACCTCTTCAGTGTTGTGGTCTTCTTCAGGATCTACTTTGTCCTACTGCTGTGAAAGTGAAAAATGCAAAAAGTGTATAAGAAAAAGTATATATTATTTATATACACAACCAGTCATCCATGGGTTTCTCAGAATGGTGGATTCACTGGTAGTACCTGTTAAGAACCATAAAGAGATATCATACAATTTAAAGATTTGAGAAAGAGAAAAGGTATTTCAATTAAGCCTATACTTCACAATTGAGAGGGTGTCATCACAGTTTATAGCTACACTAGCTTACCCGTCGCGTGTTGCTGCGATCTCTGAAGAAAGGAAATTCAAGGAAACTCATTATGATAACGTTCAATTTACATTGTGTCATTTTTATTGAAACTTATTCATTTTAGTATGGAAAACATTTCAAAGTGTCGTTTTAATTCTATTTATTTATTCGAGTGCTTGTGGATACACGATTTTTTGTTTTTCTGTCTTGTGCATACATCAGTATTCGAAAGATTATGAGGGCCCTAGGGGCCGATATGTAAAAAACAATTCTGCCAGAAACCTTCGCGGGAGTGTACTCAACAACTTCCTAAAG
The DNA here is from genome assembly GCF_964261635.1 of Lissotriton helveticus. NCBI lineage: Eukaryota > Metazoa > Chordata > Amphibia > Caudata > Salamandridae > Lissotriton > Lissotriton helveticus. Next base: position 1,411,807,431 of record NC_136068.1, read on the forward strand.
TTTCATGGCGATCGGATGAATGGTGTAGTAATGCATAAAGGACAAACAGACAGACAGACAGACAGACATACATTTGTTTTTATATATATAGATATACTCCAGTGAAATTTAAGGTATGTTGAAACCCCAGGGGGTGAAACCCATTCTTCATATCATCATACTTGGTATCTAGGATAGAGACTAATCCACTGCAGTAGGGTATATGGTCTCAGCTGTCTTCGGCGGAAGTGCTCAAGGTGCAGTCACTTCTCCGACCTGTATAATAGTCAGAAGGGAGACATACAAAAAATCCTAATTCTGGAGTGTGTCAGCAAACATGGCTCTGGTGAGGGTCAGATCACTGTCTTAACAGAAGAATAATGAAAGTGTCAAAGTAAAGAAACCTATTCGATAGATTAGACATTCCAATATGTTTTTAAAAAGAGTTTTAAAAAAAAAACATTTGTTGTGTACTACAAAAGAAGCATCTCTAAATACCTTGTTATAAATATATGTAGAAGGATTGCACTATAACGTGCCATCTCGAACCTACGGTGTTAATGTTAGGCTGGAAGGGTACATTTGGGGTTCGACTGGACTCTGTGCACACTATACTTTACTTTGGTATAGTATATACAGAGCCAGCTTCCTACATTGATGACAGCGGTGGGATCTACAATTTTGCATTTGTTGAACTGATTCAGTCAACACCTGATCACACAACAGAACTCCTAAATTGTCTTTAGAAATTCTGATTTTCTTTTTTTAAATATTTTTATTTGATTTTACAACAATAAGACAATACAACAGATAACACAGGCCCCGCCCCTCCCTCCCCGGTCGAGCAGATCAGAAAACAAGAAATTGGCCAATTGAAAATCATTGGAAGCTATAAAAAACAATACTGAGAAAGGAAAATTTACAAGTTAAGTTGATGCATTAAAATTCAATTTCTTGAGATTGCAAAGTTGAATTTAATTGAATTGCGGCTTAAGCAAAACATACTGGTTATTACTGTATATATCATTGCATTTTAGACCATTCTATTAAGGGAGACCAGATTTTTTGATCTTTAATCTGACTCTTCCTGCCTTTGTTTTTGTATATCGCCATCTCTAAATTAAAGATTGCTAACAATCTTGCAAACCATTGTTGATATGATGGGGCTATAGGATCTAGCCAAGCCGAGGCTATACATATTCTCATTACGGCCATTGAGATAAAAATCAATTTGCGACCAGTTTCGTGGTTAGCAGGGTTTGTAACACCCAGAACTATGGTTTCATCTAATAGATTAATCGTTATTCCGAGGATCAGAGTCAGAAAACGTGCAATATTTGTTTTAAGAGGAGTTAAAACGGGACAGGCAGAAAAGATATGTATACAGTCCGCATTTTGTAAATTGCATCGAAAACAACATGTACCTCTCCCACTACCCCATTTGGATATTTTGTCTGGGATATAATACATAAAAAAACATATTTTATAGAATTGGGTTTGAAGTTTAGTAGACATGAGGATCGTTTGAGATAACCCATATGAGCGTTCAAATTCCTCAGAGGAGATTGAGATTTTACTTTGCCAGTTCTGGGTGATTTTTTGAATGTCATCCGTAAGATATTTCTGTAATAGAGAATATATCTCCCCGATCTTGAATTTTTTCTGTGAGTGGCTTAACATATCAGCTATGTCTATTTTGCGCATGATACCCTCTCCCATTGTATGTTTTCACAAAAAGTCTCTGATCTGAAGATATTTAAAGAAGTCTTTCCATTCCAGATGAAACTTATCCCTCAAGGTTCCAAAGGAGTGTAACCCCTCTGAGGAGAAAATACATCCCAGATGAGTGATCCCAAGCGCATTCCATCTACTAATACAGCTATCTTTGAAGATTTCCGGCAGGGAGGGATTGTTTTGAATTGGTGTATAGTAGGATAAATGACCCAACCCTGCCATCTTCTTCACAGATTTCCATACCTTAAACGCTCCTATTAGCGTTTTTAATCTCACTTTTTTGTGATAGATATCTCAACAGATAGCCTGTGCTGTTATCCCCCAGTATTATCCGGTGAATTGATGGGGTCTCGTTAACTTCCCCTGTCTCTATCCCCTCAAGGTGGAAGAGTTCCTGATTATATAACAGGACTGTTGCCCAATAGTATGTTCTAAGATTTGGGAGCGCTAGACCTCCTCTTTCTTTGGGGAGCGTCAGCAGTTTGTATGAACGGCGGGGTTGTTTGTATGACCAGATAAAGTTTGTAAAGATACGCTCCATTGTCTTAAACCAACGGTCTGAAATTTCAAGATTAATGGCTCTAAATATATACAGTAGCTTTGGAAAATAGACCATTTTTAGTGCGTTGACCCTTCCAATCAATGAGAGATGTAAATTATTAATACGGAGGAGATCTTTCTGCATTTTATTCAGTGCGGGTTTCAGATTTAAATCGACAAGTTTTTCTAAGTCAGATGTGATGGTCACCCCTAGGTAGGTAGTAGATTCTGTTATACGCGAGTCCGTCATATCACAGTTAATATTAATAATAATCTGCGTTTTCCCCTGGTTTAGTGCATACCCTGAAATTTTTCCAAATATTTTGGCCTCTGACTCAATAGTAGGCATAGCCAAGTTTGGATTGGACGTAGCGATGGCAATGTCATCGGCATAAGCAAGGGTTTTTGTTAGGTAGCCTTGTGTCGATATAGGGGCTATGTTCCTACTGTTTTCTAATCTGCGAATAAACGGATCAATGTAAATGGCGAACAACAATGGGGAGCAAGGACATCCCTGCCTAGTTCCTCTCGTAATTATCAGTTCTTTAGAAAGACATCCATTAACCATTACCATGGCCTGTGGATTATTATATAACTTTTAAATTGCCTGTATAAAAACCTGTTTAAATCCCACCCGGGACATGGCCTGCCAGAGGAACTGCCAGGAGACCCTGTCAAAAGCCTTCTCGGCATCGAGTAATATTAGTGCCATCGGGTCTCCTGCTACTTGGGTACTGTCAAATAGGCTGATTACCCGTTGTGTATGATTTGTGGTTTCTCTCCCGGGGATAAAGCCATGTTGGATACTGGATATGAATTTATGAATAATTGTTGAAATACGATTAGCCAGAAGTTTAGAATACATTTTTGAATCAGCATTTATTAGGGTAATAGGGCGATAGGAGCCCATCTGATCCGGGGGCTTGTTTTTTTTCGGGAATATCACAATTTTTGCCCTCGACCATGAATTTGGAGGCTGTCCTCCTCTAAATACATATAGGCATAGATCTAACAATATTTCTTGGAGTGGGTCCAGAAATGATATATAAAATTCTAATGGAATAGCATCTAGTCCCGCTGCTTTCCCACGGGAGAGATCCTTCACTGTTTTAATTAATTCATCAAGAGTGGGGGGCTCTTCTAGTCTTTCTTGATCTTCTACATTTAATTGCTTGTAGGTATCTGCTTCTAAATATTCGGTAGTCATGTCTAGGTCTATTTCTCCCTCCTCTGTATATAGTGCACTGTAGAAGCGCCAGAATGCTTCCCTAATCTGCCCTGAGTCGGTTATCCTACCTTCTGTCGGGTCATCGATCTCGAGTATGACATTCTGTGTGGTCTGCTGTCTCATTTGTATAGCTAACTGCTGCCCCATTGTTTCGCTAACTTCATACATTATTTCGCGATGGGCTGTAGCTTTTTTTACTGCCTTAATGGTGTATTCATTTGTAATTAATGCTCTGGCTATTCCAACCTGTTGTTGGATATTATCTATTTCCTCTATATTGGAGGGGCCCCTTGTCGCCCTTTTAAGATCTTCTTCCACCCTCTTTAATTTGTCCTGTAGCAGTCTTAGAGATTCTCTAGCATGTTTGTTAATCCTAGATGAATATTGTATAGTTTCTCCCCTAATACCTGCTTTTAGGGCATCCCATACAAAATTTACTGTTGTACTTCCTTTGTTTATTGTTAGGAACTCAAGTATCCAGCTTCTCATGTGATTACAGTATTCGTTCTCAAGTAGCAAAGATCTATCAAATGTCCAACCTTGTTGTTTCTGTGTTAAAGAAGCTGTATCAACTGTACATACCAGGGGGTTATGATCCGAAAGGACACGAGGTAGCTTTTCTAGTTTAAATAGCGATTTTAATGAATTGAAGATTAAAAAATAATCCAGCCGGGCATGTGTCTGGTGAGGATTAGAATAGAAAATATAGCCAGGATCATTAGGATTTTGGTTCGATGTCTGCCACCCATCTACCAACCCATGAGTGATACACAACTGCTTAATAGCTCTAAAGATTCTTGGTTTTCGGCCCCGATATTGCCAATCGTCTTTTGTTGACCAGTTATGTGGAAGATTTATATTGAAATCCCCACATATTATGACTGGTAGCGGCCAGTTAGTAAGCTCATTAGATAAATAATTAATTTCTGAGGGGTCATCGTTATTATTGCCGTAAATTGAGCAGATGGTCATCGTTGAAGATTGCCCTGTCTGTAATTCTGTAATAACCCATCTGCCAAATTTATCAGATTGTGTTCTGTTAAATTTAATCCCTGCACCTTTAGCTATGAGAGCTACCCCTCTAACCCGGCCCGCTTGTGTAGTTGCACCAATCACGATGTACCCGAGAGATCTCAAAATATGTGATTGTGACCCTTCAATATGAGTTTCTTGTAGGCATACTATGTTGGCACCCATTGACTGTAGACCCACTGCCACCATCTGTCTTTTTTTAATATCGTTTAAGCCGCAAATGTTTAATGACAGTATTTTTAACATCCCCATCTATATATCTCTTTTTTGTATTGATTATGTGAGTTTTTTCCTTTCCATTCCATAACTAGTTTATCCAAGATATATCTGACCTGCCCTGCCTTCCCCCCTCCTCTTTTCCCTCCCCCCACCCACCACCACCTTTGAAGGTTACCTGGTCTTGCTTCGGCCAGGGATGTGACATCCGCGAAAGCGGGCCCCGTGATCTGGGCTTATTGTCTTAAGATAGTTAGTATGCTTATCTAGTTTCATTTAAATCATGACCAAGATAATCTCGTTTTGTTTCAGATTTTAGATTAACCTGACCTGGTCATCTAACTTATTGTTTATCCACATTTCCCTAATGAATATTTTTTAGGTCAATACATAAAAAATAAAAAAAAAGGAAAAAAAAAGAAAAAATTAATTAATTCGACTTATCTATTTCTACTTTCAGTCTTTTTATCAGGATTATCTTGTTTCACATGGTCACTCGATCCTGTCCCTGAAATTTCACGCAGGTAATCTTCCGCCAGTATTTCGCTGGTAAAGCTTCTTGTGGAGCTCTTATATATGACTTTCAGGCGTGCCAGGTTTTGCAAATATACTTTTGCTCCAAGTTTCTGAAAGGGTTCAATTAGCTGGCGCATTTTCCATCTTCGCTCTACTGTTGCGTGTGCGAAATCCGGTCTGGCAAAGAATTTGAACCCCTTATGTTCCCGTTGAGTATTAGGCCTCGCAAGGTCATAAATTGCTTCGCGGAGAAGGAAGTTACCGCAGTAGACCAGCATGGCCCTTGGATACTGATTTTGCTTGTTAGGATGTTTTGATAGCGTCATTGGGTATCGATGGGCCCGCTGTAATTCTGATTTTTGAATTTGACAAATTTTTCAAAATTACTAAGAGTCTTGTATAGGCATTGGTTAAGTCCCTTTAGAACATTTGTAAATAAAAGCTCTCTGTAGTTAGGGATTAGAGGGTTAGAAACTTTTATGTGGAATGCCATTTAACAAGATGCCAGCTATTAGTGAAAAGATCCGAAGGAAGGTGGTATCTGACTATATGATACCCCCACTTTTTGCCTGGTGTTTTGCTGGTTTTCGACTTAGTTGGACTGGGACCCTGCTATTCAGGACCCCAGTCTATCTGCTTTCTCTATAAAATGGACTCCATGTACTTTAGGTACAAACCAGATTGGTTACTGGGTCTCCCGTGTGAGCCCCTGTATATGGTACCTTAGGTACCCAGGGCATAGGTGCACCCTAGGCCTACCAGGGGCTGCAGCATGTATTGTGCCACCCCTGGTTAGCCTTCCAAACTGACACCACAGGTCTGCAATTGCAGCCTGGGTAAGGTGGTATAATCACCCCTTACTTAGATATAGTATACCTATATATATATATATATATTCACTGAAAAAACCATAGGTTATAGACCATATATAGTTAGGAATTAGCATTTAAAAAACCTTATTTTACTCACACAAAACCATTGAAATTCCATATATAGTTAGTTGCACTAACTATATATCGCGCACCTGCAATCCACTGCTGATGATGTCACATATTACATCATTCATGACATGGTCAGTGACATCACTGATGACATCACTGATGACATCTCAAATGACATCACTGATGACATCACTGATGACATCTCATTTGACATCAATGACCACATCACTGATGATATCATTCATGTGACAATACAATGCATCTCCTCACATTTTAATATAACCTCTGTTTCACCCAGTGTTAAATACAGAATATAATTTTTGAAACCATTGACACACCAATACTAGTTACTACATACGCACTCACTGATTCCTACGTCTACACACACCTTCACTCATTCACCCATACTATCATTCATACATACAATCACTCATCTTTACAACACTATCATATGCACTCATACACCTATACAGACACTCACAGTCTGCCACTCATCCATGGAGTTACTCACACACCTAGTCAGTCCTGTAAAGAATCAATGACACTTCCATTTTCTTGTCTATACAGTTAAACATAGAGCACCTTACATTTTCAAACATATACTAACACATACTTACCTTGTTATACAATCATTGATACAAGTACACATTGATCTGCACAGAGTCACACACCTCCCAGCCAGCCACACACACACTCAGTCTCCCATACAAATACTTGGACAATCAATCAGTAACCCATATAGTTAATCATATAGCTACTGATCAAAACATGCAGCAGTTTACAGAACAACAGACATAATGATGCACAAATTAAGACACTTTAGTCACTAACCCATGCACTCAGTGAGACACATTTAATCACTCACTCATGCATTCAGTCATGCACCTACTAAATCCTTTGTCCAGACACTTATACTTCCACTCATTCTTCAATATGTAAGACACATTTTAACTTTACAGAAACATACAGTCACTGGATGTTGTCATCAGTGATGTCATCAGTGATGTCATTTGAGATGTCATCAGTGATGTCATCAGTGATGTCACTGACCATGTCATGAATGATGTAATATGTGACATCATCAGCAGTGGATTGCAGGTGCGCGATATATAGTTAGTGCAACTAACTATATATGGAATTTCAATGGTTTTGTGTGAGTAAAATAAGGTTTTTTAAATGCTAATTCCTAACTATATATGGTCTATAACCTATGGTTTTTTCAGTGAATTTTCAAGGTTTTGTAAATGCTAATTCCTAACTATATATGGTCTATAACCTATGGTTTTTTCAGTGAATTTCAATGGTTTTTTAATAGCAAATATCATAAGCTGTCGAATGTCAAGTACGTGGTAAGTGAAAACATTTTCGTGTTTATGCACACTGATCTGCTTTGAATGGTGCCCCCCCCCTCATTTCTATTAGGAGTACTCTCTCTTTGCAGATAGTGAAAGGTAGTTAACGCAGGTCTTTGCCCCCGTTGTAATCCGTCGTGCCTGCTTCTCTCTCCATTTGATTCATTGTTATCCAAGTATTTACTGTTTTAGAATTAGTTCTCTTTGGTTCATTCTCTATTTACAAACAAACACAGAGTCGCAATACTCTGTTTAGTCTTTGCAGATAACGAAAAATCGTGTAAAAAAAAAGAAAAGGAATCGAGCAAAATCAGTAGGCCACTAATGGGATCTCTTTTTGACCTCGCTAAAATAGAAACATTAGGAACAACCCCTCATGACAAATACAAAACTAGTGAGATGAACTGAACTCCACACAATGATGGCTGCAAAACAGCTCTGCTCCGCCACCCACCCCGCCCAAAATAACGATAAAGAACGGCTGCCATGATTGGTTGCGGAATGACCACGACGGAGCTACGAAATGGTGCTGCTCTCATGCTAACCCCAGCTTCAGTCTGAAACATCCAGAAACACTGTAGACTACCAATTCGATCAGTTCCGGTAGCGCCCCAATGTAACCCGGTAGAGAAGAACTAGCCCTCCCCTCTTTGACTGATGGTTCTTGTTGCCTGTCCCTTCTGTTGTCATTTAACAGAACTATTTAGCCTGCTGAAAGGGGTTGTGTTCCGACCGCTGGTTGGTGGAGACATTTTGACTATATTCTGTACCTGCGTTGTCGCGTAATGCGTCATATGACGCGCCGCGTTAGCGCATCCGGAAGTCATCCGGGGCGCGCAGCGCGTAACGTAAGCATAACAAGTCATGTGACTTGTTAATAAAACTTTTCATTGGTTCATTTTACTTTTCTTATTGTAATGATGAAAGGCTTGGTCATATGACCTAAAAATTACGCTTTTCATTACTTCCGAACATTATTTTTTCTTAAATATATGTTATAATGTTCCAGGCTAATGTACTTTCCCGGAAATTTTACAACTGTCCTGCAAGTAAAATATATTCTTTTTTCGAGAAAAAGAGCGTTTCTTCGTCCCATGACGGAGCCGTTGAGCAAAAGAGGGTCGACCTGCTGTCTTAGTCGCCGATACGCCTGAATATGAGATTCTTATCGATCACTTTATGTTGCAGGAATAGAAAACACAACAGCCCTTGACCATTTATCTTTACTGCGTTCCTTCGTATTATACCTTTTACCCTTCATGTAATTGGTCTGCTTTATTTCACTTGCCTTTTAATGATTCTAAAACAGTGACTATTATTAAAAACTTTACCAATGTATATACTACTACCATGTTTTCTTTTAAAAACCTTTATTGTGAAAATTTCATTATACAAATACGAGCCTATAACCACGTGGGCCGGCCACGGAGCAAACTGTAATCGTATATGATGAATAGACATTTACACTGTAGAGGAACGTAACGGGCGGGCCATTAGGTTGCAAGAACTAAGGTGTCTAACAGTTACGGAATCGGTGGACGTACATTTTATAATTAAAATACGACAGGGCCAGTTACAATAAAATTATCTAGATATACATTTGCGGGCAAGTACCATGGGTGACGTTAATTCGAACTTTCAACAGTACAGTAATCAATAACACATCAGAACTTAATATCAATAGGGATGTCGAAATATTCAATCAATTCTCGTCCCCGCCCGCCATGTGCTTCAAAACTGCATACGTATCTCGTGATTTCAAGGTTCTGCAACCAGTACACAACAAGGAGTTACGAGTCCCATTTATTCTGGCGCCATTTTGGGCGAGGACGGGCAGGTCCAGGATATAGTCAAAATGTCTCTACCAACCATCGACTATGATGATGTTCATATGCTGTATTTATTAGAGTAACACTCAGATGTCCACATGAAATAAATTTGCCACAATCTAAACATGTCATTTTAATCTTTCCAAAGTTCTTCTAAATATTTGGGACCGTTTCCCTTGCCTCTGAAGCTCTCAGTGCCACTTCTTTGATGAATGTACTAGCAGGTCAGGGGTTCTCCTCCAAATCTCTCTTTTATGCAGCACTATAATTAATTGGTGCCACCTCTCCATATGACGATGCATGGTATAGTTACCACAACTATATTTTTTTTCGGTTCCTCTAGAGAGTTCATCGTGGCAGATGAAGCGTGTAACGTACCGGGCATTTACCTTTTTTTGCATGTACAGGAAAGGAAAAAAAAATCGAGCGTCCGAGTTCTAAGGTGTCCCAGGGCCATTTTAGTGGACCAGGCCCAAATCCAAAGAACAGGCCGCCATTTTGAGAGTCCTGTTGCAGCCGCCTGTCGCTGTAGCATCAAGAGCAGCCGAAACTCAGCTGAATGGCAACTGAAACGGTAAAGGGGCGCCCCACTACAGCAGACGAGCCAGGCCCAAATCCAAAGAACTGCTATCTCACAGGCTAATGGGGCGACCCACGCCGAGTTTCAGCATTGTAGGATGACCACACAAGTACAGCAACTTGCTAGACATCACCTCGGTGCCATCCGGATCTCGGCGCCCCACTGCAGATGAAGTGCCTCAACTATGAAACCACCACGGTGACATCCGGATCTTGGCGCGTTGTGCTGCCTTCGGCCTATTCGCACATCGGTCCGCTACTGACGCCATCTCACAGGCTAATGGGGCGACCCACGCCGAGTTTCAGCATTGTAGGATGACCACACCAGTACAGCAACTTGCTAGACATCACCTCGGTGCCATCCGGATCTCGGCGCCCCACTGCAGATGAAGTGCCTCTCAACTATGAAACCACCACGGTGACATCCGGATCTTGGCGCGTTGTGCTGCCTTCGGCCTATTCGCACATCGGTCCGCTACTGACGCCATCTCACAGGCTAATGGGGCAACCCACGCCGAGTTTCAGCATTGTAGGATGACCACACCAGTACAGCAACTTGCTAGACATCACCTCGGTGCCATCCGGATCTCGGCGCCCCACTGCAGATGAAGTGCCTCTCAACTATGAAACCACCACGGTGACATCCGGATCTTGGCGCGTTGTGCTGCCTTCGGCCTATTCGCACATCGGTCCGCTACTGACGCCATCTCACAGGCTAATGGGGTGACCCACGCCGAGTTTCAGCATTGTAGGATGACCACACCAACTTGCTAGACATCACCTCAGTGCCATCCGAATCTTGGCATCTCAACGCCTAGTGGTATCTTCCATACAAAAAATATTGTTACGCTGCCTTTGGCCCCATTCGCACATCAGTCCGCAACTTAGACATCACCTCGGTGCCATCCGGATCTTGGCATCTCAGCGCCTTGTGGTGTCAGTCAGAAAATATTGTTGTGCTGCCTTCGGCCTATTCGCACATCGGTCCGCTACTGACGCCATCTCACAGGCCAACGGGGCGCCCCACGCCGACTTTCAGCATTGTAGGATGGCCACACCAGTGCGGCAACTTGCTACACACCACCTCGGTGCCATCCGGATCTTGGCATCTCAGCGCCTTGTGGTCTCTTCTACACCGGAAATATAGTAGAAAATATTGTTGCGCTGCCTTTGGCCCCATTCGCACATCGGTCCGCTACTGATGCCATCTCACAGGCCAACGGGGCGCCCCACGCCGACTTTCAACATTGTAGGATGGCCACAGAAGTGCGACAACTTACTAGACACCACCTCGGTGCCATCCGGATCTTGGCGCGTTGTGCTGCCTTCGGCCTATTCGCACATCGGTCCGCTACTGACGCAAACTCACAGGCCAACGGGGCGCCCCACGCCGACTTTCAGCATTGTAGGATGGCCACACCAGTGCGGCAACTTCCTACACACCACCTCGGTGCCATCCGGATCTTGGCGCGTAGTGAAGCTGCAGCAGCTGCAAATAAGCTTCAGACAGTGTTACAACCGCTGCTCAGAACTCTCAACTATGACACCACCTCGATGCCATCCGGATCTTGGCGCGTTGTATTGCCTTCGGCCTATTCGCACATCGGTCCGCTACTGACGCCGCCTCACGTGCCAACGTATTTTCTCCGCATTTTATACCCTATGCCGCATAACAGGTCATGTGACTTGTTTATAAAACTTTTCATTGGTTCATTTTACTTTTGGTTTCCTAATGATGGAAGGCTTGATCATATGACCTAAAAACAACACTTTTCATTGGATGAAAACTTTTTTTTCCCCCCAAACGATGAAAGCCCCACCTTGTTTCTGGATGTTTCAGACTGAAGCTGGCGTCACCATGAGAGCACCACCATCTCGTAGCTCCGTCGTGGTCATTCCGCGAGCAATCATGGCAGCCGCTCCCCACCAGAAGCCTGCAGGAGTCGGGGCCCCCAAAACTTTTGATGAATTCTCAAGGCGGAGGGGACGCTTTCGAGAATGGGGTCCAAGACCTAGCAGACAAGCGTCCGATTTCCAAGGTGTCCCAGGGCCATTTCAGTGGACCAGGCCCAAAAAGGAAACAGCCTGCCGCCATTTTGAGAGTCCTGTGACAGCCGCCTATCGCTGCACCGCAAGAGTGGGCGCAACTCAGCTGAATGGCGGATTTTGACACAGTGGACCAAAAGCGGACGGAATGGCAACTGAAACGGTAAAGGGGCGCCCCACTACAACAGACGAGACTCCACCTGGAGAGGCCCGTTCACGCCGCCTCCCCCGGGGCGCTCCACGCCGTTATTCGGAGCAGCATTGTAGGATACCAAAACCAGTGCGGCAACTTACTGGACATCACCTTGGTGCCATCGTTCTGCTGCCTTGGAACTATTCGCACAACAGTTTGCTACTGATGACCCACCCCCCGCGACGCCCCACGCCGTTATTTGCTGGGTGGCAACTTACTAGACATCACTTTTGTGTCATCTAGATTTCGGCGCGTTCTGCTGCCTTGGAACTATTCGCACAACAGTTTGCTACTGATCACCCACCCCCCGCGACGCCCCACGCCGGAAATCTGGACGTTGTGCTGCGTTGGGACTATTCGCACAGCCGACCGCTACTTCGTTGTTTTTCTCTAAAAATGTTTATATGTTATTACTATTTTTGTTTTCTTGTATATATTTATAAATTATTAAAGTTTTATAATCTTACTACTTTGTCGGAGTGCTATATATTTTTAATGTGACACATAATTGTAAAAACTTTGATGTACAAAGAGTCATCCCTGGAATCTTCCGCTTCACGCTCGGTCCCCTCCCCAATCACAATACAGAATGGTTTTCAGATAATAGCAACGCTTCTGCTGTGACGGATCTCATCGAGTGTGGGCCTTGATCTACTATAACTCCTTTGAAGACGGGTGATTCTTTACAGCTGTGGCCATAAACTACATCTGCAGGGCTAGCTGATAGCCTAGGACCGGCCTGGACAATCGGACACAGAGGAAAAGGAGTGTCAGAGGGTGCGGTAGTGAATAGGGCGAAAGGGAGGTGTCCGGCGGGCACAGGGTGTGATTCTCAGGGAAGAACAGCGCAGATGGGGGGAGGTTTATTACCCATGCATAAAACAGAGAGCGGGGGTGACCACTGCCTGGGGGAGATGCTTGCGAGGGTGGGGAGCCATGCTAAGGATCGACAGCGTTCACAGAGTGGATCTGGTCAAGGCATCTAAAATGGCTGCCGTGCACGACAAAAGTGTGGCATTTGAAAAAAGACAAGATGGCGCACACAATGTTTTTCAACAATTCCTGATTTCCTTCGAATCGAACGTTAACAGACGTTGGGGCATATTACCAAAGTTAAGCGATATTTATCCCTAACGATGCATTGCAAAGATTTTTTTACCGTCAGAAATTATCGCAGATAAACCTTGCTATTATCAAGGTTTATCGCAAATACGATAAAAAACGAGCGCAATGCATTAATGTCGCTGAAAACTCCGCGATATTCATGCATTACCGAGCTAATGCTCTTAGCCATGTTATCCACCTCCCATTGGATAACATGGCTAAGAACTGCTCAGGGCAGCTGTTACTTTTTGGAGATATTCGCGCTTATCTCGAATATTTCCAAAAGTTGATAATAGGAGATAGCGATGTTAGCGACTGTTTCCAGTCGCTAACATCTTGGCATGCCCACTTTGCATGTCATTAGTGATAAATATCACTCACATGCAAAGTGGGACCCAAGATGGTCGCTATCTCCTACTAGCCGTCGCTAACTGGTGTTAGCAACAGCTAGGTAATACACATATAATTTTATCTCCGCGAAGCGGAGCGCTGTTACAGATATATATCTTGTTTTTGAACGTTAATTTCTCAAAATGCACTGAAGCACATATATTGAGACATAGCAAAGGCACATCGGGCTACCAGTCCCTAATATTTTACCAAGTTTCGTGCAAATCCATTCAGCCGTTCGATTATTATTATTATTATTTTTTTTTGCCCCGCGGGGCCCTTTTAAAACCTCCACATCAAACCTAGGGGGTCAGCGAGGATCTACTATGCCCCCTTATGGTCATCAGCCGTTCGATTATTATTATTATTTTTTTTTTTGCCCCGCGGGGCCCTTTTAAAACCTCCACATCAAACCTAGGGGGTCAGCGAGGATCTACTATGCCCCCTTATGGTCATTTGCCCCTTCGCTTTGGCCTCCTCTTGTCTCTCGATCCTACCGAGAGACAAGATGGCGGCCGCTACGTACTGTTTGGAATGTTTACAGACACCGGAGAGCCAATCAGCTTCGCTTCGCAAAGCTCCGTAACGCGAAAAGTACGCGAAGCGGTGCGCTGTTACAGATATATATCTTTTTTTGAACGTTAATTTCTCAAAATCCACTGAAGCACATATATTGAGACCTAGCAAAGGCACATCGGGCTACCAGTCCCTACAATTTTGCCAAGTTTCGTGCAAATCCATTCAGCCGTTCGATTATTATTATTATTATTTTTTTTTGCCCCGCGGGGCCCTTTTAAAACCTCCACATCAAACCTAGGGGGTCAGCGAGGATCTACTATGCCCCCTTATAGTTATTTCCCCCTTTGTTTTGACCTCCTCTTGTCTCTCGATCCTACCGAGAGACAAGATGGCGGCCGCTACGGACTGTTTGGAATGTTGACAGACGCCGGAGAGCCAATCAGCTTCGCTTCACAAAGCTCCGTTGCGCGAAAAGTCCGCGAACCAGAGCGCTAACCGGTCCGCTGTTACAGATATATATCTTTTTTTAAACGTTAATTTCTCAAAATCCACTGGAGCACATATATTGAGACCTACAAAAGGCACATCGGGCTACCAGTCCCTACAATTTTGCCAAGTTTCGTGCAAATCCATTCAGCCGTTCGGGCTAAAAGTGAGGCCAACCGCCCTATGGAAAACTCAATGTTAAAAACACGTTTTGGGACCCCCCTTTTTTCTCGGCCCCCACTGGACGAACCCCCCCCCAAATTTTCAAGGGCTGCTCAGAAACAAAATGTGCCATTTTCCTGAAAATTTCAGCCGATTCCGTCCACAAACGCCAAAGTTATTAGACATAGAATTTTCAAAAAACCCATAGAGAAAAAATCCTAACTATATATACCTACTGGCGACCGCCAGTAGGTAATATATATATATATATATATATATATATATATATATATATATATATATATATATATAGACACATATTAACCTATAAGTCACTCTTATGGCAGGCCTTGACAATCCTGGAGGCACAGTGCTTGGTTTTGTGTAACAGGTTGCCCTAGCATGAGCTGAGCCTCTCTGCAGCTTTCGGAACCATCTCCTTATAGCTGTTCTATGATATAGCCATACCATATACTCAATCAAAACATGTCTTGTAAGGTGTCAAACACTTTGGAATACTACTCCCCCCCGCCAGTTCTGGCGGTGGGGGTAGAAGTCCACCCTTCTAGAGGGAGAAGACATGTAATTACTGGTAAACCCGGTTATAGTTAAACAGAGCCCCAGCATCACAAAATGGATGCTGCTGCAACAGACACGAGCCTGCCCTCCTGCTGCTGGATGAAACTCCGGCAGGGGAGGCCTGGACAATAGGATTCCTGTACAGAGAGGTGCCAGCACCTCCCCAAACAGGCATTAGTGTATTGGGGCAGGGTGGGTTGCATTCAGTGAATGCTTTTCAGGCACTGCCTGGGGCACACAAGGTGCTCCATGCATTTCCCAGTTCAAACCGGTTGCTGGGGCACTCAGCCCCAGCTCTGATGTGAAACCAGACAAAGGGGAAGGGGTGTAACACCCCCTCCCTAGGTCCTCCCATAGGTGGGACCCTAGAGTTAGCCCAACTCCTAATCTTGCTATAAGAATAGGATCCCAGTCCCTAGGACTTTAGATTACCCTGGACGAAACTCAGCAACCTATATCTTGGACCTTCGACATTCCATATCAACTGGAAGACAGAGGAAATCTCCCTTGTGGTCAAGGAGTGACCACCCTGTTCTTACAGGCAACAACAGCATCTTTGCCAGTCTGCATTTTCAAGGCTCCTGCCAGATCCCGAAGAATCTGCAACACAGGACGCAGACTTCCAGATATCTCTGATGCTGACCTTTGCTCCCAGCAAAGCTGAGACCTATAGCGGACACAAAAGACGTGGGACTAGAACTCCTGGACATCCTACATTTTTGCAACTACACCTACTTTCTGAGATATCTCGAAGTTGTGCATTGGGGTATTTGAAGCCCCTGTCCCGAGCACCTTTTGCACCGATGCTCAGAGTCCTACACTCCAAGAGTGTCCCGTGGGCCCGGTTTGTGTATTTCTGCTCTAGGTCCCTTTGTGGTTCTTAGCCTATTGGCTAGCGAGCCCCCACAAAGGGACATCTTTTATTTCTTGAGCTTTCCTGGTTGCTCCAGATGTGCTCTCACTCCTCTCCAAAGGAGGAGTCTCTCAGACCTTGCTGGTCTGAACCAAAACCAATCTTGTCATCTTGTGTGGATTGCTGTTGCCAAGGCTTGTTGGGTCTAATCCGGATTCCAACATCGCAGTCAACTAGATCTTTTGAGGGACAGCGAGAATCCAGCTCCTGGTTGTCTTGACGCCTCCTGGACCTCGTGCCTCAAGAGTAAAGCTTCACCTCTTTCATCTGAAATCCCACGACATCGGCTGGCATCTTCTCCTCGCCATCCTGGTCACTGGCTAGTGACCCAGATTCTGTCCCTTCTGCTTTCAGGTTCTTCACATCTCTGGTCCACCCTTGGATCCACCCGGACACGTTTCCTCTGGTCACCTGCATCATTTCTTCGCAGCTCTCCATTGGAATCGACGACGAAACCCGACATCAAAAGACACCTATACACCCGGCTTCAGTGAGGTAACTCGAGTACTCCGGTGCTCCCGTGGGTCTTGACTCTCGAAGTGTCTAAGTCTAAAAGGGTTCCATCGTAGTTCACCTAGAAGTGCCCTTAATCTTTAAAATTGTAACTTGTTTGTTCTCCATAGAAAGTCAATAGTGATCTGCGGCTGTTTTTAGACACTGCACGCGTCCCCGGTCGGCCTCTTGCATCCTAACCTTTGGTGATTCTAGGTAGCCCCAGCGGTTCTACAGGCTCTAGGCCAGATTTCTAACTCCCACGTGGTCTTATACCACTATTTTAGTATATGGTTTGTGAGGCCCCTAGGGCATAACGTATACTGTGCAACTTATCGTATGCTAATTAAGTTCCTTGTATTGTACTTTTACCTATGACCTCATAAAGAGTCCAGTGGGATTGTGTCATTTGGTCATTTAAGAGATTATAATTAGTAAAAACAACTTGCTTAACTCGCCTCTAAGTCGTACCCTGAAGGCTGCTCTCCACAGCTATCACTAGGATAGCTTTCTATAAGGTTGACTTTACAACCTACCATCAATAAGGGTTGTTTGGGCTGGTGCAAGGTGCCCACTAGAATAGTGGACATCATATACCAGGCCAACTTCTCACAATATCAACAATGAAATAGAGAACCTGGTTGAGGACCTCGACCTCACCCCTTATCTCCACTTAGAATTCAGGGAGTTAAGGTCTCTGTGTAAACTTAAACACATTAACATGGGGTCCCATCCCTCCAAACAAAAGCTCCAGGACCTATTGGCAGGGTATGCTAAGGACCACCCTCTAAGCAAGGTGACGATCTCTCAGATGGGGAAGAAGATGGAGGAGATGTGGGTAACTTCCACCCCCCCCCCACACTTCTTAGGGAGAAAAGGGCCCCAGTACCCCTGACTCAAGGAATACAACTCTGATACCCTAGATCCCACAAAGGTGGTTCAGGTAATTCTGAATCCATTGAGGACAGCCTCAATGAGGAGACCAACCTCTTAGTGAGGTTGACCAAGAGATTAGATATAGAGACCCGACTCCTGGCTTTAGAAAAAGAAAGAGCAGAAATGGACTTAGCTCCCACGAAGCAACTAAATAAACAAGGACAGAGAGCAATCTTATGATCCTAAATCCCCAAAGGGATTGTCCCCAAATTTGAGGAAGATGATGACATCATCAAGGGGTTCACTGCCTTTGAGAGGGCTTGTGAAATGAGGAAAATGAAAAAGTCACACTGTGGGGCACTCCTTTGGGAACTGTTCACTGGTAATTGCAGGGACAAACTCCTGACCCGTACAGGTGCAGATGCTGGGTCTTATAACCTCATGAAGAATACTCTGATTTAGGGCTTTGGACTCACAACTGAGGAATAAAGTATTAGATTCAGGGGAACTCACAAAACCCCAAACCAACCCTGGATTTCCTTTGTGGACTATTCAGTCAAGACACTGGATGGATGTTTAACTGGAAATAATGTGCATGATTTCGATGGACTTTACAATCTTTTTATGAATGAACATGTTTTGAGTAATTGCACTAATAAAAAGTTACATCAACTTTTGGTAGACCTAATTTCTTCCCAAGACCACTGTGCCACTAGTGACCCAAAACAGCCACTGGGGGTGAACAAAAGAAAGGGGTTACCAAACCTCCCCAGCGCAAAGGGGGGAGAACCCCAAAGACAAAAAGCCAGCGTCTTCAAAAGGGTCCCAAAAACCTGCTCCGGCAGGTGGGTCCCAAACCTCTTCCCAGTCCAATGGTAGGTACAAAGGGTAGAACTTTGATCCTCTGAAAGCCTGGTGTTTTAACTGTAAGAAGATGAGTCACTTGACTGGAGATGCTGCTTGTCCTAGCAAGAAGCCACCTAGTCCTTCTCCAGTTACTACCGATGTAGCCAATCTCCAGATTGGATCAACAGTGTGCACAGAAGGAAACAAAGGTCCCCGGGGAGATGGGGTTTTTTAAAAGGTTGTACTTAAGTGGAGAGAAAATCTCATACAGAGTGTTCAATCAAGGAACTGAGAGGTTCCATTGTCGGAATTAGAGAGCCTCACACACCCAGGGCGTTTAGATGTGGAACACACCCTGACCGTAGGGTGTCCAGTGTCATCATTGGCTCACTGCTCCTCGTCAGACCGGCGCTGCAATGTCTGACGGGGTGCTCGGAGGCACCCTTTTAACGGAGGTCTTTTATTCCTTGCCGATGGTGTGTGTGAGTCAGAGGGAAGATGGTGTAGTCGGTGTGGAAATTGTGAATATTAAAAAGGGTAGCCAGTCCACAATAGGATTTATTGGCGTGGCTGCTTCCCTGATTAAAAGGGGGTGAGAGGGGAGCTAGAGACTGTAGGGAGTATCAGAACCTAACTCTACCCCCTGATGTGGTCAACATGTTTCTCGCCGTCCGGCGATTCGTCAGGACCAGAACAGAGTACTACACGTGAAAAAGGGGGGTTCAAACACAAGAGGAAAAAAAAACACAAATACAACCTCACTGGGTCGGTTGAATAGAGGGCCTAAGGTCCTGCTCTAGTTATGCGACCCTAAGGGCGATTAAAAGGGCCTCGCAGTCTGCTCCCGTGAGGCCAGCGCTGTCTGGCGATTGTGCCTTGGTACGAGCGCTGGGACGCAGAGAGACCTACCCCTCACGCTCGCGGCACAAAAAAAAAAAAAAGGGATCAACAGTGTGCCATAGAGCAAATCAGGTTTTACACTGAAGCAGCTTTAGTCACTGAGGGTGAAGTTTAGTTTGCCTCTTTAGCTGTGTGGCCACCCAACTTACAGAAGTATTTACAATCCCCCTGGGTGATTGGGACTAGTATAGAGGCCCTGAGGGATACAGGTGCCAGTGTCACTATGGTGAGACACACACTGATTTCTCCAGAGCAATACCTGATAAGGAAATCCTACCCAGTCACCAACGATGACAGTGTTACTACTAACCATGCCATGGCTATGGTAACATTGGACTGGGGGGGGGGGGTTACAGGCCTGAAACAGGTATTCCTCTCTCCAAAGCTTCCAGCTGCCTGCCGGCTTGGAATGACCTGGAGACTTCAGCATTGGCTGAAGTAGAATTGAAATCCCATGCAGCAATGCTGGACATCCCCGAGATTGTCTGTGTCAAAACTGGGCACAGAGTTGAAAGCAGGGTGAAAAAGAAGTGTTGGAGCACGGAAGAGTAGCCCAACCTTCCAAGAGGAAAGGTGGGAAGACTGGGAAAGCAGCTTCAGATCAGCCAAATACTCAGGACTTGTAAGCCCCAGAGGGAACCGAGCCCATGGAACGTGACCCTTACCAGGTTGAGCTCTTAGGCCTAGGGGGACCCACTAAGGAAGAGCTGTGTCTTGGACAGCAGACCTGTCCAACTCTTGAAAGCCGGAGGCAGCAAGCTGCTGCACAGGAAAAGGGAGATATCATTGGTACCCGCAGTGCCAATTGGGAGGAGGGTCTCCTGTATACTGAGGCCAGAGACCCCAACCCTGGTGCCACTAGGAGAGTGGTGGTGCCTCAACTGTACTGAGGTCTTCTACTCACTTTGGCCCATGACATCCCCTAGCTGGGCATCTTGGGTAATCCAAGACTTGGGAGAGGCTAGTCAGGCACTTTTATTGGCTCCAGAGTTCCCAGAAAGTAAAGGAGTTTGTTAGCTCCTGTGTCACCTGTCTAGCCAGTGGCAAAACAGGTGGACACCCAAAGGCCCCCTTAATTCCAACACCAGTGGTTGGGGCTCCCTTTGAAAGAGTAGGTGAGGACATAGTAGTTCCACTTGAACCTCCTACATCATCAGGGAGAAAATTCATACTGGTGGTAGTGGATCATGCCACCAGGTATCCTGAGATGATTCCCCTTAGGACTACTACAGCTCCTGCAGAAGCTAAGGCCCTCATTGATGTCTTCACCAGCTTAGGGTTTCCTAAGGAGCTGATTTCAGACAGAGGGTCAAACTGCATGTCTGCATACCTGAAACATATGTGGAAAGAATGTAGGGTGCAGTGAAAGTTTACTACACCGTATCACCCACAAACTAATGGTCTTTGAAGGGCATGATCATGGGGCTCCCTGAAAAACTCAAAAGGAGATTGAATGTCCTCTTACACCCTTGCTTTTTCCCCCTTTGAACTTCTGTTGGCTATCCTGTTAGGGGACCACTCTGTCTTGTTAAAGAGGGTTGGGAGAAGCTTCTCCAAGAACCCAAACAAGACACTGTCGACCATGTACTAGGCCTAAGGTCCAGAATGGCAAAGTACATGGAAAAAGCTTCCAAAGATCTTGAGGCCAGCCAGGAGCTCCATAAGCGCTGGTATGACCAAAAAACTGCAATGGTGGAATTCCAACCAGGGCAAAAGGTCTGGGTTTTGGAATCTGTGGCACCAATGACCCTCCAGTAAAAATGGAGTGGCCGTTACCCCATCTTAGAAAAGAAAAGTGAGGTCACTCACTTGGTAGACCTGGGCAAAAGCAGAACCCTCAAAAGGGTGATCCATGTGAACCACCTAAAGCTTTTCCATGACAGGGCTGGCATAACCATGCTGATGGTAACTGATGAGGATCAGGAGACAGAGAGTAAACCACTCCCTGACCTCCTCTCTTAAAGCCCCAAAGATGGGCCCATGGATGGAGTTGTCAATTCAGACACCCTCACTGCCCAACAGCAAGCTAAGCTATTTTCCTTAACCCCTGGTCAGACAAACTGGTGTACTCATGATGTGGACACTGAGGACAGTGCTCCTGTCAAGAACAAAATCTATGGACAGTCTGATCAAGTTAAGGAAAGCATCAGAGCTGAAGTTAGCAAGATGTTGGAGTTAGGGGTTATTGAACCCTCTGAGAGCCCCTGGGTCTGCCCAGTGGTTCTAGCCCCCAAATCTCATCCACAGGCTGAACATAGAGAAATGAGGTTCTGTGTGGGCTAACCCTGGGTGTAGTTCTTGTAGTAGAGCTATGCAAAGCTACGCGAAGTACACTTCGCACTACGCGTGCTACGTGTAGCTACGCAAACTGCGTAGTGCACTGTGCAAAATGATGTTCGCACTTTTGCACAGTGCCGGATGCTTGTCCCCACTGTGCAATCAGTGCAAACCGCATCTTGCACAGTGCAAGCGGTCGTTTTCTGCCGCTCGAGTAGATTTCTATTCGAGCGGCAGCTTTCTCAACGTGGACTGGTAGTTTCTCATTGCGAGCATACGCAACCACTTGCAATGAGAAACCTGACCTCCCCACGTTGAGAAACTCGCCAGGAGGTTTATTTTCCTCGCTCTCGATCGGCAACTTGATGTTGCTGATCGCAAACTAGGAAAAAGTCTCACCAGGATGTCATTTTGCTCGCTCGAGGTCGCCAACATGACATTGAGGACCGCGAGCAAGCAAAAAATTACCACTACGCTACGTGTGTTTGCACTGTGCTACGTGCAATTGGCGTAGTGCAAAGTAGCGCAAACTTTGCAAACTACGCGAGCGCAGCATAGTACTTCGCCCCAGGTTAGTGTGGACTATAGAGGGCTCAACTCTGCCACTAGGACAGATGCTCACCCTATCCCAAGAGCCGATGAGTTGATAGACAAATTGGATGCAGCCAAATGTGTAAGTACCTTTGACTTAACTGCAGGGTACTGGCAGATTTGCATAGCACCAAGAACCAAAAAGAAAACAGCATTCTCCACACCTTATGGGCATTATCAGTTTACTGTTATTCCCTTTGGTTTAAAGAATGTCTCTGACAACTTCCAAAGGTTGGTGAACCAAGCCCTTGCTGGATTGGACTCCTTTAGTGCGGCATATCTTGATATTGCTGTCTTTAGCTACACCTGGCAGGATCAGCTGATCCGCCTGGAGAAGGTTTTAAAAGCCCTGCAAACTTCAGACCTAACTATCAAGGCATTCAAATGCCAGTTAGGGCAGGGAACAATTGTATAATTGGGCCACCTTGTTGGTGGAGGCCAAGTGCAAATTTTACAACCCAAGATCCAGGCCATTCTGGACTGGGAAGCTCCAACCTCCCAGACCCAAGTCAGGGCATTCCTTGGCTTGACTGGGTATGACAGGAGGTTTGTGAAAGGATATGGATCCATTGTGACACCCCTCAAAGAACTTACCTCCAAGAAGCTGCCCAAAAAGGTAAACTGGACAGTTAGTTGTCGAAAGGCTTATGACACTCTGAAAGAGGCAATGCACTCAGCACTAGGCCTGGGTGGTAAATTGCCTTCTGCTCGCGGAATTTGGGTAATTTCACGTTCCATGGAGAACGCGGAATTGCCAAAAATTCCACTGTCCGCGGCTTCACAGATTTTTTTGCTTGTTCGCTCTTTCAAAATGTGTGTTCACGAGGTATTTATCCCCGAGCTCGCAAACAGCGTTAGGAAAAAAGCATTGCAGACGGGTGGAGCAAGCAATTGCGCACGTTTGCAGAACTTTTGCGTGCTCGCTGAGTTTTTTACCGTTTCCCGGAGCTTTGCATAGTGCGACTATGCAAATTCCACCCACCCTTACTCAGCACCAATTCTCAAAGCTCCAGACTATACCAAGCAATTCATTGTGCAGACTGATGCCTCTGAGCTAGGGAAAGGAGCGGTCCTATCCCAGACCAATGATGGAGGTTAAAACCATATACGTGTGAAAGTATGAGGTGTGGACGCACTGCCGTTCCTTTAAAAGTTTATCTTTTTAATTCCACTTTCGTCAAATTCAGAGCGTGCTAGACAGAGTGGCGCCTCTTGTCGTAGGCGTCTTCGTTATAAATGACAAAGTCGTGCTTCCCATCAAGGCGTGAGAGCATCCCCTGGTGCACAGCTCATTAGTACTTCTGGTTATTCCAGAATTCATCCAACGTTCACTCAACAGATGAATTTAAACTTGTTTTTGAATTTATTTCATTCATGGGTTTTTGAAAAGTTACAAGGTATAGTGATATGTATATCAATTAACAGTCTTATCTCAAATCATATCTCAATAAACATCAAATCATAAAAGACATATATAATGTAATACAAAACTTAATCATTCTAAAAATTTCAAGAACTTTATAAGCCAACATGTTGTGCAAGCTCGTATTCATGCATGCTATCCCCAGTGCACAAAGTGTTCCGTGGCAAAAATATCACCCAAAATAATCGTAATGCTGCCAACTCGGCACTCACATGTGTTTATATTCAAACATTTCTTCAACGATGTCTCGACTAATGAAGTCAGCTAAGATCAAAATGATACATTTAACGCCCGGCTCTTTAGGTTTTAGGAGTTAGAAAACGATATGCTCGCAATATTAGTCACTTACATGTTCGACGTGCGAACGCCTTTCGCAATATTCATATCGCCATTATCACTGTTCCTGGCATTTGCCGGCATTAGCAAACACGTTCGCCCAATGGTATCGCTTTTAACAACAATATCATAAACAAGAATACAATTGTGAACTCTGATTGGCTCGCTTTCCGATCACGTGATCGGACGACTAGCCAATGAGAGGGCTGCTCTACTCGCGCTAATGCTTGAAAAACATTGCTTGTGCAATAAAGATTTCTGCATTTGAAATCCTAGGGTAAAGATTAAAGATCATTTAACTCACTTTAGAATTCATTAAGCACAAAACAATACATATAAATGCAACATATAAATGAATATGGATACCACTCTAAAAAAAAATCAAAAGTTTACATTTTAAGGAAATAAACAACACTAAAAAACAAACAAACAATTTCCTTAAAATTTAAACTTTTGATTTTTTTTAGAGTGGTATCCATATTCATTTATATGTTGCATTTATATGTATTGTTTTGTGCTTAATGAATTCTAAAGCAAGTTTAAATTCATTTGTTGAGTGAACGTTGGATGAATTCTGGGATAACCAGAAGTACTAATGAGCTGTGCACCAGGGGATGCTCTCACGCCTTGATGGGAAGCACGGCTTTGTCATTGAAGGTTAAAACCAGCCTGTTGCTTTTATATGCAGGAGATTACTCCCCAGGTAGCAGCGTTGGAGTGCTATTGAGATGGAGGTCTTTGCTGTGGTTTGGTCCCTGTAGAAGCTGAGACCATACTTTTTTAGTAGTCACTTCACAGTTCAAACTGACCACAGACCTCTTAAATAGCTAGTGCAAATAAAAGGTGAAAAACCTAAACTTTTAAGGTGGTCCATCTCCCTACAGGGAATTGACTTCATAGTGGAACATAGACCTGGGACTGCCCATACCAATGCAGATGGACTTTCCAGGTTCTCCCAATTAGACTATGAAGACTTTCTGGGGAAAGGATAGTCTCATTCTCTTTCGTTTGGGGGGTTGTGTAGGAAAGTGCCACTTTTTTTCGTGGTTGCCCCACTTTTTGTCAAACTGTTGATGTACTTTGACTAAGTGTGCCCTGGGTTCCTGCCAACCAGGTACCCAGGGCCTATGTTCTTTTCCTAAACTGTACAGTTCGAAAACCCAATTTGCAACTCTGTGGCCACATGTAAGTCTCTTGTAAAAGGTACCATAGGGAGTAAGGGCACTGTGACAAGGGAAGGCCTCTGAGGGTTGCAGCACTTATTGTGCCAGCCTGAGGCCCTGTACCTTTACACACACACACTGCCATTGCAGGCTATGTGTTTTGGTGCAGAACAAAGTGAAGAGTCGACATGGCACACATCCCTGTGTGCCGTGTCTACAACCCACAGCCCTTGCATAGATAAGTCACTCCTCTAGCTGGGTGCACTCCAGTGGTGAGGGTACAGGTGCATGAGCCCTCTACCCCTACAGTGTCTAAGTCAATTCTTAGACATTGTAAGTGCAGTAATGCCATAAAGAGTATATGGTGCTGGGAGTTTGTAATTGTGAACTCCACAGCACCATAATGGCTTTACCGAAATGTAAGAAGTTTTGTATCAAACTTATCAGCACAATAAACCCACTCTGATGCCAGTGTGGGATTTAATGAAAAATGCACTTAGAGAGCATCTTAGAGATGCCCCCTGAAAAACGGCCTTAGCGAGTCCTGGCTGAGTGGCTGTTCACCAGCTGCCACCACCAGGCATGTTTCTGGACCTCTGGGTTGAGAGCCTGCCGAAATAGATTGCAGACATTCACAACAGCTTCAATGCCACGACCGCCCGACAACCAGTGAGACCCCTGTCCCCACAACCACCATCCGCACCAGCTGCCTGCTAACCTGGACCAGCATCACCGACAACGACACCATCAAGATCATGAACACCATCCACTCAGGATCTCTGTCAGACCCATGCCCAGACCACATCTTCAACAAAACCTGCACAGCCATCGCACCCCATCTCCGGAAATTCATCAACATTTCCTTCGAGACAGCAACCTTCCCGGAGAGCTGGAAGCACGCTGAGATCAACGCCTTCCTCAAGAAACCCGAAGCGGACCCCAAGGACCTCAAGAATGTCCGGCCCATCTCCCTGCTCCCGTTCCCTGCGAAGGTCATCGAGAAGACCGTCAACAAACAACTGACCCACTACCTCGAGGAGAACTGCATCCTGGACCCTTCCCAGTCTGGGTTCTACAGCAACCACAGCACCAAAACTGCCCTCATCGCCGCCACCGATGACATCAGGACCCTGCTAGACAACGGAGAAACAGCAGCCCTCATCCTTCTAGACCTGTCAGCCGCCTTCAACATGGTCTGCCACCACACACTACAAACATGCCTCCACGGAGCCGGGATCCAAGAACAGGCCCTGGACTGGACCACCTCCTTCCTCTCCAGCAGAACATAGAGCGTCCACCTTCCCCCCCCTTCCGCTCCGAAGCCACCAAGATCACTTGCGGTGTACCCCAGGGCTCATCCCTCAGCCCAACCCTGTTCAACATCTACAGGGCACCACTCGCCTATGTCGCCCGACTGCACGACCTCAACATCATCTCCTATGCAGACGACACCAAGCTGATCCTCTCCCTCACCAAAGACCCCCATACCGCCAAAACCAACCACCACGAAGGAATGAAGGCCGAATGGATGCGAAACAGCCAACTGAAGCTGAACTCGGACAAGATGGAGGTCCTGATCCTCGGATCCACCCCCTCGGCCTGGGACGACTCCCGGTGGCTGACTGCACTGGGAGCAGTCCCCAAACCCACCGACCACGCACGCAACCTAAGGGTCATCCTCTCCATGACTAAACAGGTCAATGCCATCTCTTCCTCATGCTTCAACACCCTCTGCATGCTTCACAGGATCTACAAGTGGATCCCCACCGAAACAAGAAGAACGGTCACCCAGGCCCTCGTCAGCAGCAGACTGGACTACGGAAACGCCCTCTACACAGGAGCCTCGGCAAAACTCCCGAGACGGCTTCAACACACCCAGAACGCCTCTGCACACCTGATCCTCGACATCCCTTGCCACAGCCACATCACACCCCACCTGAGAGACCTGCACTGGCTTCCAGTCAACAAAAGGATAACCTTCAAGCTCCTCGCCATGCACATAAAGCACTCCACAACAATGGACCAGCGTACCTCAACAGACGACTCAGCTTCTACACCCCCACCCGCCAGCTCCGCTCCGCCAACCTCACCCTCGCCACAGTCCCCTGCAACACGAAGAGTGACCTCCGGCGGCAGATCATTCTCCCACCTCGCCGCTAAGACCTGGAACTCCCTCCCTGCCCACTTACGTCAGACCCAAGACCTGCTGACCTTCAGAAAACTCCTCAAGCTCTGGCTCTTCGAGTAGTAGCGGCATCCCCCTACCACCAGCGCCTTGAGACCTTCACAGGTGTGTAGTGCTCTTTACAAATGTCACGATTGGTTGATTAATTGATTGAATAGTACATCTTCCTTATGTTGTACCAGAATAGGAGGTTGAGCTTCCTTCCGAGCAAGAACCTCCACTTTTAGAATCATTGGTTGCCAGATATCTACCAAGGAAAAGAACGGATAATACTCCACCATCTACTCCAAGCACCATTAATGATGATGATGAGAGAGACATGGAGTGGACCCTGGCAATGTCCAGGAGAAGCAAGGATAAAGAAAAATCCCAGAAAGCTTTAGACTTATGGATGGGTATGAGGATGAGAATGATGTCAACGAGGCAGTCATTGTAGAAGTTGACATAGAGGAATCTGACATTGCTATTCAATCTGCTTCAAGGGATATGGCATAGGTAGCGCCACCAGCTCCTATATTTGCAAGCCCGATCAGAGACCTGCACTAGCAACCACTACCTCAGTGGAAGTATGCACTGCAGAGAGGAAATCAACAACATGCCCACCTACCTCCAGTTCTTCACGCTTTGGCAGTGGCAAAGCAAAAAAGTACTTCTCCCCAATTTGAGACTTTTTTTATGGTTAGCAAAGAGGGGGAGCACATTGCAGTATGCATCATTTGCCACACAAATGTTGCCAAGGTAAACCAAGTACACATTATGGTACTGGAGGACAAATGACCCGTATGAAACAACACCACACAATCAAGTGGGAGGAGCACCTTAACTAATTGCTGAACATGGTTGTAGTGATGAAAGTGACTAGAAGAGCCTGGGTACATCAGCTATAAGTGAAATCATGGTGGGAAGTGATGATGATTAAGATGAGGGTGACATCCTCATGCCAAGCAGTAGTGTCCTAATAGTGCTCCAGTTGAATCCCCCATCTCATTGACTTCACAATGGCACAAGGCTCGGAGTCAGCTGGTGATATCACATACATGCAGTGACTGCCCCATTACGATGGACATTGAGTCTACCACCACCTACTTCTTAAAAGTTGCCTGAGCCTGTGGCCCTCAGAAAAGAAGAAAAAAATACAGGCTACTATTATGGGCATGTTCAGACAGGAGGGGCTATATGAACGCAACCACCTAACTTCACGTTTGTACAATGGGAAGTTGGCAAAAATGTTAGCACCACACCTCCTCCTTTTTTCTTTTGTCAAAGGTTCCAAGTCAGACCTATTTTGCCAGAGTTGCTGTTCCAGTGCTGCATCATGATGTGCTGCAATTGGTTGGACAAGTTTTGTAGCAAAGTGTTGTTCACACTATCCACCTGGTGACAGACATGTGGACCAGTTGTCAGGCGACTGATTACATATGCATTACTGCACACTGAATCTCTTTTTCTGAAGTACAGCAAAAATATCTACAGGTCTTGGTCCTTAAACTAGTTTTCGTGTGTTCAGTGTCATGCAGCAGTGGCCATATTCGCCATGGAGAAATCACTACATGTGTAAACATCTTGGACAAATTTAACAGCAAGGTGTCAGATTTGAATTTGTTACCATGGACAATGGCAGTAACGTAGGCAAGGCCATGTCAGACGGTGGATATTTCATGGTTCTGTTTAGCCCATTGCATCAACCTGGTGGTGTAAGACTTCTACAAAAAGAAGACATAGTCAGCAAAGAACTAACCACCTTCAGAAGAATCTGCAAGTATTTATGCCACTCTTTTAAAGCCCAGAAGCAGTTGTGGATTATTAAGCGTGCTAATAGAGCAACAGTTAAAGCCCTGATGCAGGAGGTGCCAACACGTTGGTACTCGACCTATTATATGTTTCAACGTCTGTTTAAGCAGTACAAACAGATCTATGACTGGGTCATTCAAAGAGGACAAATAATTTGACTAAGTCTCATATACTTCCTAAAGTGAGCACTGAAAAGACAGCGTTCCTCCTTGAAAATATTTTTAAAGTCTTTTTGGCAACAAATCAAATGCACCATGTAGAAACAACATTAAGGCGTACAATGAATGGTTCCACACATTTATTGTTTTGCAGGAGCCAACAGTATGCAGAATATTTCTAGGTAAGTCATTGGACGTTAGTAACGCTGAGTTTTTACCCCATATGTCAATTTGATGGGGACGTTTCAGGACAAAAGGAGGGGAAGGGTGGTGTAGTGCCCTGCTGGACACTTTCTAGTGTCTCAACAGGCACCAGTTCACCAGACTCTGCTTTGAGGGTGGCCATACATCCACCCCAAACCCATCCAACACAGGTGTCACCAGTCAGGTGACCCTGCTAATAAAAGAACCAGAGCGCACATACTCGTGGCCAGTTCTAGATAAAATAAGCATGTGTCTGTGTCATTATTTCTCAAGTATGTGGGCCTAGGGATCATTACTTCACAATGGCGACAAGGGCTTCTGACCCTATGCTGTGCTGTCAAGAAGGTCACACCTGTAATTGAGGAGGAAATCAGGGTCCGGATTGCCCATGAAAGAAGTCACGAGTGCAGGCTGAGGAAGGAAATAGGCCCAGCACATCACAAAAACGGCTGCCATCCACCTGCCTCCAAGTGTCCCGCAGGAGAAAGAAGCCTGCTGCTCTGTCAAATGCTCCCCACAGTGGCAGGATCAGCAAGGCAGTTGGACTCACATGACAGCCCACAAAGAATCTAGCCACCAGTCCTCTGAGGAGTGGAATTATCCCTTCTGTGCCCATCAGAGGTGTCCCCAGGAATAAACAAAAAGTGAAGGGGAGATCACGTTGGGCAGCCAGCCCATGCGTGAGCCCCATCGTTTAGTGGCTACTTCCTACCTGCTGAGCACCATGCGAGATATACCAGAAGGACCGCCGCCCCATGGCGAACATTGTCCCACAGCAAGACCTGGTGGCCAGCAGTCAATTGTAGTGCCCCACCAGAAGGAAGAAGACTAAGGCTGCCCCTGCCTGCATGGGCGACAGGGTCCACAGTCTGGGGAAAGCAGCTGTGGCCTCCCCAAGTGGCTTAAGTGCCACCTAGCTGCTGTTCACCATACCACACCAGCCCAAAAAAGTGACTTGTATATGGTGACCACAACGGGGCTAAGTTTCAAATAAATACAAGCCGCCCTACATCACAATCTCCAGCAGCACCCCCATCAACAAGGTTCCTCTCTCTCTCCTCTTCTTTTCAATCTTTATATTCACCCACTTATCTCTTCTCTTCTTCAGCTGGGGGTCTCGGTGTTCAACTACGCGGATGACCTCCAGCTTGTCTTTGACCGTTCTTCTCCTTCTCACTCCCTATCCTTTTTCCGCTCCACCATGGTTTTTATCTCTGGGTGGATGGGCGCCAATCACCTCAAGCTCAATCCAGATAAGACCGAGCTTGTTCTGACTGGCGGCTCATCCAGCCCTTGGTCCTCTGCTTTCTGGCCCCCCTCCCTCTGACCCCCTTCCACCCCGGTCGCCTCTGTAAAAACCTTGGGCATCAAGGTCAGCCAGGACCTGTCCATGCATGGCCAGGTCAGCGCTGTCGTATCTTCCTGTTTTCTTTCCCTTCGGTTGATCCGAAAAATTTCTCGTTTCTTTTCCCTTGAATCTCTTAAAATTATCATTTCTGCTCCCATCACTTCCCGCCTTGATTATGGTAATAGCTTGTTCGTGGGCATTCCTGCCTACGAAACCCGCCGCCTTCAAGCAATCCAAAATCAGGCTGCCCGACTCATCTTTCACTTGCCCAAAACTTCTCACATCACTCCTGTCCTCAAATCCCTTCACTGGTTACCTATCCCGCAGAGATCCTTGTTTAAATTAGAGTGCTTTGTTTATCGGGCTCTTGATCGCTCGGCACCGGCGTTCATCAACCTCCTCATTTCCTCCTACTCCCCTGTCCGTACTCTCCGTTCATCCTCTTCTGCCCTCCTCACAGTCCCCCGCTTCCGCAAAACTCGCACTGGTGGTTCCAGATTTTCTGTTCTTGCACCCCGGTTTTGGAATTCCCTCCCTCTTTCTATGCGTTCTATTCCCATCTTTTCACACTTCCGCAAAGCACTTAAAACATTCTTGTTCGCTTTGGCCTACCCCTGTTAATATCCTTCCTAGCCTTGCTTGTTCTGTGCCCTAGACTTCTCAGCGCCAGGAAGCCGTTTGGCCATCGTGCGCTCTATAAATAATTTCATTCATTCATTCATTCATTCATTCATTCATTCATTATAGGGGGTGAGAGAGGCCCCATTCATCTTCAGTACCAAACATCTGCAGGAATCAAACCGAAACACATGCTATGTTTACAAAACACTCCCAGTTGCCACTGCATTGCTGCTACTGCAAAAAAAAGCCTTTTGCCTCCCACGACAACTATGCTGCACCAGTGGGGTCCTATCCCCCAGCATGAGGGCGGACAGGTGCAGGCAGCCCAGGTAGCCTACACCAAGGAACAACAGGAAAGAAAATTAGCCTAACGCAGCAGGATAAGTTGCTACCACGCTACCTAGTGGTGGCTCCTTGTACTGTACCTTGGCCCTGGCCTGGGAGATGAGTAAGTAACTAGTACAGTAGCAAAGACCATTCTGGGGAACCAAAGTTGCCTGCAGAACCAGACCACAGTAGACACAAAAGTATGAACTTCCAGCACAAACTCAGGGGGTACAACAAGTGCTCTGAAAGTAAAGAATCGGGGCACTGCATCATAGTGGTGTAAGAGGGACACCAATAGCGCAACCTCAGCGCTACTAGTACTTCCTAGAGAAAAGAGGGGAGTAAAGGTCTAGCGTGGCTCAAGTGCAGGAAGAGAGCAACAACACACCTCAACTGCAACAACACCACTCCGCAGAGGACCAGAGAATGAACAGGGAGTGTCCTCCCCAACACTGCCTTAAGACTGAGAAACAGATCGGCCCATTACAGACATGAGGAGAGTCACCTGTCCCCAAGTGGCAGGCTTCCACTACTGCAAAAGCAAGAAGACACTCACCTCCCACAACGATCCTGAGTTGCACCCGGAATACCTGTTCGTGAAGAAGAAAGGTATGGAAGAGGCTGCAGACCAGATCCATCTAAACATACCTACTTCAACTGACGCCCACGAAGTGGCTGACACACATGCAAGAAGAAACCCAACCTACAGACAGGACTTGATCTGCGATTAGTCCAAAAAGGTATTAAATGTGTAGTTTAACAAACGTGACGAAGCTGGCAGGAGGTCCCAGTGAGAACTGATGATGAATGGCAGGAAGCCACACTGCAAGCGAGAACCAAGGAAGACAGAAAGAGAAGAGTGTGTGACCTGACCTGTCACCCTGAAGGACTGGACAACCAAATATGAGCTAGAGCACAAGATCACAGAGTGAAGAGACTGAGGACTCATGCCATTACCCACAGACACAAGCCAGCCACTGAGGCAGGAGCGATGTCCCTGGCAACAGCTCAAAGGAAAAACCAAACGTAAGCCGCCACCAAGCGCAAACCGCTTCTCTACCCCATGCTTCCCGTGCAACCATCTGTTCCCAAGAGTCTGCTGTTTGAGCCAGATGGCATCCCTGCTCACAACCACTCATGCCGAGGGAGAAGAACAGCACCAGCAAAGACACTGAGCTACGTGGCTGCGAAGTCCCTCCAGTCATCCTCATTCCAAGCCAGTCAACACCAGTCGTCCAGGTCTAATGGCAACCACACCATTATTGCTATGTGCATCACCAAATCCAACGAAGGAGCAACTCATCAGCAGGGTGGAGCCTTACACCGACAAAGCACCAATAGACCAAGGAGCTCCTGGCTAAGTGAGAAACTAAGTGTCCAGAGACAATCTGATAGCCCACTGCACCTAGGTCCTGTTGACAAGCACGCCAACTATTGTATCACCTACCATGGTGGTTGCGTGAAAGACTCAGCCCTGATTGTGTCAGTGATCCTGCAGCACCCCCTGGCATCCCACTCGTAGCCCTGCACAGTCTGTGCAGTCCTGTGACAACCCAGCAAAATGGGTCTCAAAGACATTCCTGCACAAAGGTATCCTGGTATGAGAAGACACCAGGGCTTCAGATGAAAACATCCCAAGCATCATTGACACCATCCCAGCACTGGCTTGTCAGCACAGTGCAAAAAATGTGATGAGTATGCTCCTCAGCCAGACTCCACCGACGCTCCTGATACACCAAATTTGAACTGTTGACACCAACTGCATCACAGCGAGAGCACGCATGTCTGAGCATCAGTGCGTGAGGGGGCACGCTGTCAAAAGATCCAGACTTGCTCTTCAAACTATTTGTGGCCAGTGGTGGCTGGCTAAATAATAAACGTGTGCAGAGATGTGCGGTGCTTCCAGCTGCGCCTGTCCTCCACTGTCCTGTTGATTGCCTCTCAAGGCTGTGAGACTGTTGTTTTAGTTGTTTTTATCCATTCCCACCGGTTGGACTTTGTTTTTTTTTCAATAAAGTTTGTGAGGAATGGAGGGGCATATTACCAAGGGGGGCGATAGGCAATTATCGCCGATTTAGCGGCCGGCGATAATTCTATCGCCCTATTAGCCCTATTAGCAAGCTCTCGCTAACAGCAGTTAGCGATAGCTTGTAGGCGATAGCGAGCGGTTTTGGGGCCCGCTTTGCATGTCAGCGATATTTATCGCTAATGACATGCAAAGTGGGCGTACCCAACCTGTTAGCGACTGAGTTAGTCGCTAACGTCGCTATCGCCTATTAGCAAGGCAGGCGTAGCGATTGAAATATTTGCGCTAAGCGCGGATATCTCCAAAAACGAACACCTGCCCAGACCAGTTCTTAGCCATGTTATCCAATGTGAGGTGGATAACATGGCTAAGAGCATTTCGTCGCTAATGCGTGAATATCGCTGTATTCTCAGCGATATTCACGCATTTCGCCGCTATCGCCGGAAAATGTATCGCTTTGGAGATAAACGTTGCTAATAGCAAGTTATCTCACGATAAATTCCGGCGATGCTCAGCGATAAACAAATCGTCGCTAAGCCTATTTAGCGATAACTATCGCCCCGTAGTGTCCTGCTGGACAAGTTCAAGGGCCAGATGTAGGTAGATAACGGTCAGTAACGGACGGAAATACCGAATTTCGGCCGTTACCGACCGGTATTTGGACATTGAGCTGTAGGGCTCTCAAAAACGACCGAATCGGTAACTTTTCCAAATCGTTAGATTTACCAAATCAGTAAATATTCCGAATCGGTAACTTTTCTGAATCGGTAAATTCACTGAATCGGTAAATATTCAGAATCGGTAACTTTCCCGATTCGGTAAATTTCCTGATTCGGTAAATAAGAAATGGAAAAATAAGACTCTTGAGATGTAGGTGACCCCATAAATACCGAATTTGCATGAAATTCGGTATTTAAGAGTCGGTATTTAGCATGGATTGAAAGCAGGTGGTAACCAGGTGCAGGCTATAAAATAGGGCCCCAAAATGCAACAGTGTAACCAGAATGGCGGCATTCTACGTCATAGCAAGGCGGCTACGGCTACAGGCAGCAGGAGAGAGGGAATGGAGAAGGGAGGAGCAAGTGTACAGGCAGAGGATCACACTCTTCCAACTGACTGAGCCAGAAATACTGCAAAGGTACGGGCTGCACCCCCAAACCATCCTGGACCTGATCAGGGACCTGCACCCACTCCTGGAGCACCCAACACCAAGGGCGCACGCCATCCCACCCCATGGGCAGGTGCTCTGTAGCATACACCTGCTTGCATCTGGGAGTTACCAGAGAGTTGTTGCTGCGGTAGGTGGGGTGTCCCAGAGCTGCCTGTCCCGTTTCTTCAGGAAGTTCCTGGATGCCATGATGCAGAGAATGGAGCATCACTTCCGCTTCCCAGAAACTGATGCAGACCTGCTCAGGACCAAGACCTACTTTTACCTAATGGCACATTTCCCACACGTCATTGGATGTATTGATGGCACCCATATCCCAATATGCCCACCTGCTGCCACAGAGTACATTTACAGCATCAGGAAGTCATCCCACACAATAAATGTACAAGTAATCTGTGATGCCAAGTACATGATCACGGACATAGTGGCCCAAGAAGCACCCACGACTCCTACATCTTCCAAAACAGTGGGATCTACACCCACCTGACAGCGGGGGAATTTGGCGAAGGATACCTGCTAGGTAAATTACTGTGTGACACTCCCTTGATAGATAATGCAGACGTATGTTTATGTGTGCCTGTGAGTAATGGTTTTCTCATTTCACATTAGGGGAAAGTGCATATGCCCTCCGTTCCTTCGTTCTGACACCCTACCTCACCCCACGACCCCCAGCCAGAGACGATACAATGTGGCACATAAATCAACCCGGAACATCGTGGAGCGCACCTTTGGCCTTCTGAAGAGCAGGTTCCGCTGCCTCCACAAAAGTGGAGGGGCACGGCAGTACTCACCAGTCATCTGCTGTAAGATCATTGCAACTTGTGCAATGTTGCACAACCTCGCTCCTAAGAAGGGCACCGAGGTGGAATTGAGCGACTATGAAGACCATGCCGATAACCATGCACTACCTGCACCCAACACAGTAGGAGTTCCAACACCAACAGACGGTAGACAGAGACGGGCAGAGATCACACACAACTACTTTTGAGTAAGTAGAGAGACACAGCAAGGGTTTCAATGCAATAAACGTAGTTTAATTGGCAGTACCGTAAATGTCTGAAGACACATTTGTTAAATCCTAAGTGTGCCTAGCCCAACTGGGCAGACAGGGGTCACCTCACCCTCACATGTCCACTCGAAATTTGGCAGCCTTACTGCCTGCGCCCATGTACTACACTGCGTGATGCCTGTGGTTGGGTCTGAT
Source organism: Lissotriton helveticus (assembly GCF_964261635.1). NCBI lineage: Eukaryota > Metazoa > Chordata > Amphibia > Caudata > Salamandridae > Lissotriton > Lissotriton helveticus. The sequence goes on from NC_136068.1 coordinate 1,411,843,705, forward strand.
CATTGTCTGCTGTGCCAGCGCCTGTACTCTGGCGTCCGCTGCTCCTCCGAATTTCCAGGATAGGGGTGCTGCTCCTGCTACTGGTGCTGTCTGTGTCCCCTAAACCTTCACCTCCTGTGGTGGCTGACTGGTTGGTCAGCAGCACTTTCATTGCTGTAGTGACTCTCCCCATCCCCCTTGTGAGATCTGTGCAGCAGTGCACCAGCCCCACCTGCATTGCAACAGAACGGCGACACAGCAGTGAAGTCGCTGTTGCCAGACGGTGCATGCCCCTGGTCTGCTGTTGCATGCACTGCCTCTCCCTGCGTCTTTGTGCGCGGTCCTCATGGAGTTTGTCACAAAGTGACATCACACACTGTGACATGTCCCTAACCCCATCGGCCATGTCCCTCATGCTGTTCACCATGGATGTGATCCCCCGGTTCATGTTGTCAAAGTTATTATTCATTTTGCGCATTTGTCTGTGCACTACACTAATTGCTTTCGCCTGCAGGCGCTCCACCTTCACCATTGTTGTTTCAAGGCCACGGAAGACACCGTCACCATGCCCACTCAAGCTTGCCTCCCGGACCCTACGGCGTCTTGTGCCTCCAGATACAGTGACAGGAGTGGACGGAAGACCAGCTGTATTTTCCTCCATTGACTCAATTGGGATCTCACCCTCCCTTTCCTCATCAGAGGATGTTTGTAGGATTCTTAGCGGGGGAACGTCATGCCTCCTGGGCCTGCAGATTTCTGACACATCTGAGTCTGTTGGTGTGGAAAGTTGTTGTGGCTCATGTTGTGGTGAGTCAAGGTGCAGAGGAGATGATGGCAGTTGCATGGTGGCTGCCTCTGGTGTGGCAGCTGCATGTGTGCAGGGTGCTGGAGGTGTTGCAGTGCTGGGCCCTGCATCCCTGGCTTCTTCCTCACTCCTCTCCCTTTGGGGTGCCCTCTTCTCCCTCTCCTGCATCGTCTTGCGCGAAGTCTCTCCTTTGGACAGATATGGACAGTGGCTTAGTGGTGCTTTCACCGTGTATTTCTCTAATAAATCACATATCATTTGCACTATTTCATGGTCCTCCCCTGTCTCTAATTGTATTGTGTGCCATGGCTGACATTCTTTCATGTTGCCTGCTCTGATGTGAATTCTTATGACTACCACTCCCATAATGCATTGCGGGTGGATACAGAAGCCTGTACTGGAGTTTCTCAATACACAGCCACATTGGGGGAGGGAGACAGGCAAGGGGTGAGGAATGAAGGACATGTGCCTTACCTTTCTTTGATGCAGCTCGGGCTGAGCTGTCAGCATCACCAATTCCTAAAACGCTCTCTGGCTCCAGTGTGGACTCCACAAGCTCTTCCAGATCCGTGAGAGCAGGTGCCCTGTTCTTTGCTCCACTTGTAGCATGGGCCTCTTTCCTTCTTGCCACCAATTTCTTTTTGGTAATGATTCTCAGATCATACCATCTCTTCTTTAGATCGTCCACTTCCCTGGTTGTCACTCCAATGGCGTTCACCTTGGACTGGATCCCCAGCCAGGTATTCCCCTTCACAGACTCTGCTACCTGCAGAGACTGCTTTCCGAAAAGCTTGGAGTAGTGCTTTACCACCTCCTCCACCAGCACCTGAAGTTCACCTGTGCTGAACTTCATCTTCCTCTTCCTCTCTGCACCTTCCCTCTGGGAGTCTTGGGACTCCATTTTTCACTCCTGCACAGCTCAGCTTCACAACAGCCTGTCAGTGTGTAACTGCTCTCCTGGGTGATCAGTTACTCTGCACCTGCATGGGTGTGGCCACTTCCTGGTTGTGGGGTGGGGTGGATGCACAGGATTGGTTGATTCCTCTGTTGGTTGGCTGAGGGGCGGGGTGGAGGCACGTGATTGGTTGGTAGCTCAACTGCTTGCTTTTTTGTATCCCCGATTCTTTACCGATGCGGTAAATACCGATTCGGTAACTCCCATTCATTCCTATGGGCATCCAGGCCCATAGGAATGAATGGGATTTAGCGATTCGGTATTTGCCGAATCGGTAAATACCGATTCGGTAAATACCGAATCGGGGTTTCCGATTTTGTCCGAATCGGTATTTATTACCGACTTTTTTCCCTACATCTCATTTCCCATTTCTAAAATACCAAATTGGTAAAATTCGGTATTTTAGATTCGGTAAAAATGAGTTACCTACATCTGGCCCCTAGTGTCTCAACAGGCACCAGTTTTCCAGACACACCTTTGAGGGCTGGCCACACACCCACCCCACCCTCCTTCAGGGTGACCCTGTTAATAAAAGGGACCGAGCGCACATGCTCATGGCCAGTTCTAGCTACAGTAAGTACGGGACCCTTTGGTGATTTTTTGGCTGCCCACACCTGCTTCTGGCTGATTGCTGTGTCTCTGCTTGCCCTAGCAGAGAGGACTCCTTCTACGACTCGCCGGACCCGCTTCGCGGGTCCCGCAGCGCGTTCTCGGCCAGGGAGGCTGTTGGATGTTTGTAACCTTTGCTGGGAGGAGAGCGGGGCAGGCGACAACACCAGCGGGGCTGCGAGCAGATAGGCAGGGACTCCAGCGTCCAGGAGCCCCTGCGCGCCCAACCTGCAACACCTGGGCTGCTCTCCCCGCTGGCCACGCCCCCCGCCAACGGAGTGAAAAGCGGATTTCACTCACGAGCCCCTGGGACCCTTTGGTGATTTTTTGGCTGCCCACACCTGCTTCTGGCTGATTGCTGTGTCTCGGCTTGCCCTAGCAGAGAGGACTCCTTCTACGACTCGCCGGACCCGCTTCGCCCGGGGCAAGGGCGGGACCGTCTGTGGCCGTCCGGGGCCGCTGGAGGCCGGGCTGGGCCACCCCGCTGACATCTGCTAGCAAGTCGTGCTACAGGGTTCTTAATCTTAAGGAATGCCGGATCTCCCTAGTAACTCCGCCTTGAGGACCCCACCGGGCGATGCCAGCCAATCAGTTGTTGGTCCCTTGGACAAGTTCTTCAATCGCCCCCCCCAGTTGATTGACAAAGAAATATCGCTTGCCGAGAGGCGTGCAGAGCGAAGACTATCAATTGAACTTTTAAAAAATCCTGGGGATAAGCGCTCTGGTCAAATCTATCCTGCTTTAGTTACACCTTTGTCTTCACTACACTTACCCGTCATTTTCGACGTGGGTCATGATGTAACTATTAATGGGGCCAATCAGGGTACTGTGGGCGAATTGATTCCTCTCTGTGTGAGCCACACAGAGACTACAATCTGTTCAACTGAGGTGTGTGCTCCATTGACCAATTCTAAACCAGGTCTTAAAAGAAAAGGTAATATATTATCTAGGAAATGTCTTCCGTCTAAGCCACCTTATAAACTTAGGAAAGTTAACAAAAGCTTGCATTCTAGTAAGGTAGCTTCAGAAGTGTGCCATGGGAGGGAAACTATGCAAGAGGGGGCTGTTGTAACATCTGATAGTCCAGACCTTAGTTCTACCATCCCTATAGATACAGGGACGTCAACAGTAGATATACAGCCATCCCTGAGCAGCTTGCTCCCTGTTTTAGAACGAATGTTAAGGTCCTTATTGCTTCCATTAGAGGAACGCATTATCAAGCTCTCAGATCGCCTAGACCATTTCGAGCAGGCAACATTAGACAATTTTTTCTCCACCAAGGCACTGATAAAAGTACAGGCTAGGTTGGATGGTAACAGTAATTGCCAGAAAACTGCTCAAGTATCATTACAAGATAAGGGACAAAGGGAACAATCTAACTCTCCACTACCTGTAAAGACTGACAGCCTGGCAGTAAAGAGACCTCCGAAGTCGCTTAATTCAGCACTACAGGGTATTGTTGTAAATGCTCCCATCACTGTAGTGCCTGCCCAGTCTGCTGTGCAGGAAGCACCTGCCCAGTCTGCTGTGCATCAACTGCTGCCTAGCACAAATCCTTTGGTCACTGCAGTGGCAGGAGGTGTGGAGGGTACTAAAAGGGGTTCTGTTATATCATCTGCCCCACTGACTGGAAATCAACCATTAATGAATACATCGATACTCCGCCCTGCCCCTACTGTTTCCAGACCGTCCTTACCACCCTTGAAAAAGCCACCTCACAAGAAACCCCCCATGAACCTCACCCCAGATTCCTTCCCCTTTGTAGCAGTCCTGATAAATGTCCCACCTCTTCCACCGGGACAGAGAGAAACCTTCCAGATGCTCAAAAACAAGGCTATGCACTGGTTAAGGGTGAACCGGCTTCTACCTGGGGAAGTTGATGGTCTTATATTGGGAGTGAGGCGAATAGATTGGATAGGTTCCACCACTAAAAGTCTGGGGGGGGACTGTATCGTGGTTAATTTTCAAGACCCAAGGGTTGTAGGATGGCTAACTAGACAGGGCTGGTGTACGGGTAAGGGAGGAATTGGTATTGTCGACCTTACTTTCTTTTACCCACGTCCCACTAGTGTTTCAACCTCTTTGATTAACGAGCAAAATGGCCCCAGAAGTTGTCTGTGGCCAGGGATTGATACAGTAGTCCCATCCACACAGTACTATAACCATACTACTGTCCCGTTTACTACCAATTTGGGTGGGTGGCAAGACCTAGGGAGGGGATGGTGACAATCCCTCGATCACCAGGAAAAAAATATGAGTCTAATTATCAATAGAGTGGTTGGAACATTTTACTCCAGAAATTTAAACTCAGCGGCAGAATCAAACTCATTGCCCATCTTACGGGAGTATACGATTTCAGGTGACATAAGGGAATTAGGGGTAGCGTCGATCTTAACTGAGCCTACAAACGCTTGTTCTTCTGTGGGAGTTATAGACTTGGTAGATACTGTCAAGCCCGGTAGCTTTCCGACTGTGACGGACCCACTTGCCAGGGTTCTCAGTGGGAATGTGGCCAGTCTGGACAGGAAATTGGCCCTGCCTGACTTGAACGCTCTGGGGGTGGAACACTCAATATGTCTGTCCCAGGAAACCTGGTGCAGGGAGCCCTCCCATAAGGTGGGATACTCGTCCTGCCATACCTTTGATGAAACTTCCTTCCCAAATCTGGACCTCAATAGGGGTGAGGAGGAGGGCTTTCTAATTACACCATATCCGATATGCCCTGACCCTCCAACTATGATGGCCACTAGCCAGACTCAGCCAACATCATTTGTCCTAGAGAAGGAATGTTTAGATCCTCCAATTGACATCGACATTCTTGGCATTGGAGGAGAAATCATCAAGGAGAAAATAAAAATCCTTAGCTGGAATCTCGCGGGCATTCATAGGAAATTGGGTCTGCCCGAGTGGAGTGACTTGGTTGAAGCTCATAAGATCTGCATATTCCAGGAGACCTGGAGCACTGAACCACTCCACCGGGTTGGGTTCGTAACCTATTTCGTCCCAGCTGAGAAATCCAGATATGGGAAGGGACGTCCCTTGGGGGGCCTCATTATCTGGGTAAGCATTTCTCTTAACTGCCGAATAACATCTAAGCAGATAAACAGCCCAGATATCCTAGGCATTCTATTGTCCAGCCCTTGTAGAGGTCTGTCTCTGGCTCTTTACAACGTCTATGCCAGAGGCACAAAAAATGGGTGCATCTCATCTGTAATATCTGACCTTGAGGTGCAGCTTAGGGATCAAAAGGAAGCTAATCATATATTAGTAGCGGGCGACTTTAACTGCACCTACGAACCACTTCCTCTAGATGGTATCCCTGACCTGGGTGAAGAAGATAGTAGATGGGATGTCCCCATACTCTCCATCCCTCCGATCAAGCGTTGGACTCGTAGTGCAGTGCAGTTAAATGCACTGACTTTAGAATTTGGCCTAAGAGCCACCAATGGCCGCACGTCTTCTGACCGGATGGGCGCTCCTACGTTCAACAGAGTTGGTCATACCTCGAGGATTGACTACATTTTGTTGGACCTAAAATTATGGAGCTTGGTGGAAGATATGGTAGTTACACCAACTGTGGAAAGCGATCATAATCCGCTTTCCCTATCTAACACAAACCTCTGGCCCAGTGGCGCACTGTTAACACCTTCCATTCACAAGATCACTGTCTCCTCCTGTGGAAGACTCATAAAGTGGGATAAAGTTGCCAGTAATGCTGACAAACTTTCCAGCATAGATGAGGTTCTTATGGCCTCACAAGTAGAGCTTGATAACATTAACTTAGCCTCACAAGCTGAAAAGGCAACACCTATCTTTGAAGCAGCTGCCAAGGATATAGGCGAAGTTTTCTGGGCTAAAGGCTCTGCAAGGAGGAATATGTCCCAATATAAAATCAAGGGGATGCACGACTGGTATACCACAGCATGTAGGAAAGCTAAGTCTCGTCTAATTGAGGCTGTTAAAAGCAAATCTCAAACCCTGATACAGACAGCCAGGAAGGAGCACAAGAGAACTCTGGTACAGGCGAAAAAGGAGTGGGATGATGCCTATTGGTCTACCCTTAAAGAAGCTAGCTCCAAGAAAGATTCAAAATGCTTTTGGGACACCATTAGAGCTAGAAACAGGCCAGATAGTGACTTGATCACTTGTAATATCCCTAGCCAGGCGTGGGTCAACCATTTTTCAAAGCTTTATACTCGACAAGATGTTCACTCTACTCCCATCGCTTCCAGTGATTATGATGGGGGGGTTATGGTTCCAGTATCTTTCCCTCCAATCTTGGATATTTATCCCAAAGATTTTGATTTCACAATTAAGGAAGTGGAATATGCAATAGGCACTATCATCCCTCAGAAAGCTGCAGGCCCGGATGGCATCCCTGGTGACCTTTTGAGATTTGACATCCCGAAGTGGGGAAAATTGATTCACTCCCTGCTTGTTTCCATCTGTAGGGGTGCTCCTATCCCCTCTTCGTGGAAAGGGGCGGAGGTGGTCCCTATTTATAAAAAAGGCCCCAGGGGTGACCCATCAAATTATAGGCCCATCAGCCTGCTAGACATTAGCCAAAAAGTTGTTGGAAAGGTTCTACTGGTCAGATTACTAGACTGGGTAGCCGAAAATAAAATCCTCTCTGACTACCAGGCGGGTTTTAGGGTGGGCACCGGGACAATCGAACAAGCTTTTAGATTAATGATTGTGTACTGGAAAGTCGTGGTTATAGGCAAGGGCAGTCTTTATCTCGCGTTTATCGATTTAAAGACTGCCTTTGACCTTGTACCTAGGGAGACCCTATGGAGTGTATTGGCTGAAATGGGGTTGCCCCACTACTTGCTATCACTACTCATTAGGCTACATGAAAATAGCTTTGCCCAGATTAGGTGGGGCCCAGGGGGGGAAAAAACAAGCAGTATCCCGGTTGAGAGAGGTGTCCGCCAGGGATGTGTGTTAGCTCCCACCCTTTTTTCTCTCTACATCAATGGGGTGGTTGAGCATCTCCGGGAACATCCTTCAGATGAACCATCCCTGGCTGGCGAACGCATACCTACCCTCCTCTTCGCTCTTAATATCAAAAACCCCAATAGGCCTCCAAAGGCTCCTAAATAACTTTCAATCTTTCTGCTCCAAACGAGGTCTGGTAATCAACACAAGCAAGACAAAATACCTTGTGTTGAATCCTCCAAAAAAAACAGTCCGCTCTCCTACCCTGAACGCTGAACCCCTGGAGAGGGTAGAAGTCTTCGACTATCTTGGTATTCGCCTTTCACACAAAATGGAATGGTCCCCACATTTGGACAAAATGTTGTTAACCCACAAGAGGATAACAGGAGCTCTTTTAAAAGAACAACACTCCTGCAAAATAAGACCAATAGCTGTAGTCCTTGAGATCTATTCGGCTAAAGGGGTCAGTTCTGCTCTTTATGGGGCTGAACTTTGTTGCTCATCCATTACTGACGACTTACCAAGATCAGAGAAGAAATTTTGTAGAGCAATTATGTCACTCCCCCAGGGCACCCCCACGGTCCCGCTAATGTTGGACCTAGGATGTCGCCCAATTGATGATCTTGCAAGACTCCGTCCACTTTTGCTATGGGCACGACTGTGGCGTGTGGAGGAACTTGGAACATACGCGCAAGGTCTAGCAGAAATTATGTCATTACCAGGGTGGCATAAAATTAAATGGTTGAAAGATATCAAGACAATGCTATCAAACCTGGGCTTAAATGATGCGTGGGCTAATAGATCCTCACCCCCGAAGTCAATCCTTAAGAAACTTTATTGGGACTGGATCTTTCTACAAAGGAACACCAGTACTACTATGGGCAGACTTACGGAGGACTTCTTGAAGTTTAAGGATCAACCCAAACGGGAAGTGTACCTTGATATTATAGAAAAACCCTTTGATAGGGCTCTGTACTTTAAGTTTAGAGTAGGAACCCTTCCTTTGTATTATTTTACTTCACGTTGGAAATGCCCCGCACAATCTACAGAACTTTGCCCAGTATGCCTATGTAAACCAGAGACAGTGGCACATTTTTTGTTTGAGTGCAGAGAGTATGCCCTTCCTAGGAGGGTTTGGCTCATAAATCTATGCCGGCAGCTGGGTACTAGGAGCCGCATGGCGGCAATTCGGATATTAACGTCTGACAGTCGTGCTACCTATGTTTGTGCCCTAGCTAAATTTTTATCATGGGCATGGTCAATTCGAATCAAAAGGCTAAAATCAATTGTTTAATGTTTTTTTTTTAAAACTGCTAAATGAACTTCCTTGAAATCTGTAAATTTTAAACTAATTCTTCTTACTGGGTTAAACTTTTTTTGTATGTTCGTTTTTGCTTTTTGTTCTTAAATTTGATGTATTTGTTTCATGTGCAGCTTTTATGATAAATTTTTATCGAAATAAAGCTTTTTCGACTTGACTTGACTTGACGTGTCTGTGTCATTATATCTCAAGTATGTGGGCTCTAGGCCCATGACTTTACAGGCAGAGCTGCTTATTGCAGGCTGAATTCAATCTTGCAAGGGCCAAACAGGTAAACTGAAAAACGTATCATACCGAAGACGAATCCTCGCTGAATACATTACGATTACTCCTGCAAACGCTCTGTTGTTTTTTGTTTTTTGTTGATCAGCCAATAAAGCGACTGATAGTGTTTGCTAAATTGACCGTGATTTTATTAAGTGAGTTTTCGTCTTTATTACGATCAATTTGTTTTCACTTTAGCAGACCTCTTAAATGCTTGGACTTTTTTATGAGGTTACAGGCATCTAGATGGGAAGAAAGATGCATACATGTGGAACTTCCGCAGGAGCATTATGCTGCCTACACGATGCACAATGACCTTTTGTGTTTCAGACCTCATTAGGATCGTTAAGGCGCTAATTACGGATGCCGTCCCTGCTCCGAGGGGCACAGACATGAATGGACACTTTTTGCCCCCCAAATTTATTTCAGGTTTCTTCCAATGAAAATAGCACTGGCAAAAACAAGTCCTTGAAACGAAGGCTACATTAGCTCTCTGTAAGAGTAATAATGGCGGTAACAACTATTGTAGAAAAACACAGGGCAGCAGCAAGGAGTCATTGACGGGCCAACTTATGTAGTTTTTCATAGTAGAAAAACACATCTGGATCTTTTTCTTTCATGTTTCAATCCAAAGTGGTCAAAAGCATGCGATTTATAATGATCTAATAACAGCAAAACTGGTTTCATTAGTCTTGGAAGCATGATATGCTAAGTTCACCCCACAAAGCTTGAAGCCTGTGCCTCTGGAGCTTGAACAGACTGTACCACTAGTGAGTGAACCTGCCGCACTATCTTGCACCATCTTTATATAAAAAATCTGCTTTAGATGTATTTTCTTGTTTTTGGTTCCAATTAATTTTATCGGTGTTTTTCGGCACATCTGACCAAATCAGGGCTGCTATTCCAGATTACTTGGGTACAAAATATGGTCTGCTGAAATTTTAGGCATACAAAAAAAAGTTTTGCATGTGCCTAATGAATCTTCAAGAGCACAGTATCGCGAAAAAAAATCTGCCTACAAACATGCTTAATTCCAGGAAACAACTTCTGTCTATGCCAAAGTCTATTGTTACAAAAGAAAGTTGTGCTTTCAAAGAACTGAGCAGTGCTAGAATTGAATTGACATTTTCCCCCCAAACATGCATTTCATTAACGAACTAGATGCTACGGATAAATGTCAAACGCAGAGCAGCAGAAAGGCAAGGATTGCAGTTCTGAAAGGTTTTCAGACTGAGACTAATTTAGATGATGAATCCGCTTGGAACACAGAGAGATTCAAAGGAATTTAAGAGTAAGCAGAGTATTTGCTTTCAGAATCCAAGATTGAGATTACTGTGAAAAGATGAAAGGTTTTTTTTTTTTTGTTTAAGAAGGTTGGAACTCGAAGAACACGAGGAGAGGAGGGCATGAATAGTGTTTGAAAACCTGTAACATCATCACAGCTTGTGAGTAGGGAATTCCTTTAATCGGAGCTAAGAAGCGACCCTTTAACTAAGCAATACTGCAAGGGTGTCCACCGTGGGTGAAGGAGGGACAGTCTATTGTAAAGGAATAAGTGTAAATTCCCAAAGTTTTTCTAGGACCTTCCTGCCATTGCTATTAAATGTTGCCACATACCAGGGTTACCTAGTTAGGATTGCCAATTAATTCCTCTTTCATGCATCCATACACTCCAACATTTAAGGAGAGGGAAGTGGGCGATTTAAAAACAATATTATGAAGAATGCTGGATCGTGGGATCCCTTCTCCAACCGGTTTAAAGCTCTTTCCAGCCTCACAGAAAACGACTGACTGTAAAACAGCAGATTCAGACGAAGAACCCAGCCACTCGGTCTCAATTATAAATTGCGATTCCCCAGCTCGGCTAATGTCGAGCCTAATCGCCACTCCAACCAAATCTGAGCATGGCCAGAGGTTTCGAGCGATTTCATGGAATATTTACGGGATTCCCGGGAAACTGGCCAATGAAGTCTGACTATCTATTACAGGCACTTTTGCTATAATATGCTGCTAGTGTACGAGGCAAAGGCTCTCGGGTCTGCTCTATATGGGGCAGAGCTGTGGGGCTTTGGGAAGCTTTTCCCCTTGCAGATTTCCGAGAATAGGTTTTTTAGGGGAATTACAGGACTCCCGCAGAGCACCCCACTGATTCCCCTTAGTCTCGACCTGGGGAGGAGAGCAGTTGGTGATCTGGTGAGGTTGCGCCCGATTCTCTACTGGAGAAGGCTCTGGACTACCCCGGAGATTCAGCATTATGCAGAGGGGTTTTTAGCCATAATAAATGCTGATATCTTTCATAGGATAGAATGGCTAACAAATCTTAAGTCATCCCTATATGATCTTGGCCTTTCAAACTTATGGGACAACCCAACGGGGGAGCTTTTTCCAAGCAAGGAAGAGATTAAAGATCTTTACTGGGATTATGTAGCAACAAAAGTATGGAGCAAAACTAAGTCTGATTCCATGACGGGGCACTTTGTGGAAGCTAAACTGTACCCATTTTTAGAACCCTACTGGGATAGCATAATCAATCCTGGGGACAGGAAGCTCTTCTTCCAGTTAAGATCAGGTGCCCTTCCATTGAGATCACTGACAGGTAGGTGGAGGAGCTCCTCCACCCTAGATTGTCCAGCCTGTGGTGCACTAAATGAAAGCATAGGTCACTTTTTGTTCCTTTGTAAGGCCTACGACATCCCGAGGAAAATCTGGTTAGTCCCTGCCTGTAAAAATCTAGGGACATCTAGGGGAGTAGAGGCCTTAAGAATCATTTGTACCTCTACTTACATGCCTGTAGTTTTAGCAACAGCAAAGTATTTGGGTTGGGCATGGTCTATCAGACGGAGGGCTGTTCCCAAGAATATATTCAATGGAGTATCTTCTTTGTTACCCATGTAATTATATATCAAAATTTTATATTTCTTCATTTTTAATTGTGTATGTTTGTTTAATCCTTTTGAACTGTTGTATCTAACGAGGAAACAATTGTTTAATCTTGTATTTTAAATGTATGTTTGTGCTTTTATGAGACTAATCCTCGAATAAAGCTTTTGATACGGTATACGGCTGCTAGGAAACCTGGGCCACTGACTCAATGAGCATCAGTGGATTTAAATCCTACTGCTCCCCGGCAATCCCATCATCTGCCGTGGGGAGTAAGTGGGGTCTGGTGGTTTTTATTTCTGTCAAAATCATGAACCTGACAATCAAGGTGCTAGAAGTTAATCCATGTTACTTGATAATACATATTTCTTGGCCTAACTCAGTTAATGTCATCTTGGTTAATTTTATTTTAACTTCTTTTCAGCACAACCCGTGTTCAACATAGGAGATCTGGGGGAGTCTTTAGAAACTTTTATAAACAGTGTCATACATCAATTATGTGGCCTAGTGATTTTAATATTGAGCAATGCATCTTTAGCGGCTAGTGTATATGCGGGACCACTGATGGTGAGAGGGATAATGTGAGTAATTTTTCACATACGCCTATGGGGATGCTCTGAATAGGATTGTATTCTTAAATAACATGTCATTTTCATCTGATTTTATTGTCCCAAATCCCGCAGATGCTCCCACATACGTGGGTAGAAGAAAGGTCAGTACGATTGACTTTGTGTTAATTTCTAAAGATTAGCCCCCAGAAATTATTAAACTATGAAGTACCTTACCTTCCACATAGTGATCACAATCTAATTATTTTACATTTTGGTATCCAACGGCATTTAGGGTCCATTGACTTACCCAAGCCCCTTGTACACTTCTGTGCAAATAAGGGGATCGGGATAAAATGGGACATTATCGATCCAAGTAAATTCTTCGAGGATCTCATAACAGAAACCAGTAAGGGCATTTTCTATTTTCTTTCTACTGATAGAAAGCCCAGCAAGATTTGTGATAGATAAATAGTAATTTGTAAGGCAGCCATTTAGCTGTTAACTAAAAACAGGCCAAGTAAGAACCATACACACAACTCCTGTTTTAGTCTGGACTGTACCTCAGCATTAAAAGCCCTGATGAAGGCCACCAATACAAACCTGTGTAATGAAGTGGCGGTCAGGACAGCCAGGAAAACACAATAAGCAAGTGCTAGATCCTACAAAACGGGAAATAAGGGCTAAAGCTTAGGAAGACCTAGACAAAACTGCCCACTTGAAAGAAAGTGGCCTCTTTTGGGATGTTATAAACCAACCCTTCTTTTCAGAGGGCCTGCCTACTGGCATCAAATACAACACCTTTGAACAAGATTGGATAAGCCATTTCTCCCAAATGTTTAACCCCAGTGACCACTTGGCTGAATTTCTCAGAGAACCAAATATTGACCTGCTCTTTTTCAACAAAGTTTGGCTAAACGAGTTTATAAATTTATTAGCAGTTACTAAATCCATCTAAAGCACTGCCCCAGGCCCCCGATGAAGTTCCCATCGACAGTCTAAAAGGTAACTTGAAATTCTGGGGACCATCAATTGCTAACGTACTTAGAGCAGTGTTTAGGGGGACACCAATTAATAAATGGAGGGAATCCAGTATAGTTCCAATATTTAAGAAGGGGAACAGATATTCCCCTGCATGTTATCATCCAGTTTCTTTGCTAGATGCCACAGTAAAAATACAAGGACATGCCATCCTGGACAAATAGGAAGTATGAGTGAAAACAAACTGCTTCTTCTCTAATGCTCAATATGGTATCTCCTCGGACTTAGGGACAACGAGCAGGCACTCAACCTATCTCTTATCATGGGAAAATATGTCAAAGCCAGGAGAGGTTCACTACACATGGCTTTCATGCACCTCTTCTGTGCTTTTGATTTGGGTGATAGGCGTAAGTTGTGGAACATGATGGAGACAGGCAGTGGTGTGACTCTGCAGCAGATGGTGTGGCAAAGTCACTCTTGAGCAGGCAGGCTGCTTCTTATCCTGAGTCTTACTGTTGATAATGTTTTAGTGCATAATTACATACTCCTGCCGCTCGCAGCCGTCTTGTGGTGACACGGTTTCCTGAACAGACGAGGAGAACTTTGTTATTGGAGCCAGCGAGGAATTCCATCGGGCTTATCCTATTGGGGAGTGACTGACTCTGATATTTTACTGTCTAGCGGGCGCGGGACTGCGAGTCCCAGCAGGTGGAGCGCCGAATCCACCAGGGGCACCTGCGACTCTTCCCGCCCCCCTCCCCCTCTGCAGTTGAAAACAGCTCACGCCCCCGCTCCGCGGGAGCCGCTCGCAGCTGTCTTGTGGTGACACGGTTTCCTGAACAGATGAGGAGAACTTTGTTATTGGAGCCAGCGAGGATTTCCATCGGGCTTATCCTATTGGGGAGTGACTGACTCTGATATTTTACTGTCTAGCGGGCGCGGGACTGCGAGTCCCAGCAGGCCTTAGCGCCAAATCCACCAGGTGCACCTGGGACTCTTCCCGCCCCCCTCCCCCTCTGCAGTTCAAAACGGCTTGCGGCCCCCGCTCCACGGGTGCCGCTCGCAGCCGTCTTGTGGTGACACGGTTTCCTGAACAGACAAGGAGAACTTTGTTATTGGAGCCAGCGAGGATTTCCTTCGGGCTTATCCTATTGGGGAGTGACTGACTCTGATATTTTACTGTCTAGCGGGCGTGGGACTGCGAGTCCCAGCAGGCGGAGCGCCGAATCTACCAGGCGCACCTGCGACTCTTCCCGCCCCCCTCTGCAGTTGAAAACGGCTCGTGGCCCCCGCTCTGCGGGAGCCGCTCGCAGCCGTCTTGTGGTGACACGGTTTCCTGAACAGACGAGGAGAACTTTGTTATTGGAGCCAGCGAGGATTTCCATCGGGCTTATCCTATTGGGGAGTGACTGACTCTGATATTTTACTGTCTAGCGGGTGCGGGACTGCGAGTCCCAGCAGGCGGAGCGCCAAGTCCACCAGGTGCACCTGCGACTCTTCCTGCCCCCCTCCCCCTCTGCAGTTCAAAACGGCTCGCGGCCCCCGCTCCGCGGGCGCCGCTCGCAGCCTTCTTGTGGTGACACGGTTTCCTGAACAGACGAGGAGAACTTTGTTATTGGAGCCAGCGAGGATTTCCATTGGGCTTATCCTATTGGGGAGTGACTGACTCTAATATTTTACTGTCTAGCGGGCGCGGGACTGCGAGTCCCAGCAGGCGGAGCGCCGAATCCACCAGGCGCACCTGTGACTCTTCCCGCCCCCCTCCCCCTCTGCAGTTGAAAACGGCTCGCGGCCCCCGCTCCGCGGGAGCCGCTCGCAGCCGTCTGGTGGTAACACGGTTTCCTGAACAGACGAGGATAACTTTGTTATTGGAGCCAGCGAGGATTTCCATCGGGCTTATCCTATTGGGGAGTGACTGACTCTGATATTTTACTGTCTAGCGGGCGCGGGACTGCGAGTCCCAGCAGGCAGAGCGCCGAATCCACCAGGCGCACCTGCGACTCTTCCTGCCCCCCTCCCCCTTTGCATATAAGGAGTACCTATAGCCGCGCACGCGGGACGCGCGCGGGACGGTGCACGGAGCGAAGCCCGGGCAAAGGGCGGGCCGTCTGTGGCCATCCGTGGACGACAGTGGCCGGGCCGGGCCCCGTCCCTTTTCTGTATATCTCCCGATTCTCCCCATTCTCATTCTCCCTCTCCAAGGCTACTGACCTTGGATAATGCCACCGATACCTGGAAATGGTGGGCAACAACAAAAGAGGGGGAAGGTGAGAGGCACATTGGATGACTTTCTTATAAAAGCTGTTTCGAACTTGGACCACGAAATATCAGTAGCCGAATCTCGCTTGTCCCTCGAACTTCAAAAAAATAAGCGAACATCATTAATAGGTACCAATTATTTGATTTCACCGTCTCTCACACCTAGTCTAGTGAGCCCAGAGTGTCTTCCCCCTAAGGATGTCAGCATTCCCCTTCTCCTTCAGGAAAATTCCCCAACTCCTACATCTGTTCCATTGAGAAGTCCTAATATTGATTCATTATCCCTGGATTCCTCTTTAGATTTCTCTCCATCGGAGTTTTCCTTGCTACAGCTTCCTAACGCTACCCCCATCTCGGTAACTAATACCTCCATGCACATGCCCTCTAGTCAATCTACTTTTATGAAAAGAAAGAGACCGGGAAGTGATCGTCGGGGCGGGCAACATAAAGTAGCCCGTCTCGGCTCTAGTCCTCAAACTATTATTAGTAAGACTCTCAGGTCTGCCTACAAGGCTAAGGCTATGGTTCCTTCCATCAAGCGCTCACGCATTGGAGGCCGTTCCTTCCGGTATCTAGCACCGCGTTGTTGGAACGACCTCCCTTTTTCTCTGAGAACAGCTGCCAATCTGCTAGCCTTCAGAAAGGAGCTGAAGACGTGGCTCTTCTCTCTGTAAAATTCTGTGCTGGCCTCAGAGCATTGCTATGTTGTGTACTCCTCCTTTTTTTCTCTTCGCCAAAGCGCTGGGACACTCCACGAAGTAGCCATGCGCTATAGAAGAGCTGATATAACATAACATAACATAACATAACATAACATCCCAATCCCGACGTCCCCCATTGAAGCTAAAGTCAAAACCCCCTTATCTTCAGCTTAAAACCAACCCAAAGAAACAATCTCCCAATTCTAACCTAGCCCTGAGTGACATAGAACAACTAGTCAAATCTTTACTTCTTCCTATATCAGAAAGTGTAAAAAGAATAGGTGACCAGCTGAGCGAAATAATGGTAGAAACTATCTTAAACTCTCAAATTTTAAAGGGCCTGGTAGCCATTAATACAACTAATAAAACCAATGAACAATCCTCCGCCAATAAAGATGTCATTAAATCTATTCCATCTGGCCCGGACGTGACCCCTGGGAAAGTCAGGCCGCCCCAAAGATAAACGACATATCGATAATATCTCCTGTGTGATCCCAGGGAAAACTGAAAAGACTATTAATCCACCCACACTCCATATTTCAAAAGGACCCGCAGACACAGCTTTTTCTCCACGTAACACTCCTACAATAACCACTATACATTCAGATCCTAAGGTTACAGACACAGCAATCCATCAACCGAGGGGGCGACCTATAACAATCCAAGATAGCCACATAGATCTTCCCCCAGAGGCGGTCCCATATGCTATAATTCTGACAGGTGTTCCAGAGCTGACAGCAGGAAAGAAAGAAGGCTATACGGAACTAAAAAATAAAGCCATTTATTGGCTCAAACAAAATAGGCCCCTGCCTCCTCACTTAGATGGAGACATACTGTTTGTGCGAAGATTGGCGTGGGTAGGTTCTAGACCCAAGGACATCGCAGGAGATGTAATTATCATACATTTTAGAGATCACAGGGTGGTCCCATATATCGCGGAATGGTATTATCAAGAGGGACCTAGCAACATTACTCCCAGAACCCTAACATATTTTTATCCAAAGGCATTAATCATCCCCCGAGCCTATCGTGGTGTGCCCACATACCATAAAAATAACAATTATCCAATCCAATCCAATCCAAAAAATCTTTATTTCGGCCATTAAGACCATAAAAGATACATAAAAAGACATACAACATTTAAATCAACATTTGATACATGTTATACAAATGGATACAAGTTTTGGAAGTAAGAGTTAGATGAAATAAAAATGAATAAAAGAGATACATCACAGTTGTATTAATTGAATTTAAAATAACATGATTTAAAAAGTTTGCCATAGGGGTTAAAATTTGGTTTAAAACAGTGGCCGGAACTATCATCCTATGTTGGTGAAGCCTTGATCAACTTGGACCTAATACGCCACATGGCGAACAGATATTTAGAGACTGCAAAAACAATGTGAGGAGAGGAATCAGATTTCAATATTCTGTAAGAAGTTGAACAGTTTCTTATTGCCATGTTTCTGCATAAAGGCACCAACCAATACTTCCTTGGAGACCTATAGGTGGAGCAGAAAAACAGGACATGGATTTCCTCCTCATCACAGGAATTGCAACCAGGGCATAGTTTGTCCCCTCCATTGGTCCATTTACTCGTGAAGGATTTAAGGGGGAGGGTTCCGAACCGCCACTGTAAAAAGAGCTTCCTAGCTGCGACCGGATAGATAAAATCCAAAAAAGATTCAAATTTATAGATATTTTTGGATTGGGTAAAACAGTGAGTTAAAATGCCAATGCTGGGTGCAGTCAATTGGGTCACAAGATTTTGTTGCTTGCAGGCTTTCACAAGACTTTTCCGAGGGACCTTGATACAACCAGTTTCGGGGGCCAACCACAATTCATTTAAGCCTAGCCGGAACAGTTCTTTTTTGACGAAAGTCAGCCAAGGGATCTTGTCATTAACGTTTAGATTCATGACATGCACGAGATCACTCCTGTAGTGGCTAAGCTCCTTAGTTGACCAAAGTCTATGCCAGAATCTTATGGGGTTGAGTTCAGCATCCTCCCTGATAGATGATAAGCCCAAGTCAAGACGTAAGGGAAGCAAGGGAGTTGCAGCTGGGAGGGCCAAGAGGCGCCTCATAAAATTATTCTCAACACGTACCAACTCATTTGCAGCTTGGTGCCCCCAAAGTTCGCTGCCATATAATGCAGCAGGTTTTACTTGGGTTTTGTACATCTCAACTGCAGGGGCTATAGGTTTGTATGTTGAAGTGTTGGTAATCTTCAAGATAGCCCCAGACAGTTGAGATAACCTTATTCGCGAGCTTGCAATCTGTGGACACCATGATAAATTCTCTTGGAGGGTTACGCCCAGGTATTGGAATGTTTTTACCCTCTCTAGGACCGTGGAGTTTAGAGACGGGTTGGCTCTGGTTGTGGAGGAGGGGTTAAAGATCATATACTTGGTCTTCCCGGCGTTGATCTCGAGGCCAAACTGCCTGCAGAAGAGATCAAAGCCATCCAAGGTTCTCTGGATACCCATGGGCGATTTGGAAAGCAGGAGGGTATCGTCCGCAAACATAATTGCCGGTACCCTCCTGCCTGCCAAAACCGGGGCGTCGCCATCTCCAACATTGGCTAGATGCGAGATGACACTGTTCATATAAAGGCAGAAAAGGGTTGGGGCAAGTACGCACCCCTGCCTGACCCCCCGGGAAACAGGGAACCTTTGAGACAGAACACCACCCCGCCCACAACGTACCTGGGCGAAATTGCCCTGATGGAGTCTTATGATTGCCTGGAGTAGATTAATGGGGACTCCCATCTCCCTCAGGACCTCCCAAAGTTTTTTCCGTGGTACAAGGTCAAAGGCTGACCTCAGGTCTACGAACACCATGTATAATCTCCCTCCCTCGATGGTCACTGTTTTCCAATAAAGGAGAACGAGGCGGAAGATTTGATCCATGGTGGACGTATTTTTCCTGAAGCCAGCCTGGAGAGGACTTAAAATTTCATTTTCCTCCATCCAATCCATGAGTTGATTCAATAAAAGTCGCGAATAAATCTTCTGGGGGACATCTATCAGGCTGATCGGCCTGTAGTTGGATGGGAGCAGAGGACAGCCCTTCTTATAGATGGGGACTATCTCTGCCCCCAGCCAAGTGCAGGGGATCGCCATTCCACATGCCAATGAGTTGAAGAGGATAAGTAGATAAGGCGCCCAAATATCTGGGTGGGACCTAAAAAGGTCACCAGGTAGTAACAATTATCCCTTAGTTCCACCAAAGATGACTTTACGACCTGCTAGTTGCCCGGTCTCTGATAATTTTCCAATCCATCGAGAGGATACCTCATTATCCTGGCTAGTTCCCCTGTCTGAACGATATCATGCCCTCAGGGACCTAAACGACCAGGATTGACACCAGGACACTACTGTGATAAATTCCCCAGTATTAAAGGCCGTCATCCCTCCTAATGACATCCAAGAAACCGGGTACCTAAATACCCATCCTGGGGACGGGGAACCCACGCCCTCTTTCATTCCTGAAGGGCCTTTAACAACAGAGAACGATCAGTTCCGCAAAATTCTTGTTGCAGTTGATCCACTTCTGCCTCAGGTAAATACTCCTGGTCTTCTTCCAACAAACTTACAGAAATCAGAGGAAACTTTATACAGCATCCTCTCCTGGAATGTGGCAGGATTAGCGGACAAAATTAAACAAAACCATTGGCTGGAAGTTATCACGGGGCACCACGTTATTTGTCTCCAGGAAACGTGGTCCCGGGATGCCCTCCATATCAACGGTTATCAAACATTTCACACCCCAGCTATACAAAGCTCTTATGGCCGTAACAAGGGGGGTCTCTGTACATTCATATCTGTTACTGGGGGTATTGTACTTAGGAAATTTATGGAGACTGAATTCTATCAGATATTGTGCCTACAATGGGGCTCTCCACAAAATGTTATTGTATTACATTTTTATAATAATATTCCACCTGACAGGAGTGAGGTCACCCTGAGCAAACTTTTTTCAACTCTGACTTCCTTACATGATCAGCTGGTAGGCGACAATATTTTGCTCTGGCTTGGAGACTTTAACTGCACAATCTGCCCCCATCGTTCATCGGGTTTGTGCGGCCTAGTGGGTATTGGGGAAGATTGTCCTACTCACTTTAATCATTCTTCGGTAGGTACTTCACTTAATAATATCCTTTTCTATTTCAACTTAAGATATGTCAATGAGTCCTGTACCCCTAGTATACCATTTCAGCCAACCTTCAACGGAAGGGGCTGTAGCTCAATAATCGACTTCACTTTAATCTCCGCTTCCCATACAGGGATAGTCGCCACATGGGAAATGGGTAATGCTCCTCACTCTGACCACTACCCCATAGTCTTCAGTATCAGAGTTAAAAACCGATCTCATAGGACAATGCCCAATCCTGTATATACCACAGAGATTAATTTAGCCTCCAAAAACGGTTATACTATTAAATGGGAAAAAATAGACCCGGACGGTTTTCTGGCACAACTCGTAGCTTCAAACTACGAAGATATACAGATCTGTTTAACTTTAGAAGAGACACCGAACAATGTAACTAATTCCTTTTCTAAAAGTTTATTAACAGTAAAATCCCTACTTACAAGAAACTATCAGAAGGGGATTTTAAAACCCCAAAGGTGGTTCGACAATAAGTGCACTAAAGCACTAAACGCTCTTAAAAAGGCATTGCATTTAGTTCCCAAAAATTTGGCTCTTATTCGTAGTGCCAGAAAAACTTATAAAAACACCTTAAAGCTGAGAAAAGCCACCCTAAAGAAAAAGGTTTGGGCAGCCCTTAAAGAAGCCTTGGAAAATAGAGACCATAGGGCTTTCTGGAAGGCGGTAAATGACCCGTTCTTACAGTCTAATGAAGCGAATTGTATTGATTAGGCAATTACAGCTGATCAATGGGTTTCCCACTTCAAACAACTATATTGTACAACGACTGGGATTGAAGGAGAAGGTACCCCAAAAGACGTGGTTAACATTGCCCTGGCATGCAAACAGCCCACTTTTTTTCCTTTACCCATAATTTTTGAGTATGATGAAGTTCTAAAAGCTATCAGGGACAGTTCGTCTGGTAAGGCTCCGGGCCCTGACGGTGTCCCTATAGACACTTACAAGGCGGAACTGGATCTTTGGGCACCTATATTAACTAACGTTTTAAACAAAGCAAACCAGGAGGGTTTTTCACCAACCTGGTCCGACGCTATAGTCATTCCTATTTTTAAAACGGGCAGAAGGAATGATCCGACCTGTTACCGGCCTATTTCTTTGCTGGATGCTCTAGCAAAGGTAGCGGGCCGTATCATTCTCAACAGAATACAATCCTGGGGGGAGGAAAACCAAATCTTCTCTGAATTACAATATGGCTTTAGACCAGGATAAGGGACTATGGAACAATGTCTAAATTTGTCCCTCCTTATAGCTAAATATACAGAGGATAAGAGCGGCAACCTTTTTATTTCTTTTATAGATTTAAGTTCAGCTTTTGACTGTGTAAGCCATGAATTCCTATGGCTGACATTAACTGACATGGGGATAGACAGTCACATTTTATCATACATTAGGGAACTTTACAGAGAGGCTGGTGCAAGAGTTAGATATGGCCCCAAGGGTGAATGCACTGATAAATTTCCTATAGACAGGGGTGTTAGACAGGGGTGCATTTTGTCACCCCTGCTATTTACACTATATATTAACTCAATTGGACATTATCTGAGGAAATTCCAATTTGACTACCCCACTATTAAAAGAACCCCTATTCCTCTTTTATTATACGCCGACGACGCGGCATTAATGTCACGGACCAGACTCGGGCTACAAAGAACCATACATTAATTCAACCATTATATGAAGCGTCGTGGCCTGGGTATAAACATCTCTAAAACTTTTACCATGGCCTGTGGGAAGGGCAGGAATAAACCACACTGCCCTATATTTTTAGACAATAAGAGAATTGAAAATATAGATTCCTTCTCCTACTTAGGGGTAAATTTCCATAGAAGGTGCACCTGGCAAGTAGCGATTAACGCAAGAACACTGGCATTCTTGCATTCAATTGGCGCCCCGAGAAATTTTTCAAACAAACTGGGGGGGAAGCCAATCAAGGAATTAATTTATATATATTCAGATTTCAGATTCAGAAATCTTTATTTTGGCTACTTAGCCATAAAAGATGCATACATAAAAACACAGAGCCGTATAGTTTTACACATACAAGTCTAAAAACAGTTAAAAAACGTATCCATAGGTTACAGAATTCATTGTAAGCATCCTCAAAAATATACATACATAAATGCATTAGAAACACAAGGCTTCATCACAGTTAACATCCAAGGACTGAACATATACCATAATTGGAGGGGAAATCATACACCATCATCATATAAAGCAACTATAACGTTAAGAAGCCAACAAAAGTTTAACGGCTCAAAGTAATTGACCAGTCTTCCTGCGAGCAATATACACAGAATAAAGAAATCTACTAATGCTGAACACAATAGATTGGGAAGTGTTTGTTTTAATAATTCTATATGCCATAATACAGGATCTTATTCCTAGAAGGTTACACAAGGGTTTGATCAACCCTTTTCTTGCTTTAGTATATGCTTGGCAAAAGAACAGTATATGAACCTCATCCTCCGTGTGAAAACCTGAGCACATTATACACTTCCCCTGTGTAGCGTTGGACCCTTCCGATTTTCTCTTGGACCAACGTTCCAGGTTAGAGTTTATCATAAGATTCCCATACCTGAACTTCAAAAATAAGGACTTCGCAAGGGGAGGCTCTATTTCATCTAGAAAAACCTCAAAAAAGGGTTCATCTTTGAAGCCTAAAACATTTTGGGTTAGAGACCCAATTCTATTTCCAGTTACTAACTGATTAGTTATGAAGGACCAGAAGGCTCGTTTCACCATAGATTTCGCATAATGCGGTTGTCTTTCCGGACTCTCCCATAGCTGAGGCAGGTCCAGGATTGAGAACCATTTTTTAATGTGTTTGAGCCATAAAATAGAATGTAGAGAATCTAGACCCAATATCTCCTGAAGACCTTTCCTATAATCAATCGGTTCTGGAATAGACCATATTCTTATCCAGAACTTTAATGGTCTAATGATTGTATGGTTATCAGTTCTTTTGAGGTTCAAATCGAATTGGAGAGGTGTCAGAGGTGTGCTAGTGGGAACCCTTACAATGGATCTCATAAATTTATTATCCAGACCATGAAAGCTATCCCTTGCCCAAGGCCCCCATATCTCAGCCCCATAGAGGGCAGCAGATTGAATTTTAAATTTAAAAAGCTCAAGCACAGGAGTCACACATTTGCTTGTACTGGTATTAAGTTTGCTAATAATTGGCTTAACGTTTTGGGCATAAGACACCTTACTTTTCTCGATTTGGGCCTTCCATGTTAGATTTGAGTCTAGCACCACCCCCAAATAGGAAAAATTATCAACTGTTTCTAGCACTTGGCCGTCCAGACTTAAGGTCCCCCTATCCGGCCTACAGGGATTCAATGCCATACACTTAGTTTTGTAAACATTTATCTCTAATCCTTTCTTCACACAGTACATACTAAAGGAGTTCAAGAGTGCCTGGAGACCTTTCTTAGTTTGGGATATCAAGATGGTATCATCCGCGAAAAGTAACGCAGGAACCCTTTCCCCATTAAGTTGTGGTGAGTCGCTTGTACAACCGTTCAAATGATCAGGGATATCATTAACAAATAATGAAAATAAGGTAGGGGCCAAAGCGCATCCTTGACGGACGCCACGCTCTATGGGGATGTTGCACGTCAATTCCCCATTTGGACCCCACCTGATGTTGGCATGATTCCTAGCGTGCAGCTCGACTATTTGAGCCAGGAGGCACCCTGGCAATCCAACTTCACTTAGGGACCTCCAAAGCAAGTTGCGTGGAACGAGGTCAAATGCCGCTCTCAAATCTACAAATGCGACATACAAGTGCCCCTTCCTAATGAGTACATATTTCCAATATATACAACAAAATCTGAAGACCTGGTCTATGGTGCTGACCTTACCCCTGAACCCGGCTTGAAGTTTGGTGAGTATTGCTTTTTCCTCTAGCCAGTCATTTATCCGAAATAGTAAGTGCTTGGCGTAGAGTTTTTGCAAGATGTCCATCAAACAAATCGGTCTATAGTTTGATGGAACGAACCTGCTACCCTTTTTAAATATTAAAACAACTTCTGCAGCACGCCAACTATCTGGAAACTGACAATTGCTAGATAGAGCGTTGAACAAGTGGTTTATATATGGAGCCCAGACTTCAATCTCATGCTTGTACAGGTCACCCGGTATCTTATCAGGACCAGGAGCTTTACTACTTTTCAGTTCAGCGATTGCCCTTTTGGTTTCACCAATTGAGAAATCAAGGCACTCAATCGGGGGTGGCGACCATGGAGTCTCATCAAATCCACTATTGTATTGTTTATAAAGAGTTGTGAAGTGCGTCACCCTGGTCAGTTCGTCTAAAAAGACGTCCTTCACAGCTCTACCTG
Organism: Lissotriton helveticus; assembly: GCF_964261635.1. Classification (NCBI taxonomy): domain Eukaryota; kingdom Metazoa; phylum Chordata; class Amphibia; order Caudata; family Salamandridae; genus Lissotriton; species Lissotriton helveticus. The sequence continues at coordinate 1,411,868,463 of NC_136068.1, forward strand.
CATGGCACCCATTAGCGACCAGCCTCCAAAACCCAACATTGTCCTTAGATTTAGCAGCAGCCAGCATGTCCGCCCAGTTTGACTCCTCCCATTTCTTTTTTGAGATCCTTTGGATGTGCTTATATGTCTCCCTGGCAACTTTGACATCGTCCTTTGTTTTGTTTTTGATAGCAAACAAGAGCTCCCTCTTTGCCGACCTACATGAATGGTCATACCATAATTTACCATGACACCCAATCCTTACATTTTGCTGCTTTTTTTTGGCATTTTTGTCAAACATATTTTTAGCTCCTGAAAAAATATCTTGTGTAGTGCAATAAATTAATCATAGTAGTTAGGTGAAAAAGAGTATCCAACTATGGGCCCAAAGGATGTATCAAATAGTGAATATAGAGTTGCAAGAGCATTTCCATGTGCGAGAACATGCGACCATTTCAATGCACGTCTGTTATTACTGACATGCACCACATCACACGGAATGAAGTTAGAAACCTCGATGGCAGATAATAGAGAGGGTTCGCTAAACATAATTACATTAATGGACAATTCCAATGGATAGTGATCACTCTCAACCCTATTTGCCACCACGAGATCAACCATATGGTGCCAGATGCTCAGTGAGACAAATATAAAGTCCAAGTTGCTTTTAATATCAGACCTCGCAAAGGTGGGTTGTTTTGAAAGGTCAGAGGGAAGGCGACCGTTACACGCCCTGAGACCATGATCTGCCGTTAACCTCACCAATTGCACAACCAAAGCCGAACATTTGACGAAATTTGTGGTCTCAAGCTGAGGAATGGTATTAGCTTGATCTTCATCCTCAAAAACATCTGCTAGCCCTAGGACGGGTTCAAAATTACAGTTTATGTCACCACCCAAGATCACTGCAACATCACCAACCACCCTTTTCAGAAAGCTGTCCAGGATTTCAAGAGTGGGAGAATCTTTAGAGTGTGCTAAGGGTCTATTATAAACATTAATTATATAGCATTCTACCCCATTTGTATTTGTACGTTTTAGGGCCAAAATGTCCAATGAGCCTGCTTCTATTACTTCAGCCTTGATCTTCAGTGTGATTTTGACCCATGTAATGAGTCCCCCCGAAGGCCTACCCCTATTGGACTGAACTGCCCCAATGCCAAATGTTTTAAACCCTATCCTGTGAGGTTTATCTATTGCCCATGTTTCTTGCAATAGACAAAAGTCGCTAGAGTCAATATAATCAGCCCACTCTGGGTCCCTCAGATTTTTGTTTACCCCCGCAATATTCCAGGAGATCAAGAGCAGTGGTGGATTTGCCCCGCTACCAGGACAAGTTGGCTTTACAGTGACCAATATTGATGCCACTGGTGATATCACACTAGATTGCAACGTGCCATCTACAGTGTGCAGTTCTATTCGAGGAGCCAAACCCACTACACCGTTGTCGGCTCCATCACCCAAACAACCCTCTTCATTTCCTGGGTTCATAGGGGTGGCTTCTAGAAGGCACTCCTTAGCTAGGGCATCCCCATTATTACAGTGGTCGTTACCCCCCTCTCCCTTTGCCCATATTACCTCACTGTTGTCATATTTGGTGGTAGTATTCTCATCATAGGGTGGGTGGTGTGTGCCATAGGAATTAGTGGTGCAGCTTAGCGAAGGCACGAGTCAATCAACTCCATCTAAGCAGCTAAACCTATTGTAGGTAGGGACTTCATTCCACACATTGCGATTACCCTGCCTACCCAATTCGGTACCACGCCTAGAATATTGATTGATCGTAGTCCAATTACCTCCATAGTTTGTACGCCTCAATGGGGGATAAAAGAAGGTTAGGGGTCTAGCTTCAATAGATGATGTGCCTGCATAAGTATTCCATGTACATATATGTTGGGCAGTGTGGGGTTCCTCAAATGAGACAACAATACAGTCACCCGAAATTGATTTATTTATGAGGCCAATCCAAGGCACCCTTCGTACCATAAGAATTCTACTTTTCATATGATTAGGAACAGGCTTGTTTTCGTTCAGACAATATATCACCTTGTTTTTCAAGGACAAAAATGTTGTTGATTACCTAGTTCAGGGACCCCAGTAAGTACAACTATAAAAGGCCTTGCATCGGGCGGAAGATCTATAAATCCTCCCCTTAGATTATCTCTAACATGAGGTGTATGGTAGTTGTGATTATAAGCTTTATTTACAGAGGTTCTCTGGACCGAGGACTCATTTAAAGCAGAAGCAGTGTGTACGGGAGGATGAGTATCGACAACACTCACTATTTGAGTATTCACATTTGGTACAGAACCCTTCAAGAGTGGTTTATTAGCGGGTTTTCCTTTAAATGGAACCAATCAATAGAAGCAGCTACGACACTCACAATCTGATTATTTACGTTTGGTACGTCCTTCTTCGAATGTTGTTTGTTAGAGGGATTTATTTTTGGTGGTACCAAGGGGGTCACAATAGGGGCCAATGTAGGGCTAGCAACAACATCAGAGCTTTGTAGCTCACTGCCACTTAAACTTAAACTGGACAGGGTGATGATACTTTTCTCCACCTCGAGGAGCTGGTTTTCAATACAAGTTAACCTAACTTCCAACGGCCTAAGAAGTTTCTTTAATGTCTCCCACACAGTTTTCAAAAACTCTTCTTTGCCCCCCTCTAACTCTACCACAGGTGTAATGATCTTCTCGTCCCCAATAACAGGGGGCCCATCTATTATATCTAAATTCGACGCTTCCATTTTGTCACTATTATTAGACATTTGCACAGTTGAGAGCGTCCGATGTTGCAAGCTACTTACGCTCCCTAGTTGCATAGCCCCCCCTATAAAACACTGGCTTTTAGCCACTTTAGCCTTTTTCCTAGCGTACACTGACATGGCTTTACGTTTTCTCTTTTGTTTTGGCTCTACCTTAGTTTCACCCTGGTTACTCTTGGTCTCTTCTTTCTCTGTGGCTTTCTCCCCTTCGACATCCTCCAACAGTATATCCACTTTAGTAGAGTTTTCAAATAAATTGCTATTAACTGTTTGATGAGTTGAATCTAATATGGCATCAGTAGAAATAGCTATTTCCTCAGAAGCGGAATGCACTTCGGCCAATATAACAATGGGTGTGGGGCCCGTAGAACGCTCGGGAGTTTTAGCTAAGGCTATGCTACCTAAAGAAGATTTTTTACCCAGTGCAAGGTCTGAGGACAGTCTTCTAGCTGCCTCCAGCTCCAAGGACACTCTATGCTGTAGTTTAGAGATCTCAATGTCAATGTTCGTATTAGTCCTTGTAATGAAGTCATCCAGGGTCCCTGTAGCCTTTTTCACAGTTTTAGCAGCCCTGCTCCGACTTTCACGCGAAGACATCGTTTGACAATATCCCAGGGCTATAGTGTGCGAAGAGGACTATTACCGAGGCTATCTAGCACAACCAGACAACCAAGAGGGGTGGCCCGGTCCGGTCTTGCCCGTTCTGTAACGGGCTAGAACGGGCCCGCCCTTGTCCCGGGCTTCTCCCGGTCGCTCCCGGTCGCTCCCGCGCAGCGGGGCTAGATGGTTGTAATTATATGATGGGTGTGAGAGGGGCGGAGCATGCAGGGAGAGCGGCCCAGGTGCTGCCAATTGGGTCTGGCGGGCGCTCCTGGGACTTGGAGTCCTGCGCCCGCACTCGCTCGCAGCCCTGCACAAGCACCCACAGTCACTGCCTCAGACAAAGGGAGCTGGATTCTAGAAGCAGGCTTCGCCGGTAGAGATGAAAGGAGCCCAAACACGAGGCGGGACCCGTGAAGCGGGTTCCGCAAGCAGTAGCGTGAAAGGGCAGGGAGAGTTTCTGCAGCGCTATATCACAACGTGAGTAAAAAGCGTCCCAACAAGTATCCAGGGGCAAAGGTTTTTAAATCAAGATTGTGGGGCGGAGCATGCAGGGAGAGCGGCCCAGGTGCTGCCAATTGGGTCTGGCGGGCGCTCCTGGGACTTGGAGTCCTGCGCCCGCACTCGCTCGCAGCCCTGCACATGCACCCACAGTCACTGCCTCAGACAAAGGGAGCTGGATTCCAGAAGCAGGCTTCGCCGGTAGAGATGAAAGGAGCCCACACACGAAGCGGGACCCGCGAAGCGGGTTCCGCGAACAGTAGCGTGAAAGGGCAGGGAGAGTTTCTGCAGCGCTATATCACAACGTGAGTAAAAAGCATCCCAACAAGTATCCCGGGGCAAAGGTTTTTAAATCAAGATGGTGGGGCGGAGCATGCAGGGAGAGCGGCCCAGGTGCTGCGAATTGGGTCTGGCGGGCGCTCCTGGGACTTGGAGTCCTGCGCCCGCACTCGCTCGCAGCCCTGCACAAGCACCCACAGTCACTGCCTCAGACAAAGGGAGCTGGATTCCAGAAGCAGGCTTCGCCGGTAGAGATGAAAGGAGCCCACACACGAAGCGGGACCCGCGAAGCGGGTTCCGCGAACAGTAGCGTGAAAGGGCAGGGAGAGTTTCTGCAGCGCTATATCACAACGTGAGTAAAAAGCGTCCCAACAAGTATCCAGGGGCAAAGGTTTTTAAATCAAGATGGTGGGGCGGAGCATGCAGGGAGAGCGGCCCAGGTGCTGCCAATTGGGTCTGGCGGGCGCTCCTGGGACTTGGAGTCCTGAGCCTGCACTCGCTCGCAGCCCTGCACAAGCACCCACAGTCACTGCCTCAGACAAAGGGAGCTGGATTCCAGAAGCAGGCTTCGCCGGTAGAGATGAAAGGAGCCCACACACGAAGCGGGACCCGCGAGGCGGGTTCTGCGAGCAGTAGCGTGAAAGGGCAGGGCAGGGAGAGTTTCTGCAGTGCTATATCACAACGTGAGTAAAAAGCCTAGTGCATTTCTACTGCAACCTATGGAGCTGGTATCTGGGGAATTGAACAAGCAATGGGGTTACAAATTTGCAAGAATCAGTTCCTAGCCTATCTGCTGGGGGTGTCCAAGACTACATCTTCATACATCTGGCACATCGAAGTGGGCCTTTCCCACATAACGGACACTGCAAGGATCTCCCTGATCCTCCTTTGGCATAAAATCTGGGTTACGCCAGAAACCCTATTAAACAGGGACCTAATAACTGACTGTTTAGTGTTGGACGGGGTATCCAAATCAATTGGTTACGTTATGTGGGAAACTTGTGTAGTGAGCTTGGCCACCCGGAATATTTTACAAAACCCACTACGATGGATAAGGTACCTAGAACTCAAATCAAAAGATGGCCTTACTCCATCTTGCTACTAAGAGGTGGAATGCAGTAAAAGGAAAGCAGTCTATCCTTAGTTACCAGCACATCACTTCCCATGAAGGGCTACAAAAATATCTAACCCGAGCAATCAGCCCTTATGCTCGCTCATTGCTCACCCGTTTTAGGCTAGGCTTTTTCTTTCGACTTGTTACTTTCCTCCAACGCAACAACTGGACCTCGTTTAAACTGATATGTCCCTGCGACGATTTTTTGTATCAATCAGATATCCATTGCATTTTTTTCTGCAAGTACTATTTAGTACCTCGCAGGGCATACATATTACCAATCCTAAGGTCATGGGGGATTCGAACTTGTAAGCAAGCTTTTATAAAACTGCAAGAATTGGAGGAAGATAATGTTATAGATGCACTGAACTGCTTTCTAAAACTTGTTGTAAAGTTCCGTATTTCAATGAATTGATTTTAAAATTCCTTTATGTATATTCATGCAGGACGATTATTAATTGCCTTCGATTTGGATACTTGTGTATTTTTACTAATGTTTACCTGTTTTTTAACTGTTTCTAAATCTGCTCGCTTTTATGTTTGTCTTTTCTAAATCGAATAAAGCATGTTTGAATTTGAATTTGAATTTTACATACTCCTGTTTTTAATGCTTCTAGCACAGATAATACTACACACAATTGGGGTACTATAGGAGTGACCTTCAACCAAGGGATTTCACTGTTGGAACAGCAGTGCTTTTAATATTTCGACTACTATGCTTTCTCTCTCTCTACAGGTCGGACCTGGAACAAAACAACACACACACAGTAGGTAGCACGAAAAGGCACAGTTCAGTGTGAGGTAGTTTATCCACTATATGTTTTTATGTTTTTTGTCCTGATGGAGCGCCCGGGTCCCTATGACCAACACAGGAGCGAAACATGTTGACACATTTATTGAGGGGCGACCACTACTAGGTCCCACTTTTGAGACAGTAATTGGAGTTTTCTTACTTGTTCTCATACTTGTTAACTGCCCGGGTTCCTTCGAAACCCAGAGGTAGCTCCAATCTACCATAGGTTTTTTACTCCCTGGAAGGGTATCCCTGTCAATAAAGCTCTGTGTTAGAAACTCCCTTACCAGTTTAACTTGCATATTACACCCCACATCACAACCCACCTCACTTGCACTCATCTATACAGCAGCCTAGAAGAAGATCTCTGCTAAAGCGACCCTTTGGGGGGCCTGTTGGGCATTGCAGTGCTGGCTCAATGAAGAGCACTGCCCTATGATGAAGTATGACATTATCTAAGGGATGTGTGAGGGCAGCATAAACAGTCCCATTCACTGTCCACTCCCATTACCCGACACAGGCACCCTCCACACACTGAGAAATCGTGCATCTCTTATTCTCTAGTTTTACCAAGGATCACCAGCCCTATTGTGGCAGAGATTCTGCTCAGACACAGAACTGTGCACAGAGATTCAGGACCTCAGTGAATAAGGGTGTGCTAAAAACTCACCTTAGTACCCAAAATCCCCTACCAGACTAGCATCAGTGTCTCATTAGCTCTTCGTCCTATAGCAAAGAAACCAATGATTAGACAACCCAGAACATGCAACTTAGGATACCTCAGGTAAGGTGGGAAACATGAGCACTTTTTTGTTATACTCTCATACCAGTCCAGAACAGGGAGTAAAGGGAGACACAAGCAAGTTTAAAATATGTATTTTAACGCCGTGGTCTCAGGTGCAGCATCTTGGCTAATACAATCAGACATATGATAAGAAATAAGATTGTCAGCATAGTTACTATTCCATAAAATACAAAGGGAGAAAGCATGTTTTAATGCTAAATTGGAACAGGTTAAATATATACCTAAATGTCATCATCCCTTGCTAGTAGGTTATTTTATAACTAAAGAAGGTCTCTTAGGCTTGCATAGGTGACTCCATACCTCAAAGATTAGCAGGAGTGAATCACATTGAGTTCTGCACAAGCTCTCAGCATACAAATGTTCTCCAAGTGTGTTCAATCATGCCTACACAGTGCATTATTAAAGGTGCCAGTATCGGAGTTGGCCACAGCTGCATTTATGTTATGGCTAGAACGTGCGCTGATCAGTTCGAACAACAGCTACAGTGTTGAGATAACCTTGAAGGCCTCGGCATTCACTGTTCAGACTTAGCTTACAAAGCAAGTCTAGAAATGTAGAAGAACAAGTTATTCGCATGTGAAACAAAACACTCAGCCTAACTATAATAATAATCCAGTAGGATATTTACTTCCCTTCTCAGTAGCGGCAATTGCTGCCAAGATGTCATCATCAATCTTACTTTTGGAACGTGTAACTGCTGCAACAAAATATGTCAAAACTGCTATCTTCGCGGCCTCATCGGACAGACTATTGCTGACAGCGTGAACTCCCACACTCTGATGACCAAGAATATGAATCACATACACAAGTGGCAGTTGCTCTTTAAGTTCAGCCACTCAAACCCAGATCATTTTATGTTTTATTGTGCTACCTTTGGAGTGACCATAGTCGTTCTGAGTCCAAAAGAACAGATTGTTATTGTAAGACTAGATACAGTAGTAAGAGTCACTCAAAATAAGAGTAGTCACACCAGGATCTGCGTACTCCAATGCAAGCATCAGAGAACAGAGCTCTGCTAACTGGGCGGTACAGTCCCCTAATGTCTGTGTATGTACGACATCGGACTTGAATTCTCGATTCACCATGGTACCAACCACAATAGCGCAAGCTGAGACGTATGCGTGCTTAGACCTATGCGCGACTTGCGCCGAACCATCAGTGTAAATGATACAATGGAAATCCTCCTAAGGGCACATAGTCAAAGGGGCAGGATGAACAAATTCATACTGCAAGAACTCCTGCGACCGTAACAAGGCATAAAAATGAACGTGACATCCTGAGACATCAATGATGTCGCCCATGGTATCCACCGTGGGTGCAAAGCTTTAGAATTGGGTACACTGGCTTTCTTCACTGCCTCCAAGGCAGGATACGGGGTAACAATCAACATACTTTTTCCCTGCGACAGTGCGCGTTCCTTCAGAATCGCAATTTGCTCTGCTGTCAAAACTTTTTCCACAGTGGAAAACCGCATTTCAGCCGAAGTGTACAAGTGTGACTTGTAAGCGATAGGTACTCTGTCACCTTCGTGAAAAGTAAGGTATGTGAAACCCACCGCCCCAGGGGCGATTCTTATCACCAGGTTGGTGTGGATATCATGAGTCAGTAAGAATTTAGATTCTAGCAGATCAGCCTACAAGGATTGCAAAATGGCTAAATCTTCGGGCAGCCAGGATAATTTGGTAAAAGTTGGTTGTATCAAAGCATATAATGGCTTGATACGCTGGGCATATTCGGGGAATATAAGTATGCCCGAAATTCAAAAATCCCAGCAAGGATTGCAATTTTTTCAGTGTTGTAGGAGCACACAGTTGTGCGCCTTTCTCCAAGAAGTAAGGAGCCAATCCTCGCCCTTCGTTGTTGAGCTCATAGCCCAGGAACAACACTGTGTACTCTGCAATGTGAGAATTTGCAAAGTTAAATTTGTAACCGAAGTCCGCAAAATTACAAATTATGCAGTCAACGCGGCACAGATGCGCCCATATCTCGTCCTCTGTCAGATAAATGTCATCCACATACGAACACGCATCTGGGTCGATTCTCTCTAAAAGAGAAAATATACGGGCAGCAAACACACCTGGACTATTCTTGTAGCCCATAGCCAAACGTTTACATTTTTTCTGTGTGCCACCACTGGTAAAAGTGGTCCATTGACTACTTAAATCATAAAGATTGTGGGACAAAAAACATTGGATATGTCAAGTGTGGTTTTAGACCTTTTACGCACAAGACCATCCACCAGGGCAGAGCCGTGGGTATTCTGTACTGCACAGGTACGGCAATGTGAGTTTACATGCTGGTAATCCAATATCAAATGGTAAGAACCATCAGGCTCGGTCACAGTAAAAAGAGGGATATTCATCGGAGACACACAAGTTTCAATCACGCATTAATATTCCAATTGTTCAAGGATTTCTGCGAACGAAGCTTTCGCTCCACGCCGCATGGGATATTGAGGTTGAGGCTGTGGCATAGACTGCAAGGGAATCTCATGTTGGGGGAGAATTTATCCCAACCACAGTGAGTGCAGTACAAAGCAGGCACAAGGGCCTTAGCCCACTCTTCTGCAAAATTCAGTGCATGCTCCTTTGCCACGGTGTGCGTGAAACTACCCACTCAGAGCTGTGAGAACAAAAGGTGGGGGCCAGTCAGCCTCCGCTAACAAAATGTCATAAGTAGTTGTAAGATTTTCCTCAAATACCCCTTTTATGGTCCATTGTATGTCACCTTCAATTAAAAGATCAATTTCAAAAAGGGGGAGCTAATCTAGTATCTGCTGTCGCAACAACAACAAATTTGTCAGTCGATGTCGCCTTCAGTAGTGGACGCAGGGCCTCTCGAACAATGGTAATCTCCACCACGTTGTCCAACAGCGTCAGCACCCACGTTTGATTCTGAAGCTGCGTTCTCACTATCTGTGGAATATCTCGCTGTTAAAGTGGCAACTTTCTTTTTCTGAAACTGGGGTCTTTCTGTAAAGAATTGTCCTGCTTGCCTTTTCCTTCTTTCGGGCAGGGATGGTCGCGACTCTGTTGGCCACCCTGTCCTCTGCTGCCGCCTTCACCACCGGACGATGAGGCCGATGTGTCCTGTAAAGAACGAGGAGAACATTGATCAGGAACCTGAAAACGATCAGGTGACTTAACCGTAGCATGGTCGCAAGTCATAAGAGCACTCAGTAGACGCAGGCACTGGTGACACGGGACGGAACTCCTGTTTCTGTTGTTGTTTTCCATGTTTCTTGTTTTTGTTCCAATTTTACTTTGGAGCCTTGAGTTGATCGTCTTTCTCAGACTTCGACCCCTGAGTTTGTTTTTTATCTTTAGCAGAAAAGGGCTTGACACCTAAACTATTACGGCCTATGGTCTTATAAGCTGCTGTAATAATTCTTGGTAACTGTCGCGATTTAATGGCATCGGGGACTTCGCGCAAAGCATTAGACACTTGGAAGTTTACCGCATCTCCCTTTATATTAGAAAGGACAAGGACAACCGCAGCCTCAGGTCTGGGTTCATCTTGAACACGTTTAATGACCGTTGGAAGGACAGCCATTGACGGAGTGCCGAAGCACCTCGTGCACACCACCGCAGAGATTCTACCCCATGACTTGCAGTCACCGGCTTCCGGTACCAAGTCCTTGGGCAAACTAATTGTAAGAATCCTATGTTTTTGTACAGGACTCGAATTAGGAAAAACTGCCTCCTGCTGGTCAAATTTCTCGGCAAGCCAGAAAGGCATATCATCCTTATCCTGGGGACGCTGGCCCATAACCGCATTAACCATGACGAGACTAAGATTCATCCCGTTCGGTCTAGCTGGAAGTGCCGCAACACCAAGGGCCCGCCCTGGAAATTGCGGGTAACATATTGAACCAAGGCCCTAATACCTCCAATTGCGGAGGTATATAGGAGTCTCAACTCAGCAACGAGGACTGCCCCCGCAAGAGGATGCGGGGTAAATCCAGACAAAACAGGCCAAGAAGCTCCTGGAATGGACAAACGACCTAATCTAATCGCCGTTAAACTGTGGGGAAGGGCGCCATTAAACCAAAGACGGTGCTGCTATGCAGAAATCAGAATTTCCTGTGTCCTATAAGGAACATATTCCACGGGCACGGCTGTGTGAGAATAAGTGTGAAACACCTGAGTAGCCACATCCACAGTAGGAACTGTCACCCTTGAGTAGAAAATCTCAAACGGGTAAGCTATCTCAGCACTCACTACCAAAATAACCGCCATGCCCTCCAAGGTGACGTTATAAGCCTGCAAATGATTGCGGACTGCAATGCGACTATGCTGCGCTATGTCAATGTCACCCATAACGACACAGACAGGATAGGTACAATGCAAAACAATGTAGCACAACTGGGTAGTAATTCAAAAGGAAACCATTTTGAAAGATTCAAGCTTGAAAAGACCTATGTAACTGTAGGTAGGTTTATCCGTCACCACTGTTAACCGGAAACAATAGTGAAGGGGTTAGGGACTGATATAAGCACTACTCAAGCGTCATGTTGCAGGGATTCTGCTCAGACACAGAACTGTGCACGGAGACTCAGGACCTCAGTGAATTAGGGTGTGCCAAAAACTCACCTTAGTACTCAAAATCCCCTACCAGAATAGCATCAGTGTCTCATTAGCTCTTCGTCGTATAGCAAAGAAACCAATGATTAGACAACCCAGAACATGCGACTTAGGATACCTCAGGTAAGGTGGGAAACATGAGCACTCTTTCGTTATACTCTCATACCAGTCCAGAACAGGGAGTAAAGGGGGACACAAGCAAGTTTAAAATATTTATTTTAACGCCGTGATCTCAGGTGCAGCATCTTAGCTACTACAAGCAGACATATGATAAGAAATAAGATTGTCAGCATAGTTACTATTCCATAAAATACAAAGGGAGAAAGCATGTTATAATGCTAAATGGAAACAGGTTAAATAAATACCTATATTTCATCATCCCTTGCTAGTAGGTTATTTTATAACTAAAGAAGGTCTCTTAGGCTTGCATAGGCGACCCATTTCCTCAAAGATTAGTAGGAGTGAATCACATCGAGTTCTGCACAAGCTCTCAGCATACGAATGTTCTCCAAGTGTGTTCAATCATGCCTACACAGTGCATTGTTAAAGGCGCCAGTATCTGAGTTGGCTACAACTGCAAATATGTTGTGGCTAGAACGTGCGCTGATCAGTACGAACAACAGCTACAGTGTTTAGATAACCTTGAAGGCCTCAGCACTCACTGTTCAGACTAAGCTTAAGAAGTAAGTCTAGCAATGTAGAAAAACTAGTTATTCTCATGTGAAGCAAAACATTCAGCCTAACTCTAAACAATAGCTAACGTGTGCCGTGTGCAAAAGAATGCAAAAGGTAAAATGGCGTTTAAACTTCTAATAAGTTCATGCTAACTTAACACTGTATGAATGCAAGGCTCAGCCCCACTACACTATCATTGAATTTAGTTTGTTCTTGTGCAGGGCTGCAATGGCAGGCCTGCAGACACACTTTTATGTGAGCCACCTAGGGTGGCACAATACAGTGCTGCAGCCTTGAGGACCCCTTTACCTCTCTTATCATGGGTACCATATACTGTGGACTTATCAGGGGGCAATGTACCTTGCCAATTGGCTATTCAAATTCACATTACTTTTAGGGGAAAGTGCCCAAGCACCGGAGCCTGGTTAGCAGGTCCCAGCTTCAAAAACAAGCATCTAGCAGTCTAAAATTGGGCAAGAAAATGGTGGGGTGTCTGCAAAGAAACCCAGTTTCTATCACAACCCCCTCCCAGCCAACATAGCCAGGTGATTCAACCCACCCCTGCAAGAGTATACCTGGCTTGTTGGGTGAGGACGCAGGAGAAACACTGCCTATGTTCTTGCATGGCCTACTGTTGCCTCACATCCTCTCTGTAACGTCAACCCATTAAAAATTAATCTTTGCTATAACTGTTTTATTTTCGGTCTAATTTTTTACCTTGGATAGTGAGGTGTCCACCTCACTTAACCCTACCCTAGCTAGGGCGACCCCTGAATTACCCATGAAGGTTACCCAACACTTGAGTAACCCCACCTTGACCAGCAAGGTCAGTGGGCCTAGCCTGCTTGTGGCCCTCAGGTCTGCCTCCCATGCCAAGGAAAGTGCAGCCATGAAGGCCAGCACACAGCAGAGGTTGCTGACAGGTATCAGTATCCAAAACCACACCCTGAGCGTTCCACTGACAATTGGCTAAGATGCCTCAGGGGCAACTGTGGGTTCTTTGAACGCCTCTTGCTGTTCTGAGTGGAGGGCTACCACATCCTGTGGCAGACACCCTTCTTCCACTCTCCCTTCTGTTAGAGCATAGACAACATCATTTTCCTGCACAGGTGCCTGACTGTTCAGGATTTCCTCAGGAACAGGTGAAGCCTCACCTGTGCCAACTTTGTGCCATACCCTTCTGGGTCAGAAGGCCCTTGGCTCACTGGTTCCTTTTTTTACAAGTGGCTTCCTTCTCCTCCTCTTTATCGCTTTCTTTTGGGATACCTGTCTCTCAACTGAAGGGACTGGCTCCCGAGAATCTTTGGATTGGGGGATGCTCTGGGCATCCCAATTGGGATCTGACCGACCTGAGGTAGATCATTACCAAGGAAACAATCTAAGGAGAGGTCAGCGCTGTCCACCACCTTGTGCCAACTAAGGGTACCCGCCCTCTCCAGGGACACTATGGCTACAGGCCTAACTGAAAACTTCCTAGAGGCCACCCTTAACTTCTTGGTTTCTCTCTTCACGTACTGATCTGGGGTCCCTAACTGGTCCACCACTGGGGTGTGACTGGCATATATGTCTCACAGGCCAATAGCAGGGATCCCACTCACCTGAATTGAGTGGCAGTGCCTACTCCCACTTTCAGGGATCACCAGCTTACCATCTGGTCCTGTTTCAGCTTGATGCTAAGGGGCCCTCCTCGTTTGATGAGTCCTCCCCTGTGGCTACACTGGACAGTCCTGTGCTGAACACGTTCTTCTTGGAACAAGCGGGGTCACCTCTGTAGTGACTGGACTGCTAGCAGTCAAAACACAACCTGTTATCCAGAAACGTTTAAAGTCCTGGGTCCCCCTGCCTTTGCTTCTCAGAGTTGGAGTCAGATTTACTCTCCTCCTTTTTAGGGTTCATTCTTGGGGTCTTTGGGTGGACATACCACCTCCCTCCTTTGACGTTTGCAGGCCTGCCCCCCTTTGGAGTCTCCCCCTGGAACTTCTTGGGTACTCGGGGCCTTACCCAATTGTCTGCTTTCTTACCGAACTCGGTAGGGGAAGTCAACTAAGAATCTCCAGATCATGTTCTAATAACTCTGTGGTACAGTTACTCAAAATGTGCTCCTTCATAATCAAATTATAAAGCTCCTCATGTGTCCACTCTGTTACGTACAATCCAGCACATCTGTGCTTTGACTGAGGAGTGAACAAAGTCCACTCAAGTTTGGTACTGCCACTTTTGGGTCTCTCTGAACTTTATCCTGTACTCCTTTGTGGTGAGTCCAAACCCCTCAATCACCGTCTCTATCATGTGTGAATATGACTCAGCCAGACTCTAATCAATGGTTAGAAGTCCATCTGTGTACTTCACTGAGATTCCCATAGTAGAGAGCCCAGGTATTGGCGACCTAACTTCCTCATGCTGCAAGCTCTCTCAAATGCTGCAAACCATTTGGTTATGTTATCTCCATCACTAACCTTTAGGACAATCCCTTTGTGGTTGTTAGTGTCAAATGACCCATCTTTACTTTTGTTGCTGCCACCATCTTTGGGGACTAGGCCCCAATTAACCCTCTTTTCCTCTAGTGCTAATCTCTTCTCTTCCAGTTCAAGTCTTCTCTCATTCAAGGAGAGTTCATCAAGCTGGTCATGGAAGTTTCCGACACCCTACCAGGGGAGGATATTGTAGAGTGACCTCTGTCACCTTCCACTGGTGCATGGGGTATGTGGAAGTTCGGTGATTCAGTATCATCAAAGTTTTCTCACTCATCAACTTAGCCTGGGACCACCTTCTCATCTTCTTCTGCTGTGTGACCAACTGAGGAGTTGTCACCCCTATCTAAGTTTTATACCTCACAATCTTTGAGGGCCTGTTCCAGGTCCTCTCTCTCACAGGTCTCTCTAAAGTTAATGCCTCTAAGTTTGCATAATGCCTTCCAATCATTGATCTTTAGGATAAAACGAATGGGCTAATCGAGGGTCATGTCATTCTCCATTGCACTGCTTTGTTTTGTTTTATAAGTTATGCAAACTTATTAAAAAACCTAAACAGCTTTCTAAAACTTCTTTCATAACTTTACAAAACACTTTGTTTTAGCTTTTAATGCAACTGGAATAGGGATGCAACATAAGGGCTCATCAATTAAATCTAGCTTTTGGAAAAATAAAAAATAAATCTTTGCCTTAAATCTAAAGACAATAACGGATTTCTTTGTGCAGGGAAATGTACTTAATGTCAGGTGGTAGGAATGAAACACAGGTTCTAGATCCTACTTCTGCCACCAATGTTGCAAGGTGGAAGTATTATGTGATATGTCTGGTGGGCCTCATCATGTAATTCAAACACAATACACAAAAGTGCACCTCAGAATTTCCCTTAGCAGCCTTAGCTCAGTCCTGGTAGTGTGACACCGAACAGTCAGGCATACCAGAGGAACACATGTTAAGCATTTCACAGTACCAGCATTGACAAGAAGTAAGTGACACGACTTGAAAGAAACCTCAACACCAATTTTTAAATCTCCTGACCTGTGATTACCAAGCCTTGGCTGTGGCAAATAACATTCATGGTTACTTTGTTGGCTGGCTGTCGACAGGAGTGGAGTAGCAACATGAAACTAAGTGAAAGCTTAGCTACCACTCCGGGCTTGCAGGACTTGACTTCTCTTTGGGCTCACTCTGGACAGGCCCAGCGGTTTGCAATTCATGTCATGCAGCACATCGATTTTCCTGCAGCTTGCATGGGACTGATCACGCCAATCGAAGGAAGTGTGCTGCGGTTTCTGGTGATTACTAGAGACCCTCTTCCTGGGAGCAATGAGCTTTTGCCACAGACACACCTCAAACACACGGTTCCAGTATATAGTCTCTTCAAGACACTTAAGTGCTCTATCTTTGCACGGTGGCAGAGTCCACAGGCTTTTTGGCAGTAATGGCATCTTATTTATTTATTTATTTATTTTTAGAGTTTTATATAGCGCGAACTTGAACCGATTAGGTTATCAGAGCGCTTTACATAGCACCAGTTCCGTTACATGTTATCAAAGCACTTTACATAGAATCAGTTACGTTACATAAGGAACACATTTCTTTTTGTTCTAGTGAATAGGGTTATCTCTTCACACGGGGGAAGGGATACACCTGGCTATACTTAGGATTACATGCGTTATAAAACAGGTACAGCAGAAAAAAATTGCAAATGTACAAGAGATAGTCACACAAGGAGAAGGTGCAAAAGGATAAACTCTAGGCATATACTAGTGATATCTCTATCTACTTAGGGAAGGGATACACATGGATATACTCTAAGAGTCACATAGGAATGTTAGAGAGCAAAGCGGACTCCTGCATAAACTAGTGATTAGAGTTATCTCTATATATATAGGGAAGGGGTAAAACTGGATATACTCTAAAAATCACATAGGAATGGAAAAGAACAAAGCGGACTACTGCATGTTCAAGTGATTAGAGTTATCTCTATATACATAGGGAAGGGATACACATGGATATACTCTAACAGTCTCATAGGCGACTAGTCGTTAGAGTTATCTCTATATACATAGTGAAGGGATACACATGGATATACTCTAAAAGTCACATTGAAACTAGACATTAGAGTTATCTCTATATACATAGGAAGGGATATGACCGGAAATACTCTAATGGTCACATAGGAGTGGTAGAAAATACAAAGGTCTACTGCATACACTAGTGATTAGAGTTATCTCTATATACATAGGGAGGGGATATGACTGAATAATCTCTAAATCACATAGGAATGGTATATGGTGCCAGGTCTAAAGCAAATACCATTAATTAGAGTTATTACAATAAGTCAAAGAGCAGAGTTCCATAAGTGTGGATGCTGTCACAGCACAAAGGGAGGGTGGGAGGGATGCAAGGGTATGGAGAGAAGGGGAAGCACAAAAGGGAGGAAACATTTGAGGATCATCCACGGGGAAAAGGGTTAAGGCCGAGGGCATGGTAGGAGGGCTAGAGTCCAGAGAAACTGTCCGAAAACAGCAGCCAAGTGTCGGTCAGGACAGAACAAAAGTCAATAAGTCCAGGAGAGAAGGTGGGAGCCCAGGTGAGAGATGACGCTGGAGGCCAGCCGCAGGCACGTCGCCATCTAGGAGAGCTTGTAGTCATCCGGCACGGTGGGCGTCAGAGAGCGCAAGGTGGTGAAGGTGTTGTTGCGATCACGCGTTGGCCGTGAGGCGCTGCCACGGCAGCCGGTGGGTTGTGTGTGGATACAACCACCCTGGAAGATGTGTGGCCTCCGGGAGCCATAAGCAGCACATTCAGAGCACTGGAGCCATTGGTGCCATGCTGCAGGGTGGTGAGGGGGGAGTGATTCAGGAGATCCGACTCATGTTGCAGGACCACAGGGCAAAACGGAAGTGGCAGAGGCCCCCAAAGCGGCAGCCGGACGGGTGGCAGGCCAGACAGCCTGAGAGAGGGCCGCAGTATAGACAAGAGGCCGGGGAGAAGTTGGGGCGAGCCAGAGGTAGAGAGTCCCGCACCGGATTGCACTGAAATAGCATCACAATACTCGACCCAGGCCCGCCCAGTTTAAATTACAAATGCACTCAATCTCTCCGTCACAGGTGTAGGTGGATCAAGGTATCCGACTGGGAAAAGGTAGTGTAGCTAATCAATCAGCAGGCAAACAATCCCAGCATGGGCAGCAGGAGACACTCACCGCCATTGGGATCGACACAATCTTCTCAGGGCTCCCACACACATAATGACCAGCTGGAGGGGGGGCCGTTGCTCCGATAAGCAGGGGAAAGCAGCAAATCGAGTCCAATCATTGCTGCGACGGTGGGTGAAAAACGCCTTCACAATCCAGTAGGGCCGGGTCGTCAGCCTTCCAGACCGGCACTTCCGCCACGCACCCTGCCGCTGTTGTTGCGTTAGTGGCCGGGCAGTCGAGTACCCCAGACCCCGGCTGCAGGCAGGGGCGGGCCGCAAACTTCAAGGCGACGCATCTCCGGCTAGGAAGCCGCCAGAGAGCTCGGGCGTGCACAGATCAGCACCGCTACATCTCCGCAGCACGGGAGCACAAGAGAGGCGCTAGCTATGGCGCTAGAAGTGGCGGCGGGGGACCGCGGCCGGCGGAGCCGGGAGCTCGAGCGGCCATCTTGGACCGTGACTCATCTTCTTTGTGCTTCTTCTTGGATTCAAAGTCAGAACTGAGGTTTTGGTGCCAGGGGAGCCTCTTAAATCCTATTTTAGCTTGCATTAAGGGTGTGTGGGCCAGTGGCCAATGGGCTACTGGCCCCTGTGCCTAACCCCCCTCCAAGGTGACAACACCCAGAGTCCTCTATTTCAGGGTCTGCCAACATGGCACAATCTTTCCTTGGCTTTACAGACCTCATAGCCCACCCTTAATATATGACTGGGGATGTACTTCCCCATGCTACCTAATTTTCCTGCCAATTGGGCACGACAAGGCAGGAAGGGCTTTTTCCTCCATGGGAGACAAGTTAATTATATATTGAGGGCGGTGAAGCCTTTGAGGCTCACTGCTTTGATTACTCTTTCACTAGCAATCCTGGGAGGGTGGAGATCTGACATCTGTCCTGCCTAAGCCCCTTGTCTCCCATCCTGTGGATGTGCTAGAATGATTATCAGGAGGGAAGATTCATGTCTAGGCGGCAACAGGTTCGGGGAGCCCCCCAAGGCACAGGGTCCCTGCAGCCCAAGGGGGTACCACTCAGGGTGGTATCGCTGTGCATGCCAGCTCACCCTTGACTCGAGAATCATGGTGGGGATTAGAAAACATGATGTTTCACAACAAACATGACACAATTTGGTTGTTCCATAATGGCGCTGGCAACCTCAAGTTTTCTAGGTAGCCAGCCGATATTACTCTATGGACTTCTGGATACTTACAGTTAAACCTTGTTTACATGCTTATTGTAGGGGTATATAAGTATAAATATGTATATCCACACCTTTTATATAATACACTCTAGATCATAGGCATAGTAAGACAACCTTAAGAGTTACTTGCTAATATTAAGGCAGGGGTGCGGCTCTGCAGCACATGGTGCGTGTAAAGTCACTCTTGAGCAGACAGGCTGCTAGTGCAGGGCTGCAATGGCAGGCTTGCAGAAACACTTTTACTTGGGTCACTCAGGGCAGCACAATACAGTGCTGAAGCCCTGGGTATTCCTTTACCATCCTTTCCCTGGGTACCACTGGTACCATATATTAGGAACTTATTAAGAAGCAAAGTACCTTGCCTATTAGGTGTACCAAGTCACATTACTTTTAAGGGAAAAAGCACAAGCAGTGGGGCCTGGTTAACAGGTCCCAATGCACTAACAGAATCAAAAAACAGCATCTAGCAACAGAAAATGGGGCAAAGAGTGGGGGGATCTGCAAAGAAGTCCAGTTTGTGACTGTGTCAAAATGACAGCTATGTCAAAATAATAATGGTACATGTGGGGAAGCAAGAAACATCTATTTAAGAAAGAATTTATAAAAAATTCAACCATTGCAAGCAGGCAGGGGAATAAAGTTCTTGATACAGGACAGCGGGAAAGCTAGGCGATAACAGGCAGCATCCCAAAATTGAAATATAATTGAATGTAATAGATGTCCAAAAAGAACTCTGAATATTTTTGTTATGCAAGTAGCGCAGAATTGGATTTACTTAAAGTGAATTCCAGTTGTTTGTTTCCAACAGTCCACTCAGGCACCAGTTCCAGGTTTAGCATTGGCTCGTACAGGAAGGGGCCCCAAAGGAACTGTTGGTTACTGTACTTTTGCAGCTGGGTTTATGCCTCAGGTACAAAAGATGATGAAAAAACTCCACAGCAACTCATGGAGTAAAGGGCAGATGTCCAGTGCATCAACCGTACCTCTTATTTCTGACCCTACTACTCCTATCCAATCTCCACTCCCGATGTAAATAACAGATATTTGCAGCACCTGTAAGTCACCACCAACACACTGGGAGGAGCTCCGTGAGGTTACAAGCACAATAAATAGTCTGGCAAAAGTGATAGGGGTTGTAAAACAGAACAAGAACTTAAAGCAATTTCAACCTAATAATGAAAGAGACGAGCTAAAAAATGGAGTTCATTCCAGCGATCGTGCCCAATCTCTAGAAGCAGGCACCAGTAAACTTCACTACGTGGCAGTGCAGAGTTTTTGCCAAACTCCATGCTCCAAGCAGGGCCAGGAGCAGCAAGACTCCGCGAAATCCGCCAGAGGCGAGTTTAACGCTAAGTCCTAAATAAGACTCAACAGCACCCCTTTTTCGGTCAATTTCAGGAAGATTCGCCAAATGGCACTAAAGATATAGCCAAGTCTAAAAAACGCTTTCACTATGAAAATGTGATCCTGTCTACATATATATTTATGAAACACTGACGAAGGCAGTAGCCGAAATGTTTGTTTGCTGCGAATAATAAAACTCGCTGGATTGCTTGTCACCACCGGAGTGCTGTTTTTTCTTTCCCGACGTGGAGGGATTCGAACGTTATATATATATATATATATATTTTTTTTTTTTTTCACCAAACCAAATAATACTCGCACTCCACCGGGATACTTCTTTAAAGCAGGTTTAATGCTAACCAACGCGTTTCAATCTTTCGATCTTGCTCACGGTTTAAACATTTGTCGCTTCTTACTTTCCATATTTATACCAGGAAATCATGCTTGCATTACAATGATGCATTCTGGTTCTGGTATTTGTATTATAACTTTTTACAATTGTCATTACCAGGAAGTACATGCTAGCATTATTACGATGCATTCTGGGTCTGGTAGTTATATTATCAGTTTCATTTTTATCATATTTTCTCAATCTCGGCAAAGACAAGATTTAATAGCAATTTCTTACTACTGTTGGTCAGTATGTGCGTATACAAATATATCATATATCAATTGCGCTTATTCGCCCCTTGGTATGTAAACTCTAAGTGAGATACATTTAGTAAGTACTATTTTTATACAATTGTAATTGTCTAATCTACATTGGGCTATGCAGTTATAATTAATGCGCAATACTCCATTTTATAGGGACTAAGTGCCCTAATTTAAAAACATATTTGTATCTTTCACATATTTTGCCTTCCTCTTTCTAATCCCCGTTTAGATTGTCTGTTCGGGTGTAGGGATTCATTAAAGGTGCACATGAAGTTCTTCATCGCCATTTAGTCCTCCAGGAATTTTTGTCTTAAATCGGATGATTAGTCTTGACTCTAATCTACGTAGGGTCATCAGTCTATTTCCCCCTCTTTATTTTACTGGAATTGTTGCTAATCCCGAGTATGTAATGTCCTTCCAAGTCTTTTTCTCTTTGGCATGTGTTAACATGTGTTTAGCCATCGCATAGCTCGAATCATGATTTTCTATGGCTCGGATGTGTTCCAAAATCCTTTTATGTAAGGGACAGATGGTACTCCCGATATACCTTTTTCCACAATAGCATTGCAATAAGTATACCACATGTGTTGTCTTGCATGTGATTTTACTTTCTACTGCGAAGATTTTGCCTTTTGGATCCTGTATTTT
The DNA here is from genome assembly GCF_964261635.1 of Lissotriton helveticus. Taxonomy (NCBI): domain Eukaryota; kingdom Metazoa; phylum Chordata; class Amphibia; order Caudata; family Salamandridae; genus Lissotriton; species Lissotriton helveticus. Next base: position 1,411,890,071 of record NC_136068.1, read on the forward strand.
GGACAAATTTCGTCCCACCTGGCAAGCTTTACATTGCATGCATTTTGTGAATCCATGACGCTTCCCATATAGCCAATTCTTGATCTTTTTCTTTTCTTCAAAGTGGCTATTGACCAATTTGTCATGTAGTGATGGTGCCTTTCTAAATGTCATTTTCGGAAACAAGCCAAGTTCTTTTCCTATATCGGGATCTTTTAGCAAAACATGCCAATATTTCTGTAGTGTTTTGCGTATTTTTTTACTTTCTTTTGAGTAGGTCAATATCATTCTGATTGGTTCCTTTTGGTCTTTTTCAGTTTTTCTTTCTTGTTGCGGTATCAATGTTTCAATTCGATCCTTTTTCCTCGCTCTTGATTCTCCTCGATCTATATCACATTTTTTGTATCCTCTGTTGCTGAATCTTTTGGCAGTTTCTTTGAATTTCTTATTCATTTCAATCTGATTGGAACAATTCCTCTTCATCCTAATGAATTCGCCATATGGTATGTTCTTTTTCAATACTTCAGGATGAAAACTTTGTCCATGTAACATGCTGTTCGTAGCAGTTGTCTTTCTGTAGACAGTAGTTTCCAATTGACCTTTGTGGACATAGACCTTTGTGTCCAGGAATACCACTTCCATTGTACTTATGTTATGGGTGAATTTCAACCCAATTTCATTCTCATTTAGGATTTCCATGTAGTTCAGGAATTCATCATTCGGTCCATTCCATATCAGGAATAAATCGTCAATGAAACGCAGCCAGAGAACTACTCTGGCTGTGAATTGATCGTTGCCCTCTCTCCAAGCTACCAGTTTTTCCCACCATCCCATTACTAGGTTGGCGTACCTTGGAGAGAAGGAAACTCCCATGGCTGTTCCACAGATCTGGGTATAGTGTACCTTGTTGAATAGAAATACGTTGTTAGTAAGGAACATCTCTACCATTTCAAGCAGCATGTTGCAATGTTTTAATTGATCTAGAGGTTTTTGTTTCAAAAAGTATTGTACTGCCATCAGCCCCAGTTTGTGATTGATGGAGGTATAAAGCGATACAACATCTATGGTTACCAGCCGGTAACCATCCATCCATTCAATGTTCATTAAGTTTCTGAGGAAATCCCCCGTATCTTTTATATACGATGGTAAGGTGGGCACAATTGGGGCTAAAAAGTGGTCCACGTAAATTGCGACATTCTCATACAGAGACCCACAACTGGAGATTATCGGTCTCCCAGGGTGTTTATTTAATGTCTTATGGACTTTCGGGAAAAAGTATATTGTTGGAGTTATTGGAGTTTGATTATTGAGGAACTGCACTTCATTGTCGTTCAGTAAACCTAAATCCTGCCAATGTTTCAATCGGATTTCCAGGTCTCTTGTCATTTCATTCATTGGATTTTCCTTTAGCCTTTTATAGTTTTTCGTATCCCTTAATTGGCGCATTGCCTCCTCAATGTAATCAGATTTGTTTTGGATTACTATATTCCCGCCTTTATCGGCGGGTTTAATTTCAAGACTTTCAGCTGCCATCAGATTTTCCAGTGCTTTTCGTTCTTCAATTGTTAGATTTTCTTTTTGTTTCTTGTTATTGTTACTCATTTTGTCCAATTCCTCATTTACCAGATCATAAAAGGTGTCAATTTTGTTTCCAGGATATAAGACGGGACAGAATTTTGACTGCTTCTTAAAGGTTGTACATGGGTGACTACTCGTTGTTTGTCCCATTTCTTTTAGTATTTGCGTTCCTGAGACATTATCTTCCATTGTTTCATGTGCTAATTCGTGGGCGATTATTAGTGATGGTGCATCTTGTATGCTCCATCCTGAATGTTCATTACTTGAGATGTTCTCACTTGTAGAATCTATGTTCTGTTGCCCACGTTTTTTTAAATACTTAGCCAGTTTGATCTTTCTCACATACTTATAGAAGTCAATTTTAGTTTCCACTGGGTCCCAATGTTTTTCGGGGCAGAAGGTCAAGCCTTTATTTAGAAGTGTTTCCTCTGCTCTAGTGAGTACGTGCTTAGAAAGATTAATGATCAGGTACGGTTCCGTTTTTTTCGGTTCATTTATATATTCGTTGTTCTCTTTCTCAGGTTGTATCCTAGATTTCTTCCTTTGACTTCGTCTGGTTTTACGTTTTTTACCCCCGATGCTTGGGATACATTCCCTCTTCCTCGTCCCCTCACAAAGCCCCTTCCTCTGCCTTGGCCTCTTCCCTTTGGTAATTGTTGATCGAAGTATACCAACTCCATTTCCTCTAAAAAAGATGGTTTTTGTCCTTGTGGTATTGGCGCTTCATTATCACTGAAATCTGTGTCTGATTCACTCGGGGTTCCACTTATCGTTGCTGATGGAGATTTCTTATTTGCTTGTAATTGCTGTTTGAGGTTTATAAAGCGTTTTGCAAATGTGAGGATGGTCCCTGAAGCATAGTCATGTTTATCTCTTCTGTATTTTCTTTATTTTCTTTCCTCTACCTCTTTCTCATGTTTATCTAGATTGGTTTCCATTGTTTTACGTAACTTCTTTGTTTCATCTTCTTTATTAGTTTCCAACATTTTTGCTGCAATATCTTACACCTTTTGCTTTATTTCATCAATGTCTATTTTTGCATGTTTGACAATTATCATCATCATGTTATAAGAACACTGCATGTTGTTATCCCCCCAGTCTATCAGCATTTCAGGTCGTGTATCAGGATGGTTAGGGAGAGTAAAAATCCTCAATCCTCTTGGCACCATTTTTTCTTCTAGGTACTTTTCCATTGTAATTATTTCCCAGCTTTTTGTTATATCTTTTTTTAAAAGCTTTTCTAGTTGAAAGAATAACTGTTTCAATGTCATTTCCCCAGTCGTTTTTGATGCCTCATTGCCATTTTTTTCTTCAATTTGATTCGATGTTGTTTTCATGAACATTGCCTACGCTCTTTGTGCACGTTTAAGGGCTCTCTCTTCCATTGTATTTATGCTAGAAACTGGTTGAGGAATCTTCCTGAAATTTTCCTTATCTTTGCCTCGCGGCGCTCCGCTCCTTCCCTGGAAGTTTGGGGGGGATTTGTCAAGCGGGGGCCGAGATAAAAGTGGGGTCCCAAAACGTGTTTTCCCCATGTTAATTTCCATAGGGCGGTTGGACTCACTTTTAGCCCGAACGGCCTAATGGTTTTCCACCAAACTTGGCAAAATTGTAGGGACTGGTAGCCCGATGTGCCTTTGCTATGTCTCAAGATATATGCTCCAGTGGTTTTTACGAAAATTAACTTTGAAAAAATATATATTGGGCTACATTGGGCTATATATATGTTAGAGCCCAAATGTAGCCCAATGTAGCCCAATGTAGCCCAATGTAGCCCAAAGATGGCCACCAGAGACAAAAAAAACAAATGTAGCCCAAATATCAGCCAGATGTAGCCCAACTATAGCCCAATGACAGAATGTCCCAGAGTGTTCTAAAGAACAACTAGAGCGCTAACAGTCTTACTTATGACAAAAGTATGGCACACCTGAAGTCATCTTGATTGGAATAAAGTGTTAACACTTAAAACATTTAATTTGCAAAGGAACAAAATGAGGGGGTTCATTTTGCCATAGAAATTATGATTAGTGCTGAAGAAAGAAAAATTAGGGCACATTTTGAGTGACTTCTCAAATCCTCTTATATTTCATTAAAAAAATTCTGATATGCAGTCTCCCAAGATGGCCACCAGAGACAAAAGAGCCCAAATGTAGCCCAAATATCAGCCAGATGTAGCCCAACTATAGCCCAATGACAGAATGTCCCAGAGTGTTCTAAAGAACCACTAGAACGCTAACAGTCTTACTTATGACAAAAGTATGGCACACCTGAAGTCATCTTGATTGGAATAAAGTGGTAACACTTAATACATTTAATTTAAAAAGGAACAAAATTAAGGGTTTCATTTTGCCATACAAATTTTATATACATATATATACACTGAGAAAACCATAGGTTACACACCAGTTATAGTTAGGAATTAGCATTTAAAAAACCTTTGAAATTCACTGAAAAAACCATAGGTTTTAGGCCTTATATAGTTAGGAATCAGCATTTAAAAAACCTTTGAAATTCACTGAAAAAACCATAGGTTTCAGGCCTTATATAGTTAGGAATTAGCATTTAAAAAAACCTTTGAAATTCACTGAAAAAAACATAGGTTTCAGGAGTTATATAGTTAGGAATTAGTTTTTAAAAAACCTTTGAAATTCACTCAAAAAACTATAAGTTTTAGTGGTGTTATAGTTAGCTGGACATTTTACTCATACAAAACCAATGAAATTGCTCCTATATAGTTAGTTGTACTAACTATATTTCGCGCACCCGCAATCCACTGCTGATGCTGTCACATATTAGATCATTCATGACATGGTCAGTGACATCACTGATGACATCTCAAATGACATCACTGATGACATCACTGATGACATCATCCACGTGACAATCACATACACCTTTTCATACACTATTACAATTTTTCATCACTGTTTGTAAAATACAGAGTATCATATTTAAATCCATTGTCACAGCAATACAAGTATCTAAAAATCCACTCAGTGATTCATAGATGTATACACACATCTAATCACTTACCTATGGATTCACTCATACATGCTGTCAATGAACAATAGAACACTATCAAAAATACTTATACATCTATATCGACATTAAACAACAGCACGCATCCTATTCACATATGAAGTCATCCTACTCACTTATGCAAACAATGGATCATACTTCCATATTTACTTAGCAAAACACTTATACAAACACCACTTCTTCTATTCATTTAGATAGTAAGTCATACTTAGTGAATTATAAAATCATTATTACAAGTATACAGTTATCCATACAGTCACTCACACAATCATTATGTCTTATGTATACTTATTTATATACAACAACTGACACATACACTGCCTTTTATTTTTCTAGTTTGTTGGACCTGTACCTTTGAGAAATATATTTGCTCATCACCACACCCATGAAGAGATTCCCTCACCCAAACTGTTAGAACATGTAGTTTTAACTTCATATATCTACTGAATCAACTATTCACACATCTTTGGACAGTCACACACCCCCCACCGAACCACACACACTTTCACACTCCCATACAAATACTCAGTTAACTAATCAATAACTAATATAGACTTTCACATAGCTAGTAACCAACTGTAGAATCAGTTTACACAACAACTGACAAAGTGATACAGATATTCACACAGTTTAGTCACTATCCACTATATTTAGTGAGACATTATAAATTGGTCAAGTAAACAGTCAATTCCACTGCTACTAAATCCTCCATCCAAATATTTATTTATATATATCCACTCATTCTTCAATGTAAATTGCTATATATATAATGCATATTTAAATAACGAAGCAAACCACATTCACTGGATGATGTCATCAGTGATGTCATCAGTGATGTCACTGACTATGTCATGAATGATCTAATATGTGACATCATCAGCAGTGGATTGCGGGTGCGCAAAATATAGTTAGTACAACTAACTATATAGGAGCAATTTCATTGGTTTTGTATGAGTAAAATGTCCAGCTAACTATAACACCACTAAAATGTATAGTTTTTTGAGTGAATCTCAACGGTTTTTTAAAAACTAATTCCTAACTATATAACTCTTGAAACCTATGTTTTTTTTCAGTGTATTTCAAAGTTTTTTTTAAATGCTAATTCCTAACTATATAAGGCCTGAAACCTATGGTTTTTTCAGTGAATATATATATATATATATATATATATATATCTATATTACCTACTGGCGGTCGCCAGTAGGTAGTTATAGCTAGGATTGATTTCCATAGTGAAATCGCAACATTCTATTTGGAATAACTTTGGCGCCGGTTGAGGAATCGGCCTGAATTTTTCAGCAACTTTGCCTCACGGCGCTCCGCTCCTTCTCTGAAAATTTGGGGGGATTCGTCAAGTGGGGGCCGAGATAAAAGGGGGGTCCCAAAACGTGTTTTCCCCATGTTAATTTCCATAGGGCGGTCGGTCGCACTTTTAGCTCGAACGGCTGAATGGATTTTCACCAAACTTGGCAAAATTGTAGGGACTGGTAGCCCGATGTGCCTTTGCTATGTCTCAAGATATGTGCTCCAGAGGATATTGAGTAATTTAGGTTAAAAAAAATTTATATATCTATGGCAGCGCCCCGGTACGCGCACCGGGGAGCGCTCCGGGCGCGCCACGCGACTTGCGCACGGGAAGCTGATTGGCTCTCTGGTGTCTGTAAACATTCTAAACAGTCCGCAGCGGCCGCCATCTTGTGTCTCGGTAGGACCGAGACACAAGAGGTGGCTAAAAACAAAAGGTGGAAATGACCAAAAGGGGGCAGGGTACACCCCCCCTGACCCCCTAGGTTTGATGTGGCGGCCATAAAAGGGTCCCGCGGGACAACATTTTTTTACATTTTTTTCCGATTTTCACGGGGGAAGCGCCCGGTACGCGCACCGGGGAGCATACCGGGGAGCGTACCGGGGAGCGTACCATGGGGCAAAATAGTGAAAAAAAATTATGTAAAATAATCATTTTGAGTGATCAGAGGTAGGGTAGCTCTGAAAAGAGCTTTTGGGTTCTGTGGCTGATTTAGGTACCTACAAGTACATCCCACACATACCCACACGCACACACCCCACACACACACCCCACACACACACACACACACACACTCCTCACACACACACACCCACACATCTCACACACACACACACACACCACACACATAACCCTACACCCCCACACCCATACACTCCACACACACACCTAACACACACCCACACCTCCACCCACACCCAAACACCCCACACACCCACACCAACACCTTACACATCCACACCCACACCCACACACCCCACACACCCACACTAACACACACACCTCACCCCCCCACACACACATACACACCTCACAGACACACCCCACACATCCCACACACACACCTCCCCCCCACACACACACACCTCACAGACACATCCACACATCCCACACACATATCCCACACACATACCCCCCACCCCCCCCACACACACCTCACACACCCACACCTCCACCTCCACCCAAACACCCCACACACCCACACCCACACACACACCTTACACACCCACACCCCCACCCACACACCCCACACACCTACACCCACACACACACCCCCCCCCCACACACACACCTCACAGACACCCCCCACACATCCCCCACACACACCTCCCCCCGCACACATGGGGAAAACCTAGTGAAACAGTAAAATAATATTTTAAAGTGCTTAGAAGTAGGGTAGCTCTGCATAGAGTTGTTGTGTTGTGTGGGTGATTTAAGTACCAACATGTAGGTACCAATGCAGAGTCTTAAATTCAATGTACACCTTTTTTATCTAGATATCTAGCATGTTGTTATAGAAGTTATTGTGGTATATGGAAGACATACCATAGTCTGTCAGGAAAGCAGAAAGAAGATGGAGGCAGGAGATGAAAAAGAGATGTCAAATACACATTGGAGATAATATAGTGGGAGAAAGGAAGTATCTATGAGCAAAATTACTACGTAACACAAAAATGTTGGACAGTATACTATAAGTGTGACTTTACATTATAATCAATTTGGTACTAGTTTAAGAATTACATATAAAAATGAATAATGTCTCAAACAATTTTAGAATTATTAAATATACATTTATTTTTCAGATTCTTTTTCTAAATTAAACATAACTTCTATCATTTGACTGTCAGAAACGTCCTCATATTGAATTAACAAATCCACAGATTCTACACATTGTAGAAGTTCATGGTCCCTTGATTCATCCATGAATTACAAGTCATTGGGTTCAATGATTTCTTGTTCATCTCTAGGACAATTTCAAAGGAAACGTTTTGTTCTCCTTCCATTTTTGTGCAGAAATTTGCATTAAAAAAATCAGTAGAAATATGGCACTGTTGGGTTTAAGTTCAGACAGGTAGTTTGGATTTTTTAACAGTGAATTTATCTTTGGGTAGTGTATGGTATCAGACTGGAAGTAGAATAAAAAAGTGTATGTGATGAAGCCTAAGTAAATTCATAATTATACAAGACAAGCCTAAATCCATCCATAACTATAACAGAGAAGTCTATCTAAATCTATACTATTACAGAGGGATAGTATAAAACTATCAGAAAAAGTTTTCCAAATTAACTTAAAGTGCACAACATACTTCAGTTTTCAAAATAACAACTTACCTTTCAAAAAGCAGTTTAAGTTCTCAGTGAATATTTTCTTGAAATCTACTTCAGGAGGTAGTAGTCAAAATGGCTGGGTTTTCCACTCTTTCTTTATATATATTCAGGTACATAACCAATCAAATGTCATGAAATAATAGTAGAAAATGTATTTATTTATTTATTTATTTATTTTGCATACTTGTATAGCGCTGTACTGTCACCCAAAGGGCATCCTGGCGCTGTGAGTAACAGTAAATGAAAGTAACATTTTAATTGGTTGTCAATTCTAACACTTCAGATGTGTTTTTGTGAAGTAATTTACCTCAGGATATTTACAGAGGTCTACAGGCTAAATGGCTCAATGGAATTCCACCAAATTTGGGAAAATGGTAGGGATTGGTATGTAGTATGAGCTATTCTATATTTGGTGAAAGTGTCTCCAGTGGTTTTTATGTAACTTAACTTTTCACATTTTTTGGGAGCGCTTCCCGGTGCAAGCCCCGGTACGCGTGATGAAGATAAATGAGAAAATCCTTTAAAGATGTACCTCAGGTAGTTGTAGTCAAAATGGCTGTGTTTCCCTCTCATTTTTCATTTATATTCATGTACATAACCAATCAAATGTCAGGAAAAAAAAGTCGAAAATGAAAGTAACATTTTAATTGGTTGTCAATTCTAACACTTCAGATATGTTTTTGTGAAGTATTTAGACAGTGCTACAGCTCAAATGGCTCAATGGAATTCCACCAAACTTGGGAAAATGGTAGGGACTGGTATGTAGTATGGCCTATTCTATATTTGGTGAAAGTGTCTCCAGTGGTTTTTATGTAAATTAACTTTTATTATTTTTTTGGAGCGCTTCACGGTATGCGTACCGGCAGTGCTACGGGAGTCCTCCATTTTGTGTTTCAGTAGATTTGAGTCAGAAAATGGCGGACAAACAACGTTGGGAATGGGTATAAGGGGGCACGGTAGGCACTCCCTGACCCTCTAGGTTTTCTGAGGGGGTCTTAGGAGGCCCATATAGGCCCAAAAAAATATATATTTTTAAATTTTCGCGGGGGGAGCGCCCAGTACGCGCACCGGGAAGCGTACCGGGGAGTGTACTTTGGTGAAAAATAGTGAAAAAAGTTAGAAAAAGATAATCATTTGGAGTGATCAGAGGTAGGGTAGCTCTGAAAAGAGCTTTTGGGTTCTGTGGCTGGATTAGGTACCTACAAGTAGGTACCAATGCACAGTCTTAAAATTCAGGAGGAATATTCTATTCCCCTCATCTGAAAAGTGCACACCATCTCCTCTGTAGATATCTTGCATGTTGTAACGCAAGTTGTTGTTGTATATTGAACCCATTCCATAGTCTCTCATGTAAGCAGAAACAGATTTATTCACATGTTTCCGTGCTTTCTCAAATTGTGGACAAAATTGGTTGGACCACTTCCATTTCTGCCTTTGGCATATATTGGAAAATACCAAGGCAGTTTGAGGAAAAAGTGCCATCAATTGTTCAAAGGTGTCCTTTAAAAGCATTTCCAGACCTACCCCAGTCAAAGTGCCTAAGTCATTTCCACCACAGTGCAGAATTATGAGGTTAGGGTGTGGCAAATGCAAAAAGGTTTTCACCAATGGTATCAATTGGTGACATTTCAATCCTCTCTGGCCAATCCATTTAATGTTCACATTTGGTAAATCAAGGTTGTGAACATTTCTGGTAGCTGCATACCTTTGAGCCCAGTGGATATAGCTATGTCCAATAATCCAGACAGAATACATGGTAGAGGAGGTTCTGGTGCAGTCAGATGAAGTGTAGGAATAAAATGGCAGTTGGAACAGTAGGAGTTTGCAAAAAAAAACCTGTGGAGTTCAGTGCTCCTGAATCACAAGCAATGATTGGTAGATTGAGATAGTTGAAAACTGAAAGTTAGGGTGCATGGTTGTGTTCTGTGTAAGAAGTAATTTGAATGGTTAAAAAAAGTCATTTAAAGAAACATTGCACCAGATAAGCTGGTGTATTGAGAGGTCAAACACCCTTGCTCATTTGATTTGCAACATTGTAGAATAAACTTTTAACCCTGGGAGCTCAGTGAGGAGGGAGTTGCTATGGTAACAGGTAGAAAGGGCTGAGGGGGGGGAAGGGTGTTGATTTGAAAATAGTGAGGGAAGAGTTTTGATTGGTTACCATGAGGAATATGTGTGTACAATTAGAGGTTTTCTGTGCCATTAATGGTTGCAGTGCCTGGAGAACATACCTTTTGCTCTGCCAAAGAAATATTGGTGTGTGTATCTGACACAATATTGGTGTGTGTATCTGACACTGTTGTGAATCTCCTATAGCATTTGTAAAGGTGAGTTATGATTCATTTAATATACATAGAGACTTGTATACTCTATGGAGAAGATTTGGAAGCAAATTGTGTTTTTTTAATGTTGCTTTGTGTCATGCTTTTTGATAATGCTTGGTAAAATGTTTTTACTGCATAGAGGAATTGTATTTTGTAAAATTGTGAAGTTCTAGTAGTGACATGGAATGCTTGTACATAGGACCTGTGCTGTGTTTCTTAAATGTGGTGTCAAAAACGATTTTGGAAAAATGAATGGCTTTTACATTTTTTTAAAGGAATAAAGAATGTGGGCATGTTTAAAGAAATACATTTGACTCTTTACAATGATGTTACCTGTGTTAACTCAGTGTAGGAAGCATATTGAGTTTGTTTGCATAGAGGAATTGTATTTTGTAAAATAGTGAGGTTTCAGTAATGACATGGAATGCTTGTACATAGGACCTGTGCTGTGTTTCCTAAATGTGATGTCAAACACGATTTTGAGGAAAATGAATGGCTTTTACATTTTTGAGTATAATGTGGCGCAGAGGTTTAAAAAGTGACGCATCTACCTACATGCGTCACTTTTTAAATATGGCGCAAAAAGGTACATGTTTGGGCTTTCCTGGGGAGCGTAGGTGGTGAGGCTTGTGTCTAAGAGTGCAGTGGACTTGTTTTTAAATACTTTCCTCCTCTGCTGACTGAAGAGCAGCCGTTCTTCCCGCTGATCGCAAGCGCTGGATGCCATCCACTTTTTAAAAAATCACTCCTCCTGCCCTGTTGGCTCCTCCTACCTCCTGCGTCACGTGCCTATTTAGGCCACGCCCCCTTTCATTCTGGTGCACAGACGAGCAGCCCGGTGGCAGAGGGCTCGCGCGCGCTGGGCGCTACAACTTGTTTTTAAATACTTCCCTCCTCTGCTGACTGAAGAGCAGCCCTTCGTCCCGCTGATCGCAAGCGCTGGACGCCATCCACTTTTTTAAAAATCACTCCTCCCGCCCTGTTGGCTCCTCCTACCTCCTGCGTCACGTGCCTATTTAAACACCCCCTATGCGGCCGCGCAGCGGACGAGCGCAGCGGGCGCGCCGGCAGCGCGCCGGAGTTGCGCCAGAGTTAAGCCCGTCTACGCCCGTCCGCGGCCGGACGGGCCCAGGGGCCAGGGACGTTGCTACCGCTATTACCTACCCTCCTTCGGTCCTTATGCACCTACAATCTGCCGCCTGCCCCCTACCGCTGGACATCTGGACACGGATCACTTCACTTGGAATCGTAGGTGACCGTCCCCCTCATTTGGGCCCGGTCACTCCTTCCACCTCTCTTATCACCTCCGAGTCACAGATCCGTTTACTTTATTTAAACACTCGTTCTTTGGTCAGACATCAAACTGACATTTTTCACGTACTTTTGACTGAGAGGCCTGACGTCCTTTTACTTTCTGAGACCTGGCTCACGGACGACTCCCTCCCGGACATACTGGCAGCGTTACCTCCAGACTACTATCTGCTTAACACCAACCGCAAGGGGGCCGCCCCGGGGGGGGGGGATCGCAGCGGTAATACGTAAGAACATCAAGGTTATTGCCTCCACTTCTATGACTCTTCCTGAAGTGGACAATCTGGTTCTCAGCCTTGGGACTGAGGTAGGCGCAGTTACCCTCATGGTACTCTATCGCCCTCCCCAGTCCATGCCCTCCTTCCCTGCATCTTTTATTGAACAGCTTGCCAGTCTAGCTACTTCTTCCCCACGCATAGCTATTGTTGGGGACTTTAATTACTGGTTTCAGCATAAGGAGGCCGGTCCCCATGCCACCGAATTGTTCGAAGGTCTCTCGAGCCTGAACTTTAGCCAATTAGTCACCTCTCCCACTCACAGTGGTGGTCACATACTTGACCACATTTGGGTCCATGGGGTGAAGCCCTCCTGCCCGCTCACCACACCTTGTGTGTGGTCTGATCATTTCCTTATCGACACCACCATTTCGGTGGCTGGTCAGATCAGGATTCCCCCGCGGGAGGGTGGCATGGCTCGTAAGTGGAAGGCTGTCGATTCCTCTAAATTGTTATCTCATCTGTCTCACACACGTCCCCCTACCCTTAACAATATTGACGTTAACGAGCTAGATGGTCAGGTCTCCGACTGGCTCGTGTCAGCCAGCGACATCTTTGCCCCTCTAGTCAAGTTCCCTCGATCCCGACACAGCAACTCTCACAAATGGTTTACTCCCCATTTAAAAGCCATACAGCTGGAACTCCGCCAATCAGAACGTAAGTGGAGAAGAGATTATTGCCCGTCAAGCAGAGATACCTATGTGGCAGTCCGCAATAAGTACAAATCTGCCATCTCTGCAGCCAAAAAAGCCTATGCCTCAGAGAGAATCTTACTAGCCCCTTGCAAGTCGAAGGAGATCTTCAGAGTCCTGGATGAATTCACCTCTGATTCCAGAACGCTCCCGACCCAGGCCCCGACACAGGAATCCTGTAATGCTCTCAGCACTTTTTTTATACAGAAGATTGTCTTGATTAAGGATACTATTCCGGTCACCTCACCGGGCGTTGATTCTGTTACTCCCCCCCATAATGCTCTCTCCATCACTCAGTTCCCCCCCTTAGACCCTACATCCCTAGCCTCTCTGGCCGCTCGCATTAAGTCTGGTTCCCCTGACGACCGCTGTCCGCCTTCTATACTACGGGACATCTGCCACTCTTTACCTGACTGCATCCTTCCCTTGCTTAATTCTTCTCTCCTCTCCGGGACGGTACCCAGCTCCTTCAAGGAGGCCGTCTTGGTGCCTCTGTTGAAGAAGCCTGGAGCCGATCCCGCCGTCCCGGCGAACTATCGCCCTATCTCTCTCCTACCTTTCCTCTCTAAAATCTTGGAAGCCCATGTCACTGCCTGTCTCTCTAGGTTCATCGAGAGCTCTAACTTTCTCGAAGTTAACCAGGCCGGTTTCCGACCTGGTCATTCTACGGAGACTGTGATCCTGGCCGTCCTGGACACCTTGAGAGACGGAGCTGACAAGGGTACCCCCCAGGCCTTGGTATTATTAGATCTGTCGGCCGCCTTCGACACGGTGGACCATAACATCCTTCTCCACCGTGTCGAACAGGCCGGCATCCAGGGCCTGGCGCTGGCATGGGTCAAATCCTTCCTCACAGGGAGATCTCAGACCCTCAGCCTAGGCACATTTAGGGCTCCTAGGGAGCACCTGCCTTGTGGGGTCCCCCAGGGCTCCTCTCTATCCCCCCTTCTCTTTAATCTTTATCTTCGCCCTCTTCTTTTCTCTCTGAGGCAGTGGGACGTCACCGTCTTTAATTACGCAGACGACCTGCAACTCATCTTTTCTTTAAACTCCCCCTCTGCTATTCCCAATTTCCAGGCAGTTATGTCCCATATCCTTCAGTGGATGTGTCTGAACCAGCTTAAATTGAACCCAGGAAAGACGGCGCTCCTCTTGCCTGGTAAGAGCGCCGCCCATTGGGGCCCACATTTCTGGCCGGCAGAGCTTGGCTCCCCTCCCATCCCGGTGGCCTCGGTGAAAAGCCTCGGGGTCACCATCGACGCTGGGCTATCTCTCGGGCCGCAGGTGGGGACGGTGGTCTCCTCCTGCATGTTCCAGCTGCGCAGGATCAGGAAGGTGGCCTACCTCCTTACCCCCGATGCTCTGCTGCAAGTTATCATGGCCCTCGTCCTCTCCCGCCTGGACTTTTCGAATTCCATCTATTATGGTCTCCCTAAATGTTCCATCTATAGGTTGCAGATCATTCAAAACCAGGCGGCGAGATTGGCCCTCGGGATACCAAAATGGCAGTCTGCCAAACCCCTTCTCATCAAATTGCACTGGCTCCCTGTCAGCCTCAGGGCTGCCTTATTTTTAAGTCTCTATCTGGTTCTTGCCCCGCTTTCCTGAAATCCCTCATTCGGCCCTATTGTCCCTCACGTAACCTCAGATCATCACACCTACACCTCCTGGTTGTCCCTTCCATTAAACTCTGCAGATCTGGTGGTCGGAGATTCGCTTACCTCGGCCCCAAATTTTGGAACTCCCTTCCTTTCCCAGTTAGGACTTCTAACACTCTCATCCATTTCCGCAAATCACTAAAAACCTGGCTCTTCCCACAACCTAGCTAAAGTCCCTCTGTTCCTCTCAGCACCCTATCAGCGCCATGAAACTCACGGTGACAGTGCGCTTTATTAGCACCCCCTTAACATAACATAACATAACATAAGTGGACTAGGCTTCATGAAGCCTATCCCCGACTGCACTCTTAGACACAGGCGTCAATTTGACTCTTTACTATGATGTTACCTGTGTTAACTCAGTGTAGGAAGCATATTGAGTTTGTTTGCATAGAGGAATTGTATTTTGAAAAATAGAGAGGTTTCAGTAATGACATGGAATGCTTGTACATAGGACCTGTGCTGTGTTTCCTAAATGTGATCTCAAAAACGATTTTGGGGAAAATTAATGGCTTTTACATTTTTGAGTATAATGTGGCGCAGAGGTTTAAAAAGTGACGCATCTACCTACATGCGTCATTTTTTAAATATGGTGCAAAAAGGTACATGTTTTATGCCGCCGATGCGTCACAAAAAGTGACGCATCAGCAGTGCAAAACTGACGCAGGGCCTCATAAATGAGATTCTTTTTTTTTGCACACTACTCCAGTTTAGTCCTGTCCACTGCACTCTTGGACACAAGCCTCACCTTTTGTGCTCCCCTGGACAGTCTTCATCTCATCTGCACTCCTTCTTAGGTATCAGAATCCTATCACATGGGGAAAGCTCCATGTGAAAGCGTTTGCCTCAGTCTTATCCCTGCTGTGAGGCAGATGCTTGTACATAGGACCTGTGCTGTGTTTCCTAAATGTGATGTCAAAAACGATTTTGGGGAAAATGAATGGCTTTTACATTTTTGAGTATAATGTGGCGCAGAGGTTTAAAAAGTGACGCATCTACCTACATGCGTCATTTTTTAAATATGGCTCAAAAAGGTACAGGTGTGGGCTTTCCTGGGGAGCGTAGGTGGTGAGGCTTGTGTCTAAGAGTGCAGTGGACTAGGCTTCATGAAGCCTATCCCCGACTGCACTCTTAGACACAGGCGTCAATTTGACTCTTTACAATGATGTTACCTGTGTTAACTCAGTGTAGGATGCATATTGAGTTTGTTTGCATAGAGGAATTGTATTTTGTAAAATAGTGAGGTTTCAGTAATGACATGGAATGCTTGTACATAGGACCTGTGCTGTGTTTCCTAAATGTGATGTCAAAAACGATTTTGGGGAAAATTAATGGCTTTTACATTTTTGAGTATAATGTGGCGCAGAGGTTTAAAAAGTGACGCATCTATTTTTTTTTTATTTTCCCCAAAATCGTTTATGACATCACATTTAGGAAACACAGCAGAGGTCCTATGTACAAGCATCTGCCTCACAGCAGGGATAAGACTGAGGCAAATGCTTCACATGGAGCTTTGCCCATGTGATAGGATTCTGACACCTAAGAAGGAGTGCAGATGAGATGAAGACTGTCCAGGGGAGCACAAAAGGTGAGGCTTGTGTCCAAGAGTGCAGTGGGCAGGACTAAACTGGAGTAGTGTGCGTCAGTTTTGCACTGCTGATGTGTCACTTTTTGTGACGCATCGGCGGCATAAAACATGTACCTTTTTGCGCCATATTTAAAAAATGACGCATGTAGGTAGATGCGTCACTTTTTAAACCTCTGCGCCACATTATACTCAAAAATGTAAAAGCCATTCATTTTCCCCAAAATCGTTTTTGACATCACATTTAGGAAACACAGCAGAGGTCCTATGTACAAGCGTAGGCTTCATGAAGCCTAGTCCACTGCACTCTTAGACACAAGCCTCACCACCTACGCTCCCCAGGAAAGCCCAAACATGTACCTTTTTGGGCCATATTTAAAAAGTAACGCATGTAGGTAGATGCGTCACTTTTTAAACCTTTGCGCCACATTATACTCAAAAATGTAAAAGCCATTCATTTTCCTCAAAATCGTTTTTGATATCACATTTAGGAAACACAGCACAGATCCTATGTACAAGCATTCCATGTCATTACTGAAACCTCACTATTTTACAACATACAATTCCTCTATGCAAACAAACTCAATATGCTTCCTACACTGAGTTAACACAGGTAACATCATTGTAAAGTACATTACACTTGACAGAGGTATAATGTGGTGCAGAGGTTTAAAAAATGACGCATCTACCTTCATGCGTCACTTTTTAAATATGGTGCAACAAGGCATATGTTTTATGCCACCAATGCGTCACAAAAAGTGACGCATCAGTAGCGCAAAACTGACGCATGGTTTTATAAATGAGGCTCATCTTTTTCTTGCACACTACTCCAGTTTAGTCCTGTCCACTGCATTCTTGGACAGAAGCCTCACGTTTTGTGCTCCCCTGGACAGGATTCATCACATGAGCAGTCCTGCTTAGGCCTCATAATCTTTTTTTAGAATGAAATTTGAAAAACAGAGATAAGGTGATATGTATAGGCTTTTCATTACACTACTGAAACATTTATAGGGCAAAGTAATGTGTTTTACATTTTTGAGACAGAATAAATTGTGTGTGCATGATTACATAAAAAAATGGATCTTTTCACAATCATGTCACCTGTTTCACCTGAGATTAGGAAGTAGATTGTGGAGATGAGATGAGGCATATCCAGAGGGACAGAGGAGGTGAGATCTATGTTCAAGACTGTAGTTGGAGAGAGGCCTTTCCTGGGAAGCATAGGTGGTGAAGCCTTTGTATAAGAGTGCAGTGGACTAGACTTCATGAAGTCTATCCCCTACTGGACTCTTAGACACAGGTCTCACCTACTTTGTACCTGTGGACAGAGCTGTGTTCCACTACACTCTTCAATACAGGCCTCACCTCTTCTGCACCCCTGGAGAATCCTGACTTGATCTGTAACCCTGAATAGACTGTTTGGTTTTTGTCATTGCTTTGTTGTTTGGTAATAGTGATCTATAATGTGCTATTTTTTTGTTTAACACAGATTGAAATCAAGATTTCAAGAGTAAGACAAAATGCCTTCAAGGGAAAGGCGAAGAAAAGAAGATAACCGCAAAAAAACAAAAAGAGCAACGGAATTACAGCACTCTTCCACAACAAATACTTCAAAAAACAGGCACAAAGCTCCTGGTAAGAGAACTAAGTCTTTCATACGTAACATAAGTACATCGCAAAAAAATGATGGACAGCATGTAGAAAAAGAGAATGAGAGAGTAAATTTGAAAAGGAAGGAGAGACCCTCAAAGAATTCTACAACTGGAGCAGGAGAAAATAATATGTATAGGAATAGAAGGCAGAATCAGTTTAGAGACATTCGTAAACGAATGTTTCGCAATAGGGTGGTTTTAAATTTGTTAAAAAACATTAGGAAAGGTAAACAGAGAGCTGCTTTTTATAAGAAAAAGAAAAGTGTAGAGAAGATTGTTGATCAGGCTTTTGAAGTTAAGAAAAAATTATTAATTTTAATAATCAATAGAATTAGGACACTTAACAAGACAATTGATGTTTTCAAATCAAACAGTAGATGGAAAAGAGTAATTAATCGGACTAATTTTTGTAAAGTTTTTTCGGGAGAATGGATGCACAGTTCAAGTTGTGAGCCATTTTTTAATGAGGAGAGTTACTTCCAGGATAATGATTTAGTGCATGCAGTTGACACCTGTGGTCGAGCGTATGAAGTGAAAGACGGTTGTCCGATTGAAAAAGTGAAACTTGTGCCTAGAGAACCAGAAGAGGTGTTAACTGATGAAGTTTTAGGGAGACGTACTAAGGGTCCAGTGTACACTTGGAAGTGTAGTAGTATTTGTAGTGTGCGACAGGAATCAATTGATTTGTTTTGTAATTTCTTACGTACATATAGTAAGAAAAGTCTAAAGCAGAAAGTGAAGTTGTTGCAAGACTTAGATCCTTGCAGAGTGAGAGAAAACACAGGTTTACAAGGGCATTCACTGGCTTGTCTTTCTAGAAAAGTCTGTCAGAGTGTTTTTCATCATTTTAGGATGTTAGCAGTGCATCATACCAAAATGAGGAAATTAGTGAGAATGTTGTATTATGCAAAAAGTCCAGCACTTAAGCTTAAACAATTAAACAGTGCTCTTTTGCATGGAACTGAATTAGATGTGAAGAAGATTTGTGAAGAAATTGAGATTTGTTATTTTCGTGACAATGTACAGATTTCAAATGCAGAAAAGTTTGAGCAGGAAATTACCAGGTTTAAGGTGAAATCAAGTGAAAGGCCGAATTTTACTTGTGTGTGTTGTCGACGAAGTCATTATAAGCATCAAACTAGATTAGTTGATTTATATGTAAAAAGTGAAAAGATGAATAATTATGAGTGGAAAGATTTTGCAACTTATTTGTGGGTGGAGAATTGTTTTGATTTGAGTTCTGATCAGCGTATTTGTAAATATTGTTATGATAAATTAAATCAAAACAGAATGCCTGCTAGAGCTGTTCATAATAATCTGGAGTCGGTAGACATTCCCCGTGAATTGATGGATTTAAATACAGATGAGTCTATTTTGATTCAATGTGTCCATCCTTTTGAGGCAATTGTTCGCATGTAGCCTAAGATAGGGAAATTGCCTCCTACAGATTTGCAGAGAGGATTAAAGGGAAGAGTTGTTTATTTTCCCCTAGATAAAAAAAAAATATTGATACAATTGGTATAGAAAAAGTAGAAGAGGAACCTTTAGTTATTCTAGTTAATGGGGTTCCGACAAAGAGTAAAAAAATCTGGCAAGATTTAGTGGATGTTAGGAAAGTCAAAAAGGCAACGTTGTATTTAGTCAAAAATAATGAGTATTATAAAGATGTATGTGTTGCAGCAGAGTAAACAGCTGCAGATGAAGACAGTAATTGTTCAGGCGGCCAAATTGAAAAAGTTGATGTGTCTAGAAGTGAAGAAATATATGAACATTATACTGTTCATCCTTTGCATTCCAAAGAAGTAATGGGGAATGTAATTGAATTGTTTCAAATGAAAGCAGCAAAAGGAAGTCCCATTAGTGTATGGGAACAAAGTTTGGAAGCTCGTTGTTTTCCACAGCTATTTCCAACAGGTCGAGGTGGACGATATGACGATCGACCACTTCAAATTCCTGCATCTGAATATCGAACTGTAAGATTATATGCTGAAGATCCAAGGTTTCGTCAATGCATTCCCTATTTGTTTCATCTACTGTTTGAAAGTGACTTGTCTGGGCTTTCTTATGCAGTAAACCATATACTGAAAAGTGGAGCACATCTGCAAAATGTTTCGGCGAGGGACTTTATGGAGAAAGTGAATCTGCAAGATAATATTTTAGAATCTCATCTAATCAATCTCATGGCATGTCAGCGTGGTACAAACGAGTATTGGTACCGTCGTCATGGGGAATTGAAATGTATGCTAAGAAACTTAGGAACTCCTACATGGTTCCTCACTCTTAGCTGTGCCGAGTATGCATGGGACGACTTACTTCAATTTCTACGAGAGGCAAATGCAAATATACAAAATATAGAATTCAAAACACCTGGAGAAATGTGTTCTTTGGATCCAGTGAATGTATGCAGATATTTCAATCATAGATTTGAAGCTATGATGTCTTTTATTATCAACAAAAAAAATCCTCCCCTTGGAGAGGTTTTGGATTTCTTTTGGAGAAAGGAGTATCAAGCGAGAGGTGCTCCTCACATACATATGTTGTTATGGATTAAAGATGCACCCAAATTTGGAACAGATTCGGATGAGACAGTGATGATCTTCATTGAAGAGTATTCAACATGTGCTGTTCCGAAAACTACAGAGGAAAACAGTTTAGGGCAACAAGTTTTACGCTTTCAATCCCATCGTTGTGGAAAGTACTGTCGTCGAAAATTCAGAAACAAGGACAAGTTCTACACAAAATGTCGTTTCGGCTTTCCACGACAAGTGATTTCTATAGGAAGAGTAAATAATTTGATGTCTTCTCTGCGACATACTGTGACGAGGAAATCACCCAAAAATACATACAATTTAAAAAGAAACGAAGAGTCCAAGTACATCAACGACTACAACCCAGTGATTTTGTCCATGTGGAATGCTAACATGGATATTCAGTTAGTTGCTGACAACTCTATTGCTGTGGCTCTATATGTGACGTCTTACATCACAAAAAAAGAAAAGACAGAACTGAAGGAAATGTGGGAGGACATTTCACATGAAAAGAGTCTAAGCAAGAAATTATACAGTTACAGTCTGAAGATGTTGTCGCATCGAGAAATTGGAGCATATGAATGTTCTGATCGATTGTCGTCAGCAAGTCTCTATGCCAAATCTAGAACCATCATTTGGGTGAGTCTAGGTCTTGCTGCAACACGAAATCGAGTTTTGAAATCTGTACAAGAGATAGAGTATTTGGCGGAGAAAGAACCAAAAAGTACAGATATTTTGAAGACAAACATGTTGGATACATACTATCCAAATAGAAGTCCTCATCTTGAGAACGTTTGTCTCTATGAAGTTCTTCAAAGCTGTATTTATAAGAGGAACATCAGAGAAGATATCAATAATGGAATATATGCTGTCATTGGATGTGAAGGATGTCTAGTGAAACAGAGAAAAGGTCATTTGATTAATCATCGAAAATTGAGTTGTGAAAATCCAGACAAAAGAGAATTTTACTATTTGGCTCTTTTGCAACTCTTTAAACCATGGCGAGAAGAATAGGAACTACTTGGAGATTTTCTCTGTTATGAAGACTCTTTTAATGCTATGAAGGATACCATAGAATGTCCTGTTTTTCCAAATTATCTGCAAATGTTGAATGAAGAAATAGAACAAGAAGCAAAAATTGCTGCAGAGATTGCAAGAGACAGTTCTCAAGGCAGTCATAGTTCTGCTTCATTGAGCCAGGATCCAATAGGAGGACCAATTATCCAAAATGAAGCTGCCACTGCCATGGATGAGGTGGAAAGAGCTATGGACAAGCTCAAGAGTAATGTAATTAATATAGAAGATTTGGTGAAACAATTAAACTTTGAGCAGAAACTGATATATGACGAAGTCACAGAACAGGTTGAACATGGATTGAGTCATGAGAAGAAAGAGTGCTCATGTACATCATTTAAGCCTGTCCGACTGTACGTGAGTGGAGAAGCGGGAACTGGAAAAAGTTTTCTGATTAAAGCAATTGCATCTTATCTGCAGAAAAGGACTGAATCACCGCTGTCTTGTGTTGTTACCGCTCCAACTGGGCTGGCAGCACATAATATTAAAGGGATTACTTTACATCGTTTACTGATGCTGCCAGTGGAGCATGATAACAAATTGCAATATCACAAGCTATCTGGAGATGCGTGTTCCGAAGTTTCGAGAGTCCTGAGGAAAATGAAACTTCTTATCATTGATGAAGTAAGAATGGTGTCAAATATAATGCTTGCTTTTGTGCATTTGAGAATGCAAGAAATTCTTAGAACAGACTATGATGTTTTATTTGGAGGAAAACATATTATTGTTTTTGGAGATCTTCTGCAGTTCACTCCAGTGAAAGGACAACCTGTGTTCAAAATGCTCATGCATGAAGATACCAGGAAGTGCCTAGGAAGCATTGGAAACGTTAATATATGGTTAAACTTCAAATATGCAGAACTGCTTCAAAATATGCGGCAGGCAAAGGATGAAGATTATAAAAATATTTTACAAGACGTAAGAGTAGGAAAAATAAGTCAGCAAGGGAAAGAAGCTTTACATGGACGGTTAATTTCAAATTTGTACCCAAATGAAAACATTCTTCCAGAGAATATTTTTAAGAAAATTAACGAGAGGAAATCTGCCATATGTTTGATGCCAACTCTGAAAGAATGGTCCATGTTCAACAACAAAATGTTAAATTTAGAAAATGAAGAAATAGTGAAACTGGAAGCTACAGATAAAATAGAGCATATGGGAGCAACAATTGTTTTGTCTGAAAATTTGAAATCAATATTGGATTCATTAGAGAAGAGTATATCTAAAACTGCTGGTTTTGAAAAGACTCTGAATGTGTGTTTGAATTGTCGTGTCATTTTGCGAAGGAATTTAAATGTTGAAAGAGGTCTGGTAAATGGAGCAATGGGTCATGTTGTTGGTTTTGTGAATTACAAAAATAGAGATGGAATTGAAATTATAAAAATTAAATTTGATGGCATTGATGAAATAGAACAAATTTGTCGTTGTTCAGCTAGATTTTTGCTCTTGAAAGACTTATATGTTCGCCGAAAACAGTTTCCTATTTGTTTGGCATATGCAGTGACAATTCATAAATCTCAAGGTTTAAGTGTAGATAGTGCTTTGATGAACATTGGAAGTTCTGTGTTTAAAGAGGGTATGGCATATGTGGCTTTATCACGCACGAGTCAGAACTTTATCAGGATTGTACTTGATTGAGTGTGATGAAACAAAGATTTGTGCTGATCTAGATTGTGTTAAAGAATACAATAGGTGAAGAAGAGAGTATGCTCCACATTTGCCTCAATATCCTCTGATTGAAAAACGTGTGGTAGGCCGAAAAAGAAAAAATTAGCGTAATTGCAGTGAGGTAGTAGCAAAAAGACAAAAAGTAGATGAAACTGTAATTGTAAGCAGAAGGAAAAAGGATTCTGTTGAGGATGTTGTTGGATTTCAGTTTGAAAACAGTTCTGGTGTCAACTGCTATGCTAATGTAGTAGTTAATGTTGTATTTTTTCTTCAAAATTTACAAAAACAGATTGTCGAAAATCGGGAACAAACATTGTGCTGTTTATTGAATTCTTTGTTAGAGAAATGTAGTAGTGATAGAGGAAAAATAGAAAGTGTTTCAGAAATTAGGAATCTTGTAGACATATGTTCAGGTCAAAATCAATTTTCACAGATAATTCAGCAGGATTGTCAGGAATTTTTAATGTATATGTTTGATGTATTGGAAGATGAAGGAGTAGATATAAAAAATATTTTTAACCTTTCTTATCAATGGCAACATGACTGTGATAACTGTGCTTCATCAAATTGTACTAGAATAGACTCTGAAAGATTTATATATTTGACTTTACCAGACTGCAAACAGTGTCTTTTAATAATCTAGTTAAAGCAGAGGATCACAATATGGTGTGTACCCAATGTAAGTCTACAATGCTGTCCACATTATTTCTACAAAATTATGGTCACTATGTCATTTTAATGTTCCAACGATGTAGACCTGATGGAACTAAATTGACAACTTCTATTAAAAATTTTGTGGCTTCTCAGTTATCGATATCAGGAAGAACCTTTGCAACTGCAGCTATTATTTTTCATGATGGTCCTTCTACAACATTAGGGCATTACACATGCTATTTAAAAACTTCTAAAGGTTGGACCCAATGTAACGACACTCATTTGACTTTCAAACAACGTTTGCCTTTATAAATTCATACCTAGTGTTTTTACAGCCAAAATTTAGGTAAAAGTAATTGGCTAATGAAGACGGGAGCAGTTAATAAAGGGTATTTTGCTGTTTAAAAATATATTCTGAGTAAAAGTGATCCAGGTAATATTAAAAATTGACTTGTCATATAGGTACTGTAAGTGGAGGTCATAGTAAGTGATGTTAGTATTATACAAAATGATGAACATGAGTGAGTCAGAGATGGTTTTAAAAATACTTAAATATTGTGAAAATGTTGTAGAGCCTTTCTTTCAGAACGTCGGGAAAAAGGTCATTTCAGAGTGCCTTAGAATTAATTTGAACATATACTCATACATCTGACACTATTTGGCCAAATGGAAAGGTGCAGGAATGAGTAAAGAGTCATGACTGAAAAAAAGGAGTATATGAAAATATTGAAAATATTTCAGATGTTCTTGGAGCTTTTCTTATAGAAAGTCGATGAATGGATTTTTAAGTGAACAGCAAAGTACTTTCCAACGAGAAAAGGACCACCATGATACAGTATTTGGCCTCAAGGAAAAGTAAGTCAATCTAACTTTAGCGTACATTTGTCATTTGTCAGTATTTAAGTTGTTTTTAAAACACAATCTTTTAGATTGTGGTTTTTTTTTCCGCTGTCATAAGATGAGTAATTTGAACTCACTGTTTTAAGTGAAATTCAATATATTCTGAGAACAGCAAAAATAAACTATGTAACATGTTGTACAAGTTATTTTATACTTTGGATTATGTAAATTAAATTGTATTCCCATTCTCTGACACTCACTTTCCTTTTTCCATCCAGCTTTCAGTCTCTCTGCTTTACTTCTCTTTTCCGTATTTTCCTCCTTTGCTCTTTTAGTAATTCCTGTTTACTCACTCAGCAGTATTATTGCACTCTATCACTATAAATCATCCACCCTCCCTCGCTTATCTGTGTTTGTTCCTTACTTTTGACCTCTTCTCTCTATTTTTCGTTCACTACTTCTATGTCCTCAGTGCCTCACTCTACTTGTGTTATGTTCACTTGTGTTTATCTACCTTCTATCACTTCTTTTACAACAACTTCACTGCTCCTCTCTCATCATTCTTCATCCCATTTCTTTTACTCTGGTTCCATTACTCTCCCTCATTTCTTTTCTTTCAATGTCCTTCTCTTTACTTTCATCACCAAATTATTTTCTTTCAGTACCACTGGTTTAGTCGTCTTCTCCTCTCTTTCCTTCTTTCTGCTCACTTACTCATTTCCTTTTCTCACTCATTGTACTCCACCTCACTCAGTTTTTCTCTTAGTGTGTCTACCTTATAACTTCCTCAGTCCATTTCCCTCAATCGTTGTATATTATCCTGTCTCCCTTCATCCTTTCACTCTATGACTGTTCTTCACTTACTCTCAGTTATCTTCTATTCCTCATTCTTCTAAATGCATCCTTAATTAGACTGTTTCTGTCTCATTCATTATCTTTTTACTTACTTCTGTTTCCTGATTTAGTTTTGCTAACTCACATTGTTTTAGTATCTTTCTTACCTTCAGTTCATTTCTCTGTTCTTCTCTCTCTCTTTGTCAGTGAATCTATATGCCTTACTCTTTGTAATTTGCTCTCCTTCTATTTCTTTTTCTCTCTTTTTGTCCTTCTACCTTAGTTTATTTCCCTTTCTGTGTCCTTCACTCTAACTTTATTTCTAAATAGAGCGTTATGATTTTTAACCTCTTCATTTGTATCTTTTAATTTAAAATACATATTTTACTAATTATAACTTGTTTTTTCTTCTCTCTTTCACAGATACAAACTGTAGTAAAAAAATTAATTAAAGTTACATTTATTATATGGTAAGTATGACTAAAAAAATGTAGTTTGTCATCACCCTTTGCTTTAAGGTCACTAACATTTTCTCAATCTACCTCACTCCTGTGCCTTTACTCTGCTTCTCTCACTTATTCTTATTCTACATGTTTACTCCCCTTTCCCTATTTACCCTCTCATATTCAACTTCTTTCAATCCCTATTCTTTACTACACTTACCCTCTTTTCCCTTCCTTTGCTTCTTCACTCATTCTCTTTTTATTAATTATTTACCTTACTCCTACACATACACCTCATCCCCCTCCCAACACATACACACACCTGTAACATACACCGCACACACACACCACACACACACCTCATACACACAAAAAAACCTCCCACACACACTCCTCAAAAACACACACACATTCCATACACACACATACATCTAACACATATACACCCCACACTCATACACTTCTCACACATATTTCACACACCCTCACCTACACCAACACCAAAACACTCCACACAACCACACCCACAGACACACCTTACACACCCACACTCCGACCTACACCCACTGACTCCCTATAAGTCACACACACTGCATTACTTATCTTTTTTTGCTGTTTTACTCAAGCCCATTCAGGTACTGTTTCCTTTACTCTCTTTGTCCTCTCTCTTTGTCACTCCCCATGTGTTATCCTAATTAAATTTTTCTCCCTCTTTCACCCCTCTTTACTTATACTACCTGGTCTTTTCTCACATCGTTCTTCATTTATCGTGGTTCCGCCACTACCCTTCATTCTCCATTTTTTACTGTCCTTTCTTTTTCTTTTAACAGCCAATCACAGTCTCACACTATCTCTACTTTAGTGTTCTTCCTCTCTCTTCCTTTCTTTCGCTCCTTTAGTCATTTTACTTTTCTCACTTTCATCCAATTACACCTTCTCTATTTTTTACTATGTAATATACAATCCCTCTGTGGTCATCTTGTAGCTCTTTTTCTCTTAACATAACTCTCTTTGTGTCCATCCCTCATGCTAACTGCTTCATAAAAAAAAAAATTCTATTTTTTTGCGGGGCGCGCCCCGTTACACGTACCCTAAGGACAAATTGACAGAGATCCTTTAAAAATATAGGTTTAAATTTATAAATGAAAGGTAGTTCTGAAAAGAACTTTTTTTAATTCTTTTTGTTGTTTTATATTTTTTTAATGTTTTTTGAACATTTTGTACTTTATTTGGCTTTTCAAAACAGTTTTATATTTTTTTGTATTTATTATGAGAAGAAACAAAGAGAAAGGGAATTGAAAATGGCTCAACTGGAGCAAAAAACAAAAAACGAAAAAAATTACTTCTTTTTTTTTGGGCAAATGTGATTCTGACCAGCAAGGACGATCAGCTTTACGCTCTTTTCACCATAGGCGATGAGCTTGCCACATTCAGTACAAGTGATTCTAAAAGTACCAAATTGTTGCTGAATGCAAGGCATCGTCTCCGTTGTTTCTGGGTCCGATTGGCTGGGTTGCTTTCTTTTTGAGCTGGTCCTTGAACACTGGGGGAGGTGACTGGCCAGTTCCCTGATCTCTGCACGAGAATAGTTAGCAGGATGCTTCCGGGTCATATGCCGAATCATGGTATGATTCCCAAATGAATATTTTTGATCTGGATTGCCCCTTGAGAGTTCTGCACCACAGATTCGACATGTTACCTTGGCCGCATTAACTTTTTTCTTGCCCTCTGGAAGAGAAAAAAACTCCCATACAATGTGTTCTTTTGGCTTGTATGGGGTAATTTCTTCCGGCAGCCATCTGCTCCCCTCCTCCTCTTCCTCTTCCTCCTCCTCCTCTTCTCCACCAGCAATGTATTGTTGTGGTGGTCCTCTTGGTGGTTGTGGTGGTGGTGGTGGTGCAGATGCCCCAGCTGTTGCTGCTACAGTAGCCATTTCCAAGTACAAAAGAATTGTCTCTGTAGATGAAACAGGTCTTCCTCAGTCAAAGGACAAAGTCAGAGTAAGGAAGAAAGGTGGGGTTTTTTATCATTTGGAAAAAAAGGTCACAAGACCCAGGCTTTATTCATTTGGAAACCAAAACTGTTCTGCACCAATAGAAAGTGTTATTTTCAGGTCACAAGACCCAGGCTGGTCACAAGACCCAGGCTATACTCATTTGGAAACCAAAACTGTTCTGCACCAATAGAAAGTGTTATTTTCAGGTCACATGACCCGACGCGCTTACGCTACGCGCCCCGGTGCGTGCCCGTAGTCACGCTCTGGGGCGCGCCCGCGGGTGCGTAGCGTAAGCGCGTCAGGAAGTTTCGCGATCGTATGCGATCGTGTGCTTTCGGTTGCAATTACGCTGTGCATCATATGGCGCATCACGCGGTTACGCGAAACGTCACAATGTTGTTTTTGTTCGCGAGAATAGCGCTAACGGGACGCTCCCTGGTACGCGCCCCGGGGCGCGCCGTAACAATGCGCTTACCCATGCGTTCACCGGTACGCACCCCGGGAGCGCCCCCGGGTTACAAATAAAAAAAATAATACATTTTTTATACATATTTATATTTATAATACATTTTAAAATGTTTCACTTTCTATACCTATTAAGATTTGCTATTAAAAAAACATTGAAATTCACTGAAAAAACCATAGGTTTCACACCAGTTATAGTTAGGAATTAGCATTTAAAAAACCTATTAAATTCACTGAAAAAAACCATAGGTTTTACACCAGTTATAGTTAGCTGGAAATTTTACTCGCATAAAACCATTGAAATTCCCACGTTATAGTTAGTTGGACTCACTATAACTTGCGCGTGCAATGCACTGCTGATGATGTCACATATTACATCACTCATGACATGGTCAGTGACATCACTCATGACATAACTGATGACACCATCCTTGTGACAGACTGACGGACCTCCTTTCACTGTAATGTAACCATTGAAACACATATTCAATAATAGAAACTAAAATTTTCAAAAAAATGGAGATACCCATACCAGTTACAACAACCAATTCAACAATTCCACCATCTATGTACACATCCACTCATTCACCAACAGTTATATATAGTCACTCATACATATACTTACTCATCATATGTAGTGATACACCGATACATTCTGTTACACACCGACAGTCATCCAAAAGATACTCTCACACATACTCACACATGCAAATAAACTATTCAACATCCATTTATTTGCATATACAGCTATACACACACTACCACCTTACTTCTAAGGAAACTTACACATTCTTACTCTCTTAAACAAAAAATTAGAGAAACACATACTTATTTAAACAGGAACTCTTACAATCTCTTACTCTCACATTTAATCACTTATATACATCAATATTCACATATACTACATTAAAACATATGTAGTTACTGATAAAGACACTAGTGAGACAGTCATTCACTCACTAACACACACATATACACACTCATCCACCAATAAAGTCCTGCACATATGCTGTCTTCAAAACACATACAAACAGAGAGTCAGTCATTCATGCATGTATGTGCTAAGTAATACCCCCACCAAACCACACAGACACTCATACTGAAACTAAAAAAAACATCTAATAACCCATATACATACACATGTAGCTACTTACCAAGCCATGCAGCCACTTATACACAAAGTGAAACACTAATACATATATTTAAATATTTAAACATTACTCACTAATATATGTATTCACTAAGATACACTTAATAAACCAGTTAACCAATCATTTTTTTTTTTAAACATCCATGTAAACACTTATTTAAACATTTATTCTTCCATCAACTTTTACATATACATATATAACACATATCTATTTTTCAGAAAGACAGACATTCACTGGATGGTGTCATCAGTGATGTCATGAGTGATGTCACTGACCATGTCATGAGTGATGTAATATGTGACATCATCAGCAGTGCATTGCACGCGCAAGTTATAGTGAGTCCAACTAACTATAACGTGGGAATTGTAATGGTTTTATGCGAGTAAAATTTCCAGCTAACTATAACTGGTGTAAAACCTATGGTTTTTTCAGTGAATATATATATTACCTACTGGCGGTCGCCAGTAGGTATATATAGTTAGGATTTTTTCCCTATGGGATTTTTGAAAATTCTATGTCTAATAACTTTGGCGTTTGTGGACGGAATTGGCTGACATTTTCAGGAAAATGGAACATTTTGTTTCTGAGCAGTCCCTGAAAATTTGGGGGGGGTTTGTCAAGGGGGGGCCGAGAAAAAAGGGGGGTCCCAAAACGTGTTTTTTCAATGTTAATTTCCATAGGGCGGTTGGCCTCACTTTTAGCCCGAACGGCTGAATGGATTTGCACGAAACTTGGCAAAATTGTAGGGACTGTTAGCCCGATGTGCCTTTGCTAGGTCTCAATATATGTGCTCCAGTGGATTTTGAGAAATTAACGTTCAAAAAAAGATATATATCTGTAAGCGCGCTCTGGGCAGCGCTCCGGTTCGCGAACTTGACGCGTAACGGAACTTCGCGAAGCGAAGCTGATTGGCTCTCCGGTGTCTGTCAACATTCTAAACAGTCCGGAGCGGCCGCCATCTTGTCTCTCGGTAGGATCGAGAGACAAGAGGAGGCCAAAACAAAGGGGGAAATGACCATAAGGGGGCATAGTAGATCCTCCCTGACCCCCTAGGTTTGATGTGGAGGCTTTAAAAGGGCCCCGCAGGGCAAAAAAAAAAAGATTTTTTTTTTTTGTGTGGGAAGCGCCCGGTTCGCGAACCGGGAAGCGTTCTGGGGAGCGTACTATAAGGAAAAAAGAATGATAGACTTTTCAAATACTGTATGTTAATTGATTGTTGGTTTTGTTGATTATTTTTTAATTTCTTTATTTTTTAAGCAATTATTTATTATTGTGATTGTGTTTCAAAATTTAATAAACTTTCTAACATTTCACTGTCTGAAATGTCATTATTTTCATTGAACATAGTTTGTAATCTCTGAGGGTGTAAAATGTCCTCATTTTGAAGGAGGTCATCTACTGCTTGCACACATTGCAGTAGTTCTTGGTCCCAAGTTTCATCCATAATGCAATACGTCACGATGTTGTTTTCGTTCGCGGCAATAGCGCTATCGGGACGCTCATCAGTACGCGCCCCGGGGCGCGCCGCAAGATTGCGCTTACCCGTGCGTTCACTGGTCCGCGCCCCGGGAGCGCACCAAAAAGAATAAAAAAAAAAAATGACATAATTATGCAATATAAAATTCGATTTAAAATTTATTATTTTTAAAAACTATAAAAATTTGCTATTAAAAAACCTATGAAATTCACTGAAAAAACCATAGGTTATAGACCATATATAGTTAGGAATTAGCATTTACAAAACCTTGAAAATTCACTGAAAAAACCATAGGTTATAGACCATATATAGTTAGGAATTAGCATTTACAAAACCTTATTTTACTCACACAAAACCATTGAAATTCCATATATAGTTAGTTGCACTAACTATATATCGCGCACCCGCAATCCACTGCTGATGATGTCACATATTACATCATTCATGACATGGTCAGTGACATCACTGATGACATCACTGATGACATCTCAAATGACATCTCTATTTCTGACGTTTTTGAAATGTCCTCTGTCTATTTTGGCAACACTTGTATTCCCGTGTAAAGGAAGCCGTCCTGCTCCCAGGTGACAAGCATTTACGAGACTGTTCTTTCTATTTAAACCCGAGGCACTCCCGGGTGCCACCTCTCTCACTCGGAGGAAGCAGGCAGCAGACCGTCGCGAGAGTCCTCTCACGTCTTCGCCGGTAAGTTTCCCTACGGCAGTCTATATAGCCCACACGATCGATTGTTGGGCGTTTTCCTCCTCATAACCTTTTTAGATAATTTCTGTATTTTTAAAGCAAAACGAATTTCTGCCTTATACCTCTTAGGGAATGAGCCCGAGCGCTTTACCTTTCATCACTTTGAGCCAAGCTCGATCCGGGGGACACAGTATTTGAAAACACCCCGTGGGACGCGTTTTTAACCATTACGAGTAAGTCCCATTTAGTGTTCGTGAATGATCTATTATTACTCAACTACCGTCCCTTTCTAGGCTCGTGTTACTTACATTCGGTTCCTTTCTGTTTCAGACCCGATGTATGTATCTTTCAGAAATCCGCCTCTACACCTATTGTCTGCTGCCCCTGATTTTATGTACGTGCTTCTGGGCATACTGGAGGTAATTCTGGGAATTAAGTGGTTCCCGTAACTTATAAATTGAATTTGCCCAACCTGTACATAAAAATATTGTGAAGGTACTGATGGGTGATTATATAGACTCCGACCTTGCATTGCGAGTGTGTATTCTCACACTTGAAAAGGTCTTTAAAATAGTTTTTCCTTATTTTTTCGTCCCCATTGCAGTATCACGCTCTCTGTATGCGTCTTCACGAGTTAATTTGATGCCTCCTCTCCTAGCCATTTGAGGTAACACCTGGGAATGTGTTACAGGTAAGCCATGTGTCCCCCGATGAAATCATACTCGTATTTATAGCTAATTGTCTAGCATATGTGAAGCCATAATATAGAATACCGATTCACAGCCCGACTCCATTGGGTATGTTATATCTTTATCTCCATTAGCTCTTGTTCTTGTCGCTGCCCCAATTGAAATGTGCCTCCGTGTTGGGCTTCCATCTCTTATTAGACAGCTATATATGTATATTTAGACATTCTCCTTAACATTTTCCTATATATGTGTTTCCAACTATGTTCTATTGTATAGTTCCGATGACCATTTTCCCTCCCTCCCCCCTTTTTTTAATTGATTATATTTATTTTTACTTTGTTCCCACAGAAACACTTCGGTTTTTCAGTCTGTTGCCCAGCCAAGTTAATATGGAACTGTAACAGCAATCTACCTGCGCCCTGATGAAGGAATTCCAAAATTTGGCACTCTTTCCGAAACGCGCGTCGGCGCTTCCCTCTGTTTGTTGATTTTATATGTGTCTTGAGTGTTTGTTCTCCCTATTTATATGATGATGGCTGAAGGTGTGTATGCTTGTGAGTATGAATGAGTTGTGAGAACTATGGTTACTGTTCTCAAGTGTGGGCTAATATGGCAAAAGTAATCCGGATATATTAAATAATGGGTTTGATGTTTATAATCTTCTTTGAATAAGTGAATGTCTTTTCTATTCATCTAAATATATGACAATAAAATAATTTTGATATCCGACAGTGTTTTTGTGGGCAACTTCTTTTGATTTGTACTATTTTGTCCTTTAGAATAATGGGAACTTCCCGGTCATGTTTTGATTATTGCTGAACTCCCTGGTGGGTTGTTCCCCTTTATCCTTTTAAGGTTCAGGGTCCCTTGTCTGTTACTTATCTTGTACCCGGCACGTTGCCGTAAGGGTTTCTTCTCTGTTCGCCCTCCTGGCGCCCCCCCTTCCTTCCCCCCCTTTGGTCACGTATATATATACATAGGATAAATCGCTGGCGGATACTGTAATCAGTAAGCACTTCATTGGGGTACTATTTATTCTTTCTTGTATGTCTGATCTTACCTATTGGTCTAACCTTCTGTTTCTTTTTCTCTTTGAGTCGTCCTTTATCCTTTACTATACTGGAAAAAATGGACGCTATTAAGACATTTGGTTTTAGTGAAGAGGATTTTACTCGTCTCATGGGACCATCTTCGTCCTCAGATCAACCGTTTTCCTTAAACAAAGGGTCCAACGATGAATGGTTAAAATTACTTAACCTTAAGAAAAAAGCTAAGAGAACTGAATCCCACGCTGAGTTTATGATACAATACTTAAAAGCCGGAGTGATCCCCAATGGACTCCGAGTGAGGAACATCCCCGGTTTGTTTGCTGAAATCCGCCTCTTTTTGGAAAGATGGTCGTTGATAGCAAATCGCTGTTCGAGAGACCTCATGCTATTAATTATTGAAACAGCCAGAGAGGTAGCGAGTAGTCTTCTCAAAGAGATTGTGGAAATGGAAGACCTACTTTTAAAAAACGATGTGGTAGGTGACGCGAAACGCAAATTAGAAGAAGTCAATTTAGAACTAGACTCTTTTAATGAATACATCTTGCGTAGAAAAACTGACAAACTTAAAGAAGACATCCGCTACTTCTCTGAAGAAAGGGTTTACCCTTATCTTCAAGCCCTATATTACTCGTCTAGAGATATGCAACTGGGAGACCAACAATATTGGTCTAATAGGCAACTACGGAATTTTTCAGAAACATCAGAATCTGACAATGAGGGCGCATCTAGCTCCAGTGATAATTTCTCAAATAGACGCTCACGATTCAATGGACCCCAGAGATCCAATCGTTTTTTGGGGAACCGCCGAGGCACATCCCGAGTGAGATTCAGACCACAAGAGAACACAAGGTACCAACAGAGTGGGTATCAACAAACAGAGAATCCCCCACGGTTTCTGGAAACACGGCGGAACCAATATTGGAGGGAATAGTGGAGAACATGGATTCTTCCGTTGTTTCCACAATTCCCATTTTCAATTTGTCTAAAAAACCTTTGGAAAGTATTACAGTCGATCTTTTGTCTCGAGGATTATCCTTTGTTCCTACAGCTCCATTTAACCTGTTCGAGCTCCATAGAGATCTTCAATCTTTCTATCGTAAAATTAGACTTAAGAAGTTCTTTATGAACAGAGAGATCGGACCATCTGATAACAACTCAGGGTTCCGACCACTGTCTGTTTTCACACCATCTTTGGAACAGATTGGTCCAGAAGTGGGTGTATTCGAAAAAGCAGTAAGCACTAAAATTCAATGTCTTGCCAAGTATGTCCCCAAGTCATCGTATAACCTCAGCTATGATGAATATCAAGCTCTAAAAAAGCTGTCAGCTGATAACTCTCTCATTGTCAAACCCTGTGACAAGGGGGGGGGGATAGCCCTGCTAGACAGTATTACATACAAAGAACGGATTCTGTCTATGCTTGAATGTCCCGAAAATTTTACTAAAGTGGGTAACTATCCAGCTAGGAGAATTATGGCGAAAATTTTCGACATCACCCACGATGCTCTAGCTAGAGGTTCCATCTGCAGTCAGGAATTTGATTTTTTCAATAAAACCCAATATAAAATACCGATTATGTACGGACTCCCCAAAATACATAACATTTTGACTGAACCTCCGTTTAGGCCCATTGTGTCTACGATTGGTTCACTGACTGAACCACTCTCTAAATTTGTGGATGCCTGCCTAGCCCCTATCATCTGCCAGCTTCCGGCATATGTCCGTGATACTGGACATTTGATTTCTAAGATTGAAGGCCTTAAGTTCAACCCCCAGACTGATTTCCTTGTCTCAATGGATATTGAGGCACTTTATTCCAATATCCCCCTAGAAGGGGCTTTAAAAGCAGTCAAAAAAATGCTGGATGGAATAAACTGCGGATTTGAAAAACTGTTCGTCCTCGAATGTCTCGCTGTAGTTCTCAATGAGAACTTCTTTGAATTTGATAATAACATCTACAAACAAATACTGGGAATCAGTATGGGTGCTGCTTGTGCCCCAAATGTAGCCAATGCGTCTATGGGAATGTTCGAAGAAAAACATATTTACAACGAAGTTGCTCCCTTCTTCGAAAACGTCACGCAGTACAATAGATATATAGACAATATCTTCTTTATCTGGCAAGGATCTATTGAACAACTGAATGAATTTACCCAGTGGATAAACCTATGTGATCCACACCTCAAATTCAGCACTAACATCAGCTCAGAGAAAATAGAATTTCTTGATGTGTGGATCTTTGAGAACAACAACCTGTTAGAAGTATCTCTTTATACTAAGCCATCAGCACGTAATACGTTGCTTATGTACGATAGCTTTCATCCCCGCAGCCAAAGAAACAACATTCCATTTAGCCAATTTTTAAGGCTTCGTCGAAATTGCTCTGATTTGAACAATTTTGAACTTCATGCTGGAATAATGAAGAAGAAATTTATTGACAGAGGCTACCCTAAGCGTCTTATTCGGGATTCCTACAAGAGGGCTAAATATTTCAACAGGGAGAACCTCCTGAGTGCGAAAGAGAAAAAAGAGGACGACAAGCTAGTGATGATCTCTACTCATTCTAACTTTAATGATAAACTTAGATATGTGATCAATTCGCACTGGCATTTACTCAACCTAGACAAGTCGTCTGAAAAGCTAGATAAACCTATATTTGCATTTCGGCGAAACAAGAACTTTAAAAACTTTTTGGTCAGGGCATCCACATCTGATCCTATCGGACATGTTCAGAAAAGTATTACAGGAGCTAACCCCATCTTGGGTAGTCATAGGTGTGGGGGATGCCACGCCTGTGACCAAGTGACCTGTACCCCCGAATTCAAATGGGGCAAAAGACACCTCAAATTCAAGGAGATGTATAACTGTAAGTCTAGCAATGTAATATACTTTCTGAC
This sequence comes from Lissotriton helveticus, assembly GCF_964261635.1. Taxonomy (NCBI): domain Eukaryota; kingdom Metazoa; phylum Chordata; class Amphibia; order Caudata; family Salamandridae; genus Lissotriton; species Lissotriton helveticus. Next base: position 1,411,926,265 of record NC_136068.1, read on the forward strand.
TTGCCCCTACTCCAAAGGCTATGTTGGAGAAACCGGTAGAGAATTTCGTTATCGGTTCTCCGAACATAAATCATGTATCAGAAACTCCCGGACGGGAGCACCTTTAGTAGCTGACTGGAAAGAAATGGGACAAAAAATTGAAGAACTTAGATGGTTGATCCTTGAACGGATCCATTGCCCTAAAGATGGAAACACTGACTCCCTTAGAAGTAAGAGGGAAGTATTTTGGATTTTTTCTATGGAGACGGCTGTCTCCGGATTAAATGAATCTATTCCGTGGGAAAATGCTATTCGATAGCTTTTTTCGCCAAATATTTTCTTTCTGCATTTTTTCCCATAGTCGGTTTTCGGTGGTTAAGTCTGGTTATGTCAAGTCCTCTCACTATTCCTAACATTTCTGAAATGTCCCTCGTCTATTTCGGCAACACTCGTATTCCCGTGTATAGTCATTTCTCGAGGTTTTAGACTGGTTATGTTAGTCCTATCTCTATTTCTGACGTTTTTGAAATGTCCTCTGTCTATTTTGGCAACACTTGTATTCCCGTGTAAAGGCAGCCGTCCTGCTCCCAGGTGACAAGCATTTACGAGACTGTTCTTTCTATTTAAACCCGAGGCACTCCCGGGTGCCACCTCTCTCACTCGGAGGAAGCAGGCAGCAGACCGTCGCGAGAGTCCTCTCATGTCTTCGCCGGTAAGTTTCCCTACGGCAGTCTACATAGCCCACACGATCGATTGTTGGGCGTTTTCCTCCTTATAACCTTTTTTGATAATGTCTGTATTTTTAAAGCAAAACGAATTTCTGCCTTATACCTCTTAGGGAATGAGCCCGAGCGCTTTACCTTTCATCACTTTGAGCCAAGCTCGATCCGGGGGACACAGTATTTGAAAACACCCCGTGGGACGCGTTTTTAACCATTACGAGTAAGTCCCATTTAGTGTTCATGAATGATCTATTATTACTCAACTACCGTCCCTTTCTAGGCTCGTGTTACTTACATTCGGTTCCTTTCTGTTTCAGACCCGATGTATGTATCTTTCAGAAATCCGCCCCTACACCTTTTGTCTGCTGCCCCTGATTTTATGTATGTGCTTCTGGGCATACTGGAGGTAATTCTGGGAATTAAGTGGTTCCCGTAACTTATAAATTGAATTTGCCCAACCTGTACATAAAAATATTGTGAAGGTACTGATGGGTGATTATATAGACTCCGACCTTGCATTGCAAGTGTGTATTCTCACACTTGAAAAGGTCTTTAAAATAGTTTTTCCTTATTTTTACGTCCCCATTGCAGTATCACGCAAAGATGTATGCGTCTTCACGAGTTAATTTGATGCCTCCTCTCCTAGCCATTTGAGGTAACACCTGGGAATGTGTTACAGGTAAGCCATGTGTCCCTCGATGAAATCATACTCGTATTTATAGCTAATTTGTCTAGCATATGTGAAGCCATAATATAGAATACCGGTTCACAGCCCGACTCCATTGGGTATGTTATATCTTTATCTCCATTAGCTCTTGTTCTTGTCGCTGCCCCAATTGAAATGTGCCTCCGTGTTGGGCTTCCATCTCTTATTAGACAGCTATATATGTATATTTAGACATTCTCCTTAACATTTTCCTATATATGTGTTTCCAACTATGTTCTATTGTATAGTTCCGATGACCATTTTCCCTCCCTCCCCCTTTTTTTAATTGATTATATTTATTTTTACTTTGTTCCCACAGAAACACTTCGGTTTTTCAGTCTGTTGCCCAGCCAAGTTAATATGGAACTGTAACAGCAATCTACCTGCGCCCTGATGAAGGAATTCCAAAATTTGTCTCTCTTTCCGAAACGCACGTCGGCGCTTCCCTCTGTTTGTTGATTTTATATGTGTCTTGAGTGTTTGTTCTCCCTATTTATATGATGATGGCTGAAGGTGTGTATGCTTGTGAGTATGAATGAGTTGTGAGAACTATGGTTACTGTTCTCATGTGCTGGGCTAATATGGCAAAAGTAATCCGGATATATTAATTAATGGGTTTGATGTTTATAATCTTCTTTGAATAAGTGAATTTCTTTTCTATTCATCTAAATATATGAAAATAAAATAATTTTGATATCCGACAGTGTTTTTGTGGGCAACTTCTTTTGATTTGTACTATTTTGTCCTTTAGAATAATGGGAACTTCCCGGTTATGTTTTGATTATTGTTGAACTCCCTGGTGGGTTGTTCCCCTTTATCCTTTTAAGGTTCAGGGTCCCTTGTCTGTTACTAATCTGGTACGCAGATGTGCCTTTGCTATATATGGTGAAAATTGCTCCAGTGTTTTTTTTTTAAATTAACTTCAACAACACATATATATCTGTAGGCGCGCTCCGAGCGCTCACCGGTACGCGTACCGGGGAGCGCACCCGGCGCGCTACGGGAGTGCGCGAGCGAAAGCTGATTGGCTGTCGGATGTCTGTCAACATTCTAAACAGTCCGGAGAGTCCGCCATCTTGTGTCTCGGTAGAATCGAGACACAAGAGGTTAAAAAAAAAGGGGGAAATTATTAAAAGGGGGCAGGGTATACACCCCCTGAACCCCTAGGTTTTCTGATGGGGGTCTAGAAAGACCCTGAAGGGCAAAACAACTATATATTTTTTTTAATTTTCGCGGGGTAAGCGCTGTGTGCGTTCCCATGTACGCTCACCGGTACGCGCACCCAGAGCGTACCACTGGGAAAAATATTGAAAGAAAATAGTGTTAAATAAGAATTTGGAGTGCTTAGAGGTAGGGTAGCTCTAAAAAGAGCTGTTGTGTTATGTGGGTGATTTAAGTACCTACAAGTAGGTACCGATGCAGAGTCTAAAATTCACTTCGCTACTACTTCATAAATTAGATATAAAAATGAATAATATGTCAACTAATTTTGAATTTGTAAATATTAATTTATTGTTCAGAATTTTTATAATTTAATAGAACTTGTAGCATGTCCTCATCTGGAATTTCCTCTTCAATCATATGATCAGGAATGTCCTCATAAGTGTGCCATGATGATTCGATTGTATCCAAACATTCGATTAATTCTTCGTCAAGAGATTCATCCCAAAAATTATCGGTGTCATCTTGAATTTCAATAAATATCGTTGAAATTTCAAATAAAATTTCCTTGGTCTCCTTATTTTGATTCATTTTAATTTCAAATTTCCTGCTGTAAATTGCAGAAAAAAGTAATCACTTTCAATTATCGTTTTTAGTAATTCATAACATAAAAGTAGCTTAATCAAGTATTTAGTTCTTTAAAATTAATTGGGCAGTGTATAGTATCAGGCAGGAACTAGAATTATAAAGCACTGCATGTGATGAAGCCTATCTTAATCCATAATTATAACAGAAGGACTGTAAATAACTAACAGAAAACATTTTCCAAATTATCTTACAGTGTACAACATAGTTCCCCTTAGATATTAACAACTCACCTTTTTGAAAGTAGAAGAGTAAGTACTGTGTAATTGAAAGTCCAGAAATTGAGCAGCCAAAATTCCTCTCAAAAGTACCTCAGACAGGAGTATCACAAAATGGCCGTGTTTTCCTCTCATTTAAGATATATACATAACCAATCAAACTTCATCACACACAAACTCAAAACTAAAGTAATATTTTGATTGGTTCTAAATTTCAATACTTTCAAAAGTGTTTTCCCCATGCAATTTTCCATAGGACATTTAGACAAGGGTACAGCCCGAACGGATGAATGGAATGACACCAAAGTTGGCAAAATGATAGGTACTGGTTTGTAGTAGGGCCTTTTCTATATTTCTTTGAAATTGCTCCAGTGGCTTTTATGAAAAGCAACTTAAAAAAACATGTATATCAATAGGCGCGCTCCGAGCGCTCACCGGTACGCGTACCGGGGAGCGCACCCGGCACGCTACGGGAGTGCGCGAGCGAAAGCTGATTGGCTGTCGGATGTCTGTCAACATTCTAAACAGTCCGGAGAGTCCGCCATCTTGTGTCTCGGTAGAATCGAGACACAAGAGGTTAAAAAAAAAAGGGGGAAATTATTAAAAGGGGGCAGGGTATACACCCCCTGAACCCCTAGGTTTTCTGATGGGGGTCTAGAAAGACCCTGAAGGGCAAAACAACTATATATTTTTTTTAATTTTCGCGGGGTAAGCGCTGTGTGCGTTCCCATGTACGCTCACCGGTACGCGCACCCAGAGCGTACCACTGGGAAAAATATTGAAAGAAAATAGTGTTAAATAAGAATTTGGAGTGCTTAGAGGTAGGGTAGCTCTAAAAAGAGCTGTTGTGTTATGTGGGTGATTTAAGTACCTACAAGTAGGTACCGATGCAGAGTCTAAAATTCACTTCGCTACTACTTCATAAATTAGATATAAAATGATTAATATGTCAACTAATTTTGAATTTGTATATATTAATTTATTGTTCAGAATTTTTATAATTTAATAGAACTTGTAGCATGTCCTCATCTGGAATTTCCTCTTCAATCATATGATCAGGAATGTCCTCATAAGTGTGCCATGATGATTCTATTGTATCCAAACATTCGATTAATTCTTCGTCAAGAGATTCATCCCAAAAATTATCGGTGTCATCTTGAATTTCAATAAATATCGTTGAAATTTCAAATAAAATTTCCTTGGTCTCCTTATTTTGATTCATTTTAATTTCAAATTTCCTGCTGTAAATTGCAGAAAAAAGTAATCACTTTCAATTATAGTTTTTAGTAATACATAACATAAAAGTAGCTTAATCAAGTATTTAGTTCTTTAAAATTAATTGGGCAGTGTATAGTATCAGGCAGGAACTAGAATTATAAAGCACTGCATGTGATGAAGCCTATCTTAATCCATAATTATAACAGAAGGACTGTAAATAACTAACAGAAAACATTTTCCAAATTATCTTACAGTGTACAACATAGTTCCCCTTAGATATTAACAACTCACCTTTTTGAAAGTAGAAGAGTAAGTACTGTGTAATTGAAAGTCCAGAAATTGAGCAGCCAAAATTCCTCTCAAAAGTACCTCAGACAGGAGTATCACAAAATGGCCGTGTTTTCCTCTCATTTAAGATATATACATAACCAATCAAACTTCATCACACACAAACTCAAAACTAAAGTAATATTTTGATTGGTTCTAAATTTCAATACTTTCAAAAGTGTTTTCCCCATGCAATTTTCCATAGGACATTTAGACAAGGGTACAGCCCGAACGGATGAATGGAATTACACCAAAGTTGGCAAAATGATAGGTACTGGTTTGTAGTAGGGCCTTTTCTATATTTCTTTGAAATTGCTCCAGTGGCTTTTATGAAAAGCAACTTAAAAAAACATGTATATCAATAGGCGCGCTCCGAGCGCTCACCGGTACGCGTACCGGGGAGCGCACCCGGCGCGCTACGGGAGTGGGCGAGCGGAAAGCTGATTGGCTGTATGATGTCTGTCAACATTCTTAACAGTCCGCCATATTGTGTCTCGGGAAAATCGAGACACCTGAGGTGAATAACAAAGGGGGAAATGATTAAAAGGGGGCAGGGTAGACACCCCCTGACCCCCTAGGTTTTTTGAGGGAGGCTTAGAAGGACCCTGAAGGGCCCAAAAACTATTTATTTTTTTTAATTCGCGGGGTAAGCGCTGGGTGCGTTCCCGGGTACGCTCTCCGGTACGCGCACCCTGAGCGCACCACGGGGAAAAACAGTGTAAAAAAATAGAGTAAAAAAATAATGTAGAGTGTTTAGAGGTAAGTTAGCTCTGAAAAGAGCTGTTGTGTTATGTGGGTGTTTTTTGTACCTACAAGTAGGTACCAATGCAGAGTCTCAAATTCAAGCGGAAGACTCCTTTCCCCTCATCTGTAAAATGTACACCATCTCTCCTATAGATGCCTTGCATGTTGTAACGCAAGTTGTTGTGGTAAATGGAACCCACACCATAGTCTCTGACGAAAGCAGAAACAGATTTATTTACATGTTTCCTTGCTTTCTCAATCTGTGGACAAAATTGGTTGGACCAGTTCCATTTTTGCCTTTGGTATATATTAGAAAATACCAAGGCAGTTTTTGCCCAAAGATGTCCTTTAAAAGCATTTCCAGACCTACCCCAGTCAAAGTGCCCAAGTCATTGCCACTACAGTGCACAATTATAAGGTCAGGCTGTGGAAGATACATAAAGGATTTTATGAATGGTATCAATTGGTGACTTCTTAATCCTCTCTGTCCAATCCATACAATGTCCACATTTGGTAAATCAAGGTTGTAAATCCCTCTGTTGCTTGCAAATTTTTCACTCCATAAGACATAGCTATGACCCACAAACCAGACTTTTGGCATCTTGAAGGTAGATGTGCTTCTATTCAGATGAGTTGTGGAAATGAAATGGCAGTTTGAAAGTAGGAATTATTAAATAAAGTGGTTGAGATTCAGTGCACTTGCAAACCCAGAAATGATTGGTGCTTTCTTAAAAATATTCACTGAAAATTAGGGTGCATGCTTTTTTTTGTTGAAAGAAGTCATTTCAATGGTTGAGAAAAAGTCATTTAAAGAAAGATTGCATTTGATTAGCTAGTACATTGAGAGGTCAAACAACCTTGCTGTATTCTTTTGCAATATAGTATGATGAACTTCTGAACTGTGTGCTGGGCTAGGAGGGAGTTACCATGGAAACAAGGTGAATGAGCACTGGGGGGATGGGTGAATGTTATGTGAGTTTCAAAGTCTTCAAATGTACAACCAATTAAAATGTGCAGTTTGGTTTTGAATTTGTGTGGGAACAATTTTGATTGGTTATGTACAAGAATATGGGTCTGAAATGAGTAAGAATCTGTGCCATTATTCTCAGGCTCCAGTGAAAGTAGCATTATTCAGAGATTCTGCTTAAGAAAATCTGTTGAGTGTGACTGACACTGTTCTACATCTTTCAAAGCATTTTTAAAGGTGAGTAATGATTCTTTTAATAAAGATAGAGTGCTGTATGCACTATGGGGAAGATTAAGAAGCATATTGTGCTTCTTTATTCTTGCATTTTGTGTCATGTTTTTTTGTAATGTTGTTTAAAAATAAAATGGTGCATATTGGTAATGTATTTTGAAAATGAGTTAGGTTTCTGCTTTGTTTCTGTAGTGGTCATTTAAATGAGCTGTGCTTTGTGTCAAAAACGATTTAGTATGCAAAATCTTTTCTGGAAAAAAGTCTGCTTTTTAAATTTTGGAGAAGCATTACACTGACTTTCTGTTTGAAATAAGAGAGAACATTTTCACATTTTTCAATAATGTCACCTGTGCCTTGTAACAGTTTGCCTCAATTAGCTTAAAGAGTATTCTTTGCTTGTGTCTCACTTTACTTTGTGCCTGTGTGTAATCTGATATATGAATCATTTAATGAAGATACACTGCTATTAAAAATATGGTAGTATATGTTATTTGAAGACATGGTAGATTACATGTAACGTTCTGGTCATGTGCCTAAAATTACACTGATGGATGAATCAAGCTTCAGTCACAGTGTGATCTTAGGCACATGACCAGGATGTTACATGTAATGAGTAATTAATGTTATGTCTTGCTTATATATAGGTGGACTGTTTTTGGCCTGTAGAGACTGTGAAATTATATGAGTTAAACACACACATACTGCTTGTGAAGACAGACATGGTAGACTATATGTAACATTCTGGTCATCTGCCTAAGATCACACTGTGAGTGAAGCTTGATTTAAAATGGATGTGGGTGAATAATATGCTTAGTTGATGTCTTTAAAAATATGGAAGTACATGTTTTTTAAAGACATGGTAGATTGCATGTAACATCCTGGTCATGTGCCTAAGATCACACTGATGGGTGAATCAAGCTTCACTCACAGTGTGATCTTAAGCACATGACCAGGAAGTTAGATGAAATGAGTAATTAATGTTATGTCTTGCTTATATATAGGTGGACTGTTTTTGGCCTGTAGAGACAGTGAAATCTTATGAGCAGAGAGACACATACTGGTTGTAGAGACAGACATGGTAGATGATATGTAACATCCTGGTCATCTGCCTAAGATCACACTGTGAGTCAAGTTTGATTTTTAATGGATCTGGGTGAATAATGTGATTAGTTAATGTCTTTAAAAATATGGAAGTACATGTTTTTTAAAGATATGGTAGTTTACATTTTACATCCTGGTCATGTGCTTAATATTACACTGATGGGTGAATCATGCTTCACTCACAGTGTGATCTTAGGCACATGACCAGGATGTTACATGTAATGAGAAATTAATGTTATGTCTTGCTTATATATAGGTGGCCTGTTTTTGGCCTGTAGAGACAGTGAAATAATATGACCAGAAACACACATACTGCTTGCAGAGACAGACATGGTAGATTACATGTAACATGCTGGTCATGTGCCTAAGATCACACTGTGAGTCAAGCTTGATTTTAAATGGATGTGTGTGAATAATGTGCTTAGTTGATGTCTTTAAAAATTTCAGAAACTCGGGTAAATGAGAAATTAAGAATACTCTGGACTAATTTCCAAAGAAAAGGACTTTCTATATACTATTTGGCCTCGTGGAAAAGTGGATGGATCAAAAGTGAGTTTAGATATGTTTTTTCAAAATGTTACATTATTTAAGAAAAGATTGTATGGGTTTTTTTTTGCCCGCTGTTATATGATGAGTACTATTGTAGTCACTGTTTTAAGTGAAATTCAATATATTCTGAGAACAGCAAAAATAAACCATATAACATGTTGTTGAAATTATTTTGTATTTTCTATTATTAAATATATATTATTTTCCCATTCTCTTATGCTCACTTACCTATTTCCACCCTCTATCACTCCTCTTAACTGACCCTCACTGGCCTTTTTTCACTCTCACTCACCTCCCTTCCCTTATTCCACTTTCCTCACTTATTCTCATTAACCACTCCTTCACGGCCCTTTCCCTCTCTCCCATCCACTACTTTCCAGCTGTCAGTCACTCTACTTCACTCCCCTTCCCTCTGTTTCCTTTCTTTGTTCCTTCAATAATTCCCCTTCTCTCACTCACCTTGTTAAACTTCACTCACTCCTTCTCTCACTTCCTCTGTCCTTTCACATCCTCACTCCCTTTCCCTCACTCCCTGTCTCTTAGCTTCATTCTCTCGATCCTTTCACTCTCTCACTCCTCTTCCGTCATGCTTACTCCCTAAAACTCACCCACACTCCCTTACTTACCTTTCTTTGCTCTCTTACTCAGTTCCTTTCTGCCACTCTTTCCTGCACTTCCTTTGTCTCAAGCTCACTTGCTTTTATCCTCTTTTTATTTTCCCTTTTTCATCAACCTCACTCTCCTTCACTCAACCTCCCTCACCCTTGTTCCCTTACTTCAGTTCCTACAGTTATCCTCATTCATCATCTTTAACTACACTTCTTCTTTCTCTCGTCACGCACTCACCTTTTCCCAGTCCCTTTTTTCAGTTTTCTTCCCTTTCTTCCCTTCCTTTGCTCCCTCAGTCATTCTCCGTCCTTTATTCACCTTACTGCCGTTTAGTCACTCTTTCTCTGACTCACCTCTGTTCTCTCATATTCTCACTTGTCTTCCCTCACTCCCTCTCTGTTACCTTCACTCCCATTGTCTCCTCACTGTCTTACAACCCTACATTCACCCTCACTCACCTTCCATTCCTCATTGTCATTAATCCACCGTTATTCACTCCTGCTTCTCTGTCACTCACTCCCCTTTCTTTACTCCCCTTTCTGCCTTTAGTTTTCCTAATGCATATTCCTTTAGGATCTTACTCACCTTCAGTTTATTTCTCTCTCCTGCTCTTGTTCACTGTCACTGAATGTATGCATGTCATTATCCTTTTAGTAATTTGCTCTCTCTCTATTTCTTTTTAACTCTCTCTGACCTTCACCATTCCTTTGTTTTTCTTTCTGAGTCCTTCACTACTACTTTATCTCTTACTAACCTTTTATGACTTTTAATCTCCTACTTTGTCTCTTGTATTGTAAAATATATATTATAAATATTCTAACTTATTTTTTTGTCTTTCACAGATATATATTTTAATGAAAATATGTAATTAAGTTTACATTACTTATAAGGTAAGTTTGATGTACAAAATGTACTTTCCCTAAACTCTTTTCCTTAACCTCACTACTCTTCTCTGATGCTCCCACACCTCTGTTCCCTTATTGCGCTTGCCTCACTTATTCTGAATCCCCACGTTTACTCCCCTTTTCCTCACTCCTCTCTCACACTCACCTTCTTTCAGACCTTCTCCTTTACTTTCTTTCCTCTCTCTTCTCTTACTTCACTCCTTTACTCTTTTCCCTTCCCTTACTCTCCTTATGTTATGTTATGTTATGTTATGTTAATTTGTATTTATATAGCGCATGGCTACTCCGACAGAGTGTCCCGGCGCTTTCCACAAACAACTCAGTGCGTAATAACATAACACGAAACAATACAGGAAAGAAAACCCCCCCCAAAAAACAACTAAACATTAAAAAGCCATGTCTTTAAGCTCTTCCTAAATTGAAACAAATTAGGAGTACTGCGTAACGCCAGTGGTAAGGAGTTCCACAGCTGAGGTGCCTTGAAGCCAAAAGACCGGCCCCCCACTTGACTAACTCCTTCTCTTTCTTTCTTTGTCCTCTTAGTTCTACACTCCCCTTCCCTCAATCTCTCTCTGTTAGCCTCATTCTCTCCATCCCCTTAGTCTCTCACTCCTCTTCTGTCTGTTATACCTTTATTCTCTCTCTGTTAGCCTCATTCTCTCCGTCCCCTTAGTCTCTCACTCCTCTTCTGTAACACTTACTCCCTATAACTCAGCCATACTCCCACACTCACCTTCTTTCAGACCTTATCCTTTACTTTCCTTCCTCTTTCTTCTCTTACTTCTTTCCTTTACTCTTTTCCCTTCCCTTACTCTCGTTACTCCACTTCACTAACTCCTTCTCTTACTCCATCTGTCCTCTTACTTCTACAATCCCCTTCCCTCATTCTCTCTCTGTTACCCTCATTCTCTCCGTCCCTTTAGTCTCTCACTCCTCTTCTATCACGCTCACTCCCTATAACACAGCAATACTCCCACACTCACCTTCTTACAGACCTTCTCCTTTACTTTCCTTCCTCTCTCTTCCTTTGTTTCGATCTTTCACTCTTTTCTCTTTTCTTACTCTCCTTACTCCACTTTACTAACTCCTTCTCTTACTCCCTCTGTCCTCTTACTTCTACACTCCCCTTCCCTCATTCTCTCTCTGTTAGCCTCATTCTCTCCATTCCCTTAGTCTCTCACTCCTCTTCTATCACACTCACTCCGTTTAACTCAGCCATACTCCCACACTCACATTTTTTCTAACCTTCTCCTTTACTTTCCTTCCTCTCTCTTCCCTTACTTCATTCCTTTACTCTTTTCACTTACCCTACTCTCCTTAGTCCACTTCACTAACTCCTTCTTTAACTACCTCTGTCCTCTTACTTCTTCCCTCATTCTCTCTCTGTTAGCCTCATTCTCTCCATTCCCTTAGTCTCTCACTCCTCTTCTATCACGCTCACTCCTTATAACTCAGCCATACTCCCACACTCACCTTCTTTCAAACCTTCTCCTTTACTTTTCTACCACTCTCTTCCCTTCTTTCGCTCCTAAACTCTTTCCCCTTCCCCTACTCTGCTTACTCCACTTCACTAACTCCTTCTCTTACTCTGTCTGTCCTCTTAGTTCTACACTCTCGTTCCCTCATTCTCTCTTTGTTAACCTTATTGTCTCCTTCCCCTTAGTCTGTCACTCCTCTTCTGTCACGCTCACTCCCTACAACTCAGCCACACTCCCACACTCACCTTCTTTCAGACTTTCTCCTCTAGTTTCCTTCCTCTCTCTTCACTTGCTTCATTCCTTTACTCTTTTCCCTTCACTTACTCTCCTTACTCCACTTCACTAACTCCTTCCCTCTGTCCTCTTACTTCTACACTCCCCTTCCCTCATTCTCTCTCTTTTAGCCTCATTCTCTCCGTCCCCTTAGTCTCTCACACCTCTTCTGTCACGCTCACTCCCTATAACTCAGCTACACTCCCACACTCACCTTCTTTCAAACTTTCTCCTTTACTTCCTTTTCTGTCTCTTCCCTTCTTTCGCTCCTTCACTCTTTTCCCTTCCCTTACTCTTCTTACTCCACTTCATTAACTCCTTCTCTTACTCCCTCTGTCCTCTTACTTCTACACTCCCCTTCCCTCATTCTCTCTCTGTTAGCCTCATTCTCTCCGCCACCTTAGTCTCTCACACCTCTTTTATCATGCTCACTCCCTATAACTCAGCCATACTCCCACACTCACCTTTTTTCAAACCTTCTCCTTTACTTTCCTTCCTGTGTCTTTCCTTCTTTTGCTCCTTCACTCTTTTCTCTTCCCTTACTCTCCTTACTCCACTTCACTAACTCCTTCTCTTACTCCCTCTGTCCTTTTACTTCTACACTCCCCTTCCCTCATTCTCTCTCTGTTAGCCTCATTCTCTTCGACCCGTTAGTCTGTCACTCCTCTTCTATCACGCTCACTCCCTATAACTCAGCCACACTCCCTCACTTATGTTTCTTTCCTCCCTCACTCAGTCCTCTATTCTCACGTTTTCTGTCACTTTCTCTGTCTCTTCACTCCCCTACTCCCCTTGTCTCACACTCACTTGCCTTTATCCAGTCTGTAAAACCACTCTTTCCTCAACATCACTGCTCTTTTCTTACCCTTCCACCCCCCGTCCCTTTACTACATTTTCTTCACTTATCCTCATTCCCCTTGTTCACTCCCCTTCTTCTCACTCACCTCCCGCACTCACCTTCTTTCAGTCACCCTACTTCACTTCCCTTCCCCTCTCGTCCCTTTCTTTGTTTTCTCACTCATTTTCCTTTCCTTTCTCACTGCACTCCACTTCAGTTACTCCTTTTGAATTTGTTAAGAATACAGCTCTTTTTTGAGAATTGGAGGTAGTTCTAAAAAGAACTGTTTTTTATCTTCTTTTTTTGTTTTTTTTCTGAACAAAAAAAGGGAATGCAAAACTGCTCCACAGGAGCAAAAAAAGGGGAAAAATTAGGGCTGGGGAGGGCAGCGGTGTTATTGCCTCTTGCGTGCAATGAGCTTAATGCTTTGCTCACCATAGCAAAGCATTTCATTGCATTGCTTGCACTTTATAGTAATGTCACTAAAAACAGGTTGAATGTTCGGAATCATCTCCAATTCCGCTGCACGTCCTCTCCCTGATGTTGTAGCTCCTCCAGTAGATGTAGAGGCACCATCCCTTGGGGGATTACGTGCCAGGTCTCAGACACTCTCGCGGGCATAGTTCTGGGGTTGCCGCCGTTGGATGTGGCGAATCATTGTGGAGTTCCCAAAACTGTACTTCCTTCTAGGGTCTCCTCGGGAAAGCACAGTTTTGCAGATTTTGCATTCCACTTTGGGAGCATTCACCTTTTCTAATCCTGCAAGTATTGAAAAAAACTTCCAAATAAAATGCTCCTTGACCTTGGGCTGAGGAGGCTCTTCCTGAATGAAGTCATCTGACTCCTCACTGCTGCTGGGTGCTCTGGCAGCCATTCTTTACACAAAATGGTAGAACAGAAAAGAACAGGTCTTGCTGTCTCCAAAGTGAAAGAAGAAGTGAAGGAAATGGGTGGGGTTTTCATTAGTTGTAAAAAAAAATGTTAACAACCAATAAAAAGAGTTATTTTAAGGTCACACGACTTGACGCGCTTATGCTGTGCGCACCGGAGCGCTTCCAGGGGCGCTTACGCGGCGCGCCTGAATGACGTTTTGCTAGCTTTTTTTACGCACGCGGAAATAGTGCTCTCACTGCTCTCTCGGGAGAGCTTACCGGTGCGCGTACCCTGAGCGCTCCAAGACAAAATGATGAAAAAAAACATGAAAAATAGATTGTAAAAAAAATTTGTAATAAAAATAATAGTTATAAAAAACAGCTAATAAAAAAAACAGTTTAAAAATCGTAGGTTACAAACTCGATATATAAAGGAATTCGCTTTTTAAAAAACTATGAAATTTACTGAAAAAACCACAGGTTTCACAATCGTTATAGTTAGGAATTAGCATTTAAAAAACCTTTGAAATTCACTAAAAAAAACATAGGTTTCACAATCGTTATAGTTATGAATTAGCATTTAAAAAACCTTTGAAATTTACTGAAAAAAACATAGGTTTCACACCAGTTATAGTTAGCTGAACATTTCACTCATACAAAACCATTGAAATTCCCACGTTATAGTAAGTTGGACTCACTATAACTCGCGCGCCCGCAATCCACTGCTGATGATGTCACATATTACATCATTCATGACATGGTGAGTGACATCACTGATGACATCACTGATGACATCTCAAATGACATCACTGATGACATCATCCAGTGTCTGTGTGTTTCTGTAAAGTTTAAATATGTTTTACATATTGAAGAATGAATGGATGTATAAGTGTCTGGATGAAGGATTTAGTAGGTGCGTGACTGACTGTACGAGTGAGTGATTAAATGTGTCTTACTGAATGCATGGGTTAATGACTAAACTGTCTGAATGTGTGCATCAGTATGTCTGTTGTTGTGTAAGCTACTGCATGTGTTGATCAGTAGCTATATGAGTGGCTATATGGGTTATTGATTGGTTGCACAAGTATTTGTATGTGAGTCTGAGTGTGTGTGTGGGTGGCTGTGAGGTGTGTGACTCTGTGGATAGATGTGTGACCAGTTGATTCACTAGGTGTATGGGTTCAGAAGTGGATGTGAAAACACCTGTATGGGCGGTTGACTGTGTGCATGGCTGTGTTGGTGAGTGAATGGATATCTCAGTGCTACATGTCCAAGTAAGTACATATGTAAAACACAGTGCATGTGAGAGTTGGCATATATAAATGACTATACATGAGAGCCAGTGATTGTGTGAGTGTCTGTATGGATCAATGTGTACTTGTATCACTGATTGAATAAGGGAGTAAGTATGTCTTAGTATATGTTTTTATATTTGAGGTGTTGTCTGCATAACTGTATAGATGAGATACTGGGAGTGTGATTGATTCTTTGCATGACTGACTAGGTGTGTGAGTAACTCCATGGATGAGTGGCAGTGTGTAAGTGTCTGTATAGGTGTAAGAGTGCATATGATAGTGTTGTATTGATGAGTGTCTGTATGTATGAGTGATTATATGGGTGAATGAGTGGATGTGTGTGTAGACCTAGGAATCAGTGAGTGCATATGTAGTTACTGGTATTGGTGTGTCAATGGTTTCAGCAATGGTAGTTTGTATTTAACGCTGGGTGTATCAAAGGTTAGATTAGAGTGTGAGGAGGTGCATCGTATTATCACATGGATGATGTCATCAGTGATGTCATTTGAGATGTCATCAGTGATGTCATCAGTGATGTCACTGACCATGTCATGAATGATGTAATATGTGACATCCTCAGCAGTGGATTGCGGGCGCGCGAGTTATAGTGAGTCGAACTAACTATAACGTGGGAATTTCAATGGTTTTGTATGAGTGAAATGTTCAGCTAACTATAACTGGTGTGAAACCTATGGTTTTTTCAGTGAATATATATATATATGAAATCAATCACCCCTTCGTAAAGAAGATTCCCAGGAACATCACGGCGTTTTGGCAGGTACTTTATTTAGGAACATTAGGCATAACCGGTTTCAGCTTGTGCCTTTGTCAAATGCCGCAGTCCTTAAGCAGTGATGGCACCCACTCGTATATTTATTCAAGCTCCTCCCTCCTAGTGGTGGCGGGCTCACCTGTAGGGGATTGTCTTATTGTCTTTGCTCGTTTCAGTGTAGGGGACTACCAGTCCCAGAATACCACATGCTGGCAATCCGATAACAGTCTGGTGGGGCTTCATGAATTAAAAACTTATGTTGCTGCTTTTGTCCCAAATCTCTATATATATTGGTTACCAATCCACACTTCGCATCAAAGTAAAGGCACTGACACCGTGAATTTCCATTTAAAAGTCAGGTTTAATTCCCTGTTTGCTGCTCAGACGCGTTTCGGCGGAAGCCTCCGTCTTGATCATTATATATATATTCTAGTTAGGACTGAGTTGCCAATCAACGAACATTTTTGTTTTGCTTATAACTTTTGTGTCGTTTGATGAATCTTTATGAAATTTTCAAAACTAATTCTTTGTTCATAGCAGCTCCTATGCTGAAAGTTTGGGGGTGATTTGTCAAGGGGGGCGAGAACAAAGGGGGGTCCCAAAACATGTTTTCTATATGTTAATTTCCATAGGAAACTTTATCCAAGGCTACAGGTCGAACGGGTGAACGGAATTACCCCAAATTTGGCAGGGAGAAGGGTCTTGGTCTAGAAAGCACACTTTTGTTAATTTGGTGTAAATCCATTTAGTAATTTTAGAGAAATATCAAAATTTACAGATATCGATATTTGGGAATTCTGCCATCTGATTGGCTGAGGCGTAACGAGCACGAGCTTGCTGCTGATTGGCTGCGAGCGGTGCGAGTGGTTGCAACTAGGAAGTGTAGGCCACCATTTTGTGATTCCATTGAAGTGAGTAAGGGGAAAAGAGGGAGAAAAAAGTGGTAAAGAGGAGGGTAGGAGCGCTGTGAGCTCTGTAGGGTGGTTAGGGTATGCTATAGAGGGAGTGTGAAGCGAAGTATTCACCCCTACCGGTGTGAAAGTGCTGTTTTGTCCACTGTGAGATGGTGCTGAAGTGAGGTGCCAGTACACTCCGGGGTGAAAGCGTGCGTGTAAACCGTGAGCTCAGTGCTGTAAACTGATGTGCTCTGGGCGCTGTAGCACACTGGCCGAAGCGAAGTATTTACCCCTACCGGTGTGAAAGTGCTGTTTTGCCCACTGTGAGATGGTGCGGAGGTGAGGGGCCAGTGAACTCGGCGATGAAAGCGTGTGCCTAAACTTTGAGCTGAGCGCTTTGTAGCATCCTGGCAGAAGCAAAGTATTTACCCGTACCGGTGTGAAAGTGCTGTTTTGCCTAGAGTGAGATGGTGTTGAGGTGAGGTACCGGTAAAGTTGGGGATGAAAGCGTGTTCCTAAACTTTGAGCTGAGTGCTCTGTAGCATACTGGCAGAAGCGAAGTATTTACCCTTACAGGTGTGAAAGTGCTGTTTTGTCTAGAGTGAGATGGTTCAGAGGTGAAGTACCGGTAAACTCTGGGATGAAACTGTGTGCCTTAAGCGGAGGAAGTGGGAAGCAAACTACTCACTGGTACCGGTCTGAAGACTTTGGGATGAAACTGTAAGTGTAAGTCGCAAGTTTATTGCTGTAAAGTGATGTGCTGTGGGCACTGTAGGATACTGGCCCTTGTAGCATACCTGTGTAATTAGTGTTAGTGTGCGTTATACTATACAGGGAGTGGGAAGCAAACTACTCACCCCTACCAGTCTGAAGATTTGAATTAAGTGTTTAAGGAAGCAGGAATAAAGAAATAATCGTGAAGAATAGAATGCAGAATGTTGCAATGCCACAGAAGACATATGGTGAAATTAGGTGTGTCTAAGAAAGTGACTGTGTGTAATAAAGGGATGGGGTTTGAAGATTATATAGAATGTGTCTTTATTTAAGTGCCATGATTGGACCCACTGGAGCAAGAGCTAGGGGATCCAGCTGATGCAAAGTTGAGCCACTCTGCTGTATTCAAACGTAAGCTCCTGCATCACTGAATTGCATATCACATGTTACAGTTGCATGTGACATAAACAATAGCTATTACACTTGAATGACTACATTCTATAAGGAAAATAAAGGTAGGATACGATTACCACATATATCCTTTAAGAAAAGAAAGAAATAAAAAAGAAATTGCAAAATGTAATCATCAAACTTTTCAGGTACCTTGGCAGTGCTTTTTTGTAACACAAACTTATCAACAGTAGAATAGTCAGCAATCTGTTGTACAGTAGATTCAATGTGGTGCGTGTCAGAATTGGCACTCGTTCTACCCACATTGGAACTTTGAGGTTGAATACAAACATTGCGCTTCTGAGAAGCAAATTCGGTACCCTTGAAGTCAAACCATACATTATTGTCTTCAGCTGTTTCAAAAAAACATTCTTGTGTAGAGAGCTAAGGCATCGAGCTGAGACAAACTCCAACTGCTTCTGTTGTAGTCAAATCGAAGCTCCTGCTTCAGTGAATTGCACATTATATGTTACAGTTCTATGTGACATACACAATAGCTACTAGACATGAATGAATAAATTGTATAATGAAAATAAAGGAAGTTTACGATTACCACACTGTGCCAATCAGTTCCTAAACAAAGTCTTCTTTTTTCATTTTTATCGACAGGTTATGAGCAGAGGCTGAGTTTGAGTACATTTGTGTGAAAGGGCTTTGTGAATAACAGGCAGGCAGAGAGGCGTGTGCACAAAGAATAGACGTGGTTTCTAAATGGGTGTCAGGTTTAGGCTAAGTTAGGAAGTAAATAGCATATTTGCATAGGCCATACATCACCGATCACTGGTTAGAGTGGAGACGTCAGGGGCAATAATGAAGAGAGAGTTCAAATGTCTAAGTATACTTAGAAAGTTATTATATCAAAGTAGTAGGATTGTATTATAAAAAATGTAAAGGAAAAAGTAAAAAAGGATGGAATAAATCCATTCAAGAGTAACGTTAGTTTCTTACAAGTCTTGGTGTCTTGATCCCACAATGGACGATGTCCGATATTATCTGCAGCTTGGTTTTGATAGGACTCCCTCCGTTGAGCTGCAGCACAGTCTGTACTTCCGTAGATAACTGCTGTACAGGATTATTGGGCTTTGTTGACTGTAGTCGCTGGACTATAGCATGGTACAGCAGGTTCGAACAATGAAACGGGGTCTTGATTCTATAATTGAGGATGTCAGAAGTTAAAGTCTGTGATGATTTCGGTGTACCCCCTCCAATCAGGTGCAACCAACTCTAGGCCCCAACAGTGGAATGCTGTCTTGATCCCACAGTGGACGATGTTAGAACTACATCTGAGAGTGGAGATGGAGGTACTCCCTTCACCCAGCTGCAACCAACTCTGGGTCCCAACAGTGGAACGGTGTCTTGATCCCACAATGGATGATGTTAGAACTGCATCTGAGAGTGGAGAGGAAGGTACTCCCTTTGACCAGGTGGAACCAACTCTAGGTTCCAACATTGGAACAGTGTCTTCATCCCACAAAGGAAGATGTCCGATATTACCTTCGACTTGGTTTTCACAGAACTCCTTCCGTTGAGGTGCATTAGACTCTGAGCTTCTGTAGTTAACTGCTGCACATGATTATTATGCATGGTTTACTGCAGTTGTTGGACTACACAGCGGTACAGCAGGTCTGAACAGTGAAACAAGGTTTTAATGCTATGAGTGAGGATGTCAGAATTTACAGTGCGTGATTATTTTTGTGTACCCCCTCTGATGAGGCGCAACCAACTCTAGGTACCAACAGTGGAACGGTGTCTTGATCCCTCAATGGACGATGTTAGAACTGGATCTGAGAGTGGAGATGAAGGTACTCCCTTTGACTAGGTGCAAGAAACGCTAGGTCCCAACAGTGGAATGGTGTCTTGATCCCACAATGGACGATTTCCGATATTACTTGTTGCTGCTTTTTCACAGAACTCCCTCTGTTGAGGTGCATCAGACTCTGTGCTTCCGTAGTTAACTGCTGCTCATAATTATTGGGTCTAGTTGACTGCTATCGCTGGAATACACCGGGGTACAGCAGGTCCAAATAGTGAAACAGAGTCTTGATTCTATGATTGAGGATTTCAGAAGTTAAAGTTTGTGATGAATTCTGTGTACCCCCTCCGATGAGGTGCAAGCAACTTTAGGTCCCAACAGTGGAACGGTGTCTGGATCCCACAATGGACAATGTGAGAACTGTATCTGAGAGTGGAGATGGAGGTACTCCCTTCGACCAGGTGCAACCAACTCTAGGTCCCAACAGTGGAATGGTGTCTTGATCCCACAACGGATGATGTTGGAACTGCATCTGAGAGTGGAGATGAAGGTACTCCCTTTGACAAGGAGCAACCAACTCTAGGTCCCAACAGTGGAACGGTGTCTTGGTCTGACAATGGACGATGTCTGATGTTACCTGCTGCTTGTTTTTTTCAGTACTTTGTCTGTTGAGGTGCATCACACTCTGTGCTTTCATAGCTAACTGCTGCACATGGTAATTGGGCTTAGTTGACACTAGTCGGTGGAGTACATCGTGGTACAGCAGGTCCGAACAGTGAAACAGGGTCTTGATTCTATGATTGTGTCATAAATCAAAGTCTGTGATGATTTCTGTGTAACATCCCCAGTGATCAGGTGCAACCAACTCCGTGCTTTCGAATCCAACATTACCTGGCTGTGAGGTGTTAATAACCACGGCCTCTAGCCTACACTACGGTTAGTAGGGTTCATAATTCAGATCGAGTAGTGATTGTTTAATTACAGAATCCAGTAGTCAAGAAGCTACAACATCTATTGAAATATACACAATATTGTTTTATTAGAACATTGGAATGTTGGGAGGTCCATTGAAAACAATGGAGTAGCTCCGGGCTTACAATGGCTGGTATAAGCCTGGAGTTCCAACATTCTAATGTTTCTTTGTTCACTGCTCTAGTTGTGAACAAACGGATTCAGGGATCCTGAGGGGATTCCAATCCCCCTCGCACTCCCTTAAGGCTTTGTTTTATTTGTTATAACATTCTACCCTCTAGTGGCAGAATGTTCTAATAGCCTTATAGCCCTTAGTAGCTGGGTTATACCAGCTATTAAAGTCCCTCTCCCTTGTTAAAGGCTGGAGAGGGCTTGTAATAGTTGGTATAGCCTGCTACGGCGGGGACAAGACTATAGTATACTTGCTTGAAGAACTTTTTTTGATGAGTTATAGGTTTAGTAAAATGACCAAATTCATCTTTCAAGTCCAAAGGAACAGTGAATAGTGTAGACTGTGGACAGATGAAATCCCAATTTGAATTGTTTGGATTTATTTATTGTGGAGTTTTCTGTGATTTATGTTGTATTTTGTGAAAAGGCAGTGAGAAAAAGTATTCATAGTTATGTGTGTGAGTACTGCCTTCAATTAACAATGTAGGGAGTAGTGTTCACAATTCAGTAATTGTAGATGATGCAGTCCTGTAAGAAGAGACATTGCTGTAGTGCACTCTGTCTGCACCACTCATACGCATTATTGCAGGCTCCGCACACGGCCTTTGTGGCTTCACGCATTGAAAACTGTGGAGCTCAAGTCAATGCCACATGGTGGTGGGCCCTTGCTGAACGGTCTCTCTGGCCAACACTGCAGACAGCAGTGTTCACATTTGAGATCGAGTCGGTATTGTAGATGATGCAGTCCTGTAGGAAAAGACATTGCTCCAGTGCGATCTGTCCGCACAACGCATACGCATCATTGCAGGATCCGCACACGCTTTTTATTTGCTTTGCATATGACAAACTGGGCAGATCAAGTCAATGCTACGTGGCTCTGGGCGCTTGCTGAATGCTCTCTCGGGTCTATACTGCAGACAGCAGTGTTTGCATTTGAGATTGAGTCGGTATTGTAGATGATGCAGTTCTGTAGGAAAACACATTGCTAGAGTGCGCTCTGTCCGCACCACGCATACGCATCATTGCAGGATCCGCTCAGGCTTTTTTTTTGCTTTTCGTATGACAAACTGGGCAGCTCAAATCAATGCCACGTGGCTGTGGGCCCTTGCTGAACGGTCTCTCTGGCCTATACTGCAGGCTTCAGTGTTCACATTTGACATTGAATCGGTATTGTAGATGACGCAGTTCTGTAGGAAAAGAAATGGCTCTAGTGTGCTCTATCTGCACCACTCATGCACATCATTGCAGGCTGTGCACACATTTTATTTGCTTCATGTATTGCAAACTGTACAGCTCTAGTCAATGCCACATGGCTGTGGGCCCTTGCTGACCGCTCTCTCTGGCCTACACTGCAGACAGCAGTGTTCACAATTGAGATCGAGTTTCTATTGTAGATGAGGTAGTCCTGTAGTGAAAGACATTGCTCCAGTGTGTACTGTCTGCACCATACAAACGTAGTATTGCAGGCTCCGCACGCGTTTTTTTGTTGCTTCGCTTATGAAAAACCGGGCAGGTCAAGTCACCTTACGTAACTTTGGGTGCTTGCTGACTGCTCTCTGTGGCCTACACTGCAGACAGCACTGTTCACAATTCTGATTGAGTCGATATTGCAGATGATGCAGTGTTGATGGCAACAGATATTGCTCCTAGTACGGCCCGCCTGCAGCATCATCATCGCTGGCTGTGCACATGCTGAATGCTTTTGATGTGGCTATGTGAGTGCACTAGAACTGATGGAGCGTTTATGATATAATCTTTTTGTGTATTATTTCAGATCTATTGATTGTGTCTCAGTATACCACAGGTTGTGGTTCTCTTACGATAGAATTATTTCTGTATAATTACAAATCTACTGTCCCTACCTTACTGTAGCACAAATTATTAATTCTGTTAATATTTAATCTCTGTGTGTGATCCAATGATAACTATTGTAGTTGATGCTAGCAGCAACCATTCCCTGAGGGCTTGTATACACTCACCCCACACGTATCCAACACAGACGTCACTGGATATATGACCCTGGTAATAAAAAGAAGTCAAGCGCACGTGCCCGTACCCACTTCCACTATCTATCTGTGACCGTGTGTTCATTATATAAGCATGATACTGTCTCTGGGTCATACTATATTACGTTGTGCTGTGGACAGCGTATGCAACCATGTTACCTCTGGTATTGGAGAAAATTTCGGTTATGTAGCTTTTAGGTGTATGGCTATCACAGGAGGAAGGCCACTTTACAGACCACGAATATTGATGAAGCTGATGGCTGCATGTTGTGTGTAGTCTAAGATATGTGTATATTGCAAAAAGTTTAGAAAAAAGATCTCTAAGCAGAAGAGGTGTGTCTCTTGAAATGCAGTAAAGATTTTGACTAGAATGGGTGGCATTTTCATACTGTTACAATGGGAAATGTTATGAACTAATTAGATACTTTTTTTATGGTCACATGGCAATCACGCACGCAGTGCGCAATGAGACCAAACCCGATGTGATTTTGAGAAAATATATTTACTATAAGTTTATTACAATTAAAAACATATAAATGTTTAAAATAGTTTTAGTTATCGCTTGATCTCATATACACTTTCAAGTTATTTAGATATAGTTTTGAGACAAAAGAAATGAGGGAACGGCGTATGCGGCGCAACACCGTACGTCTATGACGTAACACAGGCAGTGGCAGCGTGCATTCGTTGTCAGGATCCAGCTTTATTCGTTATCTGAACATGCTTTGCTTTTGGTCTGTGCTTTGTTCCTGGTCTGAATCTGTTGCTGACCTATTGTCTGGCCTGCAATCATGTTTTGCATCTTGTACTTAGGATGCTGTATTTTTTGTAGCAATGCTTGTTTGTCCTTTTAATACTGTGCCAATGCTTGTTGTGCCAATGCCTGTTACGGAACATTAGTTTGCCAAAGCTTGTTGGATTCTTTATATGCTGCTTGTAGCTTTTTGTCCCTTTGCAGTATCGGTATCTGGATACAAGACTATAAATAGCGCCACGCCCTGGAAGCCGGGCGGATTATTGAAGAAGCTTCCGAGCGAAGACGTCTTTGTTCCGGTCCGGTCTTCGTCCTCAGATCCAAAAGCTGAGAAGTGCTACAGCTGTTCCTGACACATGGTAGTATTCTACCACGAAATCCACTTGCAGAAAACGCAGGTAGGATTTATCCTTTTCTTCTTGATTACGAGTGCAAGCGGCTGGTGATTTCCTCGAGGCGCTCGTATTCTTAGACGCGGTTGGCTTTTAAAAGCATGTTTTCTTTTCCCGAACGCTGCAGAATCATTTCTTAAAGTCCATTTCAGTTTATAGCTTCATCACACTCTTTCATTGCTGAAGTGAGAACTCTGTATACCGCGCTTGAAGCAAAATACACTCTTGGAGCTCAATGCTTTTCACTTTAGGAGCTCAATACTTTTTCCTTAAATTAGAACAATAGGTTTTATTTGATTTGTACTCAGGTATTGATTAGAACTACAATCTTCTATTTACTTTGTGTTTAATAAGGGTATATTCCTCGCATCACGATGTTACCTTTTCATATTCTTAGTGCAATATTACTACATCTCATTGCATGAGCATAATGCAAGAATAATGTGTGACATATTGTAACTCTGTATATTTTGGTTTATTTAGTTATATGCGAACATAATGCTGAATAAGAATTAATAGTCATACTGCATTTCTTCTTGTTCCTGAATGTGGGTATAGTTTAGATGAAAGTAAATCAAGTGAGGATTACTTCGCACAACTCTGTTTAATTAGATAACCTTTCCTTAGATTCAGAAATCTAGCCAACTAAGAAGTCTTCGCTGGAAGAGTACAAGAGTTCGAGTGTTCCAGTTGTTTTGTTTCTTCTCATTCCAGATCTCCCTCCCCGCAGTACCCTCCCTTACCTCCCCTCGTCTAGCCACTTCGATCCTCTGCGGAACTTTCTAAGTGCAGAGCCGAAGCTGCTGGAAGGTGGTCTTTTGGGTACTGCTCCTGAGGAACGTAAAAAAGGACTTAAAAAATTACGTCCCTGACATTCGTCGCATTTGCAATGCGCAGCGGGCGTCACCCGATATTACATGACGTAATGTGCCACTTGGTAGTGTGTACCGGTCGCATACCACAGTAGCAGCTGGCGCAAACTCATACGTATATGTAGTTATGCGGGATGCGGTGCCACAAACCCGTCAGAAATGAAATGCACCTCATTTAAATGTGGTGGATACGATTCGCGTGCTGATGGAGCTTGGTAGACTACCGATACGAGACTGTAGTGGTCTCAAAAAAAGAAAAAAAATTATATACATATTTTTGGGGGAAGATATAAAAGATTACATACTTTCTAAAGTTTTAAAAAGGGATAATAGAGTTGCAAAATATTAAAAAAGAATTAGAAAAAATATAGATTTTATAAACATTAAAATCTGAAATTAACATATATAAAACCTTTGAAATTCACTGAAAAAAACCATAGGTTTTACAGATGTTATAGTTAGGAATTAGCACTTAAAAAAACGTAGAAATTCACTGAAAAAACCATAGGTTTAAGGGACATTATAGTTAGTTGCACATTTAACTCATATAAAACCAGAGAAATTTGCCAGTTATAGTTAGTTGAGCTAACTGTAACTCTCACGCCCACAATGCACTGCTGATGACGTCACATATTACATCACTCATGACATGGTCAGTGACATCACTGATGACTTCACTGATTACATCTCAAATGCCTAAGGCAGTTAGGAATCGGCGGTAAGGTTTTGACTTGGATTAGATCATTCATTACCGGCCGGACACAGAAGGTCTTCCTCCGTCCCTTTGAATCTGAGGGCAAACCTCTCCTGTGTGTAGTGCCTCAGGGCTCCGCCCTGAGCCCTCTATTCTTCAATGTTTATTTAGGCCCTCTCGCTAGGGAGGTGGAATCTTGGGGGGTCAGAGTGATCTCCTACGCTGACGATACTCAGCTGGTATTTTCATTCCAAGATCACTCTGAAACTAACTTCTCCAACTTTCGGAACTGTCTCAGTAACATTTGTTCTTGGATGGCCGCTAACCACCTTGTTCTAAATACTGACAAAACTGAGGTCTTGTTTTTTAACCAAAAAACGTCACTTCCCAGCTCCTTGTGGTGGCCACCTGTCTTGAATCCCCCCCTACCCCTGCCCAGACGGTACGCAACCTTGGTTTCCAATTTGACACAGCCCTATCCTGCAAAGCCCAGATCAATAAAGTCTCATCTGCCTGCTTTGGCAACCTCCGCATGATTAGGAAAATGTTTCCTTACCTGCCAGTAGATTGTCGTAAAACCGTTGTCCACGCTCTGATCACGTCGCATTTAGACTATGCCAATAGTCTCTATGTCGGCGCCCCTCGCTACCTCACAGATCGTCTACAAATGGTACAAAACGCTGCGGCAAGGCTGATTGGAAATATTCCGTTTCGCCACTCGATATCTTCATACCGGAAAAAACTTCATTGGCTTCCAATTTCCCACCGCATTCAGTTTAAGGTTCTTATCCTGGCCTTCCGTGCCCTTAATAGTTTTGGCCCGGTATACCTGCAAAAGAGACTTAAACTCTCTCAATCTATCAGAACGTTGAGATCCAACAGCCTCCGCCTCCTGGTAATACCTAGATTTCGTCGTTCCAGGAGCGGAGGCAGAGCCTTCGGAGTAATTACGGCCAAACTCTGGAACAGTCTTCCACTGGACCTGAGGTTTACTGAGACGGAGCCTCTGTTCCGACGCAAACTTAAAACTTGGTTGTTCACCTCCCTCTAACTGTACTTACTCTTTTAGCTTGCAATCTATCAGCGCGTAGGACACCCCCGTCATGGGGGTAGCTGTGCGCTTTATAAGCTTCTTAAATAAATAAATAATAAATAAATGACATCACTGATGACATCATCCACATGATAATCTAATGCACATACTGATGCTCTAATATAAACTTTGATACAGCCACTATAAAATACACACTAATAAGTTTGAAACCATAATCACAACAATGCCAGATACTACAGACCACCGACTATTTCCTAGCTCTTTACACACATGCAGTGTCTTATACATACAGGTACTCATCAATACAGTACTATAATATGTACTCATACACCTATACATACAGTCACAGTCTACCACTCATCCATAGAGTTAGTCACACACATAGTCTGTCATGCAAAGAATGAATTACATACTCATTTACTCATGTATACAGTTATATAC
The DNA here is from genome assembly GCF_964261635.1 of Lissotriton helveticus. NCBI lineage: Eukaryota > Metazoa > Chordata > Amphibia > Caudata > Salamandridae > Lissotriton > Lissotriton helveticus. The sequence continues at coordinate 1,411,953,044 of NC_136068.1, forward strand.
ACCAACTGAGCCATTTATACACACACCACATCTCCTACTTATGGAGATACCAACTTATACTTAGTGTCTTATACAATCACTGATACAAGCAGACAGTCATTTATACACCCACTCTTCAAATAGCTTACTCTCATGTATAGGTATTTATATACTCCAACAATGACATATATAGTGCCTTAAAACACATGTAGTTACTTACACATAAACATTCATTCATTCACCAACACACCCATACACACACTAACTGATTCATACACCCCTTTACAGATGCACTTTTGAATCTATACAACTAGTGATTTGCCCACTCAGACATCTATGCACAGAGTCACACATACCAAGACACTCAGACACCCATACAGATACTCAGACAACAAATCAATAACCTATATAGACACTCATGTAGCTACTCACCAACCCATGCAGCCGCTTACACACCAACTGAGAGACTAATACAGCCTTTGACACAGTTTAGTCACTAACCCATGCATTCAGTAAGACACGTTCAATCACTCACTTATACAGTTTATCACGCACCTACTAAGTAATTCATTCAGGCACTTGTCAATCCACTCATTCTTCAATACACCTTGGCATAGATATATATGAAAAATATGTACAATTTACAGAAACACACATTCACTGGATGATGTCATGAGTGATGTCATGTCATTTGAGATGTCACCAGTGATGTCACTGACCATGTAATGAGTGATGTAATATGTGACGTCATCAGCAGTGCATTGGGTGCGTGCAAGTTATAGTTAGCTCAACTAACTATAACTGGCGAATTTCTCTGGTTTTATATGAGTCAAATGTCCAACTAACTATAACGTCCCTGAAACCTATGTTTTTTCCAGTGAATATATACCATAGGTTTCAGGGATGAATATATATATATATATATATTCACTGAAAAAACCATAGGTTATAGACCATATATAGTTAGGAATTAGCATTTAGAAAACCTTATTTTACTCACACAAAACCATTGAAATTCCATATATAGTTAGTTGCACTAACTATATATCGCGCACCCGCAATCCACTGCTGATGATGTCACATATTACATCATTCATGACATGGTCAGTGACATCACTGATGACATCACTGATGACATCTCAAATGACATCACTGATGACATCACTGATGACATCTCATTTGACATCATTCTTGTGCTAATACGATAAACCTCTTCAGACTCTAATATAACCTTAGATACACTCAGTGTATACAGACACTCACACACTGTCACTCATCCATGGAGTTACTCACACACCTAGTCAGTCATGCAAAGAAACAATCTCACCTCCATTTCCTCAACTATACAGTTATACACACCTTACTTATTCAAACATATACTAACACATATTTACTCTCTTATACAATCCCTGATACAAGTTCACAATGATCCATACAGCCACTCACACATTCAGTGGCTCTCATGCACAGTTATTTATATATGCCAACTCTCACATGTACTGTGTTTTACATATGTACTTACTATGACATGTAGCATTGAGATATCCATTCACTCATCAATACACTCATGCACACAGTCAACCGCCCATGTAGCTTTTTCCACATGCACTCTTGAACTCATACACCTAGTGAATCAACTGCTCACACATCTATGCACAGAGTCACACACCTCCCAGCCACCCCCACACAAACTCAATCTCCCATAGAAATACTTGGGCAACCAATTAATAACACATATAGCCTCTCGTATAGCTAATGATCAACACATGCAGCAGTTTACATCACAACAGACATAATGATGCACAAATTAAGACAGTTTAGTCACTAACCCATGCATTCAGTGAGACACATTTAATCACTCACTCATACAGTCAGTCACGCACCTACTAAATCCTTCATCCAGACACTTATACATCCACTCATTCTTCAATATCTAAGACATATTTTAACTTTACAGAAACATACAGTCACTGGATGTTGTCATCAGTGATGTCATTTGAGATGTCATCAGTGATGTCATCAGTGATGTCACTGACCATGTCATGAATGATGTAATATGTGACATCATCAGCAGTGGATTGCGGGTGCGCGATATATAGTTAGTGCAACTAACTAAATATGGAATTTCAATGGTTTTGTGTGAGTAAAATAAGGTTTTCTAAATGCTAATTCCTAACTATATATGGTCTATAACCTATGGTTTTTTCAGTGAATTTTCAAGGTTTTGTAAATGCTAATTCCTAACTATATATGGTCTATAACCTATGGTTTTTTCTGTGAATTTCATTGGTTTTTTAACAGCTAATATCTGTAGCTGTAAAATGTATTCTTCTTTAAATCCAAAAATATATTTTATATGTTTATGAATAATTTTTTTTTTAAATATTTTTTTTTCTTCGTTCCCGCTTCGCGAATCGGGAAGCTTCCCGTTAGCTGACCTTGATGCCGCGAAATAGACCGCGAGCCGGTAAACGTTTCTTTACCGCAAGTGCCGCGTTAGAAAACAACATCGTGACGCCTCCCGTCCGCATGACGTTTCACGTTGTCGCGTGATACGTCATATGACGTGCTACGTTAGCGAACTGGTACGCGAAGCGAGTGCCAAAGCGCAGGTTTCTGGAAGCAAACCGGGAGGCCCTGCAAAGCGCTTAACGTAAACACAGCAAGTCATGTGACTTGGTAATAACACTTTTCATTGGTTCATTTCACTTTTGGTTTCCTAATGATGTAAGACTAGGTCATATAATCTAAAATGAACACTTTTGATTGGTTGAGAACTCTTGTTTTTCCCAAATGATGAAAATCCCTCCTTCTTTCCTCACTCTGACTTTCATCATTGTGAGAGAAAGACCCTTTGTGATCACTGAGCAATGGCTTCTTTAGTAGCTTCAGCTGGTGCTTCCCCACCACCTCCACCACATCCAAGGAAGAGTGGACCACCTGCTCAAGTTGTAATTCAACAAGAAGAAGAAGAAGAGAAACAGGAGGACGAGCACGAAGAGAGGCAGTTTTTGCCTGAGCAGCCCAAGACGTCTCACCGGAAAGAAAACTTCATTTGGCAATTTTTTTAAATTCCCAAAGGTCAGAAAAAAGTAAATGCAAGATACGTAACTTGCCTTATATGTCAAGATAGACTGTCCAGAGGGACCGACAAAAAATACAGTTTCGGAAACTACACAATGCATCGCCATATGACTAGGTGGCATCCTAACAACTACAGTGCTGCACAGTTTCGGAACGACCTAGATAATCTCCCTATTATGGCCAGAAGATCTGTTGTACCGGAAGTAACGGGACCAGAGGGCAGGGAGATGGTGCCAAATATACAAATGAGATTTGGTGAAGTAAAACACACCTGCGTATTTTGCGATGGATTCATTTCCTACGGAGAAAGAAGCATCACTCTGATCAACAGAGCTATTGACTATCATATGCAAGTTTGTCCGAAACGCCCAAAATAATAAATACTTCTTTTTTTTGTTTTGTTGCTCCTGTTGAGCCCTTTACAATGAATCGTTTTCATTGCCCCCCTCCAAGAAAAACCCCAAAAAATATAAAACTGTTCCGAAAAATTCAAAAACAGTAAAAAAATGTTCAGAAAAATAAAAAAAAAAGTTCTTTTCAGAACTACCTCCCCGTTATTAAAAAATTGGTACAATATTTGGAACTGTGCCAACCTCTATTTCTCTTAGTTCGCTTCCTAGTTCGCTCGCTGGTACGCGAACTGGAAGCGAACCAAAAACAGTAAGTATAAGGGAAGGAAACACACACTTATGTTAAAAGAAAGACAGCTATAGGGGAGTAAACTAGAGATACTATTACCCATAATCCACTGCTGATGATGTCACATATTACATCATTCATGACATGCTCAGTGACATCATCAGCAGAGGATTGCGGGTTTTTTGGCAACATGCCTTATCCACGGTTTAATAACGCTGCCTTTTGCTTTATATAAGTTTTCAAATTGTATGAAATATATACCAATAGGTCTTTATGAACCTTTAGGTAGTGCTTTTGTTCATGAGGTCTGGTCGCTTCCATACACATACAGATGTTTCAAAGATGATCAAGAAGTTTATCTGAATGGAGAGGAATGCACTGAGACGCCAGATCATTCACTAATGTGTAGGCACATACAGTTACACGATTCATGCAACAAACACCGACCAAATATGGCTTGCGTGTTGCAAGGCACGCCAGTTCCTGCTATCATCCCCACGTTCAAGTTGTTGGAAAATGGTAGTTATTTGATGCTCAATAATGAAGATTGTTCTGAGTTAATTAAAAGTATTCCTTTTATCGTAACAGTAAGTGAACGGGTTATTTGCTGCAGAAATGTTCTATTTCCTCCCACACATGAACATAGGGAGTTTTCAATCTGGCCACAAATACCAACCTTGGGACACGTTTCAACGGCATGGCAAGAATAAGAGCTCTTTTGTCTCAGAGAGAGGTGGCCTTGAGTTCGGCCCGTGAAACTTTCGTACTTCACATAGCGAACACCCGTACACAGGTTTGCCTTTCAATTTCAGCAACATGTTTCCGACTATCTTTAACGCATCCTCCACAAAATCCCTGGCACACTTTTTTAAAGTTGTTACCAGTGGTCTCGTGACTTCATTTGAGAAAATCTTTGGAGTCATCCCTGCTCCCTTTCATTGTATTTTCTGCACTCTGGTTCGTGGATTGGCATTTTTACTTGCATTACCAGCGGACGCTCTTGTGCTTTTTTAAATTTTTAAATATGGATGTCCCTCCTATGCAACCTCCGACCCTGCAGCTGATGACACTGTTCCGCAATCGCATGCTAGAATATTATGGCACAATGCCGTTGGCGATATTAAGCACGGCATATGGATTATCTTTTCGGTTCTCCTACTTCACCTGTGTCCAGCCTGTATTTCACTGCCTGACCTGTGATTTCGACTGGGCCATTGATTTGTGTCTCTGCGGACCGGTTTCTCCTGACGTCGACTTTAATCAGCTGATGACTCCTATCATTACTCACGAGTTGATTTGTCCTGGCGAAAGGATTATGGCTGTGGCATTGATGCATGGACTACTTGGTCCCTGGAATTTACTGGCGGCAGCACAGTCTTTCTTGGAACACAGCTTTCTTGAAAACCCACCGAGCTGTCCTCTGATGGTGATAGAGGATCCGGTGCTGGGAGAGCACGTATGTTCTTTTCCGCTTTTAAATTGGATGGCTGAACTGTTTTCGGATGAAGACGGTGACTTCCTATTGGAGGCTGTTGCAGCTTATTTTGCATACACAGTTATGTCATAGACCTTTTTCATGTTTGATATGCTGAGTACTAGCATTTCATTGACAATTCATTGACTTATTTGTCAAGTTTTTATTATTTACCTTGCCTATTGGCTTAAGACTCGATAAAGTACTTGGCTGTTTTATTTTTCTTTAGCATTGAATTTTCCTAGTTTTTAATGCTTTACCTTGCGGACCGTCCACATATAAACTTGCAATCTGCTCTCATGAGATGGCACTTCTATTATCTTATTCAGTTCGTTTCCGGATCATGAGGAGGTGTCATCTAGGTCCTGGATATCTTTACACCGTGTTAAGTTAGCATGGGCTCATTACCGGTTTAAACGCCATTTTTCCTTTTTTGCAACTTCTGCACACGACACTTAGTTGTTGCTTTAGCTTTCCACCTAGTAGTTCATCGTGGTTTACATGAGAATAATATGTTATTGGTCTACTATCTGCTTTACTTGTTAAACTATATCTGTACAGCGAGTGCTAAAGTTTCAAGAACAACACGATACAGAATTGTTATGAGGTCTGATCTCCACGACTTCATACTCATAACATAAGTGCAACTTCTGCCAATTCTGGGCATGAGGCGGGTTTTATATTGCTTTGCCGAACACACATACACAACAGTTGATGCGGTTCACATGAAGAGAGAGCTGGTGTATGCTGATGTGATTCCTTCAAATCTAAGACACTAAAGTATGGGCACGCCCTAAACCAACACAAAGAGACCTTCTTAGCAAATAATATAATATGTGTATTAGGGAGGGTGAGATATAAGCAGCCGCGGGC